>NC_091494.1:14863173-17436409 GCF_947461875.1 Haliaeetus albicilla | reverse complement strand
AATTAAAAAAAACCCCAAGCCCCGAACGACACGCACACACACCCCAGCGTCTTCTCGGCTAGGCGCTCAGAGCGGCTGGGGGCACGCACCATCTCCTCCCTCCTAGTCCGGAGCACGGCGCATTTTCCACCTGGGTTTGCACAGCGTTACCGATTAACCCGGGGCCGGGCCGGGCCGGGGGCCGCTCCCCACCTCGTCTTCCGCGCTCCCCGCCAAGCAGCGCTCCCTCCTCCCGGTCCCGCTCGGCGCCGCGCTGCGCTGTGCCGCCGGGGGTGTGCTTCGGGGCGCGCTTTGGGGTTGGGCTGGGGGCCCAAATAAATAAATTTAAAAATAAAAAAAAAAAAACAGTGATAACCGAGAACTGCCCCGCCGCCCCGGGGAGCCGGCTGCGCCCCTCACGCCGCGCTGGGCACGTCCCGCGCCGCCTCCGTCGCGGGCGGCCGCCGCGGGGGTGACATTCAGGTTCCCGTCGTCGGAAGGAAGAGCCCCCGTCAGGCGGCAGCGGGGCTCTCTGGCCGCCGCAGCGGCATCCCGCCCGGCGGGGCGCGGGCTGCCGGCTCAGCGCCGCGGGACCGGAGCGGGCCGGGCGGCGGGGAGCCCCCCCTCAGCGCCCGGGCGGCCCTCGGAAAATCAGGGCACGGCCCGGAGGGCTTCCCAGAGCCGCGGGAGGAGCCGGCTCCGCTGGCGGGGGCATCAAAGGGCCTCCATGTTGGGGGGGATTTTCTGGCCACAGAAATGATGCGAAACGGCGACGGGGTGGGGGAAAAAAAAAAGAAAAAATTGAAAATTCAAAAAAAAAAAAAAGAGGAAAAATTAAGAAGAGCGAGAAGTAGAAGGAAAACGATCCTAGCGTCCCATCCCGGCGGAAAGGGTTGCAGCGGCGAGAGCTCTAATTCCCAGGGCCGTGGCGTCTGCGTCCCTTGCAGCGGGGGAAATGCCTCTCTCCTCGCAGCCGCCTTCCCTCGCTCTGCGCTCACCTTGTTATTATTGATGTTCCTCAGCAGCGGCGGCAGCGGCGGCGGCGGCGGCCCCTCCGCCGCCCCGCCCGCGGCCGCCCCGCCCGCGCTGCCCCGGCGCTTGACAGCGGCGGAGCCAATAAAAGCACCCGCCGGCGCTGACCTCCGGCCTGCTCTGGCGTCAATGCAAATCAGACGCCGGGGGCCAATGGCGCGCCCGCGCCGCGGCTCCGCCCGAGCGAGCGAACTTTAAACCGCCGCTCCGCGTGCGCCCGGCCGCCCTGGGCGGCGCCGCCTACCGCGAGGCGGGGGGGGGGGCCGGGCAGAACCCCCTCCCGGGGCGCAGTAGTACGGCCCCAACCGCTTCAGGTGCAATTAGCTTCTTTCTCTTGATTTTAAAAAAAAAGCAACAAAAAACCCGACAAAACCCACCTGTAGAACTCTTGGCCAGCATTGCGTGTGGGGAGGAGAAGCTCGGCTGCCCCGCAGACGCTCGTAGGAAGGGTAACCGCGGTAGGCCTGCCTAGGAAAGCCGGCAACCCGCTTCCCGGCAAGGGCGCTGGGTTCCGTCCTTCAGGAACCGGAACACAGCCACAGCCCGGACTCTGGTGGTGCTTCCCGTCATCTTCCTTTTCAACTCTGGCCATGCCAATTTCTTTGAAAATATTTTTGAAAGCAAAGACTGAAAAGGGCGGATGGTGCTGCTTGGGTAGAGCCAGACCCTAGGGCTCGGAAAATGAACTGCGGGCAGACTTCTTCTGCAACGTGTGTGTAAAATAAGCTGCTTCTGTTTCTATATCACATGGCAGTAACTGTACTTCCATATCCTGTAGATGTGTTGCAAGACTAGATGTCTGTACATACTTCAAGAGAGAAGGGGTACTTAAAGCCGTTTAAAACACCACGCCCAGTGCAAGACAAGTTGCTGCTATGGACAATACGTGTTTCAGAAGTACCAGCTCAGCTTCCACAGCAGACGTACGACACCTTACTCTACCACAGAGCACACGCAACCCAATGGCCTCGTAAGAGCCCCGTTCATGTTCCGCACATGCCTTTCACTTTCCTCACTATGTCCTTTGTAGCTCTGCCAACCTTCACTCTCAGTGACTTGCAGGGGTGCCTCTCCAAGGTACTGCCTCTTTTCATTAGCTGAGGAACAGCTCAGAGGTGAGAGCCGTTTAGGGAAGGCCAGATCAAATTTTAGATTTAGGAGCGTGGAGAAAACCATGACTTTTGTCAATAAGCTCCAGCGTCTGAGCAGGAAAAATGACGTATCACAGGAGAAAACTACTTAAATTACTCCAAATTTGTATCATGAATGCTTTTGTGCTCCCCTGTCAGAATCACACTGTTTCAGAAGAAGCCAATTCAGCGTGAGCACTTCTGTGCATTCAGAACAGTCAGCCTTTGAACAGTACCTTAACTACGCAACAAATGCCATCAGGTCAGAATTAAAAGCAAAATATGCAGGTAACTGATGACTATGACAACAAGAATGGCAAAAAGTAGCTCTTCATTCATATACCTAACAGCATCACTTGAGCACCTTACAAGGACAGGAGATGCAAAGCCAAAAGTCAGTGCTTTTGAGAAATGTCATTTTTCAGGATAACCACAGTACTCACACTGTCAAAATGCTTTTATTTACTTCTCATAATTGCTAGCGTTAAAGGCTAGAAAATCAAGTCTTTCCTTCCCCAATCTCTTTGCTACTGTGCAGTTCCAAGTATAAGCAATAGTCACATAAACTTCGTTCACCTCATTAATTTAGCTGACCTATACAGCCTGTTAGAACCAACAAAAGACACTGGCTTCCTGTGCTCTCATCATTTTGCACGCCCACTTAAGATAAGCACTTAACAATAAATAAAGGGAAAGGCTTAACATACCTGCTTTAAACAGTGGGCACTGTTTGGAGAAGGAACTTGTCCTCATTCTTTTCTTTATGTTAAACGTTATTTACTAGATCCCATTAATAAGAACACACTTAAGAGCAGCTAGAAAGAGGCTGAGTAAGAAGAGAATGCTGCAATTCCTACTTGTGCCATTAACCACAAGTGTGGGCTCTCCTTCAGCCTTAATGTCAGCAAAACTGCTGACAGCACTTTATTTCTGGTGGCATAGGAGGAGTCAGACAGCAAAACTTCATTTTCAGAGCTCCACATTCAGTTTGCAGTGCTGACACCTAGAGTTAAGCTTTCTACTTTGTAAAATGAATGGGTTTGATTTGCACCTACACAAAGACAAAATGTACATTTCACGGTGTCATTTTAAAAAAAAAATCAATATTAAAACCATCTCTGCTTTCCATTTTGGAGGCAAACAAATTCTCATTCAACCAATACTTCAGTTTATCCAAATGACACACAAACAAATACCGAGCAGGGAGAAATGCTTTGTTCAACGTTATATAATAACAGCATGACAAAACAACAAAGTGTATATGCAGATATGACGTGCATGACCTCTTTGCCTTTTTTCAAAAGTTTTTCCACACGAACCCTAGGCAGATTATTTCTGATTATTTCAATCTACGGCCTAACTTCAAACAAAAACAAAAAAAGCCCCCACTTGCAAGTTTTTCAGATGAGAATTCACACTGCCTTGAATGAGAGGATGAGGTGAGCATAGAATGCCTGAATAATCCCTTAGGAGTTTAATAAAAGCCACTGAGAAATCACTAGAGCTGTTGCTACACTGATGAAAATCCAACTAAAGACAAAAATTTCTATTTGAACAAGACACTGGCTTGTTTCTCTTCAATTTGAAAACATTGGTGCTGGTTTTTGTTGCCAATAAAAAGACAGAAGAAGTGAAGACATCAAAATCATTGCCAATGGTAGTCATCTGTCACTACGCTGTATGAACTCTGTGGATAAAGGGGCTTGTTCAGGCTTATTTGCTGAAGTGCACCTCAGGAAATGGTGGGCCCTATTATTAAAAAAAAAAATGAAATAGTGCAAAAGAGCAGAGGAAGAATAGGAGTGTAGACACTGGCAGATTAGGGCTGTGGGGGAAGCGCAAGGTCAGTACAGAGTCAGTAAGTGAGAGGTCAGAAAAGAACTAGCTCTAGGAGACAGCTGGGGAATGAGAAAGGTTATTTATGGAGAATAAGGTTGAATTTCATTCAGGACAGCAGAATAAGAAAGAAACCTAAGAAAGAGCTTGGAATGATTATCATCAGCTTGGTCTGTAGGCAAGTGGGTGCTGTGGAAGATCAAAGTATTTAGAGAAGAAATACATAAGCTTAAAATTTTAAAAGGATTGAAAATTACAGTGTTCAGCCACTTCTCCATGTATCTCATGGACAAATTACATTGGATCTTGCATTTTTTGACAAAAGACTGAACAGCACACTGACTCCCAGATCTCCTCCACTGCTCCCCATCTCTGCTATCTCCCCCCAGATTTCCATAAGCAAAAGCACTTCTCCTTGATGTATCAGCAGCATGCATCCATTTCACACAGCTCTTGACCATTTCCCAGTGCACATTCTAGGAGTTTGTGCATGAGCACTGGGACAATTCACTCCTGTTCGGTCGCACAAAAATGCCTATGAAGGCCCAGAGAAAAAGTTTGGTGCCAAAATCCAATTCTGATAATATTTCAGTACCCAAGACACTGACAGGCAGAATTACGCAGGAGAAATGATGGGCTGACACCTGCATGAGCAACAAACACCAGTGTGCTTTGAAAAAATGTTTGTTCAGCAATGGCAGAGCAAGCCTGCCTGCAGTCCTGTGAGCACAAGGCAGCAATCTTGATATGAGATTACTCTATGTGGTTTTAATTGCTTCTCCCCCCCAGGTCAGCTGTATGTTCCAACTGTGTCTTTTGGCCTTCTGAAAAGTTAGGCAATCCTGCTGGTCTCTAGGCCAGCGAAGGAGGCAGTGGGGAGGAGGTGGAACTGTGAAAAATGTGCCAGCACACAAACAGCTGAATGGACTCTATGCTGCTAACTACTGACACATGCAAGCTGTGACAGAGCTTGTCGCTCCAGCCCCAAGATACTCCAGAAGAGAAAATAGGGACCATATCCTGCCTTAGCCACAAGTTAATATCAGCATTACACCCCATGAGCAGGCCAGGGTACATCTGCGTGTTTGAGTATAAGTGACAGGTACCCTGGAACTGGGCATTTTCAGGTGACACAAGACAAGTGTAAAATTTGTCCTGAGATAGATCATCCCCAGCTCCTGGAATATACAGAAGTACAGTGGGTTTGTTTTCTGCATCACTTTCGTGATGTCCTGAAAAAACCCAAAGCAATCGACAGAAGCGCCGGTCTGAAGGCCTGGCGGGCTGTCTGGCTTGCTGTTGTTGCATAATTGCAATTGCAGAACACAGACAATTGTCTGTACCACTTGGAAACCAGGGCCTTCAAGACAGTCTAAGTCAGCAACTTTTTCAACCCTAGCACCAAAGAAAGACATTTAAGTCTAAAGCTCAGATACTTCATGTATGTACAAGCTTCATTGTCATAACTGGTGTCAAAATGGCTTTTGCAGCTGTAGTGATCAGCAGGATAGACACTATTTCTGGGAGAAAAATGTACGCCCTTCACTGTACCTCCTTTCCACTTTGATTACCCTCTTTGCTGTCCCACAATATGGAAGGCTCTTTCCTAGCCCCATCCAATCCTAAAGATTTGTCTCCCTTTCTTGTATGTATTAGTCTCTCCTGCTTCTTCCTACATTTTCCTCAGATCCTTTTGTTTCCTAAGTACCCCTTTTGTCATCTGCTTTCTCTTGCCATTTCCCCCTATCAGATCAAAATCCTTCACCCAGCTCCGAAGCAATTCTTGCCTCCCATGATCTCCCAAAAGCTCAGTCAGCCCCCTTAAATCTCCCACAACAGCCCCCCATTTTTTCTGGTTTCACAATTGTCCATCTGTCCAACACTTCTCAAGTATCCTCCAGCAATATACCTTCTCTACTTTGTTTTTTGTAGGCTCTCCCCAAATCTCCCAAGAGCAGCACCTGCTTGCATAGCAGGTGCAGACCGAAGGTGACCAGATCTCTCTGTCACCCAACATCAATGACTGGACATGGGGCTTCTGATGCTGCTGGCGCACAGCAGCCTTAGCTGAAGCCTGACTTCAGTGGAGCAAGGCATATGCAGGGAAAAGGGGTGAAAGCACAGTCTCCCTGCATCTCCTCTGCTGCAAAGGAAGCTGACTCTGGATCTGGGGGCTGATGAGACTGACATCCACAGCACTGCTGATCTCTCTAGGCACTGTGGATACAGATCCTTGGACTGATCTGGGGCCAGAGCAGATTACAGAGCCCTTACCACTATCTTAAAGTCTCACAGGTTTTCCTCTCCCTCCCAGTCCTCTCTTCCCTAGTGCCCAAGTCCTCACCACCTAGAGGAGACCACCACCTAAGCCTTGTCTTTCCAATCCCTGAGCGCGGGAGCCCTACACAGCCCGGGGAATGCAGCACCCATGGGATGCAGGAGGCTGCACTGTAACACCCAGCTGCTCTGCCAGCGCCAACCCCAGAGCTCAGCGGGAAGGAGGAGTGCTCTGTGAGCTGCTGCTGCCAAAGCAACAGCTCCCACCGTCTGGCCTCGCCTCGAGTCAGCCAAAAATTTGTGGGGAAGGGAGGAACAAAGCACTGTCGTCCCCACCCACTCCCCTATAATTATCCTGTGCTTCCCAAGCAGGATTATCTATCTGGATACACAGTGCCATGCAGCCAGCTGTGACCATAGAGAATTAGTTGTTCCCCTCTTGGAGAATTTTCCCTTCTTTCTTCCTAAGTATTTTTAAGCTAACTTAGATTCATTTAGTACACAACCCTTTCAGTTTGTGATTTACTAAACCAAGGATGAGAACTGGTCCTTCTAGAAAACTGATCCTGCTTAGGTGGCATAGTATACCCAATTCTTAGACCCTACAGGCCTTGCTGCCTATTGTCCCTCTGCTTCACTAGGGTATTGGATCCCCCCTCTTAGCTAGCCAGCCTCTGGCCCAGCCCAAGAGTGACCCCAGCCTCAGGACCCTTCAGACTCATAAATTGGTTCCTAATGCCATAACCCCTGTATCACATTGTGGCCTGCCTGGATCCAGTAAGAGAAAGCAAAAGAAAAATCAGTAAAAGAAACAAGCAACCTGGCTCCTCCATCAATAAGTCGGTTTTCTTTGGTCATCAAAGCTGGAAGGACAAGCTCTTAGTCTTTGTCGGCCTACCCCAGCAGCTAAAAGATCAGTCCAGACTAATGAGGGAAGACTCACTCAAGACAAGCTTTTCAAAACCACACTTTCTCTCCCTGACTCTGTCCCCATCTCCCCTCTCCCAGGTCCCCACTGCCTCCTGACCAGCAGCTGCTTTCTCACTTGCTCCTGGTTAACCAGCAGTGCTGGTGGCCAGTAGCCTTCCTTCTTGGGCCAGCCTCCTTAACCTTTCCCAGAGACAGACGGAATAAGAGTGGCAAAGAGAACAACAAAATACAGAGCTAGAAACTCATCCCTGCAGTATGGCAGCAGCAGGAGCTGAAAAACTCTCTAAAATTCCACTTTAAGACAGGCTGTACACCTGCAAAATAGACAGCTTTAACAGCAGCTGAATTTATTATTTAAGGAACAGATCCATCGTCCATGGCCGTACTCAGCAGTAATTTATTATACATCCACAATAGCAAAAAATCCCATGTACTGGCTGTGAGATTTATGTTCCTAGATCACTCAAACATCTGAAAAATTCATGCTACAAACATGCCTGAATATAAGACAGGGAACTGCACCTCATCTGAATACTTGTTATTCTCATGTACATTTCCTTTCCTTGGGCCAAACCAATACCTTTAAATACACTCAATCATATCCAACTATGTACAATCCTCCCCTGATATTAGGTCTTTCTGTGGCGCAAGGTAGTATCCTTACATATGCAAGAAGCTGAACCCTTAAGCAACCAAGAAAAGCATACCTTACCATCAAACAGATAACCCAGAGATGGTTGTGCAATTTATTACTCTCTCCAAATGTACCCCTTTTTCCAGGAATGCTTCACATCCAGTTCTTACATTGCAATCAGGCTCTGTGAGTAATGTTTCATTCATGATTCATACTATTTTTCCAACTGTATTCTTGTTTCTGTAAGCTCCCATCAGGGAAGTTGCATTCCCTGCCACTTGCCTGCAAGCAGCTCTGCGTGCAGACAGCTGTGAGGAGGAATGTACAAGAATCCGACCTCTGCGGTGCCATGGCACAGTGCTCATAGATCATGAGTCTTGTAAACTCCATTTTACAGCTGTCTGCACATGCAGCTGAGCAGCAGGAAAAGCAACACCACAAGAATTGCAAGAGGAGATGACAATTTGGGGAAAAGATAAGGAGAAACCACACGGAGGGCAGGTGGAGAAACCAGACCATGTAAGTTTTCTGGGGATAGCTATTTAAAAAAAAAAGGGGGGGGGGGGGAGAAATTCAGGATGCGTCGGGGAGATAAATCTTCCGAGTTTTTGAAATGGGGAAGGCAGCCGTTGCAGGCTCACTCACCAGAGCCCTAACAAACATAAATCTTACCCACATGGGCACCATCCTTCCCAACATGCTTGCCAGGGGTGGCTGTAGCACAGCTATCACGGAACAATCTGTCATATTAAGCAGAACAGCACTTGGCAGTTTCTGTGAATTATGGTTACAGCCAGCACAGCTGGGTGCTGCAGGGGTTGACAGGCTCTGTAACACAGTCACAATAGCAAGCGCTATAAAAAAATTTTCACCAAAATGGTTCAGGAATGGAGCTGCAAAATAGTTCTAAAACATGTCCTTTAAACTCCTGAAAGACTTTCAAACAGATGGGGTGGGGGGTGATCTGACGAACTGGGGGAAGCTGATCTCATGGTGTACATCCACCTTGGCAACACCTCCTGGGTCTGCACTTACCGTGCCCATGTTGGTGGGCTCCTCATGCTCAGTCTAGAGGCTTTTTAATCTCCTCTTACTTGAAATAAGATGTGGCGCTTTGTCTCCCTGATACACCTCCACTCCGGGGCACAGTTCTCTGCTTCCTATACCTTATACCTTTGCAGAAATGAGACCTCACACTTCCGTGGCCACAGATAACCAAGAGCAGTGCCACTCCTTCCCTTATCTCTCTCATGCCCCAAGTTCTAAACACGCCTTTTCACACAGCCCAAATCTGGTTTACATTTCTGGTTTGGGGGAGTTTCAGGGGAAACCAGTACACACATTAGCCTTACAAAGAATTAAAATAACCAAGCCAGAACAATCACTCTTAAATTCACTGCCACAAGAAGTATACCAAACTGGACAAAACAAGTAAACATTTGTTCATCTCCTTGCACTCTCAGGAGTTTGTTAGGCAAGCATCAGAGTCATTTGAGAAGGTCATCCCATACACAAGACATCTCTTTAGACCCACATGCAGACCATTTCCCTCTTGGTCAGCCAGTATAAACACCTAAAAATCACATCTTCCTTTTGACAGTCATGGGCACCAAAAGAAATAACCACTTTTTCAGCAAGAGCTCTGAGTCCCTGAGAGCTTCAAAATCTGACCTAAAGCAATTATCCTTTTAAAAGGAAACTAAGTTAGTAGCTGTCCATTTCACAGATTCACATGGGAAAAGCCATGTGGCCTCTTGAGAGAGAGGAGTAAAGCGAGAAGGAAAAAGAGAGTATGTCTACTACATAAGATGCTTACTAAAATGCTTGAAATAACCTCACTACAAAAACTTTCTTCAAACACACCCATGGTTGTCTCAGCAGGAACAGCAAATCCAAGCAAAATCAGTTTTCCACTGGGGAGAAACACAGGTACTCAAGAAAAATACTACAAGAGGTAACAGTCTAAATTCAGCTTACTCTCAGCGGGTTGAGAGTGCATGGAGACCTGTGCTGCACAGAGGCAGGCAGCAATCGCAGCTGCGTGGCACTCAGCTGTTGCTGGTTACCCAGACGCTTGTTTACGGTTAGCGTGGGGTGTTATTCCCCACTTGCTGCACCGGGAGTTGCCATCTTACTTGCTCACTTTTCAGGCGGTGCCCTGTCTAGCCCATACATCATGCACAGGTGGGCAAACCTTCCTGGGGCCTCTGCCCCCACTCACTCTCCCCCATTCAGGGGGGATCTCTAGGAAGCTCTGGGAGGGGGACATTGTGAAACACTTGCCCTCTCTTGCAGGTTTCCCCAAAAAACAGCAGCAGATTAGCCTGAACTCATACCTGCCACTGACTAAGCAAGGGGCCATTCAGCTCTCTACTGAACACCCCGAGGAGATGGAGAGAGAAGAGACATTAACAAGTCTCTCACACCCACAATTAATTTAGTGTCTAGGCAGGAGCTCAGGCCCAATTTTGCTCCTACCTTGGATCAGCAGCAATGACAGGATGCAGGACCAGGCCTCATTCCCAAACAGTATTTCACTTTTGATTTTTAAAGTGCTTGCTCATTTACCAAAAAAAGCTGGAGGCATCTCACTGCTGAAACTATGCATCCAGCTGCGAGGTATTTCACTGATTATGTAACAGATGATCAAAAAGAAAAACAAATTAAAGAAGAAAAAAGCAATATAGCAAATTCCATCCCTCATAGCCTTTCTGTTCAAGTTTTTATTAACATTATAAGCTAAATAACAGGAAAAAGTTAGTATACAAGGGCTGTTTGGAAGTGCTGTGCTTGGAGAGAGACTGTAGGTGTACATGTTAAGTATAACACATCGGTTTCTTTCATGCAGATGCTGCTTTTACAAAACAGAGAAATGCGAAATTTTCCCGACTGGCAGCACAAGTTGCTTCACATTTAAGAATGGAAAAAAGGCACTATAGTGATAGAGATATCCATCACTGCACAAATTACACTCAGATAGCAATCACCAGCACACAGGTTTAGATAAGAGGGAGCAGATCCTTTGATTGCATATGCTTTGTAAAACACATTGTTGTTTATTCCTTTGCTGGCTAGCTGTGTTGGCTGTTCCTTAAAGCATGGAAGACAGAAATGAAGTATCACCAAAAGGTGACTCTCTGGGACAGAAAGGACCCTGTGAATGGCCGGCTCTGCCCTGCAGCAGGGCCAGGGCTGCCGGGGCACCCAGTGCAGGGTGGGCAGCTACACCAGGAGGAGCTCAGGGCTCCTCATGAGAGCAGCACAATGGCATCACCTCACTGCAGCCCTTAATAGCTTGTTGATCCAAGCCTCAGTCACAGGGTTTTAGTGCTGGTCAAACAGAAGGAGACACTTTTTCACCACAAGATGGTTTTCCAAGAAAACTCAGACTTTTTCATACCTGCTGATTTCTTATCTCCAATGCAGGGAGGTTAGTACTCAGAATCCCTCTTGAAGGTCTCCTTTGTGGTCACGACATGGCACTTAGGCAAACTGAGATAATTTTAAATCAGATTTGCTTTTCTTTATTTGGCTGTTTATTGGTAGTGTTGCATTTTCATTAGTACAGAGAACTCCATTAGATGAGCCACCTTCACTTTTGCTCACTGCCTTTAGTTTCAGTTCCTTGTACATTAGCACAATGCTGCAACACTCATCTTAACACAGCATTAGCCACATTTTTAAAAGCTTCCTGCTAGTCCTAAAAAAATTGCCCATTAGAGGAAAAGATGGATGTGCTAAATGTCCCAGAATTGTTTAGGACAATCTGCTAGGGATACAGTCTTGGAAATTATACTTCAATGTCATTGCAGGTGATAATGTAGTTTAGCTATTTCTAAGCAACCAGGCTGCCTTTAGATGTTGCTCTTCAGGTGTGTGAACATCATTATGATCTCCAGCCCACAGCAGAAGCATTCTTTGAATTCTCCTTCTTCTCTGTCAAACACTAATCATTTCTGCTTTATATTAGACTTTTTGTGGATGCCACTAATTCATATTCAACAGTTGATTACAGCAAGATGCAGTTGGGCTGCACAGCTATACTGCTCCGGTACCAAGCAGAATAGATTGCATGCTCTCACAGCGACTCCTGGGGATGCCTGAACACACCAAGCCATCCCAAAGCATGCCAAGTAACTCCTCGCCTCATGTCTCAGAAGTATTAGGCTATTAATCGAAAATATTTTGTAAGCACTTTCCCACATGTACCTAAATATTGACCTATATGAGGAATACATAAACACTCAACAATGAGGGCAGCTGGTTTTCTCCCTTTTTAGGATCTCTACTTTTATCTTGTTGGTTGTTTTTTTTTAACTTTTCTCACCATTTTGCCACATGACATTTTTTATTATCTTAGTGACCTATTGATAACGTCAACACTTTAAGAATTACAATTATACTTTCCCATCTGAGGCACTTATCTGATGCTGCTATTTGAGCTGCCCTAATTAGGGAAGATTGATCCCACATTTATCCCAGCATAGCATTTTATGTTAGATCCTTGTATTGGCACAGGGTTGTGCTGGCAGCGCCTGGGCTCTCCCGGGCTGCCCGGAGGCTCTGGGGACAAAGTATATCAACCTTTCCAATTGGATTTTCTGAATTTGCTGTGCCTGCTCCCACGCAATGAACTTAACAGACAAAGAACTGAAGCAGAGATGAAGACTGTGAAAATTTTAAGAGGAAGAGAAAGTAAATTAAGCAGGGACCTTGCTAGACACAGACTGATGCAGGAATAAAAACTCTTTGTAGTGCTGTAGATTTCAGACAAAACCTAAATACCCAGACCGGCTTCCTGTCAGAGTATAAACTGCACGTACTTTGGCCATTTTCTCATCAGTTTAAAGCCAGCATCATATTTGTTACAATGACAGCGTATTTACTAATGAAAGCACTCTGAAAGACATTTTGGGAACAGAAACAGAATTTTATCAGACTGAATTCACATTGCACAAGCACTGGTCTTTAAATACAGTTGTCTGTGCCCCCTGCATTATTGAAATAAATCTGAGGTAGCTCCCATACTACAGCCTTAAAAAAAGGCAGGAATTACCCAGTTCATCCTCCACTGCAGGAGAATGTGAACTTCTGACAAAAACTTTACTTTTGTTGCTCTGCCAAGTGCTAGGCCCAGAACTTGGGAGGATTAATAACAGGAACAGGCTGGAGACACGTGATTTAGCTAGCCTTGTTTGCAGTTCGGCTCTTTAGCAAGGTACAGCCTGACCTTAGGTGACTGTGGCTAAAAGGAACAATTATGGAGCTCAGCAGTGGAAAAAAAAAGTAAAACAAAAACAGACAGACGGGAGCCATATAACTAAAAGAATTTAAAGTGTTCAGCTAAATTATGCACATTAGAATACACTGCATCCAAGCTTTGTTAACCACTTCAGTGAAAAAAGAACTCCAGAAGAGATTACAGAAACTTTGGATTTCTTCTTGAACAGTTGCTATACTGCTTTTTTTTATCTCTTGAGCAGCAAATAAAAGTAAACTTTCATTTATCTGAAGTTATATGGCCTTATCACAGTGGATATCATAGTGGAACACATCATAAATGTTGGTTGATTTATGATTCTAATTCCTTACAGATGGGAAAACATAAATTGAGTGACTTGCCTTAAATCACCTAGGAAGTATTTGTCATTGCCTAGAAGTAAGGCTGTAATCTGACCCCCTTCGCCACAGCATTCACCTTTCGAAACTTCAGTGGTTTCTGGGAAAACGTATATTTAAGATAGTTAATACAGCCAAGTGAAATTCTGTATTTCTTAAGTACTTCTAACATAACCTACGATTTTGCAGTAAAGCTCTGCCTCTCCTAGAGTTAGCACATCTTGGTCAGCACCAGCGAAAAACTGCTTGGTGTCAACCACAGGCTTGAACTGTCTAATGATCACCTAAAAGGCTTTAAGCAGAACAACCTTCTGACACTTATTTAAGATCGCGCTTCTCTGAAGGCCAATATATCATGAAAACACTAGTAACAGTGAATGAAGTGAGATGGGGGTTAGTGTAGCAGGTGTGCCCCTAGAAAGGAATGCCTCCCAGCTTTCTTACAAATGGGAACCACTGCAGAGAAAGGAGCTGGTACACTGGGGAGACATGTACAGTGAGTTTACTCAGTTTCTGACTTGTATGTGGGGAATAACAGGACACTTGAGGAAGCTCAGAAACCCGCAGAGAACCTCTCCACAGCTGTACAAGGAAACATTTCTCATCCCCATCTATTTTTTTAACTCTGCTGGTTTAAAAGACTTCCTAATTCTTGTTGGAGCATGGAACTGTTGGCATTTTCTGCATAACAGCTGGATTCCCGTTCAAGAAGGACTTTGAGGGCAGGATTTCTGGCAAGATGAGCAGCAGGCACAGGGGTGTGTTGGTGTGCTCTCTCCCAGCCAGCTTATGGCTCTCTGCAGCCAAACCGCCTGGAGCACTTGGGTGCTGGTACCCAGACAAGGAGCTCTAGGATTAGAAGCAACTCCACTGAAGCCCTTGGAGATGATTTTGGTCCCTATGTGATGTCTTTCAAATGTTGTTTGTGGGCACAGAAAAACACCAGAGGCATGTCTTTGGGATATAGTCATCAAAACGCAGGCATCTTGGGACACTCGTGAATGCCCGCTGCAAGCCACAGAACATAGGCCTGCCGCCTGCTGATCTGCTTTGGAGAAAATTGCTAGGGTTGAGGGAATTTATTTTGTTCTGTACTTCAAGGGCCTCCTGTGGCCAGACAGACGGGACGGATGCAGCTGGAGCACTCCCTCCCCTTCCTGGTGCAGAGTGGAGCCGGGAGGGCTGAGCGTGGCTTTCCAGCCTCCTGGGATGGCTTGCTGCACTGCCCTGGACGCGGCGTTCAGGGGGACAATCCCCAACCCTTCCACATCCCGGCCAGCCAGTCAGGGAACTGGTGGGTGGCTCCCACAGCCATCAACCTCCCTTAATTCTTCCCACTTAAAGCAGCTGGTTAGTCCTCTTTTAAAGTGTGTTTCCAGAGTATTGAGTTGTATGAGTTTAAAATCAGGCTTAGCTAGCCAGGGTGGATGGACCCCAGCAAAGAGCTTTTAAGCCTCCTCTGTGCGCACACCTGGTATTTTAGGGGAACACGTTAGAACATGACAATAGCTCCTTGCACTAGTACAACAGGTTACTGACTGCAATTCTCTACAAAGACAATAGATTCATGTAACCACAAAATTTAACATGTTTCTAAAAAGATTTAGTGTTACCTACAAAGACAGGACAACGCTGTGTATTAGCTGGGGCTGGGAACCTGATTTCACTGGTGCATGGCTGCCTCCTCATGTAACTGCGGCTGCGGTGGAGGTCAGCTCATCCTCTTGGATATCCATGCTGTCTGTCAGACAAGCGAGTACTGTGACCTGATCCAGCCTATCAAGTACCAATGCCAAACAGGAGATACAAGGCAAAGGGCTTCCATATAAGGGGAGAAAGGAGGCAGAAGAGTTTAGAAGAAAAAGAAGGATCAGAAGGAAAATTTTGTAGTGCGATTCAACTCTCATCAACACAGCCTGCACGGTGCCGCCTTTGGCCCATTATCCCATAGTATAAGAACAAAGCTAGATCCAAAAAGACAATTAAAAGGAAACCATACTATCTGGACAGGACGTCTCTTCTTACGATTAACCTTTAGAAACCAGAATAATTTATCATTGAAGTAAAAAGTATAGTGAAACCCCAAAAGCATTCACGTGAACCAGGAGTAGTCTCTGGCAGATGTGCTGGCTACAGGAAAACATTCAAGCTACGTACAGTAGATGATCAGTGTCTGGACACATTATCGGTTTTTTAAATATATGTTGTACCTTAAACAAAAAGGAAAATCGTATGAGATGATGCTTGAATGCCCATTGGAGTTTGCCCTGAGACAGCTCTGTGAACCATGCAATGAAGGAATCACCACAGTTAGTCCAGTTTTAGGGAGTTCATTAGTAAATTGGAACAAGCAAGGTTATGGAACAGAATAGTCTATGAGCTTGGGATCTCTTCATAGAAAACACGAGCTCTTTTTTACTGTAAATAGTGTGATGCTTGTCTGAGCAGTGGCTTACTGCAGAGCACTGTCTCATTAGCTCACCTCTGAGCATAACAGGTAGTTGTCACTTACATGGAAATGAAAACAGAAGTTAATGAACTAATTAATTTGCTCAGTGTTTAAAAATCCCTCTCTCCTATCCTCCTCTGCCCATGACTCCTAAGTAAACTATGTAGAATGGGGTCTGATTCCCCTGCGTCTCAGACTTTGAGTATATACACAGTGCTCCCTCTTCATATGGTTATCTTTGATGTAAAGCCACGGTGTGCTGGCTACTAACTCTACCTAAATCCATTATAGGCACCCTTTGTATAATATGCACCTTGCTTTAGCGTGCAAAACATTTGGTTCCCAAAAACACGATAGGATGGCTAGAGTAACCACTAACCAGACATGCTGGAATGCCTGAAAGTGTCCAAGATTAGTCATTTGGCAGCAATCCTGGGGAAATGTAGCTTTACGTATCCCACTCTGGACAGAAAGGTTTAGAGCTTGGGGCTTTCTGGCAGGCCTGAACCCAACTCCTTCCCTTGCAGCATACAGTGTAGCTTAGATCAGCCGTGACTATGACAGCTAGAGCTAGGAGGCAATTGCCATGAAAACCTGGATCATTCACTTTGTCAAATCTGTGTCCAGCATATTCTTTTCTTCACGAAAAGAAGAAACCCCCCCAAACCCCAAACCCTTTCCTATGTTTGGCCTTGATATTTTTTCTTCTGGATAATTTCAGCTTCTGTGTTTGTCAGCTGGAAAGAAAATGCATGTGTCGTATACACATCGATCAGAAATCTGGTGGGTGTTTGTATATTATACAACAGATCAAAGGTCGGAGAAATTTCATTCTAATTTGAGGGCAACAAACCAAGGTTACTGAAGACCAGCATGCATGCTCATCAGCTATACAAATCAAGGCAAATGCAAGATGGCATTTAGGTGCTACAGAGCTGGCAGGACTGAGAAGCAGCAACACTTCTTTGGTCACTGAAGCTCGATGCAGGACTTGCGCAGACACATCTTATAAGAAAGGCTGGCACCTGCACCTCACTGCACTTTTAACAAGGGATCCAGTTCCCCTACATGTAAAGTAACGTAACCGATTTCTTATGCCACATCCACACCAGGCAAGAATGCACAGCGCAGAGCCTGTGCCATCACTTTGAGCAAGCCAGCACATCCAAACCGGCAGCCAAGCGCTGCACAGAGATGGCTCAGGAATAACTCACAAGCAGCACAGCTGGAGCAGTGTGGCCTGGCTCCTAGGCTTGGTGTGCCTGACTCTCAAAAGGACCAGTTTGCTTGAGCTTAGTGCTGAGCTGAGACAGAATTAGTCCCACCGGTTCAGGAGCTGCCATGCTCACCATGAGACCACAGACCTGGGCATCATGCTGTTGTGTGAGGCTGCCATGGCCCCAGCATTTCTGCTCAGAGCTGCAGAAAATAAACCAGTTAAAACATGCAGAAACTGGCAGCTGTCTTTGTGTTTTTCACGTATTAAACTGCAGAACTGGCGCCAAGTGCTCCCGCACTCAGGACGGCACAGATGATATTGCTCCTTCAATGTATGACATTCATGTAGCATTCCAACAACGAAAGAAACCAGCACAACTGAATGGATGAATGGAAAAACGAATTGCTTCAAGCTGATTTAAAGGAGATATTTAGTCATGCGTGGGAAGGAAAAAAGAGAATAGGTGACCAAAATAGAATAAAGCAATTGGAAACAGCTGATGTTTGATGAAAAGAAAGATATTTTCTGGGGTGAGAAATTTAAAAGCCTTGAGTATTTTGAAAGGGCAACTTATGCGTGACTTTTTAATCCTTTAAATGGTGCCAGGTTATCCAGAATCTACTCCAGAAAGATTTCCGAAACAGTTTATTCTAGAACTAAGCCAAAACCTTCAGCCAACTCTGGAAAATCTTATGTAGAGTCAGACTAACATTTTGTGAGCTCATATCAATGTTGGAAAATTGCTCCAGCTGAAAGCATGAAGGAATAGTTTTGCAAAGGAACCCCTGAGTTTTAGCCTGGCTTTATGATTTACAATAAGAAAAGGCAGAAAAGGAAACTAAAATCCTTGATAGAAGAAAATAAAAAAAATAGAGGGGCTGAGTTGCATTTTCTGACAGAGCCATTATTGCCTTTCCATTTCATAAAGAGTGGACAAGTTTAATGCTGTACTGGAAGCAAGCGTGGAGGTTTCCTTTACCTGAGCTTTCCATTAGTGTACTTAGCATATTAGACGTGGAAGACAGTCCCTCAGTCCTGCCCACAGCACCTGGACTACAAAAGTGACAAAACCAATTTTATTGCTCCAGCCAGTGTCCAAATCACACCAATTGCCATTAAAAATCTCTGCCAAAATGGCAGCTCAGACAGGGCAGCCACCCCCAACTAGTAGGAACTCAGGTGTCAAATCCCACAGGGCACATGGGTGACACTGTTGTGGGCACCAATAAATGACTTTCCCAATGCAACCTTTTTTTTAGGCTTTGTGTAAACTTTTGGGCATATCCAGGTCTGAGGCATCTTAGTCATTCACGTTTCTGGGGCATCAGCTGCTCTTTATGTGCCATCAGTCCCTCTTTTTTTTTTTTTTTTTTTCCCCCTTTCTCTTTTCTTTTTTTAAACCTGGCAAAAAAAGTTAGTGGATAAATGACAGATACTACTTTGTCCTTTTAGTAAATCATTGGCAGACATGGATCAGCATTCTGAGATGTATGGACATAGGTAGGAAGCCAACCAGACAGTATATTACTACTTTTCATAACCAGTACTGATGTTTTGCTTCCATGAATGTCCATGTCTTTTTAAGTCACAAGTAAGAAGTGTGCTGTAATAAGCAAATATAAAGTCAGACACTTGTGGCTATATAAAGCTATATGGAAGAAGAAAAGAGGACCTATGTGAAATCCATGACATCTGGGAAACACTGTGTATATGGAGTCCAAAGACAGTGTACATTGCCAGCCTGGCAGAGAGGACATAAATATCCCAAACAGAAGCCTAAGAAAATAGAAAATAAGTAAGTATTAAGTTGACCCCCAAAATACAATTTGTGGGGGACCAGATCGATTTGGAAATTCAAGCCAAATTTGGGAAATTATTGTGAACACAGACAAAACATCAAAACATAAATGTATAGAATATTCAAACATGCTTTGAGCAGAGGGGTTGGACTAGATGATCTCCAGAGGTCCCTTCCAACCTCAACTATTCTATGATTCTGTGAAATGTTTTGCTTTGGTATTTTCTAAATGAAATGGTTTGGGTTTGATTTTTTCTTTTCCAAAATGAAAGGGGACAAAAATAAACAGCTTATAAAGCAATGCCAGGCATTCTGTTTGGAACTGAATAAAAACATTTTGCAAAATTTCATTATTTTTCTCCTAAACCCCCTCAATTTTTTCCAGAGGAACCTCTGCTTTTAGTTTCATTACACCTATGTTTATTTTTCAAATTTGAGGGGGACGAGTCAGAGAGCAAACCAAAAAACTCACCATTCATCCAGCTCTGCTCCCAAGCCCTGTTTTCTTATTCACAGGGGAAAAACTGCAAAGATGATAAACCCTTTCAGATGTACCCCAGTTTCTTCAGGGCTGAAGGTGCAGAGCAGGCGTCTCTGCAGCCAACAATAACAAACACTAACGCCAACTCTGTGCGTTTCCATGACCATGGTGCCCCAGAGACCTCCTCTTTCATCCACACGCTCCTCCCCTCCAAAACCACCTCGTCACTGTCTCTCTGAGGTTGGGGAAGGAGGGACAGTTCAGATACACCCATTTCCCAATAGATTTTGTTCCAAGGGGGAAGAAGAAGGAAGAAAGAAAAAAATAAAAAAGTGTTTCTACTTTTTCATTCTTTCCCCACCTTTCTTGTTTCCTCTGGTCTATTTACCCATCCTGTGTGGTTACTGTTGGAAGAGAAACTATGTGGTTAGAGAGCAGAGGGAAGCAGCACAGGGAGCACCGTTGCACAACCAGCAGCTACCAGGATCAAGCTAGCGTCCCCGGGGCTGTACGGGCAAAGCAGAGCAGTATTTTCCTATAAACACTAAAAACACTTCCAGTTAAGCTTGTGCTTGGGCTGGCGTGGGAGTACATGACACTGGCAGATCACCTACACCAGAGACCGACTCGAGTCCATTTGGGGTGGATGACAGCTTCGGCCAACCGCACGCTCGTGGCCAGCACGGCAAAAGGTGCTGCAGATGTTGGTGGGACTGACAGGAGGTTGGAGGGGCACCCCAGGAACATCCCGAGGGCAGAGGGAAGCGGCGTCCGAGCGCCTGCAGGCTTCGTGGCGGCCAGGCATCCTCTCCATGCCACGTGCCTACCTATGTCCCAGGCACGTTCACTAGCACACAGCCCCTCTAGTTGTGCCTGGGACCCCGGCGGGGTGACCCCACAATGCACAGTAGACCTGCTCCACTATGAAAACAGCTCTTGCCAAGGTAGGCAGGGCCCAGGGGACCATTTACCTGTCTTAATACTAAGGGTCTTGGAGTTACCAGCTAAACCTCTGGCTCCTCTTAGTATTTCAGTCTCTGACAGAGCTGGTCAGAATGTTTCCATCCAGCAAACTTCTTCTGAAGAAAAATTATTATTATTATTAAGGCTTCTATTACCCTTATTAAGAAAATGCCCATCCTGTCAATTAAAAAAAAGTAAATTTCAAAATCCCAAATTCTTTTTTGTTTTTGGTTGGTTGTTGCAGGTTTTGTTTTCCCCTTAACTCCATCATCCCACTCTCCTCACCTTCTTTTTGCTACTGTCAGGAACAAAAAGGAAAAGCAAGTGTGCAGAGGGGGCAACAGAGCCCACAAAGTCGCCTTCTGTACTCAAACCAAGCTGTTCCTGGCACTGCAGAATGTTAGTGTGCCACTAGAGAGAAGCTGTTTTGCTGTGCATTCTGCCAAGGGTCCTTATTATAGTCATGTAGGAATTAGCCCATTCAACTCTGAGGCTATGATCACTAGTTGCCTTCTGGCCCATCTAGTCTACAAAGAAAAGCAAGCCAGGGTCTGGCTGTGTGCCCTGAGAAGAGGTATCTGGAAAACTGCTTTCACTTGACTAAGTGGTCAACTCAAATCCTCCATGTGCCCTATTTATTTTAAGGAATAAACGGTTAAGCCTGCGATCAGTACCTGCTACAAGCTATGGCAATTGGTATGCAGTGTGATTCTCTGCACAGGGCTTGTGCGTGCATCAGGGGAAAATGTCAAACCCCCATCACAGTCAGACACCTGCTGCTGGTAAAATACCACTGCCATGCATTTGCGCAATACCACTGTTCCACTTCTTTTACAAAAATAATCTCAGACCTCTGCTGCAAACACAAAGGAGCTTCACCACACCTAGGAGGGAGGTCAGCATTGGTACAAATGGGGGAACAGGCAAGGAGTGAGAAAAATGCCAGCCTTAGGGAGGGGAGGCAGTAAAGCTCGCCTCATCATATCAGTGCTTGTTCACTCACACAGCAACGCTTCAGGATAAAGAAAAGCAAATCTCCATTATAATCTCCCGTTTTTAGACTAGGCTCCTGCATATTAATTCCTATTGATTGACACGTGGAACAGCAGACTTTGATCATCTTGTTAATCAGGTATTCTTGCAGCAATACTTGATGTGGTTTAAATAAGCCAGGTTAAGTCCTTGTGTACACAAGGAAGCTATTATAAGAAAAGGCAATGATGAAACTACTTTTTGCAAGAAGTAACCAGAGATGGAGTGCCTTATATGCTTTAGAAAATTTCACTTAATTTATGTAATTTTTCATGACTTTCTGCTTAGCGTGACATGGTGTTGTCCCCCAGCCATGACCAGCTTGGCTTGAAAGTCAAGGTTTTGCAAGCTGGGCTTGTGAAACCCCCTGAGGCTCTAAGCTTGCAGGGAACTCGGTACCTTCATTTCGAAGGGGTGTCTCCTTTATATAGTGTGTTTTGGTCATTCAAAATACTGACCACTCTTGAAGCTATTGCTTAGATGCACACCAGTTCTTAGCAGACAGGACTGCCGAATTACCGTGGCCCTGTAGCATGCTTCAGAGAAAAAGATCCTTCCTCCCCAAGGCACCAAAGGAGAAGACCCCAGCACTGCCATGAGGGAAGAGCACTGGTACCAAACACGGCTGCCCAGCCCCAGGTAGGCACCTCACTGCATAGCCAACCCCGTTGCCTAACCTCCCAACAGAATTACATTTGCAAAAGCATCTGATTTGCAGAAATACCGATCAGTCCCAGCTCCTACTGATATCAGCAGGGACTACAAGCACTGGGATACTGAAAAATCAGAGCAGTATCACCAGCCCGTGCCACTCTCTCCCCCATTTACGAGTGTGGCTCAGCCTCTTAGGGACTGTAACTGAGTCTTTATGAAGCCCTCGGATAGGTTTTACTGCAAAACAAAGCTAAGAATGAACAGGCATGATTACACCAGGACAATAGCCTAAACTTAACAATCGCTTCCTGTAATTGTGTGAGGCAGCCTGTAGAACGAAGAATCATCTCATGATAAATCCTTGTTGGTCATTTACCATCATCAATCTATACTGTCAGAATGAATTAGGTGCAGAGGAGCATGTTAATTACAATGCATATGACACTCTAGCTTTAATTATCATGACTTCAAAGTAAACAGTGTCAGTTAATCGACCTCAATCACCATAAATGGTTGTTGGAGGAAAGCGCTATTCAGCTGACGGTACTGACGTCCAGCTTGCGGGGTCTGCAGTCACAAGGCTGGCATTATATCATTACTTTTCCAAATTGCTCTCTATTTCTATCCACATTAGTCAGGTCTATGGGACACTTTTTCCGCTGCCTATGACATGCCTTAAATTAGGGGTGACCAATTTTGTCAATATGTAGCAACCTAGCTTTATTTATAGAACACTTCAGATTAAACAGCAAAAGCTCCCACTGTCCTTTTATGCCTTTTCATTTTGCATTTAACAGCTACTTATTCATTTTACTTACCAACTAGGGCTATGTTTTTATAGCTTGTGGTTTCCATTTCAATATTATTTTATGCCATTCTCTGGAGGGCTACGATTATGGAATAAATCTAAACACCTGGACAGTTTGTAAGGCACTGCGAGAGCAGCTAGCAGTGTTGCAAAGGCCCCCAAATCCCATCAGAAAAATGTAGCCCTTTTCTTATTGTAGGACCTGAGATGAAAACTCTCAAACCCCATCAGATGCCTCCTGAGATTCTCCATGTGAATCGCAGCAGGCAGGCTGACCGCTCGTTCTGGCTGTCATCAGCGTTGGGCTCCTGCAGAGGAGAACAGATAAAGTTGTTCTCCGTATCTCCTGCAGACAGGACAAGGGGAAGTGGGTTCACACAGCACAGAGACAGCGTGGTAGGAAGAAACACTCTAATGCTAAAGCTATAAAAGTGTCAGAGCAAGGCTGCCCAGCAAGGCTGTGGGGTCTCCAGTAGCAGAGGCTTTAAGAAGCTGGGGTATCCACTGCAGAGCTCAGGGCTCACGTAGCCTCTGGGGTGCTGGGTGTCACTCTGGCGTATTTCCTGCTGCTTGAAACACCTTGTGAAAAAACACCATCAATTTTCCCTGAAACTAGTGTGCAGAATGCAGAAGCCTGCGAAGATACAAGTAGCCTGTGATATGTCCTGCTTGGCCCTCTCGAGGAGAGCGAACCAAGGAAATAAGGAGTTACAGAAATAAACAAATAAAGTAAAATTAAGGTGGGGAATTTAATCACTCAGGAGACGGGAAATTCAAGGCTATGGTACCCATGGCAACTACTATTTGTCCACAGTGTATGGAACATTAACCTTAACTCCATATGCGGAAACAGAAAAAAATTATGGGACATATCACGTATGAATGCATATTTCATGCAGAGGGTAGTCTGTGAGGGCTACTGTGGAAGCAATAATTAAATTTCCTGACTGCGAAGCAGGTAGGTTCATGCACAAGCAGCCCTTCTGAGACACAAGCTAACGTCACCAGACAGAGCTCCCAGCTCATCCCCACAGTTTAGGCAGCAAAGATTCAAGGTCTTGGTTTGGCCATAGTATCATGTCCTGCCTTATAAGCTTCTGGCTGCTGCTCAGATTTTGTTTTGAAAATTGCCATCTGCTGATTTAGGGAATGTTGTGATGTTTCTTTCAGTTGTTGGGTCAACAAGAATTCTGCATTTCTTGTATGTTTTCCTTTTAAGCAACTAAAGCAACATTCATCGTTCAACAAGGCAGAAGTCCAGTTCCTGTTGAGTGATCAGTTCATTTGAATATGAGAACCGGATTATTGCTGAGTTAGCAAACAAGTTATCAAAACCCGAGAGAGTTTTGCGCTTGACTTGAGCTGAATTTTAACCCCAGGCTGGGTGCTGAGGAGTCAGAGTACTTACCAAAATCAAAGCCAGTGAGACAGACAGTAACCCTGTGGATGGAACTGTTGTCCTTAAAGTTTCAATTTTACCTGATCTTGGACAATTGCTGACTGGTGTATCTATTTTCGCTAAAATTTGGCAGACAAGAATTTATGAATATAGAAACCAACAGCAGATATATAACAGCTGAGAAGACTAATTGCAATCGGGGAGGGGGGGCTGTTTAAAGAAGAGTCGGTTTAATAAAAATTACTTCTTTCTTTTGTCACCGCCATGGGACACAGAAGCAAGCAGTCTGCTAGGTAATGACCTCCCCCCAGCCTGACCTTGGAGGTGCCATGTGCCATCTCCTCCCAGGGCCAGAGGCAGGCTGAGGACAGGCAGAGACCCCTCGTGCCACAGCCTGCAAGGCAGGGAGGTGTCTCTCTGTGCTCCCCCGCACAGCCCTACCGCGCACCTTCCCTGGGTGAAAACACTTGGCTTTAGGCAGAAATGGGCCTGAGCAGGGATCTTGGGCCCTGGTGCCTTAGAAAAAACTTGTGTCGGAGGTAGCATGCCGGGTACCAGTGCTTGCAGGCAGTCAACCCAGCACCCAGCAGCCCCCGCATTGAATTTTTCAGCAGGAGCGGGGCCAGACCCTAACCCAGCCCATCACTCTTCATAAAGTGATTTAACACATCCACGACACCAACCAGTGTAGTAGCTCAGGTCTGACCTCTGTCACCACTTCGTAGGCTGATAGGACGAGGCCAAAATCCAGCCATGCAGACAGAGGGGCTGACGGAGTCAACGGAACAGCGGCACGCTCCCGGGCAGGCTCGGACGCCTGCGTGCCGTGGGGTGGTGGGTGCCTTTGCAGGTTCCCCATCCCCGCTCGGTGCCTCACCGCACGGTAGGTTTGGGCAGCTCTGTGCGATCGCGGCTGGGGGGCTGTTTGCTCAGATGGGGCTCCCTGCAGAGGCAAGGAAGGGAGCAGTATGAAACACAATAAAACTCTCCTCCTGAGCAGCAGTGTCCTCGTGCATTACTGTGCCAGAGGGCTTCCATCCAGTAGTTTTGGACATATTTTACCGAGTCAAGGCCACATTTATCTAGCAGCAATTCAAAGCGAGGAGATCTCCCACTGTGGAGAAGATTGGCGTTTCTTTCACCTGCACTTCAAAATAAGAGTGCTCACGTGAACTCCCTCTGCCAGAAAACCGTCCCAGAACTGTCCCAGACCACAGCCGACGGGCACGGCCAGGCTGAAGGTACTGTTGAGACAGGCAGCCCGCGTACACTCTGCACAGCCTGGGTCACACCTGTAACCTGCAGATACGGTGAGCAGTAAGCAGTGGTGCCTCTCCACGGCTGACTTAGGAGTCAGGCTTGCCCGGGGGACCCACGCCGTGCCCTGTGGGCCACCCACCACTCAGACACGTGCTAATCCACATTCTGCCCACCCTCCTCCTCGCTGAAGTCTCTGAAAACCTCAAAGTCAGCTCTGAAACAGAGGCCGATGGCCCCTCACCAGCAACAGTCAGCTCATGGGCTTGAAACCCCACAGGACCATAAAACCCAGCAAGAAGTAATTTTACATGAAGGAAAAAAGTATAAGGTAGGCTTCTTGCAAATACCCACTGAGGGCAACACGAGGGGGTACAGGGTCAGACCGGCTGATTAAGAGCCATGTTGTAACACCAGCATCCTTCACACGCCATCCTGCTCCAGGGAAGGGGAGGACTCCCAGCAGCAGTGCTGCCCTTCGCTCCCGCAGACACAGGGACTCTCCCCCAGCAGGGTTTGCCATTGCTGGTAAAAACCCCAGACCAGGATCTCGAGGGCTGGGCTGAAATTACCGACCTCATTTCCAGAGAGCTGTTCGTAACCTTGGACTCTTCTCACTGCGTCTTAAATACGAGCTATCCCTCATCAGGGAGAAATCAAGATTTCATACTGCACAGCAGTGAACAGCTGAACAAGCCAAATCTTGAAAAACGGCTCTGCATATGTTTTCACAGAAGTCATGGCAGGTTCAGGAATTAACCTGGCCAGACACCACCACAATATCTATAAGTTAACCCGAGTTAAGGCAGGCTTGAACACTGCTGAAAAATCCCACCCTCCAAATGATTTCCACTTCTGAATCTCTGACCTGCTGTCTATGGAAAGGGAAAGAAGTGCAGTGATGAGGTGAATGCGTTTATGAATGCATTACTGTTACCTTTCTACTCTAACAGCTTACAGTAATGACTTTACCACCCATATTTATTGCTAATCAAGATCAGCACTAGGGGAGGAGGAGGAATCATTTCTGCCACAAAGTTTGTGCTAAGCCGCCATTGTTTTTTCCTCATCACATGAAAGCCATAGCCCAGGCAGACTTATTTGCAGCCTGCTAATGGCTAGAAGTATTCCTTTTCTAGGAGTCTGCGCTTATTTCTTAGGAGTGCTCACATTTTACCTGGAACCTCTTCCGCAGAGCAGCAAGCGCAGCCTGAGCTGCAGCAGAGCAGCAAAGTGGAAGCGTTCAGCAAGCTCCGCTGTACTCGGTTTGAAGAGTTTCCTCAAAAGCAGCACAAGCTACTTTGCCAGCTAATCTTTCCAGCCTGCAGCTACAGAGCAAAGCATAGCTGTGGACCTGTGTCAAAGGTACATTTGTTAACACATTTCCCCCGGAGTGCTAATTAACATTTACATCAAGTACTATGAGAGTGAAAAAGCTTCAACACAAACACACTGCAGGGAAACACAAGGAGCAAACTCTCTCTCCCCCCAGATGCAGTGTACTGTTTGCCCTTCAGGAGCTGGTGGAAATCCAGTTTGTTTTGTAATCTTCTGTTCTCTAAAATCAGATATTTCTGCAAGTTAATAACTAACCAGCTTCTTTTTATTTAAAAACCTACAAGTGCATTTAAAATTCTATGAAAGCAAGGCCCTGCTGGCACTGGTGCGAGCCAGCCCGCCTGCACGTCTCCGTGCTGAGTCACAGCACAGGCGCTCCCCAGCCTAATTACAGAAAATGACAATATTTTATGATTTTATAACATAAATAAAAGAACATCAACATACTTTCTCTTGCATCTTGAAACAAGATTGAACCCTCTTAAACTAAACACTAAGATAGGGAACACAAACACAAATATTTGTAGCTGGATCTTCAATTGCCACATTTTGGGATGCCGACAAAGCAGCTCTAATGAGTAACATTTGTACCCACAATAGGATGCACACAAAGTTGTTTGCAAACACAAATTTGCACTTGAAAAAATGCAAAGGCAGTTGCTGAATGGCTGGTTAACGAGCTATTCTCAATACTATTTCTCAATACTTACTGAGAAAAATGCGCTATCACATTGAAGTAAAATTTCTAAGACTGCAATCAATATAACTAATACATGGTTGAAAAAATTCTCTAGGTTTTTTCCGGGGGGGGTGGGGGGGGAGTTTTTCCCAGTTTTTGAAGGGAAATCTAGAAAATCCCAGGTTTACAGAAGGGAAATAATATTCTATGAGCCATGAAACAGTAGTACGTAAAACTTCACCTATTCTGTGAACTTTTAAGCCATGAGAGAGTGCATATTATTATTCAATATATTCTCTCCTGCCACAACCATGCATCCTGCACAGGTTCCCATGAACTCAAATCTCAGTGTCTAAAAAAAGTGCCAATATCCTTGAAACAAGGTACACTTGCAGATGTAGAAAAATTTGACTGAGCAAGAGGTACAATTGCACACTCCAGAAATCAGTTTCTAACTCTCTGCCTCCACAGAAATCAGGATCTGAGATGAATAATCTATACTATGAAAACACAGACGTTTTGATTGCAAACTGGTCTAGAGTTCTGTGAACGTATTTTGTTATTGTTGCCCACTTGCCAAATATTTGGAGTGAATAATTTTCAGCCTCAGTGTTTACAAACTGCTCTCATTGTTTCGACCTTTTTTTTTTCTTTTTTGGAGTGTTGCTTGCTTCTGCCTTTTAAGTGGACATCCAACTTTGTAAACAAGAAAATAAAAATAGCAAACAGCAAATGCAACAGCGATGCATATTTTTGTTGGAGATACTCCAATGAAGGACCCTAAGCACTAGCGAGAATGACTGTCTGGGCAGTACCATGGGAGGTGCACCAAGTGATCAATGCCGAGCAGATGTTCCAACAGGACAAGGTGATTGTGTTTCTTTCGCTTGATCAGCTCTTGAAACCAAACATATTTTCATTAAATCCACACATTTCTGAGTAGCAAACACTCAGATATTTTGCAGATTGCCAGTTTCCTAAGTTCTCTGTCTTAATTTCCAGTAACTCCTATCAAGAAAAGGCCATTCTGAGCTAAAATCTAAACTGGCACATTCCTGACATGATCTTCCAGAGACTCTTTCTCCAAAGCACAAATGTCTGGACTGAAATCCTGGCCTCAGCACAGGCACTAGCAAAACTTCCACCAGTCCCCTCCAAAATCTGTGAAGCAAAACCCCCCAGTATTTTGGGGGAAACCAAAATGGAGGTAGAATACCCAGCTCCCAAAATACTAATAATTTAATTTCATGTAACAGGATGAGATTAACATAAACATGCTAACCTGTCCAAATTGGAAATCTTTCAAATTTCAAACACAGGAAACAACAAGGTTTTTTTTCAGACAGGATGTCAGAGTTACCCCTGTGGTTATATGTGAGCTGAGGACAATATTGTTACACGAGATCAAATTACAAACACAAGCAAACAGAAAACAATCTCCGAACGTCACTGTTCGGCATTTGACAAGAAGCACCGCTGACCCATCAGGAAGGTTAAATGCTCTCGAGCGAGCTCTGGGAGAATATGAGGAGTTTGCTGCTGGACATTGAGTTCCATGCAGTTAAATTGTCAATTTGTTTGCCCAAGTTAATGCTTATCTTACCCTATGCTTGCTGCGGTTTTACTAAACACGTTTGACCTGCAAATCTTAAAGCAGTGGCTTTGCTAAAATTGTAAGAAGTTTCTGGATTTTCTAAGCACCTAGGAAAACTATTTTGGTAGTTTCCACAGCACAGAAACCTGTAGTTAGTCAGATATTTGAAACTTCCAGTGAGGTGGATGACAGTTGCTTAACCACACACGTTACCATTTCATTTCTATTTCTAATGTTTAGCACAACCTCACTCTAAGGAATTTCTGTTACCAAGGCTGATGCAGAGGTTGTGTTCAGTCTGGTCCAAGGGCAGTGGTTTACTGAAGTCACTTCTAAACAGCAGAAAGAGATAATATTTTCTGTAATTGGGGGGAAGAAAAAAAGTCCTCACCTTGCACCAAGGACCATTAGAGAGAGGGCTGGTTTCCAAAATATCTGCTCCTTCATTTTCTTCCATGTCTGATTAGTTGCAGAACTTTGGTTGCCAATGAAAAACATTAAATCACCCTCCGGGCAAAACCAAACCAAACCACGCAGGCTCCAGTATCCCAGTTTGCGAAAGCCCTGCAGTAAGCCACACGTCAGTTTTACGGTCACTGGTCTAATCCAAGGTTGCAGATCCCGGTTCCTCGCTGGATTTCACAGAGCTTGGCCTTTCCTTTAAGCCTTCATAGCTCCTCTTGTCAGGCATTTGTCTCCCTCAGACCTTCCTTGCTGGATCCAGGTTTTCACATAACAAATGGCCAACGTTTATGGCTTCCTGGGCGCTACAGAAGGGCTGAGACCGAACCTCTGATCATCTCAGGAGTAGGCTGACAACGGAGTGCAGCGCGTGGCCACACCTCTCTGCTGCCAGAGCGGGCCTAGGCCATAAAACCAGAAGCAAGGTCACCCAGCAACCAGCCATTCCACGTCACGGCAGTAATAAAGCCGACTTACATTCAACTGATTGCTCGGGTAGATAAATACTTTTATTAGATGAAAGAAACCCCGAGAAGATGGCAGGGGGCTGACTGTTGTGAGCTGAGATACATTCATTTTGATCGACGCAAAGCTCTCAGCAGGCATGCGTGGGCCACGTACAAAACCACAAAGCCCTGTCTGCAAACCCTGTTGGGGTCAAACCCCTCAGCACGTCTCCCTAAGGGTGAGCAGACCCGTGTGCCCCAGCCGGCTGGCTGGGTAGCCCCTGCGGGGTCCCCTGCAGCAGAGACCATGAGCTCCCATCCAGGTGCCAGCAAGACTTCCACCAGCCACGTGCTCAGCTTAAAAAAGTTCCACTCTCAAAAGTCTGCATGAAATAGGGACGAATTCACAAAATAGCCCTCGGCTCCCTGCCAGGGTCCGTAAAAATCAGGCTATGCCATAAGGCTGCCTAAGGGAGCTTTCTCAAGCAAATGGATTATTTTTCTCAGGGTGTGGAGCAACCACATACCTAAAGGAGCACGCTCAATTGAGAAAGTGACATTTCTCTCCAAACGCCGTATGTCTTATAAAGAGGGGCTACAATAAATATAAATAAAAGCAGGTAACAAAAGATCGATCTTCTTTGTTCTGTTTACACTGCGTATCAGGCAGTGCCACTGCGGATAGCTGGTGCCCTAAAATTTCGAAACTGACTGTGATCTCTGGCATCTATTTAAAGACACACATGGCTTCATTTTCAGTGCAGCCACTTGGCCCGCTCGGGAAAGGCCTCTCTTTAAGAATCCCCAAAACAGAGGAGTCCAGGGTCACTGGCTACTCTGGAAAAGTAAGGCCACTTTTTCCTCTCTCTAATATGCGACCTTTCTTGCTGAAGAATTCTTCATAAATATCTATATGGCAGGAGACAACTTGTTTGGGGTTTTTTTGTGGCAACTGTGCAGAAAGATTAAAGTTAATTCTGTCAAAATATAACATATTTTAATCAAACATTCATATTGGCAGCATCATTCAAAATTAGGGGTACAGGGATCTGATTTTTAGACCTCTTTCTGCCACTGAAGCACAAAGTGCATAAGTGATTTGTTCAAGATCACATGCTTGACTATGTACTTATCTTTTCATTAATCAAATTGGATTTCATGAGATATTTCTCAGCAGTTTAATTAAAATTGGTCTTTAAGGAGTTTGAGATTACATTTTACAAAATCATCAGTAACTAGAAGTGTTTATCTAGGCTATGACATGAATAGTTACAGGCCCTCAAACACTCTAAATAGTGTATGTCTAACGGCGAGCCAGGTGTATGCATTGTTGATTGCATATTTATTTCAAAGAAGTAAAGTCAAATGTGACAAACAAAATAGGCAAGAAGTATCAGGGCACAGGTGTCTTTTTATGGAGAGACAGCAAAGCAAGGGATAAGAGTGCAACTTTGGAAACCAGCAACCTAGTCTGTCTTTGCCACTGATTCTGTGATTTTGAGAGGTAAATCAAAAGCTCCATCCCTCAGTTTCCCCACCTGTGCTGCAAGATTAGCAATACTCAGTGCTACTCTCTCACAAGAACAGCTGGTGTGCACTGAAGATATTCAACGTCTTCATCAGACTTGCATCTCTGTCTACTGACACATAGACTCCTCCTATCATTTGCCCACACAAGCCCAAGGAAAAGCAAAGCTGACTTACCCCGCAGGGTGCGGGCACAATTGTAACACCATCCCAGCCTTCTCCCAGTGGCCAACACAAGCCTACAGTTCTCGAGGTCCTGGGTACATGCTCATTCCACTGTGGCAGCATAGTTGCGGAAGTTTTGCCTATTTTGAAATAAATCGAGGCTCACACGAACTCACTCTCCAAGCCAGTGGATAACCAGCCAAGGTACTCCCTTCCCAGCTGGAAGATTCTGCTACACACAGACTGCTGCTACAAATGTTCACCAGGTTTAAGTCTCACTTTCCGTGGTTTCGTATGGCCAGGTCATTTTCTGAGAGCCAAAGAGTTTTCACAGCGCAGAATGCAACAGTCTCTCCAGAGCTGATCCTGGCTCACCATTGCAGCCCTCACGGCGCTGCAGGGAGGCTCCACGGGGCACTTTGTCCAGCCCTCCCTGTCCTGCAGGCAGGCAGCTCAGGCTCAGGCAGGGTGGAAGACAGAGAACAGGGTGGGGGAACTATACCTATCTTTGCCCCAATTATTCACAAGGGCTCTCTATTGCAGCAGCTTCAAGGACTCTTTTCCACCATTCCTTTCACTTTCTTGGGCTAAAAACTCTGATCGCTAATTGCCTGCTGAATTTTCAGAGAGCAGGCAAGGGGCCTGCCTGAAATATGAAATTGCTTTGCATTTTGTTTTTTCTCTGGTTTCTCTTTACAGGTCGCCCATTTAGTGACCTATTAGCTATGTCCCAGAGTAGGCGAAAGTAACTTTCTGAAGTTTGCTTGTGTGAAATAGCAAGCAAAAGAGCTGTATCCCATTATCCATGTAGGTGTCTGTGCTATGTCTTCTGCTTTGATGACATTCTGTGGCAGTAATTTTCACAGGTTTCTTGGTTTTGAATTGACCATTTCCTAATTTAAAACAGTGCAATCAAAGGAAACACTTTCCCCATATGCAGCATAACATAAGAGAAACTTTCCTGTGGTTGCTGTGAAGAAGCAAACTCACAAGGTTTTCAGCTTCAACCTTTAGTGTAAACCAGACATCTGTTCTGATTTGTGTCAGATCACAGGAAGGATAGCCCACAGCTTGGTTTACTCCAGACTAATTTAGGAAATCAGGACTCTCCCCATGGATTAGTCACTAACTTCTTGGGCAGCTACAGGCCAGACACATTTGTCTCTGCAGCTTAGCGGTTTTCCCCTGTAAAACAAGGGTGACGGCTCTTCCCTGCATCAGAAGGTGACTTGCTGCTGGAGGATCTAGCCCTTACACAAAGACAGAAACTAAACTTTTCAGCCCATTTGTACATCTGCAGTCCTGATGTGAAAGTCCACCAGGAAAGGAAAGAAGAGGAAAAAGAAAAAGGAAAATGCAGATGCATCTAAAGATGGCTTTGAAGTATAGCCCAGGAGTGGAGATCAGGAAGTGAAAGCTATAATTGCAGCTGGGTATCAGTTTCCTTTTTTATTTCAGGAGAGCCCACAGCATGGTGCGGTTTCTTTCTTTCCCTCAGAAAGCAGGCAGGAGCAACACTCACCTCTGCAGGAGAACAGAAGGAGCTGTTAAATGGAAGAGGCCATAGAGACAAAACAACTCTTTGCATTTCTGATGCAGAGGCAAGTAGAAAGTATCATGAACGTGTCTGAAATGACCATTACTTCTTCTGGACCAGCAGGGAAAGCTAAAAACTATTTCTCATTTTGTTTCCTAAGGAAATTGGCAACGTATTACTTGCAGGCTCTGCCCAAGTTCCTTGCAATAGGGCCAGCTTCAAGCAAACTCAGTGGAGAGATGTCAGGTTCACAAAAATAGGTGGGCTGGCAGACAGAAGAGGTCCTGCAAATACCCCGCAGAGCAAATGGCTCCCAGCGGAGCTCATGCCATCAAGAAGACCCACGTGAGAAGGCACACCAGAGGGAAGCTACCAGTGCTACAGAGATGGTACATTTGACTTCAGGCTGCGGGCAGGTTTATTCCAAGCTGCACCCAGCCTGGCAGTGCTGGGCTGTTAGTGACACCCCGGCACTGTTCACATCTCACCGAGCTGGATGTTCAGCCAAACACACAGCAGGCGCAAGCATAAAACTCGGACCTCAGATCCTACAGGCCTTTGACCTGAGCCCTGATAAGGCTGCCAGTTAGGGAGGCTGCCCTGGCCTGTCAGTAACAAGCTGCTGCCACAAGCAAACGTGTCAGAACAGGTTAATCGACATCCCGCTGTAACTTTAACGCTATTAGTCAACACTAAACAAAGGTTTACATGTTTTTCCTTCCTGAGATAAGCTGCAAGGCAGGGATCAGGGCTGCTCTGAGAAAACACAGACTCTTGGTATAGTGAAGTAAACCTGTTTGCTCCAGTTAGAAAAGGTTTGCAAGCTGAACTCAGAAGCGAAGTTATCAAAGAAATGACTGCATCTTGAACACCATTGCAAAGTGTTGAGATTTTGATATTTGCTAGGCATGCCTTGAGTGTTTGGCCGTTACAGATCTCTTCTTGTTTAGGAAAAAAATATCATTTTGCATCATACTGTGCTTATCTTTTAGCAAAAGCGGGGGCAGGATCTGAATATGCTGGTGTTTGCAGACAGCAGTGGTGCAGTACAGCCCGTCTCTTAGCTTCACAATGAAGAACATGAGCTACAATTGTGAAATCAGTGCCTAACAATTGATAAGGACAACCACTGCAGTCCTCTTCCCTGCCTCTTCTTGGCCAGTGTCCCATTTACCACACATTACTGGATTTATAGAAAAGAGAATGGCAATGTGATTAAACTACAAGCCACACACATAGAAGACAGATTATTTACCTCCACATCTCATCTGATTTCCTCTTTCACCATGGCCAGGTAACTCAGTCTTTGCAATTCATTTTTTTCTCCTTTCATGACTATATTTACCATCCTTCTGACAGCCCTTGAGTTCTCCCAAGGAACAGGGCTTTGTAAATAGGGTTGGGGGGAAGGAGCTGGAGAGACCTATCCCTTTCAAAACAAAGCTACGTCAGCTACATTGAGCAAGTTCCTGCAGGAGACTCTTTTAGCAGGCCTTTGCTTTGCAGAAGAATGAGGTTTCTCCTCGCCTTGTTTAAAATAAGACAGCCACCCCCATTTCACCCTTCTTTTCAGGAACTGCCTATGGCACCACAAACACCTTGCAACATTAGATACCAGCTCCTGATGTCAGCCATCCCAAGAAAAGTCCAGCCTACCACAAGACCGAAGAAATTTGGTTCAGAATTTCTTGCCCAGAAAAGAAGGGTGGGAGTATACAATTCCTCAATTTTCAAAATTCATGACTCTTGGGAACAGCAAGCCCACACACCCAGAAAAAGTCACTGTTGCCACTACCATACTGAAGGATGCAATGACCATTTTTTTCCCCATGAGAGGAATGCCTGTAGTAAACCTAATACTTGTATGTATTAAGTATTAGATAAATAGAGACATCACAAAGTGTTAAGTAATGGTACTTTTAACGATATGGAAAAAAAAAGTGTTATTACTTCCTATTCTACATGGATGTCACACACTCGGTGGTGATCATATTGCTTACTAGTCTATTGCAGAAAAAACTAACAGTTCTGGCACAATTTTTACATAAGCTGTGTAACAGAGCCTCGGTCACTGAACTGTAGCTCCCATGAACACAGTCCAGTATTACAGCTAACTAGGGCCAAACCCTACCCAACATCTCTATAAACATCAAGCAGGTCAGTGCCTTGCTGACTCAGAAGTAATATAGAGAAAAGAGTAAAGAGGATAGATTGTGTTTGAATTTAAATTTGCTGTTCAAAAGCACATCACTGATGTACTTCCAAGATGAGATTTCAATTTGCAGAAGAAATAACGTGCAATTCACAAGCGATTGCTGCGTCTGTAGAAACGTAAATTGTATTTTGTCCTAATGACTTGTAATTTCTTAAGGGTAATGTGAATAGCTTCCAGTTCATCTTAACTTCTAGTTCTTCCAAATACCTTTTCCATTTATAAGAGCAAGCAGTATATTTTCATTAACAGAATGAAATATTCTGAACAGCAATCTGAGGGAACAGGAACTGCTGAGATAAACCACATGACCCACAGAAATCTCACCTGTATCGCAGCTCAATAAAATACCAACATTTGGTCTTCATTCCCTGTAGAGAGGGAGGCATAACTGAACCCCAAGGAGGGAGCTAAAAGAATGAGGAATTACCCTATAAATGTATGGCTTTGGGGCCATACTTTTAAAATTAATGGCTATATCAGTACATTTCTTGTGCTGCTCAGTCCATGTGAGGCATGTTTCAAAAGGCAGAGATCAATCCTCATTTGGCCCTCATGTAAGTTCTGACAACCTACGCAAGCCTAAACAATACAGCCAGCCCTTAAGGAAATGTCTGACTGTGTCGCTGCACTCCACAGCAATTGCTTTCACATGTATAGATACATACTTTTTGATGCTGAGAAACAGTACTTTACGTATGATCAAACAAATGATACCTACAGGTGAAAAACCTTTGGAGGTGTTTTCACTGACTTTGATCAAAACATCAACAGGAACAAGATGAATAAACAAAAATTATTCTAAAACATCCCTTAGGATAGACTGGAGGAAAGCTACTGGCATCACAGCAGCACCCTCTAGTGCTGCTGTCATTGGGATTTGCCAGCAGTTCCTAGATAAAATTCGACATTTGGTGCCAGGATGCAACTTCAGCTGTCCTAGAGCAGACAGTCGCCGAGGTCTCCACGCTGGCCAAAATTTGGCATACAGGGGCCTGACTGCTGAAAGCCCTGCGCTCATCACATGCCACGGGTCGAAGGGGGCCAGCCCCTGGCGTGAGTGGAAGCCACCAGGGCCTGACAGGTGGGCATTAGTCCCCGTTATCTCTGTGCAAACTGCCAAATAGGTTTTCAAGCTCATTGCAGGACTGTGGTTTTGGGAAGGGGTTTCAACAAGGCGCTCCCTTTCCTACACCTCCCTTACTTCGTGTGGATAAGGCGTGCTCTGTAAATGCTTGCCTGGCCTTCGAGGGTCTCACGCAGGCAGTGCTAAAGGTTATCTGATGGTGAGCTCTTTTGAGGGTATGTGCCTCAGTGAAGGTTTCATTGACGCAGCTCACAATAAGGGCAGAATGTCAACACCATCTTGTGGACAAAACGAAACACAGATGACTAAGGAGACAAATCCACCAGCACTAACAAAGGTTTGAATAAAGAGCTGTGATTACTTACGATCCTTGTGCTGTGTTAACAGTACCTACAGCACAGCACAGTATCTCCCAAATGATGGGAATAAAGAGCAGGGCAAAGGCAGAGATTATTTTTTTGATTGTCCAGTGGAAAAGAAATGAGACTACTCCCACAGATTTCAAATAACGTAGAGATGCAACCCCGAAAGTAACAACTGTCACTCACAACAAAACAGGCGCGTAAGTCCAGGTCCATAAACCAGCTAAAAATTCATCTGCCACAGTGGTGAACATCAAATAAAAAGATGGAGGCAAGACTGAGTATGTAAAACAGGATGAATGAGATACTGTATTTTAGAAGGGGAAGATTAGGTATGACTTAAAAAACCCCACTTACTTATTGCTCTCCTGAAGTCATGGAGCAGCTGCAGGGCAATCAAACCACAATGACGACCCTTTCTCCACCTGACTCCCTGCAGCTGTAGGGAAAGCCCAGGAGGAATTAACGTTGCCTCAAGTGCTACACACATACGCACCCGTCTAAAGCCATTAACAACTCAGCCTTCATCCCCTCACACTGCTGTGTGTTATCCTTTGTGCCTGGGAAGCACGGATGCGAGATCCTACTAAATCAGACAGAAGGAAGTAGCAGGCAATGGTGAAATGCCTGCATCAAAGCTGTAGCAGGGCTAGGGTAAGAGATCATGTCCATTATACTGTTTCTGCCATACTGTCCAAGATGTGGGTGCATATCATATTAAGTCCCATAAGGTGCTTCTGTCTATCTTTAAGTACAGACCTAGCTTTTATTATTTGGCTCTAATAATTCTGAGTGCCTCACATGCAGTTCTCAGAATCTGCCTTTCTCCAAGTGCCTCAGATGTGGCAAGGCCACAGTTATAGTCACACTGGGCTTGTCACTTTAGCATCTGACACCCCAAACAGATGAGGCAAAGATCCAAAACTCCCTAAAGGCAAACACTGGAACTTAAAAAAAAAAAAAAAAAAAAAAATCCTACTTTATAGCTCTGCTCTAAAGCAGGACAGGTATATTACACATCAGGAAACAACACAAATGAGCTGTCAACACAGAAACACGAAATAGTATTTCAACACTTTTTCTACATGGGAACCTGCAGAAGCATAGTTAAGTCTATCAGGTCCCTAAACTATCATCAACGTAGATAACAGATAGATCAACATACCTGAGGGAGTTACCTTAGTCTCTGCCAGTTCATCCTCCTGCTTATCCCTACTAGCTGGAATCACCTTCATGTTTGGTCTCAGCCAAATAGCTTCCCCCTCATTCTTGTCCTTCAAGACATAGAGGGAGCAGGGAGATGGTGTAAACTGTTACAGAGCATGCATTGGATTTGTTAAGTCTACTTTTTGGGGAGGCTGCTCAATTGATCACTCTACCAAGCTTATGAAAATAACGTAGCAGTAAGAAACTGTTAAGAAGGTTCTGTTTCTCATTCATACATCTGATTTCATTAACAGTTAAATCGTGACAGTTTGCTATAAACTAATGAATGAGCCACTAACTTGGGACATCATTCATTATCATAAAGCTATTTCCTGCCTGCTTAATTAAGCTCTGAGAATGCTCTAGCAGAAGGAAAGCAGAGGCAGACCCTCTTGGGAAGTGATAAATGCCAGAAGCTGAGGGGCATCCTGATAGTTTCAGCACAGCTAAACACACTGGGTTCTCTCCCTAGCAGGAATAAAGAGCCTTGGCCAGTCTGGGAGGCTGGAACATGGAATTCAACTATAGCAGCCTCTTTGACTAGCAGAAATATCTGTGGATCCAACAATCTAATTTCCACCAGCACTGCATAAAACCAGCAAAAAACTTATCTTCCGCAGTGGGCCTCATTTTTTGATCTAAAAACCAAAACTAGTTTTATATGGAGGCATGTGGACATCAGCCTACCCTTCTTAAGCATTAACATAGCAGTTGCAGAACTGTCCACCAAGCTTTGCACTTTGGGTTATTAATCGTATGGATGCCAAAAAAACGGAGCCAAAAGAGAGTATTTTAAGCTGGAAACATTCAGGAGATACTAAAACAAGAAACAAACATTTTCTGCCAGCACAGACACAGCCCAAAGCAACCGACTGGAGAAAACCATTCTTTCCCTTCTGCCTGCTAAACAGAGCAAAACCTACTGCCCTCCTTCCCCACTTTATATTACATCGGCACTTAGCGTTCCCAACCATGAACTACAGATGCACTGCAAGAGGCTATCCTGGCCTCAAAGACTTTACCTTCTTTCCACATCCTCTCTGGCTTGGTGCTGGTACTTTAAGAATTTGATCTTATCTAAAAAACAGACATGAAAAATCTTTATTACAGGCATCTATGCAAATACACATGCCTTCTCATAATCAGTGAGCTTACTACAGCCATGTTTCAGGAGCAAAATGGAAGGAAAATCCCAGCTCCCCTGCCCATGGAGCGGTTAGCTACTTCCCTACAGGTGAGCTGAGTCCACCCTGAAAAACTCTCTGTAGATCAGGCAACTGATTTATCACCTTTCTTTAGAGCTCTAACTGATGCGGTTTTAGGCCTCCCAGTCAGATCTGTGTTTCTGCTGCTGCTTTTGATGGTGTTGTCTATTTTGAAAGCTGAAGCTGACCTTCTGCCAAGCAATAATAAGTATTTAAGGCCTTCTCAGCCAGTGAAAAACAAATTATGGAGAATTCAAGCCCAGCCCACATTTAATTTGCTTTATTTACATATAAACTGCAGCACGGAATAGAGGTGGTCAAACACCATCATGCCTGCTTCTTCCAGCCAATAGTATCCTGTTCCCCACATGTAATTTGGCCTCAAAAAATTGCTTGTAATTAGGTATCAAAGCAGAAACCAAGCCCTTCTGTTTCTCACTGTAGATTCCTATTTCCAGGGTCTTGTCTAACCAAAACCAACTGTGACATGGGCTGACCTCCCTCTCTGCAAGAATAAAAATAACTTGGAAGATTATATGTATCGGTGTTATGTGGTAGCATCCGCCATAACAATATTATATATCATGTTCCCTTCATCATTCCTCTAAAGGTTTTGCTGTCTCTGTATCACTCCCTCTTGAATGGGTTACTGAGGAAAATGTTGCTTCTCATCAGCATTTTTCAAGTTCTTCCACTATAAAGAAAGCCCACTAGAGCTTTAAAATTTACCTTTGAACTTTTTTTATCCTTGTATTTTGCACTTCATAAATTCTTTCCTATAGCAGCACAATCATCTCTCCAAATAACACTGATAGGACAGAAGAAATTGTGGGACACGGTAATTTTACATTTGGTCATACAGACATGCATATCCACCCCAGGGACATTTGTAAACATACCCGTGAATAAATTCTCGTACTCCCTGCACTGGTGGGAAAATACTGCAGTTCCAGGAGAGGTACAAACTTTGTCCTCCATGGTCTTCTGCTGCAGGAGACATACACAGGATCCCACAGGGTTCCCAAATAGTCTTTAGCACTTTTGTAGGCTGGAGCAGTTTCCAGGCATTTGTTGTTTAACCATCACTATACTTCACGGAGTACCTAAGTGTGGTTCCCTTGTAACTGATGTGGAAACAGGTTGGCTAACTGACCAATTTAAGGTCAGTGAAGAAGTCAGGTCTAAGAAGGTCTCAGAAATATTCACACCACCAGATCCTCTGTCCCAAAATGATGGTGGTAACACTTCTTCATGTCAGTGCGTTTCTGCTAGTGCCTCTCTCCAATCTGTATTCTGACACTACTACTGAAATTGAACAGAAAGCTTCTGCTCATACAGAACAACTCCCTTGCCTTCCTTGTTGAAGGAGAGGTGACTTAATAGACAAGCCTATTCCCAAACCAGTCGAAACCTCCGTGAATTAAGTTAAAGAACTTTTATTACTGGCAGAAAAAACCAAACAACTTCAGAAGCATACTGATGGTTTCCAGGCTGAAAGACTTGGTACTGTGTGCGCAGTTTAAGAATAAAAAAGAACATTTGATAAGGAATAAGAAAAAAAGCTGGGAAAAGGCTGACATGTTTATAAAGCCAGAGTTTTGGCACCTAAATTTGGTGCTGAATAATATCTTTTTCTAAATGGAATTTCTTTTATGAATGGAAAAGAAAAATTCTGATCCTTCGATACTATATCCAGATTTTTTAAACACAGTTCAGTTTGCCCAAAAGGGTACAGAAAGGGAGTAATTCCCACTTATCTGTGTATTAGCTTCACCTAAGTAAAACAACAAAATTCCTGGTCATGAAAGAAAAGTGATATTATTTCTTGAAGCTGCTCTTCAAATTAGTATTACAAATAAGAAGGCTAAAGTTAAACTATGACATTAGAAAATTTGAAATCTATTTTTTATCATGGTCTAAACAGGAAAGCATAGTAAAATCATTGCCTTTCTGTAAAACTAGAAGCTTAAACTTCCTAGTCATTACTTTTGTTTGGTTGGGTTAGTTATTTCAGTTTCCTAAAATGAACTGAAGAAAAAAAAACCAAACAAAAACCAGAGGCCTGCTGTAAAGACAGCTACGTGCCAGCATTAGAGCTTACATGTTTGTCATCAAAGTAATAATTACTACACTTTCTTAAAACCCTAGGACAATATGTAAGTGTTGAGTAGATTCAAAGAGTACATGGTTCCATGGAAGTGCATCACGTGCCCAGAAAGAAACAGCCTACAAGCAACAGAGCCTGAGAATCACAGAGGCGAGAATCCATACAAAAGAGAAAAGGCTAAAAAAGAATTCTAGCATTTTTCCCCTCAAACTGAAGAAAATTAATTTAACACAAAGGGTGAATTACAGTCCTTCTTGGATTTTTTGCCATTTAGTTTTTGCATTTCTCCCATATGGGTATAAACAACTACCCAAAGTTCTTTATAATTTTTCAGTCATGTTCACCATTGGATACCCACGCCTTAATTCAACACTATAATTCAGAATAGCATATGAAAGGTGGTAACTGAAAAACTTAGAGTTCAAGCATTTGTTGGGAACTGCACTTAAGCTATTAGTCTAATGCTGAAGCTAAATGTGTCTTGAGTGTTTCCCTGTGATGTCAAGATCTCCAGCCTATCCTTCCTATTTTTGAAGGAACTAGACCTTCATTATTGGAATAAACAGGTAGATGTCCCCACCAACCCTTCCTCTCCTACTGCTCTGAAGAACAAGAAAGAAATGACTGATAACATCAGAGCAGACAGCAGCATGTTCTCCAGAGAAAGGGAACTTTAAGGTCATGGCCCATGCAGCACTTTCATCACTGGGGGTCAATCATGTTCATTGAGGGGGGGAAAAAAAAGAAATTGTGATGGTCTTAAACAACAATTGCTTCATAAGAGTACACCAAGATGAAGTCAGAGCATTTGTAATGTTCATATAAAGCACCATGACCCTGTCAAGTAGGGGTCACATATAACATATGAAAATATAGTCTCCTTAATCCTGGAGGTATCAGGAGTGCATGTGTCCTGCTACTAATCCACATTTGGCCAGAGTTTTCGATGGTTTCAGCTGTACCTTGTGATACCTTATACCAAGAACAAACACACAGACATCATTTCAACACAGAACAACAGGAAAGGTCACCCTCTGTGCGTACTCCTCTATGCAGCCGTCCAGCTCCATTGTCAATACTGGAAAGCAAAGCTTGGTTACAGGAAGACTCAGATGAATTTTCATTGCCTAAAGAGCCTCCATTTTGAAGGGAAAAGAGGGACCATCTCTACATGGTCAAGTGCTGGCAGCTGTCTCATTAGCTCTTACAGTCTGGCATATCTTAAAGCATTCTAGATTGTTGACATATAACCTGTTTAGTTCTACCCAGCTCTGGGTAAAATACGGCCAGATGGCTTATATGTGAGCATGTTATGCCTGACATCTTTTCTGTCAAGCTGCACTGCATTGTCTGACTTAGTACATTCCCTCCGCATTCTGGTAAGAAACATCTATTAGTGTTACTCTCCCCCACCAGTAATACTTCTGTGCAAGACTGAAACATACTATATAAACAATATAGTAGAAGGGTTTTCTGTGTTATACAAGCACCTAAGATGTTACACATTTTACAGGAAAAAAATCCACATGTATTTTGTATTTCCACCTGTATTCTACAAACACATACCCATGTAGACATTTCATGCTTACTCATTTTCAGAAGGGCAACAAATCAAGAACAAAAAAAAAAAACTTTATTAGCATAAAAAGTACATGTTCAGTAATCAATACTCAAATTCCTTCACAGCATCCGGCATGTTTGATACATCTTTCTGTATCTGCTACAGTTGGAGGAAGAAGGGGTTGTAAGATGTCAGAGGCTTAGGGTTAGAGGAGGGGTTGGTGGTGGGGTTTTTTTGTTTAATGCTTTTAAATTATGTAAACATTCAGAATGAAACCTGTACAACTTAAAAGTTAAATAAAACCCAATTTCAGCAATACAAAAAAAGCAATATAAAAAAAGTATTCAGATGCATGACATGCATCAGAAGAAAATGTAGAAGAACATGGCAAGTAAGTGAACATGTCTTAAAAAAGTTAGATCATACTGGAAATTCTCTGTAAATATCTGTATGGCTCAACATGATAAAGTTTATAAAATGACTTGGTTCCATAAGAGATCTGTACAGTTGCATCTATTTTAACTTCATTAAACAAAAATATATTAGAACAATAGACTGATCAAAAGGAATAAGAAAAGTCTACTCAAGTTTAACATTTCAAGCTGCCTATCTAGTTAATCTACTGGACAGAGGTAGATGACGAATATTAGTGGCCAAGCTATTCTAGCAAGAACTTTTAGCTATCTTGTCAAGTTTTTATATTCAAAGCCAATGTGAAAAGGCTTCACAGATGAAGGATATATTTCAAAAAGCCAGCCAGAAAACCTGTATTGCTGATGGAAGTAGTTTCAATTACACTGCTGAAAGCAAAGAGTATGTAAGAATAAGTCATTTACCAGACCGCTGTAAGGACACCACTGATCAAGCACTAAAGCTCATGCAGTCATTTCAACAAAAGTGACATTAATTTGTTCATTTCCTATGCTTACTTTAGAAGCTGAACCATTGCTACCTATCTGGCTCATAACTAGTCAAAATAAGATTGCAGGGTACCACGGCGGCGGATATCACATGTCCAGCAATGGAAACCACCTCCCAATGAATTGGCATGGCGAATATTCACTTTAATTGTAGAAATGCCTGCAAGAAACATACATTGCATACTTTAGAATCTCAAATTCATGTGGTAAGCATTGATCAGAACCAATAATGCTTTATCAGATCACGTGCATCAGATGCAAGTACGGAAAGTATTTCCTACTCATTTGTTAAGAATTTATTTTCCCAAATTCTAGGCAGAGAACAAGCTAGGAACATAGCTGGCTTGCTTATTCCAGCAATACCCTCAGGAATATACAGTCCCTGGAGCACAGCCAGTGTCTGATGTGTTATGATGTGCTAGTAATAAAAAGAAATTCAGTTTTTGCGGTATGTGAAGAATTAGCTGAAATTCTGCTACAATATATGACCAGGGCACATTTACATAAATCTCTGTGAGCATTTACGGTTCAGACACTGAATGTGCTCTTTCAAGTGCCTTTCAAGAAAAGAAACATTCAAAGTACAGAGCTTTGAGTCCCTCTTTCTCTGAAAGGGGAAAGAGGCTGTTATTACCTAGGTTAAGCTTCCTCTCACTTCTTTTCAGCTCTGATGTTTCAGCTGTGGCTCAGCTTATACAAAGTCCCAACAGACAGACTAGGATCAGAAGACTTTTCTGTTAAGATTGCCTTTTTGCTTATTGGTACTTTCAGGAGCTCAGGAGCAGCTCAATAGAATCCATCATCTAGGTCAGCAATAGTTTTGTTGCCAGTAGACCCATCTCAGTCCTAGGAACTTACTGACTACAGGAGTTTATTTGGAACTCACACAGACTATGAAGTTCAAGTGTGAAAGATATATCATGGTTAGCATTAATAGCCTCATTTTTAAGTACTTTCAAGCATTTATAAATCCTCAGCTCCTTGGTCACACAGAGAATTAAAACAATCTAAGACTGAAAAGCTAAGTGATACACTGAAGGTTGCATAGCCAGTCCTTAAAAGCAGATTGAACCATTAGATTAGATTGCATGGTTCTCACCTGCAATCATCTCAGATTTGAGGGAAGCTTCAATAAGTGCACTCACATCCATGGCACCAACCCGTCTTCTAGGTTCACAGTTGCTATCTTCCACACTTTGGATCATTCTCTCCTTCCCATTATTTTTCTCCCTTTAAAGGATTCTGCTGCTGCTGGGGAGTATTTTTGCTCTACAGTACAATGATCCCTCACTTCCCTTGACTGCTCATCTACCCGCTAGTCTTTCTGCCCTATCAACTTTTGCATCACCATGTGCTTATCCTGCAGCAATAGTCAGCTGGCTGTAGCACCAAGCAATCTGGCTACCCTCCTACTAACCAACTATAAATCACAAGTAGATCTACCTACATCTTTCCCTCCCAGCATGATGGAAGCAGTTGGATTAACAGCATGAGTTCAGATTTTTAAGTCTATATTATTTGCCTTCACAGCAAGCTGTACATAATAAGACTTTCAGCTTTTATATTCAATTACAGTTCTCCTGCCACTGTGTTTCCGAAGGAATTTCACTCTACCATGAGGTTACATCTCACAGGACTGAAATTCTCCATAAATGAGCAGAAGTACCTGTATTAAGTGGTCTTAAATTGACAGTTTAAAGTACTATGAGTTAGAAACTAGAAAAATCTGAAAGCATTTTGGCACTGAGGGATAGCCAGCTCTACATCACTCAGCAATAGGTGCACTCAACCTCTCCAAGACCGATTTTGACCTCCAAATTGAACAGACAGTTTTATCTTAAAAAAGCTCACTCAAAAGCATGCTTGCTGTAACTTTAATTGCTACTCATACCTTTATTTGCTGCAAGCTGTAGGGGGTACAAGCTGTAAGATGTATTCATATGACTGACGTATCCAGGAGAGAAATCACTGAATGGTTCTTACTTGCTAATCCAATTGTTTGAGTACCTTTTCCAGTGCTGACTACTTTGACTACTTTAAGCGAAACCTCCATTCATCCTGATGTGCATAGCTGGTATCACAATCATTTAATTTTAAGTGTATGTTGAAATATGTTAGGACATACCCAGATTTTCAAACATTTTCTGAATTGATGTCTCATTGGCGTCCACCATCACACGTTTCTCATCCAACATTAGGACATTCATGGAGAGCCATTTAGAAGACATCCACAGTGGGTGATCTAAACACATGAGAATAAACCTTCTACTGTACCAATGTTGCCCCATATTAATACTCTTAAGAATACTCTTGGAATTCTTAGAAAAGAAAGAGTAAATATACCATCTGGGATGAGTGGCACAGGGGGGCGAATCACAGTCCAGCCTGCTTTCTTGAAGAGCTCAATCTGAAAGAGCAATTTAATTAGATTCTAAAACAGGGTTCTTAAAGTGTCATACTATGTACTCCAACCTATTCCACATTTTCTCAGGCTACTTCAACGTACATGACATGCCCCTCCCACTGTTCACTACTCTTGCGCTCTAAAAACCATCCCAGTTTTCATACAAGCATTTTTTTAAAGCCTTTTCAAACTTTGGATACAGCTAGCATTTTTCTTCTACTGTTTTTATATATGTTAGGTATACTAAGATATGTTAAACACAAAAGGTAACAGATGCAGTTTGGAGCCTGTGAAGTAAAGATATTAGCAACAGCACAAAAGAATTAAATTCTTTATTTTTGGTATTATTTCTTCCCATATGACTGTAAAAACCATTGATATGAATTAGACTGCCATTTATAGAAAAAAACAACACCAGAAATACCACATAAAATTATGTTGGCATCATGCTTCATAAGAAACTTAATATGCAGCTTATTTAACAAATGGAACAAAATATAGGCATCCTAGGGAATACTTTGCGTCTCTAAGAATTACACAATCAAGTTAAAAATAAGGAGGATAATTTGGCTAAGGAGAACTGACTTTTCAATTTCGTCTGAACACTTAGAAGAGCTCTTTATTCAAGTGTTACCACGAGGTGGAGCTCCGATTCTGAAATAACCACCCTGACCTGCCAAGATTTTAAAGAAAAGCCCCCTTTCACCCACGCTCCCCCCCCCCCCATTTCCCAGTCATCCAGAACTGCTAAATCAGTTTGTCTGAAAGAAAGCTGCATCTATCTTTTCTATCTACACAGACAGCAGTTTTCCATGAAAAAAGTCCCAGCACATGGGTTTAACACAAGGAGACCAAGAGGCTCCTCTTGCAAGTAAGATTATGAAAAACAGGGGAAGGGAAAAGGGGAAGAAAAGACTATGACTGTTTTAAAAATTATATTCTCATAATGGATACTACGAGAGGCGGTAATTCAACGGGACCATTTGCACTGAAGCCACTTGCTGAGAAGAGGCTAATGTTGCCTCCAACAGCTATGCTGTGCAGTGTTCCATAATCTCTGCTGCACACAGCTCTATCCCACTGATTCAGTATCAGCTCAACTATTCCCAGGTGGTTGTACAGCTTCTGAAGTCACGGGCATCCTCACAAAAATCCTCAGGCACTGACAGTACAGGTAACATGTCCAACAGAGATGAGTTCTCACTTTCTGGAAGGCTTTCTGATCTGATTGCACTGTTCAGCCATACTAGCTTTTTCTCAGATTGAAGTAGTAGTTTTACATACTGAACCATGTCTCTCCTTTCCTACTATTCAAAAAGTATTTCTCCCTCAGTTATTTAAAGCTGAATGCCTGAGCAATTACCATCCTCCTGCCACTGGTAGAATTAACAATACCAAAGGAGAGGCTTCCAAAATAGGAATACAAAGGGGGATGTCCTGGTTTCAGCTGGGATAGAGTTAATGGTCTTCCTAGTAGCTGATACAGTGCTACGTTTTGAGTGGGGTATGAGAAGAATGTTGATAACACTGATGTTTTCAGTTGTTACTAAGTAGTGTTTAGTCTAAAATCAAGGATTTTTCAGCTTCTCATGCCCAGCCAGTGAGAAAGCTGGAGGGGCACAAGAAGTTGGTGCAGGACACAGCCAGGGCACCTGACCCAAAGTTGCTAAGAGGGTATTCCATACCATGTGATGTCATATCTAGTATATAAACTGGGGGGAGTGGGGGCAGGAGGAATCGCCGCTCAGGGACTAACTGGGTATCAATCGGTGGGTCGTGAGCAATTGCCCTGCGCATCATTTGTACATTCCAATCCTTTTATTACCACTGTTGTCATTTTATTAGTGTTATCATTATCATTATTAGTTTCTTTTCTGTTCTATTAAACCATTCTTATCTCAACCCACGAGTTTTACTTCTTTTCCCGATTTTCTCCCCCATCCCGCTGGGTGGGAGTGAGTGAGTGAGTGAGCGGCTGCATGGTGCTTAGTTGCTGGCTGGGGTTAAACCACGACGGGGGATTACACTTCTGAGCAGCAGAAAACCCTCAATTTCTCCTTGGATACAATTAATATATTTAAGTAGTGGAAGTGTTCAGAGAAGTAGTATACCCTAAGTACTTGCTTTGATACTACATTATTACAAAATAGATCACTTCCATCATATTTAAACCATGTATATAGGAAGAAACACAACACATCTGCCTAGCCTCGCAGTAAGAGAGCACAAAGAGCAGTAGCAGAAAACTGGGGGAAAACAATGGCCATTGCACTGCTGAGAAAGTTCTAGAATCAAGATGCAAATGCAACTATAAGTTCCTGAACAACTGTCTGAGTGCTATTTAAATTCAATAACTTAACATTATTCAAGTGTATACAAAATAAACGTGTGTATTAGCAATTATCCAGCAGGAACCTAATCCAGCTGAGTAATTTTTAAACACAAAACACCTTCCCCTCTGCTACACTCTTACCTGATGGCAGGGACGGTCTGGGTTAGAGAGCACAAGACCAGGACCAATTATATTAAAAGTGGCATCAATGTGCATAGGGTTAGGATCCTTAAAAGATATTACATGCACTCTATAGTCTGGTGCAAGATGTCGCGTCATCCATTCAATGCCCATGTAATTTGTAACCTGAAAACAGGACAAAGTAAGTTTCGCTAGGCTAGAAACTGTATCCAAACTTAGTCTAAGGTTTTATTTAAATAAATATTTAAAGCCAAAATAATATGAATTTGTGCCTCTAGTTAACCCCTTAGCTGTAAGACAGTCTCATCCTGTATATCAGACATTCTACGAATAGCAACTTCTTTTGTCAACACTCTTATTTTAATGCTGGTCAGGGATTTAAAAAGACATAAATACAAGTATCAATCACTAAGGTAGATACCAAAACTGTTGGAATAAATCTTTGTTTACCTGGCTCCTTTGTACAAAGATATCTCTTCCAGCTCTAATGAAGTCAGCGGCATCAAAGCAGGGCTCAAATTCAGTAGTTACAAATTTTCCCTGAGCTGCCAGTTTATGCCTGTCTTCAACAGAGTGGATTGGATAATCCTGGTTATAGAAATAGGAATAACAACTTTAGGTTGGAGATGGTAAGGGAAAGTTTTCAAACTATTTGCTACTGGAGAGTATTTTGAAATTAAGAAAATATGTTTATATTGATAGCTATTATGTTCCTTGGAAGTGGTTTGGTTTACTTGTTACTAGAATAAAAAAAAAGAAAGCATAAATGTGGAAGTTTAAGTAAAAGGTTTTAAGTACATTCAAGAACAGGTGATTAGATAAGCAACAACAGTTATACAGAGAAGTTAATTGCTCTTCAGAGCCAATGTCTTTATAATATTCTGGCTTCTGAATCAAAAGTATTCATTACCAGGGGAGTTTAACTATCCAACAAATCACTGCACAGTGACAGAAATACTGTTATGGAAGCTATTTCCTAACAAAGGTAGACTCCCTACTTTTTTCCACATTTTAGAATGGAGCAGTACTTCAAACTAGAAGGTAGATCTTCAGAAATTTAAATAGATTTTAGAATGAAACAATGCAATTAAGAACAAATGAGGTGTGAAGAACAGCACAAAAACCCTACTCCTGGATAAGTAGTTTCTATGCTTTAGAACAGGCTCTGGAAATTTTCCAGTACTGACAGATTAAGGTAATTTTGTTTAACAAAGACTTCTTTGCATCATCGACAAGACGTCACTGTTCCCAGAAAGTTATAATCACTCCACAACTAGTTTTACTGCACTTACTGTGGATGCCCTTACCAAGGTCCTAATGCATTTGGGGGCCTATAGGAAACTATCAAAATTGTCCAAGTCAAAATTATTACAAAACAAAAAAATTAAGAAAATACTCACTTAAATATTTGGAAGGTAAATACTCACAGTTTCGATCCTCCACTATTTCTTGTATGTAACTTTCAAAATACTAATCATCATGCAAAACAAAGATTATGACGGGTTTTTTCCTGTGACAAAATATATTTTCTTTCCCACTTTCCTGATACACTTAGGACATATGGACATTATCAGGGAATCTTAATTCTTTAAAGTAATCTTTGTGATGTCTTTCTAGCATTCCTTCCCCTTTAGTAATGCTAAGTTACAGCCAGTAATCAAAACAGTTCAAAGCAGACTTGAATTCAATAGACACAACTTCCTGTTTCTTATTCCCTAATTGCACACACTCAGTTTCAGCTGGAAAGGACACAGAATATTTGCATACATTAGAAAAACCACAAATTTCCCAGAGTTGTTTTGTTATTGTTGCCATTCCCCCAGTTTTGAAACCTAAATACCACGTTGCAACTATCAACAAAATTCTGTATAACCGGAACTGAAGTTCTGAAGCAAAATGAGAACAATACCTGATCATAGAGTTCATCTGCCATTGTGGGTTTGGGGGCAGTTGTCCACTTAGCACCACAGTTGAAATATTCTTTGATTATTCGTCTATATGCTCTGTACTCAAAGAACCGAGCACGCCAAGCCATAGGCGCTTCAATAATTTCATTACCCACCACCAACAGGATGTCTCTTGGCATGGCAGCGTACATACCTGAAAGGAAAAAGGCCATTACCCTATGAGACAAATATGCTTTTCTCAGCTCTTTCAGCTTATTAACTTTTCACCCTCCTTTTTACCATCCAAAAGGATGGCAGAAAGCCTCTTTAGCAAAGTCAGGAAACCAGTGCATAATTTGAGGTCCTTACATTCTTCAGTAAGTTTTCAAAGTGACATTTTTTTGTTCAAAATACATGCAACTTTTGCTACAAAGCCTCACTTATATCAAGTGGCCAGATGAAAGCCATCCACAATCTACAAGCCTCCACTTCATAATTTGGTTAATAGAAATTAACTAGACAAATGTTTATGATTTACTCAGACAACTTGAAAAGGTGATGATGGGTAGCAAGTTTTCCAGGTGGACCTCATTTCTTTATATGCCACCCTTTTAAAAAGACTTTTTGCTACAGAGGAATTTGATGGAACACAGAACTACTGCAGGAAGTAGTGCCGTTAGATTTTCCATTAACATTATCTGTTCCCTAATGAATTTGAATTCCACTAGAACAACTTAAGAACAAATTTGACTTGAAAGGAGCCTGGAGACTACACTCGATGCAAAGCTGAGTATGAGCCACTGCTCTCACTGCAAATAACCAAAGCCATATGGTGCTATACAAGGAGGAATGTGGCCAGGAGATAAAAAGCCATTAAAATTTCCTTGACACTAGTGAGGATACTCCTGGAAAACTGTTTTCAGTTTTGGCCTCCATAGTTTAAGATGGATCCAACTCTAGGATCCAACAAAGGGCTATCAAGACAGCCAGGGGCGCCTTACAGCACATGACCTGGGAGAAGTGGAGGGACCTCAGCTTATTTCATGTGGCAAGTACGGGACAAAGCACTAAGCCTACAGCTACTTTCAGGGACATTAAACAGGACAGATGAATACTTCTTGGTAGTGGCAGCAACAACATAGCAAGGAAATCTGGCAACAGATGCTGGTGTGGGAAGTTCAGGTTAGGTATTAGGAAAACATCTTTCACTAGGAAATCCACGCAGCACTGAAACAAGTCAGCAAACCAGGTGGCAAAATCTCCATCCCTGGAGATTTTCCAAGTCATAGCTACACAAAGCCATCACTGACCTCATCTAGCACTGGCAATAATCCTGCTCCAAGCAAGAAGGTAGACAAGATGACACCCAGATTGTCTCAGGTAAGAGCTAAACAGACAAGGCCTTAAACAATGGAAGAACATTTACCTGTAGACTCAAAATCAGGTGTTTTATACTTCACAGACCAGTCAATTGGATCAGGCCTCTTGACAATTACACCTTCTCTTTTCAAAATATTGCACATCTCTTCAATTTCAGCAATAGCTTTTTTTAAATGGTCTTTGGGGAAGCTCTGGCCTCCAAATTTCTGATAAAACTCCCAATACTTTTCATATGTGTTGGCCTAAAACAAAAGGACAGGTAAGTGACAAAGGATAAGCATCAGTTATTTTGGTAGAGTGAGATAGATGCATAAGACACAGTTCTTAATGTTCAAAGTTTCTTGTTCTTCTTTCACCGACTTCCCATTGTTCTGCATGTGTTATGACCCTAACATGTTGTAGTGTGCCTTATATTTGATTCCTGCAATATTTTGAAGAGTTGCTAAGAATTGTTAATGTCCTGCTGATTCTTCTAAAATAAAGGGGCAGGGGAGAGGGAAGGGAGGAAAGGAAGGGAGAAGCATCAATGCTTCAGATAAATGCTCAACTATTCCTGGCTGAGAATCCCTGTCCTGGTAGCACTCTACTGTCTTTATTTTTTGTCTTTACTACTTCTATTTATACACACCATTGGCAAGGTTTCACTCAGATGTTTTATGATGTACATGTGTCCAGCCATTAAACTTACGTAAGTGCAGGTGTTAGACTAGTTGTGAACAGCTGATGTCTTCACAAATATTTACACACAGTAACAAAGTTAAGTTTCAGCTGTATGTGCTAAGCAGGCTCATTGAACTAGCAGATAGCTTCAGTACTGCTAACGGCCTGTACATGTGGCATGATGCCTAAGAAAGAAGTCCTCTAAGGAACAGCAGGAAAAAAGGGAAAGCCATTCTGGAATGTGGAGAAGTACACATTTCACTCCCACTTGCAAGTTTAGTTTGACTTTTAGATGGGATTTTCAGGATATTTCATTTCCTCATATTTTTGGATATAGATGGATCAGTAGCTTAAATTACTTGTTTCTACTGATGGAAATACTATTATAAATAATGTAATAAATATTTCTAGAAGTCTCTTCCCCTCTTTAGCCATAGCGCTACAGAAAGCCTCATTATTTATCAAACCACAGATGAAAACCAAGAGACCACATTACACTTCAGTTAGTATTTAGTGGCTAGTATTGCCAAGTGGCCATGAAAGATTTGGTCCTTATTACACTAGACCTGTACGAACACACACCAAACACAGCAAACACTACAGACTCTGCTGTTTAATAAGGCTAGCAGACATGTTTTTAAATGAAAACAACCTTGAGCTCATCTCCAAAATGCATACATCTGTAGTCACCTTGTTAAAACCTCACTTTGGTACTGTCACAGTGGTGACATCAGGAATTCTAAAACCATCCCAAGTACAGGTAACATGCCTTGTTGGCTAGAAGGGGCCATACTTCAGGTACAGCAGCAGTCTAGAAAATGCAAGAGATACTAAATTCATCTGTCAGGGTTGGATTACAGCAAGTAGAACATTTATAGGTCTAAATCCTCTGCTCCTGAAATCTTGTGATAGTCATCTTGAATTAAAAACTAATTCAAAATAATGTCCTAGTTCTCATGGTTAAGAAAATCCAGACATATAATCAAACAAATTATGCTGCTTCAGTTCAGAGTATCTTTGAAAGTATTTCATTCAGATTTATAAGCTGTGAAACCAGCAGTTTTGATGCATCTCTGCTAACACTAAGATGGCAGAGGAACAAGTGCATATGGAGCCCTACTGGAATGACAGCAGAAGGGGTCAGGAACAGGTGAGCAAGCAGTCAGGCCTTCCTTCTACCAAACAGAGTCTTGCTCATTCGGGTAGCACAAGTGACAGCAATGGGATGAAGGAGAACCTGCCCTTCCAAACATGAGGTTATCTCCTGATGCTGCAGTCCTGACTACCTTCCAGAAAGCAATCTTCCAGACAAAAACAATGCAATGATGTTCCTTTTGTGCTAGTACTGTCAGTGAGCCCCAAGCAGGCAAGGTCATTCATCTGAAGGCATGCCTGATCTCCTTTAACAATCCAAGCTATCCACTCCACTATTTCTGGATATTTGCCCTCATGCTAGAGAGGCAAGACAGAAGGAAAACAAACTTCAACCTTTTAGACATCCTTAACATTTATATAGACAGACCAGGCAAAGGTCTCAGCATGGCCATCCTGCTCCTCCAGTACTGAAGCTTCCTCCCATCCTTCCTGAAGGAATTTATTCTTTTTCTTTAAGTGAGGTCTTGGGTAATTTGATCACCTCAGCCTTGCCAGCTGTTCAGAACTCACAGGCAGATCACATGAAGTGCCTAGCATTCCTATGGAAACGTGTTCTGCTAATGAGACAAATTTGTCCTGAGGAGCAAAGCTAGTAATCTTCAGAGCCACCAGTGATGTATTTGAATATCATTAAGTCCCAAGAGGTGCAGCTCCCCTCTTCACCAGGTGTCCTCTAGTACTGCTCTTTTTCAAACCTGAGAAATTACACTTGCATTACACTAATACAATGGCATAATCTTAAAGTTACAACACAGTAGGGGTTAACACCATAACAACACTTATATTCCCTACCTTCTAAATAACTGGGAAAAGGGTATATGACTGGGACATCTACTACATACCAATTCAGGGTTGAAATTTCAGGCCCCTTTGATCATACACGTACAACTCATTTCAGACTGTTCAAAAAGTACCATGGCCAGGACACAGAAAAGAGCTTTAAATAATCTTCTCAATGCACCTTATAACCTCCTGTCTGAGAGTACCTGAGAAACTGTATCAGCACTTCAGGAAAACTCTTTCTTTTCAGAAAGAAATGTAAGAGCGTGCTGTAAGGAAAAGATTGTCTTTAAGAAACAGCAGAATTACTCCCTATAGTTGCTATATATTTTAAATATTTGTTGTGGAAAATAATTAATGTTATCAATGCCAAGGCTCTCGAGATGTACCTTCAAGCTAGTAATGACAGTTATTAAATTTAGTACATTAAACCAGAAATTCAACTCAAAATGCTTTTTGCCTAATTCAGTAGTAAACACACCCCCTCCCCAGATATAATGATCTGTGGTAATAACACCTCTTCACAAAAAATGCATTATTATTCACAGAATATACTGACAAACATTGCAGAGTACAAAGCTATAAAGCTCAACTGTTTGATTAAGTGTCAACTGCTTCAAAAGAATACATCTGAACTGAGATTTTTGACCAAAGTGCTAGTTCAAAAAAGGACATCTTCCTAATTAATGTAGTTGCTAACCTCCTAGTTAAGATTTCCCATGTTTCCCAGTAGTGTATTTACCTCTACAAAACCTACGTAGCCCCTTTCAAGCTCCCAAAAGGATATGCAATAAAGTGTCAGCTCATTAATATTCATCAGATATGTAAGTCTCCCTATTCAATTCATTCCTCCTCCTTCTTACACCAAGCACATCATTCCCACATCACAGCAGAAAGATTTGTGTATACCAAACCCACATCTCAAAGTACAAGAGTGCTTGCTGAATGCAGCCATACTTCCTGCACTTAAATGTTTTGTAAATAAACATGCATACAATCTTAAAACACAATTTACAAGTACCTCAAAGCAAGTATTTACCAAACTGTTATAATTTGTGTTTTTTAAAACATCTCGGGTCTAAAGCCTCAGTTTTTCCTTATACAACTCAAATTCATTAGTTTTAAACTGCAGTTTTTATAAACAATGACCTCATTCATATTTGGCAGAAGGCACATGATACACATCAACCCCACTATTGCTACTTACAGGGACAGTACCAGGGATTTCTGCCTATTGTATTACACTGGAGCAACACACACATACATGCCTTACCTTTCAGCCACGTAGAGATTTGAACAATAACTGAATCTATTAATATCTTTCAGTATTGGCAAGGTAGGATTTGGACTACTGTTTGGATTATTCAGCAACGCCCCCAAGCAAAGTTACTGTTGCAGTTTCTACAGCACAATTTAAGACAAAACCAGAGAAAACTAGAGGAAACCATATCTCAGCTGGCGCGCTCTATTACTATCACCTGTGGCCAACGTATCCTTTAGACTTGGCAGTTTACATAAAGCAAAGCTAAAGCTTGCTTTAACCCCACATTGTACGTATTTGAATTGCAGAGGTAATCCTATAGTTCGGCATTCCTCATTGAGCTTTTGATATTGTATGTAACACAAAGTGAAGTTCTGACCTCATTTGATCAGTTATGCCTTAATAGGCAGTAGAACCAGGCTAGCTGTATAGCATGTCACACTTCAGCAAGTTAGATATTTCAAAGAGTGTTTTTTCTGACATTAAAGCAAGGCCTTGGCCACTACTTGAGAACAGATTTTTGCCTCATTTAATGTTAAAATGCAAAAAAGTTAGATATGTTTTTTTCCTTACTCTTTCTGTACATTCATTATAGCAGTTTTAAGTACATAAATGAACATACATACACTTGTATATTAGAAATGCCAGTCCTCATTTGCTGCTTTTTCTGAAGCTGCTAGAATATCTTTGGAGTGTCTGAAACAGGATTCGAGACATTGGTAACTCAGCTTCAGCTTTCAAGGAGTAAATACAAGTCATAATGAAGTCAGTGGTAGTTTTCATTGCACTCACTGGGGCCAAGATATCATCTCAAATGCCCCAACGTAAATCAGATGATTACTTTTCAGTCTGGGGATTAGGGCTGCCAAGCTGCAGTAATTCATTCACACTCCTCCAATCACTTTTGTCCAGATTCTAAAGAAAAATATACCAATGTAAAAGGGGCTAGGAGAAGAGAAGTCTCCACAAGTACATCCCAAGCTTCCTCTAAACTACTATTTCCAGCACTTTAAACATATTTTCAGTATCTTTGCCGTTCCTTCAATGTCAGATCAGAAGAATTCCCTTTCTTTTTCTAACTGAGGTCTTCTGGTCAACTTTGTCACAATACCCTTTAAAAATTTTACTAAGGTCTCTTCAGCAGAAGCAGTGTGCCAGCTCATTTTGCTGTGATAGCCATGGATTACATGCTGCCTTGGAGGTAGTACCGTACTGTGACACCAGAAGAAAACAATTCAAGATCATCCCCACAACCGCAGGAAACAACACATATTTAGCAACTTTCAAGTCCAGGTAAAGTACAAAATAAAAATCTGGAGCAAGCCCATTGTTTGAGTGTTCCCGTTCTAAAATACAACGTTTCAGAGAACAAAGAAATGTGGATTTATTTAGGTTGCTGTTGTAGCTTTAGGCACAGAAAAGCCCTGAGAAACAGAGGAGTATGTATGCAACGTAAGAGTTGCAGTGAGCTAATTAAGAGCTATTTAAACAGAATGATCCTGATAGTCTACAGCTATAGAACTCAATCTTTCTCAGCCTATTAAGTAGAAAACTACACTTTTCTTCAAGTGGTAACCCGACTTAGTTTTGAGCCCAATTAAGCTTTCATCATTCCTACCAACTATCTCAAAAGCTAGAGTATGCACTTTGATAGCATCAGGGCAATATTACTAGAGCAGACTGCACGTGTTAGAGATTCTCTCTACTACTGACTTCTGTCAAGACAGCTAATTCAGTTGAAAGTGCAAAGAAAAAGCATATCCCCCACCAACATGGCTATGCTGTCAAGTTTCACAGATGTAAAGAACTACTTTGAAAAAAAGAATCCTCAAGAGTAAACACCACACCTTGTGCACTGTAAAGCTTAAGCAAATTGTATATAGGAAAACCACATTATTTCCTATTTAAGGTTGGTTTTTTGTTGTTTACCTTAACCTCCACAGAAAAAGGTGGGACACAAGCATTTTCAGCTCTTCCCACAATGACCTCTTCCAGTGGGTCCCATTCATTGTATGAGCAAACAAGACAGTCCTTAGGCACAGGGCTAGCAGCCTTGTTGTCATCAGCAGCACAGGTGTTCTGGGAGGCCGTAGCTGCCCGGGTGCTCTGGAAAGATCGCTGCACCCATCCTGTAAAGACTCTTCCAAGCTTAAAATAAAAAATAAGAACGAAAATTACGTTTCCCTTACAGAAGGGGCAAAAAGCAACGGTTCAGTCCGCGAGTGCCTTACGCTGTCATCCCAAAGCAATGCACGTTATTTGGGGCATCGACAGAAACACACTCTTCCAGCCAGTCTAATTTATTCACGGCCTGCTAGATGCTTAAAGGACAATCTGCCTTTTAAAATACGCGCGGTTCAGCAGGGTAATGGCATAGGAGCACAGCACCGGCGGCGGCGACCACAGCCGCTGAACATTGTGCTGCTGAACTGGGAGGACGCAGGGGTGAGCCTCGGCCACACCAGCCTGCAGCCGCCCGGCGCCCGCTCGCCGGCGCCCGCTCGCCGGCGCCCGCCGCAGCGCCGCGCCCGCCGGCGCGGAGGGCCCGCGCAGGACCGCCTCCCGAGGGAGCATCCTCAGCCCCAGCCCCCCGAGCCTGGCGGCGGACCAGCGCGGCACCAACCCGCGAGCCGATGTAATGCGCCGCTTCGGCTCCCCGGCTGCCCCCGCGCAAGCACCGCACTCGCAGCATTTCTGCTGGCAGGGCAGGGCAGGGCAGGACGCCTCCGCTCCGCTCCGCACCGTCCCCGCCCCCGCCGGCAGCGCAACTAGCGCCCGCCGCCCGCCCCGCAGCCTTTATAGCGGCCCGCCACGCCCCCCGCACCGCCCATGGGCTGAGGGGGCGCGGAGCCCATACTGGGGGCGGCAGCTGCCCCCCCCCCCCCGCTCCTCCACAGCTGCAGCCGGGCGGCGGCGGGGCCCCGGCGGGAAGGGCCCGCACGGCGGCGCGGACCACCCTCGCCCCCCCGCTCACGGTTCAGGGATCGCCCGGCACCGCCCGCCCGTCGGGATGAAAGAGCAGCCGGAGCGATGGAGACCCAGATCCAGGCCCTGGGCGGCGCAGCCTAGCTGGGTGAGGCAATCTCCTGCAAAACTGGCTGACGGCTTCTTTCGACATACCGGGATCTCGTTTCCACAAACGGCTCTTTAGCAGCAATCTGACTTTGAAGGTTTCCAGTCAGGTTCCACTCCAAATTCTTCTCTAAAAAGTGTGCTGAAGTGCATCATTCAGTTATTTTTAGTCACCAAATACGCATGTTCCTCATTAAACCTGTAGTAGACAAATTCGATTTTACCCCAATTTTCAACAGTTCATATGCTAAGAATTCGGATTTTCAGACAACAACCAAAAGATTTTGAGATTCAACTAAAAATATTTTAATTCTTTAATTACTGAAGGGGTGTTTCAAGAATATCCCAAACACTTAATTTCAAATTCCGGCTTTTCAAAATGCGTATTGTATGATGAAAAGTCATCTTAAAATGAAAACCTAAACCAGTTAGCTCCTAGTAGACCTATACTTATTTTCTCCTGCAAAACCTCTCCATGAAAAAATCAACAGAAGTATCTTCAAGAATACTTCTATCTCAACAGAACTGCAGTCTACAATGAGAAACCTGTTTGCTACCAGCTCTACTCATATTTAGTATATCCCCACTAGCCTGATACATTATTCTGCATTTTCTCAACTTTGCATACAAGTTCACTTTTAAATCATTTGATTTTGCCTTACAAAAGTAAAAAGCAGACATAGCGAAAAAAATAGTTTTGCCAGAGTTATTCTGTTTAAAGTTGTAAAAATCTGCCTCTCTCTTTCAACCTTATTACTTTTGGTTCTGCCTTTATCACCCACACGGTACCTAGTATTTCTTCAGCCTTGGTCAATACTCCGTCAGCCATTATCCAGAGCTAGGACAGTGGGACATGGCTGTGAACAGACATGATATTTAACACTACTTCTATATGTAAGATCGTGGGTAGTGCTAGTGAACTCAGCAGACATATCTATAGCAGGAAAAAGGTAAACATCACTGGTAGTAACATAAATTAAAACATAAGCTATGGTCTTAGAATACAGCAAATCAGCTACAGTTTTAACACGCCGTAGACATATAAGTAAGCAAGTTTTATTCTACTGGGTAATTAATCATTCAGCAGTTTGCCTTTTTGGCACAGGTAAAGACTCCATGTTCCCAGGAGAAATAGGACAGTACAAGTGCTCTCTTCATGAATTTACATACTTCTCAGAGAAAAGTTAATTATTTCAGTTGGTATGATATCAAACATGCTTTACCCTGTTTCATACAACTGCAGAACTTTTCCATAACTCACTGGTCTTAGTTAGGACTCATTTGTAACATAATTGCCTCAAACACTCTTCTTGTATCAAAAAGGATACAAGGATTATTTTTAGTTTCAAAAAGGAATTTTCTTGATGCTACTTAATTCCTAGTTACCAATTTTTGTCATCTATTTAATAAAAAAAAACAGCCCTAAGTTTATGCTAGTTCTGCCCAAATGCTTGTTATTTGATTCAGTTGATTTTGCCAAGATAACTCTACTCACATTGACCTTCTAAAAAAATTAATGATTGGCTTGTGGCTAAATCCAAAGGTCTCGCTTCTTTTTCTGTCCTTTTCGACTTATCAGCTAGTTTTGGACCTTTGGATCATTCTTTATCAACTCAGTTTACATAGTTTTTCTGACTCTGCACAATACTTCTTTTCCTACTTACTACATATGCTTGATGCTTTATAAGGTCCCTAAAATTGTCCTCGCCATCATTGCAATGGGCTTTGTGCTGAATGCTCTACTGTAGGAGTCAATTATATGGAACTTAGTGACTGGGCCTGAAAGTAGCTCACGGTCAGAAGAGCATTCCAGACGCCTTTGGAAGGCCTTGAACAGAATAAACAAAAAAAGAAAGATCCCAATTAGGAAAACACAGGTGCGCATTCCACGATAAAGGGAACTTGACACAAAGAACCTCAATTCAGCAGTTTATCTTGACTAATTAGACTGAGACAAGTTTTGCTCGTTTTAGTTGATATAACCAATTATGTCCTATGTTTATGCGTATGTACAGAGTTAGTATAACCAATTATATCTTATGTTTATACACATGTACAGTGTCGATATAACCAATCATATTTTATGCTTGTGTGCGTGGACACTAAATGCTTGCATGCAGCAGCCAATCAAAGCTTCTTAGGAACTTAGAGAATTGTATAAGAATGATCAGCTAGGCTCAATAAACTGGCGACTTTGATTATCATACTGGTGTCCTGTCATCCGTCCCCGCATGGAATTTTGCAACACTCTACCATTTTTTTTATTTTTCTGCTGGACTGCATTTCTTCTGCTCACATTTTTTTCAGTGAAAACATTCTTTCGCATATCTCCAAGGTCTGGTTTTTTCCTTTCTTAGGGGTAGTTCCTCCTGAAAATAAGCCAATCTTCATTTAAGTACAATCAAAGCAGAAATTCTTTCCTTTTCCTAACTGGCACATTTATGATCTGACCTTGAAACCTTTACTCATGGTAAATAGCATTTTCCTTCCAGCCTTCATAGAGTACCAGTCATTTGACCCCCAAATTGCCCTCACATGGGCCTTGATACCTGCAATGCTACCAATGCACTAACTGTCTAAAATGCACTCTAGTGGTATCCCTACACTTCTTTCATCACTTGACCATCTTCTGGGTGACTTGAAAAAAAATCTTATTTGCCTCCTTAAAGCAGTCAGTTACTTATATTTCTCTGCTTACATCTTTTTATTCCTTAACACCCAATACAGACTTCATACAGTTCGCATTTATGGTGTATGGAAGTGTCAGTCCTCACAGTTCCCTCTTTGGCATCAAAATGAAAGTCCTCTTGCTTTTTGTGTACTAGGTAGCTCTTTATATCTTCTTCTTCCTCTGCTACAAGAAGGGCTTGATCTACCAATGTACGTTTTAACAGTGACATAAATCATGGAGCACGACACCAGTAATGATTATTCAAATGTATATAAAGCCAAGTTCGTTCATTCAAATACAAGAAAGTTACTTAAACATGTGGTTCCCTAAGCAGGTGCTGAGCTCTTTGGATCAAAAATCTTATTATAAAGACCATATCATTGATTTTATTACATACAACTGCTAGAATTATTATAACACCTTGAAAGCTCAGCTCACTACCCAACAGCTTGCCAATTACATTCAAAATTATGTGCTGATCTAGTAAAGATATTTTCTTCCACTGCAAACCTCACCTCAGTATGGAATTTTAGCTTGAAACAGGAACAGGAGATTCACATCACTATTGCTGAGATCTGATTATTATTGCTGAGATAAAGATTAACTATAAAGTTGTTCTTTTTTTTTTTTAATGAGGCTCTATGCATTTTTCATAATATTCTATCCGTCGATTTTAAGTGACATAAGGTACCTTGCAGGCTTATATAAAACCATCTCATTCTGATAACTGGGTAATCCATTTAAAGCAATGGGGTTCCAGTTAACCAAGAACAACATTCTGGCCCAACAAGTGTTAGAGAATAAGATAACTAAGTAGCAAAATTCTGGTTTAAAAGCCCAGAATTAGAAACAGCAACAGGACACATGCAGCAGAGAGAAGTTAGCCTTGGCAACAAGACCCATGTTAGTGAAGATTAAAGTATAAATTCAGGTATGTTTTAGGACAGTATCTGGTCTCAGCCTCACGTATCTTTTTCTCTAACACATACGTATTAGAGAAACATTAGTCTCAAGGGATTATACTACTGTTTAAACGTGAATTTCCATCTGTCTAGGAATTGAGGTCCTGCCTTTCAGAGCATACATTGTTGTTTAGATTTGTAATGTGGTATAGCAACATGCCTGAATCACTTGAGGGACACATTTAAGGTTAAGGAACGGCCTACCCTTTCTTACCAGTGTTTCTGCTATGTTACTGATTAAAACGATTTGGTATAAGATATCTGGTGTGAGCTGGTCTTAACATTTATATATATTCAACAGTTTTTACTTATCCTTACTTTTACTTTACTTACAGAAACTTACTCTGTTCAGCAATGCAAAGGAGAGAGACTTCAATTCCTTCTAGTGCCTTGTCAAGGATACTGTTTGCTTAATTCCAACAGACTACACCCACAAGAAGAGAATTTGGCACAGCACATCTTATCTGTTAGCTATCAGGAACAACATAGAAAAATCCAGTATGCTTCTTAGAAAGCCGGTTTCAAACTTCCTGAATTTCAGAAGTCTGGACTGTTCCAGTTGGGAAGAATGAATGTACCTCAAAATATTAAAATTACTTTTTTTTGTTTTCCCCTCTCCTTTGAGCTCATAATTTTGTAGTCAACTCTGAACTCTAAAACCAGTCAAAATATTTTGTTACACATAATTAAAACAATTTCTTTAATTTAAAATATTTCACTTTAACTTGTGACCTATAACAAAAGCTGAAAATCAATGTACTATTTTCAAAGTCCTTTGAAAGATACTTCAATTTCAATCAAATAATATAAATCTTGCTTTATCATTCTTCACACTCAAAAGAAAGATATAGTTAGATTTAATCCCTTATCCAAACAAACAAACTACGTATGTAACATGGCAGGAAATTCTTTCTCCCTAATCCCAGCTTCACCGAACTCGATTTAATCTTTAAACTTGCTGACAAACTCTACATGGCTTCTGCCTATTTTATCTTTTACAGTTATTGAAGGACAAATCATGTAGTTTTCCCCAAATGCCAATTCTGGGTACTTCTTGGAAGATTTTCTGTTCTTTCTTGTCAGGACATCCTTGTTGTGTGGCATGCTGAAGTGCCAAATTCTCTGTCAGGCTGAATGCAATCTGCTACAATGGAGTTTTGACTACACACTCCTCTGAGTACAAGAACTAAGTAAAACTAATTTCCTCTCTTTTTGTGCAATTCATATGGTACATGATAATTCATAATCATAAAGTGGATGGTATTTACCATAATCAGAGATCAGAATTTATACGGAATCTCCATTATGTGGAAACACCGTATCTAATAGCTCTGCAATGTTTCTGCTAGTCGGGGCACTTAAGCGGTCTTTTTATTCCTATCCAGCTAGCTATTATCACAAAACTTGTAGGAACTTAGTACCATTGAGACCTATGACCCTTTCTCAAATTTGTCTGAAAGCAGCCAACAGGTTCAAGTTACAGGGAGGGGAAGGACAGAACAGATACAGATATACACACACATACACAACCCATGGCCATATAACCTTATGTTCTTAAGAAGCAAGACTAAAACCTTCCTTGTATTTGAGAAATCAAAAGATGAAAAAATTTCTCATGTTTGAAAGCAGATGACTTATGTAGATGTTTTCTGTATGAAACTTAGGTAGCAATAGATAAAAATTTTGTACTATTGTTAGCATACTGGTATGATTAAATTCTTAGTGTATTATTTTATTTATGCAAACATTGCTCTTCATATCTTTCTTTTAAAATATCATTAAAAATTCATTGCAAAATGCAATCAAATCACGCATACAACCAAAATGCATTTCAACAGATGTAACTCAAAAGAACATATCAATATTAATATGTATTACACCGAATTTCAAGCATGTCTGATAATTCAGGAAATAATTTAACTCCTTTTTTGGGAACCAGGTAGCTGGAATGCTGGAAGGAGGTAGAGAAACAGTTACGTATCCCCACCCAAAACAAGGCTCAGTAACTGAGCAAAGGAAACAGTACATGTAGTAGAGGTGCATATATATATATGTGAAGGGCAGGACACTGGCCAGGGAGGCTATAGAAGTTGCAATTGAAATAGCAAACACAATGATAGAGCTCTGGTGAGATAATTGTTAGAAAAAACTTCTGGCTTAAAAGTAGTCCAAAAAAAAAAAATTTGGAACTTTGAACAAATAAAATTGATGACTAAATCCACCTGATCTCAGGAAGATTGGACTTTCCACTGTCCTTCTGGCTACTCACAAAGTATGTTACATCATAGAAATGACTGATGTAATAATTTCTTTTCCTAAAAGAGCTTGCAGAAATCCACATTCTGACTAGCTACACTGTATGTGCACATAAACATGAATACCAATATACATATAAATATCTGTTTTAATTTTAGATGTCACGTTTCTATTATAGAAAGGTGACAGAGCTGAATAAAGTTCTATGAAGGCAAAGGATTTGGTGATCATAATCCAAGACATTTTATACTCTGTCATTTCCAGAGGCAGTGCAGTGCTGACTACTGAAAAATGCAGGAGATTCATGCAGCAAAAGGCACATCACTTGGTGGGATAGTTTTCATTCAGACCAGTATTTCCATGTATAGAGTAACATGATCTGCCAACATTTTCTAGGGTCAGTACTGTGACGATACTTTCGCTCAGGGCTGCCAAGTGAACTTCATGGCTCTAGGACATTTGAAATCTCTTGAACCTCCAATATATGGTCCTGCAACATAGTCTGTTGTACATTAGCACTTAAAATTTGAAAACTGCTTCACATCTTTCCTGAAGAATATTTATAGAAATTATTAATATAACTTTGCTGTGCCCCTGAAATAATAACTGTATCCAGTTTTCCTCGCACTCTCACTGGAGTCAAAATTGCAGCCATATCACATTATACATCTGAACAACAGTTTCAAAAATTCTTGTTCCTTTAACCACTGTGTGAGTAGAAACTGCAAGTAAGCTACTGGCCTCCTAATGTGAAGGGGGTTTGCATGATTTTTGTGGCAATACTTAGCATTTATTCCACTTGTTTTCTTTCTTGGAAGAGACAGGAAGCCTTGGCTCTCCAATAACCTCTTAATCCATCCCAAGCTTCCAGCCCAATGCACCAAAGTTATTAGATCTCTCTTTACTTTAGAGAATGCTACAAAAAACAGCTTTCCTCTGCTTCTGCTTTCTACACTGAACCACAGAATGCCTTGAAGAGACTCCCTGACAAGAAGAATAAGCCACAGAACCTCAGTCACTCTGTGCAGTTTCTTGAGCTTTTGAATATTCTGTTTGACAGACAAGCAATTACTCAGTTACTATTTTCTAGCATATGCATGCAGTTTATTCGTGTGAAAGAGGTTGGAGTACCCTTAGACTAAACTAGATGGCAGATGTTGTCTGGTCAGTTTGCTACTGCTCAGTAAATAAGGCTGTAAGAATAAAGCCTCTTTTTCCCCCTCCCTTTTTCTAAGAAAACACAGTTCTTTCTTTGACAAGCACATTCCAACACTTGATGCTCTTGTTGGCAGCATCTATGAATGTTGCTCACACTGTAATGCCTCTGAAAAGTCTGCTGAGCATAAGCTTGCCTTGATGGTAGGATAGTAATAAATTATACAATTAGGGTTTGATTTGAGTGTCTCCTTCAGAGGATTTCATAAATTCATTGCCAGTTTTATGCTGAATCTGATTCAAGCCTAACATTAGTGGTTAAAAAACAACACTGGATTTGGACACATGGATGTCATTTACTCTTTCATCACAAGTGAAAAAAATATGGTAAAGTCAAAATTTGGTGGAAAGTAGTAATTTTAAATTCTCTGAGGTCAAGGCTCAGTTAAGCTTTCTGCTTAATCCTTACCCTTTCATATTGTCTTGGCCACTTCAGTTCTTGACAGATAACAAGCCCTCAGCAGAGAGGAGAGAGCAAGCAGCTTGCTTGCAATGACTGGGATACCTGTACTAACCTAACTATCTGAACTCTGAATGAACTTCTGCTGGGATAGCTTTGGAATGAGTTTGGCTGTATATCTGTAATGAACTAACAGAATTCAAAATTTATTTATGGGATGGTAACATTTTCTCAACTCCATGAAAGAGAATTGAGCAAGGCTCCCTTTGGAGTTTCTGTGTTAGCAGGTGAGGTCTCTCCTGAGCTTTGACAGCTCCCTTCCCTGATCTTGAAGAACACATCTGTTCTGATGAATCCCATCCATGTCATCCAAGGAAGATGAGGATGGGGTCAGTGCCAAAAATCTAGTTACCATCCAACACCAGGAATCTCTCACATGTTGCTGTAGAATATTACAATTTTGTTCCTAGAATTTTCATACCTGTTGCTTTTAACACCTCTGCAACCTCTGAGAAAGATAAGTCTCACTATGATTCTAACAGCTTCACCCAGAGTTTCTTTAGCCAGTCATAAATGAGCAGAGAGCTAAGCCTAAGCTCACTACTCAATACAAAGTAGTTTAAGATTTTTTTCAATAGCCTAGAAACAACCACAGAATTGTAAGGAGATTTGGTGGGCAATTTTCTAGCAAAACAAGTTCTTGGTTGCAAAATGCCAGTGTCTTGAAATTGAAAGGTTTCATTAAGAGGTTTTAGACCAAATAAATTTAGGCAGAACAGAGGAAAGGTTCCCTTTCCTTCTTCCACTTTCTGCTCCAGTTTTCCATTTCTGCTGGGAAGACAGACACTCACAGTCTGCTGTGAGTGCTACATGTACGCTACAAAACTTCTGGCTTTGCAGCAAAATGGTTAGATCTCCAACTAGAGCTACAAGATGCTTTTGAAGACCAGGTCCCCTCTCAAGATACCATATATGCTTCTAACCAGTGGGCTAAACTACTAAGTCACGATATGCAGGATGGAGTAGCTAAGATCCATAGTTATTAATTGCATACATAGTATTGTCATTCCATGCTACCCTAATAACACACCTGTCATCTTCTGTGGAGTGTAGCAGATCTCCTGTATGTCTACACTATTAGATATCTATATGTGCGGCATACAAATCTGGACTATCTATATGGTTTTGTCTAACAAGTCATGGCATGTTTATTCATAGCCAGGTTGCGCCCTTTTCACCTTTTAAAAGCAATGTCATTAACATAAAGGAACATAAAAGAGCTTGTGACAGTGCAGCAAAGTAAAGGCACCCTGGAACATCTAGTTCTTGCTTTTTGGAGGGACCTGGGTAATCCGTTAGACAAAACTTTCTTGGAAATTCCAGGGTCACAGGAGCAGTTCACTCACTTTGAAGGACACTTTTTTGGAGGTTGGTGATTGCAAAGTATTTCAGTGAAGAGAGGTGTCAAATCAGCTGCAGACTGGACAGCAAGTCAGCTCACCTAGCTGACCAACTAGAAATCCTGATGCATTACAATATTGTAAGCATCATCCCTCAGAAGTTAGGAAAGATCTCAAAAAATACCAATAAATTGCTGATGTTAGCACAGTTTAAGTGGTACCAGAGCATGTGTTTCACTGACCTTCATCTCCTGAACCACTGTCAGACAGGGAGGACAAAAATGGAATGGCCTGAACTCTGCCATGAGTAGGTTCAGTGATTTATATCTCCATAAACTATGGACTTGGTTCTTACATTTACAAAGATTATTTTGCCTGGCTAATAGACAACTTGCACCCCTTGGCAAGTGGGAAGGGAACAGAAGGAGAATTTGAGGTGTAGCATGTAGGGAATGGAGATCAAGCTGTTGCTCACTATCTCCTCATTCCTTCCTTTGCATTAGTCCTAATGCTGGTACTAATATGACTCCCTGATGAGCCAGTTCTACTCAGTGAGTCAGCAGAGAACTCACCCAGAAAAATACAGTTTTCTGCTGGCTTAGTGAGCTAAATTCATCACTGAAGTGTCAGAAGAGCATCAGAGCTGGAGCAAGGGAGGCAGTGGAGCTAGGAGGCCACATAAGGAGGAGAGGGAAACAGAATTGGAAGCACCAATGAATTAGATCAGGTCAGCTTGTCTCATCTGATTGCAACCTTACAGAAACACCATGGTAATACTGCAAATGAACCTTTAGTAGCAACTGTAGTAGTTGTGAGTTTGAAAACAGGACAGAAAGGCATTTGAAACTGGAAATTGAAGATTGAAGACTTCAGTTTAGCTATCCTGAAAAATACCTAATTGGGGCTTTCAGTGGGAAGGGTCAGGTGAAACACATAAGAAAAGAAAAAACCCAGCTGACCTATTACACAGGTTCATGGAAACCACAGGTCATCCACTCTGAATCCCATCTCTACCATTCATGAGTAATTAGGTAAGTGTTGTTTTGTGGTATGATTATTGTCACTTGAGCTAGCCAGAATGGAGCATGCTGCCTTGTAGCATTACAGTGATATCTCCCATCAAACCATAAAAAATGGAAGAGAAAAGAGAAGAGGCTGTCTGCACAGAAGATGCTGCAGCCTGGAGCATCCTATGGTTAGCCAGCCTAAGGATTGCTGGGCTTTACCATGCTCCCTGTCCATGTACCTTCCCCTTAACTAACAGTACAGTGAGAATTGAATCCCAATTTAATACAAACTTCCAGTTGCTTGTTATGGTCTGGTGACATCTCGTGGGTCAAAGCAAGATATCCTTGTTGGCTGGCAAACCCTGCAAAGCCTCCAGTGTCTGAACCTGCTGAGTAGGAGTCTCTTTCTGAAGCCAAAGGAGCTCTATAGCATCCAACAAGGTTTAGCTTTTTTTTTTTCCTTCCTTTCTTGTTCTGTGGATAGTGCAAATGAGCACTGTAGCAACAAGCACCCTACAAAGAACTGAAAATAGACGTAAGCAGGAGAAAAGCATATGAGAGAGTGAGGCACAGAAACTGAGAAAAGAGGAGAGTAGTGAACAAATTTAATGAAGTATATTTTCTATTAATAAAACAGATTCTACTGTCTAAAGCTGAGTATAAGCAAGTGTTGAGTAATTAGGATTTCATAGCTGAAGTCAAGGGGAACCTATTCATTGTTTGCCACAGTGGCAGGAATAAGGAAATAATCAGCACCTCATAATCACAGCTCACTGTAGCCTGTAAATATTAACCAATTAACCCTCCCAGTATGCCTGTGCATCACTCACAGGAGCTGGAACTAAAAACTCAGCTCAGATTCAAGTTGTGACAGTAAGAAATGGAAAAGTTAGTAATACTTTGCTAAAAATTGATTGATTTTGGATGGTTAATTTTGGAGCCCCCATTTCAAAATACTTAGGCATTCATTATATAAGTTAAATTTATATAAGTTTATGATATAAGTTAATTACATAAGTTTAAATTGTAGCCTCATAATGTAGGAAAAAATCACTTCTACATAACAAGAAATAAAGTCCCTTGTGACCTTTGCAGGCACCTTGAAATTCAATCCATCCCACATGGAGGATATTGATGCAGAGAAAAGAAAGTGTTACATGAATGTCATCTATCATCAAGCTATAGTAGAATGGTATCTGTTGTTCAAGTGCTTTCACAAAGCATTAGGAGACTGAAAGCTGGAAATGAGGAGACTGCAGAAATGGAGCATAGATGGGAAGTTATAAACTCATTAAATGAGCACCCACTGAAACCATGGTGAACAGCTGCGAGCAGCATCTTTTCACCACACAGCCTATGACTGTGAAGACTCTGAAGGGGTGCTTGGGCAGTGCCAAACATTGGCAAGAGGTCTTCTGCAGAGCCAGGTCCCATGGACAACATCCAGCGCAGGACAGCACTGCTGACTGCCCACGATCGGGCAAGCCCTTGGCAGTTTTCAGCACAGGCTCAAGCATGCACGCCTCTTTGTAACAACAAACAAGTGTCAACTTGTCATAGAAAGCTCCATTAGCTCTCTCCAAAAAAAGTAGCTAACTGGAGAAAAAAAAAAAAAAAAGGAAGATAAGGTATTAAATAGGGTTTACTGAACTATAAAACTTAGCAAACAACTAAGTCAATAAAAAAACACTCCTTATCCCTAGACTAACAATATTTAGATTGATATTTGGTTCAGCAAAAGTACTGAAGCTTACATACTGCAATTTATAGCAGTGATAGCTGTTTGAACAAAAATATCGACATACATTATGGCAGTCCATAACATTAGTCAAGCACAAAAAAAACTGCCTAGATTAATAATTCCCTCACAAAAATAACTTAAAAACCCAGAAAAGCTCCAACCACTTCAAAGTCACACCATGTGACACATTTCATGATATACTAATCTCAAACAACATATGAATTAGCAGTTAATTACATATTAAAACTGCTATAGTAATGAGAAATACTTGAGCAAACAAAACTATATCTAGCAGTGGACTAACACACCTTCACCGCTTGGAATTACTGAAGAAAAACAGACTGTCCCAGTGTGCAGCACAGACTTAATTCCTAAGAGGGCTTAGCTTTGTATGGTGTTAGAGAACAAAACAAAACTTGGTGCTAAATGAAAAGTATCAAAAGGAACACTACAGACATAGGTAGCTAGGGCTTGGTAAACATTAGAGAAAATAACAGGAACCAAAGAAGTGTAGTTTGTTTCAGATTTGGAGGCTATCCAAATGCCTAGTAATGCTGACATAATTACTGTTTAAACTGTTGAATTCTAGTTGCCATTGCTAGGTTAAGCATCAGTAAATATTGCCTCTGAAATTTAACTGTCTCAGCAAGCTAGCTAGCTCATGACTGAAATCTTTGTAGAGCTGAAAACCTTTACAAGGATCCTGTAATTGGAGGTCAGTGGAAAAGGGTTATCTCAAGGAATAGCTTAGAAGAACAATGTATTGTGAAAAAGCTTGCCAGCAAACCAAGGTTTTGTTGTGTGAAAATTTACAAGTTTTTAAAAAAATTAGCCCTGAATAATAAGGCAGCCAAAGGTCCTTCAAAATATCACTGGGACACATTCATGATCAATTAACCTGAGGCTTCTAGCTCTCCAGGCTGCTCATTATGATTCCCTACTAAAGTTACAGCACTAATGCTACTGCCCATGGAAGAAAGTCAGAGATGTAACTGAAGAAGAAAATGTTATATAGGAAAACTCTTCTTCAGAAAGCCCATTGCAGGACCACAGCACAATATTGCTACACACTCTTCTGAGCAAGAGGCTGGAATTAGTTATGGTAGTTCAGCAATGCTTTGGAAAGACTGGCTGTGAACATAGCCAACAGGGTGTACTAATTTCTCATACTCCTCCCAGGCAGTTACTATCAGATAAAGAAGCTTTCAAAAATATTTTGTAGCTTTTAAGCTGTGAAGCAACTCTTAAAAAAAATACCTGAGGCACCAGTTTGAAACAGCTGTTAGAGAAGAACTGTAAAACCCCTCTAATTTATCCAAATGCTAAAGCCTAATGATTGTCAAAATTTACCCTGGGTATAAACGAGTTAATTTTCACCTGCACTATGCCCCTGGACCAGCTCCTCACTCAGTCCCATGCATTCTAACGCAGGCTCATAGGGAGGAGTATGTGAGCAGAAAAGGCAACACTGGCTGTAGGTCACTTGCAATCCACTGGGTCCAGTTTCAACTGCAGAAGCTGCCTGGGAGGTCTGACCACAGCTAAACTAACTGGATGGCTCTGCTCCCTCCCACCCTGCTTGAACATCCAGCACTTGGGTTTCATCAGAGCTAGCTGCAGCTCACCTAGCAGCAAAGTGAATTTATCTGGCTGGGGAAACAAAGCCTGTGGTGAAGAAAAAGTTTCCTCGCAGATCAATGACCTCAATCAACTCACCTTGTGGTGAGAAGTATCAGATTTGACATAAAAGGGGAGCAGAAAACTGTGAACAAGAGGGCAGGAAATTGTCCCCTTGGTGGTACTTAGCAAAAGATAAAATTAAAAATAATTACAAAAAAAAAAAAAAAAGCAGTCTTTATTCAGAGTAATTGCTGCTTAAACTTCACCAAGAAAAGCACTGAGTTCTGGTCACTGGGTCCAGTTAGAAGGGTGAAATTCCGGGAGTTTGCTTCAAGGTTGTCCAAGAAACTAATGTGTCTCAGCCTTGGACAAGAGCAAGACAGAGAGACTGAGACTGTGAATTCCTTTTGTGCATCTAGAATACTAATAAACGTGGGGTTTTTTAATTAAAAAAAAATTAAGTCACACCCCAAATTCTCAGTTGGCTCAGCTACTATTTACCTATTAGACTGTTTACCACCTAGTGAGGAACAGCACCAGGGCTTGTACAAGAGGAGGGTAGGAACACGTTCCCCAGGGAGGCTCACCACTTAATCTGCCAAGAAGCCTCATCCTAAATTTCTCCCTGTGTGAGCTTTGACTAGGCTTGGCTGCCTTTGCCGCTGGTGTCTGCAGCTTCAAAAGGGGACGTGCAGATGGCCCGTATCCCACGTGGAAAGCATTCAGCCTCCACGAGAGGCACGGGTCCTTTTTGCAACGAAAGATGTCAGCCTTCCACCCTGAATCTGCGCGGCTCTTCAGCTGCGCCGCTGGGCCCAGCTGCTGACACGGCGTGCATGCAGGGAGCCCGCAAGCGCCCGTGAGGCTGCGACTCCACCTCGGCGCGCACCACCTCCTGCGCTTCGATGCCCTGCAGCGGTCATCACGCAGGCCCTCTAATTACGGCGGGGAGGGACTGCCATCCAGTTAGACCCCAGCTCTTCTGGGGGCGCTGAAGCCTGGGAGGAAGGATCGACTGCGGGGGTCGGCAGCACCTGACGCGGCCGCGCCGCCCTGGGGCTGTGAGGAGACGGGCGCGGCCGCGGCCGTTGGTCCTGTCCTCCCCGCCCCGCCCTGGGCGCGGCCGTTGGTCCTCCCCGCCCCGCCCTGGGCGCGAGGCGCGGCCGTCGGTCGTTCCGCCTTCCCCCCCCCCTCAGCTCGAGGCGCCGCGGTTGCGGCGGGAAGGGGCGCCGGCGGCGGCGGCGGCGGCATGCTGCCCGCCCTGTGCACGGCGCTGGCGGGGCTGCTGCTCCTGCCGCTGCTGCTGCTGCTGCGCCGCGCCTGGCCCTACTTCTTCCAGGACCTACGCTTCGCTCTCACGATGGCGCGGGTAGCGAGGCGGGCGCGGAGAGCCGGTGCCCGCCGGCCCGCCAGCACGCTCCTGGACGTCTTCGCCCGGCGGGCGCGGCGGACGCCGCACAAGCCGCTGCTGCTCTTCGGCGACGAGGTCTCCACCTACGAGCAGGTGGACCGGCGGAGCAGCCAGGCGGCGCGGGCGCTGCGCGACGCCGCGGGGCTGCGGGCGGGCGGCTGCCTGGCCCTCTTCATGGGCAACCGGCCCGCCTACGTCTGGCTCTGGCTGGGCTGCGCCAAGCTGGGCTGCGCCGTGGCGTGCCTCAACTCCGGCATCAGGGCCGCGTCCTTGCTGCGCTGCTTCCAGAGCAGCGCGGCCAGCGTGCTGCTGGCGGCCCCAGGTGAGGAATGCCGCGGCCCCGGCCGGGGGGGAGCCGAGCCGAGCCGAGCCGCGGGGGGCTTGTCGGTTGCCCGCCGAGGTGGCAGGTGGCGGGCAGAGAGAGCGGAACTCTCCTCCCAGCCAGCTTTTACTCTTTGCACCGTCCAGCACCTGTGCAGTGCCGGAGAGCATAGGTGGAATGGAGGAAGACAGACTAGGCTGTGCTAGTATTTTGAGGCTTCCTTACCTGTTCACTAAAAGAAGCCTTCATTAGATTTTCATGAGTAGCTTGGTGGTTAAAGGGCACCTGCGGTAATCCCAGGATGCTTTTTGGACCACAGTTGCAGCAGAAGCACAGAACTGTTTGATGGGAAATAGCAGAGTCTGCCAGACTTGAAAAGGTAACGCTTTTATTAAAGTTATTGCTTTTGTGCAATTGAGACAAACTTTTGATGTGGATCTTAGCTTTATCTAGTCGATTAGTGTGGAGATATAACTTCCAATAACAGATTTAGGTTTCAGTATCAAATTGCCTCAGAGATTTATCTATTGAATAATATTTAATTTATTCTTTGCTTTGAAATAAAGTAGAAGTGGTAAAAAATAAATTACATGTTATGGAAAGTTTTATATTATGATGTTTCAGTGTTGAGGATTTGTTTTAAACCTTGTGGACTACCTATTCAAGTAAAAGTGCCTGTGAGTTGGAAGGCTTTTAGTCTGGATCCCTAAAGACACACATATATACAATTGCACCAGCCGTCTGGTCACCTTCATTTCATCCCATTGTCCAGCTCCTTAAGGGAATAAAAGCCACAGGGACGACTACATTCTTTCCAACTTGGTTGAAACTGACAGTGGGTAGAGGAGAGAGACCTGCATAACTACTTCAATAAGAGAAAGGCAGACAGGACTTGATCATGCAGGGAGTTAGCCTATGCATTGCACATAAATGAAATCATGCACTCTTGTTGGTTGGAGACACCAGAGGGAATATGAGGAGAAAGGGGATTAATCAAGACACATGTAGGAGATGTGCATAGGGAGAGACAGAACACAGCTATCTAGGAGTCCAGGCTTCAGTAGTACCACTACTTGCTCAGTAAGTCACACTTCATTCTGCTTTTCAGTGTTTCTTCCATTTGTGTTGGGACTTGAGAAAGATAAGGTTCACGTTTATGCATAAAACATGGTGGTGATGTAAGCAGCACCTAACTTTGTGTGGGCACTTGCCAGGTGAAGCATTTCCCCACGGTGGAGAGGGAAGGTGGCAATGTGGAGCTGGTGATGCCACATGTACGCTCTCTCAGAGTCCCGCAGGGTCTGCAGGCAAGGGGAAATGTGCTTGGATTGCTCTTCTGCAATTCTGTTCCTGCTGCAGAAAATCGGATCAAATCAAATCACTCCCAGTTTTGTGGGGAGACACTGTTCCTCTTCAGTCCTTTCTGCTGGATCCTGAAGTGACTTGAACATGAATTTCTCTGACAGCAGCTAAACGTGAAAGCTGCTGAGCCAAAGTTCATACACCGATAGTATAGTTCACAGAGTAATACAGAATTTTCTTATAATACTTTTTTCTCTCCTCTTTAAGAACTGAAGCAATCTGTTGAAGAAATACTGCCATTCTTGAAGAAAGAAAATGTTAAAGTTTATTATTTAAGCAAGACATCTGCTACAGAAGGAGTTGAGAGCTTTCTTGATAAAGTAGATGCTGCTTCTGATGAGCCTACTCCATTGTCTTGGAGATCAGATATCACCTTTAAAACTCCTGCCATGTACATTTATACTTCTGGTACTACAGGTAATGTAAATTCACATTACAGAATGTGAATGTTCCTCCCAACGTTTGTGATATTTTAGTAAGGAAAGATAATCTGTTATTTTGCATTAATTCCTACCCTCATACATTCCCCCTCAGGAAACTGAAAATTTGATATCTGTATCTAAAACCAAAAAGCATGTAGAATATAGGCTGACTCTAAGCACTAAATCAGCGGGGAGGGACTGAAGTAAAAGCCAATTAAACATACAAGTTTTATGCCGGTAATGTCACTAGACATCTGCTCTCTCTTACCCCTGGAGACACTGCTGGCCTAGGTATGTGTCTTGGCACCTACCTTACACTCAGTATCTTTGGATCATGAACTCTAAATGCTGGCCATTAAGTTTTTGGGTGTCAGAGTACCAAAAATAGTGAGGGCAGCACAAAATACAGTAAGTCATGGCCACTGTGCAAAACTGCAGCTGGTATTGGAGCTGCAACTTGCTCTACATAAAGGCATCTAGCCTCAAGAGCACTTAGCCACAGCAGAAACTGGGTGACAAGGATGAAGATGAAGACAATGATTGAAGGCACTCAAACCTATAGCTTCATTAGGAAGAGCAGGGTATGCCTCCATACTAGCACAGTTTTTGAGCCTCTTAGGGCAGGAACTCCCCTGGAAGGAAGCAAGTACAAATTTCAATCCTGTTTGGGCTACAGAAGGCAAATAACTTGGGTGTCCTTCATCCTTGTTAAGGGCTCTAACATCTCTGTTCTTACAGAATAGGCAAGCACTACCATCGTTTTGTCTTCTAGCACCTGTTTCAGCAAGTAATCAGTTCCACTGTATCTGATGGGAAACCAAGAAGAGATATTGTAGTATGAATTCCAGTTTCATCTAGGATGGTTCGGAGCTGCAAGGAGATACCTAATTCCAGGAGAGATGCAAGATCTGAGATTAACCTCTGTTTTAGCATTTCCATTCCCTTTGATCAGCATGCTAGATTCTCCAAATCCCAATTCCTCATTCTCTAGGTACTTGCTATTCCTAGGTACCATAGTATTGGGAATTTTGGCACTTAACGGGGGGTAATCACCTAAAAGTTACATGTGGGAAGATATATCCTCCCTAAGGCTAAATGCCAATGTGTTGCATAGACATGAGCTGCATACCTCCCTGAACTCTGGAACTATCACTCGCATCAGCGAATGAGAGAAAATCTTTTCTTAAGCCCTTGTGAAACCGACTAGTCTTACTATGTTTATTGTTCAAGTGAAGTTATGCACCTTTTTGCTTGATTTTAAACAGGTCTTCCCAAAGCTGCAGTGATTAACCATGAACGCATAATACTAGCTTGTGGTTTGTTTGATGCTGGCAATGTTACCTCGGAAGATACTGTGTATACTGCTCTACCACTCTATCATAGCTCTGCCCTCCTCATTGGAGTCCATGGATGTATCATGAAAGGTACCATGCACTTGAGTAGTATGAATGAACGTGTTACTGTGCAGAATTCATGCACAGATATGATCACAGATACAGTAAGCCTTTCCCTAGCTACCAAACTTTGAGATGAATTACTTGGTTATGTATGTGTCTGTTACCAGAAATTCCAAAAGTCAAGAGACATTCTCATTTCTCTGTCGTTTTCATATGACCTGCACAGATCTTCATCTTGTACAAATTTTATTTTATCACCTGGACAAACAGGGTATATCCTATCTTACATGACAGCTCTTTGCACGGTTTTAGGGCAAATTAGTACAGAGTTTCATCTACAATAATAGCCTTTAACTTCTGACGAACAGAAACAGAGGTTAAACCAATTACTCAGCATGGATTGTATTTCAATACATTTTAGGAACCGTAATTCCAAAAGCTATATAGCCCTAATTCTACAAGTTTTCTACAGTGTTGTGCTAGGAAATTCTATATGGTCTTATGATATAATAAGAATTGTTCCTTCTGTTTTATTTATTTTACTTCATTCTACACAGGTGCAACTATTGTTTTGCGTGCCAGATTTTCAGCAAGCCAGTTCTGGGATGATTGCAGACAATATAACGTAACAGTGATACAGTATATTGGGGAAGTGCTTCGGTATCTATGTAGTGTGCCACAGGTAACATTAACTGCCTGCCTTTTTTGGGTAATTAAATTACTGGGTATATTTGTTACATTATGCTTAAAAATCTAACCATGAAGGAAGGGGGAAAAAAAGTCCAACAAAAACCTTCCCTAATGAGGTCTGTAATCTCATTGCATGCTAACGTTAACTTTTTTCAAGGGGAAAAAAAAAGGAGCTTTTGGCTTGAATTAATCATTCTTTTGAATAGTGGAACAATGGCAATCCATTAATTGACATTCTGTTAAAATGGACAGAGTAAACACTTACCTTGTATGAGCACTCCAGCTGCAAACCAAAAATGAGCAGTTCTCTAGGAACCAGTGGACCTGTGTTTTGGGCAATGTGAGTTTTGGGGGTTTTGTAGCTAAGATGTTCTAACACAAAACAGTCAGGTGATCTCCAGCTGAAAGTGTTAATATGATTATTTAAAGAGTGCCCCCTCTGAAGATGTACTTAACATACTGTCTTCACAGGGTACCTATTCATAGGCACTTTTCCTGCTGAGATCCCTGCAATCATATTAGTTAATCCTTAATTTTAAAAATGTGTTTGCATAAAATAACTTTCACAGAGGTAGGCCTAGTGAACTGCAGTTAGAATTTAGTAAGAACAAAGGTGGTAGGTATCAGTCAGTCTTCCTAGCACCATTTGATAATCATAAGCCAGAATAGAGAATCAGGTCCACAGCTTCTTTGTAATTTATGTATGTGTACAAAATATCAAATATACAGAGGTTTCATTCTGATGTCAGTTACAGAGATATAAAATAACTTCACTGGAAGTCAGTAGGATTCCTCAGGAATTAGGTATCTAAGCAAGATTCTGCTATGCTTTGTATTATTTCTTCATGAGTTGTTAGCCCAAAATAAGCAGTTAATAAAATAAAGTATTATAATAATCAGAAGACTTAGCCTCTGGATTGGGCCACTAGTTTTAATCTAAAAGCGTGGCTGGAGAAGATTTAAACTGAGTTAAAGAAACTGGACACTTATAACTTATCACCACCCTTAACTATATGTTTTATGTCAGTCCTGCAGTTCGTGGAAAATCCCAATTAGCAAAGTATTCATAATTAGCCAATACTCAACTGGTATAAATAAAATAGGGGAAAAAGTAAAAAACTAGATTATCTGCTTTCATACAGAATGTTTTTTAGAAAAACAAACTTAAAGAATGAGCTAATATACTCATTTTTGATAGAGTTGTGTTTCTTGATAGTATGTATGCGCACACAAATGTAACAGTCATAGGGCATACTCTGTAAATTCTCAAATTCAACCAGTATCTCAAAGCTGTGTACAGTTGCCAGGCAAGTATAAATCAGTTTCCAAATGGGGTGAGTTTGGTAATGTTAGCCACACAGAGACATTTAGCTTAACCATTAAAGTAACCTATTAATCAAAAAGAACATGAATGGCTGAACTTGAAGCCCACGGAATGATACAGTTGAGTAGTATTTGAGGCTGTCTTACGGATTATTGGTGGCTGCTTATCTACAAAGGTCAGATTTTAAGATAGACACGGGTAGCTTAGCTTCAATTGTTTAATATAACAATTTTTGTTTAGTCAGTATGTAGAATTCAATACCAGTGGAGAAAACGCCTTTACATAAGCAAGGTTTATAAGCTTAATATCTGATCCTGTGTAATCACATGCATGCTACTTTGAGTGCACAAGTCTCCCAGAAAGATGGGATTAACGTTTTAAGAATGCAAGAACTTGACAGAATGGATATTACTACTTAAACCGTCACAGTGCCAAGAGGGCTTGGCCTGTTATTGCAGATGTAACAGAGAGACAGTCTTTTCCATGAGAAACTCACAGTATAAGCAAGATCCACATTGATGTAGGGTGTCATCTGTCCTAACTAATCCCATTTAACTGTTGAACTTCCTTATTGTGCTAGTGATTTTTATCTATGCTATCACTTTTTTTCCTTTACGTTTCCACAGAAGAAAAAAACTCAGTATGTGTCATAGTTTTCTTTCTAATTGTATTTCCAGCTAACTTACGTAGTCATTTCAGAACAAATGTACAGTCTAAATATTATAGAAATCACCTTAAGGGTGAATTGTTAAGTCCTTCTTTCCTCCTTTTATTAACTGTGACTAATTGCTAAATAACAAATTTTCTTTATCTGACTAAGCAAATGGGGAAGAAAGATTGAAAATGCAGACTTAAGAACAAAAAAAGATGAGGGACAATGTGGATCCTAGCAACATCCTGTCCCCAGTGAATAATTTAAAAATAAAATATTTAAGCTCAGATGTATAAATGCCCAATCAACTGGAGTCTCCCTCATGAGAGAGTAAGGTATTGTGTACGGTGTTGTGTTGTAGAGCATCATCTACAACAAACAAAGATTTTTTAAAAAGTGAATAGCAAGTCATTTAGACACTATGCAGAATTTCAGCAGATTTCATTGCTCTACTTTAAGCTTGGTTCTGTGCTAACATGTTAATGGCAGATCTCTCAATATCAGAGAGAGGACTATATATTAATGTATTTCTTCTTTAGATTAAATTTAAACACCCATTTCTAGACTATTCTGCAGAAAAGCAATAATAATCCAGAAGTGATACAACTGAAGTCCAAAATAAAATTAAAGTTTTACAATATTTAAATATTGTAGCCATTTTATTGTGGCATTTTTTTGTCTTTTCTGGGAATATGACACTGCAGGACCAATCCATGTTTGTCTTAATGGCCAGATCTCTCTCTTGAATTGCTCCTTGAAAGAGCATTTTGCAATTCCAGTGTTCCATGCTCATCTTCTACTATCTACTGCATTGCCCTCTGCACTGTATTTCCTGAAAGACATAGAGCCAACACACTTATTCTGCACAAATACACAATCCAGTCTGTTGCTGATAGAACAGTCTTATTCTTTCAACAAAGTATTCCAAGTTAAGAAGCCAGTATATATTTAAAAAGGCTCTTCATGCCTTAAAATACTATTAAATCATGTAATAAAAAAAAAACAGGTGGGGAAAAAGGCAGGAAATGGGACAAAAGAGCCTTTCCATATTTTGCTAAAATTCTCTCAGGCTATTGTTACTCATTAGCGTGTTAGATATGTTTATGAATTACAAGTGGCTGACCCAGTTCAGTACTTCCTATTGTTGAGGATAAATATAAACATCTAAGAGAAGGCATAAATGGACTGCCATCCTCACTATGCATTTATCACTTTACTGTGTAAACAGAAAGATCTAATAGCACTCCTAAAAGTGATTTGAAGTGTGGTAATAGATTTTTTTAGCAGGCTCAATCTTGCATGTACACTGGCAAAAGGGATTTCCTTTCCACCCAAACACCATTTGAAATCCTGCAAACGTTTTGCTGAATTCAGAGTAAATTACACTCTTCTGCAGATAGTCACTACAAGGCTTATAAATAAAATAGTTTAACATGGTGCCTGAGTTTCATTCTGACCTTCTGCATAGAATTATTCATTCCTGTCTTCATCCAAATCAAGTTAACTACTAACTACAGTTAGATATATAGCTTAACTTGACCAGTAATTTCCTTTCCCACATCAAAATCTTGAGCTTAACTGTAATGATGTTTGCACACATTTTGCTTCAGAATATGCTCAATACTTTTAGACTAAAGTTTCCTTCAGAGTTTTCCAGAAGTAGAAATTCTGCTTTCACTCAGCAGAAATGTGAATTCATGACTGTTTCTTGTTTCTAGAGAAACAATGATCAGGATCACAAAGTCAGACTTGCCATAGGAAATGGACTAAGGGCTGATGTTTGGAGGGAATTTATCCAAAGATTTGGAAATATTAATATTTTGGAGTTTTATGCATCAACTGAAGGAAACATTTCTTTTGTTAATTACACTGGAAAAATTGGTGCAGTGGGAAGAGTAAACTGCCTGCAGAAGGTAAGAATAACAACAAAACCTGGCATGTTGTCCTTGGTGAAGTTTGGTGTATTGCCCAGGGCATATACCAGACCACTTGTATGACAAGTTGGGAAGAACCCAAGGCTCAGTTATAAATTTGTTTAGGGAGAAGATTCTCCCCAAGTACAGTTTATAGCTGCCTATGCTAGATATCATAGATATCTCTCACTAATTCAGGCAAAAGAACATTTAGACTCAACACATCGAGTTGAAGTGTGATGAATTTGGCTCCTGTTAAATATGAAAGCTGACTATATAGTATAATTCTGAAAATATTTTTCAAAGATTGAATATTCATGTGTGTATACATTTTGCAAATTTTCACTAGAAAATCTTACACTATGAACTGATTAAATACGACGTAGAGAAAGATGAACCAGTCCGAGATGAAAATGGATACTGCATAAGAGTTCCCAAAGGTAAAAACTCCTTTAAAAAATTTCAGAAAGATATTTACTTTTTAAAATTACATCTCCGCATCACTTCTATCCGGAAAGATGCTAAGAACTGCCATTGAGTAAGCCAGGTTTTTAAATACAAGTTAGAAAATATGTAACAGATCACATACTATTATAATACAGCTTAACAGAAAGGTAAAGTACAGTGGGGAATGCAGCATCTGTATACATAGATTTTAACAACTTGTCTAGTTTTAATAATGGACACGCTAACATTTTTGAGTACAGATCTTGACTTTTAGCAGGAACTATTTAATTCTTCTCAGACTTTGTACTTAACATGCCACTAAAGAAACATTTGCAGAATAGAAAGCAGTTCTGTTTTCTAGCAGTGGCTGAAACTTTTTGCCATTGCCAATAGAGAAAGCACACATGAAAATACTTTTTTTTTATAATATATCTTAATATCAGTTTTCATAGGAGGGGTTTATACATTGGCACAGGTAAACCTGTGTTTAAACATTTGTGGTACTTTTTGATTTTGTTGCGTTCTGTTACATATGTAGTCATTACTGTGAGGCCAGAAATGCTCACCTCTGTGCATAAGGGAACAGGTGGACAGGTTGCCAACTGTGTTAAATTCTCATTGCTGAGGAAAATACTAGTTACGTTACAAGTGTCTGCCCCATAGGCATACTCTCCTATGCCAACTCTCTCTATGCAGTCTCTTGAGTTGGGATGAGGAGGGATGTGCACGCGTATATTCCATATTTATATAAATGCACCCAATGTTTAAGTTGCTGATCTGCAGAGACATGAAAAATACCTGTAAAGTAAGAGAGAAACCCATGAAAAAATGTAAAATCCCAGGCTTGATGGGGACAGACTGTAATTTATTTTGTATAGAAATAAAATTCACTCCAGTGTGTAACAACTGTGCAAAGCTCTATATAACATGGTGTTGAGTTTCAATTTACATAAACATACAGGTGTTCCTGCTCTCTTCAAAACTTACTCCAGCTCTAGCACGTGAAAGACCGAAGAACATACTAAGCAGTCTTTTGGTCTATTTTCCATTCAAAGTAAGCAAGCTGAACCCCAATATTTGGTTCCTAAATCCAACTGAATCTTTTGGTTGAGGAGTAAGGCTGCCCCACACCAAGTGAGTTACATGGAAGTAGCCCGTACCAATGGTCACCTTCTAGAGACATGCCTGATGCCATGTGTAAGTTTCCTTTGTAGACACAACTCCTATTGAGTCAGATGTTTTAAACTGAGGTCTATGAAGCTGTCTAGAGAAACTGAGCAACTATTTTCCACTTACCAGACAAGATCTCAGAGATTCCTTTCTGCTGCATTAATACAAGCAGGTGATAAATTGTATTATCTGCTGGCATTTTTGAGGGCTAGTGAATTGAGAGGACAAGGTGAAATTCAATCTGTACGTCCACAACTGATTTTAAAAGATGATGATTATGACAAAATTCTCAAATAATTCTATAACATCTGCAAACTTCACTGATGTAATGAAAATTAGTTATTTTTTGGCAATTTACACTGTGCTTTTTAAACAAATGTTTTTCCTCTTCATAGGTAAACCTGGACTACTGATATGCAAAATCACCCAATATGCACCATTTAGTGGCTATGCAGGAGCAAAACAGCAAACAGAGAAGAAGCAACTAAGAGATGTCTTCCAAAAAGGGGATTTATATTTTAATAGCGGTGACCTTTTAGTGATTGACCATGATAACTTCATTTATTTCCATGATCGAACAGGAGACACGTTCCGGTTAGTTTATTTATTTAAATGCTTGTCACAAGAGAAAATTTTGACTCATTCTCAGGTTTGAATCCATGTTCAGTATTTCCTACTGGCTGACAAAGAGAAATTTCTCTGACTTCAGTCAGAAAAAGAGAGGGCTCCAAGTCACCTCCACTATTGTATTTTATCAATTGTGTTCACAGTTACATACAGAGCCTACAACAGGTTCAGTTTAGGGTGATGAATGGATGCTATTTTGAACAGTCAGAAGCCAGTCACATTCATAGAACAAAACCACTGTGGTTTCACATTCCCTATACGTCTAAAACTCAGAAAGAATAGAGCCTAGGATGGGATCTAAGGTAAGTAATATTTTGGGGTTTTGTTTGTTTAGAGCCATTTTAAGCATGATTAAACTAAATGTGTTAAATTCTTCTGAGATCTCAATAATCTGGAATGCGTTGCTGAATTTGCGGCATGTTTTTCTCTGCTTTTGATAACAAGCTCCTTGTTCTAGTGCAAAAGTGCTTTCTGATCTCAAGCTCGGTGCTCAGCCCATTGTAAAGTGAGACATTAAAACGCTGGAGATCACTATACGCAATAGACATAGAAATCATGACTATTGATTGCTTATTTTCCAGGTGGAAAGGGGAAAACATTTCTACAACGGAAGTTGCAGATGTTTTAGGACTGATTGATGGCGTTCAAGAAGTTATTGTATATGGAGTATCTGTTCCAGGTACGAGTGAAATACTTCAAGTATTTCAACAAAAGAATTTTTTAATACATTAACAAAATACCAATATACTGAACTGCAGAGTATAGGTAGGCATTCTTCAGCTTATTTTAATTAAGCTAAGCTGCATTTGATACATTCCATCATTTAAATGTATGCAATATTAATTAGCTAAAAAATCATAGCCTAGTATGACAAGACTACTAACAGGAGAAAGGAAGAACATTTGAGATTCAGTATCTTGGATATAAACATTGTATCTTTTACACGAATATAGCTATGCAATTACTGTAGAGTGGGACAAACAAAAATAGACTTGAGTTTCTAGAATGTCACTTAAGAAATTGATTCCTCCCTTTTTCACCTTTCTAACAATCTGAAGAAATGCAAGAAGTTCTGACATGTTTACTGCCTTTTTTCTACTCCTCAGAACTCTGTGAAATCTTTGAACTTTTATAAATTCTTTTAAGTGCTTATGGCAGATTTTTTCTTGCTTTTTTTTTTTTTTTTTTAATTTCAGAAGCACTGCTGCTACAGGCAGATTCCCAGAAATACTGGAAGACAAAAGAGGGAACAGATAGCTTTAGTCTACTTTCTTGTTTCCTGTATTTTGGAGGTACCTTCCTGTCCATGTTTCTCACTTACCCAAGATCTGCAGGACTCCCATCTTGCTCCTAACTGCATTTGGGTTGTGATGGACAGTTAAAATGGAACCCGCTCTTACAGTGTAATGTAGGGATCTGAAATCAAACAAGGTTAGATTTGATTGAAATCCTGAGTGTTGCTTTGCGCAAGTGGTTTGGACTAGGTGGCATAATACATTGCATGCCCTTAGAGTAGTCTAAGGAGGAGGAGGAATTTTGGAACCCCTATTAACTAAATAGATATTAACAGGTATAACAGATTAATTATTAATTCATTAACAATATTAAGTTAATAATGTAATCAATTATATTATACTATAATTAAATAAGTTAATAAGGTATCACACTTTTCCAGAAAGGCTTCCAGACTATGCGATATCATAACATGGGTCACATCAATGACAATTTAGTATTTTGGAATTCAAAGGTGTGTTAAAGATGCCACTCCTCCTACATCCACCATTTCCTTCCACCATTTATTCAACATGTGAGAGATTCTGTTAATGTTATGATCTTCACTATTTCCTCTACTAAAAGTGGAAGACATGAGAATAGAAATGCCCAGTGTTTCTAAGGCTAGGATAACAAGGCTGTTTATAAACCAAGATGATCTATTAGAATAGTGAATTTAATTCAAATAAATAAACTTTTTATTAATCATGTATGTGTCTGCTACACCTATTGATCTAAAATTAAAGCCTCTCTCTTTAAATCAGTCTTGTTTTCAGCTGCTTTGTGGTAGGGATAAGCACACAGCTGCCCCAGGAGACATTTCAAAAGAAAGGTAACAACGTCAATGGTCTAGAGTTATTTATGTATTTCTCAGATTACACTCTAGATGAGGAAGATATGCTCTTATTCTCAATGCTCTTGTAAAACCACATTGAAGAGTTGTTAATACCTAATTATGGAACAACTTTATGGAAAAAAAAAATATTGTTCAAACTTGTTCTCACCTTACATATGTGTAAGAACTGAATGGATTGGAGGGGGGGTGTCTGTTTTACATGACAGAAATATTTGTACCTTAGTAATGTAGCTGGAGGTGATAGTATGCATCACCTGAGAACTCATTAATTCAACACTATAGATTTTTAAATAAACAAATTGGAATGCCAGTTGTCATCAATACATGGTGTTAAAGGCAAACAGAAACAAGACTCAAAAGAAACTGAACAGTTCATCTTTAATTAGTTTATGATTGTGCTCTACTTTTAAGCACTAGGTGCTACTTTCTGTTTTCACTTCCTTCTGCACACAATTCTGTGAAAGCATTCATATGGTTCTAACGTAAAACTTTGTGTAAGAATTACCTATTTCTTCTTGCATTACCTGTAATCCCAGAAAACAGAAGGAACACCAAAAAGTTTGTGTTTAAACGGTGTCCCATCCCTCAGCCACCAAAAGGGGAGGGAAGAAGCCCTCCTGGTATGTAGTTTAAAAAGTAAAAAGTCTTAAGTACTTGGATTTTTGCAGTGCTTAATTAATTGTACATATGGTAATAAGCAATGGTAAACTGAATCTTATTCCTTTCTGTCCTCTTCCTGCATGGATGAGCTTGTCAGTGCAACAAGCACAAGCATATTTACCATGATTTATTGTAAAGTAAATGAAACCACAAAGTTAAACACTGCTGCAGGCAGACTTCTGCTTCAGAGTACTGAGACCTGATTTTCCAAAGTCTTTCAAATGACTTTTGAAAGAAGGATTTTCAAAATGTCTGCTATCTATAATTCTGATGCTAGGCTTTCAAAGGAGTTTGGCATCTAGCATGCTGAAGCCTTAAGAAAATCTGATCACTTAGATGTTTAAAGGAAAATATGTTAGTATGTTTTCCAAAGTGGCTTAGAAGGAAGGGTTCACTTATAGGAGGGAAAAAAAAAAAAGTTAGCCTGAAGTTCAAATTTGTATATGAACTACAGTTATTTGCTGTCATTATTGCTTCAGGTTATGAAGGCAGAACAGGAATGGCATGTATTCGACTAAAGGAAAACTGTGAATTTAATGGAGAAAGTACTTACAGACATGTTAACAATCACCTTCCAAACTATGCAAGACCTCGTTTTATAAGGATTAAGGTAAACCAGTGTTCCTAAGTAGCTTTTGTGTGTCTGTCTGCGTTTTCTCTTTTCTATGAGGACTATGGACTTCCTAGTTACTTTTGTCTCTCACTTGCTCTTGTCGTTTACCAATATGAAAGTAGAACTGTGCCCAGATGTTTCAGTTCAGCCTGAAAAAACCAAGTTGCATGAGCAGTTACAGGGTACCTGACACATTTTAACATACAAAATCAGGAAGATCTCTTGGTGGAAAATACATTTCCTGTTGAATTCCTTCAGCACAGTAACACAGCTGTGTTCTCAGTTTAGTGTAGCTCCCTCTACAGACTGTTCTGTGCAAAATAAAGATCCGCACACAAACAAAAGCTTGCAAGAGAGCTGTCTTTCTTTTTCAAGAGGGGCTTTAGATTTTTATTTTACTAGTGAATAGCGAAATTCTAAACTGAAGTTTAACTTGAATTAGGAAAATGTTGCAAGAATGTCACTCTCATTGTACTTCTCAAGTTATTTATTTAAAATAAACATTGCTCCTTTGAGAAAGGTTGAGTATTCACTGAGATGATTCAAGAGGACTAACGAAGAGATACTAGCATGCCTAATTATTTAATCAATCTTTAAACTTTTGGGTTACACAAACAAAAGAGTTGAACAGTTAAGGTAGTGGTTTGTCTTGCCATCCCATGTAAAGTACAACGAGTCTTGCTTTTCTTTACTGTTCTTTTCTGAGAAAAATTCTGCTGGTTTTTGATCCAGGAACGTTATTAAATAATTTTCTTGGTAAAACCCTTGATTCTGATGAAAAGCTGGAAACTAGTGTTTTCCTGCCTCATTTAAATAGAATAGTAAGGTAAGCCTTTCAGTAATGTTTCTGTGGCCACAGCACTTCTTACATTTGGAGTAATTACTGGCCCACATATTCCACAGTCCAGTTATCTGATGAATGCAGATAGTTTAGACCTCTATTAGTAAGGCTTCAATTTCTGTGCTGTATGGATTTTCTTTAAACATGATTCCCTTTAAATTTAGGAATTCTAATCTAGTTCCCACAATTATATGCTGACATTGATAAGTAGAGATGTAATTTTGTTTTGTAGAGTGCCATTGAACTTACAGCAACTTTTAAGTACCGTAAAGTACAACTAGTGGAGGAGGGTTTCAATCCAGCAGTCATCAAAGATCACCTGTATTTCCTGGATGACAAAGAAAACCTGTATGTACAAATGACCCAAGACATTTATAACTCAGTAAAAAAACATTACTTCAAATTGTGAGCATGTCAAAAACCCTGTGTTTTATAATATTCAGTTTTTAAAGCATCTATTATTCTAACATTGCCAGGAAATCCTATCTATTAATACTAGCAAATATCAATATCTGAAATAAAGTGTGAATGTGAGATTGTTTTAATAAAGTACAACTTCTCTGACTCTACTTCTATCTTAGCCTGGCTTCTCCTCTCCTTCATACTTTGAATCTTACCTACCTTCCTGCTGTGTATGGATGTATTGTTAATGCTGTGAATGTTAATACTGTGGACCTAAGCATGTGAAAGTAGGCACAATGTAAGAAATCTTTATGCAAATACATTTATATTCATATTAAAGGATGATCGACTGCATTAGTAAAAATTACATCCCTAAGTCAAAACACAAAACTCATTAAAAAAGACCATTAATGAAACTTACAGTTGTCTGAAATTAACTAATCCAAAAAAGTCTGTATTAGATGTTTACATTAACTTTCATCCATTGCCACAGAGATGCCCTCTTATTTTTCACGCACCAAATAATACATACACAGAATGAGAACAATTTATAAGAACTAAGGCATACTTTCCTTTGGGTGCAAATAGAGTAATGGCAGGCCAGATACTTCATAATAAAGTGTGGCTTAGATTTCCCTAGGGTTTAAAAAAAGGCAAATAATATTACAGAATGGAATAAAATAAATCTATTCTTACTAGAAAGAATTAGCAGGCCAAATTTTACTGCCCCTTGTAATACATGCCTCAAAATACCCTACTGTGAGTTTAGCTGATGTTGTATAAAAGTATGGAAATTGTTCTGATTAACTAGACTCATTGTTTATGTAACTTGAGAATAGTTGTTCTGGGTCAGACTGAAGATCCATCTGGCCAAGTACGCTGCCTTCAAAATGGGGTAATTGTACATGTCTGGAAACAACTATGAAGGCGGCAGCGAGCATCTAGCAGTGCTTTCTCATAATAATCTCCTAGCACTCATCATGCTTCCTGATTCAACAGCAGTATCTCTAAATTTAAAGCTGCCCTCAATAGATTTTCCTCCCCCCAGTTTTTCCAATTATTCTTGAAAAATACGTAAATCACTGGCCTCCTGTAACAGTAAGTTTGTTTGCTGCATAAAGACCCTTTCTGCTGTAATGCCCCTTAGTTCTTCTGTAATGAGAAAGGGCGAAGTATCACTCCTACTCTCTTTCCTCATGCACTTGTGATTTACAGACCTTAGGTAATGCTGAGAAAGGCCACAGGTGCTTAGCAAGGGCAACTCTCTTGCAGCATGGTTGCATAAAGCCTCCTGTGCACTGTAAGTGATTAGCACAGATGGAATGGCAGGGCTGTTGTTGTGTTTTTAAACTCAGGGAGTTTTAAAATTGCCCTAATACAGCAAAATCTCTTGGAGAGGTTACACCCTTCATTTTGCAGTTCAGAATTGACGTTGGCATTGTCTGCACACACAGATCCTTGCAGCAGTCTAGAGAGTTTAAGTCAAGTTATTGAAAAAAAAAATCAATGGTGCAAATAGAGCGCTAAATTGCTTACCCCCTACTGAGGCCAGCATATTTTATCAAAATGGTTCTAGCCTAGCAGCTAGAAACTGTCCATTATGAGGACTGATAAGGAAGAAATTAGCATTTACTTTACCACAGTCTACATACCAGAGTTTCATGTTATATGCCTACAAGATTTATTTGACATTTTAATCTATAAATACATGCGGTTTCCACCAGTAAAAGCACAGGAATTTTCTCAGAGGTCACTACCACTGCTTACATATTGAACAAAGTAACATGTAGTATTGCATATGAATAAGCAAACTTTGGTTCTCTTTCTATGTGGAGAGGTCTTAAGGACCAATCTCTTTTACTTGTTAAACAATGGCTTGCAGAGGACAACAAGGCAGCTGAAGGCCACACTGAATGCTACACTCCGGAAAGCTTGGGACACTGTAAAACTTAATTAGTTTTTTGAAGGCACTTTTTTTGAACATCATCACCTCTTCAGGCAGCCTGGAAAGAATTCTGGCATTTGCATAAGACTCCTTCTTGTCAGTGGCTGCTGCTTTGGGATTACATTGCTCTAGACTACCAGTCATTGGCACACTGTTGCAGCTAAGGGAACGTGCTGTCTTTTTCTTGCCTTGAACAGATAAATAACTGAATAAAAAAGAGGTTAACTTATGTTTGGTAACATCTTGGACATCTTCTGGAAAACAGTCATCTAGAGGATCCTCTTGACCTCTCACTTGTTGACTAATCACACATGCACTGGGACTTGCTACTAACTTAGGCTGAACAACTATTTTTCTGGAAGGTGTTTTGTAATTTCCTCCGTCTAGATAAAGCTGAGAAGCATTACTAATGGCATCAGAACCAGGCTTAGCTATCATATCAGGCATTCTTGCCCCACCACCAGAATTGATGCAGTGCAACCCATAATTCTGGCTAACAATTTGGGCTGCAGTGTGTTGAATGATGTTCCAGTCTTGCAGAATATCTTCCCTGGTTGTGAACTGAGATGTTACAGTAAAGCGAATGATGAACTTGTCATGAATGGTTGCTGGAATAAGGAAGAGCCTGCCAGAACTGCTTAGTTCTTTCAGGAGTTTTTCTGTCAGCCAGTTGGGACCCTGTTTTAAATACAAATAAGAAAAAGAAACTAAAAAACGACTATAGTTAAAATTTCCAGTGACATCCAGACATCTCAGTAAGAATTCCAGCTTTACAAATTCTTATGTGAAAGTTTATTCACAGTTCTTAATGTCTGGGGAAAGATCAGCTGTAGTCAGTTCATTCCAAAGAGACATGCAAAAGGCCCAGTCTTTACCTTTAGACGAAATACAACCAGTCCAAGATGTCTCTTGGCAGGAATTTCAAAGAGTGGATCACTTTTAACCAAGGATTCAAAGAATTTGGCTGTTTCAGTACCCTATAATTAAGGAAAAAAAAGTAGTCATGTATTGGTTTGTCACAAACCCACTGTAAGGCACTAACTTAAGTAGTTAAAAAGAATTCCCTTCCTTACTAAAATACATCATTCCAATGCATGAATGGTAGCAAACAGAAGAATGACAACAAAGCTAAGTGGAAAGTCTATCTATTTGTGCAAACCCTTGACAATGAACAAGAGTAACTGGACTGCGTGTGGAAATTTTCTAGAAGAGGGTTTGAAAACAGAATGTGCCTTCTCAGATTGAAGTCCTGTGGCAACCGTTGATCCACAATATGATCCCTTGTATTTACACTCCATCAGAGACTTAAGCCTGTAAATTTTCATAGCAATGGGTTCAGCCATCCATCACAGCCAGCCTCCCAAACAGCTGCCACTTTGCTTCAAAGAAAGCTTCTACAGATTAGTACTCAGCAATGTGCAGAAGGCATTGACTTATTGAGTCGCTTTCCATTGCCTATTGCTTCCAAGAAGGGTACAGAAAATGTTTTGTCTACACAGTCATTCTCTACAGGTAAGAGTAAAATCAGCATGCATTTAGTATTCACATGCAAGCTTTGTACATCAGAGGATTCTGTTACTCATCTTTGCATCACTGAATTTATTCAACTCAGCTACCAATAAATGAACATAATATATTTATGCTTGCATTAATAATTCACATACGTGTCGGACATGAGCTTGAAGCTTTTTCACCCCAAATGAACGAATCACAAACCACAGCTTCAAAGAACGAAATCTACGACTCAGTGGAATTTGCCAGTGCTGTGAAAATACAACAGTGTATCAATGAGTGCAAAAAGAACAGAAAGGAGTGTCCCCTTACACTGCTACCTCTGTTGCTTCAGACTCAGGTCAGAAATCTCTGTTGACACAAATAATTTCGTATTACTGAAAATCTGCTAAGCCTAGGAAATAGCCATTGAAGAAATGCTGTGTCTACATATTTTGCAGTTATTTGCAAAAATAAGATTTTATCTACTCCCCTTAATCTATGGTCTAGATATGTTTAGAATTTTTAGTTAATTACCAGCTAATAACAAAACCTTTTTGCATTTAAAGATCATTATCAATTTAAGTTGTGTCCATTTCCACTTTAGGACTGAGTCCCCACTTCAGTTCCTGTAATCTGCATATTTAAGTGCCATTTGGAACGTTTTCCCAAATCAACTATAAACAGTGAGAGTTGATACAGGGGTAGACCCTTCCAGAGGAAGTAACACCTAATGTGTGGAAGAATGACAAAACATGTAAAGGAATACTAGGGAGCTACACAATTACATGTAGGGTCCTATTTAACCACAAGAGGGACTCGTTGATATATTTTTTTCTGTCCATCTCTACACTCTCTAGTGAAAAGCACTATTGATTCCAAGAAAACAATTATCTTTTCAGCACTAGGGTGAGATCATAGCAGAAACAATTAGCAGTGACTATTCTTTTGTTTTACTATACTGAAATCTGCTGTAAGATGGATCTATAGTGAAATGCCTCTTAGCTCTCCTATGAATACCTTAATCTGAAGAAAAACGTAATTCATTCTACTGCTGTTTCAGAGTGTGGTGTTTCCATTGCTTACTCTTTTCTCTATTTTACTACATATCAGAGATACAAGAAAACCAGCCAAGATGCCATCAGTAGGAACTAGTTCAGCAACACAATGCACAGAAATGACCCTTCTAACTAAAAAGGCAAGCTGGATCCCCATCTGTGTAAAAATCTTAAGTACTTCAATCTCTATACCTGAAAGCAATTCTATAATTAATTTTCATAACCAGGCCTCAGTTCAAAGTTTTATTATTTAATCTGCATTAGGATCTCACTATAATTGTAATAAGACCAGCTATAAGATATGCATGCTCCATAGTGTGAGGAATTTTGCAGTCTGTCTGAACATTTTATAGGTAATTTAAAATATCAACTCAAACAACAACTTACCATGAAATCAACAGCAGCTCCTGAGTTGGGATGTCTGAGGTAGACAGGGTTAACACTGAAGGTTTGATGTAATTTGTATTTATCCTTAACCCTATCAATTGTAGAATGAATGTATTTAGCAAAAAATTGTGCAGAGAAAGACTTGGCAATTTGCATGTTATCCTTTTGGTGTTGTTTGTGTTTTGCCTTTACTCACCAAAATCCAGTGCAGTCAAAATGAACCATCATCCATTTAGAAGGGTTGAAAGTAAAGGAATCTGCATATTCAATTCCATCCAAGAACAATCGAAATTCAGGACATACAAATGCTGTTCCTGCATATGCAGCATCAATATGAAGCCAGAGTCCCTCAGCATTACCTGTTGGAATTGAAATTGTTGTTATGTAAGGGACATAAGGAATCAAAGCACATGCTTAATCTCTCCTCTCCGAAAACTAGGTGCATGTTATTGCAGGAGGTGGACAGGCTGACAACAAAATAGCAATAGAGACAAACAACTGACAATCTAGTTTTATTCTAAAGCTGTGGATCCAGAACCTCAAAATATAGGATAATACTGAAATCAGAAGGACCCTATAACAAAATTCACTATTCTTTATTTCATATGAGTGAGGCTTTTTAAGGTTTGATTTCTCTCACCTGCCTTTTTACTAAGTGAAATTCCCCAGTACAACTCAGTTGCACAAAGCCAGAATAAAGCCATGGTGGCAAGCAAAAAGGACCCAGAGATAGAAGCCAGACTCTGACCCTTAACAGAAAGTGCCTCAGGTCTTCAGTAGCTACTGTTAGAATTTATGCTGGAATAGAATCTGCAACCATATCAAATTTACCTATTGAACTGGTGGCTACAAAGGATGTTCTACGAAACACTACCTTCAAAACTCCTTTGCTCAGTGAAATATTTATGTATCCATCCTACAACAGTACTGCATACTGTACTGTACAGTCTGTATTCCCTGAATAACCACATTAAAGATCTATTAGTTGGCAAATTTCATCCATCTTGAATAGAATGTATTTTAGCATTCTAATCTAAATCTTACAAAAATTACTGCAAAGTCTTGTGCTGACTCCACCGATCTTTGAGACACATCTGAAAAACTCTGCTGATTAGTGTTTCTACTCTTCTTGGTTTTGGCATGAAAAAGTCTCATAATATCTTTTCTGTGCTATCATAGTTCAAAATAAGGAAAAAAAGACACTTACAAATTGGACCCAGTTCTGAGAGATTGTCAAAAGCACAGACACCAGTTGTACCCAAAGTTGCACAAACCTAGAAGAAAACAAACCTGTTAAGACGGCATTTGTTTAATAAATGGATGCAGCACTTAAGAAAAGGAGAGGCTATCACAGACAGTTGAAATACTAAATTTTTTTTGTTCAATAAAATAGAAATTCTTGTATAGATTTTAACCTTCAGCTAATGTATTTCAACACAATAAGAAATGGTTCAGATGTAATTTTTTGTTGACATTAAGAATACAACACTATGTCAATACCCCCAATCAGAAAGTTGGAACATACAAAGACTGGCACCAGGCCTTTCTTTCTGTCTTCTGCAATGGCTTTCTTCAAAGTTCCACCTCTGAGGGAAAAGTTCTCATCCACAGGCAGAAATTTCACCTTCACAAGAGAAATCAAGCCAGCCTTTTCTACAGAAGAATGTGCCTTTAAAAAAAGAGAAGCAGTAAGAAAGCAAGTTTGAGGCTGAACAGCTGTGATAAATTATGGTCTTACAAAAGACAGTGGTTGCAACAAAAGCAGAGGTAAGGTCCTTATTATAATCCATATTAATACAAGTCTGAAAGTTTCTTCTTTGTAACTAAAAGAAATAATACACTGTTAATTCCAAGGAACGCTTATTTGGGTACTGGTCTCTAAAACGTAATAATCGGCATCCTCACCCTGTGTTTGGAGGGCCATTTATCAAAATTCAGATCTTAAAGGAGCCTCTAGAAATGGATCAACCTCAGTTTATTCCTTCCTCCCTGCCATAAGAAGATAAAAATCCCTGAAGTGTGCCTACATCTGGGTAGGCCAAAACCCCTCACAAGAAAAAGCCCTTTTAGTTATACTGAAAGAGAACCAGCACTAGTGTGTTTCCTTTGCAGTTTTCACAGAGGAATACGATTGCTCAGTTCAGGAGTCCAAGGACAGAACAGGTTTGCAGGCAGAGCCACAGTACTGTGTAGATGTTTCGTCCAAGAACAAGCACAGAGGCCTAGAGTGGAGACCACAACCAGGAGCAGCACTGAGGTAACTCCCTGAGCATGCCTGCCTGAGTGGAAGGAGGCTGTGAAAAAACAAGAGCTAAAGCAGCACGTGATCAGCACCTACTTACTGGAGTAAGGCTTTGTGGAAAATGGGAAGGAAGTGCAGAAATGAGTCATGTGAAACAGTCTTGAGGACTGCTGGGACCATACAAAACCTCATCTCACACTGATTTTGTTTCCCCATTTGCAGAAAGCAACATTAGAGGGATTCGTTCATGCTTGTGAGGCATTCATGTTTTTTTCTCTTGGTAGAGAAATGCAAGTTCACGTTGTATGGTCTGGGTGAGACAGAATTGAATTTCTTTTCTTTGTAACCATAAAAACCTACTTGATCAGATGCATAAGCGATGAGGCGAGAATTGAGTGAGGACTCATCAGTGTCTGGCTCAGAAAGCTTCATCTCCAGAATTTTGTTTTTCCTTGCTGCTAGCAGTGCAACCAAGGTTGATTCACTCACAGTGCTCTGCAAAGACATTGCTCATTTAGTGCAGCATATTGCTACTTTATTGCTATTTTGCCAGGGATTTACTAAAGTCATTGAAGTGCTGAGCGGCCCACCCCCTCATTTATTTCTACTACCGCTTTTCTGGGATGCAATGGAAAGTCAGCAGCTGATGAGAAGCTCTGGGCCAGCAACACATAATAAAACCTTTTAACTGCTGTACATTTTTAACATGCAGGACCAAGTTGGGGGGAGTAAATGAATCACATTTTCCTTTTGTCCTTCTACAGCTAGAGTGTAGTATCCCCTGTAAAAATTACAAACCTGAGCAAAGCTCCTTATAACAACACAGAGCCTCAGCACTGATTCCAGGGGATACTTGCTTAGGCCTTATGAAAGGAGGTGAAGGTTCAGGCCTTGATCTTGCAACTCTCAGAGACACAAAGCAGACATGAGAAAAAGGAAAATTAATTTCTTGTGAGGCTAAGGACTGCTGGCAGAAGGACAGTGACAACTCTATATAACAATCACTTTAGTGAATAATTTGGTGATGTGAAACAGACTGGAGAAACCAAATCTGACTCTCATTTATCCTTAGTAAGGCCACAAGAGTACCTGCTCCTCATCCATAACACCATTAGGACTAAAAGCAATAGCAATTCCTACTCTATAGTCTCCTATATTTAATACTAAAATTTGGGAAAGTAATGTCAAATTGGGATTCGTCTCTATTCAGACCCACAGAGCAAATTTTGTTGGTTTTGCTTCCAGGAAAACTATCACCCAGAGGGAAATTCACCTGAGTGAAAACAAAATGTTGATGAGGCCCCCTCTAATCTCCCCTACCTGTAATACTCCTCCACCCACACTGTCGGGATGGTGGTGCAGGAATTTATCTGGAAGGCCCAGCATTTTAGCCAACCAATCCATCACATTCATTTCCAGTTCTGTACAGGCTGGACTGGAGGCCTAGAAAAATCCAAAAAAAGAGAAGCAGGCTGTAATTCACCCTGCAAACACAGTAGGAGTATAACCCTAGAGTAAACCACATATCACGTTTTAATTAATAGCTATTAACACTTTTTAATTGCCTTGGGAGAAATCTCACCTAGATGCAATGAAGGCAGATGACAAGCTTTGTAGCATTGCATATATAAGCAGCTAACTCTAATACTTTGGCCCAAACCTAGCAGAACACAATGCTATTGTAATAAAAATTATGTTGTTTGGTGAGTTCTGTAATACAGACCTCTATGTTAAGGTTGCAGTTGAGGGTCATCTCCAGGTACTTTGCTCATTACCAGTTGCTGTCTTGGAACACCAAACAGAAACTCACACCAACCTCCTTAAAATGCTCTCTCCAAGCTACCTGCATCACCTCAGTGTTGAGCTTCTAAACTATCAATAATTTTAGAGTCATTAAAAAAAAAAAAAAAAATCACAACGAGCCATTTGAGACAAAACGCTGGAACTGCAATTCACCACACAAGTACATGTTCTTGGTCCCTAAAGTGAAAGGGCGCTGATCTGTCTTCCAACTGAGAGTTAAGGGAGGCTTTTTGAAAACTGGCAAAAGAAAGATGAAGGCTGTCCTGCAGTGTCCAATTTTCCACTTGGGAAAAAATCAGTTTGCATTGCAAACTTAACAGAAATCTATCAAAACTAGATTGAGGCCACGGAAATGGATGTTTCTGTGTACACAACGAGCTGATCTGATACAGCTACATGGAGACCATAACCATCAATTTCTTACAGGTTTATGAGTTTCTACTGCTTTCTTACACAGAGACATACATCTAAAAATTCGGGCAACTTCACCACTGGGGAAAATATTGGCTTCAGAATGCTAGTGAGGTATGTGGAGTCATAACCAAGTAGCGCTGTGTAGCTGCTGCAGGAGGATACAAAATATGCAGATATTCCAGGACAGGCCACCAAACAATTATTTTCAGAAAAGGAAAAATAGGAAGTGTGTTCTCTCAAAGGAGCAGGAGAACTGGAATGGAGCCCAACCTAGCCTGCAGCCATGGATGGTGGCTGCTCTATTGGCTGCCGTGCTTGCGTAACAGTCTTGGCACTGAGTCTAGATGATAGGGAACAATACTCACAGTGGGATATGCAAAGAATTAGAAAACAGACATTTCTAGTGGTATATTTTCTTCATTCACCTCTTACTACTAGGTAATGTTTGCTCTTACATATTCTATTTTTTTTTTTTCCAATGACATTTTTCATTTATGCAAATGACATACAATTGGTTAAAGTAAGTAATTATACTGACTCACAGAACACGAAAGAATGACTATGACCTGCTCCTGCATAATACACACAGGAGATGAATAACTAAAATAACAATAACAACAACAACAAAAAATTACCCATGTGAATCCCAAGCAGTTAATTGCGTCAGCCAACATATCTCCAAGAAGTGAAGGCCAGGAAGTAAGAGCTGGAAAGTAGGCATGCATGTGTGGACTTTGCCAATGGACTACCTAGAAAAAATTATCTAGAAGTTAAGTCTGAAAACGTCACAAAATTCTGCACGAGATGTAGTGATTACCATCTGTTTAAAGTGATGGAAAAGGATCACAGCAACATAACGTGCAATTATAGATCTGCTAGCAGAAAGCTACAGAGATAATATCAACAGGAGTGCAGCACTAGCAAATGATAACACTGTGTCGTTATTAGATAAATTCCAAATTATAGCAAAAGCATTTATCTGAATTAAACAGGCAGACAAAGATTCTGAACAGGAAAAGAATGGTCTCTTGAACATTGCACAACAGAGTCCGAAACATTTGTTGAAATATTTATCTTTAAGGGGAATCCTTGCAACAAAGTTGCTCTTGCTAATTCTGTCAAATACCTTGCCTTTAGCTACACACAGCAATTTAGTACAGCCCCCCCTCTATATATCTGAAAGAGCTTGTATGTGGGACACTAACATATTTAATGTGATTACCTCTCCTACATCAGACCAAGTTTCTCCAAACATCTATAAAGAAAATTTTAAAATAGACTTTGAAACAGCTTCTTACATAAAACTTTTAATAAGGTAATATGAACTCCCATAGCAGAATCTGCAGCATTTACATACAAGAGAATGGAGACCTTTACATTCAAACAGCAGGAGACAGATCTTATATGTACATAACCTTCGGCAAGAGATGTTTCACTGTTCTGTGCCTGAGTTTCCACATCTCTGGAATTGAGATGATGCAGTTCAGCAGGTAGAGGCCTTGTGAAGCTAAATTCACCAGTGTCAGAAAACCAGTATTTCCCTCTAAGCAAACATGAGTTACTCTTAGCATATAAAATAACTGAAAAATACATTCAGTCTATTCCCTAAAATTGTAATTAGGAACACAGCAGTAATCTCCAGAATCCTTCTGTGGACATAATGTCTACAAGACTTACTCTACATTTTGGGTGCTTTACTTATTTAGGTAAATGTTCTGCAGAACCTGTACATTCCCAGGATTTGGTCTTCACGCCAGGTAGTAAAGGCTTTTTCCTGTCACAATTATACTTTATTTCTTACCCCGGGCATAATAATCTTCTCTATATCTCCAAAGATGTTGTCCCAGCTGTCTGGGTCCATTGGGGCAGAATCCGGCAACTGGGCTCTCATGTAACCTGGCTGTACATCAGGAGTCACACGTCTCTCTCTCACATTACTCAGGTACTGGCAAATGTAATCCACCATCTCTTTCCCTGGAAGAGGCAAACCAGTGCTTTGAGTTTTGATTGCAGGAAAACTCACTAGTAGTACTAGCACTTCATGTAATCTGTCATTAGCATTGGACAGGGCTTGGAATACTGCTCCCAGAACAGCCACAGGAACTAACCTTCCTCCTACACCCTACTTGTCCCATCTAATAATGTAGAGACACAACTTCTAGAACAGGCTTCATGGGGACAGAACAGATTCACAGGGTTATTTCCGTGTCATCATTGAATAGTTCAGATGTACCTTTAAAATACAATCATGGTACAAGTACAATTTGTCTGATTACTGAGAAGATACACAGATTTTCTTACCTATAAATTAACTGAAACGGCATTTCACAGAAATTAAATTTTCATAATGCCCCATGCTTTCCTGTCATTATAGCATACACCCTTTTGCATCCTCTGAAAACAGCTGAACAGCTTCACACCTTTTCTCCACTTTTTAGGCAATCTCCTCCAGCCCTGGGACCAAAGTTTGCTCCCCATATTCAGAACTGTGTATCACTGAAGATTCATGTTGTCAGCCAGGGAAGAGCCACTGTGCATCACCCCTCAGCATAAGTTTATTCAGAATCAGTTTTGCAGCTTTCCCACAGTATTTTAAATGTAAGACCAAAAAGCTTAAGTCATCCACTGCCTCTAAATCCATTAAAGTAAACTCAACCCTGGGAGACATTTTTGTCTCAGCCTCAGCAGATCTAAGTCTCAAGGACACATGTGCAAATAAAGAATATATAGCCCATTTTAATTTTGGGTACCACTCCCAGCCTTACAACAGTTAATCTCTGTGAGCAAATGCTACCTATTTCCAAGAGCAGAGGATCACTCACCTCTCCGTCTGTACTCCTCAGGCTCCATACTGATTCCTTCTAAAAGCACCTCTTCAAACCTGGGCTTTTCACGACCTTTCAGGAGCTGTGGGCAGTTTGGTCTGGTGCCCTGCTAGCTGCTTCACCCTTTATAGCTCCCTTTATCTCTCAGACTCACGCATTCTGGAAAAGGTTTAATGTAGGCAGGTTATTGGTGAGTGTTTAACTCCTCCCAACTGAGGGCTTTTAGTCTGTCCTATGTTCTCATCTATGCTCTTTTGATGTGTAAGATAGTATATCTCTAGGAGGAGCTGCCTCTGCACTAACCCTTTCCCATTTTCAAACAATCTTTCAGAATTCTCACAGTAATCCATGTCATGAATATAAGACACATTAACATCAGACCTGTGGGAGACAAAAAGCTCAAAAGCTTCCAAAACCAAATAAAAGCAGCCATGTTACTCTAGCACACTGAACTACTGCACTAGCAGTAGTCATTAAAACAAGGCACCAGCACATAACAAATTTGACACTGCAGGTGGAGACTTTTTTTTTTTTTTTTTAAAGAATTGTAGGACTGTGTTTTCCGAAGAGCATATACCTGCATCCTCACAAGTCTTCACTCTTAATGCTGTCAGTCCCTTGCTGCTAAAAGGAAAGGCATTACAGTTATTGCCGGTTCCAGAAGTGCAATACAAAGCAGCAGTGGTCCTCTTCATGGATCTCCTGCCCTTCCAGATCAGTCCAGGTTACACTGCAGGGTGATGTTCCTCCACTGATATCACCCTAGACTGCTGAGCTGGGAAAACACATCTTCCCCCTGCCCCTCCACCTGCACTTGCTTTTCTCACACATGATATGCATAAGCACTGGGATTTAGCCTTGTATCTCCAGAATTCCTCTAAGTCCTCTACCTGGATTGTTCTCAATTTGGAAGAGCAGCCATGTAGATTACTCCTTGTTCCAGTTTTAGGACCTGAAAACACATCCTGACCTATCTTTGGCAGCATGGCCTTTGACACTGTACTCAATGTTGAGCACTTATCTTCACCGGAAGGAACTCACTTGCTCTACACCCATACCAGGCAGCCCCGGGAAAAGAGAGGTAGGACTTATGGACTAAGCACCAGAAAGAGAAATTATTACATAATACTATATATGCTTGCCCTGTTTTTGCTATACCTCAGGCTCCTGCTTAGGGCTGGCCCTGCTGGAGACAGGATGCTAGGCAGACCCTTCATCCAATACATGACAGCAGTTTCTCGGTTCTCATCATAAAGAAGAGAACTGGCTGTCAGAACAGCTTTGGTTTTCTGTCTCATGTACTATAAGGTAGCCTAAATGCTTTCATTATTCTAGAAAGTCGTTAGGTCTTTTTCCACAGCATACTTTCTGCAGAACAATGTGAAAACCTTTCCTAGTTTCTGCTGTGATTAGATATTTGAGAAAGAACTGTTTCAGAGATATGACAAAGATGCTCTGATAGACACACATCAGATTAACATACTGAAATTTAAAAAAAATGATAAAAAAGGCATTGAAAAAAGAAATCCAAGAAGTGCAGAAAAAACCCCATACTATATGCATTCATCTGCTTTATCTCACATTTCTCTGGAAACATTAAGAAAAAAATAACAAGCTGCCCACATACTTAATATCAATTTATGAACCTCTCTTGGCTTTACTGTAAATGCTACCATAAAGGGGAACAAAGAAGGAGAGAAGGAACTGGCATCAAACTCAGGACCAACTCAAAAAGAGCCAAGTTCTCAAAAACTGTCATTCTAGCTACAAGTAACTAAATACATTAATATATGGACATCTGTTCAAAGAAAGCTGGTAGCTAATTACATTTATGATTTCAATTTGGAACAGCAAATAAGGAGCAATACTTTTAACAATGTTTTCAGAGCTAAACTACACAATGAATATTCCATGTGACATACACCCTACGCCTTTGCTCAAAGGTGATAGTTTCATCAGGTTGGTTTCTCGTTCTGTGCAGAAGAGAACAAACAGCAGGTCCTGTTCGGAACTAGAATAAAATAGGTGATAATGAGTTACAGGTAGGGTAAATATGCTGATGATAAATAAATTTTTGTTATAGCTCCCCTGCACTTGGAAGGATTTTGTTACAGACAATGAGGAATAGAATATTTGCTCACAGGAAGCAGAATGAATAGAAAAGGTTCTTTTCATTGTTTGCTACAAAGCTCTGTGCCGTCAAAACCGTGGGAAATTCTCCACTTGGATGTGAACACTACCACTATCACCACTCAGACTAACGCTGAAATTCTTATCATTATTAAGAGTTCACAGAGATTAAACTGTAGTTAAGTTTGTGGGATGTAAGGACACAAACATTATTTTGATCACAGAATAATTCAATTGGAGCAATGCCTAACCAGCACATTTAACCTGACTAACTGGTTCCTGCATTCACTAGAGACATACTGGATAGTTTCTGGAAAAAAACTAAAATACAGCAATTTACAGTTACTCACTGTACAAGGCTTGCTTCAAGTCCTAGTACCAGCTAAGCATGATTATATCCCTGAAAATAATCCTAAGAACTACCACCATAGGTTTTCCATTTTTTATCTTTTGATTATTTTGGGGTCAAATTTGCCAATCGGCATCAAAGTTGCTAAATTTATACCAACACTAGGATATTTAGGACTTTCCTAACTGCCAATTCTATTAACTCAAGTCCAAGTTTGAAGAAGGAAGATTTTACTTCATATTGTATAATGCAATTCATTCCCCACTCCTCCCCCTCCTACCTTTGAAGGCCATTCTAAGCTTAAAACTGTTTTTTCATATTTTTCTGAGTGCCTAACACAGCAGAGCTTTGACCCTCTAATGCCCATACAAAACAATTGAAATGGAATTGATTCTACACTCTATATATGTGGAAAAGATATTTAATTGTAAAATAGAAAAAGTAGGCCAGAGTACAGTTTTAAGGGTAATTCTTCTGTGTACAGTATAGGTAAACTAGACTTTTTGCTTAAGTTTATATAAACAATTCCATAAAAGCAGTGAAACATGGAACAACAAAGCAAAGCACAGAGTTTTATCTTACAAAAAAGGAATCTGCACAGTAGTTGCAAATTTAATGTAACACAGCACTGAACAATCTTAAGGCAGCTCAGTCTAAGCACAGGACTAGAAGCCAGGAACTCCTGAGATCTGTTCCCAGGTCTACCACAGATTCATGTGGTCTTGGGCCAGTCATTTAGCACTCCCTGTGTTGCACTTATACCAGTTATAAAATTGAGACAATAACACTCACTTACCTGCCTCAGGCAGTACAGTAAGGGTTTTTTTTAAAAGATTCTACAATGCTCTGAAGATGTAACGTGCTATATAAATCCTAAGCGTAATAGATCACTGCACAGACACACACAAACACAGTATCACAGTGAAGAACAATGATGCTAGGTAAGAGCAGCATCACTACAACATAAAAAAATTACTTGTCCAATTGCATAATTAAAATGCAAAAGTCCGTTTAGAAAAAAATGTATCACTGAAATAATTTCAAGGCTATTGGGGAAAATAGATCAATAGGAATATTCTAAAAGAACTAGTATTTGTGTTCCAGTGGAGACATTCTTTTCTATTCATTACTGAACTTCAAAATGTTTGTACAGGAAAATTGTAAGACACACAAAGTGAAGTTTCAATGCCTCCACTACCAAATTTTAAATTGCCTCTAATGTGTAAATTAAGATTTTTTTTGTTTTGTTCTTTTTAATTACAAATTACATTCTTCCAAGAAATATACCATCCACAATAAAACTGGCTGCTAGCTTACTTCAAATGACCTATAGGCTAAACGTTTTCCTCATAATTTTTCTCATCTTTGCTGAAAAATACCTATGCAAGATGTATGTGTAGAAATTATAAAAACATGCAGCATATGTACAAACTGAAAAGTTTAAAAAATATCAGCTTCATATACATGTAAATCTACTTGGATATATCTGAAATTAAATATAAAAATTTCACCACCTAAAATAAAAAAAAAAACAAAAATGGTTTTCAGAGAATCTGAGACAACTACTTAAAGCTGTACAAAGATTTCCACCTGGAAATGTCTTATGCAGAGAAGTTTAAGTTGTTACTATGTAGAAATAACTGTTAATTCATTTTGTCACATAATTCATTTTCAAGTTGTCAGCTTAAATCAACAACATCACCCTTAAAACTGTTCTGTTTTTCAGAAGTTAGTTTCATACTAAAATCAAAAATTTCACAAAAACATTGGCTTCTCGTGTTTCTGGATCCCTTCAAAAAGATTTATCAACTCATTTTGAAACTGTAAAAAAAACAACTATTTACAGTATTTCATTTTAAATACTTTTCACAATTTCTAAATTCAGAGTTTTTATGTTACAAGAAATTCATCAGAGCTCACGGCTTAAGTCCAGTTATCAACTTGTAGCATCTTCTCTATCATGTAATCCTGTGTCTGTACCTATATAGCGTACAGTTCAAGATTGTACTGCAGGTTTTTGCAAGTAACAGGCTTTGCAGTGTGTTCATTTTTTATTAAACAGCTTCTTTATTAGTCTGGAGGCGGTTCATTGCCTCTAACTTCTGCCGATAGGCCTCTGCTTCTTGTTCTTTCTTTAGAAGCTGCTGACGATATTTTTGTGCTTCTCTGTTTGCCTCATCCAGCTGTTTCTGAAGAGTTTCTCTTTCCTATTAGAAACAGAACCAGTAGTATTTTGTCAAATATGTATCAAATACAAGTTAAAATGGCAAATACTTCTCCTTTACATGCAGCTCAAGTGTTAGGGTATCATGTAGAAACTGTACAGTTCTTACTCGGGCAAACCTATATGAATGCTGCTGTGTAAATTAGACATCAACTATCACACCAGACAACTCCCCACAATAAGGCTTGAAGTGTAAATATAGTAAACCCAAGTTTCTTTAGCTGCAAGGATACAAAGCAAGTCTTCATGGAAAAAGAGTGAAATAAAAAAGTAGAAGCATGGTGATCAAATACTAGCATACTATATTAACTTTTATCCAATGATTCAATTCCTTTTGTTACTTTTCAAAAATTGGAATCCAACCAAACAAGACAGTCCCTTTCGGTTGTATTTCTAATCAGACAGCACAATGAAGAACTGTTATCTAACAGCAGTTTGCACTGGAAAGTGACAGCTGCCCACTAAGCAAAATATAAACATAACTGGTTTCTAAATGAAGTGATCTGAAGTGATTGATACAGATGCAATCCAGAGGTATAATTACATCCCCAAGGACAGCACATTTTTATGAATTAATAGGCATTTAGCTAGATAAGCTTTTTCAATTCAAAAGGAGTAACTTAAGGCTCCATCCTGCATACAAGTTTGTTGGGGATGGCTATAAAATGGTTTCCAAGGAAAATAATACGGGAAATGCCACTTCCTATGAAGCTGCCTTAGGAGCTAAGGAGAATGTGTTTCCATCTCCAGTGATGTAGGTACTGTCATTTTGTTTGATGCTGCACTGAGCCCAATTGAAAAAGCAATTTGCTTGGAAAATAGTTTTGTTTTGATCTTCAACCAAATACCATTTCATTAAAGTGCATCCTACTTTTATGAGTAAGGTAGTATTTGATTTCAAAATCATTCTTTCCACCGTAGTTGTTAAGTAGCCACAGGAAGGAGGTTGTCAGAGAAGCGAGCTATATCACAGAAAAACAACACTCTTATCAAAAACTGAGGCCCAGTGAAAATAAGGTGCCTTTTCACCTTATTCCCATCCCAGCAGTTCAGTATCACATTCCCATTTAATACCTCAAACAGTTGTTAGAAGTTTCACCCCCCACACCCCCATAACAGCATCCCTATTCTTCACCTCTTTGATGCACTCACATATTTTCATGGTCAGAGCCTGAAAATACAAAATACTCTGCCTCCCTTCTACTTGTTACTGTTCTTAGTACTTGTCACAGTCACATTTAACAGTCACATGCTGTGCTGAATGTGCTGGAATATAATGACATAGGTGATCAGATCATTGCTAACAGCAGCATCTGTACAGCAAAAACAACAGGTGAAGGAGAGATGTTATTAACAGGTTATAAAGACTAGCTGTAATACAGAACAGAACAAACTCCATTAACTGCAATTTGGTTTTACATAGGGCTTTAAGAGCTGAAGGAAGCTAGCTAGGGTTTGCTTCATTTGGAGCATATGCTAAAAAAATGAGAGCTCATCTGATCTTGCTTGCTTCTTTGAAAAGGAAGTTCAGCTTCCACCTCTGAAAATTTGGATTCTGCTTTTTAAGCAATTTTATGAATGGCCAACCCAGGTAGCAACTAGACTGACAAATGCCAAATGAATGGCAGAGCCTACATCTCAAAGGATGTGAAATACACCAATGATGTTCCAGCACCAGTCAAACCAAAACATACTGCTATTTCTGTAAGTCACCTATGTAGTACAAGGGGAGCCAACAGCTTATGTACAACAGCCTGGTGGATTAGAAAGTTTGTGAAAAGAACTACAAGACAATTCTCAGGGAAGCATTCAAAACAGTTGATCCTGCTACATGTGGAAAGCAACCTCTCCCTCTTGAGGGCACTCAGCTCTGGGATATACTGAGCCGGGCATTATCTCTCTCATGAATTTGTCACATAAAACCCCTCAGAAATCTAACACTGGTAAGAAGCAAAGCTGCTTTATCTGCTGGGCTGCATAAGAATAAGAACCACCAGTACCTCACCGGCCAGTGGTTCTGTGGTGCATCACAAAAAGCAAGGTACTATCACTACTATGGAACATATGCAGATTGCAAACATTTGGGGATGGAGAGGTTCTCAGACCACATCTTATGAGTATTTCCCACAGAAGAGATAAATAGATCCATGTACTCATAAGGAGTATAGCACATTAAGGAAGGGATAGAAAAAAAGGAGAAAACCAAGTCTCAGTGGCACAGACAAAGAGATAAAACCAGTATCTACCAGACAGACTAGCAATTCAAAGCATGTAAATTAGTCCAGCAACTAATAGGTGTAGTTTTTAGACAGTCATAGCCCTAACAGAATGAATTAAGGAACTGAGGCCAAGTATACTATCTAACTAGGCAGTGGAAAGAACCCAATGCTTCTGGAGGAACAATGCAGATCTACAGTGGACTGAACAGTGAACATTGGTTCCTTAACTTCTACATCTAGAATAGGGAGGACTATATCTAGTCTATTAATTTAATCAAATCCAGAAAGTGTTATTAGGGCATTGTTTAGAACACAACTGAAAGTGTTCTAATTATCTGATGTCCTTTTGTATCAGTATAAAAACCTACCCAAGTAAAAATCAAACTAGATGATCCTGAGTGCTCTTAAGATATCTTCCATTTTATCAGGGAATTTTCTTCATTACATGTAGCTTTTCTTATCAGTCTATATATTGACAATAGGCACACCCATAACTAAAACAACCAAACCAAGCATTCTTTTTAACGACAGAAAAAACAGGGATATGAATTCACTAATATGATTAATCTACAATTATGATTATTTTTTTTTAGTCTAATGAAATGATTGTCCTGGTTCTAATGCATGTCACCTTTCAGACATGCAACATGGGAAAACACTCGAATTCAAGAATGAAAATAAAAATCACTGTATGTTAACAAATTATGCATGAAAATGAAAAACAGTATCTGTGTGACAGGGTTTTTTTTGCTGCCATTCTATGTTTAAAATATCAAACTGTTTAGGAAAACTACCATCACCTTCAAAATGAGCTGAAACGTTTGAACTTAACAGACCCAAAAGATAAAACTGAAACACACCACTACAGCTTTATTCATTCACAATACTTTCACAGGAAAGTTTGCCACCTCACACAGATGGGAGGATGTTCAACCTAAAGACTTTCAAACTACAGTTAACTGTTCATACACTATGAATTTAAAACAGCTGAAGAAAGCACTCTTAGCCTTGAATCAACTCTTTATAATGAAATAAAGGAATGAATCACCAGTGAGGCAAAGAAACCAAACAATAAAGGTTTTCTACATTAAAAAAATATTTTAATGAGGGGAGGCATCCCACTCCCTCCAAATTCAAGTATCTACCACCTTCTGTGATCACAAAGTTTGAAGTGAACTGACTTTATGTGCACTTCTTTAATGTCCCTATTACCAAAGTGAGGTAGCACCATACCCCTGTGAACCACAATAAGGCTCCTTAAGTCAACTGGCCTCCACACAGAGGCAGAGGTCTGCATGTGCATTTCCAGTTGTACAGACAGGGACAAAGTCAGTCATCAAAACCTGCACGTAAAAGTAACAGATAGAAGTAACTCATTTAAACCAACTTCTTTTGATATTTGAGAAATGTGTTTGAAATATATACTTGAAACTGGTAATCCCCTTAAAAGAATTATTTGTACTGTTATACCAACTATGTGTAATTAGGAACATGTCAATTTATTCCTTAACCAATCTAGATTTTTTTTCCTTCACCTAACAGAATTATTAAAATACTTAAGGAAACATAATTTCCTTTATGAATAATTCAGGCAGATGTTTAAAAGTGTGAACAAAATAAATGCTTTTATTTTAACAGTCATACATTTTAAAAAATGCAGCAAGAAAATTTCAACTGTCATGATAATCTGTAATGACCACAAAGCTGCAAAGGCCAAAAGTATTTGATGTAACAACTTAGGAACGGGGAAAGCAAGTGATGAAAGGTGGTAATTATTGTTACTAGACATGGATAACATATAGCACATACTGTACAATAAAAAGTATTCAATTAGGCACAATTTGATAATATGAACAGAAGTTGGAGAATACAACCTTTGATAAATGAAATACCATGGAGTTGACAAAATGAGAACTTACAGCCTAGTCAAGGCAGACAGCAATTTTCATAAACTTTTGACCCAAACTGGTCAGCACAGTTAGAAGGAACAGAAGAAGGAATGAGATGGTTGACCTATTGTGGCTATATAATATAAAAACAGCTACAATTTTAAATTGAACGGCTACATCTATTTGTCATATATAAAAAGAAAAACTCTCTCAATGTTGTTAGGTCTTCTGCACTATAATTTAAAAAAAAAAAACAGGATGGTGCAAAGATGTGTAAGAGTAAACGGCTCTAGAATTAAAAAAAAAGGGGGGGGGCAGGGCAGGCAGGAGGGACAGATAAAAATTGACAAACACAGAATCTTACTGTTTCACATTTCCATTAACAGTTATCTAGATATCATGAATGGAAAGGAAACATTGCTAAAAATACGATCTCACAATGAGGACAAGCACGTGGTCATAACAGAAAGATGAGGGTACAGTACTCTCATTCACTGCTGGCGGAAAGAGTCAAGTTACTTGATAATATATTGGTACCTGGTTTTAAAAACTAGCTAGTGATCTTAAACGAAAACCAAAAATATTAACTTATCATATACTTAAACAAGTGTCACTTTTATGTGCATGAACAGAGGATGAAGCAAACAGCCCTCCTATATTTTTTTACAACTTCGTAAAAGATTAATTCCAGTAACAGGGGAAACTGAACAAGTTATTGTTTCACACACTTCATTCTGTGGCAACACAGAAATTAAACTCTACAACAACACAAAAAACAATGACCAGATACTCAGTGCTGAACACTCTCATTAACACATATCACGTAATATACTCCTTACTTCTATTTCTGCAGACTCCACACGATTTTCAACAATCTCAATGCACTGTCTCTTCACTGGCGGTTCTTCACTTATCACAGTTTCTTCAGCAATGTCTGTTGCTGGAACTGTTAATACTGAAAACATATTTGTACACATAAATACTTCAAACAATATTTAATTATATGATTTTATATAGTACAAGTAATTTTATTAACAGCAATAAAATGCCGAGATTTTCCCTTATGAAAACACAACTATATAAAGTACATTATAAAGTCAGCATGGGGAAAATTTACTAAAAACTTTAGCTGCTTGTATGCTACTAAAGAATTTTAAAATTCTTTGTTACTGAGGTCTACAATAGTTAGTTGTCACTCTGCAGTATCATTGCTGTTTTTCACAGAGTAAACAGACACAGAAGTGAACTGCAGCAGAGTTATCAGTCTGTCAGTTCTGTAACTTATGTAGCAGACCATCTTTATAATGTTTCTTAAGCAAATACTAAATACGAAACTGGCTTTTGATTTTGATTAATTAGAACACCTTCGGTAATCTGAAAATCTAGTAGTTATTAACCTTGAATGAAAAAAACTAGGGATCTAAAGAAATTCATACTCTAATTTACTCATGCAACCATCTGGCAAATAAATGTTCTAAGTGTTACTTCAATTACTACCTACACACACTCATGCTTTCTGATATGTAGCTGTACTTCTTCAGACAGACTGCAAATCAAATAATTTGTCTCCAGTGTGCAACTCTTCAAGCTCCACACTGGGAGTCCTCATGAAGAAACCAGAGAAAGAATCATTTTTGTCTAAATAGTAGTGGCAGAACATCTTTAAAGGAAACCACCCAAAATACATGCATGTCACAAAATAGCATTTATTATACTAGCAGCTTCCACAAACAAAGTGCATATGGCCCAACAGAACAATTGTGTCACCCTGGTTTCACTGGTTCTGCCACTGCTCCTCTAAAGCCTCAAGCATGTAAGGACTTGGCTTTTGCTCTGTTAAGAACACACTCCATGGGACTTGCACAGCTTGCTTCATGCATCAGATTTCTAAATCCAAGTCTCACCACCCCACAGTATTTCCACCAAGGCAACAGCAAAAGCATCGGAAGAAGGCTTTTGTTTTACTCCATCTTCTAGTTTTCATAACAAGTTTGCAAGAATCAAACTTATTGAAGGCAAAGCAAGTAGTTATCACTTTCCCCTTAAATGTCTCATTTCTCTTCCATGCAGTTTAGTAATTCTTCCATTCTTTCTCCTAATGCAGAGACTCAGCTGACATGTGGTAACTCACTGAGCTGCAGTAGCTCATGTGTCTAAGCCTTTTGCAGTATAAGAATTCAAAGACGTATCTAAACTGATAATTACAAAAAATTGTCCAAGCTATTTGCACCTAACAATTTTTTATTATTACTGTAACTAAAATAGTTCCTCAGACTCAAACCATACACATTTCCACTCACCTTGCTGCCCATCTGGCATGGTCACAATGATTGGTTGCCCTATTCCACTGGTTGGAATTGAATGCAGATTACCAAGTTGAATGCCATCTGTAACTATAGTAATAACTTGCTGACCTCCAGAACTGACAACTTGCTGAATAGCACCATCCACAGATTCTGCAGTCACAACTTCTTCTGTGGCCACAACTATCAACAGATTAGTAAAGGAATTAAGTCAATTTATAAATTAAGCTTTATGATTTCAAATGCATTTTGGTACAGCTGAGAAAAAACGTCTTCCCTGTCTTTTAAAATTTGATACCCTCCACCCCCCAATTAATGCATTACTACATATTATATTGTTCATAAAAATCTTCCACCAGGCCAACATAAAACACTAACATTTTGAAATACACATGCAACTCTGTCCTGATTTACCTTGCTCAATATAATAGGTTTTTTTAATTTAGCATGTTTCCTAATAGATACAACCCACTCAAAACTGATGCTTTGGGTTCAGCGTTAGCATAGCAGCAAGAACAGGAGTTGTTTTTAAGAACACAAATACCTTTTGCATTGTACACAAGGTGGACTAAGTTCTCCTCAACCAGTGTCTTGCCAGGTGTACCTCAGGACCCAGCCCTGATTTTTCTGCTTACCATAATGGTCTTCAAGACAGTAACAGACTGAAGGACCTCTAGAAAATCCTAAAGTTTTGTCTGTACTACATGGGTGCACCAAATACAACCACAACTCTATTTATTATACAAAGTAGGAAACAGGACTAAATGAAAAGTTTTGCAGAGTTGACATTTTTACACCTTTGAAGGAGAAAGGTAAAGCTTAAAAAGTAATATAAACATTGTATGTACATAATTCTATAGGTAAAAGTAAAAAAAATCTCAGCTGAACTAAATATTTCAAATTCATGATTCGATAATGAGTATACAGCAGTGACCTCTCACAATTCTATATTACATCTATAAATCAAGGTAAGATAAGGGAAAGACTGCATTCAGAACTACAACACATACCACAGCTTGCACTATACACTGTAACTGGGGTCTCGCACTACCACCCTTATTTCTTAAAACAAGATACTGAGACAAAGAACAAGATTACTAGTAGCACAATCAAAGAATTTCAAGCACACTCTGTATTTTATTTTCAATTTGTCATGGTAAAAGCAAATCCTTTGATTTAAATAACAGGCATTAGAGTGCCTTCTGTCTACAGAGATGAAATTAAAACCATATAGACCCTGTTGTGATGCTCGAGATGACAGAAGGTAGATAAAACCCTGAAGCTTTCATCTTTTAAGTTAATTACAATATAACACACACACACAAATCACTCTGTAGTTCAAATAATGATGCAGTCATTGTCTTCTGAAGATCTTTATGTTCAGAGATTACTGTCCTACAGCACTGCTTAAATATTCACAGAGTGTTTATTCAGTAAACCAAAATAGTAAGTCCTACATGAATAAGTGTTGTATTGAACTTGATTTGGCTTCCAAGTACAGGATCAGCAGTAAGAAAGACCACTGTCGTAAAAATTCCAAGTTGCAAGTGCCAATACTAGCTGCTGTGGCAAACAGCTCTGATCATTCAGTTTCAAACTCAACATTGGGCTTTCAGTTCTAGAAGGAAACATTATCAGGACTTCTTCAGACCTTGAAAGAAAAATGGAGATTTTGTCTAAAAAGAAGTTATTCTATATAAAAGAAAAATATCCCCATAAATACAGCCCTTATTCCCTCCTTGCTCTCCTTCCATATCTATATCCATATAATCATTAGTTACCACACTACTTCTTATGCTGAAGGGAAGCTGAAGTCGTTCAAAACAGCAGCACTATTATTTTCAAGAATCTCTGCATTAATGTGCATTATTTTCTTCTGCAGTGTCTGCGGGGGGAGAACACCTGCATATGCAGTAAGCATATGCCTAATTCCAACATAAGCACACCAAATACTGCATTCCAAATACACATCTTAAATCAGATTTTTCTCTAATCCAACTCTGAGTTCCATACATACATTATGCACCACATTTGTACGTAAAGTCCATGTCCTTATACACACTTCATTTGAGTAACAATTAAAAAAAGCATGATTCTATTCAGCTCCAGTGAGAAGCACCTTCCTTTCTTTGGTTTTACAAAATTGATGTTTTTTTAACTGTAAGGCATGAGAACTAGGGAGAAGGGATCAGGCAAAGTTAACTTTGAAAGAGGAGAAAAACCTAGACACAAACAACATAAAAGGCAGAACCTAAGTGCTTTATCCAAGCTTATACAGTCTTAAATACAGGAGGCTAAATAGAAGGTAAGAACCAAAATGTGAATTCTCAGTCCTACAATTCTTGAGAGTATTTATAAATGGATCTTTTACAAGATAAGCACAAAGAGAAGGGGGTTTTTTTGTTGTTTCCTTTTTTTTTTTCCTTGAACACACTTACTACTGATGTACAGGTGACAAAAAGCTGCTTTTTGTGCTCTTTACACTTTACAAACTATTAAAGGAGTGAGAACCCAAGAAATAATTTGCAGACAGCAAGATGCTGCAAGATTGCCCACACATCTGCATAAAAATCAAAGCAGAAGAACTGAAATAAACAGGAGGGTTAGGTGTGATGCACACTGCATTACTGAAGGTAGAAAGCTACTCCATCAAGACTTCAAGCTTATTCCTTCCTGCCTCTCATCTCCTGCCTCCTCTCTGATAATATATATCTTCAGTGGTTTACTGACATGTAACATAGGTTACACTGCACCACTGCAAGGGTAGGGCCATGAAAGATGCGAAGACTCTGTTAGTTACCAAAGTTTACTGCTGAGTCCTGAATACACATTCAATAGTCCGTAATCCCATGCAATCCCTCCTCAAGTTCCTCTCTCCTACAATTAGATCTGAGTATCATTGAAATATATTAATTGATTGAAAAAATCAGCAGCTGCTTCTGTAACAAAAGGCACTGCATTCTGGTTTTGAATAATCCACTTCACTTGCAATATTTATATGTCATAATATAGTATAGCTGTACTTAGGTACTGCTTTGATAAGTAGTAGTAGAGCTGTATTAAGAAGAAATCCTGTAGGACTTCAAAACACTTAGAGATGAAAACAGATATATGTTGGGATGCAGCTGTCATGCTGGCAAATCTTAGAGTACAGATCTCTTCCACATTTTCAGTGAAAACTGTGTCCTTAAGAATGATGTCTTCTGCAGAGCTGAATTCTGTGAGAATTTTTAAGTACAAAAGACTTTGGCCACGCAAAGTATCTCAGTTCTGTAAAATTTATCGTACTGACCATCACCAACAAAAAACCAAAATTAATGCATTTCTTTAGAAACGTGTTCAGAAAAATTCAGGTTACCATAAGCATCATAAATCCTTGATCAACAGAGGGTTGTTGCTCTCCATAGTGATCTCCAGTCACTAGCTTTAAAGTTAGGCTCATCTTGCTACATATCGTATCAGCACTCAAAATCCCAAGCTAGCCTGGAAATAAGGCTATAGTGCTACATATCAGTATAATAAATACTATTAATACTAAATAAACAAAAAAGCAATCTGGCCTATCGTAAAACTCCAGTAGTTACAGACATACCATACTGCCTGAGAAAAACGGGGAGTGACGCATGCAAAACAGCACTGGGCAAGTAAAGTATGCATGAAATACTTCACAGCTTTCTTCAAAAAGCCAGGTCTCCACCAAAACACCTTTTGGGACTTTCAGAATAATAGACATTTTTATTGAAGTACACCATATAGCCTACTTCAGAGACAAAACCTAGGGATTTCTGTGTCCCAAAGCTAGGTAACAAAGAAATAACATAGCACTTGACATCCTAAGTGCTAGTTTTACCCGATTTTTATGCAACGGCAAGACATTAACGTACACCATAATTGGAAAATATGGTCTGGCACAGAAATGTAGTGGCATCCTCTTACAAAGTACCTCTAAATAATTCAGAAGCTTTTGATCGCGTTTTAACTTAATTGTAGATGGTATTACAACTTGCTTAAATCATAAGAGGAGGTCTTTTCCTTGCTTGTACCTCTTTCTCAACCCTGTTAGTGGCAATGACTAGTCTTTATAATCCACTTTGATGCTGTAAGACTCGCAACTGCCATTTCTTTCTTCACTTTGCATATTGTAATGAACAAAAGTGAAAAAGTACACAAAGCAAGCAACACATTATTCATAAAGAATGGAGAAAGATATCCAGGGCAACTTGCAGAGTATGAAACCTTAACCAAAGGGTTTTTTTCAGACAAAGCATTAACTGGCAAAGATCCATGGGGCAGGGGTGAAGGGTTTTTGTGTTAAGAAAAAGGAATGCAAAACTTGCAAACTAGGGGCAATGGAATTTCTTGTGTCTTTCTGGCTTCTTGTCATGGCCTTATGGAATAAGAGAGTGTGCACATGGCTGCAGCAAGGGATGCAGGCTGCTTTTTCCTAGGAGAACAACAATGTATTGCTAGGCTTACATTTACCTGAAGTGCCATGGCAGCATATCATTCTGAAGTGGGACATACTAATCACTACGTATTATTATAAATGCAAGTAGAATGCCTCAATGTTGAAAATAAGACCCACAGACATTCCAATGGGAAAACTGCACATTAAGATCACCAATATTCTTGTGCCTTTTGGGTGAAAGATTAAGAAAACTGCTGACAAAGTATATGCAAACAACATTGGGGGCCATTTCCCAATATTTAGCAGAAAGAAGGATTTAAGAAAACACTCTCCCACCACATGCAACTAAACTGTATGTAGACAAAGATGTAAATTCAATCTTCTGAATTATGCTTGCTTTCAGCAAGATGAATGCTACTCACATTAGGCCCAGAGGTATCAGCTGTGGTCAGAAATCTTATTAAGAAATAACTGTATACATGAATCTGGCAACCTTCCAGGTAAAAGCAAAGGAAAAATTTTGCTCATGCTGAAAAAAGTAAGGAAGATTGTCATCTCATTTCTGTATGAACTGTACCTCCAGAAGTGCCAGTTATGTACTTTTAGTTTATTAAATGAGGTTAAATGACTTGGCTTTCTAACCTGGTGTTTCTGAAGAATTAGACAGTGGAGCTGATGCTTCTGCTAAAGCTGCCAATGTGGCTAATACTGATGTTGATGAATTTCCAAACTGTACAGCAGACACTCCTGTTTCATCTAGTAGGATGAAAAAAAAAAAGTTAGCTGACATTTAAAAGCAGTGAAGTCCCGTTTTTATTATTATTGCACTGAAGCTTCTAAGACACACTCTGTTCTCAGCAACATTCTACCGAACCAAAGTGCTATTCTAAAGGCAAGTTTGTTAAGCAAATACAACTTCCGATAATTTATCTCTGTAAAGAATGTTGTTTTAAGTACCTAGATATTTACAACACATAAAAACCACTGAAGAGGAACATGGTAACTAGTCTATTCTTACCACTGTTTTTCCTCAAGCCTTTTCACTAAATGGTGAAAATTAGTTAAAGTATAAAATCCCAGTAGCTATCCTATAGACATCTAAATACCTGTTCCATTTGATGTATTTGCAGAAGATACCAGACCTGTTAGGTTCACCACCCCTCCAGGTCCAATGATGAACTGTGGTGTTGCTGCATGTATTGTCACAGTGTCCGGACTCTCTGGATTCGTATTGATTTGGTTCTGCATTGCAATCTAGGCGACAAAGGTAATATTATAATTCCAATTGTAGCTATAAAGGAATTATTTACCAAGAACTAGAATTACTGCACATTCCAATCAAACAGTAAAGATCTCCCTCATTATACTCATGCAATATACACACATCATGTCACATCTTGTGCTCTGTGTAAGTACATGAGAAACATGGTTTTTTGGGTGAAATCTAAAGACAAAAAGTCTGTTGAAGTGAAAGACAATAATGACACACCACCACTTCTCCTTACCTACTTTTGTGTACTTACTGTACACAAAAAGGACCATATAAAGACAAGCCTCTTTTGTAGATATGCAAGCTTATGTATCTAAAATAGAGGCCTGAAGAACCAAGACTGCTGTGGCAACTACATGCCATGAAAATTGGCTCTGACAGCTTAGTAATTGCCAAGAATTGTAGATGGCAGTCTTCTTTTTGTCCTTCTTTGAACTATTATTGACTTCTATTTACTATATCCTTTCTGCAATGAAGAGATGGCTAAAGGAACAGACCAGAAGTTCACAAAGTTCAAGATGTAGAGGAATAACAGATTTACACAGTGGCATAATGGTGTTTTTCATTTGCTTTCTATTCTTTTCTCAATAATGCTCAGCACTTAATTTGTCTCCAAGAACACTATTGAACAGTAAGAACACTATTGAACAGTAAGCACACATTTTCATGGAAGCATCTATTATAATCCCAATCCCAATCATTTCTCCAACAATTCAACCCTTGTGTTTCTAATTCAAGAAAAATTGCCATCTTTTCTCTCCTTTCCTGATCTCCAATTGTTAGGAAATTAACATCCATATATGAAGCTAACTGAACACTAGGGTATAGTCAAAACATACTGGCAGAGCAGGGAGTTAAGTTTTACACCTTGCTTGTGAAGACTCCACCTAGTTCTGTGTACTACAACACTCAAATTTAAGAAAATAACGCATACTTATCCTTGACTTTGTAGGTGGTGAAAATGTTCTTCGACCAACTAATGTTTACTAACATAAATCTCATTTCCATGTCATGAACTAGACTGGAGTTTAGCATTACCAGTCAATATATGGTCTCACAGCTGCTGTATTAAAAGCTTAGGTTATTACATGTGTAAACAAGTACTTTGCTGTAAGTTCCCTTAACATCATGAATCAGAAATTACCTGTAATATTTCTGCAAGGTCTTCATTTCCATTGTCTACTGCAATATCTAATGCCGTTTTGCAAAATTTACTCTGAGCATGAACATCTGCTCCATACTTTATCAAGAGTTCTACAACTTCTTGGTGGTTATGTTCAGTAGCCCAGTGAAGCGCAGTCATTTTGAGCATGTCCTTCGCATTGACATCAGCACCGTGCTACAAACAAAATCACTGCATAACTATGTCATGAAAATTATCTGAATTAAATAATGCTGGTCACAGAACAAAGCCCCAAATTGTCTTTCTCCATCAGTAATGTCCTGTTATCTTACATTTACAGATTTATTAAAAGTACTTCAATCTAACTACCAAATAAATTATTTACCTCAAAGGATTAAAGACTCCCTAAAACATAACATGTCTTGGTTCTAAAAGCTATTACTCACACGATGTCAAATTAGGAAGTAGTCTTATTTTGAAACAGAAATAAATAATTCACCTGAAATCATGATGATTTTAATGCTAAAATAAATTAGAGTTTAATAGGAAAAAAAAAAGCACCCAATGCACACAGCACAAATATTTATATCATTTCAATGTTGGTTTCATAACTAGAAGGAAATTGCAAATATTTGATCATAAACCATTGTAATATCCCCGCCTCAGACCTTGTTTCAGCAATCTTTACCTTAAGTAAGACTTCTACTATGCTGGCATGGCCTTCTGATGCTGCCATATGTAATGGAGTTCTGTCCACTTTGGTTCTAGCATCCCGACTTACACCTGCTCGCAGCAACACTTCTGTTGTTGAGTAGTGTCCATACTGTGCTGCTAGATGAAGTGGAGATGTTCCCAACTGTAATGTAACAGAAAAAGTGGAGTTTTAACAGATATCAGTATGAAGTATTTCTTATTATTATGGAGTTACCAAACTCAGGTGTCAGGTCACCGCTTCAAAATAATTTTCTCTTGCAGTCTCAAGGAAAGAAGATGTCAGGGCTTTTACATAGTATGAAGAGAAAAAAAAAAAAAAAAAGGTTTGGGTTTTTTTTAATACTCATAACACACTAAAACCAGCTCACTGGAAGCAAGTTTTTGAGGTCTGTGCTACGTTTTTTCTGTCTTTCTGAGGTGTGATGTTTCAAGGGGCCTAACCCCATTTTTAGTGTTGGTCAACACGCCATACCAACACTGGAAGGGACCTCTGGAAGTCACTTAAGTCCAGTCTCCTGCTCAAAACAGAGACAACTTGAAAGTTAGGTCACTAAGTAGATTAAGGCTTTTAAGAGCTTGTAAATACCCTAGCATTTTAGGTACCTGACCTCCCTATACAACCTATTCAAAAATAGGCACCTCCAAAAGACAACTCGGAGGCCCTACATCAGGGAACTCTCAGCTGCACATATTAGATAGTTGGGACTGCTTTCTTAATTCAGGGCTTTTGCTATATTAAATGCATAAACACAGTAACTAGAAGGATGATTGCTGCTTTCTCCCATTAACCACTTGAAAGCTCATCTTAAAAGCCACCAGAATGAGCTCATTCAGTCTGTTACTAAAATCAGTAGGAGGTTATACAAAGAAAAAGACAATTTTAATTTTGAATTGGACATTAGATGATGTGACTGCAGAAATCCAAGAAACTTGCAAGGATTGCACTATAAATGCTTAATTGTAATAATCCTATTTTCTTCTTCAGGTGAGAAAAGCAAGAGGATTTACCGAACACTGCAAAAGTTTTCATTACCCAATCTGTGGTAAAAGGTGCTCCATTGGCCATCAAAATGCGAACTTCATCATCTTGACCTGCTCGTGCAGCTTCTAAAAGTTTCTTTCCCAAATCTACTAGTGACATCTAGTGAAGGACATAAAGGAATATAAAGAAAAAATAATAATATTAATACTATTTTAAGTACACAGATGCCACTGTCATTTTATTATTATTATTATTTCTGAACTACTCTGAAAAGTTGAAAAGCTGGAGTTGGTATTTTACCCATGAGAACAAGCTTTACTGATTGCAATAAGCAGCTTGATTTTAGAACTACTTTTGTCAGCCAAACAGAACGGACACTGAGGTAAAGATTTCAGTATTACAGTACTGTAACCATAGCAGCTGTAAAGTTATATCAAACTAAATTTAAAGTGAACTGTATGTACATTTCTTAGAGCAGAAAGTGGTTTAGAAGCTCTCACCTGATACCGCAACCTTCTGTAGCTTTGTCCAGCTTTCAGATGGTACTACATCATGGCTGCTATGTCACACACCCAAAGGCACTACATTCACTTATCCAAAATGCCTACACGTATTTAAGAGGTACCACTACGCAAACGCATTTAGATAGATATGAAACACAACACCGTTCTGACATCTTGTCTGCCCATCACTATTATTTCATTTTGTTCACCTTAAAATATAATTTGTCTTCCTAGCTACAAAACGATGCAATAAGCATATATTACTGTACTACATGCATCAGATATGTGAACTAAAGCGTCTGCCTGAAAACAAACACTACTACCTGCTTCAACTATCTACAGTTACTAACAATATGTTAAATGCAAAATTTTGACTGAGACATGACCAAGATACTAGCTGAAAAACTTTCGCATCATCTTTAGATTATGTCCCTTTTACAGCACTTGAAGTTCCATATAATACAGAGCATGCAAAACTATATGTAGACAAATGACACCTATCTATGTTTCTGTTGGATCAAAGATTTCCTAGTATAACATATTTTTAAACCCACTCTATTTCATACGTGCTATTAAATTTGTTCAGTAAAAAGAAAATTTAGAACTAAACCATAACTCACGCTACTAACCAAAATATATCATTAGCATTTTAGTCCTATACCTATGTTTTCCACTACCAGGATGGTAAAAATGGAATTACTTTCACCAATTTAGTTTCCAGTCACAAGCAAAGTTAAGCCTGTATTACTAGTAACAGCAGTTGCAATGCCATGCACACAATTTCCTACACAAAGCTAGAGTATATCAGTTCAGAAAGAAATCCCATTAAACATACACTTCTATCACAAAGCAAACATATTTAGAAAGTTCTCTGCACCTGGCTCAACCGGCAAAATTTTTGTGGTATGTTGCTCAATAAGCTGAAAGCTATTGACTTGGGAAGAAATTAGAAAGGAAGACAGAAATACTGCAAATGCAGAACTCCAACATGTATCAGCAGAGCCATGAACTGGAGCAGATTACCTCTTTGTCTACAGAACTGACTGCAGGCAGCAATATCCCCTTCACCAAAATAATACTCCATTTATGTCCATCCTTCTAATACACATGGACATGTTGATTTGTCTCCAGCCAGAAAAGGGAAGAGGAGCAGGAAGGTGGCAGGACAGGACAAATACTGACAATGGGAAAAGGAAGGAAAAAAGGAGCACAGAGTCAGATGCAGAGGAAGGGACAACAGCCGACTCTCTTCCATAAAGAGAAAGAGCAAAAGAAAAACAGGAATATAAGAAAATCTACTATCCCTGTTAAAGGGAGACACTAGGAGCAATGATATAAAACAGTAATACGACAGACAGGGCATTTGGCAAGTGCAGCACTGAAATGAAGGAATATAGCACTCCCTTTATATTGCACCTGTTTCGGGTTTCTTTGGCGGCATGGGGGGAGTGTGCAATTTAAGAAGGAAAAGAGCACACGCAGACACACACACTTTTTTCTGGTGGTCTAATACCACCACATCAAGGTCCTCAGAATCAAAAGGAAAGCTGGAACTTAATGCAAAATACTGAAGTTAGTAACTAGTTCAGAAAGACAAAAATTCATTTTCCTTGTACTTATTTTTGTTTTAAACACCAGTAGAGAAAAGGAACTAATAAAGTCTCTGTTTGGAATTACAAAATATTTGAGGCTGGAGGGGGACAGACCTCTCAAGGTCACCTAGTTCAATATCCCAGTCAGAGCTGGTCGAACAGACTCAGGCTGCACAGGGCTTGGTTCTGTTGAGTTTTGAATGTCTCTGTGGACGAACATCCCTCCACTTCGTCAACCTCATTCCAGTGTCCAACCACCCTCACAGTAAGAGCTGCCTTCTGTGTATACCTGTCTTTCTCCACTAACCAAAAAGACAGCCTTGATAACAAGCTTATACTTTATGTGTTAGACAACAAAAATAGGTGAATTAAATTACAGTCCATACATTTAAAAACTACACCTATTCAGAAGCCACTGACCACATCTATACTGGTGAAATAAACTGCAAAGTTGTTATCAACACCCTATGCAGCAAAATCAAGCAGCAAAAAGAAAAAAAAAAATCAATTATGGTGGCCTGCAAAATACAAGGCTCACTCCCAGGAGATATAGGGACAAACTTCAGCCTGAGATCAAGACCTTTTCAGAGTCTCTCTGAACCACTACTGTTGAACACACCGTCAGAGTGACAGTACATCAGTTCTCATCTCAATGCAAAACTGAACAGCTTTGTACTACACTCAATAAGAAATGTTCTAATCAAGGAAAAAGAGGGACATGGAAGATCATACGTGACGTAACCTTCATTACCACGTATTACTTGCATTAACCAACACTCTCTTGGTTGATATAAAGTGTTTGTATTTTAAACAAGCACAAAGCATCACAGAAGTTTACATATGTTTCATGATGTAGAATTTTAACTTTAGTTAAAACAACATGAATTTATTTTAGAAGTAAAAGTTTCAGTTCTCATAGGGTACTTGAAAGCATGCTTGGGCCATCTAGTGGAAGAAAGTTAAAAACCTAGCAAAATTACACTGTTGAACTCAAAGATAAAAAACACGTTGTATGTCACTAATACACTAACAACAGTAACTGAAGAGGCCTTTCCAACGAAACTCATGCACATTTAGTCACTTTCAACCAATGAATACTACCATTCACAAAATTTCTCAAGAGTAGCTGATTTCTACTTGGCAGATCATTCCAAGGACCAGTAATGCAAGGTCAGGAAACCCTTGAGTAATAACATGCCCCACACTTCCCCCCATACTCTTCCACTGCTAGCACTGAGACATACCGAGAAGGGTCTGCAGTGTCAGAATTTCCCTTTCCGGAAAAATTCTTCAGCTGCTCTCTTGAGATCGTTTAGTAACACTACAATAAGCAGTGATACTATCAAAAGCAAAGTTCTATATACAGTACAATAAAATATATTTAAAATTGAAATGAGATTTCCATTTCAAAGCAGCACTCTTAGTTAAGTACTGCTGCTGCTTTATGTAGTGTCACAAATCAACTCTACTGAACTGTGTTAGAGGGTACTCTTCAGTAACTGTGTCATTTCTACCAAGCTTGGCTAGCACAACAGCTGGGTAATGCTTTATATGAGGATTCTTTGAGACAATAAAAACATCACTGGCTCTGAAATAAAGTTTTGAGACTGTTATAATTATTCTTATGGCAATCTGAGTATGTTTTTGGACTTCTAACAGCTCCTACACAACTGTGGGAACAGAGGGTTTTGTCTACAATTGAGTAAAGAGGGAAGTGCTTCTGCCGGGTTTGGACTTCTTTGTATTAACCACCTCCTGAACTTCCACATTTCATTATTGCAATGCATTCTGTACAGTATCATTAGCCAGATGCCACAATTAACTGGTAATTAAAACTTAGATCAAATTATTATTGCAAATTCTATTATATACAGAAGTATATTTTACTTCTGTTCAATAGGAAATCATACTGCTTTTTTGTATCCATCTTGGATTTAAGTTTTTATACGTTCTATAAAACTCTGAACATCATGCTGTTACCAGAGGGGTATATAACAGCACTTGAGCAGAGTTTAGGTGGAACTGTGTGTGAAAAGGGCTCTGTGGGGAGGGAGAGGAGCTGAAAAACACACAGCTTGGGAAGCCTGGGGTACCACACCACAGCCTACGGACAACAGAGCAGACAAGTCTGCAGTCCAAAGGAAGAAGACTAGGTTTGGCTTAAAATATTGCAGCACCTTTCAGACTGCTGTCCTGCCCCAAGGATCCTGCACCCAGCCTTATTCCCCTTCTACCACTGCAGTGGTGAACATCAGCTAGTCAAAATCAACAGGCACAAAACAGTTGTTGCAGAACATCTGCTAACATGGAGAAGTCACAGCCACCAGTGTATTTCTAACCAAGGTATGCTCCTAAAAGAGACATACTTACACTAGAAGAGCATGGTCTGCAGCAGTGCAATTTACCAGAAGGGAAACTGAATCAATATACACTGTATCTGTGATAAGGATTTCCAACCACTCCTAAAAAACCCAGGACGAAGTTCCATAAAATGCTAATTAAATAGGTTTCTCTACTGAAGTGACATGTAGCAGAATTGTGCTTGGAAGACAGCTTGAGACCCATCATCTCTCACACCCATTACATCTGGAAAAAGAATGCCCTTTTCAGAATGTCTTTTTCTTTCCACTATTTCAAAAAAATCAACCTGCTTCGCCAGACCTGGTCTTTAGAAACACTATCATCCTACCAATTTCAACATTGCACAGTATCGCTAGAAATTTAGAATCGTAATTCCTAACTAATTTTATATGCCTATCCATACTAAGGTCAAGAATATTCTGAAGTACAAATAGTTAGCAAAAACTATTTAAATCTTTAATCAAGCACTCAGTTCTGTTCATTAATAGAATTGAAATAATAGGATCAACTTGCTTTATTTTTTTAATCTTTTTTATATCCCGATATAACAGCGCAATACTTGAACTCAGAACAACTCTTCAAAAAGTTTTTTATTTCAATTAGTTTTGTAACCTTTTAAAGGAACCAGAAGGTCTGCATTAAACCTAGGTGTATTTCCATGTGCTAGCATCTCTTGGAAACTTTGGTATGATTTCACCATATATATCATGCAATAGTGATTACAGTGACTTACGTGGGATAAACTCAAAAAGTTCCTGTTTTGTTTCCTAAGGGAATCATAGCCTTCCAAATGTGTTTTGACAATGATTTCACATGTCATACTTCAATTCTCAATATAAATAATCATAGGCTTAGAATATCCACACTTCCATTATGATAATGAAAATTACACTAATATACTGATTTAATTCAGTGCTTTTATTCAGTCAGCTTTAATTCCAGTGCTTTCAGCTTTCCTCTATGACAGTGTTGTGTTCGTAACTAAATTCTCTCTAGTTTGTTTAAACAGCAACATGACCTTCATGTTGGACTAAGTATGCATCAGATGAAAAATATCTGATCTGAGAAAAGAGATCAGAAAAGCAAACATATTGTTGAATAGCTTAGCGGTTAAGATAGTCAAGCCTGTATTTATGCAGGTCTGTCCACCAATTAGGTGCATACATTAACTTAAATTAGCACCAATCATCCATGTAACTCCATTAAATAACGCGGATGGTAAGACAGTCTTGTCCTGAAAAAGGAGAGCACAGATTTGGCCATTATCTGCAACAAAATGCAACATTTAAAAAATATTGTTATGCAACAAGGGTGAACCATTGGCACCAACCAAGACTTGGGTTGGCACTGCCAATAAGCAACAAACCTTTCACAGATAAGTTTGGCACTAGATGCCAAAAAGGTCACATTACCGCAGCTATGATTGACATGAAGAATCCAAGGGCTTGTGACATAGCCTTTGAACTGTACTACAGCCTTAAGAGTATGTCTCAGATTAATTGAAACTTGAAAATATCCTCAAACAAAAGTCACCAGCCTCTCCAATTAAAGCATCTGTTTTATTATGAGGAATCTTCCTCGACAGTTTCCGTCTGGCACATAGGCCTTAAAAAACCTAAAAAACAAACTGCTTTCAGCAAAGAAAGCAGGTCACAAACAAAGACTCTATGCCTAGTGTACGCTGATCTGCCGTGCACACTCTTATTTACACAGCAGATTTATGTACCCTTACGGGTATTTCTGTGTGCATACACGCTTCAACCGAACTGCTTAGTCTTACTAACACTTCAGAAATCGTGAATAATTTTTAAAAAAACATTAAAGTACTCCAAGGTGGGCATTCACAATTTTTAGCCCATTTAATATGGAGCATTTGCCATTCAATAAAAGCTACCTTAGTAAGCAGGTTAAAGGACAAACATACAACTGCTTTAAGTTAAAAACTCTAAGCACAGACGACTTCCTTCAGGGGATTTCACCGACGTGCTATCAGACAGCGTCTCACCAGCAGACACTACCTCGACTAGCAGGAGAGAAAAGAAAAACCACAGTCCGACCTAACGCATCGTATCCCACGTTTATGCTACGCTCCCGTCCTACGCTTTATTAAGAGTCCAGAGCAAGAGTTACAGATTCCGGGTGAGGGACACCGCAGCGGAGGGAAGCGCTCCCCTCCCACCGAAGCCGCCTCTCCTCAGGGCACCTTTGGCGCCAAGCGCCGGCAGGCAGCTCGGCCGCCCCCGGGGCGCCGGGCCGGGGCAGGAACCGGCCGGCCCGCCCCACGCGAGGCCCGAGGCCGTCCCCACGCGGCCCAGACCAGGCTGCCCGGCGGCGAAAGACGCGGGACGAGCTGGGCCCCGCTCTGCCCCTCAGCGCCTGGGCCCCTCGCCAGGCGCGTCGCGCTCGCCCGGGCCTGCGCGGCAGCCGCGGCCGCGGGAGAGGGGCCGCCGCGGGCGCTCGGGCCCCGAGGCGACCCGCGTCGTCCCGCGTCGTCCCGTCCCGTCGTCGTCGTCGTCGTCCCCCAGCCCGCCCCGCCGGCTGCGCGGCGGCCCCCGACCCCGGCGCAGCCCCTGCCCCACAGGCCGCGCCCGGCACCCCGCGGGCCGCCCAGGCCGCCGCCGCGGCCCAGGCCGCCGCCAGCGCTGCCCGCGCCCCCCGCACGGCGGGGTCCCCGGAAGGCCGGCCAGCGCGCCCGCTCTCCCCAACAGGAAATCCTGGCTGGGCTGGGCGCTGCGGAGGGAGCCGCGGCGCCGGGTTCCGGGGGAAGTGGAATTATTTTTTACCAGCGAAGAGATCAACTTCCACATCCGGTAACAGGGCCCTATACAAAGGCGCAGACTGACCTGGAAAAGCTTGGCCGGCCCGGGGGGGGTGAGGGAGAGACGGGGCGCGGGGATGGGGCCTTACCGTGCTGCCGGCCCGGCCGCCGCCGCCGCGACAACAACCAGGGGCGCCGGAGGCCGCCGCTCATCGGCGCCCAAAAGCCCCACACAAAAGTCCCCGCTGCGCCTGGCGGAGGGACACGGCGAGCGGAGCGTAGGGGAGGGGCGCCGCGCCGCCGCGCTGCCCCGCCGCCGGCGCGCGCCCGGGCGCGAGGCGGCGCGGGCCGCCCGCGGGCAGCGCTTCGAGGGGCGCCCGGCACTTACCATGGGGCGCAGGTATTATCTTATTACACAAATATCCCCGGCAAAAGGGGCTCGGCGGAGGGATACGGCCTCGGTGCCGCCTGCCGCGCATGCGCGGCGGCGCGGGGAAAGGCGGGGAAGCGGGCGCTAGAGGGGCCCGCCATGTTCCGTCCCGCTTCCCGCCCGGCGGGGGGCAGGGCGCTCCCTGGCCGCCCGCCCGCCCGCAGCCCTCGGCCGGCCCCGGCGGGTGGAGGCGAGCCGTCGGCGTGCCGGGGGCGGGGGGCAGCCTCCCTAGAAGCAGCTTAAGAGAGGGGGTCGCCACCCCGCACGCCGGCCGCCTCGGGGCTCCTCTTTGCCACAGGGCGACGGGGGTTGCGCTTCCCGCCTCGTGGCTGCCGGGGCTCCGATGGTGCTCCCAGGCCTCGCCTCCCCGGGGTAGGGCTTTCGCTCCCCTTGGGGATCCTAGAGGTAGGGTTTGATACGGATGACAGCTCCAAAACGATCCTAAGCCGTTGCTGCTCTGTCAGAGAGCTCTGGCCTTCAGTCCCAAACTGGCGTTGGACCTGACGTCCCAGCCCCTGAAGTGCTGCTCCCCGTTCTGTTTCAACAGCACAAAAAGGTCATGCTCGCGTTCTCCCCAGAGCTATTCCAAGTCACAAATCTGGTACCACTGTAAAGCGGAGAGCCCGTCATCTACATCCTTCAGAAAAAAGTACCGATCACACAAAATTCGACTCTGTTGTTTCAGAGGTGGTAATACCTACTAGATAATCAGAGGAATACTTGTAACAACATTGTTTACGGATCCATTATTTTTTGCCCTTGACTTACCTAACGCAGCTTTGGACAAAATAGAAAACCATATTCCAAAGAGCGAACGTCATCTCACGAGTATCACAGAACTGAATCCTTGAGTCACTCCTGAAATGGACCCATTCGGTCCAGGAGACAAAACTGCATCTCCCATGTGTGGCAGCAGAACAGCCCCTCCTGGCCAAGCGTTACAGCAGGGCTTACGCCACCCTGGCTGACAGGACTCTCTCCAGTTCTGGCAGTATTTTTTTATCTGAGTTAGGCTACAGGGAGGAATTCTCCATGCACTTTTTGAAAAGCCAGTTAATCCTTCTTTATATGTTGTCACCTGGCTCGGGGATCTGTCGACTTCTTTTTCTAGGCGTGATCAGCCAGAAGGCGGCACTAGAGAACAAGTCCAGACAGCTCTTCAGGGCTGTCACTTGTCACCAGGGTATAGAAATCTTAAACTCAGCCTTCATCACATCTCTTTTCCATTGCTGGTAAGCGTCTGTGTCTCTCAACACGCACTTAGCTTGCTTTATTATGGGTTTTCATTTACACAGTAGCAGTAGGTACAGAAAACGTTATGATGTCCTCACAGGCATGCGCCAACAAGCAGGAATGCCTCATGGTGTTTGTTAGCTGCAGTGCTATGGAGAAGCAAAACGTTCTGTATTACTGAAAATCTTTTATAGAGGTGAAGAATACAGTCTGCATTTAGTCCATTAGCACTGTATATGAGTTTTCCTTATTATCACAACTACCATCTTTAAAATAATCATGTCTAATGTTGGGGTTTTTGACAGAATTCACCTGAAGTATATTTCAGAGAGAGAGACGTTTGATGTCTGATGTAGGCAAGTCAAAACACATTTCACATCTGTAAAGTACATGGGTTTTTTTTCTTTATTTTACCCAGCTTTCTAAGATAGTAACTTAGAGTTTTTGTTAACTAAATAATCTAATACATTCTATTAAAAAGCACACTGATTTCTACTGTTAAAATTCCTTTTTTTATTTATTCAATACTGCTACACAGTAACATACATGCTGATAGGAAAACATGTTTTAACCTAAGGCAACACCACAGCATGTTATAACGTAATCAACAGATTAGCGTGTTGTAACAAGTTCCTGACTATGGTAAAGCTAATTGTACAGGCAGGTCCTCCCCACAGCTTTCTACGTATGGTTGGGGTTTGCCCATACAAGTAAGACCAAAAGATTTTGTGACACAATTTCTTCATATAAGAGAAACAATAAAAGGGACACTCTGAGTCCAGTGTGGAGAGCAGTGAGTGTGATACTCAACACTGATTTGCACACTTAGATCCCAAGCCTTGACATAAGTGGACTTACTCCTTTCACCTTGGCATAACTTTATGGCATGACCCATCTTGGCTAAAACAAATGGAACAGTTTTGAAAAAGGCACTTACAAGGGCATTGTGTTATTAATATTATTCAGTTCAGCTTAATGTTGTTAAGAGTGTATCAACTTACTTCGGTATTAAACTCTCTGATTGCGCAATATAGAAGACATAGAGCTGTACTCATTTCTCCCAGAACCTTTTACGTGTCTGATCACTTATATGCACTGCAAATTGCGATGGAGGATATTGTTGGAGCGTTTCATGTACGCAATACCAACCAACGTTACTGTACCACTAAGTTCTGTGATACAATTAAGCCTTCAGGGCAATGAATCAGTAGTGTTTTGGAAGGCTACATGAAGACAGGCATCTTTCTCATCTTGCCTTCATGACCTCCCTGTTTCCCAAAGTGGCCGAGGGAGACTGCTGCAGTTCCCAAGACATTTCCATTGGCAAAATGGAGCAGTAGGATAAAGTATCTTAGTTGAATCCCCCACCTTGACACAGTTAGGAGACAGACTGGGACTGTGGCAGGACAGAGCATCTTTCTGTTTGTGGAAGATATCAACAGCATGACCTGCCTCACCGACTGACTGGAAACAGCCTCAGCACCACCCTCTCCCCTCCCTTCTCCCAGTGTTTTAAATCCCAGCATGACTATAGCGGCATGTCAGCACGTACCTGCCATCCCTGAGGTACGATGCTTGTAGTAACACCATGAGCTGCACAGAAAACGCAGCCATCAACAAAAAACCGAGATCTGAACTTACAACGTCCCCAGTCAATGCAGTTTTCCCTAGGAAAAAAAAAGGCTGTTTTCATAAGGGGAGGCGTCTCACCTTCCCACACAACATCTCACAGTGCAGCAGAAAGGCCGGTTTCACACCCCATACAAACGCAGCATGTCCCACAAAACGGGGCAGACCTCAGAGCCCGCTTTTCGTGGCTTGGCCTCGATAACAAAGCGCCCAGAAACGAAACGAGGAGCCAGGCCAGGCGGGGCGCCAGGCCCACAGGGGGCGGGCAGGGCAGGGCAGGGCAGGGCGGCCTCGGCCCTGCGGAGCGCCCGGCTGGCAGCCGCGGCGGTAGGCGGCTGTGGGTAAGCCCGCGCTCCCTGTGTGCACTCTCCAGGGCCGACCCTGAGGAGCCAGCGCCGGCGGCGTGGATCGGAGGTGACCTGCCTCGCCCTTCTCCTCCTCACACCACCCCCAGGGCCACCCCCGGCTCCGAGGGAGCTCCACGGCGGGAGCGAGGCCCGGCCCGGCGGGAGCGAGGCCCGGCCCGGCGGGAGCGGGGCGCGGCCGGGCCGGGCCCGCAGGACAGCGGCTGGCCGCCAGCCTCCCGTCGCGTCCCCCCGCGGCCCGAGCCCGGCCCCGCGGCCCCGATAGGGCCGCGGAGAGTCCCCGCCCCCGCGGGGGAGCGGAGGCCCGGGAGGGAGGGAGAGAAGGAGGGAGGAACACCGCCGAGTTCCGCCTCAGCAGCCATGGCCGCGTAGCGTCTCCTCGGCGGCCGCGCTCGGACATGGGCCTGCCCCGGGCCGGCAGGCTGAGGCAGCGAGTCCCCGCGGCGGTGAGTACGGAGGCGGCGCCCGGGCCGCCGGGGGAGCGAGGCCTGCGGGGCAGGACTCGCCTCACGCCCTCCTCCGGCCGCGGCGGGAGGGGGCGGGCGCCCTTGGAGGGGAGCCCCGGGCCCGGCCCCGCCGCGGGGGCGGGGGCGGGGGCGGGGGGGGGTGTGCGGCCCTCAAGGGGCTGCGGAGGGCGGGGGGAGCCGGGTTCGGCTGTGCGGGGCGGGGGGGGGCAGGCGGGAATCGGGCCTGGGCCGGCCGGGAGCCGGCAGCCCTCCGGCCTGGTGCCGGCGGTGTGACCTTGGGCAGCCCGCAGTCCGCCGCAGCCCGGCCGGCGTGACGCGTGAGCGGGGCCGGGGAAAGCCGCCCCGGAGCCCGAGAGCGGCCGGAGGAAGACGGCACGGAAGCAGCGCTGCCCAGAGTGCGCTCCTCCGGCCGGAGCGGCGGTGTCACGGAGACTACCACAGGCACCGGCCGTGCCCGCGGCGGCGTCCCGGGCCCGCAGCCGGGCGCCGCAGGGTTTTTAACCAGCCGGTTATAAACGGGGAGGCGTTTTCAGCCTCTCTGTCACCTCCCCGGCTTCTTATCGCCTGTACTGTTTGCGTAAGCTGTGCAGTTTCATTTGTCTAAGTAAGAAGTGAAGCTATTTGTACGCTTATTTAGATTGAATAACTTCCAAATTTCCTGCATAAAATCTAGCTTATTTGTTTTTAAGCAACTTAACTTTGTAGTGTCTTCCCACCCCATCAGTATCAGTTAGACTGTTGGATGAGCAAACCATCAGAAAGGATTTTCTCACTGTGCCAAAAGAGTGGTTCCCAAGCTTGGCAGCGCAGGTAGTTTCAACATGGTACATGGCCAAAAACAGACCCATGACGTGCTGCTGCCATGATGACTGGTGGTACCCAGCAAAATGATGAAAATTTGGGTACTCTGTGTGAGTATAACTACCTTGCTATAAGAAGCCCCAATGGTTATAATCAGCCTATGCATATTAAGTTAATAATACTTTATTACGTACCCGAATTGGTGATGGACAGTACTTAACATGTCAGTTTATTTCAGACTGTGTTAGTGTATGCCTCTTGCAATATAACTGCTTCTGTGCGTTGTTCTTGCTATGGTCATTCCACTTAAAGCTTACTCATATCCTTAGTAAAACAGGCATGATAATTAAAATGTTGAAAAACCTGTTACCAACAGGTATGTTAGCCTGTCAGTGTAAAACTATCCATTCTAAATATTTTAAATGCCCATAAACATCCAAGTATTACTTCCCTTATACTTTTGGGATATTGGCCTGGTTTTCAGCACTCTTACGTATGAGGAAGGACCCTAAGATAATATTTCAGCTGGGGCTGGAAAAGATCCACAGTTTTGAATTTGATCTTAGTTTTTAAGAAAAACGTTGACAAACCTGAAATGGGTTGTTTCCTCTTTTTCACAGGGTTGACCAATAGTAGATTTAGCTATTATGGCTTTTTCGGTCCCTTGTATTCATGGTTTTAGCATCCAGTTCTCTTTTCTTGCTGGGAAGGAACATACCTCTCTTCCTTAGAGGTGTGTGAAAGATCCACGTACTTAATTGGAAGGGTTCATTGATGCCTCAGTGTTGCCATTGTATTGATACAGTGATTATAAGTGCAGAGGAAAATGGAATGCTTGGCAAAAGTGAATGTAATCTAGTCGATAGAGCCTGGAGAAGCAAAAGTTTATCCTGCTAAAATGGATGTGATTCTGATAAGAAAGTACAGTTCATTGCACCTCCTCTAGTGGAAACAAATACAAACCTTGCACAGAACTTGCAGTAGCTGGTCTATCTCCATGCATTTCACTGCTGTATGTTAACTACTGATTATCTTTATTTGTGCAACTTATTTTGCTGGATTTCTCTGTTGAGACCAGGCCAGTTAGGAGCCCAATATCTGCAAAAACTGGTGTTCAAAATCAGCTGGTTATATTTATATATGAAGGAGCTGATTTGGATTCGGAATTCATAGTCTTCCCAAAGCCTGCTAAAAGAAAAAAAAACCAAAACCAAAACAAAACACACCTCCTTCATTTGAGTATAAGGGAAAAAATAAAAATCAAGGTTCAAGCACATCTTAAAATTTAGTAGAAGCTTAAGGAGTTTTAAGGGTCCTTATGAGCTAAGCCTGAGCAGTCAGCTGGCAACTAGCAGTCACTCTGTAGGCCACTACTGACTAAAATCTAGTTAGGGGATTTTTGATGCATAAAACTGAAAATGCTAGTCATAGTTCCATAGTTAAGGTTCTGTATGGAAGAATAAATTAGAAACTGCAACTGAAATCTTGTATCAATTTATGACATATGCTGTATGTCATTCCATTAAGTAGGCTGTTGAGAATTTGATTTTTTTTTTCTTTTTTTAATTTAGAAAATGTTACTCCTAATCCATTCTCACTCATTTTGCTGCAGCATATTGTATGGATTATGGTGCTGTGGGAGGTCAAAGAGTAATACCTCATTCATCAGATACTGTGGTTACTAGCTTATGTTTTGAAAAAAAAAGGTATCGAAATTTTTTCAGATCAGGAAATAAATGTAAGTTCAGCATCAAATTTGTCTGGCAATTTAAAGACCTGCAGTTATAACTTAGTAACCATATCAGGAGAATATGGAAAGCCAATTTTTGTTCTGGGCCAAAACTTAGATTTGGCTTTTATCCGCTAGTTCTGCATTTGTATAGATGAGGTTCCAGAAGAGCTGCCTGTATCAAGGTGCGTCAGCAACACTTGAGAATTTACTAGCATCCTTTGCCTTCCATTAAATAGTTCATCTTCCACATAATCTTGGGTTTTTTTCCCTCGTACACACATAGACACAGTAATGTTATATTCATATCTTTTTTGGACTACATATTTAGTTACAATATTCTGTCAGAACACAACCAAATGCTGCCACTTAAGATTAAGAAAATACTGGTTACATAACAGAGCAAACATTGAAGATATATTTGGAAAGGACTTAAAGCTTCAAAGAAAAAGTCTATTTACAGTTCCAAGTGGAATAAGAAAAAAGCCAGGTAGAGACGTGCTCTGAAGGTAGGATTAGACAAGCAATGCTAAAATCTTAATAAGAGCGAAGCCTTTCTTCGTAATTCTGCGAGTTAGAAAGTATGTCTTTGTTTTACGCAAAGAGGCTTTTAGATTGTAAAGGTCCTTTACTTTGGGTCAGGGGTGTGTCTGTGTTTTGTTTCTACTGAATGCAGTTCTTCTAATGAATTTTCTGCCTTGTTTTCAGCACCTAAATATCTCCCTGAAACATAAGACACCTTATATAGGGAAGATGTTTTAAGATGAGTGGGGTATGGGATATATTTTTAATTTTATGCATTAATATTAGTATTTGAAGACTTGATTATTTACTTTCTAGAATTATCTGTAAATCAGTCTCCTAAGGAAGGATTTTTGACAAGTTTATCAACTTTGAAAAGTTGCTACGTAATTGGAAATTAGCAAGTTCAGCATCTGTGTTCAAGCAGTAAGTTATCTAGCTAGCTAGTGTTTAGTCTGACCTTGGCATGCCAGACCTTAAACCAGAGACTCATCACTAGATATGTATCTTACCTTATTTTTGCATTTATTTCCAACATGAACTTATCAAGTGTTTGGGTTAACTTAATATCTTTATTCAATAACCAGTTCCTAGATCAAGAACAGTCAACCTAGCAATATTATATGCAGTGATACTTTAAAGTATGTAACAGCTATGTGCCATGGGGAAGGGATCACATTCCCATCCTGGCTTCTCATTCTTGGCTTCACACGCTGACTGCTCTCCTTGCACAAGCTGTGTAGCCTTTCTGCCTCTTCAGCAAGCTGAATTGGCTCAGTAAGAGGTTGGACAAGTACCAGACCAGCATGAAAAAGAGGGAGGGAAATCAGGACCACCTCATTTCGTGGCAGTCACCTACAGATCAGTTCAGTTGGCTGAAACTTCACTCTGAGGTCACTGGCTGATGGTTTTTTTGGTCACACTTGTCATGCTGGTCATCACCTTGAGGGTGGAGGGGAAACACCCTACCTTCATCTTGTCAAAGGCAGTGTGGGTTTTCACTACTAGGAAATTATTTTTGGGGATCACTTGAGCATCTTCTAATTAGTTTGCCTTCCTCTCTTTGGTATTGTTAGCATCTTAATGTCTCACTGCTTGAGAGGGAGCTCGGTGCCTCCCCTGCTACCCCCAAGGGCTAAAATAGCTTACCGTGTATTAGATTCAAAGACTTGTAGTTAGACTATCTGTATGACCTAAATGGTCTGCTCTAGCAGTATGTCAGATGAGATGATGTAATAGACCCTTCTGGCCAAACTCTGCTTAACTATTTCATGGCTACCTGGAGAACACTTCCAAATGAAAGCAGAAAGACAACAGTACCTAGGAGTTTAAGACCTACAGCACGTCCAAGAAGTTTCAAGTCAACTTTAACAGTTGCAACCTTCCTTTTCTCAGCTTGTCTCTTACCAAGACATTAGAAGTCGCCTTTCCAAGGGTGTAGTGTGCATTTGCAGAGGTTTGTGCAAAGCTAGTGGTAAAATAATTATCCGTTACAAATTTCAGAGTATAGAGAAGTCAGCTAATTTTTTTATAATATACTTACTGGCATTACAGTTGAATAAATTTGCTAGATATGATGATTTTGAACACTCTTAAGTCAGCATTTCTTCTCTTATTATTTTCTTATTCTTCTGTTAGCAACATATTGCTAATATTCTTGATAAATTAGAGTGATTTCAAATAATTCTATCACTTTAGGAGGATTAATTTATACAGTTAACTGTTTAGCCACTCTGCATCTAGTGCTAGCTCACATAAGGTGAGATAAATTAGGTAATAAATCCATACAGCTAACTATAACTGTATTAAAAATCATTGGAATATAATTGGGCTCTCCTTACTTATTTTCCTCCCCCCCCCCGCCCCCCCCAGAAAAATATTGATAGAGACTTCTAAGAAGCTGTACCATCCTAGAAGGAACATAAGTAACAACATTAACATGCCTGCTGTGGCGTCTGTACCTAAGGAGCTATATCTCTGTACTTCATTGAAAGATCTCAACAAGAAGACAGAAATAAAACCTGAAAAGACGAGTACAAAGAGGTATATATATATTTTAATTGATTTTGGATTAATATTAGAAGTATTAGTGCTACTCTTCTGAGCAGGTTCCAGAACTACTTATGTTGTGGATCTAAATTTCCTCAATTATTTCTGTTAGATATAAAAATCTTTGATAGTCTTATGTGTGGATCTCTCAACTACCACATAGGATATGCTTACTGCCTACAGAAGGTAACTTCACATACTGCCAAAACGTGACTTGGACAGAGCATGATGCCCATGAAAATTTGTGTACTTTGAGAAAAGGCTACTTAAATGCAAGTTCTTACAAATGATAAAAAGCTTAGCAAATGTGTGAATAGAAAATATTTTGCCTCTAGCATTTTTAGACAATCAATGATTTCATTTTGTCTTACTATGAATTAGTTTTTCCTCAAAAAAATGTTGTTTTTAGAAGGGAAAAGTACTTTTTTCCATATTTCAGTATGCTATTTAATTATGGAAGATTTTAAGTAAGGCTAGTAAACAAGCGAGCCAAGAGAAACATTATTTGGAGGAGCATGATTGTAATTCATATTTAATGAAAGCCTTATATTAAGATGGTAAAATCAAACAGTTAATATACAGGCAGAGGCTGTGAACAGTTAAAATGGCATCTTGTAATGAAAAGGTGTTTGAGGACAAGTCAACAATCACGTGCTTTACTCCTTCTCTTTGATTCCAGTTATGTGCAGAGTGCCCTTAAGATTTTCAAGGCAGCGGAGGAAAGCAGATTGGACCGAGATGAAGAAAAAGCTTACATCCTATATATGAAATATGTGACTGTTTATAACTTCATTAAAAAGAGACCTGATTTTAAGCAGCAACAGGTATAAAAGCTTTGACTGACCTCTTCTGCATTGGTAGAACTATTAGAAGTACAGAGAATTACACTAATGCACATTCAAAAGGTTACACTGCTATTGAGTAAACTGTCTCACTTATGGTGATATTTTTCCTTCCTATTTTTGACAAGTCTATTATTAATTGCCTTTACAGTTTGTATACCCATAAGGTATATAAATTTTCAGATCTGTATTTTTTCAGAGAAGTGTGTTCCTATCATCTTTCCCATTCAAACTTTTTTTGGTGCAGTTGCCTTGCCTAGCCTTTATTTATTAGTGCTACAGAACAATTTTACTTACAAACTCATGTTTGAGGGGAAAATATTTTGATTCAAAACAGTTCCTTTTGTTGGTGTTAATATAATTATAATATCAATTTTCTGTACATTAGCAGCTCTTGATATGCACAGAAGTAGGCATTATTAAGCTGTAATATTAATATGTGGGGTGATGCTTGTAATTTTAGGATTATTTTCATTCAATTCTTGGACCTACAAATTTAAAAAAAGCTATTGAAGAAGCTGAAAGACTGTCAGACAGCCTTAAGCTCAGGTACGTGAATATGGTTAATAGATAATATACTGTTCATTATACCTGAAGCCTGTACATGTGCAATTGCAGGTTTTCATGCTATTTAATAGTAGGGGATTGCACTTGAGTAGATCTTAGATACCTGAGACTATGGGGGGGTTAAATTGTTTATCCACAAAAGTCTGTTCATAGAGATAATTTTTATTATCACACAATTCAATAACTTGCCACTGTATACATTGTCTCTTAATTCTTGGTAACTATGATTTGTTGATATTGTCTTCTATTTTTATTTAATGACTAATAAAAAGAAACCACAAGATATAAACTATATATGTACTATGGATGTTCAAAAGCCATTTCCTCCTCACCCTTTTCATCACAAAGTTCTGAAACCAAATATACTAATGAATTTTCCTAATATTTACATATGTTAAAGTCCTCCTAGTGTAGATTTAGTTTACACGAACAAAACACATTTTTTGATTCTTTAGCTAGGTGCTACACCTTTTCTCTACCTCTGCCACATGCAGACATGTATATGGAAGTGCACAGTTTTGCCAGTATGTAACTGAGCTGATGCTAACGGGCTTTTGGGTAGCTCATTTACAACTGTCAAGTTACATGTCTTTGTGCCATAAGCCATGAGATTGTGTCGTTAAGAAGTTGTAAGGTAGAATCTGTCTTTAAGTGATGTTTAGTGCAGTATGTCTTGCTTCCAGCCTTATCTGCTTCTTGCATCCTTAGCAACTATCTTTCTCACCCCTTTAACGCTTTCACTTCAGCTAGGCACATTCTCTTGTCCCCCAGTATTACTGTGAAAGCATATTCTATGCCCTTCAAAGTGCTTAATCCGTAAAGTTAGTTTAGGTGAACAAGGAAATAAGAGTATAGTCACATGTATATGAAAAGAGGCTTTCCAAAGGTGTCTCATGGTACTATGCATGAAACATTCTTTAGGTTTTCTTTATTTTTAGTTAGGAGTCTTACAATTCAACAGAGCTACAAATTTACTGTAAGAGTAAACACTGACAGAATTGTAGAAAACCAGAATTATTTAAAGACTTTAGTTACTTGTGCCTTTTTATGAAAGGAACAGAGTTTGGAAAGTTGACACAACTTTCGGGTACTCTGCGCAAATACATTTAAAGGAAATACAAATGAAACATGACTCCTGTGTAACTACAGAAGTGGTTTCAGGGAAATTATTTGTATAATTTCTTCTCCAGGCAGTAGGCCAGCAAATAGTTTGAATGTTAATTGTTAACTAAAAGTGGAGCTGCTGCATCAGTTGTATAGGAGCAGGAATACCTACATGAATGATCTATGTGCTTCAGTGGCATAAATGGGAAATTGACGGGTAAATATTCCATATTGACTGAATTAAACTAAAATCTGAAATATGCTTTAGTGCCATTAACTCCAAATGAGAGCAAAATGCTCTCTTCTAACTTATGATGCCTTTGCCAAATCAAGAAGCCTATTTAAAAAAATAAAATTACAGACTTGCAGCTCCTTCCTATTAGTGGCCAATTAATAGAGTAGACTTGGAGGTAGAATTTGATTTAGTGATCTAGTTTATTAACACAGTACTTTTATTATGAAATACAGCTGTATTGTTGTCATTGTAATCCTGATTAGGCAACATATGATGAAAACGAGCAATTACTAATACAGTTCAGTTCATGTTTCACTGCTTGGTTCAGTCATCAAAATTGTTAGTTCAAAACATTCTTTTTTGTTTTACGGATCACTAGTAACCCTTGAGCTTCTTAGTTATATTAAATATATTAGAATGCTATTTAACAGTGATGTGACTATACAAACCTGCAGTTGGTGATCCAAAAGCTGTAGTTTGGAGGTCACTGGTTTACAATATCATGATTGTCCTTACAATGGCAAAAGGCTGGGAGGTTAATTTTAAAGTCTAAGGCTTTATGAAAAGGACAGCTGCATGTAAGACCTAGGTCCACCAAAGCTGTCTAGTATGCATGATTCTTGCATTGACTTCACTGTAGTCCCAGTGTTTGAAACAAATAGCAGGGACACAGGTGAGGACATAACAGTATTATGGAGTCAGCTTACATTCTGAAGGTGACTGCTACCATATAAGTAGTTCTGATCCAACTTCTCAAAAAAGAAAATTTAGATAACTGAGCTAACTTACTCCTAACTGTTATTGTTAGCTCTGTTGTAAAACCAAATAAAATACCTGGGCTGATTGTTATAATATATTGAAGTTTGCCTGTAACTCACCAATACTTACTCTTTCCTCTACAAAATGAAAAACCTATTACATTTAGCGACACCATAGCTAAGCATGACCCCAGGTTTAAAGAAAAAAATTAGTTAGCCTTAAGAGCAGTGGCTATGAAATAGGACCCAAAACAATATTTAAGAATAAGAAAACCAACTCAAGAGTGGGATTAAAATGAGGTTCACTGGAAATATAAAAATTGACAATACTTTAACTTTTTTTAAACTTTAAATAAGGTTTATTTCCCTCCTGAAGACTTGATGATTCTGATGTTAATTATCCAAGGCTAGCCAATAACACAATATTAAAAAAGAGGCTTTTTTTTTCCCAATAGATATGAGGAAGCTGAAGTTCGGAAAAAACTTGAAGAGAGGGACAGACAAGAGCTGCAGAAAAAGCAAGAACCAAAAGATGATGGAAAGAGTTCAGCCAAAAACTCTTCAGAAAGTGCTGTGGATTCCAAAGGAAAAAGCCAAAGGGTAACTGAAGATGTTTACAAACTCTAATTCAGTCTAAATGCATAGTTTTAATCTAGCATTTGATCTCTACTAGTAGCTATTTCCAGTTCAGAACCATTTTTTTTTTTAATTAGCTTATACTCCCCATAACCCTTCTTTGACATTTCTTTGGAAGATGTGGAGTCCTACCAACCTTGAAGTCTTGCATAAGATAGACTAGGGTTTTTTTTGTAAAGTCAAATTCTATTTTATAATAGAACTAGCTAGTGTAAGAAACCCAAGGTAATGGTAATAAGCTGATGTTATGGGTAACATATCTCTTCTTTAGGAGAGAGCTGACTTTTCAAGCACTAGTGTGGAAAGAAACTTAATTTCTCCAACATACTTCACAAATTTTATCTGGCAGATGATGATGTCCTACATTGTATTGCCTTTTTAACTGGTTTTTGTCTAGGGAGGGCAGCAACCTTGGTATGTTTTTAGTACATTTGTCAACACATCTTTAGAAGGAGCTTCCTTTTTCTTGGTTTCTTCATGTGGCTTACAGTCTGGCCAGTTTCCCTCAAGCTATATGAGAGTCAGTGTCTGTTGGCCACCTTGGTTCTGAGTATTAGATATTAAACTAACTTTTTTTTTTTTTCCTTAAAACACAGATTAATGGTGAGAGAAAGCATTCACTGGAGAAAAAGGATCAGTCTGACAGTCTAAGTGGTAAGAAATGCAATGTTCACACAGATGTGGAAAAGGTCTCCATATGACTATGCACCTGTCAGCTAAGCAGTTGCAATTCTTTTAAGGAGTTATTTCACAGTCAGAGTATTTTGATGAAATTCTAGTATCCTGCATTTCAGTAACAGTGACTTAGTAATTAATTAAGCTCTGTACTGCAGCCTTCATCACTTCTTTTGAACTTAGAAAGCTGTACTTAGTTTTTCAACAGTTTAATAACTGAAGCTGAACTAGCCCTAAACTAGCCCAATTTAGAAAGAAAAATGTCTCTTCAAATGATAAGAAAAAATATAGGCAAGGCTGAAATGTGTCAGCTTTCTCAGTTAAATAAGAAATTTTGCCTTTCCCCTCCCAACTTCCTGGTTTTTGTTCCTGTAATATGTGAAAGTGTTCTCTAAAATTCTTAACTGAAGAGGAACTTCCGCAGCATGTAGTTTACAAATGCTTGCCTATATAGCTTGATTTAAGTGAGACTGCAAAAAGTTAAACTAATTTATCACTGAAGTGTTCAGTGTTGCCTAATTCAGCACATCAGGTGCTAATCACTACAGTAGTGGGAGCAAAAGGTCCAGTATATTTATTCTATACTGTCTCACCTCCATGATTTTGTGGATTTTTCTGTTCCATCTGTTCTTAGTCCTGATTGCGCCAGTCAGATGTGGTCGTAGCTGTCTCCATTTATAATATAGCTTTTTACATCTAATAGTTTCTCTGTTTCAAGGAACAGTAACAGCTGAGAAACTGTTTGCAATGATGTCGGACAAAAATATTGAATTGATTATAATGGATGCTCGAAGATTGAAAGATTATCAAGAATCCTGTATTCCAAGATCTATCAGTGTCCCAGAAGAAGCTATCAGTCCTGGGTATGAAATAATGTTAAATGATAGTGAAATATTTAGTTTCATAAATTGACTGGAAAAAAGTTACATGCTTTCAAAGATTGTACACTTAGTTTTGGAGTCCCTGATATATACCAGTGGGCAAGATGTATCTGGACAGCTCTGTTCTTGCATGTACTGACTTTAAGCCAGAGCATATTTATTTTATACAAGCACATAAACATATATGGATTATATGTTGTTGGATAAAATGTCACTTCTACATTTGTCTTTAAATGCATGTTAATACATTTCAGAGTTACTGCTAATTGGATTGAAGCTAGACTCCCAGAGGATTCTAGAGATCCATGGAAGAGGAGAGGACACTTTGATTATGTTATACTGCTAGACTGGTTTAGTTCTGCTACAGACTTAAAGCTAGGAACAACTCTTCAGAGCCTGAAAGATGCGCTTTTTAAGGTTGGCAAGTTTCATGTTTTGTATTAATTCATCTCAATAAACAAGAAGGTCTTAAAGCACCTATAATTACAAAGTATTTGGAAGACTTAATGACACTTTAGGTGAACATCTTGGTTTAGTTTTCAAAGACTGCTTATTTTGATAGCAGAAATGTAGTCTGAAGTTTCACGTTCCCATGCTTGTGCTCTAGTAGAGGACATTATAATTTATTAAATAGGTAAACAGCAGAATGATTCAACTCCCCTCCTCAACAACTCTCTCATGAACTTAAGAGTTCTTGGCTGACAGAGTTACTTGGGAGAGTACTTAGTACTGTTTGTCAGAAACATTGTCCCCCTCTTTCCTGTTTTAGCAACAATAATTCCTTATTCATGCGAACTGGCTGGCCACCTGCATAGGCAGGCCAAAGAAGGCTAGCTTCTTTGCAGTCCTATCAGTGAGGGACTTCCTAGAATGGAGGGGTTTTGGTGAAGGAGACCCCAGAAATATTTTGAGCATTGTTAACTTTTCTGCATTATTGAATATAACTTTTAGAGAAACATGAATTTAAATTTGGACTTCATCAGTGCAGGGAGCTTATAGACTCAATATTAAACAGATGCTCAACATTTTCACGTCAGAACTCCGGCTATAGCTGTGTTGTCCTTACTCTTTATATAGGTGGCTCTTGTGAAAGACTGCACATCTTTGTTACCTAAACATTCAAGACTGGGATTCAGAGGTAGTTCAGGCAGTTCTCCCTGTCTATTGCTTTACAAATAGTCTCTGAGCCTCTGTGCCTTGTTCGTCTTCTAATACTGAGGACCTCAGGAGGGTGGCAGTCTGGAGCCCGAACTCTCAAGGGTTTTTCAGAAAGTTAACATCATGCTTTCTAAAGCCGATATCGCTAATCACTCAGCAAACTTACCAGATAAGAAACTGAAGCAAATATTTTAATAAAATATTTTTCTGCATGGAGGATCATTACCTGAAGTAGTAGTAAGTGGTTCTTTCTGTATTGGAAATATTCAGACCCTGTTGTAGGTAGAGCCAGGAACCTAACTGTGTTGGGCATTCTCCAAACACAAGGAGGATCCCTGTTCCCCAAAGGGTTTTTTGCAGCCTGCTTAATTCTTATTTAAAAATCTCAAAAATAACCTGTCTCAATGTAATGACTAGACACAGAAGTTTCAACACGAGTTGAAGAGTTTCTCTTCTATTTTTAAATCGTTTCATTTCAAACTTTTTTCCTTATAGTGGGAAAGCAAAACTATACTGCAGAATGAGCCTTTAATTCTAGAAGGAGGTTATGAAAACTGGCTCCTTTGTTTTCCCCAGTACACAACAAATGCTAAAGTAACTCCACCCCAGCATAGCAGGAGTGAAGCAGTGACTGTTTCTTGTAAGTATAAAGGATGCTCCTCCCAAGTATTTGTAATTACCAGATGCATCTTTAATCATTCAAATATGCTTGAGATAGCCTTGTTCTGGCTAAATCTAAATTTTGGGATGGAACATGGGGGTTATTTTGCTTTTGTGGGTTTTAAGTGCTCTCATGCTTCTCTCCCCCCTCCTAAAGTGGATTTTACATACCCATCTCTGGAAGAGCCAGCTCCTGTTCCACCTGTTGTTGCTATAAAGCCATCTCCAACAGAATTGATTGAAAATGAAGAAACAGGAGATAATTTGGAAGAGAGACTAAAATCACTTAACAGACCAAATGTACAGGATGCTGCTGTTCCAAAATCTGACAGTTCGTTTGTAGTTAATCCAGTATCAATTACAAGAAGTATCCCTGAGGTAAGCTGTGTTTCTTTTTCTCAGAGTTAGCATATGGTTAATTTATTAGAGACCCACCACACGCAGAAGCCTAAATCCACAAGGAAATACACTCAGTATTTAAGCCTTGTACGCAAGTATATTGGTACAAAGACTATTAGTGATCTGTGAAGCCATGATAACTAATCTGCAGAACTTTATGAAACTCAATATACTTAACATAATTGCAGAGCTTTTAATGAATATTTTTATGTGAGCACCTAAGAAATTGAAGGTTATCAATTGATCATTAATTCAGAAAGTCTATAAGCAAACTTCTCTACTCAAAACATATATGATGAAACACAGGGAGGGTAGTTAGGCTATGGCTTACCTTGGCTATTCCAAAGGCCTGTTTTCCAGCAACTCTATCTTCCTTCAAATAATAAAACATTTAGGTGGTGTGTCACTCTTGGCCCAGTAGTGAAAGTACGGGGATTTATTTCTTCCTTCTACAGGGATAAAAATTTCTAAAGACACCTTTGTAGAGTCCTTACACAAAAATAATGTTTTCCTTAAAAGACAAGGCTAAAGTCAAATTCTTCACTTTCAACCTTCTATATACTGCCTTTAATACAAATTTCAGTCTGTTCTTCCCTGAATCAGGCAAGCTTTTATTTCTTCAGAACATCTACTTCAGCATCAAAACCAACTTGCTCTCCTAGATCTAAGCATAAGTCATTCTTAAATACCTCTTCCCATCAAGCAGATCTGCCTTAATCACATGCTCTGGCACATGATTGAGAGAGGCAAGCCCAAATTAGGCTGCCTGATTGCTCTAAGATGTTCACCTTTGAAAGCTTGAAAATAAAGAGTTGTAGTAATCAGTGCTTAATGCTGTCCTTATGGTTCTCTAGGGCTTGTTGATTCTTATCTCACATCTGAAAATTAAGTGAATACCTAATTTCACTAACAAGCAATTTGAACTACCAGATTTAATGAAATTGAAAGTTTGCTATCTCTCTAGCAGGAGTCAACTTTATATCTTTATTCTCTTATAAATCTCACTTAGAAAAAGTTTAGCTAACAGAGTGGTAATAGCTGTAGTGAATTGTTGTTCTACACTTTGTGTTACAGGTTGATCGTACTAAAAAGCCTTTGCTAAAAATCCCTGATGATAACAGACCAAAATCTCAAAGTACAGTCAGCGATGGCCAGCCTGTTGAGAATGGACGGATAGTTCCAGACCGGTCCACAAAGCCATTATGTGATGCAAAGAGCATTCTGACAGAAGAAGAAAAAAGTCGTGTACATGCAGAAACTGCTGCTCTGTTAGAGAAAAACAGACGGGAAAAAGAGCTCCGGGAGAGGCAACAAGAAGAACAGAGACTCAAGCGAGAAAAAGAAGAACAAGAACAAAAAGCAAAAGAAGAACAGAAAGAAAAGGAACACAAAGAAAAGCTACAGCAATCCAAAGAGGACAGAGAACAGGAGAGGGATGAACAAATAAAAAGAGAACAGGAGGAAAAGGAGCAAGAAAGAGCACGCAAAGAAGCAATGGAAGCAAAAAAGCAAAATAAAAATGAACTAGAAAGCATTGGTGCAAAAAGGATTGAGATTGACAAAATATCTGCGGAAGAAAGAGAAAAAGGAACTCGAACACCAGAAACACAGAGACGGGCACTGGGCGATGCATCTCAGACCTTTGTGACTGCTTCAGGCAAGGTTAGTGAAAAAGAGAAAATCATCACCAAATGTGGAGTAGTTATTCAGGATGATTTGTGAGTGCATACTCTAGTATCGTACTAATCTAGAAGTTTTAAATATATCATTGGATTTTTATTTAGGCCACTTTTACATAAATGTAGAGGAGAAATTTAAAACCAAGACACAAATAGATTTAATTTTTTTTTGCAAGACAGTCTCAATTCTTGCTTGTAGGTGAGCAGCATGGAATCCCCATAGGATAATAAAACTTCCCACTGACATGGAGCTAGAAGGAATGGTTCATAGTCTGCAATTCTCTGTTTCAAAAATAGAGGCATGGTGGCAGTTTCTCTCTTGCACCAGCCCAGTACTGTATATTATACTGTTGTGACACATGCTAGGAACAGAATTGTATTATCGTAACAAACTCTTTAGTGCCCCCAGCTGAATAAATGCTGATATAACAGGATTTTGTTGACTAGCATAGGAAGCAAAGCAATACCCTAAGCTAGTATTTTTGCTGAGAACAGTCTGGTTCCAACTCTTTTGGAGGGATCACAGTTCCTTCTTTCCTCCTATTCTTGAAAAAAATTCCAAAATTTCTGAGAGTGTAAAAATCATCTAATCATGAAACGTGAGCCATTGGTGAAGCTGAGTTAATAACGGAACAGATGTCTTTAAAACCATTTCTCAAGAACATGCATTAGGATATTTTTCTCTCTCTTTGCAATTGCAGTTGTTATTTGACCAGACTTTGGTGCTTGTGTAATGCAAATGCACAAGGAAGCCAAAATAAATCTTCCTGGGCAACCTTAGCACAGTCATTCTTGAGCTGTTGACTGACAGTGCAACTTCACATAATCCCAAAATGACTGCCTAGGATAAATTCATAATGTTGGCTTCACAGTTTGCCTTTTTCATGGAGAGGCTTTGTCACAGTGAGAAGTAAAAGGGGAGAGAGTCTTTTATTTAAAAACAAACTGTAAACCCCACAGCTTTTAGGGAGGAAAGTAGTGTAGGTGGAACTTCTGCACTTCATTTCTGAGCCTTTGAAACTATGTAACAGACTGTCTTATTTGACACAACATTCAGCCTCAAAGGCTATTCCAGCGAATTGCCTATAGTATAGACGAGGAAGAATAAAAACGATATGTAGATACCTGTTCTAACCACTTCTTTGTGGCATGTGCATTTAACAACCAAAAAAGAGAATATAACTGCTTTTTCCCTATTTTGCTTTATCAGCATTCTTTACTGACATTCCAGATGAAAATTGAAAGCCTTCTCTCAAAATCTTTTACAGCAAACTGGGGTTAAAGGACAACCAGACAGTGGAGCTCAAAAGCCAGGACCCCTTAGAGAGGATTCTGAACAAGATACTGAAAGACTTAAAGTAAATACAATGTGTTGTATGTAGCCCAAACCAATCAAGCGCAGATGCTTTATGATTATTATGTTATGTTAAATTCCACCTCATTTTAATATTTAAAGTCATCATCTTAAGAAAAGACTATGTCATGTTTACAGCTGTTTGTTTGCATTTTTTCATTTGTCATATTCATCTGAAAAAAATATTTGAAGCTTTCACCAGAAGTCTTCATATGTTTCTGATGGCATTAACAAGCATTCCACACTTGTTTGTCATCTCATACATACTCCTTTGTGTACCACTTTGAAAGGGAGAAAAGATCATCCCTATGTGTTTAACAGAAGCACATACTCCTAATAAAGTAGCTTCTTTAGGGAAGAAATTGAGTATTCAGACTTTTGTGAGACTGAATTGTCCTTTTTTTCTGGAGCATGTCAAGAAACAGCTTTTGTTTAGACTGAGTGATAGAAAATAGTAGTACTATATTACCATTATAATAAATTGTATTTCCAGCTATGATCAAGGATTTCATATTGAACTGTTTTACACTGAATCATATAACTATATAGGGAAGTCACAGGCAGCTTGATGCTCTGCATAAGTAACTGTACGTACCTTACATTTCCATTTATTTATTAGTCTCAGCGGGAGCCGTTAATGAGAGCGCGAAGTGAAGAAATGGGAAGGATAATCCCAGGACTGCCTGCAGGTTGGGCAAAGGTAACTTTCTATTCTGATGTTACAATCAAGTGGCCTTGTTTAGTTTCATATTGCATTTCAGTTGTGTCTTATTTCTAAGTTAGATTTTGTTTGTTTGTTTATTTTTATTTTTTCCCCTTCAACTTCCACATGGTTATTTTCTGAATTTTAATGTTATTTGTAATGAAACTAGGAGAGCTCATCTGCTGTTTCTGGTATTAAGCAGTTGCTGTTTAATATGCATTTTGGTGAAAGTGGTGCCTTCCAGTAAATTTAATCCATTAAATATTGAGGCCAGTGCTGACTATTAACATCTCAATGTTTGAAAACCTCATGCACTGTTCTTACAGTCGTTTAAAAATAGGTAAGTAAGTTAATGATGGATTTTTACTTGGTTTTGAAACAATTTGTTTTTTTCCCCCAAGTTTCTGGATCCAATCACTGGAACCTTTCGTTACTATCACTCGCCAACAAATACTGTTCATATGTATCCACCAGAAATGGCTCCTTCATCCACTCCTCCATCAACCCCTCCAACTCATAAACCCAAGCCACAGGTGACCGTTGAACGAGAAAGAGAACACTCCAAACTGAAGCGCTCCTACTCTTCCCCAGATATAACCCAAGCCATTCAGGAGGAAGAGAAGAAAAGAATTCCTGTAACTCCTGCAGTCAATCGTGACAATAAGTATGTTCAATAAGTTATACCACAACTCGTGCAATATAATAGTATATAGGACTTTCTTTGTGTTTAACCAACTGAAATTCATTAGTATTTTCTAAGTAGGTTTGAAAGGATGCAAGAATGATAGACTTACATTGAACTTTTAGCAATTAAATTTATAGGGCAGTTGTGTTTTGAGAATTAATGTAATTACTATGTATTAACATGAACTTCAGAGGTCACAGTGTAACTGGACAATAGTTGCTTTTTAAGTTGTGGTATTTGTGTTAACATATTAAATGCCAGTCTTCTGACAGCTTGTGAAATGCAGAGTTTTCAGGTTTTAAACTGGGTTAAATCAACAGCTAATTCTTCATCTGTGAATTTAAAAAACAGACAAAAAAACCCAACACCAAAAACCCAAAACCAACTAGTATTGAATACCTTAAATAATGGTTGGTGTTTGGTGACATCTTGTGCCAGGATATTTCATTCCCTGTGAGGGAGGGTGGTTCTGTTGGCATATGTGCACAGCCTTGTCAAGTTTGAGATTCCTAAAAAATAATTTCTTCTTTACAGACCAGTCTGTTACACTAAAGCAGAAATTTCAAGACTCTCTGCATCGCAAATTCGGAATCTTAATCCTGTGTTTGGGGGATCGGGACCAGCTCTTACAGGACTTCGTAATCTAGGGAACACTTGCTATATGAATTCCATATTACAGTGTCTGTGCAATGCACCTCACCTGGCTGATTATTTTAACAGAAACTTATATCAAGATGATATTAACAGGTAACAATCTCTTATTCTCATCCTTTAATTTATAATTGAAGGTAAAAAATCTGCCTTTACAATTGTTAATTAAAAAAAACACTTAGTGGGGTTAAGGGGGGGTGGTTTGTTTTTTTAAGTAGGAGACATGCTAACTTGTAAGAATCTTGACATTTTCAAAATTTGTGTTTGTGATGAAATAGGTTTTACTGGACAGTCTTAATTAAATTGTGCTTACCAAATTCATAAATATAAGTGTACTAGAGTCTCCTAAAACCAAACAGAATATTTAAATAGCAGTTTACAAAACAAGCTGGAAACAGCGTACCTTCCATTAGCCCAGTCTTGAACATGGAGCCAAATTACAGTGCCAAAGTAGACAAAAATTTTAACTTGGTCTAACAGCCAGGTTTTTTTGGTCTAAAGAAATTACTTTGAAATTGGGAGAATGTCTTGAATTAATAATATTTAAAGAAAAAAAAAACTTATTTGAAGGGCTCACTATATAATTCTTTTTGGTCTGTTTAATTGTATAGGTCGAATTTCCTGGGGCATAAAGGTGAAGTGGCTGAAGAGTTTGGTGTAATAATGAAAGCTTTATGGACAGGACAGTATAAATATATCAGTCCAAAAGACTTTAAAATTACAATTGGGAAGATTAATGACCAATTTGCAGGATATAGTCAACAGGACTCCCAAGAATTGCTTCTCTTTCTAATGGATGGCTTGCATGAAGACCTAAATAAAGTAAGCAATACACTTGTAACAAATGATACATCTGTCAGATGATCAAGAGAAATAAATTTGTAAAAGACCCTCTTATTTCATAAGAAGATTATGTTACTGGAACCTTGTATAGAAGGAAATGCAAGTATTCAGAATTAAAGTAGAAATTTAGTTTGAAACAGTGTAACGTACTGAAGGGAGTAATGGAGGAAGCCTAACTAGATAAGAAATGGATGGCTACACTGACATGTTCAAATATTTTTGCAAATATTCAATAGTATACTTGCCTATAGATGAAACCTCATATTTTTGTATATGTTAATATATAGCTATGATATTTAAACTTCTGTTACCCAGGCTGACAACAGGAAAAGATACAAGGAAGAAAACAACGATCATCTTGATGACTTCAGAGCAGCAGAACTAGCCTGGCACAAACACAAACAGCTCAATGAATCCATTATTGTGGCACTCTTTCAAGGACAGTTCAAATCTACAGTGCAGTGTCTTACATGTCACAAGAAGTCACGAACCTTTGAGGCTTTCATGTATTTGTCGTTACCGCTTGCATCCACTAGTAAATGTACTCTGCAGGTACGGTGGGACTAGAAACAGTTGGTGAAGTAAAAGCATTTATCTGTGACTTCATTACAATGTTGCTCCTGCTCAGTCTTTTGTTGAAGGGTTTGGTCAATATTCCAGCTTAATTTATGCTAACCTGAAACATGAACAGATCTGAGTCTTCACTATTTTTTAATTTTTCTGAAGTTTAAAAAAAAAAAGGTTATTCCTTAAAAGTTTTAAAATACAAGCAGGATGGAAATACTGAAGCCACAGCAGCAGAAAAGACATGTATAGTATTTGCTTTTGTAGGTAATAGTATAAATATTCTGTGGTTGTAAACAAAGTATTGTAGGTGTATTTTAAAGGACTTGCAGCTAATTAATATATGCAGTAAAATTTACTTCTACACATGGATTTAACTCACTTTTCCTCATTTTTGTGAAACATAGCATGCAGGTACTTAATGCAGGTTAACAACCAAATAGGAAACAAACATTTTTGCTATGCTTTTGTAAACACCTGCCCTTCACAATCTCTGTTTGTATTTTGTTTTAGGAATGCCTTAGATTGTTTTCCAAAGAGGAGAAGCTCACTGATAACAATAGGTTTTACTGTAGCCATTGCAAAACTCGAAGGGATTCTTTGAAAAAAATAGAAATTTGGAAATTACCACCTGTTCTTCTTGTGCACTTGAAACGGTAAGAGAAATGGTGAAAATTAATTAGGATGAAGTGACCAGGCTGTCATGGAGATTGATTGTTCTAGTGCAATAGCTAACCATTTTTAATTAGAGAAAGATTCCGGATGTATTTCCGGTTGTAATGTTGCAAAAAATTTTATTTTCATCTGATGCCTCTTTTATTAGGCTGTAGTTCACAAAGCACTGTTACAAGTAATATCTTTTTATTTGTGCTAAGAAACACATGTGCAAGCATTAGCAAAACTGGGGGCCAAATGCTTTAGTTGATCTCATGTCCTGGTTGAAAACAGGGAAAACAAACATGCTTAATATTCTTAGATAGCTTGTGAACAACCTGTAACTTTTAATGATGCTTTTTAATTCTCTAGATTTTCCTATGATGGAAGATGGAAGCAAAAGCTTCAAACTTCTGTAGATTTCCCATTGGAAACGCTTGACCTTTCACAGTACGTTATTGGTCCAAAGAATAACTTGAAGAGATACAATCTGTTTTCCGTATCAGTAAGTAACCATGTTACATTTCCAAGTTCAGCTGATCTTTATGCCAAGACTTGGCTTGGCCTGTGTGATTTATCTAGGTTTCCAGGCTGCCTACCTGGTTGCAGATTAAGTTGTTGTATTCTAAAAAGAATTATTGGTATTTAGTAGAAATCTCACATTCTAGTTTATTTTGCTAACCAGGGAAGAAATGGCAGCTTTTGAGGCCATTAATTCTTTTCTTCTTATGTTTACAGAATCATTATGGTGGGTTGGATGGAGGGCACTATACAGCCTACTGCAAAAATGCTTCAAAACAACGCTGGTTTAAGTTTGATGACCATGAAGTTTCTGAGATCTCAGCATCATCTGTGAAATCCTCTGCTGCATATATTCTCTTTTACACTTCTTATGAACAGCGAGCAGTGGATATGGCCACATAAAGTAGTGTGGGTTAAGAAAACTGGTTTTCTTTTTATAAGAGCAAAGTAGGTATGGGAATGCATATAAATATGCAAAACTATGACAAACATAGTCACTTACAGATATGGGGATGGTTCCAGCAGCTTTTCTGCAAGCAAGCTCTTTCTGGTCAGTACTAGTGCTTAAAAATCAGAAGACTGATTAGTAATGCTTGTGGTAATACTGCCATCTGTGAAACCATTTAAAAAGCATACTTGCATTACCATTTATTTAAAAAACAACTATATTTTTAGTCTGCTCCAAAATTAAATTCTAGCTTAGTCATCTGAAATCTATTACCAAGTAGTTTAAAATGTCTTAAAATCCCAAGGCATATCTTGATTTTTATTTTTTTCTTTCACTGTTATGGCCTTTTCACATTTCTAACCTTAAGCTTGATTCTACTGTGAATACTCTAGAATGATGTAAACAGTTAGGAATGTAAGTGTACATATTGATTGCATACTTGCACATCAGAACTATGTATATAATAAAATGTTGTCCTTTTTGTGAGAATCTCTAAAACTCAGAGGACTGTGTTTATTTGCCAGCTCTAATTGCAACACTACTTAATAAAAAAGCAGAGCTGTATTTTTTTTCTGCTAGCTTTTGTCAATATTTGTGCACTTCAGAGTTAGTCTAAACAAACAAGATTTTCCTTTTTAATTTTTTAATATAAATTTTCATGTACACATGCATTAAAAACCTTAATGAAGAAATGATTTAAAAATATATCCTGTTAAATGTATGTTTGGGTTTGGCGTTTTTATTCTCAACTAGTTGTACAATGGTCAGGATTCTACGAATGAAAGTCTGAATTATAGACAGTTAAACGTTCTTCAGATTAAAAAAAAATACTACTTTGTGTAGAACTGATCAGTTTAAAAACTGTTTTAGTTGCATCTTGTGCATTTTCCTGCTCTGGATTTGGGTTAGTTTTCCCTCTCTGATTGGGTTGGCATTCAAAAATCTTAAATTATACATTCTAAGCTTTTATCTGTCTATGTGCCTGTGTCTTGCTGATGGAATTAAGACCAGGGTTGATGATTGTTTTCCAAAAGCTTAGAAGCTGCAAACAAATCTGCAGTGCTAGAGGGACAAAAGTGACAGTACCAGAATAATGTCTTTTTATTGCTTATATTAATGGTCACTTCATGCCCTGCTCTCTTCTGAAACACATACCCTCAGTTGTCTGGTTGTATGCTTTCAGCTTAGTATTCTACTATCAGTTTCTGCAAGGCAGCTTAAAACAATGCAATATATTTAACCAACAGAGAAAGGGGAATTTTCAGGTAGGTGCATCTATACGCTCAGCGTTTGTGTAGTGGGTGTTTGGTAGCGGGGGAGGGGGTAGCTCCTGTGAGAAGCTGCTAGAAGCTCCCCTGGCTCCAGGTTGGACCTGCTGCTGGCCAAGGCCAACCCAGTCAGTGACAGTGGTAGTGCCTCTGGGATAACAGATTTAAGAGGGGAAACATGTAGTGGAGAGAGGAGTGGGATATGAGAGAAACACCTGTGCAGACACCAAGGTCCCTGAAGGAGGGGGAGGAGGTGCTCCAGGCACCGGAGGAGAGGATGCCCCTGCAGCGCCATGGTAGGACAGCAGGCTGTCCTCCTGCAGCCCATGGAGGTGAGCAGGGGAGCAGATGCCCACCTGCAGCCTGTGGAGGAGCCCACACCGGAGAAGGTGGATGCCCCTGAAGATGGCCGTGACTCCATGGGAAAGCCCATGCTGGAGCAGTCTGTGCCTGAAGGACTGCAGCCTGTGGAAGGCACCCACGCTGGAGCAAGGGAAGAGTGTGAGGATTCCTCCCCCTGAGGAGGAAGGAGCGGCAAAGACAATGTGTGATGAACTGACTGCAAGGTGTTTTAAGATTTGGTTTTACTTTTCATCCTGCTCTAATTTGATTGGTAACAAATTGATTTGGGTTTTTTTTCCCCCAGGTCAGGTCTGGGTTTTGCCTGTGACCATAATCGGTGAGTGATCCCTCCCTGTCCTTGTCTCGACCCACGAGCCTTTCGTTATATTTTCTCCTCCCCATCCCAGTGGGGGGGGAGTGAGCGAGTGGCCGCATGGTGCTTTGTTGCTGGCTGGGCCTAACCCACGCCAGTGTTCTTTTGAGGGATGTACGAGGTTTGTCACTGAAAACAAACAGACCATGTACAAATGGAGCGGATGCATGTTCTTTAGCAGGCTTGGAAGCTGTAACTCTTCTCTCTAGAAATTACTTGGTGAAAGACCACAACAGATGATTGGTAGTGCAAATGATCTAGTTTATTGATGAAACAGGACTTGGCTAATGCTGCCAATGAATTCTAATTGCTGGCCTACTCACTGTTCGTTTTCCATCACTAGCAGATTTTTAATGGGTGCAGAGAAGGCCTTGACAAATGTAGAATAGGAGATACGCTGTGTCAGACTGCACTGAGGCATTTGGGATCTTGGTGATCTGTGCATCGTCGAAGTTGTACCAGTTTTTGGTGGCTGAGTGCTTGCAGAACGCCGTGTAGTGGCCATCATCCAGAAAACCAGAGTGGTTCTGTAACAAACAACAGGGTCTGTTAAAACAGAAGTCTCGCTCTTTCTCCTTACAGGCAAAGCTAGGAATTGGCAATCATTTTTTGTTTGCGCCTGGAAAAGATGGGAGAGAAGATTCTAGCCCCCTTTGGTCTACAGTGAGGAATGTTAATTCAAATAAATGCTTTAAAACAGAGCAAATAGATGATGATTATGCTTCTCCATTTTTGCAATGTTAAATTTGCAGCCCAGCTATTAGCCCTGATATGGGTCACTATAAGCAGGCCCCACTTGCAGTGAGTAATGGAAAAAGAGACCATTTAATCCTTATTTATAAACAGGATCCATGCAGGATCAGCTTGTGAGTTTATGCTGAGGAGGCTCCAACCAGGCATTATGTGCCAGGAGTGTGTGCTTTTTAAAATTGGGATGTGGGGGAAGGAGGGAGAGAGAAGCGATAACTTCTCCTCTCTCCCTTGGTTACATACTGTTACTGGAATATGTCCATGGCAGGTAAAAAAAAAGAAAGAAAAGGTGCATGAAAAACATATCTAACACTGGCTTCATCTTCTCCGTGAGGCCAGGCTTTACAAATAAAAGCAGGAAAGGCAAAGCTCACCACTACAGCACACAAGCTGTACTCTGCATCCGTGCAGAAAAGTGGGGAACTGTAGGGAGAGAGATCCAGATTGCTGAGTGGATAGCAGATGTCAGTTGAGAGTTTCCTTTTGTGCTTGCCTTGCCATTCAAACCTGAAACAAATTTTTGAACTATTGTAAATAACACTAAACTTACTTCTTTCTTGCATTGTGGTGGTTGCTTAACTGATTTTCCTAGGGGAAGGGAAAAACAACAAATAACTACCCAGTGTTTTGAAAGAGAAAGATCTGTATTAATGTTGAGTATTACAGTAAACTGATAGAAAATGCACTAAACCTACCAGAGATGTCCAGCAAGAAAAGCAAAGCTCTTGCTTCCTGATCCTTTTGTCTACTAGAAATGGACACAGGTACCAAAAGCAGCCAGAAATCAAATCTCTGCATCACTGTCACTGTGTCCTAAACATTTGGGACTGCACTGCTGTTGTCAGCTCTTCTTCTGTGCCAGTCTCCATCCCTCTTTCTTCTGTAAATTTTAGTACAACACTATACTTTTAAACATTTATAATGTGGCCAAGGGCTGCAGCTGGGGACCACAAGTTCCTCTGAGCATGTCAAGGAAAGCAGATGAATAACGGGCAACTAAATAATAACTTTACATAATGTAGTTCTAGGAAGCCAAATCATTCCAGAGTAATTTTCCTTATAGGTGGGAAGTTGTTAGGAATAAATTCTTAATAAATTTAGCAGTTGGCCACATGTGGCTAGTAAAGTCTGCTAATCACGAGCTCTTACACTGATGTACCTCTCTGTTTAGTAAACCCAGTTGTTTAGACCTGATTTAGTTAAGGGATAAATAAAAACACAGTGTCTCAGCTGAAATAATGACAAGCAAAATGCCCTGTTTCAGTCCTGCCCTAAGAACCCAAGTCACAATCTCTCCCACTTGCCCCAGGAACTCATTCACAGGGATGTCTGACCACATGAACTGCTGTACTAATCTGTAGTCAGTCAGTCCTCGGTGGAGTTTTTCTTCCCTTTGGAGAAGAGATCCCAAAATCAGTGAATGAAATTTGGTGGGTTTCAGTACAGAGTAAGGCAGAACACCTTGTCTGAGATTTCAGGAATGCAGCTTGCTTGTTTGACAGGTATATTTCTGTAACTGCCCATTTAGCTTCCAGGTATCAAAAGTACTAAAAATACTCATTTGCAGTGATTTTTTTTCCTTTTATGTAAATGGAAGTGATGTCTCACAAATCCCAGGAAATGGCCATGTCCTACCCCATATAGACTATACCTCTTTAAGTGGAAAATAATGATCTGCGGTGCCTTGGTTATGGTGGCCTTTACTGTAGCATCTTGTTTTGTTCCACACCAGGAACACTGGATTTGGTTGTTCCAAGTCAGTATGTCTTGCTGAAAGAAACATTTGAGACAGTCCTGTCAAAGAAGAAAAAAAAAAAAATTTAAAAAAATGTCAAACAGCTCTCCACCCCTGAAGGTCCTGACCAAGGTAAGAGACAGGTTTGCCATATTTTGGAGCTCTCTTCCTAATCGAAGCATGACGTAGCAAGGCTAACATTACAAGTACACTTGAAACACAAAGCTGCCAACATTGGCTTCCTTTTCCCCCCCAAATGAGGAAATACTTGGATGAGTGAAAGAAACCCTCAAGGTTACTATTGAACAATCTTAACATCCCTCACCCATGGCAACTCAGGAGCGTCGCTCCCATAACCTTACCAGCCTCCGTGGTCCAGAGATGAGTATAGAAACCCCACATCTCTTAGGACTAGTTCAAAGACTGTCCGTTAGTGCCCACGAAACCAAAGTAACTAAAAACCTATATCTTTTTAATAACGCGTATTAGTCTAAGCCACCTATTGCCACATAAAGCAGAAACCAGCAGGAATGTAGTAGACGTCGTACCTGCAGAGAGCATGCGCTTTTGGAAGGGATGGGCAGGGAAAGAACAGTGAACCTCTCGGGTCTGTCGATGGTGGTCTTGCATTCCAGACACATGATATCGTAACTGAGTTGTCCCTCAAATAACTTTGTGATAATAGATGTTTCACTGACACTCCCTCTGCTTGGTTTTCCATCAGTTACGCACCTTCTTTTGCTCGACTATACAGAAGAAAAAAAATGAACAAAATGTAAGGAACCACCTGTTTCAGAAGTGCCTTCACTGGGTTTTAATGGTCACTGCCCACTGCCTGTGTAGGCTAGTAGTTAGTCTTGTCACAGAACTCGGCTCTAAAATGCTATTACTTTACGTGATGTTTCATACATGCAGAGTAAGCTAAATTCCTTTTCTGAGAGAAATTAAACTAAAATGTAATATTGTAGACATTAGATGGGAGGGATTTAATTGCTAGACAAGCTCTTTATCAGTAGGTCTAAAGAGGAGAAAGGTAGACATGGGGACATGGCAGACATGAAGGTTTCAGGTAGATGAAAAACGGGAAGAATGTAAAGCGTGGAAGGAGCAAGGAGAGGGAGGGGTGAGGATAATGGAGCTACAGACAACATTATCATTTAAATGGGGCTTGCAATTTGATGTAGCATTAGACAAGAAGCAAATGAATTCTTGTGTGTTCATGGGTACAAAACAAAGGAAGAAAATTACAATTTTTAGCAGCCACGTCATGTAGTTCAGAAGAGGAGGACAGGCAATTATTACATGGAATGCTAAACCATGAAATGCAAAGAGGAAACAGCTACAGCCCCAGAACACCACAGGTGGGCTCTTACCTTCTTGAGACCCTCGTGGAGCTCATTCAGCACACAGATCAGAAACTCCTGTGCATCCTGCTGCGTCCTCTTGCCAAAAGTTGGGTACCGCTTCCCAAGGACTGAATAAAAAACCTCCGGGGAAACACAGTCAAACTCTCCAAGCCACATATCAGATATCAACCAGCCAAAGGCAGTCGCAGACTCACCATTCTCTCTTGGAAAAAATAAACGTAAGTTTCAGGTAAAGTATGAAGAGATGGTGGCTCTACCTTCAAATGGGAACATAATACATAAACTTAGAAAATATACACAGGTACAGTATTGCTCTGTCAGCCTGTCATTTAGTTTGAGGGTCTCCACAGATACTAGAAAGTAGTAGGAGTCATCATCGAGACAGCAATGAGAGTAACTGGTATTACTGTCAAAATGACAAAGTATAACACTCAAGTTACGCAGCAAGGAAACGACTCAGGGTTTCAGAGGAAGGAGAAGGAAACCAGCCTGTGGCCAATTTGACTGTAACTGCCTGGTGGGGAGCTAGTAGGTGGCTGCCTCGGACATTCTCACGGCAACACATATCCTTTGGAAGGAAAATGGCAGTGCCAAGCAGAAAAATACAAGTAGCTTGAATAAATCAACTTACTTGTGTAGGACTGCTTTGTGCTTTCCTGAGAGGAAATACTCCACAAGCGGTGGCACGCTGCAAAGGCACTGCAAAATTGCGTTCATGTAGCAGGTGTTGCCCAGATTCCTCAGGCCAGTGAGCCCTGGGTGCTGGCTGTTCATCTCCTCCATTGGTTCCTTGCAGGAATACTTCACGCTTTCCAAACAAATGGAGTCATACTTCCACCTCCTAGGAAAAAACCCACAACAGTGGAAATCTAAAATGCTGCAGTGCTTTTTCTATTACATTTTTTAGAAAGCAGTACTGTCTTGAAGAGATGTTTCCTGCTGTTTCAGGATCTTCTTTATAAGTTACACACATTTACTTTCATCAAGCTAATACAGTAGTAAAGACTCTCTATTTCCCACACTAAGCTCTTCCCAATGCAGTGAGATACATCATTAAGAAGTATTATTTAAATACCTGAGGTTTTAGAGTTAGTTATTCCTAAAATTCCACTCAGTCTTTGACTCCATACACAATTACTGAAAAACTATAACCAGATGTAAATAACTACCTCAAGCATTTCTCCCTACAGAATGCATATTGTATTTAATTTCCTCAGTTGTCTGATACTTATTTCCTAAAACCATAGGTTGCAGTCCAGATGCTACACAAACAGGTTGCTCTTTAGACTTCTGTCATAAAATGTTACTTAATTCACATTAAGAAAATTTTAGTAGGTTTGTTTTCTTGCTGCACAAGTCTGTCCTGGACCAAACTGTCCCCATCTCCAATTAGGCAGAGAGATCTGAACACAGACCCTGCACAACCCAGATGTGCTCGCCAATGTTCCCATTCTTGAAATTCTAAAGGCTGCCTCTTCTTATTATGATGCAGAAGGAAGTAAAATGCTGAAACCTCAATAATCTTTGTAGAACAAGAAAAGCCATTTCTTTCCCTTCAGCTGAACACCACTTGCCCAAGTTGCCATTTCTGGAGGTGTCCCAGGCTGACAGTCATTTTCTATCATCTAATAGCTACAAAACAGCTACAGAACTGTTTCCTTTTAAATTTCAGTAACAGCAGAGCCAATGTTTCCAAACAGCTCTACCTATATACCAGTCTCCTGTGAAAAAGCTTAATTCCCTCTTTTATAGCCATCCCCGTGAAACGCCAGCTTGGAGGAGAAAACACGTTGGGACCATCGGGTATGGAAGGTGGCTGGGAAGCCACCAGCAGCCTTGCAGGGAGCCTGTGCTTGCCCCAGCTCAGGGAGGCGGCCTCTTGCTCTCTTTTCCTCGTATCTCACCTCTTCCGTCCAGTTCCATGGCACAACTGGCACGGTCCTGCGTGTCCCATCCCCTGGCCTACCCTCACCCCGTAGCTTTGTGATGCCGTCCTGTTCCATCAGTTCTCATCCAGGGGAATGGGCCCTGCCTGACCTGCCTCCACCTCCTTCCTACGTGCCACCCAAAACAACCTTGGGCAGAGATAAGCACCCACCCGTTCCACCGGGCGGAGAGTTTCAGCCTGACCCGCGTTTATTTGTGTTTGTTCATACCCATATTAGCGTCTATTATTGCCATGCTCTGATGGAAGGGCAGTGATAACTGAGGGTGTTGACCATAAAAAGATGGAACTACCTCAAAACATCACACTGAATTAGTTTATTGGTGTTTAGAAAATTTTCCTGGGAAAAAAAGGGTAGTGGTAAAGAAGTGTCTTTTAATAAGCTAATGAGACAGTGTAGTTGATCCCTGAATTTCATACATCACTGAAGAGCAGCAGGTTTTCTGTATTTAACGTACAATTTGGGAAGTAACAATTATCCACAGAAGAGGCCCAGGAAGCCAGTGAAAAAAATCTCTATTTATCTTACTTGTTAAGCTTGAAGCAAAGGATGTCTGCCAGCACTCTTTGGACAGCTTATCTGCTGCCACTGCTATTAATCTTCCGAATTGTGTATCTGCAAACTGAGATATAAAAGCAACACACACACACACTCCCAAACTACCATTCAAAATCCAATCTACATTTTTGCAAATGGAACTGTAATACTGTACGTACTTTACCAAGAGTTTCAAATGGTTTAAAATCTAAATTATAATCCTGTAGGTTAAACTTAAAAGTTGTAACAAATATGTACAAACGCTTGAATACATACCAATATGTAAATACACTCACAGTTGGTTTTCTTCCACCCTGAAATATTTGTTTAAAGTTTTGTTGATAAATCTCAACTAGTTAAGAGTTCAATCCTGCCTCTTTCTGCAAATTTATTCAGTTCAAATATGCAAAATATGAGATTGAAATACAATGGATTTTCCCCCATGGGGCTGTGATTGTTTGTAACTATATGGAGGTACTTTGTCAAAATGCTATAGGTAAAACGCAGAGACAAGTACATGTTGCAGATTTATCAAAAGGCCTGCTGGAGAGCAACTGCAGTTTACTTGTTTTGCCTTGGATAATAGAAATGCACCAGACATTTCCATTACACATGCAGAGTATTTATGCACTTATTCTTATCTCTGTGTAGGTATAGACTGAAGCCTGTACAGAAGTATACGACTTCTGTAAATTCTCTGAAAGCCTGTTTTGATTCTCTGAAAGCCCTCATTCTCATTTCTGTGAGAGCATCTCCAACGTTTCTATGCTTCCAAGGCTCCTTGCTTATTCCTGCAGCCCTTCGGGGGAAAAAAAGTGTGAATGAACTTATAATAATATACACTAATACAGAAATAAAATTCAAACTGGAATTAGAACATTTGCAACATTGGAGAAAATATCAAGAAAGGACAAGAACAGCAAGGAGTTCATTTTACTTTACTGGAATTTAACCACTTAGATAAATTGTATTCTGTGGGATGACTCTCCATATTTTCCTGGATTTATCTTTTTCATAGAATGGCTTGGCTTGGAAGGGGCCTTAAAGATCACCCTGTTCCAAGCCCCCTGCCATGGGCAGGGACACCTTCCACTAGACCAGGTGGCTCAAAGCCCCATCCAACCTGGCCTTGAACACTTCCAGGGATGGGGCATCCCCAACCTCTCTGGGCAACCTGTTCCAGTGCCTCACCACCCCCACAGTGAAGAGTTTCTTCCTTACATCTAATCTAAATCTACCCTCTTTCAGTTTAAAGCCATTACCCCTTGTCCTATCACTGCCTGCCCTTGTAAAAAGTCCCTCTCTGGCTTTGCTGTAGGCCCCCTTTAGGTACTGGAAGGCTGCTATAAGGTCTCCTTGGAGCCTTCTCTTCTCCAGGCTGAACAGCCCCAACTCTCTCAGCCTGTCTTCATAGCAGAGGTGCTCCAGCCCTCTGATCATCTTCGTGGCCCTCCTCTGGACTCACTCCAACAGGTCCATGTCCTTCTTATGTTGGGGGCCCCAGAGCTGAACGCAGTACTCCAGGTGGGGTCTCACAAGAACGGAGTAGAAGGGGAGAATCACCTCCCTCGACCTGCTGGTTATGCTTTTTTTTGATGCAGCCCAGGATACGGTTGGCTTTCTGGGCTGCAAGCGCACATTGCTGGGTCATGTTGACCTTCTTGTCAACCAACACCCCCAAGTCCTTCTCCGCAGGGCTGCTCTCAATTCACTCATCGCCCAGCCTGTATTTGTGCTTGGGATTGCCCTGACCCATGTGCAGGACCTTGCACCTGGCCTTGCTGAACGTCATGAGGTTCACATGGGCCCACCTCTCCAGCCTGTCAAGGTCCCTCTGGATGGCATCCCTTCCCTCCAGCGTGTCGACCGCACCACACAGCTTGGTGTCGTTGGCAAACTCGCTGAGGGTGCGCTCAATCCCGCTGTTCCTGTCGCTGACAAATGTTAAACAGCACCAGTCCCAGTACCGACCTCTGAGGAATGCCACTCATCACCGTGCTCCACTTGGACATCAAGTCATTGACCACAACTCTTGGAGTGCAACCATCCAGTCAATTCCTTATACACCCAGTGGTCCATCTATCAAATCCATGTCTCTCCAATTTAAAGACAAGGACGTTATGCGCGGACAGCATCAAATGCTTTGCACAAGTCCAGGTAGATGATGTCAGTTGCTCTTCCCCTACCCACCAACACTGTAACCCTGTTGTAGAAGGCCACCAAATTTGTCAGGCAGGATCTGCCCTTCGTGAAGCCATGTTGGCTGTCACCAATCACCTCCTTATTTTCCATGTGCCTTAGCATAGTTTCCAGGATTCACTCCATGATCTTGCTGGGCACAGAGGTGAGACTGACTGATCTGTAGTTCCCTGGGTCTCCTGTTATTCCCTTTTTAAAAATGGGGGTTATGTTTCCCCCTTTCCAGTCAGTGGGAACTTTACCAGACTGCCACGACTTCTCAAATGTGATGGATAGTAGCTTAGCCACTTCATCCGCCAGTTCCCTCAGGACCCACAGATGCATCTCATCAGGTCCCATGAACTTGTGCACCTTCAGGTTCAGATGATCTCGAACCTGATCTTCTCCCTACAGTGGGCACTTCTCCATTCTCCCAGTCCCTGCCTCTGCCTTCCGTGTGACTTGGGTGGTATGGCTGGAGCACTTGCCAGTGAAGACTGAGGCAAAAAAGTCATTGGAGTACCTCAGCCTTCTCCATGTCCTGGGTAATCAGGTCTCCCATTCCCTTCCGGAGAGGGCCCACATTTTCCCTAGTCTTCCTTTTATCACCAATGTACCTATGGAAGTTTTTCTTGTTGCCCTTGACGTCCCTGGCCAGATTTAATTCTATCAGGACTTTAGCTTTCCTAACCCGATCCCTGGCTGCTCAATTTCTCTGTATTCCTCCCAGGCTACCTGTCCTTGCTTCCACCCTCTGTAGGCTTCATTTTTGTGTTTGAGTTTGTCCAAGAGCTCCTTGTTCATCCATGCAGGCCTCCTGGCGTTTTTGCCTGACTTCCTCTTTGTTGGGATGCATTGCTCCTGAGCTTGGAGGAGGGGATCGTTGAATATTAACCAGCTTTCTTGGGCCCCTCTTCCCTCCAGGGCTTTATGCCATGGTACTCTACCAAGCAGATCCCTGAAGAGGCTAAAGTCTGCTCTCATGAAGTCCAAGGTACTGAGCTTGCTGTGCGCCCTCCTCACTGCCCTAAGGATCTTGAACTCCACCATTTCATGGTCACTGGAGCCAAGGCTGCCCCTGAGCTTCAGATTTCCCACCAGCTCCTCCTTGTTGGTGAGAACAAGGTCCAGCACAGCACCTCTCCTCATTGGCTCTTCTATCACTTGGAGAAAGAAGTTATCATCAACACACTCCAGGAACCTCCTGGATTGCTTATGCACTGCTTATCCCTCCAACAGATATTGGGGTGGCTGAAGTCCCCCATGAGGATCAGGGCTTTTGGACATGAGGTTGCTCCTAGCTCCTATCTGTCTATAGAGGGCCTCATCCGCTCAGTCTTCCTGGTCAGGTGGCCTGTAGCAGACCTCACTACAATGTTACCTGTCCCTGCCCTCCCCTTTAATCCTGACCCATAGGCTTTTGGTCAGCTCCTCATCAATCCCCAGGTGGAGCTCCATGCACTCCAGCTGGTCATTGACATAGAGGATGACACGCCCTCCTCATCTCCCCTGCCTGTCCTTCCGAAAGAGCCTGTATCCTTCCATTCTAATGCTCCAGTAGTAGGAGCCATCCCACCACATCTCTGTGATGCCAATGGATCATAGCCCTGCAGGTGTGTGCACATCTCTAACTCCTCCTGTTTATCCCCCATGCTACATGCGTTTGCATAGAGGCATTTAAGTTGGGCCCCCGATGAAGCTGACTTACTGACTTTTGGTTTTGACAAAAACAGTCATGGTAAGTATCCGCTCCTAGTTTGGAATACAGGGTACACTGCCAGCAGCTTGCATTTTTCTCCCAGTTAAGGAATTTTTGATGCTTTGTGTAATTTTTCTCAGTGTCTCCTTTATCCTTCATTTTAGCAGCTTTTCCAGTCTAAAAAAAACAAACCAAGAAAAGTAAAAATCAAAACTAGTATTTTGATGATGGGATATATAGCTTCAGATTTTGTTAGGGTAAGAAAGGGCTAACAAGGCTTTCTGACTTTGGGTCACTAGCTTACCTGCCATGCAGTTATAAATATCCCTTCAAAGAAAGATAACCAATAATATAAATTGGTTTTATTCTTCTGTCTTCCCATGAACCATTTTTGTCACTGGCGAATGACACAGGTGCTTCCAGAACTCATCTCTCCATGTTCCTAGTTGCTCATGGCATACCTTTCCTACCCCAGTGTCTCTCACAACTGGCAGATTTGATTGACACAGCTGCATCCTGGTTCCCCCTCTACACTGCTGCTCCCTTCCCACCACCTGCTGGGGCTCAGGGGATGTCCCTCCCCAGTCTCCACACGTGAGTGGAACAGGAGCTAGATTATATTACTTATTAAGTCTTACTTAGAACAAATACCGTATTTTCTACCATAGACTTAACAGGACATACTGACTGATACGCGTGTGGGATGGAGGAAGTCAGATGTTTCATGCAGACTTGGGGAAAGGCTGAGCTAAGGCCACGGCAGAGGCTGAGGAATGACCACAAACATCTGACTCGGAAGAAAAAAATATTCCAGCAAGTTTCTACAACAGATCTGCTCAGTTGCAGCAAGGGTGTGAGGGATGAGGAAGCTTCCTCCTGCCTCATGTCACCTTCCAAGGACAGCTTTTGTTCATAGTTAATTGCATTTTTGTGGAAACAAGATGAGAGAAGGCTACCACTGGTTGTAATGGTCATTACTCACATCTGAAAAGGGAAAGCCTGAAGTTTCAGTCTCAGAAAATAATCAGCTCACCATTTTTCTTGATTTCAAAGCTCTCTACAAGAAAGAGTTTTTCAGATACTGTTCAAAAAGCAATTTGTCTCCTAATCCTCCTCTTCCTGCTCTGCAACACCCCTCAGCACTTGTTGGGGCTTAGTTACCACTTCTACTACTACTTATATCACTATCTGTATCTCATACTTAGCACAAAACCAACAATATAGCAGCATGGCACAAACACGTAAAACCACTGCCTGGATTTTTTTTTTTTTTTTAAATTAGCTTCTGGTGTAGTGCAACAACAGATGCTAACATGTATTCACCCTTCTACATGGTTAAATTGTACTGAGATATATTTCATTATTACTAATGAAACAGTAATTAGCCCCATACCCCCGGCATATCCTGCCTTTCCTGCCCACTTCATCTGGAATCTCCATGTCAGGAACTTGTTCCTTGATTTTCTTGGCAAACTCCTGTTAGCGGACCAAATATTCTCATCATCCGCTCTAAAAAAGCAAAGGCACAAAAATAAATTACAACTGCCAAAGGCTTAGTAGCTACAGATTTTTCACAAGCTTTATGTTTACAGTTATGTGCTAGTGCATGCAACCACAGTATTTTCTAGAGTAATTTGGTACGCTTAAGTTCTGGCCCCACTGTAGCTGATACAAAGAAATTGTATCTTGATTTCCACTGCATTAATGACAAGCATGAACACAGCCAACTATTTATTTAGAGCAAGAGCACCAACTAAGGTATGTTGTAAAATATACTGAGAACTGTAGACAGAAAGAAGGAACCAAGTAATTTGTTTTTCTTATACAGGACAGGGAACAATGACACTGCAAAGTATTTAGCAGTTGGCAGCATTAACAAGGGCTGTTTAAACTTCTACTAATTCTTAAAAACGTTCTTACCAAAAGTAAGAGTTCTTGCCTTCCTACAGAGGGGAACACATTAAAGAAAAGAAGGAAGATAACTTGAAGTAATATATTGAAAAGCAAGTACTATGGTCATACACAGGCTGATGGCAGCATTAAAAAGCACCTTTTGAAACCATTACTGAGAAACAAGAAGTTAAATTCAACCTATAATAGCGGTCATGCAGGTAGAACAAAATTTGTATTGAAAACTATAAACCACTGAAATAATTTTAAAAAGACTATAAATCCATATAACTGAATTTTATTCCTAGTACTAAAATCAGCAATGCTAACATTCCTCATTCAAGAAGGCAAAAGCATATGCTTATTCTTGCTTTTTGTGGAATCTGAATCAAGACCTTAATTTACTATTTTGACATAGCATGATACACAAATCCATATCAGTACTATCTGCTGCAAGCTCAGGGGCTGAGAATTAACTCACCATTACTCTCACTACAAAATTGATTTCTTGCAAGAAAAAGTGTTAATTTGAAAAAGGAAGATTAAATCATCAGAAGTCTTTTCAGAAGCACTGTTATATTTAAAAAAAAACAACTTTTTTTTTTTCCCAATTGATCTTTTAGGAACATTCAACATGAACTGTTACCGCCAAGTTTTCAGCTGTGGTCTTTCCCCCCCTCCAAATTCCTGCAGTGTTAAGTGTTGTGGCATTAAGTGAGATGCAACCACAAAGAACTAAAGTGTAGGAAATCACTGCCACAGGCTTAAAAACCAAATCCCTCCTTTTCCGAATCACATGGCTGCTGGGCAGCAGCTAAGAAACCAGCTCCGAAGAAGACTCACCTTTGCGTATTTTACCACAATGTATTTGAGATTGGTTTCCTCTGAAATGTTTCAGCACCTAAATACTGCAAGAAAGCAGTCAACAATGCTGAATTTGCTGGTTTAATTAAAAAACTAAATCAGCACACTCACATATTTGAGGTTTTTGCATAAAGAAATATTGATGCTGGAGGAAATTAAAGTGCATTTTAAAACATAAGTTACATAAGCAACCAACACTAGTCTACAAGTACATAAGATTCAGCTTAATATGTTATTCAATGGTTTTTCTTCTAATGAAAATATCCTGAGGATGGTGGTAGGGAATCAAAACTATCTGTCAAGGAAAATAATGTAGCTTACCTATTTCCCTATATGAGAAATATTCTTTAAATACCCTCTTAGTAGGAAAGTCACTGAAGTATTTCAGATTTTTAGTAAAAATAATTAGAGAAGGTTTGAATTATATTCCTGTATTTAAAAACTAGGTTCTAAAAAGATATGCTGATACTTGGGTTTTGGATAGTAAACAGAAGTTCCAATGCTGCTTCTACTTTCCCCCTCTTCAGTAACCTAAAGGAAATTTAAAAGCTAAAGGATCACAACTCTTCTCTATTCATAGAGCACTTCAAGAGTGATGAGGTTTCAGCAGAGGACTGACACTTGATTTTCTCAACCAAATTAAATTACACAGGCTAATCTTCATGTTTCTGCAGCCTGACATCAATAGGACATGGTATTATCCTAACACGGACAGGCTACTTCTTCAAACTAACTTCGGGTTTTTTCTATGCCACCACACTTTTCCAATGCCTTCCCTGAGGATACTTACATTTATGATTTTTTTTCTGCTAGTGTGAAGGAGAAGATAATTTGTGAAAGTTGTAATTTCACCCCCTCTCCCCAATTTAGACATGTGCTTCTCATAACTCTAGCTCTAAGTCTCACATGAACTAGTACCCATGCCAGGAAGATGCACAAACATACGTACAGTATTAACCACTCCAAGTCTTACGTATGTTCCCCAACTCTATTTGTCCTTTTTGGTCTTGGAAAGGCTTCAGGCCCTAGTCACTGCAACACTGAGCAGAGGGAACACTCCCCACTATCACACACACCCATCACACAAAAGTCACACCTGTGTGTTTTGTTAAGAAATGAGTCACAGGCAAAACTACTGAAGACAGATACCATGGTTGTAAAAATTAACTATGCGTTAAGTATTTGTCAGGAAACAAAGTTTCCCAACTTTCACTTACAATTTTCCCCAAACAGTTTTCCTATTTCATACACTGAATTTGGTCACATTTTCGCAACACCTGAGGCTCCTCTAGAAATTCTTCTCAATTTGAAGAGCCAGACTCACTTACAGATTAACTGTTGCTGTTACTTGGCTAAGAATATAGCATTAAAAAGCTGTAAGTACATCTTGAATAACTGCCCATTACCTCACAGCAACAGAAGGGGATGCAGTCAGGCATCCAAGAAGCAGCTCCTAATTCAAAACAAACATTGTAAAGAGGTTTAAGATATTTTTGTCTCATTTACTCATTAACCCCATCACTTATGTTTGTCTACTATGAGAGTTTTCACTTCCCCCCCCCCTAGTTTCTGATGTTAGCCAAAGTTGAGATACCTCAAAGGCGGACAACTGCTTTGATCCAGCATGGCAAATTCTACTTTTCCGCATAAAGAGTTACTAAATTCACCCAAATAACCTTTCAGACTAAAACAGACAGCAGAAGTCTGTAAACAAGAATAAATTTATTTTAGATTCTTTAAAGATTTAATGATATACAAAATGTATACAGTATTATATCCTTATAACATTTTACCTTTCCCCGTCAAACATAAAACACCATTTAAACAGCTATTGTGTTCGTGCCTTAGGTCTGTATCTATAAGATACACTACTGAATAAAAAATTTATAGAGCTATATACTGCCCTTTTAATTAAAAATTACAAATTAGTACCTATGTAACAAAAAAAAAATCGCAGCATGAAACTTCAGTTGGACAACAGTTTTTTCTTGCTGAATGCTCAACAATATTTGGGACAGTTAAATTACATTTTATTGGCATGAAGGTGCATTGCAATCTCCCGTACTTTACATAATGCTAATCCAAGCCTAGTCTCTCTTAAATAAGTACCACAAATAACATAACATTAAAGATGTTTTCTACACGATTTTAAATACATTTAAAAGTTATGTGTACATTCGGTTTTGATATACTGGTTTTACGAGATCTTTGGAAGGCATAACTTCTGAAGCAGTCACTACGTACGAGAAAAAGCACTTCCAACTTGTGTTCTTACAAGGCAACTTATTTGGACCAGTACATACTATTTCTTCTATTAAATACGATTATACCAGTCTATCATGGCTTTGTTACTATTTGACGGTGACTTGATAAAATTGAAATGTATAAAACAAGAAATTTCTTTATGCACAATTAGGGCTCTATTCGACAAAAAAAAACAACCAACCAAACAAAAAACCAACAACAACAAAAACCAAACAACCCAGCTTTACAGCCATGAAGCTGAATGTTGATTCGGGAGATTCTCTCTCTCTCTATTGGAACAGATCAAGTTCCTACCTTCAACCTCAGCCTACTGGCATTGTATACACACCTCCTTTGGCTCTGTCCTCTTCAAAAGGCCAGATTAAAAGACATCTGGTGAGAAAACATTAGTGGAACACTTCCAAAAACGCTCAAAGAATACTCTGGCATTACAGAGGTAGGTGCTTTCTCCTGTCTTTTACTGACTGACAATAAGACAGCTGCCAAACAGACAAACCCTTTACCTTAAAACATCAACTACCAAAATCCTTTTGGTTGAAGGCATATTGCACACCACAGGACTACAGAGAGAAAATCTTCCACTAAATCAAAACAAAATAAAAAATAAACCTTCTGCTAAAAAGCCCCTTTAAAAACATATCTTAAATACTTGTTGTTACTCCACCTTTAAAACGATCAGCTGCCAAGCTGTTGTCTGTAGATGGTTATCACAAGTTGTTAGGTCCTTAGCTTAAGGACCAGCCAAAATTCCACTTGTAAGACAGCAATCCTTGTTTTGACATATCTTTCTTTTAATTATAGTGAAGGAAAGATAAGTGACAACTTTGTGACATTCCATGAAGTTTGGATGAAGCCACTGATTTGGTCTCATCATTAGAGCATCAGACGAATAGAATTAGGTGAATCGGATTCTTTGGTGCAGCTTCCAGGCTGAATTGTCAGTTCAGGGGAATCATCCTGAGGAAATATGATCTTGTCAGGCGTGTAATCATTCCTCTTCAGATCTGTACAAAGAAAATGAAGTCATATTGATTACTATTTCTTGAGCTAGTAGAATCAATGGGGCATAAAAGTCTTTCAAAGAATTGGGTATGCATATATACTTAATAAAGAAGAATTCCTCAATATGCACTGTGTCAAAAAAGGATGTTTTTATCACACATGTAATCAGAAGCCTAAAGCTCTTCTTTAAAAAGTGATGGAAACCTCAGAATTATTTTATTTATAGATATTATAGCAAGTATCAAGTCGACTTTCCATGGAAATCAGATCCTTCCATGATCTATTTTGATGTTACCAGGATTTACAACTCAAATTTAAAATAAATAACCTCTCTTCATGTGAGAAACAACCTGGGAGAGAAGTGTGAAACAGGCAGGAACCATGCAAGTTCCTTATGTTGTTCTGCTGGAGTCTAAAAGCCTGATACAGAGAAACAATTTCAAGGTTTTAGATGAGTGTAGTGTAGTCCATACAGCAAAAATATCTGGAATTGAAAGTTTTTAGTAGAATGAATTCCTGCAGACCTAGACATGTTTTTAAAAACAAACAAACAAAACAACAAAAAATACACACCAAAAATAAAAAGAACACCCCACCTAACCCTCCCCCCAAAAAAACCAAAAACCCCCAAACACAAGCACCATTTTGTTTAAAAAGCCTGAATGTTTGCAATCATCTTAACCTGCTCTTCTGATTTTTTCTAGGAACCTTTAACATTTTTTTACTGTACCTTCTTAAGTCTCAATCAATCTAGTCTACCTTCCTCAAATACTGTGCATATGGATGTAGAGCACACAGACATTCTTAATTACTTCATCTGGGATTTTACCTTAAAATAGCATATCATTTTAAAAGTAAAATTACAAAACTGCTGTTTATTACTTATTCCACTTTCACAGCATGACATAACTATTTCATTACCTATCATACAACATTTCATGACATGCGTGTCTCAGAAGAACAAATACAGCAACTCTTACCAGGAAGTTTAAGTTTCCTGCAGCAGGAATTACAGTGATGCTTTGCTCTGAAGTTTTTTATTGCATCCTCTCCCAAATTGGCTGGACCGAACACCATATCATATGACCTTAGAAGTAAAGTGCACATAAACATGGGTTGCATGTGTTCTCTGGTGAGAATTTTATAATACTTTTGTTTAATTCCTTCTTTAACCTTACCTTTTTTCTCCAGCTTTTATCACAGAGGGATCTGTCAAATTTTCACCAACACCTTCAGACAGCACATGAAGAAAAAGTTAAATCTGATACATTACATAAATGCATTAATATTGAAAAGCCTTGGCATCCTTAGCTATTACTTCTCAGCTTCCCCAAGAATAAAAGCAGAAGAAAAAAAAAAACAAAAACAAAAAACCAAACCCAACCCAAATGATATGTGATAATCTACTTTTATAAAAATTGCTCCTAAACGAGCACTTTGTACTTCTCAGATTTCTTCCACCTATTTTTATATCTGCCTGCAATTCCTAACTTTAGTTTTCACCAATGAGAAAGATTTTTCCCATGTAGTTCTCGCAGCCAGAATATCTGACACACAATTCAGAATAAATACAGCTTACCATATTTGCACTACACAAATGTGCCAAAAAATAGAATTTTTTAATGGTGCGGATCGTTAGGAAAAGATGTATATGTTTATATTCCCTGGTTTGCTATAAAATTTAATGCCATATTAGAGCAATAAAGCTGGTGAAGGCTCTAGAGCACAAGTCTTATGAGGAGCAGCTGAGGGAACTGGGATTGTTTAGCCTGGAGAAAAGGAGGCTGAGGGGAGACCTTATTGCTCTCTACAACTACTTGAAAGGAAGTCATAGTGAGGTGGGTGTTGGTCTCTTCTCCCAAGTAACAAGCAATAGGACAAGAGGAAATGGCCTCAAGTTGCACCAGGGGAGGTTTAGATTGGATATTAGGAAAAATTTCTTCACCAAAAGGGTTGTCAGGAATAGGAACAGGCTGCCCAAGGGAAGTGGTTGAGTCACCATCCCTGGAGGTATTTAAAAGACCTGTAGATGTGGTGCTTAGGGACACGGTTTGGTGGTGGACTTAGCAGTGCTAGGTTAACGGTTGGACTTGATGATCTTAAAGATCCTTTCCAACCTAAATGATTCTATGATTAAATAAGACAACCATAGAGTCAGATTAACTAGACCAAGATGCACTAAGTAATGCTTGTTATTTATTACAGGTGTATGAATTCTTAATAAAACACTATCACAAGAGAAAAATCCACAAACATCCACCTTGGCCTGAATCCCAGTTTCAAAATAAGGACATTACCTTGCAGATCTAGTACCAACAATTCTCCTCTTGTATACTCATACGTCCAATGGCTGAAAGCTAGCATAACTTCCTCTAGCATATTAGTTGGAATTATTTCATCACCATTATTGTTATTATATTTTCTAAACTCTCCAGTCATGCACTCTTCAACTGCAAACCACTGGCCAGCAGAGTGGCAATATAACAGGAAAACTTCCAGGAACCTAGTAAAAAGCACACTTAATGAATACATTTCCAAAATAAATGGCAAATATATCATTACTACTAGATTTTTATTTGATTTACTAATAATTTAAATAATTTGAAACTATTATAAGTCATTGATATTATCACACTAGGCTAGAATCAGTGCAAAAAGTATCAACAGAAAACACTGCCAAGGATAATTCTGCTTGACACATACATAGTAATATTCTGAGACATATATCCACATACCAGTACCTTAATATATTTGATCTATCTGCTAACAACCCCATAAGGCATTTTTCTGTGTCAAAAGCATGCAACATAATGGAAGTTTAAATACACTCACCTTGGAGAGTATGGAATGGATTTGGGCTTCATTTGATTGAAAGCAAAGGTGAGCTTCTGTGCTGCCCTCTGCTGTTGGATTTCCTACAATTCAAAGCCCATTTCATTAGCTGCATGACAGGGAACACTAAGGAGCCAAAAAGGCAGCAATAACAGTGTCTATTCCCTGAAGACAGTGTAACAAATTACGTGCTTTTTAAATAATGTCTAAATTTTAAGAGTTTGAGCTCTTTGATTAAGTAAACCATACTGGAGCAGAGTTTTTAACCCTTTATCTCATACAGAACCCCAGACTAACCCCCTCCCCCTTTTTAATAAGTATATACTTTGTTTTGGGGTGGGGGAGAGGGAGGGGTGGAAGTCCTGTTTAACATATGATGCCTGTCTATGTTTAATACTTGACAAGGGTAAAACTTACTCTCAAGCACAAGTGTAACACAGTGTCTTCCTTATAAATGCTTGACCAAGTATTCACAACTTCAGGAAGAAAAGACTTGATGATATAAAGATGTCCTGATTTCAGGATATCATATTCTGACCATGTGCATACTACTTTAAGAGCTCGACGTAAACCTCCTCCCATCTCCTCTTTACTTAAAAATTCAATTTTAGCACAGAGTCCTAGTTGCGACCACGAAGACATGCTGTTGTTCAAGATGCTGGGAGAACTTTCTTCAAGGCGATATACAGTGACTGGTTCACCTACATTACAACATAAAAAGCAATTACTGCATTTCATTTTCCAAGTTTAAAATTAAAAGCACTGAAAACCTACAGTGTCTTAGATTTCAACATGCTGCAATATTAAGTTGTTACTAACATCTCGAATTAACAAGTGGGAAGTGTCCCACTAACAGTGGCAAGACCCCTCTCCAACTTCTTTCATACAGCAGCATAGTATTATAGTAGTTTTGTCCTCCTAATTAGAACTATTAATGACACTGTTCAGACAGTATTAAGAACACTGAATAAATGTTTACACCTTATATGAGTCAAGACAACTTAAAAACTGTTAGTACAATACTATCATCACTGTTATCACCATTTCTGAGAACTACAATTAAATCTAGATTTCATAACCAAGTGAGCTGCCCTAGAAAAGGTGTCATACTCATTTATCTCTTTGAGTGTTGCAAGACAGACACTGGACGTCTTTTACTTCACTAAGACTTTAGTTTCACGCTTGCTGTGAGCAAGTGTGAAATTTGACCTGATCATTCTATATTAAAAGGAATCTGTACATGGTTTACTTTTGCTTTCTTCCCCAAAAGACCATAGTGAACCAGCAACAAGAAGTACAATTCTTACCTCTTGGAGGCACAGGAGTGAATGGAATGCTCTGTGATAATCTCATCAAGTTATTTCTTTCTACAGCTAGAGAAAAATTACAGTATTTGTTAAAGTTTAAGGATCTAATAAGTGTCATTAAAAACATGAACACTAGTTCGTAAGAGGGACTGACCTGAGTAATAGTAATTGATATCCATTATAGGCTTGAAAGGAGAAGCAATGCCTGAAAGAGATATTTTTTTAAAAAGAGAGAGAGAGAGACTGCTTGATACCTGTATTGTATATTAAAATTACCACATGCAAAGAACACTTGCCAAGTAACTAGAGTTTGAAAAAGATTTGCTGTGCAGAAAATTAAGTATTATGCTTAGCTCTTCAGTACCTCAGGGGAAAAAAAATTATGGTACTCAATGGTAGGCTATTTAAAACAAAACAAAACAAACCCCCCCACTATTATGTGTCCATTAACTTCCAAATTATCAGTAGTTAAATACTTTCTCATGCAAGACTCATATAGTTGCCTGTAAGAAAAGCTCCCAGCTTGTTTATAGCAGAAACAAACTTACCATTTAATGCATCTTCTTCAGATGGCCTGTGAAATGCCACAAAGTCAACAGTCATTGCTTCTTAAAAAACTTACTTCGGATTCACTGATTTTGACACATCATCCTAGGTCACCTTGTTAACCTCACAGTACTGCTTTTATCCTATTTTTCAAGGGCAGTACAGGTTTCTTAATTACAAAACAGTAATGGAAGGCCGTTAAGTAATCTCATGTTTTTAGAGCTACACTTTAAATACCACCAAGTCACGCACATTATGTAAAGTTTGCATCACAAGAGCTCATTCCCACAGAGGTGCTTTAATTAAAACTTGTTCACAACAGCTTACCTTTCTGTTATCAGATTAATAAGGTAACGGCTTTAACAGTTAACTCAGGGGATAATTGTTAACAAGAACAATGTCTGCACAATTTCAGAGAAGGTTTACAGTTTGAAAGGTTGGGTAAAGACCTTTACCAGGAAGCTAACTCCTTAATAAGTGTCAACACAGTCATTTTCATTTAAGGGCATGTTTTGCCCTCTGACGTGTGACCCCATTAATCTAAATAGAACCTATCAAAGCATTCCAGTGAACACATTCAGTTATTTATTAGAAAAAAACCTTAAACCTTGTTTTTTCATTAAATGCAACTGAATACCAATATAGCCAAAGACAAGAACTAAAAAGAAAAACAAATCAAAATACAGAGTAATAAAATTGCTCCGTTAGTAGAAAGCTTACTTACATTTGACTGCTGTTTGAAGGTCTACCTTGTAACCAATCCTTTAAAACAAAGGAGAGGAAAAACAAAGAAGGTTTCAGTTTTGTAAGGAAAACACAGTATATTTAATTGGAGTTGGGGTGGTAATGTCTTTTAAGACCTTGCAGTACAGCCTGTTTATCAGAAATACTTCACCAGGCTTGTTCTGAACTGCAGTTGAATGGAAAGGGTCAAATACAATTGAGGAATGGTAACTACAATTAAAAGAATAGATAAGGCTATATATTCACTACTGGTTTATGGATTATATAAATAATTCTTTTCTTAAACAAAAAGTTGTGGTTTCTTCCATAAACAGGAAGCAACATATGTTTTCATAGTGAGAATATATGCACAATAAGTAGTACAGATTATGCACAACTTCTTCCCTCAGACAAAACAGGTCCCCTTCTGTTGCCTCCTTGAACAAATGAGTCCGCAAATCAGTATTATTCTTTACACAATTTGTTTCTTCTCCTTTATTTGTTCAGTTTCTAGTTCTGCTCAACAACAACAAAAAAGGTGGATACAAACCGTCAGTAAGGCTGCTTTAGAGTCTACTTGCTGAGTGTCTTCAGTCGATGCTCTTCTACTCTTGCTGTATACTACAAGCGAAAGAGATTCATAACTGGACAAAGAACAGCACGTGTCATTGTTACTTACCTATTTCCTAACAGAGTGAGCAACTAGACAGCTTAATGTGGGTCTCATTAAAAAAGCCTGATCCACAACTATCTGATCTTTACAGGTTTCCAGCACAGTCCTGACTAGATCACTTAACTTTTTATGACTCTAGCTATGGCAAATACAGGGTAACAGAATTAAGCTGGCATGACTAGAAGAACCACAATGAGACACAGGAGCAGATTCAAGTAGCACCAACCATGAAAATACTTCAGGATGCTTTACCTTTCTGTGTTTCCTTTGTATCTTCTTAGAATACGCATTATCAACACAATGTAGAGATAAAATTAGGTCACCTGAAAAGACAACACACTTACATTGTTCTGAATGGACTGCCAGAGGGTCAGTAAACCCACCGCAAGAACTAGATTGTCTTAGACCACAGTCACTTTGAAGACCCTACAAAAAACAAAACAAAACAAACCCCAACATGTACCATTAGTCATCATCATTATTTTCAACTACTACTCTTTTGGCACACAATCTGCCCAATTTTCTTTTCTAGGACTATCTAGGAGATATATATATTTATTTAAAAAAACCCAAACAACCAAAAACAAAAAAACAAAAACCTTCCGGGTGTACTCAAATACCTTGCTGCACAAAAATGTAAAAGTTGAGCGCATAATTCAGTTAAAATGCTCTTCAAAGTAACCATCAGCTCTAACAATTTCAGGTGCACATTAAGACTACTGACCCATACTGAAAAAGTTCTTTTAAGGAGAACTTTACAATAGGGTACAACTACAGAAATGTGTATTACACTGGATCTCTACAAGCACCAAGTTCAGCTATTCTGTCATGTGCCTTTGTTAGCTATCAATTCTCATTTAAGAACGTGGCTCTGGCAGAAACTGAAGTTCAGTTTGAACCCACTGAAAATAGGAACAAAATCTAGAAACGTCTTGCCACATAAGAACCTGGTTTATGAATGAAATTTCCTCATGGAAGTATTCCTTAATAATAATTACATACTTTCTGAATATCTACTGAGGTGGTCAGCAAAAAAGGAGAAAGGCAGTTTCATCACAAATGAGAACTACATGTAGACTGGCATAGGGCTGGAACATTCCTCACAACCAGCCTGTTAATTCCAATGGTTATCTGAATAAGAAGTAAAAATTCAAGATTTTGAAGAATAAAAAATTAGAACTTGCAATGCTATGCCCTGCTTTTGATTCCAAGATTTATCACAGTTAGGAAATTGTTACCACCCTTTTTCAAACTTGTTGTGGTTTAACCCCAGCCAGCAACTAAGCACCACGCAGCCACTGACTCACTCCCCCCAGTTCCTATACTGGATGTGACGTCCCATGGTATGGAATACCCCGCTGGCCACTTTGGGTCAGGTGCCCCGGCTGTGTCCTGTGCCAACTTCTTGTGCCCCTCCAGCTTTCTCGCTGGCTGGGCGTGAGAAGCTGAAAAATCCTTGACTTTAGACTAAACACTACTTAGCAACAACTGAAAACATCAGTGTTATCAACATTCTTGCATACTGAACTCAAAACATAGCACTGTACCAGCTACTAGGAAGACAATCAACTCTGTCCCAGCTGAAACCAGGACAAACCTTCCCTCTTAAGGAATACACACACACACACCCCCCTAAACGCATACACACAGGCATGTGTGTATGTATGTGTGTCCAAAATGTGTGCGTGTCTATAAACACACACGTGTGTGTGTGTGTGTATATGTGTATGTATATATATATATGTACACACACATACATACACGAGAAAGACTATTTCTTTACATCCCTAAACACAGTTACTTCACTGGAATGTAACACAGAGAATGCACCTGCTGAAAGTGTCTTCTGAAGACCCATTTTGAGGTCTATATGCATTTCAGTGTTCAGCATACATCTTCAGCATCTTACAATCAATGACTGTAGCACCTACCTGAAAGGTAAGAATCAAAGCAGTCCCACCCGTTAAGATGGGACAACTCTATTACCAACCATCTAAGAACAGCAGTACTGTCTGGAAATGCCACTGGAGTTTGCATCCCAATAGTACCAAACACTGGAATTATTTAGACCTACATCAAGGACACATCCAGCTGTATTTGTACAAAGATTCAACGGTACACCTTTTTTTAAATTATGACCAGGGTTTACTTACAGATAATGATATACGAAACCAGAGTTCCTGTCTTTGCTGTAAAGAATGCATTCGGTATCTGGTGAAAATAATGTCTCTAATAAGTGGAAACTTTCTTTACTTACTTGAAGTCTGGTTATCTCTATACCCTCCAATATAGCTTTTTTGAAGTCTTCCTGTTGCTCCTATTAAAAAAAAAAAATCCAAAGCAAATTGTAAACATTACTACCAAGAAACTGATGCCAAAAATACACACACAAAAAAAGCTTTTTGGTCACACATTATACTTATCAGAAGGTCCAGAAGGAACAACTCAGCAGAAGAACACTGATATTGCAAATGGCCATAATGCAATTCTCAAGTCAGATTCTCCCCTGAATGAGGGGTAACTGCAAATGGTAACTTGTATTTACTAACTTATCTTAACAGCTACAGTGACAAAACTAGCTTTTTTATACATACCATAGCACTTGGAGGACAGGTTTGTTATGATTAATCACTTTCCATTTAGTTATTTTTAATATTCTTTAAGAAAATGGAAATTACACATGATTTTAGTTTATGCCTTTAGTTTAGGCCTTTTCTTAGAAGCATAATGAACAACTTTTGTCATGTTTTAAAATCATATACACTATTATCCTGCTCTATAAAATATCATGTAAATCACTGAATTCTTCCTAAATGCTGATCTTGAAATTTATGAATGTCAAACATTTCATTAAACACTAATTATGGGATACATAATTTTATCTTAACTCACCATTGTAGTTATCTCAGCTTTCATAATCTCAGATCTTGTTTAGTATTTCATTAGTATCGTCTTATGAAGCAACAGTATTCGATGTGTAGTTAAGGTTGCATGAGTTTTCACCAGATTTTTTTTTTTTTTAATCATAAAGCAGATACACATTCCTTCCAGGCTGCATTTTGCAAGTTCTTTGATTATATTTGCTCTTAGACTTTTTCAAAACATATTGTGAAGTTGCAGTTAAAAAAAAAAAAAATTATCCTCATTAACATGTTTGACAGAAAGTCTTCATGCTTACCTCAATATCAGCACTTCTTTCTTTAATTTTGCTTGCTGCTTCTTTAAACCGCTGTAACTCCATGCTGTCCCTGTGACCTTTGACACAGTGAATTCAAAAAGAGTATTCAAAATCAAAGGCAACGTCCAATGTTCTGACCATGCCAATAGTTTGCATCACCACAGCAAAGGGTTACAAATCATCTAAGTTCTGTGTGCCTGTCTGCACTAAAGAAGACTTTCCAAACACACTAAAGTAAAAATCAGTGTAACAAAATATTAATGTAAAACTATTGCTTTTCCTGCATTAAGACGTGGATTACCACAATTCAAAAAGTAAAACTAACATTTTAAAATTTTACTCAGGCATATGCTCCTCACATGAAAGGAACAGGGCAGTCTGAATTACAGTATTTTTATGTACGTCTGACAAATGAAGGAAAAGCAGACAGTTTTATTGAGGCAGCTTTTACAACATACCCTTCATCCTCCCAGTTGCAAGAAATACTTTTCAGAATTTTACCAAGCAGGTGGCTTTATAATGAATGCAAATCTACTTGGTTTCACAATGGAAAGCTGCACTGTATGACAAGTTTTATAAAACATGAACAGTAAGAATGAAGAGTATGTTCTAAATGCTAGAGATGTGAGAGGACCATATGCTAAAAATTTGGCTCCAGTAAAATAAGTATAGTTAGTATTCAAAGTTATTAGTGGTGAAGTACATTTAAAGATTAGATAAGAGTTATACAATCACTGTCCGTTATTTCTGTTTAGTCTTGCTTTCTGAATTTAAAAAGTTGTTTGTTTTTTTTTTAAACCATGAGGAAATTATTAACAAATAGCTATGGAGTGCACAGACGTGTAGATACTCTTCCTACACATACACAAATCTAAAAATGCTAGTGTATGTAGGTAACTTCTTAGAACTCCAAGTTTCACATCTGTAGAATAAACTCTTGTCTAAAGATTTAAATTTTTACATCCTTAACATACCTTTGGAAGAAAACACCAAGACATCCCTGAACAACTGGGGCAAGACACCACTTCTGCAGGCAACCTGACTATTCCAGATTGTGATCTTCTGCTATACACTAAACGTACTTAAAGCATTATCTACTTTACAGAAATCAGTTAGTAAACCCACACCTGTATTTTGCAATGAATCTGCCACTGTTTTACCGGACAAATACGTAGGTAAGTCTAACCAGAAACGTGCACCTTTTTACTGTTAAGCAAAACTTGAGGGGAGGCATAATGCTGTATTTAAAAAAAGGACTTTGGAAGCTTCCAGAATGACTGCCAAAAGATACATTAGCCTAGGCAACAGTGGAAGATCCCAGTTATAACAGTGTTTAGAAACATAGTACAGGAGGATCCCTCAGCTTGACACAGATACCACAGATATTTGTCCAGGATTCCATCAGCCTAAGAAGTCTTCTGTAATTACGTCAAGAAATAGACAATATTTTTGATTTATGCAATGAGAAGGTAGGATCTTTATAATGAGTCACAAAACGTTTGTCTACAATGCCCATACCAAATTGTAGAGCTGCTAATTGCACAAAACTGCTATACTCAACAACTGGCTAATGTTTTTCAGAAAAATATTGTCTATGTGACAGAATTATAAAGAAATGATAATTTAAGTAAAAAAAATTCAAGCAACATAGGGAAATTAGAGATGTTAAAAGCAAAAAAAAGCAGAGCAAAATGGTAGAATAAAGTCACCTGCAACCGGAATACACCCAAAATACTATACAATTCTTGATAAGTCAAACCTTGTGGCTTAGATTTGGTCCACAGTTTATGAAGTAGTCCCATAAGGATGTTAGAATATAAATCTTGGTTTTGTAGTTCCATTGCATGGACATGCTGACTTTTGCAAAGTTCATCTTTAATATTCAATTTTCCATGTGAGCCGCCACAGTTGACTGTTGACGTCAAGTCGCCAGTTGAAAAAGAGAACTTCGTTTGGCGGTTGTTCTTCGATAAGTTGACAGAGGACTGGTGATCACATTTGTCAACTCTGCAGCTGTAGTTATCATTAGTGTCACTCTCATCATGAATAAAACCACAATTAACGTATCCTCCATTTTCAACACAAGGTTGGGCGAAAGCAAGGCAAGCAGAGCCAGAAGCAAGAGGATAAGAGCAGCTAATAATGACTTCAGGACATTCAGAATCTACTTTGTTATACTTACCCACAAATGCACCAAATTCTACATTATTATCTCCTTCTGTAGTCTTAGAGAAAACAGTCTCTTCATGCTTTCCTGAAGAATCCAGCTGACTTTTGCAACTGGGCCGAGATGGAGTGCTAACAAAAAATTTAGCTGTTGGGGATGTTACATGTGGCATGCTGTTGGATGAATTGCCTAATTTTTTACTTTTACTAATGGATTTTGAGATCTCTGCAGCCTGTATTCGTTGGCGAAGTTCTGGAGGGGAAACAGCATTTGAAAGTAAGGCACTGCCTGAGGAACCTGCCTCTTGAAAGTTTATTTCTTCTCTTCGGGGAACTGGAGCTAACTCCTGACCAATTGTCTTATGCTGGGCTTCTTTTTCATCACGTATAGAAATGTTACAGAGTAAAGCGTTATTACTTTCAAGGCCTCCTTGCGGAAAAGAACCAAAGACATTTCCAATGCTGTGCTTTTTCCACACAGAAGATCTTAGAGAGCCATCCTCAATGAGGTTTTGTGCCAAATGTTTTGAAATGCTCAATTCCCGTGTGATTTCATTATGAACCTTGCTAGCTTCTGAAGCTTTCTGTGCAGTCAGAGTTTTCAGAGTATCCACAGTTAGAGCGGAGAGATCCTGTAGGTGGCCAATCTGTGAATCTAAAGACTGTAACGACCGTTTTATGTAGTTGACACGATCACCAACTTCCTTTATCTGAATGCACATTTGTTCCACCCTAAGAAAAATCAAATTATGAAGTAGCTATGAAAGGTATTTTTCTCAATATGCAGAAGAAACACCTTTGCAACCCTTTCTGCCCATTTAATAAGGAAAACACCTCTGAAATTTCAAGATGATATACACTATAGTATTGGACTGTTTTGTAATACAACATTTGTACATACTTCAGAATCACAAAAATAACATACACATCAATAGAGGGCCTATAGCACTTTTTCAAATGTATCAGTTTATTAAAACATCATGAGAAACTAAATAATATGATTGCCTCAGCTTACTGAGTGCTGCTACACATCAGGAAGCATCAATCACATTATAAGTTTCTGCACAGCAATGGAAAGACATCATCTAAAGCTTGCATAAATACTTATGTTCTTGAGCTGCATTTTACCCCCCCTTACAGCACATTTTAAAAACCTGCAAAAGTTCTAAGCTTCTCTATTCAGAAATTTTATTTGTAAATATTCTACCGTTCAAATGTGACTCGAATCCTCTCCTCGCTTCCAGAATGAAATTTATCATCCTTTTCATTGAAATACATCTCAACACACAGCTCTTCAAAATCATGAAGTTTCTTTTGATCTTCTTCTGTCAGGAAGAGTTCTAAAGAGAGATTAAACAGTTAAGAAGATGTGTATGTAGTGAAGTAGCACAGGTGCTGGAAACCAATAGCTACAACTTCACAAAGCATGTCAAAAATAAAAACCAAAACAAAACCAACAAAAAACCACAGTGCCACCTAAGACCCTTCCTTTCTCCTTGCTAGAAAAAAGTTCAAGGCCAAAGATTTCCGCTAAAATAAAAATCAAAATAGTAATTTTGAGAGGAGCTGTGCGCACGATAGTATAATTCCTTACGCTCCTACCCTCCAATCTTTTTCTCTGAGACAGAAGCTAGATTCCTTAAGCTGAATTTTATCATCTGTGGAACTTCCCCCCCCCAACTTTTTAAATTTTGAAAGGGTTTCCAATAAGAACAGAAGTTTTCCAGAAAGAAAAAAAAATTCTTCCCCTATTAACACTAACTGGAAATCTAATCTCGGGGGGGTTTGTTTGTTTGTTTTTGTCTTAAGTTGGTTTGACTGGAGATTTCTAGGGGCTGTGCATTATACCCTTCATAAAAACACCGGGACTTTGAACAGAATTAGAGTCTTAATCAATACTAAAACCATGGAAAATTAGAACCTACTTCGGCTTTCTTGAGAATATACATTATAACCAAGAACATAGCACTTTTCTGACAGTTTGCTTTAATCATATCAAAAAAGTTATTGCATTTTTTTTATAATAACTGTTCATACTTGGCCCATCTGAAGTCTTGTCTGTCTTTCTTCTTTTACATATACAACAGAACAGGGAAGCCATGTGGCTAAGAATAATAAGTGGTGGAGGCAGAACAGGTTTTTCATGGTAGGCCATAATGAAATGATAGCGTTGATACTTCCACACAATGTTTGAAATTGCCTTGACTTGTAAATACACGTTGCTGAAAGGGAACAGAAAAGTATTAACACATCAAGGTGGTTTTTGGGGTGGTGGGGGTTTGGTGTTTGGGTTTTTTTGGTTTGTTTTGTTTTAACACTTTGATAACAATCTTGAATTCTGAAGGTAGTTAAGTAAGAGACAAAAAGCACATGCTTGTATTTTACTGCAAATTATTTTAGTGGAAGTTGGAAACACATTCAAGAAAACACCATGATCCAAAGCAAGAGGGTTAAAAAATTCTCCCATCTGGTAACATCTCAGTACCTTTCCTCAGAAATAATTACACTGCAATCAATTTCAAGTTTGCCAAACAAAATAAAATAATCATTATTTCTAACTAAACCAAGATTTTTATATCACACCACCTTAATTCTGCAGTCTGCCGTTCTTCAGTGTTAGTGAGCGGCTTATTCCCATAAATCAAACACTTGCAGAGAACTGTAAAAGACAATTTACTCTACTACAATTCAACTCAACCAACTAGAGAACGTTAAATGAATTTAGGAACAACAGTCAACATACAGATGATGAAACAACTTTGTTTTCTGACAAAGAGACATTACAAAATGCTTTCGAATTCTTTTAAACTTCTGATTCCCCTGGCCTCATAGATGTGACACATACCAGTCACATCACACACTTCCCTACTTAATCACAGGCTTGCAGTGAGGAGGGGATGAAGACCAGCCTTAGAACCTGAAAATGCTTCCAGCAAATGGGATTGCTTTGAACTGACATCAGCTCTTTTTCTCTTGTCATCTTATTGCAGTGAAATAGAAACTTATCAAAGGATTAGCAAAAATTACCAATTACCCATATACTTACTTGAAAAATGCAATAAGGAGATTAACCATAATTATGTACTGTACAAAGAGGTAGACAGCTTGAAGAAATGGGGTCAGCCATGTTCCTGGGCCACAGAGATGAGCAACTTTTTCATCAGAATTATTTGCACACACTGTGTTGGGAAAAAAAGATACACAGAAAATACATACAACTTTTAGAACTCCCAGCAGGTATAGATAGGGGAAAAAAAAGATCACTTACAAAGATTGCAATAACCAACTATCATGCGCTGGTTCTGCAATTCAAAATGTCTCCATGCATTTAGGAATACGGTAGAAAAATACAGCAGACAAAGTTTCTGGTTAATACTGTGGTATAATCATATTATCAGATTTTAAAAAGCGTAATACACCACCACAGCCAAAATTTTGGCATCATATAGCTGTGGGGGAAAATTCCAAAATCTTGCTACGGATAGCCTTGTGAGAAATTGTGATTGAGTTTTCATTCTAAGCCATTCAAGCTTTATAAAGGGTAATGAAAAAGTCAAGTTAAGAAGTTGTACAGCTGCAACCCATTAAGAGGAGATAATCCAACGAATGGAATCAACGTCAACAAAACTGGGCATTTAATTTCATAAAATTAGAATTTCTTAAGATCTTGAGAAAATCTTATCAGAGTAAGTTTTCTCCTTCCTTGCTTCAAAATTGCAGTGCCTTACCATCAATTTCATAGGCATACACTTCACCAAAAATCATCCAGTATGGATGAAACACAATATCTCTAGCAAGAGTCCAAGATGGTGCCTCATCAGGATACAATATTGCCTTCCTGGGAACACCAAAACTAAGTAGTACAAGTGCCATAATCACCACAATGTAAAACATGTTGGCCACCTATTAACACAGAAAAGTCAGTTAACCCACAAGGTCATAATTATGATTTCACAACTTTAAACACTTTTACAGTGACAGAGTAAGCTTGATGAATTCTATGTATTTTATAAGGGAAGGAGTCTAGGACACTTGTTATTTAACAACATTTTCCGACTGAAATACAAACCCTGTAAGAAAATTTGGTTTTTTCCTGCCCTTTCTTACAGTGTATTTAGTATCCTTGGCCAAGGGCAACTGAGAGTATTTCCTTTGTAACTCAAATATTTATTATGTGGATGAGTAGCAGCTAATAAAGAGAAACATTCCTTCCTAAATGCACTCAATAGCTGCACAAAACACAGAGGTTAGTTTTCCAAGGGCTGAAACGCAGAACCTAAGCCTCTTGCAAGAAGTCAAAGTGAGAAACAAGCAACTTGATGCGCTCATTTTTAAGGAATGACAGGGTTCAACTTTGTAGGAACCATTTTATAGGAGGAAGAAAAACAAACACCCCTTCTGCCCTCATATATACAGTTCTCAAGCCTTAACATCTTTTTTAACATTCAGAATAGCTCACTGACAGTAAACAACTTGAATATTTTTTGTGTGAGAGAAGACAAGAATGGAGCCACAATCTATTCCCCAGTTTTCCACAGCACAAAATACGAAGGTGCTTTAGGACACAAAACAAGTTAAAGTCTTGCACTAGAGAGCGCAAAGGCAAGAAAACCAAGCCTATAAATACATCTCAGACCCAAAAGGGAAGCAATGCTAGATGAATCAAGAAAAAAGCATCATCATATTCATTCAAGTCTCTGATGTCTAAGAACAAAACAGACCAGAGAAGGAAGATATGCCAGCTTTTTACGCACATGTGACAGAAAGCTCCATAATAAAGGAAGCCGCCTAATCAGTGCTTGTTTTGAAACACATTAAGTTATATTTCAGCTAACTAATTCTGCACACTGAGTTGTTGACGTATTACATCAGGATAAGCAATCTTTTTTAAAATAAAACTTCTAGAAAAGTTGTAAATGGATGCAGCAAGAAAAATGTACTTCAGTTGGGGAAAAAAACCAGTAACAAAAGTAGTACTTACCATTTTCCCAATCATCATAACATAAGGGCCAGCCTGTTGATTTACAGCTAGAAAATCCAGTAATCGCACATACCAAAAAATTATATTGAGACAGTATGTTATTCTTCCAGCAACAAACACATAATTTTCTCTGTAAGTGTTTTCACCAAAATTCCCCTTTGCTCCAAATCTTAATGCAAACCCAATGAAGAAAGTGACAATGGCAACTGTGTCACTGATATTGAAGTAATCACTGAACCACACTTTAATCTTCTGATTAATCTTCCCAGCCTCTGACATAAAAATCTGCAATAAAAATAAAAGTCACGTCTGCTCATATTTATTACACATGGACCAACAGTGAAATATATCAATCACTAACGTTTTTATACTTCCAAAAATAAAATATCTATTCAAATGGATAACTGTTTGACACCGAGGAATCAAAACCAGTGTTTAACTGTGTCAGCTTCACAACAAGGACCAGGAGGATGTATGTTTCCTTCTGTCTGAACAATTCATGAAGGAATTTTGGGTTTGGGCTTTTTTTGGTGTTGGTTTTTTCTTTGGCAGTTACTGTTACAAAAACGACCCCTACTTTCTGCCCCTTCACTTGGACCTGAGGTACCAGGTTAATGAACTAACTTTCTCTCTCTCATTTAAAAATTCTTATAGAACTTCTCAAAAGTCTCTTGCTGACCAGCAAAATCGTAGTTGTGATAGCTATCCTGTCTTGATAAAGCTTTTTTTGTTTTGTCATCTCAGTCATAGCATAGTGGTAGAGTTTGACTGACACTAATAAGTAAATACACATTTCGCCCCTCAGAAAAGTAAGGTTGCTTATTTCATTACAACTTGTAGACAGTGATTAGTTACGGATATTTAAAAAAAAAAAAAAAAATCAACTCTTGGGGCAGGAATTTTCACAACAACAAAACAAAAAAAATCAGACCAAGATGTCATTACCAGTTCCTTGAAATTTAGGAGGAAAAACCCCACCTCCTTTTAATAGACCTTCATCTCCTCCCCATTGGAAACAGAAGAAAACCAAGCTAAGTCCAAGCAGTAGGCCAGGAAACACTGGTACTGAAACTAGCAGCTTATACCAGAGTTTAAGATAAAGGTATTATGTACTCTGACGCTTGAAGTTTCTTACGTTCTCTTGTTTATAAACACAGTTTAAAGCATGCTGTTTTAATTGACAAAGAAAACTAAAATCCCAGATTGTTATAGGCATACCTCACGAATTTTCTCAATTGCCGATGTGAAAATGTAAGCAATAACAATCCACTCTTGAACGGACGGCAATTCTTCCATTTTTACAAGAACCACAAATGTGTAGAGCATGAGGAATCCTAAGTATGCCAACTAAAAAAAGCAGTGAAAATTATATATTTATTTATATTTATATTTATATTATATTTATTTATTTATAATATTATATATTTATTTATTATATATAATTACTGAAGGGTTCTTTATAGATGTGCATGGAAACTTTTGATGTGGTATACAATAAAAGCTTCAAGTAGAATTACAGTACTATACTTACCCCTTTAAGCAGACAAGTTATTATTTATGAGGGTATACATTTTCTTCTTAGAAGAGGAAAAATAGCTTTAATAAGCTATTTATTGTTAGCAAAAAGCTTTGTTCTTATTACAGCTATTTTTCCTTTAATACAAATTTTAGAGTTTCTATTACAGTAATTTAAACAAAGCTGTGCATGAAAACTATAGCCTAATAAATGATTATAGAATTCCTGGTAGCAACTGATAAAATTAATTACTTGGGCCAGAATAAAAATGTTCATGCTAAATACCCTCTAAGCTTAAAAGAAAAAAAAAAAAAAAAAAACCAAACCAACAGCAACAAACCAAACCAAACCAACCAAACAAAAAAAGTATTTCTCAAAGCCAACATCATGAACTTGAGAAAAACCCAAACCATGTAGTACTGCATGTGCATATGCAGTTTTTCAAAATCTCATTTCTAGCTTAGCAAGGTAAGGGGGTTTTGTTTGTTTTTTAAAAAGTGCTTAAACTTTGATTCAGGTCACAGAGCTACATGTTGGGAAAAGAACCCAAAAATCCACATTAGATTTCCAAACAAAACACACAATTCAGAAGAAAACTCACCGTATTAAACCAAAACTTCACAATTGGTGCATGATAAAATGCATAAAATTTCTGTGTAATTGGAAGTCTTTTAGGTTTTGCTGGAGTCTCCATATCATGCTTTTCTAAAGTACTGTCCAAGATCCTTACTTCTTTAAACACCTCCTAAAATGAAAGGACTGTTAACTTCACATAGAGAATACATGCTTTTGGACACCCATTTTAACTCCTGCTTTGATTTAAAAATGTAATTATTTATTTTAAGTTAGAAATATTGTTTTTATTATCTCCCCCTGCCCCACATTACCATAGGTATTTCATCTGCTACATTCTGGAAGTTGTTTTCACTGTCATCCATTGCCATTTGATGTGCATCTTGAGATTGAGGAATATGTGACATTTCAGCCTTGGTCTTATATTCCAACAGCAGTATAGCAGGAGGGAGTAAAATACTCAGTATCACCTGCAAAAGATGAAGACTAAGTGCAAATAGTTCACAGCTACGTTACAGTATCAGAATACACCAACACACAGAATATCCTCTGAAAATATATTATCCAGATTTCACTTGCTTGTTATTGAGGAAAAAATGTAGAAAATAATTAGTTGTTATTACTTATATACACACTTAACAGGCTAAAATCACATATACAGAGTGTTCCTTGACTTGAAGATATAGGAAAGGGGAAGAATTCATGAATTCCAAAACTAAAAGCCACTAGAAAGAATATACTCCAAGCCTGAAGATCCTGAGATGTTCTGTTTACACTCTGTTCTTTAATCCACTCCCAGAAACTCTGAAACTGTCTACTGTCAAGGTGTATTTAAAAAGCATATAAAAGTAGAGGGTTTGGGGGTGGAGTGGTGGTGGTTTTTTTGTTTTGGGGTTTTTTTTTCAACTTACGGTAGAAAAATGAGCTAAGGTATGGATGAAGAGAATAAGTAAAAGCTATTTATTGTCATTAGCCTATTACAAAGCAAGCAAGAAAATGGTTAATCAGTTATGAAAGAGGATTTTAGTAGGTGACAAGTTAAATGATGCTTGTAGATATTTTGTAGGAAAGTTTTATTTCATTATATTTCTATAGCAACAATTAGGTTTTGGTACACCATCTCAAAGAAATATGCAACTCCCATTTTGGTTCAATTGATCTATATCACAGAGGGCACCATTGGAAAACCTGTCCCCGATTTGCCTACCCTTATTTCATTCTGTGCCCTGCTTTTGTTCAGTTTCTTCCTCCAAAATAGGACATACACAAAGCTTTTCTACATCAAGTCTTATGTGCTGCCTGTAAAAAGCCAAAATGCATGAAACTATATTCTTACAGTGGGTTTTCTGTCTGTTAAGATTTTTTACCACTATGTTTTTAGTAGTGGATTAGTATTCACATGATCTCTTTAAGCCTCTGATTAAAGGCTACTTGCCTGTTTTTTGCCTTCTATATTTCTGTACCTTATTTGAAAAGATAATAGAGTGTCAAAAGAAGAGTTTACAATAAATATTTCCAGTTTTGATTATGTTATAGGAGACTGTTTTACAGGATTGATCAACATAAGCTATAGTTGTGAAAGCTTTATACTAATAGCATTTAAACACGTTTTCCTTCCATTTAAACATAAATTCCGTTGATCCTCTTTACACCAATAAACTGTGACACTGCTTACTTTGTACCATGAATTCTTCCTCATGTTCAGCCTTCCCATCCACATATCTGATAACAACATCTGCGTACAAGTATGTGCTACGAATGGACGAAGCCTTGATGACACTGCTAGCTTCAGACAAGTTGAGTTGCTCCAGTTTTTAAGCTCATAGGTTAGTAATTTCATTGCCATAGTTTCATCTTGTCGGAAGGACTGTTCTAACAGTTCAACTGCCAGTTGGCCAAACTCACTAGAATGAATAAAAACCAACAAAACAGAATTTAGTATCTATAGAAATGGCCTTGAGTTTAGGTTCAGTTTTCTTGTACAATCAAATTCCCAGTAGCACAACTTGAAGGGACTATTACGTGTCCCTTCTGTACAGATATACTGTACAGTAATTTATAACTACAACACGTGAATCGGTGACTTCTATTAAAAACATATGCAGGATACAAACAGCTGTTAAAACATGCAAGGAAATTACATGGAAGTAAGTAAATGGCACATTCAGTGTCGTTTTAATTTAATTATAAATCATGACTCATTAACAGCTCTCAAGAGAGAGCAGTATCTGACATAAAACATCTATTAGAGTGCCACTTAATCCTTTTTGCAAAAAGGAATTGTCTTCACGTGTGCTAATAGAACAGTTTGGGCTGTGTTCACATATAGCCCACTACTTTTACTGTAAATTTCAAGAAAAGAACTTCAACAATATAAATGTAATTTACTTGGAATACTGTTTCAGTTCTTCTGAAGTATCATCAACAAGGTCACTTTGTTTTGCTTCATATGCCATTGAACGATACACTTTGCAAGCAACTAAGGCTTTTGCCATGGACTCCTCCCCATGCTGCCAGAAGAAGAGGGCCATCTTCTGCCTCTTCATTAACACCGCCCAAAGCAACAGCTCGTTGAGAGGATAAGCAAAACGTCTCGTTTCAGGGTCATCTATGTCTACTATTTCATCTTTGGTTCTTTTCTTTTTTCCCTCTTCTGTACCAGTGTCAATCTTTAAAATAAAATCAGAAAGTTACATTTTTAAATCTCTAAACTTGGTCATTATATTGCCTCAGGCCTTCAAAAGACTGATTAACAAAAAAGAAGGTGGTGATAGCTTAAACAAAAAACCCTAAAACATGAGAAGTGTGGTATGCTTGCTATTCAAGGACTGTTTAGATTATGTGTATTCAAGGTAAAGCTTATCTAATTTAAGATTTTGCTTACAACAGAGGATGCTTAAGGAGTGTTTGGATAATAGTCAAGGCACCAGATAACAGACATTTCAGAGTCACAGACTTGCTAATTAAGGACATACATCCTCCTTGGCATTGAGAAAGGAGGGGTTGGCAAGAGAAACAAAGACCCTGGTGTCCTCTGATGATGCATAATCATAAAAGGACAAAAGGAGTAGGGGTATCCTTCCCCAAACGACCACCAAAGACCACCAGAGACCCCCATGCAGATGTAGAAGACTCTGGGATGATTGCTCAAGAGAGCAACATGTCTGTCATGCTTGCTCAAGATAATGAATATGCAATAGTTATGCGAAACACATGTATTAGATGTGGTGTTTTAACTGTAGTGTATAAGTATGGACTGAAAACCTCAGTAGGTGTACTCGATTTGTGGAAATCTTCCACCTTGCACCCTGCACAGAATAAAACAATGTCTCCTCTCTAAACATACTTTGTGTGTTTTGGGAGTTACTTTCTGATCAGGTAACAATTACATAACTTGAAATAAAATGCTGAGTGATCCAATATCAAATTATAAAAAGAAAAAAGAATTTCTGAAGACTTGAAAAGCAGCTGGAACTTTTGTTCAAAAACTTCAGTTGAGTCCAATTCATTTTAATAGCTGAGAGACTGAATTACTTTGATTTAAAGATCAAAAGAAAAGAAGTAACGAATATACCTACATACAAACGAGGAAAATCATGGAGACTGCTTATAGTAAGTCAAATGGCCAAATCTTGCTCCGTCTACAAAGCCATGTGAGTCCCCTTTATTGCTAGAACTGTGCCAGAGATAAGCCTTTTGCTCCCTAACATATCAAAGCTTATCCAGAAGACTACTATACAGAAAGATAAACACTCTTTACAGAATCCTGTAAGCATGCTAGACAGTTTATAATCAAGTACAAAAGGAAGGTTGAAATTCCAGCTTCAGCAAAGTCAGTAAAACTGCTGCTACTCACACTTCAGTGGTACTTGGATTTCAACAAGGTCCTCTACTCTTAACTACTTAAAATAAACCCCACCGTGCGCTCCTCACACATCTGTACCTTTGGTTTATATGGCTGCGCTGTTTTGATGAAGTGATTGTGGCGCATTTTTTCTTTCTTGTCTGCCCTGTTACCAAAAGACTCATGGCTTTTACACATCTGAGGAGTAGTATTTGAAGGATTTCGCCCAGATCGCTGTAATAAGAATAAGAGGAAGGGGTTGGGTTTGGTTTCTTTACTCTTACCTACTAGGCATTATAAAATCATTTGTTTATAGCTAGATACTTAGTTGAGCAATTAAACAGTTACTTTGCTACTGAAACAGTGATGAACTGTTGCTGTTATGCAACAGCAACAACCAGAATTTTCACTGGATATTTAACAAGTTTTTTTGTGGTTTTTTTTCTTTTTTTTAAGAAGTCACAAAGTAGGCAATTACGCTTGTTTTACAAGCTAAGATATCTGCATCCCAAGCCCTGTCCCTTCTTCTCCTATGAGGAGGAAAAAAGGGAATAACAAAGAAGGAATTTAGATGTGCTAGAATAAGGAGCAGGAGAACAAAACCTTTGGTTTGTCCTCAATCTCAAAACAGCTACCAGTTGCCCTCATAGGCCTTACTATTGCCTTTAAAAGAACCAGTCCATTGACAAGAAGAACAAAACAATATGGATCTAATTTTTCTCAAAAATATGTAGGGTTTTTTTTAATTGAGACCATACGAATCAGCATGTCCTGTTATCCAACTGCCACATACCCGATTGTTCCCGCTGAGACTATTGTATACAGCTCTAAAGCGTTTTCTTGTGTAGGTACATCTGTAGGTTCCTCCCATCAGGTACTCAATAACCAGCCCCACATCAATCAGGTTGATTTTATATCCCGGAGGAAGATTTCCCTAGGAATACGAAAAGTATTCTTAGTTTTTCAAATTATAATCTTAAAGTTGTTTAGAGTGTTTCTATATATTACATCACAGCTTTAAATAAAAAACTAATTAAACCTTTCATGAATAAAAAAGCAAACAACCAAACCAAACCATCTACATGGCTCAATATTTATCTGTTTCAAAAAAAGACAAGGTTACAGCTTCTTTTTTGTATGACCTCCCCTAGCAGGGTAGATGTTCATTCTGTTGGAGGCAGGGTGGGGGGCACGCTGTTTTTTGTCTGTTGTTTTAACAGTCAAAATTACTCCTAGCTGGAATTATCAGCTTTCAATCCCCCAAAGAAGGAAAACAATCACAAGTAAGATGAAAGAGACAACACTCATTGGGTTTAACATCTTTCTGGCAGCAGGGCACTAGGCATACAACAGCAAGTACTGGTAACAACAGAACATCTGCAGAGGTAGCTTATTATTTACAATAAAACCTAACTAATAAACCTAAGAGTAAATTGCCAGTCAAACACAAGATATCATAAAAAAACTAACATTGCTAATTTGACAGATATTTACATTTACAGCATACCTGTTTGACATCCCGAACAAGATGAAAGAGTGTTGGGTTAGTTGGGCCTTGTTTCTTTATTAAAAAAAAAAAAAAGAAGGAGGGGGAAATTCAGAATGAGAAATTAGAGTGCAATGACAACAAGAGAAGATTACAGTAGAAGCCAAATATTTTTGCATGTTGGCTCAAAAAAAAAACCCCAAAACCCCATAGTTTTTAAACAAACAGTAGCCATCAAATAAATGCAAATATTTCAAACTACCGTATTAGCTATAGACTATTTGCTTTTTTGTTGCATTTGACTTCTGTTTTAGTTTGGGACATAATTAATACACCCATAGTTCGTCCAAAAAGGGCGGAGGAAGGGGACCCACCAGAATGCAAACAGCAGCATTATGGGGTTTTTATATTATTAAAATATAATATTACAGAGACAAGCTTTAACAAATAAACATTTTAGTTTACAGGAACACAAACAGACTGACATTCATGTTTACAGTATTACAGGATCCATAGTAAAAGCTCCCATACTTTTAAAATTTTTAGTCTGAACATTCCCTCTTTTTACCAAAGTGGATTTTTCTTTCTTCTCTGATTTCCTCTGAGTGCATGAACTATTACACTTTTAGACACACAGTTACCCTAGCTCCCATACAGAACTCAATCAAAAGCACATCAAGTGTGTAAAAGCACGACCATAAAAGGTTAATTAAAAAAACAAAAAAAAACCAAAAAACAAAACCTCATCACATGGGCTCCTTTACAGAGCTTTATTAGCTAAAGAATTCCTTTTTTTTCTTTCTTTTTTTTTTTTTTGTCAAAAGCAGATAATGAGAATGTTAACGTACGCCTAAGTCATATTTGTGTACTACTCATGTTAGCCACTTTTTGGTGGAAGGGGTTTTTTTTGTCCTGTTAGATACTTAGTGTTATACAAAACTACCTTAAAATTCTTAAATTGACACCTACGGCAACAAAATTTTTTCTAAGTAATATTTATAACTATGCAGGTTCACAAAATAAACTATTTTTACAACTATTATGATAATTTTAACTGCTATGGACAGAATTCATTTTATGAAGCCCTAACAATACTGTTTATAGACCTCACATTTCGTGCACAAGTTTCACACATCTGACTTTCTCTTGTTCTCTTCCCCACTGTGGTTTACACGTTTCATACGTTCCTCAACAAGGCTACAATTTTCCCTTTAGTATCTATCCCCAACATCAGACACAGATGAATATCCTGCTGACAAACTATTTCTGGTATCATTTCTGGAGAGCCAGAAAGCAGCTGTGGCACTAACAAAGCAGCCAGACAGCATGCACTTCTCAACTCAAACCTCATGGGAGGAAGCCTTCCCTATCAACCCCCCATGGCTTTCAGACTGGTGCATATGACCCAGTATACAACACAGTGAGCAACTAAAAAGCTGTTCTAAAAGTAACTTAAAAAGCAGTCATTCACTTACTGTATTATAAAGTTCTTCCAGCCTGGGAATTGTAAGAAATTTGTGCATGCTTACTCCATTTTCAATCAGGAGTTTCACAAATGCAACTCTATCCATCACAAGGGCATCTAACATAGCCTGTTCCAGAGAGCCAACCTACAACAAATAGGTAATAAGGTAGAGCCTGGAGAGAACCAGTAAAACAGGGCATCACAAAAGTAAGTTTACTTGGATTACATATCAACGTCATCCATTTACAGGGCTGGGGAAACCTTATATGTCTACAAATACAAAGATGTCACCCTTGGTTCAGAAAATTCCCTGAACTTCACACAATTACAGGATGAGAGAATATTCTGAAGACTTGATCAGCAAGTCTTATACTCTTCCATAGGTATCTCCTACTGACCCAGTACATGGGACTAAGTAGATGTTTGGTTTAACATAGTTAAGCTGTTCTCACAGATTGATATTGGATAAAACACAAGGACGTAAAACATTTAAAGCACAATTTGCTTCAAAGACAAATGCTCAGAACCATAATTGCTATCAGCTAGCCTTGTAGTATGTACTTTTGACTGCACACTCACATAAGATTGTGTTTTATTTTTACTGCAATATGGGAAAAAGGCAAGATCCACAACGTAGTTTTCAAACTAAACAGACTACAAGAAACAGACATTTTGTCCTCTCCCTCAAAAGACACCGCAGTACTGCCAACAGTGCATTTTACTAGATGTTCCTCAAGAACTTCTATGACCATGCAACTGTAAGGAAGAAAGAGATCTGACTAACATGAACTCAGCTTCCACCTTTTGCAATGTCTTTTCTCCCCTAGTTATTCAGAACACTTAGCACATTTCTAAAATTTTTGACCCATTTTCAACTACACAATAACAAGACAGCTGTAAGACTACACAGTATGCATAAATTGCTGTCCTCAAAATAAATGTGTCAGTATTCTACAGTCTCTCTCTACAAAAGTCAAAAGACTCATTCTTTACAGTAAGTTGAGTTTCTCTCTTTTAGAAAATATAATTCTGCTTAATCCAGACCATTACATACCAGCCATTGTTGCCCATAAACAAAAACATGATTTTTGGCTATGTCAACTCTATCCCACGCAAGTGTAAGAACAAGCTGGTCAAATGCAGATGCATTCGTGCCTTAAGAAGGAAAAACAATTAAAAAAATTGAAATTAATTAAAATATAAGATAATAAACAATTTTGCTTCCTACTAAGGCCAAATCAAGCAATCCACCACAAAGTTATATAGTATATTTCATCATTTATGACACATTATGGCATTATACAATGAGAACATATAGTAGATAATTCTTTGCTTAAAAACTAAAAATCCCTACAGATTATAGCATTTTATAAATAATCCATCATATAAACACTAAACAACAATAGCTGGGGATTCCAAAAGCTCTTAAAATCAAGTGTCTCACCTTTTAACAATGCTGTAAGTATTGCAACATCAATGTCCTGATGTTCGTCTGACCCAATATGAAAAACTGTAATCTGTCCAAAAGGATAAAATAGGGAAAACATATTTTAAAGTTATTTTCAGGCAAAGGTCATTAGCTCCAGTCTTTCATGTCAGGAATCGAGATACATTAAAAGTCACCTTATCTTTGATGCAATTTAAGTCTATGCTCGATTTAAACTTAGCTTTAGTGTGCACTCTTGTTTTGTTTTCCTAACTGGGTGCCACATGAGACAATCCTTTATGAGAAAAAGCATATCAGAAACCCTTTACACTCTTCAGTCAATTTGAACTTCTTTTCCCACTATGATTATAATTCTCTGTTGTCTATAAACACCACACAGTATTCTGTTTACCCCCCCAGTTCATTCTAGATTATAAGATTAACCTGCCACCAAACATCTGTAGCCAAATATGACAATTTTAAACCTCGGAACAGCACAATATAATGTCCAAACGGAACACCAGTACCTGAACTCAGGCTACATATAAAGCTCTAAAGTGCTTTTGCTTTAAGCATGCAGTGATAGTAGTACAGGCATCATTAAAAGATTAAAAAAAAAAAAAAAAAAGTTCCAAGGTTTTCAAAAATCAAAGCAAGAAAAAAAGGACAGCAACCCAAATACAAAATACATACACACTTATAAACAAACCAGAATCCAGTCATCTGAAAACAAATAGGCTTGGAAACAACAACAAACTCTGATTACCAGAAATAATCACAAGAATGAAGTCTCTCTTGGCGATGAAGTAAAGTACACACGAAAACTGTATTTGACTATCTTCTGTAACTGGAAGATCCACTATGTCCACAAAAGATTTTTGAATGACTCTTGATCATATAAAACATTGAGATACAATTTAATATTATATCCGCAAATGCATGCACCTTGCATAAAAAAAATTTATGGCAAGATCCACTTACAAGTTCTTTTTTTTTCATGCATTCCAGCAGAGTCTGAAACAAATGAACTGCTTCACTTTGACCAAAGTTAAATGTCTTTTTGATGGTTGAAATGATTTCAGGCTCAGCACCCTCAGGAACACTCCTGAGATTGAAACAAACAAACAGGAAAACACATTGTTACAGATGAACAGTAAGAACAATGATGCATTTAATTAGTTTCAACATGTCAATTCAAAGTCCTGCCATCTATAAGCTTATTACTGTTTAAGTGGCAAAATCCTGGGTAATCTTTAGAAAGAAGTATAGGTTGCTCAATCTATGACTTTCTACTACCGCTTTGTAAAAGTAACTCAGCTTGTCTCCCTTTCCTGCCCATACCCAGTTCTGAGATACTTTCAACTAAAAGATTTTGACACAAAATACCAAGTACTCACTCCCCTGAATAAGACCTGCTTCTGATCTTACTATGGACGAAGCTGTTTGGTTTACTGCTATGTTAGATCCCTGCCTCCTGGTTCTGAGGCAGTCCCCTCAACAAGGACCCAACACGTTTAAGGATTTATGCAAGTCTGACAACTAACTAGAAATCACAAAGTATTGTGGAGCCCAAGCACATCCCTTTTATTATTTGAAACTACACTTAAAACAGACAAGTGTTTTCTACACTAAACAGAAGTGTGTAAAAAGTTCAGTTTTAAGACTACTCAGAAGAAACAATATAGAAACTTCTGATCCTGTGCTGGTTTTGGCTGAGATACGAGTTAATTTTCTTCATAGTAGCTAGTATGGGGCTATATCTTGGATTTGTGCTAAAAACAGTGTTGATAATACAAGGATGTTTTGGTTACTGCTGAGCAGTGCTTACACAGAGTCGAGGCCTTTTCTGCTTCTCACCCCACCCCACCAGCGAGCACAAGAAGAAGCTGGGAGGGGACACAGCTGGGACAGCTGACCCCAACTGACCAAAGGGATATCCCATACCATATGACGTCATGCTCAGTATCTAAAGCTGCAAGGAGGAGGAGAAAGGGAGGAGCGTTTGGAGTTACAGCATTTGTCTTCCCAAGTAACTGTTACACATGATGGAGCCCTGCTTTCCTGGAGATGGCTGAACACCTGCCTGCTGATGGGAAGTGGTGAATGAACTTTTTGCTCTGCTTGCATCCGCGGCTTTTGCTTTACCTACTAAACTGTCTTTACCTCAGCCCACAAGTTTTCTCAGTTTTACCTTTCCGATTCTCTTCCCCATCCCACCAGGGAAGAGTGAGCGAGCAGCTGCATGGTGCTTAGTTGCCAGCTGGGGTTAAACCACAACAGACCTTTTTTCAGAAATGTTACTACTATGCACAGCTAACTGCATGAAAATACTTCCATTCAATGTAGTCAAGTGATATTTTCAAGCAGTTTGGTAACATACTATTCTCTATGTTATTCTCACATCTCTGGAAGGTCTGGTCAGCTCAGACTTCGGTTGAGCAAAACTCTGTTGTGCAAACTTAAGAACAGTCACATTTATCACTTAAGTTACTGTGGCTTTGTTAAATTTTGAAGTTGAAGCAGACAGAGCATTTAAACTGAGAGCTGAGTCCTCTAGTTAAAATGGTGTAACAAAATTACTGTACATAACTGAAGTTACACATGAGATGTTCCCCTAATTTAGGACACAGGTGCGTACAGTTTTCCTATCCTTCTTGTAAGTATTGCTAAAGCAAGCATACGCTACAGAATTTGGTGCAGCTGGTACAAGGTATGTGGGAAGAACCTAGAACTAAGACAGAAGTCTTGGTCTTTAGCCAGACCTATTATTGCAGTCAACCTGGAAATCCGCATCACAGGCAAGATTACACTCTCTGCTTTTAGCCTTTCTTTCCACAGAAAAAGCTCTTGTACAAATTCGTTAAGGAATGGTCTCAAAACCCATCTACATATGACTGATAGTTTAGCTAGGAGTGCTAGGACTTACCCTCCCTCCTCTGTTTGCTTGTGAACATACGCCAATATGTCTGCAGCTCTACCAGTTCCTTCACATACTACCACTGGCACAGGAGGACTTTCTTGAAGGAAGTCTAAAACTGTGAGTATGACGTTGGGGCCACCTTCAAATACAAGCGCCACCACAGGCACACCTTGGCCGATTCCTATAAAGTTGCAAATAAATATTATACACTTACAACACTGTCCAGTTTTTAAGGAATACTAAGATTGATTTTACATATGTAATAAATCAATTATGTCCCTTCTACTGAATAAAAATTAAAATGCTGCCTGCCAGACATTTTAACTGTTGCTAGTGCACAGTTTCAAGCACTGTTTATACTTTGGACTGGTGGGAAAGCACTGCAAAGAAACTGATAAATACAATTGAATACAGCCTACAATATAGAAGAGATTCTTCACAGAAATATTCCTGAACTAATGCAGAAAAGTGAACCTTTTTTTCTTTAGGAAACTCCCCTTCTACCTTCCCCCTGAATAGTTTCCAAAGATGACAACATGTATACAATTTGAACATAGTTACGTAGAAACCCTCTACTGACGGGAGTATTGCAAAAGCATTCCTAGAAGAAAAAAAACCCCACACATGTTGCTCCATAATTGGGAAAACACCAAAAGCAGTCATGGCTTCTTTGCACAAACACAGATTATGTTTTACAAACTCAGTTGCCCCATTGTGAAACTGCAGGTGATCAGTGTCAAAACCATGAATCAATCAGACCAGCAAGGCCTGACAACATACTAACAACTTGAGTGACATACATTTGCTTTATGAAAGCAAAACTGACAACTTTATTCAAAAGAACCCTCTTCTCTGGTCCCACAGAAATCCTAAATCTACCAGCAGTATCTAGGGCCCAAAGCAGCAGCTGAAATTTGCAAAATTCATTTCATTCAGACCTGAAACATAAACAAAAGACTAATTTTTCTATTTTCTCATTCAGATGTTTGGTGCAAGTACCTTTGTCATTAAAGCATAGTAACACTCAGTCCTCAGGCATCAGAATTACTTACTTGCATGGATCCGTTGCAAATTAATAGTTTTTTCCAGTTCTCTCCGCAATTTAACTTCTGCTCCATACTTTCCCACTGTTCCATCATCCACCAGAATGAAATGGGAATGGAGATTATTTAGGACGTTTAGTTTACTTAATGGGTTTAACAAGGTTTGATATGGAGCAACCACCTAAGTACAAGCACACAACAATGTCTTTTACTTGTAAAGATTCACATTTGTTTCTGTGAAACTTAACTTTTTGTGTAGACACAAGAAGTAGTGGCTCAACAAGAAGCACTGACACATATAAGCATGCCTTGGGTCAGGATACACCAACACCTGTAGCTCTTAACTTGTGCAGGAAAGCAGGTAACAATATCACAAAAGGATTCTGTTCTGAAGGATAACAGAGAAAAGATCCTTTGAAAAGGTGTCTTTTGGGAAAACTTGCGACTGCTCTAGCGAACAGTAGTATTGAAGATTCCGCATCAAAATTTTTCATCTTATCATCCTCTGTAATTGTGAATTCTCTGTAATACTTTAGCATTTTTGTTATTTGATTCAGTTATATCGGGGGGGGGGGGGAGGATTAAGTACTTGAGAACAAGCCCCTCCTCTAGCGCATTTGTATTTTGCAACTTGTTTAACACTAATGATCTTGCTTAAGTCACAGATGTCAATGTATCTTCACAGTAAAGCAAGTATTCCGATGATGCGAAGTAAGTGAAAAAACACGCTTGAGCAGATCTGTCAAAAAGTAAGTCAGGTAAATCATTATTTCAATTAGGTAATTTATCCTTACATCTCTTCCAACAAGGTCATTTCTGTTTTCAATCACTCCCCATGGAGCAATCCCAATAGTGCAAATCTTTCGAGATGATCTGGAAGCATGTTCTCTTAGAGCATCACCAACATGTTTTGCAACACCTGTTTGTGCACAAAAAGATTTCAATGTATTGAATGCCACATCTTATTAAGAAATACGACCGTTTCATTAGTTAACTGGGCCTTTAAGGATCTGGAAACTTATTTGACACAACAGCAAAGAAAAAGCACCATACTACATATACTAGAAGGAAACAAAGTACTATGTAGCAGTAATTCGACAAAATAAATACTAGGCTAGTAAGAACTAGAGTTTCCAGTACATTACTGTACTTGTTTTAATCACATGAAGTTTTTTTCCTCTTGCATTTTCAAAAACAAAATGAAAAAAAACCAACCCACTAAAAAACCCCACCCCAAAACTAAACCAATCAAAAAAAAAGCCCCCAAAACCAACCCCCCCACCTTTGTGTTGTTTCTCTTTGCAAGACAGAACAGCAGCCTGCTTCCAACAACATGTGTTCAAAATGTATTATTTTAATTTAACTTGACGAAACTCACTCAAATTTACTTCGCTTTAAAATGAAGCTATGCATCCATTAAATCTTTTGGCTCTTATAAACTGTAATCCACTTAACTGCACACATTCATTGGTACTTCTTTACCTGTGTTCACTCCTCCAGTTATAATCCAGGCTCCTGTTGTTACTGCAGCTTTAATAAGACCTTTGCCAAGCAACTGTTTGATGCGTGGGTGAAGTTCAAATTTCTGCATGCCCCCATGTACAGATATAACAAGCTTTGGCAACTCCATCTGCCATTCTTTAAGCATAAGTTGCAGAATAGCTTCAGGCTTAGTGTCATATGACAATCGCACATACTGCAGGCACAAGAAGAGAGTTAAAAGGTTCTCAAATCATCACAGAATCAATGCATAAAAAGAAGAACCAGGATGTATTTCAGGATATAGTATCCTATTTCTGGCTATGGAAAATGTAATTCACTTTCTCAAAACACAGCAGATGCAATAAATGAACAAGCTTACTTTGTATCCTTCAGAATTAAGGACAAGACAGTTTTGAAAGCAAGTTTTGGAAAGGCAACGACTGTAGAAAGATTATGTTACTTCATCCTACTGGCACAGTAACCTAGAAAAATGAATCTTTATGAAAGCATTGAGTGATCTCTAAATTAGATGGAATTCAGAAATATTATAAAAGTTCTGCCACCTACTGGGGAGAGGCTTGCATGTCCACGGTGAAAAGTTTTACAGAAAGACAGTTGCTTGCTTTTCATTCCCTATTCCTGGTGGGAAGGAAAGCTACATTCTTTAACAGAAAACTTCAAAACTAGCAGCTTTTTAACTCGCTATGTTTAACAGCATAAGATTAAGTAGATAGTTGATCAGTTAAAAATACTGCTGCATCTTTAATACAAGCTGTTCAATAGAGGAGGGGACGTTTTGCAGAAATTAAGCCCTACTTGAATCAATTTCTAACTAAAAACACATCACTATTCCAATAAACTGGTTTTAGCAACCCCACTAGCACTCTGCAGAAGTAAGCACAGAAATGACTATAGGCAGCTTGCTACTTCTGTACTCCTAGAAAAGGATTTGCAGCAATTTTAAGCTATACACTGCTATTACGAACATGAAAGAATTCTGCTAAGAGCCCTTCTCTCCACAGAGGTGATCTGACCTAGAGCACTGGACTCTCCTTCCGGGCTCTGCTGGCTGCATAAAGAACACAGCTCCCTCATTCAAGCACTTCAGTTCGGCCATAGGAGCCACACTGTATCAAAACACCTTGCAGCTTATAACTGCATGAGCATTAAATCATTCCTACCACAACTAGGAATCCTTTACAAAATGGTTGTGGAGAATATGCCAGAATTTCCAGTTTTCTAGCCTCTCCAGGACATGTGCACTCGTGAATTAGGAGTTGGTTTCCAAACCTCCATTTATTGGTATACTTGTTTTTAACTAACCCTCTCTCCCAAAAAACTTAGTTATTCTGATCAGTACGATTATGCTTTAATAATTTTGAACAAATCTACTAAAGAAGCATATTCCACATCTATCCATAATTTTAAATCATTTTTCAGAGTCTGAAAACTATGAATAGAGGGTTAAGATAGCAGATGTTACTTAACAGGTCCTATAAAAATTTAACAGTAGCGAGTAAGCAAGCAGCACAGATGAGTAAGCTGTACTTTCATGAAGTCTGAAACAGTGACACTGAATACTTAATGTAATGTTTTGCTGAAGTGATTATGAATTCTTATCACCATTTGCAATTTGAAGGTAAGCCTGTACATGAATACATCCAATTCTGATAGATCTCAGTAACTTTTGTTATAAAAAATAAAATTAAAAAATGGAAATTAGAAAGAATTCGAATCACAATAAAAAAATACTAGCATAGTAGAGGGCACCGGTTTGTCACAATACGGGTGACGTTGTTTTCAGCCTTCAATTTCAAAAGTTAAATGAAGCATCCACCATCTCTATCATCATGTTTAGAGTAAGAAAAAAGAAAACGTCATACATGCCTTAGCCCTGTAAGAATGAGAGCCACCTTGAAAGTTGATGACACCATAAGCATCAGTAGAGGTCTGTTCTGTATGTTTTTCCACTGACCATTCTTCTATTTCCTGATTATAGTTTTCACCCAGCTTCACATCGGAGTATTTCATAGCAAGACTTGCAGTAAAACAAGCATGTTGTCTGACCAAGCGGCCACAACAGCACCTGCACCCAACCACATAATTTAGAATACTTAAATAAATACTATTATTAGAAGACAAGAGAGAAGAACTTCTTTTATCTATAACAGAGATACATCAGATTTAGAAAGCAGACTCTAAATATTACATAAACCTCTTTTCCAGAGCAAGCTTTGTTGCCATAAATATTTATAGCAAGAATTAATTACAATACATAATTATTATGCAAAATATGAAACCTCACTGAGATAGCAGGTTGGAATCCAGAAGAAACTCATTCTTTGAAGCCAAATAATTTATATAACATTTATAAATCTGTGATCTATGTACTGCAGACAGTTCTTTATTCATTAGTTATATTTGGTTTATATCTAAACTTTCACCAACTTGTCATTTGCAATATTGATCAAAACTTTTTAAAACCCTATTATGAAAGTGTTCATTTAATGGAAAAAATACTCATAAATATTGTAATTACAAAGAACTCTCACCTGACAAGTTGCTGACAAATCTGACATCCTGGAAGGCATCTATAAGAAATATTTAAAGATATGAGTAAACTTCAGCTTCAGTTTTAAGGTGGGGTGGGTGGGATGGGGACAGACCACTCACACCACTTCACGTGCTTACAGAAAGATTACTGAACAAGAGAGATCTCCAGCAAACGGAAAACATGCTGCCCAAGTTTGCCCGTTTTTAACATGGTAACTTGTCTGCCTTTATTTTATGTGACTGTAGTATACTTGGCAAGTAAAAACACATAAACATGCAAAAGCTTCAGTCCTGAGACTTCAGTTGGGTTTTCAGGCTTTGAACCGTCAATATCTGAAGCCCAGGAATATTTCAGACAGGATTATCTGTGGTATTGAAACTGAAACATTTTGCTAGATGCTAAGAAGTAACTTACATACCAGCATTTTCTTGGACTCATTCTAACTACACATTGTTGCATCTCTCCTACAAATTCATGCTTCTAATATACATCCAAGTTGAACTGCCTGTCTGGGAAGGTTTTTTGATAATTTCTGAGTTGCATGTACAGAAAAAGATATATTTGAACAAGCCTTATACAGTAGTATCTTTACATAAAGTTTATTATATAATTTCTACCCTCTTCCATCTTGAACATTTTCCGTGTTTTCCTGCTAAGAGCTTTCTTAACGTTTAAAATTAGCATAGCAGATAAATTTATAATACTGTTTTCCATAATTTTCATAAGCAGCTGTTAACCAATTATGGTTAAGAGCTAGTATGCAAAAGCATACAAATACAGATGTTATACAGTAGCCTTAAAATGTTTTCAGACTTTGAGCATAAACAATTTTTTTATTTTGTCCGCTATAGAAGTTACACTGCTATTAATCATCTATGTTTTTAATACTGAACTATAGTTCTCTAACAGTTACTAAATTATAATTATCTATACTAAAAGGTACAGATCAACAAAACATACCAAATACTCCTGTCTACATTTGATGCATTTACATGTAACTGACAAACAACTGTAAATGATTCTTAGAAACTGAAGGACAAAATCTGATGGGAAAGTTGTGAAGTCTGTTGTATGCTACAAATGGGTTAAACTAAAAGGGCAAGTGTTGAAGATCATTTTGTTCCTTGGGAAATGCTCTGGAAATTTTAACAGGCTCCTAATTACTTTGTTTGCATTTGCAAATTTTCCATGTGCTACAATCATGGCTATAAATTCTAAAAGCTTCTCATGTCACATGGTTTCAAGGAACAAGGTGAATTATTTACAATAACTTAAAAATTCTACAGCATTTACTTCGTTCTTTTTCTGCGTAAAAACAAAGATCTTAAAAAGAAAAATAATACTCTGCCCCAACAGAACAAAAGAGATTTATAACTTGTTTTAATGGAAAACTCTGAAATAGAAGTTTTCTGAAGTTCAGAAGAAAAGGTTTCTCAGCTGCTCTCAAATATATGAAGCTAAAAAAAGAAAGCTGATCTGAAATCCATAATGACAATAGTAAACATTCTGGGGAGACAAAACTGCCTTAAAATACCAATTCTGAATCTATTTTCCATTTGACTTTATTTAATGCGACACAAATGTCATGACTATGCACATCAAATTTAATCATTGTAGAAACTCTTAAATTACACCTATAACATTTAGTAAAGGTAAACTCTACGAGTTAGATATGTTAGAGGTATCACTAACTTGCTTGATTTCACATCTCTAATTTAGCATAAGGTAAAAGCAGCACAAGATATGCAAAATATTCTTCTTTAGTCTCAGTCTTCTCTCTAGAAACATACTTTCCCATTTTTCAGCCTCATTTTTTCCTTACAGAACTTAAGGATGAAAAATTACTAGATACCACATGAAATCTCTTAATATCTGAACTGTTTTTATTTTATCTATCTTCCCTGGAAGCAAATATTTCTTCAGCCTTTGTTTTATAATTCCCTCCCTCCCAGCACTATTCTTGTTTTTCTTTGTTCTTCTATGAATTCTTCATCCTTTTTCCCTGCACTATCAGGTTTATTTTTACACTTCATCATACACTTACACTGCTGTTCTTTAAATTCCAATAGAGGATATCTCTATGAAACTTTCTGACTTCAGAACTATGCCACCAAAAAAAAAAAAAAATTACAAAACCCCCACAGTGTACACACACCGCAGACACCACTAGGAGGACAGGTAAGAAGCAGCAAAGAGAACAGGAAAACATTTGTTAGAGATTTCTGCAGAGCCAAAGTACTTTCAGAAAAAGAAAAAAAAAATCCAGGCTGGACATGAAGAGTGACAATGCCCAGTCACCAAAGAGTGAACGGAAGACAGTATTTTATACAGATAAAGTAGTTAGTCCAAAAATCCATTATACACTCTCTTTACAATACTGACTTCTTTTTAATTTTAAAGAGCAGCAATGACTTCTTGCATCATTTCTCATTTACCTGTGGGGGTCTTTTGAACTTGGTATGATATACACACACTCCCTCTTCGTGAAAGTATTTTCTATCCAGGATTTCTGGGACTGAAAAATAAAAAGTGTAACAGTATTATAAAATATAAATCATGTAACTTGGCAATGAAAAATGCTTTTTAAGGAAACAAGAATTAGAATATGAGGTGGTTTTTTTTTTTTATTTAAAGATAAAGGCAAGTAGTGTCTAACATAAAGTTAAATTGGTTTTAATGTTTTGCTGTCTCTCAAAAACTAACAAAACTATAAATGGCACTATAACAACATCTCACACTGCCTAAAAGTTGAGATAACCAGAATCATTACATAACTTATTTTACACACAAATCCCTTAAAATCCAAAGTTGTATTTTTCAAAACTAACATTTAAATAGCAAAAATTTGCAATATGCAAATGAAGATGTACCAAAAAACCCCAAACCATTTCAAAATATACTGTTTACCTCCCTTGCTAAAGTTAAAAAAAAATTTCAGTTAAAATTTCTAAAAATTACCTGTACTACACTGAGATAACAGTAATTTCATCTATTTACCGCTTTATTAAAGTAAAATTTTCATCTTGAAATTGCAGGTAAGGACGTTTTCTAACACAACTGGCAATCTTTTCCAGTAGCAATAAATAGGTCATTACCTTTGTTCTTCATCAAGAAACTTTTTATAATTTCATTTCAGTTGCTTTAAACAACCATGTAACATTATCTTACATGATAATCTCAGGATTACATGCTAAACAATATGCATAATGCCCAGTGTCTACATCATGTTTCAGCAATACATTGGGAAAGGAACTCAGACATGATTTTTAGTAATTAAAAACAAGAAAAAATCTGGGGATGCCAATTTGCCCCCTTATGCAATATTGCTTTATATCCTTATTAAGTTTACATTAAAATTTCTTCATTGTTAACAGCATGCCCTGTTCTACGTTTACTTTTTACCTTTAGAAAAATCTGAGAAATTTCACACCTGTTCTATTTCACAACGGGGGGGGGGGGGGAAGACTGATGTATATTACTCACAGGTATCTAAATAGAGGTCTGTGGAATTAACGAAGAAATTAACTTTTTTTTTTTTTTCCAGATCTAGTATAACAAGATTCAGTGAAGGTGGATGGTTTTTTCACTCACTGCAATTTCAAGATCAGTTTAACATAATACAGAGAAATTATTACAAGTGAGAATGTACCAGCTATTTTTAATATAGGCCCCTGGAAAACTGCTTAACTGCCCACCCTCTTTCAAAACATTTCCCAGACTCAGCAGATCTTTCCCACGTTATTCATCATAATCTTCTTCCAGTATTTTGTTTTAGTGAACTTTGACTATGAATCTGTCAAGACAGCAACAAACTGCTGCTCCAGTTTCTGTCTTCACACTAAGAGGGCCACCAGTCTCTTCCAAGGAGGATGGAAAGTTGCAGGGTACAGGCACTTCCCAAGAGAGAAAGAAGGGTAGGATAAAGGTAGATGCACAATCCACAGGGAAGAATCATGGTGGGGAAAAAGAGCTGTAAACAACAGAATGAGCACTCACACCATGTATTTTACATTTAAATTAATATTTTAAACACCCAGAATAAATAGTCAAAGGCATTATTTGCTACTGTCCTACCTCCTTTCCCTATACATAGGAAAGAATGCTGTTGCAAAGAAGAAAGAAGGCCTAACAAGAGAAAAGCAGGATACTAGACATTATAGGCAAACATGGTGTTATGAAGGATTCTATTACATTTATGATGCTTTTCCCTCTTTTTTGGTTTTTTCCTTCTCCTTTGGAGCAGAAGATTGAAGTGACTGACTCTAACAGGCTTGCGAAAGAGAATATCTCTTCTGCTGCTGTCCTCAAAATTAATCTCTAATCTCTCAGTAGCGTTCTCCTCAGTTCTTGGGCAAGAAAAGAAAAGCACATCACCTTCCACAAAGGAGCTGGGTATTTCCTAGGACACCTGTGCCCTACATGAGTTGGGCTCAAAAAAGCTTTATCTCTTCTCTACCTTTATCAGAAGATTAGCAGTGTTATAAAAATAAATTTGATATATGTGTATATGTGCATTTATATATGTATATCATACTATATGTAAAACTATACATGTAGTAGGTAGTCCAAATTATTAGCTTCCTCCTCTCATAGTATTTTTTTTTAACACTATTAAGCCTTAGCCTTTGTGATATGAATCCCAGTTCTGGAAGCTGCTTTCTGCTTAGCTGAGTGAACCCACTGTTTTTATGGGTGTGTATTTTTGTTCTTCATTTCTTAAAACTGAGGTCTTGTATTGATCATTACTTTAACACTGCAGTAGTTTTAAGCTTACATGTGAACTCTGCAGATCCTCCAGAACATAAAAAGATAAAGAAGAGTAATTTAACATTTAAATGTTTTAGAACCACACCTTGAAGCAAGCTATCACAGGCATAACATGCTAGATATTGAAATCTGAAGTATATAAACCACAAGTAATTGCATTAATTGCTCCATGCAATATTGTTTTATTATTAAGTGGTGATCAAAGCTGGGGACAAGGAACACTGGCTTACAATGTGCAAAACCACTTTTCATAATAAATGGTTCTGAAAATAAAACAAACAAAAAATACCCTGCACCAAACGACAATTGATTAATCTTTATCTTAAAGGATGTACCGTTTTAACCACTCATCAAGGATTTATCTCTATTCTTCAGCAGTGAAAGTATTTTCAGTAAAGCATGTGTACATCTATGCTATATACGTGGAGGAGGCTCTATAATGTTACTAAAACATACTTGGAACTTCTCATTTGATAAAATTAGACTCTCTCCAGCAGCACTCCTGTACGCTGATTAATCTTTATCGTAAGATGTTTTATACAGAACTTGCCAATTACAGAGTCTTGTTTCCAGTTGAGGGGAGGGGGAAAAAAAGAAAAAAATAAAAAAAGCAAACGAAGCAGAGAACAGAGTAAGTGAGAGATATTTCCCATAAATGGGTAAAGATCACATTAAAAATGTAGGAAGAACTGACACACGGTATTGCCTTCTGTGTCAGTAGGAACTATTATTACACAATGTTCCTGTGATGACCCGAAAAAGGAAGATGACGTGAGGACACTGTTAAGATAAATTAGTTGCAGCAATTACCTCTAAGAAATACTTCCTTATCAGCTAAAGATTAAGTTAAAATAGGAGATCAAGTCAGTAGTCAAAAATCAATATGCAAGTTACCCAACTGTTTTAGAAAATTGCCTACTCTTATTAAGCTTTTCAATCATCTCTACAGCATACACAACTACAACTCTTAAACTCTGCTTCCAGTAATGGGGCAACTTCTGCTGATTGGAGTGATCTGTTTTGCTAGTGTATTTTAGAAGGCGTACCTTACATGATGGTTACAGGCAACATGGGTCAGGAACTCTCAATACAGTGAGCTCTGTAGTGCTGCTATTCAAGAAAAAGGGAAGAAAAGGGGGAAAAAAAGGAACTATGAACCCTCCCCCCAAAACATATGGCCAGATTTTAGCAAAAAGCACAAGTAGTATCAACATATAACGAGCTATTGTTTTTCAACTATTTACTTTCTTTCCTTTCAAACCTGCATCTTGAGGAAAAAAACCTTAGCTTTCCAGATTCTCTCCCATGCATTTCACAGCTCTCAAGTGAAATAAAATTTAAGACTTACAAGAAAAATGTTAATACAATTAATATTACTCCAGAACGACCTTCACTATCATTTTCCTACAGGTGACTTATCTATGTAAATTTCACCACATTAAGACCTCTTAGTAGTCAATGTTGGCAGGATCTCATATGCACACCAAAAAATGCTTAACTTTAAGTTTTTGGAAGATGTACTACAGTAACTACTAACTCCTAGTCCCGAAGTGGCCAACAAGGCTTTTGCTCAGTCTTTAAGCTGTAGAGGGTTATGCAAGATACCTCATTCTGGTTGTACTGATTTCTGAGCAGACAACAAAGTTCACTGTGTCTTTCGGTACTTCTAAAAGAACTTCAAGAAACAAAAAGCACATAGATTTGATTCAATTAGCTAGAAGAGATATACTCACCCTGGGATCACGATTAAAGGAAATACTTTAAACTATTTCCAATAAATAAGTCCTTTCATAACAGTTTCATGAGTGCTGAAATAATTATAACTGCTATTTGAAACAAAACTTACACAAGTATTTGCTCAGCTACAAACTGAAGAGAATGTGCTCGACCACAGTATTTCCAACTTCTGGAAGTATCTAAATGCCAAAATAACCCCACAGCCTTTTACAACAGGTGAGTTTTACCATAGTCGTTTTAGCATTAGCTATTTTTGATTCAGCAATAGCATTAGCACTCCAAAGCACCAATAATAGAAATTATTTAAGTGTACCTGCTCAAGATGCAAGGAACGCATCATGAAATTCACGATGGGTATTTTTAGCAAAAGTCTCCTTGTAGAATGAAACTTTTAACACAAAGTTAACTACAATTTAAGGTTTTGTATATGGCAGGTTACGAACAAAAAGAAGCAATCACCAAAGCACAGTATCAGATCAGGTCTCAGAAAAAAGAAAAATAACTACCTACTACTCTCCCCCCTTTAACTCGCATAAGTGTTTATAAGAGCCTCTTATTCAACATATTAAAATAATAAGACAACTAAGTTCTAACAGGGCAGCAATTGATGCACAACACCATGGCAAAGCCTTATCAAACTATTGTGAAGTTCTCCAAGATTATCCAAGTTTGGTCTGAATTATTTTCTATATAGAAAGTAAGCCTTCCTGTTTGGCAAGATCTCAAAACTTGCATGACTTTCAACGAACACAAATACAGCAGGTATAAAATACTGTATAGCTGACAATCACGAACTTGTTCATGTACAAAAAAGGATCCCAGTTTATTCCTTCTGCTCATTTGTAATACTGTATACTGTTGGAGGCTCTTAAGTTATAGAATATTTGTTACAAAACTAAAATTTAAGTTATCCCAAATATATCGCTCTCAAACCTGCAATACTGCATACCAACCCAGCAGTTCTGCTGACAATCTTTCTATAAAGCTGAGCCACTGAATCAAGAATCAGATTAAAAAATAATATTCCAAACTGTGACTTTTGTGGAAGGCTGATAATAGAGATTTCAATTACTGATTGCATAGACCTCAGTTTCAAATTCAGAAGTCATATCACTTTCTACAGCATCTCGTATTTAATCTTTCAAATCTTTACTTACACCATACGGCAGTTCAATATATGCAATAGTTTTTAAAGGAAAAGATCTTCCAATTTTATTTGTCCTTTATTTAAAAATAAATAGCTCTACATTCTTTCCCCACCACCTCCAATTTCCCAAAAAGCTTAGGTTTCCATTTGGGCAAAAGAAAATACGTGAAAAGTTTCAGCAAGCCTGAAAACAAGAAGATAGAGTGGAAACAGCAGCAGGAGTACTCATGCTAGCACTGCCATAGACCAGTTCTATCTGTCTAGGTCACTTAGAACCAAAAAGATAAATTTCCAAACATTTCTAAGAGACATTCTGTACTACAAATGTCCTTTAGCTTGTCTATTCAAGGAAATGTCCACTGACAAGTTACTGCTTCTTACATGATTATACATACCGCACACACTCTTTTCATGATTTACAAGAGGATCTCTTATCTAAGAAACCCACTCCATTAGCCAAACACGTGCTATACCATGGGACTGAACTGTGATCCTGCCCAGCCAACTAACCCCTAACTGAGCACTGGGCTCCTGCACTTATGGCTGAAGGGCAGAAATTTCAAACAAACCTTTTCTTATTGCTTTTATACTCAATATGTCGAATAAAACCAAATAAAGCCAAACAACCAGGACGAATATGATATCCAATTCAGTTAATACATATCAAGTAGTTCAGAATTCATAAAACCTCTTGTGGGAGGAGATGCCATAAATAAAATGCATGCTAGCTCTCACTGCAAGTATTTCCAGCAGGGGCTTCAAAGCCTTAAGGCACTAAGAACCCTGCTCCAGGCAAAGTACCTGGACTTGTCGTTAGTACAAATTAACTGAATGATACTGAAAATGTGCATCCCAGAATGAGCTAAGTAACTAAGCCTCTGTGTATGGGGTGGGGAGTTATCTGAAAGACAGTTATGCCTACATTTCCCAAAGAAAATACCTAAAATTTTGTATTACCAGTACCAGTAGAGCACAACTCAGTTCCTCAAGGAAATATTTATCATTTGACAAAAGTCTCCAGAACTTCAGCTAACGCTAGGTAAGTAAGTGGATGGGAGGAAAAAAGAAAAAGGTAGTCAGTTTGATGCCACATATTTGCTAATGTTTGTTTTAAACTCTTGGCTCCAGCAAACCCCAGACATTTAATTTACTTGCTTTCCTTGCAAGGAAAATTACATACCTCTATAATTACTGTTTGGGATTTTTTGTTTTGTTTTTTTTAAGGGGGGGGGGGGGGGGAGAAAGCATTTAGCCAGCTAGTATTACAAACTATATTTAAAAGACTCTCTGCTGAAGAATAACAGTGCTGTCTGTCCAGAGAATACACAACACACACAAAAAGCCTACAAAATTTGTTCCTGATTCAATAACTAGAATACCAGTCAACCTTATCAACTTTAAGCAACTTCTACAGGAAGTATGGATATGTGCAATAGCTAAAAGACAAAAAGGCCCAAATATTATCACAGTGCCAAATAATATTTATACAGAGTGCTTTAATGTCTCACTGTGAATTATGTCACTCTAAATGAGAAGGACTGTGCATTTATCTTGTTTAATCCACTCCAAATGAAAACTTTTGCAAGGATATTTTACCTGCTGTCCACATCGGGATTATTTCAGTATTATTCTGAAACAACTACCAGCCTCATCTACAAGAAGAAGTTGCTTCCTTTATTTTTTCCCAAACCCACTGGGGCACCTCTTGTCACAGAAACTGACCGGCTCAGACACAGGCAGACCCATCGTGCATGAAAGGTGTCTCTGCTATGTTGAGGATCCTGTTCTGAGCAGAACGGTTCACCTGGCTTCACTTGACTCATAAGAAACCAAACAGCTCTAGTTTTCTGGGTTTAAAGACTTCTCTAGTGAAAATACTGCTACAGTCCTGAAAATACATTGCTCAACAGCAAAAAAAATTACTGGTTTTCTTTTATATAAAAAATGTTGAGGAAGCAAGGAAGGAAAAAGAGCAGTCAGAGAAAGCCTTCTGTCAGTTCTCCTGCACACTGTATTCAGAATCAGACCTCAAATGAGCCAGCAAGCAAAGATACGAATCTTCCTATCAATGGCTCCCTTAGTGCCGAAAACAAACCTTCAACAATCCTATTCTTTATTAAACAGTTCAGGAGATTTGCTCCAAACAGTTTTCGCAGCAATCCAGGTCTCTAACAGAGTAGCTATTGTTTCATCAAGTTCTTCTCTGATGTAACACAGTCACCACAAAACTCACCAAATCCACGTGCAGTTTTGGATGCAAATACTTGGGATTTGTCAAAAGGGACTTCTACAGAGCTCTCAAACTTGACAAAAATGATTCCAATGTGCTATTTGGAGAACAGGCTGCTTCTGTGAGAATTTTTTCCACCATACAATCACAAAGCATAAAATTAAGCTGTTTGGGGATTATTTTTTTTTTTCAGATTCATTTAATTCAGAAGACCATAAATTCATATACAGAATTTAACATTCTGAAGTAATTATTTTTAATCCTGATGCACCAGAATAAAACGCACAGACCTAATATTTTGGGGACATTTTTATTACATTCAAAATCAATCCACTTTACCCACATTATTGGTAAAGTTATCTTCTAACTGCAATACACAGGCCTTTCAGTGGGAAATTCACAGCAAATCCAGCATATTTTTAACTAAATTTTTAAAAATTGCTGGTTTAACACCCATGTGAAGGTGCATGCCGTTCTGCAGTTAGACCAGTCATAAAATTACTCCTCCTTTTTAGAAAGTATTAAATCTTAAAATGCATACACCATCCATGCAAGGCATTAAAAATATATAAAATATACCTAGAAAATGTTTCACAACGGATTCTATAGTATGAGGTATCTCAGATCACAATGGAATAAACCATCAGTTGATTTCAGAAGACAAGTGCACACTGGTTTAATTCCAAAATAGCTTTCTCTCAGCTGAGATAACAATGAACACCTTCAGAGTTAAATATCCAATTATAACAGATATGGTAATTAAATAAACTTGCCAAAACCAGAGACTCTATAAGACTGTGTCAGCACAGCAGATGGCACACTGTTCCTGAACATGCCTTCAGAAAAGCAGAGTATCCGGGGCAGGGGGAAGAAGGAGAAGCGTAGTTTGATTTTTATTTCCTAACTTCCATCAACAGAATTTGGAATTTTGGTGTGAAAAAGAAAACACAGCAGAAGGTAAACCAGTTTTACTGCTGTAAACTGGAGCAAGTAAATTGATTTAAAAATAGTTTACATTTGCAATCCTCCTGACTACTGAAATACCAAGCTAAAAAATTTTAGCCCTTCTAAAGAATCTATAAATGACTTTCTATGAGATCCCAGACCAATTACATTTTCAATGCATTCCATAAAGTATTTCAAAACATATACCAAAGCTATGATCTAGAAGCAATAAACCACTGAGTTTTCAAAGGAGATTAAAATAATTCTTCACCCTCTAAAATTTACAACTATGGACAAAAGAAAATTATAAAAAGGGAGCACATGGTAGTAGCTGCAAGGAAAATACAGCTACAGCTTTTCAGCCAGCATTTTTAACTCTAATACCCACTTTGTTCAAATGAGAGATTTAAAAAAAAAAAATACACGGCAAAAGTACATAGGCATGTTTTCAAACCTGTCATACAGTACCTGCTTCTTTCTGATAGGGTCCCTCACTCAAAACCCATTTTTAATTATGTTGAGTCACCCATATAAACCAATCCCAAAACTCTTACATTTTTAAACACACGGCCTACTTTTCCTTCCTTATCTACACTGATACAATTGTATGGTCTGCATCCTGTTCACTTCTCTCAACACCAACAATTTACCTGCAGTCTGCAGTCGTTCCCATCTTACCACTGATGCAGACTGCAAGCCTATACACTCTATTAAATAAGATCAGCAGGAACATAGAGTCAGCATACCCACTCACCAACACGCAACAGAAATGATACCAAGCCTTTTTAAGTGGGTCAGATAATTTCTTTGAGTATCAAGGATGGCCACTCTCCCTGGTCCTTTCTGCAGGGACCAATGGGACACACTGTGCATGGCTGCTAAAACCTCTGCGCTTCCTGGCTCACCGGATTTAATCCCCATGAAAGAATTAGTTTGGTTCATACCCCACATTTCTGGCAAGTGCTGGGCTTACCTTGCACATGCCACATCGGGTGCGTGAACAGACAACGCTATAAACTCTGGGTTTATTTTTGGAAGGAATGAGGCTTGGGGCACGCTTTCAGAGGTAAAACAATTCACATAGCCTGGATCTGTTGGCTGTCCTCCCCAAGCAACTTCCAGTCCTTTCCCCATCACATAGGGAATACAAATCACAGATGCGAGAAGGGAGTTAGTGGTGGCCACCTCTAGAAATAAAGCAGTAGGAAAGGGCTCCTGCAACCAGCCAAATAATTAATCCTACCCACGATTTGCTTCTGATTTGTTCCCAGACAAAAAAAGCTCAGCTCTGGCAGCCGCTATTCATAGACAGCATACAAGCTACAACTTCACTGCACCTAGTGCAGGGGATGTATTTCAGCTTTATTTGGGCTGCAGATTTTAGGTCCTCCCTTTCTGGTTCATGAAGTGCATGAACATCTGATTAATGCATTATGTGCTGAAGCACATTACAACTACAAAAGCAAGCTGGAAGGGTGGATGTTGTTGGTCTTGCTCTACCACTTTCTTAGCCTGTTCCATTTACAGATCTGACTTATTTTTAATGTTGTACAAAGAAAGGTACTTCTCTATCATCACAGCAAAGATTTTGGTGCCTGCTGACTTAAGTAGGCTATTATTAACTCACTAGAGCAATGGAAACATGTTATCACTAAGGGATTTTTGACATAGCTAGCCTCAGACAACCCTTTGAATATCTAAAAAAATTAAATAACAAAACCAAAAAAACACCACACACAAAAAAAAAACCACCAAAAAAACAAACCACAAAATCCAGGAAGCCTTAAGCCCGCATTTAAATTATTACAGATCAATAATGTTTCTCTAAATAGCATGGGTGAGAGGGAAGAGCAACAGAACATACTAGTGGGCATGTGAAATAGGTGACAGCACCAGACCAGTGCTAAGGATGATGAAATTTCACATAACTTATCTTTAGACACAGTATCAGAGAAAACCAGTTTCTTTTTATAATCAAAACTACTAACATTAGAAAACAGGCCCATCAGCAACCATGCAATCAAAGAACTACCTGGAACAAATTTGGAATTTAGTTCACTAACAGTGAGTACCACAAAAAAAAAAAAAAAAAAAAAAATCACTTTGTATAAGTTACACAAGTCATCTCAGAGCAGAAAATTAGTATGAGGCTGGTTCCAGGGTAGTATTAAAATATCAGCATTGGACCTGATATCTGAGGGAGACATAGTTAGTTATACACGTATGACATGAGTTAGTCATACAATCCCTGAACTGCCTTCACTTCCTTGGTAAGGGGAGTATGTGCATTATTCATGGACAGGATTGTGGAGGTGTGATGGGGTACACTGTCTTAACTGCTATTCTCTATGTTCTCCCTGCCTGTACACACATACACACCAATGTGCCAGTATTTGCTAGCTACAGTAGGGGAAGTGAACATTTTGGTCACCTCTCTACAGTGACCAGAGTTCTTGGGAGATTAGAATAGGATGGAGAAAGTAGAATGAGATGGGAGAAAAACAAGCCAAAACAAGAATTCGCTATAGTATAGTTCATTTACTGTAGAATTACAAAGACTAAGCATTTAGAAAATTCAGCTCACTAACAAAGAGCTACTGGATTCAGTTACAACTTCACTGCCTGTCAAGACAGAGAGCTAGCTCTCCTAACAGAAGCTAGCTAGGTCCACAGTTGCTCAAGAGTGCACACTGACTACAGCCCATCTCGGGGCATGAGTAGCCTGACAGCATTCTAGAGACATCCACGTACCTAAACTCTTATCAGGAAATAAAATTCCCTGCTAAAACTATTTAAGTAGTTTCTGTTTACTCTGGAAAAGTACAAAGAAGAAACTTAGCTGGGTTTATTTAGGCAAATGTGAAAGCAGCTAATTACTGTCTGAAATAATATATATTTAGGCACTTCTAAAAATTTCCACCCTCTGTTTTTGAGAGGAACAAACCGTTGTTTGAGCTACTGTGTCTTATTTTGCTGCTTTCTCATGAGGCTGGTCTTAGATAAAAATTGAGCTATCCATCACAACCTCACACTGACTGCTGAAATATTCTTTTACACTGCTTTTTCCATTAGCATTCAATCATTTTATTATTAGCAGGTTTTGAAAGTCTCAACTACACTCTTATATCCCTCTTCATTAATGTTTCTTTTAAATATTATAGCTGGAGCTGTAAAACCTACACAATGCAATGTATTGTGAGAGAGCTTAAAAGTCATTCATTTTAACTCCAAGTCAATACTCAGGCTCCTAAAATGTACCATTTTACTGCACCATTTAGCAAAAGCACTACAAAGCTTCCTATCATACCGTCCTTCACAGTCACACAGCATTGCTAATTAAGAGACCAGCACAGAGATCCTAATGCCTAATTACTGATTTAAACCTAGGTCTGGCTAGCTCTAATGCAGAGGGAAACAGAAGAATGTCTTTTGGTGTTTCTCTTACGCTAGTCTTACAGGGTTGCCTCAGCAAGCTTGAGTCCCTAGGCTGAGTATTCAGATCTCAAATCAAAAGCACAAAACTCTTATGAAACACTTGCATGGACTTGAAATACTCTGATTCATCAAGTTGGACACTATCAACTAAAAAGTGGAATAATCTGTGGGGACAAAAACTCCCTTTTTGGTCTAGCAGGGAAAGCTAAATATCTTTTATAAAAGGAAGATGAACTCAAGAAAAAAAAATTTGAATCACAAAAAAAGAGATCCATTCCAAATGACTGTTCACTAACTGAAAGTATAATGAAGCAATGCAAGTAGTTCCCTAGGATATGCAATTTACTGTCTCAATCTTATCTCTTAATTTTTGTTTATTGCACAGTGATACAGGTATCCTCTACTCAAGCAGGTCGAAGAAACTACAGTTTTTCACTTCTCCCACCAAATGTTGATGCAGAATTGCAGGTTACCTGCAGAACTGAACTACATGCAACACATCTGTGTTAAATACCACAAGCCTAAACAATCACTCAGAAATTAAATACATGGGTTTTAGAAATAAAGTAACATTTTTCATCCCCCAGGATGGGGGGAACAACTAAATAAACGATATTGAGAGATCACAACACTGCTTGCACTTCATAAATGTTTTCTGTTTATTATAATTTCTTCCAGCGTACTCAATTCCAGTAAAACTCACCAATGCTGAGTGGTATGTGGCACAAAGGCCTGCCTAAGCTGTACTTAGGACTTATACCTCGGGCTCCTCTCTGGCCTACTGGGGGAAAGGGATGAAAATGGACTATCATTCTAGAGAAACAAAAGACAACAGTGTAAGGAAGTGGAGGTCCTGGCAACAGCAAAGCCAAGATACATAGGGGAAATACTTGCTTTAACAGATACAGTGCTTCAAATTGTACAGTGAGGGTGCAGAGAAGACAAGCTGAGTTACTACTCTGCCCTCCCACCCGCTCTCCTGCTACTTCCCTCCCGCCAGTAGTTGTGCACTACTCCTCTGGGGAGTTGACTTTGCTCCCTAAACCAGCACATTTCCAGGAAAAACAGAGCAGGTAGCTTTGATGTCAGAATGAACCGATTCAGATGCAACCTGGGCAGAAAACTAAGGCACAGGAAAGGACCACATGACCATGATCAGCGTGGGAGCAAGTGAAGTAGGACACCCCCTTTGGTAGCAGTAAGATAGTGGGTTAGCAAAACAGCTGAGCTGATCTAAGCATACTGTCAAGGTACATCAAAATAATCCCCCAAAGCACACTTACTCCAGGCATCCAGGAAAAGACTACAGATCTGTCACACACAAAGACATTCTTTTTAAGCACCTGTACCCTGATGTGCAGGAAGGAAAAGAACCTAAGTCGGTATTTACCTCTCAGAGAGCTGCCAACGAAGCAAGAACGTATTGCCTAAGGTCACATTTTAGGTGAGCAGATACCCTGGGTTTCAGAATAGCATCCACTCTCACCTAGCACTGAAGATGGTTTTTTTCCTAATTCATGGTATAATTAACACCCAACTAACTCCTAATAGATTAATTACAAAAGATTTTTCTTGTCCTACATGCAAGATCTTTACATTTGTCAGAAAAACCCTGAAAAATCTAGTAATGACACCCAGGAGGATAGTCAAAAAGACTAACCTTATCTTAGCAGTGCTAATTTTTCTACATCCCCTCTGCAGAGAGAAAAGAGCTGCTCTGGATCCCCCTCAGTCTCCACTGAGCAAGCCTAGGGACTCACTGCCTAATTAGCTTTTGCTAATAATCCTCCCCCTCTCTGCAAAGCCTACCTGTATTCTGCAGATTGTCTACATGCATGTGACCAGAAAACATTTTTCTACAACCTGAAAACAGGATTTTTCTGAAGGCAGAAAAGCTTCAGTCTTGCATGTTTTCTATACCAGGAAGAAACTGCAGCCTGAAGTTTACTGCATCTTGTTGTCCAGCGAAGTACTGTGATTATACTAGTAGCAAATATCTCTCTCGTGGGCTACAAAACACCAAGCACAACCAGATGATGCATTCAAACAATGATTTGTTTGTTAGGAGCCTTCATCACTGCAGAACGTTCACCTGTAACACTAACTGGCAGCCCAAACCAGGACAAGGATGAGTGTTTTCTGCCCTCTTTCCCTATATAAGCAACATAAAAAGACCACACAGTTTCACTAATGGATTTGAAACAATTACAGAGAATTTTACAGTGAAGAGTCCCCGAGTTCTACATACAGAGATAGGATTTCTATGGAAAACTGCATGCATACAAACCATGTTTTTTCTACAGCTGAAAACTTAAAAAGGATTTTTCTGGGTAGGATTTTTATAGAAGAAACCAAGAATAAGACAGACCAATTGCTTAATGAGGCAAAGGCATAAATCCTCATCAAGAACATTTCTGAAGTTGGCACAAATTAAAAGGACAAAGGTTAGTTAAGGGGATATTTCTGCTTTTCAATGCTTCTGGCTGCAAAGCCAGTTAATGCCAGTTTAAGAGGTTAACGTCCATCCCAACCTCCACATCTTTCCTTAGTGCCCCTCACACAGGCCAAGGTAAATGCTCGCAGGGCTGCCCCGTGCGCTAGCTTGTAGCATAACCCCATGAACATTTTCAGCAGCACAGTTAAGGAGTCAGCAAACTACAGCTTGTGAAATCAGGAGGAGTGAGCCTCTTCCAACTAGTTCTGCATCCAGAGGCACTGCAACACCAGATGATGCCAAGTTCCTAGAAAGTTGTCTAGGATACTTGTCAGCTATGGTATCAGTGATTCATTACTCCCTCCCTAGTGTGAGATTACTACCACGAGCAGGAATTCCTTCAAAATCAATCACTCTGAAACTTTTTGGCCAGAAGATCATCCTCAGCCATACACTGTTTTAACACCTTCAGCTGAAGTTTTATTAAATTTACAGTTTAACAGAATTCTGCAAACTACAGTTTAGACAGTACTCTAGCCAGGGAACACAGGAGAAACTGGTAAGACTTTGACATTTAAAACATCATTAACTGCACCTACTCGTGTAGATTAACTGATTTTTATAATTGAAGAGAAAGTTGATTAACAGTTCTGTAATTACACAACCGGTATTTTTAGGCTCCAATCATGTGTCACTTAAGCACATGCATAATTTAACCTATTCAGGTGACTGAAGTTATGCCTGACTAAATACTTGCACGACCACAGCAGCCACAGGGACAGGCTTTGAAAGGAAGCTGAGCTTCTTCAGACTGGCTCTAGCCACAAACTAGTATACCGCATTAAGCTTACTACACAAAGCCAATATACATGCAATTTTAACTATGCTGTACATCAGCATGGCCGTCTTTGAACCTGGCCACATGGCTGCTGTGCTGAGCTCTATCAGATACATTAGTAGAATGTAGCTTCGCTCTCTCCTACCCCAAAAGAACAGGTTCAGCTTCTTGAGAGAGTTACACAGGAGTGGGAATAGCACTACAAAGCAAATAAGCAGCATGTTAAGAACATGGAGGAAAAAAAATAATCCAGCAATATTTTGTTCCACAAGACAAGTTACCAGCAGTGGATCATTTGCCAATAGAAATAACTTGATGGGAGGGGTCAAACTCATATTGATGCAGCTCAATTCACAGACAGACTACAGCACAGCGTATCTGGTAAAAAAGTTATCTTACATCTGGTAGCACACATTCAGAAAAGAAGGTCAAGAAAAACATCCTCTGTAAACAAGAATTTAGATACAAAAGTATTCAAGCATAGCTACTACGTGCCTGCAGTACAATTGGACAAGGTCTGCAATGCAATTTGGTTTATACTTTGAAGAGGCTACAGAACCTGGCTTGTGATGGCGCAGCTCCATCCATGCCTGCACACAAGGCTGTAAGACTTTGAAAACACTCATGTAGAGTGGGTGATACACAGGGTAACCAAACACTTACTTATATGATGGCACAAGTCAACTCTCCAGCACCTCAGAGCAAGCTTCCAAACCAGCTTTATAGCTCATGTCAAGTTCGGAGTGCCACAATCCCATTTTCCTAAGCCTCTGCACATGATCCCACCCTATCTCATACCAGCACCGGCACTTATGCAATCACATGGAGAGCCAATTCAGGGAAATGGCCAACAAAATAATTAATCCTGGGGGGGGGGAGAGAGATGATTAGATGTTTATTCAATTCAGATCCCCACAACTGTGACTGAGCACAGAGGGGAGCACAAAGGGATCAGTGGAAGGGTGACAGCCATGGCTTAGATGAGTTTAGACTGGATTACAAACACACCTTTAAGAAGAGTTTTGGCAGATTTGGGAGCAGCAAGTAAAGATGCTATGGACTTGAACATCAACCCTGCCCCGTATTTGAGATTACTACCCTGCAAGACACACATATCCACACCTCAAGCACTCCAGGTCAGTCTTGGGAATTATATTGTTAATGAAGTGAGTAATAGTGGGAAGACCTGAGCTGCTAAGTAATACTAGTTCTAAAAGTGCCCCGAGTCTAGAAACTTTTAGGCAATAAGTCCTTGTGAAATACAGTATTCCTAACAGAGCAACTTGAAATTCATTTGCAGAAGGCATAAATGTAAATCTCTTTATTTATTAAATTCAAATTTTAAATTTTAAAAGTCAAGTTTGTCAAGTCCGCATTTCACAAAAACTGATTATCACTTCGCAGTATTAGGAGGAGAAAAACTTAGCAGGTATTAGGATAAGCAGCATCAGCCAGGGCCATCTTGCAAAAGTCCACCAGCACAAGTCAGCAGACTACAAAGTGAAAACATCTGAAAACATGGTTTCTCTTTGCCTTTTAGCAAAGGTGACAAGAATCAAATAGGTAAGATTAAGAAAGTAAGTACCTCCCTGGGAAGAGGTAAGTGGGAACAATGCACGGAACAAAGGCTGGTATTCAATTGCAATAACCATTGTGTTAAGACTGACTGAGCTGTAACAGACACCTTCCCAGGCTTTGAAGATTACAGAGTTATATTATGGTGAAAGACTGAACACCTAGATTGAATTAATTTAGAGCTGTCACTGAGAAAGTACTCTCAAGCAGGAACGCATTAGTGTATGACAGCAAAAATATACTCCAGTTATCACCCAAAAGGTTGTCAGTAAAAAATAAAAGCAAAAAACAAAAATCAGCAAACCAGAACTTAAGAGAAATATGCCAATTCTCAGAACCTGCAGCTTCTTTTTTTTTTAAATTTCATTTGATTAGTAGTAAACGATACTACTAATAGCAGAATCCAATAGCATTGGGAGTCATCCACACTGGGCTTTGGGATCCATGACTTACAAAGCAAAAAGCCTGACCAGGCTGCTACAGACCGTGAAATAGCTCCAAAGCTCTCCAGCTCAGAAAGAGGCCTCCCCAAATTATTGCTATTACAACCATTAGCAGTAAGTCTAGACATTTATAAGATTCACACGTGCATAATTTTCAGATGTATACAAACTAATACGCACACATCTACCTATACTCTTTGAAACTGGACATTAGCCAGTTGCATGCTCTTTGCAAAACACATGATGTGCCTTTAAACAAAATAAGCACTTCGTGTTGGACTGTATCCAACTGTAAACTAGCGATCTCCATGGACAGGTTGAAGATGAAGTACCAATAAAGCTTCATAGCTTTACAATAGCTGTTTCTGGAGTTGGATCATCTTCTGAAAACATTAGTTGTCAAACTACACACAACTGAGTACCAACTTTATTACTGAATCAGCCTGCAAAATTCCAATTTTGCAGCTGTAGAAAATCAACAGATATACTAGCACACATATCACATGCCATCCTCCTTCAGCTGAAGTCAAATGAAGTAACGATGGGTTGGGATACACCAACTCGGCAACTGCACATTTGCTATACACGGAGAGTTCAAACATTTCAGAAAATCCAACAATAGATAATAGAAAAGCTAAAACAGCTTGAGTTAGAATGAGTTTGTAAGAGTCTTTCGGAAAAAATTATATTGCTCTCAATAACATAAGTATTAAATAATCCATAACTTTGATGCAACTTTTAGGATTTTAAAAAAAAACAAAAACCACACAACAGAAATTCCCAGAATTAAGGTTTAATCCAAGCCTACCACCTCTGTAATATATGAACTTTAATTTAGTTAAGGGGAAAAAAAATCCGTAACTTACAAACCAAGTGCAATCCGCTCTAATGTGCTGTCAGTTTGTTACCATACTTTAAACTCTCCTTGGCAATCAACCACCACATTTACCTTACAGACTATTCCTGCAACACCCTCATACCATAGGTTGTCAAACCATTTTCCACAGTTTAATATTCTAGTCTTTTCATAAGGCAGCTTTTTGGAACTATCAGAACCACAATCAACAACACAGTTACTTTTCTCCCTGTATTTCCCATATGTTTAGAATACTTTTCGCCCAACTCTTGGGAAGGAAAAATGATACAGTTAAGGGTAACAATGTTATTTATCCCAGTTTCTCTCCTGGTTTTTTGTGTTTCATTATCCCATCATAAGTCCACTGGCTTCTCCTTCTTGGAAAGGACAGAGGGGTAAGAAATTTCCTCTACTCACCTAACAGCAATTAGACAACCTGCACTGTCCGTGATTCCGTGCAAGAATTACAGTGGCTGGGGATAAAAACAAGCTCAAGTTGCACTGTGGTTCCAGCAAACCTGGTAGTTAAAGAAAGTGGCTTACGCCCCTGCTTTAAAATGGCTCACATGCACTTTACATGCTAAGCAAAATATAGGTGTAAAGAAGGCTGAAAAAACCTCACCACTCCTCAAAAAAAACCAGCATTCCCTCTGTCAGTGCAAGAGCTGCGATGGAGACTGGTCTCCAAAACACTGCTGCTCGGGTTTGTGGTCCCATCCAGTTAGATGCAATGGTTCAGCATGCCAGGTGATGCTGGTTTAATGACTGGCTGCTACCAAAAAGACAAGTCACCTCCTGCACATCCTACCTCCTCTCTTGCACTGCAGCACTGATGCCCAGCTAATCCTGTGCTGGGCCAGGTCAGGAAGCGAAGCTTGCCAATACAAAGGTTTGGGGGTTTACTTTTTCTGTTCTTCTGTTAGATCAGCTTTCTTTTACTTGAAATACAAAACCATCTGCAATTCAAGTAAAAAAAAAAAAAATCTAAGCTTAAAGTAATAAAAATAACAGAAACCAAGGATTAGGTAGATCATTTTCAGTATAGGTTGTATCACGATATATTAACATGACACCATTACCTGTACATTCTCATTATATGAGCAGAAGAGATGGGATTAAATCAAATGAAGGACAGTAACAAGATTGCAGGGAATACAGTAGAGGAGGAAGAAGGTTTCAGGCCAGGGGACATGACGAAAGCATAGAACAAGCTTCATTCAAGTTTTACCATAGGTCAAGTCAGTATCACTGACTATTTTTTGTAGAAATAATGAAGCATATAGACTCATTTGTCAGAGGCTACCACTACTTGTCAGTATCAGAGGCAAGAAGTGACACTATCTTTAATAATCCTACAAGTATCTTAACCAAAGACACAGAGTGAGATTATTCAGTAATTTATCTGCTGAAAAGCCAGCTGCTGGAATTTCAACCAGTGAAGCTAAAATGCACCAAGACTGAATTATTCACATTAGAATCAAGAAACATGACCTCAAAGACAAAACTTCAATTCTGGAAAACACACACATCGATTTTACTGTCAGTTTGCCTTTAAAAAAGTGGGACAAAAAACCAGAACTAATGTTACTTGTTTCAGCAAATTAATGTGGCACGCAAATACTGCTGCCAAAGTAGACACGGTTAAAGGAAATGAGGGATTCCAAAAGAAATAAGTATCTGTTAAAAAAAAAAAAAAAAGAGACAAAGATACATTTTTCAGGTTAAGTATATTAGCATGAGAAGTATAATTTCATTGTCTTGATTTTTCAAAGCATAAGCCACAATTTCAAAATCCAATCTCAAGTCTTTAAAGACCGGAACTTCAAATTTGGGCTCATTTCAAACAACACGCTGACAGCATCAGAAGTTTAGTAAAAGTGCTACTGCTAGTATAGCTACGTATTAAACTCCTAATTAGGCTAATCGGGGTCCTTCCGGGAAAGAAAATTAAACTTACTATGCAAAATCCTGTCAAGCACCCAAATTTTAGACTATAAAAGCATCTCCATCCCTTCACATGCACTTTTTGACAAGTCCTCTTAGAGATTTATTTGCAACGTTACTGGTGTAAAATCGACAAACCAGTATGGCCAAACCCTATTGTGCCAGCATCAATTATTTGCGTTCAAAATTATATTTTTTTTTAGAAAACACTCATCTGTCACAACTGTCCACAAGGAGTGAACAGTTAATAGAAATGCACCTCATGAAGGGACACGAAAGAGAAGCAGGAAAAGTTTGGGTGTTGGTGCAAAGCTTTCAGGAAAGGGAAGCACAGCAAGTGGTAAAGATAACTATGAGAGAGGAGTTTGGATGCTGCAGTCTATCACCAGCAAAGCAGAGAAAGCAGGGCTGATGCGATAAGACAAAAAGGTAAGGCAGCAAGGCTAGAGTCACGCAGAGCCTCAAGGGACAAGAAAAGAAATGAAAGTTTACACAAACACAATAGAGTTGGGTTTTGGTTTTTGGTTTTTTTTTTTTACAAACACAATAGAGTACCTCTCCAAGATAATCCACCTGGGGAGGTAGATGATCTGATAGAGTATCTTTAAATATAAGTGAGATAACTGCTAAATGCAAGGTGATGTTTCAAGATGCCTTTGTATGACAGGTGAAAGTTACCCTCCTGCTCCTGAGCTCAAGCAAGCAAAAAAAAAAAAAAAAAAAAAAAAAAATCAAAGTAAAACATCAGGAAACTAAGGTACAAACAATCCAAAACCAGCCTAAACAGTTCCACATGCACAAAGGTTTTTTCCCCCCACTTTAAACAGCAAAGTCAAGAATGGCCTCATACCAGAAGGTATGAAGGATGATCTAGCAGACACTTATCTCATCCACACAGACACTTTAAAAAAAAAAAAAAGACTGAACTCCCGGAATTGCCACACTGAACAACTCACTTTTAAGAATAATGCCTGATTTAATGTTGGACACTGTCCAGCAATTATTCAAAATTGCTATATACTTATGGAGCAGCAGGGAAATTTTTAGCAAAATGAACTTGCATAAGATGTCCTATATTCAACTCAGGCCAAACACCTGTTAAACAGTGGTTTCAAAATATTCAATAAACACATGGAAAGTATAAAACATTGCAAACGTGTTACACTGCCAGAAAAACTGCTGAGCCACGATCAGTTTACAAATCTAAAATGGTTAAAACCAATGTGTACATTTCTAGGCTATGTCAGCACCAACAAAACACCAGAACTAAACTTAAAAAAAAAAAAAAAAAACTCCAAAAAAACCCACCCCACAAAACTAAAAAAAAAAACACCACTTTGGTTGAGAAGAGCAAGTACCACACGAGTGGGAGATGCCAAGTACTCTTTCAAGTCAGAACGGATGGCTGCACTTTCAGCTTCCTAGAAGAGTGCTGGATTTGCAGATTCTAGAAAAAGACAGCCCACATTTATTTCTACGCAGTTCACAGATGTAGTCAGAAATAGAAGATTCACGGGTATGAAGCCCTGTGGTTTTGAAGAACATACTGTGAAATAAAACACCTTTATTTAAAATGAAATAAAGCATCTGACTAGAAGTTCAAGCAGACTGTAGAAATCCACAGATTTACACTCCACGCTTAGATTTTCAAAATCATTTGAAAGCACTTGATGTGACAGCTCACTCTCAATTCTGTAAATACCAGTTAAGGACCGATTAGCAGCCAGAAGAAGAAAGAGCTGGAACTAAAGCTGCGTTTTCTTTGTAGAAGCTCACACGCCTCGCCTCTTCGTAAGGGTCTGTACGCTCCCTTGTATACGACAACGTGCAGAAATAGTAAAAACGAAATAGGTTGAAAGATTAGGAGGGAAGAACAGCTGCATCCCAGAGAACTACGCGGTCCACCGCATAAATGCTGGTACCAGACACAACCACAATGAAGGATTAGGGCAGTACTCCAAGAGCACAGACTGAAAGGTCGCGTTTCCACGCAGCGGAGTCCCCTCCGCCGCAGGGCCGGCTCCCCCGAGCGCTGCTCGGAGGAGCGGAGGGGTGCGAAGGGCAGCGGCCGCCCCTCGCCGCGGGGCCGGCGGCAGCAGGGCGGCGTCGGCCGGCCCCGCGGGCACCACGCGAGGAGAAACCGCTCCAGAAACGCCGGGCGGCGGCGGGAGCCTCGCCCCGGCGGCTCGGGTCAGCCCCGGCCGGGGCGCTCCGGGAGGGCAGGGCCCGCCGGGCCAGCAGGGTCGTGGGCGGGCGATGAGGCCGGGGGGGGGACACGGGGACGGACGGCGGGGCGCCCCGCCGGCCGGCCGGGGCCGGGGCACCGCGCGCGGACGGGCCTGAGGCGCCCGAGCCCGCGCCTCCCCTTCCGGGCCGGAGGTGACAGCCCGGCGGGGTCCCTCCCTCCCCGCCACCGGGGCACCCCCGCCGGGGCGGGCAGGGGAAGAGCCGCCGCCGCGGCGGCAGGCGAGCCCGGGCGGGAGAGGGGCCGCGGCGGACCCGGAGCGGCCGGCCGGGACAGGTCTGATCCGGCGGCCGGCGCCCCCGCCCCGTCCCCCCCCCACTCCTCGCCGGGGCGAGCCCGGCCCCGCCGCCGCCGCCGCCGCCGCCCTCACCATTCTCCTCAGGGCCGGGCTGGGTCTCGGCGCCGACTCTGGCTCTCCTCGCGCCGGGCAGCTCCTGCTCGTGGTTCGGCGTCGGCGGTGGCGGGGCCTGTCTCCATCTATCGGGGCTGAGCTCGGCAGCAGCGGAGGGCTGGGTGGGGAGAAGCCGGGCGAGGACAGCGCTCCGGGGGCGAAGAGAAGAGCGGAACGAGGAGGACGGCGCTGGCTCGACTCCGCACCGGGACCCAGCGCTGGCGGCGGCCTCGGCCCGGCGGCTTTTTCTCATAATTGTGCGACTCGGCCGGCGGAGAGCCGCGGCGCTGCCGCGTCAGCGCGCACCGCCCCCGGGAGGAGGGGGAGGCCGGGGCGGCGCGGCGCTGCCCGCTCCTGCCCGCCCGCCTGGCGCGGCGCGGCACGGCCCCCTCAGGGCGCCCCCTCAGGGCGGCGGCCTCGGCCTCGCCACACGGGAGCGGGCGAGGGGGGCACCCCGAGCAGCGTCCCGAGGTACCCCGAGAAGGCGCAAACGGCTGCCGGGGGCAGGCGAGCCGTACCCCCCCCCCCCCCGTGTGTGTGTGCGCGCTGTTGCCGAGGTAGAAGCCGAAGAGACGTTAACAACGGAGCTTGCCGGGACAGAAGCCAGCCTGGCTGGAAACGCGTGGTTCGGAGAGGGAAGCTCTGCTCCCGAAAGCCCCGTCTCTCCGCAGAAACGCCAGCCGCAGCATCGGGCTTCGCGGCTCTCCCGAGGCGCTGGCGCGGGGCGGGCAGGGGCCCGGCCTTGGCGCCCCGCTTGGCGGTCACCTCGCAGCGGACCGGCGGTGTACCGCGCGTTGGTGAACCGCAGGTCGCTGGTGCCTGCGGAGGTGGGGAACAGCGTTAGCTGAGGTTCGTTTGAGCTTCGTGCTTACGCGTGGGAGCGCCGCCGCCGCCACGAACGCTGCGTCAAACGCATCCTGTAACTCGGTGCGAGCAACAGTGGAGGAAAGTTCATTTTGGAAGGGAAAAAGGAGGATGCATTTCTTCCCCTTCAATCGACTCTGTTCCCGGTTTAGATGAGGAACCGCCCAGGGCGGGAACCTTGTCGTCTTTGGGCTCTATATGCTATCAGTACCACGAATAAAGCGCCTCAGGCAATAATTCCCACTCTATGTTTCATTATATATCTTTTGCCCAAACTGTACGCTAGAGTAAACACCACTTGTAAGGGTAGAAAAAGAGATTAATTAAGTTCGGCTCAAATTACTTAGGTTCCCTAAACATGAAAAATAAAGACTTCCTAGAAAAATCTCTCATCTAAAATGCATGTCTAATATTATGACATTCATTTTTATTTAAGACATATGCAGGTAGATAGCTCAGTGCTTCCTTTGCAATGAAAACATGGTTCACAAGCGAGTTAAATCTGGCTCAAAGGTCCTGGTACCATTCCTGAAATACCGTAGCCATACAAGAGTGGTAATTTTGTATGAACTCAATCAGAACATTCAAATTCATTTAAAAACTTTGATTCTCAGTGTCAGGCCTCATCGTTTGTCTGTACTGTTGTGATACTATGTTGAACCAGGTATTACCTGCCTCCCCTTGCTGCAAAAAGCCAACATTAACTCCATATAGCGTTGGGCTAAGCTGATAGACATGCGAGGGTGTGCTCACACCTGAACCATCAGTTTCTGCATCACAGGGTAACAGAGCTCTGCACATGCAGCCAAAACCTGGTGAGCCTCAGCATGACAGCAACAGTCTCTTAAGAGTCTGAGGCTCGGTACGCTACCAAATTTACTAGACCCACTCCAAGAATTAGAAAGGGATGTTCAAAAATCAAAACCAAGCATTAAAAAAAAGCAGCAGAATTGGCAGCTGCTAGTTTAAACTGAACTTGTAGATCACAAGAAATGAAAAGTCCTCACATTAACAGCCATTTAGCAAGGCAAGTCCAGTAGTAAACTCTGGTCCCAGAACCCATTTGCTGCAAACAATAGGTGAAAATTTGAGAAGACCCATGCAGCTGCAAACATTCAGCTTTCAGTACAAGATCTCACAACTAACAGGCTAAATTCACTCTCTTACTGCAGGAGAAATCCCAAGCCTGCTGATCCACAGCTACTTGCTCCTGCCTGGATTCCCATGTGCTAGTGCTAGTTCTTGGCTTACAGAACAGGAACAGTAGGAGCAGTAGAAGCCCAGTAAAATTTTCTGGAGATGGTTCAATAACTTTCCAAAGGAAGGCAGAGAAAATGGGGGATTTCTGAATTCTTCAGCTCACACTATAAAGCACTTCTGACAAACTACCACATTCCTGTTTCCTCCCTTCCTCTTTTTTCCCTTTCTAATTAATCAATCTAAACCTCCTTACATCCCACATGAAGTTAATAAGCAAGTTCTTCTATGACTAGGTCCTTCATCTCATGTAACAGCAGTATTTGGGCCATACTGATTGATTCTCATGGTTATCATGTTGGCCTCCAAGTTTAATATTTGTAAATCCAAGAGCTAAAAGGAGCAAGGGAATTAGGAAAAAGTAGCTGGAGGCCAGCCTGGGCATGAGACTTCTTTGGTATAACCTACTGTTTTAGGACAACATGCTTGAGGTGAGGAATTTTCCATGCCTTTTTTTCCTGTTGATCCTGCAAAACTGCAAAGAGATTGACATCAAATTGTTTGAGATTTAAACTGTTTGTGATAAGCTTAGATGGAGAGACAGCACATTGTTTCACTGGAACAGCTTGTGAAGAAAATGAAGGGAAAATGAGTCATCAACATCCTCTCTGCCTCACTCTGTCTGGGGGAGCGTCAGCCTTCAGAGCATTGTGAAGGGGGGCAGGGCATAGCACCACCGTGAAATACATCCCTGTGACCCAGGAGTGATGGCACATGGCCTACGGAAGTCACCTTATATCCTTTTATGACGTTGATCAGCCATACAGAACATGATGTGATTAGACCCTGAGCTAGCAGCCTTAGTCATCCAAAAAGAGTGACTTCTTGCACATTCAGATGTTAAATCTTGTTTTCATCACTGTAGCTCAACCTTAGAGGGCTAAGCAGTAAGACAAATATTTGCTACTTGTCACCCTCAGCGTTACCTTCCAACCACACCAACAGTCAACTCAAAATTTCTCTGATATCTCCTTCCAAATCAACAACTGTCAGCAGTGAATTAGAAGGAAATAATCAATCAAGCATTATTTTATACATTATTGCATTTAAGGACCTTTAACCTGAAGCAAGCTTCTGTTATGTAAAATGGAATATAACTGGTTTACACAAAACTCCTTTTGCTATGTTGTTCCTGTATCTCATATTTATATCCCAAATTAAACTATCAGTCTGTCACTGGCACTTTATGTTATTTGTTAGGTAATCATCACTAGAACTAGTAAAATTTGTGATGTCAACCTTACTAGGTTTTACATTGCATTAAACCAGCTGTAACTTGATCTTACTGCAGTAAGTGCTAAAGGATTTTAAGAAACCTAAGGAAGCCCTATCTCAATATTGCAATATCCAGTAGCCAGTATAAGGCCATTTGATTGCTTACTCACCCTCATGTAGATGAAATACTGACTCATACACAGAAAGAAAAAAAATCAAATACAGCATTCTTCTTTATGGAAAATGAAGTTACCATTAAATAAAAGTAATCTGGTTTGGGCTCTTTTTTGTTTGTTCGTTTGACTCCATAAAAAGTTTTACCAGAGATACGCTCTGTTATTCTGCAGCTGTTCTTTTCAAGTTGTTCAAAATATGTGCTGGAGTTCATGTAGTTAAATCAGATGCAAATGCCAGCTGATAAGGAGATCTAGTTAATATCCTACTCAAGGTCAGATTCTGTGTAGAAACCATTTTTGTCCCTTACTAAAGTCATCTGTGGCAGAAAAGAGGTATTAGTGATTCACTTTTCTTATTCTTTTAACAAGGGTGAATTCTCCCAATACCTCCTTTTTTTTTTTTTGGCCACACGTTTGTCCATTTCTGATATATCTAGGTAAATCAGCTGTCTAGCTACAGCTAAAGTGGCAACTCACCAGTTTACATTCTGACTGCTACTCCTGAACACTGAAGATACTTATTTTTTTCAACATGAATGTTTAAAACTTGTCAAGTAAGAAAAAACGTACGATGACACAGGATCTGTAAGTCCCCTCCACGATATGTGAAGAGTTTTTCTAGTGCTGGAGTTGCCAAGTTTTTGTGAAAATATTTTGCCCAATACCTCTTAGATAACACACCAAATAACATTACAAACACACAACTTTTCAGCAATTCAAAATATGCTGTTTCAAAATGCGATGAAGTAGAAACATCTTATTGCTGTCAATCACAAAGCTTCGGAAATAGTACCTAAAAGGAGGAGGATTGTTTCCATTGAAGCCAGGGAAAATAAAACTCAAAAAATGTGTAACTTAAACTGTTTGGAAATTATGGTTACTTTGTTGGTATGTGGTACACTCCAGAGTTACACATCATCTTCTGAAGAGGTCCCAAAGGTTAGGTAATCATTTTGCACTATACTGAGGTTCTTCAAAACCAAAAAGTAGTTAGTCTGAGAAATATGTTAGCTTTAACAGCTGAGAAGATGTATTCCCTCAAAGGAAACAAGTGCCTTAGCTGTACATTCAAGAAATAGGTCATAAAATCTAGGGTAAATTCAAGATACATCAGGAGAAAAATAACGTACAGAAAGTTAATTTTGCATATTTAACAGTCATAAAACAAAGTATCCCCTGTAACTGATTTAGACTCCAAGCTCACAAGCAATGTATGTATTTAAATTAATAGAACTGTTCATGTATTAGAATTGGCAAAATAGCAGTGACATTTTACTGTGCGAAGTAATTATAAAAAGGGAACATGGAGGTAGCATGCCTTTAGAGGCAAGGGAGGTGATTCGGTATCACACCAAGGCCACCAGTGCAGTTCAGTTCCCCTCTAAGGGTGAGGCCCATCGCAATAGCAGGAGGGTGTTTTCGCTGCACTGAGGTCTTAACTTTGGGCTACAAAGTCAGCCATTTACTTTGCAACGCAGTTATGTGGGGAAAGCTATGTGAGGCTTCTGAGTTTCTCAGTGTTTTCCCATTTTTCTGGGGCTGGCAAGTTACCACCACCACCACCAGGGAAGGACTGCAGAGTGGCTTCCTGATGGCAGTGCAAAGGGCCCACTGACCTAACACACCACACTCGGAGTGCAAAACCAGTAACCCAAGTTCGGCTTTGCGGTATGGCTTGTCACATCCAAATTAGGCAAATGAGAGTGTGGGTTTTCCAGTTTTAAAATCTGCATTAAAGATATTCCATATTAATAGGAAGGGATGTTCAAGTTAATGAGCTGATTGAGCACACACAGTAGTTCTGAATGTGCGATTTTTCCTTCAACATGCTCCGTAAGTGTACAAAAAAAAGATACATCACCCAACCCATCATCTAAAGTATAATGTAAACATATCCTGTATTTGGGAATACGATACATTACCCACTGCTCAGAAAACTGTGTTTGAGAGCTTAACCAACACAGGCCGAAGTCTTGCACAAAACTGCCAAGGGTGTGCCTCCACACATCTCTATTGACATGTGTAAAACCAGGAGCTGCCAGGAACAGTATGGGGACATTTACATCATAATGGTGACCCTTTGCAAGATTTTTATCAGTGCCTGCCTTTAAAAAAAAAAACAACAAAAAACCAAACTACTTGATGTCAGTTTTGTTCCTTCTGAACTTTCTCCCCCCCATAACTTTCATAAGATTTTTTTTTAAAGCTTCCCTGTGAAAATTGTTTCCACTGCAATCTTTGGGGTCACAAATTCTTGAGTTTTTGCTTGTTAGTGGCTGAGCTGGTCATGGTGGACAGGCAGTGAGGTGGCCTTTGCGTAGAGATGCTCCACGTGCACGAAGCAGAGGTGCAGCACCTCCTTCCATGACTGCACTGCCTGAACCAGGGGGGGAAAGCACCAGCAGCCAGAGGTGCTGCTTCTCCGTGCAGTCAGGCAGCAGTAGCAGGCAATGCCAGCTACAGTCTAAAGAAATTGCTTTGCAAGAACAGGGCAGCAGGTCAAACCAACTGCTTCCTGAATTTGTGAAATCAGAAACAAGTTCACAGGTATCCTTACAGAGCTCCATTTCTTGATTTTTTTTTTTTTCTTTTTAAATCCAGGGATAGGTACCTTGTATTCAAAAGGTAAAATTTTAGGTAAGCCTATACAAGACCAGTCTTAATTGTCCAACTTTGAATTCTTATTTGACAGTGACCCTGGACAAAAGTGTCACTTTGTCCTGCAGAGGCTTGCTGCTCCATTTCTTAGAGAAAAAGCTACCAATGGGCATGCATTTGCTCTTTTTTCCATTGTTACTATAAAGTAAATTTACTTTTAAATTTTTTTAAAATCAGCTACCAGAGAAATACTTACCTACCAGAGAAACACCCATTTGCTAATTTTCTGCAGTTAGTTGCATTAAATCCACAAGGATCGATCAATTTCCCAGCATAGTCTCCGTTACCTTTTGAAAGAAAGGTCAATTAAAAGGACCCCACTTTTCTTCTAGCTTTGATAGGGACACATCACAACAAAGGTTGAAATTAAAGTAACTGAGTTACTGTTGAACTTTTAAGTGTTTTGATACCTGTTGTATTTCCTTGTATTCCCAATACAGAAGTTGATGTATTCTGGTAGCCTTTCTGCAAAACACAGGGAGAGCCACCACCAGCACATTTCAGCCTCTGATAAAACTGTAAAAAAACTTCCTTTACTTTTTTTGTTTTTCAAATCTAAGCCAGGCTGTTGCACCAACTTCAATGCAACCCCAGAAAGTCAGTGGGACTGTAACACAGATAAGGATGTGCAGAACATGAGCTACTGTTTTAAATTACTGTTACTGGTGGATTGAGCTGGTGGGCATGACTGCTGCATTTAAGAGGGTCCAAAAGATTAAACCTCCTCATAAACACTGGTCTCCACACCAGAACAGAGGCAAATATTATTCTCCAAGACAAAGTAATGTGCAAATGCACTTTAAAACATGCTGGTATTGCCCCAAATAGAAAAGAGGAGGAAAGAAAGGAGGTGAATATGTGCACGAGCAAGGAGAGGGAACAGAAAACCAGATAGCAGAATACCTGTGAGCACACTCTTAAGAAAAAGCTGAAAGGAGCTCTTTTGATCTAAACACTTTCTTGGTTAAAAGGTCTTTGAGCTGCAAGCAAAAAAACTGTTCTCGGCTATTTGATGCCCTCTGTGTTCAGGGAAACAGGATCTTGCACATTCTTTAAGAGGGATTCCAGAGATACCTGAGCCTCCATCATCAGCTTCTCTGAAGAACACAAAACCTTGAACTTTGATCACTCGCTTCTGACAAAGGGGATAACAGTCTGAATTGCTCTCCTCTTCCTTTCCTCAAAAATTAGAAAGATAAATCATTCACAGTAAGATGTGCCATATAGGCTATCTGAAAATAAAACAGTGCTTCTGAAAGCATTACAAATCTAAAGACAACTTTTAAATATGCTTAAATCTAACAGTTTAGTAGAAGTAAATTATTCCAAGTGAAAAATCAGACCCATGTTGTGGTGATCAAACTGGAGTTTTTCTATGATGAAAAAAAATATGCAGATTATTCAAGCTGGAAAACAAGCATAACAATGCCTTAATAATCAGAGCAGTAGAGCTGGAATGCTCCGCTGTAGATTGCCTAGTCCAGCCCCACTGCAGGCTGCCAGGCCTGCATCCACTTGTATTTTGAGTATCTCCAAGGATGGAAATTCCACAACCCCTCTGAGCAACCTGCTCCAGTGTTTGACCACACTCACGGTGAAAAGCTTTTTCTTACGTCTAAACGGAATTGTATTGTAAAGATTGGATCAATCTAAATAGGCAAGCACTTGTTAACTAATAATGGTAACCCTCTTCCTTAGAAGAAAATGCCTCTCTTCTGCTTGCAATTTTGAAGCCTCTGAGATTTGCACTTTTGCTAAAGTATCAAATGCACCAGCCTTAACAAGAATGCATGGGGAACAGACAGTGACAAACAAGTTTGCTGATTGCAGCTATATCTATTCTTAACTTCTCTACTTTTTAAAATACATAAATTCAAAGAGCATTTTGGAGAGTTTTCTCCCAGTTAAGTACTCAGTTACTGTGACTCAATGCTACTGGAACCTCCAGTGTATGAGCAGAAGAGGCTTAAAATACTTACAAACATTTTAAATACAAACACACTATCACAGGGTTCTAGGGATGTAACAAGGATCACATACCAAGTATATTCAGGTTCAGTAATTTTCTTTTTTTCCCTGCCAACATTTCCAACCCAAGCCTGGGTTTCAAGACTGAAGCTTGGCTTTTTCTTGCCCTTCATGTCTAAGGCAAAGTACATTCAGGTGAACAATGCTTCTACAGCCCTATTTCCTAGGCTGAATGCAAGTAAGCTTGTTACCATCAAGAAATTTGCACATGTTAAATTTCCAGCTCACTGTTTGTCAGGTATACTCTCACAGTGCCCCATGACTAACAGCTGTGCAACAAGCATTTTGCTGAGTTAGACCAGTAAAATTGACGTAGCTCAATTCACAGACTTCAGTTCTTCCCCTGCCCCTGAAAAAAAAAAAAAAAAGGGGGGGGGGAGGCAATCCACCAAAACCACCACAAAGGTATTTACAAACAGACTCATAACTTTGATACATCAGACAGGATGTATAAAAACTGCAACTACATATTTATGGAGGTGTATCATGAATTTTTAATTTACTTGGTATTATGAAGTGTTAACTGTTTTGCCATGAATGTTCACAGTAAGAAAAAAGACGAGTCAGAACAAAGCAATTACTTAACTATTTTTTTTCCAAGTAATATTTATTAATAACATTCTTAAAATGATAACTTAAGAGTCATAAGGAAGGGGGCTGTTGTCAGTAAACATACAATGAAAAGGTAGTAAGATTTTTATATTAAAGTATGACTAAAAAGGCTTTTAACGTAGTGTTTAGCCCAACCAAATTTACTACTAAAAACATTCAAAATTGCTAAGTGTTGCAATCAGTTCTATTGAACTTATAAAAACCTCATTTCAGTAGTCAATACTAACCTATTATTTATATAAAATTTTAAACTCCACTCTTAATTTTTGTAAACAAAGCACCTAAGCATTTGAAAAAAAGTTAGTTTACATCCCATTAAACTGCAGCACATGTGTGTGAAACCTCAGGCATGATCAGGCATGGAGCATAATTAGGCACAGAACAAGACAGAGTTTCCACAGCCAGCTGCTGAATACACTTGTTACCAAAGGTCATCTTTATTTATACTAATTCAATTATCATTTATAGCTGAAAGTGTAATAAATCCTCCATGCAGAAGATTTCAAAGAGAAAAAGGAGTCATATTACATAGATTTGTGAAGCTTCTGAGGGCTTTGAGTAGTGCATGACTTTGAGTTATGACTTCTTTATCTCTTTCAGGAATTTTCAGAAACTTCATAGCCATCTAACTTTGGCAGATACTGGGCTTGTTGAAGAGCATGACAACACATCAGAAGACAAATTTTCAGTCTGCTATTGGAACGCTGAGGTATACTGTAATTTACTGAAGTTCCAGTCAAATAAAAATTTAACATGGTGCACAAGAACATTGTATTCTGAGGCTGTCAGTTCAAGCTGAGGTCAAGAAAGTCAAGAGGGGCAACTATTAACATACAAAAACTTTTGTAATTTCTGTTTTCTTACGGAAAAACAAGGTGGTTATCTTACCCATATAAACTGGCACCGCAGTCAATCTGTGTGAACAGCAAGAACTGATACTCAGGCTGTAAGTGTGTCTGCTCCTGACTCTCGTGAACAAGAGTTCAAATTTGATATAATTACGTAAAGTGGCAAATTTGCAGTAAACCTTTGTTAACTGCCAATACAGATTTACAATTGTCTTAATTAGCATACTTCCAAAGTAAATCTAGCTACACTAGATTTAATCTGGGTAAATTTTCCTGGGCCGACATGCCCCAAACTAACTATAAATGTCTAGAGGTGACCTTCAGACAAACACTGAGGCACTTACATGAGGCACTGCAGGAAAGCCTGCATTGCCATTGCCCAGCATGTGCTTATTCGGTTGTTTCCTCCAGGGTTCTTGAACTTGTACTGACTATAGGTATGACATTCATTTAAAGAATAAGAAAAATGTTTTAGTGCTAATGTCAGGTAGTCATTAAGTGAACTCAGTGGTTTCCTGTTGCTGCCTTCTCCAATTTTCTTTGGTGTAAAGTGTTAGCATTACAGCTATACAAATTTTCTATGCCTAATCCCCCTCAGTTAGCAGTTTCCTGAAAAAAAGGAAGTGTCAAACAAACTCAAACTCTTCTAAATGCCAACTAATGATTTAAACTATTTTTCCTTTTCCAAGTTTTTAAAAGCTAAAACAAATTAAGATTAAACAAGTTAAACACATGCATTGGCCTATAACTAACACAGGCACTACTAGCACTATTCAAACCTGTTGTTTTGTCTATCAATTGCAAAGAATTTTCAAAAACAGTTTAAAAAAAAAGTACGGTGTAGATGCAAAAGCTAAAAAAATCTGTCCTGTCTTCCACCACCCCTTTGAATTGATCCACAGCCAAATGAAGACCACAAATACAGACCTAGTCTCAATGGGTAGAAGAAGAACCAGGCCAGAGTTAACATTTCACCCCACCCTCCCAAATAGCACTCCTTCAGCAAAAACTCTCTTGCCTTTCACACCATCTTGTTTGTCAACTATTCCAGGAGCTGCACTGAAGTTTCCAGGACCACTGTATAAGTACCTCCCCCCTTTTATTTTTTTGGAAATGGTTGGCGATATATATAATCCAAAGACTTGCATCAAAGCTTAACAGTTTTCACAGTTAAGGCATAAGCCAGTGATACTACGGGGCAGGGCGGGGGGGGCTCACAACCCCAAGCTAAATTTGCCCTGTTATCTATTTTATGGCTTAGAATGTACATAGACTAACATACACACTGTTTATTCAATTAGTTGTAGTAATGGAACTATAGTTTCATTCTTTAGTTGCTATAGTTATATTACTATCAATCTTTGCATTCAAAATCTGGAAAGAAATCCTATGAAGGGTACTGTACTTTTTTAAATGTGACTAGTCTTAATCAAAATTAAGAGAACATTTAATGCATCAAACTGATATGGGCAAGCAACTTATAAAAATATACTGTATAGAAACACATTTGGAAAATTGCATAGAAAATATCCTTTTATTTAAATTGAAATAAGGCACGGTTTTACTAGCTATGGTTTGGCTGTAAAAATGCAAGTCTATTTTGATTACTTTTCTGTTATTAACAATATTTTCCATAAAAATATAGGTGCAGGAGTAAAAAACCATTTTACAGAGTAGGAAATACTCTATTGTAAAACTTCACCAAATTTACTGTAATTAATTTGTAGAAAATTTGAATACTATTTTAAATCAGGATCCTACACATTATTGTCCTCCAGGCTGTTCACTGGCTGATACTGTGCTTTCTTCATTTCCTGGGTAATCCAGGTGTTCCATCATCTAAATGTAAAAAGAAAAAAAAAAAAAAGAAAAAAAAGAGATGGCTCTTTACAAAGAAGTACTGCTTTTCCCCCATTGGTCCAAAGTATTTGTTAGCTAAGAGAAATATAATTAAACATGTGTTAGAGTGCATTTTAGCAGAAGATAGGAAGTCCTCTATAGATCAGAAAAGTATTCAAGCCAAATAACCAAAGCTCTCTTAGCTAATGCTTTCCACTACAAAAGCATTCTCCAACTAAAGATCCAAGACCTCTACAAGGAATTAACCTTATGAGTCAAAAGTGTCTCAACTATTAAATACTGAGAACAAAAAAAACATTTGGGGTTAAGCAAATTATTCAAAGACATGGTTTGCAGAACTGGAAATAGATCTTAGGATCCTACCTAACATTTACAGGTAGCAAGCGATAGTCTGAATATAAAAGACTAGCTTTCTCTTTCCCTGACTGTAAAGGCTAGCTATATTACAGCCAGCAAACCTAACTGTATTGGCAGCATTTGTTTGTAAATTTTCCTTTTATTTTGAAAAGGATAAAGGAAATGGAATTGTAAAGTCCTGCAACAGAAGAGAATCTAAACCAGATTATTATATAGACTGATTATACTTTCCAATTAACTGATTAGGTCACCTGAGTAACACAAGACAATATTCTACTTTTCCTGACTAAAAAGCAGCCTGTTTCCCTATCTACTGCTGTATTGCTAGAGGGCAATGAAGGCTCTGGCTTCCTCACTGGGACAAGGCATTGAATACATTACAGACGTAATACACACGTTTGTTAGCATGACAAACTGAGACCCAAAAGTTTGAGGGCTTCGGAATTAAGCATAATTAACAAGAGGCCAAGGATTGGACAGTTTTGATAGCTGACAACCAGAGACAAAAGATATAAAAGTAGTAAAACTAATGCTGAAAAACAGAATGTCTCAAGGAGCTAATATGCCCAGTGTGGCAGGATTATTAGGACAAGGGCATAATGCTTTCAGCATCAAAAGGTAGAAACCCCTGCATAAATTCTTCCATAGTGGCATATCCCCACCTAGTAGTAAAAAGGCTCCCTGTCTTTCTGTAAAACAGCTGCTCACCGTGTGGGTTCTAAGCTGGGCAGATTTCCACATGATGAGGACACAACTGCTTTCTTGTCTTACTAGCACCCGCTGCAGGATCCTTTGCAAGACAAAGCCAGGCTCTGATACTGTTGTGTCATACACACTAGCTACTTGCATGCTATAATTCTATATATAGGGCAAAGAGAGTAGTTCCATTAACTTCTCTCTTCTTCTCTAGCTATGACCCACCTCTGTGCCATACCTTCTTTTATGCCAACAGAGTTGTTTGATTGCAAGGTACACAAACATGCCTTATTAAAAGCAGGTTTGCTTAAACAAGCTGTTTCCCAATCCAGATGCACCAACATGCCTTGCAGTAAATTGAGATGACAGTTCCAAGGCAGAAACAAGTCCCTGGGACTTGGTAGAGCTTAGGAGAGCCTAGTGGCCACAGTATCAATGTGACTAAAACCAGAAAAGGTCTTTCACATCTCTCCCTTCATATGTCAGAATTAAGACAATAAGAATGAAGGCAGACACTAGTCTTGCCAATACACCTAACAACTGAGTTATAGCAATAGCACCCGCTCAGTGAATACCAAGCTCCCGTGCTAATGACAATCTTGCATTCACTTCAGTATACCTAGAACTTTGCCCCTACACTGTGAGCAAAAACCCACATCAAAAGTCACCCAAAGCAAAACACTCCCTACAATTACAGAAGTCAAACAGTCACTTTGAATGAGGATTGATGTGAAAAAAAACCAACAAAAAACCCCCACACAGACCACATTGCATCAAGTAATGCCATGTATCTTCCTTCATCCTAGGGAGGATCATCTAACAGCTGGCATAGAGAAGGTAGTTTTGGTAAGCATTTTTGTAAAATGTTTCCCTATCAAATAGACAAGATGCTTCCAGAAGGAAGAGTTGACACTATTTGCAACAATTCAGTGTATCCCAAACTCAAAGATTCTTCTCTTAATCCTACAACAAGGTAAGTAGCAAAAAATGTACCTACGCTGGAGATCCCACCTGTATTTAAAGTCTCTGCTTAATGTATCAGATTTTTAAGTTAACTTTAAAACCAAAATGGCTACTAGAGCATAAAGGGTGTTTGGGTTTTTTGATATACATAGATGTTACAAAGCCAAAAAAAAAAAGCCACCCCACCCAATTTCTAATCTGTCCACCCTCTAGAAGAAGGATAGCCCACAACTTGAAGTCAGGGACAACAGATGCCTTTCTGAACATGTAAGATTGCATTAAGCATCTTTTTCCACAAGTGTACCTCAGTTGTAGGTTCTCTCAGGACAACCCTATCCTCAAAGCCTCAGCAGCAGCTGCAGGAATCTTTGCAACAACCAGCAGCAAGATGAAGGCACTGTGCTAAAATCCTGGACAAACTTATTGTTTAAAGCCTCCAAAGAGACAAAGCAATCAGACCGTACATTGTGGAGAGCTGATGAACATTTTTAAAGTGGAAAAGATTCAGAAGCTTTTCTCCCACATCTGAATTTCTGACAGTTTTTAAGGGTGGGTGGGGGGTGTCAAGATAGGTTAAACATAAATGTATTTCAGTTACTTATGTTTAGTTCCTAACATGGCGAACTATTAAAAACAAAAAAACCCAACCAAACCCCCGAAAACCACACACAGAGCCAAACTAGAAATGGCAATACAAACTCCTGCCTGTGAAAGAGCACGTAATACCTATGCACACTTGCCTGCAAGATTCACTCATTATGATGCTGCATTCACAAAACTCTTAACAACTTATAGATATGATTAGTTTGCAAGTGTCTAAAAATGTGATTTAAAATTAAGTACTAAACAGCAGGTGCATGCTGTGTAACATGCTACTGACAAATCTGTTGATTTATTATTTCAAAGAGAGATAAGAAAGCTTGCTAAACACTTCAAATTGACCAACTAAAAAGTTGCAAGACTATTCTATCTAGAAGACTTCAAAGTTGCATTAGTCCACTAGATTTTTCAGGATGTTACTAAAATGATTTCATAGATTGTACTCATACAAAAAACAAATCGTATTTCTAAATTAAATCAGTAACTGGGAAATACATATCAAATTAGTTTATCATGCAGGCATACATGAGGAGTATAAGCAATCCAGAAAACCCAGAAAAACCTTTATTACACACTTCACAGCAGCTATACCGCCCATTTAGTGGTAGGGAAAGTAGGTACTTTACTCTCCCTAGAAATCCCTGTGCTTCAGTGAATAGTCAAAATGTTCTTCTGTGCAGCAACTCATTACAGCTCAAGGCTACTCCATAAAAAAGCCACACAGCATAACTAGAACTTAAAACTGCATCATTATGCAGAAACAAAAATGGCCTCACCTAAAAATTATGGGACCTCAGAGCTATCTTAGGGAGTCAAGTATCACCCACATGTATAAAGTAGAAACTGAAAAAAACTGATTTTAACAATCCTATCCAAGAACTTGAGTGCACACAGCAGGACAGAAGAATTTTAAGTTATAAAAATACAGTATGGCCATCTGATTTTAATTTGCACTCAGCCCCTCCCACTTCCTAGCCTCTTCTTGGGTTTGTATCTAATTTCTTTATTATTAAGGCTTTTTAATGAGACTTAAATTGTTTAAGTACTCTTTGAGGAAAGGAGCTAGTAAGAAAAGTACTTTTTAGTTCAGAATTTAAGACATAGAGTTCACCATCTCAAATTGTCTTCAGCATATAGGGCAGACAAGCTACGCTTTATAAATAGATGTGTAACTCTAGACTGCTGACTAAAATTCAAGATTATATTTAAATGCTTAAATGCAAGAAGTTGAAATTTGAAAGCCTGCATTGCTCTCTCCATGCTGTGCTTGAGACAGGAAACAGTTAAAATAAATAGCATCAGTGTTAGCAGTCATGAGCTATAGCCTAGTAAGGTTAAACCTTCCTGCTGCAGTCTAGATGCTGTGCAACAGCAAGACCACAAAAGCTGGTCCAAATCCTTGCTCCCTATCCCACTGCAAGCACTGCAGACAGTACGGGATAAAGTATACTGTCAAGTAATAAGATGATAGAGGGACTGTAGACATGATTACTAAATGCAAACTACAATACCAAACATTATAACAGACGACAACAAAATTGTTGTTTAGCACTAAGCAGGTTTTCACATCAACACAGTGGCACAGAAAAATTAGGTGAAGGACTTCCATATAGGTTAACAGTAGAGGAACTAACACCCATTCTAAATATTTGAAGACACTCCTAGAGATTTGGGAAATTAGAGGCATACAAAGCCTGCCTGCAGGCTTAGGAATCGTGGCTCCATTGGTACTTTAAATATAAAGTTTTCCTGTATTCCTTTAAAGAAACAGGAAAAAAAACCTCACCTAAGAATAAAAACATATTTATAGTTTGTCTTCACTTCTACCCTCTTCTATTGAATTACTCAGGAAAATTACAAAGATAGATGCAAAAAGGAATGAAAAGAGGAAGCAGAGGGGAAAAAAGAAAAAAGAAACCATAAGATGATTAATAAAATTGCATTAAAAGAAGGCCATAATCACACCTTGTAGCAAAGGAGTCCTGGAGGAGTCCGATACCTAAATAAAATTCATTATATTATTAAAATCATATACAACAAAAATCAGAAAAACCCCAAACTCAAAAAAGCTAACTAATGGACCATAAACAAACAGCGGCATTCATGAAGTTTACTCACCTGATACACTGTACATGCTCTTGTACCCCTATTCTTAGGATGCTTTGCTCTAACAAGTCTGCAAGGTTTCTCTGTTCCCATGAGGACAAAGCAAATCTCTACAGAAGTCTGGTCACCCTTGTCAATAGGGCAGCTCTGTTCCACTCCAAATTACCATTGTTGGGGGGGGGGGGGGGGGGTGAGTCTTCTGTCACCTTTCTACATCTTTCCTCCTCAGGATGAGCACTGAAAGCTGGCGATTTCAACCCTGGGATTGTGTGGTTTGGGTTTTTGTTTGGGGTTTTTTTGGGGGGGGGGGTGTTTTGGGTTTTTTTTTCCCCTATGTTTGTAAGTTTAGTAAAGACAATTCTAAATACTGCTTTGTGTGAGGAGTACAACATATGAGAAAGATCAACGCTGCAGCATTCTGAGAGTGCAACTTGAATAACACCCTCTGGAAAAAAAATTAATACAGAAAAAGTTCTCCAGAAAGTTATAGAAAAATAGGAGTTAGTAAAGTTACACAGAGGTGTTCAATCACAGACAAGTCTAACTCAGGGGTGGTGGAGTGGGGGTGGAAATCAACATTTTAAATTGTGCCAGAAATGAAGTCATCTGACCTCAAAACCAGCTGAAGTTCAGAGCAGTTTTAATCCTTTAAGAAACCAGTTGAAAGGCCATGAAATAACTACTATGGCAACATAATTCTTCCAAGTATGAGTTTTGCTATGAGAAGTGCAAGAAATTCTTGTCGCTAAAAAGAGTTGCCAGATTTACTTAGGCCAATCCTACTCAGAACTCAAGTGAGGAAAATAAATTGCAAAGCTTTTTCCCCCCCAACAGACCCAGAGTTACTGGGCTTTATATATGCGACACTGTTTATTTTAGAATAGCAAACAGTCACCGATTTATATACAAATGCATGGTAAGCCAAATTCATTCTGACCTACAGAGAAACATTTCTATTCATTAGACCTATGAAAGGAGAAGAGTTGTTTTTGCAGACAAAAAGACAGGGTATCTAGTTAAAGCTGAAGATATCCTAAGTAATTTCATACCTAGCCAACCTCCAGCTGAAGCAGGTGGAGAATATTAGATCAACAAAAGATAGCATTTAGCTGATAATACCATAGGAGCTGCATACCTGCAGTTTTACATTTACAAGAAGTACCACCACTTTGACTTCCAGTGATACACTTAAACCTTGCAATCCAGAAGTTGAAAAAGCAGGAGCTGCTCCTTTCCATCATCAACTTTGCACCACCCACCTACCCCCGCAACAGACTCTCCATTCTCTGAGCTGAGTTCAACACAGCCTAGATACAAGTGATAGTTTCTGAATTCAAACAATATCAGACTATAGGTCTCAAACAAAATTTAAAATAATCTCGAGACTGGTCTATCTTGTGATAAATGCCATCTCTCAAGACCTACTGGCACACTCTGTTACTACAAGTCAAATCAGGGAGAATGTGCACATGTCAAGAGGCAGAGGCAGACAGCTGGTGGGATTTTAAGGACTGCAGTTCCTGGGTAGTGTTAGAGATAACCAAAAGGGAAATGCAGGAAACCCAAGGCAATGTGCACACAGTGTGTGCTGTGATAGAAAACAGTTATATACCCACCCAGCTATTTTGTTGCTGAATGCTCCATATAATCCTGACGATGTAGGACACCAGTGATGCATGGGAAGTTTCTAAAATTCTAGTTGATCACCAACTTTTTTGAAGTCTCTCTTAATAAAGGACTAGTGCAGATTGGAATCTGCATGCTTAGTTCAGTGACTCATGTTATACCACATCAAGATCATAGATGAGGAATGTTAAAACATGAAAAAACGTTTCAAAGAAAATAGAACAAATTACTTTTTCCCATGAGTACCAAACCAGCTATTTCATCTCCCTTAAGCTTTGTTCTGCCATGTCAACTACTAGACTAAGATTTTCTAAGAGTAAAGACTACTTTTGCTTATTAGTTCCAGAAGATAACATGAAGACTAGCAAAAATTGGATTGCAGGTGATATATTTCCAAGTACTTAGGGAAGAATATATTCAAAGGAATTAACAACAAAATACTCAAGGCATCCAGCCTACCTGGTAACTGCTTCCTTTCCAAAACTTCTTCATCTCTTTGCGCCTCCAAGCAACAAGTGAGCTAGTAATGAGTGTACATGGTACAAGATAGAGAAGGGCAGGTTGTCCCATCTTCATTAATGCCAAGACAATGAAAGTCAGCACCATACCAATGGCATAAGCTATAAAAAGATATTTATATGTACACAGTCAAGAACAGGTGAATTTTTAAATTGTCACTCATTTAGTAAGCCAGAATTATTAATTTTTTATAAAGTAATATCTTCCTTGATAATATAATTGAAGAAAAGAGGGACAGTAAGTTGCTCTCTATTTGCAAGCTTTCTCAAAGCAACTGACTACCCTAAAGAATACTCACCTTAAATATGGGCAGGCATATTAAAAAGAGATTATAAAGAGATTCTTGACAACATTGAACCTTTAACTGAAGAAAACTATCTAGTTCTGCCATTTAAAAAAGCTAGCATGAAGATCAACATTACTGAAATATCTCATGATTTACCTATTGTACAGGAAATGTAGTATACAGAAGATGAACTTGTTTGAACATCAAATCTTCGACAATAAGCAACCAGAAGCCCTTGAAGAAAAAAGAAAAAAAAAAAAAAAAGAAATATTTTATTCCCATTTATTTCTGGAAAGCCAAGAACCAGTTTAAGAAATCCTACAGTAAGTCTTGAAAATCGAAGCCATAATGGAAATATGAGCCAAGTGAGCTTGGTATTAAAAGGTTTTGTGTTTTTAAGCAAGCTAATTATATTGTGCTATTTTCAATTTTCTAATACAGAAAAATAACAACCTAATTTTAATACTTTTCTTCAATTGGATTTTAATGCTCGCTCTTAGCAAATTTGCCTGCACACTGTTCATGAGATGGTACTTCGTGCCTGACTTAAGTAATTTGCTCAAGACTCGAACTATGGCAAAATTCAGCTCTTCTGAAAAAGATGAAAAAACTTGATAATACGTTTTCCGTTATGTCAGCTCTAATTAGGTAGTCTAGGATACAAAAATATTTTGAAGTCACAGAATACTTGCTTTCTGTGCGATTTCAATGAGATTTAATTAATACTGACAACTGGATTTATCTGTGGGACTTGCATTTACACAACACGGTGCAACAGAAAAGCAAAACTCCTTTACTATTTAAGTGTTCTGTAACATACTAAGCTTTCTTATATTGCGGCTTTTGTTGTATTCTGCACTGACAGATCAAGGCAAACTGCATTTGATTTAGTAATTACTTTGTAGAATAAAAGTCAGTTGAGGATCAAACCTAAAATATTTAATCATAAGTTACAATTGCCAAAAACATTTGCTCACCTGGGACAATAATGTCTCCAAAACCCAACAATGAAAATGGCATGTCACACAGTGTCGATGCAGAGTATTCAAGTCTAGGCACTCTAATAACCACAGGTAACTGTAAAACAGTATTTCAGAAGCCCACATAAATCTAATCTAAAGCATCCTGGTATTTTGGATTTTTTGTTTGCTTAAATTAATAAACACTTTTAATATTATTAATTTATTGTTAATGCAGAACTTCACAAAATAGGTAGAACCTAAAGTAAAAAACAGAAACCAACATAGAGAGTGGATAAAGCTTAGGCAACAGGTAAGCTAGAATTTCAGATTTACAAATAATATGCACACACCAAGAAGTTATGACAAAATTTAACCATATAATGGGAGTAACAAATCTGGATTATTAACCTAACTATAGAGTATTGATCAATGATATCCAGGCCCTGAAGAGAAATTTGGACAATCAGGTTTTCCCCAAAAGAATAGTCTTTTCAGAGGGAATAATTTAAAAATCCAGTATCTGAAATACAATCCTTACTTTCTCATGGGGAGCTGAGCGTTCAGTAGGGACTTCCACCAAGTTTCCATCATTCTAGGATCAAACCCAAGTCAACAGGTATTTAATATTTAAAAGAAAATAGCAGAAGCTGGCTACATTTTGTGAGAAAGTTATGCCGAAAAGCACACTATGAATTAGCTACGTAGTGTCAGTATTTTTATGTTGCACATATTAAAACAACTGTTCATACCTTTTCACTGTTTCCAAAAGGACCAGCTGCAACTTCAACCATTATACTTGCCCCATTCTGAAATTAAGGTTATTTTTCAAAAGTCAGTGGTTTAATATACCAAAACATTCATACTACATTTACAAAAACTGCTTGTACCTCATCTTACAATTCAGGATTGGAAAAATCCTGACTATCACAAGGAATGCACTAGGATCATACAGTATTGTACAGTATTGTACAGTATTGTTTTGCATTAAAAACATGTAGTCCAGCCTAAAATAACCATTAAAAAAAACCCCAAACAACAAATCCACTAGATGTAGCTGGAAGTTTAGATAAAAACATGTCAGCTTTTTCTGCCACGAGCTTTCTGCTTCAGAATAAAAGAAGGTATGCTTGCATACAGTTCATACTACACTGCAAATGAGCACTGCAGAAAGGACTAGAGCATGTTCCAATATATGGGTGTTAAAAGCAAAAGAAGCAAGAAAACTAGAGGACAGTAATTCATCATCATGCTGTCACACAATTGGGGACAGCCTACTTTTGGTCATGTGATTGCTGAAAACTTAAGTCATTTAACAAAATTTATGGCACCTACACAAGCATTACACTCTATGGCCCATACAAGATGAAAATTTAGGCCACTGCTGTCTTAAAAGGGGAAAAAGAAAAGGAAGTCAGCATTTCTGCATCACGAATACTGAAAACGCTAATCTGTTTGACAAAAATACTGCCCCAATGGCCAGACAACATTTTTGGTTTTATTTTAAATTCACAGACATACCTTTGTGATAAATGGCGTTATGAAGACAAAAAACACATCATATAGAAGGAGAAGGCCTAGAAGTATCACACAGGACTGGCAAAAAAAGGAAGAAAATATTACCATAGGTTTTCAAGGACTGCATAGCTAGATTCTGGTACTATAACTGTACCACCATGGTAAAAAAATAAAAAATAAAAAAAAAGGAAGAAGAAACACCCCTCCCCACCATGTTTTTATTCTGGCATAATATTTAGAACAGGATTAATTTCTTTAAATATTTAAAATGGTAAAGATTTTTTTTTAATATGTATTTCTTGAGTGTTGAAAACCTATTTCCTGACACTAAAATTACAGATTCATGGCTTTAGAATACTTTCTTAAGGTAAGCAACTTACAGTACCTTGAAGTTGGGCATTTTCAGTGTTTTAATAAAGTTTAGGCAGAAAGCAACTCCCAAAATATCTTGCAAAATCCAAGCCCACCTAAAAATAAGAACACATTTTACACATTGTTCAAACTACTGCTGGAATCTAAATGCAATAACAATTTCAGATTTTACTGGAAATAGCAAGATGACAAAATGGATTGGAAAGCAAGAAATTAGTTTTTAGGAAGTACTGCTACCAAAACCACAAAAATACTAGTTTCAAGATGGTCAGCTTACACTAGCCTCTGATCATAAATAGGTAACTGCTCTTCATCAGCATACTACAGAGAAGATGAGTTGAACAGAGGCCATAACAGGGCCTTGGTGTTCACTTGTATGATTGCTCACTTGATTGGAACCCCTACTTAACATCTGGCTTAAGATGCTACTTAGGACTGTACTATAATATTTGTGGTCCCATGTATCCACTGGACCATAGGAAGTATAGGTCCTATGGTCCCTATGGTATTTTTGCACTTTTTTGTCTTCTGTGGCAATTATTAGCAATCAAGCTAGTTCTTCCTCATCCTCCTATTTTTTTGTAACTTCAAATTACCACAGAGTTCATTTGTATAGCTTTGTTCTCTATAATTCCCATACTTGTTAAACTTCATAATACTTTCATGACTTTTTTGGCATCAGGACTGGAGTTTAGAAGGATGCTGTGCTCCAGGATTAGTTACATGATGGGAAGTTCATTAGTGACAATTACTCATTTTACTCTTAAGTCAGAATGCATTGCTTACCTATCTTCATTTCGAAACACCGCCCAGACAACAGCTGCTGCTATGCAGAATACAGCAAGAAAAATAAGCCTCACTTCAATGTTTTTGTTGCAACATGCAATCCTAAAAGAAAATAATTAAATTAAAAAAGAAATCCTGCAACAGACAAAATGCATGCCTGTGCTATCATGGGTCCTTAAGCTGACATGGTGTTCTCATCCTGAGAGCTTCTCCTTTGCCCAGTTGTTCCATCCAGACTCAGGTGGCATTATTCTTGCAACTGTAGTACCAGTCCTTCTCTGGGCTGCATTAAAAACATGCCCACAGATAGTAAGCCAAGTTGGGCTTTGATGGCCAGTCCTCATATTAGCAAATACATCCAGGGAAGGCAGCAACCAGATGAATTTATTTAATCCACTTCTGTCACGTAACAATTATGCCAACAGAACTATGTCAGTGAGGGACAGTCATATCATAATTCCTGAAATGGGTGGTGGTGGGGAAAATCAGTTTTAGGACACATAATACAAGATTTAAAAATGGAATAACTATGTATTGCAAAATTATGAGTCAGTATCTGTTTCCACTGCCTACTCAATTTTCTGGGACAGTTCTTGAACTGGTATTAACTGACAGAAGTAATGCCTGTCCTGCAGCTTACACAAAACCTGCTGTCTTTTCTACCTGATCTCTACCTTTGATGGGCTACTGGATCACCTGGCACTAACATCCTGTACTATCCTATGCAAACACCATCCTAGGCTTCCAAGCTTATAAGCATTGTTCTTTTGGGGAAAAGAAATATTTGTTGCATTAAACATAAGGGTTTTTTAAAGTGGAAAATACAGGGGAGAAAAACAGGGACACTCCCATACTCACTAATACCTGCAGGACACTTAACTCTGAGCAGTAAGAGGAGGCTATCTGTACACTGATAACGCACTACCCGGAGTTAGGACTGTAACTGCTAACTTCTAACACAGAGGACATGAGCAATGTGTTGCCTTCGCAAGGAAGTTAAAACTTGGGTCTGTCACAGGTACAGTAGAGATTAAAATAAGGGGGGGGGGGGGGGGGGAACCACCTCTATTGCCTATAGCATAGTACTTGCTCAAAACAGGATCTCATGTGCAGGATTCCCCCTTATGGAGTTCCTTGATGAACAAAGTAAGCACATCCTACAGGCAATCAGAATTTTGTAAAACCTAGCTCAGACAGCCAAGCAGAGCCTTTCAAGTTTGATTATAGCAATGCTTTCAAATAAAGGTAATGCAGCAAGCCTCCCATAACGCTATTTTAACTGTTGATTATGCTACAGATACCTTTAATATCTATTAAAGGAACTTCTAATTTTCTTTTTTAACAATCACACACACACTAAACCATACAAGAAACAACTTGTCAAACTGTTCTCATTTTTTCACACTACCTTGAGTAGCAACCAGAAAATACCCAAAAGAAACCTTACATTCATAATAATTTAAAGGTGTACTATACCTGCACTGCCCAAAAGGTATTTCTCCTATCAATGCTGCAAGACAGTTGTATAGACTCATTGCAGATGCCAAGCAGAAGACTGATATTATAACATACACTAAATAAGAAGAATGGAAGATAGGAATCAGTGACAAAATACAATAGAAAAAAATTGCAAACAGGAATCAAACACAATGATGTACATTTGATATAAACTGTTAATAGTTATAGCACTGCTCGACACAGTCATTGGAGACTATAGTCAGCTGATTACAGAAAGTGCTGAATTCTGAGCATCTCTGCCATGACAAGAGTTCTCATCAAGGAAAGACCTGAGTTTTGAAATTTTTTAACTGAAAAACATTTTTTTTTCCTCCCTTTAAGAAGAAATATGTCATCTGTTACTGCTTTCACATACTTTTATTTTGTTAAGGCTAAAACCAAAGTGATATTTTACAACTGCCAGTTTTCTCAATTTCTGATAATACTCCTCACTTCAAATTTTCCCTTTAATCACTTTGCCTGCTTATGCATAAAAATTTTAGCATCCCCAAGATCTGACTGAAGATTTACGTGGCATTTTAAGACAAGAAACACCCCATGCCTTCCAAAAAAATTCTGTGTAGTTAGGAACCACCTGGTTAGGAAAGAACTCAATATGCCATGTTCTAACTTATAGTATATTATGTATTCTAACTTATGGTAAGCACCTTGAAATGTGGACAAACAATAAAATCAGTTGTTCTGCTAGTTGGGGTTTGGGGTTTTGGGTGGGGTTTTTCTGGTAGGGAAGGTCTGGCTAGAAAGCAATTCTGATACCTATAAGGAGATTACTGAAAAAACAGGCAAGAAAGGTGGATTTTATAGTTGTAACCAAGATCGTGCGCCATTAGGATCTGTTAAGCCTCCAACAGGCAAAACAAGTTTTGCACAACAGGTTCCTCTGAAGTCAGTAAGAAATCAGCTGTTTAGGAAATCTAAAATTTTGAGGCAACAATGCAGAATTAATAATGCCCGAATACTTACGAAAAGAGATACAGAGAACTCCATCACAGAGCTCAGCTTTGCAACTGGCTTTGTGCTGGAAACACTCCCTCCCTAGTACTTTGGTTACAGAATTGATCTTAACCCCAAGTACTGATATTACAACTTAACATTCACACACTACAGTAGTGACATATCAAAGTGGGGTTTTTTTGGTTACTTGTTTTTAATTAAATACAGATTTTTCCCTGGGACAGCATATCATACCATGGTAACAGCTTTTTTACCTCCAAGAAATTTCATATATGTCTGCTCCAAAGGGCACAAAACTAAGGCTTCTTAGCAAAAACCTCCTCTGTATTTTCTTGGAACCGTTCACATTTCTCCCTCCCCCTAACTAATTTGTTACCCCTCTCCCTTTCTCCTTTAAGAGGTCTCTTTCTTCACTTCTTCCTAAATCTCACCTGAAACACCTCAGAGTAAACAGGGGACATTTCTAACCTAAACCTTTTGATCACATCAAAAGTCTTTTAGTGGGACAAGTTTAGTAAACATAGCAATGCCCATAGCGAAGATAACAAAAGCTAAACAAAATCAGAAGTCAGGATGGTGAAGTTTCTTTTGCAGAAGCAGGAGGTTAACTGGTAACAAATTCTAGGAAAGAGTGAATTTAGGAAGCTTTCAGAATTAAAGTTACATTGTTTATACCAAAAAGTATAATTTAAAACAGTGTACATTTTCTGGTTGCATGATTTGAGGGCAGAAAAAAACCCCAACCAACAGTTTGGAAACTATATTTTACTGGAATTACATGATTCAAGAACTTAGCTTATTGCTAGTATGCTTGAGTTCATTCTATTATGGTAATGCCATTTTGCCTGGTACTTTAGTTAGGGCACTGCAACCACAAACTCAACATCAATGCAGCAATACTGAACAAAAACTTTCACTCTAAACACTACTAAGTTATCATTGCCATCCTCCCAAGAACACTGACATACATCAAATACGTTTTTTACTAGTCACTAGTCACCTCTCCTCCATGTTACTTCATTCAGAATAAGCACTGTCAAGGCAGCCTTTGTAAGAGAGCAGAGGAAAGCTTCTCTCTTAAGTAACAACTACATCTTTTCAACCCTCAACTCATGCATGGAGAGAACAATTAAAAAAAATTACATTGTTTTTTGTTAAGATATCTAGCTTTTCAGACTTAGACACCTAATAAGATCATGCAGAAAAGTAAGTCAAACTAAATTATCCATTGTTTCTTACCTAACCATTTGTAGAAGAAATAAAGTAAGACCAGCATGACACAACAGATGACAACAAACAAGATAACTGTCACAGGGGTGAAAGTAACATTTTCTTCCTTCTTCCGTCTTGTTTCTCTCTCCCCAGGACTTGCTATTGCTTTCAAATTCTCACTGTTTTAAGAAAACAAATGCATTTACCTCAGATGACAGATTATGAAAATGTTTTACTATGACCAGAATTGTTGGTTATAAAGCATTTAGACTGACAGCATTTCAGTTTAATCCTTCATATCATTGTTAGACTTAAAAATACAGAAAAATGGTATGTTTATTGTTTGAATTTCTCTCCATTTTTTAATGGAGATATGCACTTCTAACCTAGCAGAGATTACAAGATAAAAGAATCTTAACTGCCCTCCTTTCCAGTTGTCTGGTGATTGCCAACTTTAAGGAGTACCCCAAACCAAAACCCTGACCCATGTGAGGAACAGCAGTCCAATATCAAAACTCTTAAACTCCTTTTCAGGATGCACACACTCAACTCTTATTAGTGCATCACCTCTGACTACAAAATTTCTTGGGCTAAATGTAGTCAATCTGATCAATATGTCTATGATAAATCAAAATAATGGGTATTAACACACTGTTTTAAAACCTCAACTATAGACATTAAGTGTCTGCAAATCCCATTCATGTTAGCAGGATGAAGCTAGCTAACTACCAGTTCTTTTACCCTTACACCTCATAATTAGAGAGTAAGTGAAAGAGAGGGGGTGTAATTGGGGATTTTCACTGAGAGTATGATTTCTGTACATACACACTCCATATTTATACCTCACCATGCAAAATAAGGAGACTTAAATTGTTGTGTTTGTTCTTTGAGCAGATAGCTCTACTACTCTTTAGTACAGACGCTAGTGCAACTTGCCCATCAGATAGCATGTTCCTGACAAATCCCAGGACCTACCTACAAAATGCTGAATTCAGCACTGAAACCGCTACCTTCAAAAGAGAAAAACCCACAGGAATAAAGTACTTTGTTAGATGAATCACCTTCTCACTTTGAATAAGCAGCTTTTTAAAAAAAAGCTCACCCTAGTTTTATGAAAGTGCACTTTAAAAAGTTTAATATAATTACATCTAGGTATTTTTCAATATGGGAGACAACATCACATTTTGTTATTTTAGCATTCAGTGCAGCCACACCCTATAACACTGCAGGGTAAAAAAGAAGCATAATCAGATCCAACCTTTAAAAAAAGAAACACACACACCCCCTTCTACTTCTTTAATCTCTTTAAAATCACTAGATTTGCATAACTAGTGGGAAAGAGGAAGCTGTTGTTATCACATACAATCCATTCCCTGTTGTTCTGGGGAGCAAAGCACTGGAACACCACTGAGATGGGAAACCCTAGGTAGCAACACACACTGGCCCATTCAGCATATGCAGGCATCCAAGAAATACTACAGAATAATACCATGCTCTGAAAGGCCAGCTATATCCAGTTTAACCCCAGACTAAAAACAGTTCTGTACATTGAGTGTGCTTCAGTTCACTAAACAAAGCCACACACCCCTCAAGCACAGTGCAGAAACCCCTACCAGCCCTCGTTTCCCTGCATTTGCCACTTTCTACACTCCCACTCTGTCCCCTTCCCTGCAAAGGGACTCCTGCTGCCTCCTTGCCCCTGCCTAGTCCTAGAGCTGCTATTGCCCCTGGCTCTGTTGCTCCACCAGACAACACACAAAGCTGAAGCAGATAAGCCTGGGTTGAACTTTAACTGTCTGAAGCCACCCAGACACAACCAGATCGCATTCCCCAGTGCTCCTAGTGACAGGAATACAGTGCAGAGACATCCCAGAGGGTGCTGGTCAGCCAGCTGGGAGGAAGCAGTTGTACAGATCCCTGCCAAAGCAGACACTACATACAACTACGTATGTACCTCTTGGATCACTGGATTTTAAAGGCATCTTTAAAATACCTAGGGTATTTGGTAATTTCTCAAAATGTTAACTCATTCCTCCTCCCAAGAGCTGCCTTAGCCCTCAGGGACTTTTACAATCTACTAGTCAAGGCTCCTGAAAGATCTATGGTGACTTTTCAAAGGTTGCAGTGCTCAAGCATTTCACGGCAAAGCAGCTTACTGCACCTAGATCTTCTCTTCTTTTTAATTACCAACCTAAAAGAACATAATTTCTTACTGATCATAGTGACAGTTTTCACAAAATTTGTACTCCACGTAATTTAAGCAGTTCCGTTTAACAAACTTACAGTTCTGCTACTCCACTCCAATAGCCTCCTAGTGCCACTGTAAACACAGCAATTAGGAAGATGACAACCATACTGCAATCAAACTCTGGCAAAGGTGGTGAATACAGAGTCACATTAACTTCATTTCCAAGCATCTGAAAAATAACATACAAGTTGGTTCATAAGGACAATAAAGAAATTATATCGCCTATTTTCCAATAAGATGCCCATCATGACTTCCTGCTCTTAACCTACACAATGCTGAGAGCAAGTTTTCAACTTACTGCACAAGACATGCCACATATTTGCCTTGGTCATTGTAAAGAAGCAATGCTTTCCATGCTACCTTTCAGGATGGTCAGGTTTGAAAACAACCCTATTACTACTGCTGTGGAAATACATGGATACCACAAGGCAAAATGGTACTACTTTGCATTCTTTCAACACTTTTGTGCCTCTAGCCCAAGTGTTTTTCATCCCCCAAACATACCAAGTACTATCAAAGACATCTGCTCTGCAGGAAAGCCTATGTGAGTCAATCAGCTTTACATACAAACTCACAGGTCCACCAACATGTCAGCAGAGGTCTACCTCTAGCTCCTGAAACCACAAAACTCACAGTTGAGATACAGGCACAATGCTTCAGACAGGACACAGTGAAAACTCAAGGTGGCAGAAAGTTAGTAAACAGCAGCTTTACACGAACATGATTTGAGATGGATTCAAAAGAAAAGAAAGCAATTTCACACTACTTTAAAAATTTAAGACCAAAGTAAAAGAAAACAATCAGCTGAAGGACACTGAAGAAGATGGGAAGGAACATGGAGATATAACTGATACCGAATTGTACAAAAATCTTGAAAGCAAAACCAAGATGTTTCCATTTGACTGAAAGGTGAGACTTAAGAAACAAAGAAAGGATAATAATTTGACAGGAAATGAAAGGTGGTAGGAAAGAAAGGTTTGCTGTTGTAGTCAAAGTCAGTCAAGGCATCTAAAGCAATCCTGCAGTGAACACACAACTTCAGAGATGCAGCAGTAAAACAGATTTGTTAACAGCCTGCATGTGGGATACAAGCGGGAGAGGAGATGAACATACCAGACAGGTTTGGCTACAGGAAGATCAAACTGGCAGTGGAGAGACTGAATGGGAAGCTATGTAGTGTAGTGGAATACACTGGCCATGTGTGAAGAAAGCTGATTCATTTCAGCATCTGAATTATCTAATTACAGATACTAACCTTACTGCAGGCTAAAGAAGTCAGAATAATTCCTTTGCCTGAAGTTATGGAAGTTCAGAAAACAAGAAAGTAAATTAAATTCTAGTGAAACATTGCAGTTGTATGAAGTGGAACATAACATTAGAAAAAGGAAAAAAAAAAGTATTCAAATTACAGCATCCTGTACGTAAAACAAAACCCCAAACCAAAACACAGACAGACACAAAAAAAGCGCCAAAAAACCCCAAGAAACCTAAAAGCTTATACATTTTTAGTATTCAATTCCAACATGTCTTAATCGAGTTTTCCCTTTAGGTTTCATAAATCTTATAAAGTATAATTCACATTAGAATCCAGAGTGATTGTTTCCTTTTGTTCCTATTGTTCTGCTCTTCACTAAAAACTTGCAGAGTCTCAACTTCCACCACAGGGAGCACTAGAACCAAATACATCACATCAGGTAACTCTGCAAGAGAGCTGTCCACTTACTGGAAGGTTTGTAACACTCTGCTATCACTATCAGGACTCATACTATACCTGACTCGAATGGTGAAAGCTAACAGAAATGAAGTCTTCTAACAAAAAGTAGAAAGAATGCTTATACAAACTAGCTGCCCTCAGACTGGTGCTGTCTCTTGTAAATAAAAGGAGAAAGTTAGAAGCCTTGAAAAGAGTTAAAACAGAAATACAACTGTAGTAGGAAGACTACAATGGCTGCCAGCTTCTAAGCAGCACATGCCATTCAAAACAACAGCTGCCAGTGACATGACAGAAGGCTTTGGCAAAAACTACATCAGAACTAGGAAAGGGTCACTTGTAGTCTAGGCTGTGTTCCTCACTACTTTCATGACTCACATTCTAAGACAAAACTGAATTCTTTGATTCAACAGCACTATGAGACATCACCTGGCACACTACTAGCAAAGTTACTTTGGTGGATTACTAGAGTTATACAGAAGTGATTCTACATGACACCACTCCAAGCAGCACTAGGCAATAAAGTGGTGCTGAGAAGATTCAGAACAAGTTAGGGATCTAATCTTGCCCTAGCTCCCTCTCATGTTAGTAGGACATATCTTAAACCACTCAGCTAAGCAAACACTACTTGTCTTACTTGAAGGAACAAATTTGAAGACAGAGGACAACCTGAACCAAAACACAGTATTCATCAAGACTACAGCAGATTGAGGATAGTCATCACAAACCTTCAGTCATGTCAGTGCTCGGCAAGAACCAATCTTTAATGGGAACAGACAGTAAACAACCAAAGTCCTATACATCTAGGCACCGTTTCAGTTTGCATACTTACCAAAGACAACCTCCCATGGCAGCTCTGAAGATTAAGAGCAGAAATGGTGAAGTGAGCTTGCAAATTCAATCCAAGAAGCTAAGACTACACAGGTCAGCACTAGCCTCTGCTATTCACAGAAAAACACGTGCAGTGCAACTCCTGCCTAGCAAAGCTATTTAACACCAAATAAAAAACAAAACAACAATAACAACAGAAAAGGCCACACTGAAGAAAAGATACTATTTTCTTTAAAACCCTCTGCAATATTCTGTATCCTAATATTACATGTCAAGGAAAACAAACTCCAAATACCCCCAAAACAAACTCCACTGCTTATAAAGTGTAGGAGATACCACAACTGACGCATTTTAATGACAAACGCTTGGCATCTCACCGTGAACTCATCAGCAGAAACTCGAACTATACTGCCTAACTGCTCTGTAACAGATGCTGTCATGCTGTAAAAGAGAGTGATCATCATCTGGCAAAGACAAAAAAAAACCTCACACCTTCCTCAAGATCCAACCTGATAAGGTACTGCTTGCCTGAAAGATATGCCAGTAGGTACAAGTTCAACTGTTCTACTGTCTGTGCTAAAGGAACAGCTCGCTCAGGCTATAGCTCCTGACGTATGTCAGGCCACTGCAACTGCATACAAGTCTACTGGAAGGCTGCTTATCTTGTTTACCAGCAAGACTTCTAAGATTACCCTCCCTCCAGTTAGGTATTACGTTTCCCATTCTTAGTTTTCTAATTAATCATTCTCTCAAATTAACCTGAATTAGGAAGACTAGGACTTCCATGACTTAATATCCATCCTCTCCCATGAAACTGAAAGCAGTATCTATGCACATTCAAATCACACAGACATCCAGATCTGACCTGAAATTATTTTATCTATTTGTCCAAAAACTTAAGTTTATACAAACCATAACATGTTGAAGTTTATTACTTACCAGCTGCATATCTACTATGTCATTGTATCTTATAAGAGCAACTGGAAGAGTTACATCTTCAAAATCAGTCTTGTTATCTGAAAGAGGAGACTAAAAGAGAAAGTGTCAATAAGTATGTTGAGCCTATTTGCAAAGCAGGTTAGATCCCCAAAAGCAGATTATCCTTTAAATTCCAGTATACGTGTAGCAAAAAAAAAAGTGCTCATTCATCACCTTTTGCAAAAGATTAATGAAGACAGATGTACTTAAATCAAAGCAGGTGATACTACCAACACATCTGGATTCATAAAGTTCTTGTGTTTTTATAGTATTACAAGGGATAATCAAAACTGGTTTTATTCTCTATGCTTTTAAAACAAGATTAACTTTTCATGATAATCACACAAATTCATAAATTGCAAAATTTGTACATGCATACTGCTGCTGTAAGAACAAAAAAGCAACAGAAGTACCTGTAAAGGTACCTCAAAATGCCTTTTTTAATTTCCAATTTTGGATTACATTTTCCTAGCTTATTTTTGTCACGTGTGTCTAAAACAGTATCACCTAAGATTACAGGGAGTTCAGAGTACACTCAAATTAGGGAATGACAAAGATAAGCATTTGCATTCAGAAACATGATTAAAGATACAAAGAGCAGATTAAAAATACAATTCAGCTGTAGATACTTTTAGATGACATAACACAGCATTGCACAGAGCTAACTTGGAACGACCCTCTGTCTCAGGAACAGCAGTCGCAGCAACGCAGCACTCTGTGGGGAAGGTTAATGACTCATGCTGGAATCCCACACGTTGCCAGGGTCCTCTGCTGTTGGGGTTTCTCTCAGCTAACCCTGCACAACACTGCATCGGACCAAATAGGTAAGACACTATTTCACTACAGAAGAAAACTATATGTTGTAACTTACCAGCCTAGGTTTACTGGCAATCAACAGCATTTTAGCACCCAAACTTTGTGCAATTCTTGCTTTCTCCAAAGAAGTGCAGTTTCCTCTCATCACTACAACTGCTTTGTCCTTCATTAAGCCAGAAGGAACTTCAGAAGAACTGCAAAGTACTGTAGAAGTCAGGTTTTCCAGAGTCCTGGAAGTCTGCAGAGAGAAAAAGAACATGATAAAAGTAGGAAATTTGATACTGCAAACTCATCTAGAAGACTACTATGCTCCCTAATTTGAGGTTTGCCAGAAAGTGGTGTAACAGAAGGGAATCATTAATTCAGGAATATAAAATCAGAGCAGCAGTTTCTGCAGCCTGCAGTACTGAGGGACATTTAGAGCAGCATACAGCCAAAATATCTGGCTGTTTCTAAATGCAATTTCACAGCAGTTGTTGCTGTAATTTAAATGTAAGAAACTGGTTATATAGTAAAATCACTGCTTGCAGTTCTGGGGAATCCAGAGTACAGTCTGTGATATTTCCAGGCTTCACAAGCCAAAAGAACACTGAAGGATACAACATACCCAGAGTTCTGAAGTATAATACTTGTTCAAAAACAGTTGGTGAGGTTGATAACATACTACTTGTTACAAAAGAATAAAAAAAAAAAAAACAAACAAAAACCCAAAAAAACCCAACTTGTATCCTTATTTCAAAGTTCAATTTCATATTGACAATTATTTTTAAATTATCATCAGTTTTCTTTGGTCAAGACATTCCAGTGGCCAAAGTAGCACAGCAAAGATGTTTGGGGCAGACAAATGATTTTTACTCTGTTTTACATTGAGTTAACCTGCTAATGAATGACAGGAGGGAAAAGAGAGAAGAGTGCCTTGATCACTTCCAAACACAAAGTATTTCCTGTTTATATGAAGAGTCCCTAAAGAAAATTTGTTTATGCTTCACACCCTAGTTTGGCTCAAAGAAATACACTCAAAAGATAACAGCGTGATGATACATTCCACATAATCTCCTATTCCACCACATTTTCAAGATAATTAAACAGAAGATCAAACTGATGAACCAATATAAGAAATCCGTTTCACAAGTTTACAACATTTTTGTCAACAAATAAACAGAAGTTTCACACCCAAATCTAAAACTCAGACATACTGACAACACCTGAAGAAAAAAACTAACAATATCAGATGAGTATGTAAACATATTTGAAACCGATTCTAAGCATAGAGAGAGCATGATCTTTGTAAACTTTAGAAGCTGACTTTCTAAAGTATAGAAATGTTTGCTACAGATATTTGGGGGGGGGCGGACATGACCCAAAAAGGTAAATATTCATTGTAGCACCTATTTAACTCAAGATTTTGAAGACCACTTATAGCTGACCCAAATTCATTCTGCATTCTAGTTTTCTTAGGCAGTATGATTATAAACTACTTACAGCATTGTCCAGGCTCTTTGGAAGAGATATCCAATGAGAATTGTAAATTATGCAGTAATCCTTCGTTACTGGTGGTACACCACTTCCAGAAGCATGCAGGATCCCCTCATCTGCAGTTACCTGCAATAAACCAGGGTGTTCTGAATTAAACAAAGTTCAGAATATCAGTATACAGGCATTCTTCTAAAAAGCTGTTAGGAAGAGAAAGAGCTGTTCGAAGAAAAGGAATTTATTCAATTAATTATTTTATATAATGATTGAGTCCATGAGAGATGGGTAGCTTGAGAGCAAGATGGAAAACTAGTAAGAATCTAGTCACTGCATAATGCTGCTTATCCTCATTTCAAATACAATGTATTTGTTACATGTACAGTTCATGTCACCAAACAGAATCTCATCAAGAAACCTAGGCAAATGATTTCAGATTCTTTATTCTGTACTTTCCAAAAGTGTAAAATTTTACATAGAAAGCAATTAAAACAGTACATGGAAAAGTGGATTAAAGTCTTTCCCTCCTTGCAGAATCTAGAATTTCCCCTACTAATAAAGGTCTTATATGGCAATTCCTAGAATATTTTTTATCAAATAACTGTAAACACAAAGAGATCAACTAAATCTCTTAAGAAGAAGAACTTGCGTAGTTAAGGAAATACTGGTGTCTCTTAAGAGTACCCTCAGAGTGCCTCACATATTACTATTTCTGTTATTTACTAATACATATGAATTTTAAAACTTCTGATAATTTTAGGGATATATACTTCTCCCCAAGCATTAATATACTAATAAAGGCCAGGTATCTAAGTAGATAAATGAACAGACTAAGGACTAGATGTAGCTACAGCTGCAAAGTAGCGAAAACAAGTAAGTATCATTTGTATCTCAAAGAAGTGTCACCTTAAGGAAAACTGGGAGATGATCTCATTTTGACTTTTTCTTGAGAGAAACTGACCTCAATATTAGGAAGTATGAAGAGATTAAAAAAAATTAAATTCTGTTGTAAATTCCAGGTTTGTCTGAAAGAACATAGATATATTAAGCTAGAAGTAGGCATGGGTAAGGGGGGAAAGCCCAAATATTTGTCAAATATACAATGCTAATCATTAACAGTGCTATAGAGGCATTTTTCCTCAGGCTAGTGTATCAGTATTCTGCAGTGAGAACTACAGAGAAAAGAAAAACATGTGACAATATTGTTTCAGAGGTTTACGTCTGCCTGGTTTGAATAGCAAAAAACCTTCTTCAGAGGAATCCATTATATTGGCCATAGCACATGAACATCTGATGGGAGAACTGTGTCAAAGGGCCTGAGCACATTAACTGTTTAACATATAACAGTTCTTCAGCTGTCAGGTAAAATAAGTTGTTTCATGATTTATGATCAGCACAAAAGTTATCAAGCTTCCCTCTTAAGCGCAGTCACCTAAAAGTACAAACTAATGGCAAATTAAAAGCAATAAGGACTTCCAAAAGGTGCAAAACCCCGATGTTTCCATCCATTAAAAGCTCTTTCTGCTTCACAAAGTAGAATAGTAAGTGTTTTCTGGGTTCCAGGAAATCACGTGTTAATGCTACACAAGTGTAAGTCTACCTAGAAGGAGTGACTGCTTGCTTATTTGATACGCAGGTTTTGTTTGGCAAGCTTCCCTTCTCTGGGGATGAATCAGGGAACACAATTCTTTCTCGTGAGGTGGGGGGAGGGAGGACCAGAGCATGACGTTTACCCTCACGTATTCACTGCTGAGCTCTAAAGACAGCATTTAGAAGTCAAAAATGAAGAGAAACACTACATGCTACACCTCACTTGGAACACCCCCACTGAAATCCTGTTGCATCCACCTGAACTTTTATTATTTTCCAATTGCTTCAGTATCCTTCTTTCACAACAGACAAGGGCTGCCAGTTTGGGTACGTGACCTTGCAGTCAGCTGTGCCACTGAAGTGTACAAAACAAATCTTACTCTCAGCATATGTGCAAAGTAAAAATTTCTTACTGAGCACATTTTCAATCTTGTTACTTAAGTAGAAGACTAAGAGTGTGTCCACAAAACTGCTCATGAAAAGATTCACCTGCTTCCATAGGCTGCCTTGCTCCAGCATAAAAATGTTCCCATGCGGAGAAGAGGCGTGACAGCTGTCCCTACCTAAAGGGGCATCATCTCCTGCTTTCACTTCAGGTTCAAACAATTGCCAATGGCCTCTCACCTTCAAACAAATTTCTTCCTATTTTTGACAGATGATTCCCTCATTATATTTCCTCCCTTTACCACCTTTAAACTTTAATTGTATAATTCTTTATCTTTGACAGAGAAGACAACGTCTCCTAATCCTTATTTTTCCTAACACATCCCTGTCACTGCAGGGATATAACCTTGGGCTGACTGTTAAGCTTTGGAGTACACCAGTAACCCCACCACCTAGAATACTGGAAGTTATATGAACCAGTGGACACAGAGACCAAACCAAGCCTATATTTACAATACCCATCACAGTTAGCATCTAGATAAGACACAGAAGAAACACAAAGCTACAGAACAGCGAGAAGGTATTTTGTACGTAGCAAGTAACAACATAAACCTCACAGAAACCTAAAAAGGTAGGGAAAAAAATAGCCATGAACATAACAAGCATTGTTTCGTAGTTCTGCCAGCATCCCTGTGACACACACGCAAACCGTCCCTCCCTCCGGACACTGCGACCCAGGGGAACCAGTGCGTGTGCCCAGAGAGCAGCAGTGGTCCTTCCCTGAAAACCTAGCACCTTCCCGAGAGCTAACTCCCCACGCTGTTAGTCTCAGGATACTGTTCTTGAGGCTGAATGGCCTGGTCTAAAACTCACCACTACTACACCTGCATTTGTAGAGCAAAGGAGGAGGCAGGACACAGGGCCTGAAGTCTTACAGGAGGGCAGGAGAAGCCCCTTCCCCTGTCAGCAGCAGCAAACCACTGGGTTAAGGAGCAAAGCTACTCTTCAGAAAACCCCAACACAACTAACGACAGCTACATGGGACTCACAAACAGTGAGGGAGTACTTCGTAGCTACTTCACCCAAAAAAATTCTCAAGGCATTAACAAACTGCGCTGTGCACCTGCTGTTGAGCATATCCGGTGGTGACTTCCTACACAGGAAAGTACTCTGCATCCTGCCTTACCAAAACAAGGTAAAAATTATGTTAAAAACAAGCAAACAAACAAGAAAACCCCAACAACAAAACGACTTAGTGGAATGCAGATATGCCCTTCACACTGCTTCAGAAGATCACAGAGGTTTCTGGCTTCCCCATTTCACTACTTGTATTGGGTTTGTGTGGCAAGGTTTTGGTAGCGGCAGGGGAGTTACAGGGGTGGCTTCTGTGAGAAGCTGCTAGAAGCTTCCCCTATGTCCCATGGAGCCAGTACCAGCTGGCTCCAAGACAGACTCACCACTAGCCAAGGCCAAGCCCATCAGCAATAGTTGTAGCGCCTCTGTGATAACATATTTAAGAAGGGAAAAAAGTTGCAGTGGGCACAGAAACTTCAGCTGGAGAGATGAGTGAGAACACGTAAGAGAAACAACCCTGCAGACACCAAGGTCAGTGAAGGAGGAGGAGGAGATGCTCCAGGCGCTGGAGCAGAGATTCCCCTGCAGCCTGTGGTGAAGACCATGGTGAGGCAGGCTGTCCCCCTGCAGTCCAGGGAGGTCCACAGCGGAGCAGATATCCACCTGCAGCCCATGGAGGACCCCACACAGTAGCAGGTGGATGCCCAAAGGAGGCTGTGACCCCGAAGGAAGCCCACATTGGAGCAGGCTCCCGGCAGGACCTGTGCACCCCTGGAGAGAGAAGCCCACACTGGAGCAGGTTTGCTGGCAGGACTTGTGACCCTGCAGGGGACCCATGCTGGAGCAGTGTGCTTCTGAAGGACTGCATGCCATGAAAGGGACCCATGCTGGAGCAGTTCATGAAGAACTGCAGCCCGTGGGAAGGACTCACGTTGGAGAAGTTCGTGGAGGACTGTCTCCCGTGGGAGGGACCCCACACCGGAGCAGGGGAAGAGTGTGAGGAGTCCTCCCCCTGAGGAGGATGAAGCAGCAAAGACAATGTGTGATGAACTGATCGTAACCCCCACTCCCCATCCTCCTGCGCCACTGGCAGGGGATAGGTAGAGAATTCAGGAGTGAAGCTGTGCCTGGGAAGAAGTGGGGGGAGGTTTTTTAAAGCTTTGGTTTTATTTCTCATTACCCTGCTCTGGTTGATTGGCAATAAATTAAGTCGAGTCTGTTTTGCCTGTGACAGTAATCTGTTGAGTGATCTCTTCCCATCCTTATCTCGATCCATGAGCCCTTTGTTTTATTTTCTCTCCCCTGTCCAGCTGAGGAGGGGAGTGATAGAGCAGCTTTGGTGGGCACCTGGCCCCCAGGCAGGGGCAACCCACCACACTACTCTATTAGGCAGAAAGCAATCTACCAGATTTCCACAGCAATATACACCTGTGCGCAGAGAGAAGCTGCAAAGATGTCCCACACAGGAACCAAAATGGCACTTAAGATGAACATGCCAAAAGCCAACACCTACGCGCACCGCGAGCTTCCCCCCTTCCCCAGCACCCTAATTTAAATACCTCTACAAACAACATCAGCGTTTATCTACACAGGCACCCCGGAGACTTGTTATCCAAACCCACCGACGCGTGACCGGAGCCCGGGTACGGCCTGTGCTCCCCGGGCACGGGGGAGAGAGTAGGGACTTGGGGGGGGGGGGGACACCGAGGGTCCTCACCCAAGGCAGGCCCGAAACCGCCCCGGAGGCGTTTGGCGGCGGGGGCACGCACCAGTCCGGCCGGAGGAGGCGAGAGCTACGCGGACCGGACCCTGCCCGCGGCGGTCGGGGTCCTTCGGGGAACGGTGGAACCGGGGGATAAGGAGAACAGAGGAAACCCCTCGGCCGAGCAGAGGAGGGGGAGCGGCGGGCGGCCCCACCGCCACCCCGCACTCGCCCGGCCCGCCACAAGCGGCGCGGCGCGGCCCAGGCCCGCCCGGGAGCCGGGCCCCGGCGCCTCGGGCAGCGCAGCGCAGCGCAGCCCCTTACCGGCGGGAGCAGCAGGCCCCACAGCGCGGCCCACAGCAGCCCGGCGGCCCTCATCATCGTCTTCCGCCGCCGCCCGCTGCTCGGGGAAGGGCCTGGGCTGGGCTCGGGCTCCCCACGCCCGCCACCGAGCCTTCCGCTGCCGCCGGCTCCCGGACAGCCGACGCTTCCTCTTCCGCCCGCCCGCCCGCCCGCGGCCGACGGGGGCGGCCCCCGGGCAGCCGCGGCCCGCCCTTCGCCTCGGCCGCGGGGGCGCCCGGCCCCGGCCGCAGGGCGGCGCTCCCGGCGGGGCGGGGCCGCGGGGACGAGCCGGCCGCCCCGGGACCGCCAGGCCGCGCCCGGGCGGAGCGGTCTGTGGCGGCCCACGCGTGTAGCCTGCTGCCGGCCGGGCTGACCCCGCCTCTCTTCGTGCCCTGTGGTTCTCCGGGTGGTCAACAGCCGTCAGCCTGGGGGGGGGGGGGTGTCCACCTAGCAGCTCCACGAGGCGCGGGTTTTCGGTGCTTAAATGCTACCCGAAACCCTTCACAGCCATTACGAGGGAATGGAAAGGGTCGGGTTTGCCCCACGTCTCCCGAGACAAAGAGCAACAGGTGCGGGAAACAGCAAAACATGACCTGGGACAAAAGGCCGAGGGAGTTGCGTTGTTGGCGGTTACCAAAAAAAAAAAAAAATCACTTCAGGGATGTGGTCCAGGCTCTGAGAGCGCTGGAAGGGCTGGGGTGCGCCCGCTGTGAGAGCCAGCAGTGACTTGCAGGAAGGAGATAAACGAAGCGGCTCCGTGATTTACCAGCTACGTTGTGCAACATCTTTCGCCAGAGGTTTCCAAGCAGGCCGGGGCCTGCCTCGGGCCGAGCGCGCACAGGGAAGTAAGCGGAAGAGGCAAAGATAAGAAAAACAATTGTAGAATAGAGGAGATGTGGCCATGAGCGAGATGGCGGAGGCATGAGGGAAGAGCTGAGCTGCGGTCCAGCGTTAGTAAATCCAAGCCTTAAGTGGGTAACCCGCTTGCTTGAGTTGCTCACGAACTAAGTGGCCATTAGTTATTACTACTGAGGAAGGACGTTCCTGCACGCGTGGTTTTCCCTCTGTGTGAATTTAAGGACAAAGCCGTGTAAAACATCTACAGTGAACATTCCCCGCTGCGTTGTGGTGAATTTTCAGTAAGCTGTTATGTTGCTGTGAAAATCTGAATAACATCTACATACCTGTAAATAAGTAGTGTTTTGATCAATACACATATTTTTATGATAACAGGCAAGCTTTTTTTTTCCCCAGTGACAATCTGCAATTCATCTTTATATCAGCAACAGAACAGGCTTATGCATCTTGTAGACTTGCTAGGCTGCAAAAGCGTGTCTAACAATTCAATGTGCTTAAACAGTGAAAGAAAATGGCACACCATGACACAGCTAATAATTCATATTCCATGCAGAACTGGTATTTAAAAAAAAGGGCTAGTACATTGTCCATCTGTGTGTTTATTTTGGTGCTGTTGTCAGAGTAACCATGACACTTTACGCCGACTACTCTCTCTTCTTCTGAATCTAACAAGATCTGGATGACAGATTACTTCAATAAATCTGCCAATTCTATGATCTGTAAAGAGCTAAGTGTATGTACATGACAGTGTATTTTGGGCATGGAAGAAGTGTTTTATTTGAATTGCAAATGCGTAGCTGCTCACCGGATCAGATTCCCTACCAAATACTAACCCCTCTCCTTGTGTTTCCCAGGAAAGCACAGCAGTTTTTATTCTGTCTGCAGCTGGAAAAAAAACGGGTCGAGGAGAAATACTAGGAGTATAATTTCCTTTAAATAAAAGGAAATTGCTCTCCCAAAAAGTGTGTGTTTGGTCTGATCTCCCCTGCCTTGATGCATGTTTAAAGGTATTATGTAAATGTCTTTTACGTTAAACACATTCCCTGCAGCCCAGCAGGACTGTGCAGGTTAGAAATACCTGCGTTGAGGAGCCCTAACATTAGCTCAGAACGTGGGCATCTCACATTCAGGACATCAATAACAACTTCTTAGGTAACCTTTATTAGCAACTTTAGTCCCTAATTTTTACCATTAGCTTTAATGTGTAACCAAAACTAAAACCAGATGATCTAGTCTCAAATTTCAACACGATGAGAAAAACTAGATTTTATTCATATATGTTATTTCCAGTCCCAGGCAGAAGAAAACTAGGTTATAAAGGCCTTCAGAGCCTGAAGAATGACTTCAAAGCCTAAAGGATCCTCCTTTTTTTTTTTTTTCCAGTTTGAAACCTGAAATTCCTTATTTGGAATGAACAATATAGCATCTACCCATAATCAGTGTAAGATACTAAAAATCTACACCATGAATTGCATCCTTTCTATACCACCATAATTACTTCCATCAGAGAAAACAAGAGCAACAACGCTCTCAGAAAAATCTCTTTCCCAGCCAAAATATCAACATAAAATAAAATCTGTAACTCAGGCATTCCTGAAGCATTAAGGAACAGAGATGTTTAATATAGGCTTTGAGCACATTAGTTAGACAGTGGAAACTCAAGCTAAATAGCCATTAGCACAGAAAATAAACTGCTTGAATAATACTATACATATATTGAAATCCTTTTCAAAGGGATAATGAAATTATCCTTTCCTTCTCCCTGCCTGTTTTCCACCACATACACACACTTCTAAACACAAATGATTTGACTCACAAGGAAAGACATCCAAAACATCTTCTATTCCAAGGCCGTTCTCCTGACTCTCCCATTGCGTTAAGTGCTACTTCGTTTTTTTCATATTTATCAGCCTCTTGGCTTTTGAGTAAACTTATCCCAACCAATCTGCCTCTTTCTGTTCCTTTCCCTATAACTCCTTATGCAATTAAGTTTGCTCTTCCATTAGCTTAACTTTGAATTACTGTCTAATTCTGTTAATTTTGCATAAAATACCACAAACAGAAAATAGTTGCCTTGTCAGGTAGGCAGATTTGGAAGGGTGACTATCAGCATTAGGTATTTAAGAGAAAATATATTGCACAATTTTTAAAAGACTAAGATTGTAAAAGGGACTAGACTCTGCTCACTAAATGGTTATGTCATACAAAAACCAGTAAAGAGGCGATTTGCGGTTGGTTAATCAATATACAAGCTTCAAAGGAAAGAAGGAATTTTTAATATGTTGTATTAATTTCTAAGAACTAAGAGAGAACGCTGACCCAAATACTGAATGTAAATATATTTCTAAGAAATTTAGTGGGCAGTAGAGTAACAGGGCAGAATAAAGCAGGTGACAAGGAAAAGGAAGTGGCTTAACCAAAGAAAATTTTACCCTGTCCTATAAACTGTCTCTTTCAGTGCTTCCTATTTTCACAGCTTTTTGGCTGGAGCCTGGAACAAGACAGCAAGATAACACTGTGAAACCTCTTGATTAAAGTGACACGGGGAACATTGTTACTGAAAACTGCCATCTCTGTGAGACATACACTCATGGCAAAGGTGAGGACATGTACAACAGGCTGATGGGACCTCTATCTCCTGGCAAGAAAATGATCTAAAACATAGAAGGACTGGTATTTAAGAATCATTTATTAATACAAACACACGTCTAGCAACTTTTCCCCATGTACCAACAGCCTTATCTGAACACCAGTAAACACCATTCTATGCAAGCAAGAGATACCCTAGTTCACTGGATGTTACGCAGCAGAGAGAATAACCATTTCAAATGCATTTTCAAAGGTGATGTTAAAAGCCTTCCTTGTATGCCATTATGCAGCAAGGTCACATTAGCATGCATTAATGAAGGACCGTAAGCCTTACATTTGAATTATATTTTCAAGCTTGTATCACACCCTCAGAGGTATTGAGTCAGGTTTTAATATTTCCTGGTGGTAGAGACTACAAGGGTAAATGTGAGTAACTGCATTTAAAAGCATATTACTTTCACCATTAATATGCAGCTTCAGCTCATGTTGAGACTGGACTTTCAAACTTACATATATTTCATCAATTTTTTAAAAATAGATTTCTGTCTAGAATAAGTGCCATTGTTTTGCCAGATATACAAACCCTTAATTTCGGACAGCTCACTGTGAAGAGATTAATTAGTGGTTATCAGTATAGTCTTCGTACACTTTTAGACTCAGCTCAGTAGGTTGTATAAAATGTACATGTCTTTCTTAAGCACGAGCAACATCAGATGCATGTAAATACACTATTATATAAAAAAAGAAAAATTCTGCAACCAAACACTTTTTCTAGCTCTTTGATGAAGAATCTGAAATTAGTCAGCCACTTGTACAGGCCAATGTCAGCTTTAAAAGCACACCAAATTCTCTCAGTAGTTTAAATGTAGATTTTAAGTCCTTTTTTTTTTAACTTCCAGTAAGCCAGAGCAATCATACTAATTTCACTTTAAAAGAACGGATTATTTCCTTCCACATTACTTAAGATGAAGGTCTAAATATATACATATATATTAAAACATTAAAAGACATAATTCTTTTTTTTTGCCTCTGAATTAGGGTGTGCCCTTAGTAATAACCACCTTGATTTTGTTCAGTTAGGATTTATATGCAAATATCAGAAGAAACTTAAAATTTGTTATAAAGAGAATATTCTTCCCATTTACATTGTTTTCATTAAAAAAAAAAGTCCACTGAGTAGTTTCAATACAGCTTTGTGGCCTTGATTTCTTGAGTAATTTACTGTAGACATCTCAACAGACACCTCAAAGTTGTTGTCCATCTGTTACTACTCTTTTCTAAATGAGATTAAAACTAGGTTAAGAGAACTTCCTCCCATTTGAACGATGTTTTTGGCTAACATTTTAGGATTTTGGTCACGCTAATGGGATGCACAGAAACAGGATGTATGGAACAAGTGACAGCCACGGTGTTCAGTAGCCATACTGCAACGCTTGGTAAGCCAGTTAGGGCTGGGTTTAGGTGATGCAGAGGCCAAAGCATACCACGCCATGGGTGCCCTTGTACCCCCCCTCTCCCTGAAAGGGCAGGTTTTTTATTATTATAACATGAGTTTGCTCATCTATAAATTGCCAGGTGAGGACAGCAGTCCTAGTTCAGTATCAAGCACCTCAAGTTGGGAGCTTTTTTGGCACAAGAACACACACTAGTAATGTTCCTGCCTCCTCAAAGTGCTTTCACTGTTTTCTTTCATGTTTCCTTTATCTACATAGCATTGGGAGAAATCTGGTGCAGCCATGGTGACCTTCTGGCACCTCAGCCTGCAGAGAGTCCAGGAGAACATTGCTCAAACCTCCTCAGGCACAAGGAAGTCTTCATGACCTTTCAGCTCCAACCCATCCATTCTCTCCCAACACCAGGAAGCTGAATATCAGATGGATCTAGTTAATTTCCCTGAAGTTTTAGCAGCACAGTGGACCAAAGGCAAATACCCTTTTACTACTGCTATTTTGTATTAACTCTAAGTTTTGTTTTGTGTTCCATGGAGGTAGCATTGGGTGCAGCAGGCCTCAGCAGTTAGAACATCTGCAACCTCACATTCATCAGGGTGGGGGGAAGCCATCTCATCTTCCAAGCATATATGTGCCATCAGTCTGCAACTGCTGAAACCAAAGCTAGCTTTATCGGTGGCTCCATACTTTCTGAAAACAGCTTTGTAAGCCACCACAGGAAGAGTATTCTACTATCCATTAAAGTTACATTGGCAATCTGTGTCTCAAAGTCCCAGCTTAGTCATGCATTTAAGTGCCCAATTTCCTCCATAAACCAATTATGCACATATTATGAGTATTTTCCAACTGATCTCAACAAAGCTGTCCTGTGCATAGCAGATAACAAAAGTTAATATGCACATGTTCTGCTCCCTGCTCGTTCCTCATAAATATACACCACATGGCCTGTCTATGGCTTCTAAACCCACCTCGCTTGTGTACCTCATTTTTCTGTAGCTCCTGATCGACCCACTGGCCTCTCTGATCACCTTCCCTCGAGTATGAAGAATTAAGCAATAACAAGGAGACTTTATGCATCCACATAGCAAAGCACAAAACTGGCTCAGAGCTGCATGTGGTGGTAAATTTCAGTAACTCCACAGCTTAAGGGTCTATTGAGGAAATGACTGTCTAACAGGCCAGTTCCTAGAGAGGACTTGTTCCATGCAGGACTAGGAAACCTTTTACATATACACTGTAACCACACAAATATCAGCAGGAAAACAACTGATGTAAGCAACTTGGGCCTTGTGTACCAGATGAATTACTGTGTATGGAGAAAGGGCAGTTTTTCTGCAGAAGCCCAAGCACCAGCCACATAGAGCATCTCCTTAAGGTGCACAGGGACTTCTGCTGTAGAGGCAAGCATCCAAAATTTTGCATTTCAAGCATTAACTGCTACTTTGGGTCTAAACTCTGTTGATCCAGCCCCTGTATTAAAGACAGAAAGGTACATAGTAAGACTGGTACTTCAATAGCAAGGAGTTAAAAATGCAAGTCTCCTCTACTTTTTAAAAACTAATAGATAAAAAAGATTTATTCCAAGCAGCCTTGTCTTTAGAAAAACATTCTATTTATGGTTAGTCTTTGTTTTCTGCCCTGAAGCCAATCTGCAATCTAATGAACCAGAATTTTTTTTATTTCAGGACCCCACACCTTTGACATTAACCTTTAGTGTGCGATTCACCTGTCTTGCAGATTTTAGAGTTCAAAGTCTACCTTCAGGAGCTAGAAACTAGAAGCATAACCTAGTAAAGTAGAATACTGCAAGTACTCTTGTTAACTAGTCCTATTGAAGTTTGTTCTCATGAGGAAAGAAGGTACAAATGCTAGGAAGGAAGATCTGGCTTCTACCTCATATTCCCTGACTGCCTAACTTTATCCGAGTGATTTCATAGTACAGTGTCATTACTTGACTAACCAAGTTTGCAGAACCACAAAGTATCTGGAAGCCTTACAGGAACCCACTCACCAGAGATCTTTTTGACACCACTGTAACACAGCAATGTTTTCTTCCGGTAGTTCATCTCGTCTATCTCCACAGTGATTATGAAAGGCAAACAAGATCGTTCTTATCTTCAACTGGTGGGTTTTTTATGGCAGTGTCACAGTGCTGATAGCAAAGTAAATCCAAACACAGTCAGGAGCAGCCATGTAATCATCTTTCAATGGCAGATTTGTTTAGGGTTTTTTTCCCAGCGTTACTGTATTTAGTAACATATAATTAATTTCATAAACATACCTCCATGGAATTTAGCATTGTCAAATTGTGCTTATTCTTGCTGGCACAGTAAGATTAAGGGTATTTATTAATCTTTTAAACATTTGTTGTCTATACAGAAGGGAAGCTACGGAAGCACCCAATAGTCCAACATGGCAAGACCGTACAAAGGACTAGTGCTACATGCCTGGGTTGCAAGTTATCATATTACAGGCTAAATTGGAACATAGCATGACACCACATAATTGTTATGAAAGTGGCTCTACAGGAGGCAAAAAGACATATTAGGTTGTGAAAAAGCCAAATACCTTTTCTATATACTGACTGCAGGTTTATGCAGCATTATGGGACAGTCAGTAAAGCCTAGCAGGGACATCAAGGCATCAAGGGATAAGACAGACAGTATATGAAATAACAGTGACTCCCTGAATTTTTTTTTTTTTTTGAAGGCAGCAAACAGATACAGTGCTGAGACTCTGCCAGACTACATATGAAAGACTTGATCCTGCTCCACTTGCAAGTTATTTTACTTCCTACTACCAAAAACAAAACCAACCCCAAACATAAAACACCATCAAGTCAGAGCAGTAATGTTCCATTACCATGTTGTCTTGATACAAGGTCTTCGCAGCCTACAACATAGATTAAAAAGTTTGATCCTTTGGTCTTTTTTGCTGTATTTTATTCCAGCCAAGCTCAAAAACTACCAAACAAAAAATCCCCCACCAAACAAAAAAACGCCACAATGGAGTAATAGCTTGCATAGAACAGACAGAAAAGACATGATATAAAATTGTTCTCTCTGGTGGAGAAATTTGATTTTTGTGCAATAAAGTCTCAAGACATGCTGACCCATCCACTTAACCAACAGGTTTTCAGTGCAGAGAAAATATCAAGATTTTCCACAATATGAAAAGAGTGCAAGTGCCTAGTTCAACATATTTATTATAACCAATATAGGTTTATACTGAGTTACACGACAGATTACAGCTAGATTTCTAAATATACAACAACAAAAACTCAAGACATGCTTTTATATTTATTTAGATTTTAAAAGTAATGTCACCCTTAAGGCAATAGCAAAATATTTCCTTTTAATTATGTGACACTTTAATATGGTCATATATAATACTGTATGTTCTGATGAAAATAGGTTAGTTTTACACCAGATAGTGCTACTTGGTTTACATAATGAAAACTAGGATTTTTCTATAAATAAAGGTTTAATAACAAAATTGTCTGTTGATTTATTTTTAGAGAGAAGAACTGATGTGATCACCAACTCCTTTATTTCTAGTTATGCATACACCACCAATCTTAAACATACTGAATGGGTCTTCAGGAAATACCAGCTCCTGTTCAGTTTGTTTTCTTACAGTGTTAAGAAAATACAACCCATTTTCTACATGACAGCTGCCCTACCACTATTTTTTCTGGGCAGGTATGGACCAATGAATGCATGAACTCAATTTAATAGCAGATGAATGAGGATCTGTTCTTTAAAACAACTTGGCCACTTTATGCTTCCTCAACAGTATACAGGATTTAGCTTCTTTAAAATCTCTATCTTAACTAGGCTGCTGGAATAAATCTGAAGTTAGAAGACAGAAATATGAAAGACTTAAAAAAGCTAAATGTACATCTAGCTCATGCTAGTTTTAAAATATATTAAAATTTGGCATGCATTGTAATTCAAGAGTAAGGATCTAGCAAGACATGGATATTAGTTTTCTCTTAGGGTTGCAGAACCTTAGGATCAGCTGTTGACTGTTACAGAAAGTAACATTCTCTCTTCCTCTTTGGCCCTCAAAGATGAAATGGGGGTGGTGGTGTGTTGAATGCGTACAGAAACATAGAGCTACCTTTCATGTTTTAAGTTCTCTAGTATACTCACAAAAGGCAGCCTAACAATTCAGCAAAGCCAGCAGTCTAGATTTCGGAAATATCACAAGCCACAAACAGAATCACACAAATTAAAAGATTTTCCAGCTAGATGTTTGTGTTTTTTAAATGGAAAAAAGTTCGTAATGGATCTTATGCCTAGAGCAAGGAGAGAGTTCCACTGAATCCCAGCAGAACTGGTGCTGATATGGCAGCAATTTAAACACTTGTATTTAGTTAACCCCATGACAGCAAGCAGATTTCCTAAGTTTCTGCACTGGTAGTCATTCAGCATTTAGAGCTGGGGAACAGTTGTCAGTGATTGGGTAAAAGAAAACCCTAGCTCCGCTTCAGCAGTTTTATCATATCACTTAATAGAAAGATGAATACGAAGTAATAAACCATAGTTTGGGTAGGGCTAAATATTTATGGCTATTATTTAAATATTTATGAAGTGCTGGAACTCTGCAAGACACTGTTTCTATTTAATATTCTCCTGCAAGTTTTCACAATATTGTTTACATTTTTGTCCTTCACATAGCTGTATCACTTAAACCATACATTTTATTTAAAACATATGCAAGAAAAAATACATTTCATCTAAAAACCGTCTTGAAATTAAGGAGCCACAAGGACAAGCAAGATATCCCTTGAAGTCCCATGTAGTTACTGTTACAGATAGGTAAGAGAGAGGGTGATCTTAGATATGTTTAGTTTAAAATGCAATAGTAGTCATGCAAAATCAACACACAGTTGTGAGCATATTGTAGCACCACTTGAAGTTAACTGGTACATATTATTAGCTCTGTTGTAGTAATACCTGTCAGTCACACTAGTGCATGTATGGAAGGGAGGCAGCCCAGTAATTGGGAGAAATGTCTGTTTTTCTAAGCCTCATTCAAGAGTGTGTATGTTTGCAAAACCTCAATTTTTAGCTACAAAAGCATTATCACAGCAAGGCAGAAGTTTCACTGGGTTTTGCAGACTCAGGTAAATATATTATGTTACACCATCAAAAGACATTAAAAAAACCCAAAAAAACAAAGTACAGCTCAGTAGATTTATGCATTAGGCTGCAAGCCATCTAAAAAACAGGTCCGAAGTTATATTAGAGGTTACAAGATCCTACTTAGCAATTCAGGTTAGCCCACGTAAAAAGTGCAAACCTGTGATATCTTCCAATTAAGTCAACTTCTGCATGTCTTGAGGGGAGAAAAAGACAGAGACCAAAACCCCAGACAATTCATACTGACTTCCAATCCCATCCTACAAGACAACTTTGTGAGGTTTTTGGAACACAGCTAGGAAGCCATCTACGGTGACAAATTACAGTTGCTACTACAACACTACTATGACAGAGCATTTTAAGGATAATTTACAATAACTCCTTCAGAAGCTATTGAGCAAAGAACACCAAAGCTTGCACTGACCTCTTTATAATTCAAGTACTCTCCCTACTCCATGATAAAGAGGCTTTAGAGAATATGAAAGCACAGTCCAGGGGGTCCTCATAAGACAGAGCAGATTTCAGCATCCTCTCAGTTTCCTATATCTCAACAGTTGCAGAAGTGCCGTTTGTGTAGCCACCTTTAGACTTCATGTGGTCCTGAATTGATACAGCCTAGAAAAAAAGTTTATTAGAACATGCATCTTATAAAGTCTAGTTGCCAGAACAATTATTAAAAGCATCAATTTGAAGAGGCAGGTGAGCCATATGTTTACACTGTTGGGTCCCAACAGTAGTAGGGAGAAATAACAGCTAAACCCAGGATTGTTAAGGACTATTTTCAGTCAGTGCATGAGATGGGTCCTGCTATTCAAAATCCACTTATCGTTACATCCTTCACCCTGGCACAGCTTTGACTTCAAGGTGATCTGTTATCTGGACCTAGTATCAAATGTATCCACAGAATCCTTATCCAAAAGGATCTCATCATACGTAAAGATACTGGGGAAATGAGCAGTTCCTGCTGACTATATCTTCCACAGTATCTTATGTTTACAAACCAAAAGAGAGTTCTGTTCTGATGCTATTCTACTGATGGGGGAGGTGGGGGGGGGAAGTCAGATTTTTCTCTCTCTTACAGTTATCTAGTACTTTTTTAGCTACCTGCTCTACACGTTACTGAGTGGAGATTTTTGCTTATCAAAGAGGTGCACACTTACTGATGAATAGTCACTACTCATCTCTCTTGCCCCAATATGCGCAGTGTGTACAAAGTTCATTGGCTCTCCTATCATATTCCGGTCCAGTCTCCGACGCCTCTTCTGTAAGAGAGAAGATACCTTAGGTCTCTATTCAGAGAACATGAGCAACTTTCAGACAGAAACAAGCAGCTGAGATAAGACAGTCAGTACTGACCCCTAATAACTCCTCATGGCAACCAGGCTGAAGTTTCAGACTGTTTGCAATAAGAGAGGGTCAAAGTCACTTTTATTACAGCTCATTGAATTATTGCAAAAACTTTCTTTAATGTTGGAAACTCAAGGCCTGAGAACTGCAAAGTCACATGGCCAAAGTTTCTGGCAAAACACACATAGCTTAAACATAGTTTAACAGGCCTGCTTTTAGCTTTTGCATTACTTAGCCCAAACTAATCAAAACAACATGACAATGGAAGTGTTTTCCACATCACTGAAAGACAAAATTTCAAATCTGACAAAGGATGTCAGTTGTGCATCTACCTACCGGCTGGGGCTGTTCACCATTGCACCAATTAAAACAAACCAGGAACTCAGTCATTCTATTTTTCAGCAGGTAATAAGGTCTTCCTAAGCGTAATTATTTCTCTGGGAGTTAAAGCAATATGAGGACCAATATGCAGTTCCTAAGGTGAGTTTAGGAAGGAATTGCTTGTGCAGATTCACTGGTAAAGATCATAGAAAGCATCTGATGAGTATACCTGCAAAGAGATTATTATTTAAATTTATACTAAAATATATCAAAGTCTTGTAACAGTTATTGAGCAACAGACATTTCGGAAGACTAAAACAAGACTGTAAAATTCTTAAACACACCTGGACTGAAAAGTAGCATCAATTTGAAATCAGTATGTTCATGTCAGAAGTCAGGGTTAAGAACTCTGCACATTTACACCCAGACAGCCAGTAGTATAAGTTCTGGTTTCCTTACAGAAGCGTAATAAAAGAAATGCTAGAATTAAGTTAGGTCTTGTTTAACAGTCTGCGATCTGGTTGTAAGCAGAGCTAGCCAATACTCATGAACTATTTAGTATTTTGAAAGAAAATAGCTTTGAAGCACAACAGATTGAATGCTTAACTTTTACAAACTGGTGCAAAAGAAAGTTTCCTTCTTACATCTGACATAGTTACTCTTCTTAGACATAGAAAAGCTCAAAGGAAAGACTATTCTACAACTCCAGAAAGCCCTTAAAAGAGGAGGAAAAAAAGCTTTGTATACCAGCAACAGAAACCATTCATCAGAGCCTAGAGCTTCCCAGAATGTATAAAACTATTAACATAGCACTCCTGAACTAGAGACACAACCAGGAAACTCACTAACTTTAAGTGCCCTGAAGCTATGATAAAAAACAACTTTTTAGTGGTTACCGCCCCTCCCCCCCCTTTTTTTCTTTTTTATATCTTCCTTTAAATCAAACCCAGGACTATAGAGTAGCCTTTCATATCAACTTTTTCATACATGAAGTTATTAAAACAATATTATAATGTGTTAATTTATAAAAAAAGTTTGTTTTTTTTTTTAAAGCTTACAGCTTAACAGAACTTCCAGCTTCATCAATTCAGTCTTTCTAAGCTTCCACTAAAGTCTTCGCAACCAAACAACATAAGATTCCCCCTTCACAGGCATTTCTTATGTAGTGCCACAATTATGTAATTAGCACATCTATTTCTTTCACCTTTGTGGTTTTCTTACACTTCATCACTTCTCACACTTCAAGCAGATTTTTTAAATTTCTGCCATTTATATTTCAAAGCATTTGTTACATTTGCCTCTTAGCTTTAGGTGGCCTATGTGATACTTATTGCAGAATGTGTCATATATTATTCCATTTTATCCTGGGTAGTTTTAATACAACTCATTATCTGGCTCAATTACCATTTTCACCTCACTTCATCTTCTCACAACGGTCTTTATCACCACTGATACCTTGTCTGAGTGCAGCAAAGAAGGGACAGTGGCCCATGCAACCATAAGAACACGCAGAAGCTGAAGCTTTTGCCTACACTTCACATTAGTTGCAGAATTCGGGGGTTTATTTCATGTTAAGGAGACAGTATCAAAGCTAAGATTTTCTTAAAAATCGTAAAGTGTGTCACTGTACGCTAATAACCTATTTTGAAAGCAGACTGAGATGAGCATCAAATTAGATAGAGAAACACTCCCATCCCAAAATAACGGTCGAACGCCTACCCTCCTCCTGCCGCACCCGCCAGCATTTGGCCATCTACCTCTGTGGGGCTCCACGCGTACCTGGGGTGTTACCTGCTGCTCCCAGGGAGTCCTGACGGGATGGTATGTCCTCATGCAAGCGCTGGCACACAGCCAGCTCCTGTCTTGGCAACTGCAGCGCGTTTACAGTTCATATTCCCGGGTTATAATTAATCCTGATTGCTAAGCAAGAATGCTTCACTGTGATCCCGTACCCTGCGACGGTTCCTTCACTCTGTAAGGGGCTGCAGAATTCTGCTGTGCACTTCGCGCTTACCTACAGGTGTCAGAAAAGCAGAACGGAAACCACAAACAGCACCCTAGTTTGGCGTCAGCTTTGTGCAGCCGTGCAGTTTTCTCAGCACTATCCATACAGCCTGTGGCTCACTTCCACCCCTGCGGCAGCTCTGCAGGTGTCCTCCTGGCACACAGCAGCACTGGACGTCTTCCTGTTGTGTTTTACAACAGAACTCTTCTTTTCCTCTGCGTGAGTCAGAGTATCATCCTCCAGGACAGGAATGTCTGTGCTGGGGCATGGGACACCACCTTCCTCCCACAGACTCAAGGTTTCCACGCTAACTGGAAGAATTTTAAAAACATCTTAATGTGTTCAGGCTCACCCAGAGCTAATAAAAGCCAACAAGAATCCCCAAACTGAGGAGAAAACAACATTTTGTCAGTGTTGGCACGCAGACCAGAATTGGACAATATCCTGTTGTTCTTTCTCTCTATTTTTCACCATAGCAGCAGTATCATCGCGGAGAGAAAGACAAAGGGCCAGGGAAATGGCTAGCACACGCAGACACAGATGTTGAATGCGATGGGCAGGAGGCACAGCCATTCTGGAGTCCGTAGCCTTAAAGCGCCCGAGAGCTTTATGAATGTTTAGATATACTTTACTGAGCATAACATTCAATTTGTTCTACCATTGCCATGTATTAAACAGTATTCAAAATATTCTTGTATTTTACTTACAGAATACCCATTGTATATGAAGTGGAAAATGTTTGCCTGAATCAAAACAAAAGAGTTCTCCCCTTCCATGGACATGAGAGATGCACTATAATCTTGACAAATAACATCCACTAAATGTATCTGTTCTTCAGAATTGGCCTTTAGACTCGAGGTCTGATCATGACAAAGCCTTGACTCTGAGCTATTAGCAAAGGACAGTGAGTGTAAATTTAGCATATAGTTTCACACATCGGGTGCAGGCTACCATCACCCTGCCTCAACCAAGCTGTTAAATTGTGGTAACTTCTGAGTCCAGCCACTGTCATTTTCATTCCAGCTCTATCAGTACTGAGTTGAGGTGAGAGCAGCGTATTTCAGCCTAATTGCCTTTCTAAAAATCACTGTGCTTCTAATTTGTTCATTATCCTTACTGTGCTTGTTTGGTATTTACAGCATGTTAAAATACTGAAACAGTTTTATGTTTACATATTTGAATGGCAAGGTATGGTAAAAAACAGTGGAACTTGAATTTCCAGATCAAAAATTAGTTTTGAGCATGAAAGTTGAACAGTGCATCTTGCTTGGTGAAAGGTGAAGAGTAAAAAAAAAAAAAAAAAAAAAAAGAAATTTACCAAGACTTTGGAAGAACCTTGGAGCCAAACAGCTGAATTCCTGCTGTAGAGTGAGCTTAACTGCTTTAAAGTAGCATCTGATTTTATTAATACATGTACAGATTACAAATTAAGTTTGAGATGTAGTCCTCAAACTACATAATAACACTAATATGTAGTTTGATTATATATTGGCCTTCTACCATCCTGAAGCTTCATAGGAAGCTGAGAATGGGGTTTTACTTGAAACCTCCATTAATCTAGGTGCATTGGTATTGTTAATCTAAGGAATTTGGGTGTTGTCTGAGGAGATGTGAACCTTCTCCATTTAAAAGCTAAGTAGACACACACATTTAAAAAAACCCCACACCCAAAACCCCCCAAACCCACCCCCAGATCCTCTATGGCAGATCAGAAATGAGCTCAGTCACAAAGTGGAAAAAAAAAAAAAAAGCATTTTTAACTAACTGTCCCCCCCCTCAAAAAAGAAGAGCCAAGAGACCAAATTATGTGTTCTGTTTGCAAGTTAAAAATAACTGTGAGAGAAATCAACTGAGATTCGTCTGGAGCCTGACCAGAAGAAAATCAGTGAAACTCACAAAAAGATGAGAAACAAGCTGAATGGTTGGCAACACACCGACCACTGGTATTGTAAACATGCTGAATTGAGTTAGTAGCTTGTAAATGATGGAATTCAACGTTACCAAGAATAAATGCAAACTAGGTAAAAAAAAAAAAAAAAAAGCCACGACCATACACTTTATTTCTTCATAGAAAGGAAAAAAGCCTTAACAAGAAGAGGTAAAGTCCCTCAGGCGTAGCAGATTTTCCAGTCCTGTGGTTTTCTGCAGTTAGCGGGAGTCCAAGCGCTGAGGGACAAACACCATGGCCGAGGAAACACGTGTGCTCCTCCGGTTGAAGGAGTAGGGAACTGCCCTTCATTCGAGACCTGGGGGCTGCAGGAGACAAACCCTCCACACTACGTTTCCCACTCAACTTTCCACGCGCCTATTAGAGCTCCCTAACTTCACGGCCCAAGGACAAATTTCGACCTTGAACGCCGACGATGCTTGCCCGACTGCTGGCGCGTTTCCCGCTGGAGACCTGCAGGGGTCACCCCGCCACAGAGCAAACGGCGCCGCTCGCGGGATTCCTCCCCGCCTTTTCCCACTCCGAGCAGCCCTGCCGTACCGAGTCTCGCCACCCTCCCGCGGCCTTTCCCCGCTCCGCCGCGCCCCTGCGGGCAGCCGCGGGCCGCAGCACGGCGGCGCGGTCGGGCGGGCTGGCCCCGCCGGCGCGGGGAGGTGCTGGGGGCGAGCGCAGCTCTCCTCGCTACCGGAAGCCGGGCCGCTCTGCGGGGCGGAGGGCCTGTCGGAGACGGGCACTAACGGCTCGGCGAGGAGGAGAACCGCCTCAGCGTAACGAGGCTAAGGGCACAGCCCGGCGGGGGGCCGCCCGCCGCCTCACCCCGCCCCAAGCGGAGGGCAGCTCCGCCTGAAGAGGAGCCGCCACAACCGACACCTGCTCCGCCCTCCTCGGGGCGCGGAGCTCCACCTCGCCCGTCCTCAGGCGGAGCCCCCGCTCGGCGGCCCCTCGCTACCACCGCGCAGGAGCCCGGCGGCGCCGAGCCGCCCGCCGAGCCCCCCGGCGGAGCTGTCGCGGCCGTAGCGGGGCCGAGCGCCCGCCCGCTCCCAGCCTCGCGGAGCCTGAGGGGAGCGCGCGGGCCCCGGCGCGGCGCGCCCGCGCCCGCACAGCGCTGCCGCTGCCGTCGCCGGAACCCGCCCCCCTCCGGCGCGCGGCGCCCCTGCCATTGGCGCAGCCGCCCTCCCCCAGCGCGGCGGCCAATGAGCGCCGCCGAGCGGCCGCGCTGTAGCCATCTCGGGCGTGAGTGAACGCGCCCTACCCAATAGCCGTGAGGCGTCCGCGTTGCGCGCGCCCCATTGGCTGCGGCGGCGGTGGCAGCCGCCCAATGGGCGCGCAGGAGCGTGAGGGGAAGCCCCATGCGGCGGGTGCTGGCCTCCCTTTGCGGAGCGCTCTGGTGCGGCGCGGACTAGCTCTGCTGCTGCTCCCTCCTCCTCCGACCATGGCGTTGCCCGGCAGTTGACGTTGGGTTTCTCCCCTTTCTACCTTCTCCTCTTTCTCCAGCCCCTCTCTTCCCCCCTTCCCCGGGTCCCGGCTCAGGCACGTAGGCGGCCGGTACCGGAGACGCCGGGTCCCCATACCCGCCCCCCCTCGCCCCTCAGGAACAGGCCGTAGGAGTCGGGCCGTGCGGCTGCCGGACGCGCCATGAACATCATCATCGGCATCGGCGGGTGAGAGCCACGGGCCGGCCCGGGGGGAGGCGGCTCGGGGGAGGGGGCGCCCGCCGGGCTGCGGGGGGGGGGGGGGGTCCGGGGCCCGTCCGAGGCGCGGCCTGGGCACGCATCTCCCCCCCACCCCCCCGGTGCCGCTGCCGCAGTGGCGCGAGCGCGGAGGACGGGGCGGGGGAGGGGAAGGCGGCAGGGCGCGCGCGCGCACGTGTCCCGCGGCCCTTCCCGACGGCCGGGCCCCTCTCGCCGCAGGGTCACCAACGGGGGCAAGACCACCCTCACCCGCAAGCTGATGCAGGCCCTGCCCAACTGCAGCGTGGTGCACCAGGATGACTTCTTCAAGGTGAGGCGGGCGCCTGCCGGCCCGGCCCGCCGACGGGCGGCGGAGGGCGAGGGGTGACCCCCGCGTGCTTCCGCCCCGCTCTGCGCGGCGGCCGGCCCAGGGCCCGCGGCCTCCCCCTGCCCTCGGCCGCGGCTCCTCTGCAGCGTTGGCTGCGCTGGGCTGGCCGTGCCGCCGGCCCGCGCTGTCGCATGTCCCGATGACTTTCCGTTTTCTCTGGGTGCCGTACGGTGGGAAGATAGAGGAGCAGGCTACTTTATCTTAGCCTCGTTGCTACTGCTTTTTATCGCACGCCAAGAAACCTGGTGGAGGGTTAAGATTCCTCTTTGTAGCTTCAGGGTTCAGATCTTGAATCTTGCTTTGAAATGGGTATCGAGCTTCCCAGCAGGTGTGCTGACCAAGCGGTTTTTTTCTTGTCACTGTTTCAGCCCCAAGATGAAATAGAAGTTGAAGATGGGTTTAAACAGTATGATGGTAAGCCTTTGCTACGCTGTTACCAAAGTGCAACTCAAAAACTTGGATTATTTTGATCCTTTATGTGTGCTTTCTTTTGTACTGACTCTATTACTAGATGATACTTGATTACTGCTTAATGATAGTTGTCTTGATTTGTCTTAGTGATTAGTGCATTAGATATGGAAGCTATGATGAGTACCATAAACGCCTGGATAAAAAACCCAGTCAAATTTGAACGTTCTCATGGGATTAACAACACTCTGGATGTCCCGATCTTACAAGATAAGGAGGGAGGAGACAAAACAATCCACATTCTTATTGTTGAAGGCTTCCTACTTTACACCTACAGGTAACTGAGTGTGACTTCACATATTTTGATTTTTACGTTGTAGGCAAACCTCCAAGGGAATAAAAAGACCTGTTCTAAACCAAGAGTTAGCAGCTAGTATTGACTGCTGGCGAGTTCAGGTGTCACAAGTCTGAAGATAGCTCTAGATACAGGAAATTAATGTAGTTTTACTTTTCCATTTCTTGCTACTAATCAAACAGTCTAGCTGCAACCAAACGTGTATCTTTTTCAGGCCACTGATTGATGTATTCCACCATCGATTTTTTCTTTCCATTCCATATGAAGAGTGTAAAAGGAGAAGAAGGTAAGTTTGTCTTTTGAAGTTCCCTTGCTAGCCCAGTAACGTCTTACTCCGTTCAAGACTTTGCTCCTCTAAAGCTTTTAGATAAGAAAGGATAAACACTAATGTAGCTGTTGTTAGTAGACTGTAGCTTCCTTCACCAAACCAACCCAGAAGCTTCCTGCCAAGCTGTTGTGTATGTGAGACTGATGCTCAGTTTCAGCACAGATCTTTCAATAGACTTTTTCCCCTTCTGATTTTCCAATGATATTGTTCCCAGATCTCAAACTATCCCGGGGTTTTATCTTTGGCTGTATTGTTGTACACGTACACTGTTCTGAACACAAATGAAACATGTTACACTTGAAAAAGTTGCGTTTCCAAGAAATAAGCAGTCAACTGTTTTACCCAAGTTCTGCTAAAGCTTTAAGAGAAGGCTATTTGTCACTGTTAAGATCAGTCCATCTTAGGAATCCTTTCTGCATCTTGAACACTTTGGACCCGCACATCAAATTGCAACTTTTTGGGGGTATCTTTATGCTTGCAGCTTATGCTGAATACTGACTTTTGGTAAACTCAGAAACTGCATTGGAGGCAACAGGCTCAGGCTAGTGTGTAGAGAAACTGAATGAACTGTCATTTCTCTAAACTGTAATTAGGCTACTCTTGAATAACAATGTCTTAATTTATAGTTCAAGGAATTACACTGTACCGGATCCACCTGGATTGTTTGATGGCCACGTTTGGCCTATGTATGTAAAGCACAGGAAGATAATGGAAGATCTTGGAGTTGATGTGGGTAAGTCTTTAATGACAAAAGCACTTCCGAAAGATTGCTTTATGAGAGTGCTTTTCAAACCTGGGATATACATACTGGTTAAGTGCATGAGAGGAGTTGAAGCAGGTGGATGGAGTATATTTCTCTGATACCAGTCAAGTTCGTGCTCTTTAAATTGGAATCTGGCAGGCTTACAGAAACATTCAATTATAGCTCTCTTATTTTACTTTCTTACTTTAAGTGCACTTGAATGGAACAAAATCAAAGGAGGAGCTGTTTAATGATGTGTATGGACAGATCCAGAATAAGATTGAAGAATTACTTGACATGCAGGTACGTGTTCATGCTTAACTGCAACTCAAAGGCAACCCTTTTAAAGGCTATGTTTAACAAGCATGAAGCTGTAACTTGAAATATGTTCCGGTATATCTTTCTGTTTAGAAATAAGCTGCTGCTGGTGATTCTTGTCAGTGAAGATGATTCCTGTTTGCTCTGCGCTGCCTGCCTGACTGCCACTAAAGTTCCAGCTTCTGTGAAGACTCTCAACTCTTATATTTGACTTTGTTCGTATGGTCATAATTAAAAAGCACTTCCCCCTTGTCTGTCATCTTAATTTGTGCTTCAGCCTAGTATGTGGCCTCAGATGATCTCAAGTGTTCTCCCACTCTCCAGTCTATGGGGAATTCTTTTCACTATGTTCTTAACCTGTGAGAGTAAAACACTATAGCAGAACTGAAGCAGCACAACTAGCTTATGTACATATACTGCTTTGGGTTCTTTCAATAACTTGCTTGAATTTCTATAATCTAATTAGGCAGTAAGTATGCTTCTTGACGCAGAAATTAGGATTGATTTTGCTTTTCAAAAAATGAGAGAACAATAGGAGCTTTTCAGGCCATTTTACTAGCATTGAATTATTCTGTTAAATCCAGTGCATGCATTGATTGTGGATGTAGACAATTCTGTTTAGAGTCAGGGAGAAAATTTTACATATACAACAGCTTTAAAATTATTGATTTCTCTAGAAGATTTCGATAGTGTTCTGTAGCTTAATGCACATTCAAACTCCTGTGTATGTACAGAAGTGGTTAAAGGCCTTGGTTTACATAGAACAGCAGTAAAAGAGCATATGAAGGCTTAATGACTCGCAAAAAATAGTGAATTTAGAAGAAAAGATTGATTTAAAAAAAAAATCAGTACTATATGGTCCAACAGGGAAGATACGCATGGATCCATTGTGAGACCAGTCCTTTTTCTTCAAAAGGGTTTGACCAACACTGAGAACCAGTAGTTACTTCAAGCCCAGATGCATTAGCTTCCTGACAGGAGCTGGTCCTCCCCAGTATCCCCTAGAAATGGAAAGAAGTTGCATGAAGTTTTCTGTATGTACTATTAAAGTAGGGTTTAGGGAGAGTGTTTTCGCCTTACTCCCATAAGAGACCATACTTGCTAAGAGATGAATGTTAGGGGTCCGTTTTGGAAAATTATCTTTGCTTCAGTGAGGTTTTCAATAGGGCAAGGGCTGCTCTTCTGTGCAATTCAACTCTATTCTGGTTGAACAAATGAACCCCTGTTAATAGCAAAGTGCGCCAAATCCTCAGAAAGTCCAGGTCTTAGTCATGACTAAGGATGCGCTTCATTTGCTCCTACTCATATTAAGGAACTAAGCCAGAACAGGTGTCTCTACCTGGCTTTTTTCTGAATGATCACAGCAGCTCTGCCTGCTCAGAATTTAAATACTTACTTAAGTAGTGCATTCCAATAGAGAAAAGGCATCATATCAGCTTTCATATGGTACATGGTTACTCTCTCCTTGCTCTGGTCAATGGGAAAGGTCTCCAAAGGCTGAGCATTGTAGTCAAATTCTGCCAGAATCACCTTGTTGTAGCCTGTTACTAGCGGGCAGGAAGTATATCCATCATACTGCAATGAAGAATACCCCCTTTTCATTAATCTGAATAAGGTGTAAATGCTGAGGTATTACAAGCCATATTGTTAATGTTCATGTTTCAAAATAAGTTACTGGGAGGTTTCTGTTTGTAGCATTAATACCAGGGAGTGTGGAAGGCTACTAAGCCAATTACGGTTTAATAACCATAATACTAAGCCATTTTATTTCGAACAGACTGTAGATTTGGTTAACAATGCTTAAATTAGAACTAACCTAGAACAAGAGGGCTTTGTGTCATTAATTGCTGGTTATTGTAACCAGCAGAATAGATGATCAGTAGATAAGGATGAGAGCTGGTGCTGGCTTTAACAGTCAGTATATAAATGGGATCTTGAATCTAGTTGTGAGAATTTCCAGAGGATTGCAGCAGTATGGATGATGATACTCAGGTTAGTAGCCCAAGGAATATTAGTTCAGAAGCCATATGTAAAATGAAAGCCAAGTCCCAAAGAGAAATTTGAACGTAGCTGTAGGCTTAACATCTTCTGTAGTACAAAACCTTCAATTTAACTCCTTAAAAGATCGTGTTCTGTACAGAGGAGGCATGTTTAACATTGTACAGGTCTATCAAGTTGGCAAGGGTTTTCCTGGAGTAGGGATTATACTAGTCAACGGTTTTACTGTAAAAGTCATCTGCATTAGTGAAGAACCCAGACTCATCAGCCTTTAAACTTCTTTCAACTCAGAAGTCAGGGAATTAAATAGATAGTATTTTTAATGGCAGTATAGAGAATATGAATTGTGCAACGAAATTACTATCATGATATACAGTATTTAGCCACTTAGCACCCCAACTGCTGATGCAAAGCCCTTCCTGCCTTCCAGTTCACATGGTTTAGCTGCTTGCAAGACATCCTGCATAACAATGCAAAAAACATTCAAGGTAACTTTTCTCTAAGATAAGATCTGTAGGTACCTTTTTAGTTGGCAACTGGTTCTTCATTACCAGGGAAATAGTTTTATCAAGCACTCCAGACTGGGCAGCTACATAAGAAAGAAAAAAAAAAGAAAAAAGAGAAAAAGTGTATTAAGGCTTTGTTTCAGGCAGCAATTATTGTCATCACTAGAGCAAACACTAGTAGCCAGGCATTTTGTTGGACAATTCAGCTGTAATTGAAGTTACAATGTCAAATCAGTTTGGGAAGTTTACAGTCCCAGCTAAGGAAAAAAAAAAAAAAATTGGAATAATGCTTTAGCCTCACTGTTTCCAACATGCTAAAGCTTAATGAAACTTGAGCTGTATGTTTTTAGCTTATGCCCACTCTCCTATCCTAAATTATACTTGCTCAGTCTTCCCAAACACTATGATTCTGGGACAGTGAAGTTTTGTTTCATTTTGAGTGCTGCAAGGAAAGTATTCTAGACCTATTTGCTGAACAGTTGACTATACCGTTCTTCAAGTTATGCCAATAACATACTGTATAGCCTTTCTTTTTTTCCACACTCTTAGTTGCTTTTTTTTCAGTTGTCAGACCATATGCCTAAAGTGGTTTTATATTGGACCCTATGCCTACAAGTACGGAACATGTGATCCTTCAGTAGTGACTTATCAGTTAGCTGACACATACACATGAGCTACTGAGATAGAGCAGAAAGTTTTGTTACTGAATGATGACGGAATGCAAGAGTATTACACTCATTTTATGCCATTCTGTGAACACAGAAAATAGCATTAGCTCATCTGTGAGGCATTTGGAACAAGAGAGCTGTGAGTTAATGGCATCAGCGTGGTCTGTAGCTAATTAGTTGGCCCAGGAGACTTACATCTTTTTGAAAGCTGGAAATAATTGAAGTCAAGACCTCAGAAGTAACAAACTAAACAAGAAGCTTACTGTCACTCTCAAACTTTTCATTACACACACAAACACACATGTGTAAGTTTACCTACGGCTGCAGCAGTTTTTGATGTTGGAAGGTTGGTGCAGTCTCCAATACCAAATACATTAGGATACTTTTTGTGTTGTAGAGTTTCCTTATCTACATCCACCCAGCCCACTTCATCTGAGACAGGACTGTTGATGAGTACATCAGGTGGCCCCATTGGGGGTGTGACATGAAGCATTTCATACTAGACAGAAAGAAAAGGCACTCAATGGCTAGTCTATCAGAGCAAGTCATACATACCTGTGTTGATATAAGGCAACAAGCACAGTGTGGAGAGGGGTTTTCTTGGTTGGTTTGGTGGTTGTGTTTAAAAAAAAACAAAACGAAACAAAACCAAGTATATAGAATGAAAATTTGCTCTCAAATTTGAAGTGTATCCTTCTGTTAACATGAACCTTATCAGATACCTCCATTTAGACTGGCATAAAAGCAATTTGCCTTCCTGCGTGTACATGGGAGACATTCCCAAATTACACTAACGAGGCATACAGGACTCTAGGCATGGTTTATGAAATACTTTTTTCCTTCTCTCCACCTTAGTTTCAAACTTTTTAACCTTCTGCTGAAGTTAGAGGTGGTACTCTAAGGAGGAAACAGCAGTATACAACGAAGCAAACATTATGTTATTGCAGTGTGGCAGTTATGTTACAGTATACGAGGAAAAGAAATAAAACCAAACTAGAGGTCTGAAAGCTCCTGACCTGATGAACTTCAGTCACTCCAGGTTTGTCCAAGTTTTCAAACACAGCTTCCTGCTTGTCTGCTCGAACTTCTACAAGGTTGCGCTTATAGTTAACAGTAATATTCCTTTCCTTTATTATTTCAAGCAATGCATCAGCATACTTCTTAACACCAAAAATGACACCAAGTGAAGTGTTGAACATTATGTTTGCTTTGGAACGTTTTCCTGTCTGCACAGAGAGATCAAATTAGCCTTTTCTACTAAGAAACTATGACAAGCTAGCAGAGACAAGAGAACTATGCTGCACTACTGAAGAGTTGACAGTACTATTAATGCAGTTCAACTATTAATGAAGTATTAACACTAGAACTCTTGACGTACAGCTATTTCACACCATGTTAGATGCTAGACAAGATAATCTTTGCCCTTTCTGAGTGAGGTACTGAAGACACCCCACACAAATTGCTAGTGAGAAGAGGTGGCTGCAGTTCACTGAGGAACTGCTGTATGCAGGTTAAGCACTTATAGCAGCTTAGCATTATATAGCTTTCTGAAACCCTCACTTCTATGCATTATTCAGATACTGGCCTAGTAGATAGCTCATGATACTTAAACACATATGAAGCCTGACACTTCCACTTGAAGTTGTCTTTTGTTTCCACTAAGCTTGCTTTAACAGCCTGGCTGAGACTCCTCCTCATGCCGAGAAAGTGCACCACAAGGGGGAAGCATAGGCACTTCTCAGAATAGCAGAAAGACAAATGGCAACAGGTATTAAGTACTTAAAGCAACAAGAATTACTTAATTCCAGCCAGCGTTATTTTAGCATACCACCTAAAGTTATAAATTAGGCTGAGAACAGTTGGATCTGTAGCTCACCAGAAGCAGGGTAAGCAGTTGTTTCCTTATGGATTCTGAATTCTACAAGTTTCTCCAGTATTGAATATATGCTAAATATTTATGTACAATTCAGTTAGCTTCACTTATTATACATTAATAATAGAAAAAGCAACTCGGTCACTTTAATTTAATAATCCTGAGTCACATTCCTCTCCTGCGGTTTTTGTTCTAAAGAGAATATGAACGCCTTAGAACAAGCCTTCCTTCCAACTGTGGGAACAAGCACTGGCAGAGAGAGTAGAATACTTACTTTCCTCCAGTAGGCCTCTGATAAATACATGATCTTCTGAGGAGCCCCTGCACACTTCACTGGTGTATTGGGAAAAGTGAAGATAGCATTTCCTTCGTTGAAATCTTGTAAAGCTTTCCATGTTTTCTCTACCGTATGAACTGAATAATTGGAACCTATTTTAGGGTGATGAAAACCCTCAGGCAAGCCTTTGATCTAAGAAAATGAAATTAAAGTACAGATGGCAAAAATTTTGTCATCATCACCAAGTATTAAATGTAGACTTGAAAAATAGCTATTTAAGAAGACTCTAGCAAAAAGAAAGCCCATACATACTTGCTAGTTGGCATTTTTGAAAATAAGCCTAGCAATCAAACATATTTCCATTAGAATTTAGTAGATGATTTAGTAGATGTAACATTTACTGAAATGACTCTGGTCTGCAACATCTGTCGCATAAGTGTTCAGTGCAGACCTAGATCCAAGTTTTTGTAGACTAGTGCATGAAATTCAGGGTAAGAATATATAAAGTCACTGCCACATCATCATAAGTAAAAATCATGTAAAAAAAAAAAAAGGTGTTATGAACATTTATAAGCTTAACGAAACTCTTCAGTAGTCGGATTACAGATACCTGTACTTCTTAGGGTTATTTTGTTTTAACTCGAACTGTCTCCAATAATTATTTCCCTACTACTCCTACTACGCCTGAGCATCTGCTTTTGAGAAAGGGAGTTGTCCCCATTTCAGAATAATGGATTGCAGAAGTTCTGTGAGAAAACAGACTCATGTTACATGCACTGCAATGTGTTTGGGACATTACAGTCCACACCAGGAAGTATACTGTTGGTGAAGACAAGTAAGAGAAACCATCCCTCTTTTCAAACTGGCCACTTTCATTTTAAAGCCATATGAATCTGTTACTATGAATTTTATTCACTACAGAGTAATAGTGATTAACTGTATCACATGGCTTCTACTTACTGAATACTGAATTTAGTTTTATCAGGTTGTACTGAAGAGAGATATATGAAGACTGAGAGGGTCACTGAACACAATGCAACTCTTCATTCCACAGACCTAACCACCAGAGTTTATCTGGTGTGACTATAGTTAACTAAGATGAATTCTTGGTTTCCAGATACCTTGGAAGCTTTTCAAAGAGATACTCAAATATATTATCAGGTACTACTACATCATATACAGGTCAGGTTAAAACCACAAGAACCAAATCACTCAAACATCTTGCCTTTGTGTTTTCCTCCTTCTACGTATCACTAGGCTCATTCTTGTGCCATAAAATGGTATTAACATTTTCCTCTGAGCACCACTGTATAAAGTGTACAGGAAGCCTAATAGATGGGAAGGACCCCAGGGCCTGTTTAAGCACAAGCATGGTAACCCAGCTGGTTCCTTTTGAAGTGCATCCTTCAAGAAAGGTGAGGGTGGGTCAAATTAATTCTGCAGGACAGATTTTACTGACTGCTGTGTATTCCTCACTTCTGTTTACATTAGAGATGCTCTGGACTACAGCCAGCATACCTTATTATTTCATTATTACAGACTGCCTTTAAGTTCTGGATTTAACTTGCTGCCCCATCTTCTGATACTGCCACAGAGATGGAACAAAGCTGTCTTAAAAGACCTTCCCAAGGGTAATTTGGGTTATTACATAGAGATCTGTGGAAGGAATAAAGTCATTAGGCTGTCTTCTGGCTCTTTAATTCGTATTAGCATTCAATATCTTGCAGTAAAAAAAGTGTACGGAAAAGCCATTTACTTTAGTGAATCACAAGGGTACGTAATGCCATTAAAACTAGTAAAAACATGGTAACTGTAAAACAAATACCTTTTCATAATGCAGACTAATCCCAAGAGCAATTATCAGATACTTGTAAGATACCTGTTGTGTAAGGGAAAAAAGTATTTTAGACAAAACCCAAACCCCAAAATTACCTCAAAGCAAATTTAAGTTGCCTGAGAGCTACAGAGTCATAAGGGAAGGACATGGAGGGTGCATTAGTAACGTAAATGTTAAGCTCTAAGAATAATTTATAGTTAAAATGCTAACTGCATTATGAGTTATACACACAGCCTTGCTATACATAAAACCAAGTGTCTGGAGCAAGATATTCTATCTTTTGTGTTCAGTTCACTATAAACAGGGAAAAGACTTATGATAATGATATTTTAAGTTGATGTTATTCTAACCTAGTTATCTACAACAAATTTTTATTAGGAACAGATTTTAGGATCAAGTACTTCTCATAAGACTAGGGGAATTTCCTGGCCTCCTAGATGCTGGAGGAAGGTCTTGCTCAATAGGCATTTCCAAGGGCATCTGCAGGAAATGGACAGACAACTCATGACATAGGATAAGAAACTAATAAGAATAACTTCTGTTTTGTTTGTTTGTTTTTTACATTATTACCTTAATATCATTCTCCAGCCAGACGCAGTTCTTATCTGGATCCAATGCTGTAACTCGAGATTTGATCCACTCAACACCTTTGGGCATTACACTTCCTGTTGGACGCGCAGAAGTTGCCAGCTGCTTTGCACCACCACCAACGAGGGTCCACAGTGGCTGATAGTAATGAGTCTGAAAGAAACGTTCAAATGGATGTTTAAGAACTGTTTAAAGGGACTTTAAGATGAAGGCACATCACTCCACATAGGAAGCAATGTGCTCTTAACATTGTGTTATTCTTAACAAAAGAAGCTGCATAATAAGAATTTTGCATGACAAAGCTGGAGGGATGCATGCACCTCTATCATGGAGCAACAAATTTCTTGCAAAGCCTTCTAAAAGATGGCTAGTTGGCTTCCTCTCCACGCTTAGAAACACGTGGGGTTGGAAAAGGGTGAGAATCAGACCAATCTGGTCACACCTGTAAAACGCTTGTTCTTTTCAACGCTTTACAGTCAAGGAAGACTTACCTTACTAGGCTCAACAACAGCCACGTTTCCTGCCCCCACTTTCCTCTTCATCCGAGCGCTCATGGTGATTCCACCAGCGCCTCCACCCAACACAAGTACTTCATAATAATCCTTGGCAGCACACCTGGCTGCTGTGTGTAAGCCGAAGGAGCTCATCTTCTGCATTCCCGGTTTCCGCAGCCGTACACCAGTACGGAGACAGGAACAGGAAGACACTACTCCAACTGCTGACATCTTTCAGTAAGTGGGAAGCTATAAGATAAGGAAAGGCACTAGTAACAATTACAGAATGTAGAATTTATATTTATTTATATGCCTGGATGAGTATTCAGGGCAAGGATTAGAACACTAAACCTTTGTTGCAGCTAAACCACTAATTTACAAATGCATTGTAATCAATTTGGGGGGGGTATATCATGGCCTCCACCAGGAAACTGAAATTTCATAGAACCAAATGAATTCTAACAAAACATAAGAACGTTTTCTGGTTATTGTGGCAGGAAAGTGTATCTGATCCTATAGCACAGCCAATGCATATTCTGTAACTCCAGCTATAATACTACAATCCTGGGGAGGAGTGCCACAAAAAGGAACAAGAATTTGCTAGGCGTTGTAGATCACTGAAATACTGAACAAGGTAGTTGTGTGAACATACTGAGTGCCTTTCCACTAACTGTAATGTGTCAGCCAAACACATCATTACATTTGTATTTTAATGTTAGGATGTACCAGCACAAACGCACACATCAGACATACCCCTTCTTGCTGCCTCGCAGGGATGCAAGCCATTAGGGTAAGCATGCCAAGTTCTATGGTGCTTTGAGCAAGGGCATGTGTATTAGTCTATTCTTGCAGGAGAAGTAGTGAGCCCTAAGCTTGATAGGAAAACAAAGTTCCGTGAAACAAGAGTTTACGTCTTCCTAGATGTGGAATCTTTGAGTATAGCCAAAACACTTAGTTCTCTATCCATGGTCACCTCTTAGCTTTTACATCAGCAAAGTAGCTGGAAAGAAAGGTCAGAAACCTACTTATCCTTGCTACAGCTGCACCCCGTCGCCTGACAAGCGAGAGCCAGAACCCTAAAGCGTGATATATCCCAACAACTGTAGCACTGGATTTGCAATTGTGTTACCTAGAAGACAGTCAGGGCTAACCCATGTTTCCCTCCCTCTGCTGGAGTGAACAAGAGCTTCTCCTGTTTTAAATCCATTGGTTTGCACATGCTGAATATCAGTTTTTAGCTTTTCAATGATAAAACAGGTATAAACTCATTTTAGTTCAGTTCCTTATTGCCACGTTGCCAATAAAGACTGAGTAAGCATTATAACAGCAACTTACGACAAGACTGTCCTATGTTCTATACCTGCTCCCTTTTGTTTAATTTCTTGAGTCATCAGGCAAGAACTCCAGCTTTTTCACTTTAAAAGGGTAGAACTCATTTATGGTATTTACAGGCGGGAGTTTGAAAACTAAACTAGAAACCTTCAATATTTTAAAGAAAATCTTCCAAGGTCAGCTTCAAAAATTCTCCAATTGAGATTCATTCTGCACCTTCATGTGCTATCCTCATCGCCGTGTACCCCAAATTCTTTATGAAGTCCCATTATTAATCCCTACAGTACAATTAATTTGGGACAGAGAGGGAAAATCTCAGAGGTGTCCACTGTAGAAACAATCATTTTGTTTTACAGGAAGTTTCCAAGATGCAGACATATTCTTCCCATCCCCTTCCCCATTCAAAATAAAAACACCCAACTCTAGAATAAGTTAGTTTCAAATAACTTAGTTTCACTTTAGAAGGCTGTTTATCATCTGTCTAGTGCAGGCAGTTATTTAAAGATGTGGAAAGACCACTCAAGCAAGGGGAGGAAGTTGTTCTAGCCCTAGAAATAAAAGTTACCCGATGGAGATGTGTCCTGCTTTCTCCAAGTCAGAGAGAGATGAATGGTGAAGAGTAAGTTTTGCAACTTCTGTTTGTGAAACAGTTTTAAGAGGGACATCCTGTTTCCGGAAGTTCATGAACACAGGATATTGCTTTGGGTTTTATTAAACACACAGAACAGGCACAGCGGCCTACTGGTTGACAACACACAGCATGTCTGGACCAAGAGAACAAGACTTCATTTTTGTAATGCTAACGAAGGAACAATTATCCTCTCTAACAAAACAGATTTTGAAGTAAGCATGCTTATAAGCACACACAAGATGTGTCTTAACTAAGAGCAGCCTAACTGATGAGAATGCAGTATTATGTTGCTTCGAAGTTGCTTCAAAGTATACAGAAATGAACAATCTGAAGTGTCATTTGTAGACAGCTGTTTTAAAAAGAACAGCAAAATTCTTCATATTAAACTCTCAAGTTAGCAGCTGTACGACTGAGTCAGTCAACAACACATCAGCCCTCTGCTTTGGACACTGGAGATAAAGGAACAGAGGAATTACAGAACAAAAATGAAGGTAAAGGGGAAAATTTGTAATTAGCCTCCTGAACTGAGCTGAAATTTTAAGCTAATATCCTCTTAAGAGATTGAGAAAACAAACCATAAAGAACTATCTTCATTAAGCTGTACTTAAAAAACAAATAAGTGACATTTCTACAAGCATCACTGAGGAAATGAATTGGTTACCAACTTTTTTTTTAAAACTTTTATTTAAAGAAGCACCTTGCTGAAAATAGGCTTATTAGGTAATGCATTACAATTTGATATTTTTGTGTATTCTAACCAATTCCAATCTCTATCCAAGAAAATAGCAGATTCAACAGAATAAGTGTGCCTCAGCCAGTTCTGTGCAGAACCCAAACCAGAGCAGCTGAAATCCACCTAACTGCATTCATTACACTTTTTGCTATAACCTACCATCCAGCCTACAAACAGGCTCAAAGTGTAAAAGTTATCTTTGGCTACAGTTCTCCACGTATTAATGGCCACAAGTAACTAAAATCAACCTCTATGCAATAAATACACGGACAACAAAAATACAATGCTGACAAATCACAAGAGAGTGGTTAATTACAAGCACCAAAATTCAACCTCTTCTCACATGCACTTATTAGGTCCACCAGCTGATCTAACATGGAAGGCACTTAGTCACAATTAATTCTGCAGTATTACCCACGTAGAGGAGGTATCACAGAACAGGTACATCCTCAGACCCAAGGGAGACACGCAGAATACCAACTGCTACAAGCCATTCTCTTGTCAGGTCTATAGATTCACATCCAGTAGACAAGCCTTGAGACACACAACTAGTGCCTAGAAGAAACATTTAACTGAACTGTGCCACAGAGGCACTGCGGACGACTACACGTTCTTCCTTTCTGGAGTATCTATCGCATGCTTAGCTCCCAAGACTGACTACTTCACTGAGCCTGTTTGTGAACAATCTGCTGCAGGGAGTGAGAACAAATGAAGCTGGAGAAGTCTTACTAGCAAGAGTAAAGATCATTGCAACTATCCTCTTAACAGTTGGCCACGGATTAGCAGTTCAAATACTCCACCCATGCACAAACACTCGGCAGCTCCAGTGTGCTAACACGGCAGGCAGCAGTTTTTCACCCCGCTGCAAAGCCTGCAGGCCGTGCCTATCGACCTCACGACAGCGGAACTGTTCCGGCCTCCGAGCCAGCCGCCCAGCGGGTCGAGGCGCACGGGTCTGGCTGTGGCCCGACTCGGACACCCCGCGGCACCAGGGGCAGCAAACACAGCCCTGGCAGGTGCTGCCTTTCGGTAAACCCAGCTCCGCACCCACGGTGAGGTACTGCGCACCTCGGCGCCTGCTGCTGCCGGGGTCGCCCCAGTTCTGAAGGGCAATGGCTGTGGGTGCCGCAAAGGACGCGCGAGGCCCCTGCTGCACCCCGCTTCTCCTCGCCCATCCCCGAGGCACCCCGTCCTGCAGGAAACCCCAAAGCAGGGGTGCTTCCCTCGGCCGCGCTCAGCCAGGCCACCGCTGCCGCCGCAGAGCCCGAAGCCCGCAGGCTGCCCCGCCGGGCACGGCCGGGCAGGGCCCTCCCGCCCCGGGGCCGAGGGCCGCCTCCCCCTTCGGCCCGCCCGCCCGCCTCGGGCGGCCTCGGCCCGGCTCGCCAGGGCGAACCCGGGACCTCCGCTCCCTCACGCCACGGCCGGCTCCCGCTGCCCCGCTCGCCAGGGCGAACCCGGGACCTCCGCTCCCTCACGGCTGGGCTGACCCCCCCGGCCCCGAGCGCCAGGGCGGCTCCCCGTCCTCCCCTCTCACGCCAGGGCGGGCCGGCCGGCCCCGAGCTGCGGCCCCCTCACTTGCCTGCCTGTTGCGCCGAGCGCTGAGGAGAAGGGCGGGGGAAAAGGACCGCGCCACCGCCCCGTGCGCGATAAACGCCGGGTCCTGTCAGCGGGAGCGGCGGGGCGGAGCTCGGCGGCGCCGGGTGCTGGCCGGCCGGCGGGCAAAGGCCGGGGTCCGGCCGGAGGGCAGGCGGGCCCGGCCCGGCCCGGCCCGGGCGCAGCAGCCGGTGGTCGTGAAGCTTGTTGGGCGCTGCGCCTCCGCGAGGTGCCGTGCCAGCCGGTGCTGCCAACTTCCAGTCGGATATCTGATCTCACTTCAAGATCCAAAACCCATTACCGCAGCTGCCAGCACTCAAAGGAAAGCTGAGCAGACTTCAGCACCACAGCAGCTTTGCCTGCGGGTTTGCGTTAATCTTTTTTCCCCCTAAATGTCCTTCTGTCTTCAAACCAACTGCTCTTGCAGCTTGCTCTCTCAAAAATCAGACCTGAGCCTGGAATCCCACCACGTTAAAAAAAAATACATAAAATATTAAGAAAGAAAGGTAAGTCAAACTATTAGAGTCCTAAGCTGAAATCAGGGTGCAACTCACCTGTATGCATGGAGAAAGAGGATCCTTCCAGCTGAAGTACAAGCAGAGAGCAGGGCTGCCATCTCTTGTTTCTATCCAGCTAACTGCAACCCACTGCTGAGCCAAGCTTTAAAATGTTTTTCCCCGAAAACTTTATAGGGCCTTTTGATTTACGGCATGGTGACAGCGTGAAGTAATAACAGCTGTTAATCCACTAAGCCATGTTTGTCAAGCCAAAAAAAGTCATGCGAAGATCAGCACCAAGAGTAACATACACAGACAAAATTACTTGTGCCAACTCACATGCATCAAGCAACCAACAGCTCCAAACCATGTGTCAGGCCATTTCCTTCTCAGGCTCAACCTTCCTCTCTTGGCACAAAGCTGCTGCACAGGCAAAACTACTCAGCTGATACACAGCCAACTATGGAAAGCTATAAAGAAGGGGGGAAAGGCGTTCAGGAGTTAAATGGGAAGATACCACAAGGCTCTTCCATTGTCTGCATGCAACTGAGAAGCAGAAGGGAACAAGACATTCTGCAGGGTGCCCATCTAAAAAGTAGTACCTGTGTCAGTCCCCTGGCGCATCCAGGCACGCACACTGCAATCATGTCCTGCGCTTCCGAACAAGAACAGTTTCTCTGTCCCAGCTCCACAGCTGTCATTCGTTCAGCTCAAGTGGATTACCACTCCTCATGGCCAGCCAGTGGCAAGCTGGCTAATACTCTTAGCTTGCTGTGCCACTTGCCCTATGCTTTGTGTTACTTTCAGCTTCTGTTTATAGAAAAGAACCTTCAGTTGCTTTTCTCAGCTTACAGCTGAAGGCCAATAATTGTAAAGTCAAGCCTGACAATTTACCTCTGTTCTGACAGACGCTCCCTGCCAGGTACAGAGGTTGCTGGAGATGAGGCCACAGTACCTAACACCTGAATTAGAACAACTCATTTTGCCTGCTTGTAAAAACCCACACTGTCAGTGACTGTTCTCACAAAAAATACACAAAGAAGCAGGTTTAGCCAAAAGATATCATTAATTTTGACAGGATACAAGTTACCCTTTCAGAGGAACTTCTCAGTATTTAGTAGTCCCATACAGGCATATGAGGTTTCTGTAAATGCTTTCCACAGCTATGTAGAACCAGCTACACCAGGCTAAAATGTGTAAACATAAAAGAAAGGAAGCCCAAAGTCAAAAGGCCTCTGAAACAAACTATTTTTTCCTGTTGCTTGCATAAGACTTGGCACATCTAATAGTCGCTCCACAGAAGATCTGCACAACATTCTACACAAAAGCACTGTCACATAAACCCTCCCTCCCAATTTTTGTCAAATGCCTTCTCTTTTCTCACTTCTGAATGCATCTGAAAACAAAACCCTAATACATGTGCTTCTGTAAGTTTTGAAACAAACTTTGACTCCAATCCTAAATCTGGACCCCTGCCAACCCCTGATCTAAACTCAGCTGCATATTTAGCTGGCACCAGCCTAGAAGTCCCACCTAGATCCACTTAGCATAGGTCACTCACTTCAGGCTGACCTAAACCAAAAACACAACAACTACAGTACCTGTAACCTAATGACCACCAATACTTCGATATCTGAACTTTATCAGGTTACCTATAAGCAACAACCCTAAACCTTAATCCAGTGGTCCTTTTCTATAGACAGAAAAATAGCAAAATAATTAAATTTGAATTAAAAAACCCCAAACACTTACTAGATCAATAATTAATAATAAATAAATGACCTCTGATAACAGTGCATTCCCATGTAGAGGCAAAGGCTCAATTTTCAGAGCTGCTGAACACCTACATTTTCACAGATTTTAATGGACAGAAAATGTACTGGGAGAAGACACAATCAGTGTCTTTAAAAATACAACACAGAGATTAGACATCTTTGTTAATAAGAGTGACTTCTTGCAAGAGAAAAAAACTCATAGTTTACAGTCACATGTTTTAAAACACCCAGACTGCTCATTTTTCTAATTTCTAAGAGCTTCCTGACTTCCTGTTCCCAGCTGCCCTGGTATAGTCAAAGTACAGCCTTTTTTCCACATTTTTTGTTCTAAGAGACAGCTTAATCTTTTTTTTTTTTTTTTTTTAACATATATATTTAGGATTGTCTTCAAATATTAAAATACTTTCTTTATGCTCTCGTGCATATTTCCCCACAGACTTCTTACAGAGATAGTCTGCAATTTTAATAAAGAACTTACTTAAATGAATACCTTAACTTCGAAACAGAACACATAAACCAAACATGAAGAAATTACTCGCCTGTAGCACAGAGCCCTCCTGCAGCTGCAGAGAGTGCTACCTAACCCTCTTGCAACAGCAAAGTCCAGGCAGGACAAGAGGGTGGAAGCTGCTCTGTGAGGGCTGGGCACATGCTGCCTGGTTGCACGCCTTCTCAGAGCCACCAGGACCCCAGGGTGGCTGTGTGGAAGCTATGGGTAACACTCCCTGCTCACCAGGCAACTGGGCTTTCCTGGGAAGCCCAGCGCATGCACCTCCTGGCCTGTTAATTATACTGACCCCTCCACAGGACAACATCTCCATGTCTGTCTACGCTTAGACTGCGAGTTCTCCAGGATGGGGATTATTCTTCCATGGAAAGTGCCTACCTGACAGTGAGCACAATCTCAAATGAATTCTAGTAACACTGGGTAATGTAGAAGAAAAGCAGTTATTTCCTCACATCATCTTTGATATTTTTTCTTGGAGATATTCTTCTCCTGGCATACCTCTAAATCATAGCATCTGTAAGGCTAACAAAAAATAAGCAGTAGTAAAAGCAAAAAAAAGTAGAAGCAAAACAGAGTAAGAAATACATTCTCATGCATAATTTACCAAAATTCTACACAATTTTAAAGACTGGAAAACTAGCAACTTCAGTTGAGTGCTGAAGGGGTGAAACATTGGTTTCAGGTAGTGGGGTGGCAAAGAGTTCATATTAATTGTTCTATTATTACTCTGGCAGGCTGTATTTACATGGGAGGATATTACTCTTTACATGAGTTCCAAGTGACAGAAGAAAAGTCTTGCTTATCAAGGCAATAAACTTTATTGCTAATTTACAGATACAGTGCTTTCCTGACCAGTACATGTAGAGATGATCCTGCTTTCACGGTAGCGCTAGGATGTATTTTCACTGCAACACATGAAACAAAATAGATCGGCCTTATCTTTTGTCTTACATCTCGGTGTGAATGACAGTGCAAAATTAATTACTTCTGTGAATTACTGCTTTAGAGACTACTGCCTTTGCATGGGTACAAATTTTGAAATTATTCTTCATCAAGCTTTAAATTATGTGCTTCATTAAGCTGCAAGTTTGTCAAAGCTTAATAAATTTGTTGCAACTTTTCCAGTGGCCATGCAGGGTGTTCCATTTCCTTTCTTAAACCCCATGGCTTGACATCACCGACAGATAGACAGGAGCAAAACCAAGAAGGAAATATTGAGTTACCAGGTATGGCCAACATCTGTGCTTTAAAGCTATGCAAGACTTCATGATTATGGACTTGAGTTAATCATAACCTCCCAGATCTGCAGTTGCCAACAGTTACTGCCTGGAGGAAAACAGTTAAAATTCTCCACACCAGCACTGTTGTGACACTGTCAGGTACCAGTAACAGAGCTGTTCTTTCCATCAGTTTTAGTTTGATCACCTACATAGAGAATATTTGAGAAAACTAAACTCATCACACCATAAGAGTTCTTGGCTGCACTGGTATCACAAAGGGATGGTTTGAAGACATAAATTGGTGATGGTGGGGATGTGACTGTCCAGTTTTGGTGCCCGTTTTTCTACAAATCACTTTGCCAAGGACTGAGAAAAGTAAAGTAAGTACAAGTGTACTTCAAATTACTGGAAAGAAACAATATTTGTGCCAAAACCAACTGTTTACTTCAACTTAAGCTTACACTTTGATTTAAAAATAAATAAATGAATAAATAAATAAATCAAATCATCTTTGCTACCTTCACATGCTTCCTTACTAAGAAACTTAGTGCATACTGTTTTGCCTAGCATGAATAGCCGTATTAATATTTATGCTGCTACAGTCTGTATTCTTAGAGATTTACATCACTAACTCCAAGTCCTGCAAAGGTTTTAGCAGTAATTTAGTTATATTCATACAACTAATCCAACAAAGATCAAATAACCAATCAGATTTAATGAGACTTAAAAAAAATTGACCCCTACAAGGTAAAGCATTAAAGCGCCAAGCTCAGAATTAAAATAAAGAACAGCCAGCAGTGTTGCAAAGCAAGCAGTAGGTAGCAGAAGTGTCTACTGAAGCATAATTTGGAATAAACCAGCCAGAGAACTCTCTCAGCTGCTAGAATCTCAACAGAACAGCTATAGAAACAACCTTTACATCATTATTTATGCTATTATCACTTAGGTTACAGCACACAGAATAAAACAAGATAAAATAATTCTGTAGCCATTTTGCAAAAGGAAACAGATATTTGTCTTATGAGCATGGCAAAACTACCACTATTAGTGAAAAAGCCAGATTTCACTGGATTAAAAATCAGCTCACATAAAGCTGTATGGCTATAGGTGGGGGAACCCAAATTAAGCATCCAGGTTAACAACAGCAAAGATAAAAGCATGGGAAACCAAGATTCCCCAGTTAGCAATGGTAATTCCTGAATTTGTAGAATCTTACAAAATAAAAATTCAAAGAGTTATTGCACAGTTAAGCATCTTACTTCTGCTGCTATAACTTGATAGTTTAAAAACAAGTGAGTACACTGGGTATGAAACAGTAAAAAAACCCACTGTTTTAAAGTTGTCATTTTATCTATTTCTAAAAAACATGCAGCTAGCTGCACCTCCATGTGGATGGAATAAAAAGTCAGGAAGAAAATGTCTAACGCTACCACATTTATCTACTTGATCAGGAATTCTTTATAAAATCAAGCAAGACTAAACATATACAGTAATAGAATTACTCTAGCTGTGCATATTAATGCAAGCATACAATTTTAGATGCCAGTATCATTAAATTAATCCAATGCAGCATTTACTTTTTATGCATTAAGATGCAAGAGGAGTATTTGGAAGAACAACATCCTATGGAGATAATGAATTGTAGTTGTGACTGAAATAAGTTAAGAACTTATTAATTAAAAAAAAAGTTGCATAAACTGACCAAACTTCCCCCTATATATGTTAATTCATTTTTTCCCCTTTATTACAGAAAGGTCATTTAGTATAATTGGTTCCTTATTCATACAAAACCAAGATTTTCCTACAATTTTATGGGAAAAGCTATAATTACATTTTACATACGTCTATGTGATTCCTCAGGCAAGCACTGCAAGCTTTTATTCATTTGATCAGAAATTATTCCAAAGAAACACTGAAATATGCAATTGCAAAAGCATCAATTTCTAAGCATAGAATTCTGTATTTTCAGTAAAAGTAGCCATGATTTTTGAAGCAAAACAAAAAAAAAAAACCCACAGTTCTTCACAGAAAGAGACCACAACTTGAAACTCTACACTGGATTCTAGATGAGGGAACACAAATCAAGAAATACCACAGGAATTTAATCCTGATTTGGATACTGAGGCATCTAGTTTCATGCTATACTTTAATAAGAATTGTTTAAATTCCCAGAATCTAATTTTGAGATTACATTACAAAATAAAATATTTAAACAAAATCTAGTTATGTACATTCTGCTCCAAAAATGGACTGTGGAAATTCTTTACATTTCTCTTAGAAATACATACAAACCACAGCACAGGTCAACAATCCACCGGCAATTAACAGGCACAAGTCAACTTAAAGGAAAAATACCTGTGGAAAGTTTTTATCTATTACTGCTTCAGTAACAGCATTTCAGTGTCTTTTCAGACTACTTCAAGTAGTTTGTTCTCCTTGCCCCAAAACATTATCCCAGTTTACCTTGCATGTTGGATGATTACTCGTTAGAGTACATCTTTCACAGAAAAAGATGACAAATGTTAAGAACAGGAAAGTAGTTCAGAAAATTACAATACAGAAGAGTCCAGGCAGGTGCACACTGTGTAAGTCATCTAAAATGGAAGAAAAAGTAAAATTGATTGTGCCCCTCTGATACCTTACCATACATATTTTATGGAAAACTTTACATTGCTTACCCTTCATCTTACTTCAAAACACACCACTTACATTACTACTTAAAAAATAACATAGATATAAAATAACTAGTTTGTTAAAGCTCTTTTACCAGTCTAGACAACATGTACATTCATTTGAATGGGAGTTCACACCAAGTGCTGCAAGAAAGCATTTACATTCAGAGAAATGGATATCAACCTCCATTCCACATTTATCATCAGTATACACTAATAATCATCAATTTGGGTGAGGACAGCACAACAAAAATTCTCTTACATAAACCCAAAGTGCAAATAAATCATTTGTTAAGGAAAAAAATGTAGTAGTTTTTCCTACAGGTAACTGAATTTCACATGAAGGGGAAATTGTTTAGTTTTGGTTGTGTTTTATTTTGTCACACAAAATGAAGAAACTACAGCTTCTAATTCCAAAGAAATCTGCTTTGACCACACAGTCTTCCTGCTGAACCATTACAGGAGCAACAGTTCCCTCATTTGACTCAAATATTTGGGGAAGCACAAATTCATTAGTCTTTGCACTGTGCACACATCAATTTTGAGAATCTTTAGTGTTCTTCTTCCAATTCAGCTGGGAACTTATTCGAAAGTTACATTAAAACTGTTGTTAAAGTTACTTGATGACAAAAAAATAAGACTGCTGCAATAAAGTGAGCTTTCAGGCAAATACACTGGAAGTTTCTTCAGTTCATTAGAGATGGACCAAACTAAGGCTGCACAAAAAGTCAGTATTTATGAACCAGGCCATCAAAAAAAGATCCCAACTGCCTGAATCAAAGCAGTTTCGGTGAAATAGGTGGCCACTGAAGTCCAGTGATGAGAACTGAACTTCTAACTAGTATTCTGTATTTTGTCTGAAAAACATGTATGCCAGTCACCAAATATCTCTCAGAATTCTAAACACCAGAAGAACAGATGAAAAAAATGGATAGGTATTTAAAACTGTGATGCCTAAGTTCTCCTATATACATATATATAAAAATTAACTTACATTATAATAATATCAAACTGCATAGCATTACAAAAGAAGGCAACTTGAATGGCTGAAATGAAAAAATTTGAATGTTACCAACGCTATTATTACCATTTTGGAATTTACAGTATCAGAGAGTAGACTGTTGCTAGTAAAAGCTATAGCCTAGTTTAAGCAAAGTCTGCCTTAATCCCAGAGAATGCAGGAATGATTAATTCGGACAAGTTGTTGCATGCTCTGCTTTCACGTCCTCCTAGCAGGTTTTGCTGTTAACTGCTTCTCTCTTTCAAGTTCCTTCTCACGTTGCTGTTCTCTTTCTAGTTCTTCCTTCTGCCTCTTTTGTTGCAGCTTAAGTGCTCTTTTCTAAAGAGAAAAGACAAGAAAATAAGGAAGTTTTATAGCTGTTTTTAAGTTGGAGCTACCAACAAAATCCCTCCCATTCTCTTATCTTCTCCAATTCACCCTGCTCATGACTGAATGCTGCATAAACTGTTCATTTTTTCTTCTTCCCTCCCACTTGCATCTTACCATTCAGAAATGGCAAGTCTGTGATCTACACAGGGAAAATACAAACTGGATTCCCTTCAGTCTCACTAAAAGTCATCCTTCGTGTGTACCAGACAAGGTGCATACTATGCAATTTATTGCCTCCAAGAGAAAATCCTTTTGTTGAACATACTGAAGGACTGGTCTTGCCAGAATGCAACCAGAGACTGCCTATATAGCATGAAGTCAGTAAACGTATGCCACTGTTCATGTTACATTAAATAGAAGAAATGCTTACATTTATGACAATCTAGTTTTCATTAAAAAGGCACAGAAACTGAAACAACAGAGAGAACTAGTTGGAATGGAGTGGATTAAGCGACAGAAGAAAGCATGATTCTTATAGCACCTAAACATGATGATGACACTGAGATTTGCTAGTAGTTCAGATGCATAAGTTGCTTGAGCACAGATAGAAGTGGAAGTTTGAAAACATACATGGCTTGGTGCTACTGAAAACATCCATTTAAGATAAGGACTGAAGATTCTATTTTAATCAGAACTTCCAGCATGCATCCAAAATAAAAGTTGGAAGTCAATAATACATAATTAAATATCTATGTTGGAAAGTAAAAATACTTATCCCACTCACTTTTAACTTTGATGTCTTCTCATGGAGCATCATCATTTCATTTCTAATATTCACTAACTTGTTGTGATAGTGTTTAGCTTCTGAAAACTTAAAAAACATAACTGTTAAAGCAGCGACTGTCAAGTTTGAACAGTTGTTTTCTACAGCTACACAACAAAACAGCCATCAAAAACAGTGATTACCGGAACAATTTGATAATGGATTAAACATGTTCAACATATTACATGTATTAATATAGAACACTACCATATCTCAACAGATACACCCAGTAATCTACTGAATTATGATTTATTAAACAGAATAAAAATATTACCATTTTATGCACCATATATCAGTGTTTGACGCACCCTTCCTGCTAGCCTGGAGAAGGTGCACACAGCTCATGTTGGAGCCTCAGTCCTGCCGAAAAATGGCATACATTTGCTTTGGCTACTGGTTTTGAACAACTAGGCTTACTACCACTGAGCCTGCTGTTTTTTCCCAGTGCCCTTCCTATTTAAGGGAAATATGCTGGTTCTGCACCCTCTCCAGCAACAATTTGTCCCAAATATCTGAACTGGTTGGTTCTCTTTCTGTAGGTCATTGAGAACAAGGAAAAAACTCTACACTAATAGAGATTTAAGAAGGCATTATTAGTACTTACCAAAGCATTGATATCAAGAATGGAGTTACACTCTTTGAATTTTGAAATTTCTTGTTCTAATGTTTCTAGTAATACCACTTGGTTCTGTCTGAAACAAAAAAAGATGCATAAAACCAAAGTAATGCAGCACATATGCTTTTCAACCAGCCCTTTATATAAATACTACTTTTGATTGTAACAATATACATACATGCTTCCCAATATCAGATTCCTCTTATGCATTGCTAGGTGATTTCAATAAAGACACGAGTAAATTGTTTTAGAAAAATCCCAGCTGAGTACAGACAAATTCAGCATGCATCATACAGCATGGATATTCAGGATGACTATCCAAAAACCCTGAACAGGCATTCTGCAGGCTGCAGTGAGTAAACACCTCAGGTTGAATGAAGGGGAAAACAATTAACTCTTGACTTTCCACTCAGGTGCCTCTACGTCACACTGCAGGACTAAGTTATTTCTGTATAGAACTTGCATGGATCCTCGGTGCTTATTAAGGATCCTCCATCCCACACAAATCAGCTAAAGCCTTTCCAGACACAGGCTGTCCTTGGCAGCAGCGTGACCGTATCATGCATCATGAAACCCAAACCAATGTACCCTGCAAAACCTGAGACGGATCTGTGTAAAGCCCTTTTCAGTATCTCTGCATCCATGGCAGATCCAGCCTGCATTTGAAATAAACTATTCTCAGTTATCAGTGAGATGCCAATGTACAAAGAATTCTTATCTGTTTACCTCCTTAATTATATTTTGAGTGTTATCTTTCACAACACAATTTAGAGACTGGACAACAAACTACAAGCTGCCCTGAATATGAACTGCATCTCTGCAAGCAAAATAAATCCAGCTTTCAGCAGACTTTCCACTACAGAAGTGAACAAGCATTTAAGAAATCTACATGTCTTCTGCTATACCTGGCTTAGGGGATTTTAGCGTTCTAGTGTTATACATTCTTCAGTCAAAGTTCCGATAGGCTATATCACAGCTTATACACCCCCAAGTACTCCTGCAAATCACTTAGCTATTCAGGGTGCTATAGTCAGAACACAGAAATGCTACAATAAACTATATTCCAGTTAAGGGTAACTAGAACATTATCCTGAAAGAAGTGGCAAAGCATGCACACATAAGAAGTTGGGGTTAAAAATTTACTTACGTAAGTTCCTGTAGTGCTGATTTTGATCGCTGAAGATCAGGCAGATAATGAGAAATCAATCCTTCAGTTAGCTGCTCCACAGCCTTCTCATCTATTAAAGGCAGATCTTCTACTACTCCTTCATCTGGAGATGCATCACTAAGACCTACACCAAAGAATAGCAAGGTTGGATGTGACAGGTCAGCACGCACTTCAGGTTTCACCTAGGGCAACTATACTTTCCTGTGTAAAAACTAAAAGCATTTCAACAATGAAATTATAATTCTTTGCACTTTATTAACTAAACAGCGCTTCCTTTTTCTTTCCCCTCTTTATCCCTCCCTTATTCCCAGTCCTGTATCATGAGCTTCCTGGTGGAACAGTTTTATCTGAACACAAGCACAACAGAGAGCGGGAACTAGAGTAGTCTAAAGACACCTTATAAAAAAAAGAAAATTCCACGTACTCCAGTCTATTGAGGAAAAAAAAGGGGCAATATCAGTTGTTCTGGCTATGCATCAAGAATACCTGAACATTAACACACTCCCACCCTTTGGTTTCAAAGTTCGAGAAAAAAACTAGGCCCACCAAATAAAGGTCTTAGCCTGTTACCCAAAACATATGAAGAACTCATTAAAACAGCACACGCCGAACTCTGAAAGTTTGCAAGAGTTAGTTAACAGCTACTGTAAATTTCATACGGGCAAGCTGTGATTATTTATTGCGTGCAGAGCTCTCGGAAGACAGACGACTTTAATCTACAAGCCACACCGCGTGGGAGAAAACGACGACAGCGGCTCGCATTTCGTTTCCGAGCGAACCCAGCCGTAAGACCTTTGACCGCCCTCCCCGGGGACGGGCGCCGGAGCCAAAGCCCGGTCCCACGGCGGCGTGCCCCGCTCCCCGCGGGCGCTCAGCTCTGACCGGGGCCGGGGGCGGCCCCGGCCCAAGCCCCCTCCTCGGACCTCGCTGCACCCGCCTTCCGCCCAGCCCGGCCGCCCCTCACGTACCCAGCCAGCGCTCGGGGCTGGCCGCGGCCGCCGCCGCCGTCTCCCTCTCCTCGGGCCGCTCCGCGACGCTCATCGCTGCCGCTCCCCGCGACGCCCCTCTCGCAGGGCAGGAGGCCGCCCGGGGCGGAGTCCGGGACCGCGGCGGAAGGCGGCGGGGGCCCAGCTGCCCTCACCGAGCGGGGCGGCACGGCACCGGCCGCCCCAGGCCCCAGCGTCTCACCATAGAGCCGCCTCAGCGCCCACCTGGCTAGAAGGGCCGCCGCGCCGGATGCGGAAAGCACGTCGTGAGTGACGGTCCCAGCCCCGGCGGCGGGGCGGGGCGGTGTCGCCGATCGCGGCGCCGGTCCGCTCCCCTCCGCGGAGCTCAGGGCCACCCCGGACTGCCCCGGGGCGGCGCGACAGGCCGCGTGGTCCCGGGAGGAGCCGCCGGGGCCGGGGCCGGGGCCCGGGCCCAGCAACACGGGCGGCCGCCTGTGTTGCAGCTAGAGCCGTACGGGGGGGCGAGGCGGGAGGCGGTGGGGGGTACGGGGCAGCGGGGCCCAGGGCGCAATTCGCCCGCGGAGGCAGGGTTAGCTTCGGCGTCGGGTCGCCCTTAGCGGTGCCCGTGCCGCCGCAGGCATGCTCCTGTGAGGCTGTACCTGCTCTGCGGGACCTACGGGAGCAGCTCCTTCGCCTTGGGAAGGCGGGCCGGCGGCCTGCCGGTAGCTGGTGGTACCGGGCGGGAGCGGCGGCGGGCGGACGGGCGGGCAGCTGGGGTTTTCGGCTCTCTGCGAAGGCTGGCTCCCCGGCTGCTTGGGTGCGAGGGGCTGACAAAGGCGGAGGTAATAGCGGCAAGGAGTAATTCGGTCAGCAGCGGGCAACGCATTCACGGTACTGGGGAATAACTGCTTTCGGGCAGAAGGAACGCACGGCAGAATTCAGGGAGTTGTGTCTCCAAGGGAAAACAAACAACTAAAATCACTGCAAGGTGGTCTTTCTATGGGACATGCTTTCTCCTGTACTTAATAAATCTGTATTTTATTCTCCAGAAATCATGCAGGTTATTCACAACTTGTAGCTTTTGTTCCGTAGGAAATAAGGCTCTGAGGGCTAGTTTATGGGTATGTATCTGTCTCTGCATCTCCCCCAACAGTCTTTAAGAGTAATAATAACTTGCAAGTGTATATTTTTAAATTTTTTAATGAAAAAACACCTTTATACAGTATGGTAGGATTTACAGGTCTTTTTCTCTTTTATCTGTAAAGGTCTTTTCAGGAAAGGCAGGCACAACTATGGAATGAAACTAATGAACGAAGTACTCTGAAAGTGTTTGAAACCAATATTTCCGTAAAACCCCAAACATTCCAGATTGAATTAAATTCAGGTAGTCCCACTAATGCTTTTCAGAAAGAGTCCGTGGCAAAAACCAGACTTTTGAGATCACGGAATCATAGAATGGTTTGGGTTTGAAGGGATGTTAAAGATCACCTAGTTCCAACCCCCTGCCATGGGCAGGGACACCTTCCACTAGACCACGTTGCTCAAAGCCCCATCCAACCTGGCCTTGAACACTTCCAGGGATGGGGCATCCACAGCCTCTCTGGGCAACCTGTTCCAGTGCCTCACCGCCCTCTGTCATTGTTAAAATTGACATTTTTGGCAAGATTGTTGCAAATTTGTTTATATTTTCTTTTTAAGTATATTCTAATTATTGATCACAATTATGTCACTATTTTGTCATCGGATTAAAAACTTACCTGTTTTTCTTTCTTTTTCTGCTTTTGCTTTAAAAAAGAAGCATCAAAGGCCTGGTCTGAAGCTGGACTGCAGCAATACGAACTTGTCAATTAACTTAGACCGGAATCAAATTCTCAATTACAGTTGGTTAGCAATTTTTCTTAAAGTTTCTTTCAGTGAGAAAAAAACTTTTTTGGCAAGTTTCACTGGGAAAGACTTCTCAGCTTCCAGATGGAATTTCTAGTATGAACAAGTGAGATAATCACTCTGAAATAGTCTCACTTGAGATGTGGGAGTTTGAGATTTGTGCTCCTGCTCTGCCTGTTCCAGGCCCTCCCACGTCTTGCAGAAATAGACCAAGGACTGGAATATAAAATTGGTATCTGTTTTTCTAGACAAGTTAAATTTTAACTATTTATCAACCCAAACGCTCCCAAAAAGAGATTGATAGAAAGCCTCTCTGGTTCCTTTTCCTCTACAAAATGTTCTCTGTTTCACGGTAACAGTTTCCCAAGTGCGTTACCAAGTTCCTTATCCCGCGAAGGATTAGTTAAGGTTTTATTCTAAGAGGAAAAGATGTTTGAAAAGGAAGTAAAGTGAACCCTATAGTAAGGAACATAAACATTTGGTTAAACTAACAAAAAGCACAGTTACCTGCTGGTCTAAATATTTCATTTCAAGGAGTTGTGCAAAATCAGTACTAACATTACCGTTGTTATCTAAAAATAAGATACCCCTCAACAACAAACTTTATAACCCATGGTATGATGTAATGAAACAACTTTAATCAGAAAGAAAATCATGCTGAGGACATCTCTATACAATTAGCTGAATTGGATTTATAGTCCCTGCACAGCAACAGAACTACCCAAAGGAGACTGTGAAGAACCCAGACTCTTTAGCGGATGGCTCTTCTACCCATCCATGGGCAGCAATATTCATGAATCTGTGTTTAATGTCCTCATACACTTCCTTTCTTTCTCTCCTGTTCTCCTGCAGTCCTCTGTTGTATTCCTGCAGTTACTTGCTACTCCTAATCCTACAACAATTCCACACTTAATCTCTGTCTCCAGATGCCTGCCCAAAGTTTGTATACAACTTTCTAGTTTTCTTCCTGAGGTCTTACCCTCCCAGCAAGATTGCAGGCTCATATGCTGGAAAGCTGTTAAATTTCAAACTACTGGCAAGACAAGTGCCTGTGTATGTGACACTGTAACAGCAAATAATCATGTTTCCTTTTCATTTTATATTGTGGCAACTGTGTTCAGAAACTTTTAATGCAACACTGTCACACATTCTGGATTTTATTGTTGTAACTGATTTAAGCAGTTACATATGCAGTACCCACCCCCCCCGCCCTAGAAATCTGAGTAAAAATGGAATAAGTTACCTTGAATTCTATAGCAAATAGCAGGTTTTAAACCATCAGCTTTGAAAGTGCTATATGACTTCAGGGACGACAGTATGGAAAGGAAATATTTCACATTAATAGTTAACTTCTTTAAGACTCTCTATTCTTATTAAGTAAACAAGACTACAGAGAGAGTACAGCCTTGGCTGTCATAATAAAGACATGGGAGTGTATCAGGCTGTTACAAAAGGCTCTGTTCAACCAAGATTCATCTTGACAACATATGAGTTGGTTCTTGACTTGGCAACGTTTCAGAAAAATCTGGTCTTAGTTATTCAGTAAAAGGCAAGCTGGCAAACCTTGGTGCACTGGTTTAGGGTGTTAAGTCCCCCCAACTTACTACCCTTCCTCAGTGCTAGAAGTTTCTGTTCCTGTAGAAGGGGCAGCGGAACAGAGCATGAGCCTATTCCTCAATCCCCCAGTGCAAAGGCCGACATTTTAAGACAGAGTTTTACAAGCAGTTGTTTTGGCAGCTACTACCAGCTAGTTGTTCATGCCTGTGTCCGTGCTCACTTGTGCTGGTACAAGTGGTGAAACTGGTGAAACAGAGTTAAATCACCCAGAGAGAAAAAAAACATTAAGAATGGCTGAACTGGAACACAGCTGGGAGCCCTTCCCTAGGCGGCAAGGCTGGCTTAACAGGTTCCCAGCCTCCACTGCTTGTTCTGACTCCCACACTGTTAGCTGCCCCCTCAGTTGTCATATGGATGTCTGTGCAACTTGTGATCACGGAAGCAGTCTCAGTTACACATACAAATATATCTCAACCCCCTCCAATATGTATTTTTTAATTCTGGCCCATTTCAGGGACCCAGTTCATCATCTGGCCCCAAAATAATTGTGCTGGTAACCCTGCTGGGGGAATTACGAGGTGGGTGAAAGGGCTGGGGATAGGAAAATGGCCACATTGTAAAGTGGCAAGGGAGCTCAGACAAAGCAAAATACCGCTTATTTTTGGACATCATTATGGAGAACAACAGTAAGCAATCTCCACCCAAGGCCAGTCTACAATACACGACTCCCCTCCTGCGGGGCCTGTTCCAAGAAGGCTCGCTCCACAACCTGCAGTGCTGCCCCGATGCATGCCAGAATCTGCTATCAGCCCGTCACCAGAAAGGGAGTGCCCTTCTCGAAAATTTGCAGTTCTGTAAAACTGTCTGGTCTTTACTTGGTAATTTCGTTCAGCCAGGTCAAAAACCAGGCTATGTACTTTCCCTCAGGCAGGCGTGTTTTTCCAGAAAAGTTTATGACTTAGGGAACTGACTGACACAGTAAGAAAATTTGGCCATGGGTACAAACTGGCCCTGAATATGTGTAGGCTGGAAATTAGAATAAAATTGCTAGTACTCAGGCCAGTGAGGAGGGGGAATAACCACTCGAGCATTAATAAAGGCGAAAACCTAATGACTTCTAAGTTAGAGCATGGTTATGAAAGGAATTACATGACAGCAGGGCCTCTGAGGTTTGTTTCTCCCTACACCCTTCAAGGAATGTTCAGAAAGGCGCGTGTGACTTCCTACAACGCGACACTGCCCTAACGGGAGGTCCTGGAAACGGTGTGAAGAACCGTGCCTTTGCCAGGGAGAGAAAGAAAAAAGGCTACACGATGCAAACTCGTGGCTTTTAAAATTTGAAGCCGGAGCACGGATCTATGTGGTTCAGGCTTCCAGCGTACATGAAAACTGTTGCTCGTCTGTCGACAGACCGTCTGTGGATTCTACGGCTTTTACGGTTAGCAGTCTACCTCGCATGACGTTTACCCACCGAACGCGAACGCGAACGCACGGAGGAACGGGAACGGCCTGTCGGGCTACCGCGAAGGAAGCGCGGGAGCCGCAAGGCCGGCCGCTGCTAACAGCCACCGCACCGGGCGACCCCCCGCCGCCCTCCGAGCTCCGCGGCCGCGCCCGGCGCCGCGCCGCGCAGCCCCACCGCCCCCGCCGTCGGCGCAGGGCGCGGCGAGCCGGCGGGAGCGGGGCTCGAACCTGCGGCCCTCCGGCGCGGGCGGCGCAGCCGCAGTGCCGGCGGGGGCCGCGGCAGTCCGCGGGCGCGCAGGGGCTGCCGGCTCCCGTCTGCCGGCCCGGCCCCTCCGCGCCCACCGCTGCCGTCCTCCGCGGGGGCGTCCCGGGTGCAGCGCCGGGCGCGGGAGCGCGCAGGGATTTCGGCTGAGGCGCGGTCGCCGCCCGCGGCGATGCCCGCAGCGCGGCGCCGATAGAGGTGACGCGCATGGCGGCGGCGGCGGCGCTCCCCCTGCGCCGGCAGGGAGGCGGCCCTGCGCCCGGCGCCGCCTGCCCGGCCGCGCCGTGACCGGGGCTGCGCCGGCCGAGCGCGGCGAGGAGGCGGGCTCCGCGGGGCGGCCCGGGGCTCCGGCGGTGACAGCGCCCGCGGCGCCTCGCAGCTGGGGGCCGGGCGCCGGGCGCGGCGGCGGGGGGCGGCCCGCCAGCGTCGGGCGCTCCGCGGCAGAGCCTCGCGTTGCGTTCCGCCCGGCCTGCGCAGGGCCCGGCGGGGCGATGTAGGGGACATGCCCTGACGGGACGGCGAGCGGACGGGCGCCGCCTGCGACCGGGAGCTGCGCCAGCGGGGGTCGCGCGCCGCGGATCGGCCGCGAGCCGGCGAGGCCACCCCCCCCACCCCGGGCACCGCCGCTATGGCTGGGCCCGGCCTCTGGACGAGCATCAAGTCCCTGCTGCGGAGGAGCGAGGACCCCTTGTTCCTGAACGACTCCAGTGCCTTTGACTTCTCGGACGAGGTGGGGGACGAGGACTTCCCCCGGTTTAACAAGCTGCGCGTGGTGGTGTCGGACGACGCCTCGGAGGCGGCCCCGGAGACGCCGGTGAACGGGACGCCCCTGGGCCTGCCCTCCGACGACGAGTCCCTGCTGGACCGGGACATCGCCCTGCGCAGCGCCCGGGCCGGCCGGCCGGACCCCTGCAGCAGCTGCAGCAGCCGGCGGGAGCGCTCCAAGCAGAGGAAGGTGAAGAAGCGGCTGACGCTCGCTGCCCTCCTCTACCTCCTCTTCATGACGGGGGAGCTCATAGGTGAGTGGGGGGCTTCTTGTGCCGTCTCTCCGGCCCGCGTGCCTCTCAGCCTGTTACGCTGCTCCGGCCTTGGTTTTAAACGCTTACTAAGAGAAACTATCTGTCACGTAGAGAGGTCGGGGAGATTAGCTGCAAGTTCAGAGAGCGAGAAGGAGCAAAGTCCACCTGTATTTTCCACGCAAGAAAAGAAAGAGGAACTTGCAACTTCCCTTACCTGAACCTCATCAGTCCCCCCAAATGGCATAAAACACGCTTTTTTTTTTTTGGTATGTCTAATGGCTTTTTATTTCTCCTTGTAAGTTCCTCTTGTAAGTTTGTAAGGTGTTTTTAGCAAGGGAGAAGCTGCGTTTTATTACAGACATAAATAAAAGACGAACAATTTCATCCTCGGTATTTTTTAATTACTGCCATAATATCTTGCTGTGTTTGCAACAAGAGAAGAGGAGGGAAATAGAGTTTCTAAGTGTGACATTTACCGTAATAACAAAACTAATATTGGGCGGGTATTCGTCCTTATTCACCAGGTACAGCAATATACTCTGTTACTTACAACTGAAAAGACAAATCCTGAGCTATCAGTAACAAGCCAGTGAAGAAGCCACTCCCTTGACAACTTCCTGATGTCCTGCTGTGCGCTGGACTAGCATATGCTCTGTCCAGACATAAATCATATGACCAAAGTCAATTAAAATAATAGGTATTGTAACACTTCCCATTACAGTGCATACGAACACTAACTTGTTTGATTAAATTCTTTATCTTTTTTGTTTGTTAGTATTTGCAGAAGGTTTTTACCTGGGAATTTGTTCCTATATAAGTGTCTGATTGTTGTTGGTCAGAAGAACGAATCTGGTGCTCAAGTTCAGCTTTTATTGCTCCCTCATAAAGGCATGCTGTCATTTGCTATTCAGGTTGAAGAGCACCTGTGCATTATACAGCAGTCCACAAAAGGACTGTGCTTTATTTAATAGGCTATAGCAGCATAGGCTTGAAATAAAATTAAATTTGAAGGTCCCTTGGATGCGCAGGTGAGCTATTAAACATTATACCTTTGCCATTATCTAATCATTTTTACAAAGGATAGTATTTATCTTTTAATCTCTGTTCATTTATCAGTATAAGTGTCCTGTTACCATCTGTCTTCTGGGTACATCCATGCCATTCAGTGCAAGTGTCTGCTTGGTGCTACTCAGCATCCTGAAGAACGCTTAAAGTCTCTCATCCGCTTTCCCCTGAAGTAGTGGAGTGCATTACACAGTGCCAGTACATTGATGTGCATGTTGAGCCAGGTCTCTAGCAACTATAACAATTAATGGCTTTTAAATTGCTTTCATTTTAACACACAAGTCTAAATCAGAGCTAATCAGACAAATTATTGGCTGTAATTCACCAGGAAGAAAAAAAAAAAGGAGAAATCAAGTCACAAAAACTTTCTGGAAGAACAGAGATGCCTCAGGTATAGTAACATGGGACCTACATCCTCCTCCTCACCTATGCAAATTTGGTCAGTAATGACTGAAGATCTGATGTTTGCTGGTGTGAAGTGAGCTCATGCTCTTGGATCACCTGTCCTAGGACAGTTGTGAATTATATCTTTAAGACAGAAACTTCTGCAAGATGGATAGGGAGCAAAATCATTGCCCGAGTATAAATAATACATTTTGTCCCACATATGTAGAAAAAAAATCCCTAGGAGAAATGGTCCGTTTTTCAGAGAGAGACCAGAACACTGACTGTATCTGCACTAGTTTTATTTGTGGCCTTATTTCAGGAACACCGGTTAATGGAAAAAAGTGGTTTTGTCCTTCAGCATCTCTCAGTGTGTGATTAGTCATTAATAACACTGCTACAATACATCAGCTTATCATGGATAAGGCACTTCACATCAAACCTGTTGCAGGGATCTGGTTGAATGCCTCCATCTGCCCCTTGGCTCCGTTTTTTGTCTCTGGCTGAGATTTTGGTTCAGCATGAACTGGGGTAAATTTGATAAGCAACATAGTGTTGTATCTCAGACATAGACATCCTTTAACATGACAGTGATTTTATTTGATTGTATTCATATCAGAGTTCTAATATATGCTGAACTGAGTTCGTCTGAAGGGGCCCTTGCTGAATAATATGTCTGAGCTGTTGGCAGCTTGATGCTGAAGTCACTAAGAGTGTATCTGTTAGGGGCTTTGGATCCGATCCATGCTATTGTAGACCTCTCCATAGCTAGTGCAGGGAGAGCTCTAGAAATAATAGGTGTTGAGAGTAAAAATACTCCCTCATCACTGTCACATCATCTGTTGTTTCTCCCTTACAGCCAGGACTTCTGCAGGCTCAGCTCAGGGTTGCGGATTTGTCTGTGCAAAGCATTAGTACTGTAGTGTGGGCTCATCCTCCTCGGGTTTATGTATGCTGTTACCAGCCCTATTTCATTATCTGGGCAGACAGCACTAAGGGCCAGACCTATAAAATATTCAGGCATACAGCCTCCACAGAGAATAAATAGAGGACTTGGGTATGTCTGTACTTTTGTGGATCTTGACCTGAATGGCTTGTCATAGGGCAAGTAATCAGCAGCAGAACAAGTAATTAAAGATGGAGCCCTCAAGTCCTGAGTCAGTGCCCTACCTGTTTAATTTATTTAACTCCAGCCCTGTGTTCTGTCTGGTTGGTTTTAAATTTTGGAACTCTTTGAATTAATCTGTAGCTCAGGTATTTGGGAAACTTTGTTTGATCACATAGGACATTTTAACTGACTTCTTTTTATGATCTTTGACAGATTTGAGTTTCTGAAAAAAAGGCAATCAGACAATTGATTTGTTCAGTAAAAATCTTTCTGCGGTCTGTTACCGATGTCAAGATGAAGGAAATCTTGTTTCAGCACCTTTTTTATGAAATCTTGATTGGCCTATTTTTTCCAAAGTATAGCCAAGCTCATTACCCCAGCCCACCTCAGTGTTTGTTACTTAATTTGATGAACAGTCATTGTAAAAGTCAGGTAGCAACTTACACTTTGTGGGAACCATTTAGCATCAAAAAATGAAAAACATATTGCAAGTCCTAGTTAGCTTTTCTGACAGGATTTTGATGTTTTCAGCTATGTTTAGAGATTTCTAATTGATCGTCCACGAGGAGGACTGCTGTCCTTCACGGGTCACTGAAAACAGTGGTGAGCCATCAAGCTGTCTATTTGTAAAGGTTATAGATGTCTTTTTTTTCCAAGTTGCCAGTCATGTTTAAACAGCCCTTAGGCAGTACCTTTAACCAAGCAATGAACTGATACGTTTGGAAACAGAGCGCCTTTGATTTCAGAATTTCATAAATCTCAATTATGTTTTCTTAATCCACATGCTGCATTATGATTAGCTTCAGTACCTGAATTCCTTCTTTATCATTTTATTTTTAAAATCTTCAAGTGAGAGGCTAGCTGAAATAGAATTGCCTCATCTTGCACTGAAGTGATTCTCAAAATTAATACATGTGAATTAACACAGATACTTTAAATGATCATACATGTAAACTACTAAATTAAACGTCCTTAGAAATAAATTACTGTTTCTTCTACGTTGACTATAAAAGAGGCTGAATTGCACATTTCTAAGTCATATTTTTTAAAATCATGTGAGAACACAAATTAATTCAGAAAGGAAAGGCATAACGCATTTTACTTGAAAAGCTGCTGAATTGCTAAATCTTAAAAACTCATTATTTTTGAGCTGTGATGGCCTTTGGAAAACTGCAGCCTCAGAAGAATGTGACTTGGAAACTTTGGAACAACTGAAGAAAGGGGGATGGAGGAAAGGAACTGGTTCAAATGTGGTGTATTTGGTAGTTACCCACAGTACAAGCAATACTAGAGTATCAGCCACGCTGTCTGCAGGTGTGTACACATACAAACACCCACAGCCACCCACCCACACATGTTTTATAACTAGTCTTGAAAGCAATCAGCCAGTTGTGAATTTCCTGTTGCTATTACCTCATGGTCAGCCTCTTCACTAAGACAGTTTTAATTGTATATGAAGATACCTTTACTCAGAATGTTAGTTGGAGCCTCAAACCTGCCAAATGGCACGCCAGCTGCATGCTTGTGCTCAGTAGAATTTACAGGCTGAATGACAATCTCAAGGTAAAAAGAGAAACTAAATCACAGCTGAGCTGACGCTAAAGATGTGATCTTTCTGAGAAAACAGGCTTACCTTCATGCATATGGAAGACAACCAGCCTGTCCTTGATTCCCCTTTGGATAAGGGATGTTTAAGAGACAGGCGCGTTGTTTAAATCTCACCCATCCCATAGTAGTATTAGCAATTGAATTGGAACAGAGATATTAACCTTTGATCTGAGGTTATTTATCTCAATGCAGCTCATAATTATGAGAAAAAATTATGGTAATAAATAACAAAGGAAAACGCTGTGCAAGTGAAAGTCATTGTCTGCAATATATATTGGCAGAACTTACACACCCTTGCCAGGACAGGGAATAATGAAGGTTAAAAGATAATGTAATGAGAATAAAAAGGGGGCAGGGTAAATTTCCTTGCCATTGAGTAATTGGATTTCTGTCCCTGTTCCATAATGTCAAAATATTTAACAGACATAGCTTAATAAAAGAATCAGCTGATTAAGCACATATGCAATAATATATAGAGAAAAGATACAAAAGTATTTGGGGCCTGATCTTGCAAATGTTATGATGCAAGTAGTCTCTGTGAGAATAACAGGAGTGAATACTTTCTATGTTACTCTTAATAGAACATTTCACTGCACTTGTAACTATGGTAGCTTTAAATTATAGCACGGCATTTTGATTGTAATGGCAGAAAACCCCATTTAGTGATTGTAAGAAAGGCTCTCATGCACTTAATGCTCTGTTCTGGAAAAAAAACCCACCCCCCTCCCCCCCCAAACTGTAAGCTATGCCAAGAGGATATTATCTAGAATCATTAATGTAATGTGTCCTGACTTTTCCAACTTTGTTTTCAGGTGGATATGTTGCTAACAGTCTAGCAATTATGACAGATGCACTTCATATGTTAACTGACCTTAGCGGTATTATTTTGACCCTGCTTGCTCTCTGGCTGTCTGCAAAATCTCCCACAAAGAGGTTCACTTTTGGATTTCATCGTTTAGGTATGTAGATACCAGCTTTTGCTATTAACAGAGTATTTTAAGCAACAATTGTAAAGGTCACCTAATTCTAGAAGAATAGGTAACTAGAAAGAAAGTAGCAACAAACCTAAAAGTTGCTTTATGGTTAACACCCTGACTCTAATGTCCTTTTCACTGGCCATTGTGGATCCACTACATAGGTTGTATTGCCACAAGGGAATAGATAATAAAAAAATAAATTTTTAAATGTTAAACCTCAGCCAAAAGTGAAGTTTGATGGCAGCATTTTACTCACTGGGAGCAGGATGAGTCTCTCCATCTCCGTGGAACTAGGACTTAGCAGATTCAGAGTTAAATTCTGAATGCTTGATCCATCTTCCATCTTAAAGAAGAAGGTTAGGGAACTGGATGCATGATGACATTGTAAATATGACTTCCTACATATGACCGATGGCCTAAGAAGTTTAAAAAGGGTTCAGAGGAGGGAAGCTGTCCCCAGCAAGAACAAGGGTGGATATGCAGCTGTGTTTCACAGCCCATCCATAGTTACTGGGCTGTTGCATTAGGCCAGGCCCCTGTGCACCTTTGTGCTTTGGAATTGAGGCTGTTGAGCAGAAGAGGGGCACATTCTTTGGTCACTCACTGCTGTACCACTGTTACTGCTTGTGTGACACACTGAGGAGCTTGTTGGTGCAGGAGCTGTACATGTCAGTCAGTTATTGTTCACAACAGATTATTGCCAGTGCCTAGGATTTATGAAGTCCCATTGACTTCAGCAGAATTATGACACTGGAAAAAGGTCCTATTCAATGTGAAAAATGACATCTTAATCCAGAACTAAAAATTTCTGTAGAGCATATTATCAGAGAGCTCTGCCCTGCCAGAAGCCACATAAATCAGTATTCCTCTTGCACTCCCCAAACCACACAAAGCAGAGGTCAAAATGTCCCATGGTTTGCAATACAGTAAGTTACTTGACCTCTGCTCATTTTAGGTGTCTGTAAAAAGAAATAGAATTATGTATTAAACCTTGAAAGGGTATTTTCAGGATTCATTACTTCATATTTGGAAACATAATGATGATAAAGGGTGTCTTCATGTGGTTGCTAACTGGATATAGTAATTCATAATGTACAGCTTCAGGTCTTGTAGACATTTTACCAAAAGCTTCAACATTTACTCTTCATGAAATATATAATTTCTAGTGTCAGAGTTTGCTACCTCTGCTCTATACATTCTATAGTGTATCTTTTTCAAGGAATTTCAAAGTCTTGTGTAGTCATTATTTGCAATTCTTATTTTGGCTGCTAGAACAGCAGTAGAATTCAACAACTCCATCACTTCTAGTCATTTGTCATCGGTTAGTCACTAATGCATGAATGCATAACTCTGTACACTAGCAAAGACCTTTGGGGCTTTAGCAAGAAAGCATTAACAATGCCAGCATTTCCCATTACAAACTTTTCTTTCAAGAAGTTTTAATTTTGCGATAGGAGCTCCCCTCATACTGAAACCTGACCTTGCAGATATGCCCCTCGCATTTGCTCATGCTCCCCAGAAGGATGTTTGCTAGCATTTATACATATTTTAACCCTATTTAAAAATCATTTGAGTACTTTATGTGTCTTTGTAACTTTTCTAAAACCAAATAGTATATATATTGAACATGCCATGGCCTAGCTTAAAAGAGGAGTTAATCTTAAGAAAAATAGAAGAAACTTACTTAACCATTAAAATCTTACTCAGTTCTGTAATTTTTCACTGACTTTTCAATTAATTTGAGGACTTCATAGCACTTTGCAAGCACAAATCCCTGAGGATTCCTGCCACCTCACTTTTTTTTTTTTTTTTTTTTTGCATTTACTGCAAATGAAAATACTGCCCAGACTGATCAAGTGGTGGCCCATGGGTCAGATCTGGCCCATAGAATTAGTCTGTATCACCCACCATCTTCTCCCTGGGCACCATCTTCTCCCTGGGAGAAGCTACAGGGAGCAGCTTCTCAGTTCTGCAACAATTACTCCTTCTTTTCTGCTGCCCAGTGCCAGTAGGTAGTCAAACACTAGAATGGGTTGCGCAGTTGGAAATACTCAAAGCCCAACTGGACAGAGCCTTGAGCAACCTGCTATAGTTAACCTTGCTTTGAGCTGGACTACACAGTTTCCAGAGGTTCCTTTCTACGTCAACCATTCTGCATGAGTAGCAGCAGTGCAGCTTTCTCAGTAGGAGGACTAGAGCCTGGGGGTGGGGGGAAGAGTTTTCTGTGGCTGCAGTGAGGAAGGGGAAGCAGGTAAAGGCCCTGCAAGAGACCCCCAAACCTTGACCTAGGCTCTGCAAGTACAGAAGATGGGATGGTTCAAAATTACTATACACAGATTTTCTAAAGTCACATTTGTGAAATTTATTTGCCTGATTTTAGGCACCCAGTCTGGATGCTGTGGCCCAAGGGCCCAGTTTCACACATCAGTGAATGTTGGCAATGGAACAAAGCTGCTTCTAGGGTATATCCTCACTGTAACATGTTTTTCCAAATAACCTATATGCAAGAAGCTTGTCAGCAAATAATATAAGCTCAACAATAGCTTGAATTTCATGAGAGAGATGTTAAAACATGACAGAATGTTAAAGATAGGGTACAGATTGAGCATCTGTCACAGAAAAAATGGGGAGCATTTGTTTAAAACTGGGAATACACGCAAGAACTGTCTCATCACTGACCTGCTTTTCATTAAGTTTTGAGATAATATAAGCATGAAAACATTCTAATGAACAATGTTTCTGGTGCTCATTGCAACTTTTGTTGGCAGAACGATGACTTTTCAAACTCATTCCCATAAACGCTGCATTGTAAAGACAACAGACCCATTAGTTGTCTAGTCAAATTCCAGAAGGAAATTAGCACTAGTTTTCATTTATTTGAATTCTCTTTGAATACATAATATGTGTGCTCCATCTTCAGTTTTATTCCATTTTCAGTGGTGAAAAGAAAGCTGACAGATTCAGGAATCGGTTAGAAAAGTGAAGACAAAATAATGGAGATTGCAGTCATGTCTAAGAAGGATTATATTCTTGAAGCCAAAAATAGTTCTGTTTCACCACCAAGTGGAGATACCTCCTTCTCAGCAAGACGCTGAGCAGATTTAAGCATAGATATGGAACTTGGCATTTTTCCATTGCTGCGGAGACAATGTTAGTAATGACAGAATCAGTCAGTCCACTGAGACAGTACACAGTTCATTTCACAGGAAGTGAAAGATCTCAGCACAAATCTACAATTCTGACATGACAATGACTCTGAAAGAAACTGCAAGGAAAATGCTAGTTTCCGTTGCAGAAAATACATTTTTAGATTGTAAAACCAAAATATGTTATTTCTTTGGTAAATGCTAATGTGCTATGGCTTCACAAATTTTTTAAAAAGCATTCTGGAAAATCTTCTAAGCAATGTACTGGGTTTTTTAAAGGCTCTTGCCCTGAATAATCTGCCTGCTTTGTAAAGAACGCTACCACTTGCATGGATATTTCCAGGATTTTCATGTTGCTCTGCAATCATCTGAGATTGTGACAGTTGCCTTTCAGAGCCTTGTTACTGCCTGGTAATGCTGGTACTTGTTCAGGCACTGACACGCTACTGAGCAGCTGAATGCGTTGGTGTGAGTTTCTTCTCCCATAATGATGTTAAAAATTCAGTGTATGGATCAAGTGATTTTAGTGATATTAAAATGCTTATATAGCTGCATGCTTTTTACTGTAATATTCAATAAATAAAATTAAGGCAGTTCTGTGTTAGAAATTACACCTTCTGCAGTAACCAAAGTTATACTACATGCTGACAGATTCAAATCAGAGGGAAAAGCAAGGCCATTGTCAGATCAGTATTCTTAGAGCTATGGTAGAGCCAAGAGTGGAATTTTGCCCTTACTGGGGAATAAATCAGGGCAACGTGTGGAACAAGGGGGAAGAACAACCATTACAATTCCAAGTAAACTAATTCCAACTCTGATCTTTGAATTCACACAAGAAGGCTAAGATCCCAGGGGTCCATCTGGCAAGTGACAGTCCAGAGCATTATGAATAATGATTACTGGTTACTCAGGCATGGCTGCAGATTTACATGCAATACAATGGAGCTAGCATTAAGGTTTTCCCAGTGCTTTTTGTAAAGCCCTGTATTAACTTGTTTATAACTGAGACAGTCTTTTAACTGGGCTAGTGTTTTCTCTGTCAAGTATCTTGCCCCCCCCCCCTTTTTTTTTTTAAGTTTCAGCTGCAATAGGGCAATCATTTTCACAATATTAATCTAGAGGGTAAAAGTATGTTTATGTCAAAAGGAATCTAGTGACCCATTTGGAAGTACCTATATTCTTTATAGTAGGACCTTAAAACTGTAGTGTGGACTCATCCTCCTCAGGTTTATGTATGCTATTACTAGCCCGATTTCATGACTTGTGTACTGAGGCAGACAGCACTAAGGTCCTGACCTGTAAAATATTCAGGCCTATTTACCTCACATCAGAACAGCAGGAACCTTATAGAGAGCTGTAACCAATTTCCACAGATGTAAATGGCAGTGGAAGGTGCAGGACAATTAAATACTTAGTTTTTATTAACTTTCTAATTTTCTCTTTATTTTGATGTATGTGCCCTTTTGAAAGTCCCAGCTGGTCAGATAAAATTCCTACACCAAAATGTTAGTCGTAACATTCTTACTTTTGTGAAATATGAGTATTTGGTAAACATTAGCTAATGCTAAAACAGCGTATTACAGCAATACAGGAACTTATATTAAGCAATCCTTCATAGCTGAAATCTGCAATGAATAACATGTAGGTACATATATGTCAAGAAGCTTAGGAGTAATATGTCTGACAAGTTTGTACTGTTCAGTTTCTTAATATTTTTATAATTTTTTCTCCATCCTAAATACAAAGGGATATACAAAAGTCCTATCTAAATCCAGCTTAATACTGTGGACACTTGAAATCAAGTTTTCTCTTATTTGTAGGTGGGCTGGTGATGTTTGAGAACACCTATCTTCCTCTCCTGTGAACAGGGCCTTTGTTTGTGACTTGTCAGGCAAAAGTTCTGGGATGCCTGAAGAAGTCACAGTCATCGCCCGTGCAGAAATTTTCAGAGAAAACATAATTTGAGGGATATACTGACAGGGAAGTGTGAAGGAATTGATTAGAACAGACTCCATTTGTTAATCCTATTTTATGAGTTTTATTTACTGCACAACTTGTTAGTTGTGCATAAGGGTTATAACACACATTATATACTTAAAATAATTAAGGCTCTGTCCACATTCTAATTTGGAAATAGAAATAGATCTGAGACTCACTTTTGTAATGTTGTTTCCTTTCTGTTTGCAGAAGTATTGTCAGCCATCATCAGTGTATTGCTGGTCTATATCCTTATGGCATTCCTCTTGTATGAAGCTGTTCAAAGAACTATCCATATGGACTATGAAATAAATGGCGATATCATGCTGATTACAGCAGCGGTTGGTGTTGCAGTTAACTTAATGTAAGATCTTCCTTTCTCTCCATTAACACTTATAAATGTATTTCTGAATAAGCTGGTAATTCATTCATGCCCTGTAACCTTCTGATGGGATGTAATTTTGCTGGACCTCTTAATTTTCATAACTAAGACAAGAAATGATACTGAGTATTACTTTTTCAATTACTTGGTTTAAAACGAAAGAAAAAAAGCAACGAAAAAACCCCACCCACCAAAACTTAAAGCCTGTTTCTTGGAGTGTTTTTCTTCTTTCATTTTCAGAATGGGTTTTTTGCTGAATCAATCTGGCCACCTTCACTCCCACTCCCATTCCCACCCTCACTCTCACGTACCTCAGTCGAACTCTCCTAACACAGCCCACAGCAGTAGCCATGGACACAGCAGCCTTGCCGTGAGAGCAGCATTTGTACATGCCCTTGGGGACCTGGTACAAAGTATTGGTGTGCTCGTAGCTGCATATATCATACGCTTTAAGGTAAGGAATGGCTAGTCTTTGAGGCAGGGTGGAATTTTTTTAATTTCAACTCCAGTGATTAAATTAAAAAGGGACTTGTTTTTTTAAGTTATTAAAAAAAATACTTTGTGATATTCTATTATAAGCTTCATACATTCATGCAAAATAAGCAAAGGCTATCTCTATTATGTATTTTGTAACTATTCAAACAAAAAGAAATATTCATGAAAGTTGTAGCTGGAAGTAACCGCATTTTCTAAGTGAGCTTATTTTCATACATTCTTTAACATTTTGGAACTTCCCTTGCAGCCAGAATACAAGATTGCTGATCCTATATGTACATACGTATTCTCCATACTGGTGGTTTTGACAACAGTTCGAATTCTGTGTGACACAGGAGTTATTATTCTGGAAGGTAAGATCTGTGCACAGTCTGCAGTACTTTACATGTCAAATACCAGTGAGCATTGGCACTTTTTTTGACATCACGATCACCATCTCTAACAATGTGAATTGTGTCTGGAGACTTGTTTATCCTGCTGCTGCTTTAGTCTGTTGGTTCTTGATGGCTCATCTAAGTTGCAGCAGTCTTTAGGTGTCTTTGACCTCTGCCAGAATGACACAAGTCCTAGCTCTGCTCACCCTTTCCCATCAGGAGATGGTAAAGTGAAATGTACAGAACTTTCTTGTGCATCTGCAGTGCCTATCAGCTAAACTGAGTGAACATTTGCCCACACTCAGCTCTACACTTTAATTACTTGTAAAGTTAAAAGTGAATGTGAACACATGTAAAAGGAGGAAGCAAGCTTAGGCCAAATGGCTGGACAGGTAGTTCACGCCTGTACTGTCTTCCCCTTTTCCACAAGTGCTGTTGTATTACTTGTGTGCTTCTACTGTTACCGTAGGGGAATGTACAAGCGAAGAGTGGTGTAAAAAGGAAGAAGAAAAAAAAAGGAAAGAAAAAGCTGAACACAAGCTCAAGAATCTTATCTCATGTGGTGACTTAGAGGGAAAGATGCCAGCAACATTCTTTGCATTATCATAGCTAACATGCCAACTATTACTGCTTGATTTAGTACTTTTACCTTATGAAAGTGAAGATGTTGGGGATGGGAGAAAAATCCTAGGTTTTAACTGCACCTTCCTAGGTGTCTCATGTGAGCTATTACTGACTTTACTTTTATTATGTTATGAGGTTAAATCAAGGACCTCAAAATCTTCAATGTCAGGTGCTTTTGCTGTCATTTAGGGGAAAAAAACCCCAACAAACTCCCCCCCCAAACAACAAAATGGAAGTCCACTGAGAAGGCAAAAATGGTGATATTTGCTTAAGAAACCTCAATTAGCTCCAATGCAATAGCTAAGATTTAGCTGAAGAAAACAGATGAGAAACTAGTGCTGTATCAGATTCCAGATATTTTGACTTGTAGCTCTTTGCAGAGGTATTCTAGTTGTCATAAGAATCTCCAAATTAATGATGTTATTAAAAGTGATGATAGGTGGGCTTTATGTCCTTGGAGTTGTATCAGCTTTCAGTATTAATTTTAACTTAAGTTTCATCATTATACTAGGAATGCTAAATTAAAAACTTAAATTATTATCTAATAAAAGCAATGAGATTCTAGCTTTTAATACAGATTTATAAGGCAGCATGGAAGCCTATCAATAGCATGATGTGAGATATCAAAATTTGAGTCCATGTTTCCTGGGGAGAAGGCGGCTGTAGAAATAACACCTCGCAGTTAGCTAGTTATTTATGAGCTAAATAATTTTTTATGGTCTTCACTAGAAGGAAAATTTTGTTTAATATGAGACAATCCTAAACACTGACCTTTCAAAAGAGATGGTACTGGAACGAACATAATTTTAAAAGACAGTAAGGCATCGGGTTCAGAGAGAAGTCATCCAAAAATTCTGAAGAAATTTGAGAAGCAAGTGGCTGAACTCTTCATAGTACGTATAATCAAACTCCATAAAACTGGAAGATAAGCAGTAAAAAGCTATGATCGAAACAAAACTGTTCAGAAACAGAGTTTATTCAGTATTTTTGTACTAGTTTTTGACCCATGTTGATCATCTAAAATTTTGATTCTGCCCTTTGTACAGCTAAAGGGTGGAGTAGGGAAGCATTAGAGGTGCTGTAGCTGCTGAAAATACTACGTCCAGAAGGACTTTATCAGTGCAATCATTGATTTGCAAAGACGTCGTGCTATAAGACAAAGTCATGTGTTAACCCCTGTAGATGGATTACTATGAGCACTTGAAAATGATACCAGTTACCTGAAGAGAGAAGTTTCAGGAGACAGCAGGATACAGGCCCTAGCATTATTGTTTTTTTAGATTCTGACCTTAAGAGTCTGGTCTAAGCAGTTACTAGGTGTTAGAAGCGGCAGTAAAGTTGTCTACAGAAGTACATTGCTCTAAACGATCTAATGCTGGCTACTGCCAGAGAGCAGATTCTGGACAGGACAAACGACGTTTGAGACAACACTGCAATTCCTGTACAACTTCTGTACCCATATTGGACTTAATATGCCAATTTGCATATTCTTCTCTATTGATAACTTGGAAGTTACTAATGACTTCCAACAGCACAAATTATAAACTCTTTTGACACGGAGATCTGTCATGACATTTTAAAGGCCACTGAGAGTTTGCAGAAGACAGAATTAATTTTATCTCATGTTTGGTATTGCAGGAGTTCCAAGGCATTTAAATGTGGATCGCATTAAGGAAGACTTGATGAAAATTGAAGATGTTTATTCTATAGAAGATTTAAATGTTTGGTCTCTCACTGCAGGAAAAACAACTGCCATAGTCCACTTGCAACTAGGTAAGCTGCTGTATAGCATAATTCTAAATCAAATCTAAGTGTAGAACCGTCCCGTCCCGTCCCCGCCCCCCCCCCCAGCTTCTCTTCATATTGTTATTTAAGTTGAACCGGGAAATACCATTCTGGGGGGAAAAAAAAATCTACTAATTATGGTTTTGTACAGCAAGGTATAGAATGCATTGGCCCAGAAGGACACACTGTAAATGAAAACTGTGCAAAGAAAATATATTTGTGTTGAAACATTCAATACAGATTCTTGGGGGGTGGCTTGGGGGGGAAGAAAAAAAAATTTCTCTCAGAAATTCCCTTATTTTGTCCAGGGAAAGACAGGGTGAAGTTCTAATGCGGAACAATCTGACATATGAATAATAAATATGTTTTGCCAAAACGTGCTGATTTAGATATCTAATGGTACCATGAATATTAATTCTTAGTAAGAAAGCTCAATTTTTTGGATGGGGTGGGGGGTGGTGTCAAACACACACTTTTAGCAAGAGGTGATTCTAGTTAAAGGACACAGACCTAAAAGGTGTAAAATAATATATAGAGAGTACATAGTGACCACAGAACAATATTAAATTAATGAGTGTGAAAAACAATTATTCTAGTTGGTAACACTGTGATAAATTTGAGAAGAGCTGGATTGTCCAGGTTTCTTGAGGATTGAATTCTATTAATTATTTTCTTGACATTCCAGTTCCTGGTAGTTCATCTAAATGGGAGGAAGTTCAGTCCAAGGCCCGACACCTGCTGCTGAACACATTTGGAATGTACAAGTGCTCTGTCCAGCTTCAGAGTTACAAACAGGAAACGAGCAAAACCTGCGCAAGTTGTCAGAGTTCCAGTGCCTAATTTCATATGTTTTGGGAACTGCTGCCTTATTCTTTATCTTGTAGTCAAAGACTGAGAGCAATAAATGCAAAATTAAAATGATCAAATAGAAATCATTAATATGTGGATTTGTACCATGTAACATGCAGCAGGGAGAACTGGTGCTGCAAAAAGTGCAGTGGTTGCCCTACAGAACATGCATTTCACTCTATCCCTTGTACTGGTTTATCCAATTTATTATGATTTTGAGACAAAGCTGTTTTCAGATTATTGTTTACAAACTGCAACGTGGCTCTGCAGATACCTCACAAATTACAGTCCATATTGTCCTTCAATAATATGTACCACAAAGTACCTGCACTCCAAATGGAGCATCAAGTATTCAGTATTTCAATTAAAGTCTCTAATGTTGATCATGCCAGGGTTCCATAATATATCATGATCCCTGAATTCATTATACAGTATTTTTGCAATAGTAATTTTCATACAGTATCTTAAACCATAATGCATACAGTACTAGTTGAATTCTTTTGGAAACTGTCTCTTTGGAGACACTGCAAAATACAGAATTCACTATACCCAGACCAGAAAGTTAGCTTTAATCTGGGCACTCAGAGATCCAGACAGGAAGATCCTTGCCCAGACTTCTGGTATTTAACTGGAGACCTGACACTGGACCCAAAGTGTTTTAAGTGATCAGTTATCTTTAATGTATTTTAGAATAGGGTTTATACATTAGAAACAGGTTATTTATTTTACAAAGTTTTGACTTGCAAGATGAATTTATTATTAATAATATCTTGAATGTCAACATTTGATTCACATTAAAAGGCCAGTTGATTAGCACGCATTCTAATTATAATTAATAAATGTCCTGTAATTGATCATTTTTCCATGATTGTTTTGTTTTAAAAGAAAAGTCAAATGATAGAAACTATGCTTGATGTGGAGATACTCCCAAACACAATCTACAGACATGTAAAATACATGCATCTAACAGGAAAGAGTTTTAGATATGTACTATTCCCTCAGTCACAGATCTCTGACCTTTTTTCATCTTTGCTTTGAGCACAGGATGGCAGTATCCCGACAGGAATGCCTCTGCAATAGCAGTCCCCACTACTTGGCTTTATGAATAAAGCAAAATCCAAGCAAGCTCAGTAACCTAATGGTGCTGGACAACAATATCATAATATTGTTTTCGACAATAATATAATGACCTACAGAGGTAGAAAGGCCTTTTCTTATTCATAGAGAGATGAGGCAATTTGAAAAGACTATTTATTCATCCGGACACCTTGAAGTTCACAAAACTGAATTGCTTAGTCTCATGGTGGAATCCCTGTACTTTGAATGTACATGGGATGATAAAACCTGACACTGAGCTATTATCAAGCTCCAATTTACACCTGCTTCTGAAGTAATTTCCATTGAAGAAGCTAAGCGCAACAAGAATATGACCTGCAGAGTTCAGAAGATGGGAAGAACTTGGCTTCAAATATTTTTTGCTTATTCTGTACTTTGATCTTTATGCAGAACTTCCACTGACATCAAAAGTAGTTCTCTATGTGGATCAGAAAGGAAAATTTTTGCCCAATAATGGATATTGTGATACTCAGCTGTGAATACTTAAGCTATTGCCTGTTTTGAAACTTGCTAGGGTTTCACATATTCATCAGGCTCGTTTATACCTGCAATTGGTTGTAACAATCTTGGCTTCTTTTCTCCCCTTTTTTGAGGTAGGGGTCACATGATGAGTTTTTATTGGTGAAAACTGACAGTACAGTATTAATTTGGACAAAGTACACATAACACTGGATTATGTTTATGTCTGTTCTGGTAAGAAGTGGGAACACTTCAGTACAGCATGGGAGCACATACAGCTCAGAGGCAAAGTAGCACTGTACTTGGGAAGTTAATGCTTCAATACAAACACTATCATTAATTAAGTCATATCACAGTTCATGAAAAATGTGCATCCTGTCCTTACAAACTTACTGGAAAAAAATACCACAAACAAACAACAGGTATTTTGCACATACTAATACTCAAATAGGTTTTAATTAAATTGGGGTTTACAATTGATGTAATTAGAAGTTGAAGTACAGTAGACATGTATTGTATTTGGAGTTTTTTAATAATTTACTACACATTTGTTTAATTGAAGAAAAAAGCAGAAGTGTGTTGCTTTATTGTGGGTTTTATTAAATCAATTATTAAACTTCACATTGCTGTCTTACATTTATTTGTATTGCTATCTCTTGTCATTATCTTTGATTCTTACAGCAGCTGTTTTTTGAAATGTCTGAACACTCAAGCTTAACTCAGTTTGGAGATGCTATATATAGAATGAATTATGTCTCCCTCTTCAGTCAGAAGAATTTAAGTCTTGTTATTTCCCAAGCAATAATTGCACTTTAGAAAATATAAGCTGACAAAGTATGGTGAAGGATCAGCCATAAAGCGACTGGCAAAACATTCTTGAAACCCTACATTAACCCTTGAGGGGCCCTTGTTATCAAGGTCTATAGACTGGAAGGAGTTCAGAGAAAAAGCAACAGAAGTTGAAATGAGAATAAAGAATAAAAGAGTCAGTGCTCAGGGAGGCTCTGAAGCATACATTCCCTGTATTAAGGTCTAACTAAACTCACATGGAAATGTATATCTGTGTGGCCTACCTCTAATCCTTTTCTTATTCTTTTTGAATTATTCAGGGCACAGGTTGTCTGGCACTGCTAAGTTTAATCTAAGAATCCAGTATTCTTCTGAATCTGCTATTAATCAGCATCAAAAGGAATACGCATATTTTCACTTATAATACTCCAAGTGATGGAATAAATGAGCACAACAGAACTATAAAAATAACCAAGTAGAAATAATCAGTACACTTACTTACTTATAAGGCTAGAGAAATACTCAGAAAATAACATTGATTTGCAAACAAACTACCAGGAATTTATGATCTAATACACAGTAACAGTACTCTGGAAGCATAAGTGACTATAAAAGAAGTTATTTTTATAGACATTGCAAGGTCATTTTCAGTACCAGCTTAGAGGAGAGGGGCCTTAGTATAAATAAGAATAAGGTCTAATGTCTTTCCAAGCAGCTCTCCAGCACATCCAGATTATTTTACATGGCAAAGATCATCTACACTCTTACACCATTCTTTTCCTTCTACAAAATCCTCTGCTTGAAATGAAAATGCATTTACTTAATGGGATTTCTCTCTAACCAAGAGACTTGTAAGATTGGAGCAGGTTTCCACAAGTAGTATCCCTGCTTTCCACAGCAGTGCTGCAATGCTCTTGCTGACTGAACAGCTGAAATCCTGTGAAAATTCTGCCACCTCTAACAGTCTACATTGGGAAGAGATTTTTCCTTTCTTAATCTCTGATTGTCACCCATCCTTTTCTAAAGCATAGATACAGCTTTGATGACAACCTACTCCTATGAGTCAATGAAGCATTTTTATATCGAGTAGACTGCAAACCCTCACATCCCACTCTTCTATTCTGAAATGTTCTTATCCTAAGAAGAAAATTAACAGAAACCCATCTTGTTTCTTAATGTTTTCCTTGCTTAATTCTGTGGGGTTTTTTGTTTGGGTGGTTTTTGGTTTTGTTTTTTTTTTAAACTGTGTTGACATTTAGTCTCTTCAATACCAGCAGCATTTCTTTCTACACCAGCAGAATTACCATTTAAAATGTCATACCTGAATCTCATCTTCAATTACTTTACTACTGTACGTATCTGCTATTTCTTGCAGAATCACTCCCAACTGGCAGAATGACTAAGAAAAGCAGTAGGCTAGCATTTAAAAGTAGTTTTCTGACATAAAATAAAAAAACCCCATAAGACACCCACCAACTAATGAGCGGTAAGTCTTTTGTTCAGGTATTTGGCAGAATCTCATGACAACACTGTGGTGATGCTGCCTAGAGCAGGGCTGTTAAGTATTATTTCTCTCTACAGATACAAGAATTTCATAAATGAAGATAGGTTGTTGGGTAATTAGAGATGATATGTACTGCAGCAGCTTCCTAGACTTCAATAAGCTAGTCCATTGCCAGAGAAGTTCCCTTGAGTTTTCAAGGGGAGGGGACAATTCACTGTAAATACCCAGCTCATTTCCCTCTATCCATCCAAAACTGCATCGCCAAGCTCTTTTTTCTTTCTGGTTGCTCCAAGCACATTCGGTTGTTACAGGAGTTAGCACACCTAGCTCAAATGTCACGTTCCATCAGCACTTCGCATTACGCCACCACTCTCTGCTTCTCTCACCTCATTTTCTTGCGATACTCTACCCTCTCCACAGTTTCACTAATAATGTCCAGCTTGCACCCTGTGCACCTGCTGTTTACGTGGTCACTAGGAGCTTCTCATGCAGCACGGGGTGTGAAACACCCCCAACTTGTAAGGCCTGTTCTATTCAAATACATGCTTGCCCAAAGTCCGTTTCCTCTTTGATCTCTAGATGAAAAAAAACTTCTAGCCATCAAGTTGCTAACTCACAAGGAAGACCTAATCTGAAAGCCTCTAGATTCACTTTCTACCTTAAAAAAAATAAAACAAATGTCCTTCATCTTCCACACCCTTAATCCCCTTTCCAGCTTCACCTCATCTTCCCCTTCTTTGTAACACATCATGCCGGGCACTAATAGATACTCTCTGTGCTCTGGAGCTAGCAAATCCCCTTCTGTTCTACTCTTCTCATTCCATTTTCCATGGCTGAATGCTCTGGGAAGGACCATACATGCTCTTTCGTTCTGTGAAACACCTGACACAACTTTGGAAGCTGCTAGAATAAATACTTACCTTTTCTATTTGCTGCTATCCAGCTACCACAGCAATCTGCTCTTATAATGCACACATACCTGCCTTCTATGTTTACAGCTGTAAAATAATGACATCCAAATCAATATTTTTGCTCTTCTATCTCTATTTTCCTTTTCTCCATCGTGTTCTGCTTTTTTGTCTCAGTATCACACAGTTTCAAAATGACTAGCGCTAAATGTACGGGATAAAATAACTTAATTGCTTTTATTACAGTTATGAAGCATTTACACCTTTTATGGCATCAATTTCTGTAGGAAAAAAGTATTTCATAAACACAAGCATAATTTTATCTATATGATGACAGCTTTATGATTTCCTTACTATTATACCCGGTGAAAAGATAAGTTGTTTTTCTGATTGTGACTAGCCAGTACATGAGTGTACATAAAACCAGTTAATGCTATCTGTCCAGAGCGTGTTTCACATTAAACTCAGTACTGATATATACAGGGATTTTTTATTAAGCTGATGAATACATAAAAGCAGCCAGATGCCAAGCAGACAAGAAATATGCTTTTGTCTCAGGTGCATTAAAAGCACCCAAGTCCCTGCACTCTTCCTATTTCTTTTTCCCCAAAACACAAACACAGAAATTATCTAATAAATGCCTAAATAAATTGATGAGATGTAAATGTAAAAAATAGCTATTTAATTCTAGTAACTGGCCTTTTGAATTACAATAGATTTTTTGCAAAAAACACCATAAACAAACATTTTCATAGTTAAGATGATGCTACATATTTGAACCTAGCATACAATTACTCTTGATTTTTTTTATAGATTTCATGTGTTCCCTCTTTCCAAGCCCACTGTAAGAACAAGTCTGACACAAAACTACAAATACTCTCCCCTCTGAACTGTCAGCCTTCAAGGCCTTTCCCGAGTTTACCAGGAGATGGTGCACTAGTCCCAGCTTTAATAAACAGAGCTGTGTACTGAATATAACTATTCAAACTTCTACTTTTCAAAGGAATATACTTTGTTGCAAATTTAAAAAAAGTCTTATTAGTAAGTAAAAAAAAGTCTTAATTTCTCCTAAGGATAACACACGGGATTTAACTTTATCATGGATGCAATAAGGAAAAGCACAAACCTAGCACATATTTGCTAATCAATTACTGGGAAGGGCTTAAGATACTTCTTAAAGGCCTATACAGGTAAATATCATGGAATACAACGTGCAAATGCCTCCCTCCAGTTCCAAGTATGTAATAAAAAAATTGTATGAGTGGAAATTAGTTGTAGCTATGGGTATCTGAAATGCAATTAGAACAAATTATATTCATTAATGTAAACAATATAAGTTATCATGCAAGCCCTTTGTTTCTATGAAAATAAGTATTGCTTCTTTGGGGCGCTGAATTCATGTTTCCAGGACAACAGATACTTCCATCTGAAACTATCTGCTTTTTTATAAAGGATCTGATGACACTTCCAATCAGAAACATACACAGAGGGAAGCAATTTTGTTTCAAAATAGGCAGATACAATTATAAATGTAGAATATCATTGTGTTTACACACTGCTGCAATTGCAAGTATAATGTTGTCTTTTGATCTAGTTGAACAGGCTTCACAGAGAGAAAATACAGATGGCAGAGGCTGAAAAACTCAGAACCACAACTTCCTTCCAGTAAGTCTTCTTTCATTTCTTCAAGCTATTAAGCAATTCTGTATTTTCTACTTCTGCAGAAGACACACACCTCCAATTGGAAACGGAAATTGCCCAACCAATTACAGACACTGGTTTCTTTCTGCTTAGATATTTGCTTTAAACGTAACTTAGATGGAACAAATTATGATGGTTTTCAGGCAGCCTAGCTGCTTGGACTTGCCACAGAGCAAAGGTCAAGTCGTATCATAGGAAATTTAAAAGAAAGTATTTCTTTGCATACCAAAAAGTTAAAGGGCCATGTGCAGTGATCTGTAAATGAAGATATGTTTTAGATACACTCACTTGTGGATAGCTATGCAGGATATCACATTAAATTAGATCTATTAACTGTCTTTGTAAAGCAGCAATGAAAGCAGAATATTATTCTTCCACACTTGGACTTACTACATCTGAAGGTGCTCTGGAGGAATGATTGAGGGAAGAGGTAATCCCTGATTTTAGCTATCAGAGATAGAAAGAAACAGCTCACAGAGCAGGAGTAATAACAAAATTAAATCCTACTAATAGGCCCACCAACTGCTATGGCTAAGTAAGAGTATTCATACTGCAGTTTGGTTGTGGTGGTTTTTCTTGATACTTTGTTGATGCTACAAGGTGTGTTTGTGTACAAAAGAGGAAGGAGGAAAGAAAACAGATAAAGACAGATCATGTGGGTACTGGAGCAACTGAAAAACATTAGACTCCATTACATTACCATGCAGCCAACTATGGAGCATACTTATATTTCTGGATCAAATTGTGGTGGTCACAAATGAAGTCAGTACCAATTTCTTTTATAGATTGCAGCATTAGTTGATCTGTTGTGCAGTTCAACTAGGATGTCTGATGTTAGTCATTTTTCTCTTAAGCAAGGTACGTTTTACCCATCTAGCCCACACCACACACATACATTACTGATGCTAAGAAAAAAAAAAAAAAATAATTGGAGCGTTACCCCCATCTCCCTTCTTTGTTGGGTTGCCATATTTTTATCTCCTTAGTGAAGAAGAAAAAAGCCCAATAGGTAAAGAAGTTCTCTTAGCTTTTGACTTTCGTAACTCTGATTACACATTTCTTCAACAAATGCTCATCTCTAGCTGCAGTAATACCTTTGTGCTTTAGTGTTTGTTATTGAGGAATGTACATTACATGTGTGGTACAGCCAAACAGACAACTGTGAGGATTTCTAAAAACAGATAGGAAGGTCAAACGCTTTGGTTCTTTATTGAGTGAATCAATCTATGACTTAGACGGCAATTTTGTTTATTTAAAGCACTCGCCCACAGAGGATATATACATACACCTATCAAAAAGTGATACGCTCAACACACACCGCAAACAGAAACTTCCATGTATCACCCTGTTCTGCATACTACAACAGCTTCCTCTTTGAACTAATACACATAGAGGAACTTGAGCAAAGACATGCCTGATCCTTAAATGTTTTTATTTCTCTTAAGGAGAGAATTTTCAAAAAACACGTACTAGTACATATACATCAACCACTAGAAGTTTTGTTATATTAATTCCATGCCCCCCTGAAATCAGTATAAAAACATTCCCATAACTTCAAACTAATTTTATTTTACATCTACTTTGCACAACATGGTATTGTAATATTAAAATTATGGCTAAGAGTTTGGCAATGAGGTAATGAACAGGACTGCAAGTCATCATGACTGGGATTTTGCTGTGTATTTCTGCTTTTGGGAGTAAGGTGGATACCGCAGTCTAAGCCAAACTCTGTTTTCTGACCATAGCAGGTTTCATTCAAAGCACTTCACAAGAGGAAAAATAAAAGACAGTAAAGGCAGCATAATGCTAATGTATCATTTAATAATGCTGACAGCATTGGCAGCATAATGCTAACAGTAATTTTAAAAAATATTCAGGCTTTACTGAATTAGAAAGTCATACAGCAGGAGGGAGAGATGCATCATTAAATGAAACATTCTTAACAGCTTTAATAGAAAAACTGTTTTCCCTTTGTTTTGATATAGTGAATCAGTGATTTATTACAAGTAGATGACTTTGCTTTTCTTTGGCAAACTGATAAGATTTTCCTGTTACTACCGGGGATTACAACTATCTGGATTTTCTGCATTTACTTCCTTGTTCGTGCAGTAGCAGCAAGTCTGGTAAAGGATGGTGTTATTAGTTACTTGCCTACTGCAAATACATTTATTTCAATTAAAGAAATGCCAACAGGAAATCAAGAATGAGAAAGTTTTCCTAAAGTTGAAAGCTTAAACATATTTATTTACACTTAAGAAATTTTTCAAATTTGTGTGGCTTTCTGACCTCTCAGCTAATCTGTTTGTATCCACAGCTACCCCCATTTGCCCTCTATACATCACACAATGTAATATTGTGTTGAAATAAACTGCATCTGTTAATGCATCATGTTGACCCTACATGAATTTTGCAATTAAAAATCCACATATTCTACAATACTGAAACAGGAAGACAAAGAACTTCAGCTTTTCACAAACACTGTGCTGTTAACAATCTGTGTAACAATCTAGTGGGGTGATAAGGTGGGCATTCCTCACTTACACTCACAACGTGCATCAGTCCTTTCCAAAGATGAAATACAGTTCTGTGCAAAAGGCCAATGAAGCACTCGAGCCCGCAGTCACTAGCAGTCCACTTCTGGTCTACCAGAACAGATTGGTCTCATGCCAAATACCAAACAAAAGAGTAAAATGATAAAAAGTAGCTTGAAAACCAAAGAGTCCTGGAGAACAGCTGTAACCATAAAGTGGAATGGCAGGCAGCTCTGCCTTGTGACTGCATCATTTAATACATGTTCCTTTACGCAATGCCGACTGGATTGCTACAGAGCTCTGGTCCCCGCAGTCTATTTTTGGTGCTGTATCCTATTGACTTTTCCTCCTGAGTCTGTAGATCCTCAGTTTGCCACCATCTGGTAACAACAGTGCCTGTGCAGAATTCCCACTCACTTCAGCAGGGAATTCTGCTTAAAAAAAAAAAAATCAATTGCTGTGAAAAAGTCCCAAGTTTAAGAGCTATCATCTCCTGGCCCTGCTTCAGCAACACTTGGGGTCAGTGAAGTCAGCAAGTCTGGCTGACTGAGAGCTAAGTGAGTTTGAACTTAAAGAAATTACATTTTCCAATTTACTCAAAAAGCGAAAGAAAATACACAAATGAAAAAGCTGTTTCACAGCTGTTGCCTGGACTGCAACTATCATGGTCTGCAAGGCTACAGGAACCCTGATGATTTATAGTGCTTAGGATTAAAAACTGCCAGACCACTTCATGTTTGGAGTTACAGAACATGAACAAGTTATTTTGCCATTTTCTTGTAAGGAAACAACCAGATGAATCAAATTTCAGTAACAGAACAGCTCTTACTCAAGGCAAGAAATATTTTGATGGACATGGGTAGGGAACACACAGTCTCCCATAATATTATTAGCAGACACGGCCTTTATTTTTCTGCAGTAGCAAAATTAAGAGATAGCTTTCAAAGCAATGGACCCTACCAACCAACATAACGTTAATATGTTAACAAATTTAAAGAAAAACTGCAAATGTTTTTATGTGAGTCTACTAAAAGACAATGCATGCTTATGTATGCGACTCAAATTTCTTTTTTTCCAAATGGAAAGATAATTCTTAAGTATTTACTGTTATTTATGCATATACTGAAAATCTATCGACTCCTGCTTGAAGAGTTTACAGACTACGCATCCTTACTGTTACTAGTAAGGCTCCTCTTTTTTTTTTTTTAAGAATCATCCCAATGGTGCATTTATTACAATACCATCAGCATAAATAAAACAAAGCAGAACAGGGTGGAAGGAAGAGGAAAACACACATTACAAGCAGGGCCTTTTTTGCTTAATTTCTGAGTTTCAATCACCAGCCTAATTATATTCTGATCTACTCATTTTACATGTGTAACTTCCTAGAACACAGTGCAGGTGTACTAATAAATAGTAGCAACAATAAAAATAAATTAGGCCAAGAAAATTCTAAGATTTCCTGATGTGTTTGTTTTGGTGGGCGAGGCAGAACGAGATTTGGCAAGAAGAAAAGATGTGTCAGCAAGGGAAAGAAGGAAGGATTCTCAGTAGAAAACAGGGAGGAGGGTGTGGGAGACAGAGAGCAAGTAATACCAGAGTCTAGTACAGTCCAGATCAAATGCTTCAAGTTGAAGAAACTGATTTTTCTCTGCTTCTCAGCTAGTAAAACTGGAAGCACATTTATCTGAATTTTAGCAGACATGCACAAGCACTTTCGAAACTTTATAGAAACAAGGTCACAAAGATGACTAGCTTTATATTAAAAATGCTGCATCACGAAGTCCAAATTATTTATACAGAACACTTTTTAGGGAACGTTACATGTGGTCAAATCTTGGCCAAGAGCAGCAGAAACGTATCATCATCCAGGACAGGCACACACCTCCAAGCCCAGCGCCAAGGTACCGCTGCGGCAGGAGGCCCAGCACCACACGCGGCCTGACTCTGGCCCTTGCTGTCACTGGCTGCTATGCAACCCGTCCGGTTCACCAGAAGCCACAAACTATACGTGCGCAAGCCAGGACACTTGACTGATGCATCCCAGAGACTACAGACACGCAGCCCGAAGAGCAGCGGCCTGCCGTGAACAAGGCAGTGTTCAGCACCACGGGAGGGCCACGGCCATGGCCCACAGCACCTGCGTGACACATTGGGCCAAACCTTGCAAGTCTTCAATGAAGAGAAAACCAAACCGAGCCTTTTGTGCATGCTCCCACTGCTAACAGATGAGGGTTTTTTAAAATTATTTTTCCAGACTGGCTGCATCACCTAGTATGTGGCCTATATGCTGAAGGCCAGGCAAATTATTTCTAGGACTCTCACTTGCTAACACAGCCCCACGCCAATTAAAGCTCTGCCATCCCCCAACACCCGAGTTACAGTTTTCTTACAACCCCCTCATTCACCACACAAATCCTTTACCTTGCAGACTGTTGAGTACCTAGGCAGCACACTACCACAGGAAGAGCGCTCAACTCCTCTAACCACACACCTGGAAATCTGACATTAACACAAAACCCGGAGTGGGAGGTTTGCTTTGCTTGTACCTGTTTTTTTTAGCAAGAGAGAGGCCTTCTCCCCGCTGCAATAGCCAGCGCTGCTGAAGGCTCACAGGCTTTAGGCGGCCCCACAGGCGCTCTGAGAGCGCGCTCCTCAGCGGAGGCCCGAGGGGGGCGGGGGGGGGAAGGCAGATGAGGCGCTGAGAAAAGCCCCCCGCCCCCGCGGGCGGCCCGGCGCCCCCTCCAATGAGAGGCCGCGGAGGGAGACGGCACGGGCGGGAAAAGCGGGGGGGGGGGGGGCGCGGCCGCCTCGCGCTACCTCACAGCCCCGTGGCCGCGGGCGGCGGCGGGTGGGGGCTGCGGGGCAGCTTTTCTCTCCTGGCGGCGTCGTTCGTCACAGGCCCCTGGCTGTCCGCGTTGTATGACCGCACGTCCCTCGTGAGCCCTGCAGAAGGACACTACATCCCCATTACCAGCTCTGCCCAGAACATACGTGACAAGGTTATCTAAAAGTAAAAGCTAATTAAACGAAAATCCTTTGGTCACCAGGTCAAGGTACAGCATAAATAGGGTTGGTACAGCCGCCGTGAAGTGCGCTGTAAAGGTGTGTGATCTTTGATCCGGGCGAGGCGCCACAGGAGAACGGCTCTTTGGACTTCCCTTGAAGGGTGCAGTTGGCGGTGATGGCTGTTGACGGTGGGAGATCGCTTTCAGCAAACAACCTGCCCGCTCTCTATTCACATCGGCACCTGGAGGTCGATAGTTACTTATTCCAGCTGCAGGGAGCCGAGTCCACTGCCTCGCAAACGCTTTATTTCCATCTCAGTTCTACTTTCAGGTGATCTCGTTATCTTGTGCGCTCCCCGCCCGGCAGGGATGTGCTGTACAGCAAAGACTGCAGACGGCAAATTAGAACTGTGCTGAGTAGCGTGGCTGTTTGTTTAATCTGAAAGCTTTTTTGGGAAATGTCCAACACCAAATATTGGCTGGATCCAGCAAATCATTCCCATTACTCTTGTTTGTTTTCTACACCTAGTCCTAGGGACAACCACCCTCTGCACTGAGGGAGACAGATGATAACTGCGGGATGAACAATTTTCTTTAATGATTACATCAGGCCCCTCTGTAAGTTACTATTTTCTACAGAAACCACACGCACCAATGAAGTAACTAGATAGCATAGTACTATACTAATAGCATCTTGCAATACAGAAATGCAGGGGGTAGGGGACATCAGACACAGAAATGCTGACACCAGGGCTATCAGATGAAAAGAAAACCAAATCAAAACTACAGCATGGCTCTTGGATAACCACAATGATGCCAGATCTGCGGTTAAGGCCTTTAAGTACTATTGTAGTAACAAAAATTAGTAATTAATGATAGCATGTATACTGCAGAAAGTAACCTTCTATTCTTCCAGAAAGTTATTTTACAGACTACTTGACAGCCACCTGCAGTTAGAAAAGCATGACCATAGATTCTAATAATGCATTTCTAATGGTGATTAGAACCATTAAAAAACATTTCTAATGGTTTCTAATCTATATTTGAAACTCTAACAAGCCAGTGAGCATTTTAATTTAACTTTTTAATTAAAGTTGGAAGTGATACAGTTCCATGGAAAAGTACTAGACAGTGTAAGCAAAGATAGTGATTGTTAAAAACAAACAAACCAACCAACCAAAACCAAAACCAAAAAGAGAATGGAGTAGGAGACAAAATGGAGAGAACAGAATGGAGAGAAGGAAGAAAGTTGCTGTATTATTTCAACAGCCTTAAATTGTCCATGGAATAAAAAGTCATGGGTTTGCCTAAGACAGGACATGGAAGTCTTACTGTTCTCATAAAAGTCAGCTCATAAAATTCAGCTAATTAAGTCTTTACTGTCTTAACTCTGATGTTTGTAGAATAAGGAAACATTTGGTATATTGCTTTATAGATTTATGTTGAGTAGTTGGGGGGCAGATACAGTAATTTTTCTTGGTGTGCTCTACTTCCAAGAAAAAAACCTCGCCTATGCAGGAGACAGTATTTTTAGGGACAGTATAAGAACACACAAAATTGTCCCAAGAACTTTAACAATACTCAATCTTTTTGAAGTGCAGAAAAACTTTTTGATTTCTCACATTATGTGAAAACCCTCCCCACAAATCTACATTAAAAAAAAAAAAGGAGCGGCTAACAAAGCAAAACATTCTATTACCTTAGCTATTATGCTTCAGGACAGGATGAGAGAAGCAACAACCTGTGACTGATGGCAGTCACACTGCTTAATGTGCTACTGCAAGACACCACTGGAAAATAGTTAAGTACAAAAATTACATAAAAATGACTTACACTTATTTCCCTAATGTTGACAGATACTTAGGTCATAGTATTTACAGACCATACAAGTGATTTACTGAAGAACAAACTAATTTAATTCATGCATCAACTCAAGAGCACAGCACTTTTTATTTGATACAGTCCAGTAAAACTACGGAAATACAGAATAACTTACAGAAAATATTTTAAAATGTTTCTCTATTAAGATACTTAAAACTTGTATTCTGTGGAGCACTGGATTTTTGTGGTTATATGCTGTCCAATCATCTTGTAATGTCATTCCTTAACATGAAAGCTAAGAACACATTCTCAAGTCTTGTAGTTCCTCTTACTCTTATACATATATACTGCTGAGTCATCCTTACTTGATAAACAAATATTTACGCTGCATCTGCACACAAGTATGGGATAAAATAGCATTTTAACTTTTTTTTTCCCAGCATCAACAAAGCTGAATAAAACAAAGCTTCTGAAGCCAAGGTACCTTAAAATTCATGAGACAGCTTTACTAGTTTAAGTTTTGTCTTTGCTGCAGCAGAGTAATCTAAAGCACTTCATTATTTCCCACTTACAGGGACTTTCTCCAATTAGGAGTTGTTTCACTTTTGCTTTCTTCCTCAAAGAAAGTAATATGCATTCTGCAGATCCATTGTAAAAGAAACTGTGTAATATATTGTGAAACTGCTTGGAAAGGGACACATACTGAAAATATCCACAAAAGGACTGTTCTACCACTGGATGCATGTATTGCCTTAATTTACTGGGGGTCTGTCTGCCCATTACATTCTTTCCCTGGCCAACCCATAAGAAAACACACAGATGCTTAAAGAGGAACTGTCTCTTCATAGAATCATCGTAATTTTAACCTGTTATTTTCTCTTTGTTAAAGCAAATGTCCCTAATAGCATGTATCTAGAAATGTTTAAAAATATTGCTAGCTGTGCAGTACATTTGAGCTTGCACATGAACTACCTTGCATAAAAAGAAATTAACATTACGTAATTAGTTTTGGATAATGCAAGTTTCCTAATTCTAGTAACGTTTTCTAAATTTAAACACTATCAATATTTAAACACAACAGAAATGATCTGATTTCCAATTCCCTTTTAGCCACGCTTAATTCTTGTGTTCTAATCCTGCAGTCTCAAATATACTCTTAAATAACCTATTGGACTCCTCAGTGGGTTAAGGTGAGCGCAAGTATAAGTTTTAGTATTAGCAGCAGAACACTAGTTTTGACTTAAATTGTCATCACAGCTAATATAGAAAATTAATTCAAGTATACTTTATGACCATGTATGTTGCCATACAAAGGCATCATCTGGCTATGATGACTATTTGGTCTGTATACAGCATTGAAATACAGTATAGAGAGGGAGCACACCAGGAATCCTAATGTACAAGGGCTTTGGGGTAATTTCCATTTATGGAATTTACATGGAATGTTGTAAAAATTTAAAATATACTTTAATAAAAAGATATAAAACTACAAAATTAATGTATTTTGAGAAAAACGAAATTCTACAAAAAGTCTGAATGCTTTTTCCATCTATAATTACCATCTGAATATTCAACATTTGACATCATGCCTACTGAAAATGAATATTTGAGACAGATTTTTGGACTATGTGGATGTTGTATGCCAACTTCTAAAGCAACATGAAACTCCTCATCCAGAGTCCAAAAAATGTAGGGAGACCCTAAAAATGTAGCAGAAGCATTTCCGCACACTGATTTCAGTAGTCAAGTTTGTGCAGAAGTGATTCCACTAGATTCATAGGGTACCTTTTTTGAGGCAACAGAAGCTTGTTACTTCGTAAGCTTTCTGACACTTTCCAGCTCTTCTATGGGTTTCCATTTCTGATGGATTGTTAATAGCTGGAAGAAATTAAAAGGAAAATACGAATGAAATTAGCAAAATCCCAGTGAGCATTTGCTCTACTCCCACCCCCCTGTATCATACGTCAATTTATCAGTGAAGAAGGATTTCTAGTAGCTTTACATTTTCCTTTAGAAGTACGCAAAAATAGCAACTGATGACATATTAAATAATTTGTTGAAGAAAATCACTTGGATATTAAATATGTAATAATGCCAAATAATTTTATTTTTCCTTATCCTAGATGCTCCACTAAACTAAGATTTTTTTTTCCTTCAGGCTGCAGTACTCAAAAGCATTCTTAGTCAATTTCATAGTTCAGGAACAAGGCAAAGGTAAACAGCATTTCCTCTACACTCCAAGTTTCCACTGTTATCAATGGAATTGAGTAAATGGATGTTGGGGGAGGGGGGGTACACCAACCAGAAGTATGTCATAAATTCAGGATCAGACCTAGAATGTAATAGCTGAATCCCTATCATTAATACAGGGAAGATACTTTACATAAAGTTATGAATTAAGCAGTTCCACTTTTAAATAGATAATACGTCAGCTTCACATTTGTTTCCTCACTAATATTTTGCTAGTTCTTACACATTTAAACAAAGTTATTATGTTTGAAATATATGCTGTTTGTACTGACTATATTATTTGTACATGTTACCTTCTGAGGCTTGGTAGGCTCAACAGTTTCCCATGGTTCTGGATTGCCAGTCTTGTTAATGCTGTAAGAGAAGATAAACCAAAACAGGTACTATGTTTTAGGGTGTGATCTTGCATACATTTTTCTTATATGAGCAGTCTATTGTCAGCAGAACTATTCATGTAAGTAGTTTCCTGAAACACAACTTTACAAGTTTGGGCATTTCTCTTTTAAATTTTGGGTAGGAATTCATGATGGCTTGCTTTATTTGCAGCTTCCAAAGCACCAAACAAGCCAACATTGTTCAAGTATAATGTGTTATCATAAGACAAGCAAGCTGAAAAGCCAAAACTGAATAAAGACACAGAGAAAAAGTAAGGAGATTCTTACCCTGACAGCTAAAATGCCTATTCCAATCACTTTAAAGTAAATATAAAAATTCCCCAAAGCTTAAAGAGTATAGGACTTAGCTCCAATTATCAGCCAAGCCATTAAAATATTAACTTATTGTAAGTTCATATTATCAAACGCTGTTCTTCATATACAAGTCAATAGCCTGGCTGCAACATATCTGCATGTCATCTACCTATCTGATTATCTGAAGTTCTTCAGAAGAACATTTAAAACCTATTACACCTAAAGCAAAGAAAAAATATTAAATAAAAAGTTAGGAAATAATTTGGACTACGCTCCAAATTAATTAATTTTTTCAGTATTCACAATCTGCAAATATCTTAGTCATTACTAGTAGTAGTCCGGAACATCGCCACAGATTTTTATTTTTTTCTTTTGGTGCAAAACATGATGCTCCGATACCTCCGCTGAACAAAAAACGGTTAGGGTAAACTCCAAGCAATAAGTATTTTGCTTACATCACATCGGATTTGCTGAACAGGGAATAGACAGAAAAAGAGAGCGCCCCAACTGCTGCAAAGGACACGACTCCAACCAGGGGAATGAGCTGAAAGACAAAAAACGGAGAGCTGAAGAACTAGTGTCCTGGCTACAGAGCCATGAATAGGGGCAGCGAGGGTTACAAGGAGCTAAGGTGTGATTACCTGTTACGGTACATTACCCCTATATCACTGTTTGCACCACCTCACTTCCAACGCGTGGTTTTCAACTTACACGCGTCCCCCGCTCTCACCATTTCCTCTATAAGGTGCTCGTGATTACATGGCATCCCCTCACCGACGGGGGTTATCACAGACCCAACGCCTCCGGCAAACTTACTTCTTTTTTTGCTTTTAGTATCTGGAAGAAGCTCGTGTTCATCCTCGCTGCGGTCTGCGGACCTGGAGCAAACGGTTCCCTGTTACCGCACCCCGGCTGCGGGGCCACCCCGGCTGCGGGGGAGAGGGAGGACGCCCCCGTTACCTGGCAGAGCGGAGAAGAGCCGGCAGCGCTTCCGACGGGCACCAGCGCCGGGGCAGCGCGCTCCCCGCCTTTTATACGCCCGGCAGCGCTGCCTATGCCCCAACGCAGGGAGGCGGGACGCCCGCCCGCCCGCCGAGCCGCCCCGCGCCGCCCCGCAGCCCGCAGCCCGCGCCCCGCGCCCCGCGCCGGCAGGGCGCCCCCCAGCGGCCAACGCGGGGAGCCGCCCGCGGGCCAGCAGCGCCGCCCTGCGGCCCGCGGCGGGCGGGCCAGCTCCGGGTCTCACATCGGAGGTGCCCGGAGGCAGCGGGGCATGCGGCGTGCGCTCTTCCCGCAACGCTTCTCTCCGTTACTGCGTTCCTCAGACCCTGCTTCTCCATTTCCCCTTGGTCTTCTTGTTTGTCTCCTTCTCCAGGCAGTTGCCTGAAGAACACCGTAGCTAGGCAAACGCACAGGCAAGGCCTCGGCCTGCCTCTTTTCAGAGCTCAGCAAGGTGCGTGTAGTGACCAAAACAGGAGCCCGATGTCACTCCATCCCCTTCTGCTGCAACAAAAGCTTAACCCTGGCACAGGCTCTTGTCGCCCTACTGTGTTACAATCACTTCCCAATACCCCACAGTCTGAGAAAAACTCCTACCACAGGCAGGCTGGAGGTACATGGTGCCAGCAGACTGCTCCTGTCAATCTGTTCCTACCTTTCCCTCTTGCCCACCAGAAAGCAGTAAGGGGAAGGAGAGGCTGCCTTTACTGCATGCTCTGCTGGCTTCCTGTAGCAAGGAGGGGACACGACAGGGCACAATTAGTGCGGCTGGTCCTTTTAGGGAACGAGTACAGAAGTTAAGCAGGAGCATCTTTGAAACAAAGGAGCTGACAGCATTTTGCTGTCCTAACAACTTCCAGGTCTGGCAATTCTAAAGCAATGCTCTCAAACACTGGAAAGCAAAATAGAGAGTTACCCTGAAGGTCTTCATACTTTATCTCCAGCACTACTGCTGAGAAACCTTTGGGTGTTTGGGAAGTTCACTGGTGCTGGCCTACTTGTTGCCAGCAATAAAGCAGCAAGATGGTCCTTCCTTAGGAAATGGTGATCAAAGCCACCGAGCTGGAGGGCAGTTGTTTATATCTGAACCCTTTCCTAAGTTACAACGGCTTCTACTACTACCCTTTGCCCTCTGCAGTCGCTAACCGCCTTGGAACTTCCTTTTGTGATCCTTCTCACTGTAAACGGCACTGCAGTGTAGGCCCTAGTGTCCCTGTTATGAGAAAGAAGTATTTGCTAATGGGTTTATAACTTAAGAACCTCAGCTGAAATAAGAAACTATCTTTGACAGTGGAGTGTTTTGTTCACAAGCATTTTCATGGGGAAAAGGAAAAAATAATTAAAAAACTACCTACCCTGGTAAAGTTAAAATGCACAGTTAGATACATGTAGTAACAATTTCCTTTGACTTATCTGTGTATTTAGAAGATGACCTACAAAAATATATTGTCAAAGAACGGTTGGGTGGGGAAAAGAATTCTGCAGAAAGTGTTATAAAGCAAACTCCCTTCTCTAAAGAAGAAATTATTATAATTTGAGTTGATTACAGACTTAGTATCTGCTTACTCAATCCAAAGCTTTGTACAGTAAGCAGTAACTGATCTAAAATTAGTCCCCAAACCCCAGACTCCCAAACTTACAACAAGGTATTACTAAGTTACTGACAACCTTTTCACTGCCACTATATTTTGGTATCTGCTTCTAACAAAGCAAGCCTGTGGATACACACATATAAAACACCTTACATTTTATATAGTATGGGACTTACTTCCTCCTATTTAACATTCTGAAAGCTTTTCTATTTGTTAAATATTCTCTGTCCTTTGGAGACTTCACAACACATTTTAAATTAAATACTCTTATTATGCCAATGTTTGTTCTGAAAAGTGGGACATCTACAGTAACTAAGCTGTTCCACAGTGCTTTATCTAAGTATCTCAATTACTCATTTCATCAGATGGAAACCTAGCCAAAGCAAACAAGATTTTAATTTATTCTCCATTGTTGAAATCACAGATTTTTCACAAGTGAAATTTTACTCTATTTCATATACACTGAAAACTACAGTAAGTACAGTATTAAAAAGCAGGAAAGATGTAAGCCGTTGCAAAATCTTTGCAATATATTTTACAATACCTATGCCACATCACTCCTTTTTGATTCAAGAGGCTAATTCTTGACTATAAAATTTTTCATAAAATTCCAAGTCTTTTACGTTTAAGGATGGTTTTACAGTCCTCAATGATTTTACAAAATGCTCGTGTTTTACAGCAGTTGCTTCAAGTCCATTCTCCTGCAGTGCCAACAAAGCAGCCTTCAAAAAGAAGAAGAAAAAAGAAACAACTTGAAATCTTATATTTTAAGTTGCAAAGAAGTTATTGTCAGTATTCTAAAATATTTTACATGAAACAAAATTTTAGGTAAAGCATCTGAAAACAGCATTGTATAATTTATGGTTATTTAACAATAGATAAACATCAAATAAGATTACTATAACTTTTTCATTCACTTCTTTCTCTAGATTAGACAATACATCCTTGATCACTTATATACTTGGATTTTCTTCCTAGTCTTCTCTCTTTTATACAACTTATTTCAAATACTTACGGATTTCTCTTCTCAATTTTTTTCTCTCTAGCCTTGACAGTATGTGCTAGTTTCAGCTAAAAATGCTGCAGTTGCTTGCAGTACACAGAATACAATTCATCTAGGTGTGAGCTTGGATTAGAAAGGGCAATGTGAAACAAAGGGTAGTCCAATTCCTTAACTTCTTGTAAATTATCACAGAAAGCTTCTATTCTTATTTGGCTTTTTTATTTAAAGAATTAACCCATGTTCAGTTCTTCTGTTCTACTCAGTCTGTTTATATTTGCATTACAAACTGCGAAAGAATCTGTACTACAGATGGCTTGGTAACATCTATGAGTTAGCTCTCTCCTTCCATTGAAAGGTTTCATTTACAGTTTGTTTCACAGATTAACCATCAATATTTTCTTACCTCCTTGCACAGATTCTCAATATCGGCTCCAGAGAAGAAGTGTGTCAGGACTGCCACATCTTGTAATGACACGTCAGTATCTAATGGAATTTTTTCTGTGCAGATTTTTAAAATGGAAAGCCTTCCCTGTAAATTGGTGCATATTATACAAGAAAACAAAACCAAACAAACCAGTAATTAATCCCTCTCCAAAGCAGTACCAAATTTGAAATAAGAACTAAGGAAAATCCAGAAGAGCACCAAAACCAAAACTACACACTTTTGGTGGAAGAGTGAATAAAATGCTATTAATGGAGATGATAATTACTCTTACGGTTATGGTTATCTCATATATTAGTCTGTTATTCACAGTTACTCGTTACTTCATGAAAACACAGTATTTTAGACTGAAGAGTCCATATTTGGCCTGCTTTGGATCAACTCCTTTTTGGGGGGAAGCTCAGGACAAGCAGCCACACTACCCTTGGGAACAGGGCACAAGAATGATTTGAAGCAAGGACAGACAACTTGTTACAGTACTCCTAAACTGCAGCTTGATTTTGTAAATACAGAATTATTCCACATTTTGTCTGTTTTCTATATGCTATAGTATAACTACATATACCAGTTAAAGTGTTACTGGTGTTTAAATTACAGATGTAATTATTCCTTTCTAGACTTCTTCATTGTACCTTGAGTCTGGTAACTGACTTTCAGTGAATCAACCATCAATTATTGAATGCATTATAGGAATATGCCCCCTTTGCTCTTAAAGTAAAGTATGCTGGCAATTAATACCTCTCCTTTTAAAGCCACGTATGGATTTGTAATACATCACCTTCAGATCCGGAGGTGGAATATAGATCATCTTGTCTAGCCTTCCAGGACGCAATAAGGCATCATCCAACACATCTGGTCTATTTGTTGCAGCAACTACCACAAAATCTTTGTTCAAAGTTTCCTGACACTCTAGCTGAGTAAGAGATGATATAAACAAATTAGCGCAACATGGTTAAGATAGGTATTATCTAAAGATATTAGTTAACTACTAATGAGAAAAGGGGAAAGGCAAAAAGATTATGTATCTTTACATGTAGTTATATTCCTTTCAATATTAATATTTTTTCTCTTAAGGTAAAAAAATGCCTTGGCGCAGGCCAGATCAGGTGACAGGGAAGAAATATAGTTAGTATCTGCCTTGACAATAAATATAGACTTTTCTTTGGCCAGATTGTAACAAAGACCTTTTATATGAAAAATTCAGTATCTTATAATTCCGAAACAGTTTTCTTCAATTTTCCCCCAGAGAGTATCATAATATTAAGACAGAAATTTAAATACAGAAAAGCTAATTATTAAATGTTGTGAACAATTCACTGAAAAGTCCAGCTGCAACTTTTTGTTTAAATAAGTAACTGATCATAACTGTACTGGTTTTGTATAAAGTATGTATGAGAAAGCACTGCAAATGAAGTAGGGGAAATGCTTATAAAAAGTAAGTTCAGGAAGGAACCTGTGTAATAGTAAAAATAGCACAATTAGTCTAAAAAATTACCTTAGTGTCAAGCAAGAGTTTTTTTGTGACAGAAGATGAACACCAACTAGCAATGCTCATTAGCCTGTGTAGATATTTTGTTCAAACAAAGTCCCATTGAGGAACAGTGTATGTAAAAACAGTTAGCAGCCTATATAGGGTTGTGCTGCTTTTGGCTGGGGTAGAGCTAATTTTCTTCATAGTAGCTAGTATGGGGCTATGTTTTGGATTTGTGTTGGAAACAGTGTTGGTAATACAGGGATGTTTTCGTCATTGCTGAGCAGTGCTCACACAGTGTCAAGGCCTTTTCTGCTTCTCACCCCGCCCCACCAGCGAGTAGGCTCTGGGTGCACAAGAAGAAGCTGGGAGGGGACACAGCTGGGACAGCTGACCCCAACTGACCAAAGGGATATCCCATACCATATGACGTCATGCTCAGTATCTAAAGCTGCAAGGAGGAGGAGAAAGGGAGGAGCGTTCGGAGTTACAGCATTTGTCTTCCCAAGTAACTGTTACACATGATGGAGCCCTGCTTTCCTGGAGATGGCTGAACACCTGCCTGCTGATGGGAAGTGGTGAATGAATCCCTTGTTTTGCTTTGCTTGTGTGTGTGGCTTTTGCTTTACCTATTAAACTGTCTTTATCTCAGCCCATGAGTTTTCTCACTTTTACCCTTCTGATTCTCTCTGCCATCCCACTGGGAGGGGACTGAGTGAGCGTCTGCGGTGGTGCTTAGTTGCTGGCTGGGGTTAAACCACGACAATGGTATTTTCTAAAAACTGGAAATTATGACAGAGTAGAAGAGCATCTTGTATATTTTTAAGCTTGAGGATTTTAAGTTTAGAAAGTGTGAATGCCACCAACTAAAATTTTTAGAACAATTGGACAGCATTTATCATTCTTCCTATACGGAAAAGTGAACATAAATACCTTTCTTTCCTCATCACTTTGTTCTTGACATTGGCCCTCAAGCTGTAGTTTGCTTCCTCTTCTTTCTGTGACTTTCAGCCCAATACCATCCAACTCATTAAGCAGAACAGAAAGAACCCGCTCTGAGACACCATGGCTAGTTTTGCGGTGTGACCGAGATCCCAAGATAGAATCAATCTCATCTAGGAATATTATTGCTGGAGTATTTGCTCTTGCTTGGCGAAAAACCTTTTATTTAAATATCAATAAATAAGTAAATATCAATAAAGTAAAAAGTTAATGCATACACTCTACCAGGTAACATCTATTTACATGATGATTTACTCTACCATGAAAACATCTATTTACATACACTCTGTATTTACATACTTAACTTTAAAGATAGATTCATAAATATTCACAAGAGCTGTTCTGGCTTACATTTACTACAGGCAAATTCTGCTTCTTATTTAAATTCTTAAGTGAACTGAAAACAAAAGGGTAGAAATACTTTCAGAGTTTAAAACTGGTATAATTTTAGGGCTAGATTCTCAGTTCATATAAATGTGAATCTGTTAAGCTATTTCTATTTAATAATCAGATGAGAGCTTTAACTATCATCTTTTCAGTAACAAAATTTAGGCCTAACTAGTACTTTACAAAAATCAAGCAAAAATAAACTACAGACTTTAAACAAATTAAAAAACTGTACCTGAGACAAAATCTTCTCTGAATCTCCAACGTAAGGTGAGAAAAGGTCAGCACCACTTACAGAGAGAAAGGAACAGTGGCAACTTGTGGCCACAGCCTTCACCAGTGTGGTTTTGGCACATCCGGATGGTCCATAGAGAAGAATACCCTTTGGATGAGACAGGCCCATCCTAGCAAACGCCTGAGGAAATTTCATAGGCCACTCAATACTCTGTCAATACATAAAAAAGGGATGAAATTCTTACTAACAAAACTGAAGTGCATAGGCAATCAATAAAATTACTGAGCACATTAATTCCTATCCTTGGTACGAACATTAATTTGAAATCAGAGAACACTAATTTGGTCTTCCTTCATGTAATGCCCTTCTTCTTAAAGTTTCCTCTCTGTCTCAAACAGAACAAAAGGCAGTCCTTGAAAGATGATACGCGAGAGCCATCACTGGCTACAAGTTCAGGAATGGACAAATTATCTGGCTACAAGTGTTTTTCAGCTACTAAGAAACATGCTTATTTTTGCACGATATTATGCTTGGTGGTGATATCTTGTGACTGGAGGATTTCTAACTCACAAACATTGTAATAACTTAATGTGGTATAAAAAGTGTTTAAAACAGAATTTATAATCAGGTAATTTGCAGGAGAATTCATTCCCGTAATGTAGCATACAGAATACCTCAGAGGACACAGTTATTAGAAACTAGCTGTTTATCTAAATTTGTTTTATACGTTACCTGTTTTAACTTTAATTTCACATCTTCAAGACCACCAATTTGCTCCCAAGTGACAGGTTTACACTCTGTTAGTCCAACTGCATTTCGAAATGAGGATGGTTGAATTTTTTTAAAAGCTTCTTGGAAATCTGCCATGTTAATCACTGTTTCAGCTGAATCCTGAAGAAACCCAGATAAAGCATATTAACAATATTTTAACATAATAACTTATAATGCTGCATTAGTATGCAAAACACTTCACAAAAGGCCAAATGCAACTAATAAAGAAGCAAATACCTGCCCTAACAAACTTAAGCACTGCAGACACAAAGATGTAAGATAAAGTAGCATATATTCTCTTTAACAGCAAGTTTTTACACAGGGAAAACCAATTTTAACAGAAATTAGTGTTTTAGAGAAAACTACTGTTTTGCCCTAAAGTATAGCTTCCCTAAATTATAGCTCCATTACACAGTGATCTGCTAAATCAAATGGGTGCTAGTTTCAGGGTTACTACACACCAAATTCTAGAACCTCTTGAATACAAATAAAAATGTTCTAACATCCATTTTCACCACATACTCAAGAAAGTAAGGCACTTTATCTCAAATAGGCTATAAAATACTATTATTAAACTACAGATGCAGTAACAGAACTAAGATGTATTTTACAAAGGTGCTTGCAGTTCTCAAGCCAAATAGGCCATCTACTTATTCATTATTTTCATTTGTCCACCTATTTCTTTATGGCATACCATGCTCAAATTATTTTGCTTATTACTTTCAATATTTGTAAGGTTATCTGGAGGAGATGGAAGTTACAGAAATACGATGCTCTCTTTTTTCTACCCCTGAGTGAAGACAGAAGGTTCTACCATTCTCTGTAGATGCTCTGACTAGAAATTTTGCATATTCGGCTTTAAATTTCCACTCAGCCATTCCAGATGAAAAACCACAGCAAACAGATCTCAAAATTCTTGTAAAAGTCAGAATACAGAGAAGGAATATTAAGAAATAGATATTATAAATATGGAATTAGACAATCACTAAAAAGTTAAATTTCTGCACACTGGGCAGTTGTATACCTTGTGTCTACAGCAATGTCATATCCAGCCATACAAACCAAATGATAATAGTTATTATCACTAGCAGTTATATACTCACGTGTCAACCTAAGCTTTAATTTGCAGTTATTATTAAGAAGTAGAATTTTAAATCAAAAGCTTCAAAAGAGAGCTTTGGAGGACATTATAGTTTAGTTTGCCAAAAAGGACTAAAATCTCTGCTTTGCACAATCCTAAAAAGATAAGGATGAGGATAAAAACTTTTGGCAAAGCTTTCCACCCAGAAAGGAGAAAACAGTCTTTTCAGGTGAGAACTGAAAGGACAAAGTGGTCTATTTACATTTATAACACATTTGGTGCTTTTCAGTATTTTAATTCGTGAGTTCTTCAACTTGTTGAGCTTTCCAAGTAAAGCCGAGTATAATGGGGAAAGGGTGGTACATATATTAATGATATTCTTCTTGACTTATTTGCAACCATACCAAAGAGCTGCGGAACACAGCCTGCATAGCAGCTTCTCTGCAGAGTGCTGTAAGGTCAGCTCCAACATACCCAGTTGTCATTTCTGCCAGTTTAACCAAATCAACATCTGTAGAAATCGGCATACTAGATGTAAGCAACTGCAGGATGGATCTTCTTTGCGTAAGTGTTGGGGTCCCAATAATAACCTAAACCGAATATAATAAACAAAATTTAAGTAGATATTTTGCTTTATTGCTCTTATTTTATAGACCTAGGCAAGCAACTTTGTCTCTGCTTTATACTGTTTACTGAAGATTTATATATACTTACACTGCAACAAGAGAATTTTACAAGAAACTTATTACTAGACTATACAAACAACAAATATTTAAAATACCCTTCATTTACACTTACTTTCCAAGTGAACAGTGTTTGTATAAACAGTTGTTCATAAGACACCATCAGCTAGTGTCCATCAAGTCCTATTTTAAGGCAATTTCAACATAAGACATAACACTTAAATAATAATTTCCTTGCATCACAAGGATTATTAGATTAGATTACCACATTAGATTAGATTATCACATTAGATTATTCCAAAAGAAAAAAATCAACTAGATAAATGTTCATACATTATTAAAAACCTGGTAAAATACTGCCATAAAATATATCTGAACAATCTATAAATCTTGGAAAGCAATGAAAATTATGATTTTGAAAGCATTAGAGAACTTGACTAAACTGGATGACCCAGGAGCACATCTAGCCAGCAAAAGAAACGACACAAGCAAAAGTATTGTTCATTGCATAACTGCATGTATTCTTTCTTCTTTTGACCATTAGGCTAGCAGAAGTTTTCCAGAGTTGACCTAGCCTCTGTTACTGAAATCTGAATAGAATTTTTGACACAACAGGTTACTAGTTCTCTGTCACAATAAAATTCTAAGGAGAGATGCATAAATCTTCGATCTGTGATTTAAATGAGAAAAATCTAAATCTGTAATGCTAAACATCTGCAAGCAAAAGAAAACCCTCAAGAACAGGTTCATGTCTTTATGATAAAGAAGCATAAAGACTCCCCTTGTCCATTTTCAAGTATTTGGAGCTCTCGGTTTCCTGAGTAAAATGTGCTCCCTACCTTACCCAAGCTGCAGCAAACTAAAGAAACAGGACACGTCTCAAGCCTGTAGAATCCCCCTAGGAAAAATGACTAGTAGACATTAAAAAAAAAAAATTACTTCCCCCTGCTCAACCTCAAAAAGGAAACAAAAAAGAGAGCGTATGCACAACAGGGTTTGCTTACCTCTCTGTCAAATCTGCCAGGTCTTCTCAGTGCGGGGTCTAAGGCATCAGGCCTGTTTGTTGCTGCTACAATGACCATCTTACCCTCACTACCTACACCATCCAGTAGTGTTAGCAACTGAGCAACAATACGATCTTCAGGAGCACTGTTTGAACTTCCTCGCTTTGGGCATAAAGAGTCAACTTCATCAATAAAGAGAATGGTTGGGCCTTCACATGACATTTCTCTGCCCTTTTCAAAGATTCTTCGCAAATTCTCTTCACCTTCCCCTGGTCTTGAACCATAGAGGGCTGGGCCACTGATGCAAACCAGAAATGCACCCACTTCTTTTGCTACCGCCTTTACCATAAGAGTTTTCCCTACACCTGGGGGCCCTATCAATAGCACTCCATTAGGGAGAGAAAGTCCTAGCTTCTTAAGAGTTCTTGGAAAGCGGAAAGGCAGATCAATCATTTCTTTCAAAGACTTTCCCACATCATCTAGTCCTGCAATGGAAGTTTTTGCCGTGTCTTCTGATAAATGTCTGTACCATTCAAAAGTGACCACCTCCTTAATTTTTATGCTCGTTTGGGGGGTTATCAGCCCAGCTTCATCCATCAGAGGGTCTACAGACAGTATTTCAATACACACCACAGGATTCTCAAGATTTGGGGCAACAGTAACAACGTAATGCAGTGAAACATAAACATTTCTTAGCAGCTCTCTGATTGTCTCCTGCAACACCGCTCTAGGAGTCGACTTTTTCAGTGCAGAGCTCTTCAGGACCACTTTCACAGCTGCCTTTTTTAACTGGCGATACGCCAGAAGCTTCAGCTGGCCGACATCCAGCGTGAGGCCCTGCAGGTCCCTTGCAGTCACACCCGCGGTCCTGCAGGTCAGATCGACCTGCAGGTACCCGTCCGCCAAATCGTGCCGGGGCCACGCCGTGCACAAACAGCGGCCGGCAGGCAGAGAGATCCTCAGCGGGGCACCGATCCTGGCTCCCAGGAAGGCGAGGGTGGCAGGTCCTATCCTGCACCGCTGGGTGCCTTCATCTCCCGGGTCCAGGAGGAGCACCTTTAAGGCTGACGCCTCCATCGCGGGCTTGCGCGGCGTTCCCTCCGCGAGAGAGGGCAGCAACCCCCCCCCTCCTCTGCGGGGCCCCCTCCAGCTCCTCACTCGCCCCGCCTCGCCCTCCTGCGGGCCCCCCGCTCCGCCAGCGCCGGGCCCGCCAGACCTACCGCAGCCGTCCGCCACTCCCACCCCCGCGGCTAACCGGCCGGCCGGAGCAGCCCCCGCGCAAGAGTCGCGCCGCGCCGCGCCACGCCGCGCTGACAGGCGGCCACACCGCCCCCCTGCGCAGGCGCCCGCGGCGGAGCACGCGCACTGGGAGGGAGCGCCCTCGGCGGGGCGGGGTGGGGCGTCGCCTTCCCTCACGCTCCCGCCTCCGCCGCCGCTGAGGGCCTTCCGTTGTGAGGGGCCGTCAAACCGCTGTCGGTGAGGGGAGCTCTGTCCCCTAGCGACGGGCCGCCCAGCTGCGAGCCCTCTCTCGACTTCAAATACCCTCTTCCCACAGACGAAATGGATTCATCCCCCTCCTCGTTGCCGCTCGGTTTGTTCTCCACAGAGCTGGTCTTGGCGGGGCTCGCTCGCCTCCCGTATCTCGTCACCTCAGCGCCTCTCGCTTGTCGAGTTGGTGCTTCTTAAACGTATCCCCAAAAGTTGGGCTTCCGCTTTCCCGTGTCCCTTGTCAGTGCCTTCCTTGACTCAGAGTAGCAGTTTTTCCACCAGCAGTTGGGGTTAAGTGAACTGTAGGTGCTGCTTGAGAAAAACAAGTGGGCAGCCACACAGCTGACTTGAGAAGCTGCTGATACAAGTAATCAGGACACAGATATTTATTCAAAGATTGGTGAAAGTGTAGCAGTATGTTGCTCTGGCAAATGTTCAGTCAGGGTCTAAGAAAAATTAATTGTATACCTTTTTGGTCCACCGCTTTCTTAAATTGTGCCATGAATTGTGCAGTACTTTTATAAAAACCTTCCAGAAGATCTGTCAGCATTGTGGGATACAAGGTAACATCATGATCTATAAAACTCAGTAGGTGCATAATTTTGTTCTTGCAAGTAGCTTCATTGTAAGTAAAGTGACACGCATACTGAATACATAGAGACTTCACTTGAGACCACATATGTACAAGAATTGGGATCTCAAATAGACGACACGGATCAGACATAGTTATGTTCACAGAAAATGCAGAGGGTGGTTTACAGCACGACTACAAACTGTCCAGCGTGTATTTTGAAGGCCTCTGGAAGGGAAGCATAAGGAAATATTTTTGATGGTGTCCTGCTTAATCACATTCCTTACTGAACCAAGGGCTGTACACAAAATGTTTTAGTAAGTCATATGCACAGGCAGGGTTAATAGAGCCAGTTCAGCTAATTTTAAATACTGACTAGGAACTCAGCAGAAAGTGTAGGGCTGAGCAGTGTGAAAAACAGCAAGCCATCTCTTTATGCCTAATTATGTGCAAAAGGGCCTATATTCTATTTCCTTTCAATTCATAACCAAATTTTCTCCTTTCAGTGTTTATTTTCTGATCCTTTTTTCCTGGATATCTACTTAATATTTCTTTTCCTAGCACGTTTTTGTACTGCACATGTATGGAATATGCTTATATGGAATTTGCAGACTTATTAGATATTTGGTGTGGGACAGACTAATGTCTGTCCAGAGAATGTACAGACAAAAAATTATAAGGAGCTTTCATTCCAAGAAGGAGAATGTATTTTCAAGCCAATGTGTTATAAACACATTCTCTTGTTTTATTTCTTTCCATCAAAGGTTCTCGTAAACAGGAGTGCCCTCGAGTATGTACTCGATTAAACAAAAAACATTCTCTGTTTAAAATGGCAGATTTGTGTTTCAGAGTTCCAAACTGTAAGTGGTAGACACTCTGCTTGGTTTTAGAAAGTTGTGTTTAGGAAAGAAAAGTATGGAAAAGTGCATATTTGAAATGCGCTCTGTGGTTTATGTTCATATATAGTTGTTCTTTGTAAGAGACTTTTTGTAACATCTGGAAAATCTGATTTCTTATGAGAAGGAAAACACCTGCAAATCTAATCTTGAGTGACAAAGAATTCCAAATAATAGTTGTTAGAATTATTGATTTGAGCCTCTGTTGCTTTAATAAGGACAAGTTTAGATCTTCTTGCTGATTTTTTTTAATGACAAATGCATGGAAGAGGTGCTTTGCAGCAGCCCATCTATTTTTCCAATCAAAAATTTACTTTGATACAGATTTGCATAAATATAATTGGATGAGTAGCACAGTACAGTCACTTTTCCTTCCTGCCTCCTGTTTATCATAATTCCATCATCAGTTTAGGCAGTAAAAGAGGGGGTTTCACCCTTTATCAGCTTCATTATATAATTCCTGTCCTTCCTTTTAATAAGAAAGGTATCAGTATGGCAAAGATGACGAGCTTGTTTGGTGTAGTAGTATTTTTTTTTTTCTTGGTGAGTTAGTTAACTGGCACTTGATTTTGTGCATTGCACTGCCATAGAAATGCTTGTGTCAGTGCAAAGAATGGCTTGAAATGGGCAGCTGGAAGAGGAGGGAGGGCTGTGACCTCTTTTGGTGGCAGTTCCAGCTTGTGTCATCACATTGATTGTGGAAATGCAGGTGATGGTTTAGGGGAAAAACAAGACAAAGCTACCAGCCTGCTTGGCAGGTATCTACCAGTAATAATTTCTGAAATATGAAGGGAATACTTCTTGCTTCACAAAAATGTGAAATGGGAATGAACTACTTACTTACTAATTCATGAAACACAGTAGTCTTACATAAGAATAGTGAATTTGACAGTGTTGATGCACACTGGTAATATTTTTGGTTTTATTCTAGTTATCCATAAATTAGTTACTAAGTGTAAAACATACATATAACAATAACACACATGGTGTCCTACATAAAAACTATGATGTTGTTGCTTGATAAGCACATCTCAGTCAGTGAATTTTAACTTAAACTTCTTCAATTTTTAAATGTAGTATATTGTTGTAATACTGAATATTTTACTTTAAGAGACTGATAGTTCAGTTCTTTTTAGTATAATGAAGTGGAGCCCAAAAAAACCTAATATGACTTTCTGAAAGTGCTCAGGATTGGCTTTTTTGGAGCAAGCTGTGGGATCAAGACCTTATTTATATATTTTAATAGAAAACATTGCTGAGTGACATTGCTCTGCTTTGGAATGCATACCTTTTAATAGCCGTAGTCCTGAATAGTTTACAGACCCCAAAATTAACAGTGACAAAATGACAAAAAGGTATTCCACCAAGAAACTAATTTAAACTGTCAAAAAAATAAAAATGCTTTAAACAGTTTTTGTACCATTCACTAGATGGCAGCTGGCCTTCAAGAATGGCTGTATTTCTCCTTTCAGATCTGATAATTTGATGGGAGTAGTCATCAGTTCATGGAGAAATCAAATATTGCCTATCATTGTCTTCATTCCGTTTCTAATATGAAACTGAAAAAACCAGCACAGTGAGTGTTCAGATAATTTTCAGCTTCATTACTGTTTTGGCTTTTTCATGTTGAGTTTGTTGCTGTTTATTTCTGGGGAAGAATGGTCCTTTATTCTTTGCTTTCATATTTATCAGGCCAGATTAACTTCTTTTTAAGGAGTACATACAATACTCTAATAATATTCTAAAAAGAAAGAATAGTATTTCTGGTTTTTATATACATATTGGGTTTTGGTAGAATAAAATAAAGTTCAAAATTCTCAATTATTATAACTCACAAAATAAAAATGACTGTCTTGTTACAATAATTCCCTGCATACAAAGTAAAGAAGATATTAAGCTGATTATATTTTTTGTAAGTTTGACTATATCTAGTATCAGAACTGAAATTTTTGTTTAAAACTGTCAAATTAACAGTGTCTTTAATATGGTCTTTTTTAATGGTAAATGGATTTGATTGCTGTGATTGTCTGTTAATCAGGTAAAGATAGCTCTAAGTAAGTAGACAGCGTATATATACTTTAGGGTAGGATTTTAGCATTTGTGGAGGTTTTGTGACTAAATATAAATGCTGTATTATACTTATGCTAGATATTACACATTTCAAACACCAGGCTCTGTTATAACAAAACTTCATACATAAATTGTAAAGACGTGCTTAGAAAAGGAGTGGAAAGAGCATTTGTATGTCTGCATGCCTTTATGGGAGGGCCACCCTCAATGTGTTTACTTAATTTTCTAGTGAACATGCAGTCTTGTATCTTTACATGGAAAAAGTTCCCATTGCAGTTAGTAGGAATTTTGGATGTGCAAAGCATGTGAGGTTAGGCCCTGCATTTCTCAAAGAGTGTGGAAAATCTCTGCCAGCTGCCAGAAAACTATGGTGAAGTTACTGCACCTTAGATAACATTCATGCTGCAACTCTGCTGGAAGTTAACTGCCATCACTGCAGATGCATCAGAAGAAAATGTGTGCCTGTATTTGAAACCTTCCAATGGAAACTCAGTTGTCGTAGCTTAAGTTGCCAAGGAAATTATTTTATGCTAAGACACTACATTTTCTTGGGAGTGACTTGAGGCCCAACTGCACATTGCATTCTCTTGACACTTCTTTGGGGTGGTAGCCTTTCCAAGAGGGGAAAAACAGACAGCAGCAGATAATTTAACAAGACACATTTATCAATTTGTCAATATTTGTCTTTAGCACCTTTTGATTACTGCTTAGAGATGCTTGGTTATCTGTTTCAGCATAATATATAATCCAGTAGTTCACTAGATCTTATTTTGGATATGGAATAGTGAGATCCTTGTGTGGTATTCAATATAGGAATGAGAGCAGTCTGTGGAGAATTACAGAAGGACCATACAAGACTGAAGTACTTAGCAGTAAAATGGCAGATGAAATTCAGAATACATAAATGTGAACTGATGCATGGAGGGAAGAGTGATCAAAGGGAAGGGTCACTTTTATAGCATCAAGACAGATGATTCCATGAAGATGTCAGCTCAGTGCTTGATGTACAAAAAGCAAATTAAATGTTAACATTAAAAAAGGAACAGAGAACATAAAAAAACCCATCTCAGTCCCACTGTGTAAGTCTGTGGTTGTCATGGGTTAGGCCCAGCCAGCAACAAAGCACCATGTGGCTGCTCGCTTACTCCCCCCTGGTGGGATGGCAAGGGGAAAATATAATGAAAGGCTCGTGGTTCGAGACAAGGACAGGGAGGGATCACTCACTAATTATGGTCACAGGCAAAACCCAGACTCAACTGGGGGGGGGGGGGAAATCAATTTAATTTGTTACCAATCAAATCAGAGCAGGATAATGAGAATTAAAACCAAATCTTAAAACACCTTGTGGTCAGTTTGTCACATGTTGTCTCTGCTGCTCCTTTCTCCTCAGTGGGAGGACTCCTCACGCTCTTCCCCTGCTCCAGTGTGGGGTCCTTCCCACGGGAGACAGTCTTCCATGAACTTCTCCAATGTGAATCCTTCCCATGGGGCGCAGTTCTTCATGAATTGCTCCAGCGTGGGTCCCTTCCACAGGCTGCAGTCCTTCAGGCACAGACTGCTCCAGCGCGGGCTTTCCAACGGAGTCACGGCCATCTTCGGGGGCACCCACCTGCTCTGGCACGGGGTCCTCCACAGGCTGCAGGTGGATATCTGCTCCACTGTTCACCTCCATGGGCTGCAGGAGGACAGCCTGCCTCACCATGGTCTTCCCCACGGGCTGCAGGAGAATCTCTGCTCTGGCGACCGGAGCACCTCTTCCCCCTCCTTCTTCACTGACCTTGGTGTCTGCACAGGTGTTTCTCTCACATCCCACTCCTCCCTCTGCTGCAGGTTTCCCCTATTAAATCTGTTATCCCAGGGGCACTACCGTTGTCACTGACTGGCTTGGCCTTGGCCAGAGGTGCGTCTGACTTGGAGCTCGGGAAGCTTCTAGCAGCTTCTCACAGGAGCCACCCCTGCAGCCCCTCCCCCGCTACCAAAACCCCGCCATACAAACCCAATACAGTGGTTCACCTGTACATTAGATATTGTGTGTACTTCTGATCTCTCCCCAAAAATCTGTATTAGAACTGGGAAAGGTTCAGAGAAGGCAGCAAGAATGATCAAAGGTATGGAATGGCTTCAGTGCAAGGAATGACTAAAAGTAGGCTGTGTCTCCTCAACACAGAAAGAAAACTCTGGGGTGGCTATGGAAGAGATTTGCAAAATTGTAATTTGGATAGGAAATGCCTGTTTTAAGGGTCTCTTGCAATGCCAGAACAACTGATGCTACTCAGACTTGTGTTCAAAACAAAGAAAAAGAGGTAATCCATCACACAGTGGTTAGTAGATCTGTAGAACTTCAATGAAGGGTGCTGTGGATGCAAAATTGTATGTAAGTGAAAGGGGAGACTGGACAAGTACTTAGGAAAGGATGCTGTTCATGAGAGTTCTCAGGATTGAGGATGTCTGCATGAGAAGAGAGCTCAAAGAGGATTGCTGAAGAGCCACGCTCCCATTGGTGTCAGAACATGCTGCAAGTTGAAATCGTTGGAAACTGGGAGTGTATGACAGATGAAGTGTCGTGCATGGTTATTCTGTCTATTTCTGACCACTGTTCTCAGTTTTTTCTTTTTAAAGGCACATTCTTAAAGCATCACGTGCTTGTTTCTTAAATTATACAAAGAATTCTATAAAAATAATTGGTTTCAGGCATACAAAATATTAGGTATGTGTTTTGTATTCACGTTTTTCCTCTTAGAAAATCCGACATAGCAGTTATACAGATTAGTGTATAGTTTAAATAGAATTGTCTTGCAGCTTTCTAGGGATTTTCCCAGTGTTTTCTAGGAATTTTCCAAATGTTTTCAAGGAATTCCCACAGTGATTTCTAGGAATTTCCCTTGTACTTTTAAAGAATTGTCAAGGATTCTCCTTAGGCTTGATAGGAATTTTCCCAATGCTTTCTGGAAGTTTTCCTTCCTTGCTTTGTAGGGATTTCTGCCAATGCTTTCTAGGAATGTTCTATTTTCTTTTCTGCTTTCTAGGGATTTCCTGAGTGTATCCTGGGAATTTGTCTGGTGATCCAGCATGTTCCCCATGCTTTCCAGGAATTTTCCGGGTGCATCCAGGAATCCCCTCTGTGCTTTCTAGAAGAATAATTTCCAGGACCTGTGCTTTGCTCTCTGTGCTTTGTAGAAACATTCCTACATTCCACAAACGTACCCAAAACCATCTAAGGATTCTCCCCAAGCCATCTAGGAATCCTTGCCATGCCTGCTTTGAAGAGCTGGTTGAGCAGGAGCAAAACTTGAAGTACTTGGGTATGAAGCTAGTTGTTCAGCAAATCTGTTTTCTCACTCGGAACTTAGCTTGAAAATGTTTAACACTTTTTTTTAGACTTCCCTTCCTCCATGCCACAGCTATGTATTGTACTTTCTTCTCTCTCTTCTTTCCTTTGGTTCAGATAGATAGATTTTCTTTTTTTCTCTTTTTCAGGTTTTATGATAGATCATATTGTTTTCTTCAGAACAATTATATCAATTCTTCACACATTAACAGAGTATTCATGTCAGACTGATTTAGACTGATTTTTAGAGCAGGACTGTATAGATTATGAAGTCTTGAAAACTTCAGATAAGATCATGTAATTTACAACTTTTATTGATAGAACATCAGTAAAAGACATTGATCTACAAACCAATATTTGTAATACAGTGATAGCACAAAGATTAAGTACTGAACCATAGGGTAATTAAAGTAATTAAGAATGAGTTGCATGTGAAACAGCTGTATTACCTTAGCTAGCATCACCTGCACTCAGGTTGTCATTTTTCAAGTACTTGCTTTGCTTAATCCACTAGTCAGTATACCTTTGGCTCCTGATAATCAGTTTTTATATTTGGGTTCAATGCTGTAAGGAAAACAATCTTTTGACCTTATTTGAAGTATTTTTATGAAATTTGAAATCCGTTTTCTTTGGAGACAGTAGAATTAGAGAAATGCATTAGCAATGAATCCAGTTGTGTTAGCATGGGAAACAATCTGCTTTTAGGAAGGGAAGCTCAGTGGTTAACTATGTTGGAAAGACTTTGGTAGGTTTGTTTTCATTTCCTTTATTTTTGCTCCTAAAACCTGTCAGGGCTCAGAGTGCACTGACAGACCTTAATTACCCTGACCAGTCTCACCTGAGGCTTCTACCCACACCTCTGCCTATGAGCCTGCAGCTGTATTTAAGCCCAGGCCTGGGCCTTCCCCTCTGTGATGGTCTGAGGTATGTTATAGGTGTGCCTGCCTTCAGTGATAGCTGTGGTGTAGCCTATGGGCCTTGTTGTATGGAACTGGCCTCCTAACTTGGCTATGGACTTTGCAAGTTTGTCTGATGACCTGGGCTCTTGGTCATTCTTCCTGGGCCTTGGAAACCTGGACCCTGCTTGAGTTTAGGCTTGTGAGGCTGTACCTTGCCAGCCTTGTTATTAAGTCTGGCTACTAGTTTCCTGCCCCTTACAGAGCTGCTGGTTCCTGCTGTTCTTTGGCAAGACCTTTTTCACAGCATTGCTGATATACCAATATTATGTAGTAATGTGTACATTGGAATTATTCTTTATGAATATGGACTTTCTTGTTTGGGAACTCTGTTACCTCTAAGGTTTTATATTTTATTTGCTTGTTATAAAAGTTCTCAATAAACAGCTGTCAGTTTGTATAGGTGTCTGCAACTATATTGGAGTTCCTGAGTAGATACCCCATACTGTCATCTCATTACTTATTGTTGCAGTCTCCAGTTTGTATGCCTTTATTGAAGCTTTTAAGAATTTCTTGTATTTGTACATAAGTGATTTTTCTGCTGTCTTTAGGTGGCTAAATTATGTAAGTTATGGTAATGCACTATGGTATATGCTGGGTTTTCTTCGTTTTGTTTTTTTTCTCATGAGCTCTGACTTGCTTGATGTAAAATTGTGCCTATGGTGCTGGCTAAGTCTTACTTAAACACTTTGAGGTGAAGAACCACATTTTTTTAATCAGTTGTTGATAGCATCAGAAGTAGAAATGTAAATAGAAGTTCTTTATCTGAGGATGATCCTCTTGAAGAATAATCATGAGCAGCATTCCCTTAAAACTGGCTGAAAATCTTAAGAAAATTATACATTATGTATAGCAATATTGACCATTAATAATGAGACTAAACAAAGTTTAAAGAAAATATAAAAGCTACTACAAATTATTGTCATTCTATCTTTTGACAAAAGATACTTAGACCTGCAATGCATAAATAGTTATTAAAATATATATAATATTAAAAACTGTTCAGCAAAGAAAAACAGAATTATAAAGAGGGAGATGGTTGACACTATATACAAAGAACGTGAGAAAAATAATCTAATACAATTATGAACATCAGTTAAACTTCATTTGGATTGCTAAAAGCTGGTCCCTATAGTTATTCTACATCTTCCCCTTTTCATTTTCTTTGCTTTTACATAAATAGCCTGTGAAGCTTCTCATATTTCACTCCCATAAGGAGCAGGGATGTGAACCATAAGTTATCTTTTTTGTTATTTTCTTTCAACTATTTGAAGAAGTACTTAATTAGTAAGCAACAGTTTCATGAGATGAGCTATTTTGAGGTTAATATCTTTCCATTGCTGAAGGGGAGGCAGTCCTGTTCCCATCTGCGTTCTCCCACTGCTTCCTTTGGTCAGCCTTAATACATGTCTAACTCCTTTGTCACTTGATTCAACATGCTAAACTGACAAAGTTTTTCCTTAACTTTCTTTTTTTTGTGTGTGTGTATGGTGCTGGTGATGAATTGGCTCACTAAAGAACAAGGTCAGTGCATGGATGAAAGCTGGGAGATGAGAAAGGCACAATTGTTCCTTTTGGTAGCAGTGAGCTGTTGGACTGGCTTTAGCTACTCACTGGGCAGTACCCAAGAGCCTGAATGGGTATCTACTCTTCCCCATTTTTTTTCATTCCTTCCCTTTTCCCTTCTAATAGGTCAATATTTTGAATGAGAGAAAGCAAGCAGAACTGACTGAAACATGCTGAGTAGGTGAATAACAGCTCCATTTTGTGGCAACTTGTGACGTTTAAAAGGAACATATAAAAAAAAAATCAACTTTCTTATAGGAGAATATTAAATTCAGAATTGCAGCTCAGAAAAGATAAGCACAAATCTTGGGCTCTTCTGTTCCAGATGTTTATTGCCCAATATTCTGTCTGTGTGTCTGTTTCACTTGTTCTAAAGCTGTCCCAGGAACAGTTTTGTGAAAATGGATACTTTTCATGGAATACTTTTAATTCAGTAAATGTATTTTTGTAGTAATGTCTGACCAGGTATATAGATGGTTTATGTAGAATAAGCTTTTTAATCTGGAGTTTTATTTTGGACACTTGTCTAATTCGTGAATACATTTATTTAAACTGTAATATTAAATAGTGAGTCTTGTTACCACATTTTCATTGCATACTTGGGAAAGGTAGCCTCTCCAATACTACTTACATATTATTTTTGTAGTCCTTGTCAGAGAAACAGCTTTGGGCAGCAAAGGGGTGGTATTTTCTGCTTGAAAGTAATTGGTTTAATTATCTTATTGAATGGAATGCAGAATATTTTATTCCATTTTAAAAATAAGGAAACAAGCACACTCTGAACACTACTTGTGCTTAAAGGTTATTAGTATTTTTGGAGATGCACTGGAACTTGTGTGATTTCTGTAATGTACAGTGTCCTTACAAAGCATGTTAATATTGTCATAGCAATCCTTTAGTGTTTTAATTATGCTTTTATACAAATGTTTAGGAAAAGTACAAGAAACAAAGCATTAGTGTAATAATTCTTCTCTTGGAAGGGAGTGTTATTGTGTAAGGACCATAATCAGAAGTTGCATCTAGATCATAGTTTTGATTAAACCCTGGAGGAACTAATTGTTACAAATCAACAAATTCTCTCTTTGAACTGCTTTATTATGCTTTTGGCCTCTACAAGTTCTGGAACTTAGGCAAGTTCTGTGCTCACATGTGTAACAGTGTTTTTTACTTCTTGAATTTGTCTGCATGTGAAGTTCTACAAAATTTTTTCCACTACTCTCTGAAGTTATCTGTTGCCAAATAATAAATTTCTAATAAATTTTAGCAAGAGTAAAACATCAGTTTAATAGTATTAAAATGATGATTACATGTCCAAACATCATAGGTCAGTTTAATTTATAGTTCCTAATGTGTGAAGTGTTTTTAAGAATATATTTAATTGTCTGAAATTCTGAAAGAGAAGAATGGTGCTATATTCCATTACTTAGTGAATTTTCTAAGGGTTTTGTTTTTCACTTATGCAGGTTGTCAGGGTCTGTTTCTGTAAAAACTCACTTGATGCAATAATGCCTTGTAGAGAAGAAATTTTTAGGTAAATTCTTTCCCATGAGCAATTTCTGTACAGGGTGAACAAATACTGTGTGTTCAGTTTCAATTACTGGATGGTAAGCAGTTAAACTTATTGCTGATATATATTTGCATTAAAAATGGATAAGCTGGTTTCTTTTATAAAACAATATGCTGGCTGAAAATGCTAACATAGATTCTATTTGGTTTAAGGATCATTGTATCATAGAAATGTACTGCTGGAAAAAATATTTATTCTGTCATTGCCTGGAAATTCAGTTATAACTTCCTCATTCTTGTTTTGGTGGATCATACAGGAACATATTAAAACATCTATTAGAATGGTTCTAAACTGAATAAGATTAAACAGAACTTTCTTCATATGCTTTCCACTTTTTTTCTTGTAAAAGGAAGACAAGATTTCTAGGAGAGGTAATACTATGATTTAGTTTTATAAATGCTTATCTATGTATTAAGTATACTTGGTCACAAGCATGGTTGATTAAAGGTAGCTACATTAATTCATAGCAGCCTATTATTGAAAGAGTCAAAAAGGAGAACTTATTAAGCTGGCATTGCTGCCATATATAATTATCAAAGGAAATGAGGCCACAGTTGCTCATGCAGGAAGAGAATTAAGCATGCTGTTTAGAAAAAAAAAAAAAACAAACCAAAAAACCCCCAAGCAGCCTAATTGTGGGAGGTATATGAGCACCTCCAACTTCCTGAGACAACTTAGGTCTTGGCATTACCTAAGAAATGCTGATTACGTTGGAAAAAACTGACTTCAACTTAGTACCAGTAATTTGATACAGATATACCACATAAAAAATGTGGTAAATCTTTAATTCTGTTAGTCAAACTATTGTGTTCCCAACTGAGTACAATGTATCTGTTTTTTCTGCTATACCAATTGTCTTTCAGGCATCAAATACTCTGCAGTATTAATAGAAGTCATCTGTGTTCCTTAAGAGGAACAAATAGCAGTCAAAGTAGAAAGGGACCAAGACAGCAAAGAAAGGTCAGGAATCTTGGAATAAGTTCCATGAGAGTAGTATAAAATAGGAAAGACAGTATGAGGGGAAAAGCAGGAGTTCTTTGAACAAAGACCTGCAATTTTTCTGTCCTTACTGATGCATGTATTTTTTATGGAAGTGTGAATGATTCTACAGGTATTATCAGGTTGTTATATAACAACAGAAAAATTATGTATGTTTTATCCACATTTTTTGCACATCTCTCTTGCTTTAGCTGAAGAGAAATGTTTGAAACTCTTTGGAGGGACAGTCAGTCCAACTGCTGGTAGGAGCAATTGTCTTTGAGTAGTATAATAGTTTTACCCTCTGCCTTTGGGAGGAGTCTTATGCCTTCAGCATTCCTCTTTCTTAAAACAAAGATCTTGGAACATAGTCATGACCAAATATCAACATTTTTTCCCTTGTCATCATCCCTTAAAATTAGATTAAATATTCTAGGCTTGTATGAATTTTCACTTCTGTGTCTGCGTTTTTGCATTTCTGTTTTTGAGTTGTGTTATTTTCTCTTATTGCTGTTTTAAATTTCTAATGCTTCTGGAATAAGTCACCTTTTCTACTTCCCACCCTAACCTTTGATTACTGAACTTACTGATGTGAGGCTGTTACGACTTACAGAGGAAGCGCGAATGATTTCAGAAGAGTTCCATATCAGAAAATATTACAATGCAAAACATTTTGGAAAATAAAATACTCTTAAAACATAGGTGACTTTCAAATGCTGGCAGTTAAGTAATGTCTACTAAATGCTGTAATGAACAGTAATGGAAGAAGACTGTAGCAAGAATTTTCAGTGGCTGACTTCCTTACCTTCTGCTAGGCCTTACTATGGAAGTTGGGAGATCTGTTTTTCTTTCTGAAGAACGTGAGGTTGAAGACTCACACAGAAATAATGACTAATTCATATTTCCAGATTTCTAGGTGTCATGTGAAGTTCGGTAGAGTGGGCCTGAATGGCAAGCAGTTAAATTATTGCTCATGCTGCTCCATCTTTAATGTCTTTGTTTCTGTTTGTGCTTTTAGCACTTGTATCCAGCTGTGTAGGTGGATGGATATATACTGAAATTTTCCTTGATGAGAAGTATTTGCTTTTTCACTTTAAAGTTAGATACCAAGTAGCAGTAATTTGAGTCTTTGCTGTTTGCTTTTCTTACTGAAGTTGGTATAATCTGTGCTGGCTATGTTTCCTTAGTGTTTCACATGGGTATTATTGTTGTTGCATCACAAAATATACTTTCTGTAAAAGCTTTAAAGCATGAGTATTGGCAGATGCTGATATAATCAGTCTGACTTAATTCAACTATTGTGAGCTATGAAGTTGTTCATTGTAGTGATGATTCCCAGGTATTTGCTGAGATGCACAGATCCATTACTGTCCAAATACCAGAAATGGTTTCAAGTTGAAGATACCAAGCTAAATAATAACCCAAACCACAGGATAGTCTCTCTAGTTTTGATGTGATCCAAAACAAGAGATCACTTGAAAAATTCAGTATCAGATCTTGAAATGTCCAAAGCTAGGTTTGAGTACTCTTAGGAAGTCATAACATCATTGTGTTGTCTAATAGAATTCTTCCTATTGAAAAATAAACCAACATTCTCAATAGTTATAAACTTTGTATGGTTTTTCTTGTTTTAAAAATCCTTTGTATGGGCTCCAAGGGACTTAATCTCTGGCTGGGATATTATCTACAGAACAAGTTAAACTAAAAAAAAAAATAATGCTTTATAACTTTCTTACTGGTTAACATACCACTCTGGGTACATGATGCAGCATGTTCAAACAGTTATATGTTCTTTGGTTGATATTTCAGAAAACATTGTTTTATAAAATATTATTGTTTTATGTGTCATTCAAACAGAACACTGCAGGAAAATGATGAACCAGGTAAGATAAGTAATGTCTGTATACTGCACTTCTAAAAATTGATTTAAATTGTCAGTCTCTTAGTGAAAATTGGTCATGTTTGGTTTCTCAGGCTGTGTACAACATTTGTCTTGAATGTTCTTCTGTTTTGATGAGAGCATCTGTTGCTTGCTGTACTGTGTTTCCACCTTTGTAATCTTTGGGGATGTGACAACAGAATTTTTTCAAACATCATTACATCTAGCAAAAGTCAACTAGTATATATGAGCTTGGTTGCTTAGAAGCAGCCTGGTATCAGTATGGGTTTGGAAAAAGGATAGAACTGTATTTAAAGGGTAAACTAGCAGTACCAGGAAAGATAAAATTCCAAAATCTATAGCAATTTTCTTTGTTAAAATTTCCCTGTGAAAACTGAGAGGGCTAGCCAGATGCTTCCTGGTGACAGGACAGCTCAAACAGTTATGAATAAAAAGTCCAGATATACTGCTCTCTTTTTCAAAATATAGCTATTAGCTAGACTTGTACATTACTTCTGGTTAGAATTGGGTGTTGATTAGATGCACTTTTGTTTACTTACAAAGAACACAGTTATTTTTCTGAATGCAGGAGTCACCTAACATTTAGAGATGGTGTTTATAGCACCTACAATTAGTATATAAGGGATAGAGCTTTTGGATTTATTTGAAGCCACACAAAGAATTCTTACTACTTAGTGATATCCCTCAAGAAACCTGGCAAAGCCTGGCTAATAGCAATCATTTGATTTCATGAGCAGCTTACTCTGGCCTGGATTTTAGGGTAGTGACAGGTACTTAAATGTCTTTTATTGTAACCTTAACTGGAAGGTAACAGTAGATGTGCCTCAGCTAAACCTAGTCCAGTCTAAGCTAGGTTCAGTGTAACCTTTCATTACCTTTCACAGTGAGTTAATGTCATCATGGTATTGTGAACAAAATGACATCTTTTTCTTTTAAAATGGCATTCTCTTCTCTGCATCCATAATGCTCTAGTTCTGTCAGTCATAGGTATACAGTACAGTGTACAGCACATATGAAAAGAAATCATCTTGTTTATTTACATTATGTTGCCCTAAGGTGATCATTCAAACTGTTCCTTTGAAACATTATCTATAGCATAAAATAGACTTTTCAAACTTAAAATAGTGACATTACATATAATAACTATTATATCATCTAATGTAATGTTCTTGGTTATTATTGGATTTCTAGCTATTGCATCAGTAGTAGATGTAACCAAATACTTAAGTGCATAATTTAGCAATGGCTGATACCTTTTAGAAGAGTATCAAGTCTGCCAGGTCCTCAGTACTTGGGAATGTTGCTTAAAATTAGTTTCCTGTTCCTTTAGTGCTGTGGAAGCTGAATTGAATTTCTTAGCTACCAAATAACTGGAAACAGATGTTTAGGTTTGTAAATCAGCATCATCACTGGATATAAAAAAAGTATTTAAGGCATTGGGAATAACCTGAAATCTGTGTGTATGTTTCCCTGGCCTTTGAGAGAGCAAATCTGAACTTGGAGACATTTCCCAGAATAAAAGAGCTACTACCTGCATTAATAACTTAGAGATGTTGACGACTGTAAGGGATCAAGTATGCAATTACCTTGAATTTGCATCAGCTTTCAGGTGTTACCAAGACCACCCCTGTTCCTTTGTAAATACTGTAGCTGTGTCTTATTTTGAAAAATTGCTGCCGGGATCTCTTTTTCTGAATGAAGTAATGTTCTTTTTCTTTGACTTTTCCTGATGGAAGAATTACAAATTCATCCTGTCTATGATGAGGTCAACTTAGTGCTATGATGCAGATGTCATAATTAGACTTTGATCTTAAGTTAAATACCTTTTTCATTGAAGTAACTAAGCAACATTCTACTGATAGTGTCTGTCTGGAGATCTTACCTTGTGCTTTAAAGGTGCTTTAGGGAGTTAGCTAACTATAAACCTGTACAGAAGATTATTTGATTTAGATATCTACCTTGTTGTTTTGACATTTCAACTTAACTATGTATTCAAGTAGGCATAGAATTAGCAGAACTGAAAAAGGGAAAGGCTAGAAATATTTGCAAAAGAAATACTTTTCTTCAAAGGTTTAGGCCTCTCTAACTTCTTGTGCAATGAATGATCTCATTGAAGTAGGTCAGAAGTATAAGAATACTTTTCCAAATTCATGTTACATTGATCCATACTATAGGAGTCATTGGCAGTGAAAATAATATGTACTACTTGTGTTTTGGTTAGCACCCCAAAGAAAACAGAAAAGAAAAGGGGGACTGATTTTTGTGTTTCACCGTATCAAGCTAACAACATAAGTGAAGGCGTAGTTTATTACATCACCCAAATTGCTGTTGCAGCTTGAAAAGCATCATGAACGTCGGTAGCCTGAAGGAAATGTTTTATTTCCAGAATCTCTCCCAAAGGAGGTTCCTGTCAAATATAGTTTCAATTGTAATTGAGAATGATGATTAAAGTTTGTGAAAGATTAAAGTGCATAATTAAAAAGTAATAAAGCCACTTGTCAAATAGAATCTTGCTAATGGTAAACAGCTGTTTGTTATTGTGGTGAACTATGGTCTCTGAAGCAACATCGGTGAAATAATTAACCTATTGAGGTTGGTGGAGCTGCATCCAGTCACAGTAGATCTGATTATGACTTCAAATATACTTGTATTTGATGGTTAGCAGAGTATGAATATATTCCTTTCTAGAATGCAATAGGTTAAAACTTCTAGTTCTTTATTTCATAAAGGTGTAGCATTAAAAGAAGAACTAATTAAAATTGTCAGTGCATTAATAAAAACTTACCTTTGCTATCCATCTCTGTTCTCTTGAATAAGACATTCTTTAGTTAGGAAATTCTTGGCAGTCTCTGCCCTTCAAATAAAGAAACTATATAACATCTAAATTAATCTTAAAGGAAACTAACTTCAGGGAATTCTATAAAATCAGAACTTCTGAGATAAATAACTTACAAATTAAACTTAGCTTTCACATGAACCACAGTTCAGAGTCCAGAGTGGTAATCTGGTGAATCAAGTTGGTATAATCACACATAGCTGAGTACACTGTTAGTAAAGTAATTTTTAGTGAAAAGGTCCAGAAAGAATCCTCAAAGCATGTCAGGTCATGTAAACCATGACTAAGGAGTTACACTTATGAGACATAAGTGATGGTTCTCTCCCATTGAAAAGACTGAAAGTGACTATTGATTCAATAGATCTGAAGATGAATTCTTTTACTCTGAATGTTCTAAGTAAATCTGGTTCTTGAACAAATGCTTTCATAAAACTAAAGATTCTGTTCTTATTTTTCCAATTTTTTTATGACATGAAGGATCTCAGTAGAAACACTTTTCCTTAAGACATGCAGTGTATGTGTTTTACCCACTTAATGCTTTGTTTCTTAACTTTTTTTGGCTTTGTTTTGTCAGTCTCTTTCAAAGTTATTAGAAGTTGTGCTAGTCTTGCTATGATCTTCATTTTCACTGAAGGTGAAAACCAGGGATCAGACTCCTTCCAAGTTATAAGTTCACTTCATTGAACTCCAAAGCTGGATAAGCCATAGTTGCTTAATTGAAATAAGAGGCTGAGTAAGAGTTTGCATGTAGATCCAAACCAGCCATTGGCTGTATTACCTTTACCACACCCAGCAGGAGGTTGAGAGTTAAGGTCCAAATTTGTAGAATTCTACTTGTCTATAATCTATAAGCAATAGAGCAACTTCTTTACAGTAGAAGCAGCTGCTCAGTAGCGGATCAGTTATCTCCCAGAGCATTAATTTGAAAAATCCTACCAAATTTAGTGCAAGTTGGACAGACCCCTGGCAGCCAATCTAGGAACAGTGCATACTTTGCACAGAACAGAATGTAACTGTTAAAAGCATATTTGCATGAAGATTGTGGAGTCCTACGGTGGAAGCACCTGTGGAAAAATTACTATATGCATTTGTTTCTCTAATTAGTATTTCCTGATCAAATTATTTTTTTACTTTAAGAAAGCATTTTTAACTATTTTCCCTGCTAAAGGCTCTGTTCTAGAGTTTGAGATTTGAAAGCTGGAATACTTCCAGCCTGTGAAGTCACTAGTAGTCATGATTTTACTTTTGAATTCCTATAAATGTGTTGTCCTCCACTTGTTGGTTTAATTTTTTCATCTGAAATATTGCCTTTGTATTTACAAAAGAAGGAAGTAATCTTGAAAAAAGTGGAAACAGGGAGATATAAGTGATAAAAATTTTCATATACTTACTTGTTTTTAAACAAGCTGAGGACCTGCTCCATTAATCATGTGAGATCTCTCTATTAGAATGACATTGAATAGAGAAGAGGGGGAATGAATAGCTAGCTGGTACAAACCTATTGCAAGAGTGCCTACCCGGACTATATGCCTATGTTTTTGCTACATCCCAAGTTTTGTATAGAGTGAAGTGGATACAGTCTCCCAGTTTCAGATTCCCCTATATCTCTTAAAGATTGATTAAAAAATACACCTCTGCTAAGTAAAATTAAACATACTTCATAGTAATTTAGACACTTTTGTGCTGCTTCTTTGTATTATGCATTGCATTATCTGAGGCTAATTTAAAACAGATCTTTACTAGCATAACTTTCTATAAAAATAACTTACAATGGAGGTTAAAGTATTTTAAAGTATTAAAAAAATGCCAACTGTAGTTGACTTCTAGAACAAAATGTCTCCAAAACAGTAATACTCTGAAGTTTTAGAAGTCACAGACTATTTCACCCATATTCCGACTTTCAGCTGCTCTTTGGATAAGTTGCTCTCTGATCAGATAATTTATCTTCTTTATACCTGTAAGGAAGCTTTTTCTCCTCTCATCATATGCTTTCTCCATTTTTTTTTGTGAGGCCAGTACCTCTGCACATTTGATCAAAATGTTTGTGCACCTTTACTGTTTCTTTCAGCGTTAATGGTCAACTGGAATAATGTTGCAGATAAGTAATTTAAATTTCTGGTAAGTATTATTAAATAATATACATGGATGAAGTTTAGCAATGAAGCAACATGCAAACCTTCCACTTTAATGAGGTGTGCTTCAGGCTGTCCTAATAGTGTAATAAAGAACATCCAGTAGGGACATCAAGTGGGTCCTGATGAAAAGCCTGTGTTAGCAGGGAAAGCTGTGGTGAAAACTATCATTGTGACAGTGACTGTCTCCCGCTGTACTGCAGAATGTGCCAGAGGGAGGGTGCGTGTTTGAGAATGCCTATTGCTTTGCTTGCCAGCTGGCCCCAGGAGAGACTGCTTTGTTGTGCTATCATGCCACCCCTGCCTTCCCATCCTGTAACTTTATGGCCAATGTATGGTGTCAGTTCAGGGACAGTGCAAATAAAACTTCATGCATGTGAACCTATCTCAACATCCTTTATGCAACAGACGTGGAATAGAAAAATGTTTTAAGGCCTATGGAGTTTGACAAAGGAAAGTCATCCATGTGAAAATGCTTGACAAAATACCACGATTTAGCAGCTCAGAACCAGATGTGTTTAAATATTCTGAACCAAGAATATACAGAATCCAGAGTGTTACCATTGGAGACATGCTGGTGCCTCATCAGCAGAGTGTAACAATTTGTTCAGGGCTTCTGTGTCTCATTTCCTCTTCATAGTGATAGCTTGGATGAGGCTTTTGTATGTTGTAACAGATACACTTTTGCAAGAATTGGAAAAGAGCAAATTTGAGATAAACTTTTTTATTTTGTCTCTAACATGCACTGTAAAAGGATTTGTGAATAACTTATTGAGATTTTTTCATTTTTATGGCTTAGACTTGAAAGGACTTTTTTTTGAAAAAATATAAAATTACAGTAGTGAGGATAATGTGTAGTAGCATAGTTAGAAAAATCAAATGTACATTCTAAAAGGAAATGGAAAGAAGTTTTATTTTTGGGTATCTCATCCTTTCCTACAAATCAGAATTATAGCTGTTGTAACAGTTAAGCTAAAGTTATCTTGTAAAAAGTTATACTGAATTTAAATGATCCACAAAGTGCTTTTTTGTATGGGCAAGTGAACCTGTGCAGCTTGCGCTGCACTTCACAATTTTTTCAACCTATGTGCCTTCTCTGCACCTGCCTTGCAGTGACATCTGCTGGGAAAAGCAGGGAGCCCTTATTGTAATCACAACAGTTTGGAATGAAAGGGTTAATCTTAAAGAGTGTAAGTATCCTTTTTCCAAGCACGTGTATGTTTTCCTATGCAAAAATCTGGTACTGATGATAAATGTAGGCAATATGGAGCACTCCAATACTAATTTTTTAAATGATACTCAAATCAGTTAGAATTGCAGTTGTTTCTTAGCTACAGCCATACGTTCTTGACATATTAAGGGATAATTACAAAATACCCATAATGCTAAACTTGTGGCTTAAAATATTTTAACTGCCATACTGATGTATATTCCAAAGAAATGCTTATTTCTTTTTTCTTCAAATTTTACAGGTGATATACAACTCCATTTTTTTAAAAAAGTGTTTTGATGAAACTTTTATTTCTGAACAAATTTTGATCTGTGTTTTATATCCATCAGTTAATGCAGTAGCTTTAAACAAATGAAGTGAAATATTTCTGTGTTCATGATATTCAATTCAATGATTTTCAAAGGTAGTTTATAGATGACTGAATATATGGTGAGTCTTTCTGGTATGTGGTGGTACTTGTGCCAAGTTAACACTGGAAACATTTGAGAAGTGTGTGTGTGTGAAATTTAAGTGATGTAGAGGAGAAACTGCATTTTCTTTTAGGAGAATTTCAGAAGTGAAAAATGCCATGTTTGGTAGCCAGGTAGTGTGTGGAGATGGAGACAGGACAAGAAGTTGAGTGGTCCCTGTCCTCAAGTAACCCAATGAAATGAAAGTGGTATTACAAATATTTAAAAACAATACTTTAAAGGGGGAAGTATTATGGAAGATAATAAAGTAAATATTTTCAATAATGTTACTTTGTACCAGTATTGAAAATACTTTGAACATGCATACTTCTATTCAAGCATATCAAAGAGCTTTGCAGATATTTTTTCTATCAGCTGATGAGAGATGAATAGTATATTTATTTTATGGGTGATAAGAACTGTAGGTTTGGACTATTCAGTAACTCAGGACAGCCATGTGCTAGTCACATGATTTAGCCCCATTATTAGAGCTTCACTTGCACTGCTTGAAGGTTGCATGGGGCTCAAGAACCACAAATTGGCCATGTCTACGTTATGTGATCATAATGGAGCTTTCTGTACTTTATATAAACAGATAACTGGAATTTACTCCAATTTTTAAAAATGCTTGAAATATTTTTAACAACTGAGCTTGCTTTTCTCTTGTTTCCCCTCGAATGCCTCTGAAAACCAGTAAAATATGTAATAAAACACAGCAAGATGTAAGAAAAGTCAAACACATAAGATATTAGGGGGAAGAAAAAAATGCATTCATTCTCTCATGTTCATGGAGAATTTGTGCTTTTTCTTCAGTGCGGGCAAACCTGTCATGCCCATGGTAAGAGACAAAGTAATTATTCTTGGCAGCAATCCAAGTAGGAGTTGGGGTCTCAAAGGTGTAGCGTAAACAAACTCAAGCTAGCTTTAATCTTAGACAAAATATGTAGAAGCAGCAGGTTGGCTGTGACAGCATAGAGCTCAGAGTGCATGAAATTAAACCCAGAAACAGTTCTCTGGGCTCGTATCCTTACAGGCGGTGTAGATGCATATGAATTTAATGAGAAACAATCTTGTCTCCAAATCCACAACATATTTTAAAAAGTTTATAATTCATTATAGAAATTCAGCTACCATAGCTACCTAAATAGAGCTCTACTCTATCAGTGCCTACTACATAAGCATTATGTTGGCTCAGAACATACTAATGCAACTTACTTGACGGGAAACTAAAATAAGCTCCCTCTCATACAAGTGCAATTGCTGTGGTATCAGAGTGCTACATAGTCATTAATGTATTTATCTCACATTATGTAGCTCACAATCATAGAGCTTAATGTGTCTAACATTATCATTTCAGTGCAAAACTTAAGTACTGAATTAAATCTATAATGTAGACTTCCCTTAGGACCTTTCAATGTACATGGTGGGATGTCATGAATAAGTGGAAGTAGCAGCATTGTTGTTCATGCAGGAGACAGGAAAAATATATACATTGAAATACTAAAGTTGTTTATGTCTCTAGCATCTATGGAAATGCTTTGTAAATGTTGCTAAACAACTACAAATGACAAACATCACTTCACAGAAATAACATTCTTCTGAGCTGACAGCCAAAAGGCTAGATTCTGAAAGAAACACTGCAGTAGTATTGCTGATCTCCTCACTGCTGTTGTCAAGTTTCTAGTTCAAGGCTTTGCTTAAAGTCACTAATAAAATGTTATCATTCTAATAACTGTAAACAAACACTATTTTTAGAATTACGTCAAAGACAAATTTTCTGACACATCACATGAAAAGTATTCCTGGGGAATTTGAGTCATTGATTTTGAAGGGAATCATTTAAATGAAAACCAATAAATTAAAGGAAGCCATTTTCTTTGTATGGCTTATTTAAAGGAAGACATCTGATTGGAAAAGCTGGGCTGTTTTCCATTTTGTTAATATGTAACAGTAATGTAGAAAGATTGACAGTAACAGATCACTTTGGATGAGGGAAAAAACTTGTTTTAGCAAACGGTTTCTCAAAAATAAGTTATTTAATATATACCAGCGTCAAAGAAAGTCATAAAAATGTAATGGTTATTGGATGTTGGGCTGAGAATGCGGGTTTTGTTTGTTTGTTTGGGTTTTTTTAAGTAAGTATTGACTATATTTATGTTAGAAATGAAAAGAGCTTACTGTAGCCAAAGAGTTCAAACCCAAGAATGCTGGACAATGTTCTTCAAACTTATACGGAGCAGTATATTTATTCAGAAAATAGGCTTATAGTCTGAATAATTACAGGATTTAGCCCTTTAACCTGTAACTGGGCTGCTTGATCAGTGGAAAACTGCTTCTGAGAAATGTCAAGAGGTTTTTAAGTAATAGTGGTAAACTGTAGTTTGGAAAATATGTAAAATAGACATATTTTTCATAGAAAACTTAAGATGTGTTCCAAATACTTTGTGAACTGGAGTCATGAATCAGAATATTATAAACATTGAAGAAAGTATAGACAATTGACTTATACAGGTAATCAACATTTTTTTTAGTTGGAAACTAGATGAAGGACTGCAAACAATTTATTAACTCTAACTGGATGTACATGGAATTGGTGGAAGCTGCAGCAGCATTTCTGAGACTGGCAGACTTATGGACTTTGAACAATAGCTTGGAGTTGTTTATATGTGAGTTCAAATCAGATATGCTTTTTAATGACCTGAAAAATGCTAAATAGTCTTATAGAACACTTAATGCCATTAGGTTTACATTCAGAATGAACTTTTTCATCCCAAAGGATGGGATTTTGTGGCAAGACAGTTTCTTTAATGAAGATGCTATATATTCCTCAAATGTTTTGCTGATGCTCAGTTATCTTCATGTTGGATGTTGCAGTTTTGCCATAAAAGTGATAACCAGGTGAACAACTGACAATCTGAAGTGTCCATTGGTGACAAGTAAGAAAATATTGCAGTTGATTACTTAATTTTTAACTATGAGATTATTTTGCCAAAGTCTAACTGTTTACTTGCATTTGATACTGTTGAGTTATACATTTGAAATGCCAAGTGGTATTTTCTCAATTTTGCTTTTGAAGAAGTTTAGAAAAACATTGTCCTGTGAACTAGCTTCATATGATTACAATTTGGGATCTTTTAGTTTAGTCATTTGTTTCTGTATGACCATGCTACTCTTGAACGGAGTGGTTAAAGCAACACTGAATATCGTTATGTCCTGATGTGGTCCTGTGGAGCTATGGTACTTTTCTGTGCTGTTTGTATTGCCCTACCTTATTCTCTTCTAAAAGCTAAAACCATCCTGATTTTGTTCAGTATATACTGCAATGTAGCTTAGTGCTTGGCTTTCTGAATTTAATGGTCCTTTATCAGGCAGTTAATGAATTCCTACAAAAATGAGCATCTCAAGCACAGATGTGTGTGATACAATGCCCATCTTAGCAAGTGTGTAATGTAGTGGTAAAAACAAAGAAAGGAGAATGCATTTGGGGAGATGTGAATTCTTATCTTGCTGTTTATGTGGTGGTCCTCATCTAACAAATCATTTTATATGTGTATCTGTGTGTGGAATTTTGTAAGGAGGGTGGCAAACTGTCCAGTGATTAGTACTGTAACCTGGAAGTTGTAAGGCCTGGTTCAGTTTCGTGTTCTGCTACAAATTTTTCACAATGTCTGAGCAAGCTGATAAGTGGATATTGATTGATATTATTTCAAAATAACACAGATTGTTCTGAATAAAAGACTACGTGGAGTTTTACACAAAGATAACTGGAATTGTGAATTGCAGCTAATACATTTACTTTGTTTCCAATTACTATATTGAAAATCCTTAAACTAAATCAAAACTAAAGGTCAGATTTCTGCAATCCATATAGAATATATTTTTTTGTTAAAACTCGATCATCTGGTTGATTTCCTGTTTTTTCCTTTTTAAACCAAGCCTGGTAAAAAATGCATGGAAATTCTTCTAAAAATGTGTAACTTTTACAGGATAAAGCTGTGTTCCACTTAAAAAATAACAAGATGGCTGCTGCTAACCTCAAGGGTTTATATCTTTTCTTACATAGTACTATATAGAGAAAAGAAAATATTATCCCAAGCTGTTTGTAGCTGCTTTTTTATTTATGGGCCATTGCTAATCTTGATGATGACATTTCATATCCTGTCATATGTAGAAATCCATGCAGTAGTGGTACTTAAACTCAGGTATTTCAGTGTGCTCTAAAGGGGGAACTCTTAGAAGCTGTGCAGCAAACTTCTTGAAAGAGATCACATCACCAGTCCTTTTTCAGCTGTCCTTGATTCTTTGACTTTTGTGTGTAATAATGACTGTTAGGGCTCTCTGAAGATCTAGTAAATAAAAGCACTGATATTAGCTGCCATATTTGTGTGTTTATATATTTTTAAAGAGAGGAGATTAAACCTCACAGGATTACAGCCCTAATTACACAGTGTTAAATTCATAGTCAGCAAAGAATTTATTTTTATTCCTTAAGTTGGATATAAAAAACCTAACATACTCCATCTTTAGTGATACTGAAGAAGCCTGGGCTTAAATATAAACTGAAACTCCTGCATTTGTCTTGCTGTGTTTTAAGTGAAACAGTATATTTAAAGAGAATTCACCGAAGTCTTAAATGTGTATTAGTAAGTAGAATTTGAAACTGCTTTTTAGGTGACACAGTTGCTGAAGCAGACTAAAATTTGGCCTCTTAGTTACTTGATAATATCTGTTGTATGGCCAAAGCAGATGGACTGCTTGATGCTCAGCATTTTTTTCCTGTCCTTTCTGATGTCTTGCCCTTAATCTTTCACCACTTGTGCACCACATGCACTAGACAAAGCATCTGTCAATGCAGTTAGTCATAACCAGATAAACGAGATCAAAATTCCTGACTTCAGCTCTACTCTATTTGCAAAATTTCTACTTATAAACAGATGCTAGCAGTTCTCATTCAAATCTTCTCATAAAATGTCTTTGTGTAGCACATCATATTAAAATCATGCTGCTGTTATTAATGACACATGTAAGTCACATGGCAGTAATGAAAAGCAGTGCACTTTTGAATTTTGTATGCTGTCATAATTACAATTATATCCTTTGCATCATACAAGTGAAATTTGAATAAACAGGATCCTTACTGGGAAGAATATTATAGGCAGCTTCTATTCTTGTACTTTTCTTTTTTTGAGTGTTCCTCAAACATCTCTTCTAACAGATTTGACAAAAATGGCAACACATTCACTTTTTCATTAGCAACAGATTCTGTTATTTAAAAGTTTGAAAATCAAATAATACAGAGCTTAGATCCACTGTCCTTATATAGTAAATGATGTGGGTAGTTCTCAATCTTCAAAAGCAGTTCTATATTTGAATATCTGCCCATATCCATTTATGCTGTAAGTGCATCTGCCCAGATATTCAAGACAGAATTTCTTTCCTTTAACTCTCTTACTTCTCATTCAATGCATGAAGATAGTGGTACTACCATGTTTTATTTCTACTGTCCAGTGCAGACAGATTATTCCATTGTTCAAATTAAAAAAAAAAAAAAAAGTTGCTTTTTCCTTTCATATTTTAGATGTGCAAACTCGGTAAGATATTATATAAAGAGTGATCCCATGCATTTGATAGAGTTCTCTTTTCCCATTCTTGTTATGACTGAGGATATGCCTGATGTCAGGGTGATTCTCCTTGGCTGGGACTTTTCTCATTGTTTTTTCCTTCCAGATGCAGAAGTATGGTCTTAAGAAGCTCATGGATCTTCAGTCAGTCTGTAATTTTTAAGATACTCAGGTCATCTCTGGAATGAGGTACCTTTCCAGTTGAAGACAGTTAAAATGTATTTTTTTAGGTTTTTGTCTTAATTCTAATATTTAACACAGTTCCTATGTAGACAAAACAGAACTTCATAATTTAATTTATTTCATGTCTTGTAAGAAGCAGTATAATTTTTGTTATTGTTCTACAAAATTTAACTGCTGGAAGACTGTGGGAGATGTGTGTGTTTTTCTCCTGGTTTCAGCTGGGATAGAGTTGATTGTCTTCCTAGTAGCTGGTACAGTGCTATGTTTTGAGTTCAGTATGCAAGAATGTTGATAACACTGATGTTTTCAGTTGTTGCAAAGTAGCGTTTAGTCTAAAGTCAAGGATTTTTCAGCTTCTCATGCCCAGCCAGCGAGAAAGCTGGAGGGGCACAAGAAGTTGGCACAGGACACAGCCAGGGCAGCTGACCCAAACAGGCCAACGGGGTATTCCATACCATGGGACGTCACATCTAGTATAGGAACTGGGGGGAGTTGGGGGCGGGGGGATCGCCGCTCAGGGACTAACTGGGTGTCAGTTGGCGGGTGGTGAGCAATTGCACTGCGCATCATTTGTACATTCCAATCCTTTTATTATTACTGTTGTCATTTTATTAGTGTTATGATTATCATTATTAGTTTCTTCTTTTCTGTTCTATTAAACCGTTCTTATCTCAACCCATGAGTCTTACTTCTTTTCCTGATTTTCTCCCCCATCCCACTGGGTGTGGGGGGGAGTGAGTGAGCGGCTGCGTGGTGCTTAGTTGCTGGCTGGGGTTAAACCATGACAGTTTTATAATGGAAAATGACCATGTAACAGAGGGATGCTACTAGTGGGCTTCATACCCAGCAAAGATGATATAATGTAGGGCCCCAAAACTTTCTGGAAATAAGCAATGGAGTCATTGCACAGACCAACTAGGTGTTACTATTGAGAAGGTAAGCCCTTAACATCTACCCTAACCTTATCAGTTATCTGCAGTAGTTCACTTTAGCTGTTGAAGTGATTACATTTTATTTTATGACAAAAAGTTCAGTCTACATTGGCTCCTGACTTTTACCCATCAGGACACAAAAAAGTGAGCATTGTGAATTTGATGCTTAGTAGTTTAAGATGACTCTATGCTCATTCAGTTGAGGGACTTCCTCTATGTTAAGGTTGTTCTCAGTGAGAGAACATTGTCAATTTCTTTGGATTTCTCCTTCTGATTGGCACCCAGTCATTGCTGATGGAAGGGTGCTAAAGTAGAGGTGTACATCTCTTCCACTTTCAGTGTGAGCAAATTTTATTTTATCCATACACAATGTTATTGGCAATGGGCATCTGTTTGATATGTATATAAACTTATGACCGTATATGGATTAAGTTTGATTCTCATCATCAGTTTGGTATCTGTTGCAGGATTATGATAGATATGTAATAATCTGAGATTAAGGCTCCCTTTCTGGTCTGCTTTTCTCTTTTTATGAGGAATGATGTGGGTTACCATATCTATGTTTGAAAGCTGAACTGATTATTGTCTGTTACAATGACCAAGGATTCTTACAGGAGCTCTTTCTATGTTGTCCTGTCCCCCTGTATACTTTCACAGGGTTTGAATCAGTTTATACTTGGCAGTGTGTTCTTAAGTGCCTTACTGGTGAAGGTGTCTCTATTTGATTCAGAAAGGTAAAACTAAAGCAGAATCACTGATGTTTTACATTGCTGGTTCTCCAGTATCTCAGCAGACACTTTATGCAATGCCAAGAAGGTGACTGATCATGAACTTATGAAAATAATGCCTCAATTTGCACAATTAAAGTTCAACATGATGATTTTTGGCTTCACAGAAAGGGAATGGATTTATAATTCCTGATTTTCAGGATTCCTGTTTCTAAAGTCATCTTTGGTTTTAAATAAAGATATCTTAGAAATTTTAATTTTACAATGACCTGGAAACAAACATGACCAGAACCAAGTAATTCCCTTGGAGAAACAAGATACTTTGTGAGGTTACTGAGTTCAGTTCATTTGGACATTAGATTTCACATGAAACATCTAGAATTAGTATGAGAGAGTCCTTCTGCTGTGGGACTGTGTTCTGACAATCAGGCACCCTAAACACTGATGGTCGCAGTCTTCCAATTCAATGATTGGATTAAAATGTCATAAGACCATGAGATCCTCTGAGATCAGAATGCAGTCAAGCAAATAAAGCTGTCACTGACAATACCAAAGAAAATGTGTGTGCATTCTTTGCATCTGAAGAAGAGCCTACTAGAGCTCATGAAAATTTTCATAAGGCATTGTAATGGCAGAGATGCACAGAAATTATTTTGTATTTGGAGAAGTGGTTCAGCAGTTTCTGTTCACGTGGAGGACTCAATACCACCTAAAATAATTTTGACAATGTGAGGGGTTATTTCTTGGATGTCAGTCACAGTCCATGTGTACAACCACTTAAAGATAAAAATGAAACTTACTAGTTACAGGAATCCTTCGAGATGTTGTACGTATGTATGCTCCACTTTGATTGTCCTTCAGAGTCTTTCAGAGTCTTACTCAGATCCTTTTGTTTTCAAATCTTGCTTTGGGGAGAGACCTGAGGGTGGTACCTGGTTCACTTCACCCTAATATGCTCAACATGGGGAAAGAATTCACCTGGGTAACTGGGCAGAGCACGTCTCTGAGAACCACTGACTGGGGTAAGCAGTACTCTTTTCATGACCAAAGTTTTTCTGTTGATAAAGTTGTAGTTTTTTTGGTATTCTTGGTTTGTATTTTTGTGTTTCTTTTTAATATGCATGTAAAACCTCTAGGAAACACTTACAAATGAAGTACCCAATTTAGTATGCAAGTAATGTTTACATGTTTTTCTGGTGGACTTCATAATAGGCTAGAAAACCAAGCGAGAGAAGTGTATTAACACTGTCAGAACAACAATATATTTTGTATAATTTGTCACAATAAATACTATATATAAAGGGCAGAGCTAGATTCTACAAAAAAAGGTATCATGCCAAAAGTGTATCTAGGAAAGGCAATGGAAAAATTTGCTACCTTTTTTGCATTCAAAATTTTGTACTGTAGGCTACCTGTGGAGCATTAATATAGTTCAGATACACAGCTATAGTAGCAAATACTTATTTTGACTTAGCAATTTTGTAATATTGGATGTCGCTTGTGGTGCATATTGACGGTGTCTGGCATCACTGTCATACTTCAGGGATAAGAGGATGATCTCTGTACTGCACAGCTAACTTCCTGTTGATTTATTTTCCCTAGTATTCTGCTCACAGTGGAATATACAGTAGCCTAAAAGTAAGTGTGGTTCTTTTCCTGACAAGCATCTTTCCCCAGCCTCACAACATATCCAATAAACAAATTCATTTTACAGGGTTATGAGTTTCTTGAGTTCTTTTCAGTGTTCACAGTAGCTTCCTTTGGGTTTGCCTAACAATATTCATACTGAGGGCATATGTTGAATGAAGGGTTATTCATATCAGTTTCCCTGAATGTTTCTGTTTTTAAAAAAACCCTTTGAATTAAACTACAGGTATTTAAAAAAAAATAATTTAAATACCTTTAAATTTTTTTTGTCATGGCTTTCTCTCAATTAAGAACCCTAAAATATAAAAGGGTGTGATTATGTGGCAATTTGTGAATAAATTTGCTAGTATTTAAACTTATTTTTTGTTCTTCTTAAAATTAGATTTTTTTACAACCACAGCATAACTGAAAATTGTCACCCTTTATCACTTTGTATTTGTATTAAAAGTTTTTCTCCAAAAGGTAAGTATTATCGACAGTTTTGAGTATATTTCTGTAATAATCTCCCATAGCTCTTCTGATATGCTGAGAAATTTTATTTTACAATTATTTTGCCTTAAAATACAAATATACAAAATATGTAGCTCACTTTTCTGGTTGTAAAAGTATGCTCAAAAAAGGAAAGCTGAAGTAATGTCCTGTTGATCATCTCAAAGCCAGAAACCTTGTAGAATGCCTGTTAAAGGGCATCTGGCATTAAAGAGAAATGAGGAAAGGTGAGAGAATTCAGTCTGGAATTGATTACTGAACTGGCAAAACTTAAACTGTTTTTTGATGTATTTTATTCCATTGCTATTTTGTATTTCCTCCAGTTTTATTTTCATGTCTCAAAAATGACCATTTGCAAACCTTTTGAGTGTTGCACTCTTTGGCACTTAGTACATACAGAATAGGTTCTCTTGTACTAATACCAGATGGCAATACTTTCCTGACTTGTCCCGTTTCAAACTAAAAGGTCCAAGTTGTTCAGCTGCCTTTAAGTATTCCTGTTCTGCAAAAAAAAAAATTAAATTCCTTGCCCTTGTATTACTAGGACCTGGATGCCTGGTAACACCAGTCCTGCTTTGACTGGCATATATATAGTAAGGCATTTGATTTGGCATAAGTTTTTTTGCATAGCTTAGAGTTTATTGCCATACTTTTTCTATATGACTGTAGGGAAGATAGTGGTTTGGGGAAAGACAGAATCATTGTACAAATCTGCTTGGTACACAAGATGAAGTGTAGGGGGCAGATTTCCAGCTGAGGATCTGCTCATAGGAATCTTGATGATACACAGACAACTTTGCTGATACTTTTGGGTTCTCTTTGATCCAAATACTTAGCTCATGAGACATCAACACTTATTTTTCATTTTCACATCGACTGTTATGTTTTCACTCCAACTCCCTGACAGCTTTAGACTGTCTGGTTACGCTATAGGAGGAATGAAAAGAACAGCTTTATCATGGACAGAATATCACTGGTACTGTCTCCTACTGCTTTTCCTGTTTCTTTTGGAATGGAGGACCTATTTTAGCAGTTTGTAGGAGGTTGATTGGCCCCAGATATCTTTGGGGAATTAATAATAAAACACAGAAAATATAGCCTGTCTTGGAAACTTAGGAGAAAAATGTTTTGTCTTATGAAAGTGATGCTTTTTCTTGTAAATTTGGATCCTGCTCTCACTGTATTAGAGTAGGTTTGTTCAAAGCAATAGGAGGAATTGTATTTGTAATGTGAATGAAAATAGACCCATATAAAGTGCATGAAGCCTTTTTATTCCTTTTACCAGAAAAGGAATAAAAGATTGTTCTGCATCCTTCTAATTTTCTGACTGTTTAGATACTGGAACATTATAATTTCATTAGCATTCATGAAGTTGTATTTTGCTTATTGCTACTTTTTAGTAGAATCCTGGCTGGAATAGAATCTTGGCTGGAGTAAACAGTAGTGTCACTTGAGCTATAAACAGATGGAAGATTTAAGAATTGGTCTGCTGCATATATTTAATATATATGCAGTTAGTTAAAAGCTATAAACTATTGGAATGCATCAAGTGTGTGTTATAGAACTTTTCAGTTTAATTTATCTGAACATATTCTATAAGCCCTGTGGACAGGGAAGTGCTTATAGTCAGTTGTGATTCCATTCTATTTACGAATGGAGAAGAATGACAATGAAGGATTTTTTGGATATAGCTAGTGCCCCAGGATTATAACTACAAAGCAGTCAAAGTATTATATGGTTATCAATAAGTTCGCCAAACTAATCAAGGAAAAATTATTAGCTTTACTATGAACAAAAGTCTTTAATAATCAGAGGTCACAGTATTTAGGTAGATTTCTAAAGGCTTGTTTAGAACTCCTCTGTCTGTGGATGCCTAGCACATATATATTCCTTAATGATTTAAAGGAACATGGTTTAAAACAATGTTTACTGAAAACCAACTTGCTTAGAAAGAATTTTTAGTGGCAGGAGGTGTAAAGAAGCTTTTGAAGCTTTGAAAGTCATACTAGATGAGGGAAGTGAAACTTCAGATGCTGTGATGAGGGTATCTGTACACAGCACAGCATGGATGGGCTAACCAGCCTGTGCGAGTCATTCCACCAATTCAACTTTACTGCTTCTAAATATGGGTCAGCACATCAGCAGTTAATTAAGATATCTCATACTTGGCACTGTATTGTGCTGTCCCTTACCAAAAGTAATGGATGGTTTGTGTTGAGCTATGAATGTCTTATTCAAGAACCTATTAGTTTCCTGTATGGAAAAACTCAAAGTATTTGTGGTATTTCACATGTATTAATACTTATTTTCTGTTTACTTAAGCTGCTGTGTCTGACACTATTCTCAGTCAATGTGGATGCTTTAGTGATGCAGTGCTTTCCAGGCGGACTCTTATGTGGAATTTTATGTTATAAAGGGAAAATAAAATGTTATGAAATAGATTTCATAATAAACTTCAGACTTGGCCTTTTTTATGTTGAAGTCGCATATTTACAGTTTCCTTATGAACCTGCTTGGTGCCTACTTTTCAATACTCTCCCCATCCCTGCCAAACTTGCTGAAAATATTAGTTAGGTGACTTCTGACAAAAGCGTGTGTAGATGGGAAAGAGCACAAAAGTAGTAGTCACGGCAATGTTATACAGAATGTGCCAAGACCAGGCTTGCTCATTTCCAAAAGAATATTTACAGCTTCAAAAAAAAGACTCCTAATAATGCTAGACACTTAGCTTTGTCAGCTAGAGAGACTGAAATATGGGAAAACCTATAAAATACTGTATAGAAGCATACTGTTACAACTTAATGTTGGGTTTAGATATGTTTTGATATGTAAATTTATTTTTAAATTTATGCACAAATGAAATGAATATTTCCTGTATAAAGCTACTGTATATAACATTTCTTAATTTTATATGACCAAGATCAATTTATGAGCACCCAAACACATGTACAAGGAGCACATACTTTTTAATGTGAACTTAAGGTATGTGGCACAAAATATTGCACATATAAAAACATGTTAGTTTTATGGAAGTGAGTTTTGAAACTTGTGGATTCAACAGGCATCATTTCCACATCATGAGAGGAGTTTACTTGCTTCTTGAGTGACCATCATTGTTTGCCTCTTATAGTTGTAACACTGAATTTGTGCATGTAAAGGTTTTATGTTGATTCCTTCTACTGTTGCTAGTTTAAAAGGCCTTGAAAGAGAAAGTTCTTTTTCATAGATGGAAAGTCACAGTAAAAATTTTTAGCATTGTGTTTATTTACAGAAGGGTCAGACCAATTTATTAGTACCTTAAAATTTTTTTAAAATCTTCCTCAGGCTGGATTCTTTAGAAATCAAAAGCAAGGCTTTGTAAATCATGATGATGTGTTACTGTTTGCAAATCCTATTGAGGTGAAGCCAGACACTGTTTCTTTCCTTAAGAGCTGTCTCTCCACTTCCATCCATAAGAAAATAATTTCAGTATCAAATATGGAACCACAACTTTGACTTACCTGACTCTCTTTCACAGGGTGTCATAGACACCTGTTGCTAGCAAGTAGCTGGGGTTTTTAATAGTGCTTATTGGTTCCTGTTGAATGTTGCTTGTCAGGTTTCATGGTGACTTATTACTTCCAAGGAAGGCAGTCCACAATTCAGTATATCTTCATACTGATTAACTGGAACAGGATTGTGCTTAATGTTTGTATTGAGCATAACTTGGTAGCCAAAGTCCTGTTGGGATTTTGTTAATAGTTGATTTCATACGTAATAGATGAACAGTAGATTGTCTAGGCAGTGTCATTTAGATGTGGGTCAACTACGATATATAGCATTTGTTTGGGATATAAAACTGAAGACTGTGGATCTAAGATTCCATTTAGATTGCTAGTAAAGATTAAAGCTTCCATCTTCATCAACTTCTATCTTGACCTAAGCTTTGTTCTACAAATTAACTGGAGAAATAATACTGAAGATAATTACATTTCCTACAACTGTTTTCTTTAAAGATTATCCAAATGCATTAGCACACCTGTAAAACGAAATAAAATTAAGTTAAATATGCTGCAACTAATATACATTTCCCCACTTAAGATAAAGTACAGAAGACAATAGAAATGGAAAACTAGTGCATTCTGGCTCTAGATGAAAATGCTGCTATTGAACTCTTTCCAGAACAACATGTACTTGGATCAGTATTAAAGGGAAGTATTGTACATGTCTAAGCCAAATGACCTAGTACATTGATAGTGCAGAGCGTATTTCACAGTTATACAAATACCTAACTGTTTTTTCAGCCCATAAAACAAGTAAATTAGGATTTAAGCTAAAAGCAAAGCAAACCAGTCTGCCTTAAGTATTTTTTGTTCTGAAATTGACTCTAGCTCAGTACTGCTATATTACTGCTATAGAGAAGCACTCTGAACTCTTAATGATTTCAGGAAACAAGATACGTGACATGCTCCTCTTTGACATTGAAAAAAACCCCTCAAGGCTGCGTTGTTACACCCACTGTGCCTTTAGGTAAAAATTTCAATAGGCTTCTACTTTATTTCAGTTTTTCAAGTTAAAGTAATATTTATTAATGAACAGGTCTTTTTCCTCCATTATAATGAATGCCAATATAGAAGATCATTGCAAATGCTGGCAAGAGGAAATATTCTTCAAGGAAGTGAAAAAGAGCCTATTGTCTTATTTCTGCTTCATTTCATTTATCTACATCTTCCACATTGCTTTGCTTGTTTTAATTTCCTTTCTCTGTCAACCACTATTTTTGCTCTCCTCATGCATGCAGTGGTTTGTCAAAGACTGTTTTAGTCTATATAAATCATTGAGGAATCTTGTGAAAAAGTTAAATACTTATGTCATCAGTACCGCCCCCCCGCCCCCCAAATTTCATACCTTCTTTTTGTTAATAAATGAACACACTGTCAACTTCATTAGATGATCTTAAGCATCTATTTTGTTAATGCTAGAGTTTTTATACCACTAAGTTTAAATATTTATCTGTAACTTAAAGCATTATTAATTGTGAATGTGTTTTTACATAGATTACAGAATTAAAAATGGATGAATGTAAGAGTTAGTGACATCATTAAACTTCAAAATATATATGTATTCTGCAGTGCTTGTGGCAAAAAAAGGTATTGTGATGAAACACCAATATGATCTGGATAAAATTTAAGGTGCCACATGGAGGTATAGAAAACTTACTAATTTGTGCAGATCTACCTTAAACAGGTTAAAAAGACTGCAGGTCTGCTCACAAACATAGCTCGATATTAAAGCAATCATTTTTATTAATACAACATTTCTGTTATGCACATCACAAAATCAGGGTGTCTTAGTAGATTGGTATCACTGATGCCAATTTTTGGCCCCATCTTTACACTAGGCAAGTATTTATTATTGTCAGAATTTTCACCTTATTTTTCTTTTCTTTCATTTTGTTTTCCTTCTGGTTTATTTTCATTTTATAACTAGGAGTGAAGGGATGAATGATTCTAAATATTAAAAGTCACTTTTCTTTCTTATTGTGAAGCTTAAGAATTATTGCTTGAGAAGACTGCTTAAGAACTAATATTCTTGAACCCTAGGCTATTGTATTTGGTTTTATTATTTTGTAAGTATCTAATATTATGTTACGTTATCAAACTATGTTTTGAAAACCTAGTAAGCTTTTGGAAATGACAATACTGTAGTCTATAGGTCAGTCAACTGATGAAGGGATTTTTTCCACATCAACACTGGAGGATAATAAAATTGAGGAATTCTCACACGTTCTATTCCTTTCCATTGTCTTCAGCCTTAATCCCCCTATTTGTTTTCCATTAATAATCTGAAGCAACCTTCCCTTGACTCAAGTGCAGCTCCTTAAAACACTTGAGCTATAACTGTGTGGCCCTGAGAAGAAGTAGGAAACAAACCTGTTGGCTTTCACTGCTCTGGAGAGTCCCTGAGCATTGTAAGTGCATTTTGAAATATGACCTATTGCTCTGTCAACACACAGGATTTTGTTAGTCTTTAAATTAAAACATTTAAGCAATACTTCTGTTAATTTTTTGTCCTCTACCCTCAGTTATATTAGCTCCTAGTGTTTTTTAGACAAACAGTACAAACAAGAAATCTTTAATTTGTAGTTAAGTTTAAAGTTTTGGAATGTCTCCAGTCTAGGTTGTAGTCTTATATTTGTTATACATTATATGGCAACTTGAAACTGTTTTCTAGAATGTTTGATGATCTTTCACTTTATTTAACACAAGTAGTATTTATTATTCAAATTTGGAATGTTTTTAATTCTAAAGAGAACCAATTGCTTAGAGTAGTAGCCATCTGTTTTATGACAGCCAGCTGATACTTTGTCATTTTTTTTCCACAGATGTGACACTGCTAGTATTTTCCAGACAATACAGTACTAATTTTAAATTAAAACTAATTTTATAAACATCAAATACATTATACTGGAGTACAATTATACTACAGCCCTCTAGTATAGCCACAAAATTATGCATCACTTTTCTTCCACACTAAATATTTTATATCTTATCTGTAAAATATATGTGTGTATTTTTTCTAGGTAGGATCAAAATTCTTGGTCAGGAGATTATATTTTGATTGAAAGAATTGGGTTCTCATGCTGGTCTGTTACACAAACTCATGATGGCGTGAATTTATACATTTTTACATACATATGCTATGAACATATACCTCAGTTAACCCTTAACATATTAAAACCAGTCTAGCTGTGTTGGTACAGCTCTACCTCACATACTTAGTTGTAATGAAAAGCAAGGTCATATTACTTGAGTGGAGAACGGCTGTTTTAATTTTCAGACTCTTTTACATAGTTCTGCAATACATTGCTCTGTGGGATATGGATGTTTTCTAAATTTCTTGAATAGCTTGAAATTTCATGCTCTGAAGCCAGAAAAGAACATGATATAACTCCTATTGTTCAACTCTAACTTTAAAATGTTACTCGTTCCATTTATAGCTTTTGCACTACTGCTCTGACCGCGGAAAGTATTTGCTAGGCCCTCCTACAATCATTCTCTAAAACGTGTCTGTTTTTAACTGTGAAATGCAAAAGGTAGATTTAAATGATAGCTGGTAGTTTCTTTTGAGTCCCCTTCTGGTATTCCTGTTAAGTTTCCTGTTTGTTTACATATGGGCTACACTGAAAATTCTTTAACTTATGAAATAATTTTTAAACAAAGATATAAAAATTTAAATGGATTCATGATAACTAAAAGCCTGGTTATTTCTTGAATATCATAACATAAAAATAATTCTATTACTTTTCTGAACTGATTTTTGACTGATTCTGATTGGGGTCATAGTACAACAGTTCATTATAAGATCCACTCATAAACCTCATTTTTTGAAGGTCTGACACCCTCTTAAATACTGCTGCTTATTAATTGCTGGAAGATGAAAGTTGTTCTGGAAGTTGCTAAGGAAAAGGGCAGGAAGCGGCAAGTGTGTTGTTTGGCTGGGTAGATATGGATGCCAATGGAATCAAAGTTTGACTTTTGGATTGACTCTCAATTGGTCCCGCTCGTGGTAGAAAGATCATTATGAACATATATTCTGGATGGACAGATTAAGGTAGTTGATGTTTAGGGGTCTGAGTATCAGAAACTTACTTCCTGACATGGAGGTCTTGGCGAGAATACCAAGGTTCCTGCTCTGAAGGAGTAGGGAAAGTCAATGTACCCATTAGGGAATATGATAGAGGGTTGATTTCCTTGCAGGTGATTTCTATAGAGTGCTTGGAAATAGAACTTGTTAGCATCTTGTTGTTTTTATGTATTGTAAAGTTCTGCCCAACACTTTAGGAGTCTTACTCCTTTTAATAAGACTCTCCCTTGTCCCTGTTGCTTGTAGGGTTTAGATTTTGTTCTTTTAAGATGCTAAGTAATCTGTTGTGGGAGGGAGGGTCAGGAGTTTTTTTGCCACAGACTAAGCTGGGACTTGCATTTTGGTTTTTTTCTTTCCCATTTCATACGGACAGAAGGGTTTTGCTGTTAGTACAAGCAAGTTAATGCCCAATGCAGGTAAAAATGGTATGTGATTTCTAGAACTGAAGCTGAGTTAAAGTTTGCTCTAACAGAAGTTATACCAATGGGAGAAGATATTGGAAGTCTTCACAAATGTGTTTGGTACCCTTCTTCCTTTAGAAGAGAAGGAGGGTTTCTATGATGTCCATTCAAATGCATGAACTGAATCTGTTTAGGCTTAAAACAGTCTACTTGGAGTTATGGTGTGTTTTTTAGAGGCCAGTTAAATGTAAAAAAATTGTGGCATGCTGCTTAATCTGTGTTTATTTTCATTCAGTTGGGTATTTTGATAAACGGGGAGATTGCTACAGTTGTTTAATAAGCAGTCAAGGAGGATGTAGCAGGAGAACAGTGTGGCATGGGTGAGCTTTAAACTTAATTTGAAGGATTATGGTAATTCATTACATGCTTATAATAAATATAAGGACTTGATTTGATTCATCTATGAAGTTTAAAAAAATTCTTTTACATTATCATGAATTTATGGTAGCAAATATGCGCTTTCTAATTGCTTTTGTTTCATTGTGTTGGGGATGCTTGTAGCTTGAATGAAACATTGTTTTCCTGTGTTTTTGTAAAAGTTGTTTGATGTTAACTAGGATGAATTTCAGGGAATATTATGGCCTTTCTTGGAATATAGAAAAGGGTTTCTTAAGGCTCTGTTTATACAATACATGGCACTTATTTCTAAACTCATGCATGACTTCACGAACAAGTTTTGTGGGAAGAATATTAAAATATTACTCTCCAAAACTTTAAGCTTTGTTTTCAGGACCTAATAAGCACAGAGGCTATGCTGGACAGTACAAAGGGTCTTTATGTAATGGTATATTTACAAGCTTTTAATAACAATGAAAATATGAGCTTGATATCTTGAATAAATCTCATTCTTTGGTCTACAAAACAAAAAGGGATAGTTTTGCCTAAAGAATTTATACAGTTCTTATACTCATGCAAATACTTTTAACATTGGAACAAATATTTATACTGAACAGGGGTTCATTTCTTCAGTTTCTTATTAGAATTTTATAGGTATTACAATTTTTCCAAGTAAGGGTAATCTAAAAATATCAGAAGCTCCACATACTTTGGTCTTATTCCTGGATGAAAGTACAGTATATGCTATTTTGCTTTTAATACAGTCTTGCCTAGCAATCTGACTTTTGACTGCTGTTGTGATCTGTTTTGTGTAACTTATGGCAAGTTTACATATTTTCTTGACTGTTACTATTAAATTCTATACTAGCAAAAGGTTTAGGAGTCCTTTACAAGGAAACATCCAATACCATGTGGTCATTTTGACAACTTATCATAAAATAGAAAAGGAGAAAAAGAAAATATCGGTTTAGCGAAATATCCATGTTTTAGTACTTAGTTCTCCTGTTAGCATACAGGACTGGAAGCGTATTTGTGTTTATCTTAATTTAAAACAGTTCACAAAATGAAGAACTCAAATCAAAGACTTCAGATACAAATCCTTATTTTAAAAATTTAAACCATAGGGTAGCCAAACTCAAGTGTGGATTTAGCAAGGAATTAGTTGTAAATCCCACTACTTTGTCATCATCCCTGCCCTGTTATCATTGGTCACTGTGGTGTTTTGTGCTCTTTTAAGTAACATGGGTGAGACTGGACAAACTATACTTTGTGTTAACGTCACAGTCCCTGATATGCAAGAGTTCATTGTTAATTCTTTGCTTTCCTATGGTGAAAGACTTAGCTGCTTATGTGCAGTGTTTTCTGGGCAATAAATCAGTAAAACCATTTTACAAGTGAATAATCTAGAGGAAAAAAAAAAGGTAAGGTAAGTTACTTGTATAACACTTAAGAAGAAGGGGGATGAAATTCAGGAATTCTAGCTTGCAGTCAGCCTGAGGTAGCTGTGGATAGACCCCATTACATTTATTCTACTATACTATAGAATCTTCTAGTGTTGAGATCTTAAATTATTTGTTTTCACATAACACTGGATAACTGAGTCTTATTTCTGTGTACCAAATGGCAGTTACTTTTAAGGTTTTTGTTTGTTTGGTTGGTTTTTTTTACTGTTACAAAATAGACAACCAAACTTAGAATTGCTGAGGAGTCAGCTGCTCAGTCTTACCCAACAACAGCTCCATGAAATCTTGAAAGACTTTTGGTTTTGTTTTTACTGTAATTAGCCAGTGTAAATTGAAATATGTGAGAAATACAGTGATATGTTAACAGGTCGACTAGCACAGGCAAATGGGTAAATGATAGTCAGAGCAAGTAGCAGTATGTTCATCTTGCTCAACTCCAGTTTGTCTCCATAGATTACTTTTATGGTCAAAAAATCAAATTAGATTCTTCGAAAGGGCTATTCAGTGCATACAGGTTAAGCACCATATCTGAATGTAATTCTCTAGAGAATTTCATTGGTTGTGGAGAGATGAAGATTTTAAAGACAGGCATGTTACAGGCCAATTTAGCCCGACAATGCAGATGTCTAAAACTGAATGGTGTGGCATAGACCCTAAAACTAAAGCTCTAAAGCTTGTGCTTTATATTCAGATTTGACTCTGCTAAGTGTGAGATACATAGACTGTATCAATGAAATAGACTAAATTATGAATTACACTTAAAATCAATCAGATCAACCTGCTAACATTTCTTAGTAATTTTTCTGAAATATTTACTTATTAAATAGTTATTTCATGTGAATTATGTATATATTAATCTAATATCAGCCTAGAGGAAAATTTTTACAATCAGCTTTAAAACATTGAAAATAGTAATGAAGAAAATAAGTAACCAGTGGTGTACATATAACACAAAACATATAGCTCATGGTAGAGGATTTTTGTCTAAGTGAAAATAAAATCTGCCAGGAAAAGAAATGTTTGTGTGATATATTGCAGTCTGATGGGAGATCTTAGATGATATCTCCAGTAACAATTTTAATATGAAAGAACTTATTTCTGTCAAAACTAAATACATACTTTTGGGGGGTGGTGGTGAAACCAAATGTGCTTTAGATTGCATAACAGGCAATTATTGCACATTTCATTGAGCTGCACAGTTTAGCAATCTTATATTAACCAGTGTAGTTCAGTTTGACACTTTATATTGCACTTCACTCTTAACCTTCAGGATATGCGAATCAAGGACAAATGCCTTGTTAATGTGGAACCAGTGACCAAACTTGGGGTACTTTATATCACCTCTATATATGTTGGTGGCCTGTGATTTCACTCGCAGCTTTCTGTTCCTGCAAGCTGTAGGTTGCCACCTCTGTTATCACTGTAGAAGAATTGATTCTAGTTGGCTGCTACAAGTGTTTGCTTTTGTCTTGCATTATATGATGTCCAAGATGCTGTTAACGGAATCTCTTTAGAATATCTTGCCATCTGCTGCACAGTATTGTATGTTTGATGGTTTTTCCAAATTTGAGCACTGCCTAATTAGGACCATGGAAAAAATTAAACAAAAGTGTGGGGGGGGAAGTAATGGGACAGCTGAAAAGAATCACTGGCATTCCAATACACTCTTTAAATAAACACAAGCTGTATTCCATAGTTAAACATGCACTGTACTTGTCTTGAGCCTTAGTTTTCTGTCTGCGGTATACAGTATTTAGCCAGAGGATCATTTCTATTTTTGCCAAAACATTTAGAGAAAAAAGAGTGTTCTAGCATAATGCCACTGAAAATGCAGCCTGGCTTTATAGCACAACAGAATTAGGGGCTCAATCACAAGCAGAATACTAGAAATGTGAATTTTTTCACTCCTCTCATATTTTCTTGAAAATCCGAATATTTCACTGTGAAAAAGTTTTAGGGAAATGCTTGGTAGGTGGATGTTTCGAAGGACAGGTAGCATCATTTCACTCTTAATGCTGTCCATTTGATCCTGAAAGTGGGTTTGGTTTACTGTGATAAGCTATCACAGTGATGTTTCTCTATAGGGGAAAAACAATTAGCAGGTGAATCTGGAACCTGAGCTATACAGAGTAACAAGACATGTTCTTTGCTATGTGTAATCTTTCTTTAAAAGCAAAGATATGGATCTTATTGGCCAGTTTTCTGTTCATTAGTCTTATAATCTGTGGGTTTAGAGTTCCTTATTGTAGTGCATAAGGTTGTCTTCTCGGAGCCAACCAATGCAAGGAGCCTAGAAGGTATTCACATGGGTCAAATTTGGCACCTGATGTAATTGGCTAAAATTAAGCTAGGAAGTCTGTTTGGTTTCCCCTTGGAGTCAGTGGAGATAAATATTAAGATCCCTTAACAAGTGATTCAGAGAAGTCTCGCGTGTCAGCTGACTTCTCTTTAATGGCTATAATCGGATCTTGGAGAACCTGCCTGACAAATTCAGGTGCCTAAAGTTGTTATGAATATTTCTTTCTCTCCTCTCATTCATAGATACTCAGCTTATATGTTTACAAGCCCCCAACAGCTGAAATGCAGTGACAGTCCTGCCACAGGACAATAAGATAACTACTTCATGTTGTAAGATTAATGTCAATATTGCTTCCTTCATTCATGACAGGCAATCTAAAATTTTGATATAGCTCATCTCAGCAGCACTTGTGTGATATGAGCAACAACTTCTACCTTTTACCTTTGTTAACCTGCTTTGTCTCTCCCTTATGTATTTGGACTGCTGAATTTTTCACGATGTCTTTAGAAAATGCCTGGCTGTCAGCACTACCACTACGAAAATAAATTTAATAATTATATTTGTATCTACAGAATACCACTTCATAAGTTTTAGTCAAACTTGATTCTTATGATATGGAAAGGGTTGCCTGTCTTCTGCTTAGAGGGAGGAATGTTATTCCGGAGAGGTAGTGTTTAAAAAAAAAAAAAAAAGTTACGGCCAGTCCTTATTGGATGTCAATCCTAAGAACTCTCTCTCCCTCTTTTGAGGGGAAGTTGCTAGTGAAACTCCTAAAAACAAGTTAGCTAAATTCATAGGAGTTTTCCTTTGGGAAGTGAGTGAGTACTCGCTGAATAATGAACATATGCTACTTCAAGGTTATGTCTTGAGAAACAGTGGTGTTTTGGGATGGTGGTTTTTATGTGTTGAGGGGAACACCCCCATCCCCCCAAACCCACTTTGATTTCTTATCAATATTTCAGCTCCTTACATATGCACATTTTGTATTTTTTGAATGTCTAACAGCTGTGTGTTACCAGTTCTGTGCCTCTGAGCAGAGGATAATTGGTATTAGCAGTGCAGGTACCTAGCTTAGTGTGTATGCATGAATTTTTGAAGGTAAACCTGATAAATCAGCCTTCTACACAGGGTTAAATCAGTGGGTGGAATCCTATGAATAATCAAAGATAATAAACTCCAGGAGGCTGTGTTACCCTTCCTACCACAGTACTGAAATAATTGGCATTTCAGAATCTGTGGCTTTTATATTTGATTATATCATCTCAATTTGCTTCAAAGGGATTGAAACAAGTTTATTGTACTTAGAATGAAGGACTACTACTCCTATGGACTGCAGTTGACATTCTTGTTATACTTGCACCTTTTATTCTAAACTCTAATCACAAATACAGTTGCTATTATAAGCTTGATTATTTTTTAAAATGTTTTTAAGATTTTTGAAGAGTGTTTTTTGTCTTATTCTCAGCATGGAAATTATTTGTCTTGGTCACATCTGCTTCACAAATTGGGAATGTCAAATGTATTACTACGGAAGAGGCATACTTGTTGAAGTTCTAGTTATGACACTCAATGAAGAATTGGGGCACACTGGGATGTATTTTCTCAGACAAAACAAGAACTCTAACTCAAAACGTGATGCCACAACAAGTGCTCCATTAATGTGAAAATACGTGGAGAGTTAATCAGTGCTGATTTACCAGCTGTTCCACAAATAGGATTGTTTTTATAATCGTGATGTTGAATTTTACTTACATTGTGTTCTTTTAATCTTGTTGCAGTACTTGTTCCCTGTTTGTCTACTTGAGTCTGAAACTACCCAAGAAACATTTATTATAAAATTGAGTTCTATTTTTATGTTTTTGATAACTTTTGTTTTGTAGCTGAAATATATGATACCCTTGGCTGGAAAACAGAAATTAATGAGGTGTAGAATGATACTTAGAAATCACAAAGTTGTATTAAAGGCTAGTCCTTATTAAATAAGCATTTACTATTAAAAATTGACTAATAGGTAATTTTAGAACTAATTTTTCTGAGCTTTCAAGATAACAAGATAACATAATAAAATTAATTGCTCTAGAACAGTAAAGTATTAGTTTTTTCTGTGAATGTGTTTTCTGGGTGAGCTATTTCAGTAAATTCTAATTGGATATACATCTTTACATCTCTTATGGCTCTACTTTTTTTTGCTCTTGCCAGCAATGTTGCATGCTAATCTCACAGCACACAGTACGAACATTACTATTTCGTATAATTTATGTACTTATTGTTTTACTCCATTATTATAAAAAAATGTGGAAAACATGATTATCAAGGCAAAACCTACAGATACAAGTGCCGTGTACTAGGTGATGTTTATTTTTTAAGTGCTCAGATTTCTTTGCTTTGGGTTTCTACTCAAAAAAGATCAGATATTCTGTCTTGGTTTTGCATCATCTAAGTCAACTGGAGGTAGCCTTTTATAAGCTACTATATATCCTGACAAAATTCAGGTGGGCCATTTTAGTTCCTTTATTCATCCTGCTTGTTTTAATTAAAAATAATAATTAAAAAATCTTTATTGTAACAACATTTGTGGAAGGAGCAGTTTCATTGCTTCTTACCTAGGATGATGTAAAGACTACACCAGTAATTAAGTGGTTCCCTTTTGAACTTTAATTACCATTGATTTTGGAAGGTATTCTGAAAAAAGTTGTTATAGGTAAGGCTCCAACATTTTATTGAAAATTCCTATAGATAAACATGTCTAAAAAAAATCCTTTCCATTGTATTAATCTATTATGGAGAAATAAGTGTAAGAACAATATCTGTTTAATACATATTCATTAACATATAAAGATTTTTATTCACTTGTGACTTCAGTCTGTCTTTCTAGAGCTTTTGCTCTCTTGCTTTCAGGGAAACAAATGACTGATTCAAGAAAAACTGTCTAATCTCTATCAACAGGAAAGAGAACAGAAAGAGGAATATAGGAAAAGTAGGGAGGAAATACTCAAGAAAGGAAATAAGACTTTTGAAAGCAAGGCCTGTAGGGAAACTAAGATGGTCTGAGCCTCATTATTTGGTTTGAAAGTGAAATAAGCTTAAGCTAAAGTTAAGTTCTTGGACTTGAGATTTAAAAAGGCCCAAGGTCATGTGAAGATTAGCTATGCCTTGCAACGTGGGAAATTACAACACAAAATATTGATAAATTTGTGAGATTATATACTTTTAATGAAACTTTGAAACAAATAATATGGACTGAGAAAACTGCATCTGTAAGTGAAACTGGACTGGAAGATTCACGGCATGTTACACATCCTTTCTCATAGTGAAATAATGTTGTTTTTCATAATGATATCTTCTTTTCCTTTTAAAAATATACTTGGACTATTTCTGTGTAATGGCTATTTTTTATTGGTATGTACAATAAAACTGTAATTAGACCTGGGAGATCAAACAACCCTTTAAAAAAAACCCCACACACAAACCCCCCAATAAAAATTATTACATTTTTGTTTTAAATTCTTGTTTCAGTTAGAAATCCAGATGATCAGATAAAGCTTTATTGTTGAGGGGCAGATACCATTGTATTTGAACATCTTCATCTATTCAATGGAGTATTAATGTCTTTGGCATCCAACTGTCTTTGGTGTATGTGCTTCTAACTGAGATATTAATTCAGAAACCCCCTTAAACAGTCAACATATTCAACTTTGAGGCTTAAAATTACATTGTTTGAATATTCTTCTTAGTGTAAACATATGCAAATGCAGGAGGACTTTCTGAATCAGGACTAGAATGTTTTCTTTCAGTGAATTTAGCCAAATATTCTAAGTATTTTGTGTTCCCAGAGCTGATTAGAGAACTGAATCTACTTAAATAATATGGATTCTGAGGTTTTATGCTAATATTTGAAACACTTAGGATATTTACATTGTGCAAGTAATCCATATCTCAGAATTCCCAGCTTGAAATCAGTGCAAGTCTATGAATGTGAATACAAATTACCCAGTTTCATGTTAAAGTTCATGCTCTCCGCTTGTTTTCAGGGGTCTACCCTAGTGTGAACTTAAAGGAAAACTGGATAAAAGTCTCATTTCTTTCTTTAAGTATTCATGTTCTCTGTAAGTGTCCATGTTTAATACAAACCATTCTGTGATTTTTAAAATATGTCTGTGACACTACTAAACCATCATAACATATACTTAATATGGGTTACAAACATAACTATTGTTTTCCTCACTGTAATACAGCTTTCTTGGCTTTCTTTTAATCTTTTCCAGAAGGCCAACATGTTTTATATGAAAGCAAAGCTGGAATCATAAGCATCTGATCTTTTTTTACAGTTCCTTAGATGCTAAAACCTTGAATTTTCATACTTACTCTGTAAGGTTAGGAGGGGGCTGCATGTTTGTGTGTGTGGCCAGGGTACAGTTGCCATCTGGATAAGGGAACACAGTGGTATGGCTGAAACCACAGTGTATTGTACAGCATGCACACACTGAATTAGGTGATGATGGCTGGCAAGACGTGTTCCTTTAACCTCTTTCTGTCAGCTTGCACCTGTGTCTTCAAAGTCAGTCTCTCTCCTTTCTCTGTCTCTTCCCCTCTCCCTTCCTTCCACTCTCTCCCCCAAACCCCTGCAAATTTTTTTCCCCAAACAAGTATGGTTTTCCCTTAATATTTCATTTATTCAGTTACAAAACTTTCTTACTTTGTAGTCCATAAATTTTTGATGTTTAATGTTCCCCTTCATTTTTTCATTGTAATATCTTATACCAGAATACAGGGAATGATCAAGCTACATTGTTAGTGGTAAACCATACAACAGCTTGCTTTGTTGACATCTGTTTAAGGTGAAAACATTTCCTGATATACTTTTGCCTTTTAACAATGAAATTGCTCATGATCTTTGCACTTCAAAGGCATTTCCTCACTGAAATGTTAAGTTATAAATAATGCAGTATATTTTGCTTAATAAAAATGCCTCGTGCAGAAGAGTGCAGTAAAAGTACAAGTTTTGAATCTCATCACGTGCATAGTAACCTTGATATTCAGGAAAAGTTATCTGTGGATTTTTGAGTCCAGTGGTTGGTCTTAGGACTTTCCCCAGTGCAGTTGTAATGGGCATGGGTCTTTGGAATATTAACACAAAGGATGAAAATCATAATCACATCTATTTTTTAATATGTTTGGAATTCTTGCAATTTGGCAGAAAAGTATACATATCTATGTGTACTGGCCAATATTTGCCTAATTATATCCTTAGTTTCCTAGGTGTTAACTAAAGCTCAAAATGATCTTGGGGCTTATTGCAAGGAAAACATAATTCACTTGTCCATGAAACAGTAACGTGGAAGTGTTTTAATTGCAGACTATTTTGTCTTTTCCAAACATTTAATACAATTTCTTGTAGTTCTAATACTAATGAATTTGGACATCAGACTTATTTTGATGATATCTAGATTAAAGTTCCTCTTTTTCGTTTATATTCTAGTAACAATTTCCCAATTTTCAAAGTTAAGGTAACAGTTATGATGAACATCAAGTGAACAGAAACTATATTTCCCTGAATAATTTCATCATTATTGTAACTGCTATTATTGTAGCATAGTTTGATTAAAGAATAACTCTGAAGGATCTGATACAGAATAGTGGCCATATTGTGCTTTATGTAGGTATCTTTGGAGAAAGGTAACAGTGTAAATGGTTCTACTGATGGGCATGTATAATACTTGCAGAGGCTACTCATCTGTGCTTTGGGAGGTTGTTCTTTGTGTATGATTGTAATATATCTTTAGAGAATATGTATGATATTAAGTGAGACTTAATGGGACAGTACATTTAGTCATTTTGAATGTTGCTACAAACTTTGTGTTATATATTCTCTGGATATTATGTTGATGCTGGTTTATGATGAAAGTTCTTGGAACTCGTATTCTAAATTGAATATTAATCCTTAATAACAAACTCTAAATCTCTAAACTTAGAGAAGTATGCAATTTATTGTAAAACTGATTCCATAGAATTTTATTTTTTGATTCTGAGTAACACTGACAAGACAGTGTGTTCTGTAATAAAGAATGGAGCTTGTGATGTCCCTAAACAGAACTATGAGGATATCTGGGTTTTAATCTGTTATTCCCTTGATTTTCATTTTCTTCTCAATGCCATTCTTGCTGCTTCTTTACTCTGCTGATTTGTGTATTTAGACTGGAAATTTCTTAACCTTTTGCAGATTAATTTGTACAGTCAGTACCATAATAGGAACCTAATTTCAATGGTGTACTTTAAAGTGCTGTACTACAAATAATAATTATGTATTTCAGGTGAAAGGGCATCTCCAGTCCTAAAATAAGTATCAAAAATGGTGTAACTATATTGGACAATTTATAGTGTTATGATAATGAAACATTGTCAGGATAAATTACCAGTGAAACGAAGTCACTTTAATTGGCATCACATTAAACTGTCATTAATATCTCAAACTGCCATGAATATCAGTTACTTCCATCATATGCTGACAGGTGTGATGGAGACTTTCACAATTATTGGTCACACAGTGATGAAGCACATGAACAATTCTGGTAAATAAATATGAGTAACGCTGTTTCTGTCCTTCCAGACTAAATAGTCCAAATGAATTCCTTTCTTTTAGAGGGGAAAAAAAAATAATTCCGTTCAGTAAGCATCTGTTAGTTCTGCCAGTTGAACTAGAACTATGCAGACTTGTTTTGTCTTATTTTGCTTTCTAGAGAAAATTTCCTTTTCCACTGTTTTAAATCTATGAAAAAAAATTGCATAAGTTTTGAAGCGTCTTGAAGCCCATATAGTCCCAAGAGTTTGGTTATTTGCCAGTCTTCTTAGAAGTACACACAAAAACTATGTTCAAAGGAGGATATTAATAATGTAAAGACAGCTTCAAGAATTGTCAGCCTTTGTCATTGCCTAAATGAAGTTTGAGTTCTACCTCTTTCTAAATACAATCTTTAATTACTTGGCTACAACTTTTGTCTGTAAAATTTTTTTGAATTATTAATTTTGAAGGATAGGACAGTGCCACAAGTGGATTGTGGCTTTTTCATATAATAAGCTTTTATCTCCAGGGGTGTACCTCACTGCAAAAGAAGAAAGAAATGTAAGGAGTGATTAAACCTTTTTTGGGAGTTAGTGTGAATAGGAATTCCTTAATATAAATGGTGCTGAGATACTGTAGTAAGAAATTATAGAAAACTCTAAAAAGGAAATAGAGCATATTGTTTTCAGAATATTTTGATCAGTGCTTGTACTTGCATATTGACTGCTTCCGTGTCTGCATCTATTGCCATTTGCCATCCTAGAGAGATTTTTGCATTTCATTCAGTTGGCTTTCTTTTGACCATCAGAAAGGGCACGGGTTGCTGACAGGCAGTATAATTAAGACTGCTCCTTTTCAGTCTGTTTGGGTCCACCTTAGCTCTGAAGAAGAGTATTTCAGGAAGAGTGTAGTTCTTACTTGACTAGAGCTCAAGAAGTCACCATCTGTTGTTGCTATAGCTGCTGCCTGGTCATGCTGTGGTCCCTGGGTACTACTAGCTAGTCTAATTGTATGCGCAGGGAGGCAGACTTAGTTTGCTTGTACAACAGTCAGTTGTGCAGCATGTGTATGGTAGATGCTGTCTGTGCATGTCAAACAGTGTGTGCAGTTGCAGTTGGCTGCTGAAGCCACTTCCTAACTGTTTTAAAATGACAATGTGCTTATTTGTTCTTTGGAGATGGTATGTGAGCATTCTCATCAGTGCAGACGATGACATCTGAAAAGCAACAAGTACCACAAACAACAAAGATTCCTAGACACTATAATATTCAGCTTTGCCATGCCTAACAGTCCAGAAGCCTCTTAACAGCCCACCCACGCATACACAAAGAACCTCTGTACTTGCACAGGTGTTATATTGATAATAGATTCCTGAAGAGTACTCAAGTGCCTTTGAATAGCCTGTTGTGGGAGCTCTAAGACTCAGGTATACTCAGAGAGTAGACTCTTCAGATCTTATAACCCTCAGAGCATAACCAATCTCTTATCAGCATGTGATTTTTTGAAGGTTTTTAACTGAACTAAGTACTGTAGGCATTTCAAGTCTGAGTTTTATAGTTAATATACTATAAATCTAAAAATGGAAAATATATACTTGCAAGATTTACTGTTTCATTTCTGCTTGCAATATATATGTGATATTGATATGTTATATCAAAATGCATAGTTTAGACTGAAAATCAGTTTTACTAAATCAATTTTATTGTTTCATAATTTATTTGAAATAGTTGGACAAGCAGGTGCAAAATACAGGAGGAAAATCCGGATGAATACTAATCATGGAGGATTAGGACTTGAGAGAACATGTTGTCAGAATGAGATAAGAGCAGTATAAAATAAGTATAATGATTCTCTTTCTGTTGCAAATATGTGAATATAAGATTCACGGGGGTACAATACGTATTATCACAGTCTTTTTCTCTATATAATATAGTGACCTGAATGCTAGTGATGTGTATTATTTTACCAAGCAACATGATGCAGTTTAACAAATGATACATAGGAAAATTTAAAATTATTAGTGGTCGGTGCTACCATCAGGTATTTTAATCCACTTAAATTCCACCATTTCTATGAAGTCGTCTGTAAACATACAAGTGAACCTGATTTGCATTTCACTCCTTTTCAGAATGAATACCTTTCAAAGAAAAATGAAAAGAAAAAGAAAGAAAGATTCATCTGCACTAAATATAAGAGCTGAATTAAGTAAGAAACCCAGAATTCATCCTAGTTATTTCTGAGGAATAATTTAGGCAATTTTTGTATAAATGAAACTTAAATATTTAGAATCATTGACAATGGAGAGGCTTTCTGGTGAATGAGTGGACAAATGACTTCTGGCTTGAGTCTTACCAATTCCCTTTTGTACCTCATTCACTGTGAGGCTTTTAATAATGTTTTTGTAATCCTGTAGTAATTTCCACTGTTAGAGTTGCCAGAAAGACTGTTTTTACACACTGAAGGATCCATCTCAAACTTGTTATTAGTGAATGTGCATCTTCCTTGGATGTGAAATTGCTTACTTTAATAAGTAACTTTTACTACAATATTCTCTCTTATTCAAGACTGCAAATACGTGAAAATTTTAAAAAGTAGTTTCCTCCTTTAGCTGATAAATTTCTGATACACTTTTGTGTATCAAGGCATGTCTAACTGTTCACCTTCATACAGAGGTCAGTTTTTTAATTTCTATTTTAGCACACTGTCTCTCACCTTGAGTTGATGTTGAACTGGAATGCACTTGCTATCTCTAATCACAAATTCAACCACCAGGTGGCCTGCAAAGAACAGAAGTCGCCTTTCCCTGGGCAGCCACTACTTCACTGCTGTGGGCCCCTGCCTGGGCTCCCGTGCCTAACAGTCAGATTGCTGTCCCATTTACCATACGGCATCATCGTGCCTTGCAAATACGCACTAAATACTGTTTCTCAATGAAAAGTTTAAAGCCTTCCTGAAAAAACTGGTTGGGGGCGGGGGGGGAAGCTCACCTTTGCTCACCAACGTTTATTTTAGGGTTTCTTGACTGTTGTTGCTACTACCGTTACAGCTGTTGCTGTTGACTGCTGCTATTACTGTTGATACTGCCTACTTTTGTACAAGCTTATTCGTTGAATCAGTAACTGAGGAGTCTCTTGAGAAACATACATAAATTTTTGGAATAGAGCATCAAGACGTGATCTATGAAGATTGGATCTACATAGTGTTGTGGTCATTTTTTTTTAGAATTTGGATATGCTGAGACTAGTTTCCTTTAAGTCTATATTAAAATTTTAAAAAGTAAGCTGAGTAATTTCTAAAATAAAATAACTAAAGTTAAATAATAGATATGTGTAACATTAATTATTCCAATACTAACAGTTACTAAAAGTGCAAAAAAGGGAGAATAACAGATATCAATTTAATTTAATGAAGAGCTCCCTTCATGAGATATATGAGCACTCTCAGATGTGCCCTACTGCTATAATAGTCTACCAACTAGTTGTCTATATAGTAGGTCAGCTAGCATGTATTGTGACAAAACATTCTTAAATGAGTGTCATGCCATAGGAATAAGACATTTAGAAAATACTTATAAAAAACTCCCTGTGCATGTTCTATCTGTAATAGTGTCCCATCCAAGGAGAGCTTCTAAATAACACTTTAATTTGCAGCTTTATCAGCATGACTTTGTAGAACAACTTACCAATAAGTGTTTCCTTTCTCTTGAGAGAGAAAATTTCCTGTCAAAAAGCAATCCAGTAGGCTCAGAAGGATGTCAAGTAAGCTCATGTAACCCAGTGCTTGTTCTATTGTCCTTATTTCAATTTATAATTTTGTCCTTTCATATTCCTTTTCTACTTATAGAGCATTACAGTATATTCATCCAACAAACATCCTGACAACAAGATTAACATTCAGTTTTAGTAAATTTCTACTGAACAGCATTATCTCAGCCACAAATTTAAACTTACACAAAACATTTAGAAAGCAAAACCAAAGAGATTCTGTGCCAAAAAAAACACCAAACAACTAACACTAAACTAAAAAATAACTTCAAAGTTAAAGGTGAACCAGATCTGTATAGATAACTCTCTGGTGACAGGTGGACATGTTCCCTTCTCCTCCCCTTGTTTTCTTTAAAGGAAGCAAAAGAATACCTATTTGGACAAACCAAAGAACTTTATGATTCTCAGCTACTCTGTGGAAAAAGTGCAAAAGTCAAACCAGGGCTCATTTTGGGACAAGTCTGTAAATGGTAGTTAATTAATTAACACCTTAGTAGTTAATGGTTATGGCCTCGTAAGTAGGTTTATCATGTTTTGTCCTTTCATTCCTGCTCCAATTGTATATGTGTTCTGTTCCAGGAAAGCCAGTTTTTTTCCAGAACTGCTCCAAACTTAAAAAAAAGAAAGTTTTTTAGATTATTTGGAAGAGAAACTAAACTAGTATTCTGTACAGCTCTTTAAAATAAATTTTACTAAAGAGGGTCTTGTAGTCAAAAATGTTTCACACAATCTTACCCATTCTTAATTTAAATATACCATTGCTGCTATTAAGTGCTTATGTGGGAGTAGCAGCACAGGACCAATGCCAATTAACTGAAATGCAAGTAGGCAGATGTAGTACAACTATTTTTTCTCATTTTGCTTAAGAGCACAACTTGACCTTAAAATCATTACTACATCAAATTAATGTCACTAAGTTACCTCCAGTGGATTTTCTAAATATTAGCATTTTATGGGAATGCCAAAACAATTTGCTTTGATTAGAAAATCTGGTTCCTGTCATAAGAACAAGCTTGTGTTCCTTTCATGTACTTGGGGTTTGAACTCTTGAACAAAAATCAAAGGTTTTTTTGTTTACTAATTTAATAGAGCTTCAGGCTTCATTCATGAGAACATAGCTGCATTAGAAGATACAAGTTAGCAGTTCTAGTTTCCACCTGTTCTTCTGACTCTTCTTGAGTCTGCAATGCATGCTTTCCTTGTATCTGTGTATTTTTTCCTCATATTTCACTGCTATATCATGTGATTTACAGCACTCAAATTTTTGAGATTCCATGATATATATGCAGATGCTACAGAATTTGTGTTCTTGGCCATATTCCCTCTATGGTTAGCTGTAGTATTAAATAAAAATCCAAAAGAGAACTGTCTGAGGGTACGGCTGAACATTATGTAATAATTGCAAAAGTTAATGAGACATTCTTCCCAGTACTGAATCAGAGAAACACACATTCCTGTACTAAATGCCTATTTTGTTGATAGTTCAATTTAGGAAGTCTTTTTGTTTACTCTTCAATTCTCCAAGTGTCAGCTGGAAAGCTGAATGCTTTTCTCCAGTAGCCAATTTTAGGGAGTTGTGTTCTTTTTAGCATTTAGTAGGTAAAAGTAAAATAAAATAGTTTTGCAAGAAAATGTGTTTTATAATCTTGTTGTATGTGTTGAGAATTATATATGCTATATATGTTTATATACACATAAGAGGACGATTTATAATGCTAAATAGGAACGAGGTTTTCTGCTGAATGCTTCAGTTGCTTAAAATTCCTTTGTCTTTGCTACAAAAGAAGATACCCTACTCATTAAATGCAAGTAATGACCAACATCATGTCATCTTATAACAGTTACGAAACCAGTTGACTTACCAGAAGTTTTCAGGCTCTTGCTGTTGAGGCTGATTTGGAGAAAATTCTTGGAACTTGTCTATATGTATAAAACTGTGACTTGCTGTTGAGTCACTCCTTTACAAAAAGCATGAGTTTCAGAGCTGATTAGGAAACACGGGAAGGCAGTCATATTGGCAGTAGGAGATGGAGCTAATGACATCAGCATGATTAAAAGTAAGGGGAAATTTAGAAATTAAAATGTCAATAAAAATGATGGTTTATTAATGAATTTGTATTTATAGCAGGCCCATTACTTAGAACTTTTTTATTTGAAGAATTGTTTTTCCTTTTATGGAAAAAAACCCCTTGGATCAACAATTATACCATTATTTGGCACTTGAAAGGAACTATGATAAAGAAATGAATTAGTTTGTGTTGGGTGAACTTAGACAGTCAGACCAAGTATCTGTCTAATCCAGGGTCCTATCTTTAGCAGTGACCGAGAGCAGATGCCTAGAAAAGAGCAAAAGAACAGGGCAACCATTTGCTTACGCAGCTTCCTCCACTCTCTGTGTCTCAAAGATGTGCATTTTCTTTATGTTTACTAGTTCTTGATGTTTTTTTTTTTTTTGTCCTGTAACTTTGGTCACCTTTTAAATATGTGGGGAATTATAGCTTCCACAATACCCTCCAAATGGTTATTATTTTCTTAAAATGCAAGGTTACTGCTAGGTACAAATGTTTACATTAAACATAGGTAATAGAATATGACTGAAGGACTTGAACAAGTTGGCTGTTTTTCTCAAACAAGGAGGCTGATAGCTGTTGCTATTGCCCAATTTTTCTTCATGACCTACACAGTTAGGTGTAGAACACAGCCCATGTAGCAGCTGAGAGTGTGAGTGGAATTCTTATTTCTGCCTGCTATCACGGACTTCCTTTTCATTCAAGGCATTTACTAAATACTGCACTGAATCCTCTTAACTACCATCCTGAAAGCTCACATTTTGTCCTGTGTTAAAGAGAGTTTTTTGAATAACAAATGGTGCATCTTCTGCTGTTAGCGGAAATATTTCTTTCATTGCTTTATTTTGCTCCTAGCTGGGTTTTTGGAATAAAAATAACCCAAGTCTATTACACAAAAATGTAGTTATTTTACCCACTCTGAGCTAACCTACCAAATGCTGGACATGTTAGAACTCCTACTATATTACTGTTCAGAGGCATCATGGGCCTCAGAATGCAGTAGAGGATATCCATATTTGGGTCTCATTTAATTGCATGCAGGCATCTCAATATTAATGTTTCAAGAAGGTAGAAAACTGTTGTATTAAACATTATGTTTTGCTAGCCTGTAAAACTTCCCAACTGACTGATGTTCCTATTAAGAATGCAGCATTGGCAGGATCAGAACGTACTATTAAGCATAGAAAATGATTTATACTTAAGTTAATGTTAGTAACTGCTCTATTTGTTTTACTATCAGATACTTGGAAGTTCCTTTTTACAGTACAATAGATATGTGACACCATACAGTAAATATATAACTTTCTAATTAATTGATGGGTGGTCTTAAAATGATACAAGATGACTTCATGATGAATAATGGCCTGAGTTGCTTGCTTATGTTGTTTCATCTTGCTCCTACTAGCCTTGCCCTGTAAATTTGTCAGAACCTCAAATTCCAATGGCATATTGTTGAAGCAGGAAAAATAGCAGAATAGGACTCCACAAAATATTAATGAAATGGGTCTTTCTGTAACAGTTTTATTTTAAGTTTTGCTGTTGCCATCTAAACATGGAAAAGGTTACAGTTAGGATAAAGTTAAGTTGCATTTGTTCATCTATTTCGGTGTGAAGAATTGGGAAGTGGTCTTCCAGAGGCAACAATGGAAAGGGGAAGAATTAAAGAGAATGTGGAAGGAGAAAGAAAAACTGTAGATTAGTTAAAAAACAATCATAACAAAAAATTAGTTTGCACAGGTTGCTTCTTAAGCTGCTGTGATGGGAGGGACTGTATAAGTGAGTCATGAAAGCAAGTGTAGATGTGAGACCGTTCCATCTTTGATAAACACTTTTGGCTCTTATTTCAAATTTCCTGTAGTCTAGGATGATGTTTTCCATTGACGGTAATTATATCTATTGTCTAAAACTGTCTACGTAGTAGCTTAATAAGCTGACATCTGTTTTTCAGCTGTTTAGTGGAAGTAAGCTTCCTCTCTCTTTGCTAGCAGGTGCACACATAGGAGTTGGCACCAGTGGCCAGGAAGGAATGGAAGCAGTCTTGGCCAGTGACTGTTTGCCCAGTTCAAATACCTTCAGAGGCTCTTGCAGATTCATGGCAGGCATTCTGGTTTAAGAATATGCAAGTTCTTGTGTTATTTCTTCTACAGAAACTTTGCTTTCACACTGTTGCATTTCTGGTTTGCCATCTGTGGCTTCTCTACTCAAGTTTGTTTCTGAGTATATACATGAAAAAAATTAGTTGTACTCTTTAGATACCTGGAACCTAGAAAGTTAGAAGAATGAGTTAGGCAATCTAAATATTTAAGTACAGTTGTTTTGGAAGTTAAGTAAAGTAATCATTGTTTATTTTTCTGTTTTGAAAACATAAATGTATTTGACTGCAGTTATTACACTTAATGATCCCCTTCATTTTCCAAGTTTGTTAAGATGTACCGTTTTCATATGTTATACACTTCTGCCTTATACTTAGAAGGAAAAGAGAACCATATGTTCTGCTTTAATGGTAAGTCCCAGGGCTTGTCTGCGTGGTTGTAGGGAGTGTGTAGATAAGCCATGACGAAATGACTGCCCCTAACTAAACTACATCCACTACAAAAGACGTCTAGTAAGCAATTATACGAAGGTAAAGAGCTGTCTTGGAATTTCATGCTTTTCTAGACACAACCTAGGTTTCTTACTTCTTTTTTTCTAATGCTTGCTCTATGAGCTTTTTTCTTCAGGAAACATTAAGTTGGTGATTTAAGAAATATTGAACAAGACAAAGAGTGGAGTCCTTGCAAGCCAAACATCATGTTTTAAAAATTATTATGTTGGACTGAGAGTTTTATGGGAGACTACATTTGGAGATGTTTAATCAGAGTCCTAAATTTTGTCTCCTGAGCATTTCAAATGTGTCCTATGAGAATGAAGACTTAACTCCTTATTTCCAAAATTCTTTACTTAGTGACATTATATATCTAAAAGAAAAAAAATCATAGTTTTAAATCAATATTTAATAGATTGAGAAAAAAACCTATTTTTAAAATTTGTAATAGACTCTCAGCAAACAGGGGTTTTGATCTCTCTTGTAAATTCCTTGCTGTTCAGAATCTTCCACATCTGTTTAGGAGCTTTTACGAGACCTTAAAAATGGCCATACTGCTCAGACCAATGACTTTCTTGTCTTGTCAGAAGCCTCTTTTCAAGTGTCCAGAAGCAAACAACTAAAGAGTATAAAAATGGGGCAAACATGTAATGATACTTTCTCATGTTACTTTCCTAGCTTCTAACAATCTGCAGCTGAAGGACTTTCTGAACCAGAGGGTGGTGCTTTGTTTAGTAAGTGTTGAAGGTTTTGTCTTTGAACATTCACTACATATAGCATTAAGTTCTACAACTTAAGATTAATTTCCCTGTCTACTGTCTACTGCTTTCATTTAATGCCCCTTAGTCCTTGCCACTGAATTCATCATGATTTTATGGACTTTTCCCTATACTTGCTCACCCCATTTCCCGCTGAAAATTCCTAATCTACTTTAGTGTCTGATAAATCAAATGGCGATTGGTATATCCTCTTGTGAGATACTGGAAAGTAACTAGGAAATGAGTAGGTAGCTTTGGTTATTAAGGTGGGTTGATCCAGCAGGGAGAAAGAATGAAAAAAGAAGTCTTCCTTGAATACCTTGAAGTATAGTGGGTTTTTTCTATCCATGTGTAACTCCTGAAGCCTGATAAAAGAATTGGGGAAAAATTCTGAACTGCAGCTGCAATGCATGTTCCAAAAGTTATGGAGGTAACTTTAGAAGAGGAAACCACTCCTAAAGCTACTGGCATGGTTCCAGAAAACAGAGAATCACAGATTGTGTGAAAGCATGAATAATTGTGAAAATATGTTAGTGTTCTGAGCCTCAGAAATAACCTTTTTAAGTCTGTAGAAGGGGCTGTTTTTCAACAATTGCAGCAATTAAACATTTGATTACACTTTCTAGAATTACAGTGTTGCAAAGCTTTTAGTGAACACTAGAACAACCAGTATGCTTCACATGAGTATTTTTGCTGTTTTGACTCACCTTAGTAAATGTAGTACACAAGTTTTTATTGCTTGGGTTTTTTTGTTGTTTCTCAGAAAGGTTAAAAAACAACAACCACCACAGTTAATTTTGTATCTATATGATTTGCTGCTAGGGCTTTTTTCCAGAGTTTTGGTTTGATTCAAATTTGAAGAGATTTTCAGACTTGTTTTGACTACCTGCCTTTTTTATTAATCTTTCATGTTCTTACTATGAGCTTAGTGCAATATAAAAAAGACATAGCGTTTGTTGAAAATGAAAGAGCTTTGATTTTAGGCTACAGATGTAGATTTAGATGTTGACTTTAGAAGAAGTACTATGGGTATCTTCCTATGTGCTCATTCAGAAAATGGAATTCTGTAGATTAAATTTAAAGAAAATGTTTAGCATATAATCAGATTAACTGCCAGCATACTAAAAATCCTTCAGTCTTGTTACAAAAAAAGTCTAGAACTTAAGCTTTTGTATTCAGGAGGCTGGCATGTTTGTGTCATGCTCAGGTAATTATTACTTTGCACTACTTCACTTTGTTGGCACAGTAGACTCTGATTACTGTTAGTCTCTGATTATGTGCTTCATTCTGTCCCAACCAAGATTCCTTGGTAGGTGGGCTGTATACACCAGATGACATTTTCTGAAGATTTTCTGAAATGTAATCTTCTGCCGATATGTGCATCTGGAAGCTGTGTGATACTAAATACTGATGGTGGGGCAACTGAGGCTAATAGTGCAGTAGTGTCATTTATCTGGCATTCACTGATAGAATGTTCCTTATGCTTTTTTGCCTGATCTAATTTCAAATATGATTATTTTTGTTCCTGCTTTAGGATTATATAGTATAAATTCTCTTATATATTAAGTATAAATTCTCCTTTAATACTAAGCATAGTAAGAATAATCTTTATAGTAAGTATAAAATCTTCTTGTATGATTTATGTACAGGAATAGTGCAGTGCAATATTCTTTCCTCTGCTCTAATCTGCCTGTTTTGAAAAACAAGCCTGACTCCAACCTCTGTAAAGAAGCAAGCATCCTGTAAAATAAGGCATTATTCACAAAACTCTTTGGCTTGGTTTGTGAGCAGATCTGTATCAGCTTTCATGCATTACATGAACAGAAACTAGGATAAGTTTCCAGAATTCCTACAAAATGCAGACTCAAACTTGGAGAAACTGTTGCATATTATAACATTTCTGGACTTTGAATCCGGGACAGTCTGCAACTTATGTTTGTATATTGTGAGTATTTGAGGCCAGCAGGTAAGTTGCTACATCAGCTTTGGGGACTTGGGGGATTAGTTTTAGATCTTTGGTTCAGACTGTTTCACATCACACAGCTAGCCTAGGCTAGGACTAATTTTGGAGATTTTTAATTGTCCTAGTTAAGGCTCCTCAATATCCAATGGAGTGAGAGAGAGGCCTCCATTAATGACTGCTTGGATGGGGTCACTGAATACACTGAGAATTTTGTAAGCTGTATTGCTAGGAAATGATTGTAGCTTCAAATTACTCTGAAGGTCTGAGCAAGAGGTGAAATTGCTGCTTGTTGAGGTGGTTCTGGCTTTTGCACTTAATTCAGTTGTGGCAAATTTTCCTCTAGTGGATCCAGGTATCTTTCTTGCTTCATTGCTTAAGATGTATCCGGTTTGCCCAATGGTTGTGAGAGAAATACTTGAATGGAGGGTGGCTATATCACACACCTGAACCTTGACAAGCAACACAACTCTCTGGGTTAGTAACACTCTTAGTAAATAATCTCTTTTGTCACTGTCGCTTTCAGATTGCATAAATACTTAAAGCCTTTTTCTTGTATAGAGAAATGCTTATTGAAAATTTTACTTGTACTAATTATTCCATTTTATGTTACCAGTACTATACAATAAGCCACTAAACCATTAGATATTTTTTACTGTGTCTGTTATGGAAATTCATATATTCTTTTAGAGGATATTGCCTTCTCTTATTCCAAGAAACTATCAATGGAAATCTTTAATATGGTTTTGTTGATACTATTTTTTTTGCATAAGCTGTCATCCTTTTATGTTTATGGTCCACAATTTATAACCCTCTTCAGTATTGCCTATACTTTTCTGCCTGTACCAGATATGGGGTTATTTGACCAGGTAGACTTCTATTTGATGTTTAAAATACAAGCAGTAATTTGACAATAACAACATTGTGACAAGTGCTAATGTGGTCCCAGCATCAGGTGACAAGCCTTTAAGGAGGCTACTTAAGGATTCCTATTTTTTTGATTGCTTTGACTGTACTAGCCATAACTTAAACAATTAATTACCTAGGAGCTGGGGATTTATGGATAATGTTTTTTTGCTGACAATATAACTTTCTTGCCCTGATACCACCTATCCTGAGGATGTGATGAGTGGATATAGTACAGAAATTACTGGAGATTTTTTTGGCAGAACAATGTGTATGAGATGTAGAGAATGAAAGACCATCTCATCTGCTAGTGCTAAACACAATCAAGTGCAAAGAAGGCATAGTAGTTAAGGATATTTTCTCTTTGCTCATATTTAAAGACATAGACTAAAAATATCAAGCTCAATAAAATCTGCTTATGCTTTTTGTCATCAAGAAGGCTATGGGAAACATAACAGCTGGAAGGAATACGTACATCAATAACTCACATTTGTCATCAGGGTTATTGAGGACCATGCATAATACCACCAGTGGATTGATAATTTACTTAAGGGGACAACAGAGACAGTGAGTAGTTTTAGTAGTGACAGAAATCTGAAACTTTGAGTGTAAGAGGAAAAATAATTTTTTTTGCAGGTTTCAACTGTTTATTTTCTAAAGCTATTGCTGTATCTTCACACTGTTTGCTATTTTAACAGTGCTGAGCTCAGCATTACTGTTTGCAAATGACTGGGATCAGGTGACTAACAATCTGCATTTCTGGGGCATGTTCAGTGGTACTGTGAACATGAAGGTTATTCCAGAGGCTATTCCTTTTTTATTTCTTTTCCTTTTCTGAAAATAATTTACTTTAGCAAAATAATATACATTGCTCATTAAAGAGGTAAAGCATTGAATGGGAATGCAGTATTCATATATTTATTTAGATATCTAACCTGAGACCTTTATTTAATCCTGTATATACTTACATTCAACAGAGACATTATTCATTTGCATTCAAACACATTGTTAGGACAAATTGAAATTTAATAATTATTTTGCATTACTAGTAAATGCATACATGGATTAAAAAGACTTCAACATGTTTCAGATTTTAAGTCAACTGTTTTCAAAACATATTGCCTTTTTAAGGACGAAATTTATAGGTACTGGTGATATGTTTTGTTAAATACTGTAGCTGCAAAGTGAATTTTAGGGTATACAAACCCTTTCTCAGAAGTTGAGTTTGCATTCTGAAGGTTTTCTCCCCAAACTATATCAGATAATCTCTGCATGTAATTAGTGATCATCTGCTATCAATGGCTCATCTAAAGGGCTTTTCTGTGTTAAATAGACATGAATAACAACATAATATTCCTATGAAGTTGAGCTTTCATACATCAGTTCTCAGTTAGACTTTTAAAATGTTTTTCAAAGCTGATATATATTGGAGAGAAAGAAGCAATCCAAGCTGCACATGTAATTATATACCAGTAGTTTTGCAGGGGATGCTGCAATTTTATCTTGAGGTACTCCTAAACCAAACTTTTTTCCACCTAAGAACATTCATCAATATCTTTTTATGACATTTATTCTTTTGAGCTAATAAATTCCTGTTTCTTGATTATTAGTGGAGACACTTTTATTTAAGGGAAACCAAAAAGTGCCCTTGATAATGCTCAGTTGTGCCTCTGAGAAATACTTCCCATTCTGTTCCATGGATGTGTGACATCATGCCTTTGCAGTTTGCTTTCTCATAGACCTCAGAAAGACTGATTTATATTTGCTTCATTCACATGAGTGTTTCCTCATGCAGTGCCTTAAATAGTTGCCTTTAAGAAGAGACAGACATGTGTCCCATACATTATTTGTTTTAATTAAGTGATTTATTTATCTGTTTGGGATCTATTAATCTGGGTTTTGAATTATTACATTGCAATACTATTGATCTTTGCAATATGAGACTTACATAAACAACATCTGATGCATAACCTTTTCTGCTGAGATGCTGTTTAGAAGTCTCTAAATCCACAACTTTAAGCTTTGCAGCTCATTTTCTGGACATTATTTGTAAAATGTAATATTGCATTTTCTTTCATGGTAAGGATTAATATGTATAATGTAATCACTCTGTGCTGAACAAGATGTATTGCTTCATCTAGCAGCTGCCTTTTAGTGTCTGTATTCTTTCCCTAAAGTTCTAAGATGGATGTTCTACTCCCTTACTTAGCATATTTTCTGAACATGCTTTCTAATAAAATCAGAATTTCAATTTTATTTTCCAAGATTAACCAATAGCTAATAATTCCTAAATAGGATTATATGGAGGATACAGCTATCCTTCATAGCTGTCATAGTTATGCATTAATAGCCTTATCCTGTATAGCTCACAACTTATGTTCCTCCTGCACTTTTTGAAGCCTTGTTAGGCTTCATGTTGTACAGCTTTCCATGTTCCATGAGAAAGGAAGTCAGATAAATAATTTAGCTTTTACTGCAGTTTAAAATTTTTATCAAAATTAATGTGACTATATCAGGAAAAAATTCAAGCATTTGGTAAAGTTTTTTTTAAAATTATACATTTGCTTATTAATTGGCTACTTGCACTTTTAAAATAGCTTTCCATAACAAATTCCTTTTGTTGTATGAAGCAGCTGCTCAGGATTAATGTCATGTCAATGCTTCAGGCTCCAGGAAAAGGAGAGATGAGTAAAGCTCAACCTCAAATGTCAGTGAGCTCTTTTGCAAGTGAATGAAACAGCTCTGTCAGGTTAGGTGAAGAAAATCAATGACTTGAATACTACACTGCTTTACCAGTGGCTTTTTTTTTTTTTTCCCCCAATGCAACTATCTTATAATGACACAATGACTCAATAGGAATTACTTGCAATTGATTGCAATAGCAAGAATTGATCACTATCTGCATTATATGCTGAGCATTTTTTTCTGACAGTCTGGCTCATTGACAGTCAATTTAATTTTCTTACTCGAGGCTGCCATATGCAAGAGACATGCAAGCAATCCATTTGACAGCAAAATAACACACCTAATGTATCTGTATTGGGGTTTTATATTACTGCTTGTGAATGAATTATTCAGGACTTCCACATTACCTGTTGGAATTTTTTTGGAAGGCTAGTTAAGGCATGAAAGAATGGAGGAAGGAAAAATCAGTGCCCGTCTTTGAGAAGGGAGAGAAAGCAGGTACAATGTATATAGACAAGTCAACTTTGGTTCAGTTCCCATGAAAAGAAATGTTATCACAAATAACAAAAGTATTTGTAAAAAACCTGACAAATAAGATGATTAACAGTCAGAACAAATTTGTCATGGGGAAATTGTACCAAACTAGTTTAATTTCTGTCTGCCAGAGTGTTAGCAGGCCTTGTGGCTAGAGGAGAAGCAGTTTGACATATATCTTGACTTTGAGGTTCTTGTTGCATTCTTATAAGCAGGCTGATAAAATTTAGTCTTAATAGACCTACTGTAAGGCGGGTACTGGTCTGTTTTGTAGAAGTATTTGGAGTTAGGTATCGATGCTTTTCTCTGAAAATGGAAAGTTATTGAGTAGGGTTCAGCAGGAATCAGTCTTGGGTCAGTTGCTACTTGATATTTTCATTAATGATCTGGGTGATGGAATAGAAGACTTTACTCATTGAGTTTGCATTTGAGATGAAGCTGGAGGGCACTGAAGTTTTATTTAATGGCAGAATTTAAATTGAAAATTATCTTTGCAAGCTGGAAGGCCATCTGAGGGGGGAAAAAAAGTAGAATACAAGTAACAGGGATGTCAGCAAGTTCCCATGCTGAGAATTTAGGAGAGATCTGCTGCCTAAATGCGATGATGGCAACAACTGGGTAAGTAACAGTTCTGTAGGAAAAGATCTTGGTATTATTGTGCGCTAAGGTTCAATGTAAGTTGACAGTGCTACAAAGTTATAAGAAAGGGAGCTATCTTACAGGGTGCATAATGAGGATGGCAGCCTGCATGACATGAAGTAATCAGTCTGGTCTGTTTAGGATTGGTATGATCAGTTTTGATTGTCATATTTAAGGGAAGATGTGGACCAGCTGAAGAGAATTCTTCACGAAGGTGAAGAATAAGCATGTTTAAGTGTTTAGGAAACATGACTTACAAGGAAAGACAAGTGGAATTGGTCTTCACTTAAAAAAGGCAAACTTTTATATCAGTCCTTTGATATGTAAAAGGCTGTTGCAAAACCAAAATTGATTTATGTCTCTTGTGAATAAGATATATAAATGCAGCTAAATTAAATTAGTTACTTGGTAAATTAAGATGGAGGGGAACAGAATACATTTCCTGAAATGGTGGAATATCCATCATTCTTGACATTTCCAGCAATTTCTTAGGTAGACTCATACTATTTTGGGACAGAAGGTGGTCTAGATGATGTCTTGAGTCCTTTCAAGTCCTAAGATACCATGAAAACAGTTTTATTTATTTACTTATTTTATTAGTTAACATTTGGTTTCAATCTTGAATGTGATTTTGTTGGAAAAGCTGTTTCATATGGAAGTGTTTGATTCTTGCATATCTTGGGGCAAGAAACACCTGTAGTGATGATGATTTATAAGCAACTTAGCTCACCAGGTCAGTGAAAGTACATTTAAATTGGAGTGGTATACATACATACATAGCTGTATGATGTATTGGTATACACCTGGATAAGATCTGGGGTGCCTGCTAAAATGAAATAAAGATGAACTGTCATGTCGTTCACTACTTGCAGAAAGTAAAATATTTACATCAAAAGATGGAAGTAGTACAAATTGAGAATAAGGAAAAAATGATGTTACTTACAGAAATATGAAGAGGAAGTAGAACTTCTTGATGTGTTATCATTCATAATCCTGTAATCTTGCTATATCTCAAGCTGCTTCTGGGTGTCAAGATAACACCTTTAGCCAAAAACTGTTTATAAATCAGGGTAAAATACTTTAAATATAATTATGTAATCTGTGTCATTTGCACACTAGATCAAATAACGTGTTGGAAAGTAATTAACCCCATGCATTATTTTGTCATTTTGATTTATATTAAAATTCTCCATTGAATTTGTAATGGATAAGAAAGCAAGTTAATGTTTTTGGTTTTAGCATAGCTGTTTCATTCCATTACCAACAGGAAAGGTGACACTAACGTTACCATTTACTATGAAATCTGTATACTTGATTTGTATATGGAATCTGTATACTTAGAATATTTTGAATGGCTAAATTATTTGTGGAATAAACAAAAAAATTAACTTTCTACAGTTAATTTTCATGAAATACATCAATGACAACTCAGAAGTTAGATTTTACAATAACATACAGGATGTGGTGATGTTGTAATAAGGTATTATTCATTTGTCTTGGGAAAGTCTGAGAACAAGTCTTACCCAATGTAATAATTAGTTTAAAAAAATCAAAACCCAAAACACAATTCTGTCTTTTACTTCATAGGTCAAGAGTTCCATTTTTTGCTGTGAAGCAGATTGATTTCAGTAGATTTCATTTTTAACTGGCTGAGTAGTGTTTTGTAAAGACAAATGCTTAAGAATTTCCCCTTGGAATCATTCTATTCATGTGGTTTTGGTAGTCCTTATGAAGAGATACTGTTCTCTAAAGAAATTCTTTTTACAATACTGTTGATGAGCTCATAGATTTTTATTATTTTTTTTTTAGGAAGTGAGGGTGTATTAGTGATGCCATGTTAACATTTAAAAAAGGTATGATATGACATCTTTAATGTCTGGACATTTGTATTGTAAGTCTTGTATTTGCATATTACTTGTTCTTTCAAATGAACAATGCTCATAGAATACTGAGGTTTTTTTCTCCTGTTATTGTTCAGTGTGCAGTTCCCCTTTTTGCAGACATTTATCCTCACTGTGTCGCTCCAGACGATCAATCTCTTCCTAAAAAAATTCTGAGAAGGCAGCTGAACCAACTTGTGAAAATCTTTCTTTCTTTCTGACTCTGAAGGAAGTAATTGAACTAGTTCAGGCTATGCATCTAAAAGTTAGATGTCTAGAATTAGTTAAAATGAAACCCACTCATAAGTGCGTCAGGCTGGGCACCTAGAAAATGAGAAACTTGTACACTACGAAAAGGTAATTCTTTTCAGTCTTTAATGTAAATTATTTAATATTAATAAAATGGGGAGAAAATTTGCCTCCTTACTAATGATGCAGACTTACAAACAGGCCCAAGAACCCACGGCAGTAGTAGTAACATGATGGTAAGACGATCTGACAGGACACTACTACTCAGCAATAGGACACTCAGAGTGTGTGTGTGAAAGGGCAAGGATAGCACCAATGTTAGAAAGAAAATAGTATCAGCAATGCAGAAAAGTTCATTTTCTTTGCTTAACTTTGTCTATAACATTCATGTAACTTAACTAATAGTGTAAAAATAACTCTTCCAACATGAGGACTGAACCAAGCCTTGGGGTAAGTAGTTCATGATACCGTCTGAAGTTTGTTTGCCTAGGTTGTCTTATCTGTTGCCTAAAATCTGAATGCTTTACACTGAAGGAAGAAATCAGTCTTACAAGTTTTCTAAGCAGCCTGTAAAGGCCTTTGCTCTTTAAGGATGCTACCTATAGAAAAGATGTGGTAGCGTTTGGCTGTGATACAAAGCAAATTCACAAGTGTGCTGAAAGAACTCAGGCTATTTGTGCATCTCTTCAGAAGGAAAATGTGGGTAGGATTTAGATGAAAGCTGCTGTTTGTTTCACTAGACCATTTAGGAGAGAACTTGGCTGATAACATACGATCAGTTTTCAGAAAAAAAAAGGTTATGTAAGCTTATTTAAAAATAAAATAGGACTGTGCATTCAGAGAATGAGTTAAAGGCTTTTAGTATTAGAGAGCTCAATCCAAAGGAAAAGAAAACAATTAGCTGTATTTCTGACAGAGGCCACTCTTACAATTGCTGTAGGTTGTCAGCCCTGAAGCTCATTCAGATGGCATGGTGTGCAATGGAACACATGAAATAAATTACAAAACTGACATCAAAGGAAAAATTAATAAGCGTATAGGAAATTTGTGCTCAGTTTTTTCCACTATCAGTTAATATACTGGTGGTGGTGAAGGAAACTACCTGAAGGAACAGAAAGAGGAAATTGCAGAGTAAATAAATTCTGCTAAAGCTCCATGGAAATGCAGACAGCAGGCAGAGCTGTAGGAACTTGGTGTCACAGTGGAGTTGGTGTTTTGTGACAAACATAAGATGAGTATGTTAAGTGTGCTATTCTGTAAGCATTTGTAAGAACTTGTTTACGTAAAGCCCAGTTGGATGGGATGCTTATTGTATTTCAACTCCTAATGAGGACAAGATGGTGTCATGAGTCTCCCTGATAAACATGAGTATATATGTATGCTTTGAGGAACACTGCTGATCTACAGAGGCTCTTTTTTTCTTGGCTAATGAATCATAGAATTACTTGGATTGGAAGGAATCTTTAAAGATCATCTAGTCCAACCCCCTGCCATAGGCAGGGACACCTTCCACTAGACCAGGTTACTCAAAGCCCCATCCAGCCTGGCCTTGAACACTCCAGTGATGTGGCATCCACAGCTTCTCTGGGCAACCTGTTCCAGAGACTCACCACCCTCATTGTAAAAAATTTCTTCCTTATATCCAATCTAAATCTACCCCCTTTCAGTTCAGAACTGTTGCCCCTTGTCCTGTCACTACAGGCCCTAGTAAAAAGTCTGTCTCCATAGACATAGGCTTCTGAGAAGCCCCTTTAACTATTGAAAGGTCTTCCCAGAGCCTTCTCTTTTCCAGGCTAAACCCTAACTCTCTGCCTTCACAGGAGACGTGTTCAAGCCCTGATCATTTCTGTGGCCCTCCTCTGGACCTGCTTTAACAGGTCCATGTCTGTGCTGTGCTGGGAACCCCAGAGCTGGATACAGTACTACAAGTGGGGTCTCACAAGAGCAGAGTAGAGGGGGTAGAATTACCTCCCTTGACCTGCTGGCCACACTTCTTTTTATGCAGCCCAGGATACAATTGGCTTTCCAGGCTGCAAGCACACATTGCCAGCTCATATCCAATTTTTCATCCACCAGTATCCCCAAGTCCTTTTTCACAGGGGTGCTCTCAATCAATTAATCTTCTAGCATGTATTGGTATTGGGGTTTGCACCAACTGGTGCAGGACCTTGTGCTTGGCCTTGTTGAACTTCGTGAAGTTCACATAGGCCCTCTCTTCAAGCCTGTCAAGGTCCCTCTGGATGGCATCCCTTCTCTCAAGCGTATCGACCATTCCACTTGGTGTCGTGCAAAAGTCCTGAGGGTGCACTCAATCCCATTGTCTGTGATTGATGAAGATATTAAATAGTATTGGTCCCAGTATGGACCCTTGAGGGACACCATTCATTACTGGTTTCCATTTGGACATTGACATGTTGCATGCAACTCTTTGGATGTGGACATTGAACCAACTCCTTATCTAACAGTCCATCCATCAAGTCCATATCTCCAACTTACAGGCAAGAATGTTGTGGAGGATTATCAAAGAAGTCCAGGTAGATGACATCAGTTGCTCTTCCCTTGTCCACTGACACAGTCACTACATTGTAGAAGGCCACTAGATTAGTCAGGCTTGAATTGCCCTTGGTGAAGCCATGTTGGCTATCTCTAATCACCTCCCTGTGTTCCATATGCTTTGACATAACTTCCAGGAGGATCTGTTCCATGACCTTACTGGGCACTGAGGTGAGGCTGACTGATTGGTAGTTCCCAGGGTCCTCCTTATTATCCTCTTGAAAAATGGGTGTGATATTCCTATTTTTCCAGTCACTGGGGACTTTGCCTGACTGCCATGACGTTTCAAATACGATGGAGAATGGCTTGGCAACTGCATCAGTCAATTCCCTCAGAACCCTGGGATGCATCTCATCAGGTCTGATAGACTTGTTCATGTAATCAAACTGTCAATTCAGTGAACTGAGATGCATGGTCATTCATGCAGTTGTATATAGAACAAAAATTTTAGAGGATATCCCTCTCAGCCTGTCTTCATCAGTCCCATCTTCTTGCCTTCCTTTTGGTTTCATGTGGAGTCTTTCAGTATCTATAAATAGGAATGCTAATAGATGTACTCTTCCTGAAATTTTTTAAGTAAACAAAACCCCCACAATCTCTCCCCCCAAAATACCTGAGATAGCAAGGATTTACTTCATGTGATGCTGAACAAATTAGAGCTACTGGGCTGTGGTTTTTTTCCCAGTGGTCTGAGACTGATTTATCTGTATCTAATTCTGAGCACAGGGGTCTGAATTCTAATGTGACTAGAGCCTACTTTGTATACTAATAGTGATGCAGGCTGCCTTTAAGACCTGTGTATGTGGTTCCAGAAGATCATCTTGAGGTATGTTGGGCTGAAATAATGATTCTGACACCATTTAATTGCTGCAATGCCACTAAGGAGAGGATAAGAGCAGGTACGTCTGTTTCTCAAATGTCACGCTACTTCCTGAGGAATAAAGTATCTGGTGTAAGTTAAAACAGCCATTTGGCCATTGTAATAGTTATACCTGGGACACAATCTTGTGCATAATAAGACCAAGACTAGGAGTCCCCTACAGTGATATTACACTACCTTTTTACATCCTTTCTTCAAATGCGTTATTTACTCCTTGGCTAAAGCTTTTTGCCTGCATTATTTGGTTATCACTGTGATATTGCAATAATCTTCCCTGCACTGTAAACTGAGTTATTGGGTATTTCTCAACTACAAATGCATTGCTACAAAGTTCCAAGCAATGATTTTTTGTAATTAAACTCTGTTTCCAGTTTACTTTACTTTGCTTACATTATCTGGTTAGGCAATCATTGCCTGGAACATAATAAAATAATCTAAATTACTGTTCTTGTAAGAATAAACCAAACACTAATTAATATGCAATTGCTTCCTTAGGGACATTCTTTTAACATTTCAATGAAAAAGTTGAGAAAACATGAAGAGAAGTCAATAGAATATGGAACTCATGTTGCCATAAAGGAGTATTTGAACAGTATATTTCATTCAAAATGCCTAGAGAACGTTAAAAAATTAAATGAAATGTAAAAACGAAAATATTTCCTACGGCAGGAAGCTTTGAAGGCAAAAGTGTAACTGATCATGCGAGGAATATTGCTCAAGTGCAGTTCCTGTTCTTAAAATAAAACGAGCTAGACCTTTACAAAATTCTGGTATTAAGGGTGTGTGCTTTTGTGTGCATGAGTGTGTGTGTGCAACTTTTTTATTCAGTCTGCTGTAGACATAATTAAACTAGATTAACCTAGCAAATGTACTGCAAACAGTGTAACAGCAACATTTTTTTACTGTAATCAGTGGTAGACTTTTGAAAGGTAGAGTAAATATACAAACAATATGTCTGCAATAAGGCTCACTGCCACAGATACACACTACTAGCTGATCTTGCTAGCCACTTTAAAGCTAATTGTGTGAGTAGTTGAAATTAGATTTCTAAACATTTTTCATCATGTCACATTAATTTCTGTTCCTAAATGAGGCCTTTAAATCTCACTATACAAATAATGACAACCCCCGCAAACCAAATGAAAAAAACCCAACAGCAAGAGATATGCTAATCCTTCTCTAAAGCAGAGTGCGAAAAGCATTTCATACTATTAATGCTTCTATGTTTAGAATAGACTTCACAGATTAAGTCATGGTTGAAAAGATGGTGCTTTCTCTTGCTTGATACTCTACCTGTGGTAAATGAGTTATAAATGTTCTGTGCCTCACTATATATACCTCAAATATATTTTCCTTCCCCTGAAAGCAATGGCAAACCCCCAATAAATTATCAGATGTCACTGTTTAGCTAGAATGAAAATATACTTTAAAAATGCCTTTTTTTTTTTTCTTTCACAAATCTTTAGTTGACTTTCTTGGGTTTTGACTATGAACTTCTCCATGAAGGGCTATCTTTTCCTGAATTCCTGGAAAACTGTTAGTATATTCTGTGAACAGCTATGGACAAATAACACAGTAAGTGGCTAACCCTGACGAGCTGCTATTTTTTAATAGCTCTTAACATATATTGCAAAAAATATTGCTTTACCCAATGAGCTTGGGCCTGGAGTGGGGCATGTGTATATTATACAAGTTTTTTTTGTCCTAAACTAAGCTGTTGGAGTTCCTTTAGAATATAAGAAGACATAAGGATGTGGTTTAGGTTGCTGCCAACTATATCCAGACTGAGAAGAGCTGTGGAAAATTTTAATTTTCTGGAGGAGGTTTGACTTGGATGCACCAAATGCTTTTTGCAAAGGGATTTTAAACCTTTAAGTGTCTGACAGATGAATTATGTCTGAAAGGAAGAACTACAAATTATTAGAATGAATGCATGATCTACAAACTGTGTGGAATGAAATAATAAAACTAGTGATGTTATTACTAGGAGAATGAATGTAAACGTAGAAAGCAAAATCTACTAAAAACAAATGTTCAACTTCAACAGTGTGTTGAATTGTATGGGAGGTCTACTACATATAAGAGACAGCTAAAGAAGGTTTTAAAACAAAGAAATTGTACAAATGATTTTCAGTAACTTACAATTATCTGTCTTTCCTAGTGGAAGGACGTAACACTTGTGTGTACAGCAAAGATAGGTAACTAATGAATTTACTGACCTGCAGAAAGGAGCATGACTGTAACTAATCTTGTTCGTGTACACTGGCTCATAGTCTTAATGAGGTTGTGAATTTGCTTTAGGCCATGATGCATGATTATTCAAAACTATTTACATTACTAGAAGGTGCCAGGAGCATGAAATTCAGAAATATTTCTGTGGTTTTGCTCATGGCACCTAAAAAAATGTAGTTAATTAACCTACTTCATATGCATTCTAGTTAAAACCATAAAATAAAGGAAATTATCTGAATTCTTCAAATGCAAGTAGTAAAGTTTCCTGTAATTATTCTTTCTGCTGTACAAATGGAGGACTTAAATTTACCTTATGCTAATGTTAATTATCTTAGGCAAGCATTCTAAATTCAAGTGTGTTATTTTTCTAATCTCATTCACTGATTTACTGTCTGTAGTCTATTGTATTGTACACAATGTACCTTGGACCATTTGGTAAAATGTGCTCAGAGGGTCAGGCCTGAAATAGGTATGGTTTGTAAGTGAAGACATTATTCATGGTTGCTCATGCAGCTCCAGATTTATGACAGTGCTGTGTTTCATTAGCACAAATTTGAAATCAATCACCAACTTGGCAAACAAAAAGAAGAGGTGTGTAAGAGAAAGGAATAACCCTTGGCTTCAGATCCCATTCTAGCTTGATTACAACCTGTCTTTAAGATTAGAACTATGTTGTTTGGTTTTTTGTTGTTGCTTCATGGTGCTGAAGAATTTTTTTTAATTTTTTTTTTCCCATTTGGGGAACAGTTACAGTAGTGAGCTTTGAAATGTATAAAAGTTTAGACTGAGAATACAGGTGTTTCAATGACCAGTTTACCAGAGGGGGGGAGTATGAGTCTGAACTTATCTGCTTCACAGGCTTGCCCTCAAGATAGACTGCCAATTTTCAGAAAAATCTTATGGAGATTTAGATCCTGTTGCCTCGAGGGCTGCCAGAACTTTTACTGCTATTGCATTTATAGAGATAATAAAAAGATGACTTTCCCCCATAAGTGGCTATGGGAAGAAATGTGTTAACAGAAATAGCAGCTTTAGAATGCTTTTTATCAATGTGGTCTATACTGCACAAACTTTTAGAATAATATTTCACTTTAAGGTAATAGTCATAGTTGCTTGCATGACACTGAAGCGGTGATTTGAGGATTCAGCCTTTTCAAATTTGATATATAAATGAAAATACCATTTCCAATATAAATTTGAATCTAAATCTTGAAGACCAGATGCCGGTCTGTAGTGCTGTCATAACATCAAAGAATGGAAGTTGATATAGATGACTTATAGAATTGACTACAGCTTGAAGGCTAGTGCTGAAAACCAATTCTTCCTATATTGTGCAACCAGTTTGCAAAGTATTACAGTGTTCTTAAGGATAAAAAAAAAAAAAAAAGCAGGTTTTTTTTGGTTTGACCTTAGAATAATCTAGGATACAAAAATTACTGTGGGTTAAATCTTTTGTTTCTTACATTTGTATAATTCCACTAGCCATATGGGGTAGAACAGGATATAGGTTAAGCATTTCCAGAACCCATTTTTCCTTTTCCTTTGGATTACTTGGATCTTGCATCAGAGGTATTCTGTGCTTATTTCCTTCCTTCCTAGAGTAAATGGGCAGGGATTAGAGGGACATTTTGCTTTACCTGCTACTCATTAACCAAGCACCTGATATGCAAGCGCATTGTGTATAGTAATTGCTGATAGTGATGAATTGCTGTCTGCCTCCCAAAGGACAGGGAAGAGCTGTTAATTTGAGGAGTGTATCTGAAGCATATTTTCTTTCTTTAACAGAGTTGGTTGTGTATCTTCCCAGGATTGTAACAAAAAGCTTCTATTTTCTGTAGCACTTTACATATAAATGTTTCCCTTTTTAATAAAAAAAGTATTTTCTTTTAGCTTATTGGCCTGAAAATATCATGCACACATGTGCAGGATGGAACTGAGATTTTTCCAGTGAACTCGTTATGACGCTTTTCTTTGTAGAATTATAAATACTGGCAGTTATTTCCTTTGTGTCAATTAAAGTTCTTATAGTTGTTCCCAGCTTTGCTCTAATGCCATGTGTATATCTTAAGCAAAATGTGCTCTGTGCTAAATGGCTTTGTTTAGAGTGTTTCTAATAGAAATGTCCCCGCCACATGTATCTGCTTGGTCTGTATAATCTCTTGTAGAATGTTTTCTGGCATTGAACTGAGTGTATGTTTCAGCAAGCATGCTTTAGCTTTTGCATTTCTGCTAGTAATTAATGTATAGCTTGGGGTATCCCTAGTTAACTACAGGGACAACCATGTTTTAATGAGATGTATGCAATCAGGTATTTGATTGTGTGTAATATTTAAGAAAAATGTAATTTGCAGAAAAACTTTTATGAAATGATGTGGGTATGGTAAAATATTTTATTCTCTTTTTTAATTGGTCTATTTTGGGGCTAAATATCAGGTCTACCTGATGTTTGTGAGAATATTCCTGTTGAATTTGACAGAACAGTACTTGGATGAAACTGATTCATCTTTCAAGGCATCTCCATGGTTCTCTATGCATACTACTTTAACAGACAGCATTGGGTTTTGACAGTATTCTGGAGGATCAAGCCATAAAGGTAAATCTAAATAGTTCAGGGAAGCAGTATGTAACCCTTCTATCACTTAAACTCTGTTTTGAAAGCACAGGCAGGATTTGGGTGATAATGTAGTTCTTGAACCAGTGCTCAGCACAGGGGGAGTGTAATGCTTAGAAATCCAGTTTCCCTGAGTCAATGAAAATATTCCACTGCCTGCAAGGGATAGTGAGCTAGGAGAACAATAATCTAGGACTTCATCCTTCTGTGGATCATCATATTTAGTACGGATATGTGTATACAGTCAGGCATATATATATTTATATATTTCTTTTATATATATAAAAGAAAATGTTTACATGCATGGATGTGCTAGGGGGGAAGAGAGATGCTCCTTAGTCTGCTTCACAAAATGACTTCATTTCTTATTAACAAAACATGGTTTATCCAAACACAAGCCAGGAAAAAAAAGTGTCCTTTCCTAATCCTGCAGTTTTGTTATTGGTTTTCCCACCTCATGTGTGAGTGGAATTGAGGTTGTCACCTCATTGTGGTCAGTTCCACACCTTTTTCAGGGTAAACAGCATGCAAACTTGTATAAGCAGCATCTGAGCCAAGGCCCTTTTATAAACCGAACTTTAATTTGTTATTGTTTTGGCATCTATGAATGTGTGTGAGACCATGTGGGCTGGCTGTGGAAGACGCACTATAAAAACTAACAGTGGAATGTTCATCTGGAGATGTTCTGTGTTAGTTATGAAAACTTGGGGCCCAATCCTGCCACCTTCTCTCACGCTAACTATCCCGCTAAGGTCAGCCAGTGATTATAGTTCTTTAAGGATGACTTACGTGCATAAAACTTTACTGGATTTAATATATGGATGGAATTTTCAGACTTCGTAAGGGAATTAGATAAACAGTGTCTGCTGACATCCATTGGATGTTGAAATGCAATCTATGCCTTTGGAATTAAAGAAAAACTAAGATGCAATGAACTAGGTGGGGAAAAGTCTTTGTATTTAGTTGTATCTCTTATTTTATAGGTGTTCATGATAAGGACCTGTTTGGGGGAGTTACCAAAGAAATGTAAAGCTGAGAAGTGGGTTGCAGACTCTCCTACCGGCATCTAGTCCTTGGTAAAACAAGGATTAAAAGTGCAAGTGGAACATAAAGCTGACAAAGAAGCAAAGTTCTTTGCTGAGCAATCCAGACAAGCTGGAGCAGTAATTAATGTTGCAAAAACTATATATTGTTCATATATTGTTTCAAAGGTAAGTTTGTAATTTGATGTGTATAATGTAACCATATTTATTCTGAAGACCCAAAGTTTCTTTTCGTATTTGTACCACCAAATTAGTTGAATTACCTGTAGTGTGAAATCATTCAGCAAGTAGATGTAGCTTCATATATTTGCAGTGAAGAAATGGATATTTTGTATGCCAGTGCTTTAGACTTGTATTAAATTTCTTTTGCATTAGAGATCTTGTTTTATGTCCCAGACAACTTTATTAGTGATCTCCTAGCTTGTATAACCTTTAGCCAGATAAGTCACCTGCCTGACTGGTGGAATTCTGGTCACTTAATGCAAATTACTTTAGTCTACTTCTGTTTGCTATTGCTGGTCCTAGAGCCTCAATCCTGTGCCAGGAACTGTTACATCTGTACTTAGTATAGGGACATACTGAGAGCATAGTAGAGGGTAGCACAAGGGAAAAGAATCCATATGATTTAAAGCAGAATCTTAAATTAGACTTAATACCAGCTTAAATTATTAGGATGTTTAATTAAACAAGCATGATATGGTTTTTTTGTCCATGCTTAAATGAGGATCTAGGAGTGCATGAAGCAATTTTGCTCAAGAAAAATGCAACACTTGCCAGCCTTATCTATCCAGCTCAGAACCCAGTCTTCCTGACAAACTTACTGAATGCAAAGCTACAGTTCTAGCAGTGGACTAAGTTGCTCAAGGATCTGATGCCCTTGGCATGATGGCCAGCATCTGCAGAGTACTACCAGACAATAACACTAGTGCCAGATCATACTGGATTATTGTTTGACCTGCTGCAGGCTTTACCACACAGGTAGAATTATCTTAGAAGGACGACTAGAGCAATGCTGGCAGTTTCTAGAACCTGCTTTCCAGATGGACACTGGGAGAGGAGGAGCCAGCCGAAATATTGTCTACATGAGGCAAAAACAGAGCTAGCAAAGGATGGTTTTCCTCACCATTCAGGGCACCCAGTGCAACCCAAAGGAAGGAATGAAAAAAGAACTGAATTAACTTAGTCTGTGTCAGCTAAATGTGATTGTCAGTTTAGAAACTAGAGCAATTTGAGCTTTAGGAATACTCCCCCTGTGTTCTGGCTTCTGCTTTACACAAGCAGTCCTAACGAAATGCTTTTGACTGCTTTACCAAAAGGTTGAATTTTTTCTTAGGGCTCAGTATTATGGAGGGGGGGGGGTGTGTTTGCTGCTTAAGCGTCACTCTTTCTTTTTGTAAATTACACTATACAGGCTCTTTCTAAGAATGATAGCTATTAAAGGTATAAAACAAAACTGATTTTAGTAAATCCATTGAGGCATATGGTAAGAAATTCCATTGACAGCATGATAAATGTGTCTTGTATTTGGCATAGCTTTAACATACCACTTCTTATTATTTTTCCATGATAATCTCATGTGAGTAAGAGTGTAATATAAGATTGTTTGCAAAGGAAAGTGTGAACTGATCACAACATGCAAACAGTATTGTCTTCAGCTTGGAGTAGAACCTGTAATACTGTCTTTGAAGTTGCTGTGTTTATTTTGAGGCCTGGCCCTGGGGGACAGTATGAACTGGGTAAAAGAATCTGTTGCCCTTCCTAAACCTGCAGCCTCTGACAACTAAAAGTGCAACATTCTCCCTGCTAGTTTTGAACTCTGGCTCCTCATGTAGTATCACATTGCATTAGTGGCCAAAGAGTCAAGACCAGCCGTCATTCAGTATAAGACACATTTTGAAACAATTCTGATTTGGAACTGATTTCAAAGCCATTTAGATTTCTAGAAGGAGTTCATTTAAAAAAAAACCCCAAAACTAACCACAAACAACTAGTTTAAATACTGAACCAATTTTTTATGTACATAGGCTACATATTGAAATGGTTTAAAATTTGAACCAGTTCATCTCAAACAGAATCAATTTGGTAAAGATATCAAACATGTAAGTGCTTCATTGAACAAGGCATTTTCCCTGCCACTTGCTGCCTTGCCACTGATGTTTTATTCAGAAATCAGTTTTTCATACCACTGCGTATGATATCATGGCATTCCATTGTGGAGGTGCAGAGTGAATGTAGTCCTCTGTTTTTCACATCATGCATACCGTGCTATAGCAAAGTAATTTTATGCATTTCTTTTCTGCTCTGTGTATATCCAAAAAAGTAAAGTGCTCTTTTATAGCAAAAAGGTGGTTTGGACCCATCCCTGGGCCACTCCTGCTTAGCTGTTAATATCCTATATGCAAAAGAGAATCAACTCTTTCCTGGGATTTTTATTTCCGCAAAACTTGTCCAGGAGTCAGATATCTAAGTGTCTTGAGAATCAGTAAAAATAAGCTTAAATTTTAGTAGTAAATTGTACAAAATCTGTATTTTTATGCAAGATTTTCTTCAAATCTTGACTAATTTTAAGAATAAGGTACAGCTAGCCTGACATACTCAGAGGCTAATGCCTTTATCATAGTATGTCTAACAAAACCGGAATGGGACATGTAGGGGGTTAGGCTGAATCAAACCATTAATTTTCTTTCTTTGAATCAGAACAACAATTCAAACCAAGATCTCATGTTGCTTTATAGGAGACCCATTTAGCAAAAAAACTTGGCACTTACTGCAGTCTGCAGAGCAACAATTTGTCCTCCCTTCTCCCGACTAGAATGAACACTAAGCTTCTTGAAGGGAGAGTAATGGTTCACTCCGATACCCGCATTCTCATGCTGTCACTCCTTGGAGTGCCCTGTAAGTGCTTGTGGTCATGTCAGCTTTCACACAAACCTTGCCTCAATTCCATTCTAACTCTGTGTCATCATGTGCATGATTTTGCTCTGTGCCATGTTGTTGCGTTAAAGGGTGAAGAAGTTTGGCAGAAAATACCCCCCCTTGCATTCCAGCTTATCCTCAGATGTTAGAGGGGCTGGGGGCAGCTAGGTTTAATTTCTGAGTGATGTCCAATCCACAGAATAAGATTCAGTAATGGTTACTAAAGAAGGAAGAGAACTAAAAACTCATATATGCTGGTATTTGGAGAGCTTTGATGTGGTGTTGACACTCCCTGGTGTTTTCAAACCAGACTGTTGTAGTCAGACTAAACTGAAGCATATTATACAAGCCAGAAATTGTCGTTTCACTTTCTGTCCATATTTGAGAATGAAAAAAGTGAGATGAGGTAAGTTGGTGAGCAGTAAGGTGTATTGATGAAAACAAGCTGGGAGTTAGCTGACAGCAAGTGGGGATCATCAATTTTTTTTTCCTACAGAGAAAAGCGATGTTAGTTCAGTGCCATCAGGAGTAACAGTATTGGAGAGCTAGAAAGCTCCTTTAACTGTATCATATCTGGGCTGAAGAACAAAGTAAAACTTCTAGAGAACTAATAGATGTCTGATTCTTCTCTATGCAACCAATAACCTAAATGACAAGCTTTCTTGTGATGAATATATATAACCTTCCCACATCTCTAAGGTCACAGAACAAGACCTTGTCTTGTACCGGGGCGGGGTGGGGGGGGAAGGTCTGCTTTTCTTTCCAATTTGGTGCTGTTTTTCATCTGACTTCAGTAAGGTTTGAATGGAATCAGATATGAAGAAAGACCTTCATCCACAGTGTAACAGTTTAGTTCAGTAGATTTGCTCTTTCGTTTGTATCTCTAAGGAAATTATGACTATGACCTCACATTTCAAATTGCCTTTAATAGGAAACATTTCCTACTTTTCCAAAGCCAAATTATGTTTATGATGGGGATTGTGTGGTGTTTGCAGTTGAAGGAGACTGGACCTCATGACCTAGATTGGGCCCTTCAGTTGCTTCTTCTTATCTTATTCCTGGTATCCTCCTCTTTTGTTGCAGAAGGAGATGAAGCTAAACAAATGACTTTTCAGGTAGTCAGCCACAGTGAAGTTAAAGGGAGGAAAAAATTACAAGCCATGATAATGTCAGCAGTCAATATTGTTTCTCTTTACAGAACCATAAACAAAATCATGAAACTAGTCTCTAAAAGGTCTTGATGACAGCTCTGGTAAATTTAAGCAATCTGGCTACAAAGATGAATGGTATTTTCCTGTTGCACATTCTCTCTCTCTCAAGCTATTTAAATCTAATTAACCTAGTGTCAAACTCTCTGATTTCCCTTCAATGTTCTAACACACGGCCCTAAACAATGTTGGTTTTTTATACCAACTTCTCTTAAAGTATTTGTTTTTAACACTTATCCTTTTATTTGCCTGTATAGCAAAATAGATCATTACCTCAGGATTGTATGGCTATGACACTGAAGCAGATGGTACCCACAGAAGAAAAACAGTTTTTCAACTAATACAGAAAGCATGTGTATACAATGACTGTCTTGCCTTGGCTCAACTTGGATATTAGCAATTCTCATTTTTGCTAGTCTTTAATTTCCTTCCACTGTGTGAAATTTCACATCAGTGAAGCCAGTAGAAATTTGTCTGTTCAGGAGGGAAAAATTCTCACTCACGATTAGCTACAAAATACTAACTTTGGAGAGTTGTATAGGAATTCCCAGAATGGCTGCCTATCTTACCCTGCAGTACTGACAATGGACCAACTTCTCTGCCATCTGTATCCAAGGAATTGGAAGAGTTGCACTGGATGTACCCTGCTTCAGCATTTAGAGCAGTGATGTTAGATAGGTTTTATATCTGTTACCCTTTTAGGATAAAGAGAATTTTACTCCCATGTCCAGGTTAGTTTTATTTTAAGCTTTGAAAGGAGAAAAAGATTTTAAGAAAACTATAAAGATGAAAAAAGAGTTTTCCAATTGTCCAATTTTGCTAAGCAAAATCTTGAAGTTGCTTGGCCTTTTGACCAAATACTATAAAGCACTGAGAAACCCATAGTTAACTGGCCTGAAAATCTTTCTTTAACAAAACAAGCCCAAAACAACAGCAACCCCCCTTCAAATTACTGCATACCTGCAGTACTTTTGAAGAAACCAGTAATTCTTTCCTTAATTCCTCAATAAGTAAAAAAGAAAAACAAACCACCCACCAAAACCCCCACAAGTTTTAGATGTTGCTAACAAAAAAGCCTGGTGTAACAAAGTTATATTCTGGTGTGGTCCATATAGCTGCAAATTGTTGACACAAGACAGCATTTTAGTGAATAATTTTTGGGCCACCTCCTGTTCTCTGAACAAAGAATAATAAATTCAAAAGACTTTTGAGCAATAGCTTATTGGGAGGGATAAGTTGTACAGGAATGCTTAAGCAGCATGTAACTATGAATGCAGCTGATGTTTCAAACATACTTCCTTTTGAAGGTAACTGAAAGGCTTGCCCTATTTTCCAGTTCACGTAAAGTTTATATAATCATCAACTCGTTACTTTAGCAAGGGAATCTGTGCTGTAAATTCCTGGAATAGCTATGAGCAGCCTTGTGCACTGTCCACATTCTGTGCAAGTGGGATGACAGTCAAATATAGGCATGTCAGCTGATCCACAGAATTAAAAATAAATAATTCAAGCATTGTAGTTGCAAGAAGCACTTTATGCTATGAGTCACCACCTTTGGTATGCATTCTTTTCCCAGCATTTGTTTTCCAACAAACTTTTAATTTTCAAGCCACTGGTATAAATTGGAATGACATTTGAATGTATTGTTTCAAAATTTATTGCTTTAAGATGTCCATTATGCTATTGTTTTTATGAGGCTTCTATTAATTATCTAATTGATTTGGTTTATGTATTTGTCTCAAGAGGTTTTGGCTCTGCTTCTGTAATTTGTGTACTGACATATGAATTCTAGGGAGTGTGATATGTCACAGCGTATTTTTGGCATGGATACTTGAATGTTTTCTCATCTGAGGGTGTCACTACCTATCTACAATGTTACCTGTTTACATGGTATAGGTACGTATCATAAGTGCTGGTATCTAATAATATTGGCAGGGATTTTACTGGTCAGATAATGGCAGCAGGACAAGTTTCTCCTGTGAAGGTACAGTTGCTACAACTGATATTTAGAGAGTAAAATTTTGTACTGGAAAGCTGGACTACTAGTGTAACAGGGCAGTTCAGCTCTCTCGCATACCTTTCTAAGAGATAACTAATAGTGTTTGATTCCTTGTGATTTTATTTGGGTTTGCTGGACTGTACTGGCTTTAGACATTTGAGCCATCCTGTAAAAGTTGATTTGGCTGTATTTGAGAACTTCTGAATGCAGAATTTTCTTCATCAGAACCTTTTAAGACTTCCCCAAGGGGTCAGGATTGGATTGTTCACAGGATGGTCCCCCAAAGGATGTTGTATTAGATCTGCTTCTGCCTGGCAGGACACCAGCATCAAGGACTCCTGTCTTCTCACCTGCCTTAATGCAGTGCAGCCAAGGGCAATTGAACTTTGTGGGTGAATGTATTATGTATGTTTTAGTTCTGCCTTGGGTTTTTATTTTATTTTTGGCAAATGCTTGATTGATTGCAATTATTTTAAGTGTAAAAAAGACACTAAATCACATCATACCTCAGAAGGACACTCACTATTTTTTAAGGATCTTAAAACAGTCTATTTTTTCATTCTGAGACTGAACTCTGCCTTCTGATACCCATATCAGCATACCTGTCAGAATTAATATCTGAGAAAAGCTATAGTAAAGGAAAATATTTGTATAGCTGGACAAATAGGGTTAGCATCCTTTGTTACCAAAGTTTGAGTTAAGGTCTATGTCCTGTGGGACTGAAAAAAATGGTTCTAGTCATGTTTTGTTTAACTTAATTTTTTAAAACTTATTTCTATGTTATTTTCTACATATGGCACCTTTTGTACAGACGACCACCTGCTCTTATAGCCCAAACCAGCTGTTTAACTATGTTGCATTGCTGAGATATTTTTTTTTTTGCTTCCGTGAAGTTCTTACAGTTTTTAGCCTTTGACGCTCTTTAAAGTTCAAGTGCTTTTGAAGATAAGGCATATTGCAGACACAGCATGTGATGGAATAAGTGAACATAGAATGCACTTTACTATCTGTTTGATCTCCCTAGATGCTGATAATTGGTGGTGGCGTTGCTGGGCTGGCTGCAGCAGGAGCTGCCAAAGCAATAGGAGTTACTGTCAGGGGATTTGATACCAGCAAGAGTAAGAAAATATGGCTTAGAATCTAGAACACTGCTTAACACTTTATAAAATATTCTGGTCAAAGTTCTGCTCTGCTTTGCACCAAAGGATGTCCTTCAAAAACATCTGCCATGTTTCTGTGTCACAGGAAAAAGAGTCAACTTGCAGAATTTTTACCTAATTTATTGCTAATTAACACAAACTTAAAATTATTGATTTAAGTATTCAGAAAAAGAGAACGTAATTAAAAAAACCCCAACCACTCAAATATGCTTTTTCCCTACTTCCTAGGCCCAACTTAAGCCAAACATCATCTTTCTCCCTGCTTCCTAGTCTCAGCTTTCCTTGTTTTCCTTGCATGTTACACTCAGTCCATCCCAATTCCTTCAAGAGTGGGGTTGTGTGCAACTGTTTCTGATCCACCCCTCATGGCTGCCCCTATCCCAGCGTGGGTCATCCCTGGGCTGCTGTCCCTCAGATATGCCATTCCCTTTGGTATGGAATGCCAGCTTCCAAGAATGTCTCACCAGGTGCCTGTCTCCTCTGCATTCCATGTCTCTCTATGTATCTCTTCACATCTCTTACCCTTGTAGCTAGTGCTCACACATGTGTGAGCAGGGGTGCTATGTGCTGCTCTGGCAGCTTTTGGTGTGTGAGAGGGTGTTTACATGGGTTTCAGAGCTAGATGCAACCAGATGGCACGGGGCGGCTCATGGCTGCCTTCTGTTCAGGTCATCTCTGCAGCCCCTGCCACCTAACCTTGCAATTTATGCCCACTACAGTGCTCACACATGAACTGATTAGGCACTCATGCATGTACTAATCGGGTGTTCATGGGTAAATTAATTGTGTGTTCATGTGTTAACACTGCAATTTGTCCAGGATGTTGGTGGTGGTCTTTGCCACAAGGGCACATTGCTGGTTCATGGTCAATGTGGTGTGCACAAAGACGCCAGGTCTTTTTCTACAAAGCTGCTTTCCACTTATTGCTCCTAAGCCTGTACTGGTACCTGCTGTTCCCCAGCTGCAGCTAAGGAAATACGGGTAAGCAGATTTCTACCTAGCATTCTGCTATAGATCTTGTATTCCTGTCAGTCAAATTGCTTCATGTTCAAACTTTCAAAAACTGGTAAACAAATCATAATAATTTTGGATAGAAAACCCTGTTATGTGATTCAGTCCATTTCTCTGTCAATGTAATCCATTAACTACAGTCCCTTTTTATTTGACTAATCAAGTCTGTGTCCCAAGCAATTGAACTTTTCTGGTTCCTCTCACATCCTTTGGGAATCTCTTTACTTGTAGTCAGGAAATGCCTTTTTTTTTCTCCTTTTTATTCAGACAGTTATGTAGATGTGATTGGGCTCCAATTCCCATATCGAAGTCTAGGGACTGTTCACCTGGAGCCCATCAAAATAAAATGGGAATCTGCACAAGAACAGCTGTTCCTCTGCATGTACAAGACAGAGTTGGAACCTTGGTGTTGTAGCAGCAAGTAGTACTGCAATCCTAAACATACTTTGTTAATGAATATAATACAATTATGGAATAACTACTGCAGTACCTACAGCAAAAAATGAAAGTGCCACAAAAATCCTTCAGTAATCCATATAGATTATAATGTACTTTAATGCACAACAGAGAAAATATGCCATTTAATTGCTTCAGAACTTATTGTAAGTGGTTTATCCAAGGGAACAGCAACTCTCATTACTTAAGAAAGCAGATAGGTTTTTCCAATGAAGTTATTAAATTGTATGCTTAGACATGTGTTAGGGACAGTATCTTTGAGCGGTGACAACTTAGCAAAAGCAGCCTTTTTTTAGTTTGGACAAACTAACTTCAGTTTTTCTTTAGTAAAATAACCACCCAGGTAAGTATTTTCACATGTATGAAACTAATTTTAGTAATCAGTTTATTTTTGAAATTTTTGTTTGAAATAAAAAGTTTAGAAGCTGCTGAGATAAAGCTGATGAATAAGTTGGCACAGCCTGATTTACCTAGTGCTTCTGACTCTTGTCCCTTTTTTTAACAGATCTAGTTATGATGGGAGAGTCTGTTAACTACTATTGTCTTGCTTCTGTTAACATTGCAATGATTGTTTTTATAAAAACAGAAAAAATACTGTTGTGGTTTAACCCCAGCCAATCACTAAGCACCCCGCAGTGGGATGGGGGAGAAAATCAGGAAAAGAAATAAAACTCGTGGGTTGAGATAAGAACGGTTTAATAGAACACAAAAGAAGAAACTAATAATGATAATGCTAATAAAGTGACAACAGTAATAATAAAAGGATTGGAATATACAAATGATGCGCAGTGCAATTGCTCACCACCCACAGATCGATGCCCAGTTAGTCCCTGAGCGGTGATCCCCCCAGCCCCACTCCCCCCAGTTTCTATACCAGATGTGATGTCACATGGTATGGAATACCACTTTGGGTCAGCTGCCCTGGCTCTGTCCTGTGCCAACTTCTTGTGCCCCTCCAGTCTCCTTGCTGGCTGGGCATGAGAAACTGAAAAATCCTTGACTTGGTCTAAACACTACTTAGCAACAAATGAAAACACCAGTGTTATCAACATTCTTCTCATACCTAGCTCAAAAACATAGCACTATACCAGCTACTAGGAAGACAATTAACTCTATCCCAGCTGAAGCCAGGACAAATGTAATCATGTATCTGTTGTCTCCATATCTGTGCTTTGGCCTCCAGCACTGGAAGAGATTAAATTCCTTGGCACAGAACCTCTAGAAGGAGATAACTGCTGAAACAGGAAAGGGTGTTGGTGGCTGTGCAAAAGAAATGTCCCAAGAATATATTGAAGCAAACCTGGTGGTATTTGCCAAACAGTGTAAAGAAGTGATATTGATATTAGTACAGCTCTTATTCCAGGTAAGACACTGCTTATAACTACTGGAGAGCCTAAACACATGTCCCTATTAGTATAACATGCTTAGTGAAATATGCACGTATCTAGATATGTACTAAAAACTATTAATGAGTAAAGGCTTCAGGATTAGGTTTTATTTCATTTTTATTCAATGGTTTAGAGTATTTCCTTCTCTCTGCTAATGATTACCCAGTAATTTTCAATTCAGACTCAATGCGATTAATATTTTATACTTACTTCTGAAAGCACCTATGTGTATTACATATTTCTCCATTCACCCTCTTTACTTCTAGTAAGAATTAATAAACTTGTTTGGTTTGCTTTCTTAAACATGGATTTGGGGAAGAAAGCTCCAATTCTAATCACTAAGAGTATGATGGATTCAATGAAAGAATGATCAGTGATTGTGGAGCTGAGGCTGGAGGTAAAGTAGAAATGACTCATCCTGCAGAACCTTACATTTTTAAGGTGTGTAGATTATACAGCAGCATTTAGAAATAACTGATGTGCAGAGAAAATACAAAAATACAAATCTGTATTGCTCTAACAAATGAAAAAGTAATAGATGTTATAGTAATAAAGACTGTCTTTCCTTGAAGCCACTGCAAGTCTGTCATGGAATTCTTACCAATGTGTTATGGGGTAATAAAGCAGAGTCTTTCATAAGTAATGAAACCACAAATTGGAATATTATCCAGACACCATTCCATCTTTGAATGTTTTATGTGTTGTGACTTTTATAAGCATGGTAACATCATTTTTAAAACAATGATATCTATAAATGCTCTTAAATTCATCCCTAGAGCTTAATTAACAAGAATTGAGTGTGCAATTCCAAATATAGAAAAAGAGAAAAATAAATTTAGAGATTTGTTTAATTTCAATATTAAGTGTTCTGTGTTACTGTTTTACAATATGAATGGTAGATTTTTTAACAGATTACCATTAAGAGGATTACCATTTTTAGATGAAGACTAAGTTCAGGTGTGAGCTGGAAAAGTCATGCACTGTGTAACGGTAAGATCATATAAAGGTGCAATTTTTTTGTCTGCCACCAGAGCATATGTTACAGTATTGTCTAAACAGTTCAAGTTTTACCAGGCTTTTTGTTGTTGTTGTTGTTGTGAGTTTGGGTGGTTTGGTTGGGGGCGTTTTTTGGGTTTGGGGTTTTTGTTTGTTTGTTTGTTTGGTTGGTTTTTTTGGAACAGTGCAGTTCTAAGTGGTGATATGCCTAAGAAGATGGGAGACCATTTTCAAAATGTGTAAAGATGTAATCAATCTTAAACTTTTTCTTTCCTTATCTCTTCAGGGATCGTACTTCCAACTTATTTCTTTAGTTACAAGGATATTATTCTTTTTGAATGGAAGTCTATTTTTGTGTAATGATCTGGTTCTGGCAGTTAAATCTCAATGAAAGATGTAAAACTGATGATATCAAGTGTTTGTAAACTTGCTGGCCTACACTGATATTCTTCTAGGAGGGCCTACCTCTGTCTCTTGATTTTTGCATCTCCAGTTATGTGCTAAATTGGTTGTCCAAATTATTTTAAATTTGTAATGTTGGAGCCTGATTAAAGACAGAGTTAGGAATTATGTAAACTTCACTATGTTTACCAGAGCTGAGAGGAAATCTGCTCCATCACCTTCTCTTAATGGGAAAAGTCCAGTTATGCCTTTTTACTGGGGGGAAGAAATATTTTTATTGATTTTCTGTTGAAAACTGGAATTGAAATACTTAGATTTTATGTAGATCTTGCAAATTTTAATATTCCCCTTATTGAACCATTTCCAAATATTTTATTCTGGGTCAGGTTGTATGTGCCTGAACTGATCTAGTGTCATGTATAATGAACAGTGGATATTGGTTGCCTCTCCTCCCCATGTGTGCTACCTAGACTGAATGTCCCATGTTGCACTATGTTTGTGTTGGTGTAGCAGTGGGCTTTAGGCACACAGAAGGCCTGCATATGTGTTGTGAGGCTCAAAGGTTTGTTCAATGTATTAATTTAAATACTCAGCTTACACAGTGAAAAACTTACCCAAATTGTGAGAGTCCTGTAGTGCGAAAACACTTCAAGTACTGTTGTGGTGAGAAAAATCCTCTATGCACCTGCTATTCTCTACCTTACTCTCTTCACTGATAACTATAATGCTGCATTTTTCCTCCTCTTTCTAGTACTGTCATTTGTCTTCCTTTGTAAAGACCCATTATTTGAAGCCATTAAAAATGGTGTCATTTTAGCGTGTGGGAATTTACCTGAGGAGGACAAGTGTCTCATCAGTAACCAACTTGGGAAGTGAGCTATAAAGCAATAGCAGAATACTTGCAGCCTTCACTGTCCTCCAGGTAGTAGATACATGAATTGGCCTGTTCTGGAAAGCTAGGTAAAAAGAACAGTCCAGCTAAAAGTATTTAATTTTTACCTTGTATTGACTACCTCTGTAGCTGCCATACTTGACTATCATGTCATGACTTATTCCAGGCTGTGTACTGAAGCCAACATGTGTGGCTGCATATGGGATGAACTGGCAACTGCAATGTCCAGATGGCTATCCTGGAATGATGCAATGAAAGAAAGAAACAATAATTTAGAGTACAGTGTTCAAGATCAGAATTCAATATAAGTTGTTTTCAGAGCATGGCATTAGAATTCTTTTGTGTTTTTTGATGTTCTGCATTCATAACAACATGAAGGGATGTTAAAGAAACATGATCTTAACCCAGATGTACTTGCAAAGAATTTAAGTTTTGAAGGTATCTCTATCTTCTTCCTTAGGATTGACTGGAGTGCAATTAATCTGTGAAACACATTGTGCAATGTGATTCTTATCAGACAATCATGAGGTGTTTTCGAATTTGAAGAAGTAGTTGACTTCTTATTCTCAAAAATAAGCACCATATGGTTTTGTAACCAGTTCCCTGACTGGCCTCCCAGCTCATTTAGTCTCTGGCTTCCTGACAAAATTGCTGACTTTCTTTGGTCATGCATCAGAGTAAGCTATTAGTTTTAAACAGAATCCTTAACTTGTAAAAGAAAGCTTTGGTAACTCATGTCTGCAGTAATATGCAAATTTGATTTGCTAGCATGTATAAAACAGGCATCAGAACTGTGGAGAACATGTGAAAAGTTTCCAATACATGAAAGCTTTGACAAGTATTTATTTTCCTTTCTCATCAGGGTGTGGTGAACACTGGTTACAAGGACTTGCCAAGTAGAATGGCTACTCAAGCCAGTAGCCTTTATTCCAATAACATCTTGAAATTATTAAAGCTGTTTCTCCTGAGAAAGAATATTTTCACTTTGAACAAAAGGACGATTTAGATTATGGGGCTATTGATCATGTCATTAGAGGAATTTTGGTAATGAAGGTGAATTTCAACACCACTTAAATGTTTTTGATAAAAACATATAAAATGTGTTGTATGGAAGAAGTGATTTTTGTTAGTGAGTTTAGTCATTCCAGGGAAACATTATCATTCAATGTCTACATGATAATGTGGTAAAGGGAACTTCTTGCATGTTTCAAGCACTGAAATATAGGGCAAAAAGAGATTTATAAAAATTTTGATACTATAAAATCAGTTTTTAAAGAATGTGTTACTGAGAATCAGCCCATCTCCTGAGCTACTGAACTGTGCTTTAAGCAATATGACTTCAAGTGCCAGATAGTTTATGGACTCAAATCAGTATGTGTTGAACAAAGGTGCTGACAAGTAGGAATAGGTGAGCTGTGTGTGATACTCAGAAGGACTTCAAGTAGTGCAAGTACTTCAAAGGCCAAATGGTTTGATGACACTTACTACGTCTTTGTGCCAAGGTCAGGAGAGGTACAGCATTGTTGCTTATAAAGATACAGTGGTTTTCTATTGAAACAAGCAGGGGTTTAGCCTCACAATATGAAACGTATTTCAACCCTGATATGACATCATTAGGCTATATCCTGCATAGTCCCTGTTGTAATAGCAGTAGCCCTCATACCTTCCTACATCATTTGGCCCCTTATCCTGGGAGAAGAAAAGGAACTAGATATAGAGTTAAATCTGGAGGCAGCCTTAAGATCTGTGAAAACTGATACTACTTGTATGTTGGCTGCAACTTTCTGTATGCAAGATGTTTCTTGAGAGACTGATTCTTTTTCAGTTTATTTTGGATGTAGTAAAGAGGGAGGCTTAATTTCTGTAGTCATGGTGAGTGGAAGATTGACAGGAATGCATATTTGCCTGCAGGTAGCATTAAACTGAAGTACAGTCATGCTAAAAATTTAAATATTGGCAGACTGGAACTAGTGTTTGGCTAAGAAAGTGTTTGTAAAGAGAAGCATATTCATGTTCAGATTTTAAGGAATGTAGTCTAGGATTTAGGTAGGGTTTTTTGTTTAATGTTTGTTTTTTGGACTTTTATGTGTGTGTGTTTGAGTTTTTGGTGTGGTGGGTTTTTTTTCCCTCCAATGTCAAGTGTATTACATCTGAAATATATCAGGCCAAATTTGGTGCAGTAACAACACAAAGATGGTTTTTACAACTGACCAAATTCAATGGTCGGTGCTATTTTACAGAACAACGGTTACTGTAATCAGTATAAGGTAAAGGCCGAATCCCATTCTATTTACTCATGTGAGTAATTCCGCTAATTTAAGAAGGAAAAATGCGTAACCATGACAGAACTTTGCCTGAAGGGTCAGTCCATAATATAATAGCAGGCAAGATAAAATAGCAATCCATCACAAAGATTATTTTTTTTTTCCAGCAACAGGAAGGTGAAAAGTGTTATTTCCATAACCAAGATCAGCACCCCTTTCTATTTAAAAAAAAAAAAAAAAAAAAAAAGCACAAGAACAGGAAGAGCCATATTCTTACAATCTAGGAAAATGATAACCACAGCTGGAATTTATATAAAAGCTGCAAGGGAATTAATTTATCTATATTTCTTGTTGCCAGTTTGGCATTTAAATGATGAGCAATGCTAGGAATAATTATGTAAAAATAAAATGAGCTCCTGAAAGGTAGTGTGGATTAACATTGTAAAGCAGCAGGCAGTGGTAAGTCAGGGTTGCTAACATATCATGTTGCTTTCCAATTGAATGAAAGGCTAAAAATTCAACTTTTCAGGATCCTTGGTGAATCATTGTATACCTTTTGTTACCAAGAAACTACTTCTGACATTAATTAGAAGTAGAAATAGAGCCAATATGGTATAGGTTAGGGACTCAACACAGGACCAATTGAAATTAACATAGACTGTTCTCAAAAGCTTTTGGATCGGGGCCTGTATATACTGCATAATTCCAGATGTCATTATCTCTATTGAAATATATGAAATGGAAAATGAATCATATAGCAAGGTTTTGATTATGTTGAATAATATTTTTCCTCATAAACAAGATTATTATGCTCTTTGTATTAACTGCCTTTAAAAGTAATGATGGAATGAAAAAAAGAATAATGCAAATGATGACAGAAAATGATACATATAGCACACCTTTTCAAGGGTTCATTACCTTCAAAGCTCCTGTTCAAGATAAATGAGTAATAGTAGAAATGTCTATTAGTTCAAGGAAACCAATTTTTGGTGGTACAGAAAGTTGATTTTAAAGGAAGAAAAAAGAGAAGGAAGTCTGTTTCATTTTGGTGAACCATTCCATAACCAGGCTTTGTACAGCATCTGAAAGACCTTCTTTACTGCCTCCTCCCAGGGTCACTGGCTTAAAGTGTTTTGTCCAAAGTATCATCCTTGTTTGAAGATCTGTTTTCTTTGATTCATGTTGGGCAATTTGTATACAAGTTTTAAAGTTTTTATTAAAAACTTCCTAAAACGATAATCCAACTGAAAATTAAACTCCTGTGATCTCCAAGAGTAAGATTGTGATATCTTTCTACATTGGGCTTTGTCTTGATTGGAGAAATTCAAACTGTACATTGATTTGCTCAGAGCTTACTTGGATATATTTAACAAAACATTGTGCAAGTGATGACAAAATATGTCTCCAAGTAAAATATCATATTATCTTGGATTAATGAAATGATCTAGTCTTTTCCTAAAGAGGGAAAAACATTTCCTTAAACCACCAACACATATGGTCAAAGAGACTAGTACTGGGAGCAATAATATTTTCTCCCAAGGAAGTATTGTTGAACTCTTTGTGTGGTCTGCATCTTTTAACAATGTTCAGATGCTACACTGTGGTCTGTATTCCTACTAAAGCAGTAAAGGTTGTGAGAAGTCACTGGGGAATTTACAACATATTTAATTTTGTTTTTTTGATGAACTATTTCTCCATATTTGCCCAAGTGGAATATTTTTTATTTAAGAAATTTAGCTTAGCAGTCCCATATCCATCTGCTGGATCCTGGGGTCCCCACTTCATCCTCAGGTTGACAAAGATTCAATTATTCCAAAATTAGTTTTCTGGCAAAAACAATGTATACAAGTTATGCATGCAAAAGCATGTGCAGGAAATGCCTTCCGCTGCCATGGGTGTCAGTGACACAACTTCGGTTGAAGTAGGGTTTGGGTTCTACGCCTGTTTTTATTTTATGACTAATAAAAAGTGCTTTTTTATTCTTCCGAGTGCATACTTTTTTTTTTTATAGATTTGGCAGGTATTTTAGGACTGACGCTTGTTTCTCCTATTCCTTCCTTTAGTCAAATAGTGACCAGATTTGTTCTTGCTTGGAATAGTGGTTGGCACACTAGCCAGGGAGTCACACCTGGCCTCCATTTGCCTCTCATACCAGAAACTGTATTTATTATTGCTAAGCGTACTATCTGCTGCTTTCTTCTCTTGTATGCTTCATTACGACAGATTGGAGTCCAATTTCATTAGGAGGGACCTACAGGAAGTCAAAACCAGGTTAATGACCTACCCAAAGTGAATTACAAATGAGATTAGTATTTATGAGTTCCTGCCTCAAAACTTTTACTCCAGGCACTGAACATTCATGCACAGAAATTTTACTGGCAACCAAAGGATTGTATAATGATCATTGCTTGTAAATATAGGAATGCCAACATAAGCATGAGCTTTATGTTTATACCCACTGTTTCTACAGTACATATACATATTTCCGTGAGCGGTAAGATGACCAAAGAAGAAAATGTTTAACAGAATTAATGGGAATAGTGAGAAGACGTGATGAGAAAACTTTGATGTCACCTCAGGTATGTGTGTCTATATCCTTTGCTTTTTCATCTGCATAGGACCAGCTTCTTTCTGCATGGGCTTGTCCAAAAAGGAAGATGTCTCCAAAAAAGGAGGATGGTTCTTCAGTTGTTGAAATGACTAGGTTAAATTTTCCAAAGATCATTGATACACAAGTAGCTAGGTTACCTTGCCTAACTGAGATACTATCAACATCCTTACTGAGTCAACTGTCAATTTCTTGGAGTAGAGCATTTTGCAGAGCAGACTTTTCTTGATGTTTTCAGCTTTAAATTTCCCTTTCAGATGGGAAAAGTATTTAAAAATTGGATTCTGTTCTAAGCAAACCTGAATGCAAGTGGACCTCAGTTTGGCTCTAGAAACATTTTAATTAAATTTAAATTTTTATAGAACTTTAGAAATAAGAACCTGCTCTTTTAATAAACTGCTTATGTACAGTTTTGTGAAAGTTGTCTAATTGTTTTGGTAGTAGAAATCAGTTGTCACTATTCAAGACCTTTGCTCTGAAAAAACATTTTCTAGGATAATTGACCAATTTTTTCCAAACAGCATATCTATCTCTGATGTTCAGTACATGAGACTGAGTACTCAGGTGTGGAAAACTTCAGATTACAGAAGTATCTGAGTCAGCAAGTTAGTGTTCAGAAGCAAACCTGTAACAAAAATGTTTGCGCAGATGCACACAGTGGAGAGGGATAGATTGTTAAGATAAATTGATTCAAAGGGCTCATTGTAAATAGCCACAATCAAAACATACTTTCATATTTTAGTTTGATCACACTTGCACTGAGACTACCCCTCCACAGACAGGATTTTCTGCTGGAAACCTGTCTTAGAATCATAGAATGGTTTTGGTTGGAAGGCATCTTTAAAGGTCATCTAGTCCAACCCCCCCTGCCATGGGCAGGGACATCTTCAACTAGATCAGGTTGCTCAGAGCCCCATCCAACCTGATCTTGAATGTTTCCAGGGATGGGGCATCTACCACCTCTCTGAGCAACCTGTTCCAGTGTTTCAGCACCCTCATTGTTAAAAAAAAAAAAAAAAAAGTCTTCCTTCTGTCTAGTCCAAATCTACCCTCTTTTAGTCAAAAGCATTACCCCTTGTCCTATCACTACAAGCCCTGCTAAAAAGTCTGTTCCCAACTTTCTTGTAAGCCCCCTTTAAGTACTGGAAGGCTGCTATAAGGTCTGCCTGGAGCCTTGTCTTCTCCAGCTGAACAGCCCCAACTCTCTCAGCCTTTTCTCACAGGAGAGGTGTTCTGTCCCACTGATCATTTTTGTGGCCTCCTCTGGACTCACTCCAACAGGTCCATGTCTGTCCTGTGCTGAGGGCTCCAGAGCTGAATGCCGCGTTCCAGGTGGGGTCTTACCAGGTCAGAGTAAAGGGGCAAAATCACCTCCCATGCTTCTTTTTATGCAGCCCAGGATATGGTTGGCTTTCTGGGCTGTGAGTGCACATTGCTGGCTCATGTCGTTTTTCATCCACCAGTATCCCCAAGTCCTCCTCTGCAGGGCTGCTCTCGATCCCTTCATCCTCCTAGCCTGTATTGATGCTGGGGGTTGCCCTGACCTAGGTGCAGGACCTTGTGCTGGGGCATCTGTTTATCAGTTGTTTCAATTAGTGGGTTTGTCATGCTGATTAGGACCTCATAGTAATTTGTCTGCGGGTATAGATGTAGCAGATCTCATAAGGTATCTAGCCAGGTTCTGAGTAGTAATCTGTGGTCAACCAGTGATGTGATAAAGGTGGAAAAGAGACATTAGAATCACGATTCAACTTTTTCAGTGATTTAAGACAAGAACCTTCATGCTAGCATTTTTCTAAAATACTCCCCAAAACCATGTATATAGACAAAGTCTGCATTGATAGGAAAGAAAGATGTGTTTAGATTTTTTTTTTTTTTTTTTTTTTTTTTTAGGAACTGGGAAACCTATGGAATAAATAGTTTACAACAGAAGGGTGGGTTCTATCTAATGGAAGATGAAAGGCTATTGGCACTTACTAAAAAGATTACAGAGTAGTTTTTAAAATGCAAGATCAGGAAAAGCAGATAAATCAGATAATCTAGAATAAAGTTCTGTAAGTCTCAAGGAAAAACAAAGGTAGAATTTGATAAAATTAGTTTTAAAAAATAGCATAAACATTCAACACAAAGTCCCTTCTAAGTAGAAAATTAAAAAACTAAGCAAACATACCATATATAGTACCATAACCATGCTGGAAGTTTAGGAAATAAGATGGATAAGGAAGGCTTGACTTTGAGAGAGAATAAGGAATCCATTTAAAAAGGGTGCAGATAGTTAATAAAATTGAAAATGCTCCTACTAAAAGGAAAACAAGGTAAAGTCTGACACCACATGGGAACTGAATTTGCTGCAGAACGCAAAATGACAGTGTCCTGGTTTCAGCTGGGATAGAGTTAACTGTTTTCCTAGTAGCTGGTACAGTGCTATGTTTTGAGTTCAGTATGCAAGAATGTTGATAACACTGATGTTTTCAGTTGTTGCTCAGTAGTGTTTAGTCTAAAGTCAAGGATTTTTCAGCTTCTCATGCCCAGCCAGCGAGAAAGCTGGAGGGGCACAAGAAGTTGGCACGGGACAGAGCCAGGGCAGCTGACCCAAAATGGCCAACAGGGTATTCCATACCATGGGACGTCACATCCAGTATAGGAACTGGGAGGTGGGGGCTGGGGAATCGCTGCTCAGGGACTAACTGGGTGTCGATCGGTGGGTCGTGAGCAATTGCACTGCGCATCATTTGTACATTCCAATCCTTTTATTATTGCTGTTGTCATTTTACTAGTGTTATCATTATCATTATTAGTTTCTTCTTTTCTGTTCTATTAAACTGTTCTTATCTCAACCCATGAGTTTTACTTCTTTTCCTGATTTTCTCCCCCATCCTGCTGGGTGGGGGGGAGTGAGTGAACGGCTGTGTGGTGCTTAGTTGCTGCCTGGGGTTAAACCACGACAGACAGTTATACCAGTTTTAACAAAGGAATGTGCAGAAAAAGAAAGTGTACTCATGGGAGTTTTTACTTGCTAATTCTTACAGGTAGAATTTATATTTCTGAAAAGGTGCTTTCTTAATTACACAGAATGCTGGATATGTTCAAATGACCTACTCCAGAACATGATTATTTCTGCCTTCTCCCTAAAGCAGTGTTTATAAGCAGTAACCTCTCTATGCCATTGGACATAATATTGAACAGGTTACTCAACATTAAGTTGTCTTCTGTTCAATAGTTAAGTAATCCAAAACTAGGAGAGTGGTCTTGGCTAGCAAAGCTAGTCATATGAGCAAGCAGAGAGACTGATTCTGCCCAAAATATTAATGCTACAAGTGGCAAGGAATGAGGGATATGTGCAGAATCAGACCCTCCAGGAAAACCATTCACTTATATGGGCAAATATTTGCCATCTCTCTTCATTAGACCATGGAATCTGTTATCCCTAGGGCCAGGGAAACAATTTTATAATCTTTTGTTTCCTTATTTGAGCATATTCCTTTGACTGTGCTATGTTTCATTCAAGAGAAAACAGCTTTGCATTTCCAGTTGTCTAATGTTCAGTCAGTTACAAAGCAGCAACACATTCTTCAAAGAACTTAATTCATTTGCAGAAGTACCAATTCGTATTTAGTTTAGAGTGTGAGTGCATCAGAAGAGAGACCATATTTCCTCTTATTTGCTATTTTTTAATCCACCTCCAGATGTATGTTGTTCAAAACTTATTAAAACTGAACTATTTATTAGAGGTAGAATCTAATTGGCAATTATCTTTACTAAAGACAGAGAAAGGAAGTATTTAGAGAAGAAAATAATCTGATAGTAATCAGACCTGAACTGGTTCTCTTACCTGCCCTTAAGGCTTCCTACATCCTAGAAAAGAGTTCAGCACTAAATCTGGAAGAAATGAGGTGTTGGATTTCATTAATTCTTTAAAGTTTTTCAAACAATACCATTATTGGGGAGAAATCTGATGGATGTCCTGGAACCTATCAGAAGGTTACATGGCAGTCAATATACATAGTAACAAAGCTTATTGTCCAAATGATTTTTTCACAGTTAGTTTTACATTGGAACCCCATTCTTTGAAATTATATTGTATAACCATACTAGAACAGCTTATATGTGTATTAAAAGAATAAAGTAAAACATTTCCCTCTGTGCTATAATACATGGAAGGAATGGATTGATAAAATCTTAAAAGTAATAAATGTTTCAAAGACTGAGAAAGCCTGGACTGAACAGGAAGTAGTAGTAGATATTTTCAGTTTATATTCTGCATACAAATAAAGGAGACCCTAATTCTTACACTTAGATTTTGACCTGATTAATTGTGAGGACCAGGTTAATAATTAGATAAACACTGGATGAAAATTATATGCTGCATTGTTGCTTCTTAGAGATAAGGTGTAAAATCACTGAAGCTAATTTTTTTTTTCCAGTTGTCTTACAAATGAGTACTTGAGAAGTGTTCTGGAAAGTTTGTTATGTTGCTTCGTGCTTCTTGTTACATTGCATCTTTTCCACGGGCCATAGTACAAGCCGGATCAGCAGAGTCATACAGCTATTCTGTTTAACCCCAAATCTCCTCAGGATAGAGTATCTATAAACTTGCTCCATCTCAGCATTGTTAATATCCTTATATGACAGTTTCCCTTCTGTCAGACTTAAGTCTTTGGATTTAGACTTCTGAAAAGCCCATAAATATTTCTTGAAGATACCAGCCAACACATGGTCTTTGGCCTTTCCGAATGTTCTAAGAATGTTGTCGAATGGCTGTATTTGTCTGTTAGTTATGATCTGAGCATCATGGATTTTTCTGACTATATTATTTTGGATCATACTTTCAACTCATTCAGTGATGCAGGTTAAAAGACAATTTATTTAAAATTAAGTCACCATGTGCTCTAAATATCAGAAGGAAGACCACATGTTTACTAAATGAGGTCATGTAGGAATTTCAGAGCATTTTTATATCAAAACTTCTAAAATAAAAATAAGAGAATCAGAACTTCATATTTAACTTGATAAAATATACTACTTTTACCCATAAAGAATATAATGGTTGAAACAGTTTTAAATTTGTCCAGTGCAGGGCAAATCCAGCAAAGGTGTAATATCTTTTAGCTTGAACTAATGCGATAAGTATTTTTCTCTTGGGACAGAGTATTAAGAAATAAGCCTGAAAACAATAAAGAATAAGGCAGTAATTGAGGCATTGTAGACTAATATTAGAAAACAATACGTCAGTGTTGATGATAATTGAAAACATGTACTCATATATATGTCAATGGATCCTGGAACCGAGTTGCTGGTATGCTAATGAGTTTCATCGTTGCTTGGTGGACTGGTGTCAAAGAAATACAGAAACCAGAAAATGTGAAGGGAGGAATGTGTAGAAGTCTTATAATAAAAAATGGATATTCACTTGCATTAATAAACAAAGAAGAAATCTTTCTCATCTTTAAAGATAAACTATTGGTTCTCAGTCCTCCTGGAGGTTTTAAAAGCCTTTCAATGCCTTTATATTCCTTTACAAACAGTAAAGCTTGAAGTATAGCAATGTGTATGCAGAAGTGCTGGCAGGGTTGTCTGGTCAGAACACTTCTGGATTTGGGAGTGCCCTTGGTGTGATTGGGGTATCAGAGGTTTAGGAGCAAGCAGCAGTAGGAGCACCGAAATCCTCACCAGAAGTGCTTGCACAGATGTCTATACCATGGCTCTGGGTGGCACAATGGGTATGTACAATTCTTATACAGTATATGTGCTCAATTCACAGCATCCTTGTTAAGTGTTATTAATTAATTTACTATTCTTGGAGAGGATAGGAAAATATATTATGAAAGTATATGAATTCCTAAAGGTGGCACTCTTAACTAAGGGGGAAGTATAAGTTGGGGTGAAAGATCTTAATTGCTGATAAAAAGTTTAAGTTTTGTCAAAGCCAAATGTTGTTCTGAAATGAAAAATTGATGTTGCAAAAAGCACTGAAATCATTACTTGTTTTTAGAACTTCCCATTTATTTTCTCAACTGAAACAATATTTTTATTATGAATCTACCAACTGCCTCAGTTGATATGAATTAGAATTTATTAATTTGCAGGAAAAGAAATATTTGAAAAATTTAATTTAGTTTTAATGCTGATTCTCTAAGGAAGATTTTGTATCTGATACTATGGAGGCCAATAGAAATTCTCAAAGGCTGAGGTTGAAACTTGGTGAAAGAAGAGGGGAAGGTATTACTACTTTGCCAGTTTGTCACTTAAATTCTGGCAGTCTTCTAATGCATCCAGAGCCATTTTGCCTGCCTTGATTTTCTGTAGGCAAAATGTGTTTGGAAACTGGTGAGTGCATCCACACAACTCTCTCCCGTACATAAGAAACAGTGGCTTCAAAAGAGCTGTTCTGGCTCTGTTTCTTACAAGCTGTCGTCCGAAAATGTTCTAGCAATGTATTTTTGGAAAATACTTAAATTAGGTTAAAATTTCCTATAACTATTATATTTCTCTTTCATTGTACAAAAAGGAAAACAACATTAAAAAGTAAACAGCCTTTTCTTGCTCAATTGGTCTGTTTATGCTTTCAGTATGAAACACAATATAATATTTTATTTTGGATCTAAATAATTTAATTTTGCAGGTCTTACCATTGCAAAATAAATTGAAATCTCTGACTTTCTTCAGCTCGTAGCTGCATTTCATAGTCTAGTTGGTTTGGCAGCAGCAGCTCTTGCATGTATTGCCGAGTATGTGACTGAATATCCATACCTTGATGTTCACACTTCTGCCAAGGTTCTCAAAATTGTGGCATATCTGGGCACTATATTGGGGTGTACTTTTGCAGTGCTGCTTTAGTGACTTATGCAAAACCGCTGGGTACTCTTTACTTTAGCCTGTGATATGAAATTTAGGATGAAGTTCACTACAGCCCCCCCCTCCCCCCCTTTTTTCTTCTCAGAATACAGTTGAATCCTAGGAGGACTTGGGGGCTAATTCTTTTAGCTCCTTTGTGAGGGGAAGGATATAGCTTTATACAACTTAGCTTAACCAATTTGGTAGGACTGGAACACAAGGAGGAGGAGGTTAGTAACTTTGGCTTTAGTGTTGATTAGGGGAGATGTTGATGTTGGTCTCAAGGATTTCTTTTGCTGGATTTGCTAGAGCGTATGTTTGACTAGGAGTCTAACTTAGATTCTATAGAGCATTACTCCTGAGATTCTGATGTGAACAGCTAGTGGCTAGAGGAATTGTAGTAAGAGATCTTTTAGGTCCCTATGTATCAATTTATTTCCTACTGCGATGATATACAGCTATGGAAGCTTTGTACTCTGAATAATTACTGTGTCCTATTTGCTACTACAAAGCAATCATATATCAAACTGCTTTTGTTTTCCCATAATTAAAAAGGCTGAAATAGGAGGAGTCACAGATTATGACAGGAGCTGGAGCACTTCGATTTCTGAGAATTCCTTCCAAAAAATTCCTGGTTTTGTCTTGTATCTGCAATAGGTGGCTCTTTCTTCCAGCTAAACTGATTTCTAAGGAGACCAGTGTCTTTGGTGTTTTTGTTCTGTATCTGTAGCCTGTCTTAATTTCCAGTGCTTTAGCATTAAAAATATTTTAGTGCTAAAGACACTATAGCATTAGAGTAGCCATGCTTCCTTCCAGGTTTGCTGAACTCGGCACCATTTGTACTTGGGCACCAGTAGTTGAATGCTGGCTTGCTTACAGCATCCATGACTAGGATGATAATTTTTGCATCAGATCCAAGCTACACCCCTGGATTAGTGTGAAGTCTTGGTGTTACCGGACTCTCCTCAATTATGGTAATGGTATCAAGAGAGCAATTCTTGAACCGCTTCATTGCAAATAAATGTAAGGTTTTTGCACGCACATCCAGGACTTGCTGAATGCTAGCCACAATGCAGTCTTGCATGTTAGCTGAAAAATTTGGCATAAATTATGAGGAATCAACAAAGTATACTGCAGAATGCTTATCTAGCCCTACAGAAATTCCGTAACAAGTCTGCAAGACCCTGCAGGATCACACAAACCACACTGCAGAGATCCAAAACTTTTTAGCCAGCAGCAGTGGTGTAAAATAAGCTGTGGATGTTTATCTAGTCAGATATATATGTAATCCTAGCCATTGCTGTAACTGTGGACTAGTTTTGGAAAGAAATAAGAGTAAGGGTCTTTTCCTGCAAAATAACAAATTATTTCAGCTCCTATTATGCCTGTATAATTTTGCAGCAAAAATTCTAAAGGCATATCTGCTTACATGACCAAACCAAATAATGATCATAGGTAACAATCTTCTGCTAACTGGGTGCTTGAATGAGCTTTTATTTGCTTTTGTTTAACTTATTAAATATTTTAGGAATTATATCATTTCTTGAAATATTAATTTAATTTTTCTTTTCCTTATGTGGTGTTTACTAAATTGCAGGGACTGACACTGACATACCAGTTACTCTGGCTGAGCCTTGTGTGCAGAAGGATTTCTTCTTGACAAGAGCCTTGACAATTGTGGGTGCCTAGATTTGGTTCCTCTGGATGAAGCTATCCTGTCACATGTTGTGTGTGTGGTAAGGAAATACCACTAGTTTGTCCCCTTTTCTGTGTGAAATAACAGTAGGGCATCTACTTTAGAAACTTTTAGCAGTAAGATGTTGCAGGAGATTGGATGACTGGACTGGGTCCCTGACAGAATTTTGCTCATAATGGTAGTAAATAATGAAAAGTTACGACAACTGGATAGATGTCACCTTAAATGTCAAGGATAGTCAAGAAATCGGAATATGTCTGGGTTGCACAATGTGGAGCTGTATAGAGATATCCAGCCAGCTGCAAACAGTATATATGTGCTAGGAGAGCCCTTCCTCATTTTTACCCTTCCTTTTAGTAGCTCCTTTACCCATAGCTCAAGCACTTCCATGTGGCACTTCACTGAAGAGTGTAACATGCTAACGCTTCAATGCTGGCTGGTCACAGGCACGATGGACTGGGCATTGACTGGCACTCACGTGTCAGCATGGGGATTAAACTAATGGCCTTCAGAGAGCTGATTCCTTCAGATCAGAGTGGTGGTCTTGTACTATAAGAGAACTTGCATAGCTTTGCCTGAGTTCTAGTGGTTCTGTATGTTAACAGTTCCTAGTACACTAAACCTGGCAGTTGAACTTTAAAATCAATTAGGAAAAGCAATAACAGCAATGTGATTTACTCTTAAAACCAACAATGTAAGGTAACATTTTATGAAATGCTGAATGGCCTTCACTGAAGGATCTCACCCAGCAGCTGACTTTAAGGAAATGGGAAATGTGCTGTTTCATAACAAGCAAGATGGGAGTTGTTATTTAAACAAAGAACATCTTTGTTTTGCTAGGAAAAAATGTTAAGGTAGTTTAGGGAAGAGAAGAAAAAATGTTTAAAAATGGCTGGAAAACAAGGTTTTCTCAAAGGCATATCTGAAAATCTGTTTGAAATGTGTGATTTTTATGCCAAGTGGGATGCTGAAGCTTTCAAAAAAAAAAAAAAAAGCAATGCAATACTGAACTGTTGAACCATTGCCATATCAGCTTCACAGCTTGTTAAAGTAAACTTTAATGAGCTGAAGAATAACGCAGTCTGCCTTCCCAAACAAACTACATGGGAATTTACAGCAAATGAACTATTTATTTTGGGATTCTTTTAATGGACTTGGAACTGTTGTTTTGACCAATATGCTCATTTAATATGTTCATATTTAGGCCATGATCAGACCTTTGCCAAATGTCATTTTTGGGTGGATATGGCACAGCATCTACAACAGGAAGGAAACCTATGGAATTTGTTGGAACTTGCACTGAAGCTGGATTAGACCAAGCTATTGAAATGATAAAGGAGTCTAATTCTATCATTACCCCGGGTGAGAGTTCGGATATTTGTTGTTGAATTACTCAATAGTAGGCTTTTCAAACTACCTTGAGTCTTGCATAACATTCTGCATATTTCACTGTTCACTGTCACTTGAATCATGTCAAACTCTTGTTTCCATTTCTTCTGAATCTATCCAATTCATGCTTGTTACCCAAACATTAAAATTGTTAAATACCTCTTCTCTCCTTATATGTCACCTGTCTCACTGATGTTAGCAGTCATTCCTGCCTGGGCTTTGCCCATAAATACAGATCTCTACAATCATTAGTCAACTTCATGCCCAATCATCTGTGTTCCTATGTATATGCTATGCTTCCTCAGAAGCTGGAGTGTCCTGAGCTTTCCAACAGAGTGCCATTTTACTTCACTTTGAAATCTGTTCTGAAAGTCAAAGCCTGCTGAGTCATTTACTTGCAGACTACCTGAGTGCACACTATTAAAACATTGCCCACCTTCACCTTGACAAGTCTACTCTTCTGTCTTTGATGCTAGCTTTCATCCCTGATTTTAAGTGTTTCAGGGCACAGATTTTGTTTTCTTGTCTTTTGCAGATTAGTGCTAAGTATTAACTGTTATTTTAGTAATGTACGAATATGCAAGAGACTTGAAAATTTGCACTATAGACATTAAAAATACAATATAAGCTAATAAGGAGGTTATAACAAATGTTTGGTCACAAAATACAAGGCTGTATTACTCCTTTCCTATGTTTGCAGTGAAACCTTTTGTTCAGATGTATTAAAAAAGTACGTTTTTGGGACTCAGTGCCTACTTGTCACCAGTAAACCCATTTAATAGTGTCCTGGATGTATGTGACATTAGTGAAAGCTGAATGCTCCCTGATGTATTGAATTACAACCGTAATTAACGTTATAGTTCTAATGAAAGATGTTGATTAACCAGAAGTATCACAGTTGATAATACATCTTGGCAGTACTACAGTCCTCATCCTTTTGTAATGGTACAGCATAGGCCAAAAGGGTTCACCAAGGTCCTAGACCTAAGACTACACTAATCTTAATTTCATCACGTTTATGCCACTTGTCATATCCTGGAATTTTGAGGCTTTACTATTGATGTATATTTCAGCTATGATGTCAGTCAGACCTGCTCTTTATGATTAGACCTTAATGAACAACGCCTCACTTTATATCTGTGAACTCTGCTGGGAGTTTTTCTCATCTTAAAAAAATAATGAAGGCCTCTAGCACAGAGCTGGGGACAGTGGAAATACAAAGAATTTGGGCACAAACCTTAAATGGATTTTTTTTTTTTTTTTTTAACCTTTGAATGGTACTGGATTATAGCAAAGAAAAATGAGGTAAGTCACTGAAGTTACTTCACTGGGCCTCCCTCTTCATGTTAATTCTAATAAAATCCCTTGCTCTTCCTAAAAATGGGTAACCCAGCACTGCCAAGATTTATGCAGGGTAATCAGCTATTCAGTCTGAGATTTCTCTGAGAATAGCAAGCTTTGGCCAACATTCATTTTCAATTTGCAACAATAACAAAAAAGTTTGTGTCATGATATTTTAGGAGAGTTTCATTCTGTAGGATAACTATACATGGAAAATATTAACGGAGATCAGGAAACATTCAGTTTTCACACATCCTATCTACAGGACAGCACAGCCACTGAACTGAAATGTGCTAGCTAATCATTCTTTCATTATAACAAATTGCAAAAAGTTACAGTATTTTATGAATGCATGTGAACAAAAGACTATGGTTCCAAATATCTAGGAGAAGATCCTTAAATAAAATAGGTTTTATGCACTGGATTGCCTGAAGCTATTGAGCACTTGCTACATAGCTGGTTGATCTGTTTTGCACCTCTGCTGAAACCTGAGGTAAGGCCTAGGTCTTCTCCCCCACTAAGTTACAAGTGTTAGAAGCACTATATATACCTACAGTTGTAATCAAGCAGACTTCTCCAGCTGACCCAAGAATACAGTTGGCTTCTTTCAGATGCAGCTGCGTGCAGTCCTTAGCCAAATGGATGGGTCATCATGATGAGGGGCCTCTGAAAGGAGAGGGATATGGAAAAAAAGAAAGAGAACTGCCAAAGTGCCTCCCCCAGCAAAGCAGGCTGCTGTAGAGGGTAATGTTAAGTCCTGTTGTTTTTGTATAGTCACATTAAAAAATCCAACAGAAAACACTCAAAGTCCTAGAAATTTGTTATTAGTCAAGATGTTTATATACTCTTCCCCTGAAGGTTAAAGAAATTATTTTTAAAAGGGTCAGAGGCTTTATTTGCAATAAAATAGTGAATTCCAAGTAGAATGCTGCAGTGTTAAAAACACACACACACACAAAAAAATCAATGTTCAGGGTGTTAATGATTTGTGGTTTTAATTTTCACTCACTTAATTGTCTCTTTTGGATTTTTTTTTCTGTATAAGTCCTAAGTTTGTGAGGATGGCAAATCTTTCCTAATATATTCCACATTGCCTAAGTGAGGAAGGCCGTAACAGCTGTGATCATTTCTCTGGAGATGCATATGATCTGTAGCATCAGAAAAAAAGGCAAAAATGGGTCTATACTGCATCTAGGCCTTCTCCCCTCCTTCTGAGGCTGCCAACTATTAAACCAGAGATTACGTAGGCCACTGACAGGTGGGGACCTGGTAATTTCAACAGCACCTTTTCAGATCTTTGTATCACCTTGCACTGGCCATATTTCTTTCAAATAACAGTTCTTCACTGCTTTATCTGTTTTAGAGCTGCTTTGCTTCACTGGACCCAGCTTAATGGATGGGAGTCAAACGATATGATTTTGTTCCAAGCAAATATGCAGGCGATAGCTCATAAAGGAAGGTTTATGAGCTAAATTTAGTACCATGGGATCTTGAATTTACTGTCTCTGAGAAGACTCCATGTCAAATGTTTTCAGCTGACAATCTTAAAAAGTTTCTGATTCACTGTCCATCCTATAAACTCAGTCTGGAAAGGCAAGATGATGTATCTACTTTTCATAAATGTCTGAATTAAGTGTAGCTTCACTGCTGTAAATGAGGCTAATCTGCTTGCATTGTTTTATCTGGTGTTCTAAGTTTGTCGATGTTATATTTGCATGCATTTTAGGAACTTAGCAAGGAAAACAGACATTTCTGTGTTAGACTCCTTTTATTCCCCTCTTTACTCGAAATAGACCTACTGCTGTCTTACACCTGGAGGCTTTTCTCCATGTAACAGTACACTAAATTCCTTTGGCTCGTGCATCTCAGTCACTTGGAGGGCTCTTGCAGAAGATGATAGAAAAATGGTACAGCTGGAACATCCTTGCCCTCTCTGGTTGCCAGGCTCCTGGGAGGCATAGCCAGCCCTGTGGTTAGAAAGGAAAAAAAAAAAAGGAAGGAATTGGTAGGCACACGGGTAAGTGTTTGGCAGAGGATCACTGCTGCTTTTGTAGATATCACGTTTCACAAACCCATTAAAGAGTTACTTGAAGGATTCGAATGAGCATGAGGGTAAGGGTGATCTAGGTGATACTGCTGGTGCTACAGCTCTAAACTAAGCCCCATTTATCAGCAGAAATATTCTAGAAACACACCATTCATGAGCACTGTGGCTAGAGGTTTTAGGAATTATTAGCAATTTTTAGAGCTGTGTTCTACCATCTTAACCCAAGCTGTGGAATCTCTTGGACTACTAAAATGTTAATTCCTGGACATACAATGGATTGTGTGTAAATGGAGTGCTTCTTGAATGCAGAACCATGGAGCTGAGGAACTGAACAGAATAGAGATTGTAGATTTAGACCGTGAGTAGTGTTGAAATAAACCACATGCTATAATATAATGGATGTCAGCCTCAGATTCCACATATGCGCTCTATTTAGCGACCTCACAAGGGCCTTGCATAAGACTGCCTCTTAAATCTTAGGAGTATTTATTTTCATGATATCTTACTCAGAGAATGCACGAAATTTTTTTAATAGTTTTCATTAGCACATGTAACTGCCAAGATTCGATTCTAGGTTTGAACACCAACAGATGGACCTAATTTTTTCATTCAGATGAAACAACAAACTGTCGTCGTTTATTGTATACTTGATTAATGCGCTTTGGTGTTGTCTTGATAACTTGAAGCAGTGGCTTTTCCTTTCATAATAACACATTTTGTAATATATTTCCTTTTTGTCTCAGATACAGACTTGGCTCTGGTTATTGGTGCAAATGACACAGTAAACTCAACAGCACAGGAAGATCCCAATTCTATTATCACTAGCATGCCAATATTGGAACACTGGAAAGCAAAAAAGGTACTAAAAACCAATGACAGAGTTCAGTACAGTGTTAGTTATGATATGTTAATTTCTCACTAGAAAAGTGCTGACATGTAGAGCGATAAGCAAGAAATGTCTTTTCTTAACTGATGCCTCACAAGATGAATATACACAGGCACATGTTTAACAGAAAATGGCCACTGCCTATACAGACAGGGCAGAACTGTGCAGGGGCCTAGAAGAAGAAATCCTGGCTGCTTCCATAGGACCATCTGTGTGTTGGAACAGCTACAGTATTGGATGTTACCTTGCTTGCTTGAATCTACTGTGTTAGTTTTCATGGACTTCAAAAGATTCAAGATTTTTGTTTCTTACCCCATTGTATTTTTTCAATACATTCTCCTTTTAAAATGAGCAAAATCAGTTAGGCTATGCCTACTTTACACATTATTCTGCATTTAAGAATTTATCAGCATAGTTTCATTGGCAAATTCCCTGGCAGCTGCTTCAGGCATTGATTTTAAACCAGTTCCCCAGATAAAGTAGGCCATATTCAAGGAAAAGAGGAAGCTTTTGGTGATGTAAAGGTTTCTGTGTTATATTTTTTTGCTAACACAGTCATGACAGAAAAGAATGCAAGCATTTTTGTACTCTTAACTGACATAGGTATGCAGATCGAAGCCAATATTCTAAACAGACTTAGACATGTGTGAGGTTAAAAGAGGAAGTAGCGTAATCCAACTGCTTCAAGTAGACTGAGGTGCTTTACATGATGTTTCTGAAAATTGAAGCTGTATCAAGTTGCTTCCTTGTCTGCTGTAAGTATGAAAAAAATTGATGCTGCAGCATTGATTCAGCCCAAAGGAAGCCTGTGAACAGAGAAAGCTAGATAGAATGTTTCTGCTGCATAGACTAAACACTAGAAAATGCAGGTTCAGGTCAGCTGGAATTCATGCTGCATTTGGCAAACAATTTAGTCATGAAACTGAAGCCCCAAAAATAATTTTTGAAAGAAATAAAACATTTATGATGATTTGAAATACATAACTTTTATTTAGCATTAGCAGCAACATTTGAAATTAAGTCTGTAGTTTCATCTTGAGCAAACTTTTTTGCTGGAACCCAAAGTACTGTTCTTCTGTAGAAAAGACACCATGGATACTTTTTTTTAGACTTACAAAGAGTCTGATTCTATTCAATTCATTAGTATCTGTCTCCAAAGCAAATAGTTTCAGCAATTGTACTAAAGCAGACCTTTAGAGTGTGAGGGTGGCATTCAAGTTTATAAACTTGAATATTATGGTTTATAAAAAAAAAAACCAAAACCAAGACTCACTGATTATATGAGACACTTCAAAATGGAGTGCATCCTAGGAATGTTTTTTTATAATTCAATTTTTAATTGAGTAGAAGTAAGGTTTTCCATATGGAAAACAGCTAACTCATTGATGAAAGCCTCAAAAGTCCTAAAGTATGTTTAAAACCAGGACTTGTAGACATTAACAGATATAGACATTAATAAGACTAGAGATTATAGCCAATCATGGTTGCTAGCATGTCTGTTGAAGATTATACTGAGACATAAAACATCACAAAAAATGAAAAATCCATGTTATTTACCTCACGGGCAACTTGTTTTATTAAAGTTACATGTTATTCCAGATCATATGCACAAAATGTATTCTCACAGAGTAAAGGCCAGGTCTTATCTCTTTGGTAGGACAGAAGATATACTATAAAATTTACAGTTACATTAATAGGTTTACATGCTGTTGTTTGTAATAAAATTACATTGAAATAAAAACTAGTATGAACTGAGGAATTTATAAACTAATTGCATATTATTAATAAACAAACCAAAACATCAGAGAAACGCTAACTCTGGTTTGATTTTTTTTTTTTTTTTTTTTTTAATTCTCCAGTAAGTAATCAAAAGACAGCAAAGCATCATGTTGATTATATATAACACGATTTTTCCATCAAGGGTCACATATGTGCATGTTCACTGTAGGTGCTCATGCATGCAATTATTTGATGAAAACGTATTTTCCTTAGTACCAGGGTGGGTGTGCTCTTGCTCCTTTCTCCTCTTCTCTGCTAAACAAATGGTGGAGCACGATCCATGGCATTTTCTCTGTGCAGGGGAGTCAGAATTTCTGTGTAGTTCAACAGTCTCTGAATTTTTCTTTGCAGTTTTACTCTTAATTGTTTTGGAATAACCTGTTTACCCTTTTGGCCTCTTTTGGCATACCCTGTTAAGCCTGGGTGGATGTGCTTAAATTTTTTTATTTTTTTTTTCTTTACAAATCTAGTCCTGCAGTGCTGCTTGGAGATGCAAAGAAAGTGTGATACTTTACGAGGCAAGAGTAGGGAACTACACTAGATTCATTAGCAGTGATATTCAGAATGGTGAAAAGGTATGAAATATTTGTTTTTTCAGTGTGTTGTTTGGAGAGATAATACAGCACATGCACTGGATAGTGCATTCAAACTTAACAAATTAATTCCTAGTCAACTACTCATCTGTGTACATTAACAGGCTCAGCTATATGTCTGTATCTAATTAAAGTATACATTTACTCTGTACATATAACAGTTTATTCTTTAATTTTGTAAACTCTGATACCAAACTGATTTTCTTTGTCTTTATGTTCCCTAAGACAGAAACAGTGTAGGAGAAAATCTTTGGCTTGTGTCCTAATGCATTTATGGCTAGGAGGAAGGTATATATTCATTGATATTTACACATGTGCACATACTTCTGTATAGCTCTTCCATCCCTGTTGGAAAATTTTACCATCAGAACCTTTGAAGTAACAATACTCAGCCTTTAGATTTCATGCTGAGTTCAACTGGCTTATGGGCCCAGCTTTATATGTAGAGACACGTTATTCAGAGGCAGAAATTAACTTTACAGGTCAGGGAAGTGAAGTGCACAGGATCACAGGTTGAATAGGACTCAATCTTGGGTATACTGGTATGGAGGATCCTCTTCTGTTCACTCTTCTTCTGTGCTATGTTTCTAACCATCCTATTGCAACACCAGTGGTCTGAAAAGTCAGCAGTAAAATCATAATTGATTTGAATGTGATAACAGCACCAGTATTGCTAAAGCTAGACAAAAAATTCCATTTTCAGTGAGGTGAAAATACAAAGTCTATTTTGCATCAGAGAAGTAGTTCCCACCTCTTGCTGTGGGACTCAAGAGCTATTTGAATTTTTTTCTGGCAGGTGGCAGTGAAGAAACCACACAGCTATGAGTGTCTTTAATGTGATACATTACTTTCAAAATTCTACAGCATCTGATTTCTTTTCAGAATCCATAAAATGGCAGCAATGCGTTATCTTTCCCAACAAGTGAACAGGAAGAATGTTGTAAATTTTTCATATAAACACTTACTTTGAATGTTGGTATTACTAAGTGTCACTAGTCAAAATCAACATTCTTACTAATGACAACATTGGAATTTTACTAGAATAATGTCTCTCAAGACAAGAGGTAACAGTTCAGGAATTATGTTGAGTTGTTCAGTACCTTAATGGGTGACCTCATATTCTGGTGTCAATAGATCAGCGTCTTACTGCCATGTGATCTCTTCATCTTAGTGGGAAAGCTTTCCTGTTTTAACACTGCTGCAGTTACCATTTTGTGTCACAAAACAAGTTTGATGAATTTAGTTGATGCGCAGCTTTCTGGAGTACTTTGAAACGCAAGTTAATGGTACCTGGGAGTGTATTAACTGTGTTATAGTAAATGATGGGAAGCTAACAGAAAGTTCCCCCCCCCTCTGTATTTTGGTATTTTCGAAGATAGGGATAGGTGGAATGGATTTTCACATCACACTACATTTTCTGTAAGCATGCTATGACCATCATTTATGAAGACAGATTGATTTTTAAAGCATTCAGGCAAAATACTGAAACTCAGTGCAAGAGAAATGCAAGAACAGGTCACTACATTACTCTGCAGTTGGGTCTCATGAAGCCTATGTGGAAAACCAGATGGACTCAAACTGAAAAAGCAAGCAGCAGTAGCAAAGGATTTAAATTAGGCGAGATTACAAATACTTTGCAAGGTTTTGTTGTAGATTCCAAGTTGCCATCTCTTTTCAATCTCAGTCTACCTTCACCCCATGCACTGACATGACCCTTTATTCAACCTAGGCTTGGATGACATTTGTGCTACCTTCCAGGAAAGGAATTGTTTTTTGCAGCTCCCTCTCTTATTCATTTTGAGAAAAGGATTAAATACTCCCTCTGACCAAGCATAGAGGCATGCTAAGTGAAGCCACTTCACGCGCCTGGCCAAACAAAGCACAAAAATACCCACAATAAGCAAAAGCAGATGGCTTCAGTGGCAGGAAATGAATGAGCCAGACTGCAGGTAAAATGGTTCTCTGAACACATCATGGAGGTTTGTAATGACAGGTTCTTTGTTATCTGGGGCCTCCCCACAGGAGGCCAGATGTCTTCTGTTGTGAAAGGAGATAGATAGAGATGCTCTTCCTTTTCCTCCCCCTTTAACTTATGGCTGTTTAAGTTACTGCTAATGGAAGTAGAAGCCTGTTTTCCCCCTTGCTCTCTGATGTTTTTGGAAACAGAAGAGATAGTGAAGGGGTATTCTGATATGAAAGAAAAGGCCCAGAACTGGCCTTTACCTCCCCATGACCCTCATTTTAAAGAACAGGGAAGTCAGTGCTGCTAATTGCACTTGAAAGGATTAACCAGTTGATTGCTTTCATTTGGTGGAAAAAAAATTATTCAGTCTCAAAGCTGCAAAAATATATCAGCAGTATTGAGACATTTTCGGCATGAGGTGGATGACTTGGTTGGTTTGGCTTCTTATACCAGTACTGAAATTAAATAGAGGGCTTAAAATATTTTTACAGAGGGGAGAGCAGGAGATGGGAAAGAAGTGGAAACTGTATCTCCTGCTCAAAGAGAAAAGATTTGTATCAGAAGTGACAATAACCTCCTTCCTGCCTTCATAAAAGGTTATCGCAGGAATATCAACAGACCATAATTAATTACAGATATTAGATGTGCCTCTGTCACTTGGTATAAGAATGACTCTTGCATTACACTTAGGTTGCACTCAAAGAAAAAAAATCTGAACCCAATTCCTGGACACAGTGTTCCAGATTTAAAATCTTTTCTGTACATTGATTTCACCTGAGAATTAAAACTAATCTACTTTTGGAATAGATTCTTAATTCCCATTGTTCAAATAAAGTGAGGTACACAAAACTTAAATTTGGAAACCATTTTTAACCTTATGAAACTATTTTCCAAAAGTAACAAAGAACAGCTTATACAAGCTTTTATCTGACCTCTGCTTCTTAAATAAAAAAACATGTTTTCAGGGAAATATGTCTTGGAAGTAACTGCCCCCCCCCCCCCCCTCGATTTTTCTCTCTGGTTCTTGTAAAACATTAGGTCAGTGGGTTCATTTTATTTTTGTTTGTTTAAAGTGGGTGAAAGTTTCCTTCTTGAGTTATTATACTTGTAATATTTTTTTAAAATCACACAATAATCTTTAAGAAATACAAGAACAGATGGAAACGTCAAAAGACTATCAAAATTCATACCAAAGGAAATAGCATTAATCATTGTAAAAAGCCCAAATAACCCCTCAATAGCAATAAGAACCAAATGAATAAGAAATGTGTTGTTTCAATAGCACTGAGATATGACTGCTGATTTTTCTCACTGCCTGGCACATGAACTCAATAAAAATATATATTTAAAAATGATTTTTCTCATTCTGACTTCAAGCCTGTGTTTCTTGTAGTGCTGTTATAGTTCATGCACACTTCATGTGCACTCCTGTACCTTAACTAGCATTTCTTCTTGCAAATGGAGATGTTTTGGTTGTCCACTGAAATGCATTTTTGTATGCATTCACTTGTGCAAATAAGCATACAAATCTGAAGATAAGACTTGCAGAGAGAGTGTATTTGTATCTTGTGTTTTAAGCACTATTAACTTTGATTTCAATATCTTAAAGCATTAAAAAACATAGTACAAATCAGTTGTTTGAGCCTGTATGGACTGCTGAGTAAACGTAAAAAGATTTTCTTGAAGTATTTTTCAAGGCACTGTTTCTATGTTCACCAGGGTGTGAGAGTGCCCTCCTGGAGAGTATGCTACAGGTGATAATTTAGGCAGGTTTTTTTTAAGGAAAATATACAACAAAAACTTCAGAATTTTTGTTAAAAAAAAATCTATTATAATTTTTCAATCTGCGTCACTTTGACAAGATTTAGTTTTTTTTCTTAAGTAACACACTTCTGAGAATATTCAGAAATATTTACCCATCTTACATTGTACCTCTAGTGAAAGTTTTTCTACCTTAAGACTATAATTTTTACAAACGTGAATTTTTCTGTGAGAACATCCTCGTATGCTAAGAATATATTTGTATAACTCTTGCTTGTAAAGATATAGCTTAGGTCTATTACCTCTGTTAGCATTAGCTGTACTGGTATAGCTTGGCAAAGTCACACTTGTATAATTACATTCACATGTGATGACTCTGCCAGCAGTGCTACACATACCAGCAAAAATTTCATCAGCATAGACAAAGTCTTATTTATGCTGTTCATATTTGCATTATTACTGGAAAAGAAAAAACGCAGCAGATTCATAGTCTGCCTAATTTAAGGAAGTCTTGTCAGAAATGTTGTGGTTGGAACCACCATCTTCCCTATTTCTTCTCTCTGCAAATTACTTTGTCTTAGGTCCTGCAAAAAGATCTACATTTTCAGACAACTCCTACAGTACAATGAGCCCTTTCTGCTGCTTAGAATACAAGTATGTGGCTTCTACAAAATTTTACTGTCTGTGATACACCATAGTGACATTTGTTAAGTTAGTGTTCCCCAAAATAATAATGATATTACATAATAATAATAAAATCTTAACTAAATTGATTTGTTTGAAGTCTAAAATTATCCAAGAAGTTGAGAATCATCTTAATGTAACAGTATGTGAATGGTACTATAGACATCATGCAATGTATAATGATGTTTAAAGAGATTGCTCTTTTCTATTACTAGGACAATTTTCCAGAATTAATCTTGAAAGTACATAATTTAATTCTATTCACTTAACTAATGTGGTCTTTCATTTTGTATTGGCGCACCTCTCCACCCCACAAATTAAATACCATCCCAATAATTTCAGTAAGCTTTTGATGTCATGAAAGTGAAATCAGTATCACTCAGTAAAACACAAACAAAATACCTGAAACAAAGTATTAAAAATAGTAGAAAGCTAGCATGCTAATTCCTTTTTATGGTTAGAGAGATCATTCCTTATGGCAAGAGGGGCCAAGTCCTATCCCCACCTCAGGAAATAATCTCACTGTGATGAGCATATCAGGTCTCTAGGTTCAAACACAGCAATATTTAGCAAAGCATAACTGTTTTCAGTAAGTAATTCTAATCAGACTGCTCATCTGAGTTCTACAACCTCAAGTGTGCAGGACATGAAGTCTGCAGCTTACTTTTGGACAAACACTGTAGCCATTATTAAGAGTACAATCTATTTCCAGATTTCAGTTAGATTAAAATAGTTATGTTTGTGCAGGTTATCGTTACAAAAGAAACAATAAAATGTACTGTTATGTACCTATAGACAGACATCTTACTCTTTTCCTGCACAACACTTGGCATTTTTAATCAATGTGTACATAAATGAAAAGAAAAAAAGCAGATTATCATATTGTCCTTTGTAATTCTCTTTCAAAATCTCCTGATGATAGTCCACAAGGAAATAATAAATTGCTTCTATTGTGGAAAGGTATGTATCTGGCTTTCCCTTCTGATGACGCCAGAAGCAAGTTTTCCTTGTCTTCAACTCAATTTGCAGCAACCCTGTCAAGAAAAAACAGATGACATAGATTAGACAATGTGGATTGGTGGATGGGATGCCAAACAAGTCTTTAGTTTTGTTTTCTGACTTTGCTGCTAGCCTGTTAGATGCCTGCATGCAAATAATTTCTCTTTCTGTACCTCCTTTTTTTTATTTGTAAAATGGAGGCAATAATTTTATCCTCCTTTGTAGACCACTTCGAAATTTGATGAAAAAGCGCTGTAAGTTCTAGGTTACAATCCTCATATTTGCAATTAAAACTTATAGGTTATGCCTTCATTCGTACAGCCTCACAGTCCTCAGTAAACTGCAGGGTGTCTTCAGATGCGAAGAGTGAAACCCATACCTACAAAGACTCAGCAGTGTTCATAACATGATTAATAAACTTCATCTTTTGTAAAGCTAATACCTTTCAAGTGTAAAACAGAATCCCTCAGACTGTTAGTTTTGCTGAACTGAGGAATATTTGCTAAGATTTATGCTTGTTAAGTAACTGAAATATCACTGGGATTACTCAGGAGTAAGTACGACAGAATCTGGTCATTAATTTTATTAGAAACTAAAAGCATTCCCACTTGAGATGAAAGAAAGAAATTTGGTCTCTATATGGCACATGAAAATCTTTTATCTACTATAGTCTCTGTAACTGTTTTATTATTCAGATGAATTTTAAACATGTATCTTGGTTTTTATGTTCCTTAAGATCCACAAACTACTCAAAATGAAAACCACCTTCATGTGTAATCACTTTGTAAACACGATGGACAGTTGGACTATAAAGAATAGTGTATATACCTGTCAACAACTAGGATCAAGTTGTAAAATTATCTTTTTCTAAATGTGAAAATTGGATACTAAGTGTGTGTCATGGGATGGTTTAGTACAAGTAATAGTATAAATTATAATATGGTTTAAGAATTGCTTGGAAGTTATGGACAGAGAAGTTTGGACAGAGAAGATCCAGTAAGGTCCAAATTCAGGAGTGCAAACTGGCTTATAGACAAGCATTTTTAATTCCATACTTTTAACCTTCAAACTACGTTTAATTCTTTCTAGTGTAACTGCAAGATGGATTTAGTTGTTTACTTTGCAGTTAGCAATGTATGATATCTTGCATAGTAAAAGAGACCTCTTCTACAGCATTATTTAAAAAACTGAACAGGAGATTCCATCACTGAATTTAAATTTTATTGCTGGCATTTTAGAACCAAAAATTCAAAATTACATAGTCTAACTATTACCTCTAATAATCTCATACATGTGTATTCAAAATAGTAATCGGAAACTGCATTAAGCTTGTTTCCCTCAAGAGGTTTCAATACTTGAGTTCTCAGCCCTAACCAAAGTGAAAACTTTCATCAAATTCAGTGATATTTCCACCCTAACAGCAGTGAACTAAATTTAGGGGACGATTCCTCCACTGTCAACTCCCACCTCTGTAGTTTGAATACGAACAAAAGTTCATTGAAGGCATGACCACTGACACTACTGAGCTTACCACAAATACAGGATCAGTTAATTGCAAACACAGAATTTTAGGAGTTTTTTAATAAAAAAAATTAGAGGGGGTTAAGGGTTACAGTTTACTGAGCATGTTTCTATCATCTGTACTGTATCTATATGCATACAACCAAAGGTAATATTTTATTACAAATACTGATTGTTCATATGAAAGCCTAAAATACTAAGGAAATCAACATGTTGGTTTTGCTTTTTTAGCATCCACATACTTTGAGCTCATTAGAAATAAATGTTTCTGTGAATCTGAGATCAAGAAAAGTGGAAATACAGCTACATTTAAATCTGCCTAGGTAACGTAACCAACTTTCCCTTACAAAAGTTATTCTGTGTATGTGTCTTACAGCAGACAATACCTTTCAGAGAGATCTCCCACCTTTCCTTAAAGCCTCTGGTTTTTTTCCTGATATGCTACATCCTATTATGACAGCACAGTCCCTGTGTTCCCTCCACTATAATAATCGAATGCTCAGACCTGTAGGATCCTATATTAATCATGTTTGGTCACTGATGTTACATCTAGAGATGCCAAGTTCTTATCAACAAGATGTAAGTTGTAAAATTTACACACAGGCTGAAGCCTGTTGCTTACTCTGAGTCTTCCATCGCCTCTTCATCCCTGTAGTTTGTATAGTGAACTGGGAGATCCACTAAGCTAATAAAGTAAGACATCTGGCTAATACAAAGTGGATCAAACTTACAGAAAAAAATACCAAAGCAATCTGTTTCTTTAACCACCATCTTGATGCTGACAATAAGCTTCATCACTCATATGAAAAAGTAATCATTAACATTAGATGCAACTGTTTCCTTTCTAATCTAGTGATTGCTTTTAATGAAGTAATCAATCCTAGACATTACCAACTTTCAAATATTTCCTGTCTTTAACACAAGTGATTTAGTTTTGCTTTCTAACAATGTATTACACCACTTTTCCAAGAAGATATCTAAGTATTTTTTGTCCAAGTTTTCTTGGCTTTTTTTTTTTTTAAGATTGATGTACTCATTTGCTTTCTCTTGCAGTACAATTAGCTAGATTTACTCTCTATATAAATGCAGGCTTACAAAACACAAGGCTTTTCTTTACATTTTCTTGGCTTTGTTAATGTTTCCATCCTGTATTTCTTGAAACTTAATCTTTCTGAATAAGTACAGCAATTACTTTTTAGTTGGAATTATGAACACTCCTTTTTGAACTTTAATATATGAGGAATATTTTGTTGGATGATGACTTCATTTGTAGCTGAATTGAAAAATGACAACAGTTCTCTATTTTTTCATGTGTGTACAACACAAAAACTCCATCAGTTTACGCCTAAGGAAACTCTGCCCCATTCATCCTGCAAGTCAAAACTGCAATCTTTAAAAGGAATATTAATGCAACTTACATCTGCTATGACGGGCGCTAAGGAAAGCAATGAATGCATGGGTTGTGCACACTTATACCTGCTGTATGGTGGGTAACATTCTCCCCTGGGTGTGGATAAGAGTGACTTGCATGACACTAGTCACACCTTACAGCAATCCTGTAAGGTGCTCAGGGAAACAGAGGACTGGAATACAGCTGGAACAGAGATGAAGTTCCAGAAAAGAGGGAACAGTCCACCAGATCAGCATTCACATGGGGTAACTGGAAATCATTCTTTAAGAGCTCCAAATTAACACCAATCATTAATTTTTTAATGATATACTGCATAAGCTTCCATGGAAATCTTCAGTTCCCCTGGCTGCCTGTTACTTTTCTTAAATTCATCCTTTTAAAATAAGTTCCATATGCTTTACAGTAACTTGCAACATGCAATTACTCTAATCTTTCCAGTAATACTTCAATTTATTTGATAGAGTATGTTTTGTGTTAAACTAAATACTTAGTAACAGGATTTTAATTAGCCAATACATTATACTAACATGTGGGATTCTTTAATAAACTGACTAGATAGATACCAAGGCAACATTCATCTTGCATGTAAGAAGTCTGTGAAACATCCTGTAGGGTCCAGTGCAAAGGAGGCATGAGTAAGCATTTATATATATTACATATAAACTTGATAAGCTGCGTCCCAGCTAAGTGCACCTTTTTCACTAATGAAAGTATTTTCAAATTCCTATTTATTTCAAAGGAAATGAAATGCTGTTGCTAAATTGTTTTATCTTTTATGGTTTTATTTAGAATACTTAAATGTAAACTTCTTGTAATGAACCTAAGATAAAAAACCTTTGCAGAGTTACAAGTTTTTGCTTTCAGAGATGGGAAGGTGTGGAGGGCAAGGAGGCATTCCCCTTTTGTCTTGAAATTAGTGAGGTCACTGAAACGACCATGAAACAAAGAACTTTACTAGAAAAAGAAACCAAGCCATGACATATTTGTGCTGAATCTCCTAGATCCCTCGTTCACCTTCTAGTGGCCTGTCTGCTACTAGCATGTACAAAAATGGTCCCCTGGGTCTCCTGAAAAAAACAGATAGCCACCTGCAAAGGAAATCTTTCTGGCTTCCTTCAGAGGTCATTCAAACTACTGTTCTATTGTCTAACATGACAGCTTCCATTCTGTGAGATTGAGGAAATTTATTCCAATAGAGAGGTGGGAGAAATAAACGTAAATGCTTTCTTAATACTAGCCTTACCATTTTGCAAAACACATTATATGACATGAAAAGTAATGGAGTCTTTGGCTCAGGAAGTCTTCTACAGCACTGAAATAGGCTGTTGAATCTTTCATGTATACTCAAGATATAGGATTAGGTATACACTTATATCATGCTCAGGTCTGTTATATAGACATATATTTCCCTTAATCATTCCTGTAGCAATAACATCTCAATATCAACTTTTTTTTTTTTACCTTGAAGTCGTTCATCAGTTATTATTTTGTTAGTTTGATTCCAGGTACTGTCAATAAATATTATTTTCTTCAGTCTAGTGCCTTCACTCCTGTTGCTTGAGATGCATTCGTTTAGATTTTTTTCTTCTTTAGGTTCTATTTTTGCTTGCTTAAGGCATGGCTCTCCGGAACAGTCATTGTCGTTATCACAAACGCTTTTCTTAGTGTACTTTTGGAGATGGAAAGCAATATCTTTTACTGAAACTGAATCAGGGCCAGGAAATATAAGCGCTATCTAAACGAAGAAAAGAAAGAAATCTGACTGTCAACAGAATCTAATAAAACACCAGGAATTGTTTCATTAAAAAACAGAAATTTTCTATCCCCTCCCACAAACATGTTAAGTCAGGACATGACAAAAAAGCATTTCTTAAAAAATATTCTATTGTCTAAAAGGATAAAAGACTATGTTAAAATAATGAATAAAGACACTTTATTAGAGATCTTTAACTACATGTCACCTCCACACCTCTACTACTAACTCTAATAATTCTGTAAAAAAAACTTTTTTCAGCCAAGACAATGGTGTCAGCCCTGAGAAAGTTCAGATTTCACTTGTCATTGCAGTATATGGGGCAGGAAGGCCATGAAGAATAGTTTCTAATTTTGTTCACAAATTTTAGACCAGAAGAAATACTCTCTTCTGCCCTTACATCTACTGCAGGTCCCATGAATATCTTAAATGAAAAATACCAGTGATGGCCCTATTTAGTATTTTTTCAGTATCTTTTTGCAGCATTCAGAATCTGTGACTTGGAAAGCCTGGACAACACAAAGTCACTACAATCTCTTCCCACTTTTGCCTGCCTTCCCTGTTCCTCTTTCTGCTTTTTTCAGCTTCCTGCCTCTTTGCCACCTATGCTTTCCTTGATGGCTCATTTCCTGAAGAAAATAACATCTCTATCAGATATGTATATTATCTTCCTCTTCATGTAGTCAAACAATAATGAAAAGTGTTAATTATGACATCAAATGTGTAAATATTAGATTTCAGATTAATCACATCATTTAAATGAGCATATAAAAAGAAGGCTTTTTCAGGCTCTGTGCTGACTGTGATAGACAATAGTTGCATTTTAGTAGGTTTTCTCTGTAACAGCAAAGTTTAAAATTTTAAGTTTAAATACTGCAGCTGCTGAATATGATGAGCACAACACCGAACTGCTGTTTAACTTGCTGTATGTTGAATACTTTCATATGTTTTGGCAAAATATTTCTTACAGTACACAATGACTCAAATTATCCATTATCTGTGGTGCTGAATATAGGAAATTCAGGGTGGTTAGATGGTGCTACAGTTTTTCTAAACTTTGGAGGATGGTCCAAAATCACTGTATATTTGTAGGCCCAAGCTTTGAGAAAGTGCAAGATGGAGTGGAGTGGATTAATAGAATAATGCTTTCCTCCCACTCCCTCCCAGCAGAGTGCAGTACCACTACAGGAGGAAGTACAGCAGATACCTCTGCATCTCTCCAGCACAAAGCCCAGCTATCTATACAGAATTTCTTACTTCATGTCTTTTTTCTTCATATTCTGGAATGCAAGGGTATTTATAAATTGTAACATCATCAGGTGCCAAGAGCTTAGCGTGCACAGCAGTGCTTTTGCCATCTGTTTCATTTGGGTGTTTAATAATGTCAATCTTCAAAGGTAACTACAGTAAGAAAGAAAAAAAAAAAGGAAACAAGCAATAGTTATGATCATATATATGGGTACAAAAATCTGTGCAAAATCCAGGAGAAATCCCCATGGGCATGTAATTAAGACATATTTGACAATTTTTGACAATTTTTTTAATAGGTTTAGAACTAAACTAGAGACAGGCGACAAGAAGCACCTGTTACATTCTTTCAGTTCATATAAATACCTAAGTATGCAATGAATGCAATTTGGAATGCTGCAGTAGTAGTGTGGTAAAAAACTCTAGAAATAGTATCAGTAAGATAAATAAGATGTGGTCTTAATTTGAGCAATATAATGGCCCTAAATATGAATACTAATATGTATTAGGTATTTGCTCTATTGCAAAAATGGCCAGTTCGATGAAAATACACCTGAATACACTAGGTCAAATTTCCAAAGTATTTCTACAGTATTTTCACGATGCTTTCAAATTACAGAGTGTCTTCAAATTGCATTTTAGTTCCTAGGTGATTTTGCAAAACGGCTTACTCCTCTTTGATGGTTTCTCTAAATATTTTAGCTGAAAGGCATTACACTTTTTATTCTTTATTTATATTTTAAGAGTGGTTATCTGAATTATACAGCCATGACATTTAGGAATGCCTTTTAGCTCATGCTTACTTTATGTAAAATTCATTCTTGGTTATAGACAAATCATATTTTTTGTTTACAATATACTCTGTTCTGGCCAGAATTCTTAGAAACTGAAGAATGAAGGTAAGAGCACTGCATAGAAACTTTTAAGAACTAAGTGAAAACATATCATTTGCTTGAGAAGCTGAGTGACTTCAGCTTATCTTCTCATCTAGTACATACATAAATGTTTATGTGAGGACTGAAACACTGTCAGTGTTTGTATGTGTAATTCCTCAAGTAAGAGCAATAATTTTATCTAACTATAGTTTATTCATACTTATAGCGGTGTTAAAGATGAACATCCGTAAAGAATGAATCAGAAAAGAAATTGTCACAGACAGACTGTTTGTTCCCTGTCCCCAGTAACTAAAAGGCACAAGAATATTACAAAAAATCCATAAGAAATATTAACCTTCACAGTCGGAATTTCTTTGGTAGGGACAGTTTCAACAGGAACAAAGCATGTATAACAATAAAACATCCTTGAACTACTGCATCTGGGGCATTTTGATCTCCCGCTCTTTTTTGCTTTTTCAAGCACTTCCTGCGATGCTAACTGTAATTGTTGAAGTGGGTTTTCTTGAAACGATGATGGAGTCTGCAACTCTAGACTTTCCAAACATTCAGGATTTCTTTTTGGTCCTTGAGAGTTTTCTTCATTTAAAAGCGTAGATGAATTTAAAGACATGGTTAGCTGAAACAGACAATATGTTGTAGGCTGTTAAGTAGAAATCCAACATACTATGAACTAATTTATTGGATGTGATTCTGTATGATCCTATTTAGCAAAAAAATACTCATTAAAGAAGGTATTTCCTGTAACAGAAAGAATAATAAAATAATCTGATTCAGTTGTTATAGCACCAAGAACTCCAAATAGATTTCACGAGAGCATGAGATAAACATCTAGGAAGAACTTGAGATCTGTATCCTTAATGCACACATATGCACATCCACCATTTTATTCAGATAAGTTATCCCACTCACTTAACTCGTGCAGAATTATATTTTTTTTCTATTGGTAGGATCAGTGTCTAAAAGCTTGTGAAAACACTGGTAGACACTATTTACCTGGATGAGCAGTCCCATTAGTCCTCACCATGACTACTGACAATGAATTAAATGTCTACAGGACAAATCCATAAGAGAAAAGTCAATTGTACAAATTTAGATCTCCATCCTGAAATTTATTGTGTGTGGGCAAACGAAACTACCTGAATGAAATCCCTGTTGACAGAACTTTGTGAGATAAAAGAAGTCTTCCAGGAGCAAGGCTTGAGGCTGAAAAATTAGTCTCAAGAACTAAAACACAGCTTTGGTGCTCCATAGACAAGATAGTAAGTGCTGACCTAGTCTAGACTCACTCTGCAAGCTTGGATTTATTTAGTAACATTGATGGATTTTTTTCAGGTTTTCTTCAGGACACACGTCTCACCCTCTGCAGCTGGCATAAAATTTTCACTGTGTACTCTGGCTAACGTATCAGAAACATGACTGTATGTCCATACCTGAACCAGACAGAATTTGTACTGCTGTGTGCAGAGGTTCATATTCACAGTGACAGTTTTAGTGAAACCCTTCTGACTAGATCACTCAGGGTCTTCAAAGCAGCCCACAGTCAGGAGCCTCACAGCCTGCAGTAGTCATAAACTGCCTTTTGCACTCTGTGCTGCATCATTTAAAACGAAAAAGTCATTCTCAGTGTTTACTTTCAGCTAATTTAGGTTTACTTTTTCATGTCAGGGATCACACTTGTGAAATGATGTAACAAAACAGTCATGTTTAACAAAACCAAACAAACAATAATTCCTGAGATGTGATCCAAAATTAAGTGTTTAAATAAAAGCAAGTGTAATTTAATTGAAAAATAACAAAAACAAAACACTCTGCTAACTTTCCAATAAAAATTTAAAATTAATCCCAGAAAAAGTAGTTGTTATTTTCTGGTAAAATTAAATACTCATGCATGCTATGATACCTTCCCCTCCCCTGCTGACAGGCTCTAACTTTGGAAAGGTCAGGGACGTCCATTCAAATAAACACAAAATCAAATATCTATACAAATTTTATAGTGCAATTTACTTTTAAATATCTCCGAGATAAAGCAAATGCACCCAACATCTGAGACTAACCCGTACTATTATCAAGTCTCCTCAAGCAGCAGAGAGGGCGAGAGGCCCTGTAATTTGACATGCATTCCCAGCCTGCAAACTGACTCTTTTCAGTATAATGTCTTATGGCACTGTGGTGTTCAACTGTGACACCCCAAAGCACTTTCGTTATTGATACTGACAAGAGATATGCTGCTCCAATGGCACAGGAAAACCTTTGTTGTCTCAAAATAATAGCTGTCCACCAAGTTACAGCAGTATACTTACAGTATACTTTTAAAAAAAAGACAGCAATCGAGTTTACACGACTTGTAAGATCCAAATCTCAAGACATAAAAATTTAAGACCGTAAATAACAACTCCATCTATACCTAACTGAAAAACCCAGATAAACCACTGCCGCTGGAGCGTACCCTCCACATTCCAACTGCCCTTCTAAGACAACTTAAAACCTCAGTTCAGGACATAGGGGTTTTGTGTAGATTTCATGAAGTGCCAGAAAGCACGGTTACGGCCGCGTGAGCTCGCCCATCTCTTGCTCACCAATGCCTGCTGCTGCCTGCTGCTGCCTCCTCAGCCCGCGGCGGTAACCGCTTCCCAGGAGGCAGGCGACCCCCGCAGCCGCCAGCCAGGGGGAGGGCGCGCTGCGGCACTTGACGGGACTGGGCCTTTCTGTGGCGAGAAAGTCCCGGGGCAGCAGAAAGCAGGCCGCAGGAAACGCAACGGAGCTCTGCGGGGCGCAGGCCGCCGCTGCTGTGGTGTCTCACGGCAAATCGCAGAGCGGTTCTGCTCTCGCGGCCTGACTGAACGGCGCCTGCCACCGCAGGGACGCCAAGGCCGCTGAGGGCAGAAGGCCGCTGAGGGCAGAAGGCCGCCGCCTACCGCGGGCCGGCCTAGCCGGCGGCCACGGCGGCGGTCTAGGGCCGCCCCATACCGCGCAGAGAGCTACCAGGCCGCCCCGCGCACGGCCCCGAGGCCCCCGCCAGCCCCGTCGCGGCCGCCTGCCCCGGAGATGGGCTGCCTCCGCGCCGTGCTCCCTTCTCTCTCCGACCCCCGTGGCCTCGACGCCGTCGCGGTGGGGCGAGGAGCTCCGCCCCGCTCCGTTCCTCACCCGCTCCCTCGGCTCCAGCCCCTCCGCGGGCCCGCGCTCGCCGCGGAGGGCCGCCCGGCTCTTCCGCGGCCCTCACAGGCCCCGGAACGAAAGTGTCGGGCTTCGGCCGCCGCGGGGGGGGGGGGGGAGAGAGCCGGAAGAGTGTGCCCGGGAAGGTGCTTTTCGGCGCGGCGCGGTTGCTAGGGGCGCTTGGTGACGGCACGCGCGGGCGCGGTGGCAGCGCGTGCCGCCCTAGGGCCGCGTGGCAGCCCCACGCGACAGACTGACTGACTGGGCGGGCCTGAGGGCCCTTCTCCGCGGCGGGGTGTCCTCCTCTCCCTCTCCTCTCCCTCAGCTCGGCTGCGGCTCGGGGTCCCCCCCCGGTAGAGAGAGAGCCTGAGTCAGGGTGTGGCTCCTAACGGGATTTCGTGTTTATCTGAGGGCCTCCCGCCCCGAACCGCCTTTTTTCCACGTTTTGTGTCGCAAAAAAACCCGACCAGAAATCACATGCTGTTACCTGTGGGGAAGAAACCCGCCCTTTCCAGCAGGTTTCCCTTCCAGATTTTACTAGCCCCTGGGAAAGATCTCCTGTCCTTTACTCTCCCTGCGGCGGTTCCTCGCCTCGATGGGAGGTGGTGCCGTCCTGCGGGGTCTGTCCGCTCGGTAGAAGTACCTGGAAACCATTGTGGTGGGAGGCTGAAGGTTTTGTTTCACTCCCTAGTTAACTCCAGGAAAGCTAGATCAGTTAGATGGGGTTTTTTTTTCCACCTGGTTGTTCCTCCCCCCACACCCAGTAGCATGCTTACTGCACGCTTAGGGTTGACTCCCAAGTGGTGGAAGAATTGTGTTGCTGTATTCCTCTCTTGTTTTGCATCTCTCTTTACATAAGGACATGGGACCTTTTCTGTGGAATTCCTTGGCCTGGTTGAGGATGCTGCTCCACAGTAGCATTTACCCAATATTCAGTGTTCAGTAACTGCATTTTTAGGTTGAAGTGAGTAAACTAAAGCAGTAATTTTGGTATAGAGGATATTTCCCCCAACTCAGTGAAATGAAGTCTGTGATATATTAGTCGTAATAGCCTTAGGGGAAAAAGTTGACATTGTAGGCAGATTTTATGCCAAACTTTGATCTCAGTTACACCCCAAAAACCTCACAGTGTGGTATTACATTCAGTAGCAGAGGATTTCTACCAGCATTCTGTTGTTACTTGTTTTGTTTTGGCTTGATCCGTTTTTTGTGCTAGCAGTTCGTAATACATTGCAGTAGTAGGAAAAAATGGCTACATTTCACCATCCGTATTTTTTTGTCTCCTTATGCTGTGACAATACGTCTTGATGTGCAGTAGTTAATCATGTTGAAATAACAAAGGGTTTATTGGACGCAGAGAAGACTTTTGTAATAGTTTCTAAAATTTTTTCTTAATTATGGTAGGTTTTACTAAGTGTACCATCTCTTACTTTGTTTGAGTGATTTCTTGGGGTGCTTAATCCAGAACTTGTTGTTTGGGAATGAACAGAGCCTGCTCATTATTTTAAAAGTGGGCTCTGAAATCTGAATTACTCCTTTGTATACTTTTATTCTATTGTTATTTGCACAAAAGCTGTGATATTAACAAACCCATTTTTAGGAATGGTTGCTATAACATTTGTGTTTGGAGGTTCTTAATTTCACAATTTACTAAAAAGATAATTTTTTTTCAAAGCAGTATTTCTCACGCTTGGTTTCTGCTCATATGTAACCATGTAAAGTTTGAGTTCTTAATTATACTGAACTCAGAAGATACCAGTTGATTGATTTCAGTAAGAGTTCTTCTAATCTGCAACCCTTGCGTTTCTTCCAACTTCTAAACAAAAACTGAATCTGTAAGAACAGAGCCAATTTGCGCGGTGATTGGACATTCACTTTTTCTTCAGTATGTATTAGTATGTTGATAATAATAGTACAAATATTTCATGTGGAGGTACTGAGAAGAAAATGGAAGTTCTGCCTTTATGATTAAATGTCCTTGCATATCTTTCACATTTTTAGCATGTTTCTCAACATTTAAGAATGTGTAGTATTCTTCTGTTGCTAATGTATGTTATCTTAGGGTTTTTTTAAGGCATTCTGGTGAGAACAATTCTTACTGTATGTCGGCAGAAAATGCAAGAGCCTCCTTTTACTTTTGAAGAATTCTTACGGTCTCAAGATTTGGTGAGTCCAACTGCTTATTATTTTAACTACCCGTGTGTATGGTGAACTGAACATGCAGGAGTCAGGTCCTGAGCAAAGCCATGTGAATGTAAATATTGAGAACTGAGTTGAAGCATAGACTGTGTTTCCAAGACCCTCAGGCACTGGAAACTAAGAGGTTTGTAGAAATGGTGAACCTTTAAGAGAGCAGCCTCTCTGTTGTTAACTTCCCTTTTTCTCAAAGCTAAACCATGGAGGATAATTTTTGTCTGCTGTACAGCAATTTTCTATTGTTGGAAGCATGCTTGAGTGATGACACTGAATCAAGCTTTGTTTAAAATATTTGATCAGTCCACAGCATTACTAACGTAATGGAAAGTCCTGAACCCTGAGGCAAAAAGTTTGGATGATTATGAAAAGGGGAATAGCTAGTTTTGCTTTTTAATGAGATTTCTTTCTTTTCTTGTACTGATAAGACTGCTAGGGAAATCTTTGACTATGCCTTTGTATTTTGTTAAAGAATTTAATATACTGTGGTTACCAGTGATTCACCGAAATTACATTCTCTTTGGAGGAAACAGAATGTTCCTTTTGACATGCCTACATTATTTGCAAGTATTGATTCACTCAAAGCCTTTAACTACAGAGCTATGCGAAAAATTGCCCTTTTGCTTTGAACCAGAACTATTTTTCTCACAGGAACAAAGAAACGAAAAATGTCTTAAAGTGTTTTGATGGGCAGAACATTTCACTATAAAATTTAATTTTTTCTTTAAAAGGTGTATTTTTAAGAGGAGCAATCTGACATAAAAATGGAAACATTTAAATTTGGGATAATGTCAAAATAAAATATTAATATGTTTTAATTTTCAAATTGGTTTTACTCACCTTTTCCCTTTTTACCCCAAAATACATATGTGTATTAATTGTTTGCATTTAATTTGATTTTTTTTTAAAGAAATTGTCTTACTGTCCTGCTATTAAGATAGAACATGTCATTGTCTTTCAGCTATACTAGAGGGTTTAAAAACACATTGATTACTCTGTATTAATACTTAGTTATTTCAGGAAAGTGACCAATTTGATGATTAACTTCAAATGACTGCCATTGGTTTCAACAATTTGCTCAAATATTTAAGCTGGTAGTTTAAATTCTTTGCTAGATCAAGGAACAGAGTTTCCTCCTCTGCTTCCAAGGCTGTTCTCAACAGATGGAAGGCGTTACCGTCCTTTCCGAGAACTTAAATTGCACATGATTTTATTTGTCCCTTTAGAAACATAATAGTGCTTTTTTTCTTGACTTATCTCCTTCTGTAACTAAAAAGTTATTTTTTAATTACTCTGTGTATGCCATAATGGGCCTCCCTGGCCTATTTCTGGTTTTCTGTCTCTTTGAGATGATGTAATCATCTCTGAATGCAGTACATGGGAGAGGAGGAAATCACAGTCTATGTTAACAATGTTGTCAAAATTAGAGATTCTTAGAAGGTATATGTAAAATGTATTTATACTGGTATTACAATTCTTGATGCAAAATAAAGTTCACAGATTACCTAATTTAATCTTTGCATTTGTATTATTTTCAGAAATAACTATTTTTACTACCTACTGATTGCAGAAGGAACGGCCAAGCTGATCTCTCTCAATGAGCCTTATTCTTTGGCGGGTAAGTTACAAAAAGATTATTCTTTCAATGCTATATGTAAATATTTGTATGACCATGTTCCACTGACCCATCAGTCCACCCTCAGATTTGGAGAAGAGAATAAACACATGTATCACTTAGCTAAGAGAAACATGCTGAAAAATATTTTCATTACAATGTGGACCAGCATATCTAGAGAAACATCTTGCTGCCCTTGAACAGAGTAACCGACCGACATTGGCCCAGATAAGTGTTTACAGCTTTTCCTCAGTTTACAAGTGTGAAGTTTATAATTTAAAAAATTCTAATAAGCTGAAGTCCCAGTTCTGCCTGGGTTTCAGGAACATTTTGTTTCAGGCCTAAACAATGTGCGGGCAAGTGTCTATGAAAACATGTTCTCCACAGATTTTGGTGTTTAAAGCCTTCCAATCATTCCAGTGATGCAGTTGGACTACACAGTGTGTTAACTTTTGTGCACATACCCATTTAGATGTAGCTCTAGATATATAAAAAGTCTTTGCCAGATTAAAACTTCTAATCAATAAAAGCATCAATCCAGCCTCTATTTCTAGCTAAACCTTACTAATTTTTTTTAAGACATTGCTACTGAGCAAATTGATGCAGAGGAAGTTCTCAGACAAGTGAGATGAGGAAAGCAAAGGTATAGTACATATTTTTAATTCTTTACATGGATTAGACAAGAAAGACCAGATTTTAAAGTGTTTTTGTTGGATCCAGAAGTGGGATTTCACCTATCTCTGTGTGTTTGTTGAGGCAGGAAAAAAAACCCTACTTGAAAAAGTACTTTTTTTTCCTTATGTCTCCAAAGGTATTTTGTAGTCACCTAAAGTCTCCATTTTAGACCATTGTTCCTTATCTAAAGTATATTCACAGTTCTTAGTATGAATTCTCTTAGCTGAAAATATTGTTTATATCATTGTCTGAAATAGCATTAATTATGAATTAAGTATTTAAACCTTCTTCAGGTTGCCAAATTGTTGAGGAGTCAAAGAGTAGAAATTTAGAGGTGAGCTTTTTTACGCTACATGTAAAAAAGTACACAGCATTCTGTCTTATGAATGTGCTTTGAATTGAAAGTCAAAGAAATACTTCTGATACCAAACTGAGGGAAAGAAAAGTTTTGAGATTCACTCATTCAAGAGTCAGTCAATTTTTTCTAAGACTACCCGAATTTGGATATATTGGGTAATGGAAATTCCAAATACAGTGTAAATATGATGATTAGTTTTAGTCATCTGGCATATTATGGTCAAATCTTTGGAGCCTAGTGTCTGGGACTTTACAATGTGCTAGATGAGGGACTTGAAGGAGAACAAATGTGTCTATGGTAGTTTGGAATGTCTTGATCCTGGTATTTCTTAGATGTTGGTTAGACTTCAGGCATAACCAGACATGAACAGGTTCTTTATTTGAAATATTAATGTGAATACTGACAAAACTGGGCCTTAAATTATTAATAACCCATTGAGTTAATGTGTTAAGTGATTCAAAATTTTTAACATAAGGCCATATCATATTTGTAATTTGGCTTACTAAAGGTTAATTAAAGTTTCTATTGAGGAAAATATTGAGATATGTAAAAATAACAAATCCTTTGTTAGATTCTTCTGAGACATCTTGGAAATTTGGCATGGGTTTAGTCATTTTCTGATAGAAAAGAAATTTTTGAGAAAGAAGAAACTCACAAGAAACAAACTCATCAAAGATGGAAGTGGTCATTTCATGTATTTTTGACAGACTCTTAAGCGTAATAAAAGAAAGCAACTGCTAAAGAAAGTATCTTTATAAAATGGAGTCACCAGCAAGTGAACGCCTCTATTGTAAAATATTTTTAAAATTTTACTTCAGAAAAAATTTGGTTGTGTTTGAAATAGTATTTTCTCATTGGAGCAGCTATTTAACACAAAGGGAACTTAATAATTAGCTTTAGTTGCTAAATGTTTTTCTTTTCTTTTTAGACCTGTAACTACCCTGGTTCCAAGGTGAAACAACTTTCAGAATTACCAAGACATTTGGAAGCTCCAGAACTTTGGGACTTAGTTATAAAAGCTCAGCATTCCCAAGTATGTACTCTTTCTTCCACTATCCTAAACAGAAGCTGCTGATATGGAGTATTGCAAATATTTTGACACATCTGTCTTTGCATTCCATTTTCATGCTCCTTTTAGCACTATTAGCACTTCTTGAAGCTACAAAATTGAAAAATCTAGTAGTCATTTATTATTAGGAGCCACTGTTGTTGAAAGATTCTTCTTGCTGCCCTGTCCTTAGGTCCCAGAGTTGACCAATAATTAAAGTACTGAAATAAATAATGTTAAAATAGTATTAAACTTCAAAAAGAATTTCAAAAGTGATGTAAACCCAGAATTAGAATGTAGAGTATGTAATTATATTGCAGTCCCTTTTGGCATATATATTACACATCATCTGAAATTACATGATTAGTTTTTTTAATGTATCGTGTACACAAATCTGACAATGCTCAGGGAGTGATTTAAGATTATGCAGTGAGATGATTATCTGTAACACCTACATCTGATTCACTGCAGGAATTGTAGGATTGGTAAAGTAGAAGTTTGCAATAAGTATGTGAAACACTTGAATGCTATCATGCAAATTAATTTCAAATTAATTTCTTCCGTGGGTGATCATTCAGTTTTACTCCACAGCTGGTAAGCATGAACCTCAAGGTTGTGAAACTGATCTTGTAGCAGCAGTGTCAGCAACAGTATGTACATACTCAGATACATACTCATGCCTCTCACCTGAGGGCATAAAAAGTGAAAACATTCCTTATTTCTTTCGTATGACCAACAGCAGCAAAATGAAGCCCTTAGAGTGTCCAGCTGCTTCTATGTGCTATTAATAATGCTAGTTAACAGCTCTTTTTTGTCAGCCAAGACAAGATTTATTTGATGATATGTTAATTCCCCCGGTGTGCATGCACCCATCTTTTATGCGACTGATGTGGTGTACTAATTAGATGTAAAGATAAAGCTTTTCCACCTGCCCCTTGACTGAATTAGTCATGAAAATTTTAAATGACAATTTAGAGTATTATTGCAATGCTAACCTTTCTGTTTTGATTTTTCACTCACTTCAGTGGGAATTAGCTATGGCCTCAAATACTTAGTTACTTCACTAGCAGACAAATGAGAAGTCATAGTCTTTCCATGTGAATTCAGAATTTTAAGTAACAGTTGCAAAAACAGGGCTGTTTTAGAGCTATGTGTCTCCTGTCTTTGTGATCTGCTTCAGACAGTGATCCCTATTCTTGTGGCCCGTTAGTTGACTGGTAGGTCATGGTAGCTTTCTCTTTGGGAAAGTCAGTTTGGGGCAGAGTCAGAATTCATGGCACTGTGAAACGCCAAGATACAGTACATTAGATTTTTTTATAACTTCCACTTGAAGTGGAAATGTGTAAGCCTTCATTAATATTTATCTTTAAAATGTAAATGCTTAATGTAATAAGATACAGATTAGATAAGTATACATACTTAGAGCATAAATGAAACCATAAGGAAAAAGTGATTTATTTTACGAACAAATTTGAATTCTCACTATAGAAACATTTTAAAAATTTGATAAGTGGCTACCCCAAATTGCTTCCTTTATGCTGTTGAATCAATAGGATTGCATTGGTACAGAAATATATAGAAACGAGTGGAACAGATTCCTAATAGTCATGTGATCATAGTTACCACCAACATAAAACAATCACTAATTTGTTACTAGTATCAGATACTCTGAAATCCTGACTTTTGATCCATTTTGCATATTAAGGTGTTATTATTAATCAAAATAAAAAATATTTTTATAACTTTTTTGCAAATTAACCTATCATTAAATACTATTACACAGACTGAATTTCACAATCTATGTTAAAATAGTTACTAACTGATAAGACTGAAGGATATTGTAAATGTTATGTCCCTTACCTACTGCATTTTTCTGAATGAATTCTGACTGCTTCAAATTTATAAATGAAGGAAACTGTTAATTCCTGTCGTTTGTCCAAGTCCAAATACTGTCAAGCTGATAAAAACAAGTTGTGCAGAATGAAGGTTAGATTTAAAATTCAGATTGTTAAGCAGCCTTGACAAACTCTATGTCTAAATAGTGACCTGTTGATAGTACTTGCTGCAAAACATATGTGTGCATGAATGTAACATTTTTGAGAAAAAGTGTTTAAATACAAACAGAAGCATGCTTGTTGAAGTTGACAGTGAAATATCAATATGCAGAAGTAAGGACTAGTCCTACAAAATATGAAAATTCATAAATTTTTTGCATAAAACCTAATATCTTGGCACTCAAAGAATGGCTGTAGACCTTACTATTTGCACTGGATAAAAATATCATATGGGTTTATAATCTACAGCTATTCCTATTGAGGCATTTGTAATACACTGCCAGAACCTGATGTAGCTTTCTGAAACGCCACACCTGTGTTTTAAAAAAACCCCAACTTTGGAGGACTGATTTTAAAATTTTGTTTATTTGTGTTTAAATATGGACAAATGTACCCAGATAAGCAAGATGCAAGGAATACAGAAATCCTGTTAGCACTTCTGCACACAGTTCTGGCACAGTTTGCAATCAATGCTTGCCTCCTAATGTAAAAGGAAATAAATTAATCCAGTGTCTTCATCTGCTTTGTTGTTATGGTTATTTACAAAATTTCTGTTCTTACATATTTTTAAACTATGTAATAAATGTAATGCCACAAGTGTGACTTGCTGTCTTACTAATTTTTTATACCTTCATGTTGTGTTTTAAACTTTAGGTATTTAGACTTTCAGTCTTAGGTTTACTGAAAATTTAAAAAAACAGTAAAATGCTGAGAACGTTGTGGGTATCTGGCAAATGCAGATCAGTCCTTATATTTTGATGAACAAATGTTGAGGTACCCAAAGAAGCTGCTTTTGTTCTCAGTAACAGTTAAGCATTTCCCCTGCAAGTTTTTTTCCTTTCGGTACTTCCTTAAACTGAAAGAAGTTCCTGTTTGCTTGTGGAATTTGTTCCAAATTGAAATCCTTGTACTTTTTGCCTTTGTCTAGTTTTGGTTTGTTTTGTGGTTTTAGAATTTTTTAAATCTCTGCATTCAGTGTAATTAATATTTTATTGTTGTTTTGACAGAAAAATGTTCTCAAAGTTTGGAAAAGTTTGTTTCTCTCAAAATCATCTATTGCAGTGTTTCAGCATTCTTTTTGATGGTGGTTTCTCCAAAAGTTTAATGTATAAATTAATTTGAAGCATTCTTAGATCTGTTATTATCAAACAAATAAGCTGCACATTCTGCAAGTACAACAATGCAAGTGTTTTACTGATTTAAGCTCCACTGCATCAAGTGTAGGCCCAATACTTAACTTTTCATGTAACTTTAAAGAGCAGTAGTTGAACATATGAAGAACTAATTTAGTTAGCAGGTTTATGCCATGAAGCTTAAAATAAACTTTTATATCAAATTGACTATTTATTTTACTTTGCTTACTTTGTGTAATGGTGTTAGGGTTTATAAAAGGTATGAGTTTGGAATATTTAGGTTAAGAACGTAAATCAAGTGTATGGATTCTGTTACCTTAGGTGATCACTATGTTCTTTATTAAGAAGAGAAAGAAAATATTGATGTGGCAGGAGATTGTGATTATGTACACTGGCTTTGATTCAGTACGGTGCTTAGATTCCGTCTTTAATTGTTAGCTGATAGACTTAACATATGCTTCAAATAATGCATGTTCTTAAGTGCTATTCTGAATCAGGAACTACTGCAATATACTAAAAAAAAATCTGTTAATATATTTAGAAAAACAACATATTGGAGTAAGAGGTGGAACTAATTTAAGAATATGTGTTTCAGTGGTATTCCTTTGTATTGTCAATACCTCACATGATAGTATAGATAACCATGAACTTATGTCATGCATCAGTATATTAGCACACAACTATACCTGAATTTATGCTGATACCTTCTTCCTGATTTTTTTTCCCCTTTGAAGCCTAACCAAGAAGATCAATACCACTTATCAATACCACTTGTTTGACAGAATTGCAGAGTTTGTGGCACATTTTATTTTTGTTCCCGGGGATGCTAAAGATGCTTTTTTTCAGGCAACAGTACAATTCGCATTTTCAGTGATATATGGGTAGATGCTGTATTTCAGCTTATAAAAGTATTAATGTGTCACATAAACCAGTTTTCATGTATCCAGATTGGCACTGTTTGGCTCCAAAAGAGAGCTGGAAGCACACACATGTAAGTACCAGAGAGAGAACAATCAGAAATGGTGAGGAAAAGCTAGAAATTATCATGGGCAATCAGAAGTTAGGTTTTTTGGCTCATATAATGTGTGAATAGTAAAATGTAATGATAATATTAAAAGATGCAATTTTTTTAAAAACATCTTGTTTTTCATTAAATATAATGATTAGTTAAATATTAACAAATAGTACTTTATTCTGCATCCTAATTTTAACCCTAAGTGACTTGTTCAAAGTATGTAATTAGTTGAAATCAGCATCCTCCAGTTCAGGCTTAACTGGGAACTTAGACTTATACATTGATTAAGCAAATTTTTGAGAAGTGAATTCCCCTGTTGGTGATACAGTTGCCTAATGTTTCACACAAATAATAAAAGGTTGTACTATTTTTGTTTTTAGCAGAATGGCTTTGCAATTACTACGGTTCACTTAAATATTTTTACATTAACTAAGAAAATTGTAATGTGAAATATCTTTTGTAGCCTTTTTAGATACAGTATTATTCTTATGTTGGCAGTTATTTCCTGATTGTTTGTCACAAGTCATTTGTGTCACTTTCTATGAAGCATTTCCTGAATCTATTACATGTTTTGATAATTATTTTAACGATAGATTGGTAGACTTAATTTTTCAGTGGACATCAGGTACTGGTAGGTTTTTTTCCTTCTCCCTGAGGCATATTTTGTCCAGACCACCAAGTCTACGTTTCAGTGAGAATCCATTGCTTTTTCCCCTAGTAATTATATACATATATAAACATACATAGAAAATTGAGTACTAGGAATATTATTGTCAAAGCTGGCTTTCTCTGCACAATAATAATGATGATGATGATATCTTAATTCTGATTATTGGTATATAAATATGGATAAATAGTTTAAAACTAGCCTGGAAAGGAGACAAAGAATCTGAGCTGACTGTCCATGGCCTTATTTCTCTTTAAGGAAAGGTAAAACTGGATCGGACATTTCAAAATGTTTTTGGCAAAAGCATGTCAAACACAGTATGTAACCTGCATTAACTGTTAAACTATGCCGTATAAATCTGTCCTGACAACCTGTTTAGTATCCCACAGCTGACACAGTGGAAGCATACTGCATTCTAATTATTTATTTGTGTAGCAAGATTAGCTGGACTGGACATCCCCGTGTTTACTAATGATAAAGTCTTACTGCAAATATGAGACATTACTGACATTTCTGACAACCTGCTTGTGTTTCTATCTTTCTATCGTGATACATGTTAGATCCAGTTTTGGAACTGTTCCTGTGTAAGATGACTAAGGATGAAGCTAGACTGGCATTTTTCAGTTGAATTGAATTAGATATTTTTCCCCATTAAATTAAGCTCTGATGTCACAAATGTAAAAGCTTGTATGCCTCAGAGTTTGAGTGGATGGGAACTGATTAATCTCTTTAGAGTTGGTATCAGGATGATACTGAATAGGAAGTATTGTATTTTTAAGACTATGTGTAGGCTCTAATCCAGTCCAATCATTGCCTTATTGCAGTGACTCCGTTCTGTAGTAGCTCTATTAGCTGTAAAAGTGCTTGTCTATTTTGGAATTACCCAGCAAGTATATAATCATACCCAGAGACAACTTATAATTGAACTGATGAATGCAGATTTCGTTTCACTGCTTTCTTTGTGCTACTGTGTAGGAGAAGTATTCTGGAAGAATCTATGGTAAGCACATAAATGCAGTCAGGAAGGAAGTCTTACAATTCAAGCCCTAAGAAAAACTATACTAGTTCCTGGAGAAGCTGCTGAACATAGTGAGGTTGGGTTTTTTTGATTAAAACAGAAGACTAGGAGATCTTCCCCAGTAACTATTTGTAGGTGGCCTTGAAGATCTCTCTCTATAAAATATGGTCACTTTGTATAAATATTCTTGCAGGATTTAGACTGAACCTGTCCTAGAAGTTTCTATTGGAAGTAGTATTATATTACCATTAAATATCTGCATGTTTTAACAGTAACAGTTTATGATTTTTAGATTGTATATGTCATTTAATATCCATTTTAAAACTTAGTTTTAGAGCATATTTCTATCTTTAGTGTTCATTTACTTAGATTTCATGACAATGTGGATTTCATTATGTTGTATGTTGAAGCTGATTGACAAATGCAATAGAAATATGTTTTTGAAGTAGATATAAAATACAGAAATATTTCCTCAAAACCTTTCTCTGTGTCAGTCACTTTTGTTGGGCAGAATTTTCTTTTTAGTTCCAGAGAAAATTGTATGTAGAAAAATCACCCTGAAAAATTTAATTTAGAGAAGGTTTACATACTTCAAAGTTATATATGCACCAAACTCCAAATGGGCCTTTAACTTGGAAGAGCTGGGTAAACCCACAGTCCACAGTATACTCTGTAATGTGTAGCCGCTATAAATAGATAATGGATAGAATTAACTGAAATTTAGTCAGACCAGAAAAAAAATCCCAAGAAACTAGGAGACCACTGCTATGGCATAGATTCTGTATCTGCATGAAATTTATGGTGTGAGAGCTGTGCAAAATTCTACTGGAATGAATATTGAAAACCACTGAATAAAGTAAATTATGTATTGCTGCCAGAATAATTCACAACCTCAACAAACATATGCAAATCTATTAAATTACCAGTATTGGAAGAACCACAAAGTAAGGATATTCATCCATGTGCAAAACCAAGCAGAAGCAGGAAGGGAGATAGTGAAAACTGTCTTGGTTGACTTTAAGTATATGAATATAATTATTTCAGTTAACAGGCTTGGATCCCAAGCCTAAAGTTGACCATGGGCATAAAAATCTGCACATTGGAGACAGGAAATAAAACAATTTTTATTTCATTTGGGAATATTCATAGGGTGATCTTCAAAATTAACATAAACATTTTTCTAAATTAAATTTTTTATTTTCAGGTCTAAACCCAAGGAAATGTGTATGGAAGAAATGGAATCTCAAAAACTTTAAGGCTGCCACAGTAAATCATACTAGTAAAGATGCTACTGCTAACATATAAGCTAGTGCATCTGCCAGTTCTACAGCAGCCAGTAAGTCTTGTAAATATTTTTAAACATATAATGCACATTACTTTATGCATTTTGGAATGAAACTTATAGTACGTTGCAAAATCTAATTGTCAACATAAATTATTAGTAATATTTTCAGTTTGTTTTGCACAAAATCAAAATGTTATAGCAATTAAAAATGAATTGTGGATTTTGATCAGATAATTCCATTTGATTAAGCTATAACAATATTACAAGGTATTTAAAGAAGCTACTGATACTCTATCTCATAAAATCTGATGGTTTTGATTTGTCAGTTCCTCTAATACTAAAGACAGCTACTCTTTTTTCTATTCCTTTCTCTGGCACCTGGCTCCTGCTTTCAGTATGTCTTGCATTCTGGCCTCTAACTTCTACCCCTTTGTCTTCTCTGTCCTGATGGATCAGATCTTGACTTTTATTCTTTCATACTAGCCTACTGTTCTTTCTCATTGCCGCTATTTTAACATCTTTTCTCAAACTTTTTGGGCTGATGTTGCTTCTAGCCTCTTCCTTTTCTGAACATTATCCAACGTTTTGTTTCTTCACCAATATTTTGTTTCTTCACCAATATTTTGTTTCTTCAGGCTAGCCAGCTACTTCTCTCTTCTCCCTGCCTGAAATTTACTGTTCTCCTTCTAACAACTACAGCCATAGTTTTGTGCCACCAATCTTCTCTTACTCCTTTTTATATTCCTTCTGCCCCAACCATAACCAACTTTTCCCATCCTTGCCTTTTTTTCCCCATACTTTTTTCCATGGACTTACATGCTTTTTCTGGGTTTAGATCATTCCCCATTCAGCAAGGTAGGAAAACCTTATTTTTGTTGCGAAATAATTCAGAGTAAAACATCTGGGAGAAAACTTATAAATTTGCATCATAGGTGTCATTTAAGGCAGTGAAGTCTGTGATTCTTTGATTTTCCATTTTCTAGTGTATAACTGGTTATATAAAATAGGGATAGTCATTGCCAGTCTTAAAGATAAGCTGAAGAATGATTTTTGAAATTCTTTAGTGATGGAATCCACCTGAAAGGGAAAAGATATCTCTGTGCAGATTTTCAAGGCTACTCACCCCACTCTGCTGATAACAGTCTTCCCACTCCCCAGCCCCTACCATTTTCAATGATACCACTCTGACACGTTTTCTCTACAGTTATGTTAATGCTTAGGAAAAGATAGAGGGTTGTCTCTTTTATCTGTTAATGTTAAGGAGAGAAGGTTTGGAACATGCTGTACTCAGGAAATCCTGACTTACTGTGAGTACTGCAGACATGTCAGAGGAATGGAGGTGTTCTGGCATGTGCCATGATTCCCACAAAGCCTTCTCTTGTAATGTGGATGTGAGAGAACTGCGTGAGGTTTTCCCAGTGGAACAGGATATCTAAGCAAAGAGGAGAGTTGCTCTTGAGACCTAGCTGAAGGATTTGGTCTCTACAAATGAATACAGCTTTGTAGAATCTTTGTATGGATTAGCTATGCACATCTGTGGCTTAATAAAGTGAACTATGTTACTGTCCTTATGTATTGCCTGTTAGCTTTCCTGAATAATTTTCCTTTTTAACTTTAGTATTTCTTTTCAAGTACAATTAAAAAAATGAAATATGGGTTTTTTTAAAGTTGAAAGTCAGTGTTAATTTCATCAGGTTGCAGTCTTGAAAGGAAATTCTTGTTTCCAGAATCCATTTTTTTGTGTGTTGCTCAGTTTGCGGTACAGTTTTTAGAAACAGAAATGTATCTATGTTTTTGAACAGAGGAACATTTGGGTTTAAGAAATAATACAGTTTTACAAAACCTAAAACCAGTGGAAACATTTGCATGATTTTTATAAATTCCAATGGTTTTGTTGTGGTATAATCGTATTTCCTTTTGGATCTTGGCCATTGTATTACTTTACTAGTACATGAAAACAAGAATATGAAACTGAGTAGAAAGTGATTATTTGTGAAGCAGGTTCAGTAAATCACCTCAGCTGTTGATTATAATAACACTTCTGACCTAAGGGAGTCTGGTTTAATGACAGTAATTTCTGAAGTCACTGAAGCTATTGTTATCTTGATGTTTCACTCCAAGATATAATGACTTGCTTTTTCATATGACAATAAAATAAAAGGGAGAAGCCTTACTATTTTAGATCTTCCTGTTAATATCTTATTCTGTGAGCTAGTTTATTGCTTTAGGCTTGCAGGATGCTCACAGTTCTGTTCAATAATCACTTGTTCTCTTTTATGACTACTGAGAAGTTAGTTGCTTGTCCAGATCCAGTTTGGTGCGTAGCTTTTGGTGAAATCAATAGGAATAGGGTGTATAGGCAAGTTAGCTGTCATATTAATGTGTCGTTTCTCACAGAAGAATTGAGTGTCCATGGTTTCCAAATGTTCCCTTTCCTCTAAAGGGTCTCATCTGGTGTTCCTGTACTGTGCAATAATATCACAGCAACTCATATAGACATAAACAAGCTAACCTTCTTAGCTAGCTTGAACAGAGATAACAATCTAACTGTGACAGTATGGAGTCCTGTGTAGCAACAGAAGTCACCATGAGTATGGGTAGAAACAGCTATATCTCCTCTGCTGACCTGTGCCCTGTTGTGGTTAGTCCGGTAATTTAAAGCTAGTGTGGGTGTACATTTAATGTTTCAGCAGCATGTACCAGACTTGGACTTCTTTTTCTTACTTATTGAATAGGACGTTGAAAGTGGCTTGCTTAAAGTTATATAAGAAATCTGTAGCAGAACCAGGCTTCAAAGGCCAGTAGATGAACCATGAAAACTCAGCAGTCACCAGCTAATGACTTGACTCTTGTTCATCAAAACTGGTGCTGTCCAAGGTAACAGTAAATTGTGTTTACGCTTAGACAGCCAGCCAGTTGTAATTGTAAAGGGAGTCAGTCCTGAATTCTGATTAAAATTATACTACATAACACTATTATTATAAAAACATTTCTAGTGGTAATAAAGATATTGCTGAATTAGTTGGTAGAATAGGGGGGTGATTCTTCCCCTCTACTCAGCACTGGTAATGCCACACCTGGAGTACTGTGTTCAGTTCTGCGCTCCTTAGTACAAGAGACACATGGACATACTGGAGAGAATCCAATGAAGGGCCACGAAGGTGATTAAGGGACTGGTGCATCTCTCCTGTGAGGAAAGGCTGAGAGAGCTGGGACTGTTTAGCCTGGAGAAGAGAAGGCTCAGGCGGGATCTTATCAATGTATATAAATACCTGAAGGGAGGGTGCAAAGAGGACTGAGCCAGGTTCTTTCCAGTGGTGCCAAGTGACAGGACAAGAGGCAATGGGCACCAGCTGCAAGACAGGAGGTTCCATCTGAACATCAGGAAATGCTTTTTTACTGTGAGGGTGACTGAGCACTGTCACAGGTTATGCAAAGAGGCTGTGGAGTCTCTCTCCTTGGAGATATTAAAAAAAATGTCTGGACATGGTCTTGGCAACTGGCTTCAGGTGGCCCTGCCTGAGCAGGGGAGTTGAACCAGATAGCCTTCAGAGGTCCCTTCCAACCTCAACCATTCTGTGATTCTGTGAATAAAGTGAGACAGAGATTCTTTTAAATAAAGGTGGAACAATGAAACATCTTTGATTGGGGTTCTTCCCTTCAGGAAGAGGGATATAGGCTAGAAATAGTGCCTTTGCTGCTGTATAAAACCAGAAATATATAAATAAGACATTACATAAAGATTCACATGAGTTGTTCAGTTAGCATCACACCATATCTCAGTCCATTGTTGGCACATGGTCAGAAAACAGAGGTGCATACCAATGAAGACAGGTCTGTAGAATGAGCTGTTTTCAGTGTTTACCTTGCAAAGCTAGAAAAAGATTTTTTGTGTTTTAGTCTTACAAAATTCTGAACATCCAAGTGACACAAATGCTTCCTAATTTCACCGACTCTGTTAGCTCCAGAAAGCGCTTAGTCTGCAGAGGACTCGGCTTAAACTTGACCAGCCTAACTCCACAAAGGTGGGGAAGCTGTTGATATATGTAAAGTGAACTTGTAGTGAGTTTCACAAAGCTATCTGGGTACTAGATGAGGCAGATACCTACTTTCCTTATGTAGCTGAGCACACTAGATATCAACTTCCTTTTGAAATCCATTGAACTTTGGCAGCCTACTTAACCTGACAACTTCAAGTTCTCACTAGGTACCCATATCCACCTTTTAGGTACCTGGTATCCTTTAAGATCTGTATTTCATTGAAGAATGCTCAGTGTTCAGATCTTTAACCATCTTCACTAAAACACTATTTTAGAAATCATCTTAAAAGAAAGGATTCTTATCTGATGTTGGACTTCAGTCTGAAAACACTGTAACCTTTATGTGACAAGTTTATGCATCTTCATTCTAATTCCTTCAGCTTTTCTGGTTAGCACTGAAGGAAAATAGTTTATTCTCATGAAGTAATTTCCTCTGAACTGAGTTCTTTTTTTCCCCTCTGTGTCAATCTTTTCAAGTGCCAGACCTCTAAATAAAAGAGTTTTCGTAATGAAACAACCAATCTTGGTAAGCCAGCATCTGCCTTCCAAACAGAATTGAAGAAAATTTCCCTTTTTAGGTCTGGAATGTAAGCAGTTACAGAATTTCAGTGTCTGGAATGCTTGAGATTTACAAGCTAGCTTTCCTCAGCCAGGTATTGTAAAGTTATTTACAGAGTTCAAGTTTTAACACTTGGTAGTTTTAATACTATATGTTTGGGTTTTTTAAATTTTTTATAATTAAATTTGCAGTTGTATTTTAGCTAAGACTATGAATTTAAATGTATGGTGTTAAAAAGCTTTTTTAGAAATTTTGCTGTGTGAATATCATTAAAGTGAATATAAATGTCATGTTAAAAACCTCATGCAACTCCTTGAATATTTTCCCGTCTGAGTTTCTGCTTTAAAGACAGTCCTAATCTTCAGAATTATTCTACTAACAGCACAGAGAAGTTAGCTTTTTTTTCAGCTAATAAATTCACCTTCTCCCCTATTTTAAGTAAACATGTGATTTAAATAACTGTTACCTTTTAAACTTATCCAGTGATGTAAACAGTTGAATTTTTTTGTTGTTGTTGTTATTAAATGTTAGTTAAAAAAAAGTATAATATTAGTTCTAAGTATAGATCTCACCTCTGATGATGACTGTTGGGGAAAACCATCCAAACTGTCACTTTCATTTTCTACATATGTTAAATGTTATGAAATTACTATGTGTTTTAAAAAGTTAGTATTGAGGAGTTAGATTGCATAGGCTTATGAAGTATTTAGACTACTCGGATACTGGTCATTGAGTCCAGTGAAATACTGTTGTTGTCTTATTAACTTTATTGATTTAATGTTAACTTACATTTTGCTTCAGCTCATTCAAAAAGAATATACATCTTTTCTTCAAAAAGTAATTTAAAACACAGACAAGTGTATTTTAATAATTACTCAATTGATTAATCATTTAGTAATCTGATTATTACAGATGCTATGCACAGTGGTGTTTTAAAGTACTTGCAACAGAACTAAAAGTGAGACCATATTGTACCATATCATATCTTTTAAAGGTCATGGAAATTGTCCAATTGGCTTTTTTTTATTGTGTTATGGGATGTATTTACACCATTTTGCATACCTTTAATGACATACAAGTTATTATAGATAAACTGAGGCAAATGTGTAATTATCCCCCTAACATGGAAAACGTGTTTGTGTAGTTGTTCAAAGAGGTTAAACTGCACTCTAAATGGCTGTTTTAAGAAAAATAACTTGCATATGGAATCCTAGACTCGTTTGGGTTGGAAGGGTGCTGCAGGTCTCTTGTCCAATGTGCTGCTCAAAGTAGGGCCCACACTGATTTTAGACTAATTTGCTTAGGGCTTTGTCCAGCCAGGTCTTGAAAACCTCTGAGAATGGAGATTCTGCAGTGTTCTATGAGATTCTCCAGATGAGATTAGCTCATTTCTGTGTCACAGAGTATTTATCAGCACTAATACAAAAGATAAGTAAGTAGAACCTTGTTAATTAAATTTAAAGAGCCTGCGTAATGGAGCAGTTTCTGGGAAATGTGAATGGTTGTTGAAGGTGGCTAAATAGAATGGCTATTTAAACCACCATATTTCAGTTCTAAACCACAGTCTATTTACATTTTGTAGTATCTGTGGTAAACAAAGAAAAAAGCTATATGAAAGCCAATGCATCTGAAGGAAAAACAAAGAAATTACAACTGAGAGTGGCTTTTATAGCCCACTTTGTTTGGGTTTTCTTGAACTTTTGGTATTATAAAGGTTAGTAATGAGCCATATCCAGACAGGTGTATCTGTTTCTTTTCATATGAACATGTTTTCCTCCCACATGATGTATTGCATGATTGATGTTAAGATTGGATTGTGATGTAATTGATCTAAAAGGCTTTTGTGAGGATTTCCGACATCTATTTGAATAACACCTGTTAAAATCTAATAGATTCTCTTTTTTCATCCTTTTAATAGTTTGCTACTGTAGATCGTCACTGTAAATTTTCTTATTATTATTCTCTGGTTTTAGCACTAAACTGTTTTTTTTTTGAGACAGCTGAAAAGAAATATATTTTATTTCATTTCTAAGTTAAAGATACATTGAAAATTGCTCAACTGGGTCGATCTGATCTTGCTTTTCTGTTCACCTTTTTCATTATGTACTGGAATAGAACAACCCAGGATATATTCTAACATTTAAGTCTGTCTGGCTATTAAAATGCCAGAAGAAATGAAAGAGAAAGCATGAAAGAAAGGCACAATACTGATTTTTCTCAAATACAGTGCCTCCCCTGCTAAGTCAACATAAGGAAGGTATTGCAACATGTAAGGCCATATGACTGTGCTATTGAAGGACTGTATCATTTGCACTCAGGTGTCTTTTTGTGAACCATTCACTCATAGGATGCATTTCAGAAATGACAGCTGCAAAACGTAAAGCAGCCTTGGCTTACCTGATAATGATGGTAATATAGTGATCCATTAGATAAAGCATATAGCAGGAAGGGCTAATTACTGTTGGGGTTCAGGAATTGTTTGACTAAGTTTCTGTATTCTTGAATTACATAATCAAAATATCTTTAGAAGAGCTTGTCTGTATCTGGATTGTTCTCTTAATTTTTATTCCAAAGCTTCAACTAACCTAGTTTATATCTAGAAACTTTTGCTAGTATCTTAATGTTGATTGTGAGTGTGAACTTTGTTTCAGTGTTTATATATTCACAGAAAGTAGTGCAGACAGCTATCAGTGAAAAAGCTTCTTTGATAGTAGTCTATTGTGTTCAGTGAACAGTAATAGATAAACTAGCAAAAGCACTGATATGCTGATATAGCTGTATTGACAAATTTTTCTGCATAGACCCATTTATATCTACACTTTGATGTTGGATATTAGCAAGTCAAAAATCATAAACTATTTCCAAATTATAGTATTTGTTAAAAAAGTATTTTTTTAAAAAAACATTTGTTAAAGACCATTGTTGCCATTTTCTGTGAGTGTTGTTATAAAGAAAGTGTCTCATGTAGGAGAAAATTATTGATTCTAGGCACTTGTAATGAAAAGTAGAGAGCATTTAGGACCATTAGTAATTAACTTGACTCCATCCCAGTCATCTAGCAGCTGTTTTAGCTAATTTTTTGGTGATTTTTATCTAAGCACAATTATCACAATACTGAGAAAACTTGTAGGCAAACTGAACAGAATGAAATGGTACGATGCATTAGTCATGTAGGGCTTAGTTGAACACTTTAATAGCTAGAAAATTAAGATGTCTTTTCTTCATCAGGTCACATTGGCTTTAGTTGAAGTTTCAGACTAGTCATATAGACTCTGACATATTTCTGTATCTCCGAGTATAGGTTCTACCATCTGAGGATTAGTTCCAGTACCTGCTGGAACTGTAACCTTCTTTTACCTGGTGTAATTCCAAGCATGCTAGTAATTCAATTAGCAAGAGTATGGGGCAAAGATTTTTTACATTTTTGCATTGTTTCTTTTGAGATGTCCATTGTGCGATTTGCTGCAGGCTGTCATTTTTGTCTGCCATCCAATGTATGTTGGCAAGAGGGTTGTGTACTAGTCTTTGTGTCTGGTCACAGAAAAAAATTCATGCGTCTCAGCCAGACCATTTTGTTATTCCTTTAGAATTAAAAGCATATGAAACAGATGCAGCTTAATAAGTTTTTTGGTTTTTGTTTTTTTTTTTTTTTATAAATAACATTTAAATAACTTAGAACAATAAAGTTCAAATACAACTTAAAATAAAGTTTAATGCTGTAACAACAGAAGAAGCATGTATAAGGATGGAAAAACAATATTGAAAGCTGTATGCCCTAACAGGAATTATACAAAAGATAGGATATGTTACATAAAAAACCTTAATATGTCTGAATTTTTGCTTCATCACTATATAAAATGTTAATTTGTGAAAAGTGAGATGAAGTACATTATTTATTCCTATTTTTATTTTACATACACTATTTGAAACATCTCTTAGAGCAGCATTAGGTATTTGTTTCATTAATAGATAGGAACATTTTGTAGTAGAGTAAACTTAATTTTTCCAAACTAACTCTTTTATCTGAATACAAACAATAAACATTTACAAGATTATATTTTTTTTTTCTGATCATATAGTTTATGTATAGGATATCAGTTTCTCAGGGGAAGTATTTAAAATACTGCTCAGCCTCCACATTTACTATTGACTTGATAATCTGACAACTCATTCCAGCAGCCTTAAAGTCTGACATATTTTACACAACATTATCATCTGCTTATTATTATTATAGCAGCCATATTTAAGAAGCAGATAGGATTTTTTAAATAAAATATTATCAGATAATCAAGTAATGACTTATTCTTCAGGGTAAATTAATTTAAGAAACTACCCAGTTACAATGACTAAGATAATGATTGTACAACTCTTTAGAATTTTTTACAACTTTTAGTTAGTAAATCTGGTTTTGTGTATATTTTCAAATCTTTTTCATGTAGTCTCTTAAAAATAAACATAAATGCGCAAGTCCAGCTTGTTCAGTTTCTCAGTAGTATTCCAGCCTCTCTTGATATCTTGTCAAATAGTCTTCTTAAAAATAATCTTCCTGCTGGAACTAGTTCTTTATAGATCATTTGTGATTAGGATATTGCCAGAGGAAGAAAGTGGGATGCTCTATGTTCTTTCTTTGTTTTTTTACCTTTCATGGGGACCCCTTTGTGGTTTAATGTAACAAACATCTCCTTTCCTTTGTGTGTCCATTTTGCAGAAGCATATGTATTATAATGATTTTCTTCAATCAGTTCTATGAAGTTGCAGTCCTCATTGCATACTTTCTGTTGAGAGTAAATAATAAAATAGAGTAAAATAAGTGCAAGTGTTCTTTTAAATACTTAGATTAGGGAAGATGGGAGAAGAATATGCATTATAAACCCCATATAATATTATTAATATTTTTAAGGAATAAATTGGACTTTTGAAATCTGAGTATTGAATATTTTAGTTTTGTCTATTCCCCCTTAGTATTCCACATTTTTAAAAGGTATATAAACTCTAATCACTGAATTTATTAAATGGACTTAAAAGTCTACTATGGGATGTATGGGATAAGTACAGGATATATTTTAATTTGTTAGGAATCTATGTTATACAAACTATACAGATGCTACATCTAAAAATACGTATCTTTAAGATTGTATGTGATGATTGTACACACAAGAGAAGTTTGCATCCATACCTTTCCATAGAGTCTTCCCGATTTGTTCATTGCCAGAAAGTATTCACTTTCCACTCCTTTGATTGCCACTATTCCAACTGCCACTGTTCGGATTTCTAGAATACCTGCAAAGGCACACAGTAAGGGCTGTAAAATGGTTGTTTGTTCTCCTGTCAACTTAGAAGGTTTAGTTGAACTAATATTCTGTAATACTTCTGTGTTTATTGAAAATCTGCAGCAATCATTCTTAAAAAACAGAAAAATTATGTATTTATACATGTGAAGAAAGGGCTAGACTTTAAAAATCATCTGTATGTGATCATGTCTGCACACAGCCCCTTAAAAAATTGTATGGTGATAATTTTTAAGTCTATACTGAAGTTGCTATGTTAGTACAAGTAACTTTTCTGTTTTCAAAGGATCAGCATATCTTAGAATTTATCAGGCTCAGGATTTAATTTGGAAGAATTATATACATAGCCATCAAGGTTCGCAGAATCTGTGTAAAGCCTTGATTTTGAAGGCTTGTGTAGCAGTATCATCTTCTTGAAAGAGTGTTAGAACTTGCGAGTGATAGAAAACAGACCACAGTGTCTTAAATAAGATAAAGTATTTGCTTGACCTTTGTGTGCTTTTATGACTGATTGGAGCTGTAAAGATACGTGTATTTGAAAATCATTAAAAGCTGCTCTGAGAACTTATTTATTCAAAACCAGAAAACACTTAGAGTTGTTTTCTATAATTACTTTGTTTTCATCTCACTGATATATATCTGCAATAGCTTTCTGTAGTTGCTATGATACATTTAAATTATCTGCAACATAAAAAATATTCTCATGTTAATAAAAAAACCACTGAGTAAAGGCAGGAGGATGGTGCGAGTTATTAAGGAACACCAGATTGTTTTCAAGCTTAAATATTATTGGTTTTAAGTAATATTTTAGAGTTATACTTCTGAGTTGGAGCAGTTTTCTTCCATATTGAGTCACCTACAGAACTGTGTGTGGCAGCATCTGTACTGTGACTTGTTCTGCAAAATGGGGTCTTTCAAAGCCAGCCAACTCTAGGCAAATTCCAATAGCTAAGCATGGGGGAGACAAGTGAAGGAGGGGGAGAGAGAGGCTTGTGTTAGATTGTCACCTGAAAGATGACCTTCCTCTTGAACAAAACATTTCCTTCTTTTCCTCTTTCAAGTTTGTATTGACTCTTCACAGCCACCACACATGATAATTGTTTTTCATTAATTAGTTTTTTTAGAAAGGCATTAAATATCTATGGTATTTCTCCTTCCCTATACTTTTTTTAATATCCTGATGTCCTTTGCTTTCTTCACTGTTCTCTTTTGCTTTCTTCCCTGATATTACTGATGTATCCATCCTAGCCTGTATTGCTTACTTTTTTCTTCCTATTTTCTCTACCAGTAGATCAGTTACCTCTTCTCATGGTACGTGCCCTGCTGGGCGTTCATCTCTGAGCACTTACACTTCTGTACTTCTCTATAATGCTAAGCCAACTTTACTTAAAGCTTTTAGAATTCTCTGACAAGTTCCACTCTGCTGCAGGCCTAGCAACAATTCTTACAAAGGGTAATTTCTAACTGAAACTTACAAAAATTTTATTAACTTTCATTTAAATTTCACTTTAGAAAAACCACAGTGAGTCTGAAAAACAGATGAACATCTGCATCTAGCCAAACAAAGAACATAACAGTGGAAGGGATCTCTGGGTCATCAAGTCCAGTGCTCTGCTAGCCTGGGAATTGCATCAGATAATTCTCTTTTCATAAACTTTGCCAATACTAAATTGGAGTTGTTATTTCTTTGCCCCCAGTGTTTCCGCCAAAGGCTGTTCCAGAGTTTGATTTATTTTAATGGCTAGAGACTCTGTAGTAATTTGCAATCTGCATTTTTTCAGCGACAGCTTATATCCATTTGTTCTTTTGCCTGTGCTGGCCATTAACTTAAGGAGAGGGTTTTTTTTTAAATCTGTGTTTGAGTTTTCTATTTATACAGAATTTAAAAAATGAAAGATTCAAAATGACTTTTTAAAACAAGTCATGCTAATAGGAATTGAGATTTCCTTGAGTAAGCTGATGTTGGCTGAAGTTACAGTAACTACTACTTTTAAAGAGGAAATGCCGAAAGCTTTTGTCCAAGGCAATATTATTATTAGAATTTTTACATTATTTTTCAGCTTGGGGTTTTTTTTGAAGTAGATGGTGACATTCATACTAACTTGTAGGAATTATTTTACATGTGATAGATTTATAATAATAATTTATAATTCTAATTTATACTAATATTCAGATCTTTACATGGTTTTTCATCTTATTTGTTAAAATCCCATTATGCATAAAAAGCAATGCATTTTAATTAAAGACAGATAATTGGAGATTCATAGACTGTTATGCATATTCGGTACTATTTGCTATATTATTATGTGCTTTTCATGATTTTAAGCCATTATGTACCCCCAGAATTAGGGCTAGCTCTCACATAAATAACATTTGACACCCTGACTCAGAGGTGATATGAAATCCAAAGAATATTTTAGGTCTTTGAATGGCACTTTTCTAAACATACTGTGTCTGTGCATCTCTCCATAAAGTTTAGTGAGGGAACACCACATAAACTCTCCAATAACTATGTCACATTAATAATGTTGTATTAGCAATGTTAAAGAGGAAGAAAAAAGACCACAGAGAGTTCAGTGGAAATAGAACTTGTGTATTCTTTATTCCCTGCTCAGAACATGTCTATCTCAGAATTAAATGGCCTATCATAGACTGCATGTGCTGGTTTTTCTATTCCCAGTTCTAGATCGTGTCTCATCTGTTCTGAAGTGTCTTAACGTATCCCTGAAAGAGAAACAAAGCATGAATTTTCCCCTTTTCAGCAAAGCATTTATGTAATTTTGGTCTCTGAGGCAGCATCTCACATGTACTTTTGTATTTGATGTGCAAGTGATTCATCACTGAGTTTCTCTATTTTAAGGCATATACACAAGTTCCTTTAAGCAATAAGACAGCATACTGTAAGCTCCCTTTTCTTTTTCTGGAGGCTGTTCGTCAGTAATTCTTCTTTATTTTAATTTCAGAAATGTATGTTTGCTGCAATTCATTACATATTTTTTTCTTTAAATGAAATAAATTACATAGGAAATGGAAACACGATTTTTAGCAAACCGGGGAAATTAAGACTTTACCGTGTAGTTGGAACTGTGATAGCTGATTTTAGCCACAAATTGGATTTATGATATTTCAGTATATAGTCTTTTGTATGGAACTCACTTGTTAGTACATATATGAATTTAAAATTTCTTCCTTTATGTACAGAACCTATGGAAAGAGACTATTAAGGTTGAGAAGTCATACACTGAAAGTTTATTAGTTTATCAGTGTCAGCATTGCAGTTGTATCACATGCTTACATTTGGTATCCAATATCAGAGGCCTCTCACAGACCAGGAAGAATGATTTTTGAGTAGTATTCAATTTAATACAGAGATTTCGGTACTTTAACTGTTTTACAAGGTGCTTCTGAACATAGAAGATTTATAAGGTGAACAGCTTTTTCCTGCACACCTATTATGCGCTGCTTAATTCTCAAAGCACAAGTTCTTTGATGAACTAGTTAATGGAATCTTTAACACTTATAAACTACATAATCTTACTGTGAAAACATCTAAACTACTTTTCTATTTTTTTAATACTCAGCTTGATATACAAAAACTCAACACAAACTTTGAGATTAAAGAGACGTGTTGATAATGGAAATCACTGTCTCTTCCAATCATAATTTATAACATATTTAAATATAAAAATGAGGTTTTATATTATACTTGCAGCACCAAAGCAGGAAATTCCTAAAGGATATACCAAAAAAATTAAATAATAAATCCATAAAATAGAGAAAGTAAGTTGTATTTTTCCCTCTTTGTATCATTTCCTTTCAGTATCTCTATTAAATCAAGATATCACATTATGTTACACTATATGACATTATAGTCATATTGGTCCGTCTTTATTTTGTATGTGTTCCTGGTACTCAATTGCTGTAAGAGAAATTACATAATGGTAAACAGACATTAGGATGTGTTGTTGCAGATGGGAACCTAATCCATCAGTAGGTGTCAAGAGGTGATAAAACTGTTCAACCAAAATTTTGGCCAACTGCAGATATTTCCTGTTTCTTCTATACTTTCTGTAATCATCTGATACTGACGATTCTTGCCAACAGGAAGCTGGGCTAAATTAAATTTGGATCTGAGCTGATATGGTTATCCTTATGCTCTTAGTGTATATGGTTTGTTACACAGTTGTGACAGTTGCATTCAGCCATGTCTGTGAATGTCGTCTTTTTAGTTAGTTTGGTTTTGGTTGTTTGTTTTTTGTTTTTTTTTAAAAAACCTCTTATTTTTTCTCTTCTCTTTCATTTTGAAATTCTGCATCACTGCAATGTCTTTAATAACACTAGCCAGGAACAACATTTGGTGTACTGGAAAGTAACCCAATAATCTCATTTTTCTATAAATGCAGGAAGAGCTTTGCTTCTGAGTAATTGGTGGTATTAAAATCAACAACAAAAGAGTAATTTACTCTAAAGATTAGCTTTATAAGGATGGTAACCTGATTTAAGCAAAACTCACCAAAGCTAAAGAATGTCTTTTCTAGTATACCATTTTTGACTGCATTTAAGACATGAACTGAATTAAAATGTACTAGTTTCGTTACTCCTCTACTGTGAACCTAAGTGTACCTGAGCTTCAGTGTTCATGCTAATTCTTGTTAGCTGGTTCACTGGAAGGAGGTAAATCTCTATATCCATAGAAAAATGGTAATAGAAGTAAACGTACTATGTTGTGTTATGTTTGTAGGCTATTTTATACATAAAGGCAAAAATTCTGTCCTCATTAAAGTGAATAGTAAGATTTCATCTAACTCAGTAGAGCCAGGATTTTATCCCTATGGTATTTCCTTCAGTGAGGCAGGAGAGGTATATTAAGCTAAAATCTTTTCAGAAAAAAACCCACACAGAAATAGAGAAAAATGCTGAACGGGCACACATGTGAGATTTGTCTTTGCCAGTTTCTAAGTGTTAGTTTATGTAGCACCAGATACTTCAGAGAAATGATAAAGAACTAAAATCTACAGTCAGAAATTCCACTAAGGAAAGCCTCTTCTCCTCAGTCTAATACTATACCATTCCTTGTCTTATATTAGCAAGTCCATTCTTTTGTGCTTCCTTTTGAAGTAGAAAGTTCTAATCCTTTCAATATCTATTCATGAAAAGGAAAAAGTCACCAAGCTAGGATGGGAAAAAGAAATTTCTTATATGTAGATTGTTTCATTTAAATACTCTTTTAATACTCTAATAACCAAAATTACTTTAAAGACATGCTTAAATTGATAAGATGTTGATGATGAGAAGTTCAGAAGGCCAAACTTCAACAAGGTCTTAAATATCCTTGGTTTAAAAATGAAAATGTAAACTATGTTTTTCAGTTACTTTATCTAAAGCATCCACATAAAATTTCAGAAGAGGTTTAAGAGAAGACTTGAATATACCACAAAGTAACTGGAAAAGAAATTGGATTAAAGCCAGAAAGTGAAAAAAAAAAAAACCAACCTGAAAATGGGCATACAAAATTGAAAACAACTGTAATTTCTATAAAATCAGCATGAAATTCCAAACAATTTTATATGGTTGCATGGTCAGTGTATCAAATGTAGCTTAGAATTCCTGTAGTGAATAAAGTTTCCTACAGAGCTGAAATTCTGTCCGGTGTACGTAAAAGACACTCAGCTGAGATGGGCTATAGTTTCTCATTAGAAGATGACGACTATGGATGCTGGCAGCAGTCTTTTTAACCACTTGGTTCAAATTAAATAACAGACAGTTGATATAAAATCCAGTAGAAAAATACCAAAGAAACAAAACAACCCTTTAGGTTGACACAACAGTTTCAGTGGGTGAAATATATATCAGTTTTTGGAGACAATTTACATAATAAATGAGATGAGTTTCCTGGCATTCTGGTCTAGAATGACAGTTGCTCAGTACTTTACAAGTAGACACTTTTATGTCTGGACTTATTCTGTAACTGTGGCCTGGAAGACAGGACAGTACTTCAGGCTCGAAATTTATGTAGAAAAATTGTCATTTAGCTACATCATTGATATAAAATTGAGCATTCTCATGTGAGATAATTCTTTCCTGGCAAGTGGTATTTGATAATTTTGTTTTTAATCACCTGATATTAAGTATCTTTTTCTGATTTAATTAATATTTTGCATTAACAATTTTCATCTTCTTTTTATTTATTAAACTTTTTTTGCTTTTACAACACAATAATACTGTGACATTTTATTTGTTTTAACAAACCTTTGCTTTTATTGCTATACAATCTGTTTACAGATTATATTAAACTGATTTCTAACTGTATGCAGCCATAGCTGAATAGGCAGAGTTTCTTTGTGTTTGCCCCGATATCCTCAGATAACAATATCCTATCTATAACAAAGTAGTGAGACCCTTGTGATTTAGCAAAATTGGGGCATTTTGTCTTTAATCATTTTGCAGGCAAGAGGCTGAAAGAGCAATTGCAATTCTTGCTTCTAAGAGCTGTAAGGAAACCAGTAAGTGCAGTACATTACTGAAGATCCAGCAGGTGGTAACAACCTGTCCAATGGGTCTTTGGAAGAGAAGAGAGAGTGGAACCACTGGGCTAGCGATCTTCTCACATGCTAGGAAACTGCCCCAATGTGTCAGGTAATAAGACTGCTCAGAAAGATTTTGGAAGAGGTTTTAAAGTACACATTGTGTTCAGTCCCTCATCAGCTGGCTCTTTTTCCAAACATTTCATACATTGCCAACATCCCCTCAATATCTATCACATAATGTTTCTGGTCACTGCTCCTCGATTTGTTAGTATCAGAGTTTCTGTAGACATGAATTAAAAGAGAAATTTTGGCATCCATTATATTTTTCAGCAAGGCTGACAGCAATTTCATCCCAGTATTTTTCTGTTCTGTCAGGTACACGTGTTATAAGAAAATGTTTAAGGGTAAGATGAAAACTGCTAAGAAGACTTCTGTAGTCTTCTAAATGCTGGGAAGAAAGGAAGAGGAAGAAAAAAAGGAGAAGTATGGTTTTTAAGGAAAGAAAAGTAAAAGCAAATGTCCAGAAGCTAGTTGATATTTTACATTCTTATTTCCTTTTAAAACAATAGCTAACATAATATATCTAATGCTGATTTTAAAAATATTCTAAATTATTTACAATACCAAATTTTGTATGATATTTACAGCACTTTATTTCTCGTGGGCTCTCTGTGCACTGAAATTGAAAAAAACAGTCTGCTGCTGATTTTTAAGGGTAGGGAGGCTGGCACTGACAGTTAAGCACTTGTGAGGAACGTGTTTGTGAAACACCCTTTCCAAGGCAGACTTGTCTCATCGTAGAGTATGTGGAATCTCAAATAGGGAAAGAGGGGGCAGAAAAGACTTGGATGGAAAATAAGTCAAAACAAAATGAAACTTCTAAATTTCATTAACTTGTGTTTCTAATTAATTAAATTTGGAGGACATATTTATGAATTCAAGTGACCTTTGCAGATGATTCAAGGCCAAGAAAAATGCTCTTGTCATTGCTTACAAGACAGTGTTTAATGGTATTTAATGTAATTTGTTCTTTTGTTCTGGGATTTAATAAGTTAATGTTTGTGCCTCTTAAAGCAAGAAAATACAAATTACAATCGTCAATCATACAGTATTCTGGAAAACTTTCATAGTGTTATTAGTGCATGCATGTATTTGTGAGCCAGCACAGTAAATACATTCATTAGCTGGCTTATTACACTTGAAATGTTTTTCCAGAGGAGTCTATCAGTATTTGCTTTCTGAAAGTAAATTAATACTTTCATTGGTTAGTTTTGTAAGTCACTGGTTTCAGGAAACATTACCCCTCTCTATCTCTTTTTAAAGAATAGCGTGTATATTGTGAAGTATTTGTTTGTGCTTAAGTTATTTTGATTCTTAATAATATTTTTTAATGGACACGTCCTAAAGTTCATTTTTAGGTAGAGCAATATGTGTGCTCATTGTCTCTCAAATATAAAATCTAATGGTAAAAAATTTACTGCAAAGAAAGGTACTAATTTAAAAGATATTATATTATGATTTAATTCCTTTTTTACCCTTCCCCATTACTAAATTACAGTTGATAGAAAGTAGAATTTGCATTTGTAGTTTGTACTTTTCTTATCAAGAGAGTGAAAGAGTTTCCCAGATGGTACCTCATAGAACTTATGTTCATAAGCTTTGTAAGTAGAAATATACAAGTATATGGTTGTATGTTATAATGGCTTTCAAAGCAGAGATGGGATTGTCTCCACCCCAGAAATTTTCTGTCTATGGACATGATTTTAATAAACAGTTAATTACGGTAACGGAAAACAAGTTGGTACATACATTCACTATCACTTTCTTTTTTTAACTGTCATATATTTCTTTCTCCTTGTGATGCTCAGAATTTGGATTTATGGCATAAACACATATAAAATATATTGTTATTTACAGTGTGGACCAATATGAAAGGCTAAAAAAGCTTTTATTTAGAAGCTTTTTGCTGTATCTATGCATGCATTTGCTGTGCATGTGTAGACTATCTGAAGCACTCTAGATATGAATATGACTGTAAAAATGATCTGCACATAAACAATGGATCTGTCAAGGATTTTTGGTAGAACAGTTGAAGCTACTGCTTCAGTGAGGTGCCAGACATCTGGATATCATGGACAAATATTCAAAGCACTCAAAACTCCTGGTTTTGTCCAGTGTGTAATTTCCAAGCAGAAAAAATTGTAGTTGTCTGAGGAAACATGATTAACAATAGAGAGATATTCCTTGAGGACTTGATGCAGCATATTTTTCAAGCATCCTCAAGTAGCAGAATTTGCTTATAAGATTTAGTCTGTGTGCAGAACACGTTTGATTAAGCATAGGTAGCTGATGTTTAATCACCTTCTTGCAATTCATTGGCAGAAAAACAGTAAGCATACTGTATTAAAAAAAATCAACTAACTGCTAAACAAAAGTCCATCAAAGTATTTTTTGTACTTCAGTGGATTTTCATTTATTTTTCATTTATTGATCATTTAAACATTTCTTACTTGACATTACATTATCCATAGATTTCTCCACTGTTTGCCAATCCTACGAACTGATTAATACATGCATTGCTAGATAGAACAGCTTTATAATAAACTGTTGTCCTGGTGGTATTCAACAGTCGACAGATAAGTTAGTTATGGAATTTGAGCCATGTCAAGGTTTCTGAAACAAACTGCTAACTTGATAACTCTGTGAAGACAGTATAAAGAAACGCAAGATGATAACTAACCAGAAGAGAGAAGATACGACAGAGAACTAAAATGACTGTTTAGAAGTGCTGTTATTTTACTTACAAGATCTGTTCTTTGCATGTGTACTTGGACTTGTGGGTGTTTACCTTTATGACAGAAAAGGAAGGAGTAAGCCGCATTCCACCCTTAAGCCTGCATTGTTCAAAGTATTTACACACGTTTCACATGCATCATTAAATGTATTATCTGGCCTTCTGAATATGTATTACTGGGACAACATCATGAAAAGAAGAGTCTGGTTTGAACTTCCAGATTGATGTTTAGGAAATACACCTTCCTTTTTACTTACAAGCTTACCACATTTGATCTGCAGTAGGAAATTTTAAAAGCCATAATACCTTTTCAAGTTATTTTTCAAAGTGAATAAATGTAAAGCAGTGCTTATCAGTTTACAACACCCAGTGAAGCCTACCTCCACTAATTACTGTAGTGAGGGTTTCAGTGACCATTTTGCAATGAATTACTGCTGAGGAGAAATAGCTTAGAATTTCCAAGTATTTTTCCTTATTGTACAACCATTTTGGCCTCAGTTTTATATTAACTCTCTGCTGATATTGATGAGTTAGATAGTTTTGTAAATCAAATGCTTCATTCTTCATTGAAAATGGTAGTGTAATAGGAATTGGTCTAGGATATTCTGACTCTAAATTGCCTTCTCTCCTGTGTATGTCTCTTTGGAACATGAGCACTTTGGACCACTGTCTTTCCCATATTTCTCTTGATTTGAACTTCAAAACCAGAAGGATGTGACATTTTTCACTGAAGTAGATTGTAAAACTATGGAACTTTCTAGTTTAGAGGTCTGACTTGTGAATAGCAATATAGAGTAATGACTGAATAATACTGCCCCAGGCAGTCATTCACTTGTGAATTTCTCATTAAGCTTATTAGAACCCTTCACTTTGCTGATCTCCACTGTGCATTTCATATAAATATTTTCTTGATCCGCCTCTTATACAGCATGTAGGCATTTCTCATTTTTGCAGGAAACTACATTTCCCTCCAATAAAAATAGCCTTGGAGCTAAACATATGGTTATAATGAAAACTAATATTATTTTTCAGAACTAATAGTGTCATGTAAAATCCAAGTCTTAATCCTCAGTCTGAAGAAGTGCTCTCTTATTACAGCATTAATAATTTACTGATATTAAAAATGGAAAAAAAGCATGGAATGACTATTTACAAAATATAATTATTTCCAAGCGGTAAGAAAATTAATGATTTAATAGTTTAGAGCTAAACTTGTCCAACAAACACTTTCCCTACAGCTCAGATGAAAGATATTTCTAGTATTTAAATCTTCTGTGCCATCTTCACTAGAATAAATTGTGTTTTCAAGCTTTGCAGACTTCCAGCATCTAGCTTCAAAATAGCAAAAGTAAATGTAAAACGCTGCTAATTAACCTTTTCACAGCAAAATAAGATACATCCATTTAGTGGTACAAAACTTCCCAAATTTAGAGTTTCAGTGCCTACGGCCATTTTGATTACCTGAAACTTGGAAAATTCTACATAGGACCAGAGCCTCCTGTGTCTCCTAGTTCTTTCATAATGCAAAAGTCTTTAAATATATTAATTTGTTCTTTGATATTTGTTACTACACTATTTTGTGTTTTGATCTAGTAAAGAGCTGGTGTTTTGGTGTCTTGCCCCAGCACCATGGCTGATTAAATTTCCTTCCCCCTTTCCTGGGTAGAATTAGCGATCATAGTTGACATAAAATTAGTCATGTCATTTCTATGGAAGGCTTTGTCTTCTGTTTTTCTAAGGAAAACAGGAGTGCATATTCACATACCTTTTCTGTGTATAAGAAATTGGCTGATTCATTATCTGAACTGTGTTCTGAAGAACTTCAGTTCCAGGTGCATTTCATGTGCTATTATGGCTTATCACCTGTATAAACTGACTGCAGGCAGTTGCAAAGATGGCATAAATATAACACGGCACTGTGTGCCAGACTTAATGGGGGCAAAAATACATCTAAGGCAGAACCTGTTCTTTTCTATATGAGGTATTCCCTCACCCTCAAGGTCTAGCTGTTTTGTTCTGCATATTGTACTGTCTCCAGCCATTCCTGTGGCAGCTTCTCTGGTCCCTGAAACAGGCTTGACAGAAGGAATAGCAGAGCCGTATTCTGGGGACAAACTGAACCTACGAACTGCCTTCCTGTTCTTTCAGGGTAATTTAGAATTACACATTGTTGACAAACATTACTAAAAGGTATTGTTAAATGCTCATAGAATGATCATAATTACATTCTCAGTGCTGAAAACTGTATTATCAGTTTAAATATAAAGTAAAATGCATTTTTAATAGTGAAAATGTTCCCAGATGTAGCTATTAACCCTATTTATTATTTAAAATAAGTAAAACTCAGAAAGTAGATGCATAAGAAAGAAGGTGGCTGCAGTATTCCAGAGCTTGAATGTATACTTAAGGGCCTCTGGCATAGGAGCAAATAGTTTTAAGTACTTTGAAATTTTGGACAGTAAAATTTTGTTTCACACAGTTAAGAGAGCATTTTGTTCATGAACACTGCAATCCCTATTGCAAGAGATAGACATGTTTTCCCTCTCTAAGTAGTTACGTAAAATGTAGGGCAAGCACTACCCAACTGAATATGCTTTAGTTCAATTTCCAAATCAGATCCGCTACTTGGTGCAGGAACAGTTGAAGGCAGACATCTAAATATACCAGTTACAGCATCTACAAGAACACAAGCAGGCAGGACGTAATTCCTTTCAAGGTACAAAATGCAAGAAGCTGCTAAGAGAATCATACTAACCCCTTGCTGCACCACGGAGTGGGAATTGATAGAAACCATCTGGCTCACTCTTTCTGCCTTCAAAACACTACTGGACATATATTTATATGATATGGTCTTTCAAATTGTTCTGGTTTGCTGCCGACAAATAATTTAGATTTAGTTAAACTTTCAAAATCTGTATTAGACCAAACACTGAAATGTAAATTCATAGAAGGAGAAAATTAAAAACCCCTCAAAATCAAACCCAATCTAATTATTTAATCCAATTCTGATAAATAAATTAGGATTTTTTTTTACCTGATGTTTTTCATGTCTTGCTCAGTATATGGATCAAAATGTGTGTCAATTATCTAACAATCTTTTTTTTTTAATGTCTTAATAATTCCTTGTCTTAATTTTGCCTAATGTCATTAATTTATTTCTAGTTACACACTGTTTTTACCAGACTAAAAATTTTGTCCAAGATGAAAGCCTGACTTTAGGGAAATCAGTAGAATATTTGCCATTACACACAGGCAGCACTTTGAAACCTCTCTCTTTGTTTACATGATCAGGTATTTATAAATGTGTTACTGTCATCCGGTTAATCTTTAGTTCTCTTCTAGCTTTACAATTCCATATCAAAACTGAGAAAAACAGCAGCATCAGCAGCAGTGGAGAAAATTTTTCCTCTGATTCAGGACCAATTGCTATTACTAGAGCAAATATACTATGGGAACTGTAGCCAAATTTCTCTTTTATTTTGTATTTATTTCTGTGATTTTTGATCTGCCTTTTTTAATTCAGCTGAATTATCCAGTTTGAAAATCAGGGGGAGTTTTTCAGTTTTGACTTCAAATGCTAGGATGTAGGGGAGGTCGGGTGTTAATGATTTTGAGTTTGATGATACAAATTTTCGTGCACACAGTTTTGCCCATGTGCATAATATCAGAAAGTCAGTGAGAAAACTATTGCAACTAGTGTCATGTAAATCTTTTCTAGAGTCCACAGATTTTCTGTGCTTTCCTTTTCTCAAGTGTTACATAGAAATAGTGTCCTAGCTTTTTAGTGAAAGCTACTTGTACCCTAAAAGTAGAAAGAAGGAGTCTAGAACTAAGGGATGCACACATTCCAGTGTGTTGTGTTAGAATAGTATGATGTTATCTTCTGAAGAGAAGTTATCAGTCATAGCTAAAATGTAAAAAGTCATGGAATAAAGATAACAGTACTGAACAGTTAACAGAGCATAGGATTAGCCAAATTATGTGAAAAGTTTCTTAAACTTTTTTAACTTTAACACATTTTTATTATTTGTCATTGGTTTGTACACAACCCAGTTTCCTATTGCTTTTGTTCTAATTTTTATATCCCCATGTGTGAGTCAGTGCAGTTATGTTTATTTCAATTAAGTTATCATTGTTTATATCAGATAAAGGTATGTAAAGGGGACATATAAAAGGGAAACTATAAAGTTAGAAAGCTGCTTTGGGTTGTTATCCACTGTTCTTCTGCATTATCACCAATAACCCCAACTACAAGCTAGTTTAAAAGGAGGATTTTCATATATATCTAATGCTGCTCAAGTCCACCTTTAGTTACTGAAACATTCTTAAAAACCTAGCCTTTAGTGACTTAGAAGATCCAGTCTCTTAAAAAGATTCTTTAAACATTTTGACAGAAATTGTGCTAAAACAATTAAATTTAAAAACAGTAATAAAATCAGTATGCCATAACAGTCATCTCTCAATTAACCAGAGGCAAGTATTTACAATGTGATAGAAACTACTATACTTTCTCTAACAACTAAGGAAAGTTTCCTGTGGCCCCGAACTGCATAAGGAAGGACACAAGGTCTCCTGTGCCTGTCAACTGCAGTAGATAGTTTTCTTGGCTGTCAGAGCACACAGGTACTACTAAATCACTACATGGTGACTGTTTATAATGAAGTTATCTGTGACCAGTCTGTTAAAGGATTTAATATCTTAAATTCAGATCCATCCTGGCAGCCATATTATATATTGGCAGAATTCCAGATTTCTATCTCTGACAATAATCGAACAACCTGTTTGATAGACTGCAGTGCAGTGCACTGGCATAAGCATAAAGACATACTTTTCTCTTGATCTTGAGACAAATGGAAGATTTCATACCACTCAAGCATTTGATAACAGCTTCAGACAGGGGCCTTTGGGAATGCTTCACTTTTCGATTTCTTTGCTACAATTCACGTAATTCTTATTTTGCTTTTATATGTATTGGTGACCTGAAGTTTTGATGAGCTCTATAGAAGTAATACATAAGCAGTCTGTAGCAGAAGATATGGACCCCCTTAAAATCTGGAAAACAGCTGGTCTATGATTCGTAGATGTTTGAAAACATGTATTTCAGCTAATGGGCTTAAACAAGGACCTTGTTCAAGCAGAGAAGAGTAAACTGTTCTCTGTTAAGGAAGCAGAGTAACATGGTAGAGATTTCTTCCATAGGTTCATAGAGCTAGAGGACTCAGATAAAGGTTAATGGGGTTTTAATATTAGACTACGGGCTGGGCAGCAGAAGCTATATGTGCAAATAAAGGGTTTGCAGCTCTTACATTTCTATTTTGTGGAGGATTTGAATTAAGCTTGTATAATTTTGTGTTTGGCAGACTCAGCATGCAGGCCTTTTTTTGATTCTGCATTGTATTTATGATCATTTCTATTCCTTATGGTACTGTTCTCTCCTAGTATTTGTAACATAAAAGTAAAAGAAAAGTTACTGTGTAACACTAAACTATTTTAGAGCTGCCTTGAAGACCGTAAAGTTACAACAGCACAGAGCTTGGCTGTTCCCATAATGGTATGTTCTAAAATATATACAAAAAACCTGTTCTTGGTAAAGAATTTGCTATGCTTTTTGCTCTGACTGAAACAATTATGGCTATTCCAAGCACTTAAAGTGGTGAAGAAACCTTTTCTTTCTTTGCGTAAAATATTCATGACTTCAGCTGTATTGCAAAAAGGAGCTGGAGAAAAAGTACCAAAGTTGATTGAAAAGACGATTGTTTTTTACCATACAAAACAAAACAAAGTACTTTTCTTGTTCTTAACTTGGTCTTTTAGTGCCACAGTAATTCCTCTATGACTATCAATGTATTCTTGATTCATATGTGAATGCAAACGTTATATGGTAGAAAAAAGTTTACAAAAGTAGATTATATTTCTACTATTAAATATATATTCAGTATAAATAATGAAATCAGTTTCTACTCAGTATAGAAATGTGGATCTGTGGTTTTAATATAGCTCCAAAAAACTTAGAGTAAACTTCCATTTATCTCTTTCATAGAGCAATATAAATTTGCAAATGTATTTGAAAAGTAATAGCTAACTATTTTTCAAGTTGAATATCCTAAATTGGGTATATTCTGGTGTATTGTGCTCTTAAGCCTGTATCTTGAGTAGAATAAATAGACATAGCAACATTACTCCTAGATAGATGTTGGTAAGATACAGAAAAGTCATTCTGACTTGAAAGTCAGGAAGAGATTAATGCTGGAACAGGAATTTCATTTTTCTTTATGCCCAGTCTGTATTACCAATGTTATGAAACCATATCTTAAAGTAAAAGCACATGGATTTGCAGAAGCAATAGTTACTATTTGGCATCTTTTTAAATTAACTCTTCAAGCCATTGATAGGCATCAGTAACAAAACTCTTACTGATTTCAGTAGAGCCAGGCTTTTACAAACGGCATATATTTGTCTCTTTCCTAATGTGGGTCTTTCAACTCTTGAGCAAACTTTTCCTAATGAATCATAGGGTTAGATAGCTTTTCCACTAGTCAGTAACTTAACTCCTCCACAGCTGTGCAATATTTTTTACTCTCAACAGCAGCTATTTAGACTAGTTCTCTATAGTTCATCAGTAAGTCAATATGAATAGAACAGCCATATTTTGACTGTATGTTGAAAACAGAGCTAATGCTGTACTTCTCAATGATTACTTTCTCATGTTGATTACATCTCTGTGTTTTTGAGTATGTATTTCAATCAAATACCATGCACACAGAGAAGGAAGTTTTTTTTCATGTAGAAATCTATGTTAATGAAATAAATATGGCACTGTCTGCCAGGGTTCAAATTGGACTTCTTTGTACAATACCACCTGTGAGGTAAATTGCAGCACATGTGATTACAATAGATGATGTGTACATAATTCTTTAGGGATATATTAACAGAGGCTAGTTTGGGATGCAGCTGCCAGATAGCTGTTAAGAGGAAAACAAAGAAACCATCCCACTGTGATGGGTCTGGAGCTGGAAAAGAGTGAACTCATGAAATGGGAGCTGTAACTAGCAATTCTGCTTTGCTGAGTTCAACTGAAAGTACCCATAACTGTGTTGTTGAAGTATGAATGAGAAGACAATATAATAAGTTGTGATCCAAAATCTTCAATATTTACAGTGCTGTATACAGGCAGAAATATCCTGCATTTTCCTGCATCACCTACATTCTAGTTTTGGAATTCATGTAGTTAATTGTTTGGGGAAATAAGCATGATTACTTCCATGTACAATTTGTACAAAACTAATGTTTGTTAAATTTTGTCATATGGATAAGAACATCCCAAACAAAATGGTATCACAGACAGAAAACAGTGAACAGCTAATGTGAAGAGGGAGAAGGGGAAAAAAGATTATTGTAATGGCAGTCATATATTTTAACTTAGCCCTAGCAGGGGACAAAAATTGTGTATCTTATGGATACAAGACAATCACTTGCAAATGATTAGCAGAAAGTCAGGAAATATGGGTTCTATTATTTATTTTGTCTCACACAGTTGCATAACAGTGGCTACTTGCACATTTTTTAAAATATCTGAAGTGATTAAGAAATGCAAGTATCATATATATGCTGTGGGGTTTAGGCTTAAGTATTGCTTTTTGAAATGTAACTTGAAATGTCCCTTGAGTACTTGTCAGCACTTTTAGAAAATTGTCTCTGGGATGTCTACAGATCCTATCTGAAAAGGGCAATGTACAGAATACCTACTCATGTTTTTGAAATATTTTGTTATATAAGAAGAAAAAGTGGGATTAGTATTTAGACTTATTTTGGCAAAGATAGGTATTTATTACATTCAAAATGTTTAACAGTTCTGAATACTTTCTCCAATAATTTCTCACAATAATTATGATAAATATATCTTTTATTACTAGATCATTTTCTGCTTAAATGATATAGCCATTGGAACTCATCACATTCTCTTAAATAATCTGGTTGGATCAGAGCTAGGCTATTAACCACCTTACTAAATTAGAGGGTTTATGCCTCATATGTTATGAACACCTGAAAAATTCTGCTTTTGGACTAATGCTAGTTTTATGATTTTGGTATAGACCGATGTTGCCTCCAGTATTCCTTCTGGATGAAAGTGCCATTTCAGAAATTCTCATTAAGTCATTCAGAATGTGTCCTAGAACAATATGGTTAAAATAGATTAATTCAAATTCAAAACACTGAATTACTTAGCTAAAAAAATTAACAGAACATGATTTCCTTGAAAGATGTGGTAATAGCTTCCTAGAAAGATGTGGTAATCTTTTTTTGTTTTTTTCCTCCTCGTTTAATTTTGTTGCATGACAGTTGTGTTCAGTAATATAGACTGAATTTCCCAAGTCACACAAAGATGCAGTCAGAAATGAAGGCATATTAAGTAATTTTAGTTTGGTAATTATAATCAAGTAGCCTGAGCACCAGTTTGCTAATTTGAACATTCTAATTGAAATTGGGGTATAATAATTTAAAAGAATGGTTTTATTAATAGTTGTATTATTTTCATTGCTCAACTTAAGAGGTGTTTAAAGGGACAAGTATAAGTGGCCTAGGACTCTTGCTGTTTACTTTATAATTTGAACAGACTCTCCTAAGGCTACTCTCAAAATTCATGTAACATTTGGTTTCCTTTGAACTAATAAATATTAACTACAAACTCCAATATCAATTCACCCAATTATGTGGCTGTTACACTGTTAGTAAGGTAGGAAAACATGCCAGACTGTCTTTTACAGCCTCAATAAGAAAACTTCCCTCCTGACTGCTGAAACATGCTCAGACACAGTGCTTGGTGCTCTAAAACATAGTACCGATACAGTAGGGATGGCAGGATGCAAAAAAGAGCAAGAGGCTTGAAACACCTGTGTAGCTGATTACTTTAGTAAGTGGGAGGAAGGAGGGCACAGTCAGCCCCTTGTAGCTGGCCAGCAGTGAGAAAGGAGGATTCCTTACAGGGAAGAGGCCCTCCATGTGTTTCCAGCTGTGGTTTTCTCTACATTTTTTATGTTGTCTCTTGCCTGATGAGGTAGTATTTGTTTCCTGAATGGATGAATGGAATCATAATTTGGACATAAGGTATAATATAGTTTCTTTTTTCTGACTTGTATACAGTGTTTTAGAGTGCTCTAAAGAAGAACTTGCTTGCCCTGGAAATTATGTACCTTTTTATTTGGTTTTGGTTTTCAGTCTTGGAAATATTGACCAGGATCTCCATGCTTAGTAAAAAATGTAAAAGGTTTAGTTAGAAGAATGAAGCTTACTTTAATTGGAAGAATGGCTTTTTGTCACCAGTTAGTTTGAAAATAGCCGCTTGAAGTTGTATCCAAAATAGTTTTTGAATAGTAACAACATTTGTAGGGAGAGTACTGTTTGAGTATTTGTCATGCTTGCAGTTCATATGTTGTCAGAAGTGTGTTTAGTAAAGTCTCACCTAAGCTGCATAGGCTATTCCAAGGAAATCAATTAGCATGGCGGAGTTGAAGTTGCTTTTGCTGGTGAAAGTTGCACTTTCCAATTGTACTAGTACTGGCTGCACTCTCTAGGATTCAGTTGTCCTTTCTATTTTATTTAAGAGCTTCTGTCCGGGTATACAACTCTTGTTTTCACAAGGTCTTTGCTGCAGAAGCTACACAAGCACTGGATGGAATCAGTCTACTCCCCGCTCTGTGCTGCCTTCTTCCCTTGACTTAGCTAGATCCATGTTTTCTCCCAAATCCATCTGCTTAGTGGCTAGCTAAAGAGCCTGAACATTGCCACCCTTAGAGTTCATGTAGACCCCTTAAAGGGCAAATATATCATCATAATGCAATGTTGTGCATGTGTTATGCAAGAAGCCAGAAAGCTCTTGTAGTGAGCATTTCCACACACCTGACAAGCATCTAAAACTTCACATTTGCCACTACATTGCTTACAGCTGTGCATACAAACAGCCCACAGAATTATGGTTCCAGTTCACCTGAGCAGCTCTGGGACTTCTGCACAGATTCACATGCAACCTTTTCAAAATTTGATGTTGATTGTGATTGTCTTTTCCCCTAATATCTTCAGCTCTAGATAGTATGTATGTTCATCTGTAATAATTTTTGTCTTTAACAATCATGAAGTTCTCTATTTGCTTTTTTTTTTTTTTCTGTAAACAGTTACTTTGATTGAAATATCAAATCCCACTTGACATTTAGAGGTCATAATAAAAACTTATAAAATTAGCACAGGTTATTAATGAAAATATGCCTCATGTTAGCAGGTGGGTTTTTTCCTGTTTCGAAATACATTGCCTTCTAATTAGACAAATATCAAAAGTCCAAGGTATCAAAATGGCCAGGGACAAGTCTGATCAGCTTCTTTTTATAGTCTATAGCACCTCTCAGTGTCTATTAAAATGTTTAAAAGAAAGCAAGCCAGCTTACCAAAAATGGAAGTAAGGTAAGGCGTGTATGTTATTAAAGGTTGAAGTACTAACACTAGGAAATTCTTTCAAAAAAACCCACAGGTAATGGGTGTATTCAAAAAGTGTTTTGATTGAAGGAGATGAGTGGTGTTTGTTACTCCCTGTTGAAGTTATTGTGGTTATAAATGCTACGAAATGGTCGTATTTTCTGTGGTTTTGTTTATAGTTTTGCATTGATCTAATGATGTTCTGACTGTGCTTAATTTTGAAAGATTGCATACTGAAGGAAAATTTCAGTGTTTTTAACATAATATCTAGACTTTTTAATAATTTCATCCTGGTTTTGAATTGTCAGATTCCCACTATAACTTTAAAGACCAAATGCTCTGTTGGAATAAATTGACATAGCTTTGCTGATGTTAACTGGGATTTACCCATCTGATCATCTGATTCAACCTGTTTAGAATATTGTAGTCTTCTGGTGATAAACTGTGCAGGTACTAGAATCATGTCATAGGCAGTGTGTGAATACTGGAAAAAAAAAATTCCCATTACAATTTAATCCTCGTTTTGTCCTTTGTTTCAAAAGCTAAATAATAGTCAAGAGAGCGTATTGATTGCATTGGTATTTTTATTGCTTTTTTGGTGTGTTTTCATGAAGTTGTAGCCCACTTCTGTGAATATCCACTTCCAACTTTTCAGCACCAATTGTTGTAAAGAATTTTTTCCATTTGTATAAATGATGTCATGTGTTATGAAAGTTTTAAAGTGTGACAATTCAGTGCTATGATTGTTAACCTCTATTATGTTATTACTATAGGAATTTTCATTGTTAACTGTTTCTTAATAATGTTTCTGAATAACATACACCAGAAGGCTAACTTGACCTTTCCATCAGCTCATATCCAGAATTAAAAATTAAAAATAAAGTCAAAGGTCAAAAAAGACAATTGAAATACAGTTGCCAAATATAGACAGTCAATTATGCAATGAAAGCAGTGTACCACCCAAGAAGAGTAACAACCTTCGTTGTCTAAACTTATTTTGTTTTGATGAGGAAAGTGTTCCAAAATATACTACTAGTTGATACATCCTGTGGTGTGGAACAGTATAATGATATGCTTTAGGATGTCTTGGGTCTTTCTGAGCTTTAAGGAAGATGGAGGGGAAAACCAGCTTTGTTCTGTACTCCGGGATCCTAGAAATCTAAAAAAAATCACTTTCAGATACTCAAACAATATAGAAAGCTGGAAGCTGTGAAGGGAGATATCTGGATTTTGGTTTTGTTTTGCAAGACTGACTGTATAAGGAATTAAATTTCCTACCAAATTCTATTTGCCATATGGAAAATTGCTTCCTTAAGATTCATCTGAGCTCTGTGTTTTTCTGTCTAGCTACCGACTTCAGTTATTTTAGTTAATATTCTATTAGTCAATTAATATCCTATAATAGAAGTATTTAATATCTATAACATTTACACACAATTCTTTTGTAGGTTTGGAAGTTTTTTCACTAATAATTTTTAAAGCTCTTTACACAGAGGTGAATAATTCTTTTTCATAGAGGCACAGTTTGAAGAATTTTCTCAAAGTGTGTAAGCATATAGCTTAAAAGTTTGGATTAGCCTCAAGTCTCTTGAGTCTCAGGTCAGGGCCACTTCAGCATATTTTCTTTAGGATGGAGCAATAACATGCTTAATGATACAATACTGAATTTTTTGTACATTCAGAAATTGTAAACAATGGGGGAAAAAAGCTGTGAGGGAGAAGGGGCTGCAATTTATCTTTTTAAATGTATCCTGTAACTGCATCTGCAGTTGGCTGCTAAACTTGATTGATGGTTCCATAAAAATATAACATTTCTCATTTCTGATAAATCTCAATATTGAGAGATTCAGAAAAACTGCCAGGTCACAGCTGAATTAACAAAGGTGTATCAAGGTCAAAAGAATCAGTTTAAGCACAATGTGTATAGATTCAGCTTCAGTGTTTTTCACTGCTCATACTGATTTTAGCTCATACCCCAGTTTTGAAACACACACAGGCAGACATAGCCCTGTTGGTGTATGTTAGCTTGTGAAGCTGCTGCCTGTGCATGAGCCCGGAGGTTTGATTCTCCCCTCAGAGCTTATGCAATCATTTTGTGTTCAGAGAAGAAAGTGAGTATAAACTGCTACTGTTCTGACTTTACACATATTTTTCAGCTGGTAAATACCATGGAATAAAGAAGGTGGTGAAGATTCAGGAGGTAAATTCGGAAGTGATTAACAGTTTTAACTGTGTTTTGTGGCACCCCTGTTTACTGTGTCAGCTGAGCACTGATCTCAACACAGATACATGAGATCTGAAGAATCTTGCTGCAATGGCTCAAGATTGTACTCCCTCCTTTCTTCTCCTCACTTCCCCGAAAGTGTACTCTTATCGAAAAAGTCAATAGAAGCTGTAAGACAGGCATAACTCAGCTGCTTCTGTTATCTGCATCTTTGCTAAAACCCATCTTCATCAGCAGTTGATGGTGAAAAGCTGGGATTTGTGATAAGGTATAGGGTAACGTATAGGCATAGAGTCTCTTCTGCTGGTTGAAACTTGAGGGGTGGTATATACCACCAGTGCTAGACAAAGAGCTAAAGAGAGCAGGGAAATCTGTTATATTTAGATCTGATTAATCACTGTAGGAGAGAAAGTCATCCTTGGCACTGTAGGCAAAGTTTTGAGAGGATACACATATATTGCCATTTGAATTAAATCTCTCTCTGTTATAACCAAGAAGATTAGCAGACTGCTAATGCGAAGCAAAGGCACTTTCACATTAGTGAAGATTTTTCTCTTGATGCCAATGTATTGGTGGGACCGACAACCTCTGAAAAATCAAGAATGCAGTTGCAAAGACAGGCTTTCTGTTTGGTTGGAACACACATAACCATTAACTGAATCTGGTACATCAATATCTGCCTTGATGTATCTGATTTTCAGATACTGAATCTTCTTGCTCCTCTATGTAATATGTATTTAAGAAACAGAAATAAAATTTATATAGTGGCACATCATACATAGTCCAACATTTGTTTTACCCTAAGAAGCATATATATAAAATGCTATTGGAAATAATTTTGATTCCTAAGCAAGTTTGAGTATTTAACCACTAACATGCATATAAAGTATATTTTGTCATCAGTTAGGGTTTAGGTTTGAACAAAACCAAGTTAGAGTTCATTTAATATTGCTGAAAACTGTGACTTGTTGGATTTTGATCACAATAGAAGTAGTTTTCCAAGATAAAAATTTTAATCAAGATTTCAGCCATTTTGTGCCAAGATCTCACTAGACTATCTTTTCTTTTTTTACTTTTTTTCGTTGGCTTTATCCACTGAAAAGAAGAGGAAATAGGCACTTTCTGGGTTTAGAGCACACATGGAATATGATAGGATCAGACATCTTAGGATTCAGGTTCCGGGAAGGCTTTTCTAGTAACTAAGAGACCCTTTGAAGTCTTTAAAATGAGATTCCAAAGGCAACAGAGCATGGAAAGTCCTAAAGCATCATCCAGCCGTAGTTGTAAATCTTCTTGGGTAGAGTCAAAATAAACTCTGATTTTTGCTGCCTTTTTTTCTGAACAAAATTGAATAAAATCTGGCAAAATTCATAAACATGAACTGAAATGGAAGGAGGAGTAAGCAGTAATAAGGAGACATTTATTTTCCATCAAAGATAAAGAGTTAACAAATTGTCGTGTTATCTCCAAGATTTGTTCAGTCACTCTCACTTTTTACAATCATGAATTCAAAAAGTCTGTTTTGTGTGCCCACTTAGATTATTTTACACGAACAAGATACAAAGTTTATTTTTTTAATAAAAAGCATATAGTTTAGGCTTGGACAAGGTATAGTAAGTGATTGGAAAAATGTTTATGAATAATGACAGATTTTTCTGGGTGACCTCATCTCTTGGCTGCTTCCTAATTCTTGCTTTAGTGTTTCAGTATGTGACTCTCAGTTCTCACTCTGCCTTTTAGTTTTCAGAATGAAAGCAAAGCTGTCAGGTGCAAAATTATTTCCTCTGCTTAATGAAGATCACTGTCCTCTGATCTGCTTAGTTTACTCTTGAGTTATCACCTTTATGTCCACCAGAAGGCTCTGCTGCTTTCTGAAATGTGTACAGAGTAATATTCTTCAGGTGCCTAACAAGGTCGTCATTGTTGTAAACAGGATTCAACAATGTGCTTTCACTGAAAACAGTACACACACATTTCTTGGACTAAGCAGTTAACTTCTAATGCGTTTTGAAACAAGTGAATGATAAATATAGATTAATTATAATTGGTGAGTGAGGATTTGGTTCAGTATTTAATTTTGTCATGGAATTTCAATCTACATACATTTAATACAGTGGCTTTTGAACTAAAATCTTAGGAAATTTTAACACTTCCATTATTTTTGCTGTTACTTTCATAGGATGTGTATATGTATTTTATTCTGTAACTTACTAGAGAAGTTTGAAATACAAAGACCCTAATTCCTCACCATCTTGGCATTCTAACGTTTATAGCCCCAACTGATGAGAGAAGCTCTGTGAATTTTGGCACTTGCCAGAGTTACGATGAAGTTATTCTACAGACATTTCTCAGTGTGAAGATTGCTCTTCACATTATTCATGCTTCACAATTCATGGGCTGAAAACAAGCAGTTGACTGTCTGCAAAACTGTCAATGCAGCTTCCTTTATGAAGCTAAGTTATGATAGTTAAAAATATGACCTTTTTTCTTGTTTTCACTTCAGTAGCACATGTTAGTGATTCAAAAGGGAAAAGGATGCCCTTTATTTATTATGGAAGTGGAAAATTAGGATAAAATAGATACCTCTCAGAGCAACACTCTTCATACCCATTGATTAATTTGACTGCAACTGTTCTGGGATTCCATCCTGAGAAACAGATTTGATTTACCTTTTACTAACTTTCAGAACTGGAAATTATGGAACAAGAATATTTGAACACCCAGATTGATACATCTTTGTAATGGGTATGATTTAAAATGATACTTTTCAGAGACCCTGGATAAAAATAGCCTCTTCAGTCTTCTAATGTTAAAAATTTTGCTTAGGGAAAGTGTATTAATCCAGGTGAGGGTTTTGAGGGTTTTTTTTGGTCTGTCGTGTCCCCCCATCCCCGTCCCCCCCCCATATGATAGTATTTTCTTTATGGGTATTTTAGTAGAAAGCCATAAACACATCTTCAAAAAGCCTTCTTACATATTCTGTTCAATAGAGGATGTGACCAAAAAAAGTTTTTCACAATAATTTTTTTAGTTTCTCAGAAAATCCAAGTTATCAGTGTTTACATTTTTCCAGTCCTCTTTGTCTATATTTCCCTATTCTACTTGTCCAACAAAAGCATTTGGATATTATTTCCTAGTATACAACAGATAAATTACAGCAAGAGACTTAAACTTAAGATGGTGGGAGACTTCCCACCTACTTTAGTTAAATTTAGTGGAGACAGTTCATCATAGCGCACATCAGTTACCAGATAAACCATTCAAGTATTGATTGTTTTTTCTCCTGATACTTGTTGCATTTACCAGAAAAAGAATTCAAAATTTTTTTTCACTGCAATATAAATGTAAGGGTTTAATGACTCGAGGTTGCCTTTCTGTAATTTGTAATAGTTACCATCACTAAATATTCATAAAGTGTTCAGAAAACTACAAGAAAATGGGTTTTCTGTGCCTTTAGCACAGAATGATCTGATATTCTCTAATGGTTTCACTACAGAACATTTCAGGGTGTCAGTGTGCTTCAGCAGCATGGGCTCCTGCAGAGAATTGAGAACCTGTACTTGAACTTGAAATAATGCTAAATTACTAACAAAGTTTTTATTTAAGCATCATGGAACAAAAAAAGTGCAAATTTCTATAATTATTCAGCTCTATATGCTGTCATAATCTCTTTAAAGTGTTTGTAAATAATAACCAAAAAAATGGGTACTGTGGATATTCACTTATCTGCAAAAATTTAGAAGAAACTATTTCAACAGTCAGTACTTTTTTTTCCAGTGATTTTTATGGGAGCAACATTTCACTCCAAAACTAGCCCTATGGATCTGTATTGTAGCAACGTCCTCCTGAAATTCAATGGGAGTCTTCTTGAATATGGACCAAATAATGTATTTGGCTGCTGGCCACGTGTTGTCTTTCAGAGGAGTATGCTTATTTGCTATGTAATAGTGTAGGAAGAAAGGAGACATATGGAAACAAATTTTAAAAGAAGCAGTAACATTAGTCAATGATGTTTTAGCCACGCAAGTTGCCAAGCTCTTAATGTAGTCATGAAGCAAAGAAATAAATTATGAAGCCCACTAGCCAGGCGCTTAGCTTGCAAAAGTGCTGTTCTTATAGAAAATAAGCAGTCAACTTCGGTTGAAAGCTGAATCACAGTTCTTGAAGTTGGATTTATTGATTTCTTTTGCTGCTGCTCTTATAAAAAGCACAATAATACATACAACCTACATTAAAACTGTATTTAATACCATCCTTGAATATATATTTGTCCTTTCAGTTGACGATAAACACTAGACCAGCATGTCTCTGCCCCCCTTTCCTTATAATTTCATTTTGAAACATGCAATATAACCCTATGTATTTTCCTGTTGTATCTTAATAAAGTAATGTCTTTTCAAATAAGTGTCATGTTTCTCTAAATAAACAATATATTTGTAATAACATGAAAGCTAAAGTGGCAAAAATAGTGACTGTAAAATTGATTCCTTCAAGTCTAAATGGAAGATACATAAGTATTTGTGTGAAAAATACAGATTAGTACAACAATTCTTTTGCCAGTTCAAAAATTGTATTTGGTACAGCTTTGCAAAATATTATAGGTCCATTCTCTCTAGATGAGTCACATTTTTGGAATAAAGGGGAGAGAATATTTTTTCAGCATCATGATCATTGTAATAATGAACTGCAGAAACTATAATAGATTTTGTTCCTGGCTTGGCAGACTATCTAAAAGATTTTGCAAGAGAGTTTACATAATTCTTTCCATTGAACTTTCTAGTATTGCATATGTTTTAATTGTTAACTCAAACACACCAAACTTTTAGGTAGTTTGTGGACTATATAAATGTGGTTTAATGTTTCATAAGTATTTTATGAGCAGAGTTTGTGGTTATACATTTTCATACTTACAACCTTAATTCACTTGTTAAAATAGGCTCTCTGTTTGCTAATAGCTACCAGCTGTAACTAATGCATTAGTAGATCTACAATGTAGTATTTAAAATGACGCATTTCAAAATCAATAACAAATGTCCTGCTGTAGGATTAATTGGAAAACTTGTCTTATACAATGGTCAATACCCTACACAAAATTCTTCTGAAATTACGATAAATCAAGGAATAAGAAACAATGATGTATAAATTTCTAAAAACTTTGAAATAGGAAAAGCAAAAGTATTACTTACTGTAGTTGTTGTTTGCTTCTCTTGTCCCCTTTACTTTGCCTCGTTTATCAATCCTCATATACCACTGAGTTCGACAGAAAAGTCTTCTCACTCTTACATCCCCCCCTTCCATATAATCATAGCTTCTGGTATGTCGCTCAGGGCTGGAACAGTTCACATTTGTAGCCATTTGCTCTGGAGTCATGTCATTGCAAGCTAAAGATATAGTGCCCATTAGAAAGATAATGTAAAAGTATGATCTGTAGAGCAAAATTGGCAGGATCCATGTCAGTATCCATTTGTGCATTATAGTGCAGTGTTCTGGGTGTTCATGAACAACATAATGAAAATTAAATCTCAAGTAGACTGTTGCTCTTAGGTCACCGACCTGCCTTCTGTCTTTACGAGTTACAGATTCATTTAAATGAGATTGTTCCCTCTTCTAGAATTCTGATCGTTATTCCTTAATAGTTAATGGCGAAATAGAAGAGCTTCTTAAATATCTCTTCAGTCAGAATATCCTTTAAAGACACAAGTTATAAAAACCTTTGTTGTCATGACCTTCTGTACTACTTGAATTTGCTGCTTGCACTGAAAGTAAAAGATCTGTGAGAAAAGGTGCATGTGTAAGTTTTTATGCTCAACTGTTACAAACGTGCAAGGATACATTATGCTATTGAAAAGTACTATACATAAATGTATGACATGCTAAGCTGATTTTTAAAAATATGCAAAGGTATATACAATAGATGTCTCTCACACAACTTTTTACATAAACAGACATTTAAACTGATTGTAAACATAGTTCTGTCTTCAGTTTTAAGTCCTTCCAAAAATCCCCTATTGATTCTGTTGAACTACTTTCTCATGCATGGTAAAATTCTGCTGATTACTTCATACCCATATATTCACTATTAGCACAGTCTATCAGATAACTTTTCTCTAGTTCAAATTTCAAAACAGACCTCATAGTCTTAGCCCTGTATTTTTATTCCCACCCTTTTCAGTTTGTTAATAGAAATAGTTTTCTTAATGCTTTTTTAGCATCTAGCATATACAAATGAAGATAAAAGTTATTAGCTATTAGAAACTGTTGAATGTTCTTGTAAAGTACAGATAACTTACTTGTTCCTGTTGATAAGAGCTGAATACCCAAGTACTCCATTTCTGTTGTCTGCTTTTTGCAACATGAGACACTCTACTGTAGCTACAAACTTCTCAGCTCAGAAAGACTCCACCAGAATTATAATTGTTTCCATAAATCAACACGCTGGAGAGATGGTGTGTATGTGCTTATGCGTGCGCGTGCATGTGTGTGTTGAGCCTGTTGTTCAGTCCTTTTCGATAAATACCTTTGCTGACCTCACTTGGAAGCAATTAGAATTTAACCAGTCAGCTGTCAGTTGAATGCACGAACGAAAATAAAAGACTTGCATTGTATCGTGTCCAGTGGTCATCAGAGGGAGCTATGTACATAGTTTATACTTTAAATCTCCAAGAATCTGCTTTCTAAAAACATATATTCTGTGGTGTGTGGATAGAAATTGCTTCGTATGCTAGCTAGTGTTTCTGTGCTTTGATTTAGGTCAGTATTTTTCTGTCCTTAAAAAAGTCTTCCTTCTCTCTTTTGTACTCACATATTTATCTCAGTTTGCTTTCAGATCTCTTCTGCAGTTTGGTGGATTCGTAGTCTGCTTAGTGCCTTTCTGATGGATATATGAAACATGTGGGTCCATTATGTTCTGTGGAGAAGGGTGTACTGTGGCTATTATAGATGATGCAGTGTATTTTTATATCATGGATTTGAAAAGAGAAACAACTGCACTGATATTTTTACTTGATCACCCACTAGATGAAAATGAGAATGTATATTTGGATGTTTCAAAGTCTGACATTTAAACACAACCTTTATCAGCATGAAGAAGAAATTACTACTAGGGAACAGCCTTCCTTAGTGTACATAGTTACTGGTTCTCCAAACTCACACCACAAGAATGAAAAGTGGCAGCAATGCAAGAAAAACCCTTATACCGCATACCAACCAATGGGTGACCAGCAGGCGTAAAATACAGAGAATCAAAATAATGGGTAGATATGCCTGGTTTTCTGCTTCTGTATGCTTATTTCCATCTTTGGCACCAGTCTGCTATCCAAAGTCCACGTTCCATTTTACCCTTAAATTCTGTTGAGTTTCTGGTGAATGTATTTGTAAAACATACCAAAGCCAAGTTTTCAGTAGCCCCTTATCCTGTTTAATTTCCACACCGTTGATGTGAGTATACGTCAGACCCTTTAGTAAATAATAGTAACAAGGAAAGCTTGGAACTAATCCACATATTAAGAATAGTTTACTTACCTTTAGTTGTCTATACTTGATAATATAATGCAGTTTATCATTCTCTGCTTTTATTCCACCCCCACTCCTTCCTCTCTGAGAAATGGATAACAGTTACTTCTTAAAAATTGAGTAAATTGTAGAGGCAGTTAAAAATCATAGGGAGTACATATGTGCCACCTTGTGGTGAGGGGGACATAAGTAAATTGGGGTTTTTCACTGGAGTGATCCAAAATGAGCATAAAGGTGTATGGCACCAGGCAACCTTACTCAGTCTTTCCTATACACAAACACAGGGAACGAGTCATTTCCTTCCTTAACATCCTCAACTTCCTTCTTAGTGCTCACTTGGATTAATCCCATTTGTCACTCTCTTTGCTTTCTTTTTTTAACCTTTTTCATTCGAAATCCAAAGTTGATCAACTTTTCTTATCAATATCTCCATTTCAGCATAGTGAGCTGTTCCCCATATTCTGTGGCTCAGCCTAATTTTCCTAGGTCAGCAAAAGGCTTAATATATGCACCTTTGTGATATGAAAGGTATGGCGCTTAGGGATTTCAAAGGCTGGATGCCTGCACTAGATACACAAAGTGGCTTTCATTAAGCCTTGTAAACTGTGATTCCAGCTATTTCCAGTTTGACTTGCATCTTGTCAACCCGTGACCACCCTTCTGACAAGAAGTGGGGACTGAAGTGATTTATCCCAGTTGCGTTTTTTGCCAGTACATTTGCTGGATTTATATCAGTATGTTCTCTGATCCATTCCACAGTCTGAATTCAGAATGATAGCAATGAAAAAAATTTGTGGTATTCAAAAGGCTTATCTGTTGTGTATTATAAAGAAAGCAATCGAGGATAAAAGGTAATCTGTGTTTTACTCAGCAAAGCAGGATGCAAGTAGAAATGTTTTTGTAAATACTCTGGGTCTTTTATGTGCAATACTAACTTTCACTTCTGGATCCATACTGTTTTTAATTTTCCCTATTCCTTGCTAACTTACTGTTTCTGACAGTAAGAGGAGAAAAAAAATACATACCTGAGGTTTTAGTTCCAGAAAGCTGGAGCTACTCACAGTCCAGGCATAAGCATGTATTTCTCTCAGCTCTGAAAAAATAAATTACTTACTGTAAGTGTATTTTTAAAGTGGTGCTTCAGTTCAGATCTTTATGAAGTTTTGTATGTAGAATAAATGAAAAGCAGTTTAAATAAGGTACTAGCTCTAAGTTTAGTCAGTGAAAAATGCAGTTAATCTTTAATTATTGCTGATAACATTCGTATCCTCACATTTTCTAATTATAGAATAACTTTTTTCCACAATGCTTTAACTGCAGTTTTACTTAATCATACAGTTTCGTGTCTTGCTATACAAGTACAACTGCATATTTTTAATGAAAGGATGCCATCTTGATCTGCGTATACAAGTCAGGTTTCTTTACATAAATCTCTGATCCCTTGAATGATCCAACCCCCTTCTGTTTAAACCAAGCATAACTAGTATCTCTCTCAAATTGAACTGTCTTCATTTTATGGAAGACTTAGCTCAACTGGCACTTCTTCCTCTATGTTCTTACAAATGTGCTTGCCCAGGGCTTTGCAAATCCAATTCCAAGCAATTCCTTAATTATATATAGAAATTGTCCACCTAAAATGCTAGTGATTTTGCATTTCTTTGGCGAGACTGTATTTGAAGAAATGTGTTAAGGTATCAGGACCACAGGAAACATGAAAATGTGCAAAATACACATGCTGTAAGCCATACTTTAATATATAAACCTGCCCCCTTTATGTTAACCTATGCATTGGTTCCTGCTTCCTAGTTGATAGATGGTTATCCACAGCATTGCTACAGTGCACATGCTGAAAAGAAAAAGTGGAAATGAATTGCAAGAACTTTGCTTCCAATTATGAAGATTGTGCCTTCAGTTCAAATAGAAACAGCTTAATAAAGTCTATTTCCTTTTCCCTCACATAGGAAATTACTTTTTGTCCTTTTAGATGAAAACATGACTATAGGGATCCGTGCTTTCCTCATCTCCAGGCTGACCTGTTGTAATATGTACCACCCAGGTTTGGCATTGGGTCATGAATGTGACTTTTTTAAAAAACCTCCATTTTGTCCAGCTTGCCCTCAGGGCAACACATACCTGCTAAGAAACTATCATTCTGCTGTTTCTTGTTCCGCGAACCATTTCAAATTTGCTTTAGAACATCTTCCAGAACTTTCAGAATTTAAGACAGTAGGAAGATAAAAGTCTCTGTATCAGACTTTAAACCTAAGATGTTGGGTTTTAATGCCCTGCAGCAATAGCTAAAACGGGATTGGAACGTCCTATGGAAAAAATTCCGCAGATGTGAAGGTGCTAAATGTTCTCATGGTTAAATCGTTATCCTTAGTTCCCTCATCTCAGAAATCAGGATTAGATCAAGGTTAACTTTTTTTACATGCAAAAGATATAAGTGCTACTGTTTGTGCAAATCTTCCATCAACATTGATATCTGAAAAACATTGCAATATGCATGCAAAATAAACTCATTTAATGAGGCAGTAAAAAAAAAAAGACAGATAAGGAATATGGCACTTCAGTTTGGATTTATCTTTTCAGGATGTAAACTTAAGTGTAAACTTAAGATTAAAACCCATAATTATGAATCCTTTGCCTGCCTGACTGTAAGAATGTCTTTTTGGTTTTGGTAACTGGTATGGGTTATTAAAATCATATTGAAATGACAACAATAAATTTTTCCTAGCAATTCTCAAAACAGATCCCTTAAACATCATTCATTTCTTTGTTTCCTCCTATTCAGCCAGATCATATTGAGCTGATTTAAATCTACAGGAAAATTGGAATGGGATGCAGTAGATACTAATACAACAACAACAACAGACCCCAAAACCCCCACCAAAACAAAACCAAACTATCAAATAGTTGACAACTATAGAACAACTTCCTTTTTTTGTTAATTAACTACAGCAGATGTTTTTTATCTAGCTTATTTTAGGGAAAACAAAGGCTGGGAATACCTTAGCGCAGTCAGTAATAAACTTGAAAGGTAAAGACATCCAGGCTTTTTTCACGAGGACAATGGAGTATCATGATACTGATTTTTGAAGGAGATGGAATGAAAAAATAATGCAATGGCAGTCAGATGACTCCTTCCTTTCTGAATGGAGTTTGCACAGTATATAGTTATGACAGGTCTCCTTGTTATTCATAGCTTGATAACCCTCAACTTCAGGGAATCCTACTTGTGATGACATCAGGACGCTCAGACTGTGATTATCGTAACCTAAGATGTTGTCACAGAATTAAATTGTAACAGTACGTTTTTGGTGGAGGTACAAAAAATATAGAACTGATATGAGAAAATACTGAGGAGAACCATTTAGTTTATCTTATTTATTACCAGGTGTGAAGTTCAAAAGTCTCTCTTTCTGAAGTGATCCATACATTTGTATTCAAATTTTACTTTTACCAAAATACTTACCACGTAGTGATTTCTTCTGCCTGATTTTAAATATATTCTTTTAAAAAATAAAAATAAAAAAAAGTGTGGCACCTTTTTATATACACAGATGGTTGGATAAGAATCAGCTTTAAGACGTAGATTTGTGGAACTTTGCTGAAGTATCGTCTTAAAAACTTGCAGAAAACTATTGTTCCTATGACTTTACATGTAATAATTAAATTTTACATTTGTAGCAATGAATATAAAATAATGTATTCATGTTTAGCTTTTAACTCAGCTTGTAGCTATACATAGGTATGAATATTACATATAATTCAAGACTGGATTATGTAAATTCTTCTGTGCTTTTTTCTTTTCTTATTAAGTGGTCAAACAAGCTAGCCATTTTTAACCCTTCACATAGGTCCATATATAGCATAACTATTATTGTAATTTACTTGGTGGTTAAACATTTTTTGGACCATATAAAAAATAAGTTATGAATAACATCTAAAGCAAGAATAAAGTTTTGTTGCCATGATAATATATATCCATTTTTACCCTATCTATTTGCTTCTCTTTTAATCTTAGAAAACATTTTTAGTTCCTTCTAATTGGAGCCCACCTTAAGGCAGATTTTGGAGAACAGTTTTCAGCCTTTTTTTTTTTTTTTTTTTTTTTAATAATTTTGAAGCTGTGGCTTATTGATCTGCTGATGCTACCTATATACCTCATTGAACAAAGGTTGGCTGAGAATGGAAAATTATCCCCTTATTCAATCATTTCTTTATATCTTTAATTAAAATCTAGTAATGGAAAAGAACTAGATTGTGCAAATTATATGGTCCTCTCTATGATTTGCACCACAAGTTGCGCTTCTTGATTAAACCACAATAATGCTGAAATTATTAGTAGACTTCCAGTAACTACCTGTTGGCACCTAGTTAGATGGTAGTGCACGAAGCACTGCATTTTCTGATGTAAAGATGCTACCAGTTAAAGTTAGAATGTTAAAAGGATTAGTAAAAATGTACAGCAAATATAATGGCACATCACTTAACGGCTTACATAGATATATACCTGTACATAATGAAAGGACTTGCAATATCACTTAGTAGTAGGTAACCTTACAAGTATATGTGTAAGGTAGTCTGTAACTCATCTGAAAGCGAGCTGGATGTGCAAAGAGAAGAGATAGTGATTGGTCAGAATTTGGGGAAAAAATGCTTTGGGTGGGAATGTGCAGAGGAAGAGAGAGGCCAGCACTGAAGAGAGAAAGTTCAGAAAGGGAACTGGGGAAATCTGAGGAAGGGACAGGGACCTAAGTATGGAGGTTGTGAGTCAGCAGACAAGGAAAATAAAACAAGAACATTTCCAAAATCCTAAAGTGAAATGAAACTTTACAGAGAAGCAATTTCTTCAGCATGCCCTACATGGCAAATCTTTTGCCATGGCCCAAAACATTAGGTGCCTCTGTGGGCTCACAGCTGCCTTCTACAGCTGTGAGTTTCTCTAGTTAAATAGGCATGATAGATCCAATACGTACTGTCCCTATTGCGTATTGTAAGTGCAAAAACGCTCCTGTGATGGAATTTTAAAAAGCCAGGCTCACATATATACACACTCTACACTGAAACATTATTAATGCTGTGAAGTAAAATATTCAAAAGGCACAAAATGTTAGTCGTCCATCTTGTGCATTAAATCAGGGAGGGAACTTGTGAAGAAAAGTATGATGATGAAAATTAAAGTCTGTACCATAGTATGTACTCACAGACACAACCAAACCAATGTTATCAAAGTAAGCTCTTAGCATCTCCATATACTTCAGCAAGTCCAGGATTTCACCTGAGGTTTAACGTGGATTCCTTCTTTAGGATTCTATGTCATTTGCAAGTGTCTTGAGATTTAACCAGATGTTTTTTCAGTGGCTTGCTCTTTTCTTTACAAAGTAGGTACTAAAGCAGGTTGGTATAATCGGTAAAAACAAATGCAAAATAACAACACATGAGACTGTATATGGCAGAAATGCTACTGGATTACTACTGTGTATTTAATATTTGCTTTTAGGAAACAGTTGGAGTAAGAACTTTCCTAACCTTCAGCTAGTCATATGGCCTATTGTTACATGTGTTCTAAAAGCAAAATAATGTAGGGAAAAAGTGCCCTGTTCCCCTGCAAAGCTGTGCTGTTTGCAGAGAGTTAAAAACTTGCCAGTAGATTCAGAATGAGAGCAATTCTCTGTAATGACTGCATTATTTATTACCTGTCATTCGGAGACAGGGACACCACTTGGTGACAAAACTGTAACGTTTTCCAGCTGTTTACCATTTGAATGGTAGATAAGCATTTGCTGAACTGAGGGAATCTAATAAAAGGGTGTCTTTACTAGAGAATTTGTGTTAGTAGTCGGTTTACAGAGTGAGCTCCACCACATTTCCTCACTCTTTCCATTCCCTCACTTACTGATAATGAAGTCCATGGTACCCTACTAAATCTATGTAAATTCAGGCCAAAATAGTCATTTGGTAATCTAGTAAGGGTGTGAAAGGAGGATGTAAAGTGCTAGCAATCTGAGTGCAGTTTACCATATCAAGTGCAGGGTTAGAAGCATGTCGGCATCATTCGTGAGGCATCTAATGTAGGCATGGACTGGTGAGCCAGTTTTTCTAATTATAAAAGGAAGAAAAGAAAGTGTCAAAATACCTGTGCATTCAAAGTAGCAGGGCAAATTGAGACTATGTCAAAACTGCAGAATTTCTTTCAGAGCTCCTGCAAGAGAGTTAGGCAAGATGGGACACTTGATTTCAAACTGACTGTAATTAAAAGATGCATAGACTGAGGATTACCAGATAGTTTATGCTGCAAGTAAATAGCACCATCCTGCTCCTCCTCTCTGTACATGTAGTTCTGTAGATTGAAGGAGTGATCCCTTCTATTTGTGAACAGCTGTACTTTCAAGAGTTTAAATGTCTCCCGCTGCAGCTGTTGCTCTGTTAGATAGTTATTTGCCTGGCTTGTGGCATCAGCAAGGATTGAATTTTGTCAGCAACTGATGAAGGTCAGGCTTTGAAACAGATCTTAATCAGAATTTATGTTGTTCTGATCTGCCTCTTTACTCCTGGCTTACTCTGCTTATCATAACTATCACATTACTGAAATAATTTCTACCCTTTTAACATTAATTCCAGTTGCTAGTTTTTCACACTTACTTTTGACAAAGACTGTCTGTTGCAACTAAAATATTCTCCACCCAAACCTAAATATTACTGTTATGTGAAGCTGGAATGCAGAACACTTGTGGGGGGGAGTTAGGACTAAAGGACCTGTGTGTTGTTCCCTTCTCCCCCATGGCAGACAACTTTGTAATCCTATAAAAGAGGAGGGAAAACTTGGTTCCCTGATAGGAATTTGTAGTGGCAACTTCTCCTTATCAGCTTTCTATGATACTGGGTTGAGTGCATCTGCAGCATCTGTCTAGTTTGTACCTCTTGTATCTCTGTTGGCTCTGCCATACTTGACAGTGTGTTGTTGCAAGAGACCTTTTCTGTAGTAGAAAACTTTTTTTGACCTGACTTTGTCAGCAGACTGTATGAATACAACCCTTTTGCTTCAAGGACTTAAATGGTACAGGTTACCTTGCCCTGTGCATCACGGGTGAGAAACTGTAGCATATGTGTGAAAAACAAGTTTGAGGAATAGCTGTTCCTAAGAATGCTAGTTATTCACTTAGGCAGTAGAAATAATTTTATTTTGGAGGCTATTGACGACAAATAGCAAGTCCATAAAACAATTCATAAATAACCAATACCCTGAAAATTGCTTTTCATATCTATTCCGTAAATATACATACACCAGGTTGATTTTCCCAGATACTTTCTAAATAAAACAAAATAAAAACAAAACCTCAAACCCCTCTTCCCCCCCCCCCCCCCAAACAAAAGGGTTTGTGAAAACCTTTTTCACAGTGAATAGGTGTATCAGCTCCAGTGCTGAACTTACTGTGCTGAACTACATCATGCTGAGGTACAGAATGTGGCAGTCCCTTGACATGGCAGTCAACTGAACAAGCGGGTTTTTTTTATAATCCAGTTGACTGAAAAACACAGAATAAGAAGATATAAATATTTAAGAAAAGTTACTGAAAAGCTTTTTTTAAAAAGAATTTTGACGAGCAGTTTTTTGCTAGTTAACCACATTTCAATAAAATTCCTCTCTGAAGATCATGCCGTTGTTTATTTGTTTCATAGCATTGTTAGACAGGAACAATACTTTGGCAGTGCCTGGTATGAATTCTTGGTCTCTAAAAAGTCTCTGGTGAATAGTTTATCAAATTTAACATGTATTCTATAATCTTGGGTTACAGATTAGTTTTTCTGCTTGAGTAAATGGGCTGTGCCCTTCCTGATTGTTCCTGTTGGTGACTAAAACTTTTTATATCTCTTCTTCTTGATTGAGAAGCCTGTGGAAAAAAAGCCAGTTGTCTTAAAGTATCCTAAAATCTGGGGGCTTGTTACAATTCTTAGACTCTTCTATGAGGACTGTGAGGTTTTATCAGTAATCCCCACCACCAACATGATTTTGATAGCCATTACTTCAACAGCAATAAGATGATATCTTTTATAGGAGTCTCTAGTTGTACACCTGTGGAAAAAAAATGTGATAATGTAAAGAAAGATCACCTTTATACACAGAAAAGTTGAAGTAAGGTTACATGAACAATATTAATTCTGGTATTTCCCTAATTCAGAGTGCTTGACTTTGCAATATTAATTTTCTTCTGATATTGGAGTAGTTGATAGTTATAATTGTTGATTTACACAGTTTGTAGTGTGAGGAGGAGGAATTTTACTTAATACTCTTCTAACCATCCCTGTAATAGTTATAGGCACTGGTATCTCAAACATAGCAGAAGATGTCTCAAAGAATGGAACTTTGATCCAATACCAGTCTTTCAACATCCACAAATACTGCTTCTCATGCAGGTTATTGTCTGTGTACGCAAGCTTGGTAAACTTTTGCATGAGGGCAGTGGTGGGTGTCCTCAAGTATCCCAAGGGGCCTGTTAATGTACAAACAGGTGCTGGCCTGTGGAAGAGAATTGAGACCCAGCTATAAGAAGAGGGAAATTAGGAGCATTAAAAACAGTGGAAGAGAAGAAATAATGGAACAAAACTCGGGGAACTCCCAGAAAGAGGGAGAAAGATGTGAGACCTGGGAAGGAACAGAGGAAAAGTAATGTGGTCCCAGTGTATGCAGTATGTCAGAAGAAATAGGAGCTAGAAAATAGGGAACCCCTGGAGGTAAACTCTAGTATTCTGGGGTCATTTTAAGAAGGTGTGGGGAGAGATCAAGGAATTTCTCATATAAATCCCCTCTTCTTCTGTTTGATGCTTTTTCAAAACATATCTAAGAGAAATAGCATCATTTGGCAAATCAAATGTCTATTAGGCTGTACTGCATGGAATCTTTCCTTTGTAAGTTTTGTGAAAATATATTTAATATTCAATGTATTTTGGCTGTAGTAATCCGCAGCGAAGGACTTGTAGGGATGGACTAATTATGGTACCACATGGTGGCAAAACTTTTTTCGCACGAAAAGTAAGATACTGATACCCAAAAGCATTTGTTCATGAAAACTGAAAATAAGTTATCTCTTCTGCCTTTATATGGTGTGCTACTTCAAGCCAAATTTTGCAGGCCTGATTGTGTGGCCTATGCTTTTCCTGCTGGAAGCGACTCTCAGCTGCAGCAAAATGATCTGGTGCAACTGGGATGGTAGTCATTAGAGTTGATGCTGAGCAGGGCCTGGTCTCTCTTCTAGCTCTTCTGAAATTAAGGTACATAAGTGAGACAGACATTCTTTTTATTTATTAATTTATTTTTGAATATTTTTTTTTTCTACCCAAGTGAAGAAATCCATTCTTCTCCATGCTTGTCAAAGGGCACTGCCGCTCTCTTCAGTGGTGTCTGGTTCCTGACCTAGATGTAAAGGTGCAGGGGAAAAAAAAAAAATGGCTTCAGTAGGGCCACACTGATATCTGCAGTAGACGCTGTGGCATTGACAATATTGGTCCTGTAATTTCCTTTGTGATTTGTGATCCCTGTTCCTTTGTGAAGGGAAATGTTGCTCTTTTCTAATGCATGTGAAGGAACAGCTGGTCTACTCTGCAAAACGGCACCATTAAGTCATACTCTGTCTTTAAGATTGCAGGTACTGGCCTGCATTTAGCACAGAAAGAGCTCCCATCAAGATTGGCATGAAGGCTTCCATTTAGTGGCTCTCTGGAGTTGAAGATAATTTTTCTGGAACCTTTGTATCATACTTACAGGCCAGTAAACTAAAGTGGTATTCCTGTAAAACACTGAGGTTTAAATGTAAATTAGTCTTTTTTTCCTATGAGCTTTATTTCTTGTGGATTTATGACCAAAACTGAAAATACTGATTTTTCTTTGTTTTAGTGTTGGCTGGTGCACCCAATTTTAAGATAATGGTGCACTGGAGTAATCAAAATAGGTGTCTGAAGAACTAGATTGTTTCATGTTTCTTAGGGATTTTTTTTGTGAAAGAGGAGAGTTCTGGTTTTGAGTGTTTTTCAGTTCCTACCCCGCCCTTCTAAAAGATACATACGCTCTCCCTCTTCAGTTTTGAGAAACACCCCCAGGGCATCCTTTTTATTTGAATTGATTTTCTGGTTGTTTATCTTTTTCAATCTGGTCATGAAAAGCACATCTGGTTCCTATTTTAATCAGTATTCCAGTGGGAGCAACATCATATTATAGAAGGCTAACAATGCTAAAATAATAATCCATAATGATGCAACTTCTGGTAATTTAAAACTGTTTTATCCACTGTTTGTAGAAGTGCGTTAATGATGTCGGCCAACTGATCTCTTTGTAGATTAAACTCACCCCGGGTCCTAATAACAGAGAAATATCTGACATCCACATAGACAAACCCTTCGAACTGTCAGGAATTCCTGTTTTCTCTGAAGTGTCTGAGCATTTTGGTACTTATGGAAAGTGCAAAACTGACAGTTGTGGAAACTAAAGCAATCAGTTGACAAAGAGATTGAGTAAAGCAGCACCAGTGCTAGTTTACATGTAAAGTTGTCCTGCCTTTTTTTTTTTTTTTTTTTTTGATGCACTTCTGTGTCTAGAGGTGATAGGGTTGGAGGTCTTTGTCTTGTTTTTCTTTACTTTGTTAGTTGATTCAGTATTTGGCATTTATGGTAAGACTGCCAGAAAGCGACAGTGGTTATTTTATTACAAAACTCTGTGCTAGCAGCTAAACTGAGACCTGCTGTTTCAAATAGGTTGCCAAACAACCTTCAAGTGGTAGGAGTTGTTTTCTATATTTCTTATCTTGGTTTGAGCCAGCAACAAAGAGGAGAGACTGCTATCATTTCTCTGACTAATGCATACATACGTACTTTAGCAATTATGTAAAACTGAAACATGATATCCCTGCAATTTTCACATGAGTTTGCAATAGTCCAGCAAAGCAGCAGACTCCAATACCTTATGTGACAAGGCAAGGCTTTGTTGAAGGGTGGACCTGTCTCAGTTACATTCATATTTGCATTGCCACTTTAAAGTATATCCATTCTGATACCATCTCCAGACTAGGTTTTCACAAAATTGCAGAATAATCTGAAGAAGGTCTCCTTTAGACATAATTTTGAGAGGTGGGGAGAACATACTCTTATTTATTGAGAAAGCTCTGATAACAGCGTACTCTATCTAAACCTTTCATTCAGCCTTCAAATTATTTCTTGGAACTGTCACTAATATATACCTGCTTCTCCCTTGACTCTGGTTCAGCAAAGTTTCTCACTGAAGCAGGGTGTAGCATATTTTAAGTTGGAAGGTCAAATTTAATACCAGTATGATCAAATCAGGAGTGACATTCTTGGCAGGATGACAGTGTTATACATTAATTATTTTAGAGAATAAACTTCCAAATGAAAGTTGGAGTTCATGACCTCTACTTCTTTCTGCTCTAACCTGGTTTTAGGAAAAGCTAAAGCCTGAAATAAGAAGAAAAATTAAAATTTTGCAAATTCAGTTTTTAGACAGGAGTGGTTATGCTTTAGAGCACTGTAACTGCAGTCACCATTAGTGGAATTCTCCTAAAGGTCTGTGTTCTTGGTAGGAGAGCAAGAGGGAGGTATAGAAATTAAACTCAGCAGTAGTTTTCTCTAGTTCTCTAAGAAGCACTGCTCTTAATTTGTTTTATCAGCTCACTTTCCTATCTTGAGACAACTGATTAATGGATTAATATCTTAGCACTTCCATTATTTCATTCTTTGGAGCAAAATAAGCTATTTTTTCTTGCAGTTCTAAAAGAGTGAATTATGTAAAACATCAGAGGAAAGCAACGCAAATTTTAGAGGAGCTAAGCTGTTGAAATGCTGTGTCTGAACTTCTGTAAATAATCTGTGCTGGAGGTCAGAATACCAGGTCAGGGATATCCAGTGACTACACATTAAAGCAGGGGAGCCACAATATCTCTCATCACTAAAGTTTTTGGTTTGCATTTTTAAATAAACCAGGAACAAGTGCAGGGTATATATAGTATTGCAGCACTATGTTGGCAGAGGAAATGTCTTGAATAGTTTCGTTCCGTCATCTCAAAACACAGAGTCAGTTAAACTGGTGAAATGTTAAATTTTCAGCTACGCATTTACAAGAGAGAATCTCTATAAGATTGTCAAGTGCTAGTCATAGCTCTCATTTGAACAGATGCTATGTTCCTGGTAGACACATGCATTTCAGCGGTAGATAAATGGAAATATTACTACCTACTACGTGCAAAAGTGCTTTGGAACCCTCATCGTATTGTGGAGCTATTCTATTTCTCTGCCAAATGTTATAAAAAACTTTAAGAAATACTTTGCTTAGGGGGGAATTATAGAATTGAAAAGAATGGAAAGATGGGAGATTCTCTGAAATGTTACGTTGGTGAACTGGATTTTATTATTTGTTTGACTTTTATTCCTGTTTTGACACTATATAATTTCAGAATTTCAGCTGTACTTTATAAACTATTCTTATCTTTAGAATGTTCCATTTTGAAAGGACTTTCATGAGTCAAAAAACATTTTTGTTTCTACTGAAGAAGGGAGTGGAGAATCACTCTGCTGTCTGTTTGGCACTTTTAGATTTCCCTAGTAGCCAATTTCAAGCTGTGGGTACTGCAACAAGTTTCCAACCTGGGATGCTTTTCAAGTCATAGATGGTGTGCATTGGCTAATGTTTCTGGTCTTCAAATTATACCCTGAATACAAACCAGATTTGTCTTTCCAGATCTGTGGTTTAATTTCTATATCCTTGTGGTCTAACTTCAAGTGCCTTCCTCTAGTATTTTTCTTATATGTATCACAATTTAACTTCTACATGAGTTGCATAAATGCTTTCAGGATACTTGGGCATAACTGTGTAAATAATAAAAAGGAAAAAAAGCTTCCCAATATGTAAATGTATGGTTTCTGAAATCTGGCAGTTTTCTTCAGAAAAAAGTTTACAAACTCCATACCAAGAGGCATAGGCCAACAGCAGTCATTCTGAGGAAATAATAACGTCCTTGTAATTTGGGATTATAGCTGGGGAAAGTGAGGTATAAAGAAGAAATGTACATTTTCCACGGCTATGAAATGAGGTAGCCATAGATCATGGAGTTAAGTTCAGGTGGCCTCACTGCAGGACCTTTCAGAATGAGAGCAAACACTTAGGCTGTATCTTGGAGTGTGCATTTTACTTCTAGTCTTCCCCTCTTGTCATTATATTGTTCCCTTTTTTTGTGCTATTTACAAAAGAATAAAGATGTTCACAGTTTTCTGTGTACATGTATTTAGGAACAGTATATATGTTGTCAAACAAAACACATTCCCACAGTGGGATAAACGCTCAGTAAATGATGAGAAGTCATGGAACTTCTGTGACTTGAGAACTACTTTTTCGCTGCCCCACCCCCACCCCCCAACATATTGCTCAGCTAGTTGCAGCACAAGCATGTAGTTTTTCACAACTGTCTCCTTGACTTCAGTACCAGAACAGATGCTCTTTTTTGCCAAATTTTATCAGAACACTTCCCCTGCCTCTCTCCCCACTAAAACTCATTAGCTCCACCTTCTATTTTGGAAGATGCTACTGTCTTGTTTATGGAAGCCAGTTCAATTTTTCCTTTGGCTCAAGAAACAGCTGGTTGGCTAAAAATGTTCTTTCTGTGTGCCTAATGCCCATTTGGAATTTTGCTGAATAAGTGAGTAAATAAGATGCAGGGTGGGTAGGAGAGAGGCTGATGATAGAAATATTTGATGTGAACCTCACTTTCTCCAAGTAGTTAGTCAAGCAAGTTAATAAATTTTAAGAAATCTACGATAGAATGAAATATAAATTTAGATATAGTTTATGAAGTAAAATTTCTCATTTTTTCAATGGGCAAACTATTTATAAATGAGTGGCAGGCTTTTCTGTTTCGTTTTATACAGTTATGCATCATGAATTTTCTTTCACTTTCTCACTACAAGTAAGATGATACTGGGTCATATCATTCCTCTGTTCTGGAACAGAAAACCCACCTGACTTCAATGATTTTGCTTAAAAACTGATGGCGTGATAAAGTCATTCTGTTTAACATCCAATATTATAAGATAAGAATATTAAGAGCAGCTTTATTGTACAAAATGAAAGCAGATAAATTATCTCTGCTCTGTCAAAGCTTTACACATTCTAGAAACAGATGCCATTTCAAACCAATACAAAATTCCTAGATATTAACTTTTCAAACAATAACAGCTGTCAGAAATCAGTCCCTTCTGATTAACTACTCTTGGAGTAGGCCAGATTTGTTTTAAAATTAAACACTATCACAGAATGAGTTTCTACAATCAATATATTGTTTTCATGCTTGGTCCCAGGAAATTCAAGCTCATTCAGAATTCATTGTATATTTCATCCCATATTTCATAATATGGGAAATCTTTTGTAACCTATGTTAAAATGTTACTTTTGTCTTTGCTCACGGTTTAAAAACTATGCAATGCAGCTTTTCTATTTAATTTTTTCTGGTTGTTTTAATTGAATCACAAGAGTCACAAACGAATTAGGGCTGGTATGGGTTCAGTCAAGTTATATTGCTTGCCAGGATAAATTATTCTGGCACCTTCTTGAAGAGATGAGTCAGGTCGGGAGTTTGACCTAGTCTCTTTTTCTTAATTGCAAACAGATAAACGTGTAAGTTAAATATTTGGAGATAAAGTTTCAAATCGTAGGAGAGTGCCTGATGTCATAGAGCTGGACTCCTGCTAGATCCTCTGCCACATGCCTGTGTACACATGCAATTCCCTGCCCGACTGCACCTGTTCAAGCTTTTTGCTATTCTGAGGATACATCTGTGTGTGTGGCAACTAGTCTGCTTTTTAAATGGAGATGCATTTCTAGTGCCTTCTGGGCAACAGTAACCAGTGTATTCAGAGACTCAGATAGCATGGTGCTTTCCCAGTCATGATTAAATTAAAAAAAAAAAAAAAAAAAAAAAAAAAATTCTTTCTTTCGCTGCAATTTTAGCAATTTTAGACTAAAAGGTTTTGGGAATTCAGATGTTCTAATCTATAAATTGATGGTACAGTTTAGTGAGCAGTAGTAGAGATAAGGAGCAAAGCTCAACTGATTTCTCAGTCATACTCCTCATTTGAGACATTAATTTTTATTAACCAAAACCAACTTTGTGTATTTTATGTGATTAAAAGCAAGATGCAGTTTTACATGAAAAAAAAGGTGATCTGTCTATCTTTGGAAGGATGTAGTTCCAACTTTCCACTCAATTTAGAAGCAGCAATAACTGCATAGCTGCACTAATGAAGCTGTTAATTGTCACAGCCAGAGATACTATCATCTCCAGGAATGTAAATCTTTGCTGATTAACTTTATCACAATGCTTTTCCTTTACTTTGACACTGAAGACAAGTACAATCAATATTTTATTTAACACCTAATGCTATTTTCAAGCATGAGACCCAGTAATGCAGGTACAGAAGTACCTGTTATCTTTGCTTAAATGTTGATATCTGTATTCAAAAATTAATTACATATGAACTTAAGTGTCAGACACTCAAAATAATATGAGTAAATTTGTAGTGTTCAACTTGGATGCATCCTAAGAGTACATATTTTTAATAAACTCTTCCTCTGATGGTGATCTTCTAAAAGCACTCAGATTGCTGTATAAGTGGCAATAATTAATTAATGAAGGATTAGGAATTGTAAGCTATCTTCTGGTACTCAAGCAGACAGGGACAAAAAAAAGAGCAGGCTTTCCATTACTGTGAAAGAGAAAATGATATATAGGACCAAATTTTCTAGATATTTATAAACTCTTTCAGGCAAGAAACAGTTTAAGTATTTACACTAAGAAAAATAGACCTTACAGAGTTCCACCTATGGCACCAGTTCTTTTCTGCTTCCACCTTTGAAAATCAGGGAACACATTAAAGTGCTACGAGGTCCTCATCGCCCGATAGTTGTTCATTCAAAATTACCATAATAATTAGAACCAGAATCTTAGCTCCTTCCTCTTTTGAAGCCTCAAATAGCTTCAGAGAATAGAAAGGCCTTGCAGTGTTTCATCATTTATTGAAAAAATGGAAGCAGGATGTATTCCTAAAGCCTCTTGGAAGTTGCTCTTTCAGTCAAAAGTATCTTGATATCTGCATGGCAGTAATGGGGAACAGAATTTCTGTACCTGTTTTTTGGGGTGGTGTTTTTTGCATGCATGCATATTTGAATGAACAAGATACCTCTAACCATTTTCCAAGATTCATGTATAAAAAAAGTTTGCCACCACGTTAAAAGTGCATCAGCTTTTTCTTGCCGATACTGTTCCTACTGTTAGTCACAGGGTTACATGTAGTATTTAATCAGAAAGAAAGAATATACATATTTTCTACCCCCTTATTCTTCTACCGTGCAAAAATACGCAAAACACTTTATATGGATTATTTGCTGGCTAATAAAAAAAAAAGAGAGCAAATTTATTTTCATTGTGGACTGAGTCCACTTCTGTGCCTTAAAATCTGCTGCTCTAGATTGTTGAAATATTTTGCTAGTATCTCCCTAGCTGAAAATAAAGAGAGGTTTTTTTCTTCCAGCATGCAATTACTGCTCAAAAAGGTTCTGGAAGCATTCATCCACCATGTAATCTCTCTGACAGTGCACATACTACTAGTGGAATTTCCTAAATATGCATGCAACAGTTATTTGCCTCATCTCACAAAATGGGGGTGGGGGTGGGACACACCAAAATTATGTCTTACTTTTTTTTACTAGGTACTTATAAATAAAGCCTCACTCTCAGTTGTTAATAGTTCTTAATTTCTTACTTTCTTTTGTGGGTATTTTATGGCATGCTACGATAACTAATTACAGTCTAGATACTCTGTTTTTTAAATCAAAATAATCAAAAACATTTTTTAAGAGTCAAATGCTTTAATTTAAGCTGGAAAAACTCATCAGAGTAAAAGCTTATATAGTACAATTTATGCATGATACTAGAGCAGGCTTGGAGTTAGACATTCTAAGTTTCTGCATGCTAAGCATCTACTGAAATCCACAGCAGCTGCACATGAAGAGGTATTGCAGAACCCATTCACAGCTCAATGATTACTGAATAGTAGATATGAGATAATCTGACTCTACTTCATTTTAATTGAGAGAATTTGGATTCAGAGTTTGGGATAAAATTGTACCTGGACTTCCATATGAATTTATAAGGTGTCAATTTACTTCTGAATATGTCCTGTATAACCTGATTAGGTACTCATCTTGAGCAGTTTGCTCATGTGGCTTTTCCTCTACACACCTTCAATTTCTAAGTCTACTTTCTAAATCAGCTCTTTGTAGAGATGAGATATTTTCAGCAAATTCCTCTGAAAATTTATTGTAGAAAATGTGATATTGTTTCCAGTTGTTTCTACCCAGAACTGATATTAAATACTGCAAGATAACGCAACCAGATCACTTTCTCTATCAGACTTTGACACTAGGTCATGGGAATTAATAATGTTCAAAATGTATCTCAGATTGAAGCTGGAAAAGCCAGTCAGAGATCTCAACCAGCAGCAGATGTTACAGACAAACTCTGATCCAATTATTACCTTGCACTGCAAAAGACGAAAAATATTCTGGAGGCCAGTCATGACATTTGGTCTTTCTGGGTGGCCTGCTTGTCTTTTCTTCAACTGATCTATTCTGAATATTACTCAAGACACTTTCAGATCATTCAGCTAGCAAGACAACATTTCATTCCTTCCCACCGCACATTAAGATATTGGCGAGATAAGATGTGGGTAAGATATCAAGAAAGACAGTATCTGAGCTAATACAATCAGATTTGTTTGAAGTTTTTACTGTTACTGCCGCATTTTGTTAGGGCATAATATAGCTGTTTGGCAAGTTTCCATACTATTTCCTAACTGTGTATGGGAGATAACACTAAAGGTGATATAAAAGTAATAATATTGAAAGCACAGGCACCCCCAATCGCTTGTTCACCAGAAGCAGCTAATTCAAAATACTGGATGCTAACCACAAACTTTATATGGACTTCTAGTTATTGCTGATATTTCTGGTGTGATGAAAGGACTGACAGCCACTAATATGTGGCTACTTAAACATTCATTCATGAGGTAAGGAGTACATACTGCTCATGTGATATAATTTGCTTATATGCAGCACATAATTTGCAGTGGTCTCTGAAGACTTTAGACTTAATGGAATCCTGTTCCTGAAACCACTCTCCACTTGGGAGCAGTGCAGTAGCTCTGCCACTATGATGTGGCATATCTAACATAACCTAGTATGAAAGATTTCCCATACTTGCAGGGAGGCAGAATTTTTTTCAAGGATCAAGGGGATCACTTAACTGCAAGTCTTTTTATTAATTCATTATGTCTTGCATAGTAAAATTTGGCTTCTAAGAAACAAAGTAATCAAGGAAAAAAAAAGGAAAAAGGGAATAAATCCCTCTACCGATAGCAACAATATTGGTTCTGTAGAAGCAGAAGTCTGGGCAGCAGTGCTAGCAGCAAGTAGATAGTATAATGTGCTAGTTGGCTTGCACCAGAACATTCTAATGTTATTTGTTTGCTAGTTGATTGATCCTACCTGCATGCCAGGTAACACATTGATTATGTCTGTACACCTTGGGCAACAGACTAGTTTGTCACTCCATTAAGTGGCCTTTGTTTTCAGGACGATGCATTTCTGCATAATTTATTCTCTAGTTTTCCTAGACAGAATTGTGAATGTCTAACGTTTTGTTGAAAGAACGTCTGCATAAAGCTAAAAATCCAAATAAAGGCATAGTTCTGCTAGGAACAGGTCTAGGTGAATGCTGAAAAATGGTTGTGGTTCAGAGCTGCTCTGCTCTTCTGATCCAGTTTATTTGCTATTTCTGCCTCTTTTCCTCCCACAAGGGCTACTGAGAAGAGTAGAATTTAAATTGCTGTATACTGACAGTGCCTCAGAGTGAATAGCTACTGAGAAAAGCTGTTTCCTTGAACCTCTAAGCTATTTGTTTTGCTTAAGGACTGAGTTTAGGGAGGTGTGATTGCTTTATTTAAGGACGGAGATAATTGAGGTGCACTTTAACAATTGTGCACCTTGGTATCTTGGTCTGCAGACAAACTCATTTTTACAGTGATTTATAAAAAGGTAGGGAGAACAGCTGATCTTCATCTGGCTAAATAGTGTTGTAAAATTGTCTCAGAAAAATATAGTCTAACATTAAAATATTTGACAAAACTGCTATTAAAAGTTTTTGGTTATAGTATAAGAACTTGAAAATACTGAATCCAGAAAAGATAAATTCATATCCAGTAGTTTGGGAATATTACAAGAGCAGAATCAGGAAAAGGATCTCAGTTCCTTCTGCCAGAGGACATTTTGGGAGAAGAGCTTTCTGTTTTCAAGTTGTCTTAATACACAAAAGTCTTCAGCTGTCTATTGCAAGGTTTTATATGGTACGAGAAGTTCTCCGATTGTTTCCTAATTTTAAAGCAAACAAGAGTAGCAGAATATCAGATTAAACTAAAATAAAATAGAAATGGCTCCTCATACAAAGTTGTTAAGCACCAAAGGACACAGTAGATACTAAATTTTTTAAAGTTTCAAAGATTACTGAACTAGTCAGAAAAAACTCGTACAGAGCTATTAAATAGAGTGACTACCTCTGGTTCCTGAGCCACAAAATGCTTGTGGCCAAGAGAGATTTCTGTGGAAATAATTACTATGTACTTGCCATTTCTTAGTCTTCCTTAGGCATCTGATTTGGTCAGAACTGGAAATGGGATACTGCGCTCTGTGTACCTTTGGTTTGACCAAGTACAGCTATTCTTGTATTCTTCTGTTATAACAGGAAACAATCCAGATATGTCTTATTTTTTTCTACTGAGAGAAGTCAGATTTTCAAGTATAGTAAAGCAGATGCAGCATTTAGCTCTCTGGTGACTTTTAGTCATACAAGCTTTCAACATCTTCATTTTGATTTTTAAAGTTTTCTCATCCAGTGATGAGCAGACAACCTAATCTATAGATTCTATATTTAAATAAGAAGGAACCGGTAGCAAATATTCTTGATTTTTTTAAATTACCTAATTCCACTCTTACTCAGAGCCTGCACACCTTAGCTCTACAGGCTTGCTTAGAAAGCCATATTTTTTTCTTTTTTTTTCCTCAAAATTTTGAGAAGATTCAGAGGAATTGAGTGGTATCTGATGGTTGTCAAAGTTGTTCTTTTGCATTGATGTTAGAATGATGTGTTGGCCACATTTTGAAATATCCTTCTATCATTGACCTCTTCTTGAACATACAATTTTGAATGTCCAGCCTCTCTCTGACATCTTGTTTTGTGGTTTACTTATCCGGCACTTAGTCCCTTCAATACTGACCGTCTTTCCCTTTCATCTTCCTTGGGTCACCAATCCTTATTTCGTTTAACAAATCCATTTTTCTCCAAGGTTCATAAGAGCAGTAATGTATGTAATTTAAAATTCGAGAAGCAGGTGACATGATGTTGCACCATGTCTAATTTTGAGTCCCTTACACAGTGAGGGAAGGAAGAGGATAAACTGTTCACCTCCCTTCAATGACAAAATAAAAGCTCGTAGATCTTAATGTGGTAAACCAGGTTCTCCTCCATTGAAACCTTACCCCATGTCTCTGGACCAGGATGGCAATAGCACTACTCCTATAAAGATCTCCTGTTTCTTTCCTTTTAAATTGAGGTCATGTTTTGAAAAGCATTTTTGTAATTCTTGTGTATCTGGAAAAGAAAACTTCAAAAGTTAGAAGTTGCGGCACTTTATACAACAATGCTTTTGTTTGTTCAGGTAATTAGAGGCAGTGTTTCTCATTTTAATGACAAAGGTTGGTCTAGTTTTTCACATGTTGCCATGGCTGTAAAGAATGTGTACAAATTTGAGACACTAAATTAGGTTTCTTGTAGCAGTTAACAGAATAATTATTTTTAATTATATATTTTTAAATTTCAATTGTATTTATATGATATGTTTAATTAGCCCACTAGTAGATGCTGTTTTCAAACTATTTATTTCTATATTTGGAAAACAAGGAGTAAAAAAAGGTGCATCTCCAAGCTTATTCTGATGATAGTGCGTGGCTCACAAGATCCGTTGCCAGTCATGATCCAGAAAAACAGATTACAACTTAGTTTACAAGGCTGTAATGTAAAATAAGCCAGTTGCTTCTGAACACAAAAAGGATGCAAATACTTCATGTGACAAGTATAGTTTAAAATCTCTAAAGCTACTTCTAAAGATTTCTTGAAGAAATGGTCTCGGGAGAAGTAGTGGCTGGTCTCTTCACTTACCGTTGAGTCTATTAGATAATGCGCTAGCTATATTGGGTATCTGTGTGAGGCTGATTGTTGCAGCACACTTTAAGGTTGACCTGCTGTAATTTTTTGCTTTCTTTTCAGAATGGCTTTTGTCATCCTGAAGAGAATTTAGTAACATATTTCACTAAGGAAGCCAACTTTTCCTTCTTTCACTCCACTTCTTTCTCCTTGTTAGTAACTGCGTCCTGTTGAAGAGAAGGCACTAATTCCTTAGCAGTAAGGGAGAAATCAGTTAAAATGAAAGCCTGTGAGGATCTTCTCTGTAGGATGACATGTTGTAAAAATACAACTGTATTCTGAAAAGTGACTGTAGAGATGGCATCTTGGGAGTGAGCGGGGGAAGGTTATGTTTATTATCTGTTAATGACTTCCAGATCAAGTTTGCTCAGTTTGCAAGTAAAAAAACCAACCCTTTTTCAGCTGCCTTCTCTGCAGACACAATTTGGGATTTAAAAATCATGCTGTGCTAATTCTAATCCAAGTATTACTGTCAGCAATAAAAAGGTTCTTCAGGGTATATTGTGCCTTTAGTTAAACTGTCCATCAGTGGACTGTAAATGAATGTTAATTCTGCTGATGAGAAGCTTGTCAAAATCAGGATTTGTCTAGTCCTCGTTTTTGATTAAGTCTTCCTTAATTAATTCTTATTAACTCTTTTTAAACACTTATGTCTGTTTAAATGGTTTCCAGACTTACCTACTGTGGGGGAATGTAAGAAGAAGAGGAATAAACCTCAGAGCTATTATTTTTGCATTGCTCATAAGGATCGATGGGTGAGGTTATAGGAGTTACAGAAGAAGTCATGTTGACATACTGACCATCCTGTTAAGTTTAAATTTCTCAAGGATTTGAGCATCTAGTGTTCATGTGTAACACAAAAAAAAAATGTGGGAAGAAGCCGTATTTTAATTAAACCAAACGATGTAATTTGGAAAACGTCAGCTTTCAGACATGCAGGTCCTTCTTTAGATCCATGTCATGGTTTAATCCCAGTCAGCAACTAAGGACCACGCAGCTGCTCGTTCACCCCCCTCCAGTGGGATGGGGGAGAGAATCCGAAGCGTAAAAGTGAGAAAACTTGTGGATTGAGATAAAGACAGTTTAATAGGTAAAGCAAAAGCTGCACATGCAGGCAAAGCAAAACAAGGAATTCATTTACCCCTTCCCATGGGCAGGCAGGTGTTCAGCCATCTCCAGGGAAGCAGGGCTCCATCACATGTTAACAGTTACTTAGGAAGACAAATGCCATAACTCTGAAAGTTCCCCCCTTCCTCCTTCTTCCCCCAGCTTTATATGCTGAGCATGATGTCATATGGTCCGGGATATCCTTTTGGTCAGTTGAGGTCAGCTGTCCCAGCTGTGTCCCCTCCCAACTTCTTGTGCCCCCCCAGCCTCCTCGCTGGTGGGGTGAGAAGCAGAAAAGACCTCGACTCTGTGTAAGCCCTGCTCAGCAGTAACAAAAACATCTCTGGGTTATCAACACTGTCCTCAGCACAAATCTAAAACATAGCCCCATACTAGCCACCATGAAGAAAATTAACTGTATCCCAGCTGAAACCAGCACAACCCAGTTGTAATCACAATGTTATCAGAGACAAAGTCAGCGATTCAGGAAATGTTGAGATGCATTTACGTATGGCCTCTAGCAGTGCCACTGAGCTCAGCCTAGGACATTGGGATCCTTTGGGGATCAAGGCAGGAGGATAAAGTGTTCGTGTTCTCTGGCATCCTTTTCTCCTTTTATTCCTCTCTGATCACCTGGCATTGTCTTTGATGACAGTAGCTTTTCTTCAGCATCATCTTATTAGTTACCAATCCTGTTCCACTCTGCCCACTTTATTCTTTCCAGGGAGAACACTGCTGCATGGCAGGAGAGCACCGCAAAGGTTTGAGATCACTCCTGGTTTTAGTAAGCAACGTAACTTCTGCCCTCAGTACTCCACCAGAGGAGCTCTCCTTCTTCTCTGTTCCTGGTGTGAGGGTGTTTCCTCCTCAGAGGTACCCTGCACCAGTGACATCTAAATCAGTCACTTCTGTTGATCAGCCTTTCAGGCCCTTGTCTGCCTGCTTGCTGCTGCACCTTTCCATGGAGGTATTTTTTTCATGCCTGTCACTTCTGCATGCAGTGGGAGGTATTCGCATAGCACGCAGATGTTATTCCCAGGTAGTATGTCTCTGAACACCATGTTGTGAACAAGGTGAGATTATAATTCAGTTAGAGTCAGGACATTCCTTTATTCATTTTCTTTCCTAAATTCACATCTTAGGGCTGAAGTGTTTCTATACTCAGTGGTTTCAGAAAGTCCTGAGCTATGTCTGAAAAAACCAAGCCTTTTCGATGATGTCTTCATTTGTTTTTATTGCCGAGACATGCGACTACACACATCTCTGCAGAGGGAATGACCACTTAAATGATGGGCCATGGAAAGAATTGCTATGAGGCAATCAAAATTATTTTCTTCACTGGTTATTAGACCTGCTCCAGGAAGAGTTTACTGCAACAAGGATGTGGCCAAAGAATTGTTCCACCTTACATCTCTGCAGTGCAGCTACCCGGAGCTGCAGTCATGCTTTTCTGAAGCTCTGTGCTTGAATACAATGTCTCATTCGCACTCCTTGAATCACTGCTTTGCTAAGAGAACTCTAACACACACTTTGAAATTATTATTGAGCTTCTGGAGGGGCGTACTGCCTCCTCAGTTACAGCGTAGAAAATGACAAGTAAAAAAAGGAAGACTACTTTCCAGTAACTATACAGATTTCATATATGTTGCCCAAATATATGATCACTGTCACAGATCTTTCTTTTTCTACAAGTCTCTCTTAAATGCTTCTGAAACTGTGAAGAACTGAGTATCCCTATGACTGTGCACATAGCAGTGCTTGAAAAAGGTGGATGACTCTACTTAATCTGTGTGTACTGCTAAGGCAAAAAGAGAAGTCGTGAGATGCAGGCTCCTGGAGTAGATGTTTGCCCATGAACCAGCAGATCTCAGTATGAAGTAACCTTTCTTCCTATCTGTATTCTAACATCTTTCTAAGAATTCAGATTAACTGATCTGGAAGTGCTTGGTATCTCCTTCCCCCTTTTGCTAATTTTCAGCAGTCTGGAACATTATTCTCACACGCATTCTTCTTGTGAGTATATAAATTGTTTTGAAGCCCTATGGGATAATTGTCATTGCTGGAAAACTTTTTCTGAATGGTGTTTGTCTGCCAGCATTAGAACTTGAGGAGGTTATTTCATCCTGGCTTTCATTTCAGTTCTATTTTAGCAGTTCTTTGTCTTCAACTCCATCATCTTCTCTGTGCCCTGAGCTGCTGTGTTCAAAGACATTTTTTTGAAATAAAATTCTTCACTTTGTGGTTCTTATTCGATGATGTTATTTCTCATTTTAGGAGCTTTTGTATTTCTTTAAGGCAAATGAGGCATGTTAGTGGTTATTTGTAATTCTTTTTTGTTCAGTGGATTTCCTGTTATGCAAAAATGTAAAGCTTTTCTCGCTGTTCTTCCAAACTTTTGTTTTCCTGTCTTGATAGTTTTGTACATCTGTGTCTGCTTTATAACCTGTGGCTAAGATGTACTTGCCCAGTTAAGATCTGGCTTTGTCTTCATGGATGCCTGACAGCTTACTGTAAAACTGCAAGTTAGAACTCTCTTGCTTTTGTTTGAAGACCTTCAAGAAGTGAACAACTTTCTTTAACAGCTTTTCTGAATGGCCATGAGGGTACTGAAGATCCATCTAAAAAAATTTAGCATGTCATGCTTACATACTCCATTTCTCCAGTAATTGTTTTACTCATTTGTTACTCTAACAAATAAAGTTACAGGAGGAGCTTTGTAGAACATAAGGCTTGCACTTGGACAACATGTGTGCATATGTGTGCACTGCATAACGTGTAATATTTCTGTATGGGGCACAGGCAAAATCCCATCAGCCTGCTTCCTGTTCAAACTGCACAAAGTTGAATACTCGCATGCCTATGTTTTACAGCTTATTTTTCACTTCAGTAGGCAGACAGGGTGTGGACAGGTGGGCAGAAGAACATCAGTCTTGTGAGGCTGGATATTTACTCTCTACTTTCTACCACCCTAGCAATCTAAGATTATTAATAGTAGTCTTCTAAAAACATCTGAGATAGATAGGCAGAGCTAAGGATCTCTGTTTTATCACTAGTATTAGTAAGATGTTGTCTAGTTTCTAGTGAATTGACAGATCAGTATATTCTCAAAAATGTAGTTTAATCTTTTAAGGTACAGAAAGAGGATTAAATAACCTTCTTAGCACCATTTTTCATTAACTGATTCATTATCTGTAGTGAAATCTCCTTGCATAGCATTTTTGTCTGGAAAAAATTGTGGAAAATGTACTAAGGGGAAATCTGGTCTATTAATGTTTCACTGAAAGTGTGGTGTGTATTCTACAGTACCAAGCAAATGCTACATGATGAAAAGGGGTGTCAGAGAAATAGGAAGACAGCAATATTTATGTATCATCAGTAAGTGAAGCTGTATGATCTTTATATTTTTGTTAGCAGAGGATATAATTTGCAAAGATCTACTTGAAGATAGGAAATACATGGCAGATGAAGAAATAGGTGAAGACTGTGAACATGTAAATGATACGCCAAAGGAATCCAAAACCGTAACAGAGGCTTGCTTTACATACTTCTGATGTTAAAAGGAGCATACTATGGGTAGCTCACAAACAAAAGCCATGTTTCTGTTAGTATTTATAAACTATGCTACTAAAATACAGAGCAAAGTTGTCTACACAGTGGCAATGTAAGAATAGAGAGGATTATGGAGAGAAAACAAATGATGTAACTGGAGAAAATTAAACTGAAGAACAAGGGGATTTTTCTCTACTGATTTGCAGTTGCAGTAATTTCAGGTGTGATTTTTAAAAAAAAATAGTAGACAAAAAATCAGACACACATGTGATCTTTAAGTTTGTTACATATATATTATACTGTCAGTGGTTTTGAATAGTGCTGCATTTATGTTGGACTTTTCCTTTTATAACCTGTACTTGTCCTGGGATGTTTTTACATGTTTTATATGATATTTCTTAACGCTCCTTTCTACCATATTTTAATGCTTTCAATGTTTACAAAAGGAAAATGCTTTTAACCTTAGATAAGAATTAATTAGTCAGATTAAGGCAAGAGTGTGATTGTAGTAAACTGCAGTTTAAAATGGGATTCACTAGGTTCTTTCTTGATAAAACTCTAATTTATCACATGCCTTGTTTTTTTTTTTTATTTTTTTTTTTAATTACTGTGCATAAAATACTGCCAGTATTCATCAATCAACTGTATTGATTTTAAGATAACTCAGACTTACCTGCAGGTGTTTATAGTCCATGCCAAGGACTTGGTCTTATGCCTATTGTAGTCTGCGGTTTTCCTGCTTGAAATGGAGAACAGTCTCCCATAATGTTAGATCATTGCCATCAGTCTTTGTCAGAAATTCTGATCCCTTCTTATACTGATATCACCATTATGTAGTATACTATGTTATGTTTTTTTTAACTGAGATTTTTTTCACTGATACATTCTCAGCATAAATATTTTTTAATATGGATGTAGAAGTTCCTAGTCTGTTCTGTTATTTTTTTCAGACAGTTAGTTTGATACTATCCTTTACTGACATTTCTCCCATTTTTACAGTCCTCTTGTATTGGTTCAGATCCAGAATGCAAGCATGTGCACTTCAGACTTCAGTGGCCAAAGTCCTTTGGTGTCCTACTATTTTAAGACACATGAAATAGATAATGCTGTGTCATATTCCTTGACTTGCAGGACTAATTGTACTGAAGTTTACAAACAACCGTATCCTTTCTGACTCCCAACCTGTATCGTGTTTAAAAACCTTTCCTCAAAACTTTTTGCCAAGATGGTTTAAACCAGCTGGGGTGGGGAGGAGAAGAATGCATTACTAAAGTCTCACCCGTTTATTTTGTTTCCCTTTTTCTGCTATGATCCACAATAGCTGGGACAGTTTTCCCTTTTCTAGACTGAGACAGACCACAGTAATGCAGACAATCTCAGCAAGTGGTTTGCCTAAAAGAGAGAAACTTAGAAATACAGAAAAAAGATTTGATTGGTCCTTCATCATGTTATCCTTTAAGCTAACCTACGATTCAAAATGTCTTAAGTGAGACTGTACTTCAGCTTGGTAACTTTATGTTATTTCTGTTAGATTTTGGGCGAATAAGGCTGAAAGAGAAATGTAAATCAAACCTCACAAAATGTAATGAAACTCCCGTCGTATCTGGATTCTAGCTTTATGCATTGACTTGGTTCTGTTATGGCCCTGAACTATACTCTTTGGATCCAAACATCTATAAATCTTGAAGAAGTTTAGAGTCTTTCTGAATTTGGACATATTTTTGTCTGGCATACATCTTTCCAAATGGAGAGAGCATTTATCTGTTGTGTAGTACAGATATTCAGAGCCCTTTGTGTTTAGATCTTAAACTACGGGGTTTCAGAAGCGAAGATTTCCTAATTAATACTGTTCTTTTCCTGATGTATATAAAATTGTTCTAACTAGACTGGTTTTGGAAGATTTAATGAAGAATTACTTGAGTACCCCTGAAATATTTTCTGATGAGAATTCTTAGAATTTTTATCTTCTGTATATTGAAGTGTTTGTACACAACATATTAAAGAAAAACCAGTTTGCCACTGCTTTTCGGTGTAGAGTATTCAGCATAGGGAAGTCACAGCTTGCTTATAAAGAATACTGTCAAATCTCAGCAGCTTTTGTTACAACTGGGTAACTCTTATTCAGTGTGTTTAGATGTCAGATTCTGTGTTACAGTAGTTTAAATTAACTTCACTGGCTTCAACAAAATTTTGCAATATCATATAGAAGAGTGGAAAACTCCCCCCCCCCCCAACATTCAGTGTGGTATTTTTATATTTGTCATATTGTTTTTATGAACTTTACAAGGAAAAATTGTAAAACTTGTTATTAGGCTGACTAATGGGATGAAAAGAAAATTTTAGACTTCTTGTGAAACCGATTATGTTTTTCTCAGCAGATTTTAGGTGACTGTTCATGTTATGAACAGAATTCTGTCTAAAAATAAGTTGTGTCCACTTTATGGGTTTATTGAGAACAGAAATTTCCACACCATTCTCCCTTTAATGTGACCACAATGGGCAGTCATAATTTGTCCATTTATATAAAAAGAATAAATTAGCAAATTAGCCACCATAAACTGTTAGTATATCCACTTTTGCTGACATGTTTATTGTAATTTGTAATATGCATGATGTTGATTTTCAAAAATGTTCCATTTTCTTTTTGAGAGTATGAATTATAAATTCACAAATCACAGAAAGCAAGGCTGTAATAAAACTTGAAAGTTGGAAACACTACGTAGCATTCATCTATGTCATCCTCAAAAAACTGGGATGTTGAAATTTTTTATAGTTTGATTAAAAGCCTAAAACCTTCTCTTCATATTACAGCTAAGACAGAGCAAGAGGGATGGTTTTTCATGCATTTATGTAGTGAGCAAAAGGCAGCTAATGAACACGTCAGGAAATGTCTAGAGAAAACCTAAAAATGGGCAAATAACTAAATTTCAAGGTATCACTCACAACGTTACACAGCATAGAATCTCATAAAATAAACACATAACTTTGTCTAAAGACTTAAAGTATTTTAAATGGTTTTTTTTTTTTTTTAGTGGTATGTATTTCAAAGGAAAGGAATTTATCTCCAAAAAACACATCTAGGAATTAAAGATGGCCCTTAATGAACAGACAAAGGGAGTAAAAACGGAGAAGCCTTTGCAGCCATAAAAGTAGAGTTCAAAATATCATCCCTCTTACAAAATATTTCCTGAAAATAGGCTTGTGGAGCACAAAAGTCAATTCTGGAAACTCTAGAACTATGAAAGCAAGTCCAGTAGTCGGCACTTTCAAAAATAAATAAAACCATCAGGCAACAACTGTATGCTAATTGCATTTAAGAAATAAGAGACCACCTACATAGAAATAAAATAAATCTCATTAGTGGAGCTAAAGCAGATAGTTGAGATTCAGACTCTGTTAACTCAACCCCTTAGGCTCACTTGAAAGAGCTTACAAAGTCACTGCCATTTTCTTAGCGATGGAACAGAAGTATAAAATGTGCACCAACATCTCAAGGCCCCTAACTCAAGTGTGCTGTAGTAGCTGATGTGCAGTTCTTGGCATAGTTGTGCCCTCACTTTCAGAGGATCCGACCAGATTTTTCTTGCTGAATGAGCACAGCTAAGACAGGGAGAAAGAAGGTCACCAAGAGTAGGTTGTGCGCGAGAGGCTGCTAGTTTAGTGTTATACTAAGAAATGCCACAAATCATTACATTTTTCAGTCAATAAAATCTTAGTTGTTTAACCATTTAATTTGTTTTACCAAAAATCAGCTTTGTGAAGGCAGAACCCTGAAATCTTGTAATCAAGAAAATTAAATTTTTTATGAATTTCAGACAAGACAATAAATTCTGGAGTTTTTCAACAACAATAGCAAGAGGCCTGTAAGTCTGTCTCTTGAAGCAGCTTACACTAGCCATGCTATTCCCTCTAGAGGAAGTATTGAAAATAATTTGCAACAGTGCCCCCCTCTCTCCCCATTGGCCATCATCAGGTTATAGATCTTCAGAAACAAAAGCTGCCCAGGCCTCCTCTCACTCTCTCAAATGGTCTTCTGACAAAATAAAAAAAATAAAAATCAAGGCTTTTGAAAGCTCATCATCTGTTCTGCTGCTGATATAGTTGGATTTGCTGTAGAAAGAACTGCACAGGACTTTAACTGGATTTATTCTTAGGGTCAAGGCCTGACCATAACTAACTTTAAAAACAGCACAATAGGTATTTTTTCCTTGATCTTTAACCCTTTGTCCCCAAATCGTTCTATTCATAGTTGCTATTTGGCTCTGATTAAGTTTATGACTCAACTGTGGAGCTTTATCTTACAGAAGTTCTATAAATCCTTGCTAGACTCTTTTGGTTATGATTTTAGCTCCTGTTTTCTGTTAGACTTTTTAATTCAGCTATGAAAATTAGAGCTTTATGTTTCTAACATAAAATTAGGTTCAGACCTTCATAAAAAGATTATTATTCATGCAGCTGCTATTGCTGCTTAAAAGTGGCTCACTGAATTCTTTCTCAAGGATAGGGTCTTCTGGTAAAACTGTTGTCTTAATTCTTCTCTACACAGAAGCCTGGACAGGAAGGAAACAGTTAAAGGAGGTATGTTCACTGGGACAAAGCCAATAGAAAACTCTTCAGCATGTAACCAGAAAAATTTAATTCTGTTGATAATTGATCAATAGAAACACAACTAAAAACATCCTGCTCCAAGTCAGAACAGCTTAGCCAACAAAAATATATATAATTGTCACATGAGGGACAGATAAAAAAAAACAGAAAACGTAGAACAACATGAATAAACCCCTCCATTATATGAAATCTGGCAAAAAGTAAGGCCTTTAATAATCCTCGGGAACTGCTGTGAGAGCTTCATACAAACCTGCTTCAGTGTCCCTTGAAAAATTAATTTGGATTTAAAAAAAAAGCACACAACAACCCACACATCTGGCTTGATCATTGGCTAATAGAACATATTTTTATTCCCACCCCAAATCACACACAGCTTGTCTGGAAAGAAGACAGCTGCTTGGGCACTAGTGTGTTTCAGTTTGAAGTACATCTAATCTTTATTGAGTTATTTGAGCCTTGTGTGCCAAGTGCAGAAAGGCATGCTTTTGTGGGGAGAGGATTTTTTTCTTCTCCTTTTAATATTAATGTGTAATTTTGGCCAACAAAGTAGTGCTTAGCAGACAATAGCAATTCTCTAAATGCATTAGACTTAAAATCCAATAAATATACCAAATGCTTTTGTGTAAATCCTCACCCAGTTTGTTACTTCTGCAGGAACCACTGCTGTTGGAAATCAATCTCAAACGTTTTATTGGTCAATTAAGTCTGAAAGCTCCTTAGTGTCTTCTCATCTGATTAGCTTCAACATTTTTTACTCCTCTGCAGATTTTCCATTTGTAAGTCTTACACATATGATGAATTTGGCGTGAGTGCCTTAACTACAAGTGAGATTTTGGGCACATCAGTTTTATGTGCTAATTCTCACTAGATGTTATCCTACTGAGTGAACTGTTTGCTAGGGAGTATGGGCTGGGGTAAATCCACATTCTGCTGAACTCAGTGACCAAATCTGCAGAGTCTTCAGGGGCTCCAGAAAATGTTCATCTACAGGTTTTACTGGTAAAACAATTGTAGCTGACCTGAAGAAAAAAAATCTGCCCAGGAAGCAGCAGTTCCCGATATATCAATTACAGTTTGGTCCTACTGCCTTAATGAGACTGAGTACTGCAGTCCCGCCGAAGCATGAGAACATGACAGAGGTTAGGTACTATCCACCATCAGCAGGTACTAGGAGATTCTGTCTCCTAGTAAACACGGTGCTGTTATGGGAGGCTATGATGTGGTATCTTGCAGGATCTTGTAGTTAATTACTTTCGACACAAGTCCAAAAGCAGAGGGCAGAGTGTAAGAGAGAAGATCAAGAACAGAATTAATCTTTTGTCTCTATTTTATGGGATGTTGAATCTCAGAAGAGCATTCAATGAAAAGCTGGCTAAACTGAAGAGCTGACGTAGTACAGATGTGACCGCAATATTGCTTGGCAGAGCCTTCTCTGCCAATCCCATGTGCGCTGGGAAAAATCTGTCAAACAAGGCTATATCACAGGGAGCAATTTTCAGGTACAGTTTTAGGTTCCTCATGGTACTCCTTTCTGCACTGTGAACTAGTCTCTTATCAATACCCAGCCTTCCATCTCAAAATTAGCATTTAAGATAAAATTTAACAGGCTGCAGGATTCACAGGTTTTGTGACGTTAAGCCTTACCAGTCTGGTTTTCATGCTATTGTTACTTTGCAGTATAAGTCCTTTTATAGAGTTCGTTCTTCTTGACGAAGCATATAATGACAAGAATCAGAAAGTACTACTTCAATCCTGCCCGTAACAACTATGATTGGCAAAGCAACTTTTTTTAGAACAAGACAGCTCTTGTGAATGTTGTTCTGGGTGTATCTTTAACTATATCTGATTGGGATTTAGCACACAAATAAACATTGTAGTTAGCTGAAAATATAAATCTTTCACTTGACTGAAACTGCAGCGCTGCAGTTGCTCCAACATATCAAGATGTTATTAAAGAGACACATGGACTCAGAGGAATTTCAGAAGGATTATACTGAGTAAGTACACAGCAGTTACTAAAATAAATGTTGGCGTTCACACCATATTGACTAGAAACCAATATTTCTGAAGATGTTATGTAAGTAACTACTATATACTAGGTTGCCATATGTACATATCTGTGTGTGTATGTGTGCTGTGTCCAAGAGAGCAAATGTCAAATACGCAGTCATGATCCCCTCCCATCAACTGAATGGTAAAATTACTTTCATTGTATTTCGGCGTGTGAGCGTGTTCCTACATACAAGATACACAGTCAGCAAATAACAGTGATGAAGATGTACATGTCAATGGGATTAAGATAATACAGAGTATTAATATGGCATCAGGCAATGTTGCTGCACTTAGATGTCTAACAGCATCTCTGTTCCAAATCCTTTTTGGAAAGGTTTAGAACCCATTTACTGCACAGTAAGATTAAACTCATGATTGAATGAATTACAGTCAGACATCATAATACGGTAAAATCACACTCCACTGATAACCATAGCTTGTGCTAACAGGATGCATCACCTCTGCATGTATTCTGACATTTAATTTTGTTAGTTTTCCAAATACATATATATATATACACACACACACTCTCTGATTAGCATTATTTTAGCTACAGAAGAGATTTTGAAAAGATAGTCAGAAAATGCTATTGAAAATACAGATCTGGAAAGACTTGCTTAGGAAATGGGCTTAGGAGTTGCTGCTTTATACATAGAAATTTTCATCCAAACCAAAATCTTCTTGCTTTATTGTTAGAAATACTACTAATACACTTGCTGCTTACCTTACACATCGTTGGTATATCATTCTCATGCTCCAATTATCAGGGGTTTTTACCATTATGTAGAAAAAATGTCTTCAAAGGTTTAAAAAGCAAACAAAAACCCCAAAACACAGATTTATTCAATTATTTTTTAAAAAGAAACTTTTACTTCCTATTGGTAGTCACTAAATAAAAATGCCTCAGTGCCATTTTTATGTATATAGTTTGAGTACTGTAGGTCTTTCAATGAAAGTTATACCCCAATTTTATTTGCAGATTTCAGCAAAAGTATGGGAAAGACATTGAAGCAATAAAAAAGGAAAAAAATTAATCAGAAGTTTAGAATGGTTGGTTTTATCCTTTTATACTGTGCCAGTTTTCTGTTTTCCTTTTCTTTGTTTATGAGAATATCATTTATAAAATTCATTGACAGAAAAAATTTGAAATGTACTGCAGCCCAAAAACTTGCCTGCATATTTTTGGTAAGATTCCATGATTTTGTGTGTCATGCTCAACTTAAAGAGGAGGAGGAGGAAAAAAAAAAACCCTAATATATCTTTATTCTGCTCATACACTGATTAGTGCTTCCATGAATCCAGCTGAACTAAAGTTCAGTACAGATATATTAATGTAAGGATTGGTATGTACTGTGTTGTACTCCATTTTTATGACAAGGTAAGAAACAGGAACTTGCTGAATTAAACTGAGGATTGTATTTAATAAGGTAGTTGGTAACAAAGCCATGGCACTATTTTCTTTAAAATCTCTAGGGTTGTCCTGGAGATTCTTGAAGATACTTACATACTGTTGTTTGATTTTTGGAGTCCTATGTTTACAGGTTTACTTGAATGTACAGCGTATCTGCTGCACATTACAAATGGGTTACAAGATATTCAGTTTCCATAGATAATAATAGTGACTGTTTTGAGATTAAACCTTTCTATAATTCTGCCTCTTGTTCTTAACTGTCTCCCTTATCCCTTGCTTTCCCCTTCTCAAATGCATCCTTTTAACTGTCCTCCCTCCAAATCCTGTCTCTTCATCTCTCCCCATCCTGCCCAGACCCCATCCTTTTCCTCTCTTGCGTACTTGATTTGCTTCATCCACAGCACCCTCTGTTCCACTTTTCTGTTTTCTGACAACCAGGAAATCTTCTCTAGTGATAGTATTTCCATTATATGTCCCCTCTGAGGTTCCTGAAAAGATCTGGCAGTTTGTGTTGGCTGTTGTTCATCTGCTCTGTTCAAATTTGGCAGAGTCCTCTCACAGAATTAGTAGCCTCTAAGAATTTGGTTTTGGCCTGAATCAACATGGGCAATGTACAGAGGATCTCTTCTGAGAGATCTCTAATTTGACGCAGACTTCTGGACGTTAACTTGTGCTTGGTGTCACAAAAATGCACACAGGGACAAATCTTGCTATGTCTTTTATGGCTCCAAGGGTTATGACACTAGCAAAACTTCTCTTGAGTTTTCATTGTAGGTATCAGAGAAGTGGAAGTCTGCATGCAGTGAGAGGGAGGGCACAGGAACCTAATTTTCTGCTCAGAACCAAGGGTAGGATATCTTTGGGGTATCTTGATGTATGGTCACCTTTCTGCAATCACAATCATTTCTCCTACTGAGGAGATGGGTTATGAATTGCAGATGCTGTCACTTCCGATGCATTGCAGTTACAACCTTAAGATTGTTAGGAGTGTAAAGTGGGAGCGAGATAGGAGTTTGTCAATAATATATCAATGACATTTGCTCTTGGTCTTACCTATTTAATTTTGCTTAGTACAACTGACTGAATTATCTCCTTAATTATTCCTTATAGATTTGCATTGCTTTTTTACATGGTCAATGGATTATACTTAATCCTTTGTAATAGTTTTGTATAAAAATGCAAACGTTCTACCTTGTAGAAGCACAGCTAGGATTCAACAATTAGAATATAGTGTTTGGATAACTCAAAACCAAACTTTGCTTCACTATTTGTTCATTCACTCAGGGGAGTATGTTGTCATATTGTACAGCTCACAGAGAGCATTCATTTTTGTGGAAACTTTCATAACAAGTCAACCTTACACAAAGATACGTAAGAAACATAGCTAGAATGAAAGTTTTCCTGCTTAACATAATGTATTCCTAATGTTTTACTTGGCCTACAGGTGCTCCTCCAATATTATCATTAATTACAACAGTAATAATCCTATTTGAGGAGAGTATAAAACTTCTCATGTTTAGCAAGGTCCTTCCAATTTTTTGAATGCTTCAGTTTAATCTTCCATTTTTACAGGACACTAAACAAAAGAATATTCAGCACCCAAAGAGAATAAGCACTGAACAGCCCTGCAAACATTGCAAGGTTCCTACCCTACAATGAAATAGCTCATTGCTCCACCTGGTCTTACTTCTATGATAGTAAATGGAATAGAAGAGAGATCCACTTTAACAAAGTATCATCTTTATTTCAATTTCAGTTTTCCTTGTCAATAGGTTTTTGTAAATCAATGTTTATACTGAAAGATATTTTTAGTATTGAAAAAAAAGACTTTATAATCAAAGAGTTTTCTTTTAATCACTTCTTCAGAGATATATTTTGATAACAGCAACTGCTCATTACAATAAAAAACAGAAAAGGCATTCATTTTCTGTGGCATGGGAAGTACTGCCAGTTCTAAATGTCCTACATAGTTTCTTTAAAATTTTTACGTTCTTTAGGCCTCAACAAAAACCAAAGCTCCTCTTCCAGGTTTGGTAGCAAACAGACTATTATTCTCCAATGCTAACCTTTGGACATCGGTTTGGTAATAAGCTTTTCTTACATTTTTTATGAAAGTGTTCAGCTTGTCAGTAGGCACCATTGACACAGTGCAGCCACCCCATCCAGCTCCAGTCAGACGCGACCCGATGGCCCCAAATTGCCTAAAATAAAATAACAGGAAAAAATCATGTAAAATAAACCAAAAAGGGGTAATTTCTCATATATAAAATTCCTATAGAAAACTAGTGAGTACTTAAAACACATGGATGTCGTCTAATTTTTCTGAAGTTCACTTGGTTGTATGCGACATTACAGCAATTTTCAGTTATTTTGGACAAAAAAAACCCCCACGCTGATGCTTTAAACTGCAATATAGTAATTTCTGTCAATTCCAAAAGTCACTCTCTTTCATAATGCTTCAGCATCAGCTGTTTTAAGGATCACAGCACAGCTGAGATGAAGAAAGCAGGAGGAAAGGAATTGTGTTAGCAACATTCATAAGACATCAGAAGTGAAAACAGAAATACATGACAAAAATAACAAAAGAGGGTTCATAAACTAATTGCACAGGATGTAGGCATGCAAGCCATTTTCTAATGTGGCAAAGACAAATAGCTCTATTCTTCCAGGACAGATCTAAAACATGCTGAAGATTCACAGGCTTCTGCAGGGCTGCTGAGCGTGCCAGTCAAGAAAAGGAGAGTTCGGAAACTCTTAAAAAGCCATACAGAGTCATTGCACTCAAACATCTGTTTATGCTGAATGGACAGAGTCGGGTATCTTTCTTTAGAGGAACCTCATGAATTTAACAGACTTACAGCAGTAGAGGTAAAATAAGAATTTAGTCCCAAAAGAAAAAAATGCTCTTAATAAGGAGGGTGAATAGAAAGAACAATGACAAATAAATGACATCCAAAATATAAACCATTCCCAGCCTCAAGATACTGGCCTGCTAGAAATGTCCTACAGCAAACCCCATGCCATTACTCTGCAAGATTCAGACTCCATCTCATTAGAATTTAGTAGAATTATTTTCATTAGTTTGCTTACCTGTGTTGCTGATATTTACTTAGATTCAGAAGAAGCAGGAAATTACCGTGTAATAAATTTCTTTGGGGCTTTTCTAACCTAGTCAGAACAGGATGTTTAGAAAACTCTTTTGAAATCTTATTCTCACAAGAGATCTAATCTGATTTGCAAACAAATACTTTTGATATGTTTCCAATAGGCATGCATGGAGAGATTTACCAGTCCTAGTATGTGTTTGCAGGAGAGACAGCATCATGTGAATAACACTGGAAAATGACAGCTCATTCTGAGTAGGCTGTGGTAGTTTTTCATATGTGCATTTTATGTTAAATGAATCTGGTGTACTGCTGGGTTAGCAGAGGTTTAGGTCATATTTCAAGCAAGTACTTACATATGTGTTTGATTCTAAACACACTTACATCTCTTCTTGAACAGAAACACTTTCTTCAGTGTGTCTGTGTGGTGCCACCCTTCATATTGACTCGATTTTATGATAATTCTTTATTTCCTGTTGGTGTTTTATTTTATTTATTCCTATTATTATTCCTGTAAGCCACTCATTCTCTGATGCAATTTTTGTAGTTTCTGGTCCATGGAGCAACCTCCTAAAATGAGCAGGATCAAATCCAGTCTCAATTGCAATCAATAGGGAAATTCCCATCAACTTTATAAGGCCCAATACTTTTTTCAGCGTCTGCTAAATCAACTGTCTGTACTCATTTGGTCTGTTACCTCAGTCAGAACTTTGCATTTCAGATGGTGTCTGGCTTTTATTTTGGTACGCAACTGAAATCCCTTCAGAGTTGTTCTGAACCTTTTATTGATTTCATAATTCTCTGTGGTCATGCTCATGCCTCATTTTTACTGAGTCATTTTAAAATACTTAGTTGAAATAAAGCATAATGTAGACAGAAAATATGCCTGTTTCAGAGCTGAAGTCACTGTGTTTCAAAATACTGTGGCTAACAGTTTCAAATGTGGTGATATGATTAGACACTTGGGGCTTAATGCTAAAGAACTTGGCGTTTTGATGGGCAGTGCTGTAATATCTGTAAACTAGGTACCTGATATTCCACGAATTCAGAAGTGAGCACCTAATTCTGCATCTACTAGAGATGCGGTGCATGAGAGGTATCTAGATCAAACACAAGAAAGTTAACTTTAGAACAGGTCTGAAACTGCCTTTTTCGAGTCCTAATCCGTTCAGTCCTAAGCTAGACTCCTCTGGTAAAGCGCGATTCATAGCCAGACACGCTCTTCTTGTGCACTGGCACCTGAATCATGCATTTATGAAGAGGTGTATGAACAGACAATAATCTTGTGGAGGGAGCGCTCACCCACACAGTGGGCAACATGGATTTAACGTGTGCGAAAGTACCCTGTGCACCGCCTGGGCTATGCTGCAGCCACGAGGACAGGTAATAGAGGGAGAGACAGAGCACACAGGAGAGAGAACGTATCTGTAGTCCAGTGTTGGGGGCACTTGGCTCCCAGTCCCAGTTTCTGGCCTTTGCTTCTTGAAGAGTTTATGTATCCTGTTCCAGTATTCACTGGATAAAAAGAGAATTATCTTATGAGGAAGGCTGTGTGTGTAAATGAGAATAAAAACATGAGTACTTCAGCAGAGAAAAGAAGAATAAAAATAGAAGTCCCATAGGCTGGTGTATGGAAGCAATAGGTAAGACATTGCAGTACCTCATTTTAAAAATAATTGTGCTGTAAGAGGTGATAAAATCACAGCAATATTGTTAATTCCAAATACTCAAAATTATGAACTAGCTGCTCAGAAAGCACAGAGTTAACATGATGAGATTTAAATATATAAATGGGGGAGGGGAGGATATTATTCTGTTTTGTAGCTTGGTGTGCATTTGAATAGCATCTTTAAACCTTTCTGGCTCTGGAGGAGCTGCAAACTTCTTTTTGTAGGGTAGTTTTCTGTTTGTTTTGTTGAATTTTCAAATTGTGTCATGACTCCAGGCTTTGCAGCCTTAAGAAAATCACCAGTGGTAAGAGTTTTGATAAAATGCAGTTGTCTTGGCTACCATAATGCACTTGGATGTAATGTAAAAAACGTATCTTTTAAAAGTGATCAGAGAGGATTCAGCTATCTTCAACTGTAAGGGACATGGCTCGTAACACAAAAATTATCAGGTTTTATACCACAGAAAGATGGAGAATAAGAGAATGAAAGAAAATTATTTACAACACTCAAGGATTCTGAGAGATTCTCAAAAGTACCCAATGAGTTCAGGAGCTCAGATCCAGTTTTTTGTTCCTTAATTGTTCAGTAAATCTTCTGTGTTACTTAATTTAAAAGGTAACTTTTAACAGGTAAAATAGCTACTAACAGCATGAGATGGGTTAGAGAAAGTACAAGTCTTCTGTCTTTGCAAAAATAAAAAAAAAAAAAACAACTGACCAGCTAGTGGTTACAGTTTTCAGCACTACAAACCACAGCAAGTATGGATCCCTTTCTTTCTTGGCAGCAGTTGTACAGTAAAACATAAAGATCTAGGCAAAACAGAAAACATCTGGATATGCAGATTATTCTTCACAGTTTAAACCTTGTAAGGAGAGAGCAGCAGTAGACTCGGGCAATTCTGTGGAATGTATTTTTGGAAAGGCTTTTTAAAGTTACAGGGCAGCTGTATATCATTGTAAGTAAAGAATGTAATTTATGTAGTTCCTGGCCATTTCTATAATCACATCAGCCAAGTTTTCCTAGAGTGACTAGTGATTTTATGTCCCTTAGTTTTTTAATGAACAACTTGAGAAGAATTAAGACGTTTTTCCAATCATTTCCAAAAATTGATGCTGGCTTAAGCTGCATTCATCTAGAATGGCTATAAGCTTTTATAAATCTAATCACATAATCAGAAAGACATTAAAGAATATCAAACTTCTAAAGAAGAAAGACACTTTTCTTAGGAAATACTCTTGATGGGACAACACAGTAAAGAATAATGAACAAATAATTTACTTGTTTCTGTGCAATGACTGAAATAAGAAAACCCCGGATTAAATAATTTTAATATACCAATTAGAAATCGCTTCACACGAATGACACTCTACTGTGGTGCTTAGCTATGCTCATCATACTAGTTGTGGGCTCTTCTGCTGGTAAGTTAGAAATCTGATGTAACATGGGCACACACATCACTTTTTTCCTTCACTATTTATATTTTGGTCCCTGGAACTGAAATGCTGTGATTAATTTTAATTTAATTTAGTAAAATCCTAACTGCATACTCCTTTCCTTTGGGTTCTGTGGCTGTGGCTGTGCTACTGCCTGCAAGTCAGTGTCACGATACCCAAGCTAGCTCAGAGAGCAGCAGCTGTCTAGCCATGAAAGCACAGCGCTCAGCATAAATGAGAAACAGAGAATTTCCATCCCCACGCTGAGCGTCATGCTGCAATAGACTGTTGCTAGCATCCATGCTAGGTTATTTAAATGTAGCACAGGTAACTCCACGCTGTAGTGCAGATTTATACCTACTTTTTTCCCCTACTTGAAACAGGAGCGTTTTCTCCCAGCATTTCTGAAAACAGGCCCTATCAGTATGATTCAAGCTAGATACCCTAGTGAAGACACTTAAAATGGCAAGTCACTTTTGCAAAGTTCAGTCATCAGATGCTATTGACTGAGGCATCAACACTGGGTAGTTACTGTACCTAAAAGTAAAGCAGATGTTAAGTTTTAAGGCTTCTCCTCTGTCAGTGGTGTCACAGAACAGGCAGTGCTGATACCTCGCACTGGATCAAGATTCTGTAGCCTAAGATTTTTGATAATTCAGTAGAGCATAGTTTCTGTCTTCAGCTGACTTTGGAGTCAGTTCTCCCTTGTCACACACAGATCAACAGTTCCCTTTGAGCAGCTGGGATAACCATGGTGAAATTGCCCCGCTAAGTGACTGCCATAGCTTATTCTATTACGTGATCATTACGTGATACAATAAACTGAACATAGCCTGTGAGTTACGTACTGGATTGACTTCCAAGAGAAGGAACCAAAATTGTATTGCCAAATTACTATCAGACTGTCCAATGGCTCTCGGGGCTTCTCTGTGTTTTATCACAAAACAGCATGTGTATCCCATATGCAAAATAATCTGTGAATGTCCAAAAGTCTTCTGTTCAGTTTTTAAGTTTGTAGTTTTCTGGCTTAGAGGCCATTCCATCTCATCTGCAAAAGAAATCAGACTATCCTAAATAATCATCTGTATCATACTCTATCAATTTACAAACCTGGTACATGGGTATTACAACTTACAAAATCTGGATGAGTATAGAAGTAAGAAAGCATATGGCAAATTGCATGTTTGCAAAATTTGTATTTTCATTACAAGCCAAACTGATTTCCTAGTTAAAAAAAAAAGCCAGTCGCTAGTAAAGAAATATTTTTGTAACTTTCATTTTTAGGTGGTAAGGTATTCATTTTTTTTACCTTCAAATTGAAACAGTTTCTGTTTTCTTCAAGACTGAAAGATGTAGAGAGAGGATGGGATATTTGCTTCTAAAAGAGAGTGAAACAACATTTCTTGACCTCAGGCCTGCAAAGACTTACGGCACCCTACATTTCCCTTCTGGCAGGGCAGTAATGCTCTGGCTTAGGGCAGAGTTTCCCAAACTAAGCACACCCTTCTCCAAGGCGAAGCAGGAACCATAACAGATGAGGAGAAGTATGAAGGTGGCATCACCAGGAGCCATGATGAAGTGTATGAGGGAAGCAGCTGGGAGAAGGTGGCTGGGGCAAGAGGCAGGGATGAAGTAGTGGTGGGAAAGCTCAGGTGGGCAGCTGTTTATTCCCCCAAGCCACTGTTAAAATGATCACCAACCACTGAATTTAGATCAATGTTAGCATAAAATGTCTGTCCCATGATCAAATGTACCAGAAAAATGGAAATTAAGAGGGACCGAAATGTGTACATCCTTTCATGCTCGTCCTGTACTATGGATGAAATACTATGTAGAATGTGAGTACTAAGTATTCATTTTTACTTTCTGTATTAACACATGGTTATACCAGATCTCATCATCCACTGCAGCAGTTATGAAAATAACAGCCTGCTACACACAGCAACCTGTGATTGATTTCCAGCTCACTTCATGCCGTTTCTCAAACTCTGTTTATTCTGGCTAGAGGATATGAAACTGGGGAGGAATAAAGGGAGAAGAGAAGGGACAAAATGACACTCAGGGAATGTGTTTTGGAGTTGAGAGGGCTTGTTTTATTGCGGCCAAACTGAGTTAGGGAACCCAGCTAAAAGAATGAGGCTGGGGCAGATGGAGACTGAATAATGTGGGGAAAGCTCAGACACACAATGCAGAGAGGAGAAGCAGAGTGTTAGCCAGTTAACACACTCATCTTTTAAATGGTGAAATACTGTCCAACCTATCCGACACCCTAGACAACATATTTTTTTAATTGAAAAAAATGCAATAGCATTTCACAATATACCATTATGATTTCAAGGCAATCTAAGAGTGTAGAACAGCTTGCTTATGCCCTAGAACTCCCATGGCGCAGTTCTGAAATGGTTAAGAAATACACAAAAAGTAACAGAATTCAACTAGAACAACTAAGATGATGTTTTAAGAAAACCAGTTATGACTTCTTCTACAACTTAAAAAAAGAATAGCCAACAGTCTAACGTAACACTTGTGATGATGAGTCAGTCCAAAAGCAAAGCCTGTAATAAAGCCATAAACTGCAGCTTTCATCTGAAAGTATTACACAGATGTCAGTAGGGAAACAATTGACCATGTAATGTCCCTGCAGGAGATTAATTTTGTAATAAGACACAAGAATACTTTCATTTTAAAATTGCAATAGCCAACGATGTCATATTTTCTCATCAATTCAAACAATATTCTCAACAGGCGATTACTCTTCCTTGTGGTCAAAACTTACAGGCAGATGTCTACCAGCCGATCCAGTTCAGGACAGCTGCATTCATACATTTCCCTGCAGCTGATATAGCTCTGGTTCATTAATTCTCCCAGCAGCTGGATTGCATTGGCAGGTGCTTTGTTGCATATCTTCTTAAATTCCAGCACTCTGGCAGCTTCACTATACACATGCTTTGCACGCTGGTATAACTTAAAGGTGGAAACTAAACAAAATGAAAATATTAAGTACTACAGTTATCCATTAATATTCACTACAAAAGGAACATACAAAAATATAGTAGAATTACTTTTTTTTAGTAATTCATATTTTATATTAGAACTCTGTCTGCTGAAAGTCTTCTGCAAAAGCTCACCTACATCTTCTTTAAAAGCCCTAATAAGATTGTACTTTGATGAACTCTAAATACTATGTACTCATTTTTTCCATGTTGATAACATCATGCACATGCTCTGGTTATTTGCTGTGTCACTGAACAGACCCAGTCTCTCCTTTTACTTTGCGTAGGCAAGCCACAAGTTCAAGAGTTAGCAGCAACATGCATTAGGGCATTAATCTAAAGCTTTCAGGTTTTCAAATACCAGCAAAACTGAGTCAGGAGAATACCAGAAAGGTACCCAGTGCCCTGCAGGCAGCCGTTGGCCAACATTTCTGGCTCAGGGCATTATGTGTGACTGCTGCAGGCCAAATCTGCATCAATTATGTAACTGTGTGGATGGACCTTTTCTTGAAAAAAAAACACCACCAAACCACAAAAAAACCCCCACTTTCTTTCTTTTTTTTTTTTTAACCTGAGATTAACAAAAATGCTATTATCCATGTTTTCTGGTGCATAGGTAAGGAAGCCCTCTCAAGTATTTTCACAATGATGCAGGTTCACCCTGACTGTAAATAATACTAGATTAAAGGTACAGTGAAGAGCACAGGTGCTTTCAGTTTGATTTTCAGGGTTTATTTTTTGGTGTGTGTTACCAGCCAGAGTGTCAGTGCTGCCTGTGTGGATGTGAAGAGATGTCAAGCCCAGACGAGTGCTGCTTGGTATTGACCTACTAAGATCAAGAGCTAGTGCAAGGATTTTGGCTAAAATTTTTCTATTGTGCCATGAAAAAGCAGTTCATGTGGGAAGAGTGTGTGTGTGTGTGTGTGTGTGTGTGTGCCCAAACATGCATGGCCATCTGGGTAGAGACCTCCACCAAGCCCGAACAGTGGGGCATAAAAAGGAAGGGGATGGCTGCAGTTAAAGGCTCCTCAAGCTACTCCTATTTACAGGAGGGTTTGGCTTGCAGCTAGTATCTGAGAATTGATCTGCTGTTCCCAAGCTCATGTTGTAGTTCATTGTTTTACTCTCCCAGTATAGTTCTGTTTGCTTTAATACCATGGCTGCTATTGCGGAAGTACTGTTCACCAGAAGCATGTGTGACAATTTAATTTACGATTAAATTGGTTTACTTGAGCTGTTTGGATGGTAAATATTAGATAAGTGGAATTTATTCCCTATGTGGAGCACCTACTGCAGTATGTTTCCTTATTTCATCACAACTCAAGCACACTCTTGTTGGAGCACCTCAGAACATCCCCCATTTTCTTTCTATGTGTAAATTCTCCTTTAGAGCAAGGTCTCTCTCCTCATTTCACCTTCTGGTCTCTGTTGCTTTCTACAATGGCTGATGAAACACTCAAGTAGAGGTAAAAGGAGAATAGAGACAAGCCCTGTATTCAAAACAGAACTCACTATCTGACCCAGACACATGGAGTTCCTACTTGCCTGTTTCATGGAAACAGCCAAGTTCTGGAACCACTTTTGATGATTTCAGCAATCCACATTTGCAAGTATATGCAGCAATCTTCCTTGAAAGACTGGAAATAAAATTGTGTCCAGTATTAAATCTGTTGTATGTATACTCCAGATTGCAACCCTCACAGACTAGGACTTCATCAGCACCTGTATAATCCCTTTTATTTCTCCAGAGTAAGTGTAAATCACAACTGTAAATGCTGAAAATTCATTGCTGAGAGAGACACAAGGAGTCTAAAATGATAGAGAAACATTGAACATAGCAGTGTTCTGCTACTGGTGATACTGCTTCTGGTGATACTTATTTTGTAATTCAATACAGCCTGCTACTGAGAAACCTTGTGTTGCTGTCTTTTGAACAGGCCTTCTGAATGCATTTCAAACTAGGACAGAAATGAGAAAATTGAGTGCCCCCAGAAACATCATCTTGAGAGTACCTCCCAGAAAGAGCATATTTTGGTTTCCCATTTAGAAGTGTGTTTTACCCCACTGTATTTTGTTGCTGCTCTAGTTACTTGCACTGTGTTTTGCAGAGTGATGCCTCAGTATTTTTGAATGTTAAACAAAGGCAGCTTGGCCTATTTTTAAGGATCGTTTCTCTTTAAATATTCTTTTCTTATAAGCCATTGTTTTAGAGCAAGGAGATTTCTAAATGTGCATTCGTTTAGGGAATATCTAAAGTTGCGTGAGAGATTGCCATAGCTCACACTCTCTTGTAAATCACCATTGAACAGTAGTAACCCAAAGAATGAACTGAAAACATGTCTGGTTTCAATTGTAAGGCAACAGACTTGCCAAAGGCTGTGATTGATTCGGAGACCACCCTTTGGTAGAGCAATGCTCTACTGGCCAGATTACCTTAGAAATCTCTGGGGTTGTGTTGTGCTCGTCATGTTACGAGTTGGCAACCAGAATGGGTGCTCCAGCTACTGGCTGCCAGCCAAAAGATCTGAGCTGTGTCCTCGACAGCATTCATTTCCAGGAGAGCCACTCTGTGTAGGGGAGAACTCACTACCTTGACACTTGCTTTCTCTTGATGCAAAAGCAATCCTTTCAGGCAGTTCCCAAGTGAGAAAGAGCGGCTGTATGTTATTTTCAGACTCCTTTGTGGACTTTTAGCCAATTAGTATTGGCTAAAGGCTGATATCATTATGTTATCTATTGTCTGGTCACAGGCAGCATTTTATCTCAGAAAATTACATTTGTTTTTAAAAATTTTTTTTTTATAGTTTGCTTTTCCTCTCTGGCAGTGTATTGCTTAGGTAAAATTATCTTCAGGACAGCAAACACCTTTGTACTCTGTAAGTCCTATTCTAAAATAATGAAATGATTCATATATTTTTGGCTTTCAATACCAACTGCCTCTGGTAATAGAGAAACCCTCCTGTATCTCTTCTTTGGATAGGTAGTCCAACTAACCGACTCTATATAATAAAAGATAGCAGAGCACACATGATACTTCCAAAAATTACATCTATATTGGAATCTCCTTGCTACATCACATTCTATATATTAGCTCCACATAAATAAAATCTGAATTAATAGGAAATGCCAAAGAGCTATGGAGGCTGTGATTTTAGAAGAGTGCAGAAACTGATCAGAATCTGGATGCTTCACATAGCCACATTTTTTACAATTAGAAAGGATTGATTTCCTAAGCCACACTCTGTCACGGTTAAAAGAAACTAAACCAAAGTGCGCATGACTGATTAGTTTATATCTGAGCTAGGACTGGAGTGCTCTGAAAGAAGAAAAACTGAAGGCCTCAAAGTAAACCTTCCAGTGTTGCACAGGACTGGGTTACATGGTCTCATCCTCTGTTGTGCTCAAAGGAGAGCAAAAAAGCAGGGTGTGGGGAACTAATGCCAGATTCTTAAAAGCATGTGGATCCTTAAATCTATTATAGTGTATGGAATCTGACTGAAAATGTAAATATACTTTCCTAATCCAGTAAACTACAAAGGTCTGGTTTCCCCCACTTAAATTTAGTTCCAAATTAGGCATATAGGTACCCTCAGCTCCATCTTCTGTCAGTGAATAGGGCAGGTTAGGGAACTGTTTATCCCACCTGAGACCCGGATTGCCCTGTGGTACCCATTTCTCTGGTGACTAGAGAGGAACCTAAAACCTCCGGTGCAATGAAACTGGCTACCATGCTGACGTAAGAGTAATTGTCTAGGGGATTTCTAAAGTAATGTTTCTTCCATAAGGGGATCTGTGCAATATCCAGTTCAGGTGCTCTGCTTGTTCAAAATGACATAGCGCCATTTGGACTGATGGAGATTTGTATCGGCTGAGGATCTGTCTCTGACTAGATTCATGCTCTCAAAAACTGTTCTTTGAAAATCACTGCACATTTCCTCACTGCCACGTTCTGCATAGCTCACTGCCATGCAGGAATGAACTGTTTGATTTTAGACCTAGACATGGTCACACAATCAGAATCTCAGGGTCTCTTTTGTCCCTTTCTGAAAAGACAGTATGGAGACTGATTTATTTTGCATGGTATCAGCTGCACACAGAAAAAGTTTCTTGTGGACTCAAGTGAGGGTAAGCGATAACTTTTATGGATTGCAACAGATACAGATCAGAAGAAATTAAAGTCAACCTGAAAAGTCAAAATGAGACCACAGAAAACTTTAAGGAGGACAAGGAATCCTGTACCCGGGTCTGCTCTTAGTGATATTTTGTCACTAAGTTTTTAACACATTTCACCTGCATTCAGCCTGCTATTGGAGCAGCTAATCCACATTCCAGGTCATAGCCTCACTGTGTTTCTGAAGTTTTAAAGACGACACAGTGAATCTTCTACAAGGAACCTCCTCCACTGTAAACTGCTTTGTATTACCAGTCCTTATCTATTTTTTAGAGAATGCCAGCAACTCTTGCTGACCCTTTGTAGATTTTCTGCACCCTAGCTTTGCTCCTCTCCAGAGGATTTCTGTAATGTCATCCATGAACAGGTAGATTCGATTCACTTACAAACCACCGAATGCCATTGAAAGAAATGGTGACATTTTCCAGTGCACTAATAGTTCATACTGCAGCAAGAACCTCCCAAGTTGTTACGACACAGCAGAATAACATTCATGAAAGTTTGTCCAAAATCTATGTAAAAACTCTTAAAAACAAACAAAAATCCTGGGCTATTAGTCCCAAATAACTGTGGGTTAATTAAATATAACAGAAAAGTTTACTGTGGGTTTTCAACTGTATGGTCATATTTTTAATTTTAGCTTTACAAAACTTGTGCAAACCTGTCTACTCCATTTACAGGGATTTTTTTTCTTTATAATTAAACATTGTGGCTTCTCAGCAACTCATATTATTTGTTACAACTTCAACTCCAGCAGATTCCTTTGTTTAGAGGCTTCCTGTACAATTCTATCTGACCTTTAGCTAAAGACCAACCTCTTCAGGCTATATATTTTTTTCTAGTTGCTTTGGCAGCTTCTTAAGATATGTTTCACTATAGATTAATGAGCTACACATGGCTGATGGGACTGTTAGAGATTTACAACAGGAAGAACTCACCAACGCGAAATCATGTAGGGGACAGTTTCTACCACCATTACTCATGTGGAATAGTACTCTTCTCTGTTAGGCATCCTGCTGATTGAACATGATGAGGGTGAAGGTTTCTGGCTCATAATGTATATAAGAAAATGCCGCCAGATGGCTTTAATTTGAGCCAGATTGTGAACCCCCTACTCAAAGTGGGGAACAGTTACTCTACTGGGACTGCTCAAGTAACTGTTTGCAATGTGGCTTTCTGAAAATAAACCAGGGGGACAAGTCACTGCTGGATTCAGTGACCCATTTAGCAGACACCTGCTTCAAGATTATGATAACTACTGGTTTAAAGTGATTTTTCCTCCAGAGGAATGCTAGCTTTAACAAGGCTTTTGCAACTAACCTAAACCATTCAGTGCCTGTGCCTAACCTGTGGCACACCCCAAAGGCCTGCATCCTCCAGGTAGCTGTTATGGGATCTGCCTGGAGCGGCCACCTCTCTGGGGCTCATCCCAAGTAAACCATGTTTTTATGGAAGGGGATGGTACGTTCTCAAATTTTGCCATGACATGGATAAGACTGAGTCTGGAGTAGGCATGTGGACCCTCAAGCTGGGAAGTGCTCTTAGGTCTACCAGTTTGGAGGTAAGTTCTGTTCATGTAAAACAAGGGAAGTCTACTAATGTACACGACAAAGCTTTATGTATCCCAGAGCAGCCTGACATAATATCTGAGAGTCCACCTTCACATGTGCCTGTCTGTGCAAATAAAGTTGAAACTGCTCTTACACTGAGATCATCATTAATACAAATTACTTGACAGTGGGAATGAAAGGCTATTCAAGCACCTTTGAAGCTACAGCACAGATTTAGAATTCTCTTTCCAGGGGACAAATAGGATGGCAGTTAAACAGCCAAATCCACACAGCAAATGGATGCCTGCTCCTCCCATGGCGATTTCATTCCCAGGTTTAAATGTCAAAATTAGATTACAATTTTATACATGAAAAGGAAAAATGGGTTTAAAAATACCTCATTTAAGAAGGAAAAAAACATTTCCTGGTTAAAGGAATACACGGTTTTACAGGAGAATATCCTTTTGTGGTGAAGCCTATAAATACTTAATGTCCCACAATCACCACACACTAAATGTTCTGTGAAGCACTCAAGTCCAAGCCAAAATTATGGCATAGTGCACCTTAGAAAGTAATAAATATTATTTTTCTAGAGATCTTCGGAAGCCACAAGTGCAACCCATGTGTAAACATTTGCAAGGGAGATTTAAACTCAGGATTTTGAGTTGGCCAAGAAACAACTGCAAGAAGTTTAGAGAGGCTTTATGCACCATCTGGACTTCTCCAAACCTGGGGAGCAAGTGGGCTGTACAGTGGGGAACTGCAAAAATCCTTGAGTACTGGCCGATAAAAGGGATGCAAGTTGCTGTGTGCTTCCAGACTTGGCCTGGGACTTACTCAAAGCCTGTCCATACCATTTTTCTTTGGGATGTGGAGTTTTATCTGGTGAGCCTTATACACTTATAAAATGTTATGTAAGTATACAGTACCATCACTGGAGAAATGGAGAAGTAAAGGAGGGGAAGCTAGACTTAAGGCTAAAATAATATTGACATAGCACTTTCATATCCTTAATCATGAGATACAATGCCAGTACAAAACATTTGTAACTATCATTGAGCTTTGAATAATACAAAAAATTAAAATGACTGACAATTTATATTCAGCCACAGAGAAAACTCTGAATCCAGTCAATGATCTAAATATTAATTCTCATTCCAACCTAAATGATTCTATGAACTTCTGTCTACCAAGAAATGCCAGAACTTTATGGATGCTAGCAAAAGGATGAATGCATAAACTGTTGTTCACATTATTACTAGGGATGGTTTAGTACATGGTTTAGTGGGACTTGGCAGTGTTAGGTTTATGGTTGGACTTGATGATCTTAAAGGTCTTTTCCAACCTAAATGATTCTATGATTCTATGATTCTAAATGTTATGGTTCTTTTTTATGTTGAACAAAGAAGTTCAACAACATTCTGAAATTCCCTACAGACATTACTTATTTGTCGGTATGTTTTCTCTCACATGAAGAAGCCAGGCATTGTCATGAAAATATAGTGGGAAAGTAGAGGGGAAATAAGAAAAATATTTTTGTCAAACAGCCTCTGGTTTTCCAAAGGAACATAAAATGTAATTTGTTTAGTGTGTAACAAAAACAAACAGTGGATTTAGATTCCTTCTTTCTGTGTCTGTCTTGTTTCTCCTTTGCATATAGTTTTACAGAAATCTGTTATTTAATTTTATATTGTACATGCAAAGAGACTTTCAGCATAACCCATTTTAATTGGCCTTATCAAATGAAATCATGGTCATGCAAGTTTAAGATATTCTGTTCAGCAAACATCTGCAAACGCTATTCAGAGCCACAATATAAAATTTCCTCTGAGTTTCTTCTACAGCTTTTATGTTTAAATTTTTTATCCAGACTTTGGGTTTTGAAAAAAAATCAAAATAACCTGTATAAACAATTAAATTCTACAGAACTGTAGAATTTTGTTTTATAAACCAGGTATAAGGAGTATGAACATCTGTAAGTTAATAGTCTTGTATTGCTTCAGGAAGGGGAGAGTAAGGGGACAGCATAAAAGATGTACAACCTTGTAGTTTCCCATGAAAATGTTGCAGAGTGCAGGTACATGGTTCAGTATATTCCTCATGTACATACAGCACAGAGTTATCATAATTCTTTCTAGAGATAAAGAGCTGGATTAAGATATCATATTCCATCCTGGTGCCCTCTGGCAGTGTAATTAGACAATAAGATAGTTTCATACTCTCTGATACCACTGGGGCGTGAAACAGGTTATAGATTCAGGACCTGGTCCTTGGTCAATATATAAGGTGTACAATCATTTCAGATAAAAAGATTATTTAAATATAAGCATCAGTATACATAGATATCTTACTGATTTATATGCATCAAACATATCCGTCCCTGAAAGCAGTCTTGGGAAGGACTGGCAAGGATGTAATTCAGCTACAAAACAGTAGAGATATTAAGGCTACAGAATGGAAACAAGGAAGTAAGTATTATTTTAAGTTCTTAAAGATTCTGATCTCAATTGGAAACCTGTTATGAATGCAAATTAATTATTTCATAAATGCTCTATTACTCAGTATTGTTAGCAACCCTACTATATGCATCCCAGATCCACTCCATGTGTGCCAATGCTCATGACTGCATGGTATAATCATAAGCAATAATACATGGGAAATATTTTAATAGTAAGTTGTTCACCTCCACCAACATTCTTCTAAAAGAAGTAAAAATATTGATAGTGACAGAAAATTCTTTCTCAGGAGAGACCTAGATGACTTGCTGCCCAGTGCATGTTTTATGAAGTGATCATGTATTTATCAATTCAAAACCAGAAACACAAGCTCCATCTATGCTGGTCTTTAACGCCAGTTAAGGGAGAGCAAACAGGATTCATTTTAATGATGCTGTAACCATCCAAAACGTTTGGTTTTGTTAAGAGCTATTGCCAAAAAAGGAAGCCTAGTTTGACTTTTTCCTAGAATAAAACCTGGGTTATTTAGAGATGACTCTCAAACAGCACAAGCTAATCTAAAATAATAAGTGATCTGCTTCTTCTACCATTTTAGAAACAGTTCAATCAAAATCAGTTTTGCTCTGTTTTAAGTTGGAAGTTAGAATGAAAATAGTGGTATCAATTCTCTCACTTGCCACCTAAGATTCTGGGGAAGTATTCTGCCAAGACTTCCACTTGCACTACTTGTAATACATAAACTTTTTATATAATACAGACATTGTACACTAAACCCCACCATTTCATATATGCTTACCATCTTGCGTGTTTTGACTAAGGATCTGAGCGCGGAGCTCCTCCAGGCTAATTCCCAGGCATTTACAAATTTCCTCTGTGCTGTAAGGCTCAGGATGTAATACCTCCTCGACAATGGTCAGCATTTCCTCTAGGCTAACTCCTAGCTTGGTTTGTACATCATGGAGTCTCAACATTGTTTTCCAGTCCAATCCTTTTGACTTTGAGAGAAGCTGAAATGCAAAAAAATAAAATAGAAAATATTGTGCCTTCCTGTTTAAAACTACTTAATAGTCCATAAAAACCTTTAAGACCCATTTGCTCTTTTCACTTCTTAATTGGGAACCATCTGAAACTACCTTCTATCAGTACATAGCAGATAATCATTATATTTATTTATAAAAGGTCTGTGAATGATAGATATTCTTCCCTCAAATTAGATATTGTCTGTAAAAGCCCTACTGGCATTATTTGTGTGATATCAAATCAGTGATTTATCCTTTTCCATGGATGTTGTTACTTCAAGCACTTAACCTTTTACAATCACATTCAGACAACTGCTTATAAAAACGCTACGATATTGTAACACTAAAAGTCCCCAAGAAGTCTGTTTCTGTACTGTTAGAATTTGCTCTAACATTTAAAACTCAGTTTGACCTTTCCAATATGCTCCTGGAGTTTTCTGATGAACATTTGAGGTTGTCATTAAAACCCCTTCTCATAATAGTCTTAAAAATACGAAAGTGGGCATAAGATTTGTGTGGGAGAATTAACAGTAACTTTTCTCAATGTCTAGAGTTTAAAGTAAATTTTAAGTACATTCTTTTAACATCCAATTTAAAGGAAGTTTTGAGCCTTACAGGAAGGTTACGATGTGTTAGTGTCTAGTGTTGTGGTTTAACCCCAGCTGGCAGTGAAGCACCACACACCACACTATACCAGGTACTAGGAAGAAAATTAACTCTGTCCTAGCTGAAACTAGGACAGTATGTCAGAATCTGCTCCATTCCTACATGATTGCTATGATGCTAATTAGTTATAGATGTTATCCATTTTTCCTACTCCAGACAATGTCATGCTTTGTGTATCTTTGTGATGTTTTGGCAATTGACAGTCGTTACTTCAACATGCCAGAAACCTAGAAGGAAATATGTCAAAGAGGTTTTTCTCTGGAAGGTTGCTACATGTGTTGATGCTCTCATGTGCCTAATGAAAATGGTTGAGTAAAGCAGCTTTCCTCATAAGGTAGAATACTTTTAATGTTATGAATTATAGAAGAATATTAAGTGGTCATTGTGGGATCCTACTGACATACCACCTTTAATTTCAACAGATTACTACAGAGTAATACACACATTAGCAGGTACATACCAACATTGCTTTACTGTATTCATAAGTACCTGACATACCACCATTTAAGTTGAGATTAAAGCTTCCAAGTATGCCAGATGAGGCTATATGTTTGCAGAGAGTTTAAACCAGTGCAGCAAGACCAGGGAATTAAATCCTTTTCCTATTTTCCTATTCAAATCAGCATTAAAACATCTCATCAACAGGGCCAAGATTTCACCCAGTGTGTTTTGTCATTCTTTTCAATCAATACTGGTTTTGAGTGAGACTGGTTTAAAATCATTTACGTCTCAATTCAGCAAAGCCATTTAACTTCCTGGGTAAAAAAACCATGGGATTTACATGTGTCTGAAAAGTATTTGCTTTGCTTTGTGCAAAGTTACAGCATGAAATTTAAGCAGATCTGCTGCCCAACTATCTCCTACAGATTCTCGCCCTCCTGCTCTCTTCCAACAGTGCTTTTGCAAGGGCTCTTCCAGTTTTATTACAGTATATAAAAATTAACTACTTTTGGTGCCATCTAGTGACTTACTAAGATTTATGTGAGGCTCAGTAGAGCAGAACAAACAAAATCCAATCAAAATCCTAATCATATGACTCTGTCGCCATCTAAAACACAGTTTTGTATGTGCAGTGGTAGAGAAAGAAGCAGCACTAGTGGCTAATGCAGAAATCAGGTGAGAAGATTTTCTTGTAAAAGACTGATTAAGTCACTTCTGGCCTGCTTTTCAAAGGCTCTGACTACCTAGAACTCCCCAGCCTTTATGTAATTGTATTTTAGCTTACGCTAGAATAACATTTGTTTTACTTAAATACTCAGTATCTCTTAGGTTAGTGCATGTTTGTGACATGTTCTTAAATCTGCTTCAAGGTGCTAAATGAATGGAAATTTTTTTCCTCGTGCTTTAATCCTAATGTTCAGCATCCCCTAGACTTTATTACCAGAAGTTAAACAGAACTAAGAATTTACAAAATATAATATTCTATAAGGCAACAAAAAATTTTCTATTTCCATTTTTAATAAATAATCCCCTGTAGAAATATGTCATGTGTATTGTCACATCTGTTCCCATTTCTATACTTCAAGGGAGATGCTGTATTTTAGATGAGCTAACTACGCTGGGGTTTTACAGGTCAAATGTTCCAACTGGAAACTGACCCCGTCAGGCCAGTGGGTGAGCCTTTGCTGGAAAGGTCTATACTGCTTATAGCAAAGTTTCGATTCTAAGAGCACTGGGAAAAATGTTATAGGCAAACAGAAATGGTTTTTGAAAACAGTCTAGCTGCAGCAGCTCAAATTATAATGGACACAGAACAGAAATGGGAAAAAATCCCATCTATTTAATGTACAAAAGTAATCCCAATACTGATCCCACAGTTGGATATTTTCTTGATGATCTCTGACTAGATGGATTAAAGATGTGGACATCATGCAGCTGGCTCTTAACTGCCAGGATATAGCATCTGTAGGCTTTATTGTCCTTTATTATTCAACACAGGCACACTGTAGAACTGTAAGTAACTGAGAGGAAAACATACTTAGTAAATGATGGCACAAATTTAAATAAAAGAAAGTCTGACTAGGAGTAAGTATAGGAATACTTAGCCCTCATATAGCAACATCACTTTCTTACACTTTACATTTCTATAATGTCATCTGAGCATCTTTCCACATTTAACAAACATTAGTTGATTAACTATACAGCATTCCAGTTGCAGACGTTCTTGGCACTACTCTATAGCTGACAGTGAAGCAAACCACACACAGAGAAGCAGAGGAGACCACAGCATTCACTAATGCTCGTATTCATCCTGCAGCACCTACTATGCGAGTTTTCTGAAGTATAAAGTAGACGTTAATTTCCTTTGGAATTGCGAGTGTTCTGCAGAACATAAGTGGCTTTAAACATATAATAGAGTACAGGAAAGCACTCAGAGGCTACAACAAGAATAGAGGAAGAAAAAAAAACCAACAAGCAAAAGAATGACTGTCCAGAAGGGAAGGGAAAGGAACAGAACGTGAGAAAGATAATTTTGTGAGGATGATAAGAGCTCACTTGCTGTAGGACAGACTGACATAAAAATGTCCTACGCTAATGCCAGCAGGGATATGTTGTGTTGGCATCTTTACTTACATGGAGCTTTCTGCAAACAGTATGAAATTCTAGAATGACCTAAAGCAGAAAGGGAAAAAAAAGCCTATCCTAAGGCATTTAGCAACGAGAATTTCTTTTAAAGCATTATTGTGAGGCCCAGCATGTTATTTCATAGTTCCATTAGCTTAATGGTGCTTAAAAGACTTCCCTGCTTCCACTTACATACCTGCCCTCCTTCACCCCGCTGTGACCTGTTCCTAAAGACAAGTCTTTTCCTGGCTCAACGTATTTTTATAGTGTGTGCAACTTTCCATCTGGGTAGCATATGTTTAAAAATAGACAGGTGTATGTTGTTAGTCTCCTTAAAATCAAGCATCTGCTAAAGGTACCTTTTTAGAGATTGCATCGTAGCTAACAGGAATGCAAAAAAAATCATCTTTCCTCACCACCTTTTCAGTTTACTGCACAGGACCAATAATTTAAAGCAATTTAGAAAACTCTGATTCAATTCACAAAATCTGGTATATGAAACAATACTTCAAAAGGTCTTACAACTTAATGCACTCGTAGTTTGCCTTTTAGAATAGATCATCTGTGAAGGCTCTCTGTTCCTTATGCAAAAAAAAATTCCAAAAGAAGCTCTTCCTAAAATACATACCTAGTCAATTAACTATCCTAAATTAGAGGTTTATCAGTTATACCAGAACCAACACACAAACAGGTCCTTATCTTGATTTTCTTAATGGCATAAGAATCTTTTATTAACTTCAGCAACAACAGCTTTAACTATGGTCATTGGTGCTATTATTTTTACCATATCTTATATATACCTAAAATGCAGCTATGTTCTTTATACTTGAGTTTAAAGCCCATTTAAAAAGTCATCTGAAGTTTAGCTTCCCTCCTTGAAAAATATCTTAACACTCCATTTTATGTTATATTTTGTCAGTATCTGATCACCTCTTCAAGTTTGGGGTTTTTTTTAATAGCATTAACTATGGTAATTTTTCATAGAATTATGATGCCAACAGATGCTCAAAGTACTTTTGAGTATTGCTCAGGTTTTGGCAAAATGTTTTGTGGCATGGAGTTCCATGCTGCAGTTTAAAAACTTTCATCTGGACTTTGTGACCCAAATTCTGTTCTTTCACACAGCACACTATGTTGGGTATAACTACACGGAATCATTATGCTTATTCCTCACTTAATCTAATCAAAGAAAAATCCACTGTATTCCTACAACAAACTCAAATCAAACCCTACATCTACATATTCCTAAACGTATGGTCTACAAAATCCAGAATTAAAGTGGAACTTAGATTTTTCATGTTCAAGTTCCATACATCTTAGAGATAACTGCAAGCTGTAAACTGGCAGCACAACCTAAATGTTGGGTCTTGATTCAAGCCTGTTTTTAAACTTTACACTGACATACATGCTGCTATTCAGCATTTCCAATATTACTTCCAGGCCTCCAGCTAGTAGCTTTGATGTCCTCTAAATCCTAGAAAACACCCATCTATTGCCATATATACATACAAACATGTGACCACACTGGTTGCTTTCCATTATTTGTCATTATTCAGCTCTAATTAGAAACAGTCTATCTTATTAACTGAGAATATTTTTTGCTGAAAAATAGACTTATTTCCTCCATTGAAATATAATACAAAATAAATTGAATAGAACTAAATCACATAATCTTCTATATAAGGGCACAGTCCTTGCACTTCCATTAAACTCGGCAGGAGTTCTGTTTCTGCAGAGATGGAGGTGTCTGGTTCTGGAAAGTAAAATGCTACTTAAAGTAGCACCTAGCCAGGTGTTAAAGACATGATTGGTCAGAAGTGGAAAAAAGCACATACTTAGATGAAGGTTTCATTAGAGTTTGACATAAGCCATACGTTACCTTTGTAGCCAGACGACACTCCATTACCCTAATATTGTAATGAGAAGTTGCTGCTTTATTCATTTCAACACAACTGTTAGCAATAACAAACGCAGCTCCACTTGGAAGTCTAACATCAGTTGCCCTCAGAGGACTGAACTCTATCAACTTGGCCTATTGAAAGAAAAATGAATGGTTAGTTTTAATTTACTACTAGCTAACTGTGCACTTAGTTCTATAAATCAAATGCAAATTTGCATGTTTTTTCTCTTGAAAATCCAGGGACAGTTAAGCAAAGAAAACTGACATGAAACAGCGAGAAAAGAGGTTTAACCTCATTGGCCAAGTTACACATACATTTCAAACTTTTCCCTTGTAGCTGGATTTTAAAATATTTCCATTAAGTCTTTGGGTTTTTTTCAGCATTTCACAGAACCCCACCCAACCTATTTTTCTTGCCTGTTTAAGACAACAGTTTTTCTTTGATCTACAGAAAAGTACCAGGCCTGGCTGAAGCTAATGTGCGTGTCACTAGGGGCTTCACATTCCCTTCCCCTTCCACAATGTCCATCTCCCCCTTAGTTTTCTCATTTTCCACTAGATCAAGATTAGTTCACTGAGGTACAGAATAGTATCAAAATTTTAGGACTGACTAGAGACAGTGATCATGTTACATGCAGACAATCAAACAGAGAAATGAAGTAAAACTATATATAAAAATGTAGTTATTGTCTCCTTCCAACATAGGAGACTGCCTTGCCTCACAGATGCCTTACACAGGCTGCGCAAGATGTTCCCAACATTTTGTGACCTTTTCATGGAATAAGCTAGGCATCCATTAATTAAATAATTCAGGATGTAATGTAATCAAGAGATTAAATTCACATCTGGCTTTTCATTGGGATAAGTTGTAAATCATGTGCCCTGCTTTGGCTTCTTAGAATAGACTGTAACTCTGCAAGCAGGGACGTCTTACTGGTTTTGGCATTGTTCACCCCCAGAGAGTTCCTTGAGCAGCTAGAGTGCTAAATAAACAATGACAAATCTGCTTGTACATTATGTACAGCATGTGTGTTATGCCCTGCCATTGAGATTCTGGACCACGTCACAAAATTACTATCAAGACAGACAAGCTTGCTTACATTTAAATATACCCTTTAAGAACTGCTACATTAGATCAGAATGTACCACTAAGCTGGTCCAGTGTCCTGTTTCTGACAGTAGCCATAAATGGATATTTAGGGGGAATATAAAAATAGGACATATACGAAGCAATCTTTTTTTTGGATATATTTTTCCAGCTTCGCGTAAGCAAAGATTACAGTGGTCATACTTACACTGGAAGAAACATCAGACTATTATGTTTAATAGCTACAAATAGGCTAATACTCTATCAGTAATCCAAGAAAGTCTTTTTTTGAACCCTTTTTAAACTTTTGCTTTCCACAATGTACGGTATTTCTCAATTTAACAATGAATGTTTTGGGAAAAAAACCCAAACTTCCTTGTTTGTTTTTAACAAGCTGCTTGCTAATGTCATTGTGTTTCTATTAGTTCTTCGGTTAAGAAAAACACTGAATTCTCAATTTACCTTCTCTTATCCATTCAGGGGTTTTACAGAGCTTCAAACTACCATCTTCAAAGATACTTGTTTTCCAAGCTGGAAGCTTTAAATTTTTCAGTCAATGCTCATATAAAAAATAGTTTCGATCAACATCAGTCCCCTTTACTGTACTTTTCTTCTTCAAGTATATTTTTTTTTGAGACAGGAGGCCAGAAATGCATTCAGCTGCAAATACACTGAAGCAACGATATTTTCTGGTTTGTTCACAATTTCTTTTCTAATCTTTTCTAACATTTTCTTTGCCTTTTTGATCACCACTGCTATATATCAGAAAAGCCTCCACTTACACGATCATCTGTGTGTACGCCAGGAAAATACGCTGCTTCTTTCAGCATTCATGTTGCTGTGTGTTTACTAGTAACACTATAAAGTGTGAAGGAAAGGTGTAGAGTAGGTACAGGTGATGTGAAATTGAAAATACATGTGTCTCACGATGGAATTAAACGTTCTGTGTAATTCTAGGAAATAGCTTCTTTTCTGTATAAGCTCATCCAAGATATGGCATTAAGAAACAAAAGCTGTAGAGGTATAATATCACAATTATAAAGAAAGTAAAGGTTGTCATGAAACACTACATTAATTTCAATAAAAGTATTTTGACAGGTTTTAAGTTTGAACAGTCACAGTCCTGTGCACCTTCTGGGACAGTGGATGAACTCCACTGTAAATTCCACTGCAGGCACTCATGCATAACTGTGCAGGTCCTGTTTATCATTGCTAGTCCACCTTCTGTCACCATGTTTAAGACAGCTAAACGCCTTCTACATCAGAATCCAGCCACAGAATTGTCTGGAATTAGCAAAACTGGGGAAAAAAAATAATCTCCATTGTCTTTGTAACTAGACCTGGCAAAACTTCCTAGAACTGTTTGGTTATAAGAAGTTTCAAGAAAGCATTTTTGTAATAATTATCCCATTTGCACTGAATACAAGGCATACCGACCATTCAGATTTCATTATATGGGAAACATTCTAAGTTCAGTGACTAATTAGCCAAATAGCGTGGAACCTAGTGCTCTTCTAAAGTACATCTTTCCCCACGTCTTTTCTTTACTCCTTCTTTCCATTTCTCATTTTCATCATCTTATTCCTTCAAACTTGTCATACTTGATTGCACACAAGTTTATACATATAATTCCTGTTTCATTTACATACCAACGGTGCTTATACTGCTTACTAAGGTATTCCACTTTCTTGTCTTTCTGCTAGATATGTAGGAGGATATTTTTTGTTTACATAAATAAGTATTACATTGTTAGTTGAGATTACAAAGATCCACATACAGTTCCTTCTTCTGCCAGAAAAGAGATCGACTGATCCATTCCTCCACCTTCTGTGCCAATATAACGTTCGCTCTTTGTGCAAATTTCTGCAAGTTCCATCTGAAAAAAACATTAACATGTGAACCTTCCGCCAAGGTTAAAGATGATACTTTTATACTGCTTACATATGAACTAGTGAGGAAAAAAAAAAGGAGATAATGATAGAGCTCTGAAACCAGTCTCTCACACACCAAGTAGCGTAAGCTGGTATTAACCGGGATGCCACGTAGCCCCTTTTTCCTTTTGTTCTGAAGCAAAAAAGAATCAACTATTCAGCCTCCACTGGACTCACCATAGCCAGATGCTTTTCAGAGTGTCCTTGTTTAGATGCTTAACTCTTGCAGCTGTCCTCCTCCCACCTTCCTCATTCACTTCACAGCCTTCCATCCCAATAGCCAATATTTTGTTGATTTATTAGTTGAATATGTGCATCTTGGTAGCTTACAGAAAAATGGCAAGTTACTTCATACTACTTTAATGCACTGAGTCCATGATCAGAAATTATGCACTGAACCTAACTCAGAAAACCTTTCTCACTGTAAATACTCTAATCAGTGGTACTTGTCATTTCTCCTTGAGATACTGTACACTGCTTACATCATTGTTTATCTGAACTAATTTGTAACTGTATGTGATTTGCATTCTTTTGTGACATTTTAGGCATATCTTTGTGCATTCTGATACCTGTGGTCAGAGGATACTATGGGAGGGTGGAATATCACTATCATAACTGTCAAAAATAATAATTTACAGTAAAGCTTTCAGCCAGCAGGCCAAGTCAAAACAAAACACAAGAGAAGCCTTGGAGAACGGTCAAAGAACATAAACTAGTCGAAAAGAAGGTCAAAAGGAAAGCATCCATATCTACCTACTATGACCCCTACCAGTTTGTTTTTGTAAGCACAAGGGAAGATGGGAATAGAACTTTAGAAAAGCTGCAGTCCGTTTTTCAGTCTGGTGACAAAGTCAGATTCAGATTCCACGCTAAGGATGTAGCATGGCAGGATTGAAACAAACTAACCAGCAAGGCAAGGACATTAGCCAGCACACAGCTGTAAAAGGCAGCAGATAGAGGCAGTAAATCACCATGCTAAGAGAGAGGTATGCGCACAGTGCCTGCCTGCTCACTTGCTCCATTTCTGCAATGGCACCACAGACAAAGTTGTAAAATTGGTGCTTAGATCAATGTAACCAGGATGAACTGTTTGCAAATGCACTAAGAACCAATTTATTCAGCTCACAATGCAGTTATGGCCAATAAGTCTTAGGCTGATAAGCAGAAGTTACCAAAAGAACATTAACAAAGTTACTCTAAAATTATGCAGACTGCATCTCTTTGAATCAAACATGGTAAATGACCACACACAAGAAAAAGACCACTAATGAGAGAACATAGAAAGTACAATCAGCAAACATACTCCTTTTCTGCAGGGCCTTTCCTTTGTGTATTTTAAAGATGAACTGAAATAGAGATAATGCTTCTTTTATTTTTCTTGAGAAAGTATAGGAACATCACACATTTTGGTGTTCTGTCTTTTTAACAAAAGACATCTCCCAGTGCCTGACTTTTCCTGAAGATCAGGTTCACCAAAATTCGGTTTTCCTCCTTTGTCCCAAGTCCACTCCAAGCGGTCCCATTTCCAGTTTGAACTTTAGACCTCTTCATCCCATCAATGAAAGTTTAACATCCAGTCACCATGTGTCCCTGCTCCACTACAAGTTGGAAATAATTCCGAATGAAATACTAATGAATGTAATGATGCTTTTTTCCCCCTCATTTAATGCTAAAATACTTAGCAACAGCTCTGCATAAAAGAAAGAACAAACCTCCACACACAGCAGTCTCTAGATGCTCACTCCTTTCTACATGTGAAAGCATGCCTATTAAGAAACATCTGTTGCTGGGATGTAAAAATGCCGGCATGTTTCAGCCAGTTCTGCTGAACCTGCCTTTCGCCCCTCTGAGAACAGAGCAATACCACATCCCTGGTTTTTGCAGCCACTGGCAGGAGACATCAGACTGGAGTTCATGAATATTACTCACTGGCAGCAACAGAAACTTCTCCACGCTGGCTAAGAAGACCATGCGAGCATACTGGTCATGCATACTTAAATACATGCAAACATACATGCAAACCTGGCCTGAAGTACAGCTCCTGAGGTACTCACAATGTATATTCCACTCTTGGGCACAGCTGCCTGACGTATTACTTCATCTGCAATTGCCAGATAAAGCTCTGCGAAGTCAGAAATTAAGCATTTCACCCTTCACTTAGTCTGGCTGCATGTCATCTCCATATACACATCAGCTACCGCTTGATTGCTTAAATCGTTTAGACTTTATGAGCCTGGGCTTATTAAATAAATATCAGGAGAAGTCTTGCAGAGGAGGAATGTTAACAATTAGGACAGTGCCACTCCCCTGTCCCTTTACATGGTCTGGTGAATTGTGCCTGGTTAAGCATTGGGCCTTGCTTCGTCCCAGTTCACCAGCTGTCCAGCTGCGTATGCTGGGCTAACAGCAATGTTCGAGCTTGAGCAACTTTTGTTTTGAAACTTAGCAAGGATTGGCAGGACCACCAAGTAGTAACTGGCAAGGGTTGAGAAGAACCCTCTCCACAAGACAGCCCAAGGCATCCCTGAAACATTATTTGGTTTCTAATTTAAACAGGCCCTTGCTGACACAGGCTGGCCTTCTAATACTAGGATGAGAAGCATGTGAATGGAGAGGAAATTGTCATCTGTATAGAAAGCAGTTTCTACTTACTATTGAGACAAATGGGCAAATGTTTGCCTTTTTGCTAAAATGAGTGAAAGGGCAAAGTTCAGAGGAACTGAATTGCAGCATTGCAAACTAATGTGAAGACTAAACTGGAGAGCCTTCTGTACATATTTGATACTTGGAAAAGGATAGTCATATGACTGAAACAGTGAACTGAATGTTTGGAGGTCTGGGCTCAATTTCTAGCTCCACATTAAGTTTCTTGTGATTCAGGGAAAGTCCCTTTAATTCATCATGGCTCCATTTCCTCAGTAAAATGAGGAATATCTTCTCCCTCTTTGTAATTAGTAATTGCTACTTAGGATTGTTAGACGATAATGCTATAAATGTGTGACTTCATTACTAGAAACTGAAAAAAACACATTTTACTACACAAGTTCTCTGACTTCAGGCTTCCAGAGGATATCTCTAAGGAAAAAATAATATCTCTAAGGAAAAAATTTGCTAGAACCATGTAATAAAAGGAAATAACTTTTGCCTAAATTTGCTAGAACCATGTAATAAAAGGAAATAACTTTTGCCTATCTCAGAGCAATGCCTTTTTTCCATTAAACTTGCAATACTCAGAAGCTCTTTATGGCAGGGACTGTTTGAATCATCGGTTATTTATATCTCTGTAGTGTATGTCTCACCTGTAAAAATACAGAGCTTCTCAGATCCCAGATTTCACTGCACAATTTGGCAACATCTCAAATGTATGTCTGAACAATACCTAGGCATGCATCACCTTCTTCCTCCTGGCTGCACTGCAGTTCCTGCAGAGAAGTAACTCAAGAGCATTCTCATAGCCACATTTAGGGGGATCACACCCCAGGCTACACCACAGCATCACCTGCCAGGCAGGTAGGTCAGCTGGGGCCAGCCACTCCTTGGTAGGGCTCAAAGTACAACTGTTATGCATATAAAATAAACAATGTTGCCCCTATTGAGTTCTGCAGGAGTGCTAAACAGGCTTTCTTGTAGAGCTAGGTGAAAGCAGACGTTTTTTCTTCATGAAGCACCATGAGAAATACGCAGAAAGAATAAACCCCATTTGCACATAGGCTACAGTTCCGTCCCACGTTTTCTGATCCGTACAAGGTCACTCTGAGCCAACCACAAAACATAACAAGTTCGATGCACCCAAGACTTATTAGCATGTTTTTTCCATCCCTACAGCAGTATTTCAAAAACTCTAATAAATCATAATTTAAGTCTTCATAGAATTTTACATACTTCACTTTAAAAGCATTCCTATAAGGCTGCTATCTTCAATTTAGAGACAGCACAGATATTTACATGATTTGTTCAAAGTCATGTGAATCAGTCACAAAGCTGAAATGAGAATTCAAAAACCTCCCTATTTCCAGTATTGTGGCTTATTTCTCTAAAGAATATGGTCTCAGGGAAACACTTGCAGGGTGGGTTTAAAATCTTTTTTAAGATGATGGTAATGAAAAGTGGAACAAAAAGATACTAAAATCAAAGTAAAAATGGATCTGAACAGTAGCATTATGACTCTAGAAAAAAACGACTTAAAGATGAATAAAAAATTTCCTTATCCCAGCTGTTCTGTGATCCACATATGCTACTGCCCTCTGAATTTCTGTATTACTGTTCCAGGAAGTTGTTCCAACAGGACTGGCTAGAGCAGGACACCATTTGTGAATAATAACTATCATGTGGACAGTAAGTCCTAAGCTGTCATCTACAGTATTAAACAAGCAAAGTGATATATTTGATTTATTTAGTAATCAAAAAAGTAAAGCTCAAACATCATGAGTTGTTTCCTTTGATCTCGCCCCCCTGCAAAAAAACGCCAAAACCCTAGCCAATAAGGGAAGTGCATATAATGCCCATGAGTAAGTAAGGGGTTGTCAGCTAGCTAAAAATCATTAAAAGACTTAGGTTGGAATAAAAATATAGAATATATTAACATAAAAGCAGCCTTTGTGGGTCAAACCAATGCCACTTCTAGTTCTGTATCTTGCACCTGAAAGTGGGCTGTTAGTATGTACCGAAGGCCAAGTATAGATTGTATTTTCCCAGAACGTTATTTTTTGATAAAGAGCTTCCTGAGCTGAATGTGAATTCTGCACACTTAGTTACCAACAATGGATTTCTTATATATGAACTTGTCCAGACTCCCTTTCAACTCATTCAAAATTTAACATGTAGAACATCCAGTAACAAGGACCTCCACAACTTGTGAGGTGAAGAACAACCTCCTTTTGTTGATTATTAACATGCACCTGATTAGTTTAATTTAATATCTTCTGGCTCTTACAATGTGAGGGGCAATGAACAACTGATTCCTATCCACTCTATCAATTACATTCATCATTTTATGGACCTCTATCACTTCCTCCTTCAAGTGCCTTTTTCCAAAGAGTCCTAGCTTATTTTTATGTAGGTCATTCTGGACCTTTGATCATCCATGTGGCTTTTCCCTGAATATTTTTTTACTTTAGCTATCTTGGTCTGTAAGAAAGGAGAGAGGCAGACTTACAGCTTTTCTTAGAATGCCTTAGAGAAAATGTCACTGTATCGTTTGCTATTTTTATGTGGCAAATGAGCCACATAAAATGTGCGTTAATTAGTGTTGACACAGACATATGGTAATGCAACCTCAACCAGTTCAACACTACCATTCCACCTCTTTCACTGAGGTTACCGTCCTGACGCCATAGTCAACAGGAGAGATTATGTGACTACATCAGCCACTCCTGTGCAAAGTCCCTTTGTTTGAACCTGCTTGGCAGTGGCATGGCTGAAGCAAACTCTCCCCTTCTGCTGACTGTAGTGAGGTCTGTAAAAATCAGCGATAGTAAGCAGGGAAGCTGGGATGGAAACTTAAGTATCAAAAGTTAGTCTAGCAATACCCTGAGCTATTTTCTACAATTGGTCTGTTCAGCCTCTGAACATGGGAGAGGAATGAGCATAACATGACAGTAGTAGTAGCTGGTAGGTGAGTTAAATCTTAAAGTCTCCCTGGTGATCTATGAAGAAACACTAAATATTGCAGCTTTTGAATGCCAGACCCAATATGATACATAAAAATGCAAACAGTACTTTTATAGCTGTTGGCACGTACACATGCCAGGTTGGCTGTGCTTCCATGGGAGATGTTTAGTACCTGTGAGTTACATGATATATAAAGATTTTTTTGTTGTTTACCCAACAAAAAAAAGATACAACACATTAAATGAGAGTATCTGTAATTAAAACAATACAAAGCAACACCATTAGCAGTAGAATCTCAGTGCATACAATTCACTCACTTGCCTAATAAGCAATTAAGCATTAAGAAATTTATGTGAAGTAATACATCTATTTAAGGAAGCTGCTGTCTCTCAAGGATTTCAAAACCGAACTCTTAGGTTTTAGACAACTTTAGTTGGAACATTTGGAAAAAACTAAAAGTAACAATGTACAAAATGTATTTTTTTCAGGCTGTTCCTTTTCAGAAGCTTAATTCTAAAGTCTGCTCAGAACGTATCTTATTGCAGGAGGCAGCTCTTACCATTTTGTCTACCAGGCAACTGACCCCCATGTGCAGACCTAGGCTAGCCTTTGATCTAAGAGTTCTACTAACTACCTCTGCTTTTTGTTTGAAACAATTTAAGGCTCTCCCTGATAAGGAGCAAGTCAATCTTGGGTTACAAAGAAAGAAATTACTACCACTTAAATCTGTTTTATCTTTGAGCCACAAGATTTCCTATCCAGCATGCAGAAAGTCTAATCTGGGAAATCATATTAGTGGAGATATAATTTAGTCTGACAAAGAAGGGTTGTGATTTTTTATTATTAGTTGCCTTATTCCTAGTTACTCTAGATGGAGAGATTTCTTGTAATAAGAACTCATCAATAGCTCTGCATCATGTTACCTTGTTTGGGATTTTTAATGGAAAAAGTGGGTTTTCAGTAAAATGATACTTTTCACTAGTATGTCTTTTTCTCTGCTTGTTTATGTTTCAATATGAAACACCTAAAATTCAGGTTTTTATTTTCAACTGAGTCTTTTTGGTCTTTCAAAAATGTTAAAGAACTGATAAAAGAATATTTTTCTGACTGTTTCCAGGCACAATCCAACATTGTATTAGATTTGGCCATATATACCCTGATACTTCAGCAGCATGATAAATTATGAACAACGTGATACAGCTCATTTGATTCTTTGTTGCCCCATCATTTATTTTAGTTTCTCTCAGTTTGATGTTATTGATAATTAACATGAAGGCCTAAGTGTACAAAGGTATTTAGGAATCTGAGGAATAATGAAAGTGAACAGATGATCACTTACTTATAAAAAAACCTAAAAATAGAAACCTAAAGAATTATCTGGGTGAGAAGAGATAAGGGAGTTCCACCTTTAATAGTCCCCTTGCTCACAAAGAGGCCAAGGGCCAACTGCTCTGATTTTCACTCATGCAATGGGTCTGGACAGTATGTAAACTGTGACAGAATTTGTCCCTATATAACTGTCACTGTCAATATGTTCCATACCAGTGATCAATCCCTTTCAATCTTACATAGACCTTTAAAGAAGTGAACCTGTGTAAGATTAAACTCCTTAAAAGAGTAAGACAATTAGTGAGTAGGAGACAGGGAAATATTTGTTAGTAAAACAGAATTAGTGTTGCTTAGTATTTTTTTGGAACCGCTCACCCTACATTACCCAGAAACTTGATATATACAAATCCAGAATGACAGCAGTAAAAATAAAGCAACCTTCTCTATAAAATGATAGTATTAAATTACATCTGCCTCAGTGGTTTTATATAAGTTCATTTTGGTCAAAGTTAAACGTGCTAGATTTTCTATATATAACAATGCAGGAGTAGTGATAGCTAATCTTTAAAATAAAAAACCAATTTTCTTCCTGTTTTAAATGTTATTGTTTGCGAAGGGATGCCCCATGAAGAAAATACGTTTGTTAATATGAGTTATTTTTAGACTGTCATTTTCAGTGCTCCAAAAGTCTCTTCAGCATGCAAATTTAAGTAACTGGAGTATTTAAATAGCTATTGAGCCAAAAGTCCCGTGCATACATTTAGTCTCTCTACAGCAATACAGTAATGGTTCCCCAATGCACATTCATTAACATTTTGGCCAGATTAATCTGAAAAGTCAGACTCAGTCTGCTGCTTCCCTTTACAACAAATAATGTTGGTCATTTTATAGGAAATTTAGTGTAGAATTTCTACGAAATTCTACAGGGTTTAGTTCACAGCACACAGGACTGAAAATGGAAAATAAACATTTATCGATAAAGATGAGTATTTTACAGGAAGAAGAAAATATTCTTCATCACTTAAGGCATATTTAAAGTCTAGTTAGATGGGGATTTCTTTTTTCAATCTGTGCATGGTTTATACATATGTATATCTGTACGAAAAAACTTCTGAAATATAAGGCATTCTTTAATTTATTAAGGTATAAAATGATGCCCAAACTTTGAGGTTATTTTTACCACCAGGAATGTCCTTATTTTTAATATCTGTTCTTGACTAGGAATAGATTGCTGAAAGTTACCATCTGCTTCCAGTTTGCATACAAAATCCCAATTAGCTAAACTTCATGTATGTTTTGCAAGGTAATTATGCTTACTTTTTTCCAAAATGAGAAAATATTTGTCAGATAGTATCTGGATGTCCTCATGAGCACAGCAATCTTAGTTTGACTTCATCTGCCCTCTAACATGCTCAAATAGAAGGTTATCAATTTGGTTGATGAGAGATTACGGCCTTTGATTACCACTGCTCCAAAGTACTCTGTTTCCCCTTGATTACAAACACACATAGTCAAACTTAAGTTAAAGAACCCTGGGTTTTAATTCCACAGGGAGAAAGGAACTTTAACATTTCTCAATATTAACAGTACTTTAAAATACAATATCTGTGTACCATTTTTTGTGTAAGCAATTTGAGTTTCTCATATAAATAAACTAGGCGTGCATCTATCAAACATTTTTGATGCAGCAATATTATAAAATAATCCTAACTAGTATTATCAGCACACATTATTAATTTCAAAGTCACACTATCAATATGAATACTCACAGATTTTCTTGCCAGATAGCTAGATATTAAAGCCCTACTGCACATCAGAAAAATTATTAGGAAGTGGTAAAGTATTCAATTGAAGTCCTTTCCTTATTATATACAGGCTTCAGAAACAAAGTAGAAAGGATTCTAGTTGGCCAATCTGTTCTCCCACTGAAATCAATGACATTACCAGGTACAGTAACTGTTTAAATACAGGACAATGTTGAATGTTTTGAAAATAACCACACTCAAATTCATCTGAGACGTAGACTGAGAAAATTGAAGCCAATGGACACTGTGCCATTACAGGTTACATTTAGGTCCTCTATTTATCATTCTGTCTGACTTATATTTTTCTTAGTCTAGATAGAGCCAAATATAATTCAACTTCCTATGTTCAACATTTCACATTAAATTAAATAAACCCTATTCGCTTTTGATCTATTTTTCCCAATAAGTATGTGCATAGCTGCCCAGCCTTGAGCAACAGAATGTTAGGGTGGCTGAACAGGACTTAGTACCACAGGATTTAACGTTTGGACAGCAACACTATCATCACATCTTTCAAGTAAATCTAGTTATTCAAAAGTACTAAGTGATATTCTGTACTCATTAATTCCTACCATGAAACACAAAGCTGGGACAATTTAGAGCATTATTCTATTTCCTTTACAAAAAGTATCTTCTCCTGATGAAAAGTTGTACAAAAGATTGATTTTGTAACAGTAAAATAAAAATCACTTTAAAATCAAAAGCTAATACTGAGCATTGCTGTTCTTTGAGTGATGCCAACACAGTCTTAGACTGGTATCCTGTTTGGAGGAGAAAAATGGATTCTTTTTAAAGATCGCATTCTAAATTTTCCATCTTGTTATTTGAATGCTATTGCCCTGCTGCAACTGGTTAGCACTGCACATCTGGCTGAATTGTCTTGGACTGGTATTTTCCCTAAACTATTGTGTATGTGTGTGATGGGTTTTTTAAAAAAATATATTGTATGCACAGTGAAACAATGCCCTATTGCAGACTCCTACATACAATAATTAGTGACAGCAATTTTTTTTATTTTGTTTTCAATGTCAAAAAAGTGCTATTTTTAAAGTAAGCCACCATGAAATTCTAGCCATGCTTTTACAATATTTTTCATTTCAGGTTTTTTTGGCTCTTAATCTCATAGGCCCAAACTTCACACTGGCAGTGTTATCTTGTAAAAGCTCTAAATTTCAACAACTTTTACTCTACAGCTACTATTTTTAACTTATATTTATCAGGAAAAAGAGCATATAACTCAAATATTCTCATAAAAATAGCTTCACAGAAACAAAACAGATAAATGTTCCATTCAGTAAAAGGTCAATTTTTCATAACTTTGGCTACAGAAGCCCTACAATTCAGCCAAATTTGATTCCAAAAGTTTCTATGTCCTGCTGCTACAGACCATCGTATTAAGATTTTGCAAAGTCCATCAAACTAATGAGGGGCAAAAAGTCAATCTTTTTCCATAAAATTACCACCATGACTAAATACTGTTACTTAGAAGTACTACCATTTACAACTTTTGCAACTCTCAAGCATTTGAAAAAATAAGACAGAGGGGAGAGGTGAAGTGATACTTCTTCCTTAAAAATAAACAAACACATAAATATCCAGAGCCCTAAAAATGCAAGGTCCTGGTTTGCTTTCTAGTAGAAAGGATCTGGAAAGCCCCTATTTCTGGTCAGCTAAGAATTCCCCTGCCATGGGGGAGCTTCCAGCTGATACACAGCCAGCATTACTGGACCCTGCACAGATACCATTTAACACCAGCACAGGATGCATTAGGAGCTAGAAAGAAGTGGCCAGAGCACATTTTACAATTCTGAGGGCTCACATGCCTAGATTGCTCTAATTTATACTCAGACTAGCTCTGCCGTATACAAGGCAGTTCTGCGAGGCTAAGCATAAATTCAGTGCAACAGAGAATGTGGATTTAGCTAGATATAAGAGGTCTCTAATGCTAAATCATAAATTAGCCAAGAACACTGAACTTGTTTTTACTGTCCTGTAAGATTTGGGGAAACTTAGAGCCTGGACAAAAGTAATCACTCTTCAGAGCTGTCATCCTCTGTCTTAACCACCACAACCAGGTGTGCAAGCACATAAAACCTTGGATATGTTCTTAACTGCTTCTATGTTGGCTATTGGGAATTCTCATCTGTACATTAATTGCTCATTTTTCATCACAAGTGCAAAATATTTGGCTGCAGACAGCAGGATTTCCTGACAAAAATGTGCAACTGTGTCTCTTGTGTTCATCCAACTATATTTGAGACACAAGATTAACTTCCAGCACACCTTCCAGCAAGCAGAAGACATTTTGGGTTGATTGAACAGGACACATGAGGAGAAGGAAAGACATTCAGTGGAGTCTCTGTCTTCCTTCTGTTCCTCCGCAAGTTTCTATGAAAATGCCAAAAGGAGTTTTGCACCTTTCTTTACAACAGGTCTGGCATAATGCCAGCTGGTACTCCCAAGCCATGTGTAAATTCAGCTCAAGATACACACTGTATCATTTATTCTCTGAAGAAAGCTGTGCAGTATTTCTTGGAATAATGAAAACCTGGCTTCTGGTTTTCCAGATACAGATTTCTACTACCTAGTAAAATTTGGGCTTTCTGACCTCTGTCAGTTTTATGGATTTTGCAGATACCCAATTTCTGAACACATGCACTCCAGTGATTTTGATCAGTGGTTCACAAGCTTAGCTCATTTGGTTACCACCATCAGAGATGGTGCTGACCTGTGATAAGACCACCTATGCAAAACCAGAAGCTTCTTGCCAGGCCAGGTACACATGTATAAAAAAGCATGTCTATCACCTCCAACCCTCTTACTGCAAGGTCTCATTTATCAGAGTAGGATCCTCAATTCCATGTTTTCATCTACCATTGCACTACATGTCTCACCTCACAAACTAGAGCCTCTGTTAAGTGTCCCATCCCTTACTTACCTTTTGACCACAATCGCATCAACACAAAGCAGGGTGACAGTAACTGTAGCCACATCCTCCTACATAAAAAAGCCTCCCTGCCTCACCTCCCTGCCTGCTTCTTTCTGCCTTAACCCTGCTTGATACCTTCCTGAAGCAAGCACTGTGAACTGTGCAATGTGGGATGGAACACTTACCGCTGAGCGGATTGCTGCAGCTGCAGCTACATAGAGAAGCAAGTCACAACTGATCAGCAAAAACCTTCCGTGTGGATCTGTTTACCTCATGGCTCAGATAAGTGCCTGTATACAAGCACAGTTAACAGCTGCCATCATCACGTACCACTTTAAGTTGGCTTTGTACCACGATTTGGGAATGTGCCTTAGACAATAGGCACAAATATGCATAACAGTCACATTTAGATCTGTTCTTTGCTCTTTCTTACAATGTTCTAATTTAAAATCCTAGTTTCACTTAACCAGACATTTTTACTGCAGAGAACTTCATTCCCACATGGCACCTTCAGGGACCATGACTCCTCCAGAAATTTGTATTACATGAGCCAAATTCTACTAACAGTTGTACTGCTAACAGGTCACATACTTGGGGGTTTGTTTTTAGACTAATGTTTGTTTAAAAAAGTGAGGAATACATTTTGGACTGTAAATATGTTCATTCCAAAAAAACTGTGAAGAGAATAAGGAGAAGCAGATGGAAGAATTTTACCTCTACATTGTGCTGATTATATAATTTATCAAGAAATTGTTCCACAGGCCTCCAACAGATGCTCTGCTGTTAAAGCCATGAAAAGTCATTCAGGGAGAGGGTAAAGGCCTTGGGGGTGTGGTCCACATGCTTCAGCACATACATCCTCAGTCCTGGCCTGCAGATAGCACATCTGGTCCAGGCATGGACCTCATGGTTGGCCAAAATACAGGCTTGCAATAATGCTCCTTTTTTCAGCTTTAATGTAAGCCTGTTTTCTTGCCAAATTCAAATCCTGCCAAAATTTGGCCAAAGATGTTTGCTCAATTGTGCAATATCTTAAGTTTATATCCAACAACTCTTTGCAAAAACAATTGTATCGTGTTTTTAATGTTTACAGGCATTAACAATATTTAATTTTAAGTAGAATTTTACTGCTGACACTCTTGTGATTTACAGTAAATTACCTTAGAGAGGGTTTTTCCATTAGCTCTTAGTGTCACGAGTCCTGCACAGCACACCAAAGCACTGGAGCTAGAGAGACCAGAACTTGGAGGGATGGTTCCATCTAGCAGACAATTCATTCCAGTTGGGTTATTAAGACCAAAATGTTCCTAACAATGAAAAAATAAACAATCTCAGTTTCAAGTACAGACAGGCTCAGGCTTGCAATTATCTGATACTTAGAAAGAGAATCTTTCTGTTGAGTTGCTGGAACCAAGGACCTGCTTCTGGTATCTCCAAAATAAAGCACAATTTTCATTCTATTCCTCAAGAACAAATCCAATGGTAGGGCTTCAGCCAAAGGTATGTCTGCAATTCCTGTACACAAACATACATGAGCTGACAGAACCGTACCCCAAGCAGAATTCAGTATGGGCTAAATGCCCAAGAATTTACCAAGCTTCGTGGGTGGGTTTTGCAGCAACTGGCTCTGCTCTGAGCTGCTGTGGTGACAGTATCAGAGGTTACCAAACATTTTATACCCTACTTTTGTCCTTTCCTCCACAGCTTCTCACTTAGGGCATCCTGAAGAGCTTAAGGTCCACTTTATGCTTCACTTCTAATGCTGGCACGTGTTACTAGGGAGCCACATCACACTGATGGGGAACTAGTAGCCATGCAGCTGATACTCCTATCTCCTGAAGCACCCACAGGACTACCACTGAGAAAACTACAATGGTACTTCAAGGATACTATGCTTTAGGAGGCACAAAGACATACCTACCAGTGGTGATGGTCTCTGTCATGCTATAGAATAAAGTTTAAAATATTTTTACATACATGATAGATATCATCACAGATATTACATTTAATCCAGAAGTCATAAATCCCCGCGTACATACTCTTATAATTACTTTTTATTTGTTTTGTCTTTTTATTTATAATAACTTTAATATAAATTCCTCTCTGTTGTTAGTTTGAAATAAGCATGCAGTACTTATTAAAAAATCATTGAATGTATATGGAGGTTATATGAATAGCTACATTCTGATACAGATTTATATGTCAATAAACTATGCTACAATGTCAATAATCAGAAAAAATGGCAGTGTTTCCATAAAGAAATGCCCACCTTCAAAAGATTTCTACTACTTTTCCTGAAACAACTTCAACCATAAATACCAATGATAGAGATTAGCAAACACAAAGAGCCTCCTTTAATGTCTTCTACCATCACTTCATATTATTTTAAATTTCCCTTTCTACAAATATAAGGGAATTCATACCTCAAATACTATTGCTGCCCATGCCCCTTCATGAAGAACGCTAGACAGGCTTGTTCAAAACCAGAAAATGCTTGAGTAACCAGAAACTGATCCACAGTTTCTGGATTGTCTTGAATGTGAATCAGGCTTACAAACTTATCACGCGATGTTTAAATAGAAAACGTACTTCAGTTTCAAAAATGAAAATGGACTTTGCCAAGTTCTGCAATAGTTCTGTCCCAAAAGGATAGCATGTTCAACTTAATATAAACAGATTATCCCGCTGGACCCTCTGAGTACTTGTATTTCAGTGTTTCTTAAGTCTGTAACATTTATGCTTATTTTCTGCCAGTGCTAGAGTCTGCAAACCTGTTTTGCAAATTAACCTTCAAGTATGAAAGTTTGTCCTTAGGAAACAAATCTCAGTAGCAGACTGCAAAATAAATAAAGTCAATTGGTCATGCTAGCCTTAATATAAAAAAAGATATATTGTAAAGAAACCTAATCTACATCTCTACAGTCAATGCAATTTAAATGCCTGTGTTACTGAGCAACACAAAATTGAAAATACTCATGTTACTGCAAACGTAAGTAATTTATTGGGGTCTAAACATAGGGGCAGGGGTCTGTTTAGGAACTGTGGATTGTAATAAAGTGACTTGTGGCACTGATTATTCCAAATATTGTATTTTGAAGGCTCCGGTGGCAGGTTTGAGGCAGGCTTTGTTGGCTGCCTGCAGTCCTCATCTATTGGATCATCCTGTGGGGTGACCTAGATGGCCTATCCTGAGGCAAGCTTCATGTGCTTCAAAAAGCACATTCACCCATAATTTGGGCTGCCTGTGGCAACCTGTTCCTGACCTAGCCATCACTGTTTATCCCATCTGCCCTTCCAGAAATATCACTGGATTGACATCAAGCTGAGAAGTCATCATGTTTTTTCTCAAAGGGCCATGAATCACCTGCAAACAGCAGGTGAGATTTATAGGAAGCCTCAAGTGTGAGTTCAGGCTGCCTCCCAGGACAACACTGACAATCAGCACTTAGTTTCACAAGCAGTTCAGTCTTCAAGTCAGTCTGGAGACAGGCTAGCTCACAAAGGAGAAGATAAAGCTCAAATGAGCAGACAGGTAAATGTCTATCTGTTCAGTGTTCCTGCCTTTACTGTAAGTGTGCCATTTCCTGCATAGCTGCACTCAACTCAGGAAATTTTGAAAATCCCATTCAAATTCCACACACTGAAAATCTGGTTAAGTAATGGTTTTCACTGGAATATTTCTCCTGTACGCTGTTTACTTACATTTTACATTTTCTGTTGCCTACTGCATGAGTCAGCTTCACTCAGTTGTGCACAAGTTGTAGGTTTCCAACATGAATGGAAATTAATGTTTTTAAACATGTTTCCATAGGAAGAAAAGGACTAATATATGATCTTTGTGTCCTGACAGACAAGCCTCCAAAGCTTTTTAAAAGCAGATTTTAATTAGATGATTCCATCGGAAAGCGTGATGTTTAACTTCAAAATAGAGAAATGTCATCTTGATAATGAGTTTGATCATGACTTTACTAAATAAGTAATTATTTGCCATCGTAATTTATGTAATGAAAATAGGGATCTGCAAATATTTAAAAACAAACCCACGCATATCTCCTCTTCAAATTTTCACATAAAAATACTAAAATGTATGTCAAGAAAAGCTATAGAATGCAGGAAAGTATTTTGAGGGTGAATAGGTATGCTTGTCGTATTTTACTTCTACATTAATTTCATAAGTTAAATGGATTTGGCTTACCTGAATACCCTTCAGTCCACACAGGAAGTAGTTATGCCACTGAGGTTTGGTTTTGTTAATCTGAATGTTATTAACACTAGTACTGAAATCCCTGCAAAAACAGAAAAACCTTGAGGCTTTAACTTACCAGTAAACTTAGCTTGAAAAAAACATGGCTTATTACTGCCACCTGCTGATGAACAAAAACATTTCGATGTTAATTTTCTTCAGTGCAATGGTTTTTGCGGTTTTTTGTACAGATCTTCTTTATTAATCAATTCTATAAGGATATTTTAGATTGAAGCATAAGAATTTTTGCTTAAGTTATAGAATTTATTAAATAAATTCAGAAATTAAACTGACTTTGGCATCCTTAATTAAGGCAGCAGGCCTTCCATTACGTGTGTATTTTCTCTTGATCTCTTAGAGAAGTGAAAATCTAAATAGTCATATCTGTCAAACCTAGAATAGAGATAAATACACTTCAGGTTCTCTAGTAATCCCTGCTCGGGAATTCATCTTCATTACCTTTGCTCTGAATGGCACTTCACTAAAACAAGCCTAGTGCTCCAAAATTATTTTATGTATGTTACAAGATACAAATCAAATAATTTAGTTTAGAATAGTTTATCTATTTCCTCCAGGATAATTCTGATAATGGTTTTCCTACTCTATCTTCATTTCAAAATAATAAAAATGTTAAGCCTGAATGCTCCTAAAGAAACTACTGCTACAGATTGGTGCTGTCAAAGTGAGCATGGAGTGATGCACAGAGACCTTAGAGGAGCACACATTAAGCACCAAGAATTGCAGATTGTTTAGAAGTCTATACTGTTGAATGTCCAGTAACTGTATCTACCTGATGTCATTACAGCAGATGCCCAACACAGAAAGAGGAAAGGCACTGAGAATGTCAAGAAAAGCTAACAAAAAATATTCAAAAGTTGCAGGCTAAGCTGTGCTTTACAAGGCAAGGTCTGCCAAACAGTATGAACAGAGGCAGCTGAATTCCCTGGAAATATTTAGGTTTAATGGGAATAAAACCACTTTCAAGAAATTATACAGCAGGGGACAGTCTGCAACTCCTAAGGGGATGGAATTTTTTGTTCTTATGCTAGTCCCACTCTGTATCTGTAAACTATGTAGGTTAGTGATATGCTGGTTTTATTTTTATCCAAAATGATATCACTAGTTAATACCTGTAATGAATACCAGTGTGAAGGTGTTTTTAATGGTAAAGTATTCTGTTACCTATGGAGAAACAGTTATACTAATATAAAGAATCTTTACAATGGTATAATTGTCTTCAAATGATGGCTGAAAACTTCACTTTATTCTGGTGCAATTAAAGGCTGCAATTTTTGTGTTATGTAACCCCCAAAGCTGACAACCAGTGTACAAAAAGACCCACAATCCTGCCTCTTCGCTTGGTCTAATGCTAGCTGTGCTGTAGTGAGCTACTCCACTTGTATTACCAGTCTACAACCTGCTCCTAGCTCAATGTTACATGACAGATCTTACACTTTAAGTATCAACTTAGAATTACCATTTTGTCAGTTATACATTCAATTTCAACAGTCAGTACAGTGCAGAAATATCAGAGATTGGTGTACAGTTAACATACAAATTGCTGTCTGTCAATCTGAACTGTTCAAAATAGTGCCACTTACAGGACATCATCAAAAATGCAGCATCAAAGAATTGTACAAAGTTAGTGCCAGAAATTACTGGGATTTGTAGAGTAACACAAAAGATCTGAAAGGGAGTATTGAGATTACAGTACAAGAAAAGTTTGAGAATAGCTGTAAAATTCTTCCAATTTGAGATTCATGTGTAGTCAGAACAATCTCCCAGAAAATAAAATAAAATCATTTTGCTTATGGCTTTTCAATATAATAAAAAAACCAGAAGTACTTGTAAAATAGAAAATACTTGTCAAAAGTCATGAAAATTAAAAAAATCCTGTGTTTGCTTATGCTTGTTCTCTACAATAATCCTAAATTATTATTGTAAAAAAGCAATGTTGATGGAAATCAATGCGTAAAAGTGATTAACAGAAAGCAAATGTGAAGTCCTCTTTCCCTCAAAAAAGAGTTGTAAAGTATTTTATCTTCGTAATTCTTTTTATACAATCAGGCAAAGTAAAACTTCAATGAACAAGACATAAACTATGATTATATTTGCTGGTTCTCAAGACAAATTAAAATAATGACTTCTTAAAATGCATTTTGCTCATTTCTGCAATCTTCTTGCATAGAAAATGAAAGAAAAATTGGCATTGATTTTGGCAGGTTTCACATGAACATAATTCACACAAACACAGAATGTGGTACTGTCAAGATGCCCAGAATCCTTAACTGTATTTTTTTGTTATCACATTCAATTTGTTGTAAAAACCAATTCCTAAATTGATAACGCCCAAGCGTTATCTTAAATCAGTAAATCTTCAGGCTTGCCTTTGATCCTCCTACTGGAAGGCAGACAGTTTGATATAAGAACTTTACAATAAAATAAAATAAAAAATTGGGAAAAACATACCCATAAAGTAAAAATACTGATATTGTCTGTTCCAGCCTTTCTGTTTTAAAGGATTCTTGGGAAAGCTTGCCCCTCCTCCAAGCTAGATATAAGCATTCCAATTCTTCTGCATAATTAGAAGAGGAGAGTTTTTTAAGTAGTGTGAAAAACACATGTGCCTGAGGTGTTTTTTACTGTCTGAATAGTAATTAATCCTTATTTTTGGGAGACAAATTTGGCTCTTTGTCACAGAACCTCATTGTCTTGTCAATCTGTTAGTTTATCTGTTTAAGTCCTCTGTAAAAAAAAAAAAATCTGATTTTTTTTAAAAAAGATTTTCAGGTTTTGCCACAAGATGGAAACCAACTGATAATTATCATCCTCTGGTATGTCTGAAGGCATTTTGAGAAGTATCATGTCATATATTCTCTGTACACGTACTTCTCAATTACAAAGATTTTATGTGAAGGGGAGGTACCAGGAACTTCCAAAGACTGTAATTTCTGAATGCTGTTTTAGCCCAAATAACACTAAAGGCATCTGATCAGTTGGGATGATTTCTGATTAAAAACACATAGGTGATTTTTCTTCCAACCTGTTCTTCGTCCTGTTTTCCCTGAAAGGTAACATGAACCATCAGGGTGGAAGAGGGCTACAGAACTGTTACACATTTTACCAGTTCATGAAACAAGAATGAAATAGGAAATAGTGATTCTGCGGAGGCTTATGGTTAGTCCTTGTTTGCCAAAGGCCTATATATATGCATTCACCACAGGCATAAATCTACCAGTGTAACAGGCTGGGAAAAAAGATACACTGTCAACAGTTTTGTTATGTGGTGTAACGTTCAAAGTGTTGAAAAATATTTCTTTGTTATGAAATTATGGGCATGTTTTAGCTTTGTTTTTAAGGAGCAGTGTCTCAACAAAATAGAAATGCTTAATGCTGTATTCTGAGACCTCTTCTTGGTTTACAGTTTAAAACATACCATTTCAAACTGAAACCAGGGCAGATATAAAAATAAGGTGACTGTGTATGCAATTTGAATTCAAAGGCTGTAATTCCAGATTTGGTAGGAAATGTATGTACCTTAGGAGAAGGCCATTTCAATTGTGATGTAATGTGCCAAAGCTTAAAGACCAAGTAAAAATGTTTACCTTTTGGTTACTGCTTTATTTAGTATCCATTATAACAACTTTTCCTAATCAAAGCTATTATAAGTCTGGAACTACCGCTTCTTGCAGAATGGTTTTGCAATACAGCTTAAGCCATGCTGGAGGCTGCTATTAAAAAAGGGAAAGGTCCCACTCATGTCTTCCATTTCCTATCCCCCTGCTCACCACTGCATGTTCCCACTGTTTACCCCAAGTCAGCTTTAGTGCTGAGTGCAAGGCAATTCAGTTCACTAAAATGACAGAAAATTAACCAGGCAAAAAATAGGTGAATAGTGCACTTTACCTTAAAATCAAACAAGTACTAGACCTAGTAAAAGGCAGAGGGTGGATCAATGTCAGAAGCAGAGACAGGGAGACTATGGGTAAAAGAAGCAAGCCATCACCTTTTGGCGGTGGCAAACTCTTAATTCAGCCCAGCTATAATGTGAAAACATACTCTACAAAGTGAATGAAAAACATTTGAGTATTTATACTTACCACGGAAGTAAAAATTCCTTTCAACTGCCTTACTTGCAGGCAGCAGCTCAGAACATATTTTTATAACAAACTGAGCTTTAAGCAGGAATATGTGTTTAAATAGTTCCCACTTTTGGCAGTATGTTCCTGTCCCTGTGCTGCCATACACTCTGCTTTCAGGGAGTAATTTACCATTGGCTTAAACCAATGGCTTAATAAAAATGTCTTAAACTAAGCTTGTCCTGATTCCGATTTTTGCAAAATCCCCACAAAAGTTCATGTGGATAAGTGACCTGATCTGAACTGCCATGCAACCACACAAATATCAGTCTGTTACAAGGAAGAAGGCAGAAAAATGTGGCTGAAGTTGAAAAGAATGGCAGGGTTATTTCCCTATGTTCAGCATTTGTGAGACCATAGCTGGAATACTGCATTCAGTTTTGGGGTTTCCCAATACAAGAAAGACATTGGCAAACTGCAGGGAGTCCAGCAGAAGACCATCAAGATGGTTACAAGGGATCTCCAAAGGTCCCTTCCAACCTAAATTAGTCTCTGATTCTGCAAACAAGCAGCTGTGGAGGAAGTGGAAGAGAGGGAATACAGATTCTTTGAGTCAGGATTGTTGCTAAAGCCATTGTGTTGTGAAAACACAGTCCCAGGTTCTCCAGAGCAGGGTAATGTTAGCTTACATAGGCAGTAATTGATTACAAAACATTTCACTCCCTTCTCCAGGAGAAACTGAACTGCTGCCAGTTATGGGGATTACATCAAGAAAGATGAGCTACAACAAGGGAAGACAGGATTGCACTTTTAGAAAGATTGAAAAATCAGAGGCCTCACAAGAGATATCTGAACAGACAGGTGGGAAACAGAAGTAGCAAACCTATTGCTCTAAACTAATATGCACAGCATAGCATCAATGGGATCCCATCTGCTTATATCATTTTACAGAATTAAACTCTATACTGCAATGGCAGTTTGTCAGATCTCTGAGAAGTTAACCTGTATTGCACTTGCATAAAGAGGTTCATAAAAATTAGTGAATAAACAAAGTAATTACTTACAAGTACAAAGAATTGGCATTTGCCAGTTGCACAACTTTAGTTTTTACAGGTTCTACCGCAATCAGTATATCTTGTTCTATAGCCATAGGGAGCACAGCATAACCACAGTAGTCTATATGTTCTCCTACCAAAGAAAAGAGATAATTAAAATATTTTGGAATAATTCTTTCTAGAATAGCAGTAACAGGGCTTCTACAGGGGTTCAGTGTTGTTTACCATACAAGACAATTTCTGAGCATAGTCTCAACTCTTATTATTTAAAGTTTGGGGTGCATTTCCTCCATTTTATATTACTGCACAAAAATTTTCTTCTTTCTTTAGTGATTTTATCTATGGCATCTGTTTATAAATCTTTGTGTTTTAACATTGGCTTATAAAAATTAAAAAAACACTACATAGATTATTGTCCAGCAATGAGAATGGCCACATTATTTGTACACTGTTGTGACAGTACAAAAAATTAAGTCAAATCAGTCACATTTAACTGATGACTGGAAGAGATAAAGGCACCACAGGACGCCTCATTATGTGATCTCCTCTGCTTATGTGGGTGATTCATTAGCCCACCAGCAAAGGCTTGTGGTAGAAATTTTATATTTTATTTTTCATAAAATTTCTGGACTTTTTTTCCAAGAAGATAATAATTATATGTAAATAATCATTAATACAGTTACATACAACACATAAAGTAATATTAAAGTAGAAAATGTATGTAGTAAACATCCTCTCTCTTGGAAGTAATTCCCAGTTAGCATATGCCGTCAATTTAATCTATATGATATGTTCACACAGCACCAAGATAAAAATTATCATTAATTGCACAATGGACTAAATAATTTTTAAAGCTCTGTTTTGCAGGATCCTTTTAGTTACAATGTCTTCAAATGCGTAGGGTTACTTTATGAATATCGAAGAAATTGAGCTCTAGGGAGAGTACCATCTTAATATGGATAGAGAAATCTCAAAAATAAGGCTGCCACAGAAATACAAGTAAAACCTAAATACAAAATAATTGTGTCTCTCCAGTCTGCCAGTGAATCACAACCCACTGTTCTAAGTTCTGTGGACACCACTCTATGGAAGAGTAAAGAAGAGCAGATGATGGTAGAATCATTTCATGCTTTATCATATGCATTGCTGTGTGGCTGGTTATATTTGGTAACAAATTATAATGGAAGAAAAAAAAATACTAATTTAATTTGTGGATGCACTGTTCATCAACTACTTTAGATTAAATTTCCCAAGCCTTTCAAAAAAATGGTATCCAACCATAAGCTGGCAAGTTACTCCAATTTTCAAAACCATCACTACTATAAATGTTTTTTCCAAAACTGATATTTGAGTGTGCAGTTGTTTGTAATGAGGTGTAGTAAAAGCTAGTAAAGTATTATATTCTGTTTTCCATTTATCACAAGCAACTTCTCTGAAAAAAATAAAATTAAGACCAACATTATTTTGATTCTATGTTTTGAACTACACGGCTTTTATGATGGCGGATAAAATAACAGAATATTAATTTTTCTCTTTACCTATTAAGTTGACTCGCCCTGGTGCACGAACATAAAACTTGGGAGCCGATCCAAATTTTGATATAAACATCTCCTTTAGCTTCTGCAATCTGAAAGGTGGGTTAGAAACATTTAGAAGGACTATATTTGCAAGAAAGGCAGGAAGTTTCCACATTTCTTGAAGTAAGTTCAATTCAACTTTTTGAATTACGTGTTTTGTCTGTTACATCAAGAGCAACATTAAGGTGCTTATTTTTGCTCTTCATATAACATTCATTGTGACAGAGAAGACTCCATTTAGAATATTCTAATTAAGAAACGTGTATGTTCACTTGAAAAGGATAGAAGGGGCCTTATTTTATTTAAGTCCTCTGTCTAGGTTGGTTCTAGACAGAAGCAGGGAAGGCAATTGCCTGGGGTAGCAAAATACCATGGCCTCCAGCTACCTATGCCACAACCCTGTAAAACTGTTTGCCATTGAGGAAGAATCCGGCAGTGTGGACCAATGGCTCATTTGTGGCACTGGGATTTGTCACATACACACAGAGGCACTCCCTTTAAAGTCAGATCTGACCGCACCAGGCCTGAGCAAATTCATTTTCTTCCAAGTTTTGACTTTTATCAATTTCCATATTAGATACTACCGCATTTCTGTACAAATACGTATGCAGAGAACTAGAATTCCAAACCTCAGATTATCCCTGCAACTTACTTAGTATTTACTCTACAGGTTTACAGCAACAGTTCACAGAAAGTTCTTCAGGTTTTCCATTTGGAGGTGCTAGACGTGCCACTGAAAGTTCTGATGCAAAGAAAAATTCGGCATATTGCTTTATTTCCTAAGACTGCAAAGGTATCTAGCTTCTGCCCTGTGTTTGCAAAGCTGGAATGCTTTTAATGTCATGTAAGAACTGGGTAAATAAAGACTGAGAAGAGATTAAGCCATTATCTTAGTGAAGCATGAGAAATTTGACAGTGATTCACTTCAAAACTACCTTAAAGCAATTTAGGTTGCACACTAACCTATTAACTTTAATTAATGTAAGCAACAGACTAAAATGATGAAAAAGCAGTAAGAATACAAGAAAAATAATCTTTAAAATGGGACTTACAATACCGACATACCCTGTTGGCTTTAAAGCATGTAGCCAATTAAATTTTTGTTTGTTTGTTTTTAGTCTACTAACAAAAATCTAGTAACAGGAACCCTGCTAAGGTTTCTACATTTAGTCTAAAACTAGAACTGGAAGCCTAGTTAATGCAAAGTGTAAGTAAGAAGACAGCAATGAGAAACAGATGTTACAAAATTTCACAGTCAATTATTTAGTTTATACTTCTTTGTAAAAGCTGTGTTACTGTCCAACTACATATATTCAAATGTTTTATAAGATTTCTTTAGATGTAAAGCTACAAAATACTATTTTTTGTGCTTTTTTTTAACAGATCTTTCAGTACTTTTCCATCTTGGCACCCAGTAACAAAGCTGTATTACGTCCCTCTATAATTTCCCCTTTTTGTCATCTCCCCTAGTATTGACTAGTTTATCACTCTTCCAATTAGCAGAAGCAATTTCTGCCATTTCATTGTACAATCCCTTTTCTAGATCACATTAATAATATTGTAGTCCATAGGGGAATCTGTTGGCAGAAGTCTAGGTGTTAACTTTATTCCTTTTTGTGTCAGTATTTAGAATGCTTCTTTGTTTCACAGATATTTTTATAGTGGTGTTGGTACTAAGAGACTAAGAACAAACAGAGCAGTCATGGGGACATGTTTATCTAAGTGCTGATTGATCTCTTTTTTTAATGTGGGTTTTTACAAGCAGGCCCGATGAAAGGCTATTTACAGGCTTTGGCCTTGATGTTGCAACATGCATGCTGCATTTTAAGCACCTACATCAAAGATAATTGTCAGAAGTGTTAAGTGAAGGCATCCCTCACAACTTCACACATCCAAGCCTGGAAACGCCAGACTCATCCTTTCCGCAGTGCAATCATACGCAAGCAACTAAACTTAAAAAAAGAAAAGACCCTTCTCCAGTGCTAACACAGGTAAAAAGGTTCGTTTCAACTGTTTGGGCATTCTACTTCCACACACCGAGTGCAACTCCGTGGGGAAAGAGCATGCATTGGCAGGTGCCGCAGTCATACCAACGCAGAGCCAGGCCTACGCCGTTCCAAGGAATCGCATGGGCACTTCTTTTATAGCCAAAAGGACAAGAGGATAATCAGTACCCCCAAAATTCTGAACCAACTAAAAACGCTAGGAGGAAAGATGAATTAATTACTCCCCTCCTGCCACAGGGGCACTGTGCGGGAGGCAGCAGGGACGCCTGGGCAGCAGGCGGTCGCGTTTGGCGGAGAAGGGGCAGGAGGGGCCGGTGCCCAGCGCCCGGCCCTGCGGCAGAAGGGGGCCGGCGCCCACGCCCGCTTGCCGGCGGGGAAATCAAAGCACGCCCAGGCCAACGTGGCTGAGGCGAGGGTGCTCCCGGGGCCACACAAAACGCAAGCGTCACGCTGTTTGTGTTGAGGCGAATCAAAGGATCGCAAGTCAAAACCCTCTCACACCTCAGGCGAGAGGCTTGGAAACAGACCGTCCCACCTGTCCTCCCACCTCCCCTGCCCGCCTGCAGACCGCCCGCCCGCCCGCCCCGGGATAAATGGCGGCGGGCTTCCGCAGCTCCGTTGCGGCCGTGGCCTCTCGCTGCGGCGCCGGGGCCGAGGGGAGCGACCCACCCACCTGGGCTGCTCCACCAGCTGAACCGGGAGGGTGCCGGGGGCGTCCGCCGCCATGGCGGCTCCCCCCGCCGGCCCCTGGCTGAGGCGGGCAGCGGCGCGGTGCGGCGCGGCGGCTCCGGCTGCACCGCGGTCACGGGACAGGCAGACACCGTCCTTCCGGGCGGCGGAGCCGGCAGCCCGGCCTCCTGCCCGCCCCGGCCCCGGTGGCAGGGCACCCCTGAGGCGAGGGTGCTCAGTCCCCGGGCCTGTCTCTCAGACCCGTCGGCACGCCGCAGCCCGGGCGGCGGTGGGGCGGCTCTGCCCTCAGCTCCTCGCCTGCCACAGTCCAGATGTGACAGGAAAGCTGTTGCGATGTGTGAAGGAAATGTTTTTCTCCTTCATTCCTGTCAGAATTTGGCTGTCGACAGAAAAACTCCAAAAACTGTCCCCGGCTGAGTGCGCGGAGCCAGCTGTAGGCTGCCCCGGCGGGCACCTTGCAGGCCTGTGGGGTTGGAGTCGCCCTCGGCGCCGCGCATTGGGCCAGTGCCGGTTCTGTGGGGTTGGAGTCAGCCTCGGCGCCGTGCATTGGGCCAGTGCCGGCAAAATGCGCATGTAATGAAAACAATACATTGGCAATGCGATCCCCTACGGCATTATTCTCCCCCCCCTTGTTTTTTCTGGTGTGTGGTTCTGCCAGCTTTCCTCAAACAAGCAGTCTGACAGCTCCTGTTTACCCCTCAAGATTAATGGCTGCAGTTACTTTGAGGAACTAAGCTTTTCAAATGCATTTACAAGCTCACTTGCTCATTGTTATTGACTGTTTTGGTGTATATCTTAAAGCCCCTAATATTCCACTGATGACACTTTAAGTGCTTGGACTGAGAGAAGCATAGTAACATTGAGATTTCATTGTGGATTTACATGGTTTTCTGAGGTAAAACTTTTCTCCCGATTAGTATGGTTGGCATAACAGAAACACGGTTTTTAAGACTTAGCAGTAGCCATAGGAAAAAAAAAAAAAAAAAAGACTGCCAGAAACTCTAACAACATAAAATGACGAACAACAAACATCTGCGAGACCCAATAAATACCGCAAATGCGTCTAAGAGTCTGTGAGAACCACGGCCTTGTGGAGACTGTGGAGGGGCAAAGCTTGTCTGTCTGAGGTCTTTGCCTCACTCAGCTGGAAAGCAGCAGCAGAAATTAGCGTTTAAAAATCTAAAAAGCCAGTGCTTTGCAAGGCCCGTGTTTTTTACATTTTAGGCCTTTTTAAATTGCTGCGACAGAATTATATGCTTGTGGTAAAGGCAGCGCACGTAAACCGTTCAGCAGCACGGACTGAGGCAAATACACCGCACTAAAGACTAAGCGACGCTGCGACCATCAGCGAGCGGCCGGGCTTTTCGAACTTGCCATCCAGAGACGCCCAGTCGCAAGACTGAGAGCTCAGCTACGGGAGCCGGGCTCGCAGCGCCCACACCCGCACGCACGGCCACCGGCCCCGGCGCCACCACGGCGCGCTCGGGGCTCCGGCCCGCAGGGGCGGCGGCAGAGCCGCGGCCAGGCGCCCCGCCGAGGCGCGGCGCCGCCGGGGAGGCCCCGCCGGCCCCGGGGCGGGGGGGCGAGGCGGTGCCGCAGCGCCCCGCCACAGGCGGCCGGGGCGGGCTCCGCCCGCGGGCCGCGGTTGCTAGGGGCCGGTTGCTAGCAGGGAGAGGAAGCCGGCGGGGTGGTGCAGCGCGGATTGGGCTCCGTGTGCCCCGGGCCGGGGGGCGGGAGGGGAGCGGGCGGCAGCGGGTTCCGGGCGGAGCGGAGCCACATTGGGCAGCGGCGCGCGGGGTTGTGGGAGAAGGGGCCGTCCCCGCTGCCTCCTCCCTCTCCCGGCCCCCTTCCCCTCCCCCCGCCCGTCCTCCGGCCAAGATGTCTGACATGGAGGATGATTTCATGTGCGATGATGAAGAGGACTACGACCTGGTAGGGCGCGGGGCGGCGCGGGGGGTCAGCGGCGCGGGGCGGCGCGGCGAGGGGCCTCGCGGGAGCGGTGCCGCTTCGGGCCGGCGCTGGCGCGGCGCGTCCGCCTCCCGTCCCCGCCGCTGCTGCCGCCGCCGCAGCAGCAGCAGCAGCAGCAGCAGTAGCCGCCCCGCCGGGTGCTGCCCCGTGAGGGAGCACTGACAGGATGAGTTTCCCTCCCGGGGAGGAGGGGTGGTGGCAGCGGGCAGCGGCTGCTGCTTTGGGAGCAGGCCCCGCCGGGCGCCCTGCCACCTCTCCGCGGAAAAACAGGCCAACTTCGGCCCCGAGAAGTTAGCTAGGCCCCGGGCTGGCCCCCTCGGGCCCAGCAAGCCTGGGCCCCCGCTTGTCTTCCACTGGGGTCAGGGTGAGGGGAGGGCTCCGGCGCGCTGCCTCCGTCCCTCCTCCTGCCTCTGGCCGAAGGGTCGGGCACGAAGTGAAGTCGTAAAGTTGTCTGCCCTCCTCCCCAGGCGCGGCTGCGAGAGGTCCTTGGGGTAGATGCCATTCATGTGCTTGCCTGAGCGTCAAACTGAGGAAAAAGTGGGGGGAAGAGAAAGGGGAGTGAGGAGAAATGGCCCCTTTCTGATGCAACACACCAAGAGTGTGCTTGTTTTTAACTTTTTGCCTTTATAGTCTTAGTGAGATTTTTGCCCCCCCTCCCTTTTTTTTTTTAACTGCAGGGCTTGGGATTTTCGTGTTGTGTCTAGTTACATTTTGAGATCATGTTTTGTTCTAAGCTTTTACAGTTAAAAAAACGCTGATTGCAGTTAGCAACAGACCAATTTGGGGGGGGGGGAAATTGGGAATATAATGGGATTGTTTTGATGTAATGAGTCTCCTTTAAATTATTAAAACCAAAATTTTTACAGTGAGTAAAACATGTGGGAGCAGGTTAGTAAACCAAATAACTGTCGTATTTGAAACAAAAAATGTTTTCTGTGCTGTCTGATTAGTTGTAATTCTATTGCCATTATCTTACATTGGAGCTTCAGGTGTGGTTGGTTGGTTTTTCTGCTTTTCTGAACTTTGCATAGATTTTTAGAACAGAGACTTTTTTTAAAAAAGCTGTGTATGGTTGAGGCTCATTCATTTCCGCTAAACCTGTACTTACAGTACTGCAGTTTCACTGAAAAACCCCAGACACTTGCGTTCTGATTATTTGATAATCATTGCTACTTATGAATTCACTTAAAGGACTTGTCTGATTTTATTTCAAATAGTTTCTAGGCAGTTTTTGTTATGAGCTGCTCAGAATGGCTCGATGACATTGGATATAGAATAAAAGCATCTGGTTTTAGTTTTGAGGTTTTTAAATTCACATAAGAGTGCTTGTTTGACATGCGTTGTCATCTTAACCTTATGAGCTGCTTGTGTCAGTATTCCAAAAACTGTTAGTAACTGTTAGGAACTGTTAATTCCACTTAAGTCCATGAATGAATTCACAAACTTTTAGAAACAAGGTTTCTGAAGGAAATACACTGAGACTATTAAAAAGATTTTGTTGGTCCAGTTTGTTCCAAAATCAATTTCCATTCATTTTCATTAACACTGAAATTCGTGTCCTGATTTAAAATACTGTGTTTATTTTTCCATGTGATACAATCAAAGGAATACTAAACACAGCAGAATTCATGTTGAATATCCATAACGTGAGAACTGGACGTGTAGAGAAACCATTGGAATTGCATTTTTCAATCTTCAAATGCAGTTGTCTACATATAAATTTGAGTAAGAGTGCAGCATTATGTCAGTTTTCACCAAGAATAATTGCTGTCTAATCCTTTTTCCCGTGTTTCTTTTTTCTGGAGTACTTTTCTTCCTTGTTGGAAAAACCTTCCTGAAACTTCTTGCTTGTGGCAAATTTCAGCCCCTGACTGTTGTTACTTTTTCTGGAATATTTTCATGGTCATTAATTACCACTAGCCCAGACGTTTCAAAAATTTAAAAATACTGCTTGTAATAATTAGGAGCATGTTAAATTTTTCTTTTCATTATATAACTCCCATGTAAAGCGTCAAATAATACTTAAGCTGCATCTTTAAATAAAACAGATTTTTTAAATTTAATTTGGATTTATAACTGATGGGAACCCCCCCAACCCCCTGCCCCAGAATTTAAGAATAAAAATATTCCAGCTAGACTAGTTTCAGCATTCTCAGACTAACAAACCATGTTTGGATGTTGTTTTCAAATGTGCTTGAGACTGTAATTGCAGTGTTCCACAAAATTGTTTTGGAAAATAGTTAAGGGCACTGAAGACGGGGCCTGATTTCTTCCTTTCATGTTGATATAAATGTAGGTAAGTTAAGACTATAAGGGGATGCATGGTTCTCAAGTTCAGTGTAAAGGCTGCTGCAGAAGGGTTTGAAACAAAAAAATTAGTACAAGACAAAATACTCAATAAGTACAGAATTGAAAATAAAAGAGCACATGTGAGTGTTGGTGAATTTTTTTTTTAAGCAATAGGAGGAGAGGCAGGAATTACAGAAACAGTTAATGAAAGAAGAAATAGCTGTTTTGTCAAAATACAGTATGGTGAAACTAGATTCAGCTTTCCCAGAGTAGCTACTGGCATAAAAATAGTAGTGAAAGAAAACTCTCAAGAAAGTTTTCATTTTGTCAGCTTTTATTAGAAGTGATTATGGCTGTTCCTCTTTAAATGTGCTCTTGACGTGCTGATGATGTAGAGCCAGTCAGTTAAATTTCCTTAAGTATGTAAATGTTTCACACTTGAACTGAAATGCGAACAGATACTCTGAAGGCCCAACTCTTTCCCAGCTTCATCATGGATTTTTGTATAATTAGAGTAATTACTCCACTGTCAAACAACTGAAGACTACCCACTTTACATATCATACTTGACTGTTTCTGCTTAGTTTTTCATTGGGTTAAAAGTCAAGGTTTCACGTGTAAATGACCTCAGTCACTCCTATAGAAGTTAACTTTACCTGTTGGAGGTCTTGATATCAGGAAAAAAATCCATTTATATTTATGGGTGGATGGACCTAGATTCACAATTTGCTAGTAATGTACAGTGACAGCCTTGCTTACAACATGGATTATTCCACTTTATGCTTCAATGAACAGAATAATGTTTACTGGTCATTACGAAAACCACTCAATTTTAATTTCTAGTTTGGTGCTGTTAGGTGCCTTATATGATTTCAGTCCAGGTTCTTTTTACTAGTTTCAGCTTGAGGGTGGAGGAGAAGGAGGGAAGGACCATTGTAAATTCCATTTTTGTTTTCAGTCTCAGACAAAAAGCTGTGTTTAGAATTTACTTTGAGACTAAACTCAGCTGTTCTCCAGAAACTGATTCTTCCAGGCACAATGACAACACATTGACAGTTGTAATACATCTACTAGATTTTTTTGTTTTGTTTTAAATAAATATAGAATTTATCTGTGATGTTCTTAAGGAGACATCCTATTGTGTTCTGAAATTCAGTTTTAATCTGCAGGAAGGATAGACAAATCTGTTTGCTGAGCAACTTGCCTTTTTATGTTATGGAGTTCTATTATTTCAGTGACTTCAGTAGAAGAGCTGTATACAGTTACAGTGAACAGCCAGGAGTTTGCACCCGGGTGAGATGGCTACAGGTTCACGAGGATTGGCATGGCTCAAATATGGGGAGCATGCCTTCAGATTACGGAGGATTTCCCTTTTCAGGCTGTGTTTATATTAGGAAATAGGCAGTCTTTTTATTTCAAGCTATCAGAATGGCAGTTTAGTAAACGTGAATTGGTTCACTCTTTCTTTCCAACAGGGAGAAATACATACTCCACTTCAAAAGGAATTTCTATATGTTACCAAACTTGATAAGCAATCTCATCAGTAGACAGGGAAATTTTCCTAGCTCATACTGATGCATTTTTAATAGATATAGTTGAAATTTCATGCAGATATTGTTACCTCTTCCCAAGTCTTTATGTTTCATCATTTTAAAAAATATATATGTAAATTGCAAACAAGAAAGCAATAATGCTGCAAAAAACAAGCATTCAGAACTAGGGAAATACCAAATCAAGCAGATCCACTTCACCCTCTTTCTTTGTTATGTTTGATTACATTAGTATGTGATGTAAGAAAAAATAAATCAGTGAGCTTCACAGAGGACATAGGATATACTCTGACTTAATTACTGTTTCATATTTTATATGGATTCAGTGTGTGTCCTGATACTTATTTTATGTATTCTCTTCAGACTCATCTTTAAACACAGAATTAATATATTTGGTGTTTATTTCTCTCACTTCCTTCTGAGACACTGTGGTAATATTGAGGCAAAAATCATGAGAACAACTAGGCAGTAAATTCTTTCCATCTGAACATTGACAAGTGTCAGTAAGTTCTGGGGTTTTGTTGGTGGTTTTTTTGTTTTTGGTTTTTGGTTTATTTTAGAGTTACTTAGCACTCTGTTCAGAACAGAGCTCCCCAGGATCTGATGTGCAGTTGGGTGTTAAAAGGAAGTAAATTAGATTGAACTTATGCTAAAACCTGGACTTTTAGAAAAGGATGCACATAACTATAGGAGAGCTGTGTGACAGAGGTAGAAAGAAAAGGCACTTCTTTTCAATGCTCTTACACGTAATAATACCAGTTTCTTCTTTCTGCAGTCACCTGTCTCGTTTCTGTGCATCTTTCAACTTCTGCTTAAAAAAAATAAAGGCAGAGCACTGTCTTTCCATGGAACTGTACTGACCCCATTGCAAATCGCTGGCTTCACAGACTTCTTATTCCTGGTGTCAGCCCTGGTGTGAGCCAGCAGGCACTAGATGACTTGCAGAGTTAAGTGAGTAGGAGCAGAAGAGCAGAGACACCTAGAATGGGGAAAAGAAAACCAGGACTCCCAATGCATGGTTGAGTGGTTGCAGACTTGCACAAATCAGACTCTTGTTTTTACTTACACAGTTTGTTTCTGTTCTTTTTGTCCTTACCGTTTTGCATTCCAGTCTGATGGCTTGCTTTATATTCATGTGCCCAGATACCTGTGGCACATGCACATAGAAGCTGCAACTTGCTTTTTGTCCTTCTGCCTGGGGGCCAGGGGTCCAGGGAGAGCAAATGCAAGAAAAGTTGTACTTAGTGCCAGGATGGTGGTTGGTTTGTCACTTTTGCGGCCAGTGTGTATGTGCTATGTCAAAATACTGCATGTTCGTTGTAGGTGAAATGTTCAAGAAACTTAGCTGGCAAGCTAATACATTCATATATTGAGGAGTTCTCTCTCTTCCCCCCCCAGTTGGCCCTATCTGAGCATTTTTGTGTTGTTTTTTAAAAAAACGCAAACAAACTGTGTCGTCCCCCCCCCCCAACCCACATCACTAGTGCTCTTGCAAAATATCAGGTCTTCACTCCAAATCCTAGAGTTAGCAGACCTCCTCAATGCCATGGCTATGAAACAAAGTTAGCTGAAGTAAAATCAAATTTGTACCAGACTTATTCTCAGAAACAATTGCACTTCATAAAAAAAGAATGGTTTGAGTCAGCCCAACGGTTGGAATTTGGTAAAATTACCAGCAATTGAAAATTGACAGTAATAAGTATTGTTAACAATGTCCTTGAAGGATAAATTTCAACAGAAATAGAACTCTTTCTATTGTTCCTTTTGTCTGGAAAGTTATCCTCTGTATAGCTACTTTCCCTTTTTTTTAAAAAAAGGTTTGCAAAGTAGGAGTTTGGTCCCTATACAGCTAGTGAATGATACACAGAGAAGCAAAAGTTTAGATTATTGCTCTACTTTCAATGCAGAGATTAGGGAAGTGCTTTAGGCAAGAGAGGAGACAAGAAAATTAGTAATTAAACAAAGGTTTTCACAAAATATATCTTTAGTTTTGTACATGTTTAACTTTACCAGGTTGATGTGCCACTCCAATCTGCTAGAATACCACAAATATAGTGTTAAATGTCACTGATAGTGTTACAGTCTCCAAGTTCATGTACCTTATTCTGTCTCTGAGGAGAGGTGCTGTGCTTCAAAGCTCTGCATAATCTCTCGAGACCACATTGACTAAGGCTCCTGCTACAGTTTTCTGAAACCACAGCTGGGTTTCTTACCCTCCCTGGTCACCTGCTCCTCAGCCATAGCTCACCAGCCTCAGGACTGCATCTGCCTAAGCACTGGCGGGCCTATTCTGTCAAGCCAAGCAGGACCAGCCATCATGAAGGACTCATACAGCACAAAATGTTGAATCACTGCAGTGAAGGGGAGGGGGGATGCTAGGACCAGAAATGAACAGGGAGGGTCGGGGAGTGCTGGATGCTCTTAACCTGCTTTTGCTGCTGGAGAAACTGCAAATGGATCCATGCCCTAAAAAGGATGATTAAAGCTGACTCAGGTGAATTGTCTTCTCTGTGTGTTCATTTTAGAAGCTGATGCTTAATGTTTTAAAGCTGTTTACTATATGAAATGAATTTTGTGAAAACTTAATATGTAATGTAATAAAGACTTGTAAATTAAATTGGTTCCTTGGTACTAATTTAACTTTTATTAAAATTATTTGAAAGAACTATGTTCCAGGCAGAGTAAGCTACATCAGAGGTTTTGCCTCCATTACAGTTGAGCCCATGCAGTAATTTTTCTTCTCTCCAAAAAGTGATGTGATGGGATTGGATTGTTAATAACTGACTACATTTAGAATATGCAGGTTTTCAATGAAGCAATGCTTAAATAATGTCTTAACTTTTTTTTTAACTACTTTTTTTTTAAAGCTGTATCATGGCTTTCTAATTTCATGAGTAATAATTAAAAAAAAACACTTTTTGTTTTGATCCTCTCAGGAAGGGAGAACTAAGTGGGTTTCAAAGATCAGCTCTGCATACTCAGACTTCTGTTGTTTTCATTTGTACTGATAGTGTTGATGTCCATTTAAAAAGTCTTAATAAAAAAATTCTTAGGCCTGTTACTTTTTTTATGTCAGCTGGAGCTAAAGTATATCACACAGGTGCTTTTATATCTTGAAGTTATAATTAAGGGTGTTCTTCACTATGCAGAATATTAGGTCTAGATGGTATAGTAGAGATTTTTAGAGTTATATAGAAATCCTTTTTGTAAACCTGATAGTTTTGTGCACTTTTATTTTGGTACTGCATTGTTTGATACAACAAACTTTCTACCTAAAAGGGTTGAGTTGGGGAAGTTGTTCAGGCAGGAGGCAGGGGTGTTAAAAATGAGGGTGAGGAAACGTTAGGCATTTGATATCTGAGTTTATTGTTAAAAGAACTTTTCTGTTTTCAGTACTGGGAAGGAAATGCATCTTTTTCTTAGTTTGAACTTTGAGGATACAGCTTCACACTTTTCCTTTCCTCCTTTCCTTTTGCTTTTGGCAAAAGCCAGATGTTCTCACATTTGTATCATACTGCACTAAGCCATCTCTGCATCAAAAGAAGATAGAGTGCTGGTCCTTCTGAATTGATTGACACTGGTATAATTAGCACTGATGCTTAAATTAAGATGTAGTATCTATATGGTCAATCTTTTCTTTTTTTGATTGTCTACAGATTCAAAGCATTATCTCATACTTAGTTCATGGTTTTAAAGTTTTCTTCACAGCCATTAAGTCTAGATATGTCTTTTAAAGTAAGCACCTTACATTACATTTTCCAGAAGTGGGAAAGCCCTCTCTCCCTTTGAGCCTTGAGTCCATATCAATATCCTAAATTCGATGTGAGGCAAATAGGCATCAAGTGAAGGAAAAATATAGCTGTGACAACATAAAAACCCTCCTTTGCATTTCAAAGTGTTTCCATTAGAAAAAAATTATCTCTAGACTTAACACTTATTCTTTATTATGTGTTAATATTAGGAAAACAGCTTTATGGGATATTTAAGGAGCATTGAGAAAAATAATCTGAAAAAAGGCTACCTGCCTGAGTCCACATCCAGAATCACTGCCAGAGCAAAGATGAGAATTCACATGTTTCTGGCTTTAGGCTAACAGAGCATATTGCTTCCTAAAAGGAATTAATTTAGTTTGCTTTCCTTTTATCTTTACAAATAGATACTTCTGCCAAAAATATTCCCCATTGTTCAAGTTTAGTATAAACAAGACATCAGCTCATTACAGGTATCTTAAATGCTATGTTTTTTAAGCTTTGGCAGCCTATATCTTCATAAGGTGCCTGATACGCTTACAGCTGTTGACATCATACGCATGTTCTTGTAGCTGCTCCATCAATGTTGGATCAATAAGGTAAAGAATTTACGAAAGCAAGCTAACCAAAATGAAAGTCTGCCCAATGAAATAAGACACTTGCTTCCTGTTTTCTTTGCAGTTTTCAGTATTAAGTTTTATAGTTCTCTAGGAATTCAGAAGACAGGTTTGTGGAATTCACTAGGCTTTCAAGTCCATTCATTCTCACTAAATACTAGTACTTCATGTGAGTATAAGTAAATACATACGTGAGCAACTTGCCTACATGTAACAAGTAGAAACATTAGCAGGTTGAAGGATAAATGTCTCAAGGACCGTGTTTAATAAAAATTTGGGCCAACTGTGAGCTCCCATGGTTAATTTTTCCATTAGGAGTTTAAAGAAGACTTAAACTTTGAAAGATTTGCTTGCACTGTAGGGAAGAGAGCTAATTTAAAATTTCTCTTTTGCCTCACCCTTTTTTCATACCTTCCCTTGGTTTTGAAGGAATCCATTAAGATTAGCAATATATGAATGAACAAAAGAACAAATCTGCCTGATGAAGTACAGTAAAAGAAGAAACTCTAACTTAAAGAAGGGCACCTGACTATGCATTGTTTATATTGTTACAAGGGAAGGATACTCCGACAACACTAACTTTGAGATTTAAACAGATTCTGTTAAACAGTTCATCTCCTAATAGCTAAGCACTCTGTTGAGGGAAGTTGGCTTGGAAATGCAGAGGTGTGAAATATTTTTGACTCGTGTAAACCGCAAATGAAATTATTATCTGAGTTTTGTTAGTGTTTTGTAATTCAGACACACAACATTGTCCTTCAGCAAAAGAAGATAAAATACTTAGGTTTTTTTCATCAGAAAAAGCCTCAGTACTCTTTTTTTTTTTTTAATGAAGTAGTAATTGGTAGAAGTAAATTCTTCAATTTGTTTGGCGCTAGTGTACATGATGGGTAATTATTTGATTAAATTATTGTGCCTGTGCCCCACCCTACCTTCTTTCACAGTATCTTTAGCGTTTTCTCAATCATCTGCTTCTCAGCACAGAAGCAGCTGGTGTTATTGTCATTATTCTTTTTTTTAATTTCCCTAGACAAGTATGAATCGCTATGGCATAAAAAGGCAGATTAGAGAGAGATTCATGGAAGCATTTTATATTCTCTATTGCTGAATCATTACTTGTGTGGCAGCTCAGCCAGAGTCTTTTCTGTGGATAGCAAAGGTCATGTAATAGAGCGCATTTTAGACTAGTGGCCAGCATGTTCTCTCCCCCATACAGAAATGACATATGCTATTAGGCATCTGTCCTTAAACACCAAAATTGGCAGAATTTTAATAATACAGTCTGTACTTGTCATAAAGGCAAAGTTGGTAGAGCTATGAGTTCATTAGTCCAGAAGGAAATCTGTTGACAGGCTAGTGTTGGTGGATGACTGGCCTAGTAATGGGAGAGAGATGAAATCATCGTAAGAGTCCATACCTGTTACTCTAAAACTGAAGATTTTCTTTTAATATACAAGCATTCTGTGTCAGTTTGAGCAATACTATATTTTGTCCATTTTCAGAAGAATATTAGATGTTCCGAACCTTTCCTTTTTTCTCTGGTTTTTATTTGGTTGGTTTTTTTCTTTTTTCCTTAAAATACAGGAATATTCTGAGGACAGCAATTCTGAACCAAATGTGGATCTGGAAAATCAATACTACAATTCCAAAGCTTTGAAAGAAGATGATCCCAAAGCGGCATTAAGCAGTTTTCAGAAGGTTTTCTGTCTTTGTATTCTATCTCTTATTTTTATATTAATTCACATTTAAAAATATTTGCTTACCATTTGAGTTATTTTCTGGAATTTTAAGAGTAATGTTTATATTTTAACTTACTAATGAGCTAAGTTTATCATTGGACAACTTAGACTCCTGGCTGACTGCCTTTCATGATCATTCTTAGAGAACATAAATAGGACATGGAATAGTCCTATTCTATCACAGAACTGAGTTTTTATTCTTAAGGATTTACTAAGTTAATTAAACAGTCCTAAGTGTGTTTTTATGTAAAAACATGTTTTTCAACTGTAGAAGCCAGAGCCATTAATTTTTTAAAATGAAATGGTGTTTTCCCCAGTGTCTTATGTAATGTATTATATTTGGTTTGATATCTGATTCCAAAGCTTTAAATGTATGAATACAAAGTGACACAGAGTTTCTTTCCTTCATGTCAGTTTTAAGTTTTTAATGTTTGCACACTGCCACCAGAAAGCAATATGTTAGATGTAACTTTTTAAAGAAAAGATAGATTTTTGCATCTCTTGGCTTAGTTATAGTACATAACAGTATTATATACATGACTTTAAAAGAAAAAACTTTCTAAAATTTCTACTTACAAAACATTCCCTTAACTATGTTACATTAAAGCCTAGAAGCCTTTCTGATATGTGAAGAAACTAGTAATTCAGAACTGTAAATTTTTGACTAATTTAGTCAAGGGGTGGATTGAGTCAGTTTTGCAGGGGGTGTCACAACTTTCTTGTGTATATCTATTTATGGAGTGGCATTAAAGTTTAGTGTTTGGTGTTAGACAACAAAACCAAAAAATCTATAAATAACAATTTACCCTACCTGCATCAGCCAGGTTGTGAAAACTAATAAGATACACACTCCTCACTAACTTTCTCAATAATATCGGGGAAGAGTAAAATTGAAGAACAGAGCAGAGTGAAACATTACTTTGTAAGGAACAAAGTGGGGGGGGAAAGGCATGTATGGGATATGTACATTTTAAACAAGGTGCAAATTAATTTAAGTTTGAATAAAGCTTTTATAAATATTGTTTAAAAAAATTCTTCTATTTCAGGTTTTGGAGCTCGAAGGTGAAAAAGGAGAATGGGGATTCAAAGCTCTGAAACAGATGATTAAAATAAACTTTAAATTGGTAAGAATTACAGCTATCACTTGAGAGTAAATGGCATACATATGCATTTGATCCAGACAATGTTAAGTTGTTATTCTAATTTATGCCTATGACAACTAAATCTGCCAGAAGTTGTCTTTTGCGGCCTTTGATGGCTACTACAGACATGGCAGGGAAGCAGTGTGGTGGTTGCAAGTCAAAGGCAAAATCGATGCAAAATGGATGCAAAATAGTTGCTGCAGTCAGCTGATACTCTCTGAAAGTTTGAGGCTCAGTCGTTGCTATCCTGAGGTATCATACTGTTGAAACCAGTGATGTTTCTATATATGTGTACTTCACCAGAACAAATCAGTGAAAAATTCATATGCTACATATGCAAACGATTCCAAACAGTTGTATAGCCAACCCTCTTTTCTTCGTTGAGATAAATATTTTAAATGTCTTTTCCATGCAGTCTTGCTGAAGTTACTCCCAATTCTGCTGCTTATGAATGAAGTGGTGATGTATAAGTTCCTAATAGCAACCACTACTGCAATAGCAACCACTACTGCATAGTCTTTCTGTTATGCTTTCTTTTCTTTACGTGTATTTGCAAGATAGAATTCAGTTTTTAATCATTAAAACAAAAACTACAATGTAATTTTGTTTGTCTTCCAGACTAACTTTCCTGAAATGATGAACAGATATAAACAGCTATTGACCTACATACGGAGTGCAGTTACAAGGAATTACTCTGAAAAATCCATCAATTCTATTCTTGATTATATCTCTACTTCCAAGCAGGTTAGATCATAAGTTCTTTCATCTTCATGTTTTGCCTTTTTGCATTTTTAACTATGGACTTTTTTGTGTATGGTAGTCTGTTAGCTTTGGGGTTTTTGATCTTAATAGAGAACATTTGCAGTATTAATTCATTGTTGTATGTTAAAATTTATTTCCCACATTTAATGGATTCTATCAACACAGATAACTTCTCATAAATTTGTCTTTTTTGGCAATATGTACCTTGGATTTCTATGCTAATAGTAAATACTTTTGGTTTTTTTTTTTTCCCTAGCATAGTAGCTACACACTATAAGTGCCTTCTCAAATATAACTTGTAATTAAACAATAACTTTTTTGGGGGGGGGGGGGGGGAACCTTTGAAATACTTTGCAATAACGTGTTGGTGTTAAATACTACCTGTCTTTGGGTGTACTGTGCAAGCTAGGTACATGTTCATAGATACAAAGCCCAGCTCCTTTTCTTTTGTGGTGGTGTAGAAGCTTTACAGAGTAGAAAGCTCCCCTGACTACCTGGAAGTAGCACCTACATGTGGAGTGTCACTGGTCTTTAGTGATTACTCCTCTGTCATTATCAGAGTCCTTCCTGTCCTGCCACTCATAGGAGATGAAAGTTTAATAGTTCAATGATGGTTTACTCTTAAGGTCTAAAGGATGTCTTGGACTATACCTTGTTGGCAGAAGTCAGTGTGTTTGGTCTAAATGCAGTTGGAGCCAGGCTTGGAGGGACAGTCTGGAAATCTTAACTTGATATGTATAGCCGCAGATCTGTTATCCCCAAAAGAACAATGGCCATAAACAATACTAATGCATTCTCTGTAGAACCTTTGTTAAAGGTCACACTCAGCACTTGGATTTCATTTTGGATGTTGTGTTTTCAAGTTTTATGCAAAGAATCAGTTTGATGTGCTCCAGAGCTTTCTTTCATGCAGCGTTAGTAGTATAGAAAGGAGAAAGCATCTTTTCCTTTGACCATTTCTCTCTCTTTGTAAATCGTACTTTCTTTTTGATATGTAAATTATTTTTGGTTTTCTCCTTTTAAGTAGGAGCAATGTTGCCTGTGTTTGTCTTTTGTTGCACAACATAAGAATTTTATTACTTGGTTATATAAGATGGGCTTGTATAAGGTGGCTTTCATTTTTCACTTGCATAGATGGTTGCAAATCTTAAAATGTAAATACTTTTAAATTTATCTTGTATAAGAAAAGCAAGTGTACTTAGTTTTGTTAGTTTAGAAGCTCTTTACAATTTAAAAGCAGACATTCAATGAGATGCAGATATCTTATTTTGAAGTTCAAGCATGCACTTTTAGTTTGTTCAGATTGACTTTATTAACAGGTACAAATTTGCTGTTTACAATTATAGAATTCTGATTTTTTATGTCAGATGGATTTGCTTCAGGAATTCTATGAAACAACACTTGAAGCTCTGAAAGATGCTAAGAATGATAGATTGTGGTTTAAGACAAACACAAAGGTAAAATATGTAACTTACTGTTTTTTGCTATTGTTTGTGACACCTTCAGCTAACTCTTAAAAACAATAATTGTGAAATCTTAATAGACCTTAGTACTTCAACTTTTTTTTCATTACAGCTTGGCAAATTATATTTAGAACGAGAAGAATATGGAAAGTTACAAAAGATTTTGCGTCAGCTGCATCAGTCATGCCAGGTACCTTTATATTCTAAATCACTGTAGCTTAGTAAACAACGTTGGGGGTTTTTTTGGTTTTTGTTTTTGTTTGTTTTTTTTTTTTTAACATCTGTTGTTGGCCTTTGAGGCATGTTGCTGAGCTTTAGTATAGAGGGAAGAAATATTGTGTCTGCTTTGATTTGTTACCTGTTTGATCACATGAACAAAAAGTGTTTTAGTCCTTGCTTAAAGATGATTTTTAAAAAATTATTCACAACTGCTGATTAAGTTTCTTTTTAGTCAGGTGCAAGGATGAGAAGCACATATGAATAATCCACAATGCATAGACAATCATTTTAAAATATAGTGAAGATTCCAAGTGAGCTTTACTCATAACTGAAAGTACAGTTGTTACTTTCACATTTGGGGTGGGGGGAGGGGTGTGGAAATTAGCCACACAGCCTGCTGTGCTTGTTTGTGTTCCCTTTTCTTCCTCCAGCATGGAAAATGGGTTACAAGTATTTGGGAAATGGTTCTGTTATAGGCAGCAGAAGAGTCGTATGTATTATCTCGCTATATATGTATGTATGTCAGTCACTGCATTTATATACCGAGAGAGTGGTTTAAGGAAGGTGGAAAAGAATAAAGGGCAAAGTTCTGAGGAAAATATTTAATTAAACAAAAATACTGACTTTTTAAATGAATGGCTTCAGAACTTGGCCTGCGATAAGTTCTTTGAGTATTATATTTTGTGTTACTAGTTATATCAAAATTTTAAATTTTTAGGAATATCCTTACTTCTGACAGGAAATTATTGAGAGTATTTGGTAATCAGTTTTTTACTAGTATAAAACTGAAATCACTGTTCTCTTAAAATTTCACAGTATTTATTACTTAATCTATCCTAGACTGATGATGGGGAAGATGATCTAAAAAAAGGTACTCAACTATTGGAAATCTATGCTTTGGAAATTCAAATGTATACAGCACAGAAAAATAACAAAAAACTTAAAGCACTATATGAACAGTCATTGCACATCAAGTCAGCCATTCCTCATCCACTGATCATGGGAGTTATCAGAGGCAAGTTAATCTTGAATTTTTCATTTAACTTATGTTGCATAAATTAGTTTTATGAAAATCTGGTAATTAATGTTTTTTCCAGTTCCAACTATAAAGACAGAGGATCCTGTAGATTCAGAGGCAGACAAACTGTACGTGAATAAAGGACTACAAATGCAGTGGCTACAGTCTCATCATTTAATGTTTGCCTCCTGTAGGACTTCAGCTCTGCTCTTCTGGTGCCTAAGTACCAGATGCACTGGTCAGGAGGACAGGACAGTTGGCTACATATAGCGTAGGAGAGAAGCAGTAGAAGAACAAGAGGAAGACTTGAGCTGTTTGACACCATGGCAGGCAACAAAGGATAAATGCAAAGGCATTTGCAAAGGATAAAAACAAAGGCTTGACAGGACTGCTAGCAGAAGGGACTGCTATTTCTGCAATCCCCTTTTGTAAATTTGTGCTTGATGTCTCACCTCACTAAAATTCATCAGGAACTGAAGGGCATTAAGATGTGTTTGAAAATATTACTCGTTATCCGTAATGATGAATTATAGTGGAAACATGCCGTGTGTCTTGAAAAAAACTTTCTCCAGAATACTGTTGTGCCTTCCCTCTTCCCCTGCTGTAGGTACTTGCACAGACAATCAGGCAGCAGTGGGTACTTCAGAAATAAAAGGAGATACAGAGTATTTCTCAATTTTTCTGTATGGTTTTGCTCAACAGATAGGGAAAATTCCATAAATGCAGGAAGTCTGTTATGGAAATAAATTCTATTTCAGTTTTTACAGTATTTTAACATAAGGTTAAAATAATTATTGGCTGTGAGGATCAGTGTTCTTTTAGATTTATGGTGTGGGTTGGGTTTTGTTTTTTTCTTCTTTGGAATGAGTTTATTAAAATGGCAGTGCCGTATGTGAAGGCCCTAATGCTTTTTTTTTTTCCCCCTAGTGATTTTAGAGATGAAAAGACTCCTGAAAATATTTCAGTAATCTATTTAGAAATAGCATGGAACTTCTGAGTACAGTTATTGTAGTCAGCAACAAGCACGAAGTGTTCCTTTTCTCTTCATCTGTGTTTTCTTTTCAGAATGTGGAGGCAAAATGCACTTAAGAGAAGGAGAGTTTGAAAAGGCACATACTGATTTTTTTGAAGCATTCAAGAATTATGATGAATCAGGGAGCCCAAGAAGAACCACTTGCTTAAAATACTTGGTCTTAGCAAACATGCTCATGAAATCTGGAATAAATCCATTTGACTCTCAGGAGGTATATTTTTTTTTCTTTTTTCCTTTCCCCCCACGCTTTTCTGAATTGATGGGGAAATTACCCAGAAGATGAAAATGGAAAAAAAAAATATTTAAAATCTAAACATGCATATTATGCTTTCTGTTCTGTGTAGGCTAAACCATACAAAAATGATCCAGAGATTCTAGCAATGACGAATTTAGTAAGGTAAGATTTTAATTTTTCTGGAGAAGAGAATGAAAAATAAAAAGATGTAGTGTCCAAACCAGAACAGAATATTTTTAGAGATAGCTTTTCTCTGCACAGCTAACACAGTTATTTCATAAATATTGGGCAAATATTTGTAGACTGTTTGTTTTTCTTAAGAAACTTTTATTTGCTATGACATACCAAAGTATCCATACTATACCAGGTAGGGGTACAGAAACATGCTATTATGTTCTGCTATGCTGAATTTCTTACGCAGTGGCAAAAACCTCATTTCTTCCCTTAAATAAAGTTGTCCCACCTTGTACTGCAACTGGTCTTCAGGGTTTGGCTGATTATATATGAGAAACTGAGATGACTGACATCTCATACCAAAGGCAATAGAATAATTGGATGCATGGTTAGGTCATGATTATTAAAGGAGTGTCATAATTAACTGAACTCTCAAGTGATCTCCCCTATCCTTCAAACATATGTGAAAATCAAAAGAAGGCATCATTACCTCTTAGAGGCAACTGTGATGTGAGAACTTTTAGTGTATTAAGATCATCAAGCAAAATAAATTGAACTCAGGCATTTTTTGTATACTGTGCTTTGAAGCTAACCTATTCCATCCACTCTACCCCGCCTTTGCTTTATCAAGTAAAAGAAATCAACAATGCATAGGAAAACTTCTCCCACCTTTTCATTACGTAAAAAGTAATGCCTGCTCACATTTTGCAGTACACAGTTGATCTCGTGTTGGAACAAGCCTTGCTCTGATACAGCTATGGTGCTGTACCACTGTATGCATACAAATTGTTTCTGAAAGTGAGGGTGTTCATCCATTATTGACATAATGATGAATAAATGACTTGGCAGTTTATTAAGGGACTATTTCCAATAATTCCACTTTAGACATGTCTTTCCTACTTCACTGTCATAGTTTCATGTGAATTTGAGGCAGAAGGAACTCCAGATGGCCTTACCCAATCTGATTTTACTCATATTCCTAATTTATATCTTTTATCTTGACATTTGAGTATAACTGCTTCTTTAAAATTAATAATGCAATTAAAGCACTATAGGTAAAAAGTATGCAGAAGATAAAATCAATTCCAAAGATTACAATTATGTTTTTAATTCTTCCTGTACTCTACATTGGGAACTTGAATGTTTTACAAATGATAAAAAGAGGCTTCTGGAATAAACAATAAAATATACTTAACTGAAATTCCTTTTATTTATGAAGTAAAATTTACTGGGTTTGTGTGATACAGTCCATTCTACTCCTATAACTCCGTTTATAAACTCCTCAAGTTCCCCCTTGAATGTAACAGGTCTTTTTCTTGCCCATTTTACTGATAATAAAGGAGGACTTTTTTTGACAAGTTTAAAAACAATTTGAAAATCTACAGAGACTATGAAGGAAAAATAAATGTTGGTTTTAAAATCTTTGTTGTTAGTATTAAACAGAAGTTGAAAGCGTGTATTGAACACTATGTCTTTTGGGTTAAATATTGATAGCCTGTAGCTTAATGTAAATTACTATGTAAGTTTGATTAGTTAGTAGATAGTCCCTATTACAGCTGACTCTTTCTGTAAGAAAAGATGATAGATTTGAAATGTAAAACCATTATATTTCAAGAAAAAGATCTTGTTTCAGTGGTTACAGCACTTATCTTTAAATGATGCTGTGGTGCCGCTGCTGAACAATAGGTGTCTAAACCTACCTTCTTTTTGTAATCCTTTCTCAGATAACAAGATTGACTAGTTAAACAATACATATACTAAAAATAAACTATAAATAAAAATCTAAAATAATATTATGCCAGAATTACTGATGGTTAATCATGGAAGTCAGGATTTCTTCCATCTTCCAGTATTTTTAGAATTCAGCTTAAGACAGACATTCTAGAAACAGCAACAGCCCTCTAGACTCTTTTTAGATCTTACTTGTTCCACAAAGTATGGCTTTATGAAGCCAAAATTCAAGTAATGATACTTTTCAAAATTGGCTATTTTTATGGTCTAGGCTTTTTTAAAGAATAACTTCTTAAAGTACAAAAGTTTTGAAAGTAGAGTGCACTTGTGGAATAACTGAATGTTGACACTAAACTTTTGTAAATGCTATTAAAATTGAAATAGGAGAAAGGCAATTTCTGTTGCATCTAATCTTGAAATAGTTTTTCCTCATAAAGGTTCTGAATATAATTATTTGCCACCAACACTTAATACAGGTTTTTTTTAGAAGATGTAGAACACAGTCTTATGAGTCTGTTTAACTTTTAAAAATACTAATTCAGTCTCGTTTTTTCTGAAGTGCCTATCAGAATAATGACATCACTGAATTTGAGAAGATTCTGAAAACAAATCACAGCAACATCATGGACGATCCCTTCATAAGGGAGCACATTGAAGGTATTTTTGCAGGCTATTTGCAGGCTATTTTAATCCTTTTTGGTTTCACTACTTGGTAAGCTTCTTCCCCGTTTTTTTTTTCCTCTTCTTGGCAAAATGAGAGTTCTTTGTAATTACTTGTGGATGATTCCTTTACTGTTTTCAAGTTCTTTAGAAGTTGGTCAAGGCCAATGTGCATCCAGGCATGTAGAATGACTGTGAAGAATTGCAGGAATGATGGAAAAAGTTCTAGGGAGAGTGGATATTCTAGGATAGTATCTACGGTGGTGTTAGGCGCTGAATATTTTGAGTGGTGTTTTTTTTTCCATTGTAGGGATTAAATGAGGGCAGCCATTACTTGTAAAGGTTGTTTGTGTCTGTCTCAACAGTTAGATGTTTGCTAGTTTATAAGGTTAATTTTTGGCTTCAGATGAAAGACAAAATGTGTAGACATTGTAATGAAGGTTGCATTAATAAATGTGTAGTAGTAAAGTATGTAACAAGATACATAATTCTAATGTTCATGTTGAAAACAATGTTTGGATTTATAGTACCTATACTTAATAAAACAGGAGAACAAACTAACACATGCCCTTCTGTTCCATTAAAATGACAAAACAAAGTTACCCCCTGCATTTGTCATGTATCTGAGAATTTAGAAGTCTCTTCACTTGAATATAGTGTCCAGTTTTTCAGATAACTACTGTTTTCATCAAGAGAGGGCTTACTGTGGCATTGCAAGATCATTTAGCTGGATAGTTACATGAAAGAAGACAGTTAAATCCAGAGACCTGTTTTTCTTACACTTCTCATTTGTAAAAGAGAACATGGCAAACAGCAGGGGAAACTAAATATAACCCCTCTACTGCTGTTACATGTCGACTACTGGTATGCTTCAAAGTCTTGTAGGGAGACTGTAAGATTAGAGAGATGGATGCTTATGGAAGAAAGTATGACAGAACTCGAAAGCAAGAGGAGGACAGTTGAATCAAAGGATGGAAGAGAATTTGAGTTTCACCCCTTATATGATAATAGTCTGCTAGTGATATCCAGGGGAAAAAAAGACATTCACATCTTTTTCACTCTGTAGTGATACAGAATGTGTCTTCGTGGTTATGTTTACATACCTTGCTTCATTGTTTTAATCTCCTTAGTTTTATTGACATACATAATCTGGTCTTCAGTATTATTTTTCATTATATAAAGAGTCCTTGTGTAACTAGTTAGGTAAAAAGGGATCTAGTTCTTTTTCCATTAATTTACAGTTGTAACTTATGCTTTCATTTTATCCAAATTTTCTTTAATAATGTAAAAATTTCTAAAACAATGGCTGCACTAAGCAAAATCAGCCACTTCATGCAGACTCTGTTTTATACTTCTTCAGTTCCTGATCATAATGATACCATTAGGCCCTGATCTTTTAACTTAAAATGTGAATATTCCCCATGAAGTTAAATGCATGCAGACTTAAGTTTCAGAGTCTTAAGAATACCTCTTTTCACTTTTGTACAAGGCGAGTATTCTAGCCATAAATTAGAGGGACAGACATACCATGCAATAATATGTATGATTTATCCAATTAGTTTGAATAATTTAAATTTTTACCAGGGAATATGTTGCTCTATGTTTAAACAGCGTTCAATTCTATCTGTCCATCTTCAGAGTTACATATTGCTTGGATCCCTGGAAAAAGAGGGTCCCTTTATTTTGCTGTGCTTCCTGACCTCACTGAATTTACTACCTTAAAAGATCATGGTATTTAGGATATCTTTGTATATGGAGCTGTATTGCATCTTTATTTCAGTACTGTTGTTTTTACAGTATTTATTTTTTCTTCTCTTACAGAGCTTTTGCGAAACATCAGAACACAAGTGCTTATAAAATTAATTAAGCCTTACACAAGAATACATATTCCTTTTATTTCTAAGGTATGTGTCAGTGCAGTCTTGCATTTGCTTAAGTAAATAATTAAATGTGAATAAAAGCTCTTAAATAAATACAGTGCTTCTGGAAATAGAACACTTAAAATACAATCTGAACTGTAAAGTAGTATTGATGCACTGCTGGCAGCTTTGCAGTGCGAAAATGAAAATTTCAAGTGTCGTCCCGATGCTTTTTATATTATGTACTATGATATACTTCTAAAATACTGAGTTAACCATATTCTACTTGGTGTAGAAAAGCACTTTTCTGAAGAGAAATATAAAAAGTTAAATTTGTATAATTCAAAATGTAATTATGAATGTAAATTTTATGAACATAAAAATCCCAATTTTAATTCCTTTTGTTCAAAAGATATTTTCAGATGTCTGTGTCATACAAGTTATGGAACTGTGGTAATAGAACAAACCAACTATTATACTAGAATTACTGATTTAATTCCCTAATCTGGAAAGAACAAAATCAAAACCCATTGATAATACATGACAGTTTCCTTTAAGTCTGTGATTTTTCTTGCAAAAATTCACAGCATTCCAAAATATATCATGAAGTATTAGAGAGGCCTATTTTTTATGCCTAAATTCTCTTTAGAACTCTGTATGCTTTTTTTTTTTTTAAGCTAGCCTTAACATTTGTAGAACTTGCTTGAGCCAGAAGATGCAATTAGCCCTCTATGTGGTTTGATTACAGACCCATTCTTTTCTGATAATTATTGTTTTATTTTATTTCCTGGGGGTTTTTTTATGTTTTGGAGTTTGTTTTTTTTTCTTTTCAGTAAGTCAGCAAAGGAACTAATTTCTGGAGCTTCCAAAAAATTCAGTTCAGCCTCTTCAGCCTTTTCTGAGAGGTTGTTGATCTCTTAATCATTGGTCATATATACTTAAGATGGAGTTCTTTTGCTTGATAGATTGTTACTGAATTGATACTTTTGAACAGTAAGAAACTGAAATAAAACCAAATTTTGTATATGAAAATAAAGATTGGAAGGATTTAATGTTGCAAAACAGAGTAGCAGCATAATGAGTTTTTTCTTTTTCTTTTAGGAGTTAAACATAGATGTAGCTGATGTGGAAAGCTTGCTTGTGCAGTGCATATTGGATAAGTATGTGTTTTATCCTTGATTACTGATCTTTGGTTACTTTAAAATAATCAAAGTATACAAGAAGCAACAAAATAATATTTTTGTGCATTGTGACCATACTGGTTGATTCTAGAACCAAAAGGTAATGATGCTGCCTTTGTTTGGATTTGCTTGGCTTATGAGCGGTAAAGTATATTTGCAAGATGTGAGCCAAGAAAATTATACAGAGAGATTGAGTGGCATGTTTTTACTTTAATTTTGAATTATGTAATAAATTACTTGAACTGTTATGAAATTATGAAAATTATTATCCTTAGTAATTGCTGCTTATACCCGTGTATATTTTTTGAGTACACTTTCAAGTCAACAAATGAGTAGTCTGCTCTCTGACTGGAAAAACTTCACTACAATTTGTAATTTTTTTTTTTTTTTTTGAGGGTAACTTGTTATATCTACTAGGAAAATATAATCCATACGTGGGTTTATATTTTAATTTCTTTTTACATAAAATCTCCTTTTTTCATGATTCCTTGACTTTAAAGAACTGTTTACCTCATATTGTGTCAGAATTTATATGTGGGTCATAGCTACACAGATAAAATATGCATTGCCCAATGAATTAGTTCCTTTGATTTCCAGTCATGATGACAACTAAATAGGCAGTACTACCCAGGACAATATATTATAAAAGTGCTGAATTCTGAAATGGACTTTGTGTCTCTTGTATAAGAAGGCCTCTTATTTTAACTCTTGATTTATTGTTAGCTCCTATTTCCATGTGCATTAGCAATTTATAGTTATTTATTTATTTACTTCTAGCACTATACATGGCCGAATTGATCAAGTCAACCAGCTCCTAGAACTGGATCATCAGAAGAGAGGTGGTGCACGGTATACTGCATTAGATAAATGGACCAACCAACTAAATTCTCTCAACCAGGCTGTAGTCAGCAAGCTGGCTTAACAGAAAACAAGCTTTTACAAACATACTTAAGGCAACAGTGCAGTGATGTAAACCTTAAAAGAACTGGGAATGGCAAAACTACTGTCGGTTGGTGTGCCCTGAAATTATTGGAGTTATGGCAGAAGTGCTTTTTTGATCAGCTGGTTTGTGTTTTGCTGCTGCATTTATCCCAAGAAAAAAACAGCTTTAATCTCCAGAAGAAAACCAAAATGCCACGGGATTTATGCTGTATTGACACCTTGCCCTAAACATACAACATCCTAATAATTTGTCAAAGGGCAGTTAATGACCAGAGAGAAGATTTTTGTCATGATTTTAAATACACTGACACGTTACTGTTGGTTAAATTTAAACATGTTTTACCTGCAGAAATTCTCTCACAGAAATAACCTGCAATAACTTGAAATGCATACCCTTTTGAACACTTCCTTTTCTCATGTATAAATTGAAATGTTTGCTGCATTTTGCAAAATGTCAATTCTCCAAAAATGTGTCCGTATATTTCTGTACCTGCAGTGTAGTAAAGGTTTAGAAGAAACCCCATAATTATAGTGGCATACTGTCACTTAGGTTTCAAGCAGCAAAATAAACAGTGCAGTTCAGAAATTGTACAGTTTGTTTCTTGATGTGCTTTCATTACACTTGATTTTTACTTTTGTTATTTTTAAAAGAAAATAGGTATTACTTCATCCTCACCTCACTTATGAAGGACAATATGGAGATTTTAAGTCTAAATCTTGGTATATGTGCTGTATGTGCTGTTGATTTTTCTTTTTTTCCTTTTTTTTTTCCCTTGAAATAGTTAAATGTAAATACTAAAGAGTTTAAAAGCTGACATTTATCAGTCTTGCTAACTGACTTTTATCTTGCAAGGTACCAAACTATTATCAGTCCTGTCTAGTTGATGTTGGTGGGTATTTGGCATTTCTCAGGAATATGCTAGTGTTCTATTTTGGTACTTCAAGAACACAGGTTTGCCAGGCAGTACTCTGGGAATAGAAATGCAGACCCTGATTGTTACCTCTTTGCCTAATCTGTGGTCTTTTTGACTGAATTCAGTGTATATAAAATGACACTGTGTGTATAGAGTGGGGACCAAGTACCGTGACCTCAGTAATAATGGAATCTGTTCTGTCTCAAATGTTTGATTGTACTGTATTCCCCTCAGAGCTGCTATTCAAGTCCTGAAGTCCTACCACACAGTAGGCACATGCCTTTCATGTCCTAAGGTTTTGGGATCATCAGATCCATTTAAAATAAAGAGCTGCAGTGTTGACCACAGCAATTTTTCTTCCTGTAGCAGCTTGTCTGGAGCTGACAGAAAAATTACGTTGCAGGTCTCAGGAATGTAGAAGAAATTTTGTAGGGTCACTTCTTCCATAACTGCAAGTACTCCATTTTAAAGCTGAGGGTATGGTGTAATGGTGTACAAAGCAGTGCCACACACAGTCATTGTTATAGCAGAAGGAAAAATGTGTATGTAGAGCAATTAACACCACCCCAAAAATAATGAAAAATAAATGACACATGTCCATTATATACATGCAAGACAGCATGGTAAACTCAATGTCCTAGGGCAGGATTTAAATTGGTAACAATGTATAATTAAAGGGGGTAAAATTAACTTTCATCTGAAGGATAGCTATGTCCCTTAGAAAATTATTTTGCTCTGCAGTTGTCAAAGCAAGTGATTATTTTTTTTCCTAGAGTTTACACAGTAAAACTTCATGTGTTGCATGATTAGCATGATGCTGAATCTTGGGCAAGCATTTCTTCTTCACTGATGCATATTTTTACCAATAGGTGTTTCTAATTTATCCACTTACTTAAAATTATAGTAAATATGAATATAAATCAGACTTAGTTTTTAAGCAAAGGCAAAGTTTTTTCCTTCATAAAATCTGTAGATAACATTTACTAAAGTACATTGTTCGTATTTTGTTTCCTTACAGTGCTGTGATGTATAACATAGTTTTTACTTTGAAAATTCCACTAAGATCTGGTGATGTGAAATTGAACTTAATAATACCGCACAGTGATTAGGACCCTTCTCTACAGATCCAGAGACTTTAATTTGGATAGCCAATCTTGCAAGGTTGTCCTTCCCGTGGGGACAGCGGACAGTGACAGCTATTCCAGCAGGTTTCCTTTCTCTGCCATTTCCTGCCACCCTTGCTGTGGGAAGGAACAACTATTCTCTTCTAAAGGAGGGAAAAAAAGAACTGTGGGTAAACTTAGTATTGCTTAAAAAAAAGTCTTCTTGACTTGTCTGTTGTAACTGATGTAACCTTTCCCACCCCCACTATGTCTGTTGGGGAGGCACGTTTGGATTTTTCCAAGAAGGAAGTGGGAATACTGCAGTAAATCTTGTCCTATCCATCTAGTTCCCTTGTTTTATCTTTTTGTTGTGAAGGACTAATTATAGTAGGACTAGTCCAACTAGTGAAGGACTATTAGTTTGAATAATGAGGGCTAGCAATGTGTTTTTAGACCGAAAAAGTGTCAGTCTACCTCTAACTGTTGTGCGTTTTGGCAGACTTCAGTTTTTACTCGTGCATACAGTGCCTTAGCATCTGTGCTTTAGGCACATAATGAAGATTTATATAATCCCTAAGGGATTCTACCCCTTTTCTGAGTTCTTATAATTCTTAACCTGGAAGATGAGAATTTTCTGCAGGGAAATAGGGAGGAGCTGTATTGTCATACAACTGCAGCAGAAATTGCTAGTAGACGCTATAGTCCACTTAGTCCCTGCTAGATCTGGCTCTGGTGTCATTTCTACCTCCTCAGAAAAAGTGAAAAAGCAGTTGAAGGAAGGGGGTGAATGAATTTTTTTTCAAATAACATTATTGCACTGCAGGTTGTTCAAGAAGTGCTAAGCAGCCTGGCTGCATTCTCCAATCTCAGTTCCAATCATTAAATTTCTGCAATTGTCATCAATTGTTGGAGCCATGCTTTTCACATGCTTTTGGATGTTTTTATACACCTTTTGTTGCTGTTGGTACAAGACAAACTGGCATCTCAGCTAGTACCAGTAACACTGTTTGCAAAAGAACATTTTAATGGCTGTTGTAATCTTATGTAAGATTACAATAGTGATTAAGCTGTATATATATAAACCCCTCTTTTAAGTTGCTGGCAGCTTATGCATTAAAACTAAATATCATGCAAATGAAATCTGGGAGGTTTGCATGTCTGCATGCATTTTAGATTTTTTATTATTTATCAAACATACTTTGGAGGAATGCATTCTTTTCTCATCTCAAAGTCCTTCTCTAATGGATTGGATCTGAAACCATGATGTAGTGAGGATTTTATTTTCCTTTCATTTTAAATAGGCTTAGAAATATAACAAACAAACAAAAGAGACCAGAAAAAAGGCAAGGCAGCTGAAATGCACCTGCCAGAATAATACAATGAAGGTATTTGAATTGTAGTCTGTAAATAAACACTGATTTTTTTAATTACTCAGAAGTTGTCAGCTGTAAAACATGTCTGTATTTGAAGATTGTATTTTCACATTTACCTTTTTTTTTTTTTGCAAGGTGGTGAATTAATTTACTTGAGGAGGACGTGTGTATGTGTGGATTAAGAGTAAAATGACATCACTCTGGACAGTACCCCTTGCTTTCTCAAAAATACAGCAGTTATTTGAACTAAATTTCCGTATATAGATGTTAATACTGACTTTAAAAATACAGGTTTAGCTGTCACTTTATTATTTTCAAAGTGCTAAAAATATGTTTTAGAACCAGCTTAGAGAACTAGGTAAAATATTACATCACACCTATTCATAGTTAAGTGCTAATTAAGGTATTGACAGAAAGTATTACCGCCACTTTAAATGCTTCTAAATCTGTGGAAAGGTAGATTGCAAACTGCATCTGCGTTATAATAATTGCATATTTAGCAATTTTAGATGTAAATTTTCACATCTAGATGTGAATTAGATCTAAATTTTAGATGTAATAACTGTAAGCATTACAGCAAGAGTAAAGGCTAATCCCTCCCTGGCCTCATTACAAAGAGTTGCAAGGCGGGATCCGTCCTCACTGGCTCTTTGACTGCCTCTTTGCAGCTGCTCTTAGTGGGAGTGCTGGGCTCACTCTGCCTGCTGCCAGGTAGTAATTGCATGTTGCTATCAGAATCATGATTCTCAGATTCGTGGACTAGTTCACAGCTCACCTTCCCACTTTGTTGCCGTATGTTCCCTGGTGCGTCTGCCCTTAGCTGCCTGTGCAGGATGCTATATGTCATGCCATCAGATACAGATGTTTATTTGCCAATATATACTTTGCTTTCTGTACTTGTCTTTTTCTGTAATTATGCTGAATATTTTAGTCCCGGTCCAGTAGAACTGTCATTGTGGAGTCAGCTTCGTTCCTGCTGCCTCTTCCACTTGCTCACTGTGGCAGCCTCCAAACCTGTTAGAGCTGCTGCAGTCCACATTCAGGTGGTGCTGCCAGGGAGCTCAGTCTCAGCCTGCTTAGACCTCAGGGGTGTTGAGGAGCAACCCTTATTTCATACTTCCATGCCAGTGTGATTAAGGTTATACGTATGTTCAGCTTTCAGTATAAGAAGCTGTCTTGATTTCAGTGAGATGTGCATAATCACATCCTTACATGTTTTGTAGGATTTCATACCCACTACATGTAAATAGAGCCTAAGTAAGTAAAGAGTGTGAGTAGCCTCAGGTATGCTTGCTTGTAATCCTGTGATTTTAGTTCTGAATACGGTCATTACCAAGTGCCTTTCTGTACTGCTGAGATAGTTTGGTTTCAACTCCCATTTTTTGTGTCGACCTAGATTTTCTTCATTCGGTCGGTGTCCTCCATTGTATTCAGGAAGGGTATCTCCACTATCCAGCAGATGTAGCAATAAACCCAACAATTTATTAGCAAAATTGTAGTCAGCACCCGCTAGGTTCGAGCATCATTTTTGCTTCCAAACTATTCACTTATTTACTCCATGTTGCAATAAAAAAGTAGCAATAATTGTTTACAAACTGCCAGATTTGAGAACTGGACCCATAGGACTGAATATTCAAACCCAGCTACTGCAATTACCAGTGTGTTTAAATTGAACAGGCTTTTAAAAAATTTTTTTATGGGTTCCTTAAGGACCGTAACACTGTTTAGTTCTCTTACACAACACTCGATCAGGATGACGATGGTGTAACCAGATACCCTGGCATAGTTGTGATAGCTGTGGACAGAAGATCTAACATAACTGGTTCCAAACGCTTTGGTATGTTTTTCTTTTTGGTGGTAACACAGAGTTAAATTTTATGGGAGACTTGAGTTCTTTTCACCCGAGTGGCCACTCAGGTCACCCAGAATGACTTTCTGTATTATGTATATTGTATAGATTTATGTAGATCTGATGTCTATTTAATCACTGCCCAATTTAGATCTTAGAAGTTCTTGTTATTGTTGTTTAAGTATGCATAACAGCCCTTTCAAGTGTGACCTTTCTGTTGGTATGTATCTTGGGAACAAAAGAAGGATTTCATAATGAACAGCCTTGCCATAATGAGTCATTATTTTTTAAAAATACAGCAACTATCTTAAGCAAATGTCATAATATATATTCAGTGGTCAGCACCAATTTGGGCAAATTAAGCTGCATTCCACACTAAAATGCTGGTGTGCTAATACAAGACGACAATTGTTCTAGTTATTTCAGTGGGATTTTTTCACTGTTTTCTGTCTAGTCAGGCAAGTTCTCCCACATTACTTGGGAGATGAAAAGTGACTAGGTTTTAAATAAGTCAACCTAATTTTGCACAAATAAGCAAAACATTCAACTATTGGGAATAAAATACATTTCACTCAGTAGAGATTTGTTGTCTGATTTATGGAGATTAAGTTTAGGTGGCTTATTTTCTGTTTCACAATTATTTATCTGTAGATTTCCATCTCATATTTAAGTTCATCAATGCCTGATGAAATGCTGTTCCATTGCATCAGCTGAAACCTCTTAATATAACCAGCTTAATCCCCAGTTTTACTTTCGTGACTTCTTACGTTGAAATAACCAATGTCGTTGTGTAAAAGCCACTGGGCATATAACATCATAACCTCAAATTAATCTGTGTTACTACCTTGAAATGGCTTCCTAGGGTTATGAACACTTGTGTTACTTCTGCTGACCATTTAATCTCATCAAGAAAAGTGCTGGGATACAGAAGTGCATATGAAGTGTGCAACTGCTGCAGCTTCTCCAGTTAAGATGAAGTTTCTGTTACCAATTAGGGTGCTGCAGCAGCCCTCCTGTTCTCTTCATTTGTAGTAAAACACTGTCCTCGTTGAAGTTAATAAAAATCATATAGTTACATTTAATTGGGATTACAACTTCACCCTCTCCCTTTCCCATATGATCCATGGGACTGATGATTTTGTTGGCTGCAACCCCATGAAGACTTAAGTCACAGAACAAAAGTAACATTGCAGGCGTGTAGGCAAAAGTGACACTTAGATGGTGATCCTGCTGATGTGGATGAATAGCACAGAAGGCAGCGATAGCCTGCACAAGTTCTCTGTTTGTGTCATCTGTTTGCAAGATGAGATCTTACTGTGCAAAGTAATAGCCATCTTCATAATACCATGTGTTACCTAAGAAGTTTTAATGGTGAAGAGCAACTCTTAAGAAAATACAAAGGGGTTACGTTGATTAATCCAAGAAATAAAATTTTTATAAAGTAGAATAAATTGTTACGTAGCATAATGAACATAAATCTGGAAAGATTAAATAATTACAAAGTAAAGGTTAAATCTCTAGCGAGATAGCTCTGTAGAGACGTTTTTGGTAGTTTTATCTCTGTGAAATTCAGATACAGGCTCTCTTACTTTTTCCCTTAACTGGGCCATTTATTCCTCACAAGAACCTCTATCAAACAGGAACCCGCTTCTTGTATTAATACATTTTACAAATGTATTTTACCTGGAAGCGCTCAAGAGTCTGCTCCAGAATACCCTTTGCGTACTTCTTTTACAAAGGTACTTAGTCTAGTTCTGCTTTTTTTTTCCCCTTGCCATGACTTAGGAATGCTGATAAAACGTTATCGACCACGTTGTAAATAAATCACGCTCGATTTGCATTAAACCCAAGGCACCAGACATACTGGCTTAATGAAGCGTAGGACCATGACCTGCTGAACACGCGGGTGGGAGCAGACGCTGTCGGGCGGCAGGGGCTTCTGCTCGCGTTCCCCTCCCACCCTCCCCGGTCTCGGGGGTGAACGCGGTCTCGCGGACTTTGCCGGCAAGACAATAAATAAGGAAACGCAACTGAAAACCGGGGCAGCAAAATAAATAGGAGAAACTTCACGCGAGCCGTGCCCAAGCCACGTCTTAAAGCTTCCCTCCTGTAACGCTGTAACGGCAGCGACCCGGCACGCAGGCTGATGGACCCCAGCCGCTGCGGCTGGGGCTGCGGCTGGGGCTGCGGCTGGGGCTGCGGCTGGGGCTGGGCCGGGCGGCCGAAGGGCCGGCGGGTGCGCCGGGCCGCCGTGGGGCCCGGACCCGACCGGCCCGGCCCGGCCCGGCCCGGGAGCCGCCGCCGCGCAGCCCAGCCCTTCGCTCGGGACGCTCGGGTGACAGCTTTAGCTTTCTGCCTCTAAATAAATCGCGGATTGTTATTTGTTTCCTTCCTCTTCAACGTTCCAGATAATTTCAAGGGCACTGCCGGCCTGAGACTCCCCTGACACCACCTCTGAGGAGACCGGGCCCCGCAACGCACCTGCCGCCCTCAACCCGCCGCGGGCAGAAGCACCGCCTACGCGACGGCCGCGGGCAGAAGGGATAACACGGCCCCGCTCCCCGTTGACGTCTGAAGATTTCTTTAAGAAGTCGCACCCTCGCTTGTTTTCGGGCGGCCAGAACACGGCCCGCCGCGCCACCGCCCCCCGCGGCAGGGCAGGGCAGGGCAGGGCGGGGCGAGCGCGCCCGCCCGCCGCCGCTCGGGCGAAGGCGTTCGGCGCGGTTTGGGCCCGCCCGGCTGCCGTCCCAGATGATCCCTCCCCACTGCCCGCCCTCCCTCCCCTCCCCGCCCCGCCCCCGGCCGTGGCGTAGCCGGGGTCGGTTTCCGTGATAGCTGCGAGCGGGGCCAGCGCCGCTCTGGGTGTGTGCGGGAGCCCGGCGGGGGAAGCGAGCGCCATGGGGGAGGCGGCTCGGGCTCTCCGCCGTCCTTATTAGAGCCGCCGCCCAGCCCAGCTGGAGCCATGGACAAAGCCGACAAGGTGCGAGGGGCGGGCTCGGCGCTGAGGAGACCGTAAACAGCTGCGGCGGGAGGGGGCTGCGACGCTTCGGCGCCGCGGTGAGGGAGGCAGGGGGGCGAGCGGGCGGGGAGAGGAGACGAGACGAGAGGGAGGGGAGCGCCGCGCCGCGTCGCGCCGAGACGGCGGCCCGGCTCGGCTCGGCTCTGTCAGACCCGCGTCTGTCAGGCCCGTCCCGTCGGGCAGCGGCCGAGCAGAGGGGTAGGGCGCGGCCCGCGGCCTGCCGAGCCCGGCGGTGGCTGGGGGGGGGGGGGGGGGGGGCGGTTGGGGGCGGAACGGGACGGGGACCGGTGGTCGTGAGGGGGCCTGCCGTACTTCCCCGCCGAAGAAGGGCCCCGGGAGGCTTCAGGCGGGGCGTTGCCGAGGCTGGAAGCGGGAGCTCGGCGTGTGTTTGCCGGGTTGGTAAGGCGGCCGCCGTTCCCCTCTCCCGGGGCGGGAGGCTGGGCGCTGGCCTCCCGCGAGAGGCGTCAGGCCGTGCCCGTCCCCAGCCCCGGCAGAGCCTGGCCTCGGTCTGTCTGGATGGACTGGGAAGCCGGGAGCGTCCCCCCTTGGTATTCGCAAAGGGATGTAAAGCTCCGGTTTGGCCTTCTCCCTCCTGTTCCTTCAGGCTTTGTTTCAGGCTTAGGGAATGACTGTAGTTAGTGGCATTTAATTTAAACCTGCCAGGTCACTGGAAGAGACTTTCGCAGGCTTCTCGAGAACTTTGCAATGCGAGAGACGTGTCGCTCTTGTTGAAATACTGTAAATACCGGCTTCAGGTTGAGGTTTTCAGTGTTAGGACATAGCTGATGGTCTCAGCTGGTTAGCTGGGTGGGAAAGAGTGGGTATAGCTCACTGCTTCTGCAAGTTGCTGGGGTTTTTTTCTTCAATGTTTGACTTGGCTTTGTCAAGGCGATCAGTTCGCATTATTCTTAAGACCCTTCAAGCTGTAGGTATGAAGGAGCTTAAGCTGGGATTTAGGAGTTCATATGATTTGTTACATATGTACAATAAAATGTTTCAGTATCAGGAGGTAGTTCTAAAAGACGTATCTGAAATGAGTGTTACCATCCATAACAATCTGATCGATCTTTTAAGCTTCTGTTTCAGAGGAATGTGTTGAAAATTCATGAATTACAGCTTTCTTTGTAGTTTTCAGCTTTGGCATCTGCAGGGGTTCTAATAGTAGGGTTAATCAATAAAATAACACAAGCTCCTGTAGCACAGTAGATACTGAGTAATAATGCACTCTGTAAAGATAAATTCCTTTTCATTTTGTACATATGTCTAAGGAAGTTAGTGAATAGTATCTTATTACAGTATGGCTCTCACTGTGTCTTTATTACTAGGTTTTTCTGGTGTGATAATGATTTTAACTTCATTTTTTTCATGCTTGCTTATTTGCATTCATGTAGAAAAACTGATCCTATTCTGTAAAATTTACATTAGTCTACTTTGTTGTACTTTTTGCTTTAAAATCTTGGGGTTTGGTGTGGGTTCCACCCACTCCCACCTCCCGCCTTTGGTTCATCTGTAGTTAGTGCTGCAGTACACTTGTGAAATATTTATTTCTTGTTGCTTGAGCTCTTTGTTACCGGAGGTTCACACACATGCCTTTATCAAACCATTCTCTTTTTATTTGTTGGAAATAGCTCATAAAAACTGAGAATCATTGTGTTATTCACAGTGTAAAGTGTTGACTCTGTGTGACTATCTTAACTAAGTGCAGTACTTCAACTTGGAGGTGCAGTTAAGCTGTTCAAAGCAGGAACTACCCTCTTTTTTTTTATTCTTTTTGCAGCATATCTAGTCCTCTTGCTTCCTTATCCACTAGTAAGGCTTCCAGGTAGACAAATAATTAATACCTTATGAGTTTCTAAAATGATTCAACTATCTTGTTGCTCTTGTCGTCTTATTATACAGTAGCATCTTGATTAGGAGATCCCTAAATGCTGTGGGTTTGGACCTTTTGTGCTGTAAGAATTGAATGTAATCTCCTTTACTGGTGTAAGTGTTTGGTAAGGTTGCATCAGTTTTGGGTGCTGTTCCATCTTTTGTTTGATTTGGGCTCCTTTCTGCACCTGTATTGCATGGCATCTGATAAATGAATATTAAAGCATGCAGATGTGTGTTAAGAGTACTTATCCTCTTTTCCCCTTTCCCCCAGAATACTTTCTTAGCCACAGTATGGTAACTGTACTTGCTGATAGGAGTAACTACTGTGGAATTGGAACATGAAGGAGTAGGAATATTGTACTATGGTAAAGTATAGTATTTCAAGAGTAAAGGGGGAATTGCAAATGCTTTTGATGGGGAATGTATTTGAACAGTGTTTAGTGGTATTAGCCCAGTAAAATCAGTATCAGATGTCATGCACCAACAACATTTGGACACCTAAATGACAAAAAGATGTCACTTGTAGATTGCCCTTCAGGTTTCTGTTACCTAAATTCTGGTATGACTTTGCTCGTTATAATATCCTCAGTGGTATTTTTGGCAGCTGACATAGAAGAAAACATAATAAAGCTGTTTAAAAACGATTATTTTATGATAGGTTGTGTTGTGATTTTTGTAGTGGGTGTGGAAGTTTACTTCTGTCTGTGTCAGAACTGAAACTGTTCCCATTAAAAAGTCTGTGGGTTTCAGCAGTGAAGTGTAGATTATTTTCCTACAAGAGATAAAACTCAGCGTGTGACCTCTGGCGTTCTTTCTATTGAGGCTGAGTGTGGTAGAAAACTAAAGAGAAGGAACCTTTCCTCTCGAGGGTACTGCTGTGCTTTGATTTTACTAAGTGTTATACATTTCTCTTGCCCTGTGATTAAGACATTTGGTTCTATTAGTGCAGTTGAGAAATCAGGTGAAGTTGCAAAATCAGTGACCTGTGTTTTGTATTAGTATTGCTTAAAGACAGCCTGTTCTGCTTGCCTCTGCTGTTCTTGACCATTCAACAGTTGGCTTGATAATATGCTTGCCACAGAAGTAGATCTAGATCACTGTTTTGTGCTCTTTCTCCTATCCAATTTCCTTCAGTGTTTCTTACCCATGACAGGCTTTTCAACTGAGGCAAAGTGGAAAAGGTCAGTTTTCCTGTGCTATACGTTTTGCATGTTGCTTTTTCTTGAACCTTGAAAGTGCAGAAGAATTTAGGTTTTGTGAGAGTTTTGTATTACCTTATTATAGAATATATTCTCCAGTGAATTTAAGTGTTATTGATACGATATTTGAACATCTTAACTTTTTGATGACAAATTTATTTATCATTGACTAGTTTGTAGAGATGAGTAAGCTGATTTACATGAATGGTTTGTATTGATACTGCTAGTAAATAGGCTACAAAGCATTCAGATATTACTATTTCACATTGATAGTGTGAGTTTAGAAGTTTGTACTGTTATATGCTGTTAACTAGATAAGAGGATCCTGTTGGTAAGTTGCTTATCTTTGGACAAGCTTTGTAACTGTAAGTATTAAATTTTATTTTTTCCCCATTTTTCTAGAATACTCTGGTTTTGAGTTTAAGCATGCCAACTTGTCATGTTCTGCCACCTGCTCATTTTCTACATATTTGGAAAAATTTTAATACTTAGCTTTGTTATGTTCTGAGCATGGTACTTTCTTCTGTGAAAGGGAAGAGAATTATGCATGGTTCCCTTATTGTGAGCTGAGGGAAAAGGGAAAGACTAACTTCATAGTATATTTGCTTTAAGCGTTGTATTGAAATTACTATGTTTAAACTAAATTGGGAGGATTAAATTTTGTGCTTTGTTAAACGGCCTGCTGCTGGTGTTTCCAGTTGGACTGCATATTTACCATTCCTGAAGTATCTGCCGCTTAGAAGCAACTAATTATAGAAACAATGACTTCCATATTTGTAAAGTTTCTCTTAAAATAGATGAAATGTGACCTGCTCTTACTACTAAAATGACTTTCAAATTAAAAATTAAGAAGCAGGATTTAAAAAAAAAAAGTTTTGAGCTATGTTTTTATCTTACATTTGTGATGAGACTTCTTGTTTCCAGACTTTGAGACAGCAAAACAGCTGATTTTACTATAGTCCTCTGAAATGTGGCATCTGTGTCTGTTTTCTCACCCTGTAAATGGTAAGATTGATATCCAAGTGTTCTCTTCGAAGAGAGCAAGCTGACAGAGATCCTATTTAATGGAAAATGCTGAATGACGTTAAGCTACAATGAACAAAAACTTTTCTAAGATTAAACATACAGTGCTATAACTATAGGACAAAGTTTACCAGTCTGTTCCTGCTTGTGTCATCTTCTGTCTTTGCAGCTGTTGATGACTACAGTAGCTTTTATATAGGAAACAAAGGATCGCTTCAGTATATATGCTGTCTTGAAAGAGTTGTAATTGTTGGACTGAAATATGTAATGAGCTACTGCAAAACATTTTGTAAATTGAAACTAGGGATATCTACAAAAGAGACTTCTGTATAAATCTTGGTTTCTTTTGAAGGGGTGTGCCTCCATGAATAGGCAACTGATTGAAAATGTGATGTTTCAGCATGATTTAACCAAAGTCGAGTCTAAATATAAATTTATCAAAGGTCAATTTCAAAAAAGCTTTGTTTAGCTTTGTGATGTGAAAGGTTGAATAAATGTGAAAAAGTTGCACTCCAAAATAAAATTGTTTGGTCTTGCAATATTTGCCTTTAGATTGCCTGATCAAAAACATATATTACTTTATGTTAACTATTTAGGGTCTGACCCTGTGTTTACTGATGTCAGTGGCAAAGTGCTAATTTTTTAGTGGAGGTAGGCTAGAGTAAATCTCAATACTGTGAGAGCACTTAGAGCACAACTTAGTATCAGAAGTGCCGTGTTGTAAGAATTAGGAAAACTGTAGGAACGTTCCGCAAATCCTTTAGCATTTGACAAATCTTTCTTGTCTAATTCTTTTTGTTTGCTTGTGGTTACAAACCAGTGGCATGATCAGTCCTGTTAGTTCTGTTCATTTGCACTTGTCACTCCATTTGTACTGTGTGGATGAAATCTTTGAAGAGCTACATTGATACATATTTGCATGCACTTCATTTTATGTGCTTAGTATTTGCTTCTGAAACAAAATGCTATTTAAAAAAAGATCTCGTGTCTTATTCTGGAGTTTAATTCAGTTGTCATTGGTTGCGTTTTCCACTGAGTCTTAAGCATGTCAACATGGTATTTAAAAAAACAAATCCAATGAACTATTTTATTTGGCAGTATTATTTCTGTATCTGGCCAAAGAAGCACAGAGACAACCTGTTAAAAGAAAGAAGTCTCAGTTGGAGATATTTTTTTGCTTGTCCACTACAATGAGAAATTAGCAGCACCTTTACTACTAAATTGATAATTCTTTTCTTTTGCTTCTTGTTTCACTTTCTCTTCTCACACTATTAAGGGAGTATTATTTCTGTTGTTCAGACAACGTATTAGGAGCCAGAAGACCTTAAATGCCGTTTATTAAAAAGAAAAGTTACTTTGCCATCTGTCTTCATGAACCCTTCCTCCTAGCTGAGAAAACCATAGTCCTAAAAAATCTACTTAGATAACGTTGGGCAAATTATTTAGCATTGCTATTCTGTTTCCCTCAGGTGTCGAATGAAACCATTAGCCATCTGTGAAATGTATTGAAATGTCTGGATAATAACATTGGAGAGTTAATTCTGTTTATATTTTGGTTTGGTTAGCGATCTGACCTGACTTAGTCTATTTGTTTCCCCTTTTTGCTTTAAGTTTAAGTTTACTGTCCTCATCTGAAGATACAGTCTATGTAAAAAGGAATTTTAAAGTATTTAGAGGGACTGGTAAAATACTATAAGGAAGTAATATATTGAAGCTAATTTTGTTTAGTTGGTAATACACTTGAGCGGTCTTTCTGTTTTCTACCCTGAAGTGGAAATGGGGCCTTGTTGTTTAATGAAATGTATCAGTTGTGCTGAGTATTGTTTGTATTATGCTTGCAGAATGATTTTTGAAACACCTGTATTAAGGCTTTTAAGTTTTCAGTTGCTGTTCTGGGGAGTTAGCATATATACACACACATATATACATAGTGCCTACAGAACAAAATGCAAAATTTAAAAGCAGATGTTTGCCCTAAGTTCTTCTTTTTGCTGAAACAAGTTTCTTGGAACCATTAAAAAAAAAACCCTCCACAAACCAAACCAACCTGTAGGTACAGATTAAATTGCACAAGAAAACAGTGTTTAAGGTATAATGCATGTAAAAGACTTCTGAAATGCAGTTTTGATTCCTTGAAATAACAGACACTTATCAAATTTCTGTAGGCGAAAAAAGAAATTAACTTTCAGATACACCCATAGATGTTTATGATTACAGGATATGCTGTATCTTTATTTTACCTCTATAGGTAAGCTAAATATGTTAAGAGCCATAGAGAAAATGGTAATTAAATAAATCAGCCAATTGTTCTGTCATACCCATACTTAATCATTACCTGTATAAGAGACTGGGCAACAGGAAACATTGAAGTTGTCTGTCTAGTTTGGGCATCTCTGAGTTGTTTGAACCTAGCAAAATCAAGCAGAATAATTCAAATGAAATTTTCCTAAACTTGTCAAATTACATAGGAGTGTTGTGTTTGTGTTTGGTTTTTTTAATAAATTAAAAAGCAGTATTTTAATAAATAAAAAAAACCAACCACCAAAACCTAGAAGACGTATAATCGTATTTTTACTGGAGAGATTTAAATAAATCAAATTTTATCCAAAATACTTGGATGGAAAAGTAAGGTAGGGATTATCTTCACAAATAGACAAGAAATACTTTGCTATGGCAGTCTTGCTGATGGAAGTCATTTGGTTTCTGCTTTGATCAGTTATATCTCCCTTTTTTTAGTACTTCATGTGAAAGACTGTTCTCTCATAATACTAATAAAGAATGATGATATAATACAATATCACAAAAATCATTGTAATGAGACCATTCTGCAAGTGACTCGCCATTAAGGAATGATTTTTGTATTTCCGCATCAATCTCCCAAAATAATCTAAGAGTAGACAGCCAGACAGGAGAGACCTTTAAAATAGGGAATCTTGTCCCAACCTGAATCACAACTAAAATGTTTTGACTACTTTCTGAGCCAGTACTAGAGTGGTTTATAATTAGTATCTTGGCTAAAGTTCACTTGACATGTTGCTGGGAGATAGTGACCAGGAGATTAGGAATGGCTGTTTGAAAGTTTTCAGTGCTTCATTAACAATACCATATTTGTAAAGTACTCATCCTAGTTTTACTGTTGAATTTTCTATGGATGTGTGTGTTCCTTTAATGTTTATGCCATCTAGTTTTGTGGGCCAGCCCACAACTGAATCTATTCTTAAGCAAATCTTTTTGCCTGGCAATCTTGCAATAGCATGAAAAAACCCAACTTAGTTTTCAGGGAGGGATTTCAGTGTTGGTATCTGTTATTTATTACATGATCACTGTACATAAGCACTCGATAGTTTTTGGTTGGTTGTTTTTTTTCAATGAGAAGTATTTATCTTCATGGTGCTGTGTGTTGAGGAGAATGCCTTGGAGTTTTGCAGAGGGTGAGTCAGTCACCTGGCAGCTGAGTGATGTGCCTGACTGAGGTCGGAGAGGAAGCTCTGGGATGAGCAGGGTGTTTGATTTGTGTTGCACAAGTTCAGTGCTGCTGCTGCAACTGCACCACAGCTTTTCCTCTGAATGTAATGAGAAGGAAGGAATGCTCGCCTACTACCTAGTGATCAAGAAATTCATTTAGTTAATATGAAAGTGATTGTTCCACTGTAATGCAGACCTTGTTGCGCAGCAGGTGGTGATGCTTCTGTATTGGTGGTTATAGCCATAAGTGTTTTCAGAACAGTCATTAATAACCACTTTTTGATAAGGATAGGGTATCTTGTCACTTGCTAAGACATACTTTTTTCTCCCTGCCACTCTAGTTTCACTTTTATCCTTTTATTTATTTTTTAGATGTTGTTTTCCGCTGCTGCTAAAACTTCAGGTCTGTTATGCTGCAATTTTATCTGTAAATGAAGCATATCAAAGCAGAGACTAATTTTGTTGGAAGGGATGCTTCTGCTTTCCCAGCACTCTTGTGACAAGTCCAATCACAGAGAAGCTTCTCAAGAAATGGTTAAAAATAATCATGGACTCTCTACTTCATGATTTCTGTGTTATTTCCCCCATTTTGTATCTTTTTTTTTAAATTCTCAGTTCAATTATAAACAAGCTTTGGCATTGGTTACTGTAGCTTGCAGAATGTCCTACCATCACAGTTGTTAAGGATCTAACTTTGATCTCAAGCTAATACTTGCAGACATCCTGCAGACAGTAGTCTCCTATCCTAAGCAATGTTTCACTTAGAAACACAGGAGGAAGCTTTCTAAAGTTCATTTTACTAAGGTGCACAGTATTTGGAAAAAGTGAGTGATGTTTAAATAGAAATTATTTGGTGAACTGGTGTTTACAGAAAATGGCTAATGGTGAAATCTGAGCTAATACTGCGTAAAATCTCATGAAAGAAGTATGAATTGGCAAATTTGATAATGGAAGGGTAAATATAAAAACAGAGGCAGACACTTTGTATATAATACTTTTTGTAGGAAAAGTTTGATTCCACTGGTACAAGTCATCTAAATAGCTGTTATAGAATGATTGTCTTTGCAATTACTTAGTTTGAATGTCATATTTGAAGTTGGAAAAAATGCACTGAGCAAAATTTTTCATTTAATTTTTGAAATTGACAGGGAATTCTAATATTACAATCGTAAGTAATATGTATTGAAAGTACTTCTATATTATAAAAATATAGTGCATCAGTCACTGGTACTTATGACGATTTAATAGTGAATATAATACTTTATATGAAAGTTAGGGAGCTTTTACAGTAGCAACTATGGTTTTTATTTCCCTCTCCTTGAGTACATGACAGCAAAGTGCTTAAATACCAGTTGGTTTTCAACTCATTTGGTGAATTACAATGCAACTCATGGTCTCAGTAGTTTACTTGATGATTCTACCTTTTGCTCAGTAATTAAATTTTCTTGTACGTAAGTGTGTCAGACTAAATAAACAAAGATCCAATACTCTGCATGAGTGGGCCTTGACCTCACTTTTTCTAGTTCAGTCTGATATATTAAAGTACCTACTCATGAAGTAAAAGTAGCTTTTCTTACTGACTGGGACAACTGTATTTTCAAAACATTTTTCAACTTGCCCCTCCCACAACCTCCACCCCCTTTCTGCTAAACAAATATGGGATCTTATTTAAAAAAATAAATTTTGGGGACTTTCTACATAAGTTTATAGATTCAGATATTGGACAGTAAGGCTGTCTCTGGATGGATTGGGGATTTGACACAGAGTGAGGACAAGGGCTGAGAAGTGTGTGGTAGATGCAGGACTACTTGCCATGATATTTTCAGAACTCCCATTGTTTAACTGTTTCTGCTTATGTGGATGTTCCACAGGTAGTGGCAAGGATATAAGACTGTCCTCAGCACATCAAACCTTCAGGTTCTCTTTTTTGTAAAATAAGAGCATGTACTTGTACAGGTTGTGTTGCCTTTGGAATTCTTTCTCGGACAAATGGAAGGAAAAAGTTTCTGGAGTCCTTGCTTTAGAGAGAATCTTCCTAGAAATTGGTGTTCTAGGAGATGTTAATGTGAGACAAGTATAATTAAGCTGAAATCTTTGTACAAAAAAGATCCTTTTTGGCTGAATGTAACTTATAATGGAATATAGAATTTAAGGGTACTTTGGATCTGCTGTTGTCTTATTAAATAGAGCATTTTTCATTGTTTAAGTATTTCATATAATCTCAGTATTTAAGTATTTTTATATATTTTCACTGTTAAAGATCCAGCTATTCCGTACAAGACCAAAAGTGAGGGTAAAAACAACTTATAAACTGTTGAGAATACATTTGGGAGCAGGGGAGATATATTTCTTTGAAAGTGCAGTTTAAAACTTATTTCTAAGCAGTCTTTAATGCCTTCTTCATGGCAAAATTTAATCATATTCTTTAAAATTGTGCAGATGGAATATGTGTGTGTGGTTCTTCTGTGATACACCATCTATTTTAGCAGTAAACCTATGGCTTAATGCTGAAAAATCTTTTTTATAATTGCTTAGGAACATGGTCAATTTTGTAGAGCAGGCCAGGCGTTACTACATCTTCCGTATGTTGGTTTCACTTATGAAAGCCTACACAACTGTGCTCCACCTACAGTGCTAATTTGATTTTTTTCTGTGCGCAGACTAGTATATCCTCTGCAAGATCTGAACTTCAGTCCCTTTTAAATTAATTAGTGTTTGTATTGCACTTTGAAAATGTAAAGGCTAATACAAATGCTAAATGTTGGTGATCTGTATTACACCGTGTTGATTGGAAGGATGTAACAAGCACTTGCCAACTGTTTTCCACCTCTTTCAGTTTACTGCAGAAATCCTGTAGTCTGTCATCCATTTGCCTGCTATTTGTGGCAATTACCATAAAACTTTATGAATGTAAATTTTACCAAACAATTTATGATTGTATTTAACAAAGACATTGTTTCTTTTCTCTTTCTTAAGAATGTCAAGCTGTCAGCTGAAGTAGAACCATTTATTCCTCAGAAGAAAGGTGCAGAAACACTAATGATCCCAATGGCGCTTCCTAATGACAGTGGAGGAATTAATGGCATGGAACCAACTCCTATCCCTAGCTACCTGATCACTTGCTATCCATTTGTACAGGAAAACCAATCCAATAGGTAATAAGAGGTTGTGGTCTTCATGGAAGATGATCTATTTTTAAATTAGTTTAAACTTTTTGTAGACTTGAGAGGAGTCAGTGACTTGGCTGTATATTCATTTTGTTCATTGTATTTAATCTTCTGACCCTTCATGGGTGAGGATGAAGTTTCTCTGTCCCCAGTCTCTTTTTACTCATGTCCTTTCCTCTACTTTTCTCTATTCATGTTCTTTGCTGCTTTTCTTTCCCTGACTACAGAGATCTGGTACAAATCTCTCGGTCACCTGCTGTGCTCTTGCATCTTCCAGGGCTACAAGAGGTCTGTGTCTGAATCTCTGATGCTGAAGCAGGGCTCCAGGTGTCCAGCTTGGGTCTTGCCATGGTGAAACAGTATGCAGCTGACACTTGTATTGAGTGTGGCTGTATCCAGTTTTCTTCGCATAACTAATTACAATACATTGAGTTTAGGAAATCTTTATTCTAGCCCAAATGTATTGTTTGCTGAATGCACAACTTCAGTGTTGATTATTCTATGTTGAAGGCATAAATAATTATTGCTGTTTGGTTTTGAAAAATGTACCCAATGTTTGCTTAGGACAGCACTTCACTGCTGCTGCAGTTGAATAGGTAAGAACAAAAATAATCCTTTAGCAACTGCCTGCTGCAGATCTGTAAAATTACCCTGAATTGTTACTTTTCTTATTCTCTTTTTCTAATATTTGGGCCTCTGCATTTTCTGTGTAGATGGTCTCCTGGTCTCTTGGGGTTTTGAAGAGAAAGAGAATTGGGTTCATAGTTTCCAAGGTGGTGGTCTTGTAGTATGCTGTATCACAAATAAACACAGGAAGAAATGTCCACACTTGGTTTCAGTAGTAAGTTTGTAAATGCCTATTTTCATGTGCACTTCTTAAGGCCTGCATTTTTGTAGCGATTCTGAACAAGGGTGAGTTGACAACTTAATATACTCAAGTGCTTGGCCCTGAGTTAGCTAATGAATGTCACTGTTCATGAGTCTGCTAGCTTACCTTGTGTAAGCTTAGGTATCTGCTTAGGTTATATGTGTTTTCTGAAGCAATGAAATTGTAATGAGTCCAAAGTACTTTTCAAAGGAAATACCTACATTTTATTTCTAAGTTTAATGTTAGAAATTTAATAAGTTTATACAAATGCAGGATCAACAAAGATATTTATTTTGCACTTGAATGTAATGTAAGCTTGTGAATCATTTAATTAGCATCTCTAAGAAGTCCTGATAAATTTAAGTTCAGTTATTAAAAGCTAGGAGCTTGTGAAACAAATGAGTTGTGGTTATTTGGTTGTTTTGGGTTGGTTTCTTGTTTTTTTTTTTTTTAAGGGAGTGGTAGAGATCTGAATTTCCTCAAGAGGGAAAAACTTACAGAGCAGTTGTCTTTCCTCTTGTTTTTTACAGACAGTTTCCATTATATAACAATGACATCAGATGGCAGCAACCCAACCCAAATCCTGCAGGACCATACCTTGCTTATCCTATAATATCTGCTCAACCACCTGTTTCTACAGAATATACATATTATCAGCTGATGCCAGCACCATGTGCTCAGGTCATGGGTTTCTATCATCCTTTCCCTACCCCCTATTCTGCACCCTTTCAAACAGCAAATGCAGTAAATACAGTTACTACAGAATGCACTGAGCGTCCCAACCCGTCGGGCCAGGTCTTCCCATTATCCAGTCAGCGGAGCAGAAGCAGTAACAGGGGGCCAGTCATACAAAAAGTAAGTCTGTTTTTTTAATAGGGTAAGTAGAACTGTATAAAGAAAATATCTTTGCACAGGGCATTTCATTTGAGCAACAACATGTTTGTCAGTAATATCAATGGAAGGAAAGGTGGGCAGAAAAGGCATTAATCAGAGTAGCAAAACTCCGTCTACAGAGATATTTTGTGGTAAAATACTTGATAAGTTTATGAAGCCTGTGAGTATAACATGGGAAACTCCCTTCTGTTACCTCTGCTAGCTTGGTCTGAGCTTAGAATTACTTCACTAGAGAGCAAAGGAAGTATACCCATACTTTCTTTACCTTTTTTTTGATAATTCCACATCATAACAAACAGTTCATGATGAAAATACTGTGAAGAGGTTAATAAATCAAATATTTTTATGAATATTTCCCTTAAACAAGTGGCTTCTGTAGAGAGTATTAGAACTTTTAATTGCTTTGTCTGATTACAACTATGAAGTCAAATCATATGACTTAGGTGTATGTGTGGCTAATCTTTTCAAACAGCAACAGCAGTTACAGATGCATATGAAAAATAAACGTCCTCCAGTGAAAAATGTTGCCACTCAAAAGGAGACTAGTTCATCAGGTCCTGAGAACAGATCAAAGATTGTTTTGTTGGTTGATGCATCACAGCAAACAGGTAATTTCTTTCTTGTGTTCTGGGTGTATGAAATAACTAGAGCTACATGTCAGTCACCATCTTTTCTAAAAGAAGGTGGACCAGGTTTAGATGTGGCTTTTAAGAGGAATCTTTGCAGATCAAAAAGGTAATGAAGAAAAGGTGCTGATGGTTGCAGAGACCTACTCAATATGTCACATTATAACGTTGCAGTGATATGGTACTCCTGCAGAGACTTTGCCACTGTCAGAAATGGACTCTTCTTGAAGGAGTTGATTATTATTAATAGTTGGACCTAGACATAATTTGTTTAAATTCAGTGCTGTTTTTAATTTTATTAAAAAAAATTGACTTTGGCTTTTTCCATTTGTTTTTATGATGTGTAGGTTTTTCATGTTTTTTAACAATTCCTGCACAAGTAATTACATTTTTATTGTTTCTTGCAGACTTTCCTTCAGATATAGCTAATAAGTCACTTTCTGAGAGCGCCTCTGCAATGCTTTGGAAATCAAAAGGCAGGCGCAGAAGAACTTCTCACCCTGCTGCAGAGTCCTCTAGTGAACAGGGTGCAAGTGAAGCAGACATTGACAGTGACAGTGGCTATTGTAGTCCTAAGCATGGCAATAACCAGGCTGCAGCTGCGACTTCAAGAAATCCAGATTCTTGTGCAATGAATGTATGTAAACATAACTGAATAACTTAACTGTATTTGTATCCTACAGACTAGTAAAAATTACTAAAAAAAATTTGTTTTTTCCTTTTCAGGTTGTAGAACCATCAATAAATACAAGTAAGCATTGTCTTAGCTGGTGAGCTGTTTAAAATTTGGCTGGGTCACTTTTGTATTTTTGCTTTACGTTTTGCTAGGAACCATCTCTCGATCTGCTTCCAGCATGCTACTCTAACTGATCGGATACTTCTGAAGATATGTCTTTACTGTGATTTCTACCACTTCCACCAAAACCTCTGTAACTTGTTGAATGAACAAGTGTATAAGTAGCTGTCACTAATGATTTATCAACAGCTGCCTTTCTTTAAAAGATTAAAAAAGCCAGAGACTGTAATGGAAGCATTCAGACAAAGCTGTACTTCTGTTGTATTTTATTCTCAAGCTTCCTTACCCTGTTGGACTGCAGTTCATGCCTGGGTAGTAATAGAGCCAAAGAGTTCTCATTCTCTATTTAGGAAGCACTGATACTTTTCTAGAAGCTTTAAAGAAGTACTGTAACAGAAAAAATATTTTGATTAGTTTGCTAGTAGTGGGTAATGCCAGTGGCTATTATTTATTGCTGGACTGAAACTGGTATGGATGTGAACCTGAGATTTCCTTTGACTGCTTCTTGATGATCAGTTGTTGGCAATTTGTAGGTCTATAATCTGACTCTTCCATAAAGGCAATTCTGCTAACATCTAGAAATGGCTGCAGAAGTAAATGTCAGAGAATTAGACTTTCTTGGAGAACTTTATTTGTATCAAAATTGTGTTCCTGGCTCAGGTGGCGTGTGTATTGTTGATGCATTCTGTCATACTAATTCATAGATTTACTACTTTTTATACTAATTTTCATAGATGGCACTTCTCTTTCAGCTGGTGTAAGTTGGACTAATGTAAATTCCCAGGGAACTCAAAAGAAACCTTGGATCGAAAAAACTCAGACGTTTTCTAGAGGTGGAAGACAAGCTGAGCAAAGAAATAGTTCACAGGTATGTTGTTAATGGTTCTAAATTTAAGCATTCTGTTTCTTGTAATATATGAAAATAAGGAATTTGAAATGGATTAAAAAATTAACATAAAAATAATAGTTAATGAAAACAGTGAATGAAAAGTGTAGAAACTCAACCTAAAAGTTAAGTTGCATATTCCTACCTTTTATGTTTCTTGAGCTAGCACTATATCATATATATATATAAATTTTCATGTAGTTGGCAATCTTCTGCCTGTAGCCTGTTCTTTATAGGTATCTACTTAGCAAGAACATTGCATATATAAAGTAACTTGTGGAATGAAGACAGCGTGGGCGTAGAAAAGTTAGTTCAGTTTGACCCATTCATGTTTAAGAAGAAAAAAAAAATCTCAAACTTTCTAAAGAAAGATTCTGATGCGATGGTGAACTAGAATCCTGTGTTCTCACTCCTTGTTGTCTTTGAAACTTTATTTTTTACATTTATATTAACATACCATATTGTTAGCATTTTTATTAAGTGAATTAAAATTGTTTTATGCTAAAACTTGAATATGTTTGTGAAACTTCCTTCAAGTGGGACAGGATTTCTGTAACTAGTATGTGAGGACAAGGTGGCCTTCCTGATTTTGATGGTCTGGTTTTACTGGGGGGCGGTGTGCAGAGGTGGGGCAGAGAGAGGGCTGAAATATCTGCCTTTGCTTAAACATAGGTTTTGCTTGAATGTTTGAATTCAGAATAGCTGATCTTGTAAGTGGGAGCTTTATCATAGATGTGCCTGTATGCACAGATATGTGAGCTAGCTTGCCCTCTTTAGGTTTTTTTTAGAAGGAATTGTTAATTTGTCTTGAATCTTCCCATTTGGTATCTGTGGGTTTATTATATAAAGAAGCTTGTTGATGCTCATATCTGGCAGTGTAGCAGTTCTGAATCTTTTTATAACCTGTAGTCAAATTGGAGGCTTTTAGAAGCCACTATTTGTGACTTATGGCATTGGGAGAGTAGGAAGAACCAGATTTCCTTTCATCCAGTCGCAGTTCAGACTCTAAATCTGGCAGTTATTTTAGATACTTAAAAACAAAGCTGGCACAGAGTTTTACATGAGGTTTTCCCAGCCAAATTCACTGTACCTCAAGGCAGAATTGTCCTAGAAACTACCTTCCTTTGAAACTAAATTTGTACCAGGTCTGTAGGAAATTTTCTTGAGAAATACACTAGTATGAGAGTGCCAGAATTTCAGATTCAAATCATGCTTTGCTTTCAGCCAACCAGTCTTGCACATGGGTTTCCACCAACCTTTCATGTAATAAATAGAAGAATGTTTATACCACTATACTGGGGTCTCTAGTCTTTAGAGAACTCTGTGCTTGTGCATTGTCATAAAACACATGTTGAAAAGGCAATAATTGCATGCAGACTAATTATATAGTTGGAGAAAGTTCTTTTGATTGATCAAGTTACAGACAGTTCCTCAGAACTGAGTTGTATGGAGTCATCAGCAATTCTTGTGGTTTTCTTTGTTTGGCCAAAAGGACCCTATTTTTTTTTTTTAAATCAGAAATTTGGAGATGAATGTATAGAGATACTGTATTTGGCTTGGGGGCTGGGGGGGTGGGAATAATTGGTAGTATCTGTAGAATATGTGCAGTTGTAAAAAAAAAAAAAAAAAAAAAAAACAAAAAAAAACAAAACCAAAACAAAAAAGAAACAAACAAACCCCACAACCAAAACAAAACACCACCAAAAACCAAAACAAAAACTCCCAAACCAAACCAACCCCACCAACCCCACCTCTGCCCCAAACAACCAAAAAAAACCCTCACAAAAAACAAAACACCAGAGCACAGCTAATTCCATAAAAACTGTACCTTCTTAGCTACTAATTAGCAGACGTGAGAATGCCTTACATGTGTGCACACACATCTTGAAAAATTGAAATTGCAAAGTGGTAATCACGTTCATTATTTTTCAGTCCGGTTTCAGATGCAGAGACCACAGCACGTCTTCAGAAAGAAGGCAGAATTTGCAGAAACGACATGAAAAACCTTTAACTACAAGCCAGTCAAGCAGAACTGAGCAGAGTCCTGAACCTCTGTATTTTGAGGTAGTGTCGTATGAAAACTGTTTCTGCATTACAGTGATGCAAGTTGTGTGTAGAAAAAGTGATGTTCTCAACAGGGAGAGGTTGCAAAACATCTGACTCCAAGAGGTGTACAATATAGTGCACTAATTTAATTATTATATGATGCTTTCATTGTTGTATGTACAAAGACTTGTGTTTGGGTGTTGTGGAAAGTGTAAGAATTTAGAACTATCCGTGATTGACAAATTCGATAAGCAACTTTGAAGTAACTTTTTCTGTTCACTTGTGAATAAAAATTACTGTGTTCTCTGGTTTATCCCCCTCCTCTCTAATTGTAATTGGATTTCTTTAATATAAAACATTAATAAATTGTTCTTTTTGAAAAAGGTTATTCTGATACAGAAATGCTTTGTTAATTTTTCATCACTTTCTATTTGTGTCACTCTTAAGCCATTCTAGCTTATGTGGGACTTCAGGATTCAATTCCTTCTTCTAGCTTTGGCCATTTCAGCTGATGCTTTTCATGTGACTTTTGGTTCCGTTCTCTTCACTCTTAATTTGTTTATTGTTCAGGATGAAGATGAGTTTCCAGAGCTAAATAGTGACAATGGCAGCAGCAAAAGTAGTAACATCCAGCAAAAGATTTCACCCAAAGTAGTAAGTAATTATTTTGTTTTACAAAGCATTTTTAAGTTGTTCTGAGACTACTTGATTGTGTAATTTTTTTTGAGTCTCGGCTACAATACTGATAATGTGGTAACTGTGATGTTCTTAGGGCGTTTGTTACCAGTTTTGGATGCTAAAGAAATGCCAATTAAAATAAGTGGTGCAGAGAACCTCTCTTTAAAAAAGACTGCTGGATTTTTGCCTGCTAATGAGATCATTAGCAAGTGAAACTGTAAGATGCATATGATAGATGCTTAGAATCATGGAATATCCCAAGTTGGAAGTAACCCCTAAAGATCATCAAGTCCAACTCCTGACTTCTCCATGTCACTGACGGTTTCTCACAAGTTTTGTGTTTTTTGAAGTTGAATGCTAAATTTTGGGTGAACAATAGATGCAACAGGATTTTTGAGATTAAAAATAGTTTTGATGATAATTGAGCTTTCTTTGTGTTAATATGTAAACTACATCCTGGTTATTCTTTGACTTAAAAGGGTTTGCATTCAGACTGATGCTTTGATGCAGACTTGTCTTAAAATTGTTAAATCTGCAAATATGTAGTAATGGTGTCAATTTTAAAAATAATTACGGTTTGTGTAGCTTATTCTGAAATGAAAATAAACTAAACTTTATCTGCTTTCAGGCTGTAGAAACAGTTGTTGGAAAGATGCTCTTTTAATACCTGATCTACTTGTACAGTTCTGCAACAAAATGTTTATCTAGACTACTTAGTCTATTTGGCTGGCTGCTTTCCAGGAAAATAAAGTCCAACATGAAATCTTCACAGGGGAAAAAAACCAACCCACTCCCTTATTTAGCAGTCAGACTGGAAAACCTTCTGAAGGCATAATTGGAGATAAATATAATAGTTTTCCCATACAAAAATGAAATATACATAAGTTTCTAGTTTTACTACCTTACTGTCTCATCTAGCTGTACTTAATAATTGGGATGTCATGTTGCTGACCAAAGCAGTGGTTCATTTCTGGAGTACCATATTTCCTATGGTCTTGAGAGAAAGGTCTTTAATTGTGTTGTTTTGTTTTTTGTTTGTTTTTTTTTTAAATCCTAGTTGGATGACTTACCAGAGAATTCTCCAATCAATATAGTCCAAACTCCTATTCCCATTACAACCTCTGTACCAAAGCGTGCAAAAAGTCAGAAGAAGAAGGCCTTGGCAGCAGCACTTGCGACAGCTCAAGAGTATTCGGAGATAAGCATGGAACAGAAAAAACTTCAAGTGTGTAGCACTGTCTGTCCCTGCCTCCTCCCCCATAGTTGGTTAAGAGGAGGATCAGTTAGCTGTTGCTCCTCTTTTTTCTATAATAGCAAGAATCTCTTTGTAAAGAGTGTTTTGCAGGCACTATTTCCTTGTATTTATCAGCACATGATGTTTTTGTTATAGGAGGCTTTATCAAAAGCAGCTGGAAAGAAGAGCAAGACCCCTGTTCAGTTAGATTTGGGTGACATGTTAGCAGCTCTTGAAAAGCAGCAGCAAGCAATGAAAGCTCGTCAGATCACCAACACCAGGCCCCTCTCATACACAGGTATTGCTAATCTGCTTGACTATTGCTAAATGCATTTTGTGACAATACAAATGTGATTGAGCATCTTAAATATGCTTTTTTTTCTGTCAAGTTTTAGTTTTTGAATATAAACATAATAAAAACCTGAGAGAACTTTCTTAATGCATTTCTCAAAAAATTCACCTGTGCTTTCTTCTGAGCTGCGGTATGCAATGGTGAAAGTGCATGTAGAAACTGAGGACAAACTTCTCTTAAAAGATCTACTATTCAAAATTCAGGATTCATGTCTTGAAAGTAATTCAGTGCTGCATTGAGTATGTGAAAAGGTCTGTATTGGGTCAAACCAAACATCTACTACAGATACTACAGAATTCTCTTTGAAAGCAGCTTAGAGAGGATACCTGTGACTATGATACAGAGGGATACCTCTCCAGGATATTCTTCCTGCCTCTACTGCCTCTAGTTCAGGGCCTCCTGACCCAAGGCTTTCTCAAACCAAATTTGTTTCAACTAGTGATCACTATCACGTGCTTTTGCTGTCCACAAGGTCCAATGGCAGTGAATTCTAACCTTGCTACATGCTGTGTGGAGAAGCTCTTCTTTCTACTATGGTTTTTTGGGGGTGGGGTTCAGGGTTGGGGTTTTTTATGCCCCACTCATAATTTTGCTAGCTTTCATAGCCTTCATATCGCAGAGAGACTGAGCAGTCATTCCCTGCTTTCCTCACCTACGGTTCTTGGAGGTCTGTCATCTCTCTTCTAGTCTGAAGAGTCCTAGTCTATTTATTCCACTGTGGAATCATGTCTTTTCTGATAATCCATATCACTTTTTCTCTGTACCTTCTTGTAGTTCTACTGTATCTTTTTGAAAATAAGGATGATCAGACATGCACAGAATGTTAAGTTATAGTTCCATCGTGAATGTATGCAATGGCTTAATTACACTTTTTTGTTCGCTATTTCTTTATCAACACTTAATATTAAATTAGCTTTTTTGTGCTTGCTGCTGAACACAGAATTGACATTTTTGTAGTTATCTGTTATAGCCCGTGAATCTCGTTCCTAGGCAGTAGTACGTAGCCTAGAGTCCTTCGTTATGCACATAGTTACCATTTTCCCTCTTGTGTGTTGCTTCAGTTACCTGCTTTGAGTTTCAGCTGTGTTCAAACATTAATTCAAGTTGGCAAGCTTATATCAAACAAAGCTCAGCAAAGAATAGTTGGCATTTCCATTGGAGACCGCATTTGTTTTATTCTCTTTTTTGCCGAAGATACACTTAATGCATGTTGCAGTCTCATCTGTTTTGTCCTGTCAACTAATCAAGTCTTTGACAACTAAAAATCAATGTTTGGATAAATATTTGCAACTTCTCTTACTATTATCACCTTACTAATAAAGCTACGTGTAGTCATTTGAGAGAGATCCCTTACTAGTATTAAAGTAATTCCTTTCCTGGAATCCATAGCTTCCTAAAACATGAGGCTAAGTTGAAGAAAGCGTAAAACCATCTGGAAGCAACAATATCTGATGATGTAATCTTCCTGTCATTATGAACTGCTTTTTTTCCAAGGAAGGAGAATGTACTTTGAGAATTCATCAGTGGAAATTCTGAAAACAGTGTTGAAATAAAGTTGACATGTCTTTTGGTGAAACTAATATCTTTTTTGTATTTAGTTGGCAGTGCTGCTCCCTTTCATACCAAAGAATCTGCCAACAGAAAGTCCTTAACAAAGGGACAGCCATCTATGGGTTGCCTTAATCCTTTGGATTCAACTGCCCCAAAAGTGAAAAGAGGAAAAGAAAGAGAGATTGCAAAACTGAAACGCCCTACAGCGCTTAAAAAGGTAAACATATCAACCCTGGAGTGTCTTGACTCGCACTCATACTTCAAAAATAAACTGCTATTTTCTTACTTGAGGATTAGTGACGATGAGCATAGGATGAGGGAGTCATGAGCTTCTGCCTTTAGTTCCTGTTACACTGATGTCCTGTTCTTTGGATCTAGGGATGTAGCATATCTTTTATACAGCCATAATAAGTTGAAGGTGATATAAATCTATCTCAATACAGATTGCAAGGATTTTTTTAACTATAAGCGCTAGGACATATGGGAAAACTTGCATGGTTTTTTGTATGTTTTTGAATCCTAGTTTGTAGTGCAATGTAGTATGCTAACATTAAATGTTCCTACTCTTTTATTAGAGATGGGTATAGAACTTGAAGTAAAAACATGATTTTTAATTGAGTAAATTTAGAAATAATTGGGTTTATATATGCATGCACACATAAAGTAGGTATATACACAGAGAATACAGTACATTTGGAAATCAGAAGGTAAAATACAAAAAACTAGCCCTAAAAAAAGAAAGTGAAAGCCTTTTTAAAAAAAAAAAGCGTGAAAGTCACCTGTATTCCTGTACCATAGTTCTTATCAAGATCGCTTTGATACAGGCAGTTTAAAATCTGGTAAAGCTGTGTTTGTACAAAGCTTGGCTTTGAGTATGTTGCCTTTTTTTCCTCCCCTCACCAGCAATCTTTTTTTCTGACTTATCCATTATCTACTTGAGTTAGAGAAATTCACAGCTACCTCTTCAGAACCGTTTTCTAAACTTGGTTGTCAGTGCCTTTATGTTGGTGTTATTTATTGTAGCAATACCAATATATCCATGGCTGCTTACCCTTGCACTTTCTTTTATAGAAAGGATTCTATCTGTTGTGGTGCTTCACAAAGATGACTAGTATTCTTGCATAAGGTGGTTTTTTACAGGGGTGGGGATGAGGAATTGTTAATGAGTGAGTCTTAATGTATCAGAAGCTGTGAAAGTACTTGAAACTGTTGAAAGCACTATTTACATAGAAGTATGAGAGGATTGAGTATACCATCTGTAAAATGCTGGAATGAAATACTGTTTGTGATCAAAGAGGAAACTGAAATATTTTCAGGGTCTTTTGCCCTGGCATGAGTAGGAAGGTTCAAAACAACTTGGTTAACTTTATTTTATGTTCAGTCAAATGGACATTTTTCTTTACAGGTATCACTAACTTTCAGATGCTGATTTGGTTTTGTTCCTAGATTATTTTGAAAGAGAGAGAAGAGAAGAAAGGCCGTTTATCAGCTGACCATAGCCTTTTGGGATCTGACGAACAGAAAGAGGTTCATATAAATTTGACTGCTGATCAGTCTCAGGAGTTGGCCTCTCAAGAAGGTTGGTCTCTATCTCTCTAGTCCCCCTTCCCTCCCCCCGCACTGTACTGATCTGCTTATTTTAATATTTTGTCTTTCTCTTTTTATGCAACACAATTTATTGATGTTACCATTTAACCTTTTTTAACGTGAAATACTAGGAATTGGAACCCTCTTCTAAAATATCTTGTCTGTCCTTCAGCTGTGGAAGGTTCAGGAAGCATGGGTTCTAAGTACATAATCTCCGTGCAGTCTCGTAATAAATTTCTTTTGAGTAGATGTTCCCAACATGTCAGAGTTGATAGCATTTTTGATAAGCAGACAAAATGTGACCTGTTGTCAACCATGCCATGTTAATCGCAATGTTTTTTAATGATAAGTATACTGAAAGCTTTCCCCATATAGAAGTTGCAAACCATAAATAAGGTTTTGCAGTTTGTTGAACACTATTGTAAGTCAACTGCAATGTCTGGACTGTCAATTTGCAGCAACAGCTCTGAGCAACTGGAAAACTACAAAGAATTTTCAATGTCTTTTGACATGTTTGGGGTGTGGTGGGGAAGGAGGTGTCTATCAATATTCCGGAAGTACTGCTTCAGAACTTTTCTTCTGAATGACCTGACTGACTTCACCTAACTGAAGATAAATGTGAAAATCTTAAATATTCTAGAATAAGTTAGTAAAATATTATATATATAAATAGTAAAGAATTATTGGAAGAAGTTGTAGCATTTAGGCAGGTTTTCCCTTCTGTCTATCCATTGCCCAAACTAAACTTTGGATATTTTAAAATCAATATTCAAATATTGCTTATTTACCCAATGCATGCTGAGTATTGTGTATGTGCTTGTTTTGTTTCCCCCCTCCTCAACTACCCCTCCAGGGAAGAATATTGTTTAGTGTTTTCAGAATGTAATTTGGAAAAAGCAAGGGAGTGACATGTAAGAAGTGTGATGCTGTTTCTTTTATGTCTTTGCATTTTACAGTGTTTCAAAATTGTCTTTCAGAAACTGGACTAAGTATGCCTAGTGATACTTCACTTTCGCCAGCAAGTCAGAATTCTCCATACTGTATGACCCCAGTGTCGCAAGGTTCACCTGCTAGTTCTGGAATAGGCAGTCCAATGGCATCTTCTGCAATAACCAAAATTCACAGCAAGAGATTCAGAGAGTAAGAGTTTTGCATTATTAATTCAGTCACTTTCATCTTTTAAGTGTGGATAGGTTTAGTAGACTTAGGGGGAGCTACCTTTTCAACAGAAGTTTCTGCAAGTATCTTCTTTTCCTTTTTTTTTTTTTGCTATAAGTGGGTTGCTCTGTGTGTGTGTGTAGATATATATACCCAAGTGTGTGTGTGTATTTATATGTGTACACACACATGCTTTGGACTTTCTTTGGTTGCTGCAATAAATAAGCTAGGTGGAAGTATTCTCTAAAAATTTTTTTTAAAGGAGAACTACATATACTTTGGATGGGAAAGGAAGGAATACTTATGAATGCTGAAAATACTATAATAGTCACTCTTAATACATTACTGCTTTTTTATTAATGTATCTTTATAGAGTACCAAATTAAGGAAAAGGATAGTTGCTTGTGGCACTTATTGGAGTATTTCTTTGTATTTTGTAATATTCTTTTTGACTGACTTCTTGAGGTAAGGGATGTTACTGGAAATATAAATGTTTTCAGGATGTATTTTTAACTTATAGTATACAATCTGATTTTTAAATCCTTTTAATAACAGATTAACTGTTCTGAGGAAGTAAAATTATTTTTCTTTGGTAAAAGAAAAGGCTCAGTGAAATAGTAGCAATTATGTGCTATGCTAATATTTGATGTTTTTTGAATTTATAGATACTGTAACCAAGTTCTAAGTAAAGAAATAGATGAGTGTGTGACTCTATTATTGCAAGAGCTTGTCAGCTTCCAGGAACGGATTTATCAAAAGGATCCCATGAGAGCTAAAGCAAGGAGAAGACTTGTTATGGGGTTGCGTGAGGTTACTAAGCATATGAAACTAAACAAGATCAAGTGCGTAATCATATCTCCCAACTGCGAAAAAATCCAGTCAAAAGGTATAAATGATAAAACAAGTGGTGCGCTTAACTGTTTTCAGTTTTCTTGTGCTGATTAGAAGTGCTGATTAGCAAGGTTAGAAGTATTTTTTAGTTACTGTGTATGATGTAACCCTTCCACAATCAATTGTGTAATTGTCACTCTGCATTCATTCTTTTCTACTCTATTATGGAAGAAACTCATTCACGAGGGGTGAAAAGCTTAAAGAAAAACAGATATTATAACACATACAATAGACTTCAATTTTATTGCATTCAGTCTTTGATACACCTAGAGTCCTGAGCTCTGGGTGCTCTTAAGGAGGATTCCTTAAGAGGAATGTGAATTGGTTAGTTAGCCAACCAACACATTTTGCCACAACCAGAAATGTAAACAGAGGCTTCCTAAGATACGAGAAGAGCAAAGCTCTGCTCAAGCAAATAGTTGTGAAAAATTCTGGTTTAATTTGTGTGCAGGACTAACAGACAATACAGAATATTGCCTTGGTCTATACTCACTCACTATACTTGAAATGTATAGCTTGTTATCCTGTAGGACATAGTAGCTAGTTTTACTGACTAATTACAGTTAAAATGGGATAGAGAGTTGTATTGCACCATGCTATGACTTTTAACTGACTAAATATTTATTTAAAATTGCTTTCTTCAAGGTGGACTAGATGAGGCTCTATATAATGTAATAGCCATGGCACGGGAACAAGAAATTCCTTTTGTCTTTGCTCTTGGCCGTAAAGCTCTTGGCCGTTGCGTGAACAAGCTGGTTCCTGTTAGTGTGGTGGGTATCTTCAACTACTCGGGTGCTGAGGTGAGTAATTCCATTCACATAAATGGCTGGAGTAAACAATTATGTTTCTTGTACTTAAGAATTTATTTGGTATGGAGAGCATACCTAACTAATATGCATTTGATAATGGCCCTGACCTATATTAGGGTGTGTTTTTATTTGAAATTCAGTATTTACAGAACTGAGAGACTGTTGAAACACTGGTCACAATATCTCTGTAGCTTTCAAATAGACTTAAATGCCATCTGAAATTCTCTGGAAGGCTTAAAATTGTAAGAAAAACAGTATCTTTACATCTCTTCAGAGTTGGTAAACATGGAGTGGTGTTTTTATTTAATACAGAGAACTAATTTTTAGTTGCAGTAAAGGTATTTGGTCTTAATAAGCTTAGGGCTCACTATGTGGTATACCTTTGACTAAGAGGAGTAATTTAAAGTGAAAATTCTTAGTAAGAACTACTGATTATGAAAACTGCCTTCATACTTAGGACCTATTTAATAAGCTGGTATCACTGACTGAAGAGGCCAGAAAAGCATACAGAGATATGGTTGCTGCAATGGAACAGGAACAGGCAGAAGAAGCCTTGAAGAATGTCAAGAAGGCACCCCATCATATGGGTCATTCTCGTAACCCCTCTGCAGCAAGTGCTATCTCATTCTGTAGTGTTATTTCTGAACCCATATCTGAAGTGAATGAGAAAGAATATGGTAAGTGTGTGAAAACTTAGTTTTGTAATTAGAAGCTGGAATTTTCCAAATGCTGCTTATTGCAAAATGTAGCTAAAAATACAATATTTCTTCATAATTTATGGTATTATACAATTTTCAGGGATAAGAGAAAATTGGTTAGTCTTCAGGTAGTTTTGTAAGTAATCCCCCCCGCCCCTATTGAAAATAATAATTTTAATTTCTAATCCTCAGAAGTGTTACAGTTACCTAACTTTCATCAGTGGAGGTGGCTTCTGTAGTTTTATTGAACTGGTATAAAACTGGTACCAAACACAGAACTGATTATATGATGGAAGAAGAACTAATGATAGAGGATAGGAACTAAATTATTGAGGTCTCTGAAAATAGGACATGTAGCTTAAATTTTGAAACTTGACATGGCAATGTAGTGATTCTAGTGTGTGAAAAAGGCCAATTTATTTATCCAGTTGCTTAAGCCCAGATGGCAGAGGTGATAAAAGGGAGAATGCTTGTTTGAAGTCAGAAGACTTCTCTTTTTTTAGTCTTATGGTGAATTGAAAAGAATACAGTCTTGGTTTCAGTTAATTCTTTTGTGGTGTCTCAAACTTAATTTGTTAAATGTTTTTTTGAAAAATCCTTAAACAGATGACTTAATACTGTGGCAATTTTCTACTTTTAATTTATACCTGAGAGTAATCTCTTTGTTTACACTCACCATTACATTTGGTGCTTCCACAGTTTACACAGGAAACTTAAGTGCACAAAATTTCAACTTTGTCTGGTTTAGGATGTTGTAAAAACCCGAAGTTATTCACAGCTCTTTCTCTTGTTGCTCCCTTTCCCTTCTTCCCCCATCTTCTAATTGAAATTTTTCTAGCAAGCATAGAATAATATTAAAATTATGAGCTATTATTGCTGTTTAAACAATTCTGGGATGTTCGGGAGAAATATTTTTATATAGAAAGAACTAATGTTTTCTACTTAAACTTCTTTTGAAACTTGTAGAAACAAACTGGAGAAATATGGTGGAAACATCTGATGGGTTAGAAACCTCTGAAAATGAGAGAGAATCCTCATGTAAGACTGCAGTACCAGAAAAAGCTGGTAATGGTCAGATTGAAAAAGCCACTCTTAATAAACAACCACCTCTGGCTACAACTGGCACTACCTCAGCAACAAATCATGGAAAATATACACCAGGTGACAAAGATGAGGTAAAACCAGATGACAATTTGGAATGGGCCTCACAGCAGAGCACAGAAACAGGATCACTGGATGGCAGCTGCCGAGACCTTTTGAATTCCTCCATGACCAGTACCACCAGTACTCTTGTACCAGGAATGCTAGAAGAGGAGGAGGAGGAGGAGGAAGATGATGATGAGGATTATGCCCATGAACCAATTTCTGTAGAGGTTCAGCTTAATAGCAGAATTGAATCTTGGGTTTCAGAGACCCAGAGAACTATGGAGACTCTTCAGCTTGGGAAGACCCTTAGTGGTGCTGAAGAAGACAATGCAGAACAAAGTGAAGAGGAAGAAACAGAGACTTCTGAACAGGCTGATCCAGTCACTGATGGTGAGGAGTGGACAAATGATAAGCACGCAAGTAACACTCAACATAAACCCACCATCTGCAGTTCTCTGAATAAAGAACACACAGATTCCATCTATATGCCGTAAAAATAAGCAGGAACTCAGGAACTTTTTAGAAATAATATAAAAACTAACTGTTGTAAAGGTTGCAGCCATTATTTCATAAGCTTCATCTCAACATTTTGCACTGTTAAACATTTAATATGTGTATTTAATTCACAACAATATTTTTGTAGCTGTCTGTTACTTGTTTGATTTAAAAACTAGCTTAGCTCTTAATCAGTATCTATTTCCCAGCATAGAAACTGTGTGGAAAATTTGTCAGTAAGTATTCATTTGATCTTTTGTAAAAGGAAACATCTTGTAACTGACCGGTTTTAAGCAAAATTCTTTCAAGATGTGACTGTTTAGTTCATTTCAAACAGATAACCTACATTAAGACTGACAAATTATCAACACTTTACATGGGTGTGTTATGGTGTTATGCCAGGCATGTCAGTGTATTTGGCCATGATTTTCTAGTCCTGTCTGGAAATAAAAGTAAAACTTTGGTTCTTTTTAAAGAAAAGCTAGAAAACCCCATTTTCAGTCTTAATGAAAAGTAAATCCTAGAGAAATCTATGTATGATTCTTATGTTAAGATAGATGCAGCTTTTCAGTTAGTGAATGCATTGTTAAAAAGCTGCTGGTGATCGAGATGGTTACAATAAGCTAAAGCAACTTTGATTCCAGAAAAACTTTAAACCAGAGGGATATAATTAACGTTTTGGGTTTTTTTTACAAGGTGGAAATATTGCATTAAAAAAAACAGGAGAGAAAACAAGAATTCCCCATGCTCTCCACAGTTGCTGTCTGCCAAACCATACTAAGTGAATCATTAACCATAATCCCTGTCCAGGGCTTTTAGTAAACTGATGACTTCCTCTTCCTCCTGTCACTTACCTCAGGAATGCTATTTTGCATATTGTAATCTACATAACACTGCAAAAAGCAAGAATAATCCTTTAACAGCAAGTGTGAATGATATGGTGGGTCAATTTTTCTACATGTTCATCTGCATGCTTTGATCCTGGCCACCCTCATGTTGAATTCAGGATATATCTTTACAATTCTTAATCAAAATGTGACCTCTTTTTGTCTGTTTTCACAGTTGTAGCAGCTTTAGGAGTTGACCTCTAGAGTAAAAAAGGAAGTAGTTATTCCAGGAAAGGAGGAAGTGCCCTGTAGTATGGGGAGGTATTTCAGTGGTTCAGAGGTAAAAGAAACAAAAATATGCCCTCCCTGAAACATACGAGTTGCTGGAGAATTGTTCTGTGTTTTTGTTCTGAATATTGAAGCAAAAACCATTAACTGATGATGAATTCATTTCAGGTTGAAGATGGAGTATGTGTCTGAACCTTGCATGTAAGGAGTCTGTTTTCCATCTTTGTCTTTTATTGGCAAGGGATGTACTGAAACTGCCAGCAGCAGGAGCTTCACTACAAGAGTAGCCAAAGAGTAACTCACATGAATAACACTTTTATAGGAAACATATGTTTCTCTTAATTCCACTTCATTCTTCTTGATCACTTTTATCAAAATGTATAAAAATCCTCTGCGTAGGCTGAAAAACACAAGAAATGGATAGCTTAGGTATTTAGTCCACACTTACTAATATGGGACCAACGCTTATAGTACTAGTGATGCTGGCATTTTAAGTTGCACTGGGAAAACAAGATTCCAGGTTTAGAAATCCTCTACCCCTGGGGTTTTTTGGATGCTAATGAGAATAATAGAAACTGTGTGTATTATGTAAATAATGCTTTGATAGGTATAGGCATAGCAAATGCTATGTAGATAAGCAGTAGAGAGCTGCTAGGACAACTGGCTGTTCTGTCGTGTTCTTAGTTCCTTAATGTAATCTTCCTAGATGTTAGAACAGGTATTTTATAGGAAAACAAAGACTAAGGAATGATGCCTCCTGAATGTTAAACCTTTTACTGTACGTATGGCAGATTTCTACTGTCTGTATCTTTTGAAAGAGTTTTTGCTTTAGGAAATGATAGGTGTTTGAACTGCTGACAAGCAAAACTTGCCCTTGGATGTGTAAGCACATGTCTTGATGCCAGCTGAGATAAGTGTATACACTGAGGGCAAAACTTCACTAGAACCTTGAAAAACAAAGGTGTTTGTAATTTTTCCTTTTGCTTTTTCAGTGCCAGTGATTCAAATAACTTTTGATCTTGAAGTATTAACATCAAAGGCGCATCTTTTTGTATGTCTTTTCTGAACTTGGACTGTCATTTTAAAGTTTTCTGACATTTATATCAAAGAAGTCTTGTAATATTCAGCCCACTATTTAACTGCAATTTTCCTACAGGTTTAATAGAATTCTTGAAGGTGATATAGCACTTCTAATATCTCTCAATTTGCCAGCAAATAGGGAACTAGTCTCTTTTTAAAATGTGGTAGATCACCCTTAGAGGAGCAAACTGAAACTGAGTAAAGGAAACTGGTTTTAGTGCTTCCTTTTTGATAAGCTGGGAATGAGCAATAACTATGAGAATGAAATTGCAATTCCTTTGGGAGTGATCCATTTGCATCTAAAATTAGGGAAGTTCCTTGCCACTTGAAGCACTTGAGGAGAGTATCTCACTGTGGTAATTTTGATTCTGTTATCACCAGAATTTAAAAAGAAAGCATACAAATGTTTTACAATACCACGATTTTTTTAAAAAGTAGCTGAATTTCTATTTCGGTGTAAAAGTATGCAGTTTACTATACAGGTTGCTACTGTCCCCAGGAAAAGATGTTTCTGTAGTTACAGGTGTATAGATATTTTTGTTGTGAAAATGATTATTTGGAAAACAAATCTACTTTTCTTAAGACATTCTTTATAGAAATGATTTCACCACTTAATTTATCTGGTAAAATCAAAAATAATGTATCTGTGGTAGGGGTAGGGACCTTTAAAACTGATAGAGGTGGCTATGTATACAGCCTATTTATATAAATACTTTACGTATCTCTGTCAAAATAATAATAATAAAACATGGATTACAAATATGTAAAAGGGAGAAATTCTGAAGAGCTGTTGTCCTTAGTTGGACCAAGTAACAATGTCTGAGTAAGGTTAAGGACCTGATCCTGCTAATACACGCTTAAGAGCATTAGTTCCACTGGCTTAAATCAGTGGCCTGTTTATCTGCTTAAGTTGTGTGCAGGTAGTTATAGGATTGGAGCTAAACAGTGACAGAGGGTATTGACCTGTGTTTTAAAAAGTCATTATAGAAGATGTTCAGTAATGCACTTGTTGGTGTTCTTCTGGTAAAGATAAGAGGTGTCTTTATGCTCATTTGGGTGGGTGGGAGCTTACATAATGTGATTCTGTCCAGTTCTTTAACACAAGCTTAAATTTTAATAATGTTACTTTAAATATGTATGTAAAAAAAGTATTATTGTTTGAAAAGCTGCTGTTTGCTGAAACTGTCATTAAGTATTTCCTGTGAAGTTGTGCCAACTAATGAAACTATTGAGTTGATTGCAATGTTAGCCATTTAAAAATTGGACATGACTATTTGTTAACGAAACAAAAACCAGCAGAAGCAAGCCATGAAAACAAGTAATGTGGGTTTTCTACCCACCCTGCCACACACACAAGGAAATGTGAGAATGTCTAACCTGAAACTTCCTTGCCAATGAATGGTAATGCTGAAATTAGAGACCCAGTTGGCACAGCCCACCTTCTAAATGTTCCTGAATAGTTCATATATTTTACTTTTAAATAGATTCTAATAAGGAAAGCTGTTTAATGTCTTAAAATTTATAGTAATATTTAGGTTAAAGCAGTAGGAAAATCATTATGAAATACAATATGAAGGGTTTTGTTCCATTTCTTTTTTGCTGTATGAAGGATAATTGTTCTGTCTACCGTACTTTTTGGAGTAATAACAGCTTTTTTGCACTATGTAAATACTAGTGGGGATTCTTCCATAACTAATAAAAATGATTGTAGAAATTTATAGCTCTGTTACAGCGATATGTTTGTTCACAACTACTTTATCCTGAGTTTGTTTGCAAATGCTGCCCTTCCACTACAGGAGGTGGAAAAGGATATTTTCACACCATGGAGTCCAGGTCTCTGTTGTCATGTACCATCTCAATGATGATCAGAAAAACATATAGAAAAACCTACCATGGAAATAACATTTTACTTAAGAGTAAAAGAGTAAGAATAACCACAGGCAATTCCAAAAACTAGGATTTCTTGCATGCTGCTAATGTATGAGAATTTAAGTTGACGTGTCTTTATTATTATACTGGTGCATGAAGTCACCTTTGGAAAATAACACAAAGTTCTCAGCATGTTGTCCCCTGTTCTCCAGTGACTCACTGGTTAACTGCTCACACTGCCCTGGCTCTAGTAACAGTGTCATTAACTGGTTTTGCAACTCCCACGTGTGAGAATATTTGTAGTAATTCAAAAAGGATACAGCTTCATCCTGTAATTTTGAATTTTCTATTTATGTTCCTTAACTCTGTTTCAATTCTGCTATTGCAGTTGTCTTCTGTTGAAAGTGCTTCTGTTATAAACCTTACTTTGTAGGTGCTGTCACTTGCTGTCAAAATTACACCTCACATCTGGGTTTTGCCTGTGTCTTCTCAACCTGATAGGAGTTTTAGAAAGTACAAAAAAGGTGGCACTGTGTGTGTGACTTGTGCTATGGAAGTGACAAGAAAATTAATTACCCCAAAGCCTTACAAACTGAATTTTCTTCTTCCTCTCCCTTTCTTCACCATTTAAGAAAACTAACCACTTTGTAGTGCCCTTGAGGAAAGTTCCTTGCCTCTATTGAGAATTTTTTAAATGGGTGCTTTGCAGTGCTGCACACAGAGAACCACCACCACAAGAAAAAAATTCTCCTGCTATTGCTGCACTGAAGTTCCTGCAAGCAGCACTAGCACTGCCTACACTCCAAGAGCAACCTGGGCTCTCGGATATCAGGTTGATACTGACTGAGCTGGAAGTTTATGGATCTGCATGTCTGTAATGTGGAGAAAGACCCCAGTCAGTCAAATTGCACTCTTTATGCAACAAAGATTGCTCTTCAGATTTTTAGGATCGTTGTGTATAAAAGTTAGGGGGTTTTGGGTTTTTTTTTGGGGGGGGGTGTCTCCCAATAGTGCTTTAAAAAAGGCCTGAGCAAACCCCAAAGGAAATGATGGAACTGAAGACTCTTTACCTTCTGGTGTCTTTTATGAGTTAGTAAATAGTACAAAATGCAGGGAAACCGAAGCTGGAATGTACTTTCTGGCAACAGCTACAGGCCTCTGGTATGCTCGTAGCTGTTTAATAAATTAGAGTTTTCCACTGATGCTTGGTGAGCCCTCTTGGGAGGGGGATGTGTGTGGGTGTCCATCTGGGCACTGTCTAAAACACCCAGCTCTCTCTCACACTGTTGTTTTCCAAGGATAGTACTTTAATGAGTAAAGAGGAATTTGGTAATCATGTAACACTGATAACAGACTTGCTCTTACATAAAGGGAAATAGGAGAGGGGGCATGGAGTAAATTGCATTTCCTACAGCTATCTGTGTGGCAGCTCTGCCTGTGCTCGGGTTCCCCTGGAGACAGCAGAGGCTGCGGTAGCACAATGCGTGCAGGCAGTGGTTCAGCCTGTATTTATAGGGGAAGTTAAATGTGTATCCATGCTAAATTTAAAACAACTGTGTGCTTTTATAAGGCTTCGTGCTTATATAGTAGGTTACTCATTTCTTGCAGAGTTACAAAGCTACAAAAAAATACTGTCACTCAACTTGTGGGAGTTTTGTATGTTTTCCAGAAATTGCAGTAAAAGTCTTCCTGTTGGGTGGCATCTTGCAGGAAAAAAACTAAGCGAAAGTTTAGAGCATTAAACTCTTTATAATGCATTTCCTGCAAGGGAAGCGTGCATTTTCGGATGGATTCTGCCCCTGAGAGTATTATTTCAAACTCTTGGGGATTTGCCAGCTGCAGTTAAGAAGGCAAGTGCCCCTTCTGCCATCAACTGTCTTGAGGAGTAGGTGAGGATGTTTGGCAAAAAAGCTGTGGGTAGCAAGAACTGGGAGAAGCTCTTGCAAAACCTTCCTTATGGAGGAGTATTGATTGTAGAGGAAGAGGGCAAATTAAAAAAACAAAGCAATCAGAAATGCCCTGGTGTCAAGGTTTCCTTTCTGATTTACTGCAGCCAAGTTAAAGGCAACCATCTGAGGATGGAAGTGGGAGATGCCGAGTAAGGGTATGTCCTCCAGTGTTTCCCTGGGTCTCCTGTGCGCCACTAGAGAGACACTAGGAGAAGTTCAACTGTGTTGTGGGATTTATTCTTGTCAAATATGTGCTAGTGGATTGCCCTCCAAAAAATACTGCTTTAAGCTTAATTGCAGGAAAGGATGTTCCCTGCCTGCTGCCGCATGGATACCAAGCTCTGTGTTGCCCCTAAAGCATGACTGCTTCCAGCTTCCTTTTGAGCTGACAGGAGTTTCGTTGTGCTGTTGCTGAAACTTGTTTCATGTGGTGGGTAATTCTGCAGAGAGGAAGCTTTAGGCTACTTTAGGCTGAAATTTGTCTTTGTATCCCTCCTGCTGCGGGGCTGTACTCAAAGCTGGAGCCAGGCACTAGACACTTAATCTGCTGTTGCTTTCAGCACTTTGTGGTACAACAGACGTTGCATGATGCTGGGTTTTGCCCATGGCTGCTCAGCCTCCTTGCAAGCAGTGCTGAGGCAGGCCAGCAAGTACTGCTGAACTTATCTTTGGGCTCTTGGCATGCAGATCTCCTTTCAGAAAGCAGTGGTTAGGGCAGTACGTTTTCTGATGGCTTGTAGCAGCTTGGGCTAGCTCTGATGTGTTTGGTACATCCTTGTTGAGCTTGGAGAGGTTTGCATCATCCACCTTGCAGAAGGGACAGTTGTGGCGTGGGTCCCCCACACTGTGGTTTCCTCCAGTGTTCAGCTCTTAACTCTTCCCCAGTGCTGTCAATAAGCTGGGGCTCGTGGGGTTTATCTTTGCTGACTGCTTTCCCCCAGAGCTGCAAGGACTGGCTTTGTGCTGGCTGTTGAGCAACCTTCAGGCTCTGAATTTTGGGCCCTTGCACAGGAGTTTCCAGCTCATTGCTCTTCCCCTGTGCTATGGCGCTGTCCTGGTGGAAAAGGCAAAGCCCAGCCGTGTTTGAGGGAGGAGGTGGCGGTGTTGCCAGGCAAAGAGAAGGTGAAAAGGAAGGACACGAAGCATGTCCAGCTAAGCCCTGTTGCGTGCCATGCTGGGTCCTGCCACTCACATGCTCAGCTGTAGGGATGTGCCCTTCGCCTGTGTGGAGCAGCCCTGCCTTCTGCTGTCTTGTGGCTGCGGTTTCGGACAAAGTAACATAGCCGTGAATGGTTTAAATTGGGCCAAGCAAAACACAGCATGGTGCCTGAGAAGGAAAATTGCAACTTGTCTTTAAGTCACCTTAGGACATGTTTTCTGGGAGGTAGCACTGTTGGATCTTTCAGAGCTAGAACAGGAGAAAAGCAGTGGTAGTCTAATCTCTGACTCTGCTTTTGTATCCAGGACCATGCCTTTGTCCTCCTCAAACCTATTAGGTCTCAGGTCTGTGTCTTCAGCCTGTGCAAACCCCCTCTGACTCTCCTGAAAAGTAGGAGGTGGGCTGCAGTTGTCAAATGCGCCTGGTTTTAACTCACTGAGAACTAGGGAGAAGTATCTATAGGAAATGAAACAGTGAGAATGAGTCAATATGTGGGAAAATAAATTTCTTTCAATTGAAAGAAACAGTGGCTCTGTATGACTTTCACTAATGCAAATAACCATGCTCCAGGACTTCCCAAAGGTACCTGCCACCACGTTGCTGGTGACGGGGTTTTCCTGCTGTTCTGTAACACTCTGCTGATTTCTGCCAGCATCAGCCAGGCATGTCAATGAGGAAGGAAGGTGGATCAGCTCGGTGCACCTTAGCATGAATTAACTCTGCTGTTGCTATTTATACAGGAAAAAAATCCCCTGTTTACTCCATGTTTTAACAGAAAGGCTGAGCTCTGTCATGCCAGTTGCAAGAAGCATGCAACAGCTTCCTCTGAGCTCCTGCAAGAGTGCAACTGCTTTTTGGGTGTGCTGGGCCGGTGGGTGACAGCTTTGCTCCCTGCGCTGCGGACACACGAGCTGGCTGCTCTCTTCTAAATTGGTCCCCAATTTGCCTTGAGCTCTCCTGTTGCCAGTGAGCACCACGTGCGCACGTCCTGGCATCGGCCTTCCCTGGCCCTTGCACTCCAAAGAGAGGGTCGCACGGTGGTGTGGAACTCCCTGCTATAGCTGTGATCTCACAGCCCCAAATCTGAAATGGTGTCACTCCCAAGGGTTCTCGTGGGGCTCCAGGCTGGCACTGCTTCTTCCTGTTGCAAAGGCTCCCTGCGCTGATGCTGGAGACGCAGCTGCTGCTAGCTCATCTACTTTGCAGGTCTTTTAGAGGGATGTTAGAGGTGGCTGTAGCTGGTTAACTGCCAGCTCCTATGTAATGGTGCTGCCCTGTCAATGTGGTTACACCTGCCAAAGCTCCTGTCCCCTCTGACAATATCTGACTAGGGGCTGCTGGCATCAGTATTTCATGCAGCATATTTGAGGCTGAGAGACTGTTCGGGGCTGTAAACAGGGTGTGAAGGAGGGTCTGAGTGTGATGGAGCTGGTAACATAGTGACCGAGGGAGGTTTCAGCCTGTAACTGTGCACCAGTAGGGCATTCCCATGTAGCCTGAGAAAACATGCAGAGTGCAGCCCTTTGGCAGCACGCACGGCTGCATGCCAGCAGCCATGTAAGGGGCAAAATGACTTTTCCCTGTGTTTTGCCAGGGCAGAGGTGGGCAGCGAGCTGGGCCCTGAGCACTGTGGGCAACTGGGAACTCTAGCTGTGAGCAAGAAACACAGGCTCCTTTTAGGTGGCATACAAGGCTGCAGGCTCAGTTTCACCAGTGCTTAAAGGAGCTTTGTTCTCTGTGCTGGTTAGAGGCCGATTTGCCAGTATCTTAAACAGAAATCTTGTTTTTAGCCTTGAGAAAAAAGCTTTTTAATTTACAAAGGCATGGCATTTTTCTTTTCCCTCCTCCCCCTCCCCACAATGGCTACTATTTCTTGGACAATGCTGCTCTTTGCTGGGTTCTGCTCTTGAGCTTGTCTTTCTTGATCGCTGCTGAAAACAGAGTTTGTCACAATTGCATTTTTCTCTGGAACTTGCTGTAAAACACCAGCAATTCTTCACCTCCCACGCTGTAATCGCACTCTTTGGTGCCTGTGAGCTGAGTCGTGCCGGTTAATATACTGGCCTCCTTTGCCTCTCTGGGGAAGCCTCCCCCGGCACCTAGGAAAGGCAACAACACTTCGGCCAGGGGAGAGCAGGTGCGGTGCCAGACAGGGCTCAGCTCTTGGGTGATCAGCAAAGGACAGGCTGTTGCACTATTGTTTCTTTTTCTTGAAAATGTCCCCTTTCACCACACAGGTTTAAAGCCAGTCCCATTAACCCTTTTCACCTGCCAGCTCTGTGAGCTGCTGTAGGCCACAGTGGGGATTCCATCTCCTGCAGGGCCAGCAGGGACCCTGCCTGCCCCTTTTCTCACTCACACAGGTAAGGAAGGCTCAGATTGCCTCCTGAGGAAGGAGCAGCTGGCAGAAGGGCTCAGGAAATGAGGACCAGCATGGGCCAGAGGCAGCCCATGGCCATGAACTAGTCTCTACCTGAGCTAAGGCACTGGGCAGCCTTTCCTGGTGCCATCATCTATGCCGAGGGACTTATTGTAAGGCAGGAAGAGCCTCGCTGTGTGCTCAGAGAAAAGGTAGGAAGGACGGTAAGGCAGGATCTCGCAGGAAGAGGAGATTTGGTTTGTCTGGTTGCGTGTTTTCCATGGTGGTAAAAAAGAGCAATCTGGGAGGCCCCTGAGACAGGAGCCTGGGGCATCAGCATCTCCCTGAACACTGGTCCTTGTTGTCCCCTTCATGGTAAGTACAGCTCACAGCCCTCTCCAGTCCCTGCTCCTTGCTAGCGGCCTCACCATCCTGGCGCTTTCTTCTGGCCCTGTCGATGTCATGTTCTAGCGTGGTGTTGAAATGAAAGATTTAAGAAAGAAAAATGTTAATGCTCAGAGAGTTTCTGTGCTTTATGTACAATCAATAGTGCTGCTAATCGCTTCTGAACATTTTCTATCCTTTTGTGCTCAAAGCCATCATCAAAGCTTCCTGAGAAATTAGTCACTTTTCATAACTTGTGCCTGGTCCAGGTTTTGCCTTTGGGTTTGATTTTGTGGGCAGTGTGAGGCATCCTCCCCAAAAAGGGTTGATTCAAGAGCAGCCGCTCTCTCTTTGAGCTGTACTTCACTAGCAGAGTCTGGACTGGGGCTTTTCCCTACTTCATTGTAGCAGCTATTGCATCTTTCAGAATTAACATTGGCTTTCATACAAGAGAAAAAAATGCAATGGCTGTGTTGAGCTCTGGCTCTCTCCATGTCCCTGCCCGTGATCTTCCCCTCCTGTCCCAGGCAGGGCAGGGGCCAGCTAGGCCTCTCCTCACCCACCAGCAGCTGCTTTCCAGCCCTGAACGTGAGGAGAGGCTGAGGCCAGTATCACCGGGAGCATGAGGAAGGCGACCTCAATACTGAAAAAAATCTAGCACAAGGAAAGACCTCAGCTAACGGAGGGACCCCAGGCCGCTGTACCCCCCGGCCTGACCCCCGCGGTGCCGCCCTGCTCTTCCCACCACGCTGCCCGTGGCGTCGAAGCCCCACACGGAGCCGAGGTAACTCGTGCTGAGGGCCCAGGTATTTTCGGCGAGTCAAACAAACCCGGCTCGCTGCCTGAGGTACGCGCAATGCCGGAGACGGGCTTTCCCCAGCGGGGCTGACGGCTGGAGCTGAGCTGCAGAGCGGGGGGACGCTGGGGCCAGCCTGTCCTTCCCTCGGGGCCGGGTGGGCGGCCCGGGGGCACGGCAGCCGCGGCTCTGGCTGAGCCCCAGCCCCTGGCGCTGCCTGTGCCGGCGGCGAAGGAGGAACGGCCGGGCGGGGGCCGGGACCTGCCGCCGAAAGGGGCTTTTTAGGGATTTTCGGCACTATCCGGAAGGTCCCGCCCCCTCCCGCGCCCCCCCTCCCCCGTCGCCCCGCTCTCTGCGCGCTGAGGGCGCGTGAGCCGGCGGCGGGCGGCGATTGGCTGCGAGGCTGCACCTCGGGGGCCGCCGGGCCGCGGCCGCCCGCCGAGCGCCATTCACGGCGCTGCCCGCCTGCACGCGCCGAGCCTCATTCACAAAAAAACCCCCAAACTTCATTCATAAAAGCAGCGGCGGCGGTGGCCGGGGCTGCGGCGGGGGCGTCTCGGGCGCTGCGGAGCTGCTGCCCCGCGGCTCTGCGGGAAACAGCGCCGGAGGCGCAGGAATATTCAGTTGTTTCTGGATTATGGTGCTGAAGGACTTTCCAAGCAAGCATTAGCGAGACTGACGCCGAGAGCTGCCGGCGCTGTTCAGTATTTTCTTAAAATACTGGGTTCGTGCCTGACGGCGGGGCAGGAGCGTTGCAGCGCAGGGATGCTCTGCGTCTTTGGGGCGGCCGACGATGGAAACGCAGAGAGCTGGGCACCTTACGGGGTTCATGCCGGTCTGAAAATGTGTTTGAGCTTGTAGCTCTCTTGCTCTGCTTTGTGTGGAATATGCTTGAGCTTTCGCTGCAGCCAGGACTCCGCGATTAACGATGCTGCAACTGTGAGTCTCCAGAGCTAGGTGGGATTTAGTGCCTGGCTTGAGGCGGCAGCGAAGGCAGGTTTGGGTAGCGGCTCTTCAGCTTAAGCTGCTGTGCCGCTGGTGTGCTCTCCTGTATGCCGCTTTTATTACTGCTTACAAAATACCAGATGTCCGTGCTGTTTTAAGCGTCGTCCGTTGAGGAAAATAAACCACTTGAGAGGGAGTCAGCAAAAATATCCCGTAGGTTTCTGGTTTTAAAATGGTTTGACTTGCTTGATTTCCATGTAATTTATCTACAAGAGCCAATTTATGCGAGAGTATCCAGTTACAGAACTGCCAAGGCTATGAGAGAACGCAGCAGCCAGCAGAGCCTTGGTGGACACGTCCTGTATGTAGGGTTATTCAGACATCCAGGAATGCTGCACAGGGCTAAGTACAGCCGATTCAGAAATGATTCGATAACATCCCTAGATGAAGGTACGCAAAATACGTCTTTAAACATCAAAGGTTCTTCCTCCTCTTCCCATTCTTCAACGCCTAATTTACTGACGGAAGATGTCTCCTTGGGGCCCCAGGACACCTGCACCACCCTGTGCACGCTGATCCCCCGGATGGCTAACATTAAACTTGCCAACCCGTCAAATCTGCCGGGCCTGAAAAGCTTCTGTCTGGGAATGAAGGAGGTGCCGCGAATTAAGCTCACGGAGTGTGTTACCATCCCGAGCAGCCCAACCTCGCCTGAAATCAGCTGCCTCTCGGCCTCTTATCCACAGCCCGACCTGGACAAGCTGGCCCTAACCCCAAAGCCGGCGGGTGACTGCGCTGTGCGGGGAGCTGAGGAGGCCGCCTCTGCGGGCAGGCAGGACGGGAGCCTCGCGCAGAGCGGTGAAAGCGTGGGGGAGCTGGGAACGACCTATGGCGTGCGGGTGAGTACTTCTCACAGGGTTTCTGTTCTCTGACAAAGCAAACTGCTCAGGTGGCTGCAGGGTGACCTCTGTGGTCCCACTCCTGGACTCAATGCCCCAAACCACTGGCTTCTCCCGTCTCTTTCCTGTCTCCTGCCCTAGGTAGGGCTGTGGTGTTGAACTGAGGGAGTTAAAAGGACCACAGCCGCTCCCAGAGGTAACACAACATCCATTTCCAAAAGACTATTTTTAGACTCTCTGAGAAGTGCAGCTGAGCTGCAATTTCAAACAGGGCTTGCTCTGGCCTGAAATGCATGTTGGAGGGAGAAGGAGGCCCACGAAAAGGGCTTCCCATCCCTCGCAGAGCAGCTCCCAGGCATTAGGTGCATGTTGGCCCACACTGCTTATGTATTTGTCATGGAGGGTGTGGGAGAGGTGCTGGGACCGCTGCTGCTGCCCAGAGCACCTCTCCCCCGTGCCTCCTGCCCTGGGAGGTGAGCGGACAGGACGCAAAAGCCGCCCTCCTTCTTTGATGCTCTAGGGCTGTGTCTGATTTTCTTGGTGATGATGATGTACAGAAAACCCTGCCTGTTTCTTCAGAAGATGCCCTGAAATAGCCTTCCTGGGTATTTTTCATGTTGCGGACTGGGGTTGGTGGGTATCGTCTTTTAATTAGCTGTCAGTGGCCAGGAGGAGACTATGCCTTCTGGGCTCGGTGCTTTAGCTCCCTCCACCCCTGCCACACCTGGGAGCTTTCTAATTTTCTTTTCCTTCCTGGACTTTATATTTCTGTGGCCAGACCTTGCCGTTTGCTAGCTGTTGCTTCCTCTCTACGCTCTGAACCTCTGACCCCGCACATTTTAGTGCTTACGCTTCATCTGTCAAAAGCACTCTTGGGCAAAAACTGCCTGCTGCTTGCATGGAGGGAGCCAGTGCAGACCACGGGGAAATGGCAGAGGAATCGGTCTAAATCTGCTTCAGAAATACTCATGTAATGGCTGGGCTGGCCAAGGGCTCCTGTAGCTCTCACAGTCCTCGTGCCTGTCCCTGACATGCAAGGGGGGCCACAGAAACAAGCCGTACAAGAGGTTATTAACCAGCATCTATTCCTCCCGGTGGGCTGCAGGTGGGGTGCTAAGAGAGTGTGTGTGTAAGCTCTCAGTTTGGTGTGCGGGAAGTATCAAAATGTGCCAGAAGGAGTGAAAAAGCTGTAAGCCATGCAAAATTTATGTCTCCTGTGTGATGTTTCGCAAGCAGGGAGGCCTAAAGAAAGGTGCAAGGCCAAGAAAAATCGATTAGTCCCTTTCTAAATGCAGGAGGAGGGCAGGCAAGTCAGAGGGCAGAAGAGCAACATGGAGGGATAGCTGTGTTCACATTTCCCCAGGCAGGAATGAGGTGCCTGCCTGGCGTCCAGCAGCGGGAGCACAGCTGGTGATGAAGGTGATGGTGTCCCAGCATGGCACCAGCTGCTGTGAGCAGAGCCGCAGGAGGCCCTGGGACATTCACCTGGGGTGCAGCAGGTGGAGGGAGGGGATACGCTCTTTCATCGTGCTGCTATCTGTCCTTTTATGTTTACTTTTCTTTAAATTCTAGTACTATTGTGAGCAGTTGAGGTTTTGACACCAGGAAGCTGCTAAAATAGATGAATGAGCATGGAGGGCGTGACTTACAGTGACAGTGCAAGGGCCACTGCAGCTCCAGGTGCTACGCTTTCGGCCAGGCCACAGAAAGGCCTGCGCTGGCAGATGGCGTCGTGATGCCCAGCGCGCGCTGTGCAGGATCTGCCTCGTGTGCTGCGGTTCGAGCAGTGCCCAACGCGGTGGAGCTTGTGATTAAGGCTTTGGGGTACCTATAGAGATTCAAATACTGAAACGCTAACACCAGAGGTACACTTAAAGACCTCAGTTTCTGACATGGGGCGGAGATGAAGAAGTGCAGGGGGAATTTCCCAGGTTTCTATTGTGGCCCAGGACCGAGAGCAGAGGCACCAAGGTGTCACCTGCCAGGGACCACATGAGCAAGAAAGGCAGAAGAAAGAGCAAAAAAAGAGAAGGACTTGATGGGGAGGTCATGTGAAGTGGGGAAGGGCTCGTCCCCTCCTGCTTCTCCCCAGGTTGTATTTCCAGTGTGGTTTTATGCTGGTCTCTCTGGAAGTCACCCTATTTCATGGGGAATGTCGCCGAAGGGGGTCACTGGCAGGAGCCTCCCAACACAACAGGGAAACGTTGTTTCCCTGCATCTTTCCTGCATCTTCCCACTGCTGTTGCTCCTGTGGCTGTGGGGCTGCAGGGCCCAGCCCCAGGAAAGCTGCAAGAGCATTGCTGACGTGTCCTGGCCAAACTCTTGGCGTTTTTTTCAACCAGCCCCCTTAATAACAAGCAGGTCAGTAAATAAGTAGCCTGGGGATTCTGAGGCTTCTGCAGCAGAGTACAGGCAGGGTGCTCATTTCCCCAGGGACTCCGAAGCTTCTCGGGGAGCTGGCGATTGACCCTCAGACGGGCTGGGAAGCAGCCAGGGGCGCAGGGCTGCAGTGTGGCAGGAGCGTGGTGCGGAGGGATGGTATCGCCCAGAGGCAAAGCAGGGCCAAGAGGCCGAGGGGACGGGTAGCCATGGGAGCTGCTCTGAATCCTTACCCCAATCCTTACCCAATCCTCCCAATCTTTACCCCCTCGCCTTGGCCCTCACCCTCCCTCCTGTGGAGTTTGGAGACACCCGCTCTTCCCACGCAGCTTCTCGCACCCTGTTAGGGTATGGGATCATTGGGATCTCCCCGAGAGACCATTTTAGGAGGAAGGTCAGGTCTACGTTACGGGGACTGCTGCTGCCAGACATCTGTGGCCTTAAATGCTTAATTGGAGCCTGAAGAGGATTTGGCACTTATGTGGAGAGGATCTACAGTTATTTTTGAAAGGCAAAAATATGGTGAAGTAATTAAATGCCTTAGGGCAGAAGCTGTCCCCTACAGACTGGAGTGAGGCAGAAATTGTCCTTCTGGGGTTGGTTTAAGAAGAGGCAATGCCAGGCTTCTTGGGTCTCCCTGGGAGGCAGCTGCAGCCATGTGTGACTGGTGGTGACAGGGCACCTGTGTCACGGCTGTGTGTCACCTGGGCTCTGGTGAGGAAGCCGAGACCCATAACAGCACCTGTTCCCCCCGAGATGCTTGTGCAAATAACAAAGAGCCCAAATATTAATATTGAAATAGCAGCCTGGACAGCTCTGATTCCCACAGTGTTATTTTTCAAAACATACTGTGTACGCAGTTTGCTGCAGGGTTTACAGGGTGGATATTTACCTTGTCCTTGTTCACATTCTGTTACATGCCTTCCCACAACGCCACCCATCTGGAGCTGAGGTTGTCTCTGAATGGTGCCCATAGTGGCCACGGCACTCGTGTATCCCGCCGGTGTTCGTTATGGCTGTGACGAGCCTGAGGAATATTCCAAGAGGCATTTGCTGTCCTTGCTCTTGCTCATTGGGGAGTGCCAGGGACGTGGCCGCTCCTGAGCAGGAGCATAAAAGCTGGCTCTCAGGATTATCCTGCACCAGTTGCCCCTCTGAGACCAGTGAGAATCAGCTGGATGGTGTTACTGGACCTAACACGGAGTAAGGCTCTGTGGCTGAGCTTAAATCAATAATGCACAAGTCTTTGAGAGATGATGTTCGGATTGGTTTAAATTTGGGCTATGTAACTAAAATACAGAAAGGAAATGCTATTGCCAGATATTTTAAAGTATAATGGTATTATAATGAAATAATACGGTACAGGTTGTTTACAGCATCCCTTGTCTTAACAGAGTTTTAGCAATATACAGGTTGATCGTCTGCTAGGTATGGATGTATACCATCACATATGTATATACATATAAACATATATGTATATAAAATCAGTTGCTTGTCTCTAGAGTAAAAGGAACCTGACTACTTCTAACGTAGGCGTTCAGAATGATATGAAGTATGCCCTGAAAGAGTGCACGTGGGCAGCCGTCCCCTGCGCAGTCCTTCTGTTGTCCATGGAGGGTGCGACAGGTCAGCCTGCAGCAGCTGCTCCCTGCCTCTGTGTGGGGAGGGGGGGTTCGGGGCTGCCCTTTCCTGGTCCCAGGATGCTGCCGGTGCCTCTCCTACGCTCAGGGCCGGGAAATAATTGTGGTATTTCAGCTGCAGCCACATCCCTGGCACACGGCACCCAGAGAGCTGCTCTGCATCTTGCATCTCGCCCGTCTTAAATAAATAACTACAGGCGTACGAACAGCTGGGGCTCTCGCAGGAAGGAGATGGGCTCTGGTGATTCACGGCTTCAGAGCCGCAGCTGTGAATCATGAGCCGGGGGCTCGGGGCTGTAGGGTGCTGGGGCGGCGCTTGCTCCAGCGGGCTGGGGGGGACGGGGCGTGTGGCAGCCCCGCAGCACCCACCGCCCTGCGTGCCTCGTCCCACCGGCTGCAACTCTTGCTTTGTCGCAGCCGGGAGCACGGGATGGGACAGTTTTGAACCAATTCTGTTGGAGCCCTGGCCTGAGGACAGTGCTGCGGAAAGTGGTTTTTCCGCACAAAACTAAAAAGAAAAGGAAGAGATGTGTGTGTGTGTCTGTATATTTACAAACTTTTCCCTGTTTTTTTTTCTCAAGACGTGTTTAACAATGGAACACCTGTGAATGAAAAGGTCAGGCTTTTCCGGGAAAATTTCCGTTTATCAAAAGGCATTCTTCATCACAAAAAGCCACAGCTCGCGGCCCCTTAGGGAAGAGGCCGTGCTGCACGGGCAGGAGGTGCGGGACAGACCAAGGGCCGGCCTGTCTGGCTGCACTGCTGCTGCTAGAGGGAGGAAGATGAGAGCAGGGCAAGCACATGAATAGAGTTAGGCTGGCACTGACAAACCACTAGTGGGTTTTTTTAATGTGCTTGATGGTCTTTGATGGGCTTTTTTCTTCCTTGAAGGTGTTCAGTCTGTTTTTCAGCCCGTTCTGCCCTGGTTTTGTGCTCTGAGGAATGAGTCAGGTTGAATCTCCTGCAGGGTGCAAACCCAGGCCAAAGCTCTTCATTAGCAGCCTGACTGGTGGCTGCTAACAGCGTTACATAGCACTGACCCCAGCCCGGTAAAATGCTGCTGTGCGTTGCAGGATGAGCAGCCGAGCCGAGTGGCCGGTCGGCAGCGTGGTGCAACCTGTGAGCTGACAGGAACGCTGTGCCACTGCCAGGGTAGCCGCAGTGGTCTCGGCTTTCCAGCGGACACAGTGGCTTTTCAACGCCAAAGCCGCCACAGGCAGCATCTAAGGAAGGGCTGAGAAAATTTCCCCACCAAAACTACAGTGATCTGTGCCTTGCTCCTTCCCCGCATCCCTGGCTGGCTCCCAGCGTTGTCCGTGGAGGGAGGCCAGCGCTTCACCTTCCTGCCAGGGCAAGAGCTGGGGGATCTCAGTCACATCAGGTGTTGCAACACGTGAGACCGTGTCCCGGAGCCCGGCAGCCAGCCACAGGTAGGACAGCACCATGGCTGTTACAGGCAAAAGTCATTTCTCCTTGCTGTAAAAGGCAGAGGCCTGTCACCTTCTAACTCCAGTGCCATCGTCCTGCCATGTGCTGGTGGCTGCTGCTCTCTTCTGCCCCGTCTTCCTTCCCACCGGATCCATCGCAAGGTGAAGGTGAGTTATTCAAGCAAATCAAAGGGATACTCTCCCACTGCTCTGCAGCCACGTCCCCTGCATGGCAGAGAGCCGTGCCCCCCCCCGCCCCGGCGGGGCAGCACCCACCCCAGGCAGCCCTTGCCCGCGAGAAAAGAGTGTTGTGGGAAGCTCGGAAGTGGTTTTCCCTCATTTGAAAAGCGCCTTGTTAAAGCCGTGCTGGGAAATGAAATCCTTGCATGGGAGTCAGATCCCTGCCATGCTCATGTGCACACACAGCACTGCTGCTTGTGCCCGGTTTCTGCCCAGGGGTCTGTGTTATGTTTTTAGGGAATTTGAATGTAGTCTCACATATGTTTGGACAGAGGCTGTTTAGCAGCAGCATGCTACCTGACTGCCTCTGCGAGGAAAACATGTCGCTTGGATTTTTTGTTAGTTGGCTGTGGGGTCTGTAGGAGCTGCTCTTGACATTATGCATGAATTAATGCCTGTTAACTAATAGGTAAAATTGCAAGGCTGCAGCTGTATTGTTTAATTAGGAGCTCCGTGTGCTGCTTCCTGTGCCATTCCTGCGGGTGAATCACTGGCTGTCATTCAAGCTGGAGCTGGAGCCACTAGCTGCGTTATGGCAGGGAATGAAATGAGACGTGGGTCTGGATTAGGGGGTGCCTGAAAAGCTTATTCACACAGGCCCTGCCTAGTGCCTTCACATCTCCTCCCACACAGTCCCTCATCCTGTTTGCAGTCACTCTCCATCATCTCTTGTACATAGATGTGAAAAGATGTGTGCATCTTCAGTAACCGCCCTCCTCTCCCCTCCCCGCTCCCCCCGCCATCCTGGTGGCGTGGAGAAACAGCAGCCAGCCATGGATTACCCTCCGGATTCAAACACTAAGAGACAAAGCAGCCCCCAGTGCTGATGCTCTCCCCAGCGCTTTGCAGGGAGACAGGGGACAGCTTTGTGCACGTCGCCTTTAGAGGAGCCGTTCCCTTTCCGGCAGGGGCCAGCAAGTCTCCTTTCTCTCCTGAGAGCTGTTGCTCGTCCTGGCAAGAGCTCTCCATCCTGCTGCTGACAGATCAGCAGGTTCAGCATCTGCTTTCCTTGGTGATGTCAAGTCTTTAGCACTCACATTTTTTCAGTCTTGGCATTTTATTTTTCTATAGGTAGCTGAATTCTGCAGTTATATCTATGCTTGTTGCCCTGGGCTGGTTACAGCACCCTTGTGCCTGTGTCCAGCTTCCCCTAGCAGCTCAGTGAAGGCGAGCCGTGCTCCTCTTTGTGGGGCTTTGGGAGATGAACCTCTTTCCTCGGACACCACCTTTGAACCCTCGGTATTGCTATCACCGTGTTACAAAAGCACCTGGCAGATAGCTTGGGCTGGGGCAAGGCACTGCTGTGACTCCTTCTCCCTGGGCACTGCAGGAGGGCACCTGTGGCTGCTGCCCTGCTGATGCTTTAGCTTGACCCTCCCTGCAGCAGGAAAGTGTGAGCTGGCCTCGACCCTGCATCCCTGGATGAGCTCACTAGCTTTTTGTGGGAGCTGCTGTTTGGGATATATGGGATGGGGAGTAGGGGCACCACCTAAACTGGAGTCTGGGTGCAGAAGTCTTGAGACAGGCGTTGCCCTTGTCTCCTGTGTTCCCCTTCCTATCGTACACCGGTCATACTGCTTGTCGGACTCAGCTATGGAGGGGTTAATGTTTTCCTTGTTTATTTGTTAATTATTCTTTCTTCCTCGGAGAGTGTCTTTTGTTTTCTTGAATAGGCTTCTGGTATCCCATTGTCCTTTTATGTGCTCCATGGGCTTCTCCCAGCTCTGTGACCCCGGCTTCCTCTGCCCCAGCCCCGAGGCATCCCCCTGCCCAGGGCTCTGCTGGTTCTCTGTAGCCTCCTACTGAGATGTGAAGGTTCAGCCATTACTAACTGTGCTGGTTTAGATAACCAATGGCAGCTAAAATAAATGAGAGATGCAGTGAGGTGCCATGTTAATGCACTTTCCTACTCAGGCTTTTAAAGGGGAAAAAAAAAAAAAAGGTCTTTTGTGAATCATTGATAAGTTCAGCTTCACTCAGGGTCACTTATGCAAAAACCTAATATTGATTTTTCATCTTTGCTTAGAGTAGCTTCCCACGCATCTGTTCAGGATGCAGTGGGGACTCACTTATCAGCATGTGACTCACCTACTCCTAAATCTTTCTGTTTTCAAGGATAGAGGAGCAGCCAAACAGCTCACAGGATGCTTGACCTTATAGGATCAGAGGTCACCAAGCTGAGGCTCTAGATGTATTTTCCATGTTTGCTTTGTTCCCGTTAAGCAGGAATATCTTTAACAAGTAAGATAGCTCTCAGAGTCCTTTACAAAGTCATTAAATGTTGATTAGGGAAGCAGTTCTGCTAACCCTTCAGATTCTTATTGATGTCCTTCCAGGTCTCTGACCTAATTCTGGAGTTCTCCCAAGGGTTACATTGCTATCTGGAAAGAAACCAAATAGGGATAATACAATTGTTGTGGAATTCCTGCTTGACTGCGCACATAACGTTCTCTTTTTAACACACGCATTCATTTCTGAAAGTCTCCAAAGCTGAAACAGATACCTAAATCCAACCCCCTCTGAATGGACCAGCAGAAATATCATTTCATAGGCAAAGTGAGGCAGAGGAGGTAAATACAGTACCTTTCTCTGGACAGAGAGTGCTTCCTCTGTCCATTCAGAACAAGAGGACAGAGTATGTGTGTCCCTGCCTGAGATTTCCAGGTTATCTGCTGTATCCCAGAGGCTTTGACTTTCTGCAGCAGACGTCTGCGCTGGCAGGCTGTCTCTGCAGCCCACGGGCACTGTGTGAGCACTGCAGGATGCTCCCAAAAGCCCTTTTTCCTCCAGGAGAAGTCGTTGTGGAAGAAGGGATGCAAACTGAGAGACCCAGACCTATGGCAGCCATGTGAAATGGAGATGTTGGAGCGCTTCAACAGCAGAGAGATGGGTATCAACAGAAATGCTGAAGGAATTAGTAAGATATGTTTTGAAAGAGGTAAACTCAGTAGATAGACTTAGCCAAGCCCACTTCGTTGAGACGAAAATGTTCCATAGGTTTGTGCATAACATCAAAGGAGTTTATGGGCTGACATGCCATCACGTTCTTGATGTTTCTGAAAATTAGTCCTATGCAAATTCCAAACGAGTATAGAAAAAGCCCCCAGCTCTGCCCCATACAACGGAAGTGCGGGAGTCAGCCTCTGATTTAAAGCAGGTCACTTTGTAGTGCAGGCCCTTTAGAGTTGTTGCTATGAGCTGGAACTGCAACGCTACCTCCTTCATCTTCTGCAGAGGTTATTTGTCATCAGACGTGCAGCAGCATGGAGGCAGTGGTTTTCCTCATGCCTAGTAATGCCTCCCACTGCTCTGAAGGGACATTCAGCTCTTCTGCACGGGGGCTCTGAGTGCATTGGTCCCGTGGGGCTTCCAGAGCCCCTCTGCTCCTGGGGAATTTCCCTCCAACATTCATATATTCCTCCCAGCTCAGTGCCACAGGCTAATCAGTGAGACTAAGCAGAACTGGAAAAAAGGAATGTTTGGATTTTGTATCCCCAGAGTGCTTTACCTTTTTTTGTGCTATGTTGCTGAAGGCACTGGTATCTTTATTGCTCTTCTCTACACTTTTCAGTAAAACAAGATCTATTTAGGAAGCAGCTTTAAGATGGCTGATTTGATTTTCCATTTAGGCTGTGGTTCTGCATATACTTAGTGGACTTAAATCACATTTGCTTCCTTCTGTGATCCTCCTCTTACCTGTGTGCTAGGTATTAACAAAGTCCTCCTTTCTCTTCGTTTTCCCTAGTACATGGGCTGTATTGAAGTGCTGCAGTCAATGAGGTCCCTGGACTTTGGCACGCGAACGCAAGTCACCAGGTAGGTGGTATCAAACTGAAATTCAGCCCAAGAATGAAAATCCCTAGTGCTAATTTCTAGTATAAAGCCAAGGGTGCGTGCCAAGCTCTGAAACAATTTTGAATAGGAGTTTGTGTGTTTTGTTTTGTTTTTTTCCCAAGCGATGATTTGAATTATTTGATCATCACAATAGGCTGTTCGCATTGGAAAACGGCTTGTTTCAGCCACAGACCTACTTTCTCTCCCAGTTCTTGTTCTGGATGCAGAGAGCCTCCCTCTGCAGTCACAGCACAGTACAGACAACCCCAGCGAGCTGGGTACCGGCAGCAGCCAGGCCATGCACACTGGGCTCAGCGCTGCCTGCACAGCTCACCCGAGACACAGGGTAAATCTGCTGGTGCTGCCGTGGTTGTGGGTGGCCGAGGTGGCGAGCTGGGATGCTCGCAGGCCTCTGCCACGCTGCTTCACACCCGACACAGAAAGTGCCATGGGTCCCTCAATCTAGCAAGGTCATCTAATGAATTTTTATCAGATGCGTGACATTGCTTGACCCCATCTGCACCAAGGCCAGGCTCAGCTGGAAGCAGAGTCACAAGGAAAACATGTTGAAATACAGCCATTTCCAACTGTACTGCAGGCCTAAGTTTCCAGGCTGCAAACCAGAAAAAGATGAATATTTTGCTCTCAGATACAACTGAGTGTGGTTTAAATGTGGAATATTTTGTGGTCTTTTGAGAAGTTTGCAACTTCTGTTGCAGATTGCTGCCAGTTGCTGGGTGTAGATTATTAATGTATGCACCTGTGGGGTTGGTGGAATGCCCTGTCAGGATCAGAAAAGCCCAGTTTTCTTTTTACGTTTATTCTTGTAAGTCTGTCAGTGCAGGAGTGTTTGAGTTTTCAAAATAAGCACCCTCTTGCCAGCTCAGAGCGCTGCGTGCTGCTGGGATGTACTCACGGTCCAGCAACCAGGACTAGCGCGCTGCCGGGCAGCCCCAGCAGCCACCCGGCATCCTGGCACCTCCAGAGGCTTTTTGGAGGGGTGGGTGTGTGCAGAGTATTTTGGCCCGGCCTCAGACCTGTTCCCTCCTCCCCTCAGCTATTTTTCTGGCATGGTTCATGCTGAGGATGCCAGGAGTGTGGTTGAGGCTTCCTGTGCCTGCCCAACTCTTCCTTCCTGCTGGTGGATGATTTACAGATGCTCCTTTGCTTCCTCAAGTGTTTGTATCAAAGAAATCCTGGAGAAAGGAAAGGAACATGAAGAGATAAGTGTTACTTTTCTACCTGTTGGCTCCCAGACTTATCAGCTAAAAGGAAGAAACTGAAAAACTCAAGTCCTTAAATGCCTATATACCACACTCGAAAGCTGCCCGATTTGTTTTGTATTCAAAATCAGCGGTTGTTGACATTTACAATCAGCATAAGCACACACTCACCCAGTTCCTGCATGTGCGTATGGAGAAGTGCCTGGGATACAAATATACTTCCCTCAGCCTAGTCGTTTACCAATCAAAAAGAGCCATGGAGTACACTTAGCCCAAAGCAATCAGCCCGGCTCATTCAGACGAAGCCGCTGCATTCTTCAACAGCCTTGGCCAAAGAGCGAGGTTATCTCCCATTTGCAAGATGCAGAATACATATGCTGCTACACCTACAAAACAGAGCTTTGGATGGTTTGTCTGGAAAATAATGAATATGAATTACTGTGTGACAAGAGCTTGCCAACTTAAATTTGGCCCAAATAGTAAGGTTTTGTTAACCAGAGCTATGTGAAAACTTAACAATGGAAATTTTTCCATCACCTAAAAAAATGCCACTGCTGACCTTAACGGGCTCTTTTGTGCATGAGAAATTCAAAACTTAAACTGTTTGCAAACCGAATGCTGAAGTGCTGAGCTCATGCATGCAAACTTTAAAGTTTGATTGATTACAAGCTGACTGGAGTGAAGATAACATTGATTATTCCCCTATTGTTCTCCTGGGGGAGTAAGTTTATAGACGGCATGCACAATGTACCAACCAAGGAGTTATTGGAAATGTTCCCATTTTAATCATCTCTGTTGTTTGTACTGGGGGTAAAAAATATTTTTACTCTGATGGCATTTCACTAAACAAAGAGGCATCTTCTGTTTTAAAGTGATGTAGAAAGGGTCTCTAATTATGTCTGCTCCCTGCCTTGCTTTATGTGTATTTGCATTCTTAGGCTCCTGATCAGTAAAATTAAAGCTATTATTTACCTACCTCACATGAATGTTGGAAAGATCAACAAACTTATGTTTGCCAAAGTGCCGTGAAGAGTCGAAAGAGATGAGCATGGAGGATTAATTTTCTAGTTTCTTGCTGGACTTGCATTTTCACTCGCTTACCAGGCACAGGGTTGGGGAAGGCAGAAGGTGGCCTCTCCAGCGCTATGAATGACCACGGGGTGCAGAGATGTCGTATGGACATCAGGCCAAATGACCACAGCGTAGCAAGGGAAGGGCCAGGCGCTGAGGTGCTCTTTGCCCTCGGTGGCTCTGCGGTGAGGAGATTGGCAGAGGAGATTTTGCCACAGCATTTTGCTCTTCCAGCTCTTAGGACATTCCTCCCATTCTGCAGAAATCTGTGATCCCAAGCTCCGTGTAGATGACAAGAGTAACACCAAGAAATAACAATAAGGGTAACAGGTTCCTCTCCTTGAGAGGCTTTGTATTTTTTTGAACAGTCACCCATAAACGTGCTGTGCTGTGCTTGCTGTTTTCCGTACAAGATGTGTTTGGGCTGTCGCCTTGTGCTGTGGCAGGTCCCGCCTTTGCTGGACCCTGATGTGCACTTCCCTTGTCCAGCCCTTCGGCTCTTTTCCTCTTACACATCTCCCACTTCTGTTAAATCAAGCTTATTATTAGTCATTGTATTTGGGCATTTATGGGAAAAGGGATTCCATATCTCAGATCGGGGCATTCACTTGCAAACTTGAAAATGGTCAGGCAGCGAAGGGCAAAGGGTGCCTGAAACGTGCTGCTGGGGAGGGCTGGTGGAAGAAGGCTGACTTTGTTTGGAAGATTAATTTCAACTTTGTTGAGCTACACAATCCCTTTCTGTTAGATAGTGTAGGCAGAGCCTTAGATGCTTAAAAGCAAATCTTCAACAGCATGCTTACTTGCTTACATCAGCCCATCTCTCATGTTTTTTGCTCTCATTTGGGGGAACAATAAACAAAGCGGCTCACTGTTACTGCTAGCATGGCGCTCTCCCACTTCTGCACGCTTGGGGAGGAGTGGGGAGGAGTGTCTGCTGCAGGTTTCGCCCCAGAGGTGCAGACCCAGAGGAAACCTGCGGACTGTACAGCTGATCTGATCTGAAGGCTTAGGGATGCCAAAAACGGGGCTGTCCTTGTCACTCCCTCCTGCCCCAGCGCTTGCTGAGCCCTTGCCAAGTGGCCGTAGCCTGGCTGGGTGGCTGGCTGCTAACCCAGCGAGCAGAGGGAGCAGTGCCCTGCGGGGCTGGGGGGCTGCCCCAGATTTTTGGGGGAGAAAGCAAAAATTCGCTGTGCCACTGGCTTCCGCAGCACTCAGCGGCATGGGGGCTGTGGCACTGTCCCGGTTCAGTGCATCTCGGCCCAGGAGGTGGGGAGCTGCCTACAGCTGTGTGTTCAGGAGCCTCAGCGTCCCAGTCAAAGAGGGATGGTCCTGCTTCCCCACCTCCTGGAGCCCACATCGGTGCCCCCAGGGAACTGTGCCAGCCTTGATCCTCCCTGAACTGCTGCCCAGCAGAATAACCCCTGGGAAACTCTGCCTGCAATGGATGGGCATCTGCTGGGGCCAGGAGCAGGACCTCTGCCTCTGCGGTAGGTCTGCTGCTGGTGACAGCCCAGGGGACCAAAGTGCTTCAGAGTAATATTTTTCAGGATGGTGAAAAGAGCCGACCCAAATCTCTTCCATTCACTACGGAAAGTGAAAACTGTGTCAATGAAACAATGACCAGTTTTTGTAATCATGTGGGCACTGCAGGACTGACAGACAGCGACTCGACTTCAAATGGCAGAAGATTCCTGAGGAGTTGAGGAGCGAGATTTTCTTTGGCTTAAACTACAAGAACAACTTTAATTCCTCACAGCTCTCCCAATTTCATTCTGTGGCTCCCAGGGTTGAGAAGAGCTGCTGCAGAGTATGCAAGTGGAGTTATCTCATTCAGGGTGATTTAAAAGAAAAACAAAAAAACACCAAAGTGTTTTGCTTTGGGATGAATGACAAGGAGGAGAGAAAGAAAAAGCAGCAACATGACTCGAATAACAAGGCCACATTTTCTGCTACTGCCTCAGATTTGGAAGATATCAAGAAGACAAGCAAATGCCAGAACTCATAAGGTTGCACATTCATGCAGGAACAAGGCAATTAACTACGCAAGCTATGCACGGGTATATGCCATCCAGCAGACCTAAAAGCAGAGACTTGCCCAAGCAACTGTTTGAAAATGAACATTTAAGAATGAATTAATAGCAGATTTCCAGTAAGAAAGCACAGATACAGTAAATCTGATTTCAGTTTATCGTGGATGTATCCAGAGTTTCTTTTCTTCCTAATACACGGTGCAGTTTCTAGTTCAGGTCCGCCTGCCCTGTGGAAATGACCTAGGGTTAGAAGTGTTCAGTTGTAGCAGCAAGGTGTTACAAACTGCTGCTTTTCACACCTTTAAAATAGTATTTGAGAAGGTTTGTTAGGTCACCTGGAAAACCACCCAGAGCTATGCAGCAAGAAACATCTGTGAGAAGATGATTTCCTCTACCAAAGAGAGGTAATAGAAACTATTAAGTAGAAATGATTTGCCTACTTTTTGGTTCCCGTTTGCTGGACAAGTGCTTCGGAGTGTGGTGAAGTGGGCAGTCACCACACTGGCTTGTACAAGAACAGGGTCTGTTGCTGGCAACTTTGCCTACAACTCCATATTCCACATGGGCTGCCTGAAGCGTGTGAGAAGTCATTTGTCACCAAAATAGATGATTTCCTGTTTTTCCAATTTGTTCTGTATCTGGTTTTGTTTCTAGGTAGAGCTAGACTTGAAGGCTCCAAGTAGCCTTAATGTCTTGGCTCTGATTTTAATTTCCTTTAATATTGAATGAGAAGATGAGCTCTCATTTTCCAAGCTGATTATTGGAATCTGCAAGATCATCCTGTAGGATGCCTTTCCCTTTTTTTTTTTTTTTTTTTTTTTAAGTTTTGGCCTTTCTACTGGTAACAGCTAAATAGAACAGGAGCTAAACAAGAAAGATATCAGGAATTCATTTCAAAAGCATGTTTTCAGCTGCGTAGGGAGAAGTGCTTTGCTTTAAAAGGCTAAAAAAAGGCAATATTTAAAAGGCTGTGTTTCTTACCCATCTTGTGTAGCCCACAATGAGGCTCCTCTTCTTCCCTGCTGTTTTCACTTGGAACATATTAATTACATTTTTATTATTTTGCCATGGATGAGGTCGTCATTCATTTGACAGTCTCCAGACTGAATTTCTCAGGATGTTCTCCGACGTGAAGGCTCGATGTAGCATCACTGATCTTCAGTGCTTTAAGCACGTAGCCCACCAGCGTAGCAATGTCCATGGGGCACTGAGCAGGGAGCAGTGGCGATGCTGCGGTTCACCAGCACTGTGCTGGCTTTACTTGCGGTCTGATCTGCTCCCCAGGCATGACCCCCCTGGGTCCTGGGGGGACTACACTCCTCGCTGGGGCACCTCTGCTTCATGGGATGTATCTGGCCAGAGCTTCTTGCCATTGTTTGGTCTCCTGATATTTTTTAGCCCTTCTGAACCAAAACTTTCTCAGGAAATGAAGGCCAGCGGTGTGTTCCTCCCACACACATGCCGGGATCTGAAAACAGACAAACTTTCCTAACTAGCTCGTTTCGTAATTATCTCTTTGGATAATAATCCAGTAACATAAACAAACAAACGAATTCCCTTCCCCTTAAGAACAAAACAAAATCCCATCCCTTGAAAGCCCAAGTCTGAATTCAGCCCTGAGAGAAAGGCTGAGGCTACAGCCTCAAAATGAAATCACCTGGTGTGGGAACCGAAGCCTGAAAGGGTGATGGGGGGCCGGCGGCACAGCTCGCCCCGCAGCCCCGTGGCAAAGGGCCAGGGCAGCTGGAGAGGTCGGGAGCTGCGGCGCGGACCGGGCTGTCCAGGCAAGGTTAAGGAAGCTTGCTAAGCACATCCCAGCCCAGTAAGTCACTATTTTTCCCGTTGACTTCAAAACAGTAAGTATCAGTCAGGGAAAGCCTGTGACTGCCAGCAAAAGTTTTTTTTCCAGCTGCTGTGCTAACCTCAGTCAGGGCAGTTGAGTGCTCCACTGTATGTCCAAACCAGTCACCTGCCTGAGCATATATCGGAATTTTCTTTGTTCAAGTGTGGAAAATAGGTGCAGCGCATCACTATGTTATATTAGGTGTGTGATGTAGCTGTCTTTGGTATAGACCAATAAACACTGTGAGAGCTTTATGCCTTGCCCTTCTGCTTCCCTAACTGAGAGGTGCCTGTAGAGAATGGTGGGTGGCTGGAAAGGACGTCTAGCTTGGGAAATACCCGCCGGAGATGGAAAGATACAACCTGAGTCCTCAGATTTGAAAAAGAACTGGAGAAGCTGACAACACCTCCCCCCTCCCCACCCGTTTTTTTTTTTAAAAAAAAAAAAAAAAAAAAAGAGAAACCCCAAACACCAGGAAGGCAATCACGGCACCCTGCTGCTCTAAATAAGAAGGATTAAGGGAGGAAGGGGAGCCTCCCTGCCAGCAAAAGACCTATCAACTGTACTGAGAAAAAGGATTTGAAGGCATTAGGTTGAGTTCCTTGTGTTTAGTTGATGTTTTTTTTTAAAAACAAATTTTCATTAGGTGAAACTGATGTGTTTTATGGAGAAAAAGAATCAACACAAACCAGGCTGCTGAGTCATTGTGTTTTGTTAAATAGGTGTTTTTTTTTTAACAGGGGGAGGAAAGAAGAAAGAAAAACAACTGTGAAAAACCTTCTGGAAGATTTAAGTGTTTTTAAGTGGGATGATAACAATAAATTGCAGAGTTGCTGGCCCTGTTACAGATGATGCATGTGAAATGATCCAACAGTTTGTGCTGTATTTTTCTATTTGCAGGGAAGCAATAAGCCGACTGTGTGAAGCTGTATCAGGTACAAATGGAGCTATAAAAAAGCGGAAGGTAAATACTGTTTTAGGTGAATGATTAATTTTCTATATCTGCTTTTCATAAGCTGGATACATGATTCCCTAACAGGCTTCAGTCCATGCTGGAGTTAGCGCACATTAATCCACCCGAACTCAGTACAGTGTGGAAGCACTTGTAGCAGGGTGTTTAGCCTGCTTGGTTTGGGGCCGAGACCATGTCCTGCCTTATTTTCTTCAGGATTAATGCTTTGCCCAGAGTTCCTGCTCCTAGCAGCCTTTGCAGTGCCTGGTGCTTTACAATTTTTAGGTTCTGGCTTGTAAAATGTCAGAGGGTTGTTTTTTTTTTTGATTGCAAAAGGGAGCTCATTCACTGGACGATAACCTGATTGTTATTTATATCTATAACTATATATATAGATATATTTTTATATCTATATTTATATAAAAAATTAAGCACAACTAAAATGACAGTGTTTAATGGGCTGATCACTTATTAAATAACAGGGATGCAATGAGGGGCAACATCAGTGACTGCTGTTGGGTTGTCTGGTGGAACTTACTGATTCCCTTCGGTAACTGTGGGGCTTGGGAGGAATGAACTTGCTCCTGAAAAATGAGTATGTGAGAGAATTTTTTGATTTACTCAGAAATGCTTCATCCCCAGGAAACGAAGCAGAGTTCAGCAGGAAAATTACACATTCTGAATTACTGAGCCAGCTATAACATTTAGATCACTGGGATTTTGCTTTAAAATTTTTTCCCATTATTGACATAAAAACCATGCCTACAAGTATTGTATTCAAAGCTGGTATTTGTTAGAAGGTCTATTTGCATTTGATCAAGCCATTATCCTTGCTCCACTGAAATTTTCAATAAGATATCGTAAAATCTGCTTGACTTTGATACGTTTCTGCCCCTGACAGACACAGCTGACAGCCTCTTTCTTTTGTTTCTTTGTTCAAAGCCTCCAGTGAAGTTTCTGTCTTCTGTACTTGGCAAAAGTAACCTTCAGTTTTCTGGTGTGAATATAAAACTGACCATTTCAACAAGCAGCCTCACTTTGATTAATGTTGAGACGCAGCAGGTAGGATACATATAAATCAGTGTCCTTTTCTCCATGTTACTGTATTCTCCTCCTTTTGTGGCTTCTGAAGGAAAGGCTGAGTGCTTTGAAGAGAAAGCAGCACCCTTTAGTCTTCTTGTGCATGCCTGGTAAAGCTGAATTACATGAAGCCTGTGAATTTAAAAATTAGAGCACTTTGGAGGAATTGGACATGCAGCACATATACCCTTTTTGTTTACAATGGTGTCTTCCATGGGGAGGGATCCTTAAGTGCTTGGCAAACTGTTTCTCTTTGTGTGTCTGCCTGTACAGTGCCTAATAAACAAGGCACTAGTCCCAACTGGAGTTTCTGACAAGTCCTAGGGAAAAAAAAATTGATAAAAGTATTGAGTCAGAGCTTGGCTTTGGTGTCATTCAAAGCTATTCAAGGGTCTCCTGTCCCCTGGACCTCTGTGCTAGGAGGAGTAAGGATTTATGGCAGCATGTTTCCCTTCCTTTCAGGTACAGCAGCAAAGGGCTTCCCTACAGCAGGTAAAACTCTGGGGGTTGGCAGCTAAAGTGTGGCCCTTTTAACCTGTTCCTATCTGTAACGGGACTAAAAGATGGCTGGACAGATCTTTTTCCAAATACACTGATGTGCCCAGTCACTGCACATGTGGGAGTGCAGGACGCTGTCTTGAAATTCTTCCTAGGTCTTTCATTACTAGACCTTTGCAAATGGAAAATCCTATTTATTCTCTTTTTGCGCTGCCACCATGTTTCATTGTGTTCACACCTGCATAATCTATTGCACTTGATTTGTAGACAGTTTGTCTTCAGAGATGAGGTAGTGTTTGAAACCAAGAACAGTTGATGCTTGATCTGGCTAGTGAAATTTCTACCAGGTAACAGTTTGGTGCTAGTGGTGAGAGAGAATATGAGCAGAATATCAGTAGGGCCTGTTTGTAAAAACACCATCATTATATACATCAGGCATTTAAATAAAATTGTTGGTAACTTTAAAATGCATTAATATCTCAAAACTTTGTAAATGCATCCAACGTCTCCAGTTATTCCTCCTTTCAAAGTCTCATTTAGCTTCATACTGATCAGGTTAGAAGTTGGTGGTTGAATTCATTCTGAAAACCCTTGAAGGAAGATTACTTTGGGATCTAGACATTACTAAACATGAATGGCTAGTCTCAGAAATATTCCTTTTCTTATCTCCTTCCTTCACAAATGATATGTGCATTTATTAATGGATTGGGTTGTCATGAACTTAATTGCTTGCTCTAGGAAGATATGTGCTCTGCTGTTTTCTAAATCTGTGGCACATGAGCATGTTTAACTAGTTTGTCATGCTTTTCAGATTATTGCCAACCATCACATGCAGTCCATCTCATTTGCTTCTGGAGGTGACCCAGTAAGTATCGATTTATAAGATATACTTCCGCAGGTATAATGAAATTATTATGAGAATATAAGTACCTGCAAGTACTTTGCTTCACCCCTTCCTATCCACAAGCATTAACAGAGTACACTGCACTTCTGGATCATGATCAGTAATACAAGAAAAGTCAGGAACTGAGACTGGAAGGGAGATGTGGTACCGAGACTCAGTGGATCTTTGATAGATACATATAGTTAACTTCCCTGTTGCCCATCAGTGAGCCTCAGATCATTCAAAAGCCCTCAGACTTGGGGATCTAAAAATAAGAACACATGAACATAGGAATTGCATCACTTCTGCGGTCCCTGTAATCCAATACCTGTCACAGAAGTGGTCAGCACTGGCACCTCTAAATTTTTAGACTAATTTTCAGTCAAACAGCTTCGATGAGACAGATGTGACATAACCTTCTTCCTGCAGATACGGGTTTTTCTCCTAGTATCATAGTGATTGATGTTTTCAAGCACGAGGTTTTCTATCCTCTTCCAAACTCTTTACTGCAATGTTTATAAGCAGGGAATTTGTCATCCATAAACGTGCCCTATTCCCTCTTCAAACCTAAGCTAGCCCAGCCCTGCCACCATTCTGAATTTCACACTCCATGTGGTATGGAAACAGTATTTTTTTAATCAGTTTTGAATTTTCTGCCCTTCAATTTTGTTAAATGTCTCCCTGTTCCTCTGTTGTGAAACAGGGAAAAGAGAAGGCTGTGGGTCATGCTCTTGGTAACAGTGGGGTAGAAGCCAGATCTAGCTTTGACTGGAAGATGACAGATCTGCCTCTTTGGATTTAGGAGCAGGCAAGGGAAAACAGCTGGGAACTGGCCCTGTGTAGCTGATGGATCTTCTCTGGAGGGCCCTGTGGGTGATATAAGGAGCCCAGCTGCTCTGCTCTGCTCAAGCTGCCCGAGAACTGGAGCTGGGCTGGGCAGTGGGGAGGGAGCACGTGTGCAGGGTCTGTGCTGTCAGTCCTGCACCCAGAAGGGAGGTACAGTACAGGCCTGGTGCCAAAGTACTACATCCTTAAAGATCCCATTTGAAGTTTAAGGCGTTTTGAGATTCTAAGAAGTTCAAATTTCACCTTTCGATGCCTGTGCTGTCTTAATACACAACACGGTACAGTACAGTCCTTGGGCTTTGCAGACCCTTCCTGATATGGATTTCCAGGTAGCTCCAAGTGCTAGCACGCTGTTGTGCTCGGCATCACAATGCTTCGTTTCCAAGTTCCAGTTTTCTTGATAGTTAAACAATTTAAATATGTCCTTAAGCTGACTTGTTTTTGAGGTATGTACCGTGTCCTAGATGCTGGCTGTCTACTTTGTCTTTATGTAACATTTCAAGGTTGGAAAATTGAGGGATGTGTTTTCACACCTCTTTTCAGTGGGCTGGATGAATAATTCTCCAGGGCTTGTTTACCTTTTTAAAGTTTTTTTTTATGTGCTTATCCTGGATTGGTCTTCTACAGTGATCCCATCAGATCTCACAGGCTACACAGGGCTGGGTTTGGTCAGTGGTTAATGGCGGGACCACCAAGAGATGTGCTTGCACACAGATGAGCTGCAGGAAATGGGCTTGGTGGTGCAGCTGGTGACACTTTTCCTACTGGGAGAATATGTCAAATGGAGGTCTTGCTCAGCGGTGGTAACTATAAATCTAGTGGCACTTGACATAATGGGCAATTTTGGCGGCTTGTTCAGGTAATTTCTCCAAAATTCTCTTTACATTTAAAATGGGACATAGTTTCCAACAGGACATGTCTCTCCACCTGCCCCCACATTCAGGGTCTAAGTGCAGTTCAGTGTTGCTCGGCACTGTTAAGGAGTAGCAAATTCTGCCTGAGAATAAAGCCTATTCTGGCTTTATTTTAAAGCAAAGTCATCCATGCATGTACATAAGCATTACAAAGATATAAAAATAGCGTGTACTGCTCCAGTTACTTTTGTTTCTAGTTGCTCTCTAGATCTGATTTATTTATCCTAAAATATTTATGGACTTTTAAGAAAAACCTGAAAGGAAAAGGAAGGAAATTGAGTTCACTAAATGCATAAGAAATATTTAGGTTGCTTTGTTTTAATGATATTAACATTGGAGATTTAAAAAAAAATATCTAGGACAAGTTCTGCTGGCCCTAAGACCTGCCTCTCATGTCATTCATTGTGAATTATTAAATGATTGTTCTTGTGCATATTGCAAATGGGGGCCTTGTTTCCTGCCAGCTGATTGCATCTTCCCTCAAGAGAGCCATGCCTTTAGGCTGTGAATTGCATTTTCCCCATCCCGCCTTAAAGATCCAAAATAACAAAATGCATCTTTAATAATTAAAAGAATGTTATTCATTACCTCACCATTTTTACTATAACAGTGAATTATCAAGTGACTCTCTGCTTTTGCAGTATGACTAGAAATGTTAATTTTTCTATTCCAGTTCCCTTTTCAGTTTGACTAGAAAAAGTGAGGATTATTTCAGTGTTGGCTGGAAAAAGAATCTGAAACAGACAACTGATTATACTGAGGTTGTCTGATCTCAGCAGCAGCCTTGAGATACGGAGTAATTTAACCTGATCGTAGCCAGACTAAAATCAGGCAGCAGCAACTGAGATCAGATACCTATTGTATTCTGCAGTATTTTAAAGATCAACTTTTCTCTGAGATGCCTTCAAAACTCAATCTTCATGCTATAAATCGGAAATATTCTAACTTGTCCTTGGCAGTATATTAGCACTATTTTATCTTCCACTGATACTGATAAGGACTATCCCAGCTAAGAGCTGTGACTGGCAGTCATGCAGCCCTAACACATTACACAGGAGAGGCTTCGAGCTTCGTGGGAGCAGCAGAAGAGAGCAGCATTGCCTGCTGATGAGGCACCAGTTGTGTTTCTACTCCTGTTGCAGAGTTCGGAACTGAATACATGGTTTATTGAAGACTCAAAGAATGCCAAATGGTCTAGTGCATTTATTACAAGAAAAAGATTCCGGGACGATTACGGTGTCGATAGCTACCAGCGTGTCACTGATCTTTCCTGTAGCCCACTTTCCTAGTACCTGCAGTTGTTTTCTCTGAAAGAAGCACACTTTTTAAAGCTAAAAATATATCTCTCCATACGCAGTTGCTTTGCTGTGGTGGTAGGATTGTTCATAATGATAACTTTAAAGATATCTGTTGCCTTCTTTCCTATAGGATACAACAGACTATGTTGCATATGTAGCAAAAGATCCTGTTAATCAGAGAGGTATGGAAACAATTTTCAGATTGTTATACATGTTTATATGATTGCTTTATCTGTACCAAGGAATTGTTTGAGTTTTAAAATTAAAAAGCTACTGAACAGCTCGATATTCTGTACAATTTTTGACTTCCCTGTATTGATATGGGTGATGGTATGCAGGCAGTGGCTTTAAATGTCATATTCTTTGTGCAACAAAGTGAGAATCTGCAGGTCAGACTAAAGCTGTACTAGGTTCTGGCTCCATGCAGGGGTAGTAGCCTTCCCAAGCTGGCCTGGCCTGGGGAGGAAAGGCAGAGCCTGGCCAGGTAGGCAGCTGCCCTGCTCTGGGACAGCTTCCAGCTGAGGGAAGGGTAGTGAATGAGCCTTCTCATCTAAGCCAGACTGCTGGGTGTGTTGCTGGAAGGCAGAGTGGGGTATATAATCAGCTGTATGAGACCTCCTCCCCTCTGGAGGCTAACCCAGGGGATAAAGTCCTTTTCCATCACTCTCATTATTTGCCTGCAGTACAAGAAAGACTGGCCTTTGGCTGCTTCTTTCATGCCAGACAGTTCTCAGAGCGACACTGCTCATGGCTATGAAGTTGGTAGTGGCAGCTCACAGGAGAGCTCCCTCTAAAGGTGCCGTGGATGGCTCAGAAGATCAGGATGTCTTCTGGAGAAGCTGGGCTGGAGCCTTCTAGTGTGGCCTGCCACCTTCCTGTAGCTCCATCACTGCTATTTTGACTGACTTAGGGCGCCCTGTGAGTTCACCAATAAGTCCTAGTATTGATCCTGGGATGTGCAGAACTCCTGTAGCCTGGCAGCCTGCAGGCAGGGCTGGCAGCTGGCCCAGCACCATCCCTGAGTGAGCGCTCTCTCATGGTGGCTTTGCAGAGGGGAGAGCCGGTCCTGGGCACAGGGCACTCTCCACTGGAGTGAGTTTCCTGAGGTTGTGCATGAGAACAAGGACTGGTGGCAGGAGCATGGTCTTGCCCCGAGAGAGCCCTGCCCCAGGCTGCCAGAGCACCTGAACTTGTGTTTTCATGCTGTTTCACAGGAGAACTGCACACTGGCAGGGCTGGTTCTCTCCCCTGCTTCTGCTTACTGCCAGGCAGGGAGAGAAAAGGAGATACAGGAGCACTCCATGCAGGAAGCGTAAATGGAGAGTTTCTTTTATTGAGGTACAAGTTGCTACTATGATTAAAAAATACCTAGAGCAGTTTCCTTAACACATCAAAAATCTCAGTCTGTATAATGTCCTAAAGCTATCTAGGTACGTAATTTCATGCCCAGCTTTTCTGCTGTAAGCAATATAGCTTGTGTCTCTATTTTCTGTTATACAGTGCATTTACTTAATTAAAGGTGTCTCTCTGCAGCATGCCACATACTGGAATGTCCCAATGGGATGGCGCAGGAGGTGATAAACACCATAGGGCAGGCTTTTGAGCTTCGGTTCAAACAGTACCTGAAGAACCCATCCGGCCTGGTTACGTCTAATGAAAGGTCAGCACAGGTTTCCTTCTCTTTAGTACTTTTCAGGAAAATATACTCCAAAGAATGATCCATAAATAAGATGCTTTGGCTATGTTTCCTGGACATATGCTAATTGTGATTTATGCTGTATGTACAGAGTACAGTAGACTAAAATGAGCTTATTCCAGTAAACTCCATTGATTTCTGTGACATTTGTACAGGTGTATAACGCAGATTTAGCTGTACTGTTCCTTAGCTAAAACAGCCTTAAGTCATGCAAGTAAGTTGAACAAATGTTCAAATTACTCTGCCCAGGTAAGTTCAGCTCTCTAAATACTGCACACGCACACACATGCACTGAGCTCAGTCCTGACCCATGCCAAGTTTAAGCTTGCTGCAGCTGTGGAAAGTGTGTGGTGGGGAAAAAAAGCTATTGTAATTTACCTTTCTGCTGTTCTGCTCATGTCCTGGCAGCAGCCTCAGATTCCACCTGGCGTGACTTACATCAGCCTCGTGTACTGAAATAAACACAGCCACCACTTGGCATTTTAAAGTATGAAGCCCTGTCCTCTGCTCCTTGCTCAAAATATAGGGCCTAGATTAATTTCTGGACCGCAGTTCCCCATTTCAATTACCCTTTTTCCATTGCACTGGAGACACAATTCTTGCTCTAATTTATGGCTCCCCTCACAGATTAGCCATGCCTATTTTTCTCAGTCTTTTCGTTACTGTAACGCCAAATTTGATTGCTTGCTACCTTCCATGAGTAGGTAAAGCTGTAATGCTGCTGAAGTGTGTTCTGAGCACTGGGAGTCGCTGTGCAGACGGTGTCACTGGTACAGTGCCTGATGCAATGCAACAGAACTGGTTTTATTACATAACAGCAGCCCCAGCTCCAGTTTATATTTATTTCATCGTATATAGTGGTTCTTGCCATTCCACTGTTAATACTGGTCTGTTTTCCCTGGGGACAATAACCAGAGGAAGAGCCTTTCCTATGAAACTCTGCTAGGTTATGCCACAAGTAAATCAGAGCAAGGAGAAATGGAAGAGGCTAATTAAGATTCCCTCCTTGAGCCTAACCCACAGCCAGCCTCAGAGAACTGTCCTTAGGCAGACGAGTCAGATTGCTGTGTGAATGAGTCACTCACTTCCAAACTACTATGAATCACATAATCAAATACTTGCAGTGCATATCACATAATCAGCTACTTGAACTTTATCTCTTTCCTGCTCAAGGCCTTTTATCCAATTATTTTCTTGTTAATCAGAGAAGTAAGATTTGAGATGAGCTTTTTATTTCGGGACTGGAGACAGTACAGGAAGCACCTAGTTGTTTTGCAGTGTATCAGCTGTACATTTAAACTATCATCATTCTGGTTTATCTCAAGAAAAACATTGGATGCTCTCCTTTGTTTAATTCAGTGTTTTCTTCAAGCTGAAACAGAACAGTTATATTGATTGTGGTTATTAAAATCAGGGTACATTCCACTCAGGAAAACTATTTTTTTTTTGGTAGCGATATTTGATTTTCTAAAACAGTTGCAGGCTTGTCTAACTAAATGCCATGAGGTTTTAATTGTCTCTTGTAAGTATCTGTCCCCGCTACGGCAATCTCTAGATTTATACAGTTGAGACAAGAAGCCAGGGGAATTAGTTTTATGGTCTACATTTTGAACACCTTAATGAACGATGCATTGGCACTCTTCTGTCAAAGTTTCAGTAGGTGGCTCTTATATTTCAAGTCAAAGAAAAGGGACCTGGGCTGCTCAGTGCTAAGAAAATGACAGTACCTCCCTGCACCCCAAACTGTGATGACTCCATTTTTAATTCATGAAGAAGTATCTGGAAAAATAAACAGCTCTGAAAGTTCAGACCCAAAGCCCTTTACAGCCTCCATATGGCTAACCTGTGTATTGTGCGATGCCCAAACACTGGGGACGTTTGCCTACACTAGAAAGCAGTTGATTACATCAGTTGCTTTTTTTTTTTCCGTATTTTTTCAGCGAGGCAGCAAATGCTAATGGATCAGCTGGGAATTCACAGGAGAGGGAGGATCATGAATATTACAACGAAATTCCAGGGAAAGAGCCTCCCACTGGTGGAGTGTTAGACATGCGAATGAAAGTGCAAACAGACCAGAGGGCTAACTGTCTTATACAGTGCAAAAAGCAGTATTGCTTGGTAAGTACATCATCTGCTGGGATAACTATTCACTGCCTATTATGGGAATGAATAATAAAGTGTTAGTGTGGTGTAAAGCATGGCATTAACTTCAGAACCAGGTCCTGATTATCCTGGGAAAGGGTTTTTTAGGCTAGATTTAATGATGCTTAGTACATAATTGAATCCCAAAGCACTTTCTGAATATTAACTGGTTTGTCCTTAGAGTACTTTTAGGAGACCAAGTAATATTCCCTTGTTCACTCATTAGCTGTGAGAAGAAAATAGATACAGATTTAAATGGTTTGTCTGAGAGAACATCTGCAAAATCTGGGACCTCCTGGCTCCTGATTCTGTGATCTGATAAATATTTCATCCTGTCCATTATGCTTACAGCCTATACATACAACATTAACTGATTGCAATGTATATACAACATTAATTACCTTTGGAGTGTTTCAAGAGGCTCTGTTAAATCAGCCACAGCAGCGAAAGATGCGTATATCTGTGGCTCTTGTCTGGGATAGTGGGGAATAAAACCCAATCAGTCAGGGAGTAAAACCAGCCAGGTTCGGACTGGCTGCACAGACTTCAAAGCCTGCTGTGTGAGTTCTTGGAAACACCAGCATTTCCCCACTCAGGGAAGCAGGCACCACCGCTTTGCTCAGAGGGAGCGCACTCGAATGTGCCCGCTGGAATCCGGTTGGTGCTGTCTAAAAAGTTGCTGCTCCCAAGTGTTATTTGTGTCTGGTGGCAACTGCTCCCAGGTTCCTGTGCATTCCTGTGCTACTGCTCCATCCATTTTTTGCTTTGTTAGGCTCAAGCATACTCTACATCTCGGCTGTGGGCCTGCTGGTCTCTGCCTCCCCAACAGTTCTCTAAAAAGGTGTTTGACTATATCCTGAGTTTGCGTTTGAAGCTTGTCAGAGCTGTTGCAGGGAGTTACCCTGCAGCATGTAAATGCAAATTCCTTTCTTCCGTGGGGTGTTACTTTTGTTTATCCTTTCAGTTCTGATGACCTTCTAGTGCTGCTCAGGCAACTTGGTGACCATTTCACTTTCAAACCATGATGCCTGTAGTTATTTATTCTTGGTTTTATTGCAAGGAACATTTATTAGAAAACCTGAACTTTATTACTTAGGAGTTACACTGTATATACTAAACCTTAGATACCTAACTGGGCAGTTAATGGCCTCTGTGAGGTTGGAGTATGTCCAGACATGATGCCCTGTAAAAAGAAGAGTATCAGCATGAAATACTATTTGAGGAGATAGGAATTTTTTGGTGAAGAAGATATGTTTAGTTACCTGTATCCCAATTAACTGGTGCATGGATATTTTAAAGTTACCTGAGATTTCTAAGGGACTACTTTATGTGACTGTTTTTACAATTTTTGTACAGACAGACAGCCCAACATTCATCAATATATATGAAAATTGTCCAGAAGAAAACAAAACTGTGGGTATGTACTCTCTTTTCCTTCTCATGCATATGCAGAATTAACCAAGGCAGGCTGATCAGAAGAGCTGTCCCTTGGCTTTCCATACAATGGTGAAAAGTGTTCTACTTAGCGGGTCATTTCTAGTTCCCTAGATGAAGGGCAGACAAAAAAGCCTTACAGCTTTTCTAAAGGCCACTAATCTATCTTCATGTCTGCTGGCAGACTTACTTGTTTTACTTGTCATGATACTGTACAGTAGCTCTTTGTTTTTTTATTCTCTTTCATACCCTTTGAAAAAGGAAGATACTTCATTGCTTATCAGTCTCTGAAAATACCCCTTCCCCCTACAAATGCTCGATGAAACACAAACTATCAGCATCAGGCAGTTGTTCCAACAGGGCCTGTGCCCTTGGTTCCAGCGTCACTGGCTTCTCAGTGTGACTGTGCCCTTCCCCTGCCTTGGGTGCCTTTGTGCCCGAGATCAATTTACCTTTAGCAAAACCTGCTCTCTGGGACCCCAGGAGATCACCAGCCTCCATCCCTTTCAGGACTTCCCTTGCCACAGCTGTTGCCCTGAGCACATTTCCCCAGCTCATCTCTTTCGCTGCACAATGAGGTCCTTTTTGAATTCCCACCTGCACGCTCTAAAGTGATCTATTACGCTGTCTGCAGGCGACAGTTCAGTTTCTTGTGTTATTTCTGATTTAAGGAAAAGAGAATCAAATGGTTTCTACAAAGAGAGGGTGAACAAATAAAAGAATGAATGAATAGATCTATGAATAAAACGTTTGCTAAAGAGCAAAAATATGCATGCTATTTGGCTAGCTGAAGTGCTATTATTTTCATACCCTGCAGGGGATATTCTGTTAGCCTGTTCCTAGGCTTCAATCTTAACCTGACAGATGTGGCTTTGGCTCTCAAGGCAGAGCCACAAAGCGCCAACCTCTTCCATCTTCCCTGCTCCACCAGAATAGCAAGAGAGAATTGTTCAGCTTCCCACAAGCTTTTTTTGTGGTGCAGAGGGGAAGGAAAGGGTTTTGCAACAAAGAATGTATATGGCTTGTATCTCTGTAAAGTCATATGTATTAATTTCTTTTCAACCAGTGAGGGGTTTACTGCTGACAGTGAAGCAGAACTGAACCAGTGCGGAACATTTTTGAAAACTTTAGTCTAACTCATTTTGGGTGGTGTACCTTGTGCCTTCTAGCCATAAGGAAAAACGAGTTCATCTGCCAATTTTTCTTTTCCTTCTGTATGACTTCAGTGGGATATATAAGAACAACAATGTTCCTGTTTCAGCTTTTACAGTTATTTTAACTTGAGGTTAAAAAAAAAAAAAAAGAAGGAAATCTGTGCATACTATATACTAATTGCAGGTAATTGTGGTGAAAGATCACAGAAGATGAAAAAAGAGGCAACATTATTGAAGCCTGCCTACAAAACAGATCTTTTTGATGATCCGTGTTACATCAACACACAGACCATGCAGTCTGCAGTCTGTACAGCCCGTGGTACAGCAACAGCACAGATCCATGGGAGCCCTCTGCGTCAGGCCAGTAGGTTCCCATTGCAATACCGTATCTTTCTAAGCTTTGAAAAGAGGGGGTCTTGTCATCTGTGTGCATGGAGAAAGATTTTGGTTTCCCCATAAGAAATACAGAAAAGGCGGGGGGGAAGAAAGCCATCCTGGTTGGTTTTTTTGCTTGTTAAATTCAAGACAAAGGGGATTAAAGAGTAAAAGTAGTGATGGTAAGCAAGCAGAGTAACCTTTTATCTTCTGTAGCTGATTGACAGTCTTTAAGATGATGTGAAAGCTTGGGACTGCACCATACCTCAAGGAAGAGGGTTCTTCTGTATGCTCAAGATCTTAACCACTCCAAGGTGGAAGTGGCCTCAGATGCCTTTGCTTCACAGGCAGTAGCATGCAAGGTCATAGTGGGATTGTTATGACCATCTTTTCTCAATTCTTGCATAAGTGACCATTGAATGTCATCTAATAACTTCTAAATCAAACTATTTGATCAGTAGTATCTATTAAATGTATGTCAAATTAAGTCTTGATTTACAGACTCAAAGTGGTGGATATCCATTAAATGACTATATAGTTGCTACTGATTGTCCTCCTTATTGAAAATACTTTATTTATTAACTTTGCCTTTTATGGTTTCCCACTGACTGTTTTCTCTGTCAGAGCTGGCTCCACGCAAGAAAGTGGGCAAAGGACTGGACAGAACTACAGTATAGGAAGTCTGTGACCATTGAGACATTTCCAGCCTGGGGCTGTATTATGCTCTAAAAAGGAACTGGCTATATCCTGAGGAGCCTTAGGTTGCACAATTCCATTGAAGAAGTGGTATCCTCTTATTTTCGTTAGAAAAATCCTGCCTGTGAATCATTTGCAGTCTGCCTGGCTATATCCCAAACCACCCAGTTTTGTTAGTACATTCAGTAATTGTTCATTTTTTCACAACTGATGCATCATGCTGTAATCCTTCCCTTCTGGCTCCGTTGGCCATGTTGTCTTACATTCCCGCACATAGCTGGAGCCACTCAACATGATTCTCCCAATGATCCATGACAATCTCTTCAGAGCTTGTTAAGGAAGAACTAGATCTTAAAAAAAAAAAAAAAAAGTGGCTAAAAAAAAAAAAAAATCTTGTTTTTACAGGGAAGATTTGACTTTTTAATACAACCAAAGAAATACAAACCCAAAACAGTAAGGCATAAGAAAAATTCCTGTTTCCAATCTCTGTTGCCTAGCGACCCAAGGTTTTCCCATCTAAGGTACGGGAGGAGATGGTGTGATAATTTTACCTAATGCACTGAAGGGTTGGGAGCACTCATGTGTGCATATTATTACAGTCTGTAGGGTTGGTTTGATCACAGCTTCAAGACTGAACCATTTGAATTTTTTAAAAGCTATAAAAAATATTGTCTCGCATCCTTTTAGGATGAAGTTCTAGACGAAGTGTCCCATACGTTCCCTTTCATTTAATTTTAGAGTTACTGGAAACTGTTCAGCAGAGTGCCACAAGCAACACAGCTGGTCTCTGTGTTCTGCCACAAATAAAGCAACAGCTAAAGAATGAAGATTGTTACCATGGCAAATTAAACAGGAAAGCAGCAGAGAGCCTCTTAGTCAATGATGGGGATTTTCTCGTGCGAGAAAGCACAACGTCACCTGGTCAGTATGTTCTCAGTGGACTTCAGGGAGGGCAAGCAAAGCATCTGCTCTTGGTGGATCCTGAGGGCAAGGTATGAACATTTCGTATACTGAAATTTCAGGGCTGCTCAGATATTTCAGTCAAAATGTATGGGTGCACTCCAGGAAGTAGAACTGATCTGATTCCATCCAGGTTAATTTAAATTTAGCCAGTGACTCCAGTAGGTTTGAAAGTTCAATTCAAGAACTTGTAAGCACCAAAGTACCATGGAAACAGAAGTGAGGTACTTAAATATTGTTGTTAGTCCAGGTGCTGATAATTAGTGTATACACTTAATACATCCTTTGAGTCATTATTATGTTGCTAGAAAAATAACTCTAACATTAAATAATGAATTTGATTAGTAACACACTTCTGGATACAGCAAAGGTAGAGCTGGTTTGTTGTCACTTCAATTCTACTTGCTTCTGCCTAGGGCTAGGACAGCACTCCTGAGTGACGTCTCTCAGGGGAGAGAGTAAATCAGAAAAGTAATTCTCAGTGGGATTTAGGGAAAAAAAAATCTCTTTTCTGTGGAGAAAAAAAAAAAGTTGTTTCATTCCCCATAGCAGAATCAGCCCAGTTCTACATACAGTCTCTTTAACTGGGTCCTCTACTTTTCATGTCAGCTAAAGGCAGGTCAAAGGATAGGTCTGAATTGCTGTCTACAGCCTAATGACCCCACTCCAGAGAGTTCAGTGGCTTAAATGCCTTTTGACTTTAATGTGCTGGGCTCACATCCAACCAGTTATAAGCACAATCTAACCATCAATATATTCTTTTGCTTCTTTCATTAGGTGAGAACCAAAGACCATATATTTGATAGTGTGGGTCATCTTATTCAGTATCACATGGAAAATAATTTGCCAATCATCTCTTCTGGAAGTGAAGTGAGCTTGAAGCAGCCTGTAAGGAAAGAGAGTAATGTTGGACACATGCAGTATCACAAATAATCCCTTGGATCTCACAAATCCCAAGACAATTTATATCTGAAAACTGTACTGAGAACTGTCTATTATGAAGGCAATTCAAAAAAGTATAGACTGCACTTTCTGCTGCTGTTCCAGAAGATACCCTTTTGTGTGTGTATGTATGAATATATGTATATGTGTATATCTATGTAGATCTATAGAGATCAACAAGCATAGTTATATAGATATATATAATCTTAATCTTAACAAAATTACACCTTCAGAGTGTGAGATTCATTTGTGAGGCAGTATTTTAGACATGCACAAATGTCACTTTCCAGGTCATACTGAATCAGTAACTATTTAAAAGCACAATTAAACCTTTACATGCAAAAGCTCACTTGAACGAACTGCTGGAACATTAGTATGTGCCTTTTAGCATAGAAATATTGGAAACTAATATTGTTTATACTGAATTAGTTTTGGGTGGTTAAACAAACATGTCTAAGCTTTTAACTATTTGCCAAAACAAATAAAATTTGAATATTACTAAAATGTCATCTGCTTTCAATAGACAATAACAATTTTGTTTTGCTTGTAACAGCACTTTACTAGCAAGTAATGTTTGAAATGAATAGCATTCACAATACAGAAAGGTTGTCCAGTTTCTTAGTAATTTTTTATCACTGTCTGACTACTCAAAGATTTGAGATTATGCAACATTTACAAAGTTGAAATTAATATATGTAATATAATTTTGGAATAGAACTTGTTAAAGGACAAGCATGCTAGATCCTAATATTTTTGTCTTGCATATGATTTTACTATTATTACCAATTATTACTGGAGACATCTCTTTTTAAAGGTAGGCTAAATATATTTTCATTGATTACATAGTTGTTTACAAACTAGAGAAGCTGAACAAAACTAACGATACATTTTGAGAGAAGACTATTTAAAAGACTTTGAACTTTGCATGTGCCCTTATTCAGTGTTCTTTCCAAAACAAGATATGGTTTTCCGTTTCTTCACGTAGAGTCCATATGTTCCTTAACATGGAAAAAAGTCTTTTAAAGGAAACCTATGAATTGTTTTGCCACAATAAATACTCTAAATATGAACAATCCTATATTCAGAGTGAACAGTGATTTCTTGGGTTTCCTGATGAAGAATAATAAGATAATAAGTAACTGAAGAAGGCAGGGGGGATTTGGGGAATGAACTGGTAGTCCGGGTGATGGCCTGAGAAAGTTGTCCCTTTAAGATAAGCAATGTCTTCTGGCATGAGCAGAGACATTCTCTCTGTCTCCCAGCCCACCGGCTCTGTTCCATTAGGCAGACAATTGTTGTGGAGTTCAGCAATTGCTGGAAGACTCGACTATAAAAAAAATACATTCTGTTCTTTTGCCTGTGTTCATGTTAAATGGGACACTGTAGTAAAAGCTCTTTCCTCTAGAAAACAAGAGGCGTCATATACCCATAAAATTATTGAAGACATAAGCTTCCTTGGAGGGGAAAATATGATGTAAAGAGCCACACTTAGAGCTGACTAAAAACCATCTTTAATCTTATCCTCAGCTAACAGGCATAAAATAGATTTCATTCCTTGATAATATCATGATTAAAATACTCAATTACCTATACTGAAGCAGTGAGAAGCTTTAAACCATTAGCAGTTGGTTTCCTTGCTAATAGTATGGCATTATTGGTACCTCAAGCCTTCAGACTAGAAGCTCAAGCTTAGGCCTGTTTGATCCTATGCAAGGTTTTCCCCTGTGAAGAAGGCCCCCAGCAAGAGTTCATGCTCAAGCTTTGTGCCACTGCAAGGATAGCTGGCAAGAAACTGTAACTGGAATATTAAATCCTTTAATATAGTATCCTTTCTATTCTCACGGTTTACCGAACATCATAATGTGCCTGACATGACTTTATTTAGCAAACAATGAAGCAAAAATAGCTACTTCTGTGGCATGTCAAGGGGAAAGACCTGCATAGGGCAGTTTTGATTTTTGTATCAAAGCTGAATTTTATGACAAGTCATAGAAGGAAAATGCGCAGAACTCCATCTCTATTTTTAGTACAAATCGAAGTTACTTGGGACTACAATAATAGCATTTGGAATTGTGATAGTATGAGACCAAAGTTGTATGACTTTGCCAGTCAAGATGCCGACTTAGGGACTTTTCACTTCACCAGTTTTCACTTTACTAATGCATAAAAACATCCAGAGCCAGTGTGTGATGATTGGATCACAGTATGATGCAAAGTCTCCCTCTTGGACTATCACTAACTGAAACAGAAGAAAAAAACAGAATCTTTATTTTGTTGCTCCTGCATCTTTTGTATGTCTCCGAAGCAAAACTGTGAAGGAAAAAAGGAAGCAAAGGGAGATAATTGGGTGCTAGTGCAATAGAAAAGTATCTCAAAATCTCTTGATGTGAGAGAAAACAAAGAATCCAACTAATTACAGATACAATTCAAACACAACACATCCATACATTACAGACAACAGACATTTTCTTAGAATAAATTACATTCATTCTTCTGGAGCCAGAACTAGGAACTCAGTTTTTGGTTTCTAACATTTATGTGCCTTCACTTAGTTATTAATGCTGCTTTTAGCCTCCGTGGACCAGCCACCTCAGGTAAAGTAAACTATCAGCTCCTGTGCAGAAGTCTTAGAAGAAGTAACTATGCTAAAAAAGAAAAAAAAATTACTTGGATTTTGGAAAGTTTTCCAAAATACTGTTCTTGAGAAAGTTAGTATGAATTGTCAGGCACATTTAGACTTTTTTTTTGTTTCAGGCTTGTTAAAATGCCGAGGAGAACTGGTTAATCTCTATTCTAATGGTTACTAGACACCCCTGGGAAAAATAGCTAATTTTGCCTATAATGTCATATTTACAAGGCATAGCATGTTCGTTCTTTTTCAAAGCTCCTGTAAATTTCACTGAAACACATTAACACACACATCTGTTTGCTTCCATCCATAAAAATGTTGTAACAAATGACCCAAACGCCTCCCTCCTACCACAGCTTCCATTTTCTGGGGCTAGGGCAGGCAGGCACCATTATTAGTGCTGAGGGCAAGTGTCACCAGATGGAGCTGTTACATATCTTCCTCATCGCTGAACAAACACTCATTGTTCGAAAAACCTTTAAACCTCCCCCCCTCCCCCCGAATGCTTGCTACAGGCAATTCTATGTAAGAAGTTTGTTCGCTCAGAGAAACTTTTAAATTTTTAAACAGATTAAAGCAAGGTCTCGAAGCAGAGCGGCTCCCTTAGCATGGCTGCCTGGGGAAGGCTGCCTGTGTGTGGCCTGGCTGCTCCTGCACTCCCGTGAGGCTTCACCGGGCCAAGGCCGAGTGTCCCCGAAGGGTTTCCTCCCGTGCAAGAGGACAGGCTGCAGGCAGCTCCCTCAGGGGCCGCTCCTCTGTGAGGTGAGGGGCGGTAATTCGTGGCCCAGCCACGCTGCTGCTCCGAACTGAGAGATGCTCGCGCCATCCAGTCAGCTTTCGTCATGACGCTGTCGTGAGGACCGGCCCCCGGTCACATGACGTCATCCCGTCGGGCTGTGACCTCACCAGGGCATCTCTCCGACCACGCCATCGCACGTTGCCAGGCAACGGCCACGTCTCGCACCGAGATGGCGCCTCCGCCGAACACCTCCCCTCACCCGCCCTGCGCGCGCACCCGCAGCGTCACGCGGAGACCCCGCCCCGCCGCGAAACGGCCGCAACCATTGGTCGACCTCTTAGCCAATCAGCTAGCCGGGCATGTTCCCGCGGCCATGCGCGCCTGCTTTCAAACAGTCAGCGGAGGCGGGGTTGCAGTGCAGCCGACCGCGACGGGGGCGGGGCGGGCGCGTCCCGCCCTCCCGCTTTCCTGCGCGGCGAGGCGATGCTACGGCTGCCGGTTGGCGCCCGCGGCTGTCAGTCAGAGCGGCGGGCGCAGGGTTCGGTTGTCATGCGGAAGAGCGGTGGATGCGCCTTTGTCGTGCCGGGGGGAGGCGGGCGGCCGCGGCGCCCGGCGGCTCAGGTGAGTCTCGGTGCTCGGAACCGCGCTCTGCCTCCTCCTCCTCCTGCCCGGCAGAGGCCGGGGCGAAGCCGGCCAAGGAGGCCCCGGCGGGAGGTGCTTCCCCGGCCGTGCCGTGGATAACGGCAGTAATCGCCCCCGCCGGCTCCCAGCCCCGCGCCGCGGCCCTGAGGGGGCTGAGGCGGCGGCTGGCGGGCTCGCCCCCGCGCCCTGTGGCGGCGCGCGCTCCTCGGCCCGCCCCCCGCCCTCCCGCCGGCTCTCCGTGACTGACGGCGGCTCTTGCGGGCCGTGAGGCAGCGAAACGGGGCCGTGTCCCTTCGTCCGGTGCCTCAGCTCCTGGGGTTGGGAAGGGCTTTAAGGAAAGAGGAGAGGGCGGGCGTCGGGAGGGCAGGTGGTCGTTTACAGCCGATGCGGGTCTGGGGGGAAGACGGCTGACCTGCTGTAGCGTAGCTCTGTGAGAGGCGTTGCAGACGGTCGCACCGTGGAAGCTGGTATTTTAGGGGGTGCACAGACAGGTACTCGCGGTGTTAGGACTCCTGCTAACTGTATTGGGGACTTGCCTTGCATATCAGTGACGTTAAACATAACGAAGTGATACATTATGCCTTTTAACTTGGTAGTAATGCTCTTGTAAAGCTTACTCTATGCTGAGTGAAGACTTCAGCATGTGCTACACCTGTATGCCCAAAGAATGTGCCATTCTGTAACATATTAGTCAACCATTTCTAGTTCATAACTGCCTGTCAGGAGTGTCTCTTCATCAGGAAGTAACTTGTCTTGCAACCAAATGTGGGCCAGCACTTACACACTGCAGCTTGCTATGAACTTGCTGCTCAGTGTAGACAAGTCCTTGGGAGTCTGAGTCTCTGTTTAAGCAGTTAACTATCATGTCAGTTCCACGTTTTTCCTATTTCCATGATACTTTTCCTATTTTTCCTATTGGATCTATTATCCAAATACGCAAGCAGCAGCGTACTTTCAGTATTTAGTACAAAATATAGTTATTATCTAGAAATAAATGAAGCAAGATTTAAAAGTGGACGTAACTGTCAATACATATCACACTGTATAACATACGGTGTTAGAACCTGAAGAAAATAATGTGTGGTTGTAAGTGAACTTCAATGATTTAATAATGTCAGCGTATGAAAAACCCAAATAATCTGTTTTAAGTGCTAAATTTTTAGAAACAAGTAGCATTGGATATACTGAGCTCAAGTGATGATATAGGTAGTGTGCAATGTTTGTTTCAAAAGTGATATTTTTGTGTGTGTTTGGCTACTTAATTCAGGAAGTGAGGGTGGTACTTTTTGGTTCACCCCACGCTTTTACTCATGTGTGATGTTTTCCTGTCTTGCAATAGGTTTTGCTGGATACTCAAAAACATTGTTAGAAAACAATGTCCCTTGACTTTGACAGTGGAGCTCTACAAACTCAACATGAAGATGAAGACTATGACCAAGAGGATTATGCAAGAGAACAAGAGGTGAATTTAATCTGAAGGCTTGTGTATCTAACTTCTTCCCATTTCTCTCTTTTAAGTGTTTTTTGGTTTTTTTTTTAAATTGTTTTGTGCTGTCTTTGTTAAGAGCAAAAGGGAGTGCAGACTGTGCTTTGCAAGAGTGACATAAAAAGTAAAGAGGTAATGAGATGCTGCGTCTTAAGAGCCTTGCAGTGTCATATGTAGTGGCTGGAAGACTGTTACTCCATGCCTATGCAGTAGATCAAATGCAAGACCCTGGTGTCACCTACATTTTGTATTTCTTGACAGCTTTTTCACTTATTACAAATACTTAGAAAGCAACAGGTCTCTTTCACTTGAAAGTTTGGTTAACTTAGAAAAGAATGAGCCATTTTAAAAATTCTGATTATAAATTACATACTTTAATCTCTAGAAAAATATATTCAAAAGTTTTGGGATTTCTTTGGAGTTGAAATACTTTGGATGTTTCTGTTCTTTTTGTTTCACAAAGAGAATTGGCAAAATATGTGTTTAACATGAATGTGCGTAATGGTTCCTTACAGGGTGGTAAATCATGTTCATGTCAGGTAATGTCTGCAATATATACTTCAGGGACCACTGTCTAGAGTGTAGGTAATGCAGAGACAAATGTTCAGAAAAATGTGTAGTAGAACAATAGCTGTACAACTTGGAAAAATGCTATTGCAAACATTGTACAGAATCTGATGTCTGTTCCAAAACTTTCTACCCAGATAGAGAATGTTGTGCTTGTGCAGGAGAACAAGTAGTGAAATAATTGTAGGCTTATTACAGTGGGTGAGCGAGAGAGTGCATAAATAGGATTATATCATGTTCCCCTCAACACTCTGAACTTCTCTGTAAGGAGAGGCTGGGAGATCTGGGACTGTTTAGTATGGAGAAGAGAAGGTTCAGGAGGAATCTCATCAATGTGTATAAATACCTGAAAGGAGGATGTAAAGACAATGGAGCCAGGCTCTTTTTAGTGGTGCCCAGTGACAGGACAAGAGACAAGGGGCACAAAGCAGCCTCTCTGGAGTAAGTTAGCAATAGTCCTTATAGGTCATGCATGTTTGAACTGGGGCAAGGTGGGGTTCACAAAACTGTACATATAGATATTTCAGGAGGATGTGACACTTAGCCTGCTAAAAGGAGGCTAAAACACAGGCTCTGCTATGTTCCCTGGTCAAGACATAATCTGAGACTTTCTGCATTAGTTTAAGTTTTCTGCTGCAGGAAATTGGGTGGGGTTTTTTGTTGAAAATTGGAGAGATCTACTGGTAGGAGAGTACGTTGACACTAACTTAAGAATTGAGTAACCCATACCCACATCTGGAGTTCTGTGCTAGCTAACCTGGTAGGCTGAGTTCAGTTTAAATGTGAACTCCAATGATGATGTTTTGTGAACTGTGTATGCACTGCTTTCTGTTGACTTTAAGTTTCCAAAGCAGTGCAAGACCAGTGAAACATATGGTGCTTGAGTATGTCCTTGGTTGCAAGCAGGGCAAAGGAAAGGGGATCTTCAGTGAATGATGCTGCCTTGCCTTTCCTGCTTCCTGGAGTTGGGACATAATAAATCTAGAGAATGCTCTAACAATAGGGGAACTTCTTCATGCCATTAGTGAATTTCTAGGAACAATCTTTTGGTTCTCTGTTGTCCTGTAGACTTTTAGAAAAGTTGTCCTTAACTTCTCGCCTGTCCTTTGGTCTTAGAGAGCATCTAAAATAGTATCTGAGAAAATATGATATCTTTAAGATAAACTTTTTGTAGATGGTAGTTTTTGTTTTGTGGGTTTTTTTTGTGTTTGGTTTTTTAACAAAGAAAAGCTAATAAGGTATTTAGCATGGGGCAGCTAATGTTTCTGCTCTTATTAACACATGCTTTGAGTGTTTGGAGAAAAACAGGGTTAGGGTTCAGAAGCTGTATGTAATAACTCTGAATATATTGTGTAGTTCTCAAGTCACCTAATAAGAAAAAGAGTGCATAGCTCAGATCTGCAAGAAGTCCAATATGTGGCCCCATATCAAAGCCTCTCTGAAAATTGGAGGAAGAGGTACATTCTATATGGGAATCATTGCGAGAAGTAAGTTCAGGTGTGTTTTGGTTGTGTGGGCGTGTTTTTTTGTGTGTTTTCTTGGGTTTTTTTGGTTGTTTTTTTTTTGTTTGGGGGGGGGTTGGTTGGTTTTTTTGGTTTGGTTGTTTTTTCTTTTTTGTGGCACAACTAGCTATTTCCTGAATTAGAAGTGGTGGTATTTTTCTCTGTTCATGTCCAGTGTCTTGGTGACTTCATCTGAACAGATGAGCAGACACTAATCATTGCAGTGATGACTTCTTGCATCTAGTAACACTGACTGGCAAGTTCTTACCTGGATTTCAGTCCAGACTCCTCAGAAAGAGCATGTTTTGAATGTCCAGTACCTCTCTTGCCTGGAATTTAGGGAGGATGAACCTTGGCATGATTAGTTTGCAGATCATTCTTCAAAAGTAGTCTGTCCTGGGACATGTCTATCTGGTGGCATTTCCCTTACATGTTTTTGGCACAGCTCTTTTCTTAACAAGAGCTTACCAGAAAAATCATTTGATTGGTACTCTAGCCTATTAAGCATTCTGTGGTATAAGTCTCTCTGAATTCCTGTGTTGTGAACTTTTCCTTGGAGGAAGAAAAACAGGATTTTGTGCAAGTGGCCTATTTCACCTGTCTGTCTCTTTGGACTGAACTTGTATACATTCTTTTGAAAAGCATATAATGAATGTTGTTTCTTCTATTTCAGTTGCAACAACTATTGACAGACCTTCCCCATGATATGCTGGAGGACAGTGGAGACCAGCTCTCCAGCTATTCAGACTGTAGCATTCATGAGACTGAGGAGCAGTAAGGCATTTTGCACCATTTTTTATTAGTTATGTTGTGCTTGTGAGAATAGAGCAAATTCTCAGCTGCTAACATGTGTAAAAGCAATCCACTTAAAAAGGGGAGCTACAGTGCAGTTTGCAGTATGGTTTGTGTTCCATGAGAAACAAACTAGATGCCACTGAATTTAATGAAGAGATGCTTTGTTTTGTTTTTTTCCTGAAGTTATAAGTACATAGTTAAGCCGCTTGTCATTCTCTAGATCACATGAGTCTGGGAAGCATGACGGAAGGTGGAACGATCATCCATTGATAAGTGATCCTCAAAATGTAAGCTTGTATGGGCAGCGATGTAATTAGTAGGAACTGCTTGTTCATAATAACATGCTAAATATTATTTAAATTAATTAGAGAAATACTTCTCATTTAGGTGACATGTTTTGCTATTCGTTTGAGGTATTTCTAACTTGCGGGCTAGTAACACCAGAAAAAGGGAGGTGGGAGGAAATCTGAGTTTTGAGAGAGCAATTCTAAACCTCTTATCCATTCATAGGGTTATGAACAAGGACAAAATCTGTACCCTGAACAATTCTTGTGTGACCAGCAGAATGATCGTGTTGAAAAACATGGAAAGAATTGGAATGGCCTACATAACGATGAAGAGAAGCAACATTTATATGATGTTAAAGATGATTACTGTGGCCAGAATGGTCAAGAGGATCCTGATGATGTGTATCTTGGTAGAGATGGGTTTAATGCTCCAAGTTGCTACCAACAGAACAATGTGTATCATCTTCCTGAAAACTTCAGGCCATATACAAATGGCCATAAACCAGAATTTAACAATCTGCAAAGTAAAATAATAAATTTTCCAGATGCTCCAAAGGAACATCTTAAGGTACTGCAGAAGCTGATGCATTTTTCTGTCTCTTTTGGAAAATTTTCACAGGTCTTTAACTATTAGTAGTAGCATTTCTAAATGCTCTCAGTCTCTTTTTATCAGTTTAAACAGTGATGGGAGGCTTCTGTAGTCTAAAACAATGAAGTGTTAAATAATTGGATTTTCATATGTGCAAGTTATGATTTTGGTTCTGGGTTTTTTGTTGTTGGGTTTTTTTTTTTGCTTTTGTTGGCTAGGTAGAATTCCATGAGGTAGAATGAATGTGATTCACTTAAATGTGTGCTTACTCTATTGAAGTTGACACTTCACCGCTCTCCTAAAGTGGAAGCGTTCATGAAAATTTCTATCACACTCAAATGGTGTGTTGGATTGGAGCCTGAAAATGAAGAGCTTCTAGAGCTCTTCTTAATGTCAACCTATAAAATGAAAAATATTTTCATCGAGCAAGACTACAGTTGTAGTTTTAATTTATTTCCTCTTGTGTATATATTGTCACAACAGCAATTTGTTGCGTCTGATGTTGTCAGTGGCCAATCGCCAGAATCTTACAAAGTAACTTATAAACCATACCAAAATGGCATTCATCAAAAAATTCCAGTAATCCAAGAAGGAACAAGAAAAAATGAAGTGTTTGAAGATTTGCAACATGAATTCTTGGGCAATGATGACAGTAAGTGTTTGCTCTTTAGACTTGAAATAAACTTATGTGATAAGTCCACTGGAAATCGGCAACAGAAAACCTGTTGATTTCAGTAGATTTTTAGTAAGAGAACAACTAAAAGTATGTTGATGTATATGATGTTTTATTTTGCTCTAAGCTTACGTTGGAATAGCCCTAATTTTGGTTTTGCTTTGGTTTTTTGGTTGGTTGTGGGTTTTTTTCCCCACTTTATCTAGAAATTGGCTCTTTTTGATCAGGGTATTTGAGTTTCAGGCTATTAAAAATGTAGTTTTGACTAGTGAGGCTGCGAATGAAATTATTTCTGATGGCTCGATCTCAAGTGTAGCTGGCACTTTGTCTTGTTTATAATATAGGAAAATAATGACTCGCTATACCTTAGGAAACATGCTTCGCTTGATGCCACACTGGGCTTTTCTGTTAGGTACACTTCAAATGACAGAACTACTTTGCTTGTTAGACATCTTGAACATTTGTAGTTGCCACAAGACTGTGTGTGAATTCATAGCACATAAACCTTTATCTGGGCTTGCTGTTAGGTTTGAATTGCGTTTGTAGTTCCTACAATCCTTTAGCCATTGCTCCCAGAGCAACTCACGTGATGTGAATCAAACAGGGATTAAAAAATGATGCAATTTTGTGAACTAACAGTGAATTTGGCACTGTGCGAAAGAAGTATCTTGGGGCAGGAATTACTTACAAGGATGACTTTCTTGGTTAGTTGACTGTACTGACTTGTCTGTGTGCTGTTTGAAATTTGGCAGATTCTTCAGAAAGTATGCAGATTCTTCAACTTCAAGTTCTAAATAAAGCAAGAGAAAGACAACTGGAAGAACTTAATGAAAAGCTAGAAAAGAGTGCACAGCAGATTAGGTACTTGAATCATCAGCTTTCAATGGTCAAAGGTAAAATGTTTTGTACCGATTTTTAGATTTTATTCATATAATCATAGAATGGTTTGGGTTGGAAGGGACCTTAAAGATCATCCAGTTCCAACCCCCCTGCCATGGGCAGGGACACCTTCCACTAGACCATGTTGCTCAAAGCCCCATCCAACCTGGCCTTGAACACTTCCAGGGATGGGGCATCCACAACCTCTCTGGGAAACCTGTTCCAGTGCCTCATGACCCTCACAGTGGAGAGCTTCTTCCTTACATCTAATCTAAATCTACCCTCTTTCAGTTTAAAGCCATTACCCCTTGTCCTATCACTGCCTGCCCTTGTAAAAAGTCCCTCTCTGGCTTTCTTGTAGGCCCCCTTTAGGTACTGGAAGGCTGCTATAAGGTCTTCCTGGAGCCTTCTCTTCTCCAGGCTGAACAGCCCTGACTGTCTCAGCCTGTCTTAATAGCAGAGGTGCTCCAGCCCTCTGATCATCTTTGTGGCCCTCCCCTGGACTCACTCCAACAGGTCCGTGTCCTTATGTTGGGGGCCCCAGAGCTGAATGCAGTACTCCAGGTGGGGTCTCAAGAGAGCTGAGTAGAGGGGCAGAATCACTTCCCTTGACCTGCTGGTCACAATTCTTTTGATGCAGCCCAGGATACGGTTGGCTTTCTGGGCTGCAAATGCCCATTGCTGAGTCATGTTGAACTTCTTGTCAACCAATATGGCCAAGTCTCCTCACGGCTGCTCTCAATCCACTCACTGCCCAGCCTGTATTTGTGCTTGGGATTGCCCTGACCCATGTGCAGGACCTTGCACTTGGCCTTGTTGAACTTCATGAGGTTTGCATGGGCCCACGACTCAAGCTTGTCAGGGTCCCTCTGGATGGCATCCCTTCCCTCCGCACCATGTTGACCACACCATACAGCTTGGTGTCATCAGCAAACTTGCTGAGGGTGCACTCAATCCTACTGTCCCTGCTGCCGACAAAGATGTTAAATGACAGCGGTCCCAGTACCAACCCCTGAGGAATGCTACTCGTCACTGCATTCCACTTGGACGTCAAGCTGTTGACCACAACTGTTTGAGTGTGACCATCCAGCCAGTTCCTTATCCACCAGGTGGTCCATTGGTCAAATCCATGTCTCTCCAATTTAGAGACAAGGATGTCATGCGGGACAGTGTCATATCTAGCAACTTTTTAATCTGAGACCTTGACTTAGGTAGTATCTCTCCAGGTATTGATCATATTTATAAACTTGATTTGGGATTATGTGGACCTAACCCTCTCCCCCAACATTGTTCTAAAGAAAATTCTCTGGATTGGTGTCTGACTGCATGACTGTCTTAAATTTTACTGCATTCTGAAGACCACCATTGTATTCCAGAGTACCCATGTACCAGGCATTAAAATTGTACAGAAAAGTGAGAAGTTTGCCAAAGTAGTGTGTAAAAAAGTACAAAGAAGAAAAAAACCCAAACCCCAATAGGAGAAGTGTACATCTATGAAAAAATTGGGGCGGGTGTTGTGCTGTCTGGTTAACAAGCCATTTCCTGGACTGTATGTAGAGAGAAGCTCTTCCAAAATGATCAAAGCTGTAGGGTAGACTGGTGGTTGTCTTGGTCTTCTTCTTTTTCTTATAGGAAGAGACAAAAAAGTTGTGAGCTTAGAGAATTAAGAATATAATTTTTAGAATGTAAAAGGAGCAAAGAAGAGCAAAAACTTCAGCTGTCAAGCATTTAGCTGTGTTTTGGCTATTCCTCTGGGGGAATTATTTTGTTTCTCCCTTTAAATGGTGTAAGGAATGATGCTAGTTCCTAGCGCTGACAGAATGGGGCCTGTTTCCACTAGGGTTCTGAAGGTACAATATATCAGAGTGCTTCCAGCTGCCAGAGCAAGGAAGTAGTTACTGGATGGAGAATGACAATGTTTTTGTTCTGTCTTCTGCCTGTTGCCCACGGTACGAGACAAAGGTCTCATAGCAAGTGGTTCTGTAGAGCAGGGATACTGAACAGTCATGTTCCATGAAGTTGTTGAGTGGCTCCCATGTTTGTCTCACAATTATTATGTCTCTTTCTTAAGATGAAAAGGATGGTTTGGCTGTTAGTCTTCATGAATCTCAAAAACTCTATCAGAATGGAAAGGAACGGGAAGTGCATCTTGAAGGTCAAATAAAGGCCCTTGAAACTCAAATTCAGACTCTTACTACCAATGAGGAGCAGGTACTATCAATATTTTTAAACTGTTGTAGAAGATCTCTACAGTTACATTTGTGGTGCATTTGCATTAAACGTAAGTGCTAGTTTCTTGAAACACTGTTCATGATCATTGCAGAAGCTGAATATATGATAAATGAATAGGATGCATTGGTGGAAAAGAATTTGTATTAAAATCCAGGCATTACCTGAGGACTCTTAGCAACTCTTGCACAAAAAAACTGAACTGACATACAGAATATTGGAGCAAAAGTAAAGTATATGTAACTGGGAGCTACTCTAATACTGTTCCTACAGATATTGAAGCAATCAAAAGTGGCAGAGGTAGCCATGGAAAGCATGCAGAAGCAGCTGTTAGAACTTCAGCGATCAGATGCCCTTCAACGAGCCAGAGAACAACATGAGGCCATTATTTCGGCACTCAAGCAGAAGTATGAAAAGCAAGTATTATCATTAGAGCAGAAACTTGATACTACAAAATCTGCACTCCGAGACCAGGTGAGAAATTATTTCAGGATACTGAGTACTGTACTGTAGAGGCTGTACAACTCCCCATGTTTCCTAAACTGCACTTCTTGACCTATAATTCTCATAATTCCTTCTGGAAGCTGCTAAGCAAATGGAAAGGAAATTCTACAAAAGTCTCAATATTATGTTGCTTATGTGGTATGTTTTTATAAACATCTCCAGGCAGTTGTGAGCTCAAATTGTGAGTTTGTACATAGCAGATGCAGAGGATGCAAGAATTAATTGTCTTAGTTTCTCTCCTGAGATTTCATTCTGTGCATAATCTCTTTCGAAAGAATACCAGGAAATAAATCTGGGAAAGAAAAGAAGTAAGAAATTATGTGATATTTTTGCTGCAAGAAAAACTGTTTAATAAACAGTCCATCGTCAAGGTTCAGTCTCAAAATGATCAAGGATGACTAACCACTGAATAGTCACTATATTTTAGAAGTACAGATTTAAAAGGAGAAAGGGGAGGGGAATGCTGGCTTGAAGATGGAGTTTGGCATAGATTGTGTCACATGGTTATAGAGCTTATTAAAATTGTTCTGCCTGACATGTCGTAAGCGTCCATTACACTGTTAGAAATATTCAAGCAATGTAGTCTAGGCAGGCCTTAATAAATTGTCCTCTTATTTCACATAAAGGAAATAGAATTAAATTTCTTTAATTCTAGGTCTGTAATTCTTGTCTCAACATAAATATGTATAAAAATAAATGGGTTGTATGTTTGAAAAGGTAACTAGCACTTGCTTGTAAACAAGAACGCACTGCTAAATTTCTGTCTATTAGTACCACAGCAAAGCTTACATAGCTTTGTCTCTACTGCAAAAAAAGTTTTTTATGGTAGTATGTTTGGGGTATTTAGAGAGACATCTCCTGTTTCTGAGAGAAAATAGAAAAGTCAAAAGGTGTGAAGACAAGGCACTGTGCCTTCCGGGTCTGTGTAGGTAACTCTAATGCCATATGAAGGTCTACTTTGTGTGTCATGTGCAAAAGCTACAATTCCTTTTTTACAAACTGTTGGAACTTGCTAGCTTGGCTTAAGCTCAGTTGAAATAAACTAATTGAGTTAAGCTCAGGCTTAATATAAATAACGTGAAGACTTGATTTTTCTGCATTAGACTAACTAGATGTGATTTATTACAGGGGATAATCTGACATGCTGAAAGCTAACTGCTCTAGGAACTACAAACCGGTTCACATTCGTCTATGTTTATGTATGAGTACACTTACTGTCTCCTAGTGAAAACTTAACTTTGATGGTGTAAGAGATGACTTGTCAGCCAAAGATAGCATTTGATCTGTGATTGATTTAGCTGGCCTCTACCCCTTTAGGTATCAGATTGATTCTTTTTCTCCTGTGTCTTGTATGTATTGACTTCTTCTATATCCAAAACTGTCCTAGATGGCTAGATGTTTGTAACATGAGTAAAAATAATCTCTCTTCCTAGAAAGAGCTTTGCAAAAATCTAGGAGACTATGTTAAGCAACTTGAAAAAATGCTGGAAGAAACCAAATGCGAAAAAACTGAAATAATAAATCGACTGACAAGAAGCCTAGAAGAAAGTCAAAAGCAATGTGCAAATTTACTGCAAACAGGTCAGCCTTTTACTCATACCTTATCTTTCCTTGCAGAAACAGCTCCAGTTTTTTGAAGTATGAAACTGCACATCTATGTTCCTATTGAAATGGAATCAATGTCAAGCTAAATGCCTACTAGACCATTTTGTATGCAGGGCATTAGTCAGAGTTAAATGAAGTTTAGTTAAGTCTAGACTGAAGTGTAAAAAAATAATTACAATAAAAAATAACCCTCCAAAACGCCAAGCAACAGCAGTTAAACTATTTTTATATGCATTTTGTGCTGCCTATGTGTAAACTTAGTTTTGGACTAAATAATAGCCTTTGGGAGCAAGCTACTTCTTTTTGTGTTAGGCATTGGACTTGAATTGCCATTCTAAATTCAAATCTCAATGAGAAAAGAATAGTTTTTGTGGCTGGTTCTTGGAAACTTCTATCAGTAGGAACAGCATGTGAAGTGTTCTGCTCTTTGTGTATGTGGCTTGTGCCTACCTGTACACATTGAAGTCTTTTAATAGTGATGTATGTAGTAGCTATTAGTGAGCTCAAGGAAATAGGAACAGAGTAATGCTTATTACCAGAATGTCCTGGTTTAACCCCAGCTGGCAATTAAGCCCCACGCAGCTGCTCATTCACTCCCCGCCCCCAGTGGATGGGGGAGAGGATTGGGGGTGGGGAGGGGAAAGTAAAACTCATGGGTTGAGATAAAGACAGCTTAATAGGACAGAAAAGGAAGGGAAAAGACTACTACTACTACTACTCGAATATACAAAACAAGTGATGCACAATACAATTGCTCAATACCCGCTGGCCAATGCTCAGCCAATTCCCGAGTCACGTTGCCCCCTGGCCAACTCCCCCCAGTTTATGTACTGGGCATGATGTAAAATGGTATGGAATACCCCTTTGGCTTATTTGGGTCAGCTGTCCCAACTATGCCCCAGTTTCTTGTGCACTCCCAGTCTCTGGCAGAGCAGTGTGAAAAGCTGAAAAGTCCTTGGCTTAGTATAAACACTGCTTAGCAACGACTAAAACATCAGTGTGTTATCAACATTATTCTCATCGTAAATCCAAAACACAGCACTATACCAGCTACTAAGAAGAAAATTAACTTTATTCCAGCTGCAACCAGGACACAGATTTTTCAGATTACACAGTCTTGCTTGCATATTTATGACTTGCTCTTTCTCTCCCTTCTTTTTCCTGCAATAGGCTCGATGCAGGAGACAAATCAGTTACGGTTTCAATTGCAACAAGCTCAGTCTGCGCACATGATAAGCAATAACATGAACAAGGCTTTGCAGGTTAATTAATTTTATTCAATATTTTACAGTTTTGATTTTAGGGGGGCGGGCATTATAGCTAAGAGATTGGTAGTTGAAACTCTTTATTTGTTGGGAAAACAAGCACATCTCCTTTTAGTAAAGGACTACCCACTCTTTCATCTCCCAGTTGGATTTTTTTTTTTTTTTTAATTAAAATACAGCAGGGCATATGTATCAGCACAAATCTGATATCATACATCCATCTACCCTGTTTATGGAAAAAGAAGAATGTAAATTCTATGTGCTGGGAATCTCATAACTTAATTAGGCTATAGGGACAGTTGGAGATAAGTTCTGAAATTTACCTTTTGCTGGCAAAAGGGAATGCTAGAGAGTCCTCTGTAAAATATGAGTGGAAGTCTTTCCAATTCAGTTTATGTATTTGACTTAAATCTATTATCTTGGAAATTATGAATCCTAATAAGTACTAGAGTAATGGGCTGTTTTTTCCAGCTATGTGCTTTTCTGTTGTCATCCTTTTTACTATACAAGGGCAGCAGGAAAGAAGTAAGGGCAGAAGAAATAATACTTAAATTCATATATGAACTGTAATAATGTCGTGGTTTAACTCCAGCCAGCAACTAAGCACCACACAGCTGCTCTATTGCTCTCCCTCCTCAACTGGACAGGAGAGAGAAAATGTAACAAAAGGCTGCGGGTCGAGATAAGGACAGGGAGGGATCACTCAACCAATTACTGTCACAGGCAAAACAGACTCGATTTGGGGAAAATTCGCTTAATTTACTGCCAATCAAACCAGAGTAGAGTAATAAGAAATAAAACTAAATCTTAAAACGTATTCCCCCCACCCCTCCCTTCTTCCTGGGCACAGCTTCACTCCCAAATTCTCTGCCAACCCCCCCCAGTGGTGCAGAGGGACAGGGAATGGGAGTTATGGCCAGTTCATCACATGTTGTCTCTGCTGCTCCTTCCTCTTCAGGGGCAGGACTCTTCACACTCTTCCCCTGCTCCAGCATGGGGTCCCTCCCACAGGAGACAGTCCTCCACGAACTTCTCCAGTGTGAGTCCTTCCCATGGGCTGCAGTTCTTCATGAACTGCTCCAGCATGGGTCCCTTCCACAGGCTGCGGTCCTTCAGGAGCACACTGTTCCAGAGTGGGTCCCCCGTGGAGTCACAAGTCCTGCCAGCAAAACTGCTCCAGTGTGGGCTCCTCTCTCCATGGGTCCACAGGTCCTGCCGGGAGCCTGCTCCAGCATGGGCTTCCCATGGGGTCACAGCCTCCTTTGGGCATCCACCTGCTCCGGTGTGGGGTCCTCCACGGGCTGCAGGTGGATATCTGCTCCACCGTGGACTTCCATGGGCTGCAGGGGGACAGCCTGCCTCACCATGGTCTTCCCCACGGGCTGCAGGGGAATCTCTGCGCTGGTGCCTGGAGCACCTCGTCCCCATCCTTCTTCACTGACCTTGGTGTCTGCAGAGTTGTTTCTCTCACATGTTCTCACTCTTCTCTTCAGCTGCAGTTTCTGTGCTCCAGCAACTTTTTCTTCCCTTCTTAAATGTATTATCACAGAGGCACTACCATTGTCGCTGATGGGCTCGGCCTTGGCCAGTGGTGGGTCTGTCTTGGAGCCAGCTGGCATTAGCTCTGTCGGACGTAGAGGAAGCTTCTAGCAGCTTCTCAGAGAAGCCACCCCTGTAGCCCCTGTAGTTCTAGCATATGCTTTGCTAGAGATATCAAAAATCATAGTATAAATAAGTAAAAGTAATGCTAGATGATTCAAGTAAATACAGCTAAATACAACTATATTTAGAAAGAATACCTCTGTGTATTTGTTTTCTTTGGAAGAGTTATCATGAGCCTAATGTGTTTGCTTGGAGTTTCTCTGCTCAGTGTAATTTTTTTTTTGTGTCTCTTCCTTTAAGGAAGAATTAATGGAACTGAAGGAAGAAATAGCTTTGTATGAATCTGCGGCCAAGCTTGGAGTATTTTTGAATGATGTGGGTGGAGAGCTGCATACGAACCTGGGTGATTCCTATGTAGATTTGGGAATTAAAAAAATCGCTGGGAAGAAACCAAGGTTCTGCAGGTATTAAGTGATTCTTGTTTAAAGAAAAATCTAAAATCCTTAAGAAGTGATACAACTGATGTGTAAAAGATGGTCCTACTGGATCAACATACAGTTTTTTGGTAGATATTTGAAATACTGCTGGTATTGCCAGGTAATCTGGGAAATGGGAAACTGGACTAATACCGTAAATTTGATGCCTAATTGCTGCTTAATAAATCTTCAGTTTTTGTAGAGATGATGTTGCTATTCCTTGGATTGTATGGTTTATATGCATGGATACCTTTTTGCTCAAAGATTCCACATAGTCGCTTAATGTTAAAGCTGTCTAAAAACAACCAATTGAATTATCTCAAAATACTTCACATAATACGAGAATGAATCTTTTGGGGGAACAGCTGAATGAACAAGTTTTCTGTACATTAATTGCAGCTTGACAAAAAAGCATATGGCTTCTATATTCTTGTTCTCTCTTTTTACTATTACCTCTTAGACATCTGTATTTCTGGTAGCATTAGTTGCTCTTCTCTTTGCTACCACTACCTTTCAGATAAATGTCTTTTGTCTTTTAAATACTGAAGCAGTTATGTCTTCCCTAATAGTGCAATACAGAACAGAGACATGGATGAAGAGCTCTCTAAAGATGAAATTATTGTAGAATTAAAAGCTGAGCTGGAACGTTTATTGAGCAGTAATAAAATGAAGAGAAACCAGATTACCCAATTACAAAATGATCTTAAAGATTGCCAGAAGACATTAGAGGAATACAAGCAGTTGTTGAAAGCGGAAAAAGCATCAAAAGAGTCAGAGGTTTGTTCTTTTACACTTTTTAAAAAGTAAAGATGCACTGGACTTTAGTGAACCAAACCAACATTTAAACTTCTTATGAAAATGGACCAAAGAATTTACTCAGAGCTGAGTATTCATAGCAACTAAGTAAATTTGTCTTTGAGCTTAAGGAAAGTATTGTCATTTGGATGATACCTTGTTTTGTATCTTTGGTGAAAAAGAAACAAGCTAAATAGCACAACCTGGGCAGCATATGCCTTATTAGGTAAGTTATGTTATGATGTCTTACTTGCTTGATAGCACTTAAAGGCCACTCAGTTTTTTTCAGAACTAAATTTTATTGGAGAAAGTAGGTTTTCTTTAGCCAAAAAGACCTTGTAATTTCTCTGAGAAAGCTGATAGTATCATTAGGTTATACAAATGGAACATTAAGGAGATTGCCTTCAGAGGGCCTTCACTATGTAATTTGATCAACAAGGACTCTCTTTGATACCGCATCTCTCTTCAGCCCATTATTAACTTCTCTCTATAAATTGATCAAGACTTGTAACATCTGCTCTTGTAATCTATACATTGTGACCTGGATGTGGGATAGGAATGTAATATGCTTGAGAAGAGTGCTCTCTGTTGGATGATAGTAGTCATTCAGCTTGCAAACATGGTGTCAAGTGTGTGCTTCTTTAAACCTTCATGATGCTATGAGTTTCAGGAGTTCATCTAGAATGCAATAAATTCCTTTTTATTTTTAATTATTTTTTCTGAGTAAAATTTTTATTTGACAGTTTTGTAACTTTTTTTTTAAAGCATCAGCTTCTAAATCATGTATATCCTGAAAGATATCATCTTAATTTTGTTTACTTTTAGCCTGTCGCAAATCCGAATGATAAGTTGGCAGCCAGTCCTTTGGTTTCTGATAATCTTAAGGAAGAAGTTCTGAGACTCAGAAAGGCTAATGAAACTTTGCTGCAAGAAGTTGAGGTGAGACAGGGATGCTGCTTATCCCCACAAAAAAACCACCACAACCCCCACCCTGTGCTAAAACCTGCAATTAGAAAAGGTTCTTTACAACCCACCTATTACTTGACTCTTGTTCATCCAGAACCGTACTTCAACTATTGAAGAACTGAAAGAAAGTGAGGAAAAATTGAAAAGCTTAAATCAAGATCTCTGTTGTCAGATGAGAAAGATGGTTCAGGATTTTGATCAGGATAAACAAGAAGCCATTGACAGGTAAGTCTGTTAACTCTGTTTAGTTCCATTTGTGAACTCTTAGCCTGCATCTATAATCTTGTACCAGCTATGTGGTACAAGGGCAGGTCAGCATTAGAAAGCTGGTTTCTTTCTTAGGGAAAAGTTGATCCCTGTTTAAAAGGGGGGAAAAAAGGTAGTTTTTTTCCTTTCTTGAAATTGTAGGTGTGAAAGAACTTATCAGCAACATCATGAAGATACAAAAGCACATTTTGAGAAAGACTTGATGGAGAGGTATGCTGCAGAAAAACAGCAGCTTATTCAAACTTATGAAGAGACAATCTCGCAGTTAAAGTAAGACTTCACATTTCTTCCACTTTTACTGAAACTTTCACATTTCCTGTCTGGGTCTCAGTACTAGTTACACTTTTTTAAAAACAGATTTGCTCTCCTGTGAGTGTAAAGACTAATTGACAATAAATAATCTGTCCTGTGAAGGGCTAACATAGATGAGCTGAGCAGAGAGATGACTGCAGTGAAGGAATGTTACATTGGAGTCTGTGGGGAGAAGGACACCTTGGAAGCTACTTTAAGGCAGAAATTTGAGCAAGAGCAGCAGCTGAAGGAAGAGAAGGTACTAATGGAAATACCTGTAAACCATGTCATTTCAGGTTGTTTTTAAGATGTAATATCAGTAAGTATATTTAGCTTTGTAACTGGGGAAGATATTTGGAAGAGATGCAGCTATATCAGAAAGTTAATACATGTGACCTATTGGTTGTTAAATTAACCTGCTGTTGTGTCCTGGGGTTTAAAATATTGTAGAAATAACCCTTTCCAATAGCTATTCATTTTCACGTAGTCAGCTTTTCATAATTTTCACTCTTGAGGGCTGTTCAGTCAGCAGTGTGAGGTTTTACATTCACAAGACATTTTCCAAAACACTGTATGACAATACATGTTTTCTTCTCCCTATATAAAAGTCATCTGAAAATACTGTGGCTTTTTAAGTAATAATAAATGCAGGCTGCTATATTGATTAAAAATTTTGCTTTTCTGAAGATACCAGTGTGAAAGATGCTTGATAAGAAAACTTATTTTAGAGTAATAGCCTATGATTACCTCTGCTATCAAGCCTTAAAACACCTCCTTTTGAGACCTGAATCTCTTGTCCAGGTGACATCAGTAAGATCAGTGCACTGGCTCTAGAAACTTAATCATGTCTCTCATGTATTCTCATCACTTTGTACCAGAGCACCAGAGCAGTTTGCTATGCCTTGGAGAATACTTTAATTTTAAATGTTTTAAATTTTTTTTTTCCCTAGCTCAAGAAACAGCTACTAGAAGAAAAAGAAGACTCTCTTAACCTTTTGAGGACTGAGCTTGAAGAGAAACACAGCAGTTCTATGATAGCAGCAAAGAGGCAGTGGCTGGAAGAAAAAGAACAGCAGGTTGAAGAGGAAGTTGCATTAGCCAAAGTTCACTGGGAGAAGGAAGAAAAAGAGGTATGGAACTTAGGCCAGTGTTTTTTCAAAATTTTTTTGTTGTTTTGTTTATTTTCAGAAGGACAACTTGTATGTAGACAGGCTTATGCACTGTTATTCTGCCATTTGAAGTGGCTTTTAAGGATCTGTCATTTAAGGAGCCTCTGAATAAGTCAGTAGGTATTACACATGCTTAAGATTTTAGAAAAAAACCAAAACAAACCAAGCCCCTAGACTTTGTAAAGTAACATACAGAATGTCCTGAATGTCACAGCTGGTAATATGCTGGAGTTTTCCACCCTGATCCCTGGGTGAGTGGTTATGCTTTCTATTGTTTCATTCAGTTATCGTATAGAAGTCCTTTGTGTATCCTATCCCATAGAAGAAATCTGTGATGAATTGCCAAACTCTCTCCTGTCTGAGCATGGTTTTTCTCTTCTCCTGTTAGGGAAGATTATTGGTGTAAACAAAGTTTTGTTTGTTAAATACCAGTGAAATTCTAGTTATTTGGACACTGGGGAGATTTTCTTAAAGAATATTTTTTTCCTTAGAATAAAGAACAAGTCTTTGCAGAAATACAAAGACAATGGCAAAGTAGGCTGGAAGAAACGAGAAGAACTGTAGTTGAATGTCATGACTGCAGCAGCCAAACTGACCGAGTAACAGTTGTGGATGAAGCTTCAACTAAAGAATTAGAAGGGATTGTTGGAGTCCAAAGGCTGCAGATCCAGAAGGCTCTGAAAGAAAATATGGCCTCTGAAGAGGCCTTAAAAGAATTTGAAATAGAACTGGAAAATAAATACCGTAAAAATCTTGCCAGCCAGGTAACAAATAATTGTTCTGTCCGCCTGGATCCTGTGAAACTGCCATGTGCAACTAAGTCACCTAAAAGAAAAAGAAGTGTTCTCTTCCACTAACTTTCTCTTAAGCTCAGTAGTTGATATTTGCTATATTAGAAATAAATTAAAAAAAAAAAAGTTCTGAAGAAGCTGTAGCATGTAGCTTGTTTTTTTAGCTGTTAGTTTTTCACACAGTTGGACAAGTTTGGCAGCGGTTTTGAACAGAACTGAGCAACACTGACTTAGAGCTTATACCATTTTGTTAATGAAAAATAAATTTAATATTCATCATTTTGGTATGATTTTTGCATCAAGAAATGCATCAGATGATGCTGGTCTGATTCTTTCAATTTCTGTAAACATAGGCAATCCAAACTGAAATCTGTTCTTTCGTTGCTACATGAAAGTAATAATAAAAATGTATTTGGTGGTGGTGACTGAAGCAGGTTTTTTTTTATCTGCTTGTAGGTAGATGCAGCTTTAACCCAAGCTCATGCCAGGTGGCTGCAAGAATTAACAGACCTCAAAGAGTACAAAGTAAATCTAAAGATAGAACAAGAAAAATGGGAGAAGGAACACAAAGAGACTGCAGCAAAGCAGGTAGCCCAAAATACTTGTTTATGTGTATTGATAAACAGTTCAGTCTTCCAGATCCCATATATTAGTGAGGAATGAATGTAGACATAGGCTGAGAATCATTAAGGAAAGATGTTTCTAGTGTATTCTGGTTCTGATCCTTTTTTTTTTTTTTTGCCTAATAGGATTATATTTTATTAAATAATTTGAAAATAATCTCCAATAGATTCATAATGACCCAGGGTTATATTTTATACATATATAAATGTATGCATATATTTATAATGACTGTGTCTATATATTCACCAGTTAGCCCTAGTTCTGTCAGCTGCTGAAGAGAAATGGAAGAAAGAATATGAGAATACAGAGAAGTCTGGACCAAGAATGAAAGAACTTGAAGAAAAGGTAATTTCTCTCAAGAAGGAATTGGAGCTAAAGAAAGAAGAAATCCCTGCAGCTATCAAAGCAGAACTAGCAAAAGCCCGTGCTCAGTGGAACAAAGAAAAGCAAGAAGAAATCTTGCAGATACAAGAGCAAAATGAGAGAGACTACCGATCATTCTTAGATGATCATAGAAACAGAATTAAAGAGGTACTTGCAACAGCAAAGGAGGATCTTGCAAAGCAGAAAAATGACCTCTCCATTCAGAAACAGGCAGAAATAAAGATGTTACTAGACCAAAAGCAGCGAGAATGGGAGGCTCAGGAAACAAAGAGACTGAAAGATGAAATTAATCGGTATGAGGAGAAGACTCTGCTTGCACTTGAGTACTTGTTGAGTGAAATCCATGAAGAACTAGTCAAGTGCACACATAGTAAGCATTCTTGGAAGGATAAGTGTTTTGATGCTCGTGTTCAATTAAACCATCAGTGCAAAGACAAACTGAAGGCTTGCTTACAAAAGGCCTACAGAACCACAGTTCACACGATTCTGGAAAAGAAAGAGCAAGAATGGAAAGAGGTAATATTTCTGCAAATTATAACTGCCAACCAGAAAAGGGATTTGAGAAGTCAGACTCGTACATGTTTTCTCCCAATATAAAATATTTATGTAGTCCTGAGAGTCCAAGAATCCAATATGTGAGTTCATTGATAACAACAGTCCTTTAAAACTCTGAGAGGGCTAAATCTACCATTCGCAACTGAAAAGGGAAAGGATGAGTGTAGATTTGACACCTTCAGTCTTTAAAGAAGAGAAAGCCAGGTTAGGAGTGTTGCTCTCTAATGCCAAGATTTGTAAATTAAGGAGATGAATCCTCCATCCTAAGTTTGGGAGCCTGTTGCAGGCTTTTGTGACCTCTTAGGTGAGTTCAGTGATTAAGGCCCATCTTAGATTTTTGCAAAGCTGCTGTGCTTTTTTTTTTTTTTTTTTTTAAGAAATTTAGCAGTTTGTAGCGGTGATCGGATAGTGATCATGGATCATGTTACTCTTCCCCCCCCCCCCCCCCCCAGCTTCTGATACAAATAAAGATAAAAACAGTAAATCCTTTTTGCAAATTATCTGTAGTAGAACTGAATAACTGACAAGCTGATCTATCTCAGGAATAATAGTCTTGCTTAACTTTATTGTGGCTCTAGGAAATCCTTTTCAATGTGCCTGCCAAATGAGGAAAGACATTCTACCCTCTTCTAGAAGAGTTTGGGGCTAAGTAGAATTCTGTCCAAAAGCTTCTGTTTCTGTTGTTTTGGCAAATTCCTCTTTTTGCAATGCTTATGCTTGTAGTAAGTTTTTGATTATGGGGAGCATCCCACTGGAAATGCTAATGCCACCCAGCATTTAGCAGCTGGGGAATTGTCCAAGAATAGGACAGAGAAAGAAACTCTTGTTTTTCAAGAAAAGGCGGGACAGGGGGAAATGAGTATGAAGTGATTTCTCATGACAGTATTACCGAGTCTTCTAGTGGTAATATGTTTCTGTTCAGAAAGTGGTCCTTTAAAGTTTTCTTGACATGAGCTATTTTCACAATTGTAAAGAGAATCAGAAGTTTTTTTTGCTATGCCTGATGCATCTTCTGTAATAGATATGAATGTCCCCTGGTAAACTGATATGCCTTTGAACTTCAAAACGTTGGTTGGCTTGAACTACCTTATTCAGCAAAGTCTTTGTAATTTCTTAGTAATGTCTTCTCTTATGCTACCATTATAACAATAAACAAAGGAGTTACGTTTTTCTACATGACTTATCTGTCCCTGTACTACCCATATGTGTGCAGAAGCTCTAAATGAGTCCAACCCCTTTTTCTGCTGGATATGCTGTTTAAAAAACCAAGTTAGCTTCAACTATTCAAAGACGCTGTATAGTTCTGCAACGTTAAGGGCTACTGATGTTTCCAAAATAAATTAAACTCAGGATAGCCAGGTACTGCTGTTGCAGTGAATTACACAAAGTAAAACTTCTATATGCTAGAATACACGTTTTCCTCAGTATTTGAGCTGCAGTCTACAGTTCTATTGCAAGTTTAAAGCACCTGCATTACAATTACTAAAGCTACTTGGTGGCCAGGGTTGTTTGTTTTTTTTATGGCTAACATACTACTTACCTACTTTAACATAGTGTAGTACGCTTTTTTTTTTTTAATGTGTTGGATTTTCAGGAAGTGTTTTCAATTGCAGAAATATGAAGAGCTAGTGAGTAATGTAAATAAAGAAGCATACTCTTGCCTGCAACATGGTGAAGGAGAAACTGGGGACGTGACAAGACCTCCTGTGTACAATGTTGGACACCAAGCAGAAGCGCAAGGGAGGCTAAGGAGACAGCCACCCTTGCAGGAAACTGGAACAGACAAAGGTATTGGGCTTGTTTTTAATCTGGCAAATTGTATATCATCAACTTAAGCTTGTTAGTAGCAGTCTTTAATAGTTGATGTCTTATTGATGACTATTAATGCAAAGCTAGTTGATATATTTGGGTGAGAGAGGAAGATGCAGTTCTTCTGACTGTGAGGTTGTTTAATGTTGTGTTAGCTTGTACTATGTTAAAGTCACAAACAGTGCAACAAATGGTACTGGTCTCCAGCTTACTGTTTTAATGCTACTAGCTTTCTGCTTTTTAAAGCCATTCTTCAGGAGTAAAGAAATAGCTGCTGTATCTGCTGCAGGTGTAAATACTCTTTGGGGGTTGTGGATGTGAACATTAACACCTCTGGTGTTTAACAGCTTATAAGCAAGCCAGTATTGATCATGATGAGCAAGGTATGGTCTAAACTATGTCGTGTAAATGAGTAATACTAAATCAGAGCTCTGAAGATCGAATTATATACTATTTGCTCTTGACATTAGACAAGACAAGGAATTCTGCATTCATATAAAAGATACTGTTGTGTCAAGAATTATACCTCACCTGGCACGGTGTTTTTTCCAATACTTTTGATCAAGAATGTAGTTGAAAAAATGTAAATCCCTGGGTGATGTTTCTCTCTTCTTTTCCTTCCTTACTTCCCGCTCCCCCTCTCTCCCCCAGTATATACGTTAGCATTGTAGCTCTTCTCAAAGCTGTCACATGTACTATGGCAAAGCTGGAGACAGTGTAGCTGGGGAAAAACTTCATGGGAGGCCTAGCTATCTCTCTGGGGCTTTCTGTTTAGTTTGAATTCTTATGCAACCAAAAAACATAAAGCAAGAAAACCCAAGAGAGTCTTTGGCTTTATGCCTATAGTGTGGCTTGAATTCCTTCAACACCAAAACAACAAACCATCTATTAAACACAAAACAATACAAGCAGTGCAGCTCTTCTGTCTCTAGAGCTCCCTGTCCTGGTTATAGGGAGCAACCGTTGCTCTCCTGGAAGTAGCCCAGTCTTTGTGAATTTCTTAACTTAACTAGACTCAGCTGCATGTGAGGCTTCCCAGCTGGGAGAGTCTCCTTCAGTTGACTCCAAAAGACCATGCTTGGCTGTTGGGGGGTGGGGATGGTTGGTTTTTTTTGGTGGTTGGGGGGTTTTTTTGGTGTGTGGTTTTTTGTTTTTGTTTAAAAAAAAAAAAAAATTTCAACCTACAAGTCTCATATTGTTGACTGAAGACTCAAATAATTACTGATGGGAGTGCATTGAGGCTGTGAGGGCTCAACGACTTGATAGATGCTGCTGCACCTCCTATAACAGGATTCCAGCCTCTTGTGATTATTTTAATTAGACTAATGTGTTACATAATTTCCAGCAAAAGAAAGACTAAGTAGAGCACTAGGAAGGTAAGGTCAGGTTTGATTTTTTTGTGTTTGGGTTTTTTTTTTTGGTCCCATGGTTGATGTGTAACTTTCAGCAATTACTGTTGCAGGTCAGAAATGTACAAAAAGGAACCTTGGGTCTCAAGAAAAATTTTGCTGTGAACACTGCTGCCAGGAGCTTGAAAAAAGAGAGGCTGTGTGCCAGGACTTAAAAAGAGAGCTGGAGATAGCCTGCAAACATCTTCAGCTTGCTGTGAAAGAATGTGAAGCTAAGTCAGAGCAAATCCAAGGTTAGTATTGTTTGTCACCTAAAGACAACTTTGAATGACTCTGCCTTGCTGGCTGCATGAGTCTCATCTGTTGCATCATTTAGTTTTCAGAGGGTGGAATGAGTGTTTGTGCATACTTACACCAAACAACCCCCCCACAACAAAAACCCACAAACTGACCTTCCCCTCCACACCCCGAGAAACCCCTTCACCCTCTTGGCTTTAAACATTACTTATTGCTTTAGTGCTCTTTCATGTGTACCAGGAAAAGAATAGAGGAAAACTGAACATGTGGCAGATGTTCTTTGAATATGTGTACATGTGGATTCCATAACCCTCATGGGCAATACAGATAATGCATGCGTGTGTACGTACACACATGAGTCAGGGAGTTCTTCAGTTATCTCCTTCGGGGCTGTACTGTTATTGTGCATGTACTCATCCCCCCATAGTGGGAGTATAAAGAGCAGAGTGGCCCTAAATGTTACTTGGTTCCTCTTGGCACCAGTAGTAGTAAGCCACTGACCACAGTTTTCTTGTACCTTCCTGCGGTTAATAATAGCTTGAAGCTGTAGTTCTGTTTTTCTTTCTTTTTTTTGTAAACCTTAAAGTAGGTTTTAAGTTGGCTTTATTTAGTCTCTTTTGCCTTTTAAGTCAAGACATTCTTTTTCCTTTGTGTCACTTTGAAATGAGAAATACAGGACTGAGAAAAGGTCTCTAGTTCTTAAATCTTTCTTTCCTATGTGATGACTGTCTCTATGAATGATGGATATGAAATATCCACTCTGTTTTTGGAAGTCACTGAAAGTAAGGCTTCTGCCTGTAGTATGGAAATAAGGCTTTTCTGAAGCTATTTCTGGTGGAAGAAGATAGTGCATAGTAATTTGCTTGAGATTTCTCCATTGTAGGAGACTGCTTCTGATTCAGTAGTGGTGTTATCCAGTACTCTTGTTTAATACACATCCCCCCTGGCTGTGCAGTAGTGTTGTTTTGTTATGATCACCTTTTTTTTGCTGTCCAACATCTTATTTTTGGCATTCTCAATATCTGTATCACCTTCTGTACACAGACTGTGATAGCGCCTGGTGGTAAAACCTCCCTGAGACTTGACCATCAGTTTAGTCAATTGCAATATTACCTGACTTGATCTTGATACCTGTGCTTACTTATTGTGGAATCTGTTGCATCATGTACATCTGTTGTCCTTTCAGGATAATAGACTCCATCCTTTATTACTTTACTTAACTTGGTAGAAGTCTCTGGCCGTAGTAAAATCTGGGCTAACGAGGATGAAAAGTCTTTAGCATATCAAACCCCTTTGCTGTACCTGTAACTACTCCGGCAGCTGGGTCTCCCTGTATGGGCCTGGCATGTAGGCTTTTCACTCAGAGAAAGTCATATTGATTCATCTGTCTCTGATAACAACAAGAGTTCATTTTGTCTAGGTTTATTTCTGAGAGGATTTGTAGGAGGAATGCCTGCTTTGCTTTGTTCCTGTGCTCAAGAACTTTTTCTTGCCTGCTTGAGCATAATGTACCATATGGAGCACAGTTCCCATTCACTTGGTATCTGAGGAACTCTATCCTCTTATTCAGCTGTATTGAAGTCAGTAGAGGTCTTTGTTTTAAGGAGCAGAACAAAGAGAATGATGTTTTCTCTGAAGGAAAACATGTTGGTGATTGAATAAGAGGATCATTCTCCCTGCAGTGCTTTAATCAGTTGAAGCTGTACACAATAGTGTTCAGGGCATTTTTTTTTTTTTTTTTTTTTTTTTTTTTTTAGGCTCTCCTTAGAGCATGGCAGGAATTGGACTTGCTGAAGGTTCTGATTCATGAGAAGTCTTAAACTGCATCCTGAGGGTCAGTAACTCTGTAGAATTGTTTGAGCATGCCTCAGTGAAAGGTCACTGTGGCCACTGTAAGCAGGTTTGGTAAATGGTCAGCTTGGAGAGAGCAGATGTGAGGTAGTAGGTTGTACCAAGTGACTAAACAGTTGTACTTGCCAAAGGCTGTGGTTTGTGTGTGTTGTGAGTGTTTTGGTTGTGGGTTTGTTTTTGTTTTTTTTTTTTTAAATGAAAAATTTCAGTTGTCTGCTTTAATAAATTTTGTGCTCAGTGAGGAGGTGTAAAATGCTGTATGTTTGCAAGGGAAAGGCTTTTGCCAGCTTGCAGATGTGTGATCAAGGCCAGGTAGGTAAGTTGCACAGATTTGTGTAATATTATTTCTGTGCTCTTTTGTCGACAACCATATAGTGTGTAAACTTCCTTGGGACTGGAGGAGAGATTGGAGGGTAATAGGAGGTCTGTTAATGAAAATAGAGCCTACTGCTATCACCAAGGTCATCATAGATGCAAGTCTCAACTGCTCAACATGAGTTTTGGACCACAAATGAGGATCTCTGAAGGCCATGAATTGCTTATATCTGTGTTCTAGGATGGCTGCTTGCTTTTTGCTTTTCTGCACATCATCCTAGAGAATGAAGAAAGCCAAACTTGTCTGTGTCTTTCCCAGGGCTCAGGTCCTCATATTCTACCGATGAAAGCCTTGATTCTTCCAGAAGGAAGATTTGTCTTTAAGACATGCCTTCTGTGGTGTGGTGACAGTCATTGTTTTCCTTAGGCCATGGTTCACGTGAGAAATTTAGTGGCTGGGTGCAGTGGGGGTATCTCCAGCATTGAGTCTAGGTGTTCAATTCATGTTGGTTTTCTGTCCTAAAATAGGAAAGCTAGTAATCAGCTGTTGATTTTTATAGGTCTATCCAAGTTTGTCCATCAATTCTTCAAGTTATGCTAAACACCTGTACATTTTTTTGAAATAATTATTTGCTTCGATTAGATTACATAGTTAACAAATAGGTTTTAAGGTTCTTTAACTTTCAGGAGATGGCCCACAGGTGGACTATCTGTATGCCATGATCAACAGTCTTCAGTATCAGCCTGAAGTCCTATGCTTTGGCCTTTTTCAGCTCAACTGTCTTCTCGTTCTTTGTGGTGGCTCATTATAATATTATGTGCTTCTTAGTAGCATTGAGCAGAGTTCAGCATGGAAGTATGGAAGTCTAGCCTTCCTCTGTAATAGTGGCTTTTGGTCATTAAAAAAAACAAAACAAAAAAACCAAAACAACCACCAAGTTTTATCTTTTACCTCGCCACCCCAAAGAAGGCACAATTGCTGACCTGCAAGTTAATAATTCTTTTCCAGTGTTTGTCAAAACAAGCCTCATTGGTTTTTTTTCCCCTGTCCTTTCTCTACATGTACACCTGTTATCTCTGAAGTTTTGCCTCCAGCATAGTGTTAGTAATGGCATATGAAGGCTTTAAGCTTACTTAATTACTATATGAGATGACTTATATTCAGGCTTCATTGAAGTGTATTGTGATCGATTCGTATATGCCTGTTACTGCAACAGCTGTACATTTGCTTTGTGACATTGAGCTCTTATAGCAGAAACAGCAGTTTATGTAATCACTTCTGTTGAACTTAACTTGAATTTAGAGAAGTGCAGTGAATTATGGTTCATCTCTTTTTTTTTTTTTTTTTTTTTCCCTTTTTTGGTTATAGAAAATGAGAAGGTTCTACAAGCTCTAATTGCAGAAAACTCTGAGATGAAGACTAAACTGAAAGACCTGGGAACACCACCAAGGTATTTAAAAAAATCTACACAAGCTGATGGGTTTTTTTGTGTGGGGTTTTTGTTTTTTTGTTTTTTTTTTTTGTAAGATGTAAGCTGCTTTTCTTGTGCAGTGTGACTTATGTGCATTTCAGGTCACTGTCAAAGGGAGGCGTCTCAAAACCTTGTACATCCTGTGACTCTGTGAAAGGGCTGGAAGAAATGCGTGCTCAGTACATTAAAGCTGTGAGCAAGATTAAGTGTAAGTACTAAAGTCTTAGCTGAAAATTTAGGAGAGCAAAATAATTTACTTTGTCATTTCCTCCTCCTTCAGCCAACTTGCACAGGAATCTGACAGTCAAATCGCATGAGAAGTAAATTTTTCCTTCGTACTAGAGTGAATGTGAGACATGGAATTGTTACCATAATCTTGGACAAGGTTAATTGCAATGGGTGAAGCTTTGTTATGCCATCCTTGCTTTGTTGCACTGTATTATGTTTTTTAAATGGTAAAGCGTATTTTGAGAACTGATCTTGTATCTCCAGCAAACAATCCACCTACCCTGCAACTTGTCCTGAGGGAGAATTGGCTGTTCTCTTGTGCTGTATCCTGGCTTCTGGCTTAATCAGCAACCTTCTGGCTGAGGAGAGAGGGTTAAGTGTAGCGCCAAGTCTTACTTGAGGGCAGCAGGTCTCCAAATGCCAGCTCCACTGCTGTCAAAGAATTCGTAGACCTGCATTTTACCAGCCAATATTCCTCCCAAATCCCTGTGCCTAGTGTTTTCTATTGCTGCTGAAGATGCAAAATTGGACAACTGAATTCCCATCTGATGCTTCATATCAACCTGCTCTGGTCTTTAGTGGTATTTATCCAGTAGGCAACATTTGGCATAAGGATTTGGGTGGAATGTTGGCAGGTAAATCCAGGCCCTTGCTGACTTGCTCCAGGTCTGCTAGACAATCCCAGTTTGTGGTGGTGGCTTTTTTTTCCCCTGCTGGGAGAAAACTGGTACTAATGAAGTGTGTTTGTAGGTGACATGCTTTGTTACATCCGTGAAAGTAAGGAGCGAGCCGCTGAAATGATTAAAGTGGAGGTTTTAAGAGAGCGCCAAGAAACGGCACGGAAAATGCGTAAATACTATTTGACATGCCTTCAACAACTTCTTACTGATAATGGGAAACATGAAGGGTGAGTTCAAGTATGTTTGGAAATTACTGTTGGTTTTGAAAGAGGTGTGTAGACATTAGTCTGGTGTTTGTCCACCTTGGAGAAAACAGTGTCTAACTGCCTGACAGCCTTGCCAATCTGCTCAGATTGGCATGGGGTCACTGCCGAGCAGTCTGGCATACTGTCTTTTCAGTGTTCTTTGACTCTTGCTAACACTACCTTGAAGTAAAACGCAGAGTTGGAAAGGAATTACACTTAACCTTTAATTTTTTTTTTTTTTCATGTTCTGCAATTCTTGGCAGAGCTGAAAAGAAAATAATGAACGCTGCCAGTAAGCTTGCTATGATGGTTAAAGGACTTGAAACACCTCTTCGACACATTCCCCAAAGCAAATCTACCTGCTCAGGTATGTTGGATTCTATAGTTGTTCTCTTCTTGATCATATTGATTTAATGCATGTAGTAACGAAAAAGCAGATGGAAAGTGAAGTACTATTTATTTATAAGCTTGCTAATGGAAATGTAAATATAAGCTGCTATTTTGACAATGCTTACAATTCTTCATTTAAAAAAACCCAACCAAACAGAAGAACCCAGTCCTTCTTCCAGCATTAACATTTCATTCAATTAATCTATTTCCTTCCCTCCTCTCCTAGCTCTGCTGTTAAATTCTGATCTACCACCGGGAGTCGAGTACTCAAAAAGAGATTGCATGCTTCAGACAAGGTCAAACTGTATGGAAAGTAAATCATGTAGTGAAAGCATTACCAAAAAAGCCAATGATAAAGTTGCCCAGAAAGGTGTACCACATGACTTGAGACAGCAGTTTGATGCAATGCAGACTGAAACTCAACATATGCTTCATGAAACAGTGACTTCAAATATTCAGAATGGGAATAATTCTAAAAATCTGGATGGTGCTTCAAGAGATGCTCTGCCAGAGTTTTATCCAAATGAAAATGGAAGAAGAGAAAAATACAGCCCCATCATAAATGCAGACAAAGGACTCGTGTGTGCTACTAGTACTATAGCACATCAGAATGCTTCTCCATCTGCTTTTCAGGTAACAACAGAAAATATGCATGCACCCAGCTTTACAAATGGCCATGCCATCTCTGGGCCAACTCATCATATGCTTAAGAGCAAGAATGATAGAACAGTCTTGAAGGAGGATAAATGTGTCCAGTCATGTGGAAAATGGAAAGCTAAATCTAAAAGAACTCAGGAATTTGATTTTCAAGAAAGTCCAGAAAGAGATGAAGGAAGCAGCAGTGAATGGAGTTCTGTGAATGGAAGCCTGCATCTGGATTGCAGTGATACGCCTCTCGTGAACCTTGAACAAAAAGCCGGTACTAATGTGCAAGCACAGACTGCATACTGTGAAGAGTTTCCTCACATCAGGTCATTTTCCCCTGCAGATGAAAATGTTGTTACTACTTGGAGAGACACTTCTAATGGCAATGGCAAGATTCTCAGCACAGAAAGCAGCACTGAAGTTTGCAGTAGAGGCCACCTGATAACAAACCCAGAACATACTTCATTCCTCAACTCTGACAAATCAAATTCTGCTGTCACACAACTCAATGTATTGCCAGATTCAAATGTAGGAAAATGCTGCAACAAATGCTTAGAAAAAAACAGCGTGGGATCCCCAGTCTCTTCAGCAAGATAGTGGTTTTGATAGCCCACTTTCTAACTTGAACCAATACCAGTAATTCCTCGTTTGAAGGAAAAAAAGATAACTTGATATTTAAGTAAAAGTGTGAGGACTGGGGAGAACCTGTTCTACTGTGTCTATTTCATGACCAATGTGACACAGTTTGAATGTTACGTGAAGAAATTCTATAAAGTTACTTGAAATATTAATGCAGAGTTTTGTTTACCTTTGTAATAACGCTTTCATAATTGTTTATTGTGTATTATACAAATTTATTAAACAGAATCTATTTTTATATTAAGTTTAGCTTGCAGTGTTTATCTAAAACAAAACTACTGTAACTTGTGGTAACCTCTTTAAATGGTTATGAAAATTCCTTCAGAGCTCAATGAGAGATGTTTTAGGATTTGTTTGAAGTAAGTATTTTAATTGACTCTTCCATTTTGAAGGACCCCCTGTAAGCCTCTGCGTGTGTCCCCATAATAAAAGTGAAAATACTTGCATTTTTTTATTAAATAATTATAACAAATCGCATTTCAAGTATTCTTCCCTTTGGTACAGCAAAAAATAGCTTGTACTGGACATAAGAAAGGTGTAAATTAGAATAACCATGTTTTGCAGGTGTTCCTTAAATAGCATAGGTTGTCAATCTAAACTGAAGATGTAGTAATGTTCCTTCTGATGCTTAGAAAGCTTATATTTTAAAGGCCTGCTCACATTTTGAAGAGAAGTACAAAATGTATCTTTTTTTCTAGACTTTTTGCTTTCCTCGGGATGATATTTCATTTCTAGTGATGCTGTGAGGAAAAGAGGTGTTTTGCTGCTTGCTTACACAGGGTGTGATTAAATCATACTTGTTGCGATTAATAGTATGGTTATGAGCCAGCAATTCACATCAACAGTAATACAGAAGATGTAAACAAAAAGGTTTTGCTTGCTATTATTCTGTGATATTAGAAGAAGAAAAAAACCTGAATATTCTCTCAAAGATGATACCTATGCCTTTTGTATGTAATAACATTTAACTGCTGCAAGGATGCTCATTTGGTCTTTCAGAGTCAAACAGCACAGTCTAGTCTGACTATCTTTTCAGTTTTAAGAGGAAAATAGTACAAGATTCAACAGAAATCTTCTGAAGAAAAATGTGTTTAACTTCCTTTACAAAAACATCCTGCCTGTTTATTTCAGGCCAACTGGCAAGGCAGAATGCATTACAACTGTTGGTACGCAGGACTGGTTTGTGACTCGAAACTCTCTCGGGCGATCTAATGACAGACTTCTGAATTTCTTGGTGGCTTTTAATGTTGCCCATAAATGCAACCTCACTTCCTCTTTAGTGAAGGTGGGGTTTGTCATCATCAGTGGGAGCAAACTGAGGCCACAAGAGACCGCTTGTGCCTAAAAAAACATGGGCAGTAGTTAAGTTCAAGGGCCAAATTCCGAGCTCTTAGCTGAGGAAATAGCTGTGGCCTCGTCTGCAGGGGAAAGTTTTTACTAGTTGTCCTCTAAGCCCCATGTGGAGGCTTTTTTTTCAATGATGAGTGGCTTATTTTGGTTAGCTTAAACATTTTCCCGAATTGCACAAGGTAAAAAAGAAGCACATTTATTCCTGTGCGAGAGGTACTTATACAAGTGTTTAAACCAATACATCAGATTAATTAATTCCTTGGGCTAGTCTAGAAATGTTCCCCAGATGAAGAAAGCCTGGATCTGTAGAAGTAAACATGCAGCTGTCCTGCAGGGCATCCCTGACCATTCAGACAGAGCAGCTGAGGGCCCATCGTCTCATCGGTGCGGACCAAACGTACTTTTCCAAGTAATCCTTCATCTGAGGTGGGTTCAAGAGCTTCTCTGTAGTTGCTCCCCAAAACGCCACAGTCAATGCCAATGTGCAAACTGTTTTTAAATTTCCCCTAAAATGTGACTTTTTACAGTACACTTTATTTCTGTTGTCTTGTTCAATGTTGTTTGTATGCATAACTCTTGAAGTCATTAATTTGTAGCTTTTAAAAAATGTCCTGTGTTTAAAAGCTCAGTGGTTTCAGTGCAGAATGAAGTACTTAATGCTCCTAGTCCTGCTAAAGCTTTGAACAGCTGATGATTTTTACATATTTTATTTAGAAGCTGGGGTCCTGCACTGATGAGAAGGGGTCTTCTGCATTACTGACTGCTCTGGAGAAAGCTGAGGGTGCAGCAGGTCCCTGTTACAGTGAGGAAATGAGGGGAGTATTCTTCAGCAAGTTCCATAGCCTGATGTGAGAAAAGGTTCTTTTGTGGGTGTCCCTACGCTCTTATGGAGCAGGAAGATGTTATGCAGATGGGGCAAATGAGGGAGGGAGGAAAGAAATCTTTCCAATCTCATCTAGTAAAAGAGAATAATTAAACGTGGACATCAGGTGCCCAACTGGATTTGGTTGCTGTTTCAGTTATATCACATCACAGTACTGGGCAACTTCAGTGACCAAAACTGCAATGCATGTGAGAATATGGATGTAGGTAGAGATTCGGTTAAATCTGTGCTCACCTTGTGTTTATTGTGTGTCTTGTTGCACTGACAACTCCAGAGAGCTCCAGAGCTGCCGAGGGGATTTTAAGTTTTCCTTAATGAGAATCAACTGCAGGGGCCTGGAGGGAAGATCCATACCCAAACAGCAGCAATCATTCCCCGGTGAGTAAAGTTTGAGGAACAAGGGGAAATTTAGCCCAAGAATCAACAACTCCTAGTCAAAAGCATTCCTCAGCCCTCCTAACGTCAGTAGGAAAGAATGAAGCAATAACAGTCTAGCATAGGGGGTTGCAACTCCTGAAATTGGACAGCTGACACCAGTCGGAAAGGGGGATGTAATGTTGCAATACATGTGGTTGGACTTGCATAGTTGAGCTGAGATTGTAACAGAGCCACTAAATGAATCTTTTAAACTAAGTTTGACATGTATTTTCACCCACTAGTTTATAGTGCTGAAAGAACTTACCTGTTTTATTCAAGAATTCATTATCTGCTGTTTATGTCTTTTTGATTCAGATGATTCCTTGTTTTAATACTGCAGATCTAATTGTATTCTAGTGATGTTGCAGTTCGGCACTATTTAGCTTAAATCCCATCCCCAAAGTAGCAGAATGCAGTGGTATTCTTTTCCTTGCTGTATTTTTGTTCTTTATATTTTCTTTAGCCACTTTATCTTGCAGGTGTAGTATGTCTGTACATTCCTGCTTAGAACAACCTCTTTGTAAAAATGTATCACTCTGTTTCATACTAAAATATCATTATGATAGAAGCTTTTTCCAAGATGTCTTTTTTATGCTATGTTTAAATGGTAATTAAAATGTAAATTGTATGCACATCTTAAACATCTTTTATATAGTTAATTGTGCATAAGATGCTTATATATGATGTACAGAACAGGAGTGCACAGGATTTGTCTAACTCATGCATGTTTTGAGTAATTAATGTTTCAAGAAATTAATACATTAATTATTGGTCTCGCATTCTAGTGTTTTAGCTTGTCTCTTCAGTGGCCTCTTTCAGCTGGAATGAGCAACACCTGTAGCTATTAATGAAAAAAAAAAAAAGTCTTGCATAAACTAGATTTAAATTCCCACATTCCTTACTTTTGGTAGACATATATGCACATCTGAAACCTTGTATCCTATCGCAGCAAGTTTCTGTGCACAAGAATAGTTATAGGAGTAGGAGCTGAGGTCATGAGAGGTTAGGTAGCTTGTTCAGAAAGTTAGGAAGCCTGAACAGGGAATTAAAACCAGGTCTTTTAAATCCTAGGCTAGTACTTTAACCACTAAATTACCTTTTCTTTCTACTTGATGGCTTTACTGTGCTTTTACACTTCTTTGCTTTGTCCTCTCTTCTAGTCTGGTTTATCCCCTCTGGCTTTGCACTTAGCCCCCCTTCGCCCCAGTTTTAATCTTGGACTTTCTTTCACTTTGGCTTTGCATCGGCTCCTTTTTCTTTTTTTTTTTCTTTTCTTTTTTTTCTTTTTCCTTTGTTTGAGCTTAATGTTGTTTTAAGAGGTGTTTGTGGCTCCCCTCATTCTCTCATTCAGCCTTTGCTGGTGGGAAATTGATTCATTTTTATTTATTTCTTCTCCAGAGTGACAGATACAATTTTTTTCTTGTGTTATCCAATTCATCATATTACATGATATTAACGAATTACAATTTATGTAATATCACAGGTCTTCTCCATCTTTACCTTTCTAAAAAGGTCCTGCAGTCTGTTTTCCTGATGCAAGGCAGAATCACCTGTGCTGATGGTTCTCCTAATGGATGTTTGTCCAATGTGTCTCCAATAACGGAGACTCTACAACTGCCCAGACAAATCCTTTCCAGTATTATCCTTACTGCTGGAAGGAGGCCTCCCCATTCCCTTTGTGTCTTACCTGAACTCTTTTGCTGCAGTTTTAGCTCATTACTGCTTCTCCAATCTACCAAGGACATTGAATAGGGATTTCTTTTACATCATGCTTAAAAACTACTATTTTCCTCCTCAGTTTTCTTTCACTTAAATAACACCATTTCTTTCAATTTTTTTTGCATAAGTCAGCTTTTAAGATGCATAAGTCTGTTGTTGCATGCAAATGTGGAAATAGTGCAAAGAACAGCAAATGGTAAATGGAAAAAAATTAGACCAAACAGTTTTGGTCCTACCATGTTTGATAGTTTTCAGACTGGTTCAACTGGTGGTCTGTTCTTCTGCAGAATTACTACGATCTTTGCAAAACACCATATCCGTGATCGTGAAAGCCTTTCAAGACTGCTATGATTAAATCCAACTTCTGTAAGTATAACCTGTGGATATGCAACTAAAGAGAGCTCTGGCTTGCTTGCATTCCCAGGCTTTCCTTAACACCTTTGGAATTTCATATCTCGTTATCCCCTTACCTCTTTATTTTGTCATTGGTACTTTCCACTGAAGTTTGGAGATCTACTTACTACTGTATAGTGTCCCTTTTCCCATAAAATCTCAAGCTGGGTATACTTCCCAGAAGTATTGAGATACACAGTCACATATATATATTTCAGTCATTCATCCTTAAAATTTGCTGTCAAAGCCATTCTTCTGCTGTTGGAACTCTGTTCTCATGTTTCCCTTTGTTCTGTGGGAGTTGCTAAGATCTCCCATTGAAATTTATTTTAAACGTTTGCTCTTTTGTGCAGATTCACTGCACAGTCTTGTCTCCCACGGCGTAGATGGGTTACAATGGAGACGATGGTAACCTGGCAGTGATACAGGAGCACATTACTTGCAGCTGTAGTGAGATTTCACCCAGCATTCTGATGCAGAGTACTTCACACTTCCAAATTAATCATGCTTCTCTTTCTGTTCTTGTTGCTTGGGTAAATATTTCACTGTTGTGTAGACTTGGGCAGCGATCTATGTGAGAACCAATGTTCTTGTTTTCCTGCCTCTTGTACATGCTTACCTACCAAGCAAGCTTTTAAGCCTGGTGCCTTTTTCACACTTGATAAAATGAGTCTGTTTTCATCATGTAGCGTTGCTTCTTTATAAATCTGAATACAAGTAAAGAAATTCATGTCTATTGCCAAATGTTCTGGCTGAATGCCATCCCTGGTGTTCTGGCTTCATCCAGATGACTAATGTTCCCTGTCAGCCTGCAGCCTAGTGAGAGGGGACAATGGTGCAGAAATACTGTAATTATCTAATCAGCTTTGCTTAGAATGTTAAGCAAATGCAATTCTTTAATACTTTGGTTTTACTATAGCTGTTAATTAACATGTGCAAATGCAATTTGTACAGCAAAACCAAGCAGAGGAAACATTAACTTTTAAGTTACTTTACTCCCCTCTAGTGGTCTTATACGTACTTTTATATAACACTTTTCATCACAATAGATTTAAGGATGGTGTTAATATTCTGTAAAAACCAAAAGTCTACTCGTAACTTCTCCTTCCTTCTGCTCATGTTCTCTTTCTATAGAGAAACCAGTTAAGTGACGGGGATTCTTGCCAATGTAACTCTCTAAACGAAACTGTTCTTTATATGTTGACTTTAAAGGCCAAACTGCACCCACAGCTTTAAAATCAGTACATACAAAAAAATCTTAAAGCTGTATACTAAACATTTATTTTCTGTGCCCTCAAACCTGTTCACAGGGGGTGTTAGTGTCAATGTCACGGTGACTCAAACTGCAGCCAAGGCTGTAGAAACACCAGCAGAACCCAGTCACATCTGTAGTGTTGCTATATGTTTGTTCTGTGGGACATGCCAGTTTTGGTGCGTGTCTAATGCTGTTTGGGGCTGTGCAAGTTGTGGGACATATGGAGACTGTCGAATGACTGGGTTCCTCCTTTAAGCTTGCCAGTTGGCCATTTTGTGTAGGATGTGGCTTCCACTAGCTGGAAAACAGATGAGAACCTACAGGATCAGAGTGGAAACTTCTACTTTTCCAGCAATCCCCTGGTTCTTTGCTCAAGGTACTGATATTGTAATCGGCACTATACAGGTGTGCAGCACAGGCTTAATTTAGCAATAGTTAATGGGTAAGTTCTCAACTAAATTTTTCTATGCTTCCTGGAGTCTGTATTTTAAAGGTTTTGAAATGACTTGCTAATACACTGTCCTTGAAGAAGATAAGGTACCTCACAGGATGTTTGTCTCCTTTCTTCTTTTTCTGCTCAGAGAGAGTATATTAAGAAAAATGTAGATGGAGCATTCACTTTTCAGAAGCTAGCTGCTCTTTTCAAACTACCCCCTCGTAACTTTTCCGTTTTCTTCTAGAATGTCTTAGACTAGTACTTGGAAGAAAAAAAAAGGGGAATAAAAGGGGTAGAGAGTCAATAAAGAAAATGTTGATAATTTTCCATTTGAAAATACAGTTCTCTTAAAATTGTGTTTGTCTTCATATTAAGTTATGGAAGAAAAATGGAAATGTTCCACGAATTGAAACATTTTAACGCTATTTGAGTGGAACCTTTTGTTTTAAAATGAGTCTTTGTTTGTAAACTTTTGCAACTCTAAAAAGTCAAAATTGAAATGAAACTGCTTAGGAGATCCAAACCTGGCCTTTTTTCCACATGATTTTTCTTTTGTGGAAAACTTAAGTATCTCAGTTTCCTTCCAAGCTGGAAGGAAACCAAATGTGAAAAGTAAAATCCTTCATAAAACGTAACTCCTGTCTTCCTGCAGTACTCTTACAAGAGATTATTTGACTGTGTCAGCGATGCATGTTATAATAACCAATAGCTGGGGGAACTATTTTCTACGTTTCTCAAGATTGTTCCCTTTAGGTCATTAGCAGATAGTTCTAATAAACATGAGCCGAGCCAGTAGAAGCTTTGACTGTATTTATCACTGCGGATGTCTGAGCAGTCCCTGTGGGAAGTTGTGACCAATTCATCAGCCAGGGATTTTAATTTGTTCTTAACTCTTCTTTTGAACAGCAGTGTCAACAGTCAAACTAAATCAAAATTATATACATGTAGGAAGCAGGTAAGATACGTAATGTTGAAATAAAATTATCTGTACAGCTGTAAAAAGCACACAGGCAGGCAGCTGGTGCAGGAGTGTCTTTACTCAAATGAACTGGCAGGCCCTGCCTGTGGGAGTGCATGGGCCTGGGTAGGGAAGGATCCACTGCTGCTTGGGGCATCCTGCCTGACATCTGGCAATTCTGCAGGTGGGCCCATCCCAGCTCTGCCACTCCAGCACTGCAATGCAGGCACTGGGACTTGATAATTGAAACAAGTTTCCCTGCCTCCTTTGGTGGTATTGCTGTTAGTCTTCTCTGCAGGTTCAGTTTGTTAGCTCTCTGCATCAAATCTGTGTAGTAGTCCTATAACCTTGCAGTTTCAGGCATGCATATGCTCCAGTACCTTCCTCCAAGAAGCAGATGTGGTTATTTAAGAGCTCTGCAGCTTAACGTGTGAGTCAAAGTAGGACGTCTGGGTCCTTGTGCTTAGGAAAACAGGGAACCTGGCCAGTATGGGTTCAGACTCAATGATTCTAGGTCTCTGAAACATAAAATCTATTGAAACACTGCCCCAGTAGAAGTATCAGAGAGGAAGTGATTGAGTAGATACCAGTATGAAGCTCGTGATCCCTGTAACCCTACTTGTCAGAGTACAGAATCAGAGTGGTTGAGGTTGGCAAGGAGCTCTGGAGGTCATCTGTTCCAACCCCCCCTGCTCAAGCAGGGCCACCTAGAGCCAGTTGCCTGGGGTTTTGAATATCTCCAAGGATGGAGACTCCACAACCTCTATGGAACAATGTGTTCCAGTGCTCAGTCACCTTCACAAATCTCAGCAATAGTTCAGTAAGGTTTCATCTGGGCTAAGAACACACCTGTTGGGTATGTGTGAGGTAAGGCAGGTTCCTTTTACTTTGTTGGGCCCACTTGGATTTAGTGAATGAGTTCTTACCAAATTCACAGAATGGTTGAGGCTGGTTGGACCATAAGCTGTTGTCCAGCCCCCAACAGGTTGTGCCTTATTCCTACTGCTTCTGCCTTTTAGGTCAGCATACTTCCTACCATTGAAGTATATATTCAGCTGTTCTTAATTTTAGATGGGGAGAACAGGGAGGATGGAGAGGAAACAATCATGGGGAAAAAAATCTACTGCCATTGCTTCAGCTCACAGTAGCAACAGTGAAAGAGGAGGAAGAAATCTATGGTCATGTCAAGCAGTTCCTGTGGATCGCTGTATGTGACATGGTACTTTAAAATATTGCTAGATGTCAGCTCTTCACTTCTGTTAGGAAGCTCACTGTTGTTACCACCAGAAGCAATGATATGACTGATAAGAAATATTTGCTAAAATCCCTAATAATGGGACACCCCCACCCCTTATAATTATTCTCATCCTTTTTTGTAGTTTTACAAGAATGAGACTGTTGACAAGGAAACAGGTCTTAAAAATGACTATGCAAGTGGTCATATCCAAAAGCTGTAAGATCTAGTTATGGTAAATGAAGTTCTGGAGTCATCCTAGAGATGGACTGCTTACTGCATATGTTTCTGCCTCGCTCTCAGAGCATCTTTCCACCACTGCTACAGTTTGCCTAGACCTGGTGTTAAATGGCAATGGCTAATTGTCTGGAGCTTTCTTTCTGTGCTGTTAGTATAGTGCAATAGGGCCACAGTCTCACTTGGGGTTTCTGAGAGCTGCTGGAGTATGAACAACCTTATAAATTAAATCATCACACTGTCTGCTGAATGCTTTCTTGCAGAAGTGCTGGCAACTGTGGAACATATTTTGCTGATCATCTGAAGAACAGCAACTTCTACACCTGGCAGCTGTCAGACAGCGTTTTCTTGAAACAAAGCTGTCTGCTGATAGCACAGGAGTAAGGTTGAACAGTACAGACTCAGATAGGTTTATAGCTGGGATTTGCAGATTAACACACTGTTGTACTTCCCAGCATCTTCCTGGGCTAAATCCCACCTGCATTCTGCATGAGTGGAAGAATCCTCAGATTTTTTTTCTACTCTGGTCCTTCAATCACAGTTAACAGAACACAGAATTTAGTTCCAAATGTGTTAGAAGAGCTCTCTTCTCCAGGATGGGATTTGATTAAACACAGGGCTAACGTGTTCCATATTACAGGGTTTAGCCAGTGGCATAAATGACAGTATTTTCTTAAAAATATTTCATTTTTATATTTCCTTTTTTTTTTTCTTGCAAATGGTATTATATAGTTTTTTCATCATGGGAAGAGGAAGGACAGCTTGTGAAACAAGCCTGTCAAAGTAAGGTAAGTAGCTACCAGAGTTGCTTAAGTCAACCTTACCCTTAAAATGCAGTTTATGATACCACTGGAGGGGAGAGGCAGATGTGGAAACCAAACCAAAAAAAAACCATAGAAAAGGCTAATAAGATTTTTGAGTTCTGAGAGGCCCTAGAAAAAGCAACTTTTTCCAGGATTCCATGGGGAATGACCATTGTCAGCACATGCATATCAGTGATCCACTGAACTGATACAATGGTGTAATTGTTTCTATAACGGATTTAGCTCCGAATTTGTCACTGCTGAACATGTGTATTAGAGCATGATACGTATGTGAATTCTGAAGACTTACTTTTTACAAGTTGGAGTAAATTCAACAAGTGTTAATTTCTTGTTTTAGACAACACTGCCAAGATTTCTCTTTGTATTTTCAATGTGCAGGACTCTGAATATTTAGTCAGCAAGACTGCACAGGCTTGTTGCTGTTTTACTGTTTGTGACAAAAACTCAGGTAGGTAAAGAGCCCTGTGTATGGACCAAAGAATGCAGAGGACTGCATAATTTGAAAAGGAGGAAAGACTTTGTAGCCAACTGTATGGAAGGAATTGTTTCCAGTTCTCCATAATGCATTAGAATCTATGTAATTTGCTGTTTTCAGAAACTTCACTGCTCTAACTTGGCTTGACTGATGGAATAGCGTTCACCACACTGAAGTCAGGGCATGCTCTAGAGTCCACTGAAGTAAGTAGAGGGGAAAAAAATTATCTCAGGCTTTGGACTAGGCTTGTAGTGCCAAAGGAAGTTTCTCCAGATCATTGCAGTGCAGAGCAGCTATGTTTTCCTAATAGTTTATCATAAAATGCATCCCAGACTGGAGCCTCTGAAAGATTTCCTTATCTTGAAGAGGCAGCATGAATCTCCTTATTTACATCACCCACTGTTTCATCCATGAAATTAGACTTCCTTCCTTTTACTGATGAACAGGAGTGGGAAAAGTCAGCCTTACTATATAACCATATATCTATAGACAGATAGGTATAGATGTCCTTTTTCCCAAGCATCTCCTGCCCATGAGTATTTTTCCTTGGCTCTCCCTTACGGGTGTCAGATGACATTTCCTCTGCTGACTGTGTGCCTGTTTGACCTCTATTCTTATTCGTCTGAAGTTATGGGGTATTTTTTTTCTTTTTGGTATTGAAAGGAGTTCACAAAGCTAAAAACAGTTTTCAACATTTTTATTTAAAATTTGTAAAGTGTCAAAACCTGTCCCTTTAAGAAAGAAACGTAGCAGACCAATCTTTTCTGAACTCCACCCCATTCATCACAGTAATAGCAATTTTGGGTGGATCTGGTGTTGATAACTTGCAAACCATTAGGGATGTTTTAGAGGCAATATTTTTTTTTTCTTATAAAAAGGGCTTTAAAGATTTTTCTTCTTTAATATTAGAATTACTTCCCCCATTTAAATTGTAATCTGAATAGTTCGTACTAGAAACACTGGTAAAAGTTACTCACATTTCAAGGATTCTAAGTAATAAATTTTAAATTATCCCTACATCTTAATTCTCCTTGTAGGGAAGAAGAAAAGGTTTTTAAAAAAATGCCCCAAAACTTACAGAGCTTTCTTCCTGTCCCTTCTCATTCCCACTTTGAGCCACAGTATTTGGAATCTATTGCAACTTCCTACTCAAAATAGCTTCCTTAACTTAATTTGGTTACCTATAAAATGAATATGTTTTTGAATTAACTGCAATTATTATTTCCTGTTTCCTTATAAAGAATGGCAACCTGATTATTTGCATTATTTATATGCTTTATAGCTATTTGTTTTAGGACACAGTCAGCGTGCTGTGAGTTGAGCCAATACATAAATGACAAGGGGCTAATAATGAAACAAAATAATCTTAAGGTTAGTAGGAAGTTTCCTGTTGACTTCTGTGGAGTGCATATACCCAAGTAAGTGCAAGATGCAATGTATTAAAGATGGATGCAATGTATTAAAGATGTATGCATTGTTAAATGGATCATGTTCTATCCAGTGTGGTGTATAAAAGACCTTGCATCTGATAGGCATTTTGAGGCAATGAGACTGGCTGCTGAAACTTACGAACCTGATAAAACAACCCCTCAGTGATTCTCAGTAAGTAAATTTTAATACTTTCAACAGATCGGGGGGGTGGGGTGGGTGGGAATAAAAAAATCCCCAAATGATTTTATACCCAGTAAGAAATCGCAGACTCTACATGAGATGATCTCACTTAATTTACTGGTACCTAGAAAACCTGAGGAAATGAAGTCAGCCTTTGGAAAGTTACTGAATAAAGGAAAGTGCAGATCAGAGCTTTACTGGACTATTCACTGACTGGAGACTCATCACGATCATACGTGAGTCAGCAGTGTGCCCTTGCAGTGCCGGCAGTCAACTGCATATAGGGTTGTATTAGTGGGGGTGTAACTGGGCAGTGGAGGGAAGTGATTCTTCCCCTCCTTTGGTACTTGAGAAACTGCATCCAGCTGTATCCAGCTCTAGGCTCCCTGGTACAAAAAAACCCCAGACCAAAACACAAAAAACCCTGTCCCTAAACTCCCAAAACATTGACACCTGGAGCGAGCCTGGCAGAGGGCCACCAGGATGGTTAGGGGCTAAGGCAGTGCTCTCTGAGGAGAGGCTTCATCCAAACCTAGGAAGCAAAGGTTAAGGAGGATCTTACTGCTGTCTTCAGGGTATAAAGGAGATAGATAGAGCCTGACTCTTCTGGTTGGTGAGCAGTGGTAGGATGAGAGGCACAGGCACAAATTCTAACAACGGAAATTCCTACTAAGTATTAAGAAAAATTAATCACAATGAGAGTTGGAAAACAATGAGGAGGTTATTCCAGAAAAGTGGAGTGTCTATCACTGGAGATATTCAGAACTCAGCTGGATAGGGCCTGAGCAGCCTGCTTTTAAGTTGGTCCTGCTCTGAGCAGGGGACTGGACCAAGTGACCTCCACAAGTCTCTTCCAACCTAAATTAATCATTGATTCTGAGAGCCATATGCAATGCTCTCATAGTGTTATTTCTCAAAGGAAGGGCCTTGCAAATGGAATGTGGTGGGTTCAGAGTCTAATCCCTAGTCTCTTATTACCTATTTTATTATTTCAACTGCATCATGGGGCAACTCCCTATCAACCAAGACATCTCATAGCTAGAGGAACACTGGGATGGAAAACAGAGGCAGAGACACCCAATCCCTTGCTGACACAACGTTTGAAGGAATGTAGGGCCTGATTCAGCTGTCTTTGTTCAAGTCAGTAGGGAGTTCTGCATAAACGAGAGCTACAAGAAGAGGCTCCTAGTTACTGATTTCCACCCACTAGGAATGTGTTAATTCTAATAAAAAGTTGTATCTGTTCTGCTCAATGTCTTAGCCTGAAAATTCACCCAGCAGTTGGCATTTCAAGCTAAGCCATGAAATTTGTTTCACTTTGCTTCTGAGTTTACAGGTGGGATTTAAGGGCTCATCTGGGACAAATGTAAGATTGAGGAAACTCAGCTTGCAACTGTTACTCTAGCAAAGTTCCCATTAAATTTGACAGAGTTATAGCTGACAGAAGGTAGTAGTATATGTATTTCCTTTTCTTTCACTAAGGCTGGATTAAAATTTTTCTTTTTAAATCAAAGAAACAATTGCTATTGTTAAACTTTAGGTTTTCTAACTGTACGCGTAGAATTAAATATGTCAACATATGTATTGTATTAGACTAGGATTAAAAAAAAAAAAAATCCATTCCACTGTATTTTAGTTGTATTTCTATTCAACACGTCTTACAAAAAATAGGTTGTGCTTCCTCTTCCTGGAGGACAGAATAAAAGTAATAGGATTTCTTCTGGTTTAGTTGTCTTTTCTTTAGGACCCCCATGAATAACTCTGTTAATGTAATCTCACATGTCTTTAATAAATGGAGATGTAGTATAACAGTTTCACTCTTACTAGGTAAGGATGGATTTAAAATGAGACCTAGTTTTAGAAAAGAAAATAGCTATGAATGTGGTACAGAACTTTCCTAAAAATATTACTGAGAAGGGGGTATCTGAATTCAGCATCTCTTGAGTTGCCTCATGCTTTCTTTGTCACTGATACTGAAGAATCCAGGTGTTTCAGAGGATTAAAAACATCTGTTTCATTCAGATCTTAGTAAGGACAAATCCAATTCTTGTTTGACTTCTACAGGTTCTGGTGGGGTGATACCAAAACTTGCCTTGGTCTTAAAAATTAAAGGAATTGTTTTGTTTAAAACAACATAAATTCTGTGCTAAAACTATTCCATACAGGCATAAATAGGAGAGACGTGTTCTGAATCCCTATAAAATGTAATAGGTTTATGGTCATCTAGGATACAACTGAGATAAAATACTGGAATTTCCACAGAAGCACATAGGCCCCTAATGCCTGAGCCAAGAGAGACCTTCTTTTAATTCTTATACTATTACAGAAGTATTACCCCAACACTTTGCACAGTATCACAAATTATGGAATTATATGCTAATGTAGGTTGGATTTCTTCCTCCATCATTATAACCTCAGCTGACAGATGAAAACTTCAAATAAAACCATTTGTAAAAATGAAGTAAAAGTCTTAAGTGAAATTTGTCCCCCAAAAGCTATCGTTAGTGGATTTCATAGCTAGTTATCACAGCTTGTCTGACCAAACAGCATTAAGAAAAATGTGTGATAGTTTGTTACCTTTTTTTTTTTTTTTAATATTTAAACCAGTTAATTGGTTGTCTGGATGCAATTACTGTTTGTGCTTGTAATGTACTTTAAAAAATACACACACTAAAACTTTCCCACACTATTTGTTTTCACTGGCATAATCAAGGCTTTCTTAATAAAGAAATATGTAGGATGGACATACTTTTTTTTTTTTTTGCTCACTTGGGTTGGAGTAAATTTACAGATCAAAAAATACAATTATTGCAAAAGTTCATATAAATTGAAATAAAAAAAACCTAAAGAAATGAAGTCCCAACTCTATCACAGTACTTCCAGTGAGAAGATTTGTTTGTTTGTTTGCAACATTTCAAAACAATTTGTCTAAAATATTAATATTCTGATAAGCATCCCACAGGAGGAGAGGAAGGAATGTTTGCGTAAGATGAAGAGAGGACCAGCTAGATAAAGGCCAGGAAGGAGGGAGACCAGTACTTAGCATCACTGCTGCTGAACACAAAGATCAGCAGCACTGGAAACTTCAATGTTTTTATGAACGTTGAAAAGCAGGACAAACAGGTATTTCTCTGACAATCAGTTAAATTTTAATAATTTAGCCACTGTATAAAATGGTTTATGTACATGATGTTGATAAGCACAGGGAGGTGCACTAAGGCATGGCTAGCTAGGAGCATATATCTTACTAGAGGAATGTACTGGACTTGATTTAAAACGTGTGTGCAGTTATGTAAATATTTAGGATCATTGCTTTCAAGCTGATACCTGACTGCAAAAGTCTTCTCTATCCTTCCCTGATATAATCAATCTACCTATAATTATCCTTCCCTGATTTTGGGCCCTGGCACCACAGTCCATGCCATCTACATCCTCCAAGAAACAGCTATAAGATCCTCCAAATCATCTGGAAGAATCAGCATTGTGGAAAAATAGTTGCTTATGTGTTACGGCAAATTCTGCTATACATGTAGCAATGATGTTATATGCCTTGTTCTTGGTGTCTTTTATTTCTAAGTTTGATTCCAGGGTTTGATCAAGGAGCTAAAATATCACAGAGCTTCTTGATCTTGGTTAATCTAAGAGTTCTTCTTTTTATTTGTCATGGGAGATGGTGATCAACTGGATCATCAGAATTGCTGCTTTGTTTTTTTTCCTTGAGTGAAACTTCTGAGTGGATGAGTTTTGGAGGCCGTATAGGAATCTGTTTGTCTAGATGTTCTTCAGAGTCCAAATGTTTGCAAAGGCTCGAGTGGCTGCGGGAAAGTGTGTGGATGACCCTTATTAGTAGATCTGTTCAGCAGCAGAGAGCAGAAGTTGTTTTAAGTCTTTTGCTTGTACCAGTGTATTTTTCTAGTGGTTTGAGAACCCAGGTGGGCACTATTTTAAAGTTTTCAACAATTTAAGTACTTCCAATATATAAGCATATTCTTAAAAATGACACACCAGAGGTTGATGATATGCTACATATTTCACTAGATTAATTAACAGACAGCCCACATACCATGTAACATTACTTCATATAGTGTAATCCACATTTCTGCAACCATGCAAGATCCCAAATAATACATCATAAAATGTCCTAGAAGATATGAGAAAATCATCCCACTAACCTGTGACACAGACTAGATATTTTTCTGGTAGCTCATCCAGAAAATTAAAGCAGTTCAAACAGAAAATGTTGAAACTGAAAGAATGTTTGAGTAAATAGTACCCCAGAATTCCTTTCGTAACTCACTTTTGTTTACTGGTAAATTCTGTCTTCGCATTATAAACATAATTAGTAAATATCTGGCAACATTTTTTTTGCAGTGGTTTGGTTTAAGCATATTTACCTTCTATATTGACTAAATAAATGTTTAGATTTTGCTGTACACATAGATGAGAATAAAGGAAGAGACTTGTATATCAATGTACTGCATGTCCTGGCTTGCTTAATAGCAGGGACAGTTACTACCACCTTTATCCTGGTCTCTTTTTTTCTTTTTTGAGCAAATTTTAATTTGCCACCGCAAAAGAAATACAAAATCCTTTACACGATGCTATATTGTCTCTTCAACAAGCATAGGCATTAAAAAAAAAAAAAATCTTATCTTTGCTTATGTGGCAGACAAACAAGAAAAACTTTGAAAACTCAAATTCCTATTTATCCATCTGGATTGTAGCAGGAAAATCAACATTTTGCATTTATCGAAACCTCTGATATCTACTCGTATGGTGCAAACTGCAACTCAGTAATACTCTCCCTGCAGAATTACAGTTAATTCCCTTGATTAATTTTGTACAAGTTACAAAATAGCAACCCAAACCTTGAGCCTTGTTCAGAAACACTGAAGAGCCGTACTCTGAATCCCATTACTTCTTTCTTGTGCCAATATCTCATAGTATTTTATTGCACATCTACATTTTACCTGTGTATTAAGTGTCTGTCTGAAAGTTTTCATGTTAAACTGCTAAACAGTAACACTGGAATGGTCAAAATCAAATGACTGTTTTGTAATTTGCAGAATCCACCACTTCTCTTGATAAAAATCAGCCATAAGGGTTAGAATGCTGTTAAGGTGGTGGGCACACACAAATACAGCACTTCCTGTACTACTTCAAATACTTCTATGTACATTTAGAAGGATAATGCATATTTATATACATAATATAAAACCCGCTATAAACCAATTCAAACTATGTATTTCAAACAGCATCTATCATATTTTGTGTCACCACTGCATTTCAGCTGTAAACAGAGATTGATACTAGGAAATCTTACATGGTACTCCCTTTTTTCCTAATAGTGAATTAGTGGTACACAACACACCATGCATTTATCTCTGGCCAGGGTGGTTTGGCAGCTGCTGTGGGTGGGTGGTCAGCTGCTTGCTTCTAAAATTGTGCACCTGAGCTTTTGCAACATCAGTTCAATAAACAGAACCATTCACCATCAGTACCTGCCCGAAACCAACAAAAACTGAAAATACCTGCGAAATAGGAAATGCAACACTTCTGCCAAAATATTTATAAGTGGAGAGCAGCATAAATATAATTTCCTTTCAGTCTAATAGGTTTGCTTTTTTTTGTTTTGTATTTTCTGTGTATGTTGAAATGGGATAATCTCGGCACTGCGCTACTTGAGTGGGGTATACAATCTGGGCTTGAACTCTATTAACTGTTCTCCCCCCCTCCCCTGAATTATTTCAGTATTAAAACTTTCTACCTTTCAAGGGGTGGTAGTGGTTTGCTCTTCTTCAGCATTTCAGGATTTCTAAATCAACCTAAAAGCATAAATACAAACTGCAGGGCTTTTTTTCCTTTCCTTGATGAGGATGAGGCATACTTTTGCTCTGGAGCTGGCTGTAGAGATCGAGGAGTACATACAGAAGAGCTCGGTGCGTCGGTGTCTTGTGCCATGCTAGTTGCTAGAAAGCGCCTTACTCGCTCTGCAGCAGCTTCTAAGGTAAAGCCAACACCGCTGCTGTTTTTCCTTATAAGGGAAACAGATACTATTAAGTTTTTTCCTTAAGCCGCTACATAGGTGCAAAACGCTGCACCTCTCGGACGTGTATGTATTTTTAGAAGGAGGCACAGGCGTCCACTTCCTTCAGTTCCCCCCCCAGTCCTGTGTTACGCACTTCGCTGCTCGGCATCGGGACGAGCCCAGATGCTAACGCTTCTGCCTCCGTGTAAGCCGGGGGGGGACGGAGCCGCGGGGTAACCTGAGCAGGCAGCGCTGCCCGGCCGCGGCTTCCCCCGCGGCCGAGGGAGGCGGCAGAGCCCCGTCCTCCCGGGCAGGACCGCACGCTGCCTGCGCTCCCGGCGAGCCTCTCGGGGCAGAGCATCCCCCGCTCCAGCCCCGGGCCGGCGGCTTGCCGCAGGTGACCGGCCGCGGGGCTCGCCAGGGGCCTCCCGCCCCGGGAGCCGCCCGGGCACCGCCGAGCGCCCCCGGAGCCCCCCGGGCGGCGGTTCGGGGGTGGGGGGGACATTTTTATTCACCTCTCTCTCGCGAGAAAGTGTTGCGCGGGCGATACTTGAAGAGGAGGGGGGGGAGAGAGGAGGGGAAAAAGGAGGAGGAGGAGGAGGGAAGGAGGGAGGAAGGGAGGGGGCAGCTGGAGCCGCAGCTGGAGCAGCGGTGGGTGCAGCGGCCGCAGCTGGAACAGCAGCGGGAACGGCAGCCGGCGGCGGCGGCTCCAGCGGGTGCGCGCCCCTCGCAGCGGGCTTCTCCCGGGGCGGGCGGGCTGGGCGCGGGGCTCCCTGCCCGCGGCGCGCCCCGGCCGGGCACCGCGCTCCAGCCGCCGCGGCTCGCCGCGGTGCCCGGCTCGGGGAGCCGGGAAGGGTTCGTGCCCGGGAGACGCTTCCAGCCCCGGAGCGGCTCCGGGAGCGGTGGCGGCGGCCGCGGGCTGTCCGCGGCGGGCGCGGCAGCCCCCGCGGATGCTGTTGGAGGGAAGGTAGAGTCCGCGCGGCTCCGGGCAGCGCCTCGCCATCCCCCGCGGCCGCCGCCTCCCGCGGGCGGGCTAGCGCCGGGCTGGCCGGGGGCCGGGGGCGCGGGGCGGCCGCGCCCGCTTTTCCTCGGTCCCTAACCCCCCCCCCCTTTTCTCTCCCCGCAGCTCGCCTTGGAGAGGCCGGTCGGAGGCAGGGCGGCGGGGACCGGCGGACTTCGGCGGCGGAGAGGAGGCGGCGGCCGCTCGCAGCCCGGGGGCTCGGGGGACGCGATGTGGCGGGGGCGGCTGCTGGGGATCGCCCTGGGAGTTGCCGTGCTGTGGGCGTCCCAGGCGGGCGCCGCCGCCGCCGGGCACGCCGAGGGGGTGAGCGCCAAGGAGAGCCGGGCCAGCCGGGCCAAGAGGCGAGGGCAGGGCGGCGGCGGGCACGACGCACTCAAAGGGTAGGTGCGGGGCCGGGCCCCTCCCGGGGTGCCGCCGTGCGGGGAGCGGGCGTAGATCTGGCTCCATACGTGTGTGTGCGCATCCGTAGCCGCTGCCCTGTTGCGGTGGGAGCTGGCGGGGGTGGGAGAGCTCCCCGGCCCCCCGCCCCCTCGGGGCTGCCTCTGCCGAGGGGCAGGTTGGGCTGGGGGCGGGGGGGGCGCCGGACACCGCCCGCAGCATCCCGGGGTAGCGCCGGGGCCGGGGAGCGCGGAGCCCCGCCGGCCTCCCCCCCCCCCAAGTTGTCCCCGGGGCAGGGCGCTGGGTCCCTTGCGCGCTGCAGCCTCACTTCGCCTTTGGGTGGGTGATGCTTCGTGAGGATGAGGCGCTGCAGCTCGGAGGTCCCTCATTTAGCTTCTGGGAAGGACATAGCTAAAGGCACACTGCGGGCTCCTGCATTCCTCCGGCGTCCCGTATTTCTGCTTTGCATAAAGCAGAGTAGCGACGAGGCCCAGAGAGCACGGCGTGTATGCCCTTTCCATTAGCTGCTCTCTTTCATCTCCACCTTAAACCTGTGCATCTCCTCTTGCGCTCAAGTGGACTGTCTTTGCGTATCTGGTGTTCCTTGTGACCTGGGGACAGCAGGCGGGAAGAACAGGGACCGTTTTTTCGTATCAGAGCTCTCTAGTACTAATAGGAGTGAGCCCAAGCATACACGAGTTCAAAATCATTACAAAACGTTGTGGTACATGCTTAGCAGAGTGGCTTTTTTAAAGGGTCAATCTGTGTCAGGCAAACTGTTTTACCGATTCTAACGGAACACCTTTCCGATGCAAAATAGTTAAGTCAGCTGAAAGGCATTGCGTGTGTGTGCATTTGAAAGCTTAGTTCACTGTAAAGGTGAAAAGCTTGCAATACTGGAAGAAAAAAGAGGTTTCCTTTTTCAGGTCTTTCAATGTACCTTTTCAGCCTGTAGCCAGATTCTTTGCTCATCAGGCAGAGGGCAAATGTAGCAAAAACTATATGGAGATAGTTATGCTTCAGTAAGGGATGCGAGCTATTTTCTTTCTTTTCCTGATTTCCTCAAGAAGGAGCGGTTACAACTTCATTTTTAGAGGCCTTGTTGAATATGCTTTAATTCCTTGCTAACTTCCTCATACTTGTGTAGTACTTTTTATTTATATTCAGATTTGCAATCTTGGCTTTTTTTTATGTTTGCCTGATTGGAAAAGGTTTGTGTTTTTAGGTCCCCATGCTGCAAAAATGGATGCAAGCTGTCGGTATTGTTTTTCAAGGATCTGATTTTGTAGGGTCAGACTCTCTTATTTCATTTCCTTATACCTTGTCACGAGAGAAATAGTTGGACAAAGTAGATTCTTCCTGTAACAAAAACTAGGAGGTGAGGAGGACATGCAGTAAAGTTTGTAGGACTAATTGCACATTAAAAGATGATAAGGAAAAATATTTATCAGAAAGTGCCTTTATTCTTCAGGTAGTTTTAATAAACTTTCTCATTATAGAACTCTGAGTTAATATCAAACTGACAAACACCATTTTCTGATCAGTGGGACAGAGTATGCCATCTAGCACATGTGCTGACTTGATGGACTTGGTGGGAGTTAGAGGCACGTTAGCTGAGGCTAAAATTTCTTTGGTGAATGTAACCGTTGCTCTAAAACTGTGCTGTTTAGACAGTAATAATAGTGCATTGAGAGATGATATTTCAAGTGTTAATTATTTTTGAAATCTAAAATGGGATAGGGTAGGTATTTAATCTTATGAGTTGATTTTTATGTTTAACTGAAGCCTTCCATTTTTTATGTACTTTGCGATGATTCCTCCTTTTACTGTGATTATCTATGAGTTACATATCTGCTTAGTAATCTGCAAATTTAGAGATAATGGCAATATCAGTTTTTTGTATTTTATGTCTTGGTCAATTATTTGGAATATTACAAATCTGAATGAGTGCCCTTGGGAAGCAGGTTCTTAACAAGGATATAATAATTTGCCAGATAATCTGAGATACAGTAAAGACAAAACAAATTATTAGTTTGGTTGCCTGTCAGACCTTTTCCTGTAACTCTCATTTGAGACTGAGTGTAGAGTTCCCAAATTGCTTGGAGGAGATTGTTAACACACAGTCATCTTGATCATTGTTAGGTGAATCCTGCTGGATATTTCCAGTTTAGAACTTGTGAGCGCTTCCTTAGGTGTGGTACTGTACTGTACAATATGAATGAAAAGAATTGTCATTTTAATAGACAAGGTTGGAACTAATTCTTTGGAAAGCCAGATGGAAAACATATTTTGAATGTGCAGGAACTGTATATACATTAGACAAGGAGAATTCATTGTTATTGAAGGACTAAAACACTAAAAATACGATTTTACAAGAAGACATACTATTTTTTTAACTTGTTCATCAGTACAAATACATTTGGGAATCTGAGAGTTGTAATACAAGTCATAACAGATGCTGGGGAACTTTAATTTCATGTTATTGTAGTTGACTAAGACTTTTTTTCTTTCTGCCATGAACTCTTGCTCTGATTGTAGGAGCATGGAGACATATTTTTAGAGAAAACCCTTTACATTTAGACTTTTTGTGTGATTACAATGACTATTGAAAGTCTTTTAGCATTTAAAGGTATTGAGGTTAGTCTCTGTGTGAATACTGGTCTTGTATGTTAAAAGGAAGGAGCCTAAGATTTGTTTCAATTCTTGTGATTTTTCCCACTTACATTTTTTACTCCAAGCTGTTGATTGCAGAAGATGTTTGCTTTTGTCCTTGTGACCTTTGCCTCATTGTTTATGCCAGTGAGCTGTCTGAACATATAACATGATTCTGGAAGTATATTTTAACTTTATAAATTATTTGGAAATGCCTCTTATGTACTAATTTTAAGACCTTAAGCCTGCTGCTCATGCAGTTTAAACTGGTCCAGCTATGAAAGCATTAGCAATGAAGTCCTTGTAATGCCATCTCTGTTTGGTCTAAGGCAATGTGTATTATGTGCTAATGTGGGGTGCCTCTAAGTGATCAGCAAGCAATCGGAATAAAGGCAGTAATTATTTCAGAATATAACTAGATTCTCCATTCATGGAAATGTTGCTGGAATCCATTGTGATTCAGCAAGTTAAAATAATAAGCCATTACTGAGACACTTTTATCCTCTGGATCCCCAAAACTTTAACACAAATATTAATGTATTGAATTATAAGGCATCAAGCTATTATGCTGCTACCCCTTAAACACCTAAGAATGCAGCATCAACTTCTGAAGAAATAAAACCTACAAAACTGGCCATGAATGGGAAGTTCTTTCTAAATGATACTTACTTGAAGTCAACCATTTATATGTGTTTCAATCATTTGAATATAAAGTAAAAAAAAAAAAAAAATTACTGGTGATTTGGTTGGTACTTGACTGAGTACAAGAAGTATTGTGCTTAAAGATCTTGGAATTAATTAGGATTTCCCATTTTCTGATGATGCTAGACAAAGACCTCAAACTCTAATGAGGATCAGTCAGTTAGTTCTTAATAATATTTTAAACAATGTTTTTCATGTTTATCAGTCTCTTCTCAGTATAATGGCCAAAGAAAGCAATTATTTGCCTAACAAATAGCTCAGCAGAAATTTTAAAAGAACTAAAATTTCTTCAAGATAGCTGAATTGTGACATGACTCTAATTAAGACACTAATTAAATGCATTTGTGCAAGAATGATTTAATTTCTTTGGTTTTATTAAGTTGAAATGATAGTGAATATTGCGGAACAGAATAGTTGGCTCCAAAATGATTCCTAAAACTCTTGGATTAAAGCTATTCAACAGGGGATTGAGGTTTTTTGGACCAATTTCATTTGGTCATCCCAAAGAAGTCCACAGGTTTACTGATATGCTTACTTGAGTAAACTTGATTAGATTTGACCCTTTTTATGCATGACTGCTCCCTAAAATAAAATAAATCTTATAAATCTATAACATAATTCCAGTATTCAACTATCTAATTAAGGCTTCTGGTTTTAGTTTTAAACCAATATTTACCACTAAAAGCCTGCTGAAGAAAAGGAGACTTTCCGTACCGGTAAATATTGGTTTATACTGAAAAACCTCAAACATTTTTGTTACCACTTTTGGCCTGCACACCTCTGGCCAGCTGCTGGTGCCACACCTTGTCAGTGCCACTCTGTGAGCAGGAGGCAGCCTGAATACTTGGGAATAAAAATCTTAATTGAAGATACCTGCAAGTTGCTATAATACCTGATGTGCTGAGCACTCACGTGGCTTCCAGGTGGCATGGCCAGCCTCCTTCCAGTCCTCTGTGCCTTACAGGGTAAAGCCTATATGGAGGATGAAGAACTTTTATGCCAGGGCATGCTAATGTAAGACCCGAAGTCCTTGGCAACTACACGTAGCATTAAGATTCTGCACCTCTCTGAATTTATTTGCCGATGGTTGTGATGCTATTTTTTTCTTATTACATTATCCTTGGAAATCTACTTCAAGAGTGAAATGAGTTCATAGATCTTGGCGCTGTGTCTCATCTAGATGTTTCCTTTCAGTAGGACTGTATGATGCGATTTGATGTAGGTGTGACTTTCTCTGGAGAGCAGGTTGTATAGATGAGGAGTAGGGAAAGCAGATGGAACCAAGCAAGAAGCTAGCACAGAATCTGTTCTGTGGCTGGCAATAGCTGTTACTAACACTTGCTGAAGGGTTAATATTTAAAGAGGGAATAACACATTATTTTCAGTTCTGATCCTATAGATATCTTCCCCTGGCTGTCACAATAGGTTTTAGTTACATCTTGGAATATACTAGTTCAAATACTATATGGAAATTTTAAAATTCATTTAATGAAAGCTGTCTGACAATAGTCTGCACTGGATTGCTTTAAGCAGAGCCAGTAGCAATGCAAAGCTCCCATGCTAGCATTCTTGTTTTAGTTCCATGTTGTTCTTCAGCCTGAAGAAAAACAGTAAAAAGTAAATAATCTTCAGGCCTACATAGTCTTTGTACTCTCCACTTAGATTTCCAAATCCTGTCATTCAGATACCATCTCTTTAAAAGGCATGGCCTTAATCCCAATTCTGGTTTATGATTTATGGGGATGGAGTTCTGTGCCAGCATAGTTTGTAGTGCAGACTTAGGACTCAATTCATTTTGGGCATGCCAGTGAAAAACCATCCTATGGTTAAAACTTTTGGTGGGTACTGTTGTAGTCTCCCTTTCACTGGTGAGTGTCTTAGGCACATGTGATTCTGTTACTAACTGCTTAGCCAGTCTTCCCCCAGTGGTCTTTTCTCATATTATATTGTAGCCTGACACAAGTGGTTTTGAAGTGCCATGTGTCTGTTTGAAATTTGAATCAGACCACCACCCCCACTCCCCCCCCAGATACATTAGAGGAATACTTTTTTCCCATACGATGATAGTAAGTCACAAATAGAGCAGAGGAAAAAGACTACAATAAACAGTATAGCAACATTCTTGATGTACTGTATGAAATGTGATTGTTTTGGAAATATTGTAAAATTGGCTTGGGGGACACAGATGAAGCAGGTTTCCTGTCACCAAGGACCACTTTGCCAGGGTGACACATTGAAGATCAGGAGGGCAGGATTGGATGTCATTCTTTCCCTTTCTTCCCCTCATTTGTTTGTTTGTTTGTTTAGGGCTGCATAGCTCTTGGCTGTATCAGGCTGGCCTGATAATGCTGACCCAGATGCTGCAGGATGGGTCACAGCTGGCCTGTGATGGGTTTGTACTTGTGTACAGAGTGAGTGGAGAATTTCATATGGGGTTTGCCACTTTGTGTCCCATCACAGGAAGGTACTTTGCTGTTCTCCATCCTGAGGGGTCCTGTGTAAGGCTGATTGTGGCTATGACTTAATTTCTTGGCAAGTTAGAAACAGATTTATGCTACAGCTCTTACTCAGAAGACAAGAGATGTCATGGTTTGTGCTTTCTTTCTTTCCTTGTGTTCCAGGTAATCATTTCCTTCCGTGGATTTGTGATGGAATTGTGTAATCTTTTGTGCGGTGTGTTTTTGTGGAGACTTTCTGATATCTGTTGGTGTTTAGCTCAGCGTTCATTGAGGGGGGACAGGTGGTGTTCAGTCTTTAGAAACTGGAAACATAAAGAGTTGGGGGGAAGAACAGCACCTGCAGAGAGTGCATCTGGTTGCAGCAGGGTACAGTTGTTGGCAGGTTGCAGTGCAGGTTTCCAGGGAGAGTTATTTGGAGGAGGCAGAAGAAGCCTCTGGCACGTGGCTGGGATGCTAACCACAGATGCACTTTTCTCAATCAAGAGCCCACTTAAGGTTTATAGAAGTAGACTTCTCCCCTGTTGTTAGATATCACAGGATACATTTTGTGTTCAGTGGTGGTTCTGCAAGCTGTTCACCAGATTCAGTCTGATCTGGGTATGTTTGCCTTGTTAACTGGATAAGCTACTACTCTATGTGCAACTTCACAGTGCCGTGCCAGAACTTTTGGGGCTATACTGAGCTTTAGGATGCAGACTTGAAGTAAGCATAGGGCTGCTGTCAGTTTATTTGGGAGCAATGGGAGGATCACTGGGTTAGGGTTTGGCAGGGACTGTCCGTCTGTCAGCTTCATTTACAGTGGTCCTTATTGAATAAAATTGCAGCTTCTGTTTTCCTGTGTGCTTATTTGCCTTTCCTGTGGTGTGTTGTTCAGCAGTGCTGCTCACTTAGGACAGCTTTTTTCATTGTCATTCATCTTCCATCCTACAAACTTCAATGTTTTGCATATGAGCTTCAGTACGAGTTTTGACAAGGGTCTCTTTAAATACATTCATGGACTCAGCAGCCTGTGATTATTAGAATAGTACTACCCAGAATGCAAGACCCAAACTGTTTAGCCACATGGATCACCAGGAAACTTCTTCTTGGTAGAAGTGTAGTAGACGTTGGCTAATAGAAAGCTATCTGTGCTTAAACAAGACTTTAGGAGCTAGGGATCTTTGAATGTATACATATGGAAATAGTAAGAAATTAATCATTAGCTTTTTTGCTTTGCAATAAGGTCACCTTCCATCTCGTTCCTCTTCTTCATCTCCTTGCTGAACCATAAAGATGAAGAGGATATAGATGCTTGTGTGTCATTTTGGTCTTACTCCCCAGACTTAGTAAATATTTTTGTAGAATGGAACAATTGTGGCCTGGAGTGTTTCTGATTAACCATCACACTGTGCTGGAAAATATATTTGTAGTTCTTTGGTCTTGTATTGTGGATGTCTCCTTTGGCTGTTTTCTCATCCATTCTGACTTTCCCGCTTCAGGTTTGGGGTTTTTTTTGTTTGGTTTGGTTTTTTTGTTGTTTTTTTTTTTTTTTAAGGATTTCAGAGCTACTGAACAGCCTCATTCATGCTAAGGTTGGTGTGTAGATAGAGGCATGAGAAGAATCATTTGCTTTTTTTTGTGACAACTCAGTAAAGTTGGGCTCTTCTTTGGGAGGTACATTGGCAGGTAAAATGTAGCCTGTTAAATTAAAACCTGTGCCTTCTGGTTTTGCTTATGCATCTTCACTGAAGTATGAAGGAGTTCTAGCTTTTATCTAGAAGAATATTTTGAATGTTGACTTGCTGGGGAATCTGTTGTTTTCCTTTCTACTTCTCATTTTATGAAATGATTCATGACCATTAAAGCCTCAGAAATACCAAATGAAAGCCGCAGTTCTTTTGTCTACAGTCTTAATCATTTTCATTCTCTTTTTCAAGATTCCCTCTCTCTCATGTTTTGCTGGAGGACATCAGAATATCCAGTGATGTTCAGCTGAGGTTTCAAACTAAAGTTTGTTTCCTTTCAGGAACATTTTTTTCCTCTTTTCTCCTTCTTTGTTTTTCCCTCTGATACTTCATATTTTTCTCTTCCCTGCATACACAGTAAATTACCAGTGGCTGCTAGGGACAAGGTGAACTAAACCAGTGGGATCCGTATCAACAGGGTTTTCCTGTTGCCTTATGGGAGACATGCAGGTAACTGGCCTTTTGAAAACACAGTATCACTATCCTAGCAAGGAGGCAGAGGGTAGGATACAGGTGTGTTGTGAAGGGAGTAGGAGAAATGCAGCTGTGTTACCTAAAATCTTCCAGTAGCCTAAGAGAGAGCACTTCAAAACACAAGTTAATGGCATTGCTTAATGCCTAAGGCCTAAGGGCATTCACTGACAAGTATTGATAGAAGTGTCAGGTTTATGAGACTCCCTAAATGCTTGCATTTGCTCCAAGGTAGGGATGGTGGGTGGCACCAGCTCATCCCGCAGCCTCTGGGAAAGCCTTGACAAGGGGCTGGCTAGCCTTGGGGCTTGGCTGGCAGAGATCCTGAGCTTGCCTGTGTGCTTTCTCTTGGAGGTGTACCTCCATCGATAGCCATTAGCAGGTACATGGTGAGTGTGGGAAGTGGTGCAGGAGGTATAAAGTGGTCTCTCCCTGTTGCCTATTGGAAGTGACATCTGGAGAGCTAAGCATTGCCCTAGCTCACAGTTACATGTTTCCCATGGGATGCTATTTAGTGCTACCAGGGTAGAAAGTCTATGATTTCTTGTCCCCTGAATGCACCTCTCTCTCTCTCTCTTTTTTTTTTTTTTTAAATAAGAAAGCACCTGCTGGATGCCTACTGTTTACCAGCTGTGCTTGTCTGGCCCAGCCGATAGTTTTAGTTTTTTGTAGTGGCATACTTGTACTTTACATGTCTTATACAGCCGTGTAGATTGGGCATCGAACTGGACCCATTGACATTCTCAAGTAGAACAATGAGGGAATACGTGCCAGAAACGCGTCTGTCCCTGGCTATGAATGAGAACAATGCCTGGCTGTCAGGTTAGATGAGTCTGTGCCTGCAAAAGAGATGGTCAGATTTTCAGAGCAAGTGCGGAAGAATTCACTTAATGTCAAATGCTGTTGTTGGATTGCTGTATTTAGCTGTCACAGTGTGATGGAAGTTAGGGTTAGAAAAGTGTTCAGTGTTGCTGTAGGAAACTTGCATGTCATTTTGAACTCTTGACTTGCACATAGGCCGGAGCCAAAGATACCCGTAGAGCTGCTCAGCATGTTATTTTTTCAGTTGAACTGAGCCAGGATTCTGGGACAGCGGTATCCTTACTGTCAGAGTGAGAAATAGTTATCGTATTAGGCTCTCTGCATGGCACAAACATCCAGGCTCACTTATTGCATGGTAAAAATGAATACATCAGATGCAATCCTTTGAATGTAAAAAAAATATTTTGCTTAAAAATGCGTGCTTATCCTTTATAGGATAATGGAAGCTAAATTTCATATTTGCTCTCAAAGTCTAGCATTGTTTCCTAGATTTTCCTTTTATATGATTGAAATAAATAGCTTCAAGAGTCGTCTTAATAATCTTCACCAAATAACGAAAAAGGGCACAGTGACTGAAAACATCCTGTTTTCTAATATTTAGCTAAAGAACAGAGAAGCAATTCCTGTTTAAAGTATTTGGGGTACCTGGAAATGAGGCTTACGCATGTTAAATGCAGACCTGCGTTTGTGCTTTTTGCTCTATCCCATCAACATAGTTAAGTTTCTCAGTTTGCGGATGTGCTCACTGGAAGTGGTGAGGTCTAAGGACAACCAGGCTTCTTCACTGGGCTGTCATATGCAGAGTGGTATGTGTCAGGTGGCTTGGGAAGGCTGCCCATCCCGTGCTGTAGCCGTTAGCTGCTGCGTCCCACTGGGAACTGGACCTTCCCTTCCCGGTTCTGCTTTGCTTGCTGCTCCTAGGAGGAGGGGTTAGGCACCAGCGCAGCAAAAGGAGGTGCTTTTGATATTGACCTCTAATTTGTGCACCAAGTACGTGGCTTCTGTCGTTTAGGTGGGGAGGGACCTTGGAAGGCCATGTGGTCCAACTCCTGCTCAGAACAGGGCAAACTTAAATCGGGTTGCTCATGGCTGTGTTCACTAAGGTTTGGAGTATCTCTAGGGAGGGAAATTCTTGATTTGGTGAGAAAGCTGAGTAAAGCTCCAGTGGAGTCAGCAGAGCTGGGCCGCTCTGTGCTTTTAGCATTTCCTCTGAGATCCTGAGAAGTTTAGGAAGGTACATAAAGCTGTTTTACAGCAAAAGGTATAGATCTGATTATGTCTCTGGAAAATTACTAGTAAAAGCTATTCCTCTTCACGTTCTGGAGCCTTAGCTACTATTTCTTAGTACATTGGTTGTATTCAGACTTGGCTACTATTTCTTAGTATGCTGGTTTTATTCAGACTTAGACAACCACACTTTTAAGACCAGCCTACCATTTTTTCAGGTTTGTCATGCTTTTTAACTCCTAGTGCAAGCATGGAAGCACCACTCCGATTCTATGATCAGCAAATAATTCTGGGTACAGTTTTAGCAGGTACCGGTGTTACCCATGTAAGAAGAAAAATAGGCAAAGGCTTCTCTAAAAATAACCGTTGGCTGATGGTATTGCTTTAAATTGTATCTCTTCTGCCAGAAAATTGTGTCCCTACGTTATATTAAACATATGTTAGCCACTGCAGCCAAATAGTTAATAGAAGTCCTTCATTAAACATTTTCTTGCAAGGAAGAATCCCTGTGTGTTTTCCTAGGGAGAGGAAAAGTGAGTTCAGGGAGCAATTAGAAACCCTTCCCAGTATCCCTGCATCTCAGCTGTAACTGGGGATCAGCTGTCTTACTCTCTCAGCTGCTCTCTGCCCACTCTGTCTGGTCTCTCTGTCTAATTTATTTGAGACCCATGCTTTGGGTTTGATTCAGCCTGGGTTACGCCAGTGCTGGCCGGTGCATGGCAGTGCTGCTGACAAAATTTCCGCCTGAAGCCTTGCTCACAGCAATGCCAGAAACTCTTCCTCCCGTGGGAGCTGCAGATGGGCAATGCTTTCTTCGGTAGAGGGCTGTAATTTCCTCGAGGGGTCACAGGCAGGGCAGAGCAGGGATGTACAGAATTAGCACACCCCCCCGGGCAGGCTGCAGCACTGGGCTCCGACTGTGTCTCTGCCGGGGCCCTGGAGAGGACAGCCACAATGCTGGAGGTGCCCCCGCCGTTCTTGGGCTGGGTAGTGTTCCCAGCTACCGGCTTCACACGGGGCTTTTGAACACCTCCCTCGCTTCTCTGGCTGTCGCGTACCCTCGCTGCCTGGTTGTATCTGATAAGACGGCACTGCCAAGCTTAGCATGATTTGCTTCCCATCGCTTTACATTTGTGTCCCCGCTCCATAAATCCACCCCCAACTGCTGGGTAATTGCGTGAAATTCTGGAGAGCCGGGCAGTCGTTCATCCTTGCTGAGACAGGGCATTGCGAGCAGGAGTAGCAAGGGAGGGTGGGACCCTGTTGGTCCTTTTTGTGAGACAATGTCAGTGTTGCCCCATGGAGAAAGGAGACCGTTTATTTCAGAATGCGTGACGAGCGGAGACTGCGTTGCAGCCACAGCCCGGGGGTAGCACAGCGCTGACCTGGGGCAGAACCACGTGTGTCCATCTGAAGGAGCTGATGCTGCAGTCCTGCCTGGGCTCCATCCCCATGTGGGTGGGAAGGACAAAGCTTTACTTCGGAATCGGGGTGGAGGTTCCCTGCGGTTGTTCCTGAAGAAGAGTATCTTCTAGTTTGGTGCACGCAGCTGCTGTCAGCCAGACCTATCTCTCTGAAGTGTTACTTATCAGAATTTCCAGACGAACTTTTTTCTCTCTGCTGTTCCAAGGCTTTTCTAGTCGATGACTTATGTCTTTTGATAATTATTCAACTCATTTTGCTACTGAATTTGTACTTGCATATCATTAATCAAAGACATAATTTTTTGTTTATTTTGGACATCTTTGATGAAACTCTGGGCATCAGTCATACTGTCTCTCAGCACTGTACCATTACAGAAATCCTTTTATACTTTACAAGTTCATAAGTGACTCTAAAATAAAGTGAAAGACTTGTATTTTTTAAATTGCAATGGGAACAGCTTTGTTCCTGAGATGTTCTCTCCCTCCTCTGGGCTTTGGAGTGAAAGGAAGGTGCTGTGGGCACCGCAGGTAGCTTGGGATGTATAGATGCATTTCTGCTTATTTTACTATTATAAATCAGGTTTTATAACTGAACTCTGTTTGTAGTGCAGTTCAGGAAAACAGTTTTATAAGAATATAAAATGCTTCTTTAGTATTCATAGCCTATAACATCAGCAGGAAAATATGCTCTATTAAACACAACAGTGGGTAACTGTTTAAAGTAAGTACCACGATAGAGCCTTTACAATTTGATTGATGGTTTCCATGATTTACATGAGGTAAATTGTTATTCCCTTGAATACTTTATTTATTTATTTATTTATGGGGATTTATCACTGTAGTGTCTGATCACCTCATAAATATCAATGAATTTAATGTTCAAAATTAATTCTTTTTAAGGACATTTTGCAAATAGGCACATGTAAAGAACACTCGCTCCCACTCAAAGAAGTAGCATTCAGACTTTAATATAGGTTTCTTTTATAAGCTAGACAGCAGTTTTCTGACGAAAAAGTGTTCCACTGGAAAATGCACTTGTCAGGCTCAAACTGTTCCATGGAAGTACAGTTTGATGACTTTTTTTTTTTTAAAGCTAAGCACGTTGCATCTGAGTTGGAGCTTCTTGGGTGTACGGCGTAGCCTACTCTGTGGACAGCTTCAAAGCTCTCGGGGTCTCTGACTTCATGGTTGCTGGCACATCTAGGTTTTCCAGAGCTCCATTTTGGAAACAGATTTCAAAAATCGGGTTTCCCCGTGGCACAGAAATCTGCTCCTGACTCCTAACTTGGACCAGATGGTCCCCAAAGCCATGTACTTGCTGAGACTGAAATTTGACAGAGTACCTAAACATCATTTTATGGTCAGCTGTTTATAGATTCTTACCAACCCGGATCGGAAGTGGGTGGTTTATGCCGGTAGGTTGTAACAGGTAGCAACAAACCCATTCTGTCTGTCTTAATAAGTTCCATTATTTCTTCTGACTGGAGAAGGTGAAAAGCAATCTCACTTGTCTGCTTGCCAGTCTTACTTGGCAGATGATCGTGGAGCAACATTTGGCATAGATGAACAGGGAACTCTAGGAAAGTTACATGGTTATAGCCCTGCAGGGAAGTAGCTGACATTACTAAAACTGAATACATTGGAATTATATGAATAAGACTTTGAGTTTGTAACACCAGTTGCAGGAAGGGAAAAAGGCCCTGCAACAAGTCCAATTGTGTTGCTCACATTCACCTCGGTTACCACTTTGTAATTATCCAGAACCAGTGGAAGGTAATGGTAGTATCTGCTTTGACTTAAGTAATTTCTGGCCAAGCACTTAATGAAAAGACTAGGTGTCACCAAAGCTGGTGTAATCAGAATACTGGAAATTCCATTAACAATGCAGATCCCTAAATAAATAGAGTATAAAAGTCTTGTTAGTTAGAAAATGTGCATAAATAGATGTTTGTATATATCGAGATTGTTTGTCTTAAGTTGCCTCACCATATGAGGTAACTGTTGTTTACTTAGACATTGCAATATTAGGGATGAAGAACTTTCTGAAAGACCAAGGACAAAATAATAATAAAAAACCCTTCCTAAAACAATAAACACTTTAAATCTGTCTCTGATCTGTAGACAGTATTTTAATAAAGCAGTTTCTAGGAAGTACTAGTTTATAGCTAGCTTTAGTTTCATTAATTTATTGAGTAATTGCTCACAATATTAATAGAAGCTGTAAAATTTTCCTCTGATAAGATTATTAAACATACAACAAAAGAAGGCACATTTTCCAATTTTTGAAGCTATTCTTACTGGTTTTACTTGCATGGATAGATGCATTAAATAAATAGGACAGGGTAGATAAAAAAAAAAAGATTTATTATTTGTGAGCGGTATAGAACCATTTCAACTTTTCTATTGTTACCAATGAAATCACAATAGGAATAGTGTCATGTCCTGTCATCTTTCATTGTAAATTCTAGTGATATAATTATTTGAAAGGGTAAACACGGATGAGAAGAATGGGTTGGAAAGAAAAATTCCTGTGGATCCATCATTTAAGAAGGGCAGTAGGCCCTTCATATTCATTTCACAGGACCCTATCTCTTTACATGCACTCACATCCCACCCTTGACTTTTTTGATAGTAAGTAATTTTTTGCTAATGAAGCATTTACATATTTTGGCTCATTTATTTGGCTAATGTCATGGTTGGCATGTTTCACTCATGAATACATAGTTTTGCTCATGGACAAAATACAGAAGAGTAATGTTGATTTAGATTAAAGAAGAGAAAGCAACATGAAGCTTAAAAATTATCAAAGAGCACTAGATTTCCTCTGTGTTCACTAATGATGTTGGGTGTGATCCCTCATTTTGTATTTAAATGGGAGTTTTGCTCAAAAGCCCTGTATGCTTCTTTTCCAGATATGGAGTGATATGAGACAAGGTTTGGCCATTCTCTTCCCGTTGTTCAGATGTTACTGAATTGATTTTGTGTTTATAATGCAATTTTCAATTTGTGAAAGTGTATGTTACCTAAAAACCCCCACAACTGAAGGCATAGAGTTCTGCTAAAAACATACAACACTTCTAGATTTAATTATTGAAATGTATATTGCAGTGATTTACTTTTTCCGTTTTTATGCCTCTACTTTTAAAACATATTTCTGAGTAAAAATAAGAATTCGTCCTTTTTTTTCCAGACCAAATGTGTGTGGATCACGTTACAATGCTTACTGTTGCCCTGGATGGAAAACTTTACCTGGTGGAAACCAATGCATAGTCCGTAAGTTAATCCAGTTATGTGTTATGACTGAGGTTTATCTCTGTCCCTCTACGTCAGGGTATTTTTAATTGCATACCAGAACTGAAATGGTTTCTATATGGTTTCAATAGCAGCTGTACATCATTTCTTTACCATTTTAAATATATTAAGCTAATATACAAAGTTTTGTGGGCTACACTGCAGTGATGTGATACCAGTATTTAACAAAGGATTAATCTCATCCACATGTTCTGTTTAAGTCTGTGGTAAAGGGATCCAAGGGGTGTGTGGACTCTCAGGAGCGAGTAGCTGTGGAATATGTTAATCTATTTAAGTAAATGGAAGGAGGCAACAGCATTGGGCCAGCAAGTACATTTTCTCTGCTTGTTTGGACCATATCCCTGAAATACATATGTAGGGATATAAATACGTACGTACATACATCATAGTGCTGTATGCATACTTGTGTGTAATGGTACAATGTACCAGAAATAATTGTTAAAGGCACTTTGCCTAAGGCTGATAAGACCCTCTCCAGAGATACTGAGGCAACGTGCTGTCAGATGGGAATTATTACGCTTGTGTGTGTCTGGTGCAGAAATAAAGGGAGCATTGTAATGCTCCCTCAGTGCCATCCTTCCTCCAAGAGTAGTCTGGTAAAATGGACCACAGTTTCACTTTTCCAAGGAAATCTCCCTATATCTAGTGTGGCCTGCGGCATGTTCCCAGACCTTTTCATAACAGATTGTGAAGGTCTAAGTTTTAGCTGTCCGCTACAGAGATGCAGATGAACAAGAGGAGCTGTTTTAGAATCTGTTGTATGCAATTTAACGAGTTTGTAGGTATTTATGTTATGGTACTGAATGCATATTTTCTATCAGGTGTTTTTTGTGTGTCTGGGGTTTTTGAAACATATTTTAAAGGCATTTATGTTTTCTTTATAGCAATCTGCAGACATTCCTGTGGGGATGGATTTTGCTCTAGACCAAACATGTGCACATGCCCAAATGGTCAGATAGCCCCCTCCTGTGGTTCAAAATCAAGTAAGTATTTCTTCTGTGTCTTTGATATTGCTCTTTTGAGTCTGTGAAGCTACTAAGGTATGTAAGATAGTTCAGTGGTCAATATTTAAGACAAATAACCTCTGAGTCACCAGGCAGACTTTTACCACAGGAAAGAAAGTGTAGCCTTCTATGACAAAAGTGAAGAATGACTCAGAGACTAGCTATTGGGGATACTTTTTTTTGCCAAATCAAAACCAAATTAGTTTTATGAGAAGCTATATTCATTTGCCAGTTTGTAACACTAATTCCACTCTTCCTTGCTTTCTGGAAAATGCCTTATCTCTATTCAATGCTGGACTTGCACTCATATACAGCACAAAAGTTGCAATGATAGAGAGATGACTTTTGACAATGGCTGAATTTGACTTGCTTTGTAATTCTACTCTCATTTTGGGGGTTACTAAGCCAGACACTATGCTGTATTTTACATACGTAGGCCTACAAGTATTATAGCATTTCTTTGTCAGGCTCAGTACGTATCTTCTGAATCTAATATTGCTGACTTTATTCAAGTGATACTTCTGTAGGTGCTAGAGGCACAGAACTGGTCAAGGTTTTTAAGTGGAACAGCTTTTCATCAGGAGAAAACAGATGCTTTGGAAATGAAACTTCTCAGAGAGATGACTTTTCTTAGAAATGTTTGGATTTCAGGTTTTCAGGGAAGGTTCCTGAGATCCAGAAAAAAACAAGTAAAATTAAATTCATTCAATGAACCAGGTAGCTCAATGGCTCATCATGGGTAGAGTATCTGATATGAAGTAGGATTTTGCTTGGGATAGTATCTCAGTTCATATCTGAGATGCCAGCTGTTAAGTCCACTGTATTCTCATTTGAGTATGGTGCTTGTCTCTTAGAATGTAGATGATTTTGATTTTTATGTAAAATGTGAAGTTTCTGGGAAGAATTTTGGAGGAAACTGCTTCCCACAAATGCCCATAACTGGACAACATGTTAAGTGAAGTCAGTGGGGGATGCACTCAACTGAGGTCTGTAATATTATGCAAAATGGTCATCCTTTTAGTTCTGAATATCTTTTCAGACTCAATGTGTGGTCTGCTTTGCCCCTGTATTTTCTACCTTGCCTTTTTTTTTGCTTTCCTAGTTGATAAGAGTTTTCCCACATAACTGACCACTTCAGCTTGTGGCTTTAGCATCCTTTTCATGCAATAACAGTGGAAAAACAATAACAACTGTGGAATGTAATGGAATGGCATGTACTAAAATGGTAAATATTGTTCTTTGTAGTTCAACCCCTTTCTCAGGCTCCTGTGATGTCTGTTGGGGAGAAGCCAGCATGAGGAGGGTATGGAGCTCCCAGAGAGTACTGGAAGGAGGAAGGTGTGCAAAATTCTGCACAAATGTGTGTGTTGTTGCGTTCCTGCCTCGGTTTGCAGCTACTATTTTACCAGGTGCATACGCCCTAATCCTGTAAGCCAGTAAAGGAAAGTATGACCTTCTCCCAGGTCCCCTTCGGGGTACAGAAGGAGAGAGATATCCCTACATCTGTCCCATGTTTTGGCACCTTTGTAAAAGGCAGGAACGAGTGGGCTTTAGTATTACCTCCTTTTTTTTCTTAGGCCACACTGAAGTATTTTGTGAGTCAAGACTTAAAAGAAAAATAGAATATGAGTAAAGTTACGGTTCTTCTTGTGGTTCTTTTTCTGAAATATTCTACCATTGATCTCCATAGTTTTAGCCTTCATTGGAGTTGCACAGATAAGTGGGTGCAGAAGGACTTTACTACAGTTTTTAGTCAAGCAGCTTCTAAAGCCTATATGATGTAGCTATTTTGGTTGTTGACAATTACTTCTCCTAGGTATGAATATTCTACTAATCATATTCTTTAATCAGTGCTGACATTATTTTCCTTACATTGCCACTCTCAAATGTTGCTTTTCTGTATACAATATAAGTATCAACACTTTACAAGTAGACCTAGCACTTGGCTTAAAAAAGATATTGTTTATATCTTGTTTAATCAGTGCAATAATTTAAGCTACGTTTTGTGTGTGCAGTCATATCACCTTTATTTATTAAAACAAACCAATTCTGAAAGCAAAAGTGTCTTGAATTGTTGTAGAGAGAAAAGGCTGCACTGCCTCTGTGCACTCTTGTGTAATAATGTTTATGATCCAGCACCTCATTAGGGCTTACAGAACATACACTTTCTGTAAGTCATTTGCTCTGTTGGCACTGTAGACAAAATCCATGAATACGTATTTACACAATAGACCACAATGACTTAGATCTGCTATTAGGAAACAAAGTAAACATACACATTAAAAACACAGTTTGACATCAAAGGGTTTCTGTCAACTCCCATTGGTAACAGTTAATATTTTGTCAGAATATGCATTCATGAAATCTTATTTTAATTATACATTTTAACAAATGAGAAAAAACTCTTCTTAAAATAATAAAAAAAAAATACATGATACAAGTTTGTCACATTCAAAATACAAATAAAAAATATGAGTGAAAATGCCATGATTTCTCAGGATTAAATGTATGGTTTCTGATATATGAGATGTGTCTCAGTTATCTTTTGGATATTTTAAGCTATGTGTGTCTTTAGTACTTAAAGAATCAGTAGTGGGCACAGATTTTATAGCATGTACAACCATAGGCAGAAACCGAATTCACGGTGGCTCTTGTAGACTGGTTGTCTGCCAGAATGAAATAATTAATGCAAACTGGAAAGCATGTGGATTGGAAAGCAAAGCAAAGCCTTCAAGTTTGATTCTTATGCAGGTCAGTTGTTGGGACTTTTCTGGTTACGAGTCAGCTTTAGGAATCCGATTCATGGTTGAAAAGAGCAACCAGTGGTTTTCTCAGCAGGGATTTTTGTGACATCAGTGAACTTGCTGGCCGAGTAGTGGTTATTTCTGTGTAATTACTGAATTTTTGGGTATGCTTACAGTAGGCTTGGAGGTAAGATTGCCACGTGTGGAGGCATCCCCCCTGCTGGCTCTGATGTGTGGGTGGCTCTGACGTTGCAGGTGCGCGTGTGGGGAGATGTCCTACACCCTGTGCTGTGCCAGCTCTGTGGTGGCTGCTCTGCTGCTACCTCCCAAGCCACCTGGGCCGTGGCTGCTTTGGCTTTGTCTGTTCATGCTGCAGCCGTGCCCCTGTTTGTGCTGCAGACGTATCCTACCATCCCGCCATGTTGTTGGAGTTGCTGCTCTGCCCTTGTGGGAGCTGGGGGGGTGAATGAGGAGGAGGAGGGTCTCTCCTTCAGCATCAGGCACCCCCTGCTGCCCCCAGGGTTACGGGTCAGGTGTGTCTCTGAGCTCAGCCACTGTTTTTGCTTCCAGCCTGTTTTAGTCAGAATGGCTTGGGCTGGCCTAAACTGGGAAGGCATTTACTGATGGGGCTGTCTCTGAAGGAAGGGAGCCATGGCAGAGGCAGTGAGACCTGTGGTGGGTGCTGGGGGTGGCAGCCGGCGGGGACAAGTGTCTGCGCCCCCCCGGCAGGCTGGTTACGCTGCCTGAGTGCAAAATGGGGCCTGCTCCGCTCCCCCTGCTAGCAGCCTCAGAGGCACCAGCCGGGGACTGAGGTCTTCCGCAGGGACCGTGTGCTGCCGGGGGGGAGGCCGGAGCCTGGGCCCTTGGCTTCGCGCCCCAGGATCCCACTCCTTGGGGTGGTGTGGGAGATGTCCATTCAACGGCAGTAAAACCTGGACCTCAGCCCCTTCCCTTATATTCTGCTGCTGTCAGAGGTGGTAAAAGGTCTTGAATTTTAAATGTTTCCAGAGCTTTCAAGGCTGCTGTGGGTTTTCTAAGCACCCCATGCAGGGCTGCAGGCCCGTGTCCCGTCCTGGCGCTAGCTGCCATCCCTCTCCTGAGTCAGTCACTTGACAGAGAAAGCACGCGGAGCATCTGGGATGCGATGAGACCGTCATTCCTTGTTTACAGCTCCTGGCAGACAAAGCCCTGCGTCATGCACGGCCGGGGTTGGGAGTGTTTCTTTGGCAGTGGCACAGAGAGACGAGAGGCGGCTTCTCCTCCGGGTGCCCGCCGGCCAGCCCTGCAGAGTGCCCTCGGCCTGGAGGTGCTGGACGAGTGGCTCCGCTGGTTTTCCCACCTGAGGATCGCAGACCCTCACACCTCACGTTTTTTAGTGTGGGATCGCAGAGTAGATGGCTTGTGTGTTACCGTTCTTCTGCTTGGTGAGCTCCTGAACGTTTCGTGAGCGGTTGTGGTGTGATGAAGTCTTTACTCAGTTTTGCTGAGAATTTATTAAAAAAGTCAGGAACTGTTATGCTTAAGCGTGCAGCTTGTTGTTTCACTTTGATAAACAATGCAAATGTTGTCCACACGCAAAGTGTGTGTGGATGTGTTTGGTCTCGCTGGCTCTTTTGCAGGTTTATAAAGCTATGTTCCTGTGGTTATTCCTGTTTTGACTTCAGAACTTTCCAGTGCAGACTGTTTACAAATTGGACACGAAGGAGAACAATAATTGATTAAAAGCAATAATTTATTAATGTTGTTAACGTTGCCTGTGGATGTCCAGTTAAGGCAAAGCTATATGCATGGATTTACTAGCCTTATGGTAATTCATGTGCTTTTTCCTTGAGTCTCTGTCAGTGTGATACCTTGGAACAGGTTATTGAATTTACTGGAATATCTCTGATGACATTAATGGAGTTGTTGATAGAGCTGAGAAAAGAGACTATGGACCTGCATTAATATGCTACTTTTCAAAAATGCAGTCTTAAAATCATCATCTGAGCTCCAGACAGCCTTCGCATGTCTATAAACTTTTCAAAGGGTAATATTTCAGAATGGTCTGTATGAGTTTGGAAATACTATTTTCAACGTTCCCTCAAAAGAAGGCAGAAAATAAATAGTTAGTTTACTGATTTTCTTGCATGGTAATAAGGGAGAAAGCTCATTGATTCGAATGGCTCATTTTAATAAAGATGTCTGGGTGTCCCAGCAGTCTCCCATAATGATTTTAGTTTAAAAAGGAGGAAGACATATTTTACCTTGGAAAAGTTCCTTTAAGAAGCAGTAAGGCAAATTATGGAAGCTCTGTGTGTGTGTGTGTGTTATGTGTAAAACCACTCCTTATCCCAAAATGGGGAAATATACTTTACTTTTACTTGAATAAATAATATGAAAATCATCATATAAGCTACTGTTAACCTTTTTATCTCAAATGTAGTTCAAACTATTTAAATGGCTTTGGTCTTCATGTGGGAATGGAAATTAGCTCTTGGCATAGCTTGCTCTAATTGAAATCAGTTTGTGGTTTTCAAGTTCCTTCCCTGCTTGACAGATGATATCATTTCCTATGCTTTTTGTAATCCCCTCTGTTTTTCTAAGATTGTATAAAGCTAAGTTGAACTACACGTTTTAAAGTAACTATACACCTTTTTCTGACCTACTTAGGACATTGTCCAAAAATCTTCACCAGATATTCACTCTATATTCACAGACAATTTTACTTTTTGTTGAGGAATGTTAGTACATTTTTGTTGCCTGAAGTACTGAAGTACATCGGAAGTAGAACAAAGATGTATCATAGCTATTAGACATATAAGAAATGTAACATACAGTTTTTACTTTTATAATTGAAGAATTAAGAGTACCAGTGTTTTAAATGCTAGACTGTTTTAAATCCTTTCTCCAATTGCATGTTTAACTTCTGTTCTGTGGATTCCTATTGCTATAGAAGGCAATACAGTTAAAATGATTATTTCTACTTGAAAATAAAAATAAAATTCCATTGACATACTTCTGAACTGTAAAAAGCCAAATGATGCTTAAGGGCTTTGTGCAACAGGAAAAATTCAGTGGTTGGCATGGCACCTGTTAGCAACAGGCTCTGGCAGGACATGCAATTTCTGTTTTTTCAGTCCTGAGCATTTCAGACAGCATGGTGTAGGTATCCAGTGCTCCATCACAATCTACTGAAATGCTGATCTGATCGTAATCCTATCTGAGGAGGAGCCTTTCATGTGGTTCCTGTTAAGAGGGAAACCATTTCCCGGCTGCTTACTGGAGTGCTGGCCCCAGTTCACAGCTGTGTAGGACAGCGGGACCTGTAAGGAGGACTTCACTTTGTCGGGAGGCCTGCCTGCTTCTCTGTGCCTGATGAAGAGCCTGACATACTTTAAGTTGTTCCTAACGTCTACTTAAAAAGTATATTTGTCCTTATTATTAGAAAAAATGCAGCACAGACTTCTATGCTTTACTGGCATGGGAATTAAGCTGCATGTTAAGTCATTATAAATGATGGGGCTGTGGCTGAGGAGAGCGTGCCGCTGCTCCCCCGCCTCTGCTCCTTGCAGGGGAAGGTTGTTGGCTCTGTGGGAATGCTGTCTGTGAGCTCCGCAGCCCCTAAGCACCGCAGCTAGCAGCGCCTTTATCTGGAGATGGCGTGACCCCACAGATGGCATACAGAAAGAAATTGCTCTGTTATTTTTCCTTCTCATGCAAGAAGTCCTACCTGGGCAGATCAGCTTCTGATATTGCGTGTGTTGGCAGAACCAGGCTGTCTTCAGGAGCTTCCCTTAAATGCTGCTCTTTAATACTTCCCTCCCACATTGTGCAGATGATAAGACTCTCTTCTTGGTGGTATTTGCCAGAAGTTTAGTACTTTTCCCTTATTAATGGCCTTTTCTCATCGTTGCAAACTGGGAGACAAATTCTGTGCATTTATGCTCATATGAAATGCCTTTGACTTTGGTAAATAAGGCTGGTATCAAATTCTTGCACCATGTCCTGTATTCCTTAGGATCCATAAATCAATATTGTTTTCTGTACTGCCATTTTAAGTATCTGTCCTAAAATATGCATCCTTGGTTTCTGATTCACAGACTCAATCCCTAAAAAAAAACCAAACCCCACCCTTAGCAGACAGTTAAGTGTTTCTGACTGGTTTGATTTAACTGAGGAAAATCTTTTTTCCTTTGAAGTACAACACTGTAACATCCGGTGCATGAATGGAGGTAGCTGCAGTGATGACCATTGCCTCTGTCAGAAGGGTTATACAGGAACACACTGTGGACAGCGTAAGTACACTTTTATTAATGTAGATACTGTGTATAGTTAAGTAATTCTGGGGTGTGTGGATTGGGCACCCTTTAGCACTAAATTTCAACTGATGTTGAGCTTGTTTTTGATCAGGTACAGTGGAATTTTACAGGAAAACACATGACTTTGTAATGAATGCCGAGTGAATTCTTTCTGATCAGGACTATTAAAATAAACATCATGTGAATTCATAATAATTGGATATAACTTGATCCTGTAGTTCTCACACTACCATAATTCCCATTGACCTCCAGGGCTTTCCACTCACTAGAGCAATAGGCCATACATTGAGATTTTACATGGGATTCAGTTTTCATCTTATAGACAAAATTAAGCTTTTTAATACAAAGCCTTGTTTTAATTTCAGGGGTTTGCTTCGGACTTAGCTAGTATGCTTTAGGAATTTTGCTCATTTTGATGTTGTCTTGTTAGAGTTGATGGACATATTTTTGATTACCTCAATCAATCCCGAGCCAACAGCCATCCTGGATCCGCTGCTTGAAATCTTTCCCAAACTGACTCTGGTGGTCTCTTGCTCTTCTTGGCTGGAATGCTGTGAAGAAACTCAAATAAAGATGTAGACACTGATTTTAACCAAGGCTGTCATGTTGCTATCTGGTCAACTATTGGTCTGACAGGGAAAATGTGTTTAGCTCATTTAATGAAAGCCTTTTGTGCTCTGTCAAAATCAATGGCACACTTTACATGAACTTCAGTGGGACCAGGAATTTACCCTAATAATCTGGAAGAGGATCACATGGTGAAAGGATTAAGAATTGTATTTCTGCCTTCTCTGTGAAATATCAAGTGGTAGAAGAGGATAAATGGAAACTTTCTTTCTACTCAAGTGAATGTAAAACTGGACGAAGAATAATATTACTCAATGAGCATCAAATTGTATTTGAAAGCCCCTTTTTCATGTGAATGTTATATTTTCTGATTATTTTTGAGAGCAACTGCTTTTGGAGTTTGTTATGAGGAAAATTAGGTTCTGAATCTAATGACAGCATCATACAGGGGAAGAATATCTTGGATTAACTGAGTCAAAATAGATAGCGATTACATTTTGCTATCCTAGTTGATAGCATGAATTATTTAACATCAGCAAACAGCTTTTTAATACTGGATTGTTTTTCTGTTATGGTAGAGGAATAAATACATTTTTAAATTTGCTTCCGAATAGGGAAAAATTTAGAGGATTTAGAGATGAAATTTTCTTCTGCACCTTCTATCTGCAATCTCTACTATTTCGGTGTTTCTTTGTTGAAAGTTTGAAAGAGGTGTTATTTTGAAGTTATGGCATTGTCTAGCCATCCCAAAGAGAAAGGCTCTGAGAGGTCAGAAAAGCTGTGCTTGTTACTGTGTTTATATTGTGCTCCCTTGAAAAGACGAATTCATGATGCTAGTGAGGCCAGGAAATAAGAAAAGATTGTAAGTAGATTCTGGAAAAAAAGTACCCTGTCCTGTTTTGTTTACCATTTTTACCAGTTTACCTGAGCTAGTCAAGTACATATCTCATGTCTTTCTGGAAATAGCTCAATAAAGATTACTTTTGCCTTCCCTCTGATACAGCTGTCTGTGAAAATGGATGTCTAAATGGAGGGAGATGCGTGGCTCCGAACCGATGTGCTTGCACATATGGCTTTACTGGACCCCAGTGTGAAAGAGGTATGTGCCCTGAAACAGTGAAAAAAAATTGATGTTCCAACTTGCTTAATAGTAACTTTAAAATACTTAAATAGTAATATGAAATAAAATATTTAAATATTAATATTTTGTTGCTGTCTATGAATGAGGTAAAATAGAATTAACATTCTTGTAGAATGCAATGTAAGGAAGCTTTACTGAAAGGAAAACTCCAGTCTAAGAAAATTGTGGAGATATTAGTTATGGAATAACACAAATTAAAATGGTAACAACTTTCCTAAATGGCGTTTTTAATGAGAAAGAAAACTTTAGCATTGATTTAAAAACAAACATTCAATCTTATCTTCTTTTGTGATTTTTATATATCACAAGCATTGATTGGTATGATTTTAATGGTTAGTTCTGCAGTTCATGGTATGTTTACCAAGTGTCATTTTTTTTCACGGGGCAAAAATCCACATTTATTTACTCTAGTGGTAGGGTTGTTGAGCCTTTACCTATTCTAACCTATAGTTGAATTGATTTGATTTGGTTTTGTTAGTCTCAATACTGAAAATAAATTTTAAGCAGCATTTTTACCAATATGTGAGCTTCATAAGGATAGAGGCCAGGGTGAAACGCACATGCAACTGATTAAGGCCTTTCTTTTATTTACTTTTTTGCTGTGAAAACACTCCAATGTTAGAGGTGGCAAATAAAAAATATTGTTAAGTGTTTTTACTCAAACTTTTTCTAAGTCATCAGAAAAGCTCTTTGTATCTCTGATACGTTTGCTTACCAATGATAAGCAGCATCTTCCGTCTGTCTTTGGCATGTTTTGTTTTGGCAGAGTTTATTAATTCTTCTTTCCATTTTGTACAGATTTATTGTTATCAATTTTAGCTTTTTATTTGTGTATCCATAGTGATAATCACAGCTGCTTCCAGATGAAAACACAGCTATACCAACTGTCTTACCTAGTATATGGATTTTTTTCAGGGATATTAAACCAATTTAATGGTTCATTTGAGGGAGATATAGTGAACAATGTTTAGGTATAATCCTTTTGTTGAATTTTGTAATATTAAAAATAAAACATTTTCATTTGTTAGAACTATCAATTGATCTGTTTAGTTGGAAATCCATCCATACTACTCATGTACAATAGGTTGTGTTACATATCTAAGAACCTGTGACAGAATAGACATTAATGACCTGATTTTGGGCTTGCATGTGGGGGATGTGCTTAGCACATGAAATTTCTGTCCGTGAGTGTGTCAGATGATCACTGCTGTCAGTGCTGCACCTGGAGTAATGGTTGGATTTTTTATATGGGCAGCATAGGTGGGTGATACAGAACAACAAATCTTAGGGGACCAAAGCTTTTCGTTCTGTGCTAGAGCAGACGGTAGGATGAAGCAGGTATTTCCTGCACTCCCTACAGCAGACAAAATTGCTGTGTTGGCACTGTGTGAAGTCTTGCCAGTTGTACACTCAGATGTTGTAAAAGTAGTTCAAACTGATGGTGAAGTTTTTCTGAAGATTGAAAGGTAGCTCTCTTCTGAATCTTGGGATTTCACTGCTGTAGAGGAGCAAGAGGAATGGAAAATTAGGTTAAAAATCCTAAGTTTGAAGAGAATTAAGGCTTTATAGGTAAAGAATGTACTGAATATTACTGCAAAGGCTTTGAATTTCAAGCTATGACTGCTTATTCTCCATGGGTGAAGGTTTTGAGCCTTCAGTCCGGTGAGGAGTTGTAAAGTGCAAGTTCAGAAGAAAATTGTTTAATGCTGCTTTTATGTTGCCTGATCTGGGACCAGTTTGACTCCACCTCATTAGGGTGAGTTTCAAGGCTGAAGTCTGCTAATAGCTTCAGTCCTGTCCCTCAGGGCTCCTGCCTTGTGTGGGGTGGAGTGAGAAACTGGTGACACAGAGCCATTTGAGCCAAATCATGCTGTCATGAAATCCTGTGCATGTTACTGAGCACAATTGAGGTGGAAATCTGTAACTTATATGCCTTGTCCATAGGCAGTTTTTACTTAGAACATGTGTTTGATTCTATAGTTATCAATAAAAGAGAAGATAGACATTAATGAGCTGTAGTATTTCTGGCTAATGCTCACTGCAGTACTGAGGCCAAATGATAGTCATATCTTCCTAGAAAACCTCTGAAATTTGGCTTCTTTCACAGAGATTTCCTGCAGCCTCTCTACCTAGCTGAGCTAATATGTTCCCCTCCTCTAAAAAGGGTGTGGTGGTTTTTAGTCCCAGAATCACATTATGCCATCAGAAAAACTTTTTCTGAAGATAACTTTTCAAGTATAAGCTAATGTTGGTCTTAGTCAGAATAACTTGCATTGTTCAGCACATGCACCTGTGTGGTCATTAGGGAGTTGTCTGGCTGCATACGATTTTACACATCTGTCAACTAAGTAAGAGGTCCATATTTTGAATCTAGCTTTGGAAAGTTATGTGGATTTGTGACACTCCCTGGTGGGCTTCTGATGTATACATGGATGGATGTTATCCAGTAAATTGACAAGATTCATGCCTTGTAGAGTAAAACTGTGTCTTTATTAGAAAGAAAAAAAAAAAAGCGGGGGGGGGGGAGAACAAAACAAAACCAAAGCATCTCTATGCATGGGGGGAGGGGGGAACAGAAATTACCCAAGAGAAATAGTTTCTTAAACTATCACATTTCTGGGGGAAGCAGGAGAAGCAGATTGTTTTGAAAACACCATTTCTGGATATGAATGTAATGTGAAGTGATACGGTTTTATGGCATGCACATTCTCCATCTGTTTGCCTGTGGTTTGACTTCTAGGTTATGCCATGCCACAAGCTAGCAGTGATGCAAGTAATTTACTGCTGCATATCATGCAGTGCTTTTCTCTACAAGCATCAACTAATAGTAACAGTCACAGAGTGTTTGTGGCACGTATGTCACAGACCAAAGAATATTCCAGCCTTTGCTGCATATGTCATAGCTTAGAATTGTCTTGAATAAAACAGTGTTGGGGCAACGAAATTCATGGGGGTTATTCCAATAATCTGATATGGAAAACAATTAAAATGTTGCAGGTAGTTGGAGCAAGGTTAGAGCCAGTTTCTTAGATCCAGAGGCAAGTTGTGTAGTTCTATGTCTACTGTTTTAATTAGTTTTTCCATACATTTGGTCCATATTTGTAATACAAATTAGCCTGATTGGTATTACCTCAGTAAATGCTGACCATATGATTGTTAATGAAGATCTACAAGACTTCCGTGTAGGTCAATAGCTTCAAATACATGGACAATGAAAGGGCTTTATCTGGTGAAAGATCTGTTGCTTTCACAGTGTAGCAAACTCCATCAAATTTGTGGCATGAGTATTTTTATGTATATATTCAGTCATTCTTTGAGAGGGTAAGAGCTAGCGTTCGACAGTTTTGGCACACAAATTGCTTTTTGTGTGACTTCGAAGTGTTAATGATGGTATAAAAAACTATAAACATGAGCAAAAGGAACTTTTAGATTCATTGTTATCAATGGAGTTCCTCTTCATGTTCTGGGAGTTTGTACCATGTCACTGGTGAGATACCTTCTGTCAGAGCTGGATTGATAACTGTAGCATGGTCAAAAGTGGCACACATGTATCATTAGCTCCTTAGCTGTTGCATATGGTGTTCGGCACCTTTCCAGAGCAGGGGAAGCCTCCTGGGCGTACTGTCAAGTATATGCAGGTGTACCATAAGCACAACAGAACTGGTTTTTCTGTGGGATAATGTTCATCAAAAAGGTGAACTTGACATAAGCTGAACAGTAGAAGTGTAGTGGAGTTGGAAAAGCTTCTTACAGCAATTTAAGACACATTGAAAAAACATAGTCCAGAAAGGAAAATATTTCATGGATATTGGCTAAGTTATAATTTGAACTTCAAGGATTCCTTCTGGAAGGTGCTGAGTTTTGTGGCTGCAATCCAGCGATGGGCTTTGGCATGCATTTAAATTCAAACCTGAGATGTCAATATGCCTAAAATTACGCAAGTGCTTAAGGGCCTTGCTGGATTTTGGCCCAAGCTTTCACAGTCAGTTAAGATCTGAGAGGTGCACTCAGCTTTTAGCATATCGTTTAGTCATACTGTTAATGAAAAGAAATCACAGGTGACAGAAAATGAAGATGCAAGCAAAGCAAAATTTCTTTTACTGGTTAAAAACAGGATGCCATCTTTGTGCCATTTTACTTATAATGATGAATAACTTGAATGAGTTACAGATTCTGGAGTTCCTTTTAGGTTCGCTGAAGAGATTGAGAGCAGGGTCTTAGCTTATGTTACCCGGAGGATGATTCAGAACATTGACAGCAATTTTTATTGTCTGTAAAATAGCCTAGGGGATTTAGCTGGCTATTTGAGGTGCCCACATTTGGGTCATGTGAAAACATCCCTATGTCATGTACTTTATGAAAGTACAGAGGAAAAAGTGATGTTAAAAGCTCAGAGAGATCAGACATCCCTATCAGATTTGGTAGAACTGTGTCCTCCAAACTTGTGCATAACAGCTTTCTTGACTCTTTGAATCTGTTTCTCTTTGGACATTTGGATGATTATACTTTAAGAGGGCGAATTCTGTATAATATAAAATTGCACATTGTTGTTATCTTTGTATTGCAAAAATTGCAATGAAATGTGCTTTTCTTTTTCTGTCTGGATCCATTTAGAGGAACACAGTAGAAGCTTAGAATGTGTTACAGCCCTGTTTGTTTATTTGAATGCTTGTGACAACATGAGGGGCTCAATCCTGCTGCATTTTGGAGTTTTGCCACTCGTTTTGCATAGGAGCAGAATTGGGCCTGATGTAGTTCAAATATTAAAAACGTACCACGTGTGTTTTGTTTTTTTCTGGACTCAGAGTATGAGCAAATGATTGCTTTTTCGTCAAACAGAGTCGTTTCTGTACTGCTCCCTTCATGGCAGGAATTTTTGCATAATTTTTAATTATATTTGGCCATTATTAAAAGTTCCCAGAATTAATGCCATATGTAAAAATATCTTGCCCAGAGCCTCTCCATGAAAGTGCAGCCGCTGAAAGTGGTCGAGACTAGTGTAGTGCTGTGTATATTTTTTTCTTTCTAAATATTACAACGGGTAGAATGTTTTCACAAAGAGGACACTGCACCCCTTAGTGTGCCCCGTCTCTGGTATTTAGTCTAAGTGGAAAGTAAATAACAAAGTGTAGATAGCAGTAAAAGTATGTTCCCAAAGCCTTATGTTGCATTTAAAGTAGTATTGCAGCATATGGTAGCTGGCAAACATTTGAATAAACTTGATTTCTGTAGCTGTCTTCCAAGAAACACATCTGTTGACATAGACATGTAGTTTCTGCAGCCCTGTAACATGAATGCATGTACAGTATTATAGCAGCAAACTAAAGGATGGATAAGCTGGAAGGCTTGGAATAAGGATTCTTGCACACCATTTTCCCCCTGAAAAATTATGAAAAATGGCTTCAGGCTGAAGGTAAATATATTCAGTCACAGAGTGACATTTTACTGTCTTTAAAATATTTTAATACATGTTGCCACCCTTGATGTCTTTCAGTTTTAAAACAAAAATTCAATATCAGTGTCTTGGATTATCTTTTCTGTAAAAGAGGTTGAGATAAGTGGATGAGGACTTTTTTAATTTTTAAAATTGAAGCTGCAGCTTAATGGTGAAGTCAGCCTCTGCAGAATAACTATGTGTGTTTTAAGATGGTTTATAATACTTAGCAATATAATTGATAGATGTCTGGACCAGAACTCGGTACAAAGATCAGTCTGTTATTTAATGCCAAAAAAGCATTTTTAGGATCTTCTGTATGTGAAAGCTTTTATCCATTGTTCTGCTCCTTGCAGATGCACCCTATAACTGGTCCTATGTTGCTTGCTTTATGCTTTGTGCATCTCAAAATATCACACAGCAAGTTTTAAATGTTTCTTCAGATATGTGCTTAAAGCTTAATCAAGATCCATAAATGATTCAGTACATATGGGCTTAGGTCTCTTGTGAGATGTGAGGGCTCCAACTTTTGTACATGAAGCTGAACATTTACATTTTGTTCCAAATTGAGTTTTGATTTCAGTCAAACAAATCTAAATCCAAAGTTTTCATTCAACTATTTGGCAGCCCTTTCCATATTTCCATGCGTTCTTGATTGGCTGCTAAGGGCACTGACCTTTAGATGTGCAGTAAGGTATTATTTGGACTTTTTTTTGTTTTAATTTGATTTTTGTTGTAGCAGTGGAGATGCATACAAATTTAATCACAAATTGAGGAGCCCATATTTTGGGGTATAAATAATAATACAAACGTTTGAATGAAATAGCTGCGTTGTTCTAATCTGTAAGAATTGGTTCTTGCATGTAGGACATTGAAGGGACTCGCATGAGAATCGCTGAGATTGTTCTCCTGGTACTGCAGACAGCTTTGTTGTTGAACCTGATGCTTACCTCCAGGTGTGCTGGCAGCCTGTGGCACATGTTTGCTATGCAAGAAATTCAGTTCTGCTTTCATGGCAGGCAGGGGCTGAACCTTGTGCTGCTTGTCTTGTGCATGGTACTTGTGACCTGCCTTGTAGTGTCTTAAGTAATGAAGGGTGGAGGTCTGCTCTTTCATCAAGAGGTTTTGTTGAAGTTATATACACAAAGAGATGTCTATGTTTGTTTGGTTATGGGATGTTACATTAATACAGATATGACTTTTATATACACAGTTCAGGCAGTTGAAAGATATAACTTCCCTGAATGGCCTGCACTCCCAGATCTGTGCTATGTGGAGCTCCAGGGAGAACTGGGAAGAATCTGTCTGATGTGTTGTATCGTGAGAGTCAGATTTTTTTGTGTGCAGAAAGATTGAGTTAACTTTTATTGATTTTGGTTGTCATTGCAGCATGGTGTTGCATTTGACATCTTCAGAATAAGTGTCTTCAAGCCATTCTTGCTCTCTTAGTTCCAATGTAACGTGCCTATTTTTCTAATCTCAGCCATCTCCTGATTCCTGGGTCACTACAAAAATTGTAGAACATAAAATACCTGAGCACAACTAATTTTGCATGGAGCTTTCCATAGAAAAGGTGCTTTTGAAATGGTGACTCCTGGAGTTGAACATGATACAGGGAATGAGTAAAAGCAGCTGAGAACTTATCTAACAGTGCCCACTTAGCCATTTATGGAGAAAATTGTTCCTTCTTTTCTGGGCTGCAGTATATTTTGATATAAGAAAGTACAACTACCTGAAATCCTTTCATTTGTTACAGTGAAAACAAATGTTTTCCTTGTGAATCACCCTGAAATTTTATATGAATATTTTCCATTTGTGCCTTTTTTCTTCTTGAGCTGAAAATTTTTGTTACAGTTGCAACAGAAAAAATCAAAAATCAGTATGTATGATGCCTCAGTCAAGTCTGTGTTACGGACTTCATTTTTCTTTGTTTGTTGGTTTTTTAAAGTGGTCTAAAACTTTCATGATGGTCAGCTCTAACAAAGAAAAGAGAACCTCTTTTAAAACATCATAGGTCATACCTAATGCAAGGATAAACTGACAAGGACATTTCCAAGTAAAACAATTCTTTTATGTAGGTCAGCTGCAAAATGCTAATGAAAATGCATCTTAAGCAGAGGTGCTCAGAATAGGCAGTGCAACTGTTTTGTCACATGTAAGTTTTCTTGCAACATATTTGTAAGAGTTGATGAAATCTCTGTAAAAATTAAAACAGTTCTAAAGTAAACTGTTACATTTAGAAAGATCTCTTCTGTCCTATCTCAGCATAAAAATTGCAAAATATTGTAGGAAACAACTACCTAAGAGCAGCTGTAATGACAGTCACGTTCACACTTCCAATTGCCCCTAGAGAAGTTCACGAGTAATGACTGAGTGGTTTCAGATTTTTTTTTTCTTTCGGTGACAGCTTGTACGGTTTGGCACTCTAGAGAAATGCTGTAGGAAAAGAAGAGAGGCCTAAATAAGGTCTGAAAAGAAAGGAGCCCTAAGAGAAATATCACTCTCCAAATTCTGCTCTGCTGTAAAACAGAGCCTAGCTTTGCAGTCCTTATCCAGAAGAATGTCCTTTTGGAAAAAGGCGGAATTTCCTTATGTAAAGAAACCAAGATTCAATATTCTCTTTGTAGGTAGATGTGCAAAGGCTAGGTATAAATAATTAAAAAACGCCATGAAAGTTATTAGAAGTGCATATGTGTGTGTACACTCGTATATACACATATGGGTTTATATTTTAAGAAAAGAAATGTGAAACCTTGTAAGCACCTGATTTTTGATTGTGATGTTACACATTTACTATGTGTCTATTGCAGGTATTACCCAGGCTAAATTAGCACAGGTAGGTTAACGTAACTGCAGTCTGCTGTGCCATAGTCTTTATTTTCATGGTGGTGTAATTCAGATTACAGGTCCCATTCTGAAGGGGTGGCCTCTGCACTGTTTTCCTTGATCCTGAATGTTTAACTTAGTGTGTGACTACTTTTAAAAAGCATTTAACTCACGTAAGCCTGGCTTACCAAATGATCTTGCTCATGTTTTATAGTGGCCCTGTCCTCATCATTTATGTTTTTTGCAAAGTTTACCCAGTGATTGCCAGGAGTTTCAGTACTGTCCCCATTTCCTCCTTACTCCTTGGGATGAACAGTCTGCTGTGACCCTCTAATGCTTTTTCTTCCAACACAGAGGTGCTGACAGTCATAGAGAAACAGGAGCTTAGCAGAAACCTGAATGCTTGCAGTTTTTGCCTCCCCTCCGTGGGGAAGTGGTGGCTGGTGGCAGATGCTTTCATCCTGCACCGCTATGCACAGCATAGGACAAAGCCCCTGCTCCACTGTGCTGAAGCAGAAGGGTCCTTGCTGGCCTTGCAGCAGTCTAATAAATTCAGTGGTATTTTATTAGACTTACCATTTTCTTTCTTGTTTCTGTACACAGCAATCTCTTAGTGCTCTTTGGTCTCAAGATTAAGCCATCAGTTGTTGCCCTAAGTCCTTTTACATTGGTCCCGCTGCTTACAGTGGCTCCATTGAATCTATTGATAGATGAGTTCTGAGCGAGGCTGGGGAAATCAGTTTATCTTCAGCAAAAACAGGCAGCATACTAAAATGCACATCTACTGTTTAGTGGAGTAACTTCTACCTATCAAAGAATGTACTTACATTTTTTTGAAAATAGGGCCATAAGAATTACAGAGGAGAGAGGATAATTTCTAACAGTATTTCAGTTTACAGAATTGCTTGGGGTGGAAGGGACCTCTTGAGATCATCTAGTCCAACTCCCCTGCTCAGGCAAGGTCAGCTAAGAGCAGGTTGCCCAGGACTGTGTCCAGCCAGGCTCTAGAAAATATGTTAAAATATATGTTAGTCTGTGATTTGTAACACCTCCAACTGTATCATTCAGACCTGCTAGCCATTTAAGGAAGATCCAGTGCTAACATTGTCAAAGCATTCATAATCCTGGATGTTTTCTGTTTTTTCTTGTTTGTGTGTTCTACTATCCAGAGGGTGTTTGTCCTGTGGCAGTGATTGATTGAGTGCTGTGAAATGAAAGCACATGTTATGCTGATAATTTCTAGTGTACTTGCATAATAAAATTCTAAAAATGGAACAGTTAGTTTAAAAATATAAAATAAGATGACAAAATTACAGTGGTTCATGGGGTGTGGGATAGGGAATGGTTTTAACTCCTACTAACGCTAGTAGCTACAGACGTGCTGTCAGGAGCATTTTCCTATTTGCACTTGACACTGGCTGTACTTACCTGCTTGTCACTTAAAACAAAGATGGGGGAGACCCATTAGGTACTTGGCTGATAATTTCACCTGATTTAGGAGGAAACTGGGTCCCTCAGTGATGGGGAGATTTTAGGAGCTTAAAAGCTCCTATGTCTGCTTAAGTTTCACAGAACTACAGGAAGAAATGAAGCAGTAAACATACAGCGGAAAAAGCATGCTGTGTACTTTCTTCAAAGTGCAATTAAGATGGATCTTAATGTGAGACACCTTGAACTGCTTCTTCAAGGGCCACTGGACTAGTCTCTGTGCTGGAATAGTATGTCCAAACGTCTTAGTTCATTTGAGCAGTACAGTGACAGAATACTACTTGAGCTTGAAATGTTTATAAGAGGTAATAGTAAAACCAGTGAGAAATGAAATATAATTGTCCTGCTGGGATATGATGAAAGTCTTTATGAGAATCTCTGTGTCCCAGTGGGACAGTATGGGTCATAACTTGGAGAGATTCATTAAATGGTAGTATGACAGCTTTACAGTTGTATTAATACAGGCTTAAAAAAACCCGACAGGGTCAAAAATTACTTCCAGGCTGCGGTCTTTAAAGGCAAAAAGATCTACCATTGAAATGGGCAGTTAAAAAAAGAGGCAAGTGATACATAGCTGTGAAAGGAGAGTCAGTGTTAGATTACTTGGGCTCCAATAAGCTTTAAGATAAGATATAATTTAATGATGCAGATGATACTATGTCTGGAATTGAATTGCACCACACAGTGTGAATTATTCCAGTTACTTGATTCTTGAAGTGAAGAGCAAAGGAGTAATAAGTGGACAATTTGTGAGCTTTTTTGAGGGATTGAAATAAGGAGAGGGTAATGTTTTAATACACTGGAATTGGGTAGATTTACAGGGGCTCACAAAGAAAAAAGCAAGAGAAGCAGGTGAGGGGGGAAGGTAGTCAAGAAGAAGATGGCAGAGGGGATCTAGCCAAATAGTTTTCACACATCTCAGAAAAAGAGCATTGAAGGCAGGTTGAGAAGGTTGGACTGCTGCTTGGACAGGGGAAACCCAGCGGAGATGTACATTCCATTCATCTGAACGGCTCTTCTAGTAAAAACATTGCTAGACACAAGCACAGTCCAGGAATGGCAAATGATGAATGACTTAGCAAGCTATCTTGCTGGGTATTTAATCTGTGTGGTTATCTAAATAATTTGAAATGCTTCTCTTGGCCTGAGCCAGGCTGGGCAAAATGAAGTGCCATGCATTAAACCTTGTGCTATTTTAGCTCTCAGGTCCCAGCAGGAACCCAAGAAGATACGGCTCCATGAAAGGTGATACTATATTAAGCTAACAGTACAAGTTGTATCAAACTCAGTTCCAAATTCAATACAAAAAGTCGTGTTTTTAGAAGGCATTTTAAATCTAGCACTAGCACTTTAGTCACTTGCTGATGTCAGTACAAAAAAAAATGCTTTGTACAGCTGCTGACTGCAAGGAAGATGAGAGGTTAAATTGGGTTAGCGGAAATGAAAGACGTGCAGTAGAAGCAGTAGAAGTGTTGGTATCAGAATGTTTATGGAATTTGTCATTAAATAACACAAGTGTTCAAATTTGAGGGCCAATTTAAAGCTTTCCTTTTTATATTTTTTCCCCATTTATGTGAAATTGAAATTATTTACAAAGGTGTACAAGGAAACATCATTAATTTATTTAAAAAAAAAAAAAGATGATGGCAAATCCATTGTAGTCTCTTACTGTTCAAGCCTTCTTGAGCTAGGGCCTGAGCCACCAATGTGCATTAGAATAATTCTGCTATTCTTACTACAGCTGATTACAATGCTCTGTTATAAAGGGTGGAGGTACTTGGTTGTTCTCCAAAGAAAGTGAGTAATAATTGACCTAATGTACAGAGCACATGAATAACATATTCTTTTGGTAAGAAATTTATGTTTTACAGGGTGTGCTAGAGTTCACATCCCTTTTTCACATCTTCCAAAAGATTTTAAAATACTCAGCTGCTCTATTAAATTCCTAATTCAACAAATACTCAAATACAAAGTATGCATTAGATAAAGCTCTTGAGTTGAATCCAAACATTGAAAAATCTTTTAATCTGCCTGGAAAACAGCTGTTTAGAATTTTGAATAGAAATAACAACTTCCTTCAGCCTATGTTGTTGATGTCCACTTCAGTCTCAAGCTGGGAGGAATTTCTCTGTTACTCTGATGCAAAGTCTTGCTGCTGTTACAATGATTCGACTATCCCCAAAGCATACCAGGAGTGGTATCCTGGTCCTGTTTGAAATAAATGGTAGCACTTCCTTTGAATTCAATATAATGGAGGAGATACTTACTAAGAAGACTTGAGATAGTTTTGACACTTCAGTTGTAGTTGTCTGGAGTGCAGCTAGAGGAACTCTTATTGACATCTCCTACTACTGAGAGACTGTTCTTCATGTTTGTCTGCCGAAGGAATTCTTGATAGGAGAATTATGGGTTTTAGTATCTGAAATAATTTAGACAGATGGGATTTGTGCATATACACATGCAACTTCTACTCCTTTTTCATAAATACTTGGGTAATCTTATACAATGTTATGCAGTGACTCTGCATTAAATACCACAAATGAAATTTCTAGGCAACTGCCCATTGCATCCAAGGAAATATCAAAATAGTTCAAGATGGCTAACATGACAATGAACATCAAAAGCAGTAATGATTTGCCACTTATTGTAAACAATTGCCAAAACCCTGCAGGGAATGGTTTACATTTATTCTACAACTCTTCATTTTGCTATGTCCGGAGGGTAGATTATACAAGCGTTTCACACACACACACACACACACACGCATGTCAGTTGTATATTCAAACATTTGGGCAGTATTTTAAACTCAGAGGTAGAAGTCTTATATTGTTCAGAGAATTGAAGCCTGAATGACACTTCTTAGTAACTACGGGAATGATCCAAAACCTACTCACGTCAAAGAAAGGGATGCCCAAAGGCTTGGGTGGGCTTTGAATTGGGAGTCAGAGTTGACAGGATCAGATCTTGTCAGCCAGGTTTCAAGAAGGTGTGCAAGGCTATTGAGAAAGCAATTAGGTCTTTGCTGTGTTCCCACACAATACTATCAATCAGTAATTTTGGATAAAAGTAAGAAGTGCTCAAAGGCATAAATCATGAACATGTTTTACCAATGAAGACTGTTACCTGTGGCTGTAGGGTATAGAAAATATCATTATATGGAATGGTATTTATTTAACAGCAATTGGGGATTTCAAGATGATGAATAAGAATTATTCTAGTAAATAGCAAACAAAATACATATAACCTCTTTCAGTTTTATAATATATTATGCTTTTTCTTTTGGGCTTACATGCTGCATGCACAATCTTTCATGTGATATTCTCATTTCTGAAGTGTTTCTTGAATGCAGGTGTGTTAATGTACGTTGGTTAACACATAGAGAAGTTTGTACATGCATCCTCCAATAGCCTCTGATGAAGTGTAAGTAGCCCTTTTAAATCCAAAGGAGATCTTTGCATTCATTTTAGTTGGATTTAGGTTATACTCAAATTTGAGCAGATGTGGAAGAGTTTGGGGCCTTCCTTTTTCCATGAGATGACATCTTAGTGGTGGTGGTGGGTTTTTTTTGTTTGTTGGGGGGGTTTTGTGTGTTTTTTTGTTTTTCTTTTTTTTTTTTTTTTTTAATAGTCAGTATTGTGTGTGAATTGCAACAGTGTGATACTGATGCAGAAGTGCAGGTGGAGTACTCAGGATGCCAATGATTCTTCACACCTCTTTTGAGCAGAATGATATCACAGGCAGGCAGCAGGCTTGCTGCCCTGCAGAGGGGCAGCTGATGCTCACGTGAAAAACAAGCAAGATCACTTTTGTGGACAGGGCTCTTAATCAGCTGTTTAAAAGTTGCTGATCCAATTTCAAGTTCCTAATTAAATGAAATGGGGGAAGGAAAGAGATCAGCACACTGCCAGGCAAGAGTTCCAATCCAGTGGTTATCTCATTTCAAACATGTGGGCTAAATTACATTATCTTTATGATTGAGGCTTATAGTATATTCACACACTAATAAAAAGTTCATATGTAAGGGCAGTTTAACCACTGCAAGCTTATTTTATTTTATAAGACTAAACTATTCGATGCTTTAAAAACATTTTTCTAATGTGAATGTTATTTATCACAAGTATAGCTGAAACCTGAAGCTTAGTTATTAAAATAGATGTTCAGGCACTTTCCTGACAAGAATGATGTGGTTAAAAGACATTTCTGGGAGTAATCTTACTTACCTTTTGGATATAGTGCAAATACCTCTGATAATCAGGAGGAAGTTTTCTCTTCCACTGAAGTGTCTTAAATTATGAACTTTCTACTGTTTTATGGGAATTTTTTTAAAGCCACCTAAAAGTTTTCCCACAGGGCTGGTTTACAAGCAGCTGAAACTTTAGACACCACTCAGAACAGTCTGTTGTTCCACTGCTTGGAGTGATGCACATGTGCATCATTGACCACCTAGATTCCTAAATGTACCCATTCTATTAAAAATGAAAAGAAAATATTTCCTATATTTTGAAGTACAAGTTTAAATTGGCACTGTAATTGCTAAACCTTGCAGCAGAGACAGATGCCAGAGCTCCCACAGAGGAACTTCAAACTGCATTATGCTGTACTCTATACGCTTAACCCTCTTAACTCCTTGCTGCTCCCCAGCAGTAGATGGGAGCTCCCTCCTGCTTCCCTTCCTCCCTCTCCTCTTACCAGTTGTGGGAACTCCAAGGTGCTGCTTGTCATGTACCATTCTCTTGCACTCAATCCCAAGCAGAAGTTGACTTTTAATACCTTAAGTATCCTCTGTCTCGGCTGTGAATCTGCTTTTGGCTTGAGGGGGCTAGGGGAGTTGACTTGGATTGCTAGCTTCCTAACAGCTTAATACTTTATTCAAAGCCCAGTGAAGTTAAAAGGAAAAAGATACTCAAGGGTTCAGTGGTGTGGATCAGATCCTATATCCAGAAGGGTAAGGTAAGCATTGAGACATTGCTCACACATGGATTACCTTACTTCTCTTCTTTCTGTGAGTCCTGATTTCTTGATAGGACCACCTCTTAACCTCAGTACCTGCTTCGTATGATGCTGAGTTACAGCAGGAAGACTTGTTGGGAAGATAAAAATGAACAGGATGTGCTTAACAGTCTGGTGACTGTGAAAGGGAGCTTGTTCTTCTCAGGAATAATTTCTATCTTTTACTGGTCGTTTATTTTCTTTTTTTGAAAGATGAATTAGAAATCTAAAGATGGGAACACAATTAGGCCTTGCCATGGTTTATTCTGCTCCAATCAATTGTTCAATTGTTGTTCTTTCAGTGTAAAAAGTATTTGAGAAGACAACACAAATATTTACTATCTATTAGAAATCCATTAGCTACAGTTTTAAATTTTTCCATATTCAATACAATTAATTTTATTTCTTTGAGATGGATAGACAGGAGCTGCCTAATTTAACAGATAAGCAGTATGTTGTCAGTGCTGGATTAGACTATTCTTCATGTGGCTTGTAACCCCTTTCTCATATCCTCATTTATCACTGGCCTAGTGTTTGTTTTTCCTGATTCAGGATTATGACATTGAACTATACAAATAACATTGAGGTACATCATTTGTACCTTATCAGCTTGAAAATATCAAAGTAGAAAAAGAATATTGAAACAACTCTACAGATGGGAGTAAAATGCCTTTTGGGAAAATGCATGGTTAATACCTGCAATTTGTGTAATCATTGTGTATTCATATTTGGTCACCCAGTGGTAATAGTGGATAATGTTTCAGAGTGCATAGCTAGGTGGGATATTGTGGTCTACTGTGTCAGTGAGAAGCTCATCCCATTGCTGGGACATTCTCAGTCACCTTTTTGCTTCTTGCAGCATGAAGGTGAGCTCTTGTAATGCCCCTTTCCCCCCCCTGCAAAGTGTAGTGCTTGCTGCAGGTCACCCAGCTCCTGGGTGGAGCCGGGACTGCTCCCACTCTACTGGATACACGGATTCCTCTCCTGGATGGCTTTGCCTGGCTGGCTGCTCTCTACTAGTTGGCTCTTTGGACCTCCTTTTTTAACTAGTTAGTTGGCTGGCCTGTCCTGGCAAACCTCCCTCTCCTGGTTGGCTGGTGAAGCTCTCGGGCTGGCTGGCGTTTTCCTTCCCTTTCCCTTCCTTTTCTCCCCTTCTCACACATGGTGTCTGCTGGCTCCCACTGTTTATCTCTCCATGTCTCTGTGCCTCCCACTCGTTTGTTAGATTTGCTTTGATCCATCCAGTCTTTGCTGCCTTCCTGTTTTTCTTCCCTCTGCTCTTTTGCTGTTTTGCTTCTTTGTATCCTTGCTTCCTTCACACTTGTTCCCTGAAGGCTTTCTGCTCTGGCTTTCCCTTACCTACACCGGCATGCATCTTTTCCAGAGCTTGCTGTCTCACTCTTGTTGGTTCATCTGATCTAGCAACCACATTATTTGAAACAGTTGCTAACAGAACACCCATTAGTGTTATAGGTTGGAGAAATGGTTATGTTTATCACTTTTTATTTCCTATAGGCACTTTTGTAAATTCCTTTATAAATCTAGTCTGTGCTTATTAGAAATGCCTGTGATAAAATCCCAACTGAAGCACTTTGTTGTGCTTCTCTGTCATTTTTCCCGTAATTGCGGATTATCAAGTATCTGTGTATTCTCTGTAACTGTCATCTCCCTTGGGACTCTTAGAAATGTCACAACTCACTGTTTTAATCCAGATATCGCAATTATAACTATACACTCACAAACTCTTCATTATGTTAGTGTGGAATAAGTACTTTTGGGTGGTCACAGTGATGGGAGAGGAAGTGCAGAGAAAATTCCTGGCAGTTGAAAATTTGCTGCTGAAGACCCTGTGAGAGAGGCATAAAATTCTGTGGCCATTCTCCTGCTTGTTTCAATCTTTGTTCCAGAGTCTTTATTCAGACACAGTTCCTGCTGATGCTAACTGAAGTTTTGTCTGAGTTGGGACTAGAGAAACAGACCTTTGTTAGATGTTACAGCGTACCTCATGTCATCTGTGGTTAAAAACCCCATAAATATCCATACTCTTTGTCCCTGTTAGGTTCAAACCTATTTTCTAAGAGCTTCTCTTGCTCCTTCTCTCCACATAGCCAATGTTTTCACTCTTCCTAATTATGGGGTACCTAATGTCATAAATCCTCTAAATGCTGATTAACAAGTCAGTCCCTAATGGTAACTACACAACCTTGTCAACTGGAAAATGCTCTCATCCCCCCATATGTGTTTTCTCCTTTAATGACAGAAATATGAATCCCACGTGAGAGGCCGTTGTTCCCATGTAGCATCCCATTCTCTTCAAGTGAATATCATCTGTCCTTCTCTAAAATTTTAAAAGTTTTTGGATTGCTTTTACATTTGTGTATCCAGTATAGATATATTTCTGCAAAAATAATAGTTCATAGCATCTATTGAGTTGGAAAATTAATTAGACGACCTAATTGATTGTGCATGAGTTCCTCTGTGGAATGTGTTCTACTGCTGTTGCACTCGCCCAGCACAGAAAATCTCCCGAGCTAATTCCTCTGGTCTTTTACTAGAAACTGACAATTAATTGAACATAAAAAAACCCAAAACCCAAAACCCAAAAAAAACCCTTGAAGGGTCTTAACACAGAAAACTTTACATGAAAGATCTTTTCTCATTTTATTACAGTAATGCCAAGAGGCCTGAACTCAGCTTGAGGCTCCCTTTATCATTCACAAAACACACAAGTCTCTGTCCCAAAGGCTGTGTAGTCTGAAGAGAAAAAAAACCCAACAGCATCCAGAAGTATTGGCAGCCCCACGTTGCATGTAGGGAGCTAATACACAGGGAGATTAAGTCACTTGTGTAAGGACGTACAGGGAGTCTGTAGCGGAGTATGAAACTGAACCCAGGTCATCTCAGTCCCAGCCAAGTGTCTCAACCACAAGACTATTCCTCCTCTTCAGTATGTCAGTGTAGAAAGTAGGCCAAAAAGCAGTTTCCATCCTTTTATACACAGTATTTTGTAAGGCTGTGAAGTATTATGTAGTAGACAGGCATCTGGATCAACAGCAGTTTCTGCGGATACTTTTATCTGTAAACAGAAGCAAAGCCTGTAAGGGCTTTGTAAATTTTACATAAATTATTATTTTATCTATAAATAGCATAGTGAAATCTATAAATACAATACTTAATTTCAAGGTATTTTAATGATTTTTAAGAATGGAAAATGTGTTTAAAGGACTTCTGTGTTCTGTGGCTCTCTAATTTTCATATGTTTTAGGTTCTAGTACTACTCATATATCATGATGCATTAGCAGTGAAGTGTAGCTACGCCAGACTATGTAGTGTGTTACACTATGTGGTGTAAACTGAGAAAGGGAGGCTCAGGTCGTGTGACAGGCTAACGCACCCGTGTTACTCAAAGGTTAAGTACTCCTATGTTGGGAGTCAGTGAGGCTTGCAGTTTGCTGACCTTAATCTGAGTGATTCCTATTATGCTGAGTATTTACTTACCTTTTGGAGAATCTCTGTATAGTCAGAGGGTAACAAAACTTCTGCTTTAATCTTTTGTACCCCAAATGGAAGAGAAGAAAAAAAAAAGCAATTATGTGCAGATATATATGCATGTATATCCATCATCCTCCTTCAACTGTTATCACCCACTTTTGTATGAAATCAGCATTACTGTGTTGAAGCATACAAAGAACAGGCCAGAGCTGTTCATTCCTCTCAGTGCCCTAGTTAGCTATTTACAGACACGTGGCTCATTTGCTGAACCCCTGATTCCTTTCTCCCACATCCCCCAAATAAAAATTACTTATCTGGTTCTCACTGACGTATGTTCTGGAGCACCACTTTTATGAACTCCATTAATTGAAATCATTAATTCCAGATGTTCTGTCCATTTACACAGATAGATTTCAGTGATTTTCATGGCAAAAAATAAAAAAATCAGCTTTGAAGGACCACTGGGATTTATGTGGCATGGAGGTGAGAGAAACCTTGTTTTTCAACCCAGAATCTCTAAAGTGAGTAGTGAGAAATCATCCAAAACTGTATGGCGATCAGTGTAATGGACCGTTCAGTACAAACTACGGTTTCCAAGATTCTCATGCTATTCCCTGTGAGCGCATAATTAGTAAAATAAAATTAGAACGTGTCACTTTTGGTTGATCCAGTATGGCCCAGCTTTTGGAAACACGCCTGTGAAGCTAGGTGGATCTCTCTCTTCCCCTTAACTCCCCAGTGCTGGCTGTTTTCTACATGTGGATGTGTGCATGCACAGTCACAGGCAACAGGACTCCCTCACTGAATTGTCATTCTCTCATCAAAGTCAATGACCCTAACCCTTCACTTGTAACTGGGACCTGGACTTCATGCTGGATGTCCGTGTCTGGGCACCTACAAAACCAACAAGCCGTATCTAATAGGGAGGAAACAGAAATCTGTTAGGACTTCAGTCTCAGAGCTTAAATGTTCATGTTCAAGGTGGTTGGGCTGGTGACTCCCAAGTTTTAATGATTTGCCCCATATGTGGAGGCAAATGAAATCTTAGGACCTGACATTCCCAATCAACAAGTAGAAGAGATGCCAGTTTCCAGTGCTGAGGTAAAAATAGATCTGCAATACCTGTTATGCTAAAATAATGTATACACAGCATGTGTGACAAATAAGAAAAGGCCAAAGGCATCAGTACAGATGCTATTAAAAAGTTAAGAAATGTTAAACAATATGCTAAGAATGTGAGTTGCTTGCATTTTGAGTAAAAGCACAAAGTTTCCCATGTTTGCCTAGAGTATTCATGGTCATTCGAATTCTTTCTAAAAGAATTGCAATTGTTCTCAACTAATAGCTTAAATTAAAAAATAAAATAAAATGTCCTCTTTCTTACATCGCTAACAGGAGAGTCAGTAAAGGCCTTTCACTCTTCTTGCCTACTGCATGCAAGTAAGAAGAGACGTTGACCCTAAGTTTGATAATTGTCTGTAGATTAATTTTTTTTTTCCTGTTTTAAGATACTTAATTATTAGTTCTGTACTCTCTCACTGCTTGGGAAAATCAGGCTTTTGATGTGGTTTTAACAAAGAGTATTTAATTGACAGTTGTCATAAATAGTTTCTATAATCCTTAGATTAAAGATGTGATGGATGCAGAAAGTCCTCAGTCACTTGAGGCTAGTCATTCATTGACTCTGGGGGACATCCAGCCATTAGTGCTAAGCAAAGAGAAGACTCCTTCAACCAAATGGTCAATGAAGACAGGAATGACAGTAGACCTTAAAGAAATAATATGTGTTTACTTTTTAAAATTAAATACTAATATATCTGATGTTCATTGGCTCTTTTCAATAAATACAGAAGTCTAGAAGCTCTCTGAGTATCTTAGATTTTCTGAAGATCATTCACAGTTAGCAACAGAGCAATTTAATGCTTTAGTAAATATTACAGGAAAGTGTTAAAGAGGAGAGAACCCTAGACTCGCTGAAAACCTATAAAATCCAAAGAAGACCAGAAGAATAATAACTGAGAGATGAGTCCATAGTAGTATCTCTAGAATTGTACAAAAAATTGAGAGTCATGAAACACATGAGTGTTAGCTTCTCATGTACTTTATATTGGTGGGTATAATACATATATTTAATAAAATTATACTTGCTTAGTTGAAAACACTTGTGAGTCAAGGTTAGATCATTTGCCTTCCTGGGAAGAGATGTTTTCTACTTCTAGCAATAGGTATTGAATCCATGAGATAATTCTAGAATTATGGCATGTATTCTGTAACATTTCAACAGAGATACCATCAGACTTATTCAGAGTTAAGTAGTGCATGTTATTACCGTGTTTATTTTTGGACCACAGTCCTAATGCAAATCCCATATATGTGGTTATGCAGAGTGAGCCAGATTCTGGTCATGATCACACCGGTGTACACACAGAGTGATGCCACAGTTTCACTGAGGAAGGAATCTGATCCTGTAACACAGAGGGTTGCATGGTATTTCAATTAAGTGCTTGATGTGTTTCACCATAGAGTTAGAGGTGAGATATTAGTCTCTGAAGCAATTTTCGTACATTACTGACTTAAATTTCTAACATTTTCTGAGAATTTTGGGGGGAGTTATTGCGCAATCATGAAATGAAATAATTGTTAAAATATTTCTGTGAAAACCAAAATACTGTATGTTGTCATTGTTTTCAGATTTTTTTTGTGTCTTTTTAGCTGGCTATTTACAACATAAAATTCTGTGTTACAACCTTACTCAAAAAGAACAGTATTAGTTATTCCAAAGTCTTCAGGCTAGTAAAAAAAACTTAAAAATTAGTATTTACATCATATCAAATCTGTCATCACTAAAATCATATCACTAAAAATACATGTATATGAGAAGCATTGTGAATGCAAAAACCCGGGCAAGTGTCTGGCTGAAGAAATTTGGCCAGGGAGCTGTCTGCCATGTGGAGAAGAGTCTTTATGGGAATACAATCTGCATGCCCCTTGCATTCGTTTGGTGGAAGTTTTCCACCGCCATAATTTCTCAGGAGTGCTGGTCTTTTTGGGTTATGGCAAAGAGGGAGCTTGCTTAGGACAAGCCAGATGATTCCTGGCAGCTGTTATAAAGGAGTAAGAAGAAATTGTTGATTGCTCTAATTACCTTGTTAAAAACCTCCCAGGACTTCAGAAGTTCTGCATTCTATTAGGACCACAAAAGTTATTTGTCCATGTGTCATTATGATAATACACATTTATGAATACCCCAAACATCATTATTACACTTACTGCCTTCCGTTTAAGTGATCCACACTGAAAGCGAGTCAACTTCTCACCATTCCTGCTGTATGTTTACTCACTGTATTTCAGTTAGCTTGAGCAGTGAAGTTGGCTCCCTTCCTCCCTCTCACCTCCCCTTTTTATTTATAACCCGTTTTCAGTTCTGGACTGAGTTTCGTTCCAGTGCTCTGCAATTGTATTGTGTTTCATGACACTGCAGAGGAACATTTATATTTTAGAAAAGAAAAGGTTATTTCTAATGTATTGTACCACTCCCTCTCCTTTTTAAATATGAGCAGCATCTCTTTAAATCCTGTGTGTTGCATTGTCTGAAAGCATTCTCCCTTTCTTTGGATGTTGGTCTACTTTAATATACTGTAAATCATTAGGATCTATTTTTCTTATACAGTTTGCACTCCTTTTGAGTAGTCTCAGTTATTTTATACTGAGTATCTTCTGTAGCCAAAGAGAAAAAAAAATACAGAGCTCGTTTACCAGCTTTGTCTTTACCTTGCTATTTAATAGTTAATACTTTGTGGTATGTTAAGAGAGTTTCTATAACGTGGCACTTCTTAAGAACTCTTCTTAAAAAGTAGTAATAAACTTCAGCCAACTTGTTCTTTTAACGTGAAACTTCCAGAGTTCTTCAATTGAATCCATTCTCCTTAATAATCATCTGGTCTTGACAATAAATATGTCACCAAAGTTAGTTACATTTTTGCAAAAAGAGAGATGGAAATCAACTCAGAATTTTGTTTCATTGTTGCTAGCCTGTGAAAGAAATTGGAAAAATTAAAATCTGCAAAGAAATGTTCCTTTGTAGCTTATACAGCAAAATAGGGTGGGTTAGAGTTTGTCAGGTAACTGATTATTCAGAAATGAGAAGTTATTCTGCATTTAGCTGCATTGCTTACTGTTTTCTTCATCATGGAAAAGAATAAAATGTGGTAACAATTTTCTGTATTTGGACTGCTGCCGCACGTAATTGGGAACAACAGAGCTAAAGCCTTGATTTTGGTGAAATGCTTAGTCTGCGTGTTGGATTAAAATGTGTGCAACAAATCACTCCAATTCTGTAATAATTTTTTGAACATTATTTTTTTATTTTATTACTGTAATGTTATTACTTTTCAGTTACAGACTTTGAGAACTGGGTCAGTTGCAAGAACAAAATTGGCATGAAAATAGTTGTATATTTATTCTGGAAAATGGATTGCCAAAATACTTTTGAAAATGGTCAGCCTGAATTGTTCTGTACATCAAATGCATCTGATAATGTTAGTCTCACATGGTTAGTAAGCTGTTATTTAAAAGTCCTGTTCTTTAACCAGTATCCTAGGAAGACTAGATAATATTTGCTAGATAGACATGTTAAACAGATCATCTGTGCAGAAATGGATTTGTGAAGCAGCTTACGGAATGGAAAATAAATTTAGGCTGAAGTGTGCCAGCAAGTCAATATATGAGAACAATTTGCAACAAGCAAAGGTGAGGAAGACATGCAGAAATGGGGTCATCAGAATCATGAATTAGAGGATAATATTCCTGGGGCTGGAATATATGAGGCAGTAACTAACTTTTGTGGCTGACTAATACAGAATAAAGAGTTATGATACCAGGGGAAGTTATTTATTGCAAGCGTTAGATATGCTTCCATGGATGTTTTTTACTCTTGTTAAAATAACGAGAGGCAGCTTGGAGCTGTGATCTGTCCGCAGCACAGCTGTGGTATTTTGAGACACTTCTGCTGCCAGATTTATACCCCTGCCAGAAACAGTGCCTGAATGGTTGCACTCCGAGTCCCTAGTTCCAGTGACATCTTAGCGCTAGCCAGTGTTAAATCTCAGCAATTTGAGCTCTGTGCTGCACTGTGCGCTGAAGCAGCTGGGAAAGGGTCTTGTTAATATGTGAAGCTATCTCTGGCACTGGAAGGGAGCAGACAGAAGTGGCATGGTGATAATTTCTTCACATACCACAGCTAAACCTACCAAACCTCATTGGTAAGAAGTGTTAGACATCGCTGGAAGTAAGTTTTAAAATATTTACAAAGTTTTGTTTTCTTTCCATCTGAACACCCTCTGATATCTTTGCCATGTACTTTCCAGCGATGACACATTGGGATCTGACTGGGGTGAGTAATGGTGTCTGGCTGGGGGGAGGAGAGGACAGGGAGTGCTTAACAGTGAGTATTTAAGGAAATGGCCCATGTGGAAAAGAAAGTATTGTGATTGGATGCGTTTATCAACTGGCATTTTGGTGTCACCTGTGGATGGAGAATTATTGTGTCTGAGTTTTTCAATGGTTGGAAGTCCATGCATTGAACTAACATGGGAATGTTGTGTTGTGTGTGTGGTCTTGATTCAGTCTGTGAAGCTAGATGTGCGACGTTACCTATTAGGAAAGACACAGGTAAATAATAGTTATCCCACAGGTTCCTGAGCATGGTCATTCACTTTTCTGACCAGCAGTTAAAAGCCACAAAGTCCTGTATTCAAAACATGATTTCATGATAGCCCACAAGCAACTGAAGTGGACATTTTGCAAGTGAAAATGGAGTTATGAGCGCATTGCCCTTCCCTATTTCTTTGGTACAGTGACACACACAGGTCTGCAATAATCTTTTGGGAAGGGTATGTGTGTAAAGCATTCTGTTTGTTCTCTCTGTCCTTTTCCGGAGATTTTAGTATGTCTGAAAATACCTAGAATCACTTTGAAGGACATTTGGAAATTGAGCCTGAAATGCTAAACCTTTGTGTTCTGCAGCTCTCTGTGTAATGGTGATGCTTACTGCTACAGTCACCTTGGTCATGCCGTGCTCTTGTGTCAGTTCTGAGATTCTATGTAATTCTTTGAATTTTACTGCAAAAATTCTCATTTCAGGCACAGCACATCCTGCCTTCTGAAATGAGGCACATGGTGTTTTTTTCCATCATCTATTGCTACCTCCTCTGAAGAGAGTGAAATGATTGAAGTACAGTGAAACATACAGTGATGGAAGCTGTGTTTTTTCCATTAACAGTATAGTTGTTTGTATAGTTAGAGGTATCATATGGTTTCCAAGCCTATCAAGAAACATGGCCTTCTCAAAGAACTGAAATTTTAAGAGTTGGTGTTTCTTATCACATCTATGCTGCCATTGTGTCACCATTTATTTCAGATTTTAGATCGTAATATCTGATACGCATTTCTTCCATTCCTGGTTTTTAAACTCAGGAAAAGTGATAGGAGTTTTGTTTGTGCTAGCACACCCAAATCAGCTTAGGTAAATATGATTATATGTGCATATTTTTATGTTTCATTTAAGATTTTTCATTCTTGGCTCAGTGAAAGCTAATTTTTTAAAACACTGTCTTTATTCCTGTTCCAAAACCATAATTTGTTTGATGTCATTCTCATATCATTCTTATTGGTGACTTTTGAGTTGATACATTGAGTTGTCTTCTTCCCCATTTAATTTTCCCATATATAAGTGTCTAGCCACTGGACATTTTTGGAAACCCTGTCATCTGTTTTTCTAATCCTAATCCTACTTTTTCTAACCTAAGAGTTGTGTTTAAGGCAAATTTTCCCCCTCTATATCAGAGATGTGATATCTTTTTCTTATATAGATCATTCTCAGCACCTGCCATTCCAGGCCAGGGAAAGACAGAAGCTCGATTTCTCATACTGTTCTGCACTCAACTGCAGAGTGCTGCATTTTAATTATCCAGTCTTTTTTTTCTGCTTGTAACTGCATAGTTACTAGTTCTTTCACCATTTAAAATTCCTGTTTGTACTTTAAGAATGTCATTGAAAAACAGAATTGCTATAAAATTCTTTTTTTCCCATTAGAAATACACATTTTGGATGCCTGAGAAAAAATAATTGAAATTTGCCTGAAGTCGTGTGCCATGTTAAAAGGATTCTGCTACTTGACACTCAGACCGCCAAACTTTTAGCTAGCGTTATTCTTTGGCTGTGTGAGATCAGTTTCCAAAACAGCATTCTCAGGTACAACTGCTTGGGATTCTCTTTTCTGATGGCTGCCCAAGCAGTGGCATGGGCTATCAAGTGCAGTGGGTCACACGTGAGCATTGCTGAGTAGGCTTTGCAGAGACGAGACTGTGTTTCTGCCTTGTGCAGTCTCATTTCCAATGTTCCTCTTTTATCCCTGCCTGGTAAAAAAACCAACCAATCGACCCACCAAACGGCAGGAAAAAAAATACTGCTAGGCAGGAAAGTAAGTTGTAATAAAGATCAGCTTTAAGGTACTCCACTTGCCTTAGAGCCCTTTCTGACCTACCTTTCATTATTTGTATGATAATGGAATATTCCTTTCTTTCCCTTTTCCCCTGTACTAAAGAGAGGGAAAGTTGCCAGTTTGCCTTGCTGAGGGTGGTTTCAGTTACAAGGCAGTCTTGGCTGGATTTGGGGGTTCATGCAGAATTTACCCATGTGAAGTGCTAATAGCTAGAAGGAATGCTTCCTCCCTCCAAGCAACGTTCTGGGTTTGCTGCTCAGCCAGCGTGCAGAACAAGGTACTGTGTCAGCTGTGCATGCTGTGAGCTGAGAACTGGAAAAACAGCACTCATTTTATTGTTATCCATTTCTTTGTGATGACAAGAGATGATGTTTTCCCGTTTTCAGTAACGAGATCTTGATCACGATAAGATAAATGCTGGCTTGCTAAGGTCCCATCCTTCGACCTTTGCACCCATTCAGTTTCCATTTATTTTAACAGGGATGGAGGAGTCTGTCAGCCTCCCTAACAGGTGGTTACGGGTTTGCAAAATCTGGCTGTTAATTTGAAACATCAAGAACTCTTTATAGGAGATTTATAAGGAATGAATCTTGGAGAAAAGAGTGACCAGAATTTCATTCAGCATCCTTGCACTAGCATAATTGTTTAATCTGGGTTCCATTAGTTCAAAAAATTTTTAAACTGTATTGTTACATTAAAACCTATATTGTACATGAAAACAAACAGAGGTTAACATGAACTGAGGGCTTAAGATGTGTATCTGGTGTAGAAATTCTTCATTATCCTGGTGCTTGGAGTCTCTTTGGTGCTGTCCAGCATTACTTGGAACAATTATCATTATTTATTGCTGTGCTTGGTTTTGATCAAAGCCTGCCAGTACTACATATTTCAGCAGCCTCTCTGCTGCTTTAAGGAACATAAAGGATCTTTTGAGAGGATAACTAAAATTATTTGAGGATTGTGGCTGAAACAGGAATGAGCTTTACATCAAAATGCCGTTTGATTCTTTCCTGTGGACTTAATAAGCTGGATTCTTGCATGGTGTAAACCAGCCTCATTCTATTGCCCTCTTGCTTTTTTTGACAGTATATGAACTTAATGTGGGTTTACAGTTTCTGCCATCTTCTCAGTTGTCTGAGGCTGCCTGTGGAATTATTCCTTATCAAAATGCTAAGAAGTATGTGAAGAAGCAGATAAAGTTGTTAGATAACCATGACTAATGTCTTACTGAAGGCTGCTTGCACATGCTGAAATTTACATTAGAAGTGACTTAAAACATTTGAATTATCAGTTGCACATCTTTAAAAAAATCATTTTTCTAAAATAATTTCAAGTCTCAACATTCTTCAGTTAAAATGAAATTACCTCTGGGAAAAAAACCCAAATAAACTGTGTAATAGCTTTTCTGGCTATATTTTTCCCTTTCTCTCTCTTTTCAGCTACTGACTGATCACTTGGAACCTTGTGTTTGAGCTTTACTCATTGAAGTAGTTTGAGTAATCGCAAATGACACGAATGTATAAGGAAACTTTGTTGTTACAAAATGAAGATTGGGGTTTTAAGCTCATATCCCAAATAAGTGCCTCGCAGCATAGGCCCTAGGGTTTACTGCATCTTCTGAAATCAGTGTAATTCATAAAATCAAACACCTTCAAGGAAGATGTTTTAACTTAAGGAAATCTCTTTACATGTGATACCATTCTCTTTTCATTTTGCCATCATGTTAGTGGAATCCTGTTTCCTTCTCATAGGCCTTCATCTTGTAATGTGTCAAAAAATCATAAACTCAATATAAGAATGCTTTAATTTTAGAGCTCTTTTTATTAAGCCTCTATTAAAAAAATGGACTTGAAGTGTGGATTTCTCTGTGGCCCCAGGTCGGTGTGTACATCCAAATGATCTTTTTCTCATGCATTTTCTGACCTTTAGAAGTTTCCATTAAGAACGCAAAAGAAAATCTTACTTGTGAAAAGGTGAAAGATTGTATTTGAAAAAATAGAAAGAAAGCTGTACTCAGCAGAAAACTGAGTATTAAGAATAAAATTTATCAAGACAAAAGATTAGGTGAAAATAAAGCCTATAATTCTCCATACTAAAATGCTATGAACTTGGACAATAACAAATATGAGCTGTATTTGCTTGGTTTTGGGTGCATATTTGACCCTCTTGTTACTGAAACCTTGTGGAAAGATTTGCATGATTATAAAGTTAACTTCATTGGGTTCACCGTATTTCTAAGTCATATTAGCCACTGCTAAGTCATTTATAGCTTGAAAGCAAACAATCGTAAATGCTGATCTATTCATATTCTACCATAAAATACAAGATGGGTTATTCACTGCTGTCTGACGCGTGCTTCCCGCTGCAACAGAGAACAAAACGACTCCTTTTTAAACCATCTATATATAAACGGCATAGGGACAATCAACAATGAGGGACTTCATTCTGAGGAGGTACACTGGAGATTTCCTGTTGCTGACACAAAACTGTGGTGTTTCTAAAGAAATTGTCATCTATTGTTTTAATATTAGGACTTTTAATATTGGGAGTTTTGCATACACTAAAGCATGCATTCTCATTTTGTTCAAGGATGAAGAATCAATCTGGGAACTAAAATTTTTTAATTGATAGGTATAATTGATCATGACTTATTTGTATTCATGTGTTGAAGGAATAGGATAAAGCTGGTAATATTTGGGTTTGTACTACATGCTTCCAAAGCTGCATTTCTACCATGAGAAATGAGAAAGAAGGCAATGTAAGTTTTGACAAAAAAGAAAGCAAGCCTGTCTGACTAGGAAAATGAAAGCAGTTACAAAAATGCTTAAAAATAGGGAAAGAACTTGATAGAAGCTGTAGTGTAGAAAATTAATATCCAAAGTGAAGGGACACAATGAGAAATACCAAGCCAAAAAAAATTAAGGCGATGAAAAGGAATTAATTAACCAAGGGTAAGAGATGTTATCGGAGATTCTGACCCATTTCATGATAAGACTGACAGAATTGCTAGGGAAGAAGAGGGAGAGGCGTTCAGTAAATGTAGCTGTACTGTTTGGAGAGGATAGTACAGAAATTTTATATTTGCAGTCTGATAGCATTTAAGGATGACATTAAACAGCAGTATTTGCATTTACATATTTTTATACAGCTAGTCCAGCTAACCAGCACCAGGGAGATGGAAAAGAGCTAGCTAAAGGGCTCTCATATCATGCAGGCTAATTCTCCATAAATCTGGAAATACAGGACAAATTTCCAGAGGCTGGAAGAAAATTATTGTTGTTCCAATATTTTAAAAGGAAAATAGATGATCTGGGTGATTATAGGTCTGTTAAACATGCAAAAGATAGAATAGCAATTATAGGATGTGATACATAGTTGATGAAGAGTAAATGTTATTTAATGTCATTTAGCACAAGTTTATCAGAAATAGGTCTTTCAAGCTAACTTGATATCCTTTCTGAGAAGATCGTGTTTAATAGATGAAGATAATAGTAACAATATAGCACTACTCTCTAGCTTATAGGACTTCTGTAAGCCATTTTATTTATTATATCTAAGAGTGGCTTGATTAATCAGCAGAATTATAGTGTATGGACACAGCATCTCTGGATTGGAATGAAGATTAGTTAAATGATAGGTTTCAAGGTGCGTCTGGTGTTGGGAGATGGGGCAGGTGGGAAAAGCGTCTGTTCTTATTTCTGCCCTATTTAACACTTTTTATCAATGGTTTAGTGGAAACATTGTTAGCAAAGTTTGGAAGTGGCATGAAATTGGAGGAATTTATAATGTCATGACTATAAGGCAGTGTGGATTACTTAGTGACCTTGGCTGAGGCACCTGGTAGCTATTTCAGTACAGGCAAGCATCAGGTTCATAATTTGTTGGCTATGCTTACAGATGCTGGACTCTGTCCTGGTGCACCATAACAGAAAAAACATTTTAGGGTCACTTGTGAAGAATTAACTGGAGCGTGCACCCCGGATGTACAGGAGACAGCAGGAGCTGGCAGTACCACTGTTTCATTTTTGCCCTTGGAGAATGGAACAAAATAAAGCCTACTAGTATTTTATTAACATCTTAGTTTAATTCTGTCTGTTGGCTAACTGGTCTGTCCTACCATAAACAAATCAAAGCAGATGTGTTCCACATGCCCTCCATTCAGCTGTAGGCAAAGCTTACCCACATATCTGGTACAGCATATGCCTGAATAACAGTGAAAACTGTCCTCAAAAAACTTCCTGCAGTCTGTATTCTCTTCCCTTGAGACTCATTTGAGAATAATTGTGGAAATAAACATATCTGAACTCTTTTATCAGTATTATTTTAATTAATGCACTGACTATTTAAAACAAACTGATGAAAAGACCCCCCAAAGAGTATTACTAGAGGTTAAACCAAGCAGCAAAGGGGACCTGCAGAATCTTAAGTGTTTAATACTCCTGGTAAAATAGTCGCAATGTATTTATAGAGCTGCTTATTTTCAGTGGATTTGAATGAGAAGAAAACTTGAGAAAAATCCTCTGCAGAACACTGCTAAGTAAAATTGATGGGCTGGTGGGCAATTTGTGTGCAGAAGACTTGACTAAATGTGCTGTTTTGCTTTATTATGAGTTTTGTTGTGTATTTTTATTGTGATGCTGATTAGGTTTCCTGTCTTTGGTGCAGATTACAGGACCGGCCCTTGTTTCACTTTGGTAACCAACCAGATGTGCCAGGGACAGCTCAGTGGAATAGTCTGCACAAAAACCCTTTGCTGTGCAACAGTTGGGAGAGCATGGGGCCACCCCTGTGAAATGTGTCCTGCCCAGCCGCATCCCTGCCGCCGAGGCTTCATTCCAAACATTCGAACTGGGGCCTGTCAAGGTAAGTTAGCAGTAAAGCTTCCCCAAAAGCTGCTGAAATTGTTACTGGATTAATCTTAATTGAGTTACACTGCTGTGAATAACCTGTCCTAAGCCATTCTCAGCTATATGTGTGAAGAATGGAAAAACATTGTCAGATGCATTACTTCATGATTCAGTGAGTGCCTGATGTTCAAGTGAGTACATTAGTAACTTAGGTCATGTGAGAGCAGCCAGCATCTTAATGAATTTCTCGCTGCCAGCAGTCCTTTCCCTTGGTTCTGTAATGGTGTTTTTCTGAGTGTACCACTTGATCATTTCTGTGGTGGAATTTACTCTGTTTCAGAAAGCACTCAAAACATGCAAAAATCAATCTGTGGCAATACTGTTCCATTTATCCAGTGTGGGATTTTGTAGCTAAAATTTGTTGATTTTGGATTCATCTTGGGTGTCTTATCTGTCGAGCTACAGTGCTTCAACCTGGAGAAAAGTGCTTGTTGTGCCATTTGAAATGCCCTGTTATATATTTTATACAATTTTGGAAATGCATTTGCATTTGTTTCAAATTGTAAAATCCACCCAGATGTTGCTTACTTCTTTCAGAGCATGCCTTACCATAGAAAGTCCTTACACTGCTTTTGGCTTTTATTCTAATGCTTCCAGCTGTATAAATTCTTTTATTGTCTGGATGTCTGGCAGGAAACAGGAGAAAGTTAACAGGGGCAGCTATGTATTGAACTGATGTGGATTATACATTCCCAGGACCATATCTTTGGGGCTAGTTTATTTCAATCTGTCTAACATTTTCTAATAAGTTACAATATTTTTTAAAATAGGGGAGATAAAGATTATAAATCTATAGGGTAATTTTATTTAATCATGAAATTCCTCTGAAGGACTTCAAGGCATTCCATTGCATTAAAAATGTAGATATCCTCTGTCACACGCCAAGTCCTCGTTGGTGCCTGCAGACAGGCATGATGAACTTCGAGATGGGCATGTTTGTGTATGCCGCATAATGTGCACGTATTTTGACCTCAGCTATTCTGTTCCCTCTCTCACTAAAGGTCAGAACTAAATTGAGCAGAAATCTGTGAGTCGAGGTTCTGGACACTTCTGAAATCTGATGTGCATAAAAATGTGGCCCACACCCCTGAACTCATGCCACACCTAGTTATATCCCTCTTGTTTGTGTCACGGAAAAGCTGCAGTGACCTCTCCAGTGGGTTTGTGCAGTTCAGAATAAGGCTACTTCTGCTTGCTGCGCATTTCTTAGCATGCAGCTACATTTATGCTAATCTTTATGTGGTGCCAACACAGTTTTGGCCCTATGTGTTTAACTTGTACTTTCCAGTTTTCCCTTCTCTTGTAATGTGTTCATAATTTCAACAGATCTGCTATGGAACCACATATTAGCTTTATTTTTCATGCAATTGTAGTAAATCCAGTCTTTTTGAAATCAGATAACATCCATTCAGACTGAAGACATTTCATGGATTTCACATCCATATGCAATCTAAATAAAGGAAAGCAGGTTAAATAAAATCCAGGTTCTCTGAAGAGAAAAAGGAACTGTTATTATTGTGTGGAGAAGTCAGAAAAAATAAAACGGAGGGGAGGGCAAGTTTATTTTAAAAAGTAAATAGAATATCACTGCCCACAGTTTGACTTTGGCTGAAAGTTAAATTAATATCACAGCTGAGATTTTTTAAAGATACAAAGGAGGAAAATGAAAGCCAAAAGGTGGGATTTTGGAACAGACATCGTGACTCAGGAGCATGGCTTCTATTTTTTTAATCATTTTTTTTAAAGTCAGTACAGTGCCATGAATTCTGGCTGATTATTGTTAAAGCACAGCATATCGCTGTAGCTCAAGTCCCAGCAGCGATGTGGCTGTGTTGAGGGTGCTGAGGCTGTGCTAGTTCTCTGTGCCTCCCAGCACAGCAGTTAGCTCAGGTACAGCACTGCTCTGGCTCTGCTGCTGCACCCCCCCGACCCAGTTCAGTCGGCCCAGGGATCTTTACTTAACGCTCTGCAATGTGGTACAGATATGCCCCTTGGCGTTCCTGAAACTTCCTACTTGTGGCTCCCAGGGAAATTGCCTCTTGGCCTTTTGTACAGACATAATACTTTGCTTTTCAGACTACAAGACACATTACAGCTGGCTCTCTGGGATTTATAAAGGGAGATTTGAAGGCGTCATCTCCTTCAGCTTGCGTCCCTGCATTGAAACCGATCCTAGTGTGAAGCCCAAGAATTCAAGAAACCAGGTTTTACCAGCAGCAGCTGGTACTCCTTGGGGAGATGGGGGAAGCGCAGGCGTTTGGGTTGGAGAGTGGCGAGTGCTCTGTTTGCTTCTGAAGGACAGGGAGCAGTGGACACAGGGCAGCCCCTGGGGACTGTGAGCCAGACCTCCACTGTCTCCTATTGCAAGGCCACTCCTCCTCCTCTAGTCTCTTTTCTCTAGCTGTTACTAAGCTGTAGTAACACTTTCGCAGCTAAGCGACGATACACGTGTGCTAAAATAGCTGTGAGGCCAAAACCTGGGGCCAATTGAAAATGTTTGTCTTGAGCTTCCTACCTAGCCTGTGATACCATCTTTATTGTTTTGTTTTCTTGAGTGAAAAAAATTAAAAGCAAAGAGAGAGAAATAAAGGGGAAAAAAACCTTCCAAATTTATGAATGTCTAAGCAGGTCATTAATAATTCCTCCTGAGACATTACTTATGGCTATGAAACTTCTTGAGTCAAATCCTAACTGCAGCCTAAGCTCATTGGTGCTGATCTTACTGGAGTGATGAGTTAATAATTTCCATCAGTAATGACTATGCCATTCCCCTTGCCTCTCCATGAGGCTGTCTCCATGCACATTGCACACTGTTCCTCCGTGGCTCCTCCATCTCTGTGCTGGTGGGCTATGCACTGTATGGAGTTGCCAAGATTTTCCAAGGGGCAAGTGATTTTGGGTGCCCAGCTTCAGATTCTTCAAAGGAACCTGGGTTTTGGCAGGCAGTGTTCTCTGCACACCATTCCCCAGATGTTTTGGAAAAACAAAGCAATAGCAGTTAGATGTTTAATGTCTGTAACAATAATAACCATGCAATTTCTTGCAGAAAATATTTAGAGTACTGTACTTAATCATACTTTGCATAGAGTAATTACAAAATTAGTGTCTGTCTTCGCAAGCAAGTACCATAATATTATGATGGGTGAAGAATGGATTTAGGCATATTTACTTTAATTTCTGTGTAGACAAATTATTATGGCTGTTCCTGAGAAATGAATTAAAAGTGGGTGTTTTTTCCTTTTTTGTATGATAGATGTGGATGAATGCCAGGCCATCCCTGGGATCTGTCAAGGGGGAAATTGCATTAATACTGTTGGATCTTTTGAGTGCAAATGCCCAGCTGGACACAAGTTTAATGAAGTGACACAAAAATGCGATGGTAAGAACTTTTAGAACTTACTGAAAGTAAAGGGGGAAAAGTTGTCTTTTGGGGGCCAACTTTGTTTAGAAGTTTGTAACAAACTTTCCAGTATCTTCTGCCTTGAATATGCAAATAGCTTTCTTCACAACAAATAGGAATAATGGTCCTTTCTCCTTCTAAACCAGAGAATCTTAAATACTGGCCCTGCAGCTTTTTCCAGCCTTTTATTCATGTAACATTTTACAGACTTAAGGTACATCTGAAACAAATTAAACTTTAGAACTAAAAATACTTTTTAACCGATATGTTGCTTTAGAAATGCTTGAGGCACATGTCTCTGTGTGGATCTTTTAACCAAAAAGTGTATATGACTGGAAGGTTCAACACATTCCCGCCTACTCAGGTAAACTGTATTTAACATTAATGGGAGTTCAACACTGCTGAGTGAAGACTGCAGGACTGTGTTAAAATCTCATTCTTAGAGTTGCAGATGTTAAAAAAGGACGAACATTTTATCTTTCCTTATTGGTCATCCTATTTTGGAAGTACAGCAGGTGCTAGATACTAGTGTGGAAATTTGCAGTGCATGATTATGGAATCTTGCTAGTTTTTAACTGTGATTGATAGTATTTTTTCTCTCTATAATATAATAATCAGGCATAGAAGTCTCCTTTGCTTTAAGAGAATTTTTGATGCATAAGGAGCATAGTACTAAAATGTGTCAGTTGCACAATTTTGATTCATCTTCTTTACAGTGAAGTCCAGGTAATGTTTGAACTCTTACAACTGATTCTTTCAATCATCAGACTAAAATTAAATTAATTTGAGCAGACAAGTTGCATAAGTGGTTAGTGATTTTGGAGTGCCAACTTTCAATATCATAAAAGTGTGTGACTTTGAGAGTAAGGTGTGCATCCACCACCCTTTCTTGCATCAGGTGCCTTTAAAGAAGCACTCAAAATTTTTTAGTCGTTTTGGAAGAATTATGACTTACTCTTTCAAAAGAAAAATCCCTATTTCAAGCAAAACTTCATAATTTAATTGCAGGTTAGGGAAAGCAATTTCAGAAGAGTTTGTACACAGCATGGTTTTCCTATTGATTGCCAATGGTTTTGGCAGAAGGTAACCCACATTTAGGGTAGAACAACATTGCAAGTGTTTCCTTCTGTGGATGAAGTACCAAGAACATGGTGAATAGGAAAGACTGAACATGTGCCTTGTTAAGTATTAGTACTTGAAAAACTGAGAACTGTAGGCTTGCATAGGCTGCATTGTATAAACATTCCTATGGTATTTTTCGATTGCTGAATCATGTAAAAAAACCCAAACAAAAAACCCAACCAAAAAAACCCCAAAACCAAACCCCAAACAACAATCACCTTCAGACCCTGCACTTGGTAATAGTTGAGGGACTGGACCCAAGAGCCTGGAATAGCTTGTTTCATTCCCAAATCCTGCCACAAATTTCCTGCCCCATCTTGTGAAATCCCTTTGGAGTGATCACCTGGCTGCAAAGATAGAATGAAGTTTTCTTTCTTCAATGTCATACTTGTAAATTTTTGAACCTCAGCAGACAGAGACTTACTTTCAGTACATCTTCATATTGCATGTACCAAGCAATTTTAATTAAAGCTGTGTAGGTATTAATACAATTCAAAGAATTAAAAGTAGCACCCTTATACCAGCAGCACGAAATAGGATAGTGATTCAACAGTTAAGAGCATAGTCATATAACAACAGAATATCCATTCTGCTTTTTTAAATTATCCTTTTGAGTTTTCAGTTGAAATCTCCAATATAAGACAAGGTATTGGCCCATAGTAATTAACTGTAATTAATTCTAATACATAATAATTAACATCTGATCATGTGCTTGTTTTAACTTCCTATCCAGCAAGTAAGACTTCTGGCAGCTGTAATGTGTCCTTGGTTACTGATTTAGTAGAACTGGGAGCTACCTGCTGAATTACAAGTACTGTTTTTTCAGAGGGGCCCCATTAAAGTAAGATCATGATAGAAATCATCAGGTGCAGTGAGACAACCTAACAAGATGGGAAATGAGGTGTGTTGGCCAAAGTTCTCTTTATTAGCATAGCTGGTGGAAAACTGTATTTTAAAAGTGTTACGTTATTTCACTGCTTCATATTACCATTCCTCTTCCAGTTGTATTAACGCTGAGGTAAATACTTTTTTGTGGTGACTGGGGGGAGTAATTTTTCCTGGAGTGACATTTAGGTCTGTGAGTACTTCGAGTATACTTACCTTTATAAAACTCGCCTACGTAACAATGACAATGTTGCTTATATGAATGTCAACACTAACATAAATAGTGAAATACTGTTTGGGTTAGGCTTAACCCTAAAATAAAGAATGATGATTTTGCTTTTGAAAAGATCGGAGTCCATATAAACAGTGGCAACACTGACTGTAAGATAAACATTGGTGAATTTGAGTCAGAAAATGCTTGAATGTGATCCATTTACGACTGCATTTTTCTCTGTTAATTAAGGGCTTTATTCAGACCAAAATTCAATTTCCACATTTTTTGTCACTGAGACTTTTGGGACTCCTGTGGAGTATAATCCTGAAGCAGAAGCCAGAAGTCTCTTAGCAGTGCTCCCGGGGCACTCGGACTTGAGGCTTTGGCAACACCCTCAAAGTAGCACTGAACAAAAAATCACACCCCTCTCACACACCCAAGCGAGGAATGTGACCCACATCACGACAGCTAGCAAGATGCTCGGGAAGAATGTGTGCATAGGGGGCCCAAGGCCTGCACCGCTTAGGGTGGGTTGGTCTGCAAGGTCTGGTTGTCTGTATGCCACCCCAGTCCCTCCATTCCTTTCCTGCAAAGGCAAGGGGCCACAAAGGTATTAGAGCATCCAATGCTTTACCTAGGGGAAGAGGAATTGATAATTTTTATATTACTGAATTTTTGTATTACCGTCTTCACAGGAGAAGTAGAACAGAGATCCTCTCTACTTGCTAAAATGCTCATTAATGGTCCTGTGGGACTTTGGGTGTTCCCCCATCTGTTGGGGCCAAATTCCAATTTAGGCGTTACATTTAAATTCCTCCAATCGCTTTTAATGGCTATGATATTATTCACTCCTTGCCTTGGTGCGTTGGGTGGTGTTGCAGTATTTAATCTCAGAAATTTTTGTGGTTGGTGAAATCATTATTACAGCCATGTGTCTATCTGTTTGTAGATCTCTGGAGGAGAGGTTGGATAGAGTCCTGTGATGCCATTATTTCTGGTTGGAGTCTCCCTGTTGGGAGAGCAACTGGGTGATTGTAGATGGCTGTGACAGGCAGTTGTCACTGATCACTGTAGAGAATAACCTCCCTTTCTGCTCTGCTTTGTTGATTCTTCTTGTAGGTACCATGGAAAAAAGCAAGCTGTTTTTAAGCTCCGCTGGACTCCAGGTTCCTAGTAGATGAGAGCAGGGCAAAGTAGATACAGCTGCATTGTTGAGACAGTCCCTGGAAACCAGGGGGAAAGTAACTACACATCCTAGGCAGGCTACTGATGGTGATTAAGGAGCAATTGGGGCTGGCATAGGTTGTTATTCACATGACTGTAGGTAACATAAACTCCTAGCTGTGGAGGAAACTCTTCAAGTTCCTTCTGTTCATGTATGCAGCTATAATCAGGTATAAGAAGATATTTGTTAGGTTTTTTTCTGTAGACTTTGAAAATTTTTCTGCATTGTATCTATGATGGTGATTCAGTATATGGATTGAGATTCATTAGTGAAGAAAAATCATGATATAGACTTCTATTTTAAAATCACTGACAAAATCTAAGGGGAATTACGGACGTTGCCTGAATTCTGCAGTAGGTATTTCAGTTACTGTCTAGAAATCTGTTGAAACTTCAGAACATTCACTTAGGGGAGAAAGCCAGGAAAGGTAATTTTTGTTGCCTGCAGTCATCCTGCTTTGAGCTATAATCCTGTCAGATTGCATTAGTTAAACAGTACCTAGCTGCTCAATGCTTTTATATGGGGGTTTCCAAGAAAAACCTAAGTGCAGTAAGAAGGACGGGCAATTCAGTAGGTGCTACGCTTCCCTTTGAGTCAGTATTGAAAGATTGCCTCAGTATGGTGCCAGGAGACACTGTGCTGTTGGAGATACCATGAGACATAACAGTTAAGCTCCCGATCGCTACGGTCACTACAGGTCCCATGACAGTTTTCTTAATTCTAGTGTGCAGAATTCAAACTGGAAAGGTTATCTTTTACTTACAGCCTGTAAATCCCCTCTGCAGTTTAAGATTTTCATCCATCATTATTAAGCAGTAAAACAAACTCTCTGGCTTTTTGCAATTTACAGATACAATATTTTCTTAGGTTCTGTTTTCACTTGTGTTTATAAGATGCCTAAGAAAAGATCCTGATTAAAAACTGCTGATTATGCCCCTAGTACATAAGTTAGGAGAGTTCTCAGACCACACTGAATTTGATCATTAATATTAATTATAAAATACCTATTCTTGTGCCAGAACTAATGTAACTAACCTGCCCCTGTTTCTCTTTTTGCCTTGAAGATATTGATGAATGCAGCACCATTCCTGGAATCTGTGATGGAGGGGAGTGTTCAAACACAGTTAGCAGTTACTTCTGCAAGTGTCCTCCAGGGTTTTATACGGCTCCTGATGGCTTAAAGTGCATAGGTGAGTAGAATCCTGTAAATAATAAGACAGTAGGTGTTATGAATTTTCATGAATATCTAAAATGGGTAACAGTGTACCAGAAACATATTTCAACTTGTGATCTTGAAATCCTTCCTTTATATAGAAGTACATCATGTGCCTATATATGTGTTCTGAAAGAAGTTTTCCATTTGTAGGATGTTTCCTCTTTCCCTCTTTGTTGTGACCTTTCCTTTCATTTTTCTTACTACAGTTTTTCTGTTATGCCATATTTGTTACCTTAAAATAGGCAGAACTGGTTTAATGCACCTCCTTGATGTTCTTGCTCTCATGTTTGTCTTTGATTTAGTCCATATTATATTCAGCAGTCATTTAGAAAAGCAAATATACTTGAGAAAGAAGGTAATCACCTCAAACAGCTGGTTCTTCCTCATTCCAAGTGTTAGGACCTTAATGCAGATATTTTTCATTAAAGGAAATAGTGTGATAAGCTGGGTGTGGGACATTTTTATCTGCTTTCATGAATCTGATGGTTTGGCAGTGCTGTTTTTTTAGGCTTTCACTGTGGCAGGGGAGAACCTGTCTTCCAAAGGCCAGACCAGGAACCAAAGGACTGTGTGAATTGAATGACTGCCACTGCAGTGCCAAAGCCATGAAAGAGTAGTGTTAGCACGTACTGCTTCTGGGAAGCATACAGCCTGCTCTGAGGCAGGTCAAGTAATCAATTAATTTTCTTTTTTCCTCATTTTTATGCAGTAATTTTTTTTCACTGCCAGTGCTGAATTTTGAGCAATTATTGTCATTTGAGAATTAAATGAAAGGTTTATTTGTCAGTTTTGGCTTGTTTATTTAAAGGCTTATACACAGTGCCAGCACTGGGGTTCAAGAGAGGACCCTGTGTTTTGTACCTTTGGTAGAAAATAATTTGGGAAAAAATTGAAAAGAAAAAAAAAAGTCAAAATACCAAATGATATTAACTTCCCCAAGAGATCTGGAAGTAGTTTGGGTTATGATTCATTTTGAATGGTGCCATTCTATTTCTGCAGGTTGTGAGAAATGACCTATATTTCTTCCATTATCAATAACAGCATTTTGGTAGATTGGATCCATACTGTACACTTAAAATGCCAGTGGGAGTTGCTTTTATTGCTTCAGATTAATAGCTCCTAAATGACTGTGGATCATTAAATCATTGATTGCTGCTTGTACTTAATATTTATAAAGGAGATTCACCTTTCTGTAACAGAAGATTTCTGGAGATGCACAACTTCCATTTGCTTTTTACTTGTTATAGTCATTGTTCAGTCAGGACTGCCCCACATTCACACCCATGTTATATTTCTGCAGTTTTCCAGCCTTTTTTACCCACTGCTTTTTGTAGGCTGCAATAGTTTAGCTAAAGAATTGGGTATTTAAAGATGACAGGCTGTGTTAAGTAATACAGCAGACTATGGGCCATCATTAAAACTTTGGCTTTGTGTCCAAGGCAAAACGTGCTAAATGGGAAGCACTATTAATTATCTGCAGATATTTTGGATTCATGTCTAATATGCAGACTGTATATTTGCCATATTAACAAGGACAGAGCCCAAATCTGTATTTGAGCTGGGCAAAACATGTTATCTTGATTTAATTACAACATGCCTGTCTTAAGTGAAAAGTGTTGGCTGAACGTGTCTATTCTGTTAGAGATGAGGAAGTGCTTCTGAGAAATGTATCCCTTATGGGACTCAAATGGAGCAGCACTGGAGCCAAACAGCCAAAGGAAGAACTGGGAGTTCCATTATTACAAACCTTAAAAATTAGAATAGACAAAGCAAAGATAATATCTTCTAGAGCTGAAGAGCAGAAACAAGAGCAGGAGATCTCAACCCAAGTACATGAAGAGTGCTACAAAGCAAGCTGCTAGCCCATACTTCCAGTTGGCATAAATTTGTTTGGTCAGTGTTACTTTTTGGTGGCTTTTTCTTTTTTCTTTTTCTTTCCTTTTTTTTTTTTTTTTAAGAGGCACATTTTTCTTGAAAGTTATTTTCATGGTGATCTTTTGCCTTTTCAAAATACTATATTTTTTTTAGTGAAAAATATTAAAATATTAAAAGCTTAAACAGTAAAAAAAGTTGTTTCCTGCTGTTCTTGCTCTTATTTGTGTATTTTACCATTTGGAACAGAAACTGAAAGAGGAAAAAAAGAATCATTTCTGATTAGGAATATGGAAAGATATGGTATTTTTCTCACAAACTTACTGTCTTTTTCTGAAAACTATGTGTCTTTTTGTTAAGCTCCTGCACCTGTCGGTAGACAAAGATGTTTGCTGTGTGTTTACCTTTTTATGGCTCATGATGTGCTTCCACAGAGCCCATGTAGATCATTTTTCCACTTCTGCCCATTACTGCTTTTAAATGTTTCAAAACTTGGTACTGAACAAAACTCAGAAGGATGAATTACAGAGGATGATGGTAGGGTCTGTTAGAGGGCTTCCTTCCTTACCATCCACCCTACCATTACACCAAGCATCTGAATATCTCTCCAGGGATGCTGGAGAACAGTTTCTTCTCTGGGGAGCAGTTTGCATCAGAGCTTTATTTGATTTTTAAAATGGTAGATTAAGGAGCGTATGTGTTTTGGCAGTTTAGTTGGGTACCAGGAGAAAATGGAGGACCAGTAATAGAACTGAGTAGATTTTTTTTTTCTTTGTTTCAGATTTCCATTATATGATAATATGAGTGAACTAACTAAAGTTTGGAAGCAAAGGCCAACTACCTCTTTTAGCTGTACTGCCAGTAATATCTGTGTTCAGTGTTCCAGTTAATAAAAGGCAGAACCATCACAGACTCTCTCAACAAATCACTATATATCAATTTCCTCAAAATAATAAGAAACTTCCTTGCTTTTTTTTATATCCACTAGAATAGCTAGTAAACTCTGGAAAGCACTGTTACTAGACAGATGAATCCACTATGCCTTGGATAACTGAGATACTGCTTCTTTAGGGAATGGTGTCTGCTATTGTAAGGTTCTATCTGCAACTTTTTCCTCTACGTTTTGACAGCAAATGTTTGTATATTTTAGAAACAAACTTGGTCTGGTTTATTGTGCAGCATCAAATCACACCACAGCTTATACTGAGTTTGACATAATGTGACATATTGTGAAACAATTGCTCAGAGCTTCAGATTGTATCACAAGATTTTTTTTTTTATTGTTATTATTTTTATTTTGCTCCCATCCACATTTTCTCTCCCATCTTTAAGCTGGGGGATCTCTGTGCAGTGTTGTTAGAGCTGAGTGTATGAAATCTGGGTACAGGATGTTCTTTGTACAGCACGTGCTTACCCTTTTCAGACAGGAAGCCAGCACATCTCCATAAACAATGTGATGGCACCAGTTAAAGCCATGTTGCTCTTTCTTGCCTGCAAGCCTATATCTTGTCAAATCACTACATACTTCAGCTGGGGAAGCCATGACTAATGGAAAATGAATTAATGCTTTGAGAGCTGCAATGCTGTGCGTTTATTGCTGTATATCAGTGGCTTTTGAATCAAAGTTTGAACAGAATTCACCTGGTACTATCTTTAATAGAAATGATACTGCAATTTGGGGGGGGGGGGGGGCACAAAAGCATATTTTATTAGGTACTGAGTGCACATTTCTATTCTATTTTTGCCTCCATTGCTGTTCCGTATTTCACTTCAGCTTTCTCACAGGAGGTGTTACACCTGAATCCAAAGCAGCCCAAATATTATCTAGATTTTTATGGTTTTCTGCCTTTTGTTTTCTGATTGTTGTAATGTTCCAAGTGCTATGTCATCGATAATGTAATAAGCCAAGAAAAATGGGACCTTTCCCTTTTGTGAAAGTCACATTCCTCATTGGACTGATGATTACATATCCATTTCTTTCTCTCGGTAGATGTGCGTCCTGGATACTGCTTCTCTTCTCTGACCAACGGGCGATGCGGCAATCAGCTCCCCCAGCCTTTGTCCAAAATGCAGTGTTGCTGTGACAGTGGCCGATGCTGGTCTTCTGGTGCAGCCACCGCTCCTGAAATGTGCCCGATCAGATCCACTGGTATGAATACACCTGTATTCTTTTGAGTGTGGTTGAACACTGAATTAGGCAGTGATTTTCTTTTGTCAGTAATCTTTTCATTAAAGAACTACAGAGAATGGTTAAGGCTGGAAGGCACCTTGGGAGATTGTGTAGTCCAACCCCCCTGCTCAAAGCAGAGCCTCCTGTGGCAGGTTGCTCAGGACCCTTAGGAGGCTAGGGCAAGCAGGCATAAACAAAGAATTTTATCTGTTACCAATTAATGTTTTGTAGCCTGGTTATTCTGACCTTACCTGATTCAGATTTTGTTTTTAACATCCTCTTCAGACTCAAGTTACTTCCTCCAGAGCCTTCTAACAGATCCCTATTGCCTCTGCAGTTTCATTCTCATTGGAAAACTGGGCTTTCCTTCCTCTTATGTCTAGCTTTCTGAGGTGCCATTTATTTCCTGAAGTTTGACACAGAACATGATTTCTGTCTGCTACCAAAATGTGCTGTACTTTATCGCCTCCCTGTGTACTGAGATCCCTAGATTATGTGAGATATGAATTTAGAGAAGATGGTGAGCAGATTGTGAAACTAAGTGTGAGGGAGTGAAGGAAAGATTTTTTTGAGATTGTTTAGGACTGGAGACCTAGTCAAATGCTTTAGAAAAGAATAATAGAAGAAACAAGGATTGATGGGAGGAGCTCAAGGGAGGTGCAGAGTTTAGGGAGGAATGGGGGTCAACTCTATAGCAGTGTAGCTCTGAAGAAATTGTCAGAGGTCATGTGTGGGAGCATTTATTATTATTTTTAATCCTTTGAGTGAAACTGCATAATACTGGAGCAGAGATCTATGATCAGAACTCTTGGAAGACTCTTCCTGGTTCTGTCACGATCTCATTATTAATATTTAAACACGTTAAATGTCCAAGACTGGCTAGAACAATGCTAACAAAATAGTGTAATCTATTGATGCTTGTCTGAAATAGGAGGACAAGGAGAAAGCTTTCAATCTTAACACAGTTGCTGTTTTCTTTACTTACTTTCTAATTATTCATATCTAACTGGTGAATAAACTGGGTGGAAAAGTGAAGTAATTTGGCCAAGGCCACAGACTGAGACGTGGTGGAGAAGGTGCTAGAACCCAGGACTTCCTGACTCATAAATTCATGCAAGGTCTTCCAGATCATAGTTACATGCCACTTTTTTCTTCCCCCCGCCCCGACTTGGGACATAAATTGAGACTATAAATTACTCTTTTCAAAGTGCTTTGAAATTCTTTGAAAGGCCTTACATGTATTGCTGTCATTATTTAATCAAGTTCAGTTATTCCTTAATGTATCCTGAGAAAGCAAGATGAGGAATTTAGAGCTGTCAGTGGCCCAAAGTCTCTCTAACTCTGAAATGGAAATTTACTGCAATATAAAGTGGAGCACTAGCTGCATAATGTAACCAAGTGGTTGCATTTTCAATTGTGGGCAGCAGACCCAGATGTTACTATAAAATAGGCTGTTTATTGCTAGAAATTATACATGGAGATTAAAGTTGCAATAAAAAAGGCTTGCACTGTATTTCTTTGCATAACACAGCAATAATTGTTCATGTGGAATGGCAAGGTTTACCATTGACACTATAAATACTTTAGAAGTGGTATCTCAGGCATCCAGCCATGTGTGCTCAATTCTCGCCTTAGCAGTCACTTCATGTGTGCTAATTCCATTCAACCAATGGGCAGCCCTAAGGCTGTGACTTTTTTTTGCATGGAAGGCCTAGGCTCCTGGTGCATTGGCTTTGGATAATTGGGTATTACCAATCTAGAGTAAAAAAGAAATACAGTATTGTTTCTTTCACAAAGACTGATCAGTGGGTTGTAGAGAATGTGTGATTAGAGAATTGGCTATTAAAACCACTGTCATTAGCAAATATTTGCATGTTGGAATTTGTGGATGTACATACACAGACAGTGTTTCTTCTGAATGTCTCTATTTTATCACAGGTAGACCACTGATTGAGAGTAGATTCAGGTTACATATGAACAGGCAAAATAGAAAGCTAAGAAAAAAAACCAAATAAACAAAATACAGTACATAATACAATAAAATCTTCTTGGGAATGATTTAAAGATTAAAATCACTCTAAGGAACAATAGAAGGAAATCCAGTGACACATGAAACAAACTGATCACTTAAAAGCATTAAAGTAAATGCAAAGATCAGAAAAAAAGCAGGAAAAGCAGAACGTCAGGCTACCATGTTTATTTAACAAATCCTCTGTGATTCGGGAAGAGCTTCTAATGTGTTTTACAGGTGGAAATAGAAGTGAGATAGACGTGTTGAAGGCTGAAATACCCAGCTTAGTTCTTCCAACACTGCATTTATTCTTCAGTTCTCATTTTTTATATTGTTTCAGGAATTCATGCATCTCTGTAGCATTTTGTTTTCATTATATAATTCCTCTTCCCTATTGTGCCATAAACTTTAAAATTTTGAAGTTCAAAGATACTGACTACACAAATAGTTATTTGTGTACACATGAATTGTGGACATGAATTAGGTCAGCTGGAAATGTGGTCTTTAATTGTGATACTCTGCATGCATTCTTTGGATTGTGAGTTCCAAACCCACACTTCCCAAAGACAAAAGAGTCGGGGACAGGAGGAAAAGTGGGGCAGTAGGGCAGATGCCACTAATAGAGATAAACAATAGGAGAATGCATAACACTCAGCGTAGACTGTGCTTACAGCAAAATAGATCATTTTCCCGTCATCTGGAAAAGGATAAACTTGGTGTGGATCTGACTCAGTTTCTCTTTGTCTGCGCCCCTTAGACTGCACCTCGTTTTGGTTTCTGCTTTTATTAGCAAACTTCATTTTCATAGGGAAATAGTATTAGTGTATTCATTCTCTAATTGGTTTTGCCTCATTGCTTGTATTTATATTTCTTTGTTTTAGGAGGTTAACTTTTAAGAAATCCAGTTGAAACTGGGCTTTTTTCCGTGTTCAGTGTTCTTCTAACTCTGTGGCAAGCTTTGTGTTAAATTAACTTGGGATCATGTCCAAAAGTCCTTCTTTAGGTAAACTTCCCACTGAGCTCATCAAAGATTTTGCCTGAAAGAAGACTAAGTAGATTAAGATCAGGTTCCCACCTTACTGTTCAATTTCACATCCAGAATGTCAGTTACGTTATCTTTTTACTAGCAGCCTTCTGAGAAGTAGTATTGATACCCTCCTGTGGATTAATGACTCAATTCACGGAACAAAGCTTGTTACTATGAATAAAATGTATAGGCTCAGATTTTCCAGATTATTTAAGGTTTGTTATTGCTAATCTGAAACGCCGCAAAAAGGGGGAGATTTGGATTAAATGGAAAGGCTAGAAGAGTCTAAGACAGCATTCATATTTTCATGTTTCAGATGAGTATCGCAAATTGTGCACAGTAGCTGCTCTGCTGCCAGCGAGACCGGACCTTCCTCCAGGCCGTCCTGATGTCATGCCTCCACCACTCCTTCCTGGTGTTTACCCTCCTCAACAGCCAGAAATCGTCTATCCATCTCGGGCTCCACCACCTCATGGTAAGAAAGAAATAATAACCTTTCCCTGCACCATTTGCATTTAGCTGTGTTGAAAACATGCATTTCTCAGGAGCAACGTGCTACCATCAGCTGGTGGTATCTTTTGTTTACTTTACGTGGATGTATAGTCTGTGGACATCCTTCTAATCATAGCCTGGTTACCATGTATCTTACAGCAAGTGTACTTCATTGGTAGTGATTTCCCTGTTAAGACAGGATTAAAAAATTACGTCCTCACTGTCTGTACTGAGGCCCATGTATTGTAGTAGTTACACTACTGTTATTTTAAGGCTATTGTGAGCTTTGCATGTCAACATTGAGGAACGTGAATAGTTCTTTGACTAGGTTGTGATAGTTACATTGAAGAGCTTGGCTGGGAGAAAGCAGCTTCTTTCAGGTTGTTTTCCTCACTCTCGCTTGGCCAGGTAGGAAATGTACCAATAAAAATACTAGTTTGCTGGACACTGAGGCTGACCCAACATGAAGAAAGAACTTTTTCAGTGATAGACATGGATAGGTTAGGTTTCTGTAGAGCAAGGAAGAAGCCAGAGCAGAATACCAATATATTCTTTATTCTGCCCCTTGCTCAGGGAATTTACTACATGCCCATGTAGTCTGCAGTAGGCATGTGCCACCTGAAGTTGTTTGGCATAGCCACATACTCTTTTGCAAGTAAACACAAGCTCAATTCACCCATACTCTGTGCAGCTGGCACCAGCTGAAACTATTTAGTCTTGGTTCAGCACCAAGCTGAGCTAATAAGCCTAAGAGGCAAAGTATGTTAACTCAGGCCTGACACTGCACTGATGTAGCTGCACGGCTTCTGGTCAGCTGGGAGCACAGACACAGCCAGCTCATGTCTGCCTGCCAAAGACCATATAGGCATACCTTCCAGGCTTATCCCTGCCCTCCTCTCACTGTGCTATCTGTGAAAATGCAGATAACTGAATCAGTCTGACTGCTCTTTACTGCTGTAAGCTTTTAGTAGAGTCCCTGCAGTGCTGCGTACCTACTTTACCACTAGGTATGAGCAAGCTCGGTCCTTTTTTGTCCTGCAGAAGAGGAAAACAGGATCAGACTTGCCACAGTGAAAAAATCAGTGGTTGCTAGCTGTTTTCGGACAAATCTGTAAGAGTCAAAGTGCCATTTTCTCTCTCCCAATGCTGATTTTACTATGTAATTCACATTATGATGGAAGGTAAATGTTGACTTTTAACGGAAAATGCTGCACAAGTTGCAGATTACAAAAAATGATTATGATGCACTATTAAAATATTTTTCCAACTCTGTTATTTCAGTGATTTTGCCGGTGAACTTCACTGACTATTGCCAACTGTTCCGACATCTCTGCCTCAATGGGCGCTGCATTCCCACTCCTGGGAGCTACCGCTGCGAGTGCAACAAAGGATTCCAACTGGATGTTAGAGGGGAATGCATTGGTATGTGGTTTTCTGCTGTAAATCACAGAGGGGAATTTTGTTTTAAAGAAAAAAAAAATTCTTTTCCACACAACGTAATAACTCTGAGGTCTTAAATAAAACAACCCCCCCTCCAAAAAAAACCCAAGTAAATAGACTTCCAAGAACTAATTGCTTTCAACTGCAAACTTATTTTTACAGCAGTTTTGCCTTTCAGACAGTATTTAACAAAACTTGTAACTTGCCACAAAATTATACAGAAGTAAGGATTTCTTATTTTACTAACCTTTGACTATAGTGTACTTATTAGTGATTCAAAATGACCTCTTTAAAATGCTACCAGCTCTTTGAGTATGCAAATGACCTATTGTTAAAAAAAAAAAAAAGGCAGTCATGATCTCAGGCTTAGTAAGATTTACAAGTCCTTTTTCAGCTCATCAGGAGTATCTTGTTGGGCTCTTGAGCCCTTTAATTTTGGAACTCGGCCAGACCTTGACGATAGGAGCAATGATTAGCTGTCTCTTACAGGCAAGATTTTGCTTCTGTCACTATCTGTCTCTCCAGTGGGTCTGGGAATGAGGAGGTGTGAGATTAAGGCCTCTACCTCTCGCACATGCAGTATCTTGTCTTCTTGAGTACTCCTTTTTCCCAGCTCCTGCTTAGCTTAGAACATGGGTTCCTTTTACTGTGAATTCAGTGGTGTCCCTTTCCTTTCAGATTGAAGCACACTATTTCTCCAGCTACAAAACAATAGAATACCCCTACAGACCTGAATAACTTTCAACCATTGTCTTAATAAAAATACATTGTCTATGTTCCCCAGATGTTGATGAATGTGAAAAGAATCCATGCATCAGTGGAGACTGTGTGAACACCCAGGGATCCTACATATGCCAGTGTCGTATAGGATATCAGAGCACGCCAACTAGAACAGAGTGCCGAGGTAAATTATGGTTTTACAGTCATATCTGTACTATTGTATAAGTACCAGAAGGGAAAACAGTTTTTAAGCAGAATTTAACATGTGTTAAATATGAGGGGGGGGGTTAAAAAAATAAATCAGATATGGCAGTAAAAATTATTATCCTGCCTGAGCTGGCTGCTCACAAACTGGGTTTTGAAGAAAGACATTTTGTCTTGTGCTGAAAGTATCTTGGCACCATTCATGGCTTTGAAGTGGAAGAGTCATATTTTCTTTTTGGTTGTTGTTTTTGTTTTTCAAACTATTAAGACATTTTTCTTTTGCTTATTGAGGATCTCAAGGAGAGTTAAACATCCCTTCTTTGGAGAAACCCTTTACCTATTTCTTTGGAGAAACCCTTTACCTATTTCTTTGGAGAAACCCTTTACCGATTTCTTTGGAGAAACCCTTCACGTATTACTGTTAAAAGACTAAGAGAGGTGAGGGGAAAGATAAGTCTTTCACTGGGTAAATATAGTAGTACAGTACCCATGTGTTGTCCCTGCCTGCTGTCAGAGAAAGAACTAAACATAAATTACAGCAAGGAAAACTTAAATAAGGTATGGAAAAGTAGTGAAGCACTGGGAAGGTCTAGGTGGGGAAGCTGTAGAATCTCCATTATTGGTGTTTTGAAGACCAGGCTCAACAGTAGTCCCAATGTTCTTCATCCTGTCTTCCTGTGGGAGTGAGGAATGTGTAGCTCCTCAGTGGTCAGCCCTCTGTCAGGGTTCTGTGGCTCCCAAACTGTCCGGGGGTGGGGGAATTTGACTGTAAAGGTGGATGCAATCCTTTATAGTTAAGTCATAATGAGAAACTTCTGGCAGGAGAATGAATGACTACTTTGATATTCCGTAAGAAGTGAAGCATCTAAATGAAACAGGATGTTGAATGCTCAGAGGCCCAGCTTGTCTTCATATTTTGCTTTCTGCACTAAGAGGAGGGTTCCTTGAGCATGCATTCATTCTGAAGCAGAGAGTTTCTAAAAAGCCAGAAGAAAGCTATCTGTATTAGTGTGCAAATTTTTTTTTTCTTCCCTTTGTGAATCAGAAAGGTATTTGTGGTACAGAAGCTTACTCCAGTCCAGGAGGACATGCAGAGCCAGCACCACTGCTGCATGTTGCTGGGAGTATTTGACCTTATTGCTGCCAAACAGCCATGTTGTGGAAGCATCTTCATAGTTCAGCTGACTAGTGGTGAAGGAGTGCTGAAGTGGAGTCTCAGCAGTGATGAATTTACTCATGAGTCATTTTTGTCACACGCTTTTAATTTGACTGATTCATTACACAAACACATGGTTGTCAGAAGCCCAGTAGCTTAATGGCATTAAAGTGTGGTCACTTAGCAGTTCCTTTGCAGTCTATGGGAACTGTGCTTGCTTGACAGGCAGTTCAGAAAATGCTACGATGTGCAGAATCTTTGTTTTCTGAGGGAAGTTTTAGGACCAGTTTAGGAAAAGAAAAAAGCTAGTGGGGTGCATTTGGCAAAATATGCATATAGCACCGGTGCCTGCCAAAGTCAGCATTTGCTGTAAAATTACTTCGCATGACTACTTTGTATGTTGAGGTTTTATTTTTTGCATAGACAAATGTGTCTGTGCCGATACGGTTTTGCAAATGTATTCCTTACGTCCATTCTTGAAAAATGAAGTCTCCATAATGACCAGATGTTTATCTATTCCTTGCTCTGAGGTTCCAGGGGAGGGTTTTTTTCTGCATGATGAGTCTGATAGGTGACTGATTAAACTTTGCAGTCTGTATCGCAAGCTACTGATTCAACCGTTATTAGGATCCCTTATAATTTTAGTAGGCATTTGGCTGAATGAATATGTTAATTGGAGACATAGATGAATAAGGTTGTAAAATTATGATTAGTGACCAAAACAAGAAATGCTTTTCAATTGCAAAAGAGGGGATGTAAAATGGACCTCAAAAAAAGGCAAAAATTTAAATGATTAGCTATGAATGTATGGGAGTTGAAGCTTTAATACGTAAGTGCTTACTATAATCTACCTGACATTTCTGTGAGGTGGAGGTCAGAACTTCCATGGAGATGGCAACAATTATGGACATTTCAGTGAGAGGGGAGCTTTGATTTTTGCAAGTTTCTCAGGGCGGGGGGGGGGGGGAGAAAAAATAATCCACAATGTTATTTCATAATTTGAAAATTAGAAATGTAACATAAGCTAGTGGTGGGTCTCTAGTCAGCTGTGTATATGTAAAGAACAATGAGATTCTGTGTTAATTTTCTGCACCATGATTTAGAGGGCATCAGATGCATAAAAGTACAAATCCTAATGAACTCTTTTAAAAAGTAAAAGGCCAGAAAAATCTTGAGATGCTGTAGCATTTCTGCCTGTCCTAAGGAAGAAAGCTGGTGGAGTAGCTGAAACCAGGCTCAGGTACAACCGAGTGCCACAAAAATGGGGGAAAGGGACTGAGCAGAGAGAAGACTCACTTTTATGCGTTTCTGATCGCTGATGCTTATTTATCAAATGAGGGGAGGGTTATCAAGCCTGTACGCTTTTGCTGGAAGTCAAGAGGTCTGCAGGCTGCCACTGCACTGACCTGTCACTCAAGCAGCTCTTGTCTCTGCCAGCCTGGTTGCTTGCTTGCAAAACAGTTATTTTCAGGGATTTCTTAGCAGCTTCCCAGAACTACCATGCTGCTAGGAAGGCAAATATAGGCTCACGATTTTGAGAGGCATCAGTTCCCCCTTAGATAGGTGTCTAGAGAGCAGAGGCATTTGGGAGGACACCCTGTGCTCCGCTTCTTCCTGAAGCACAGCAATGCACTTCTACGGAGAGGGCCTGGGGAAGGGCACCCCCAGGATATTTGGGAAGGCAGCATTGTTGCAGGATAGATAGGTCTGCATGGGCTGATTGAGATCTCTCTGAGCAGAGTCCCCTGTGTGCAGGAATCTCTGGGAGATGGTCCAGGCCTTGATGGAGAACACTGAGCAATCTGAAAAATGTCTAGACAGTCTGTCTCAGCATCTCCTCTCCCCTCGTTTGGAGGAGAGGGAGAGCTGCCAGCCTTGTGTGATATCACTATTCAGGTCCTCCAAAGCACTTGCCAAGCACCTCCTGCAGAGAGAGGGAAATGAAGAGCTGATGTTTCAAATATAAAATAAGCAGGAGAAATATCTTCTGAGGTGGGAAAGTCTCGAACTTTCCTGTTATCTTACAAAGCAGCAGCAAAAAACAAGCTTCCCCTGTCTTTCCTTCAGTAGTTAGCTATTGGTAAGTTAAACTTAAGTAAAAATATTTTCATGATGAACAAAAATGAAAAAAAACAATTCAGAGGGTCTGATTCTTGCTTGAGCAAGCTGCAGAGTAGTGTTCACTGAAATTCTTCCACAGCAACTTGAAATTTCAAGCTGATGAACATTTTCCACCCCCATAACATTTGGTTGTGGAAATCAAAATAAATCATTTCTCAGGTGAATATAGTTTCCATGTAGGGTTAAAAACCTAGGGGAAGGGGAAATGGGAAAAATTCCTCTTGAGTATAAAAAAGAAAAACCCCAAAATGTTATTTTTCTTTTCGATTGGCTTTCAGACATTGACGAATGTTTACAGAATGGTCGTATCTGTAATAACGGACGATGCATAAATACAGATGGCAGTTTTCACTGTGTGTGTAATGCTGGCTTTCAAGTGGCAGCTGATGGGAAAAACTGTGAAGGTAAGGCTTTTTTGAACTTATTCCATATCAGTAATTACAGTTGCAAGAGGTTATTCGTGTCAATGAAAAAGAAAAGGACCTTGGGGGGAGGGGGGGGAGGAAACAAGGAATCAAATTTCTAAATACCTTTTGCTTCAAATTTCTAAATACCTTTTGCTGTATCTGGGAGGGCAAGTAAACTGTCTTTTGCAGCCAGTTCTGGAGCCTTGGCTTGGCAATCCTCAACAGGATGTCTGTCCAGCAGGAGAAATAGCACATACCACTATCGCAAAATGCAGTTTCTTTGATGGGAGTGGTACATTTTAAAACAGAGCACAAGTCACATGCTGCCTGATTTTACTGTGTGTTTAACAGCATGCTTTATGAGATCTTACTGGGTGACTAGCAATGTGTTTTATGTAGATGCAGTCTGGTCTGACCCATAAAAACTGTTTTAAGAAAAATTTGTAAACATAATTGATGTGTTCCTACCTCCCAGACCTTTAGTAAAGAGGGGAAAAAGAAGAATGTTCTTTATCATGCTTCCCAAGGTCCTTGGGAGGGTTCCCAATGATCTATTCATACGTTAAAGGAATTTCGAGCACTGTTCTTAGAAACATTTTTGGCAGAATATTATCTCAGTGATTCAGCTCAAAGACTTAATGCCAAAATTCCTGGTTGGGATAGATACACGATTTTTTTTTTTTAAATCATAAATTATTTTTGTCTGACTTAGCCTGTAAGTAAAAAGAAAACACACCATGTCTAGAAGTGTAATTTCTGTCCAAGACAGCTGCAATATTAAGGAAAATAGCACGATTCTGAATATATTGTAATGTCATTACAATCCAGTGATTTTATGTGCTAGTAGTGATTCTGTTAATCCTTGGTAGAGACAGACATTTTAAGACTCTGTTTTTCCTGACTCTTTTTTAGATACAGTTTAGCACTATAAGCTGCTTTTTAAATATGTTATTATGGAACTATATTGACCAAATATATTTGGAAATTAACGTATTTTGGAAAAAAACTCGATTCTGATTTCTTCCTTTCCCACCAAATACCATGTGCTAATAGTAATAAGAACCAGGACATCGGCAGTCTGGTAAAACATTTTTAATTCCATTGCATATGTTGCCAGAATGTCTGTTGCATCCACTTATGAAACAGTTTCATCTCTGGCATTGTAATGCATTGAGTTTTGCTCTTAGGAATACATGTGCACACACACTAATCAGTAAAGACCATGGCATTGTGCCATACCTTAATGTAACTGTGTATAGTCCTTCAGGTGAAACTGGTAAATAGTGCTAATTTTTTTGGATGTAACATCCAAAACTCATTTCATTTGTGCCAGGATGAAATAAAGACTAAGAGGATATAAAAGCTTACTCAAATCAAGCACAGAATTCTCTGTACTTGCCTATTGGTTTTTGTCATTGTGTAAGTAACTGTGCAGCATTCAGAATAGCAGTGTCTGGGACCTCCACCTTTTCGTTTTTGAATCATTCATGCTATGCCATTAGGTCAGAGGGTGAATAATGCTAGTATGAAGCTATGATTAGTAAGTTCCCTCCTCTGTGATCTGTCATGCTGAATCCAGGGAAGGGGTAGGTTTTATTTTAAAACGAAGTTGATGGTGACAGTGCCCACAGAATGCATTCTTGAGCACAGTGCTGGGAATTCTCCCACATTATAAACAGACTCATCCAATGGAGGTTACAAAAGTTTTCGCTCCAAACACAAATGCCCACTCCTCCCCTTTCAGGTGTTCTTAGTAACATAAAGTTGTGTTTACCATTCCAAATAGGAGGCTGTTTCTAACCTAGCTTCTATGTACATCAGGACTGCAAACCCTCTTCAATTACATAACTTTCTCACTTTTTTACAGTTTTTACCAACTGGCAGTTCTTAAGCTGTCCAATTCTCATCTGTTTTTCATTCTCTTTGCTCTTTTTGGATACCTACCTTTGTATGTTAATGATTCATTATGAAAAAACAAAGTCATTGCTTTGACACATCCTCTAGGACGGTGCAGTATGTCTCATCATATGTTTCTGATTATCATATACCTCTGACAACTAAGAAAGAAATTAAGGTTTATCTTTTGGATAGAAGTAGTAAGAGTTCTTTTACTTAATAGACATAATGCTCATAATGTTTATGTACCTTTTCAGATATGGATGAATGCAGCATAAGGAACATGTGCCTCAATGGGATGTGCATCAATGAAGATGGCAGTTTTAAATGTATTTGTAAACCAGGGTTCCAGTTAGCATCTGATGGACGCTATTGCAGAGGTGAGCACACTAAATTACGGGTTCCCAAAGCTTGTGAGTTATGTGCCTCTAGTAGCTTCAAGAATCGCCTTATTTCCGTATAGTGATCCTTGGGGACAAGAAATACTGGGCAGAGTTCTCGTCAGATATGCTTTTTTAATCAGCTAGAATGATTTGTCACTGTGCAAGACAGTACTCAGTCTTCTCCACAGTGATGAGCAACCACCCTAACTAGTGAGTTGAAAATATTTTTTGATCAAGGACTCTGTGATCTGACCTAGTTAAACTCCAGGTTTTTTTGCCTATGAGGTCTTCTGCAGTTTGGCTCTAGTATATCTCACTTTTTGTTTGGCCTTTTAAAGTTTTCTGCCCTTGGCCACCCAAACATCCTGGCTTATTGCCTTCTTTGGATTTCTCTCCCATTCCTGCCTGGGTGTTCCTAGTCAATTCGGCATCTCCGAGGAGTGCCCAGCACCCCATGTGACCAAGATGCAGACATGAGCACCACAGCAAGATTGTCTTTTCCATTTTCTGCACTAGCTCAGCAATAGCCCCTGTGGGAGACACTGCAGAGTTCTGGTTGCTAGTTATGTCATCAGAGTTTTCTGTTCAGTCCTGTCAGGAACTGGAAGTTTTATGTGTAGAAATCTTCATGTTTCAGCAAGTTTTACAGGCACAAAGCAGAAGTCCGAATAAGGAATAAACAAGTGCTGGGCCAAGTTGCTTACAGATTTTCTTTTGAAAAATTTTAAATCTTTTAACTCTTGGAATCAAGGCAGAAAAAGTGCTTGCTTACACTTTGGCAAATTTAAAAAAAGGTCACACTAGATTACACAGCAGCATCATGTTGTGGACCAATAACAAAAATAAATGTTTGAATAAATAATTTGGGTTTCAGAGTTAGTGACAGGAAAGGTGAAATAATTTGGATCCTGTTGCTTCTTGAACACTGTAGCAGTCTTGGATCTGAACTGTGCGGTGTCTAGACTTAGACTTTAGATCCAAACCAGGCCAATAAATCTGGTAAAACATCTGGAACTTCTCTTGCATTTGATAACTTTTGCACTAGGTATGCAGGACAGTGCTACCCAGCCTTCAGGTGCGGGAATCATGTATTTCTAATGAGAGATGATCCCATTCTTGCTTTGTAATAGGGTTGTTTTGATTGGGAGAATGAATTGTTCTTTAGTTTCTCAAATGAACAAATGTGCCGATCCATAAAAGTGTCTCCTTAGCTTTACAGCTACTGGCTGTGTTGGCTGCAGCCTTCACACACTTAGAGCAATCAGCTTTATTTCCATTCTTACCTGTTTTCCGAGTGGTAGGTGTATGTCTGTGCTTTGCTAAAGCTTATTTTCCAGCTGGTTTTTGTGTGGGATGGCAGCAGGACTTGGTCTCTGACTTGGCAGGGCAGAACTCAATGCCCATCAGGCCTTGGCACATCAGCCAGTCATGTTCTCAAAGACCACTGGCTGCTCTCTGTGTCGTTAGCAGGGATGTGACTCACTGATGCAAGCTCAGCCCAAATGCTCGTCTTGATTTTTGCCTTGAGCATCTTTTGGTATTTTTTCTTTCTTTCTTTCTTTCCTTTTTTTTTTTTTTAACATCAGTCTGTGCACTGAAATGCCATCCAAGAAGATGGTATGTAAATTGCTTCAGACTACTTAAAAACCAATGATACTCAACTTCACAGCCTCTGTTACATGCCTCCTGGCTAAACAGGAGTATGGATACAGCCAAAAAGGGGTTTCTGGCCCTAGAGAAATGTTACTTCTGTGCATCAAAGGAAGAATATTTGAAAATTATCCAAAATTGCAGGCAACTCAACTGATCCTACTGAAAGTTGGAACAGATCTTATAGTAATATGAAGGATTTCTCCCACTGCTTTTCAACACTTACAGTAAGCCTTGTTCTCTATGAATGAGCATGGAAACATTCATTACGTGTTAAAATTGCTATTGGGTCAAAATCAAAACAGATTTTGAGACCTTGACACCCAAATTACACTTTTTCCCAACTTCATGTTTGTCTCCTTTCTTCCACTTGCCCAAAGTATTATGAAATAATTCCCAGGAATGTAGTGGCTACAGAGAGCACAACTCTCTGGTAAATGTCTCCAGTCATGTTATTAAAAGTTTAAAAGAGTGATCTTTAATAATGTCTTTTCCTGTACATTTCAGTGCTTATCCTTATTGAGTCCTTTCTGTACACACCACATGTACAGAGTAAATAACTTCTGTCCTACAGAATGGTTAGCCTTTGAAACACTCATTGTTCCCACTGCATATCCTGAATTTGTTTGTGAAGTGAATGCATTAAGATCTTACAGAAGCTTAAACTCTAACCTCGTGCTTGCACAAGCAGTCTGTGCTCATGCATATTGGGAATTTGTGTATGCACAAAATGACATTTCTTCAGCAAATTGGCTACCTGCCTGAGCAATTTTAATATGGAATTGAACATGTGTTTATGCCAAACTCTTTAGGGGATCAACAAAGGATTATAAGAATTGCAGTGTGCAACACATTGCTCCTATAAACATCTCATTTGATGCACTCTAAGCTGAATTTTGAACTAGTAAGAAGAATTTCTAACCCAAAATGGGGGATACTGTAATTGACACTTAGTTCCATAAAACTGGAATTTAAGTATAAGTACAGGGCATGTGCTTGGCTGTCTGGTAAAAAATTCCACTCGGGCTTTATGAAGTAACATGCCAAAAAAGAATGTTACACCATAGTCTTGTGTATTCCCTGTAATACAAGACATAGTAAACTTATTCACCATTAGCTTCTTTTGCTGATGGTTTTTCAGAAATACTTACATCAGGCAAGCAGAGGTTTAAAGCATTAATTCTGTTCCGTACATTGTTTTGTCTTTAGACCAAACAGAAATTCCCCAAACTGAAAGCTATTGCAAGGCAACTGAAAGTGGCAGTTTAGTAGTCTGAGTAAATTTTTCCTGGTTAAAATTAGAGGACTTAGTGTGCCCAGCTGGCACTACTGAGCAAGCTAAGCAGAAAAGGCAAAAACTCATTGGACATGGAGAATGAGTCCATTAGTTGGTTTTCCAGAACCAGGATGAGGTACTCTGGCAAAAGCGGAAAAGCGAGTATTTTTGAAGTTGTCCAGATGGCGACTTTTACCACAGAAGGCAGCGGAGCCTTGTCGAGGTTAGAAATTTGGACTTTATGCCTGCATGTGCAGTTGATTTGCTGGGTGGAATCTCAGCCCTGCTAAAAGCAGAGGCTTTTTACCCCATCTTTACTGGAGCCAGGTTTTGAGCTGATCTGCGCAATTCTAAGTGACCCACTTCACCTTTCTGTAAAACATCTATAACAGTATTTTCAACACATTTGTAAACTGGTGCAAAAGAAAATGGATTGCACGTTTCACCCCTTACTAGCTTACAAAATCTTTTTTTAAAAATGAACTACAGGAAAAGGAAAAAAAGTAACTTTGCATTTTTGTTTCTGTAAGTAACCTTAAAAAAAGAAAGTTAATTTTTTTTTTTTTTTCCTTTTAGGAGAACTTGTATCTGTCAAAGGAGTTCAGTGTTGTCTAACAAAATAACTATCTGCACTGTTAAATAGTATGGGTGCGTTTTGAAGTCCCAACTGTTTTTACTTACACTGAGTAAGGACTAAATTTAAAGTGGGAAAAGCATTTAAGATTTGTCTGAAACAGAACAAAAGTTTGCAGGATGAAGCAGAAATGAATTGAGCCCATGTACTTTAAATATAACTTCTATTTTAAAATGCAGTTTGAAAAAGGAATCTTGGATCATACAAGCCATGTTTTATGCCAAACAACACAAGCTAAGTAAAACACAGAGGTGTTTCACTCTCAATTTGCCCTTTTAAGGTCAGAAAAAAGGAAATTGTCACACACACTGTCTCTTGTATATATTATGGAGAGTTGTTATGAAGTGATTATTTTATAAAGGTTATACATACTTCCAAACAATATTTTAAACACTCCTTTTCTTAATCACTTATAAAATAATGGCATGGTCTCTGTGTCTAGAGAATGATCTTACTATTAACAGGATATGCAGCCTATATAATTTTTTTGCTAATTTAACATCCCTTTGTGGTAGTCTAATATTGTAGGGCTTCCTTCTCGTATTTCATTGCTAAGGGCTTTATTGTTCAATGTACTATTGTTGGGCAAAGATGGTAACTTGTTGCTTAGGGCTCAAATCATTAACAAATTCCTTTCAAGACTGAAGTGCAGTCTGTCCATTGAAAGTTTATAAAATGGGCCGTAATGAGCATCTGATAGGAAAAGCCAATTGTCATGCAGATCACCAGAGACACGCTACGTGTGGGGTAGGGTCTGACTGTGGAGATTCAGATATGCTTCCAAAAACTGAACCTGGAGCAGGAGGAAGGGAAATTCTTTGGTGGTCCTGTGAAGACACCTCATAGCAGGGGTGAAAGATTCCATTTGCTATCTGGACTGATATCTTAGAGCATGAACTAACTGTTAACACAGCAAGGGAATGCCCTGTTACACACTACAGACGTCCTTTGTCTTAGCAGTCACAGTTTCCTCCTTCCTCCGTTTTGCCTGAATGACCCTTAAATAGGAATACTTACTTCTTGGGAACAAGTTAGGAAAATGTAGTCCCTTTTCGCTCTGCAAGGAGAGCGTGAGATTGTTTTGTTCTGTTTATTTCTCCTGAATTTTGCATTTTCTTCTTCCATGTCACAGAATGAATTTATCATTATTCCTAATAAAACCTTTACTTGAACTAGTTTCCATTTACACTTGATATTTTTTATAGGATACATTGAAAATAAGCTGCACAAATGCAAGTTTCAGCCAGGCATTGAACACTATGTAATTTAATTTCTAATAAAGCTCATTTTGTTCTCCAACAGACATCGATGAGTGTGAGACAGCTGGAATATGCATGAACGGACGCTGTGTGAACACTGATGGCTCTTTCAGATGTGAATGCTTCCCTGGCCTTGCAGTAGGACTGGATGGACGCGTGTGTGTTGGTAAGACAAGTTTAATGTGTAGCAAGTCACAATTAACCAATGTTAAGGCATTAATGCTAGACTGATGGACAGATCAAGTTTGAGTGTAGAATGAACTGTTTTTTCATGGATTGGTGGGTGGTAGTTATATATTAGTGGATACTAATAGCTCAGGGGTATTTACTGTAATAGCCCATTTTGCTCTTTTTTTTCTTTTCCTTTGCATTTAAAGAGAAAAAATGTGTGGGCCAAATCACAAGGTCAGGTAGACTATACAGCATAGTGCTGTTGGAAGTGAGTAGTGCAGTATCAGTTTTGAGTAGGTGAGAATTTGCCCCGTTTCTGTCAATGTAAAATTCTTCATTTGTCACTAAGCTTAAGAATTTAATTACTCTTTCACTTCTTTGTAAAGTAGGACATATCAATTTTTCCACTTTCTCTACAAGTGAAAGATGTTCGAAGTTTTTGATTTGAAAATTCTAATGCGTCTGACAGCCATTATGGGCCAGTTTTTAAAAAGTGAGGAATGTCACCCCTGGACCTGAAAAGATAAACATTTTAAATCTTGTGCACTGGAATAGCATTACTGACTTCTTTGTTTTTTACAAGAGCAAAGAAAGATTTTTTTTTTTTTTTTTTTTAATGGCAGCATATTTTTTGATCTTTTCCTTATGCAAGTTTTTCTCTCATTCCACCTTTCTTCAGGTATAAAATGAAAACAAAAGCTTTAGTGTGGCCTTAGTGGGCTTAATTCAGGGTGTTGCACCAGTGCTGGTTTTAGCTTTGATGAATCAGAGACAACTGACAAGGTTGGGAGGGGGAGAGAAAATACTTCTTGTTAAAATCAAACTCTGAGAATAAAGTACACAGTACTGTGTTTTTTGGGGAGTTTTGAGGTATACTTGGTTCTACCTCTGAGATCCTGCCACTGGGCCTGTCAAGTTACAAGTGAGTAATGTCCCTGTCACATGGCAGAGACTTTGTCTCTTTTCCCTGTGGCTTCTTGCTAGTTCAAGGTTAAGTATTGATTGTTCCCCTAGTAGTTCACTAATGCATGTTAAGTCATGAAATGCAGTAACTAGTTTGTACGGCTGAACTCTTAAGAACATGACGAAGACGAATTTCCTGTCCTGAGTAGAGTGAGGGTATAGGTGGGTGAAAAGCATAGGGAAATGGTGAAAGATGTTTTGTTTTGACAGCTCTTTTACAGTGTTTATGACACCCGAGCTACATTTAATACTTATGGCAGTATAGTTGGCTATGGCAGGATTAAGAGAGATTTCTTTCCTCAGATACACATATGCGAAGTACATGCTATGGTGGCTACAAGAGAGGACAATGTGTGAGACCATTAACCGGTGCAGTTACAAAATCGGAGTGCTGTTGTGCCAGCACTGACTATGCCTTTGGGGAGCCTTGTCAGCCCTGCCCAGCACAAAATTCAGGTATGGCATATTTACTGGCACATACTCTAATCTCAGTTTTATGTTGATAAGCTATTTTTAGAAATGTAAAATACAGTTTTGTATTAACATTGCACCCTAAATCAGGAGGGTTAAATTGTCGTATAACATGTTACATATTTTGAGCAATCTGATATTTTGCATGTTGGTAGAGTACAGGAGATAATTTTTTTGAGGCAACAGTAAATGCCAGTATCTGGGTCCAGAGTCGTTACATGCATTGAAACAGATTTTCAAACAACAAACTCTATTTTGATAGATGTGGATAACAAAAAATACAATTCTGAACTCGAGTTACTCATGGAAACGTCTTGAATAATTCATATATTCAAATTCTTATGTACACCTGTCAGTCAGATGTTTGCTGCCTGAATTCTGTATCCTTCAAGTGATCTGAAATTGTTTATACGGTAACTACTTTTTGGATAGTCAATGCAAAACCAAATGTTCAATTAAGTGGTTGAGAATACTTGAGTCTCTCACCAAAATCCCCACCAAGCAAAGTTTTCTGGAACATAACTTCTTTCTGGCAAGAAAGCAATCCTAATCATTCTCATGGGCAGAATCTGCTTTTAGGAAAGCACTTCTTCCAAGACGCCTATGCTGACATGGTCCTTGTCATGAAGCCAGTAAATAGAGACCCTGGTTTCATGGAGGCGACTGTCTGCAGGGAGCTAGTTTGAAGCCCAACTTTGCTGAGTGATTCTTTTCACTCAGCAAATTTGTTGTTGCATATAAACAAAGTATGCCATTCGATATGTAGTTCAAAAGCATCTCATGCTAACATGGTATCTGCTTTGTAGGCAAAAATAATTTTAGATTTATTTTTTAAATCTTGGTTTTAACTGATAGCTTTGTGAGAAGCATTAGGGAGACAAAATCAGTTGGAACAAATCAGGCTGGTTGAGCTGATGTGAGCTCTTCAGCTGGAAGTTGCTGACCACCATTTTATAACATGCTCTGTTGTTTAGAATAGCAAAACACCAAGGAAATGTTAGCAGAATAGGAAGGAACCTTTCCAGCAGCCTCTGCTGATATCAGTGAGCCCTTCTTATTGTACAGTAGAGTTGAAATCTTTTGTAAATGTTGGACTCTGTATCATTGACTTCTGTTTTGTATTTCAATTACTTTAGCAGAACATTTACATACGTGGAAGCTATTTTTCCTGTGTTATTTTGCCCACCTCTTCAGTTGTTAAAAAGTGCCATCTCATATAGGGTGAAATGTAGCATTTCTTTGGGCTTTCACTGGGGGAGGGAAGGAGAAGAATTCTTGGAGAAGAGCATTGTATCGGAGAGACTGAAAAAAATTCCTGAAAGGAAGACATTTGTCTCTTTGCGCTCCTCAGAAGCTCTTTGCAGAAGTTCCTGCTGTTCTAGCCTGAAAGTTTTGCTGATGCATGTCCAGAGCTGGTCTGCTTTCACATACAGTGGCAGTAATTATTTGATTCAAGCAGGGGTACATATTAATCTGCATAATCTGGTTATGATAATACTGGGAGATGTATTGCCTGTGATTTTCCTTAAAGAGAAGACAGCTAATTCCATACATATTTTTAATATTTATTAATTTTAGCAGTGTAATTATTTGGGCTGTTATTAAAGTGCAAATGTATTGGAAAATGCTGACCTATACAGCAACAATTAATGCTGATCTGGCTGTCAGTTTATTCTATTAATTGTTCTGAACTCAAGAACTTGCACTGAGCAGTAATTGAGACATTTGAGAGACTTTGATACATGTTTTATTATTTTTTTAAGGGTAAGAGATCCTTGATCTGCTATGGACTCCTGAAAACACTCCTGCTAAATGGAGTTAAATATGGGCTAGATTTATAGGAAAACTTTTTCTGTTTCCTCGTCACTTTGGATGTGCACCTTGAGCAAGGGCTTGGACATAAGAGTTCTGGAGAATCTTGCTGTGGATATGTTATGGTTCATTTGTGTAGGAGGGCCAGCATGAAGTTTATGTCTGTTCCTAAATGCCTCAGTTCACCACGTGAAGTTTTTACTCATCTGTCTTCATGAGCAGATGCAGACCCTGAATCTGCTAAAATATTTTACAGGTTCAGAGCACTGAGGCTATTAATGTTTTTAGAATAATTGAAAGGCATATTATTTCATTCAAACAATTACTTGGCATATTGCAAATGATGATGCTGAAAGCAATGAGCTAAGAAAGAATATTCCAGTAAGTATTCCATTTTTTTTCCAGCTGAATATCAGGCTCTGTGCAGCAGTGGAACTGGCATGACTGCAGGAGGAAATGGTAAGATCACCTAATGTAATTCAAACTATAGCAGTTCTGGCTAAAAGTGTTACCTTGATAACCTTGATTTGTTAGACATGCTGGTGGGGATGATGGCAGGAAAGAATGGGAGGAAGGCTTATTCAAATGGCTGTTTGCAACACATAAGAATAATTTAGGATTAAATGAGTGGAGCATGCAATTTCACCAGTGCGCCATCTCTGTTTTATGCTGTGGAATGTATGTGGGTGCTGTTACAAAATAATGGCAAATTTGTGACAAGTGTTATTATCTGTTTGACTTAGAAATCATATATGTAAGTCACTTGCCCATTTCAACTTAAATCATCCTGAAGAATAAAGCCATGTCGAACACTGAGCTTCCTCATGTGTTTTCATCTGTCAAAAAGGCCAGGCTGACAGCGTTTGGTTAATTACAGAGAAGGAGCGAATGATTACAATAAAAGCTTTGTAGTCGTAGAACTGTGAAACTGCAAACTCTTAAGTCAGCCAACGCTCACTGGTATATTTGCTGGTAGTAGAGAGGGGAAAGCATTCAGAAAGGAGGGATATTTGTGCTTTGGAGAGTGATGCCATCTGGAAATGCTATGAATCGGGAGATACAGGGGGGTATTAGTACATGTGCCTCTAAATGTAAGACCCCAGTTTAATATCCCAGTTCTTATCTACAGTTGCAAGTCTCTTAAATGTCTATGGGCTAGAAATGGTCTTAAATCAGTGTGAAAAGGATGCTTTTTTCTCTTGAGTGTGAATATTTAGGTGTGAATTCCCTAATCAGAACTACATGATTATAAATATGGAGCAGCCAATGTTAGTGATACCAAAAATATATCTTTTTCTAGTTTGGAGAATTAACCCCCACAACCCCTCAACAACTGACTCTGCTTTTTGGTTTTGTTTTTTTTACCTTTGTGTAGATATTAACGAGTGCTTACTGGATACTGATCTCTGTCCAAATGGAAGGTGTGAGAATCTGCATGGAACATACAAATGTATTTGTAACCCTGGATATGAAGTGGATTCAACTGGGAAAAACTGCATTGGTATGAAATGTCCCAATTTTCATTTTGAAGTTTGATGCTTGTTTATCCTCTTTCACATTTTTTTTCAGTGTTTCATCAGATCTGTTAGTTGCAATTCTGATATTTCTGGATGTTTCTGCTGAATTCTTGTTTTAATTTCAGTGCTTTGCAATGCTCAGTGGGGCTGTAAGGGACCATTGCTGTCAATGACTCAAATCACTGGCAACCAGGCAATAAACATCCAGTTCAGTTAAGTCCACTGAACATGCACTCTCCAGTACCAATGTTTCTCAAAATCAAAAGAAGCCAGATCCTGCAATTACAGTATACCACAGGAGGGATCTAGGATCACCAGTGTGCTAGGTGCTTCCAAGAGCAGGGAATTTAAGCAAAACTCCCAACTGATCATAACAAGATAGCCATCCCATATGCTACAGAAGACTTACATGGTTTCTCCCAACTCTGACTTTGGAGAAAATTCCCTTTCAACTTTCAGACAGGGCTACTGGTTTAACTGTGTTAAGTGTACTGGCCAGACACAGGAAAATTTATTGTCGTTGGAAGCACCAGCAGAATCTGATGGCATGTTGTCTCTAACTAGGGCTGATTTCCTGTGTTGTACAAGTGAAAAAAATCTAAAGCCAAATTTTTCATCACAGAAAAGGTGAAATCTCGCTCCTTAGAGGTGACCAGCGGAAGCACTGTGGCATGGGATAAAAAGAATTCAACTAAGTAGCAGTCCAGTCTCTTCTCAAACTGTCTGGGATGTAAAAAACCCCATCAGATGCCTGCAGACTCCTGTTACAAATTTTAATTCTGGCAATTGTCTTGTTCCATTACATGGTCCCATCAGAAGCCCATAACTTAAAACCCTTTAGATTCCTTTCTTCCACTTCTGCACTGGTGCATTGTTCCAGACCTCCTTTGCACAACTAATTAGAAATTTCTTCTGGTTTCCTGTTAAAATTTAATTGTGACCATTTTATTACCAGTTGATGTTGTACTAATATTATCCTTTGACTTAACACCATGTCAGCACTTATCCACAAAGTGTTTATGAAGAATCATCATATCCTTTCTCAAACTCTGTTGGCTAAACTATCCAAATCCACACTTTCAGTCTTTTCATAAAAGCAGAGGCTGCAGTCTTTTCTTGAACACAACTGATCTGACCAGTATACAGTGTTCTGATGAGGTCTGACCAGTGCCTTGTATAGTGGTGCCAGCAGTTCTCCATTGCCCCTAGGAATATCCTGCCTAAACTGATTATAGAGTGCATTCATCTTTTCTCAAATACATGTTATACTTTGCAGTCAAAGTCAACCTCTAATTGGGAGTTACATCCAGAGCTTTCTCTTCTCGATAGCCTTCAGCTGATGAGTTCTGGTTTATAGCATATTATTGTTATTGGTCCCTAATTGCACGGTTTTGGTCATTGGTGATTATATTTCATCTTATTTCTCTCATTCACGTTGTCAAGATTAATTTAGTCTTGCATGATTCTCTGTATTGGTAATAACTTCCAGTTTAGTGTTGTACACAGTTTTTGATCCCTTTCATTTTTTATTTCTGCAGTGCAATGAATATTTTATAGGACCAGTCCCAAGACTGATCCCTGAAAGGCATTGCTAATATCCTCTCTCCATTGTGATTACTCCCCTTTTTAATATACCCTACTGTAATCTGTCCTTCAGCCGGCTCTGGAACCACCTTAAAGTTCTTAAATTCCTTCCTGTTATCTCCAGCTTACATAATTTTATTTGGGTTCTGTACTCTCTACTTAAACCTAAATAGCTTAAGTCATCTGTGTTATCCCAGTCTAAACTATCCGCTATCTTATTTTTAAAAAAATAGGAATTGATCTATCTTTGATAAAAGTCATGCTGTAATTCATCCCATTTTCCCATTTGCTTCTTTGGCTTTAATTATCCATGTCCCATTTCAGTGTCTGCCTGTAGCTTATGGCATCCCTTCTTTTCTCCCTATCCATCTGTGAGCTTTCCAGCTGCTCTCCAGCCCACCCTGTTGCAGCCCACATCCATGCTCCATCACAGCTGTTTCCCATTCTTCCATAATGTTCCACCTGGCCCTCTCTCAATTTTTCTGAACTCCTGTGAAGCTTCCCACACAGTCTGTTTTATTCTACAAATCTCCCTGCTTTTCCTAGCACTTTTGCTGTTCCCAGCTGCTGCACTGACCCTCTGAGTCTTTCCAACTTCTCTCAACACTTTCTGAGGCCTCTCTGACTTAGCCAGTTGTTCCTGTCTGCTCTCGGGGTCTCTCCTGGTCTTCACCTGCCAGTTATGGCCCATTGCCACCTTCTTGCAACTTCACTCTAATGACCACAGCTCTTCCAAAGATTTCCTAAGGGCTCTTGAAATTAAGCACTAGCATTTCTATTTAAATTTTTCACCTCTGAAGCAAGTGTAGACTTGCATTGGCCTTGTCAACCATAACATCTAAGACAGTTCAGAGCCAGCTTGGAAAAAATGGTGATTTAAAGACCAGGATGACCAGCAAACCTTTCCAAACCAATCCTCTCATTGTTTCTTTCATGACTGTGGGGGCTGCTGTCCAGAGAATCAGAGACTGCATAGACCTATTCCACAATATAGGCAAGATGAAAGTGTGATTCCCAGCTTTATTTTGAACCATGGTGTGGCTGTCACATATTATGAATATGTGTAGAAAGGAAGTACGAGCTCTTATAAAAGCAAAGCAGCCTGCTAAAGAATAAAGCTCAGGAAAAAGTGAACAAAAATATACAGAGAAAAGTATATTCTTCCCTATTTTTATTTTTCCCTATTTAAATAACAAAATTAAAATGTTAATTTTTCTCTAGGTAATATTTGTGCGGTTTGAATTCATGTAACTATTATTGTTTCCATTATTTTGATGATAGTTTTCATGAAGAAGGAAGGTACAGTAAGTGGGATCTTCAGTATTAGTTTATTTGGAATGGGCATTTCCATTTGAAATTCCAAGCCTGTTGTCTACTAAAAGAATCTAGAAATCTTTTCAGTGTCTTTCAAAAATAGTGCAAGTCATGTGTGTGAGTATTCTCTCTCTCTCTCTCCCCCCTGTGTCTCCTTCTTTCCACATACACAAAATCTAATGAAATGTGGCTGTTGGGAGGGAAATTCTACCCTGGCTTCTATTCCAGAAATCTTTCCTTTCTTAAAAAGTTCTTGATTTTCATTATAGACATTGATGAATGTGCGCTGAACATGCTGCTTTGTGACAATGGGCAATGCAGAAATACCCCTGGAAGTTTCACCTGCACCTGTCCGAAAGGATTTGTATACACTCCTGACCTAAAGACGTGTGAAGGTAATTGGCAACACTCCATTTCATCCTAGTTTTATTCGTTTGGGTTGTTCTCAGATTGTGCCAGGAATACTTTGAATCTTAATGAGGATATAATGTGTAGAACTAAAAAAAAATATAAAGAAATTATATGGGAAAGTAGGGGAATGAGGAGAGACAAGGCCAGAATGAAAGCATTAGGTAACCTCAGGGAATAGCCTGTATTAGGTCTATATTAGCACTCTCCTTACTGACTACTACCACTGGGCCCACACTGTGCCAAGGGTGAGAAAAGCTTGAGAAGAACCAAGTTTTACAAATCTGTTATCTTGTGTGGAGAACAGAGCCTGACAGCTCCTAGTTTGAACTGTTTTTGAGCCATAGACAGGATGTGTATCAGATCATTTAAACAGCACGGTCCATCCACACAAAGCAGGGCAATAGCTGGATGTCACTGAAAAATTAGATGCTGCTTCCAAGTTCAATGTAGTTTTGGTACACGTGGTAGTGTGTCATTAGGACACATGCATCATTAGTCTATTGCGAAGAGTTTCATAATAGAAAAACAGAGTATCAGGAAAAGTGGTCATGAGGAAAGCCGCTTCCATTTTTCCCTAAGCTGAAAAAGGCCATATGTATTTTTGTTAACACTTCCTGGCACTAATGGCAGTGTGTTTCTCTTCTAGATATTGATGAATGCGAATCTAACCCCTGCGTTAATGGGGTGTGCAAAAACACACCAGGCTCTTTCGCTTGTGAGTGTTCTCCTGAAAGTACTTTGGATACAACCAGAACCATCTGCATAGGTATTTATTCTTCTGAAGATTTTATGTTTTCTGGATAAAAATGTCCACTGACATACAAACATTGTACACCAAGTTCAGAAAATATTTTAAAATAACTTGTGTAGATAAATTTAGTAGAAAATGTTACAGAAACAATGTTAAGAAAGTGTTTTCACTGTTACTGTGGGCACATAAAGTGTGACTAGTACTTGGGAGCATGGTGTGCTTCTATGTCAAACTTGAGAGAGAGAGGAAATTTTTTTGTAACAAGTACAGAAATGCTAAGACTGCTTCTTCAGGACTATGCTCACCCACTTAATTCCTCCTGCAAGAGGGGTGGACATGTTCTTGTTAAGATCTTCTCTCTGGAAAGGCCAGTTTTCTGTTTGAGATGGAGCATGAATAAGTTGTGTACAGTTCAGACCAGCTCAAGAGTAGCCACAGACAATGCTGTGACTCAGATACTCTGTGGACTCATAATTTCTTCCCTTACCTGTTCTGGCGGGACAGGAATTTATCCCTGTTGCCTAGTCAGTGAGAAAAACTGTGGAACTATAGTTCTGTCTGATCCTTAGCTATCTCTTGCCACTCTCTATATGGGAAGATCACATATCCAGACTGGGGGATCTGGTGGATTAATGGAAGATCTAGAACGGGTTCACATCTACCCTGTTCTTCTGCATGTGCTTCTAATCTGAGTCATAATAAATACAATGACTCAGATCTTGAATGGTGTTGAGAGATTTCCTGTTAAAGTCAATAAGCATAAACTAGGATTTGCAAAGGGCTCTGTGCTGGGATGATTTCAGGCTATAGTCCAGCATAGAGAACGATAAATTCAGATCTGATGTGGTAAGTCATAATGAAAGGATGATTCTTTTTCATGGTTAAATTCAAGTGTGTTTGCAAATATATTAATGTATAATGCTAAACAATCTGCATGACAATGCATTGGGGTTTTTTTCTGTACAGAAACTGTTAAGGGTACCTGTTGGCAGAACATAGTGGATGGAAGATGTGAAATAAATATCAATGGAGCAACTCTGAAGTCCCAGTGCTGTTCCTCACTAGGTGCTGCTTGGGGAAGCCCATGTACACCATGTGAACGAGGTAACGCTGTTCATTTTCTTCAGGAACCTAGGATTTTTTCTATTCTGAGGTTGGTCCAGATTATTGTCATAGAAGTTTGGGCACAGGCTAGACAAATAACTTTACTTTTTCTATTATCAAGCCCTCATTCCTTACTCAGTCTGAAAAAGAGAAGTCTTAATATTTGAGAGGTAGCATGTAGCTATAGAAGGTTCTAACTCTGGATTTTATAGAAAACATTTTACAAGTTTAAATTCTGAAGGGAAGGGACCACACCTACAGTCTGTAACTTTAGCATGGTTTGTCATAATTAGTGATCTAGAAGTCCTAATGATGTAGCAATAGATGCATGTTCCCCAGAGCTCCCAAGAAAATGTTTGCAACAAATGGATCTTTGGTGTGGTAACGGAGGGAGGACAGGGAGTAGCCCTTGTTATTATACTCTGTAGATTAACTGATGACCTAGAGAATTATATGGTTGATCAGGAAATGGGTTGAAGTCTCTGCATATTCACTTGATAATTAGACTGAACTGTGGGATGAGCTGGGAACTCAGGGATGAGCTGATGAATGCAGAAATGTGGGGAGGTTGTTATTTCTATATGCTGAAAGCTGCTAGTTTGCTCAAATCTTTAGTTAAATTCATCCTGTATATTTTAACAGAATTCTTCCTCATCCATGTGTGGTAAATAGGGCTGTAATGTGCTGTGATCAAGTTAAATGAATTAAATTTATATGAATGAAGCAGGAATCATACAACCACTTTGGGGTTAGCTAGCTAAGACACATGGGAAGCAAAAGAGGATAATGGCTGACACTCTATATAGAGTTTATGTAGTTGCCCCATCTTATCTCTTTATTATTTCAGAAAATACTGAGATACTGTCTAAGCACTCAGACTTCTCATAGCAGTAAACTCTAGATAATATTTCACATGATCAGTTTTGCACAATAAGTTAATGGTGAGTTTTGGACTGTAGCATTCTAAAAGTTCACTTTTGTTTGTTTTACAGACCCAATATGTCAAAAGGGATATTCAAGAATAAGAGGAACATTGTGTGAAGGTATTTATTGTTGCCTTAACATGAATCAGAGCTTGAATGAAAAAATGCCAGTGTTTTGATTTAAGTGGTTAATTTAGCATAGAGGAACACTATGTCAAATTCTTACCTCGTGTAGTTCCACTGACTTCATTAGAGTTATGTCAGGGATGAATTTGGTTTCAGTTTGTTTAACTTTCCTACATACTCACAGTTTATCTCAAAGTACACACTTGCAAATATAGTGTCTACCAGTATAAGGAGATGGTTCTCTCTCTTCAAATACTGTTAAGTGAGTAACCCATTTGGGCAAAGTATGCATCTTATATATGTTATAAAACATGGCATTATTGATACAGTGGTATGACAAGGCATTACTATGCTTTAGAAAAAGAATGTTTGAAGACTCTATTTCACATGAAAAGTTTTTGTTTGGTTGGGTTTTTTTCTTAACTTCAGCTTTCTTCCATGCAACATTATATGAAATCTGACATGTTCCAAAGCATAGTTTCATTGTCTTTTTAAAAAAAAAAAAAGCATCAGGACACGGTTAAACTTTGGTTAAAGAAAAGGTTAAAGATTTTTTGAATGTGTAGCTTTTTGCTTGGTATGAGATGACGCTGTACTATTCTGTGAGAATTTAAGGTCCCACCCTATTTCATCTTCATTTGAATTGATTTGAACCCCTGGAAAAGTACTGCATATTTCCATAATATGCAGAAGCTCAGAGAGTCTCAAACTGCTGTGGGTCATCCTGACTGACAACATCTGACATGACACTGCAGTTAAAATATTTTTAAAAAATTACTCCCATATGTAGCTTCCATAAAGAAACATTGTTTTTTCCCCTTAACAAAAAATAAAATAAAACAAAAACAACAACAAAAAAAGGAACACCCTCACACATATTCTTTGCTTTCCAAATGATGACTGAATACCTTGGCATGTCTGTGCTGCAGACCCACTGTACATAACTTATCTGACCTCAGCAACACTTTCTGGAGTGTGTAAGTGAAAGAAAAGGAGGGAAAAAAAAGTGGCCCCACCTATCTCTCTTCACAAGGAAAGTCTTAGAACATTTTCAACACTGCTGGGATGGAAAGTTTATCCATCCAAGATGTAGACATAACTGTTTTCAGCATTTCCTTTACCAGCATTTCGGATTACATCTATTACATGCTTTAATCTTCTCATTTCAATGGGACCTGGATAGCCCCAGATCTTGCAGAGTAGTTTCCTCTGCTTTTAACTTACTGAAGCCATTTTTGGGTTTCAACCAACATAAGCATTTTTCATGATAGGGGAACATCTCTAGGAAATTTACTGGCAAGTGAGAGACAGGACAAGGGAGTAAGCTTAGTTCCCAAAAGGTGATACTCAGTTCTCCCATACACAGCCCATGTAAATTGAGCGATGGACCTTGTGCAAGAAAATAAGGAAACTAAATTGGCAGTGTTCCTCTGGTTTACAGCTGAGCCCTGGAGTTGTCAGCTGGAATATTGTTCACAGGCCATGAACTGTGTTTCAGTGGTTTCTAATAGTCCACTGGCTTTACTTCCTGCCTTCCAGTCAATATGGACCTTTTATTTATAATATCTGTTCAAGCTCAGGGGCCACTGATGTTCCCCCCACATTTATCCTCCACCCTGCTCCATGCGGTTTGAGAGCTGCAGAGTCTGTTCATGCGAGGAGTTTTGTCTGGAGGCCTAGTGAGTCCAACCTATCCACTTCTTGATTACTCTATACATGAGTGTTCAGCTATAGGTTATCAGAGTCATTCTTTGCTCATTTCTTGTTCTTATCATTTCCTGTCTTAAAAACTGTCATGCTTCATCTTGGGCCATATTTAATGCTAGCGGCTTTTTCCTAAAGGCAGTTGTGAAGCATATGCTTTTCACAAAGGACACCGGTGGGAGGACCCCACACTTAGATTACTAAACATTTATTTATGCTCAGGCCAAGCTAACACAGTTAATCAAATTAGCCTTACCCAAAAGTGCTAAATTTGTCACCTAAATATAGAAATATAATCTTTACTTAATGAAGTTAAACTCTGTGTGCAGTCATAAGGAGTTTATTTTAATCTATATAAAGTTAGTAATTGCTGAGAAGGTCATAGGGCCAGATTTCAAATGGTGGTGTAGTTTCCAGACATGCAAAGGTGTGCCTGATATGACTCAAACATTAAAAATACAAAAATTTAAAAAAACATAAAAAATACAACATAACTTAATCTCATTGGAATAATGCATAATCTCATTATGCACTTACCTTTGTTTTTCTTTGTGCATTTGCTTCAGAAATCTGGCCCACAATGAGTATGAAAATTGATATAATTTTTAAATGCCCCTCCCTTTTTTGTTACTTTTGAGTTTGATTTCAGTATATGTAGGAATGGCAAACAGTAACGTGTATTATTTCTAATCATCAGAGAGTTTCTGTGATTGTTCTGGCTGACTTGCATAGGAAAACCTAAATATTCGGGATTTTGTCAGGCCACATAAACTGCTGTGATTTTGTATTTTATCCTAAAAACCAAACATTAGAATGTTCATATTTTTTCTGATTTGTTCATGTTTAGCACGCTAGTGATTACTTTTATTCACATTTTGTTTGGAAATAGATGTAAATGAATGTGAGGTCTTTCCTGGAGTCTGTACAAATGGGCAGTGTGTCAATACCTTGGGATCGTTTGTTTGCCAGTGCCCCAGTGGAATGACTTTAGATGCTTCTGGACGGACATGTCTTGGTAGGTATTAATTCCATTTACAGGTCTACTAGGAAAGAGCAAATCTATGTGGTAAGCAATGTTTGCGCTGCATGTTTTCTTACAAGTAAGGAAAATTATTTTTGTCCCCATAAGTAATTTTCAAATGGAATCAATCAGGAACATGAACTTAGTTCAACTGGAATATGAAGAGATTCCAATGGTAGTAGCTAAAGCCCATCACCATCTGCTAGCTGGTGAATAGCATTGATTTAGTTCCAGATTGTTCATCTGACATGTTCCTACAGATCATCTGTGCTCTTGGAACATTTCATCTGCAGCCCCACTGAAATCACCAAGGTTAGAAGAGGACGGGTGGGGACGGGATGGGACACCATTGTGGGCTGGGACTCGGGCGTCTGAGGAGGGATGTGGTGTCCCTAGCCACACTGCACACCTTAATGGAGAGTGCAACAGAATATCAAAGTTTTGTATGCTGTCCATCCAAAGCACCTTTGTCCCTTTATGACAGTAAATGCCTAAGGTTTGTCTCAGAACAAGGCATAGCTTAGGGTAATTAAAAGGCCTTGTATAGGCATGGTAAGCTGGAATGCTTAAAATTCTCTTCTGATCCAAAATTTACTTCAAGTGTTGAGCACCATTTTTCAGAATGGTGCTTTAAACTTACTTCAGCTCTTAATTTCTGAGTTTAGTGTTAATATTTTGCTGTTAGAAATTATGCAGCGTGCTTGGTACACTCCTCCCAGTCCACAGAAACATGGAGCAAACTGTCCAGTGAAGGGATTCTGGAAAAGGATTCCTCTGCAGTGAACTAAATTTTCTCTTTCTCTCTCAACATATTGTTCAATTGCCCAACAGACATTCGCTTGGAGAGTTGCTACCTGCAGCATGAGGATGAGCAATGCACCTCACAAATACCAGGCCGACACCGAATGGATGCTTGCTGCTGTTCAGTGGGGGCAGCATGGGGCTTTGAGTGTGAGGAGTGCCCTCTGAAGGGATCACCTGAATTTGAAGCTCTTTGTCCAAGAGGATCCGGGTTCTCTACAAAGATAGAGATAACTGGGAAACCTTTCTCTAAAGGTGTGTGATTTATTTGTGGTTCATTGCCAGCAAATCCTTCTGGCTTTTCCTTTTACTCTTTCTTCAGACAATTCCTGTGGATTTGAAGATTTCAGTCATAGTCAGACACTTCACTCACCTTAAGGCACATTTGAAAATCCAATTTGATTTCATGGAAATTAAGGCCAGAATAAAACACAAGATAATTCAGTCGGTATCACAGACCATTAAATACCATATAATATTGCAACTTCAAAACATTAAATTTGTGTCTCTACTAGTGTCATGGTTTAACCTCAGCCAGCAACTAAGCACCACGCAGCCACTCACTCACTTGCCCCCACCCAATGGGATGGGGGAGAGAATCGGGGGGGGGGGCGCAGAGTAAAACTCGTGGGTTGAGATAAAGGCAGTTTAATAGGACAGAAAGGAAGAAAATAATAATGATAATAATAATATGACAATAATAATAATAATAAAAGAATTGGAATGTACAAAACAAGTGACGCACAATGCAAGAGCTCACCACTTGCCAACTGATACCCAGTTAGTTCCTGAGCAGCAGTCCACCATCCCCAGCCAACTCCCCCCAGTTTATATACTAGGCATGAAGTCATATGATATGGAATATTCCTTTGACCAGATTGGGTCAGGTGTCCTGGCTGTGTCCCCTCTCAACTTCTTGTACCCCTCCAGCCTTCTTGGTGGCTGGGCATGAGAAGCTGAAAAATCCTTGACTTTAGACTAAACATTACTTAGCAACAACTGAAAACATCAGTGCATTATCGACATCATTCTCATATGAAATCCAAAACATAACACTATATCCCAGCTACTAGAAAGACAATTAACTCCCTCCCAGCTGAAACCAGGACAACTAGAAAGGTTAAACTGTGCCTGACTTTGCCTCCTGTGTTGCATCTAATGGCATCTCTGGCTGATGGAATAGCTTTGAAAACCTGGCACCTCATGCTACAAGAACTGGGGCAAACTGAGCAGTCAGCTTTGAATGAGCAATCCTTTTTAACTGTGCAGGGTGCAATAACATCTAATTCTACTGTGGAGCAGGCAAGGGAGGGTGAATAATTTTGGGAATTTCTTGTGGAGCTACTTGGAGAAGTAGGGAAAAATGTTTCCAGTATGATAGCTCAAATCAGCAGAATTTAATTTACTGTAAACCAAGTCTTGTTATGACTGTTGTTGGTAAACTTCCAGCATTAAATGGGAATCACACAGTGACACCCTAGCAGCATGTGCTGAAAGCTGTCTTCCAGGGGTTACCAGTGGGGTTAAGCTGGACAATGTCAGAAGCACAAATGAATGTGAATATGTTTATAAAGAAAGCCAGTTACCCAAAACCTAAACATTCTGAAGTCTGAAAGGAGGGGAAAATACGTATGAATGACAATTGCTGTTGTTAGTTTCAGCCTTAGTTTTATAAACAGTTACTAAGCCATTAATTATTCATAAAGAAATGTGACATGTGCTTTTATTTATGCTTGCTATGTTTTCTGTGACTCATGGAAGTCACATTTTTTTCTCAGAAACCAGAAGACAGAGTGGTTCTTTTGAAAGCTCCCTTTGCCTTTGTAGGTTTGATCCTCTGTCCACTGAAATCTTACTGTTGACTTCGGTGAGCTGCAGATCAGATCCTGCAGGACAAAGGGGAGACTGATAACATTTTATGGCAGAAAGTGCTCTTGGCAATTCCAGTGCAGAGTGCCTATATTGTTGGTTAGGTGGAAGTCAGTACCAGTTTATGTAGTGTGGTCTACAATTTTCCCAAAAGGAGGGGTCATTACCATGAGAGAGGATGAGCTCTGAAGTTGGCATTGTTCTTTTGTGCACTCTTCTTGTATGAAGTGATAACATCATATGTCCTTACTGTTTCATTTTTAGATATCAATGAATGTAAAATGGTCCCCAGTCTTTGTACCCATGGAAAATGCAGAAATACCATTGGCAGTTTTAAGTGTAGATGTGACAGTGGATTTGCCCTTGATTCTGAAGAGAGGAATTGCACAGGTAAACTGCATGGATGTATCTCTCATAACTTTGATTTGAAAAGGAAAAACTGAACTCCTTTGAAAATACTGTGGATGTGTTTTGTGTTACAGATATTGATGAATGCCGCATCTCTCCTGATCTTTGTGGCCAAGGCATCTGTGTCAATACTCCTGGAGACTTTGAATGTGAATGTTTTGAAGGCTATGAAAGTGGATTTATGATGATGAAAAACTGCATGGGTATGTTTTTTATAGACTGTAGATGTGCATTAGTATGCTATGTGCTAGTATGCTATACATGGTTTATTTTTTGTTTATTTTGTATTTTCTTGAAGGTTTGATTGCACCTAGGTTTAGGTCCATCTCATTTTGTGAGTCTTATTAAAGCTCACTTTAACTTGATTTCCACCCCAAATGTGAATTCGCAGCTTCTGCAGGATGCCAAAGCATAAATGAGCAAGGTTCAGGATTGTAGGATGTTAAATTTATCCCCACAATCCCCGTTTTGCTAAGTGGGATACCATCCTGAACTTTGAGGTTAGAGTAGATTAAAATTTAGAATCCTTTTTCGAATTTATTTTATTTTATTTTTTTTATCTGCACTGAGGTGTAAGGGATGACTAGGTGTAGGAAAGGCTCCAGAACCAATCTAGGCAGACGGTGCTGTGATGGGTAGCAGACTATGGGGAGGGATGGATTGCTGCTGTGGCAGTGCTGGCCCCTGCAGTGATGTTCCTTGTCTTCTCCCCACAGACATCGACGAGTGTCAGCGCAATCCCCTTCTCTGCCGAGGCGGCACTTGCATCAACACAGAGGGAAGTTTTCGGTGTGATTGTCCTCCAGGCCATCAGATATCACCAAATATCTCTGCATGTATAGGTAAGACATGCAGGCAAAATCAACATTGTGCATAGCTTTTTATACTGCTCTTGTGCTGCAAATGCATTTACAATGTTTGCTTTAGTATCATTTTCATTCAGATCTAAAATGCATTCCTCTCTTTCTTTTGCAATAGACATTAACGAATGTGACCTAAGCACCAGCCTGTGCCGAAATGGACGTTGTGTCAACCTGATTGGAAAGTATCAATGTGCTTGTGACCCTGGATATCAGTCCACACCTGACAAGTTGTACTGTGTTGGTAAGGACAAAATCTACATGGGATCTCTAGCGAATAGGGAAGATAAAATACAAATAATTGATTCATTTTTAGTAGTTGTATAAAGACATTTTTAACTGTGATTCAAAAATCTAGTACAGTCTGTCAAAACAGTAGGCAAAAGAAGAAAATGTGCACATCTGTTATTGTGAGGAATGAATGAAATTATGGCAGTGCTACAGTTAACTGTGTAATAAATTGTTTTCTCTAGTAAATCAATAATGATGCATAAAATAGCATACTATTTTAAATGGCCTAAGACTTCAGACTTTGATCATTAAGAGGGAATATACCTTGTTAAATCTTGAGTTCTATGTTTTATTAAAAATCAGCGCTCCTGACAGACCATGGAGTAGAATGTGGTTCAATTGAATTTTTCATAATTTGGTCTGGAATTGTCACAAATATAGGGCCTTTCCAGTAAGTATTTCCTTAAAGCCATGTTTTGTAAATGACATTTAGCTTAAATCACATATTGTGCACTCTTTTATATGCCTACATTTTATTGTGCCATGGAAATACATGAAAAATCCACTAGCTTTAATTCTGCCTAGTAGATAAGTTTTTCCCTTGATCCTTACAAAAACTTTGTTGCCCTCATGATGCTGTGGTAACCCAACAGTGGTATTTTTATATGTAGAAAGAGAACTGCAGAGGTATTTGTATATGCAGTCAGGTAATATCATCTCTTTGTCCTCCTTGGTTTGCCTGATATCCATCCCAATGCCTATACTTGCAAACACTTGAATGTTCAAGGAGTGTGCAGATATCAAGTGTAGATTCTGGACTGATGCTGTTCTGGGAAGCTGACTCAAAGTGTGTCCTTGAAATGTGCTTTAAAGTAAAAAGTATTGTGGGTTTTAACTGTAATTTTCTCCTTTTTAGATATTGATGAGTGCAGTATAATGAATGGTGGCTGTGAGAACTTCTGTACAAACTCAGAGGGCAGCTATGAATGTAGCTGTAAACAAGGCTTTGCACTCATGCCAGACCACAGGACATGCACTGGTAAGGGAGGTTTGGGGAACTTTTCCACTGGAAGGGTTTATTTCAACAGTTTAAAAATGGATCTTCTTTTTAAGATTAAAGCTATTGTAACAAATATACTGGAAAAAAAAGAAGTAATTAATGCATGGAAAATGAAGTTCTTTTTCTAAAGTAAACATCTTCAAAGTATCTGAATTGGACAACTGTAGACTGAATTGCTTTGAAGGGAATTGATTCTTCATAATTTCAGAAAGTGTACAAGTTGATTCTGAGTTTTATAACAAAAGGCTGTAATTTTTTCAGTGGGAGATGAATTTTCTCCTTTAAGGTACTATATTAAATCCAAATCCAAAATGTGTTAAAGTCAATGGAAAGAATCATCATGAACAGAAGCCAAAATGCTCTGCACGTGTACTGTATGGTTATGTTGGAGAGAGAATAGACAGAAATGCTAGAAAAGGAGCTGATTGCCCTGTTCTGTGGTTGTTCAGTATCTGCTTTTAAGCAAGCAAGAAAATTCTTATTTTAAATTCTTTGTTTAGTCAAATGCAAGTATGCTGCATTACTTCAAAACTGAATGACTTTCAGACAAACTGAAATGTGAATAGTGTGAATCTTTCTTAGGAAACAGCTCTCTTGCACTCTTAAACAGGGTTTATGAGAAAATTTTCAGAGTTCTGTGATGGCCAGTTGTTCTCCTTTGGAGTCTGGGAGTCATAATCCCAGTAAGTGAATTGTACTTGAGGATTTCCACATAGGTTACTGGAAAGATAATTCTACCCTACTGTTCTCTTACTTCTTGCTGCACAGCGACTGGCCCGCTGCGGCATGTGAATATTTGCCAGCTGTTTGCCAATTTCATCCGAGACCTCCTTAAAGAGGATGAGAAATATAACAGGGTTAATCCTTTGGAATAGAATTGCCTTTGTAGTTGAACAAATGGAGAATTTTCTATACTGAATTAATAGCGAGAGCTCACATTTAGAATTTGTAAATATTTATAGACCTCTGATCAGGGTCTCAATTACTCTGAGGCCACTTGCTACCATTCCAAAGGGTAAAAGAGCCTTAAAGCATAGTTAAATGTAGTTTTCCCTCCCATTGTAGTTTACACTGTCAGAAAGATGTGAAGTAGCCAATCTTCAGCAAACATTGAACCCTTGTTCAAAGAAATCAATTAAAAAAAGTTCAAATTTGACTGACCCTGAAATTAAGTATTTCAAAACCTAAAATATTTAGATTAGAAATAGTTTCCTTTAGGTCAAGTTAGGCAAGTTCGCACAAAAACTTGCCCAAACATTGGTGTTTGGGGCACTTGTTCAATGCAAAAATAAAACCAGTTGATCAAAATTGTGCCTCAGCCAAAATCTAAACCCAAGTGACTGGATTAGAAGGACATGAGAGGGAAAGGGGGAGTTGGTGGGAGCAGGAGTCTCTAATCCACTTTTCTGTTTTCATGTTCTTGGCTTGACTGTGTATACTTGGCCAGTCTAGGGATCTCAAGTCTACTGGCTAGAAACAGTTCTGTGCTTTACTGCTGCTTGCCCTTAGCCACCCAAAGACATCTCTAAACCCAAAACCAGAGCAGATCATTTAGAGCACCTTCCTGTATATTAAACTAAAACCTTTGGAATAGAGAACTATCATCTTTCCCTTGTCAAAATGAAAAAGGGAGGAAGCAGTTGCCTTTGCTGTGGGGAGGGCGTGGATTCTCAGTGTTTTTGTCCACGTATTAACTTGACCATAAACATGTCAGAAGTTTGTAGTCAGATCTTACCTCGGTGAGGAATAAAAAAGCATCTGATCTTAGCTGTGGATTTTTGCATATTCATATCCAGCCTTGACTCTGAAAAACAGAATTTCATTCATAGACCAACCAGTAATAGCTATTAGCTATTCATTTTCATACTCTCCTCCTAAGACAGACTTGAATGCAATAGTGAACACATAAAAAGGTTTAAATAGCAGAAATACCAGACACCTTTGGATGTCAAGTCAAACTCTACCTAAGAAAATATCCAGAGATGTAAGGGGTCACCTTCACCCACCTAAAAATGCTGCTGCCTTCTCTGGAAGAGATGTTAATTACATATATAAGCATCTGGTAAATATTCAAAATCCACATGCTGAAATTTTGCCTCTGCCCAAACTGAGTGAAAAATAAGAAAAAGTGTATTTTGTGACATTTTCTACTCATTGCACTGAGTATCTGGTTTTACTGTGTTAGATGTTTGTGCATGATACAAGATATAGCAGCACTGTGACCTGAGTGTGTGAAAAACCTATTTTACATTTTAGTTTGCTCTCTGTGTGAACATGTCCTATCTTTAACATCACACAAAGCTGGAAGCCATTATGGAATATATTTCTTGATAATTGAGCTGGTAAGAATGCCGTTCAGTTCAGTAGTAGGTCAGGTTTGAATTGGTGAGGTTATGCATAAATAATCAGCTCAGTTAGGAGAAACAACAGGTTCTTTGTCAGCTGATTTTCCCCCAACTGTGAAATTAGTACAGTGACAGGTTAGTAAATAAAGTTCTTTATTTCTGTTATTATTATCCCCATTTCTAGAACTTAATTTTGCATGTTAATTCAAATTCCGTTCCAAATTAACATTTTCAGGCTAATGTCCATGCCAACATTATTTGCTTGTTAAGATGAACAGGGACTGGTCAGCCTTCCTCCTTGCAGAAGTTGTCTATCCACACAAGCACTAGCTACTAGAAATATGGAAGAATAATGAACATAATATTTTAAGTTAAAGTGAGTTCATTTTCTGTAGCTGCATAATTACTGCAATCCACAATAGAACGGTCTGGTAATGAATTATACCCTTTCTCCTGGAGGGGGTTCCTGAATCTTGTCCTTTTTGTGCCGATTTTTTTCCCAAGGTATCACTAGGCAGAGTTTCTGATTTTTGCTCTTGCTCATCTATGTTGGTGCTGTTACAGGGAGATTCTGAGGATTTTTACAAGGAACACTAATATAACCTCAGGGACTCTGAAAGATTTCAGATCTTAGCATGGCTGCATTAACATAATAAAGTGTCTGCTTTTGCAGCTTGGCCCCAATCAGTGATGGCCAGTTTCGTGAACTGAGAAAACAACTTACATGCTAGAGGATGTAAACTATGTGGCTGGCCTGGCCAGTCAGCTGAAATGCTAAAAAAACACATAAAATCTCGTAGTGAAATAAATGTATGTACTGTAATTATTCTCATCGTGAGTTTGACTCTGTGTTTCCAGTTTGTCACCACCCTTGAGACCTGTAGAGGTATTGTGCATGTACGATGGCTTTTTTAAGCTCTGTAAAGTCTGATATTTTTGTCACTGAATTTGACTTCAGAGCTTCCATTGACTTCAACAATGATGGATTGTATCCAAGAATCTCCAATTGTATGTGGCCATGTGGTGTGACAAGGGTTCTGGTTTTTTTTTTCTATCAATGACTTTTTTACCTACAAAGTTGGTTCTTGTTCCCATTGGAGTCTGAGAGGAATGTTTGCCACTGACTTTAGCTGGGGACGAGGAGCCTAATCATCAGGACAATTTTGCAATGTACCATTCAGTTATTTGCAAGGATTTGTCATGTTTATCAGAGCATTAAAATGTTTGCTTGCCATGATTAATGTTAGTTGCATTGCAGAAAGGTAGCGTATTTTAATCTGATTTTTCCCTGTAGATATTGATGAGTGTGAAGACAATCCTAACATCTGTGATGGAGGCCAGTGTACAAACATCCCAGGAGAATACAGATGTCTTTGCTATGATGGATTCATGGCATCTGAGGACATGAAGACTTGCATAGGTAAGTGAAAGTACATATATTCCAATCTGCATTAAATAAGGAAAAATTATTTATTAAGGCACTATTTCCAAGTAGGCAGACAATGATATTTAAAGAGTATTGCTCTTATGCCCTAATTTTGGCCACCTGACCACAGGACCAGCCCCATTGCACAAGCTAAGTTTATCAAATGTAGATGTAATCTCTGTATATCCCTGTAGATTGGGGTGCAAACATGGTGATCTATAGCATTGTATCTTTGGGTCCTCTTCCAGTGAGGCTTTTATGCGCTCAGATGAAAGAGTGCTTTCAGAAAGGAAGTGCTGGTGGATGACACCATGGAAAATTTCTAGCAAGATAAATCACCAGTGCTAATTTAAACTTGTCTCTAAGACAAAACTACATGCAAGTGCTGTACGTTGGTAGACAAAGTAATGAAATAGTGTATCTCCAAAACCAAATTTTCACATTTAAATTAAAAATCTGGAGCGTATTTGGGAAGAAATGTTTGTACAAAACTAGATAACATATGCATGCCTATATAAACGTATACACACATATACTTATACGTAGAAAGCATCAATAAATAGTCATAGTTATACTTTGGATAATATGCTGACTCTTAGTCTCTATTTTTAAGGAAAGTTGTAATTAAAGGTATGTTAATACAGATACAGTAATATAGCAGTGTTAAACCAGATCTCAAAATGTACACTGGGTAAGGAATAACTAACCTAAGCAGTTTTCTTTTTGCATACGTAGACCCATTTTTGTACCAAAACATCGTATCTCAAGAGATTTTGCCAGTTACTTTCTAAGAATTTTATTTAATGAATCTTAATTCATGGGTTTTTTAGATGTTAATGAGTGTGATCTGCATCCAAACATCTGTCTGAGTGGAACCTGTGAGAATACAAAAGGCTCATTTATCTGTCATTGTGATATGGGATATTCAGGCAAGAAAGGCACAACTGGTTGCACAGGTATGTTTTAAAGTTTAATTATTAACTTTTAGTTAAACTCATGAGTCTGCATGCCCTTTTTTGTAGTGTTCAAAACCTGCTCTCACTGTGCTTCTTTTCACTTATTTGTGCGAAATATTGTATCTCTTAGGCAAATTTGCCAAGCTTGTGTTCTGCTGAACTTCAGTGGCACAGCATTCAGCCTGATGCTGCTTCTGCCGAAACGAGTGACAAAATGTTCACTGGGAACAAAATGGGTCTTACTACTGCATTGTTGTTGGTCTAAGAGAACTGAAAATGCCATTGTCTGTAATTTGACAGACTCCTGAAGACCTCGGTGCATTTGGATTACTTAATTGTATACTATGCATGTAAATAACAGGTATCTGTTCCAAGCGTTATTTTGGCAAATACAGATGGCTTGAAATATGTGCTAAAATACATTTTCAGTTTTTGCAAAGTGGCAACAATACAGCTACTCAACTACATTATGTCAGCAAAATCAGAATTTGCATTATTTCTTGTGCATTATTGCCAGCAAATAATGTGCATTATTGCCAGCAAACAGAAATGAGATTCAAATATACAGGCTCTGAGGGCATGATATTAATAATCCTAGTGCTGGTGTCTCGAGCCAAGGTGTTGAAAGTCTTAGGCTTTGCCCAAATATGAATGCAAACATATGTTTAATATAATTTTTAATGTAGACTTAGGGTAAACACATTTCTGGCAATGTCTTTGAGACAAACTTTTATTCTTAGTCTGCCCTTATTGTACAGAGTTAATAATATACTTCTGTTTTTGCCCCAAATATATGAAGCTATTTTTCTACAGCTGTCATAGAACAATCTGAGAGCTGGAGTTGTACTTTGCATGTTGGACTGCGGACGAATAGTTGTGCATTAGTAACAGCTGCCTTTGACTTACATACGAACTGATCTAAATCCAAGAAATCCCTAATTGTACCCTGTAGACCAACATTTCAATGTTCTTTGTTTCTGTGCTAAATTATATGAAGACCTTCAGTACTCTAGACCTGAAAACCCTTGTGCTGATCAGTTACACATGGTGCAGCTATCACTCCCAGTGTAAGGAGCAGTCGGAAGATGAAGCAACTAGTAGAAGGCAAAAGACAGAGAAAGGTCATGGAGGCAGGGGAGGAATCTGAGGTATGGCTTCTGGGGAAGTGCCTGGAAATAGCCACCATTTTTGGTGTCATGTGACACAGGGTAATGGCAAATGTCCCAAGGAATACTTTTTTGTTAGCAGAGAGGCAGGGAAATCCCTCCCTCCTGGTCCCAGCCAAGCCCAGCCCTCTGGATGGACGCTGTCTGCCATGTGGCTCTTGCACCACCTCACACATCTTTATCTTTCCCTCAGCCCATCCTCTGCTGCTTTTGGCTATATGCCAGTGTCCCAGGGAGGATGGCACTCTCCAGGAAAACCACCAGGACACCTTAATTAAAACAGATGCTGTAGAGGGGCTCAGTAGTTTGAAAGAGGCCAGTGGTCTAAGACAAAAAGGTGAAGTATCAGCTGATATAGCTGAGATGGGACCATACCCAAATCACAAAAATCTTTTGGATTTAAATAAGAAAAGGGAGAAGCAGAACAGGAACTTTCTAGGTTAGTTTCATGCTGAAAGAAACTGTGTGGATACAGGTCCTGTTGTGGCTACAGTGTGCAGATTTTCACATTCTGTTTTTTAAAAAGTCTGATTTACTGGTGGAGATGTTTGAATTCCCCACCTCGTGTTTGCACAGTATTAGAGCAGAGCTGAGTTCCCAGGCTTAGGTACTGCAGACCGTGAGAGCATCCTTCAAGACTTCTTCTGGAGGGACCTTGCCAACAGCACCTTGATCCCAGGATCCAGTTTTTATCTTACAGACAGATCAAAAGCATCCACAGTTTTTAGGAACTCCCATGAAAAAAAATTACAAAAATGTGTACAACACTTTGAATGGGAGGTTCTTTTTCATGAGAACAACTAAATAACATCCTCTGGGTTCCATTACAGTTTTGTCTAAATATTTCAGCTCCCTTGTCATTACCGATTGTTTCCATTTTAACAAATAAACATGTTTTTTTTCCCCAATCATTTAACAGTATTCAGAATCCACCCACTGACTTACATTCCCATCCCACACAGATGTTAGTTCCCCCCCTCCTTGGTTCTCAGTAAGAATGTGGACAGAGTTTAGTAACAAAAATATAATTAAAAAAAAAATTATGCAAAAGTCTACATTGTAGATGCAGGTTTCCTAGGCAAAGTGCTACGAATGGTTTAATTTCCATTCACAAGGCAAACTGTGGCAAGACTGACTTACAGCACTTCATTTTAGATTTTTCTAGGCACGCAATGGTACATAGCCCCTAGAGAGAAGATTGCAAAGTTTTCCCCTATCCCAGTTCCAGATTGCCCAGCTTTATGACAAATATCTTGTCTCTGCTTTTTCTGTCAATAAAGTATACATCTACTTGTGCAGAGATGAAATCCTGTATTGAGACTTCCATTTGTATTTTGTGATTCATCACCACTCTGGATTATTGCCTGTAAATGTGCAATATTTCACCATTGATGCAGAGCCTTAGATTTACTTGCTCTGATATTTTCACAGAGGAACAAATTCTTCTCTGACTCTCTTCCATCCCTCCTTGCCAGTTATGGCTGTGTGCGCAGACCTCATGTTCCTGGTGGAGCTGTGCTTGTACAGGCTTAAGGGCGCTCTTCACAAAGTCAAACTGAATGAGGTGAACTTGGGGGCAGAAGTTGCCGAAGACGCTCATCACATCAAAAATAAAGATGCTTTAAAGGTCAGCTGGATTTCTCCACAGCAGGGTCAGGGAGTTGGAGGGCTGAGACCAGGCTCTGACTCTGCAAGTGCCATGCAGGTGCTGTTTGGAGAAAGGCTAGTGGAAGATGTTCAGCTGCGGCCTTGGTGTGGTGTGTGAGGTTGGAGAGTTTGGTCTTGAACATTACTTGCTGTCCTCCAGTAACGATGATGATAGTGGATAAAGGAGGAGCGAGCGCACACTGTATGCTTGCATGGCTGACAATAACATAGTTATAAAGAGGACACCTGATACGGTGAAAGGAAGAGGTGAGCCCTGTCATTTGACCTCCAAAATAGATCCATAACATTTTGTGACTTGTATAATGTGCTTGCCTCTCTCCCCTGCCTTTGGCTTCTGGCCATTAATAATACATTGTGTTTCAGTCTTGATGGCACAAGAGAGTTCTGGTATCAGTGAAACAAATACATTTCCCCTTATGAATCTGGGAGCTGGCTGTGTCAGGCCAAATACCAGAAGATAATAATATTAAGATGCTGCCCGCCAAATGGGGGTATTACAGAAGGAGCATATCGTGAGTAGGCATCTGTCCAGCAATAACATGCTGTGCCCCAGGCTGATGACGCAAGGATGGATAGCAGGCAAGAACTGAACTGCCCCATGTGAAACTCCAAGAGTTGCTTACGGTGCAATATGCTGAATAAAATCCAAGAGTGATCCAAAAGAGAAAACAATTTTATAGGTTTAGAGATCAGAATAGGGGAATTTTTCCATATATTTTTCTACTTGTGTGAGTGCTAAGTTGAAATTCACAGTCTTCTCCATCTGAAAAGCCTTCCCTTTTACCTACCTGCTTACATGGGCAGCAACCCAGGAGGAGGAAATGCCTTGTGACTTCCACCAGACGACTGGCCCTGTGGGAATCGGGCCCAAGCTTGAAATACCAGTGAAACGTCAGTGTGATAAAACGTACAGATATGCAGAGAGTGCCAAAAAAATTAAAAAGCCAGAAAATGCTTAAGGGATTTGCATAATTCATGACAAACAGTACTGATTTATAGGCGGAGTCTGAATTAAATTCACACTTTGCTAAGAATCCTTTACAGACTATTCAAGCCCCCAATGAAACCTAACAGAAAACATAAATGGTACACATAGTACCTTGAGGATTTCGTGCCCTGTGATGAACGTGTGAATTTTCATGGGTTAATGTTCACTCTCATTCTGTTCAAACACAAGATGAATGACTTGGGTGTTTCCAGAGCATAGGTGAGAATACAGTGACTTATCCCCATGCTCCTCGCTGGCTGAGTTTAATGATCCAGTTCCAGACTGTGTAGGGATGCGCTGTGCAGGTACCGGCTAGCCGTTTCTTTCCTTTAGTTGCCACGTTTGCAAGCATAGTGCCAACATGACAGGTACATATGACGTGTATTTTTACTGCACATCCACAGCCCTAAAAATTTTGTGCCTCTGTGATTAATGGAAAAGATGCTTTATTAATTGCCAAAGGCTTGAGAGAAAAAATATTTGTCCGGAGAAGAGATCTGAAGGAGCCAACAAAATGGGGTGACTGACAGTTTTTTTTTCCCCAGAGTTCTTGGGATTGTTATGATGTCAGATCTGCATATTATTTATCATGCATATTCTCATCTGTTGTAGGCAGACAACTCCCTTAGTATTAATGGGAGTTGTGCAATTACAAAGCTGAGAACATGTGTGCAGCAGGACTGGGGCACAATGGGACCGGCTGAGGATGCAGTGTCAGTCTGGGATTGGAATGTCTATTTTCCTTGGCTTGTCACAGCCTCATACTGAAGGCAGAAGGAGAAGGTTGATATAAATCAGTGACTCGCTCCTTTACTCTTTAGTGAAAATCCCCCTGAAGTCAATGGGAATAGGCCATCATTATGTGAAACCCTGACTTGAGTAGTGTCCTCCTGTGTGCTCTTTGGGTCATAATACCTTTACTCAGACCAAGTAATGCCTTTCTTTTCAATTATATGAAAATAGTTGGGAGTATTTGAAGAGTATAGTACTGTTTGTACTGCCATGCAGACAGCACAATCTGGACTCTTGGTCTTATTAAAGATATTTATGTTGAGTTAATTTTTCCCCTACAGAGCTGAACTTCTCCTTTTTGTTTTGTTCTGTGAAGCCATAATTCAATACTTATGGCAACATAAATCCATATTAAGCTCCAGTATAAGCAGGCATAAATTCCATTGATTTCACTGCCCCATTTACACAGGACCGTGTTTGGTCTGAGAGCTCTTTGTCTTGGAAATAATTGCAATGCAATAAATTTAGACTTATAACTCAGCTGTTCAATGAAAGGAGAGAATAGGGATTATAGCAAAACAACATCTGAGTTAAATGCAGATAGCTTTGAAAATAAGTAAAATCTGGGATGAAGCCAGTGATGGTATTTTATTTGCCTCAGTCACCTTTCATTTAAATATCTGAAAACCTTTCCATACATCAATGAAATAAGCCTTGCAATGTTCCTGTAAAGGTAGATGATATTAGAAAATATATTTTCCATTCCCTATTTGATCTTTACCCAGGCAAAAAGCACTGAAATCTGTTGAAAAATTTTGCTGGAAAAAAAGCTGAAAAGGATTTCAGGATTTTGTTCAAAGCAAGTGGAATGGCATTTCAGTGGATGATGTCTGAGAAAGTTGATCCCATTATAAATACCCATGTTTGGATGTAGATTTGCACTTGCAACTTTCATCCCGCAAAAAATTCCAAGCTTTTTAGTGTGTGTGTCAAACAGCTGATGGGGGAACAAGTGTCCAGTGCAAGGGCATCATTGTCATGGTGCTGCTGTTCCCCTGAGATGTTAATGGGGGTTCTCAGGTGCAAAGTGTTAGCGGGTCAGTGCGAGGTGGGATGGAGTCCACAGTCCCTTTATGTAGAGTTGAAAATTTGTTTTAGATTGCCTTAAATTTGAGCCTGAGAATGACTTCATTGCGGTGTAGCTGTTGCATGCAAGTTTCTGTTTGTGTTTGCTGGTGGTTTAAAAAAATTCTTGGCAGAAATCTCTTCACTGATGATTTTTTTTTTTTTTTTTGGTGGTGTTTTGTTGTCCTCTGCAGGGTATAAGGAAGCATGTGATTGTTTGTATGTCTCAAAGCATCAAACAATCAAATACAGTACAATCTTAATGTTAGCAGTAGTTTAACAGTTTGAGTTTTAAAATCATGAAAGGTTAAAATATAGAGTGTTTGCCTCAGCTTTTTTATGTCAATGTATACTGTAGCTGACCTCTCAAAATTCCTTCTAGTCTTTCCCTTCAGTTCAAGCCAAAATGAGAGGTTTTTTTCTGACCACCCTTAATATTTTTGACAGACACTAGTTTCCTGTTTAGGGTGATGTTATCTTCATATGAGTTTCTGCACATGCTAAAGGCAAGTATGCTCTGAGATTATCTGCTCCTGACCCTTTTTTTAAGTTTTGAAAAGTAAGTGTCCATTTGTATGTTTTCAGGCTTGTTGGTGCAGTCAACATGCATTAATAGTAGATTCCAGCTGCTAGATTTAGATCTATATCTACATGTCAGCATTTAGATTATGGGAATGCTCATGTCTAAGGTTTTGATTCAGAGCAATGCCTCATTTAGAAAGAAACCCAGAAAAGTAAGATTAGATGCAGTTCCATATACAGACTTAAAAAACAAAAACACACCCCCCCCTCCAAAAAAACCCAACCAAAAAAACCAAACCAAACACAAAACCAACCCACCAAAAAAAACCCGAAAGCAACAGTGGGTTTGGGTAATTTCTGGACTTGAGTATTGAATTGTAGGATGACAGACGTATGTTGTCTGCTTCTCAGAGTCATGTGTAGCCTTTGTGAAAAGACAAAATATATGTACAGAGCATAGAGAAGGGACACAGAGCCTTTTGTCTAAAGAAGGGTAGGCAGAAAAACTTAAGAAAGGGTTATGAAGGAAATGGTTAAGACGGTACCTGGACACTTTCCCCAAAGGCTCAGCTCTCTTGCCCTTTTTAAAGAGCTAATTGGTTTTAGGTACAATAATAGGGAAACTGAAGTATGTGGTTTTGGGGCTGAGAACCCCAAAGGTTGTTACATGGTTGATGGCTGATGTCTTTTCTTAATTATCCTCTTGAGAGGGGTCTGAGCTGGGGTTTTGTGTGTGAATCACGCAGAGTTTGTGAGCTTGATTTCCCTTTCCATCAGCTATTGTACAGAAGGAGATGATTTGGCTTACTGCAACAGCAAAGGCACCTGGGAGGGCTGAGAAAATTGATGTAAATACTAAGTGGTTTGATGTGAATTCTAGATAATTTACATCCTGCATGGCAGTAAAGCACAGTTAGAGTGTGCTCAGTTACAGAAAACATTGTAAAATCCATGGCTCAGATGTGTAAGAAAATTCCCGCCAGTTTTGTTTTAGTTACCAGTAGTAATTTCTGAAAACTTTGCCTTTGAGTTTATACATTCTCCAGGTGCTTACATGGGACATTAATATTGCTTTGTGACAAGGAAGAATGGAGTTCAGTTTGGTTTTTTCAGTCTATACATTTTGACATTGCCAGAGAATGTCCAAGAATGAAAATAAGGTGAAAATAGCAAGTACTGAAATAGAACATGCTGGCACGAATGCATATGTTGAAGATCAGATGACTTGCTGCCTGGTGTCTCCAAGGATGCTGACTTTTTTCCACTGTGTTAGGTTTCCTGAGTTCTTTATAAACTGCATGCCTGATGAGCTTTGTGTCCATCAGCTGTCATGTTAAATACAGTGGTACAGCCCATCCTCCACCTTCCACACAGTCTCTGGCAAAGCAGAACCTGGCTTCATTAACTGCCTAGGGATAATCCTAGGAGGAGTTTTCAGGTGGTGCCCAGCTGGTGTTCATCAGCATCCTTGCAGATACGGCAGGGGCTGTGGGAATGCTGCATTCCAGGTATCCCTGGGCAGCAGAGTTGCCTCTGAGGCCTTTTAGCAAACTGTGCAATGTGGAGCCACCTGAGTCCCTCTCTGCAGACTCCAGGATGGGCAGGTGGAAAAGCTGTCTTCCTTCCCACAGTTGTGTTACGGTATTGTCATGGTTTAACCCCATCCAGCAACTAAGCACCACGCAGCCGCTCACTCACTCCCCCCCCACCCAGTGGGATGGGGGAGGAAATTGGGAAAAGAAGTAAAACTCGTGGGTTGAGATAAGAACGATTTAATAGAACAGAAGAGAAGAAACTAATAATGATAATACTAATAAAATGACAACAGTAACAATAAAAGGATTGGAATGTACAAATGATGCACAGTGCAATTGCTCACCACCCGCCGACTGACACCCAGTTAGTCCCTGAGCGGCAATCCCCCCGCCCCCAACTCCCCCCAGTTCCTATACTAGATGTGACATCCCATGGTATGGAATACCCCGTTGGCCCGTTTGGGTCAGCTGCCCTGGCTCTGTCCTGTGCCAACTTCTTGTGCCTCTCCAGCTTTCTCGCTGGCTGGGCATGAGAAGCTGAAAAATCCTTGACTTTAGACTAAACGCTACTTAGCAACAACTGAAAACATCAGTGTTATCAACATTCTTGCATACTGAACTCAAAACATAGCACTGTACCAGCTACTAGGAAGACAGTTAACTCTATCCCAGCTGAAACCAGCACAGGTATGGTCAAGATGCAAGCCACCACGTTGTAGTGGTATCTCTCTGTTGTCAGGGGAGCACAGGTCTTCACACAAGCTCTTAGTCATCATATTTGACACACAACCTATTGCAAAGCTGCTTGACAAACATACATCCCAGGATGCTGAACACCTGCAATGTTAATCTTATGGATGCTAGTCCTCTTCTTCCCAAAGGCTATGGCCTCACATTCTTTCTGAGCGCACTAGTTAGAAAAAGAAGGAAAACCTGAGTTACTGTTTTCCTCCTTGAATATAAAACTTACCAGGCTTTGGACTGAACTGCAGAAGTACTGCTTTATATGCATATCAGAAAAATAGATAGTAGGGCAGCACATGTTTGAAATACACTACATGCTTCTTTGCTTTTCTTTCTTGTGATTTTATTTCGCTTCTGCTTCATTTTTAAATGTCATGTTATAAAGAAATGCAGGCTTGCTTTCATGTTCACATTGTCTTTTTTGAGAAATTCCAGTATCAGTTATCTGGATATGAGGAAGTTTGATCAATGAGCTCTTCAAACATCTCTGTGTTTTTACAGATATCAATGAGTGTGAAATTGGAGCCCATAACTGCGATAGACACGCCATATGTACAAACACAGCAGGAAGTTTCAAATGTAGTTGCAGCCCTGGCTGGATTGGAAATGGTATCAAGTGCACAGGTGAGGGTCACATGCATTTGTATTTATTTGTAAGGTTAGACCAAAACTGGGTCCTAGCAATTCTGAAAAAAACAATACCATACCTACAAATTGAGAAGACAAATGGTTATCAAGCTTGTTAGGTTGATTCGACATGATCAAGGATTTGTTGGAGGACAAATTCTCTGCCATGGTAACTGTGAAATCAGCATTATCTCATGTTTGGCTTGTGAGATGGTAAAAACAGACTGGACCACAGAGAGAGACACCGTGTCCTTGAGGGCAGCTGACTGGAGGCAGTGAGAGGTGTCCTGGTGCTCCCTGTGAAAATAAGATACAGGTCTTAGTTCTGAGAGTGTCCCGCAGCTTCCTCATTCACAGTTACCTTGTCAGACTTCTTTGCCCACTTTTCCAGTCAGATGACCCCACATATGTGTGGGTTTTATTATGGAAGATTATTTAAAGTAGAGCTGCTGTGTGCCATATGCTATTTAAAATCTGTATTCATGGTGTGGTTTTTTAACTAATGTTGCCCTTTCCCTTTCCTTTTCCCTTTCCCTTTCCCTTTCCCTTTCCTTCTTTTTTATTATTTTAAAGATCTGGATGAGTGTTCCAACGGAACCCACATGTGCAGCCCACATGCTGACTGCAAAAATACAATGGGCTCTTACCGCTGCCTTTGTAAAGAAGGTTATACTGGGGATGGCTTCACTTGCACAGGTGAGCTTTCTTAGGAAAGCATTGGATGACCTCCAGTGGTCCCTTGCAACCTAAGTTAGTCTACTATTCAATACACAAAAATAGCTTTTAAACATTAGAAATTATTCTCTAGTATGTCATCTTCTATTGTCTTGTACTTCACCTGCGTTGCCGTAACTTGACAGAAATACTGTGTATTATACCTAGTCTAAAGTAGTCACTTTTTTCACTTGATAAAATGCAAGTTTTCATTGAGCTTTTCTTGTTAGTTGGAGTGGGTGGCAAAATATTAAAACAATGCTTGATCATGTAATTTGACTAGTTAGTAAACCAGTCCATTGTCTACCCACCTTAATATTTAAATGATAGGGCACATGCATTAAAATTACTTCATAAAATTGCCTAAAAATGTTTGTTCTTTCCACAAGTGAATGTGTGCTGTCTGCCCTCTTTACTGCATCATCCTGAGAGATGGTGTCAGGATGCAGTGCTGACGTGTAGAATGATGGAAGTAGCTGCTTCATTTTTATAAACTGTAAATGTGATTGTAAAACATTGCTAGAGAGATGTTTCCCACCCACACTTTGGTCTTCTGCTTTGAAGAACAGATTAGCTCATCTCAGCTTAGTCACCAGGAGGATATCAGTGTTGCTGGTGATGCTACATGGAGGGTGACCCTGTTTGGAATAAAGCCATGCAATAGACAGCTGGTGGGCCAGGTTTTCAGCTGGTGCAAATCAGCAGCACTGTATCAACTACAGCAGGTTTTTATGGCATCTGAGAATCTGGCTCAGCAGGTTTAAGGCTGAATTTGAATCATTCCAAATGATAAATGGACCATGGGATTCTGTTTAATTCTCCCTGTATAATTTACTCTTGAATCTGATTCAGCTTCCTTAGTGGCCTTCATAGCCCAGTGCTCTTTGTTAATTTCCCATACGATGATTTCCAGGACTCTATAAACTACATCTTTCAAATGGAGTGCTTACAGAGTTTCTGCATTCAGTAGACCTTTTTTTTTTTTTTTTAATTTATTTACTTTATTGTTCATGGATTCAAGAGGTGCCTGGGACTCAAACTAGAACACGCAAGTGTTCTGTAAGCCCTCTGCCAAAGCATGCAGCATTCACCCTGGTAGGTACTGCCTTTGATTTGCCAGCCATGGACTTTTACAAGCTCACACTGTCAGCTACTCTGTTGCAACAAGTAGGGTGTTTTTGTGGTGTATAAAATTTCAGCTAGAGAGTAAGGGCCACAATCTGAAGGGCAGTGTACTCCAGTAGCAAGGCTCTTTTTCTCATCAGCTGCTAACCTGCAGTTTAATTTTTATCAAGTTACTTTCACCTCGGTGCCACTTTTTCTATGTTTGACGTGGAGACTACTTATTACCATATGTTTGCTCGTTGCACAGTAAGCCTCTTTTTTCAGTTGCTGCCTCTAGACTTTGCTGTAATAGAAACAATAACTATAATAAAATTCACGTGTTCATTCTGAGTCTAAATTTGACCCTGTGTACTGCCTCCAATTGTTATTAACTGTAGCTACTTTAGGAGTCTGTGCCTCTCTGATTTTCCTTTTGATTAGAAGCTGTATTTTCCACATGTTGGAAATATACCAAGCTGTTACATGTAATAGCCTCTGCACATAACTAGATTGCAGTTTCTTCTAGAAGTGTTCAGAGCTAATAGAAGGAACACTGCATGCTTCAGCTGAAATACATGTTTGTGAGAAAACCGTGTTTTACTGTAAACCTGCAATTTCTCTTCCTTGTACAGACCTCGATGAATGCTCAGAAAACTTGAACCTCTGTGAAAATGGGCAGTGCCTCAATGCCCCTGGAGGATATCGCTGTGAATGTGATATGGGATTTTTGCCAAGTCCAGATGGGAAAGCATGTGAAGGTAATTCTCTGTAAGCTTTAAACAACACTCAACAAATTCTGCCTTAGTAGTATTTTATGTTTGAAAAATATTACATTTGGTTGCAGTTGTGGTTGTATTGAGAACTACATGAAAATTGTCAATAGTAGTGGCTTTTTTTCAGTTCATACATTTATTATGGGCCTCTAGGTGTTCATCTACCTATTGTATATAGAGAGAATGGCTTTTTGGAGCCTATCTTATGACATATTATTTGTGGGTCTGATTGGTGATCCAAATGGTGCTGTCAGCTGCTATTTCATCTTAGTCATTTGTACCAAGTTCTTCATTTTATTCGTAACAGTTAAACAGGAAAATGTTATTACTTTGTCTTGGTGTATATGAAGCTGAAAAACACTGATTTGGTAGCTAATACAATGAACATGCTTTGAGGGCTTCTGTGAGGTGCAGAATCAGAGTCTGAAGCCTTGCAGAAAGTTTATATGACCACCAAAAAAATATCCCAGGAGTATTTGTTCAGTTTTGAAAGTGAGTTGTCACTTAACTGTTTACAACTCATTCATCAGAGCTTTGAATATGCAAATATTCACAAAAATAAAATAATAAATGTTACCAATATGATTAAGGTCATATATTTGATTGTAACATTTGAAATCCTCAGCTGACGTAATGCTATCAATTAAGTCAGTCAAGAAGCAGCAGCCATATCATCTGACATAGTAATAACTCATAGTAACTGGTATTTGATGGAGTTCATAAGTACATCACTATAAATAGGATTTTTTCCCCTGAAAAGTGTTCTGTGTATTTTTTTTAGTAATCTACCAAGAGAAATAATTTGAGAGTGAATTTTTGTGTAAACTAAAACAATATTAGGTTTCATAATGTTTCATGAAACAATTTATTTTAAAGCCTTTTAGCTGACTTTAAATAGCTTATATAGAGCCTAGCTCCTGTTGCTAAAACAGAGTTTCCTTGATGTCTCAGATGTGTACACTAAACGCAGTATTTTAAGGTTCTTTGTAAAAACACACTTTTTTATTGTATCAAATTGGTTGTTCTTTGTGCAGTGCATATGGCATTCAGTAAATACTGAATCATATGCAGTGATTTGGATAAAAGGCACAAAAGTGAGCTCTGCTTGCCAAACTTAAGATCTGTCAAATGCAGAAACCTTTGGGCACAAGCTTTTCCTTTGCTGATGTCCAGCTTTCTGCAGATGACTGCTGGTTTAGAATAAACTTCATTTTTTTTTAAAGCATATCTCCTGCCATGTTTAATTTTGCTACTTGTCAGATTAGCCCACTAATAAGCTCAGATTGTTTCTGTTATGGTTTCCAGAGACACTGGAAAGAGCCTTTTGCCCAAAAAAAAGGTTATGAATTAGGTTCCTTAGGTTCCAAGCAAATCTTGCATGTTATTTTTTCTGGTCTTAGACAGTGTACAGAAGCAGTTGGCTTCCAGATCCATGTTTTCTGAACCTTTTTGCAGTTCTCTGTCTATATCTCAAAAAGATATGGAAACCTTGTATTTTTCCCCTTCTGTTCCTCTATCAGATATTGATGAGTGCTCACTTCCTAACATCTGTGTCTACGGTACTTGTCATAACCTCCCTGGACTTTTCCGATGCGAGTGTGAAGTGGGCTACGAGTTGGACAGAAGTGGTGGTAACTGCACAGGTAAAGATAATTTTGTACAACATGCTTTTTAGCTTTATGTTAGTGTCATGGTCAGCTCCTTAGGATATTCTTTTAAAAAGCTATACAAATCAGACCGGATATAGGAAAATATAGACTTCCCTACTGTATAATACAGGATTTTCCTTCTTGCCTTGTGTACACTCCTCTTCCCCCTTTGTCAACCTCTGATATCCCATTAGCTTAAGAGAAGAAGGGAAAAAACAGAGCAGAGAGAACCCCTCTGTCTGTCCGCATCTCCCAGGCAGAGCTGGGTTGTGCCTTGTAGTTTCCATTCAGTGTACTGGATGCTAAGCTATAACCTTGTCGTGTATTTTTTCCTTTAAGTATTTTTTTAGTACTTTATTTGAATTTTAGTTTGCAGATTGGTTTTCCAGGAAAAACACTTGCCCCCTCCCAACCCCGAATGAAATGATGAATTCATCTCAGACTACTGTTATTCTAAAATGTGTATGTATTTTTTTAGAGCTTTCTGGAGATCAGTATCTCATAACTCATGGATTTGTGGTGGTCAGCGTATGATATGTGATATATCGATGGTTTGCACTGTCCTTGAGCATTTGCTTACCTCATGCTGGTTTTTCTTGCAGATGTTAATGAATGTGCAGATCCCACAACCTGCATTAGTGGCACGTGTGTCAATACTGCTGGTAGCTACACCTGTGAGTGCCCTCCTGATTTTGAGCTGAATCCCACCCGAGTTGGATGTGTTGGTAAGGGATCACTCCTTATGTTATTTACACATGAAGTTGCACAGAGAGGCTGCAAGGCTAGCTGCTTGGGAATAAAGTCCCAGGTCATGGAAAAGGGCTGGAACAGGCTCTCCAACTCCCACCCTACTGCCCCTGGCTTAGAAGTTGTAATAGTGCAGCGGGAGTATACCCAGAGTAATGTAGCATGCCAGCAGTGCCTGGCTGCCAGAACCAACCCCTTGGGGCTTATTACAACTGTCCACAATTTACAGCAGGCATGAGACAATTTTAAATTTCCACAAGCTTAAACTAACATCCAGCTGGCCCCAAGATGGCAGGCAAATTAAGTTGCGGCGTAAAGCCACCCATGCTCTTGGGACCATTGAGTGCAGCTTGGCTAGATGCAGCTTCATGACCAATGGAAATGCTCTTGTATTAGGCTCCAACTGCTTAGTAATCCTCTGATATTTTTTGGCTTCTTTTGTTTGTTTAAGAGGATGTAGGGATGCACCTTAAATTCAAATGTATTTGAAATTCCTAACATTTAGTAGATGCTTTCAAGCTTGTTAACCTCAAGGAGAGGAGAAAGCAGTGGGTTTCTGGAACTGGAAGGATGTACAAATGCAGGTGAAAATATGAATCAAAATGAGAAAAGGCCTGGATGAACTGCCCTTGGTTGTGCTGAATAAATTGCCTACTTTGTGAGAAGTCCAACAAAGCCAAGGAATGGGGCACCACCATCCTATCTAAGTGGGAAAAGCTGGGCCCTCCTGGGCAATGCAAGTTACTTTCTTTGGCTGTCCTACAAGAAATGAGAGCTATCTGAAGGTATCCCTTATCCTGAAATGATGTGTTGTGTTTTCCTCCCTCATAAGATGTGTTTGTCATTATGTGCATTCTGAATAGATACACGATCTGGCAACTGTTACCTGGACATTAAAACTCGTGGAGATAATGGTGGCACCTTCTGCAGCAATGAGATTGGAGTGGGTGTTTCCAAGGCCTCCTGTTGCTGCTCCCTGGGCAAAGCTTGGGGAGTTCCCTGTGAACATTGTCCGCTTGTGAACACAAGTAAGTCAGCTTTCCTAGGTTAAACACAACAATACAATGTGTTTGTTGGTTTTTTTTCTAATTTAGCCAGGTAACTCAAATACCAGTGTAGTCATTTGTTGTGTACATACAAGGGACAGGTTTCCACGGTCTTAACCAAAAGCTTTACTAGTCTTTCAAAAAGATTATTTAGTCAGAATATTATTATCACTTCTGAGCAAGTTTGCTGTTACACAAAAAAATACATTATGAAATGGAATAGCAGTTAATGTTACAGCGTAAAACTTAATGTTTATATCTGGTTACTTTGTTACTTTAAATTACCTGTAATAATCTGATTAATTTTCAAATATAAGTGTGCTGAAAATGTTTCTACTATTTTAGGTTCATAAATTTATTTTGTTTTCAGCTGAATATAAGGTTCTTTGCCCTGGAGGGGAAGGATTCCGACCAAACCCTATTACAGTTATATTAGAAGGTAATGTTTACATTTTCCTGTATTTACACATCTAAAATTATGAAACTCTTCAGTGAGTGTTGTTTTTTCATGGAAGAGCATGAATGAAATGTTTGTCATTTTGTTTGAACAGATATTGATGAATGTCAAGAACTGCCTGGACTTTGCCAAGGAGGAAAATGTATTAATACATTTGGTAGCTTCCAGTGTCAGTGTCCATCAGGGTACTATTTGAATGAAGAGACTCGAGTGTGTGATGGTACGTAGCCTTCACTTAACTAGTCTTCTGCTTTTGTTCTTAGAAAATGATGACCGATCAAAATGCAGAAGAATTAATGTGTCCTTGAAAAGCAACATAAGCAGACCAAGCAGTGTAAAGCTTAAGAGTGGGAAAATTGGAACAAGTTGAAGTCTTGCATCGAAACAGAGAAAATTCCTTCTTGACCATGTTGAAATATATGCAAATTTTTGTTTACAATGATCAGATTTTGATCAAAGCCAGAAAACCCAACAATTTTTCTTTAAATAAAACAAAATTTACTAACCAGCTATAAAACATAGCTGTTTGGTAATGGGTAATGAATATGCAGTCAAATAAAGAGCAAACTTGCTCCATGAGTCTGCTGGGCTCGTTACAGTGTGTCCATGCCTTTCTTCCACTGCTTATTTTCTCTCCTGCTGATCTCAATTTCCAATTGAAAACATTGGTTGTACTGCAAAACACTTTTCCTTCCCCTAGCACAGTCAGTAGTACATGTTCAGGTTGTACTGGATATAAAACTTTAAGCAACCCATCAAGTCCTTAAATTTCCCATTGCCCAGGCTGACTTCAGCCTTCCAGACAGTTAATAATGTTAATATAGTGCCTATGATATGCCAAACACTGCAGAATTACAAAAGATTCAGGTCCTAAATTAAGGCTGAACCAAGGTGCTTCATCCATATTGTGCTTAGGTAGCTCAACAAATGTTAAAGAGGAAATCTACCTCTATATTTTTCCTTAGTGGTATGTCAAAGCTACTTTAAAATGGTAAGGCTAGTGAAATACATTTGAACTTTTAGGAACTGAGGTGTTTTGGGTGTGGTGTTGTGTTTGGGTTTGTTTGGATTTTTTTAAACAAAGGTTAAAGTCTCTTGATGAAGTAAACATGACATCTTGTGTTGGGAAAATTGTTCCTTTTCCCCAGTCAAACAGACCTGAACCATCCAATCAGTCTGTTTTAGCACCATTACTTATTGAGATGGGCACTCCACAGAGAACAGCTTTGGTTCTTGCCCAGATCTGGGAATCCAGAATGGATGAGATCCTCAAATACTACTTTTGTGCAAGAGGTGCAAAACCCAAATTGCTTTCTCTGAGCTGCCTAGACATATCAGAGTTCCCATCTTCACATCACAGCCAGGCTTTCCACAGCCACCTGTGCCACCACTTCCTTTGCTATGTGGGCTTCACTCCACCATGACCTGACTCAGAGCCTCTTCAGCTCTCTTCCACCAGCACCTTCCTACCTCAGTCTTTACCGAGACATTTTCATTCTCAGAAGCACAATACGAAAGCTTCTGGGGCCGCTCACTGCCTTTTTGTTCTCTTCTAGATGTGAATGAGTGTGATACACCTGGCATTTGTGGACCTGGCACGTGTTACAATACTGTTGGGAACTACACCTGCATCTGTCCTCCTGATTACATGCAAGTCAATGGAGGAAACAACTGCATGGGTATGGGTTGTTGGTTTTTTTTAAAGCTTTATCTTAGTGCTTGGAGCCAGGGCTTTACCAGGCACAAATCAGAACTCTTTCTCTGAATTTAGTTGTACAAGAATTAACTAAATGAAAGATCAAGCTTCTTTCATTAATTTTATTAAATAAAGCAAAGCAGATCAGTTTTAATACAGATCTTTCAGTACCTCGTCAGAATTTCTCCTTCAGTTTGATATTTTCTGTGTTCATCCCTTCCAAGTTTCACTTCAGCTTTAAAAGCTTCTACATGTGAAACATAACTGAAATTACTCAGACTTCACAGAATGAAGTCACAAACTGTGTACAGTTCTTAGGGGGAACCATAAACTAGCTTATATTTTTCAGTGTTGGGCAAAAGGCCAATATTGAATCCTTTGATGAGTCTGATCAGTGTTACAGCTGTGTTGGTTGCTCTTGAATATTTGTATTGCAAACACTTTTTCATACTTTTAGAGTAATCTTCTAGGGACAAGCTGTTCTGTAGTATTCTACGGTGCTGCAGCATCTACTTGACAGGGGTCTAAAAAGTACATATTTGAAGGAGGTATCTCCTAAGCCCTTCAGGTAGATTATCTCCTGTAAGAGTAGCTAATGCATTGGCCTGGGTTCTTCTTCATTTTCACAGATATGAGAAGAAGTTTGTGTTACAGAAATTACTATGCTGACAACCAAACCTGTGATGGTGAGCTGCTCTTTAACATGACCAAGAAAATGTGCTGCTGTTCCTACAACATTGGACGTGCATGGAATAAGCCTTGTGAACAGTGTCCTATCCCGAGCACTGGTACGTTTTTGCATTGCAAAACTATTTGAAAGTCTTGGTAACATCATAATTAACTATTAGCGGGTGTAACATTGTTAGAGATGCTATGTCTTTGTCTGCTCTTGTATGTCTAAAATGAAGGGATTAGTTACTTTTTTGGCCTGGAGGTGATCAGCCCTAGTCACAGTGAAGGCATATGTGGAATGGTTTGTGTTCATGCTGCTGGGCCATGCCTCCTTTGTGCCAGTTTCCCTTTCTGGGAGACTGCATGCTCTACATTGGTTAATCTGTCTCTTTGCAAATGCCTGTTGATCCAGTGTTGAGGCACTGACCAAGGTTTTATTGGCATTGCTCCAACAAATACGGTGTCTGCTGTGCTGTGCCTTGACTGCTGATTGCCACAAAGGGCCTTTGTGGTAACCATGGGTTTACAGAGGTACCTCGGTCTCTTCTGAGAATGATCTGTGTCAATCAGCTAAATGTAAGATGTCGGAGTTTCTGGGCTAATTGTATGAGCATATAGGATTCCTCCACACTAGATAAGACTCTGCAGAGTTGAGCCCAGGACATCCCGCTCTGGTTCGAGGTGGTTTGCTTCAAGAACAAAATTCGTAGATTGTTATTCAGATAATGTCCAACTTACAGTTCAGGTTTTTAAAATTCAGATCTGGCCTTGTATGCAAAAACTGTAATGCACAGATATAATCATATGCAAAGCAAAATCAGCATATGATCCCAAGCCTTCTACATCTTTTTATTTGCTAATTTCAGTGGCCTTTGAATGAGAACCCAAGTGCGTACTAAGCACATCACATGGTGAGCCTTGGGGAAGGGTCTGGATACCTCTATGTGCCTTGCAGGTGCTGAAAGAGTAGAATAATTTTCTTGGGCAAAGGATGTAATGAATTTTTGATTGTTGATTAATTCCAAATAATATAATTGCTGCTTTGTTTTCCTGTTGCAGATGAGTTCTCCACACTCTGTGGAAGTCAAAGGCCTGGCTTCTTCATTGACATTTATACAGGACTACCAGTTGGTGAGTTGTAATTTCTGCTTTGACCTAAATTCCATGCTACCTCTGCCCAGGGAAGAGGGGAGATTTGTTTTCCCAATTATTTTTTTCATGGGAGGAATAACGACTAAACAGTGTAATGGAGTTCAACCCTCCGTTCAAATGAGCCTACAAACTTTCTGCCTAGCTCCTCCTAGCTGGCAGCAATGATAATTGCTGCTTGTAATCAAGGCAACATAAAGCTCCAAAGAAACTGTAATCAGGCCTACTACATGAGCAGGGCACAGATACTGAGAATAAGAGGTCTGGGACTAAGGCCAACCAGCATTTGGTCTGAGAGGAATTAGGAGTCTTTCCTTCAAACGAAAGCAGAGATTTAATCTGACATTTCACATCAGTCCCCCTGTGTATTGGTTTGACACAAAAATCCTTTTTACTGCTCAGCTGCAATATTTCTTACATATGTTATTGTGTGTAACATTTGAATCGTGAGTAACAAATTGCAAAACAAAAAGAGGGAGAGAATGAGGAATTCTAAGACAAGGAGTTGAGTAAATCCCTAATGGGACTTCCTTTTGTTTTTATTCACACAAAAATGCAAATAAGAAGCAGATAATGTGCCTTGTAACAAACATAGGCAGCAGCATACAGGCAGTAATCAGGTGCTTTAGCATTAAGCTGTTGCTGTGATGCAGTGTTCAGCTAGTTAGATGGAAATAATTCTAGTAAAATGGGGATGTAATTTTTAAAGAAGTTACAGGAATGTATGGTATTTATTTTTTACCAGGTCATTGCTTAGAAGCAAAGTTCCCCCTTCTAGCTATTAACATTAGCTCAAATTGTTGCTGAGCCTCATCAAACTCGTTGGGCCATTCATCAGCATCAGCTGGGAGACCTTGGGTTATGCTAACATGCATATGTAAAAGCTGCATCTGTAGCAATCAATGTGTGTGCCAGGAGAGTTGCAGTCCCTTATATAATCAGAGGATTCAGAATTACAGAATCTAATGTAGGAAATGAAAGGTTTGATCCAGCAGCAAAATAAAAATAACCCAAAACATTATGTGATGGAAACTCATGTTAGTTGACAATTTACCACCATATTCTCTGTCTTATGTACATCAGTGCATGTGGCAATTTTTACTAAAGGGAGAGGGTTTGGGGGAGTCTCTGAACTCTCTCATGTTGTCAGAATATTAAAGATGTGTAACTTAAGGACCCAATAAGCAAGACACATAATTGTAATAGCAGCTGGGGTTTTTTCTGCCTAAATCAGTTACTTAATGCAGGTGTATATAGAGCATTGGCAAACCCTGGCTTCCTGGCTTAATAAATCTAATTAATAGCATGTTGGCAGCACTTCAGATGTTACCTGGCATTGGCACTTTCAAACTGTTACATAAAAACATGAAAGTCTTTTTCAGATTAGCAAGGGTAAAAACAGTGCAAAACTAATTCTGACAAGTGTTTGCATTCAGTCGTGCTCTCCTGTATTAAACCAAAGACAGTGACGTTCTCTCTGGCTTTTGCCGATAACTCCACTGTAACGCTCAGGAAAGTGAGGAGGTTCATCAGGGCTGTGGGTGGGAGACAGGAGGGAAGGACGTGTGCTACCCTCTGCATTCCTGTGTGGCAGGATATATCTTCACTACAGTGAAGAGTCAGAACCTGAGGATATATGAAATATCTACATTTCCACAGTTTGGAATGACTCACTGTCTATCACAGTTGGGAACATTCTTATGCTCGCATTATGTTTGGTAATTCTCTTAAGGATAAATGCATAAGGACATATTATGTAGCAGAAGATTTCATGAAGTGCTGTTTACAAGTATTTAAAAAAATTTCTTCTTCCAGATATTGATGAATGCAGAGAGATTCCTGGAGTGTGTGAAAATGGGATCTGTATAAACATGGTTGGCAGCTTCCGATGCGAGTGTCCTGTGGGTTTCTTCTACAATGACAAGCTACTGATCTGCGAAGGTAGAGTGCTGATCTCATTCAGAGAAATGGGATTTCACCAGCTGGCAATTCAGACACTGGCAAATCTGATATACTTGCAAGTCCTCCTTAATGAGGGAAAAATACTGATACCAGTGTAATTATGTTAATTCAGACATGTAGAATTCTTTTGCATAGAAAATACCAGATTTTCCATCAGACATCTAAGGCCTTGAAGGAGCATGAGTCAGCAGTCATGGGAAGAAACATTGTTTTTCACATTTGACAGTAAAGCCAAGAAAAGAGTAGTAGTCTTGAGTCAGATCATGAGCACAATTTTTTTTTAATTGCAAGATATTTTTTTCTAATGGAACAAAGATTTCTGTAAATAATAAACACATGATGATTTCTTTCCAATTTAAACATTTCGTAACATTGTATTAGTTTAATGGAGAAACTAAAGTTTGAAACAGCAGTATGAATTGCCATCATTCTCTGGTGTGGGTTATGACTGCTGACAACATGGGTGCTGCAAGCAAGGCATTGAGAGCTTCGAGTAGGAGCATCTTCTGTATGCTGCTTCTAACTGAAACACAGTTACATTTCTAGGGAAATAAGGATATCTTTTTGCAGCATAAGTAAGGAAAATTGGTCAAAAATTTTTGCCTAAAATTTTGTGGTGGTGTTTACATTGAAAGCTACTAATATCCAATAGGCATCTTGATGCTCTGTTATGATCAAGGGAGATTCTCATAATCTCCAGTGGAGATCTATGCAGACATAGCAGCTTACTTATTCTGATCACAGTCTTAAGATTGAAATCCACCCAAGTGAAGTGTTGCAGCAGGCCTTTCATGGGCTCTCCAACGCCTTCAGAAAACCATTATATAAATTTTCTAAATAGGAATGAATTTTACAAATGGAACATGTGGGTTTGGGGTCATTTCAGGGAGATACCTAAATGAAACCAAGTATCTACTTTTATCAGTATATTTATTTTTTCAGAATTAGGAAGAAATTCCTATATTTGGGTAAGGTAATACTCTTTACACTAAAAACAAGGTGGTTTTGGTGTCCTTCTAGTGCCAGCTTACCATAACAACCAAATTCCTTTTTTGTATTGACAGATATTGATGAATGCCAAAATGGACCAGTGTGTCAGCAGAATGCAGAATGTGTCAACACAGCTGGTAGCTATCGTTGTGACTGTAAACCTGGCTACAGGTTCACATCAACTGGCCGCTGCACTGGTGAGTACTTCTGGCTTGTTTGTGTGAGGGTCTGCAAAAAGTAGTAGATATTTTAAAAGAAGTCTAAAAAAATAATCTCTCCTCTTCAGAAAGATAGTATAGCCCAGGAGGCTCCAAGAATCCTCCTCTTAAAGCCTTTTAGGGCATCCCATAAACATTGTGGTAATTCCCAGAAGGCTGAAGGGCCCATCTCAGAGGCATAAATGAGAGTTAATCACCTAAGTAGGTGTTTGTCTTCCGCTTTATCCCACCAACAGCAAACATTTTTCTTTAGCCCATGTTGTGTCTAGGGAGGGAAGACCAATTGATTCACTACCTTTTGACTAACTATTTTCCGATACTAAAAATTAAGTTGCAGTCCTGACAGGGACCTTCCTCTGCATAAATTCTTTGATTTTCATTATAATTTCCTACATGTGTTTTAGCAATTTATTTGCCACTTGTATTTTTACAAATAATTCGCTGCTTGCTGCGGTGTCTGCTGATAAGGTGGACTTATCTGCTAGGCCATATGCAATAACTAACTTAAAAAGCTTATTGTTAAACTGCAGTTCTCTAATCTATTTGCTTTCTTACAATATCATAGACCAGAGAGGCCTTCATGTTATCTTGATTACTTGAAGAATTGCAGAGATTTTAAACACTGCTGTGGGCCAAGCAGCTGTAAATATAATATACATTTCTGAACAAAATAATAATACAACGGAAACTGGTAACACTTTCCTTGGGTTTTTGCTTCTGAGTACTGGAGTTTTAGGAAGTGGATTTTTCCCTGCAGTGTGGTTCTTCATTGTTTTATGTGACCCTTGAGGGAAAAGGGTGTACGGGCAACCAGAACACTACTATGAGAACTAAAACTTTGTTTTGTTAAGCTATGCAGTGGCACATGTAAATATTCAATATGTTCCTAATGTAATTGTTGTTGTTATGGGTTCATTAACAGCAGTACAGGAAGAGCCAGGGAAGGTTCTGATATGGGTTACAATACCAAACATGACTTGGCACAAACAGTAATACTTCCCTGTATTTTCCTCTGATTTTATAGTTAGTGAAAATAAAGTTACACAATTAGAGTCAAAATAAAAGTGGTTGATAAAGTACTTGATCCAGCAAAGTAAGGAAATTCCCAACCTCTCTGCTGAGAGCAAAGAGTGCTAAGCACCTTGCAGTGTTGGATCAGTCATGCTACTGCATGGAAAATGATCACACCCCAGTAGTTTATATGCTATTGAATCAAAACTGCTGTATCACAGCCACTAGTACTAAGACTACTGCATTTATCTTACTAGCAAAATAGCATTCTTCTGGTGCTACCTATTGTGGTATAACAAATAAATGTTCATATAAACTCTTTTTTGGCACTTAAGACAATTCTGCCTTCCGATTTTTAAAAAGCTACAATGTTCTCTGTTTACCCCAAAAGAAGTGACTTATCCCTGGGACTTTAACTCAGTATTCATTTGCCCACAGAGCACCAAAGAGAGTCATAGTTTTTCTTTCATCTCCACTCTCCTGAGTTGCGAAGATTAGGAGTTCTTAAGACAGCATGTTATCCAGCATTGGTTTTCTTTCTGCCTCCTTTAGACTCTAAATAGCAGCAGTATCATTAATAGCATTGGGAGAGCTTGGTCCTCAGTGAACACCCATCCAAAGTTACTAGTGGCCCCAATTGATGTACAGTAATCCTGGGAAAGGTGGCTATCAGGATTGTCTGTGTGCCAAGTAGAGTGTAGAGAAGAGGCAACAGAGGCAGGAAAACAAGATTTAGTACATGAAGTTCTTTGCAGTTAGGAACAACCTGACTCTTAGTTTTGCAATGAACTGGGAATGGTTTGGTAAGAAACTGCATCTGCTTTGCTTAGATTGCATGAAAAAGAAAATTACTGAACACTAAAATCTAATAGATTCTAATACAGGTGCTGCTTATGGCAGCATCTCAGTTGTCATATTTTGGAGCTGCAGCAGGTGAAACAACAGGTAGCATATTGAATCAAACCAGCTCTTGTTGGTGATGAGATCAACAGAAAGACCTCATTTGATCATGTTTCTGATTTGTCACAGAAAAAAATGTGCTGGACAGCGAACATTTTGGTTTTTAATATTTTGTTTTATTTACTGTTGATAGAATCCTGGATTCTGCCCGAAAGCATTCGTAACAAGAGTAGTAGGAAGCAGTCAGCTGTTGAACTAGTGTAATAGATGCCCTGCTATTGTAAGGCAGCATATCACATGGTGGCAGGATAGCTTTCCCCATCTCTCTGTAGAATTATGCAGTCAAGCGTTTGCTGCTGTTGGCAAAATATTTTCTGACTCCATATAGCAGTAACTCTTCTTGCTGTTTGAGCTTTGTCCGCTTTACAGGATCATTACATTGCATGAGAAGCATGGATGCTACAACACATATGTATACATGTACCCGTTTTATCTCTGCACAATGAGTAGATAAATCTACAATGCATTTTATCTCTCTGTAAGCTTAGTGAGAAAAGTGTGGGATTCATCTCCCTTTCTGTTTTCTATGATTTCTGTGAGTTAATCAAGCAATTTATGCTATAATCAAACATAGCTAAAAGCAAGTAGTTGTTTTCATGAGAAGGATACAAACTGTGAATTCTGTGTGGCTTTCACATCTGCTGCAGTCAATGTAGAACGCTCAGAAATCTCCCTATACAATTTCATGTAATTAATTCTACTTTTCAAAGCCATGGTGATGTGCTTTCCCTCCAGCAAGAATTTGTGTTTGGTAAATATCATTTTTACACTAAATTTTTTTCAGCTCCACTAATGTTGGAAAAGGTAGTTTACAAGCAAATAGGCCCATTTCTGAGATTTACTTAGTAATGCTTTTGTCATTAATAAATTAAAAATACTATTTTAGATTAGGGCCATGTACTGGATTCTAACTATCATGGTTGCTGCTAATACATCTTTCCACCCCTGTAGTTTAGAGGCCTTAACTTTCACTGTGCCTCTTTGTTTTCAGATCGGAATGAATGTCAAGAAATTCCCAATATCTGCAGCCATGGGCAGTGTATTGACACTGTTGGAAGTTTCTACTGCATTTGTCACAATGGATTCAAGACCAATGATGACAGAACAATGTGTATAGGCAAGTATATAAAATTAAGCTGTACTTAGGCTTCCATTATGACAGTTAATTAAGTCTATCCTCTCTGTCATAAGGAGTTGTGTTACAAGAACTGAGATTGTGAGCCATTTACCACCAGGCAAAAGGTACAAAAACACCATCGCTGGCAATTAGAGATGACAGGAAGCTGATAATGAATGAAGAACATCTCATTATAGTAGAGTGAACCTTTAAAAATACATATCCTGTCTAATGAACTGCTAATGCTTTCATTTTTCAGTAAAATGTTCCATTCTTCTCAGAATTTTTGAAGCATCTTGTCTCATTTATTCCTTCAGGCAAGAAATTTAATAGATGAATATTGCAATGCAGCAATTGTATGCAGCCTGCTTGTTAACAGAGTAAGTGAAGGGTAGATGTCTTGCCAGAAGAGTGCCCTTTTCAGAAATGGAGTCATCTTCGTAAAGAAGGAAATTCTGTATTTAACCTGTTCACAGCTGTTAGTATAGTGTCTGTTGTCTGAGCAAGATGAGGAGATTTCAGAATGCTTCTGATTAAAGATAGCTTAGACTTCCATTGGGAAGGGTGAGATAGGACCCATAGTAAGATAAATGATTGTTGGACCCTTCATTATTTTTGTAGATGTTAATATCAAGTGTATAAAGCTATGTAAAATCTTCTTTTTGGGAGATACAATAATCTTTTTCCCTTCTATTCACTCTGTTGGCAGTGGATTATTTCTCTGGCCTGTGGGACAGCTACAGGCTTTCCTTTTCCCATCAGTGATTAAAATTCTGGCTCCTTGTTTTTTCTCCTTTGTAGATATTAATGAGTGTGAGAGAGACGCCTGCGGCAACGGAACCTGCAGAAACACCATTGGCTCTTTCAACTGCCGCTGCAATTTGGGGTTCATCCTCTCACACAACAATGACTGCATAGGTAAGGAGTGCTGAGACTGGTTACATGTTTCTAAGACTTTCTACTTCTAATGAAACTACCATTAGTACCATCTTCTCTATCGAGTTAGGATCACACCTTGCGTGATTAAAGACAAAAACTGATTTCTTCAGTCTGAAAAAGGGCCTCTTTGATTAGGCACTCCTCACTTTTCTATAGCCAGTTTGCATGTGATATATGCCATTCTTTTTTTTTTACTCTTGCTTTGACAATTTTACAACATAGACCAATAGTGATATTTTCCCCTCACTTGCTTTTGAAACGGGATTATTTATGTGTTATCAGTTACCGTGCCAGTATAGCGGAAACAAATCTCACCTACCCAATTTCACTTGTTGTAGGTGTTCCTTACATATCTTTCAATGTTATTTTTCTTAGATGTTGACGAGTGTGCAAGTGGAAATGGAATGCTCTGCAGGAATGGTCAGTGTGTGAACACGATCGGGTCCTTTCAGTGTCTTTGCAATGATGGCTATGAGGTGGCTCTGGATGGAAGGACTTGTGTTGGTGAGTGCTTTCTTTTAGGGTAGGAAAAAAAGTGCAGCAAACCTGGAGGAGATACTCTTAGTAAAACAGTAGAAGAGGTCAGAGAAAACTGTCACACTATCATCATTGTACCTAGCAGAAGAAAACAATGACAAGAGGATGAGAAGAGGACTCTTCTGCTCCTAGGAAGTTCCACCATCAGTTTGATGGAATCAAAATTAAAGCAGCCTCAGCCACAGATTTATTGAGATAATAGCAATTATCTCAAATAAATTGACTTTCTTTTCTTTTAGATGTCAACGAGTGTGCACTGGAGCCTGGAAAATGCTCACCAGGCACATGTCAGAACTTGGATGGGTCATTCAGATGTATTTGTCCTCCTGGATATGTCCTGCAGAATGACAAATGTGAAGGTGTGTACAGAACAATTCTTCTGTCCCTTTTCTAGCTACTCACAGTTGTTACCTCTTCCCTCTGCATCTAAACATGAGTAATGTTTAGTCTTTTGTGGCAGTGTACAGTTCTGAACTGTAGCCACTAGTAAGTCACTAACTTCCCAGAAAAGGTCTCACCAACTTTTGTTTGAAACAGAACTACCTGATCTAATCCCAAGAAAAATCTAATCCCAGGCTGTTTGGTTGATGGTACATTGCTGAGATTTGCCCACTGGATGAGGATTTGAAAACTAACCCTGGATTTTTGCACCTGGATTTCTTGTTTCTCTTTCTGTCTGTTCTTTTTGTTTGACCTTTTTGTTTTTCAAATCTGTTAGATATCAGTGATGATGTAAGGTTACATTTTACATAGTACAGCTGCCAGTGTAAATGTTTTTATTTCTCATCTCTTTAATTACTTTTCTTAAAGACATTGATGAGTGTGTGGAACAGCCAGAAATTTGTGCCCTGGGCACTTGCAGCAACACTCCAGGCAGTTTCAAATGTCTGTGTCCAGAAGGCTTTGTGTTGTCTTCTACAGGAAGGCGATGCCAAGGTAAGTTCATTCCTATTTTCTAGCATTTCAAAATTTGTTTGCTGTTTTATAAAAGCCTTATTAGCTGCCTGTTTCTAATATAACAAGGAGACTCTGACTCAAACAGTGTTTTTCACAAGAAAACATGATAATTCTGTAGTTGGGGCCAGGTTCTGTCTCTCCCTACCATCTGTTTGTCATTAAAGAGAACATTGCAATAAAAGGGGCGAAGGTAATGTTAAATGCACCAGGTTAAGTGAGGAAATGATGTTCCCCTGCAGCCCTTTCTTGCACCCCTAGAAGAAATGTTGAGGCTACCTGGACTCTGTATAGGCTGTGGCACGTCTGACAGGGAGACGGAGCACGAACACAGGCAGGAGACTACTGCAATGCACTGCTAAAAGCAGCATTTCCAGGAATAAGGCTGTTCTGAGTACTTATCAAATTCACAATAACATTTGTTATATGCTATTCCTCTCCACAAATGTGTGGGTGGAAGAAAGATCAATGGAAAAAATTCTTAAACTGTGTTGTGTGGTCAGTAAACACCCATCTGCTTAGAAAAGTCTGAAGCATCTTTTGGCTTCTAGATTACCACATACACTGTTCAGAGCTTAAACATGGGCACTAAGACAGAGATCAGATGCTAAAAGCTGAACGTCTAGTAATGAAAAGCCACAGGTTAGTTTATTTTGTGGATAAAGAACAAGCACAGCAAATTAGGGAGTGAGTTATTTTAAAGACTTGAGAAATTATTAAAGAGATACATCATTAAATGTCCTATACACGGTGTGCACAGTGGGAACCACAGATGACTAAGACCTTTATAAGGACGTCTGTAGTTAGGCTTGGCACAGAACAGTGATGCTTGTTGACACCATAGTGAGTTCTTCACTTCACAGTGGGCTATGTGAAACTGTGGTTTTGGTAAAAATGAATCCAACCTGCAGTGAACGTTCATCCAAGTCTCCAAACCACCATGCAGTTTGGCACAGTTACTTCACTCAACTTCAAGAAAGCAGCACGGCTGTTTTAGCTGTGCTTTTGTAGCTTGTGTAAATGAGGTTTCTTCAGTCTGAGGGTGTTCTCTTCAGGTAAGGAAAAAAGTCACAAAAAAACCCCAAGAAACAAAATCATAAAAAAGAATGTAGCCTATTCTCCCTTATGAACACAGACCACTGTTTCACACATAACATCAGAGGAAAATGTGTGTATGAACTTTGTGGGCTTCTCCCCATCCCCTGGAGAAGACTGGTGGTTTTGGTTTTGGTTTTTTTTTTTTCAAGTATCTCAGGCCAAACAAAGTTTTGTTTAAAACTTCCCATTACCTAGGACTTTTGTAAAATCTGGACATTGCCCAGCATTGACGCTGCAGCCGGAAAACTGGATGAGCAGCTGCTTCCACAACTGCCCTGTTGCTGTTCCCCTGCCAATGCAGGGAGCTGCCAGCTCTCTGCCTGCTGGGTGCTTGTGGTCTGTGATCTCAGCTCTGCTCCAGCATCCTGGTTACCCAGCCTAAGGGAGGAAAGTGTAGTGCCACTGGGCCAGGGTTTTTTGTGTGTACTTCAGGGAAGAATGAGGAAGGAAAGCGGTATTGAAAATTGCCTCTCATTTTAACACTACACCGTATTATCATTGCAAGTTGATTAAAATCTCTTGACTCAATTGATTCTTACTAATAATGGAATATAAATAAATTAAGCCACTATTCAGTTTTTAGAAAGAAGAGTGAGGGTAGTATGGGAGTACAGCACTTGCATCTCTGCTGGATAAAAGAGGAAAAACCCCTCCTTTTCCATGACTGAAGTAGAACACCCTATCCTATAGCTTTCCTTTACCGGGGCAGGGAGCTTCCCTCCCTCTTCACATCTTCCCCAGTCAGAGACAATAATGGTCCTTCTTGATAGACTCAGATGGAAGTTGGGTGTTTTGTTTGGGGGAGGGGCTCCTGTAATTTTGCAGTTAACACCTCTAAGAGAAAACTGTGCCAAAGTCACCCTAACTGCTCATAACAAGTTTTTCTCTGTGCAGATCTAAGAGTAAGTTACTGCTTTACCAAATTCGAAGATGGAAAATGTTCTGTACCGAAGTCCCGAAACCACTCCAAACAAGAGTGTTGCTGCGCCTTAAAGGGACAGGGATGGGGAGATCCCTGTGAACTCTGCCCAGAGGAAGCAGATGGTGCGTTATTGACCAGGTTACCTTACTGTCATGATGGCCTCTCAGAACTGAAAGAAGATTGGGATTCTTGTAAGAAGGAATTAGGAAAAATAATTTTCCAGAGGTTTTAAGAGGTTTAATTGTTTAACCCTAACAATTGTCATTGCTCTCTGTAAAGTAGATACCATTGCAGTCTCAAAAAACATATTCCTTGCATAGTCCAGTCTCAAGCTTGTTTGCTTATAGATTTGTTAGTATGATTGGGTGCTGAGTATTTTGCTCTGGAAGTGTCACGTACAGGAAGTGGAAAGTAGTAAGTAGGTCCTTGATAGGCTCTGAGTGGAAATACCTGCAAGACACAAATGGAATTCATCTAATTGTAAATAAGTATGGGAAGGGGTGCCATAAACATGAAATCTAATTAAAAAAAAACAACAAAACAGTCAAATTACATCCACATCTGAATCACTGTGTTACATTTTGGGACTACATTTTGTCATTAAAAAGATCTAAATTTGCAATCTTATCAATATGAATGACTTGCATAAATACCATGGAGTGACAAAACACAAGCCTTGATGAAGGAAAGCCTCCCTGGACTGTTGCCAAAGAAACTTTCCTTTGTTAGTATCCTTTGTAAGACCAAGTAACTAGGCATCAAGCAAATCAACAGACCTTTATACCATAATGGTGCAATTTGCTGAACGGACTTTAATTCATGCTGACAAATGTGGTTAACAGCATTACTGGTTTCAGCAATACATTGATACAGTTCACTTCATTAATAAGTCATGTAGATGTTTTGCAGACAATCCTCACAAAAGCCAAGGGAAGAAAAGAGAATCAGATGTGCCAGTTGCAATATTCCTCCTAGGCTTATTGCCTGTGCATGTTCCATTCTGTTGCCCTGGAACATTTGAACCAAAGTCAGTTGGAAAAGCATGGTATACATCGCAGCATTTCATTTAAGTGTCAGCTCATATATTTTTCACAGTCCAAACTGTTCTGAAAGGATGGTATCAAGGCCATTTTTCTCATCTTTTAAAAAAGAAATAGCTTTAAGATATCCGAGTCTGGGAAGTTTATGTCTTGGCATGTCACGGACAGTGGAATCATTTCTTTTTTAAAAAAAAAAACCAACTCAGTTGTTATCTCATGCGTGTTCTCCATTGCATGCTATCTGAATGCAGGCTGGTAACCTCAAACACATGTGCCACCTCAGTCTCCTTTGGAAGGCTTGAGCAACAGGCAGGTTTTGTGCTGCCCAGCTGCACAGGGCTGTTTCTCACTCAGAGCCTAGCAGTGTGCCGGACACTGATACTTTCAGTGGAGGTGTGCATCTACATTTAGTTCTATTTTGTTCAACCTCATCAAAGATCAGCTAATGTATTTCAACTAAAGAAAGCGTAACATTTGTTATGTCTATGACTGTATTCTACTGCTGCACTGTAAACCTCTTTGCAGCCTACTGCATTTGCAAAAGAAAAAGCGAAATCTTGTCAAGGGTTCTGTGATGTTCTGAGCATGGTTAGTAGAGAATATGGCTCAGCAGCATCTTGAGATGGTTTGAATTACAGTCCTGTGTGCATCCATCTGCTCAAGATGTGGTTTAGAGGAGAGAGGTGGAAGGTTAGTTTCAGTTGCAAGACTTGAATTTTTTTTGTGTGTCAGACCCAAAAGTAGAGGAGGTTCTGAAGCTGAAGGGCCTTTATGATTACATGCATCCTTATTGCATTTTGGTCCACCAGAATGGAAATTTAGGATTTCTTATTTATTCTAATGCAAGAATTTACCAGGTGATTTGCACAGGTAAGGAAGTACATGATTTCTGCAACAAAAAATAGAGAGTGACTTGTTCTCAAAAGAATTACATCATCTTTGTATCTTCAAAAGCCACACAGAAAACCTTGTGGATTTGGAAACTGAGTGGTGACTTCACTCTAAGCTGAACCCAGAAATTTTACTTTCAGCCTACCTATAATAAAATTATTACTTACTCTAGAGATAGAGATTGGCATCCTTTAAGGAGCCACTAAGTGGTGACTATAGACTTAATTGTGTCTTCTTCAGAAAATCTAGGAAATATTTCATTTACAACAGAAAAGAATGCAGTCACTAGTACTGATACTTTAAAAGTGGAAATATTGCATTAGTTTGCTCCTAAAAGGAAGTTAAATAATGCTAATTATTTACAGGATTTTACATATATACATACAGGAGATCAGATGAAATGTAAAGTGAGCATAGAGTTTTTACGTGAATGTAAGATTAAATTACAAGTTTATACATTTACATACTATATTTCTGGACCTGAACATGAGGAGGATGAATTGGTATTGGTGGTTACTTGAGTAGCTCATGAGTAATGCTGATCACCAAGATAGAATTTAACATGGTTTGATTTTATTATTTTTATTTTTTTTAACAGAGGCATTCAGACAGATTTGTCCATTTGGAATTGGCATCCTTGTTGGACCTGGTGATGCAAGATTGGGTAAGTGCCGAACTACATGATGCTGTTGTTGCATCAGTATGCCATTTTCTACCCATGAGCCATACTCCCTTTCAATTGAGAATAACACCTCTGCAACTATTTCCAAGAGCCATGAACTGTGGAAACTTCTGTACTTTTTTTGTTTTTCAATTATTCATACCAATTTTAAATTCAAGCTCGAATATCTTATAAATCAGAAATTAAACTTCTTTTAGAGTAGCTTATTTTGCTTTTTAATTTATGCTGAGCAGACTTGCTAGGAAACTTACGTAGGATCTAGAGAATGGTTCACATAGCATACCTGTCTTTTCTTATACAATATATATAGCCTGTTTACAGTAAATGGTTTTAATCCTCCAGAAGTGCAAGTCACAGTTTCCCAGATCCATTCAGTACATTCTGTTCTCTCCCAAGACAAACAGCACTTCAGCCTTACTGGCAAAAGTTGTCATTTAAGGAGCGCTGGATGACTACTGCTTTTCATATCTACTCTTCTCCGTATAGACCCAGTCGGAGAGGATTTTTATCTGACATTTAGAATCAGTTTCTTTTCTGCATTCTGAAAGCTGGCCTGCAAGACAGTTTCTGTGCCCTCATCCTAATACCAAAATTCAAATATTAGTATTTTTTTGCAATCTCAGGAATATTTCTTGCCAGAGCAACACTTGTTTTTTGAGAGAAGTCTAAAAGCATATGAAGTCAGTTGCACTTACTGTGTTGTTTGTATTTCTGGTTAAGATGTGGATGAGTGCCTTGATCCAGATAACTGTAAATTTGGGCAGTGTATCAACACAGATGGGTCTTTCCGCTGTGAATGTCCGTATGGTTACATCCTACAAGGAGCTCAATGTGTGGGTAAGTATAACTGTTTCATCTTCCATTTTAAAGAATCTCCTGAATTGCTAAGTATGGCATTAAGGACTAGCGGGGTTATATTATTCTAACATTGTGGAGTCACCATCCCCCCTGGTGCTTAAAACCTGCCAGGGCAGGGCCTGAGCAATCTGCTCCAAGTTGGTCCTGCTCTGGCTGAGTGTTTGACTCGATAACCTCTAGTGATCCCAAATTATGCTAGGAGCCTGTGACTAATTCAGTAACTGAAGTTAGTTCTTGGATTTTGTATGTTTGTATTTTTTTGGTTGTACATCGACAACATAGATTTCACACCTTTTTGGTTGAGTATAACCATGTATTCTTGCCTTGATTTAACTGCTTGCAGATACTGATGAATGTGCTGTTGGAAACCCGTGTGGAAATGGAACTTGCAGGAATGTGGTGGGAGGTTTTGAATGCACCTGCGTTGAGGGGTTTGAGCCAGGACCGATGATGACCTGTGAAGGTGAGACTCCCATGTGTGAAGGACTGTCTTTGTTGTGTGCTGAAACAGCTTCCTGATTTAGGAAAGAATTTAGGAGACTAAAGCAGCTTAAAAAAAAAAATATGGACATTCAGAACAACGCATCTTTATCTGAAACAGAAAAATAGGTTCCTCCTTCTTGTATCTACCTTGAACTGTGGTACCTTTTTCTAACTGGAGGTTGGGTGAAAAGGCTTTCTGGTGGTATCTGCTAAGGGACTGCCCAGAGAGGAGCATGCTGGGGTACAATCTCTCCAGAACAGTCCCCAGAAATGCAGCTTGTTGTGTGTATGGTTTTTGTTTACCTCCTAGATGACCCTTGAGTGAAGAGAGTCACTGTGGATGATGAAAATAGAAAATGAGCTGCTTGGGTTTGTTAGGGAAGAAACAGGGAACAAAACAGAATGTAAATACAGTATTAGACAATTACCATGGTACCCCTAGGTTGAATATTTTTCATGCTTTCATCTCTTATTTCAAAAATAAAAATCTGAAAATGCACAAAGAAGGGAGGAGTAAGGAAGATCAGAGTTATAGAAGGGGCACACAGAAAATTAATTAGACTAGAATTTTTCAGTGTGGAAAATGTGGTTGAAGAGATACATGATGTAAATTTAAAAAGCCACAAGTGGTAAAGGTACCAAAAATAGAGGGAACATGTTAGACAAACCAAAGCAAACATTTTTATATGCATAGTACTTACTTCAGTTGTGGAAATCTTTGCTGCAGAATATTAGTGAGGCCACAAGTATAAATTGACTCAGAAAGAGATTGTACAAATTTGTGTGGGAATCCATCTGTGGAAATTAAGCTTGATAGTTTGGTTGTGGCTTTTGGCTGTGTAAGTCCTTAAACTGAGCGGCTGAATCAGGGGAAAGATCTCTGCATACATGGTATGGGTTTAAATTTTAATACTCGCTGCCTCCTGTTAGAGCCAGAGAGAGGAGAATGTCCTAGGACATTTTGACACTCCCTTCTGACCTGACACAGCTGTTCTTAAATTATCTGCCACAATGTATTTATTTGCAAGCCCATACAAAAGAATGCTTCTATTTTTGCATCAGCTTGCTTTAGTTTTATATACAGTTAGAGCTTCTTTCACTTCCCTGTGGAATTTGGGTGAAAGCTCAAATTGCAAAGGAGGAGTTAGAAGAGTGCATAAACATCATTATATAGCAGTAATTACTCAAGTAGTCCAGAGTGTATGTAAATGCACTTCAAAATAACGTTTCCGGTAAGGATATTGTTTTATGGAATTCAGTTTACGAAGAAGCTGAATTAGTGCATCTAGAATTTAAAAATAACCAGTCATAAAAACTGAGCCTAGATGTGGAAAAGATACAGTTTTAACTGAGACAGTATTTTTGGCAGCATGGATCTGGAAATTATTTCCATTGGCTGCTTGCTATTGAAGATATTGAAGCTTCAGGTAGCTGTGTAAACATCCTGGCATGTCTGGTGCCTGCTCCTGCACAGAAATCCATAATGAGTAGAACCATGGGTCCCCAACTATTAAAATTTAGCCCTCAGTAAACTGGGATCTGTGGTATTGCCTTTACCTAAAACCTGTGCACTCAAGTCTGCCGAGTTTTACAAAAGCATGTTTCACTTCCCTCATGGTCTTTGCTGCTCCAAATCCAGATGTCAACGAGTGCGTTCAGAACCCTCTGCTCTGTGCTTTCCGCTGCGTGAACACTTTTGGATCCTATGAATGCAAGTGCCCCGCGGGGTACGTTCTGCGAGAGGACCGGAGAATGTGCAGAGGTAAAGCTCCTACCAGACTCTCACAGTTAAGAGATAATGATTTCAAATTCCTGCAGGGGTAGTGCTCTGACTCACTGCACTATTGGGCCAGAGTTTTAATCCCAGGAAGTAACTGAGTCAGAAAGAATCTGGGATGAATTCTATGGTTTGCATTATGCAGTTGATTGTATTAGCCCTGTCCTGCCTGTAAACTTATACATCTGCATAAAGTGAGGTCATATCAGATGATACAGTTTTGTCTTGCCCTGAAAATGGGCATTTGGGAGAAATCAATTTGCTCTAGGCTAGTATATCTTATGGTTGGTTTAGCACAATAAAAGTATGTAGAGTTTGATTACGACTGAAATTCCAAAGTCAGAATTTACTATTGTGAATTTCCAGGATCGTCTCTCCATATAATGAAGTCTAAACCTTGTGTTTTAGATCAGAATGAGTGTGAAGAAGGAATTCACGACTGTGACTCAAAACAGATGGAGTGCAAAAACCTAATTGGCACCTATATGTGTATCTGTGGACCCGGTTATCAGCGCAGACCAGATGGGGAAGGCTGTATAGGTAAGTGACGCTGACATGTTGAAGCTCTTGAAACACACAGCTACTCACCAGAGCTGAAAATTTTGGATTTAACAAAGTGTTAAGGAACTCAGGGGAAGAATTACACAACTACCTGTGTAATGGATCTACTGGTGCTTTGCTTTGCTGTTCAGGTGTGCACACATGTGGGCAGTAAGTAGAAAATCTCGATGTGGCTCTTTACAGTCAACTTGTACTGCTGATGATGAATTGCTCTGAGTGAAGAAAGCAGAGAATTGGGCCCATTGCTGTGAGCTTCTTTATCTCTGTTAGCACGAATGAGGGTAGATCTGAATTGTTTTTAAACTTTGGATGGCATTCAGAAGTGCAGCTGTAACTATGAAAAATTTTGAAAACCAGCGAGGAATATATTGCAGAGAAAACATAGTAACAAAATATATAATATTGAGAGTTAGATAGCCATCTTTCCTCTGAAAATTGAGTAAGAGAGACTTTTTATTTAAAACAAAACAAAACAAAATTATGCAAGTTTAACCAGGCAGAATGCATAGCTTAAGAACTCCGTACAAACTTTAACCTGCCTTAATCCAGTAATGGACTTGATTTTGTCATATCATTTGAAAAACATAGATGAGAATGAATGTCAGACCAAACCTGGGATCTGTGAGAATGGCCGTTGTGTAAACACAGTGGGAAGTTACAGATGTGAATGCAATGAGGGGTTCACTGTCAGTGACGCCCAGAACGAATGCCTTGGTAAGTCACACATTAACACCCTAATGAACTATCACTTTGATGGCAGAAATTGTGGTTGAAATTAAACTTAGAAATGTATAGTGAGTAAACATGGTCTTGAATTTACATGCCTTCGGGAAGGTGCCTTTGTGAGTAGGTGGCTTCCTGCAAGTTCATTCTTCCATGCTAACGTATGCCTGCTTCAGTCAGTCTGATTGGGTTGACTTGCTATGAAAGCTGACTGTTCAGTGGTTTCAGTCAGCTGGGAATTGCTCTTTCTTTTCTTTGGTCCTGATTTTCAGTGAGTCCTTTTTCTCTGGGTTCAAACGAAACATATATTTTTATAAGCATAATGAACCTTGTCTTCCACCTTTTACTAAATTTCCTTAAATCTTCTTTGTTTCCCTTAGACGTTGTGCTCTCTTTCTTACTGCTGGTAGTCTTTCAGTTCCACAGTCCCAGGGTGAAGTATGCCCTTTCTTTTATATTTCTGACTAAATTCCTAATATCTCGTGACCCTCTGGAGGTTGTCACCATTAGGATTCTCTGTGATGCATAATTTGTCTTCCAGACAACAGGGAGGGCTACTGCTTCACTGAAGTCTTACAAAGTATGTGTCAAATCGGATCAAGCAACAGGAACTCTGTCACCAAGTCTGAATGCTGCTGTGATGGTGGCCGAGGCTGGGGCCAAAACTGCGAGGTCTGCCCCTTCCCAGGCACTGTGGCCTTCAAGAAGCTTTGCCCTCATGGCCGAGGATACATGTCTAATGGAGCAGGTACTGACTTTTCTATTAAAGACTCTCTTAACAATGCCAAATTAAGTGATAAATTATAAACTCTCTTTTTGCATATTTGAACACTGTGAGGTCCTAAATAGTTTGGGTATCAGTTGACATTTTCTGAGAGTTTTCATGTTGAGAGAGTACAGTCCTTTGGGAGGAGGGTGCATAGCCAAAGGCCCCGGATGACGAGGCATCCATCCCAGCTTGGCAGATATTTATTTTGCATGCTGGTTGATTGACACGCATTCAAATGGGAGTTTGCACTCTCACATTTGAGTGTGTTGTAGGTACAGATTAAGAGCTATTTGTGTACTTGAAAGCAAAGTGATGTTTGATTTATGGAGGCTAATACATGATCAGCTCAGTTGTTCGCTTCCGCTTAAGGCTTGTTCATTGCATTTAAAAGTTAGATTAATGCTACATTCTGTATTTTTCTACTTAGTGTTTCTCCTTAATTTGTGCAATATTTCATTATTTTATGTATTTTTTTTTATTTTATGTAAGGTGTGGGGTTTTTTCATGTCAGGTCACAAAAAACTATTGAAACTGTATAAAATCAGTTCTTGTTCCATTGTGAACTAACCCTTATTTAATTGCAGATATTGATGAGTGTAAGGTTATTCATGATGTCTGCCGTAATGGGGAATGCATCAATGAGAGGGGATCTTATCGTTGTCATTGCAACCTTGGCTATACTACAGATATAACTGGCACTCTTTGCATAGGTAGGTTTCTTATTATGGTGTATGTATATAAAGTTTATTACTAAGAGATAACTTGAAGAAGGAAATACAAAGATTTTGAAAAATGAGAAAAGAAAATGTCATTCATTAGAATGCTTTGGGGATTTTGATTTGCTGCTGATATCTCTTGAGCATTTTGAAAATCATTATCACAAATATTGGTTATCAGCACTGAGGTATCTGGTTTTGCTTCTTCTAGATCTGAATGAATGTAATGAGTCCCCCAAACCTTGCAATTTCATCTGCAAAAACACAGAGGGCAGCTTCCAGTGTTCATGTCCAAAAGGGTACATCCTGCAAGAAGATGGGAGAAGCTGCAAAGGTAAAAATCAGTACAAGAATTTACTGCAGAAACTGTTTCACAGGCAAATACCAATCCAAGGCCATTTAAATGATATAAATCTGTCTCCTTGATTCATGTATTTCCACTAAAGACAGTGAAAGTGGCCTGCACAGGATGGAGCTGGTGTTTCAGTTCTTTGATAATCTGGATGAACAGTAAATCCACAGGAATTTTTGCAGGCTGATGGCAGCTGATCTTAAAAGACTTTGTAACCAACAGTGTATATGATTGGTCTTATTTTGGTAAGCATGTTGGTTTAAACCATATTTTTCAGTGATAAATGTATCTTAATGGATGCAAAGATGAGCATGGTTTGCAGTGCATTGTCCAGCATCAACAGAGTTTTAACATACCATCTCTGCTGCATGCTGAATAAGGGACAGCAGTGCAGGAGGGATTTTGAAATGTTCATTATAATTCCATTTATTTATGTGTCTTGGTAGCAAAGATCTGACCGAAACCGCACAAGTTAGAGCAGCAATTCTAAACTTGGCATGGGAAATGACTGTATTTTGTCATTAGCATTTAAATACTTCTTTTGGAGTAATAGCATGCTTCAGTGCAATACCGTTTAGCAGTCTGCCACTGCTTCTCATGAAGATGATGACTTCCCATTTATTGACTGCAGTGAAAGCAAACATTTAGTATGTAACAGCATCTTTCAGACAGATGAGAGTGGTGTCTGTAATCCAGCGTTAGCATGGACACTAGTGTAGCACCACAGTCCCATTCATTGCATGTGTGGCTTCATGTGAGAGGAACTGGAAGCTGATGTGGAATGTGAGACGTTGATTCAAAAGGGTTTATTTGATACAGTATTTGTTTGCAATCACTTCTCTCTAAGTCCAGCTGAACTGTCAGACCCTCCGCAGGGAACGTAAGTGAAAGATGTTTTCTTGGGTTTTTTTAGATCTTGATGAATGTGCGACAAAGCAGCACAACTGCCAGTTCCTTTGCGTCAACACTATAGGGGGTTTCACTTGTAAATGTCCTCCTGGATTCACTCAGCACCATACAGCCTGCATTGGTAAGTGACATGGGAATGTAGACACAGATTTGGAATTTATTACTGACTCTTATTCCAGAAGCAAAGTAGCAAGGAGGTGAAATCGGCTTCCTGAGAAACCAAATGGAAATATAGGCCAGGTTCTGATCCCAGTTCCACCAGAGCAGAAGATGCAAAGAGGCCCTTCCTCCTACCTTCCCTTGTTTTTCATAATCTGTGTCTTTGAATTTTGCACTTACAAGAATCAGACAGCAAAAACACCCAATTTGTAATTCTTGCCTTACCCTTTCTTCCCACTGAGCAAAAAAATAGTTATATTTCTGTTCTTGTAGTTTATTGGAGAACCCATGTTACAGATCATGTCAAGGCTTCTTGAAACAATAAGCATGCATGAAACATGTTTCTGCAGTTGTCCTTGAAACACATACCCATTATGTCTGTGGAAGTGTTAAACAAAACTACTTCCTGCAAAACACTCTTTCTGCTCTGCAAGTTGGATCCTGCTTGTGGCAGTCTGATGATCCTGTGGTATTGGTGTGAATTTGGGGGTGTTTGAAGACTACAACATCAATCTCCATATTCTTGGTGAAGAAAAGGAGTGTTTCCCTTCCCATCACTGTTGTTAGTGTTTTCAAATTAAAAAGAAGGTAATAGAAGCTCTCCTTCTGTGGTGCAAAGTGAAAAATGGAGAGGGCAGTTAGACAGCTACGTTACTGATGTTTCTTTACCTCTTGTCACAGACTCTCATTGTTAGCATTGCTAAATGATCATCTTCACAACAAGGAATAAAAAGTAACACTCAGGCTTTGGTTTCCTTCAGATAACAATGAGTGTGCTACTGAAATCAATTTATGTGGGGCGAAGGGCATTTGCCAGAATACACCAGGAAGTTTTGTTTGTGAGTGTCAACGTGGCTTCTCACTTGATCAAACTGGGCTTAGCTGTGAAGGTAGGTACAACACACAGTGCATTTAACTTGGCCTTCTCTTGCTTTCCTTCATCTTCTCTCAGCCATACTGTCACCCAATGAGGCACCTATGGAGTAAGCATGTGTAGGTTGAAGGGGAGTGGGGTATGGAAATTTAGCAACAAGGCAGTATTTCTCTCCATGGGCCTGAATAAATAGATATATTGCAGGATGCTAAAAAGCTGGACAGATATTTTCTGAGGAGGCTTCAATTTAGCCTGGAATATTTTAGTTTAAGCTTCATAAGTTCAGCGTAACTTCTGTTGAATCCTGCACGGATTTCTGAGGGACTCACCAAGGACACGAAGTCTTGCATCTCCAAGGCAACCTGCTAAAGAGAGAGTTCAAGGGCTGCAGACTTTATTTCTCTGGTTCCCTAGAGCCTCTAGAGCCTTCTCCTGGGATAGAGTTTGGTTTGCTTTGAAAAGACATAGCCTGGGATTCCTAGGTTGGATGCTTGGGTAAAAGCAAGGGACTGTCTGCTGTGGAGCTGGGAGCCTTAGGAAAGCCTTGGGGGTCCCACATACAAATGGCTTTCTACTGTCTGCTCCATAGCAGAATGCAAAAACTCTGAAAATTGTGGCTGAATTTGAGCTTTCAGTGTTTTCAGTCCTTAGTTACTTGCTGTGGAGCCAGAAATCCAAAACCTGAAAGGCCTGAAGTGATGTCCCAGCACTGGTCAGGTTTTTGGAAGATCTTGAAATATACCTCTATATATGATATATGAATATATATGATTATTTGTAACAGTCTTTTCAAATATAGCATAATTTGAGCTTCTTTCCCAAAACTCAGAGTATATATCACCTTTTTAGATGTTGATGAATGTGATGGAAACCACCGGTGTCAGCATGGCTGCCAAAATATAATTGGAGGATACAGGTGTAGCTGCCCACAAGGATATCTCCAGCATTACCAATGGAACCAATGTGTTGGCAAGTCACTTTTTTAAATTCATACATTAAAATGCATGTTACCTTCATTAGCAACAAGAAGTGAAGGGCAATGGTGTAGTTTGTCATATTTTCTTTTTCTGATTATAATTTAGTAAGTTCAGCGGAGTTTCATTACGAATGTGCACTCCTGTGAAAGGCAGAGTGGATATGAAGCACCCAGTAGCCTATGTCCTGGTTCTACAAGTGTTTAAGCACAAAATTACCCTTGAGGGTGCTAGAAGTTGCATTGACTTTGAGGGAACTTGTGTTACTCGTGCATTTTGTGGTGTGAACAAAGGAAGTCTTACCCAGCCATGCAGCAGTCTCTACTGAGACACAGGTCCTGTCTGAGAGCTGATGGTGGGTTGAACCTGGCAGACTCAGAACCACAAGTATGGATAGTTAAATTGTAAAATTAAACTTCTGGCCCAAAGCATCTAAAACTCTATTGAAATTCTACTTGATCTGTGCTTTTATCATTCTCACAAAACCTACAGGAAGGCTGCTGTCTTTAAGCCTCTTCTCTGTACAGAATTAACCATTTATCATATTTAAGCAAAGCTCCTGCTATCTGTCCAAAGATGCTTCATTGCAGCTTTGAGATACAGTTTATGACAAGTGCTTATAGGACAATTCTGGTTATAAATAATAAATGCTAGTGCTCTTTATTTATGTTAAGAAGTAAATACACTGGTGAATTAAAATGTTTATTTCTTCCCTATCTAAACTTTGGTTCTGTCCCAAGTCTCTGAGCCCTTGTAGATGGGGCTGCATGTGCAGACCATTGATGCTGGATATGACTTGAGCAGACAGAACTGGGTCCTCTGCAGAAGTCACGGGAAAAGTCTCTGTATGTTTCAGCAGTGTAGTGTGCAGCATATTCAAACAAGGGAAACATAAATCATTTTTCCTCTAGTGACAGTTATGTGTGGTTTTAGTCACATTTAATGGGCTTCATACAAGCTAGTCTTGTGTGGATACCCGGCGATGTGTTTGATGACCTCTTTGAGAACAAAGGGCTTCATAACTCTTTGTTTGGCTTTCTTTGCTTTCAAAAACATAAAAATGCCTTTGCTTGTTACCACTGTGGTGCTCTAAGGAGGCCTCTGCTTTTAATTATGCTTACCAAACCTCCTGACATTTTATGCAGTCCTTGCTGTGACGTTTGCTTGCTTGTGGTCCAGTATTCTATGCCTGTAACATACAGGAGAACAAGGAGGGAGCATAAACATATGGTGGTTTTGAATATTAATTAAACTAGCAGAGCTTAGGGTTAAATTAGAACTTAGTCTGCAGGAGGGTAAAAAAAACTAAACAACCAAACAAACCAGCACTGCCGTGTCTGGCTGCTGGAGGACATTGTGGAATCTGAAAAAGTGCAGCGCTCAGTTTTGCGAAACATCTTGGCTGTTTCCAAGTCTTCCTGGGTGATAGTTAAAACTAAGTGTATTTCCAAACCAGGTGTACACTGTTATTCCAGCTTTTGAGCGCATTGACTACTGTTTGGCTTTTATACAGGGAATATCAGTTTCAAAATACACAAGCACTGGTATTTCCCCCATTGAAAGAACAGCTTCAACGTTGGCACCACAAATACTGATTGCCAGAAACTTCACCAGGGAAAATTACACTGAGAGCAATAACTGGGGAGGGACTTAGCTAGCGCTTCCATCTTCTTGGACATGGGGCAGTCCAGGCAGAAACCCAAAACTGCAGGAAAGGAGGCTTGGTTTCCTCCATCTTCATGGCATCTCTCCTTCCTGTTGAAGCTGAGCACAAAAGAGCTGCGTGTTGCAGAGCACAGGAGAGCAAGGCTGGTGCCTGACAGCACAGTCATGCAGAGTCCGAGGCTCCCGTAACTGTTTTTTTCACTTTTCTTCATATTTTTTCTTTCAACAGTCACCCAAAATATGGGAGCTAACCTCACTAGTGTCCACGCTCTTGCCGCTGTGGAGCGAGGCAAAGTGAGCCTATCTCCTTCTGGTGCAGTAACTTTCTGTGGCACAAATGTGCATTTATGATGTTGACATAATGGCTGTGTTAGTTATGACAAATACTAACATTGCTCTAAGTTAATGGCAAAACTCCTACAGGCTTTGGTAACACAGAATTCAGCCCCAGGTTTTAATACCTTGTGGTCTCCACATGTTCACATTGTAACATCTGTAACTGTATATGCTTAAGATACTTATCTAGATCTCCTGGGTGTACCACAGGGGAAGAATTCATGTAATAGGTTTTTCCGTGACAATTCCTTCATATTACTTGGCAATCCCAATTCTGCAAACAGTTTGTGTCTTTTTTAGCTTATTTAATGAAGTGTTCAGGGACTTTTGATGTTGCTGCAACACATAGTTAGATAATCACTGAAGAATGCTTTGGTTCCTCCCATGTCTTGTGCTGTGTGTGACTGCATCCCCTGCCCAGGCAATTCCGTAGTGCACCATGCCATAAATCAGGCTGCAATAAGCAAAGGCATTGCTTTTAAACAAAGAACAAACAGTCACATTGTTTGGAAAAAGACAATAATGCTCTGAATTAGTACTTATTCTCCTGTAACCTGGATGCTTAGATCAGAGATGCTGCTTTGTGCTTTACATTTTATCCATACAGTGTCCAGATGGCATTTCTTACGCATGTGCACACACACGCAATGTGCATATGCAGTTGCTTTATCACAGAAAACAGGGAACAATAGCATTCAGAATGTTTCAAAGCAATTTGCCATATCAGACAAAAAAATTCAGACTGTCTACATTTAAAAAACTAGCCATTTACAGTAAATAAGCCTGAACTGACCTTGAACTCCTACAGTGCCGCACTTGGGAAGTTTGGAAAAGGGCTGGCTCAGAATGTGGCAGTCTTTTGTATCTACAGCTGCTTTTATTTTTACTTTACTACTCCTTCCTGTACCTTACCTGTACCTCATGTTTAAATGTGAGTGTGTAGGGAGGGATTTTCAGTGCCTGGAAAAGGTGTCAGAGCTTGATCCCTTGCTCTTTTTTTCTTTAATGTTGAATAGCATTATGAACATGGGATTACTGGACCAGATTGTTGGCTGTACAAAGTTTTATTCTTCTTGGTTGTTTCTGGAACAAAAAAAAAAGTTGCTGCCTCTGCTTCTCTGCTCTCCAGAGCATGAGCTGACGTGGCATGAAACATCTTCTGTAGAGTAGCCCAAATGTTGCTCTGTTGTATGGTTGTAGTCATCTCCTAGCGACTGCTGCCCTAGCCAAGGGTGAGGCCAAGCCCTGTTCTGCGTTTCTGTCTGTCTGATGTGGCAGCATGTTTAGCAACAGTCAAGCACGACCTTTCTGAAGGTTACCTGAGAATAAAAGTTAATGTGGTATGTTCTGCTTCTTTTCCAGATGAAAATGAATGTCTCAGTGCACACATTTGTGGAGGAGCATCTTGCCACAATACTTTGGGAAGCTATAAATGTATGTGCCCTACCGGATTTCAGTATGAACAGTTTAGTGGAGGTTGCCAAGATATCAATGAATGCGGTTCTGCACAAGCCCCATGCAGTTATGGTTGTTCAAATACTGAAGGTGGCTATGTCTGTGGATGTCCACCTGGTTACTTCAGAATAGGACAAGGGTAAGGGATTCTCATTTTAAACTAACAGACATAAAGGGGACATAATCCGCTCCTTTCTTTGTAGTGTGGAGCAGCAGAACCGGGAGGATTGTCACCAATGCAAGAGGGATAGGATTGTGGAGGTGCTCGAGACTTGGATGCACCTGCTGATTTTGGAGATGAGGGAGGGGAAAGGTAATCAAGGGACAGGAGCAATGTGGATTTGATGCTTAATGAAATATGGTCAGGGCTACCAGGTTCAATTATCTCTTTTAAGTGTCATGGTTTAACCCCAGCCAGCAACTAAGCACCTCACAGCTGCTCACTTACTTCCTCCCCACCCAGTGGGATGGGGGAGAGAATCAGAAAAAAAGTAAAACTCGTGTGTTGAGATAAGAACAGTTTAATAGAACAGAAAAAAAAAGAAACTAATAATGATAACACTAATGAAACGACAATAGTATAATAGTAAAAGGATTGGAATATATACAAGTGATGCACAATGCAATTGCTCACCACCCACGGACCGGCGCCCAGTTAGTCCCTGAGCAGCGATCCCCCCAGCCACGCTCCCCCCAGTTTATATAATACTAGACATGACATCACATGGTATGGAATATCCCTTTGGCCAGTTTGGGTCAGGTGTCCTGGCTGTGTCCCCTCCCAACTTCTTGCACCCCTCCAGCCTTCTTGCTGGCTGGGCATGAGAAACTGAAAAATCCTTGACTTTAGTCTAAACATTACTTAGCAACAACTGAAAACATCAGTTTGTTATCAACATTCTTCTCATACCCAACTCAAAACCATAGCACTATACCAGCTACTAGGAAGATAGTTAACTCCATCCCAGCTGAAACCAGGATGTTAAGCTACTGCTTTCACCTCTCTGCTGCACACTCCAGCAGCTAGCCAAGTTCTCTGAGCTTGCCACTTGGGAGCTAACACCCCTCACTATGATTTGTAGTGTATCACTTGTCTCCTTTAAAAAAAAATTAATAATAACATCCCCCACCAGCTCCAAAGGCAAATGATATTACACAAGTGGCTTCACCCACTTATTGAAATAACAATTCTGTGTGCTCTTATTTTCACTTGCCCCAGTGTTAGGGCTGTGCATCGTGTAGGACCAAGCAACTCAAATGGAAATCAGAAAGATTGTGGCTTAAATTTTAGAAGTGACTAAAAGCTTTGGGATACATTATGAAAGACCTCACTTTTCAGATTTTTCAGCAGTTTCTGAAAATTGATCTCTTTTAATGTGTTCCAGGTTGGATAACAGAAATTACTAACAACTTCTCAGAGCTTAAGTCTGTGTTTTTAAAACTGTTAAATATTGGCAGGTCTAATTTAGGCAAAGCCTCATGGAGCCAGGTTCTTGAAATCGGAGGTAGCTGCATTGTGATTCGGTGAGAATTTTGCCTGTTGACTTCAGCAGAAATTTTTCCTAGGAAATGAATGCAAAATAATTGCTTTATTCTTTGTATTCACAGTCCCCCAAATTCAGCTTTTGGTAAGATCTCTCTCTCACTGGAATTAATTTTTTATTTCTTCCTTCCTCAGACACTGTGTTTCTGGAGTGGGGCTAGGCAAAGGTCAAGGACAAGAACTTTCTCTCAGTGGAGAAGTAGATGACAACTCCCTCTCTCCAGAAGCCTGTTATGAATGTAAAATCAATGGCTATCCCAAGAGAGGAAGGAAGCGCAGAAGCACTAATGAAACTGCAAATGAAGCAGAGGTAATTGACCCGTTTTGGGGGGAAGGGGTTTGCGGTTGTCTTGTGAAAGCCAGTCTCAGAAGGAGGTGTGCCCAGAGACAATCCCACAGAAAAAATGTACACCCCAAACAAAGTAGACCAAAGAGCTGGTTTTGGATGTCAAGTAGTCTGTCGGCTTTCTAAAGTTTTTCACTGTCATTAGGCAAATGTCATCCTCTGAAGCCCCTGCATATCTAATATCTACGTCGTATCAAACACTAAAATAAATGGCCATCCAGCTGTTTGGAGAGCACTCCACTCGCCAGCAAAGCAAGCTCTTGATGTCAGAGGGCAGCGGGTACATAAAATGTTTGTGTGACCTTGTGGCCAGAAGGGCAGGACATGTTGGTCAGGGTGGATGTGGGCCCTACCAAGCAGCGCTGTGTTGTGTGTCTGGGGCTGGAGCCCTCTCCAAAGCAAACACAGAGCTCTGGACACAAACAGCTCACCTGGAGGCAGTCCAGAGCTGCAGCCCTTCCTGGGGCTTGTCCAGACCCTTGCAGTCAGTCACCCAGGTTGCCGTCCTGGAGCCGAGGCTGCCGGCAAGGCTGTGCACAGTGCTCACAACTGGTCCAGGCAGCAGAACAGGAGGCAGAGCTTCATTTGTCATTGCTCGGAAGTCGCTGGGGACAGAGGCAGGTTTCCATTTGCCTCCAAGTGGGGTAACTGTGTCAGCAAAATGCTTATCATCTACTGCGATGATCACAAGACTCCACTTCTTAGCTGTTGTCACTGGCTTTTTTTTATTAAGCAAATATTAATAAGCGGTTTGAGCATTTACATGAAAACTAGTCAGCTGTGTGACAAGTTTTGTCTTTATGCAAAGGATAGGCATCCCTTTTCACTCATCCTTGGGTGTTAGCAAACATTTCTCAAAAAAGCATTAAAGTAAATCTTTCAGCAAACTCCCCCGGCTGGGGTTTGTTCTGAATTGATCGCAACAGCAAGACACAATGGAATGGAGGTGGTTATAGTTCTGTTTGTTCTTCAGCTGGGCTTCCAGCACCACACCTCGCAGTATGAGTGCAGAAGTCGTGGTAGAAGCATGATCATCTAATGTGTAATGTTACTATAGTCCCTCTTGCACAAAATTCAAACTCCTTGCATTTCCCAGGGAGTCCTACGTTGGCTTATTTCAACTTTGTGTAACATAAAGTCGGAATTGCTCAGTCTGGTCATCCAATCCAACATCCAGCACTAGTCACCGGATTTAAACCTTATTGTTCACATTAATTATGTACAGACTTCCGCAAACTGTAAGCAGCTTGTAGGAGAAGTATCACCAAGCCCACAGTCATTGACTTCTCACTTCTTCATCCGGTCTAAGATGATAGTGATGTTACAGGTGAAGGGGTCTGCCCTGACCTGGCCAGAGAAGCAGCAGGTCATAGCAGGTCTCTAGACTGTGCAGATATTAGTCCTTCAGCTGAGAGTACATGTCTGGGTGTGCCCATGTGTGTGTTGCATTCTAAATATAACCAAGAGACACTGAACACTCTTGTAAAATGTTGCCATCGCTACCCTGAGCTAAATATCACCTGTACTCTCTGCTCACATGTATGTGCCGAAGAGCTTGCTTTTCCCCACACAAATAGATTGGGGAGCCTGTTAGCTGTTTGTGTTAGGTGCTCAGTGCATGGCGCTCTGCTAATACAGGTAGGCAGGAGAGTGCTTTTGCCCAGAAGAGTGTGGACGTTTGATTTTGGGCAGCGAGGGGTTGTAAACTGTGTTTCTTCAGTGTGTTTCAGTAGTGTCTGTGATTAGTGCTGGGTTTGTCTCAGAGGTGACGTAGAGCTTCCCTTGCTTTCCAGTTGAAAATGTTACAGCAGATGTGCTGTCTGAAATGTTATCATGCTGCCACTACAGGTGACTCATGCACAAGGGACTCAGGGGGAGCCCAGTTACCATCACTCGGAGGTGCGGGGCGACGCTGCTTTTCCAGCACCCTGCTGCACCCGCGGGCCACCCTGGCTCCACACCTAAACAAAGCAAATCTTGCAAAGCAGAAAACTCCCACCTGAATGACGTGCCTCCCCCACAGACCCTGCTTTCTTCTGCACATTGTTGTTCCCGTGAGCTTGTGGTTCCCCCAGCAGAGAGGAGGAGTATGTCTTTGCTGCTCTCTTTGTAGGAGACTGGTCGTGGACTCCAAGCACAGAGAGGCTTTGTTTGTCAGGCAGCGGGGCCCACATGCAGAAACTTTCAGTGCGTGTCTCAGGCTCCCGTTACCCATGCAGGGACAGTGACAAAGACCGTACTTTATCCTGACAAGTCCTAGGCCCATAAGAGTGGATTTGACAGATGATATTACAGAACCTCCTTTTAAAAATTATTTAATTAATAATGAATGAGCTGGGTAAGAAATACATACACATAGGTGCATGTGAAACGATCTCTGACAGAGCCAACTAACATCGTTTGTTCTTGTGCAGGATCAGCAAGAGCTGGAGCCGCCAATCAGTCTCGCCAGCTGGGATATTGAGAAAGCAGCAGTCTTCTCCATCAACATCTCAGATCTCAGTAACAAGGATCGCATCCTGGAACTGCTTCCTGCCCTCACAACACTGACAAACCATAACCGATATTTAATTGACTCCGGAAATGAAGACGGTTTCTTTAGAATCAATAAGAAAGACGGGATAAGTTACCTTCATTTCACAAAGAAGAAGCCAGTGCCTGGAAACTATTCATTACAAATCAGTAGTATTCCACTCTATAAAAAGAAGGAACTTAACCAGCTTGAAGAGAAACATGACAAAGACTACCTCAGTGGTGAGCTGGGAGATAACCTGAAAATGAAAATTCAGATATTGCTTCATTAATTCACCAACCAAAGACCAAATAATTAAACCAAAGATAGATAGGTAGGACTGAATATTCCTCCCAATCAGATTCTCCATATCATAGGTACAATCTTACATGAGTACATTTGTATGAACGAGCACTATTATATTATTACATAAACAAGGTACAGGATGAATACCCTAGCTCAAAACAACCACTTTCTCAGGCTTTTAAGTGTAGCTGAGCTACCTTGATATGTTGAATCTTGAAAACTGGGACTTTTATCATTGGAAGTTGGCCACTGATGCTGAGACACGTCATCATTTCAGCAGAGGTACAAGAATTGTGCTTTCAACTGATGGACAGCTCTATTTTTGTAATTCTTAAACTTCGCTTCTCCAACTACAACTTACTAGGTCAGCCATTTATGATATCCATTTGGTGCTAGTAAATTTTCAACCTAGATTTATAAATGCACTGTAATATTTACACAACTTAGAAGCCAAAATTGCCATTATTCAGTCTAAATACTTCAATCAACCAAAGTTAGCTCAGTAGTTTATCTCAGTTATGCCTATAATACATTACATGTAAATTAAGTGTGTGTATACTGTAATCATGCTATTTTTATCAATGAAGCATTTGTAAACTAGATTAATAATACCCTTAATGTGAGGGTTTGTAATGGTGCTTATAAGACCAACTACTTGTTAACTGTATACACAAACCTGATGATAAAGTTTCTGTGACTTGCCAAAATGCACTGAGGTCAGTAGGGACCATTAAACATTCTCAAAAGTCAGATGACAATCAGTGCCATCCTACACCATGACATTATGTAACGTGTCAAGAGTACCCGTAGTCATTCATATCAACAAGGGTTCAATGTCATAAATGTCACAATAAAACAGTTTTTTTTTTAGTTTATTCTGTGGCCTTGTGTTCTTGCTAAAAGTGTGATAAACTGCATTCTTGCATTTCAGGCATTGTCAGTAGGGTTGGTTGTGTATCTGTCTGTCTGCACAGGTGACTTCTCCTTGAAGCTGTGCTGCTGCCATTTGTTCATTCTTCAAGCAAAGGAAGAATGGAAGAATTACAGAAACCTTCACAAATCTAAAGAGCAGTGGACCTCTATCAAATTATCGTGTGGCTCCAGAAAGCAAGTTAGAACATTTCCAATGACTTGACCTGAATAATCCTGTCAATAAGTAACTTTAATAGCCAAAACATGCAGAAGTGAATGTTAAATCATTATACAGAAAACACATTTAATTGAAGTGTCTTGTTTGCTAAAACTGCCTTAAGACATGCCATTCTTTTACCCCCACTTCAACAGCTATTGTCAAATAATCTGACTGATAACACAGGGCTAATCCAATATCAAAAGCCATCACAAGTTGTAGCTGGGTTTTAATACCAAGTTAATTATTGGATGATGAGGGTGTTCTTGTATACACAAGTGCCATGGTGTATCTTTTAGCAGCAGCAGAACAGTACTGAGGTGTGATGCTATGACATCTGGAAGAAAAAATGAAGCAAGCGGTGTCGCTGAAACTGCTGATTGGACAGCACTGTAATTGATAGAGGGAACATATATTGAGCTATAATAGCTTTGGAGGGGAAGTGTACTGTAATAATTCACCCCAAATTGTATTATTTTCTGTAATTAGATTTCAGCTCTCTTTGATTTCTTCTGCATAACAAATGTAACTATATAAAAAGGAGCATGTGCACTGGGTTACTTTGATATTTTTAATAGACCATGTCTGGATTTTATTTATTAGCGTGCCAAAATGTTGAAGAGTGTATTTTTTTCCACATGTTGCGTAACTATGGTGAAATATAATCAGAACTTTACAGTTGTAAATGGCACTCTTATTTCAGCAGGTTGGGAGCGATTTTTAGTGCCAGTGGCAGTGTGTGCAAGATCGTATGGTTTATAGTTAAGTGCATGGTTTGAGTATTTTCTCTGTAGCCCTTAAACACTGAGATGAACTGAGAAGAATGATTTCAGAAAGACCTGTCAGGACTCTGTCCAGCAGAGTTGGTTTAGCATTTAAGCTACTGTATAACACCTTATCACGCCAAAGGTTCCTTGATTGTTTTCCAGCAGCCCCAGTGTTGCCTGCACAGTTCTGCAAATCACCTTTGTTATGCTGCAGAAACAAGAAATCTTGACAGCATCTCTCTTAGTGTTTTAAAAATGGAAAGCCCAATCTTGCTGTACTGATCTGCACATAAAAATCCATTTTCTTGTGCAATGATTCATCTGTCTCTTTGCAGCAGTGCCCTTTAAATGGTATGTCATTTTTGCCTGTCAGTTTGAGTTGCTGTATGTATACAATTATTTACATTAGTCTGAATTTCTGCAGTTTCCTTAGAGTCTCAGTGAAGCACAAAGGTTGCATAATAATACTGTGTGAGACCTGCAATTAAAAAGTGGTTTGTAATCTACAGTGTGATTTAAAATAATTTCCTCTGTTCACTTTGACAGTGGGATCCCAACATGACTCTTAAGCAGTAGACAGACTAAGTAGAGTGTGAATGTGCATTTCTGAATGTGTATCCATTTGCAGTTACAGGGTATTTTTCAAATTCAAGGAAACAGTGAAATCTTTAATTATTTGAAATAACAGTGTCTTCCCTCCATTGCAATTGTGCATATGACTTGGCATAGATGCATGCATGGATAATAAATATAATTTTTGGTTAACAGAGTCTAACAAAGATGGCTTGTTACTCTACATACCAAAACATTCTCTTGTTGTGTGTTGTAACAGTATCTTGTAAACTTGACAGCTGACGTGTATTTTGGCAGAACGACTGTTTCCACAGTCTCCCTTTTAAGCTGACTTTCAAAGGACCTGAAGTGTTTGCTTGCTTATGGCAGGTCCCAAAGGGTCACGCTCAGGCTTTCTCTTAAGATAAATATTCTACGCTATGATTCGAGTTCAGCTTTGTGCTTTGGAAGAGCTAATCTGGTCAAGACTTCTCAGCACAAACAGGCCTGAGCTGTTTGGAGAGCAAGACAGCATGGCTGTTGCCTGACAGCTGCCTGCGCCTCCCTGGGACCCAGTCTGGGCACCGCCGGTCTCTGCCGGCCGCACCACGGCAGGTAAGTGCGGTACAAGGCAGCCTGCATCAAACCCCCTGCTCTAGGCCAAGCTGGGCGTGGGGGCGCTGGCATTGCAAAAGCCTTCTTACTGCTTTTAAAAATTGACATTTGCTGTGGAGGAATCCCCCTTTAAACTGATGCCGTACTTAGACCATTAAAGCCTCACAATACTCTTGTGGATCTGGTGGCTTCTGTCAAAATGAGCAAGGTTAACAGCTTACGTGGTGCTGCAGTGCTGCTGCTTTCCAAGTAGGTGCCAGGTGAGGAGGATACAGCTGCTCTTCTTTCAACTTCACTGCTGTGACAAGAAAATCCTGTATTTGTAGTTACAGAGGGGAAGCCAGAGTTCAGCAGCTGAGAAGGCCGGGGCTGCCTGCGGAGCTGCAGGAGCTGCGTACCCCTCTCAGTGCCCCTCAGCTGCCCCGCGCCAGTGGGACAGGAGCTAATGGGACGCACCAGCTTCCCAAAGCTGGGACAGCTGGGCTCAGGATCTTGCCTACTTCACCCTCTCCCCAGAGCAAGTCTTCAAGTTTTTCTGCTTTGGTTGGCTTCATGTTTGCAGGAGTGGCCAGCAGCTAAGGCCAAGATAGGATGTACAGCAGGTTAATGCAGTAAATCCAGGTTGGCAGTGTCCTACCAGAGTATTCGCCCAGGGTAAGCCCTCATATTATCGCAAGCTTGGCAGAATAACACTCGGCTAAAACTTGTGTTCAGAAAATCCCAGAGCTTCTAGTTGTTGCCTGTGGCCTGAGCATGCTGGATGCCTGCAGAAACCTGTGCGGCCCCTGTGTGAGCTCCCGCGGTTACACCTCTGCACAGAGGGGCTCCATGTGCAAACTGCACGTCGGCAGTGCGTCATGTTAACCTGCAGGATCACGCTGGTTCTGGATGCTGTGAAAACTTAAGACGGGGCAAGCAGACAGCTGTAATTTGGGGCAAAATATGCCATCATTTACACTAATGAAAACGCAAACAATTGCAGAGGTTGCAGTAGTAGCACGAGGGAAAGAAAAGGGGAGGGGGGAGCACGCTGCAGTCGTTCAGTGGCCCAAAACGCCCCAACGCATGTGGCTTCCGCTTCACTTGCAGATGCTGGTCCTGCACCAGCACTAGTGCCTTGCGCTCCTCCTGAGTTGTCACTCACCCGTCCCCGTGCAGGAGCTGCCGTGGCCAGCACTGGCCCCACACCATGGCTGCTTTCAGAGCAGGCAGAGGCACTGCTGGTGCCAGGAAGGTGGAGGTGGTTCAGCGGCAGGGTTCTGTGGTGCTGCCGCATTCAGCAGTGCTTCGCCAAGCTCCTTGGTACCCCCAGAGAGACTTTGAGGGCAACGCCTGGTCCCTCTGGAGTGGGCTGCGTGCTTTGGTTTGCGCAAAGAAGAGACCCTCTTCCTGTGCAGCAAAAACCTTGAAGATGCCGATGACTTCAGCTCTGACAAATTCCAACGATCTGCTTCTGCTGTCCTTAAAACTTGCCAAATATTTCACACCCTCGTAACAAATGCTTTTGAGGAATATCACGCCCAAGCCAACTCCTCGGTTATGAGCTTCCCATTGAGTTCAGTGAGGAACCTTGACGCCAGAGAGGTCACCAAAGCATTTGTTTTTGTATTTCAGGCTCTCCTTTCTATTTTGAACACGGGCCTGTGCAGCGCAGCGATGGCAGGAAGCGGCCATGGAGGCCGGGGCTGCGTGGCCAGCAGGAGTGTGCTGGGAAAGCTGGGCTGCAGCCCTGTGCTGGTGCTGGCCAGTCCAGCACATGCCATTGCTGCCTGTTGGCATACAGCCGAGTCCTCAACCTGCTTAGACACATGCTTATAGGTGTATGTAGAAATGTATGTGTATTTTGTGAAGAGTCTAGACAGATGACTACATCTCGGTGCTTCCAGGCTAAAGTCACGCTGTGCTAACCTTTGCTAAGTATCCAGGAAGGACTTCTTCTCCTTCCCTCTCTTGGGCTGGACCCTTCCCTCACACATGGCAGCAGCATGGGCCCAGCCCTCGCCCCGGCTTGGCGCTCACATCTGCAGGTTTGTTTGTTTATGAGCTTCTCTATGGCTCCCAGGGCTGTAGGATGTGAGCGCCTCGCAGACACACGTATTGAGACTCGCTACACCCTTGCGAGGTTGGGATGTGTTTGTCATCCTTGTTTTACAGGGTAGGAACTGAGAACCAGATGTTTTGGTTTGAGAGAGCCCATAGGCAATGGCCGTTCTGCCAGGGGCAACCCCAAAGTACTGAGGTGTCCCTGGAGAGGAGGACTAGGAACCACATGGGCTCATCAGCCGTAACAGCTCCGGTGGGCACAAAGCTGTGGGAACTGCCCCACTGCACTAAAACATGTCCCAGACAGAGCCTGGTGGGGCACCCACCGCCCCCCCCCCCCGCCCCCCTTCAGAAGCCAGGGGCATGGCCCCATCCTCCAGCACGCATCCCCTGCGGTGGCTGTCCCCATAGATACTCCACACAGGATGCTGCCACTGCAGATGCAGCAGCACCAGTTAAAAAAAAAAAAAAAAAAGAGTGACAGTACCCAGTAGTTTTCTGCTGGAAAAAAAAAAATTGGGGGTAAGTATCCAGGTCAGCAGGCTGCATGGAGATAATCAAAAGCGACACTGTTGGTGAGCGGGACCTGGGCTCTGCCAGCTTCCCTGGCTCGTCTCTGAGGCTGCTGGATGAACCAGCCAGGAAAACAGGGCTACCACTTAGTTTTCTTTGGAGGTGGATTCTTTATTCCTATCATTCCTATGTGAGGTGCTTCAGGGTGATTTTTTTTTTTTTTGTGTCTCTGACAACCCAGAAGAAATTATTTTTTTTAAGCAGCCCGTGTGGGACCGTGTTTGACTGTAGCTGTAGTGCAGTACATTCTTCAGCCAGTAAGCTTGGACAGGCAGGAAAGCTGTCTGAAATTTTTCACTTTGCAATGTTGTGTGTATGCTCACAGCTCTGTCTAAATATGTTGTTATTGTAATTATAATAAATACTAGAGCCGTGAGAAATGTCTATAACCAAACCCAAACCAGGTGAAACTCCCCTGGTTTTGGGTTTCATTACAAACTCAAGGCTCAGGCCAGGTTTGTTGAGGTTCATGAACCTCTCTCTGAAGCTGGGCTCAGTTTCAAGCAACCCTGGGCCAAGTTTCAGGCAAATCTGGGCCAAGTTTTGAGTAAATTTGGAATAAATTTTAGGTGAATAAGAGATGATTTATGATTTTAGGTTGAAACCATACAAACCATGGACTCTTTGCTTGGTTTCAACCTATAACCAGGAAATCTAAATCTTGGCACTTTGGCTGAGTTTCACTTTGATTTTGAATTTTGACGGTAAAAACAAAACAACAAGAGCAAAGAGGTGAGTCCCAAGAACAAACCATGCAGAGACTCGTTCACAGGGCAGGAGCCCAAAGCCCTGCACTGAGCACACAGCTGTGACGCTGCACCAGCAGTTGGGGGGGGTGTCCCCACTGCAGGTGAAGCCATGCATGTCCAGCCAGCAGTCTGACATGGCTTGTGCTGCCCCAGCAAAACCTCCAAATAATTAAGCCTTCCCCAAACTCTTAATCTGAAGTTGAATGTGCAGTTTCCAAGCCTGGAGCGCATTGACTTTAGGTTTGGCTTATGTGAGAAAGATCCAGATCGTACTGCGTGTTTGCATTTTGAGGGGTAAATTCAGCTAAGGAATCTACACAGGGGAACAAGGTCTATGGTCCTCATCCACATATTGCATTTAAACATGGCTCACATCCAACCACACAGCAGAGAAATGGACTTTCTACCTGAACTGCTGAGATTCAGAGCGACGTGGTGCCAGTTCTCCAGCCTAGAGGTGCCCAACAGGGTTATGGGTCTCAGCTTGCCAGTGCTGCCAGCTCTGCCACGGCACAGATACCTTAAAGATGGAAAAGAGCTGAAAACACTTCTCATGCAGATTTCATTAGATTCACTCAGGCACTTTAAAGGGATCTCCAGACATAAACTTGTCTCTTTAAATAAAAAAATATATATCATCATTAAACCCCTCGATCATGAGATTCTTTTTGCGCCAAACATAAACTGTAGATGGAAAATATTTGAGCAGGAGCTGGCTTCAACTATCAGGCAAAATATGAACAGCTGAACTGGGAATGTAAGTGCTGAGTCCAGAGAAGAAGGTGATAGCACAAGTTGCTGCTGCTTTGAGAAACACATGATAGGAGGGATGGGCAGGAAGAGAGGAGGAAGGTGCCAGTGCAGAGCAGCAAGGAATATGAAGGGAACCGCACTGTCAGTCTGTATTCACATCAGCGCAAAGCTGAAACAACAGGAAACTGGGAGAGAGGGGAAAGGGAATGAGCGACTCGGCAGTGCTGGCTCTACAGGGCGGCTGCTCAAAACCACTATTTGACGTGAATCGACAGCCATCTGCCCTCACAGTAGCCAGCTCCACGATGCCACCAGCCTCACTGCAAAGCCTTTCCCATCAGCTGACGCTCCTGAGCCAACCGGCCCCTTAAGAAGGACTGTAATGCTGTCCCACAGGACTTTGGCTGGTAAGAAGTTACCAAATAAACCAAACAGAAAAAACCCCAAGGTCTGTCGGGACCAGATCGTTATGAGACCTAAGCAAGTACTGAGTGTAGATTAATAAGCCCTTAAAGACAATTCCTCATTTACTGAATTAAAAAAAAAGGTAACTGACCAAGAAAGAATTTAAGACTTCCCATTCCACATGTTTAAATTGTACTTGCCAAAGGCATAAATCCCCTTCACTGAAAGCTTTTCACTATCGGGTTTTTGCCTCCAATTTTCAAGTCTGCTCCTGTAAAAGATGTCCCAGTACTTTTTCAAGATCCCAACATCCTCGTAGCACTGGGGAGAAGTAGCCACGACAAAGGACATAAAGCTCCGAGATCCTCCCTCTGTTAGTAGAGCTCTTAAGCTCAAAGCACCACAGAGGCAAGATGCTGCCACGTGTTAGACCAGCAACAGTTTCTACTCTTGGGGTACAACTGTGGCATGATACACCATGAGGCCAGAGCTGAAGAATCCCAAGTGGCGATGGGCTGCGAGAGCTGCTGTATGGCACAGCAAAGCTTGAGTGAGGGATGGGCGGAGGTCCTGAGGAGACCTGGTCTTTATTTGAAAATCATGTTTGATGTCTGTGTTGCATGGATTAAGACTGAAAGCAGCACCCAGCAATGAAAGGGAGAAAAAAAGGCTGAAAAATTTCTGCTACACGTGTTCTCGGAGCAAAGACAAGATGCCACATACCAGGAAAAAAGAACTGTATTTCAAAAGTTCACTCTTCAACTAAGCCAGCTCCGTGTGGACTTTCCCATTATGCATTTACACTTAATTTATGTCATTTAGGAGACTGATTTTTATTAAAGATCATGTTGTTACCCACACATATGCCTACTATGCACTCCTATATCCCCAAATATGCTGGGAACAAAAGTGTTTTCTGCTCCACAGTGACAGCACAGACAAAACCATGGGAGGAAATTGTGGGTCCCAACGTGACCACCAGGCCCAGGTTGAAGGCCAAGTATGGCAGGAGTTGCACAACCCTCTGGTGAAAAAAACAGTTATTTGTGTTGGGCTCATTTGTGCTAACAAACAGCACAGTCTTGAGTTCCCCACAGACCAGCGAGGAATTCATTTAAAAAAATAGACAACTGGTAAAGGATTTACACAGAGGGACCTCTCCACCAGCCTTCTGAGCATGAAATACTTCATGTCCTGCATCATCTCAACCAGGAGCAGTCCTATGAGAGAAGCAGCAGAACATTGTGCTTTAAGCACCAGATGCAAAAGAGAATTAAACACTGGCTTTGATGTCAGCTGAACCCCCATCCCCACGAAACCTGCAAGTAACCAAACTCCATTTGTGTGAGTCTCAGCAGTGCCACCAGCCCATCCCAGCCAGGCAGTAGCACGCTCTTCAAATCTACTGCAACAACAAAGTCCTGCAATAATACCTAGTTATTCTGCCACATCCAAACTGCTGCGATCCATGCTAAAGTTGCTGCTTTATAGTACCTGCTGGTTCAGCACAGTCATGTGTTGATGATACTGGTCTGCTACTTGTGCAGAAGAAGCAATGTACCACGATGATTCCGTACATCTGGTCCAGAGACAGAGCTTACGTGCAGACAGATCAGCTACAGGCCTGCAGCCAGTCATTACATTAATGCAGAAATGGCATTTTCAAGGCAACAGTAGTGTAAAGGCAAGTGAAATACCTCCACCTGCCAGAAAGAAAATGCATATTAATACACAGAATTATGTTCTATGGGGGTGTGGATCCTGATACTAGTTGTTGCCCCTTTTTCTTTCCTTGGAAATGAAAACAAAAGTGAAAGCCAACAGTTATTTTGTGTCCTGTTGGCCTAGATTTGTCCAGATCTGCCCTTCTTGGGTAGATACCTTGAGCAGCAAGTAGGTTTGGTAGAGGGTCACTCTGCATATGCTTCAATGCTCCAAAAATATGTCAGCAAACTGAGCTCTCGTGACCCAGGGTCCTGCTCAGAATAGTTGGATTGTGTGTATAAAGTGAAACAAGAAAGATGATGGTTGATCAGAGTAATATAAACTATAGCATGGAAAATGAATTTTGAATGAAATGCACAGATAAATCATTTATCCTCACCAATACCCTCTCTCTGTTTCTTATCCCAGTAATTGAGACCATGTGTTATGCTGCAAACAATAACTATGGGAAATTACTCATGATTCTTCCTTCATAAACTTGGGAAATGAAAGTGATGGGAAGTATGATCATCTTAATTTTTTTTTTATGTTAACAGCTCTAAATTATTAGGGTGGGAAGAAAATGTCAATAGAACATAAGTGTGCTTTGTATAGTGTCCACATTTGCTCATACTTTCAAATCCACTGTGGCTTATTAGTTCATGGGAAAAATGACAAAAAGGAATAAAACACAGAAAATGAATCCAGTATCAACATCTTGCCTCTATAGTAACAGAGAAATGGTAACTTGTGGGTAAAAAGTGACAATATTAGGAAATGTTTGTTGGGCAACTGTGGTGATTAACCCTCTCATTCCCCCAGTACCTCCGGCTTCCCGTCAGCCTGACAGATTCCTACAGATTAAAGAATGCCCGTTGCTCTGTGCTGCTGCTTGTATTAGAAGCCTGGAGCTAGTGAGGCCCTTAACCTCTGTTTCAAGAGTTTATTTCTCAGCTGTAAAAATTCTCCCAGGGCTGAAAGTTGATAGAAAAATGTCTCTGCCTGGAGGAGTTTCTGTTCTGAGCTTGGTTTGAATTAGTTCAGCCCTTTTCCACTTGCAGTAGGACAATGGAGCAGGATTCCCTCTCTCCCCTCCTTTTTTTCTTCTTAAATAAAGTGAATGTCCCACCAGGGCAGTACGCATGGCAGGCGGCACTCAGACCGTAGCCCTCTCTGCAGCTGTAGCACAGGGTCAGCGCTGGCCACCGCAGCAGTTTCCCTGCCTTGTAATGGACGGGCCAGACTTCACCCCATTGCTCGCACAGATGCTGGCTCAGACGGTGGCTTGTGCCGAGGCTGCCGAGGTCCAGCTTGGCCACGGTGCAAGCCGGGAAAGCCCACCCTTGCTGCTATTGCTCGAGGGACCAGCTCGCTGCAATGCAGAACCACCCGGGCCACACCTCCATAGGCTTTTGGATTTTCCCAGAGCTGGACGATGTGCATGCCTATCCTCCTGTGGCGGAGGCACGAGGCAGCCCCACTCAGCCCCGGGCTTACAGTGGAGTACTGGGTGGTAGGTTTCCCGGATAAAGGGCTTGGCCCAAGGAAGCTGCTCTCTGCAGACCTTGGCCTGAGCCAGGGGATTCATTTCTAGAAGCAAGAGTGCTAGATCTATTACACTGCTGCATGGGCTGCCTGCGGGGCTGGTAAATCTATTATAACAGTCAACGCTTTATGAATGAAGTCCGGCCCCACCAAAGTCAATGGCAAAACTCCCACTGATTTTACTGAAACAAGATTTTTTTACCCTGAATCCTTGAAGTGCCCCTGGGATCTCACCCATGCTCAGCGCAGCCATCCACAGCTCCAGCAGGGGAAAGGAAAGCAGAGAGCAGAGAAGGGCCCCGGTGCTCCCTCAGCTGAGCCTGGGTCCTGCTCGGACAGATGTGTTGACAATAGCACTTTGGTAATACCAACAGGCCTGGGTGTGAGATGATAGGTGTCAAGCAGCTGAAGTGGCTGATGGAGACACTTTGGCACAGAAGCAGAACTTTATAGGTCAGTGGAGTTTTGCCCTGAGCTCTCAGAGGGCCAGAGCATAAGTAACAAACAAGTAAAAATTTCTATGGATGGAGAGATGTCCCACCCGCCCAGGAGTGCCTTGACCCTGTGCCAGTAATCCAGCATCCACAGTCACTTCTCTGTGTGCATTTAATTGACTGAACAGCTACTTGATATCATCCAGAACTGCTTATAAAATTAAATGTTATTAAACATAAGGGCAGACCCATAATACTTGCTGATGCTTATTTCAGTAATGCTGCTATGCTTGCCACTCCACAGATCTGACCTGTCACTTGAGAACTCAAATGACCCATAACTTAACATGTTTTATCCACCTATAAATTCAGGCAGGTTCATTAGCTGGACCTGGCGTGCTACGTCATATTCTGTCCAACTCTTTTACAACCATTTAATTGCTTCCTGCTCACACACTTTCCCATCACCCCAGCACATACGACCCCTGGTGACAATATTTTCCCATCTAACTGAGTAAATGATCAGCATCTTATTCCAGAAAACAAAGCTAAGGAAGTTAATTGCTGTTATTTAACAGCTATTTCACTGGTTTCCTCTTGTTTTGCCAACTCTCCCATACCTTCCCATTTGCTAAGCTGACCAAAAGGTTTTCTCCATTTTTGGATTTAAGCAACTTTTTTTCTTTGACAGCTATTTTAAAGTCACCCTTCCACTGATCACAGGTGAGCTCATTTCTCAACTCCACTATGGGATTTCTGCTATATGGAGCTCTTTCAACACTGATATTAGGGTGGGAGTTCAAATCTGAAGTAAGAGCAGTCTGGCACCCTACAGGCATGGCCTGTATGGGGATTTTTTTGATGTCTAGGAAGACCCAAGGTTCAGTGAGGTTTAGTCCCCACACAGACAGAGCATCCTTCCCATTTGCTGCAGTCTAATATGGGTGAAGCTCATGCTGCATCCTTTCATTTGGGTGGCAACTAATCCAGCCTATCCTTCACTGCTGCTTTCCTGAAAGGCGTACGTGTGCTCAGCAGCTGTTAGACATTTACCTACCGCTTGGTTCAGGTTGGCTGAAGCTGACCAGTGGCTTTGCACTTTTACTAGGAGACGTTTAGGCACAAATACAGAGGAAGCAACAGTGAGTATTAAAATTAGCTCATGGTTTACAGTCACCGTGAAAAAGTTCAGCTGTACAGCACTTGACACGATTTCAATCAATGCTGTATGAGGGGTTCCTTTCCACTCCTCCCTCTCATTATAGAGGCTAATTAGGAAAGTGTTTCTCACTTTCTTTTTTTAACCTAAAGTGCCATAAATGTCTCTTTAAAAAGAAAAAAAAAAAAGAATCCTTTGACCGCCTTGTGCTGTGATACCACAGAGTTTTTTACTTAGAGCCAAATAGATATCAGGTTGGACTCTGAAAATCAATCCATTATTTTTATTTCCCCTTTTGCTCCTTTGAATGCACAGTTTCTTTCTGCTTTTTACAGTCATTTCACAGATTGCCTCCTGAAATTACATGGCATCAGAATTGATGCTCTAGGGAATGAAATGGTGCCCAAAAGCATGCCGCCTAGCCTAGCACATGAACTCCTTCATCCTTTTCCATAGTACCTGGTCGCTTCAGGTCTGAAGAAGCAGGTGGCGTAAAGCCAAATTTCTTTTCAGGAAGGATAGAAATATAAACTGATCTATTAACTCTCAGTACTGCATGGTCTAGCATAAGCACCAAACAAAAGGCGCTTGCTGCTTCCCCTTTGCAGAGCTGGCAGGAAGAGACCCTGTGTCTCCAATCTGCTCAGATTGACTTTTTAGTCTCATCTGATCTTCAGGATGTTAAGACAGAAAACAGTTAACATCTATGGATGCCATGTACATGGGTGGGAAAGGGTGAGCTGTGCTTATGACACTTGGAGCTTGAGGAGCTCAAATAACTAAATGGTTTATTTTGAGCGGCTGTATGAAATAGATCTTGCTGGTAGCTCTGAAGTCTAGAGGTAATTGCAAAGTGAGAGAGAGTGAGGGGTTAAACAGGAAGAAACATATTCTATGAAGTCCATAGTAAGTACATGCAAACCATTTGGTCCTATCATCTCTGCATGATTTGGGACACTGAATGTGTTTATTTGCTCATCTCCAGCAATAAAAATCTCTTTGTCCCACAGAGTGGCAGTCCAGTGGTGTTAAAAAATTACCGCTTCCAAAATTAATTCATATTTTTACCGATGCCACTAAGACAAATTGTAGTTGTAGACCAAATAAAGTCATTCTAAATGGAAGTACGATAACCATTTTCAGATTAATAAGATAAAATAATGTAGTGAATACAACAGCTAGCTGGAGATATAACAGTGCTAGGACTAAATTCTTCACTGATTACTATGCAAATTAAATGCTAAGAAAGATTGCTGGTATTGCAATATCCAGAGAAGGATGATCTACTGTAAAATAACTTCCTAGCTTAGATTTTATGGTTCGACATTTAGAAATCTTTTTCAGAAAGCAGATTGTTACAGAGAGGATTAGCAGCCCTAGCAGAGGGTGAACAGACTTTCAATGAACTCTCCCTGCAAGCTTCCAATCAGTGAATTCAGACTACCTTTATTTTGCAGTCATTTGTCTGGTATATTCAGTGTGATACCTAAGGTTGGTTGTAACATTTTTCAGTGCAAATCTTTCCTGCCCGGTACAAAAAAATCTTCATATAACCTTGGGAAATTGCATAAGCAAGAAATGACTGTTGACAGCTGCAAATGTTTATGTGGCTCTCCTGTGCTGGAGGACACTGGCAATTAAAGGTAGTTAGCAGGAGACTGGCTGGTGTAAACAGCCAATAATTACAGCCTGTTCTCATTCCCCTGCTTTCTGAGGATTTGTAGTATTGTTGAGCTGGTCTGGTAAAGAAAACATGATCAGTGCATTCAGGATTTTGAGCTACTGAAGAAGATGTAAAAGTAGGTCATGTTTTCTTCTAGTCTAAGCTGTTGTTATAGCTGGAGCAGTGTCTTTCTTTGCAGGTTATGAACCAGTTTGGTTCATAGACTATGCGAAATAAGCAGTGAGTGATGTGAAGCCTAAGTTCAAGGAGCAATTCAAAAGACCCTTATAGCTTAGAAAAAGACTAATTTGATTTTCTAAGACTGAAATTACTTCTAGGGAAAAGCTTCATTTTATCAGTGAGGCATGTGGGGGCAAAGGAATTGCTCTTGATGACTGCTGCTGTTTGGTTTATGGGCTGAAGGCACCAAGTGAGAGAGCGCGATATCCAACCTGAGAATGATATTCCTCAGTCACGCTAAGGCAAGCAATGTTCTGCAGTGCTGAGTCCCAGCTACTCTCCTGTCCTTGGCCTGTTCCCCACAGATAGGGAAGCACCAGTGGTATGAGCTTCACTGACAGATTTCAGAGCCCTAATGTCTAGGTACATCGCTGCAAGTTAAAGGTTGCAGATTCCCTTTTCTTTTTGTACTGTGCATGGCTGCCAGATGGGGATTTAGTACTTATTTCTGTGTTGATAATTAAAGTGTTTGTGATACTAAAGGACAAATCACCCTCCCCTGGAAATTAAACACTCATGTTACAACCTCCTGATCCTCAGTGAGTATTACATTAGTCAATTTGTGGCTAGCCCAGTAACTCGATAGCAGCAAATTATGTAGTTATGTGGGAACTGGTTTTTGGAACAGGCTGATGTTCCCAAGCTCAGGCCCAGCACTGTTAGGGTGTGTCATCTGTGTGAGGCAGTTAGCAGAAAGAAAAAGCTGCAATGCCACAGGCTCTAGTGCTTTCTGGAGGACAAAATATAGCAGCAATATTACATTAAGGTAAGAATGGGAACAAACAGAACTATTTCTCCACCAAGAACTTGTCTCTGTAGTGAGAGACTGATTTGTTAAACAGGCTTTCAGTTGACACTATGTTCAATTACCTGTTTTACTAATGACAATTTTAGGTTTAGACATGTTAAGTCTGAGCGTGGATTTGTACTGATCAAATGTCCTGTCTGTACCTTCAACTCCATGCTTAAAAGTTTTACAGGACCTGGTATAGGTCACTGGAAAAGATTATTTCATTGTTGTGGGATAATGAGTGAAAGAAACTAATCCTGACTTGTGGCAGAAGCAAGTCTTAGTCCTGGTGTCCACTTATACTTGCGCTGGATTTAGTCTACAACTGGATTAAGGGTAGCTACCAGAATCTTAGCCCAACATCCCTGCATCAGTCCAGACTGAAGGAAGGAGAGGGATGACATCTGAGGGCCTAAGACTCAAAATATTTCTCTCCATTCACTGTTAAAAGAGTTTTGCTGTTAAATTCCAGTCTGAATGCCACTGATTGCAGCAGTCAGTCTCCCACTGTATTTTTGAAAATCGCAGCTACCTTCAATCCTTACATAACAGCCCAGTGCTTCTTCATTGCTTTATGATGCAGTCAGACTTCACATTTACTCTGGAAATTAGAGAGAAAACTGGATTGTAACAGAGCCATGTAATAATCTGCTGAAGTCATAAGAAACATTCAAAAAGATACCAACGTGGCGTTTAAAAATAGCAACTTACTTGTTACTAAGTGCCAGGTTCTGCTCTGCCTCACCTACCTGTGCAGTTTGGTTCACTGAGTATCAGGGATGCTGGCCTGTGTGGACCCCTTACAGTCAGCTTTCAACTCCAGAGCCCGTTTCTCCACAGGGCCACTCTGCAGTAGAAGGAAAGCTCTGGAATCTAAGATACCTTCCTAAGCCACATAGCGGGGTACGTTTGTGTATGGGGGTCCCCCTGAATTCCAAGAGATATAATGGAGTTGCATTTTTTTATTTTATACAATAGCAAAAGAGATGGCTTTAATTTTATGCTTATTGATGTAAGTAAACACATACACTTTGTAAGAAGTGTTTGAATTATTGTATGGCTGTGTCCATATCAAACACGTCTTTCAGAGCCAAGATTCTTGTCCAAGAACCCACCCATAACTTTACTGTATGAGGTATGAAGCAATAATGGGACCCACTGACTCATCATTTGATGAAACCAGGAATGCCCAGTATTGCCCAACAGAAAGTTACGTAGGGCCCTAATGAAGTGTTTCTCTTGCATAAAAGGGAACAGATGTAGCCAACGTCATGAGAAACAGAGCTGTGACCTGCTGTGAGTTCCCATTGGGCAAAGTTTCTTTCAGATCTGAGAAGTTGCTCCAGCTGAGCCAGAATATTCCTCTGGTACCACCATGCCTCCGCAGGCTAGATTTCTAGATTCAGATCTGCATTGCCATAGGCTACATTCTACCATGTTTCATTCAGTTACTGTATTGGCAAAATATCTTCAGACTTTGCAAACTGTTGGAAACCTGACTGCTAGCTGAGGAGCTCTGCTCTATGGACCAACAGAAACTGTTCACAAACTGGTTCTGCCCTAGGGGTTAGTGGTGTATCTCACATGGAGAATCAAGCCCAAGTTTTGGGTGACAAGAGAGATTATGAATCTTCCTGCTCTACTTTGAGGTATAACTGTAATTGTGTTTGCCCCAGAAGTGACTCCAGTGGCAACAAGGTTAAATAGAAAGTCTGGTCTTCCGACTGAAGAATAAATGTGACAAAGTGGCTCTTGTGAGCTTGTACCAATCTTAACATAAGGATGTGCTGTAGTGAAGAGGAAGTAGGCTTCTGATAGTAACAGACTAGGTGAAGAATAGAGAAGAAATACTGGCGTGTTTGTTGCTGACCGAGGATTTTTAGATGAATTCCTGCATCTCCTCATGAATTAAAGTCTTCAGGCCAGGCCAGACATGGGACCTTATATATCCAAGCAATATCTTGGGTAAACAGTACAGTAAGTGGTTATGCACTGTATTTCTTCTGTATTGAAGTAAGAAGCACAGGACATCCATTGCAGTTACTATATACTGATACAAGTATTTCGGGGAATCTTGATGTTAAGGGCCGGAATAAACACAACTAGCATGATGGGGCATGTTCCCACTGGCATTCTTGTTGCCTGTCACCCCATACAAGAGTTATTTGCTCAGTGGTGTTAGTTACTCTCAGTTCCAAACCAGATCTTTATTAAAGCTTCCAGGAAAGCAACAGCACTGTGGATGTCAACAGGGCCTTCAGCATCAAAGCCACAGAATAAAATTATAGATGGAAAAGACCCGTTAGGTCATCTACTCATCCCATCAGCCAATGCAGGATTGTTCTCTGTGGTGTGCTTTTTCCCTTCTTTGTCTGCATCAAGCCAAAGGGGTTTCCACAGCTTCCCTGGGGAGACAATGACATAGCCGACTAGTTCTTGCCCTTAGGAATAACTTTGGGTCTGTAAAATAACAGAAGCATTCTAAGTTTCATTTTGATGGAGAAAAGGAACTCTGAGAGAAGGACCCTGAGTCTTACGACTATACTGTATCTCAGATGTAATTCTATTGCTTCTTGTATACAGATCGTACGAGGCTAACAGTGTGTCCCACCTCACAGCTCTCTCTTTCAGTAATTATTCCTTAGGCAGATTTTGTCATCTTTCAGTAGTAAGTAGTGCACAAACCCTGAACAGTTGCATTTCACTCGGCAAACATTCAGAATTTGCCCTAACTAGTGTTTGAAGTGTTCTGTCTGACTCTCGCTCCTTGTAATTGTGCCAAAGTTCTTTGGCAATTAATGATCTGATGTCCCAGAAAAATTAATTCCAATATATTTTCTTTAGGTGAATTAAAAACACTCAACAGATGTTTACTAAAACCAACTGCATTTATAGATAGAGGACTCTTGACAGCTATTGATTTAAGACTTCCAAATGTTTTCATTCAAATCCCTTGGGCACCTACTGTTGATCAATCATAACTTTCTGACATCTTGATCTCTTGCAAGGAAATGTTTCTGGCCAAATATATGAACGTGCTTTTTGACCTTGGGTATTGGGCATTAACAAACATGAATCCAATTACTTTTTTCAGAGAGAATAAAATACTTCCACAGCTATTAAAGCATGCGATCCTTTGACTTTTGCTGAAGATCTATGTGCATAGAAACTATTGAAGTTGACTATGGAGGTAGTTTTAAAGCAATGCCAGTACCCTTAGCATTCTGATGAGGGCTGTATTGTTTTCACAGTTCTCAGCTACTGAAAGTTATATTTAGCATGCAGGATAACTTTAAAAATATTAGTTGTAGAGCTATGGAAGGCCATGATTAGTACCATTTTGTGGCAGACTGAGTTGTGCTTCACACAATGAACAAGGATTCAGAAGAAGCCTTTGTCTGACTGCCAGTTTGGCTATGGGGAAAGGGGGAAAGTCTGAATACCAAACATGTCTTTGTTAGCAGTTGGATGTCATTCTCTTTTGTTTAGCATTTGCACAGTGCTCTGTGTAATGTAGGAATATAATAGAGCTTTGCCAGCAACAGCACCAGACTTTAGGAACACGCACAGGCCAGTGAGACTGTGTAATGTACTTTATCATAAGGCGGCAGGAGAAGAGGCAATTTAATAGACTTATGATGGAGTTGTAACAAAAGGGTTTTCCCTGGGCTAGTGGCATATGCTTTAGAGCACTAAACTAGTTTTGCTCTTAGGTCTAATTTTGATTCTAATGCCTAATTTGTAAGCGCTTCTCCTTTGCACCAATTAAATACAGCTTAAATTACTTCTCTACCGTTCATTAGAAGTGAACAAGTTTCACATGAATCTTTCAACTATCTTTTAAACGCTCCTACCATTGCCTGCTGGCTGATGGCACACCTAGAAAATGAAAGATTGGGAAACCAGAAGGTAGAGGTCAATGAGCAAAGGCACGAGGGGAAAAGGTGCTATCCAGGGAGACCCTAAGGGGTCACAAGATAAGAGTTAAGCCTTAGCTTTCTGCTCATCTACTCTATTTGCACAGTCACAGTATTTGTAATAAACCCCAGTTTCATTCCTAACCTGGGTTAGTACTAACAAGGTAGTGTTATGATTAACAATCCTACCACAGCCAGACAGCCCTGGTTTCAATGTTGCATTGTTTTTGCTGATCTGTGGCTCTAGAGGCACTGGTGTTCTCCAGCAGCTCAAATATAATGGAAGCTGAAGGAATAACGCATTTGCTGGGCAGATGTTACTAGTACACTGCTTTATCAATGCCTGTTGTTGCACACCAGCCCAACACTGTGATAAAGTTGACTCTTCCAGACAACCATGGTTGTGGCTTTGCATTAATTTCTTTAGCCTAAGTGCCAGCTTAACCAGACCCTATCCCTCCCCTCATCCAGCTGTTCTATTATTTTGGCAGCTACTCAAAATTTCTTGGAATAATTGCAAATGAGTAATAATCTTGCATTTAGATTGTATGCAATCCTGGCATCAGTGATCATTTGCATGCTTTAATATATACATAGCCATGCCTTCAGCACATGTTCTGAACATTTGAATAGCAAACCTCAGGAGTAGGGGGACAGAGGTGGAGTCCAATTTTTTATTATTGTTATTAATGTAGGCTCTTATAGTTTTAAAATCAACTTTATTAGCAGAAAATAATGATGTAAAAAGGTAGGTCCTGTTGGCAAGCAGCTGCCCAGGAGCAGACAGGACTGAAAAATCCAGAATCCTGTTGTAGGAACCAAACTACTCAAAAGTGCCTGAGCTGTGTTTTTCTGCTCAGTCTAGGCTGTCCATAAATGCTAAGCATCTCAAAGGTCATCCAAATAAAAAGTAAATGCAAACAGAGGCTACTTCTCCCACACAGCAGACTTCCAGCCTGCTCAAGATACAATGGTGAAAGTTTGCCTGTTTTGACTATTAGTCTTACTTAGCTGGCATTTGGGAAAGCTATGAACAGCAGTCTGGAGGCTCTGTGCAGGTGACCTGGGGTGGGACACAACATATGTCATCCTTCCAGAAATGTGAAGCCTTCTTTAAAGCTGCTCTTAAAGCCTTTCTTTGCTAGAACCTGATAGCAAGATGTACAGTGCTGCGCTTGTGAGGAACGATACTCAGACAAAAATACCAGTACCTTGCTGCCTCCCTTGGAGCAGCAGTTTGGCTTTTTATTTGGTAGCAGTCTTCCAGGCAGTGAGGTTTATCCAGTTTTTCCTGGAGGACTTTTATAATTTAATTCATATGATTAATATTAAACAAACAAAACCACCCACCCCCGGCCCCCAAACCAAAAACCTCACCAAGATGAAGTGGGAGCTCTCAGTCCATTCTGACTCAGCTGTCTCCTTTTCTTCACATCCAGGGAGGGCAATGAGTTCTCTGTTGCTGGATCCGTGATTTCCTGGCATTGTCACAACTCCTTTTTCAGTTTTTCTCACATTGCTAATGCCTTAATGCAAGTTGAGAAGAGAGGTAAGAACAGGATTGAGATACCATACCTTCTCCCCTAACAAGACCTCTTCCTTTTCTTTGCTGCCAGCCTATGTATTGCTAAGATAATGTCATAGGATAGGATGGACAAAAAAAAAAAAATTATTCTTGCAGAATTTAAATGGCTTGAATTACCTGTAATGCTGACAGTTTGGCTCACTGCCAGCAGTAACTTCTACATGGAAGCATAAGAAAGTGAGACTGGTGTTTTGTGTTTGCTGCTGTGAAAACGTGACAAGTGGGATTCCTTGATGCTGTCCTGCACCCTAAGGAAGGGTACCTGTAATTTGGCAGTGACCAGAGTGCAAGCTAGTGCAAGCAGGAAGGTTGTGGTCAGGACTGAGGTGTGTTAGCAAGGCAACACTGGATACTACACACCGCCGTGCTTGCTAGACATGGCACAATTAGCTTAGCTGCAAAGGAAAGGGGAAATTTTCTTCCAACTAGGACACATAGTTATTTTGTCTTGGACACTTGGAGACAACCTTTCGGACTAGAATCCATAAACCACAAAATACTCATGTTAAAAGAATCTGGCCAAAGATACTACACTCATGAGTGTTTGTTTTTTCTTCTTCCTTTTACAAAACAAAACCAAACAAATTCCGTTGCTGTAATCAATAGTAGTCAAAAGATAACTTTCTTCAATTCAAGAATATCAGCTTTAAATGTTAAGGCTACGAGCAGTATTAATTGATACAAACCCCTTATTTCTGTTACAAAATTTACTATACAAATGTTTCCCAAATAGCCAATGATTAATGTTACATTTTTGTGACATAACCAAAAAACCATTGAAGTCTAAGGGGAAAACAAGTAAGTGTGCATATACAGCTTGCATATGTTTATTTAAGCAAATTTTACATATTAGAATACAGTAGTGACTTTCTGGATGAGGGTTCAAATTATAAAATTAATCTGTTGGGTTTTCAGACTTGGCAGGGTAAAAGGTTTTCTTGCTGTGTTCTAACAGAGTAGGGGAAAAGCATCACTTCAGTTGTAAAGACCTGAACCACCACATGGTTAATGGAGGGAAAGTTTAGGAAAATAATTACGTTAATTCACTTCTGACCTGATCCTGCAACCTTTAACCATACAATGACATTCTTTGCCCAGCAGCAGACACACTTTGCAGAATCACATCCTTACTGAGGTAGAGATTGCCAAATAGCTGTTAGTGAGGGAAGTGCCATGTGTGCCAATTCTAGAAACCAGTAAGGCAGTACAGCCTGCCCTATATTTTCAGACTTTTGGTACCTTACATAACTAGGTGCAAAGTACTTCTTAGTTTTATTTCTGATTCTTTTCTTTGGAAGTGCAGTCATGTGCAATCAGCTGGAATAAGTGTGCTGATAATTTTCCTTCAGAAATTGTAATGGTTAGCGATGTGGACGCTTTTCTTTTTAGGCAGAAACCATGAGGCACTGAAGCAAGCATTCACTTCTCTTGCACTTGAGGTCACAAATTTATGCAAGTCAAAAATGTTGGGCCTGCCAAAAACATCATGCTACACTCCACCAAATAAAAGGACACTGTTATTCTTACAAGGAAAGGTTTGACAGGACAGGAAATAGGCAGGGTCATAGAAGTTTACTTAATACTGAAACTTATTTAACTATCTTTAAGCCAAAATACAATGATATTTATTTAAAAAAAGAAAAAAAAATTAGAAGGGAGCGGGGGGGGGGGAAGGGAAGACAAATACAAGAGCACCAGACTGCACTATTGCAGGAGTAGCAACCAATACAGAAACTAGGGAACCTTAATAAAAATTCACATAATTCAGGTCACTATATGTCAGCTGCCTTTACTGGGTTAACATGTATTAAATAAGTTTTAATGTATGTCCTGAACCTGCAGCAAGAGGCATCCGATTTGGAGAATCCAATGCAGAGTTTACCAAGCTACACACTACTTTCATTACAATGCAATCCTTAAGTAGACTGCATTCCACGTAAAGGAATGGAGGAAGGGGGAGTAAGAAGAGAGTGAATATGAAAGATAGGAAAAACGTTGCTGTTCATTACAATTTTCCATTTTTGTTGAAACACAGCAGGAGAGCAAAGCCACAGGCTTCTCTATTGCTCTTGCATGCCAGGAGGGATTATGCAAACACTGCAACCACCCAAATCTTATTTAAATTATAGTCATTGTTCCCCCTTTAATGGTTATACTTTTGCCTGCTTTCACTCAAATATTGCTGCATCTTGCTTTCCGCCAACATAGTCCCAATGGGAGTCATCAACTCTTAATTATAGATGAACAGATCTTTGCAAAATACCTCTGGAAAAAAGTGGGGGAAAAAAGCAAGCTTTAAGTGCCATCTAGTGGCTGATCTACTAAAAAACGTTAAATACATCCAAAAAATTCTTAACATGCCACAGAGTAATATAACTGTAGCTGAACTGAGGAAGCAGTGCTTAAATTCATAACCACTAAAGACCAGGTTAATACTTTGGGGAACCAAGAAAAGGACTAAAGATCAATGGCATCATTACCATAATTTTTCTTTTAAGATTTTTGTCTGTAAGTGGAGAGTTCAAATGGTAGGAATTGTCTAGTGATGACCTGTTTCATCAAGACCCTCATCAGCTTATCAACTTCTGCCTTGGTAAGGAAATACAAATTGTTATATGTATTTCAGTCCAAATTAGAAAACAGAACCCAAACCGTGGGGCTTAATTTGGAGCCAAGCATCTGAATTCAAAAGTTAACATTCTCTTCCAAATTCACCTGGGGCTGAAGGCCAGATTTTCTCTCTATTTGTAACAAGTCAAATCCATTCCTAAAAGAAAGGAGGCAGATTGTTAGTTAGTAATGTCCTTTTCCTTTCCCTGCAGGAAAAGGCCATTTTGTCTTATAGATAAGAATTCCCCCCAAATTATTTTCCATTATAAAGCTCCATGTTCCATTTATACAGAGGATGATTCCCCAAGCTTTAGGTAACTCCTCTTGGAGATAATGTGTCCCTTCTACAACAGTAGTTGACAGTCTAAACTTAAATAGATTTGTCTGAACCTGTTCAGTGATAATGGAGAGCAGCGCAACATCACTTTTATTTAATGTAATTTTCATTTAATTTTTTTGCAAATAGCATTATACTTTGGACTTGCTTTGGTGCTTTAGATCTCTTGAGTTTCATAGCTATAGTGAGCCCTAGGGAATCACACCTCAGTGACAGGTTCTGAAGACATGAATCTGTCTAGATTTAAGACCTATGCATGTCAGTGTCTAGCTTCTCACGAAGTTACTTGCTCAAGCATGGCGTTCAGTTAATGATACACTTAACCATTTTTTTCATTGAATTACAAAAATAATTTACAACTAGTTAATTTAGGCAGAAGGATAGATCTCAGATAAAGCAATGAAGTAGATCAATGTGTTTCCCAGTCCTCTCTTTCAAACATCCTGGTTTTTGTTTAAAACAGGATCAAATTTGCTAATTAAAGCTTAAAATGTACCATTATAAAGAGGGAAATTTAAACCTTGCTGAAGAAGTGCCAGTCTATTTCCTTCCACTTGCTTACAGGGAGAGTGTGAGTTTTATGAGTAAGAGCCAGAGGAAGTTAAAAACTAGCTTCGGCAACAGATACCGTTCTGTGCCTCCTGTGTGTTTGCCAGATACCAAGATAAAATACTCTTTTAGCATAGATGGTAATAATGGAAAAAGGGAACATTAAAATAATTTGGAGGGTATTGCTTTTCATATTAATAAAATTGTGGGACTTTCTCTAAAAAAAACCAAACCAAAAACCCAACACCAAACAAACAGAGAAGAGATGTAGGCAGCATGGTCTGAAGCAGAAAGTAGCAAACAATGTTGTAAGAATTCTCTGCTCACTACCAACACAGAAAGTTTCTACAGGTTTCAATATAGGCCCTGGTCTGCAGTAGCAAGCATCAGCTTAAGAACTTTCAATAAATTGATATGTAACTCTTGTTGCCTGGTTAGAAGTATTTGTCTTCTATAGATTTGCTACTCATATTGAAGCAAAACTCCAAAAGGAATTATCAGAATTTGTTACCCTACTGCAATGCTGCAATGGTTTGATGCACAGGGAGGAGTTTAGTGTAGAGGTGAGCTTGAAAGCATTTCCATTGTTTCAGATGGACAGACTTTTCCAAGGTCCTCCTGGGATGAGCCTTGCAGTAATCTGAAACTCATTACATGCTTCTCTAGATAAGTATTGAGAAATGATAAAAAGGAACTCAACTATACCAATTTTCAAAATAAGTGAGCCCTTTTTGCTGATGACGCTTAGATAGGAGTCTGTATGTTGACAGCTTACAGCAGCCACGGATTTGTAAATTTGTTCCTTACTCATGCATCCATCTGAGAGAGTGCTTTTTTCTAGCAAATGCTATTCCTTTTTATCTCAGAATCTGGAGTATTAGTATTACTTTAAAAAATGGAAAATACATCAGTTTCCAACATGTACAACAGATGATAAATATCAGCAAAACTTAAAACTTTTTCCTTGTAGGTTGCTGTTCCAAGTGAGATCATCTTGTAGTATCTTTTAAAAAGGACTTTCATCTGTGTATCCCCTGCTGGTTTTTTTGCTTTGGACGGGGGGAGGGAAGAAAAAAGGAGCAGCAAAACTTGCTCTCAACTTACAGTGCAGGAAGAGGAAACAGCTTTACACAAAAGAATCATAGTTATTTTAAGACCTTTAAATAGCCTTTGGTAATTGAAGTTCCTTTTTGGCAGGTTGTAGAACGGAAGAAACTTAGTGTCAAGATCAGCTTTTCCAATTAATTTAAAACTTCATTGGTATGATGTGCTGCTTGCTTACAATAGGCTTTTGCATGGTAAGCCTGCTTGTGAAGGTCTGGGTATACAGATATAAGTACAGTGTTGTGATAACGGTGGGGGGGGAAGACTGATAAACATATAACGCACATGGAGGGAAAGACTTCTACCCTAGTCAAGATGAATGTACTTACTGTTTCAGCACTGCCAAGTCAATGTAATGACTACCCTATAGTTGAGTAATCTGAATGCTGTCGTGTTACACTTTATTGTCCAGGTCCTTGGGGAAGCGGGGGGTAAACTGTGTAAGATGTGCAGTATTTTGGGCCTACTGCACTGGAAATGGTTAGTCCTAGACAAGGACATGAAACAAATACCAACAGGATTACTATGATCTGAGACTTAAAAGGAGAAGAATGCTGCAAACATCTTAGTCTGCAAGAGGGCCTACCTTTCCACTGCTGTAACACTACTTAAAGCACAGTATTTCATACCTGTGACCTTTTAGCTAAGAAAATCTTGAAAGAGAATACAGACAGCTGCAGGAAAAAACCACAATTTTTGAGAGCCTCACAGCCTTTTCTAATTCTTTTCTGTAAAGTGGCAAAATACTCTAGATTCTTTCCTTTTTGTCCCTTCTCTTGTATGCATGTTCTTTCACCTGAAAGCTTCTGAGTCATTTAAGAGATTCCTATACTTCAAGAAACAATCAGGTTTGGGACAGATTCCAAAAGAGTTCTATGTTAACTGGTCAAAATAGAATTGAAAAAAAAAAAATTCATGTACTGCTTCAATAATTCAGAACCTTTCTTCCATACAGTAACTTAGCAATGAATTTGTCAACAAATATTTCAACGGCATGTTTCATAGCATTTTTTTGCTATATAGAAGTCATTTCCAGATGAGTTGTGTTATTTAGCTCAAACACTGTATTGCCTGCTCTTTTAATAGAGAGCTGAAAAATTGGCTGTTTGAGGATCAGTTAAGGATCAAAGGCAGAACTTTAGCTCTGAACAAAAACACAAGTATTTTGACAGACTGTAGAAGATGCAATACTAAATATCTTTGCCTTATTCTGATTTAGGAGTCAGAGTGGGAAGTCATATCAATACCTGTATTATCACCGATTCTGTATGAAATAGGCTCTCAGCATGAAGTACTGAGCTACACAGAAGATAGCTTTCCGAAGATTAACACAAACTGGCAAGGGAAAAATCAGCCATTTTAGTTTAGGTGAGTAAAATCAAATCATTAAGTTATTTTTTAATTTATTAGAGTATAATCAGCACATAAACAACGAGTTCTTATTACTGAGGACTGAACATCTAAAAAGAAAAAATAATCCATCAACTAATCAATCAATCAAGTCAGTCATGCATATTTCCCCATAATACAGATGAATTCACTGCCTGTAAAAATAGACAGGACAGATACAGAGAAGTTTGAATAAAACTTTTTTTTTTTAATGTACTCTAAAATCCCACTTCTAATTCAAATGAAAACTTACAAATACCATAAAAAAAAGTCAAAACCAGAAAGCATATTCAAATCATTTTCAGTTCTTTCCAGTAGAACCAAAGCCACCTTCGCCACGTTCTGTATCATCTAGAGTCTGAAAGACATCAATTATGATAAGTTAGTTTAGTGTCTTGACTTGCCTTTTGTTTCTATACAACTGATATTGTCCATCATAGAGGAAAGTACATTTACTCGTAACTATAGCTATAATTGAGAAACTAAACCAAAAATTTTTGAGACACTTTAGAATACCTTCTGTACAAGTTTAAACAAATCCCACATTGTGAGACGACTGTTTCTAGTATATACTGAAGTGTTTCTCAAGTACCTCTGTCATACACAAACCCAAAACAACCTGTTAACTCTGAAAACTACAAAAAAAACCCAATCCATGTAAATGCATGCAAAGCATCAAGATTTTTAATCAGGTAGCAATGCTACTATGCAGTTTTAACACTGAAAGTAGTTTTAAAGCAAAGTATTTATCTATAGCATAAATTTCAGCTTACATACAACTATCTTAAACTATTAATTATTGAAAATAGCAGAAATATTTTCTCTTGGCAACTTACTTGAACTTCTTCTAGCTCAGGATAGCAAATGCGTTCACAGATGAGCTGGGCAATCCTATCCCCTTTTTTAACTGCAATGAAGTTAAAATATTATTAGTTACTTCAAAAAAAGTGAACAATCAATACATAGTTTAGACAATGCCCTTTCAAGAGTATCGGAATGTACTAAAGTATAAACACTTATTTGAAACTTAGTTAAGCAGATGTTAATAGTCCCAGAAAAATACAGGCTAAGATAAACTCGTGCCTAGTCCTTTTAAGGTGAAGCTTCAGCAGCAGTACCAGCTCAAGGCATCTCCCTTCATTCCTGCTGCCATACTGTGGCATCTTGAGTGTCATTACGCATAAATACTGCAGAGATGGAGAGAGAGAGCTGTATGTATAACTGGCTCCTTTTGTGAACTAGACCGAGGAACTGACTTCTCTGGAGGGAAAAAAAAAAAACCAAACTGATTAAAGGAGGAAAACAAATTTCTGATTAGTACCCAGTCTGGTTCACAGAACTTCCATAAGTTGCTTGTGCCATGAAGTTGCAGAATAGGCTGCAAAACACTGGCAATATCCTAACTGGACCCTGAGGCTTAAAACTGACGATTTGCAGACAGCCAGCATGATTAAGGGAAAATTGTATCTTTATTACTCAAGTTTCCCAGGATCCTGGAGAAGTTTTTATCTCAAATATTGCTCAGCTAACAAGAAAGAAACTTTGTATTAAGTTGTGCTTCAGTACAGCTTACGATTCTAAAGCTTAGCTAAGTTGGGTTGGTTTGGTTTTGTGGTGGTGGTGTGTTTTGGGTTTTTTTTGTGTGTGTGGTTGTGGTTTTGATTTTTTTTTTTTTTTTTTTTTTTGCATGCTACCTGATTTTCTAGGAGTGGAATCTTTTCGTGTTTCCTTGACAGGACATTGTTAAGTTTCCATGTTTTTGTTAATTGTAAAAAGAATGTTCTCAGCTAATTCTAACTCTTCATAGACTTAAAGAACAATCAGTGTCTCATTTCCAGCCAGTTGGCTGAAAACAGGCTCTGCCAAGCTTAACAATTACCTTCAAAAGTCTCCTTGCCAAAGTTGAAGAGTACGACACCAACATTTCCTCTGTAATCCTCATCAATAACACCAGCTGTCGTAAGAAAGAATTAAGAGGATGCCCAGTTACTAAATGTTGTCAGTATATTAGATAAGTAGATTAGATAAGGTTTAGATTAGTAGATGATTGCAGTATCTCATATTGACATCCTTTACGCTACTCATGCAGTTAAACAATATATATGAAAATACTGAAATATCTAAATATGCTTATCAATTTTGCAAAAAGAACTGAAAAACACCATCACATATCAAGAAGTGTTTTACCACTGTACTACTCATTTTAATTGTAATACCATACCTGAAATCAAGACAGCTGGACCAAATTCAGGCTCCATTTGTTCTGTTAACTTCAGCTCTTTCAGTGTAAAGCAGAAATCTGTTCTTAACTCTAACATTTTATTTGAGAGCTATGGATTTGCACAGATCCAAATCCCGTATCTCAGGCAGGGCAACAGAACTAAAGCTTTAAGGAATTAATAATCATTCAGCTACATTCAAGTGTAAATAAATACTGTAAAATAAGCTTGCTCTTGTATTTTATATAACTGCATTAACTGCATAGTTCAGGAGATTATCTACCAATACACATTAAAACAATCATATTCTGCTTCTTTGGGGGTTTTCTTTCAGATACAGGAAGCATATTTCCAGTAGAAAAACTGGAGTTTGGGCTTCCTTGTGGACCAAAGTATGTATTTTGAAGCCTACTTAAAATACTAAAATTGCATGTAATTCCAAGACATTCCCAGAATCATACATACAGAGTACTACCTTTAGAGATTATAACCACCAGAAGAAATTGTAGTATGACTATACCTTGAAGTTTTTTAATGTTGAACCACAACATACACACTTAAGAATAGAAAACTGAGGGGTTTTTTCTTAGTTTCTTCAGCTGTGTGAAAATATTGCAGTAGATATGGTCCACAGTTACTGTACAATCTCTGTACTAGTTCTAGTGTGAAAAAGGTATTTATACAGCTCTCTTTCCCTTGTAATGTTCTGTGTTAATCCAGTCACGTTTCTGAACAGCTTCCTAATTAAGGTGTTAGTAACACTGGGAGTATCCCCTGAGCTCTGAAAATTCAGAAAAACGTGCAGTTCTCAAGTTAACTCACTAGTATTTAACTGCATGCAATTGCTTAAAGGGACCCTAACTACAGAGCACTATCAAAAGTAACAGTGAACAAAACATAGGGGTTGCTATGCATTAATGTTTTCCAGAATGAAAAAAATTATTAAAAAAATTCTTGAATGTAGCATTCAGTTCAGTTGATTCAGAGAGCTTGATATACCAAAGCTACATGCACAGGTCTTGTACTGTTTATTTGGTTTAGGTTAGACCAGCTTTCAGAAAGTTAACTACGCATCAGTTAAATTGAGAATCGCAGTACATCACTTATATTGGTGATCAGAGCTTTCTTGCACAATTTCCACCACAGTTCAATGTTGCAATTCAATACTTAAAATATTAAAAGTCAAATTCTATGCACGTTTCAAGTATATGAGCAAAAAAGGCTGAACTATAAAATAGTAACAAGAAACTTTTGCCTTCTTACTTCTAGCAAAGTACTATTCCTTCCTCCTTTTTAAAATAACAGATAATCTAGAGCCCTTACATAATTGCTAAACCAGGGGTGACACAAAGCGTTAGCTAAAAAGTGCTACACAAATAATCTGCTTTGTTTTATACAATAGTGGACACTGAGTCCATGCTACGTAGATGCATTACAAAGAGACATTCAACAAATGTGTAATGGCAGCAAAAATAATTTTAAGTATCACTCAAGTTCTGCAGTCAGTTGCCCACTAATTTGGTGTATTGTTCACAAGTCGATCAGCTGAAAGCCAGAATTCATATTTGGCACATAAAATTATGTACATATGCTCATAAATGCATATAAAAAGATCATTAGCTCTTTGGTTTGTCAAATTAAGAATTTATCCATTCTCAAGTGTTCCTGTACAGCTAAGACAACATTTTTCTAGACCATATGCTGGGATAGATATTGCTATGCATTAGAGATTGATAAAGGAATTTGCTAACTTAACATAATGAGGGCTAGTTTTATTTCTGTTATAAAAGAGTATTTTGCTCTGGTGTAACACAATAGTCAGAACTGATTACTACAGATTACTAATTCTATTTAAATGGAGATTATGCTTTTATATGTATAAAATGTACCAATTAAAGTACTATGGTTAGATTTATACATGCAAGAAACTCTTGCATGTCACGTTTTTGCTAGAAGTATCTGAAGAAAATGTATAGAACAGAACAACTGAGGCTACTTAAAGTCATTCTAAATTAACTTTTCTGCCTTCATGCCTCTGACAGAAAGCAAGTTTATTTCTACATAATGACAAAAATTGTACTCAGTGTATTAGTTAGTGCTTAACTGCTAATGAAGTTTTTTGATCTACCAGACATTGCTGCTATTTTCTGGGAGAGAAGGAAAAAAAAATAAAATCTAAAACTTAGCTTGTATTGGAGTAACTAGAGCTTAATGGCACGTTAGTACTTCTACACTTTTTTAAACCCCAAACTTTTTTTTTTTCTGAAAAGGAGTGTTATAATGGATCTATACTGATTTACAATTAACTTGGTCAGATGGCTTACCTGACCTTTAAACAATGGCATTGGCACAATCTCAGCTTTATGTATAGACACTAAAATTTATTTTACAAGTATTTGTTGAAAAGGCTGTCATCTAAACAGATACTTCTATGAAGAGATACTAAATTCTTTTGACCACCTATTTGACTACTGCCAGACACTGGCTCTCTAGGATTTGAAAAATGTCTGATAACTAAAGATAGGACTGATTAATATTTCTGTGGCTGAATGGAAGTCAGCAACACTGAAAACTTAAGTCACTTGTATTATTCACTAGAGGGGGAAAAAAAACCCTCTCACAAAACCACTCTAATTTTCAAAGCTTAGCTATAAAGTAAACACCTTGTAATGGTTCTACAGACTGTATCAGATGTATTTTCTAGCAGGCAAGAATTGCACTTCCTGCTCACTTCTGAGGATGAAAGCTTTCCAGAGGATGCAGAGAGGAAGAGCAGGCTTCTTCCTTAAAAGCATATCCACTACAAACAGAACTTGCAATTAGAGTTGAAGTTATCTATTAAGAAGATAACATTTTAAAATGTTTTGTGGCCAGAACAATTAGTCTAATGCTGTGCTGAGTGACTGAAAACACTGTCAAAGCCATGACGATTTCAAATTCCGTTAAAGGCACAGATGGGTAAAGATTTTGTGAAATGAATTCCCTACCAATCATTTTCTTTTTAAATGTATTGTACCTCCTCTGACATAGTCTTACTGAGTTTAACCACCATGTGGATTTTAAGTTCAAACTACACTATTTGTATCAAAGAATATATGATCCTTGGAAGATACAGGAAAATATGACCCAGGATAACCTGATCAGTTTTCCTTCTGTACAGGGTGACAAATTCACTCTGTGTAACTGGGCATACTGGCAAAACACACTAACATCCTTAGCATTCTGTTATTCTGGAACAGCAAGTTGCAATAATTATAATTATGCTGAGGACTAAGGCACTTTTCTAAATTATGTGTATTGGGTGGAAATCATCTACATCATTTTTGAAAAAATCATGCATTGGAATTGGCAGTCTGACATTCTGTCTGTCAGAAGTCTGGTATGTCATTTGTTGGGAAAGCATCCACACCTAGCAGATGTGAATTCTGAACATATTCTTGCATGACCCTAATTTTTCTCTCTGACCCTTAGGACTTCTGGCAGTGTATTTTTACTTAAATGGATAATGCCCTCATTGTGACAAAAGTACTTCCGCAGGACAAGTTAAAATTATGCAACAATTGTTTTAGTTTTGTTTTGGGTTTTGGTTTGGTTTCTTTGTTTGTTTGTTTGTTTGGGGGTGGTGGTGGGTTTTTTTGTTTGCTTGGGTTTTTGTGACTAAGAAGTCCTCCACTAATTGTCAGCAATATTTTTTTACTCATGATTTGTCAACTGTCAGCTCTTTTAAATAGGTCATCCCGCTAAGCGCTTCTGGTTGCCTTCTGGTATTTCCTAGTTTAACTTTCAGATTGAAAAGACTGTTACAGAGCATGTGCATTATTTCATATAAACAAAGAAAAATTGTTCTAAAGGTGTCACTTTAAAGAACCACGCTATAGTAGCCCATGTATACTACAGAGAGTTATAGGGGTGTAGAGAATCTGTGACTCCCATCTTAGTGCTCTTTTGTATGTTACACAGCAACACTTAAAAAACCTTAGTGTAACAGATGTACAAGAACAAATTCTTAAGACAAAGCCTCAATGACACAAAGCTCGCACAGATGCTCCCCTTTAACCTCTGATACCAAAACTGTATCAAAGGCACAGGCAGACTTTGATATGCCATAAGGCAGATAGAATAAAGTAGTTCTGCAGCAGCTCTAAATTACACTGGGAACTGCCTTGCTTTTTGGCTGGTGTGGCATCAGAAAGCGAAGGATGCCTAGAGTCACCCTTCCCCAGCTCTAGAGCCAAGCCTATGAGCAAGTAAAGGCTGAGTACCAGTGTTCCAAGTAGTCTATCTTGTTTAACACTGGGGTGTGGGGGGATGACACCAGACCCGAACAACAAACCAACAACCCCTGCCACCCCCAAAACCCAAAAACCTAGTGAAGAGGAAAAGGCCTCAACTTCTCAGCATGCTTTTCAAAACATTTTATTTAACTTAGAACTGTATCCTTGTATAATTAGAACAACGCAATACAGATTTACTACTAGTTAAATCACTGTGGTTACAGCTGTGCCCAGAGTGACTCCGCAATAATCTTAGCGGTGAGAACTTCTGTGCAATGTAGATGCCATGTTGTAATACAACACATAGAGAATCTGCCTGTGCTCTCATCAGTCCCACTGCAAAACTGGAACTGAACTTTCAACACCATTTACTTTGTGTTGCAGTTATAGGGACATAGCAAAAGGACGGTGAGGCTTTCATGAAGGCTTCTGATTATAGCTATGCCTATAATAACTGTTTTTGAAGAGATATCTGTGAATTTCTAATCAAGATTAAAGAAAAGCTCATAATATTTTAATAAACCATCCTCTTGTTCAAAATAAATCTGTTGCTAGTTCTGAACAAAACAAGCAGTGAAGACTTGTAGAAAGTGGGATTTTAGTTTTGTTTCAAAAGACTTTCAATTTTTAAGTCAATTAATCTACAGTTAGTTTAAATTTCATTTGCTTTATGTAATTTGTTACATTTTCATCAGTAAGAGTAAACTAAAGCTCTTTTCATCCTAATAATCAATTCTGCCCACAGCAATGGTGTATTCCAGTGCTTTTTATCATTCCTTTTCAATATCATTACTATATATTCTCTGCATAGAAGACTATCTAAAATGTTACTGATTTAATTCATTCAGATCTTGCACTAGACTGAAAAGAACCACACACAGATGTTTAGTCAAAATGGAGAAAGGAGAATGTAAAAAGTCATCTGAAAGCCTAAACCAAAAAAACCCCAAACTTCTATGCCAGGCATTGCCTACAAAAAACCGATATGGTTATTACGTAAAAAAAAATCAGTAATATTTTCATAATTCAGCAGGTTTTAAAATAATTATGATGCACTGGCTCTCCGAGGTGTTACCCAGTTATCTCCTTTTGCCAGACTACCAATGATGCTAGCATTATTTATTTACGCATATTACAATGTGAAATTAAGGCAATTCTGCCATCAAGATTTAAAAAGTCTTACTAAAAAGAACAAAAATCTTACCACCAACATCTATGAAGTGTTTTGCAGCTAAACCAGAACGTGGTGCTAGAAAAAAAGAATTTTTTTTTGTAAGTATATTTCTTTTAAAACTCTTACACAGTAATTATAAGTTATATAGTGTTTCTGCACAGTCGTGGCAGCAAGAACTGTTTCCACAGTCTTTCTAAAATAAACGTGATTTTACAGGACCTACTGTGTTAACGCACATATTATACAAAATAACAGCTGCTACAGGCTACAATAAAATTGCAATTTTTAAGTGATATAAGCATATCTTTGTTTAGACCACCAAATGCAGAGTGGGTTTTTCCAAGGAAGGCAGCTGGAGCAGATACCAACTATCTAATCTTGGCTTATTTTTGGCAGCTACTGGTTTGGAATAATCTCAAAAGACTATCAGGTCAATCCATTCAAGTTATGATGGAAAACAATATTTGGCAAGCAATTTACTATGAAATATTATACACAGATGAATTAAATTATGTGCATGGTTGTTTTTTTTTTTTTACTTACCTTAGCTTACTTTGAGGTGCTAAAATGTTAACTCTTGTCCGAAAGTTTTTTTGTCTGAGATAAGAGAAATGCACACACATTCTCCTTTTAGATTAAAGAACACAGCAAACTCTGATCACACTCTTCCACTAGAGCAGCTATTGCTTTTTTTACTTTTAAGAATTTATACATAATTCCGAAAAAGAATGCACAAAACATAAATGTCTTGGTTTCAGCTGGGATGGAGTTAACTGTCTTCCTAGTAGCTGGTATAGTGCTATGTTTTGAGTTGGGTATGAGAAGAACGTTGATAACACTGATGTTTTCAGTTGTTGCTAAGTAATGTTTAGACTAAAGTCAAGGATTTTTCAGCTTCTCATGCCCAGCCAGCAAGAAGGCTGGAGGGGCACAAGAAGCTGAGAGGGACACAGCCAGGACACCTGACCCAAACTGGCCAAAGGGATATTTCATACCATGTGATGTCATGTCTAGTATATAAACTGGGGGGAGTGGGGCTGGGGGGATCACCATTCTGGGACTAACTGGGCGTCAGTCGGTGGGTGGTGAGCAATTGCATTGTGCATCACTTGTATATATTCCAATCATTATTTCTATTGTCATTTTATTAGTGTAGTAATTGTAATTATTAGTTTCTCCTTTTCTGTTCTATTAAACCATTCTTATCTCAACCCATGAGTTTTACTTTTTTTCTGATTCTCTCGCAGTCCCACTCGGGGGGCGGGTGGGGCAGAGTGAGTGAGCGGCTGCATGGTGCTTAGTTGCTGGCTGGGGTTAAACCACAACAAAATATCTTGTACAAATTCTCCCAGCTATTGTGTCACAAAAAGTAGTTCAATTCTATTAAACTACTACTCATACTTCAGCGATAATTTTTAAACAACCAGGGGTGTATTTTCAGTATGTCCACTGCCAACTGGTCTTTGTGATTCAAATTCTGAAAATGCAGAGAAATAATGAACTATTGCATAGCCTATAAAGTTGTATGTAGATTATGAAAAGTTGTGCTAATCACCTTTTTGTCATTTGACATACACCAAACCTCAAAGGTATTTATTTGACAAGAAATGTCTATTACAAGGCTTAGTAAATTACACAGCCATGTGACAGCTCTTTTTTTGTGTAGACTAATTCTGAAAGCTTTAGGCAGAATCTAAATGTGAAGATGATGTCAAACCTGGTCTACAGTGACTCTGCAGTCTTCTTATAGCCTGTTCACTTACCTACTCGGCCATAGCATCCAGAAGGAAGTGCTATTTGAATGTCTGTTTTCACTACAGCCTTTTCCATGGGTGGTATCACACAGTCATAGGCACTACATTAAAGAAAGAAAACACTAGTTGATATAGAATATTTTGAAAATTTTCTTCTCTGTAACTTAAGGTACAAAATTACCCAGAATTATTCTCGCTGGGAATTTATACCCTGGAATTTATACAAGAAATATTTACAGATTTGCAAAATCTAATGCAGATCCTAAACCACAAGATATTCCCATTTTGATGGTGCTAACTTAAGATTTCAGTAGTGTCATTTGAACAGCATAGTCTTAAGACTGCTAGTTTTAAACCTTTTTTTAACTGGTAAGAGAGACAAAAAATACAAGTTTAACTTTAAATTAACCATTAGGTGAATGGGGTTATGCAATTTTTGTGCAAAAGCAGAAACTTTAAGGATAATACACTCTTCTGATTAAGCTTTCTACAGCAGATGAACTAGTTGTAATCAAAAATAATAATCTATTACATTACATTTTAGGCAACAATTTTTTTTCTGAGCAGGCTGGAATTTCACAGTTCACATAATTTGCAGTTCCCAACAGAATCAAAGAGATTTTTAATAACTTTCGGAAGCTACCTAACTAGAGGTTTAATGAAAGGCAGTGGTGACAATATGACAGTGAGACTGTTCTACTTGTTTAAGGCAAGCATATCTTGGCCTTGATGATGAACTGATTCTTAAACACTGGGAAGCACCAAAAGTTTTTTTGTGAAATGGACTTTTTCCAGGTGTACAGTGCACCATTGGAACAAGAACAAAAAGCAAACCTGGTAAGACAAAAGGAATACAAAGGAAAAGTGTCAAATGTGGTGAAGCAAAGCTTCAGGAAGGAAGTCAGATAGGTGAAGTGAGAAAAAGACTGATTATTCTAAGTAACGGTAAATAAGGGAAGGTAGAGGAGGTTGCAGTGGAGTTCAGATATAATTAGTGAGTGTATTTGATCACAGAAGCACTATGCAAACAACTACAAGACTAGCTGCAGCTATTCCTCAACACGGTGAAAACCTTTGAACAATGGTTATTACCAGTTCAAGCAAAGCAAAACCTAAGTCTGTACAGCAACCAAGATGGTTTCCAGCTAGGAGCATTATCAAACTGCCTCAGCTTCCTTTGGCAGGCAGTACCCAACAGCCAAGATGAAAGCAGAAAAGCATACGTGCTGGCAGGAAGGGGCCACATGCACTACCTTTTGATTCTTCCAATAGGAAGGCACATAGTCAATGCTGGCGCCAACAGCAACTCAGGCCAACGTGTCAAGCCTGACTTTTGGCCAATGGCTGCATCGCTACCTAACAAAATCGGTGCTGCAGCATGACTGGACCACAGATCTCTAGAAATGAAGGGAGAGGGGTGGAGGAGGAAAGAAGCTAACGAACAGGCCAGCCCTGACCTCCTCTTTTGCAAGGCCGGCGAGCCTTCCCGGGGGGGCTCTGCTCAGCAAGACGACCTGCCTCACGGGGGCCCTCTCAGCCGCCGGAGCCCCGAGAAGGGGCTCATCGAGCAGGGGGGCAGCGCCTCTCCCTGACAGGAAACGGGCCGGACCGGGACGTGGGGTGGGCTCCTCCCGCGGGTGGGGTACACTCACCTGTACAGATCGTAGCCCGCAGCCCCAGCAGAGCCCCTGGAGGGGGCGGAGGCGTTCTCGGACAGCTTAGTGAAGCGGAGCCGTGCGGTGGGCTCCGCAGGCACCGAGCCCTTCTGCCTCTTGCTGGGGGATGGCTGCAGGACGGCCTCGGAGGCGGGCATCGCTGAGCAAGGACGGGAAGGCGAAAAAGACCCGCCGTGAGGAGAAAAGCCCGCGAAAACCGGCACGGCCCACTGAAGGCGGGAACAGAGGGGGAAGTCGCTCCATCCCCGGCCGCTCCCCGCGCGGTGCACCCTTGCCACCCCTCGCCGGTGAGAATGGCCTCGTCCGGCTCCTCCTCGGCGCCCAGCTCCCCGGGCCCCCCCTGAGGGCTCCTTCGCGGCCGTCTTCCCGCCCCATGGCGGCGGGCGGGACTCGCCGCTGGCAGAGCCCCGCAGCTCTTCCCGGTCGCGGCTGGGCGAGCCCCGACAGGGTGGGGCCCGCGGCAGAGCAGGGCCGCGGTGCGGCTGGCCAGTGTATGCTCTCCCCCTAATCCCCCCCCCCTCCGCCGCCCCCTTACTGCGCCCGCGGGGCTGCAGGAGCCGCCTGAGGCGCCGGGCCAGCATAACGCCGCCGCCGTGTGGGGAGCGTTGCCACCGTCAGGACTCCCGGCGCTCCCTGCCGCTGTCCGGTGGAAACAGCCCCGCGGGGCGCAGGCGGAGGGCGGCGGCGCCCCCTTCTCCCCCTACCCGGGGTCTACCTGCCATCCGGCGCGCCGCAGCCCCTCCGCCAGCGGCCCGGCGCCGCGGGCCTCGGCGGGACGCGGCGGTGGCTGTGCCGCGGGGAGGCGGCCGGACCCCGCGGGGCGCTCCGCGTTGCCGGGGGATGCGATTGCGGCTGCACGGCGGGCGGAGCCGGGGCCCAGCGCGCCGCCGGGGGGGCGGAGGGGCCTCTCACCGTGCCTCACTGGGGAGCTGGGGCGGAGGCGCCGGGCCGGGGGGGCTCGGCTGTTCCAGCTCCCTCAGAGGGGCCGCGGCCGGCCGACCGCCGCCCGACTCGTTTCCAAGTCGCGCAGCAGGCACGGCCGTTAATACGTGTAGCGCAGCGGCAGTCCCGCCTTTTCCTCACGTAACCTGTATCCTCCTTCAGAACTTGTCAGGCAATGACAGAAGTGTTTGCCTTATGAAAGGAAAACAACAGCTCCCCTTCCTCGTCGAGGCTGTAGATAGGAAAACCTAGCAGTGCTCCGCCCGTCTTGTTCTTCTGTCTCAGAACAGAATAATTCCGTGATTTCGCCCTCTTATGATTTTGATACTGCCCTCTTTCGCCACCCCGCCTATCAAAAGACTTGCCTAAATTCCCCCGTAGTTCTGTGTGCTGTGGGATGACAAGCGTACCCCTCGGATTCATGGTTGCAAAACTTGTCCTTGACCACTCTGATGGATGTATTTTTGTCTGTGCAAAATAGCTACAGACTGTTGGAGTTCTGTTTGCTGGTCTAAATTTTGTCAAACCAACCGTTCTTTGTGCCTTTTTTTTTTAATCAAAGTGTATGTGATTGTCTCCTTGCTATGTTACATTTTTTTAAACGCAGCCAGATGGCAGTGAAACCATTGCTACACATGGCAGTACAAGTGAAAAACATTTTGAAGAATGCCCCAATCTGGGGCTTCTTTTATTGCTGTTCAGCACTTTCAGTCTTAATAGTATGCACTGTTTGAAGGAGAATGTGTATCTATCATAGACCTATGTGAAAAAGCTACTTAGAATATTTTACAACTTATGATGTAAGCCATCAACAAACTGAAGTTTATAAGAATTTAAGTTGTATCAAATGAATATCTAATTATAAATGGTTATTTATACAAGCAGAACTTTATAGATGTTACAACTGCATCCTGCATTATAGCGTAGAAAAGGACTAATTTTCTGAATAGCCTGGCTTGGTGAGGCAGGCTGGGTTCTAAACTGTGTCTAAGGTAGCCTGAAAGTCCATGAGTAATAGATAGGAGGACTCATCCAAATGTATTATCAAGGAGAAAGGAAAAAAGCGTCACTTGGCTGAGACCTCTGATCTTTATAAGGAAGAAAAAAACCCAAAAACATGCTTGAAGTCTGGGCGAGTTTGCCTTGGTCCTGGGAATGCGCTGTTTGCTCTGTAGATAAAGTCAGTTGGTCAACATTCCGGCATTCTTGATTGCGTATTAGTGCTGCTCTCCATTGGGCATTTCCTCCTGACTTTGAAAAACAATAGTGAGAGAAAAAGAAATTATCTGCCTTTTACCTAGATTGAGAGTAGGAGTGGAGGCTGCTTTGTTGTCCACAGAAGGAAACATAGAGCTTCTTTCAGGGATAAGAACCCATAAAATTCTTCCCACTGAAGTTTTGGTGTCAGAATGAGGATTTTTATTAGAAGAAAGCTGTGGCTTTAAAAGAGAGATTGCTCACGGCAGTCTCACTTAGAACAGCTGTCTCTCTCACAGTGATTAAGGTCTGTAATTTAAAAGGCTGCTGTGAGGGTGTGTGTTTATAATGAAGCTCTATTTTTGATTTTGTGTTTTGCTATACAGTGTGGGGGCTGTGGAATTTTGCCATTGCTTTTTACTTTGTTCCAGAACAACCTTAGTGCTTATTTTGTTTGAAACTGAATTTCCTCTGATGAAATTCCAGCCATGGCGTGACTGTGTGTTATTGCTCTTGTTATTTGTGGGGAGTGTGAGCTAAAACTTGCTGTATTTGTTTGTTGTTGCAATGGCACAGCTACGTTTTCCACTTTTCCTAGCAGAGTCAAGGCCAGTGCAAGGTGTCCCCTCAGCAGCACTGGCCACGCAGCCTCGATGGGCTATGTACCTGCCAAGGGGCTGTGCCAGCCAGTTACCAGAATGAATAGATGTTTAAACAGCATTTTGATGTATGGTGAACTGCACTATTACAAAGCCTTGCTTTTCCTCACCTGTAACTCGAGGGCTGAGTCACTCATTTGGAAAACAGCTGCAGCACTTTAAGGGTTTATTGCCCCTTTCACAACAGTTACAATCTGGTAATAGGGGAGAGTGAGAAAGATGTAGGAGTGATCCTCAGTTACTTCATTGAAGTCCTATGATAGTCAAACTACCTGAAGGAGCAGCTTGAGGGAGACTACTGAACTTCAAGCTGAAGAGGCTGAGGGTTCCTCAAATTCTGTTCTCCCAGCTTTGCTGATAAATTGGGCACCTCTGCCAGAGGGGAGGTTACAAACAGGTATGGGGAGTTAAATGAGTCAGTAATAGCTGATGTAGCTGTTTGCCCCATATCTACATGTTACCTGTTGCCATGTCTGTTACTTGTAAACTACTAATCAGTTGCTGAAACTGTTTTTGCCTTAAAGAAGATCTTGAAATACCACATGGAATTGTAGAAAAAGAGGGAAAAGATAAGCAATGTCCAGATTTTCTGAGCATGAAGGGCAGCCTGTCGTATTTTGCCTAGCCAGGAAGGCTTATGGTAGGACTTCTCTGTCCTGGGTTCAGCTGGGATAGAGTTAATTTTTTTTTTACAGGAACCTGGGAGGTGGGGGGCATAGCCGGGGCAGCTGACCTGAACTGGCCAAGGAGCTATTCCATACCATGTGACATCATGCTCAGTATATAAAGGGGGAGCGGGCCGGGGGGTGGGCTCTTCTTTTCGGTGGGGGAAGTGGCAGAGCGTCGGGTCCCGGGTGGTGAGCAGTTGCACTGTGCATCACTCTTTTTGTATACTTTTTCATTAGTACCGTTGTTGTTGTTGCAATTTCTTTGTGTTGTTCCAGTAAACTGCCTTTATCTCAACCCTCGAGGTTCCAGGTTTGTTTTTTTTCTCCTCTCCTCCGTCTTCCCCCCCCCCCATCCCACCGGAGGGGGGCGGGAGGAGTGAGCGAGCGGCCGCGTGGTCCTTTGTTACCGGCTGGGCTGAAACCACGACAGTCCTTTTTGGCGCCCAACGTGGGGCCCGAAGGGTTGAGATAACGACAGATCTGGCCAGAGCGTGTTGAAACAAATTTGTCATACGCATTTCTTATACTAGATAAATAGATGTTAGTCACAATGTTGATTCAGCTGTTTACATGGTGGCGTTTTGTAAGTTCTTATATGCTTTATGTATTGCCTGTAGTTGCGTATCTCATCTCTGGGAGAGTGATTGGGATTATCATTTTGCTGTACTGGGCAATGTCGACTTGTGAAATGATTACATCACTGGTTATGAGGTTAAGCTGTTATCTGTATGAGGCAGTGATATCATTTCCAGATTTTGGGCACCTTCTGTCGGATTTTATTGGTAATTACACCCAACCCATGGGGAAGTTAGAGGGGGATACTTCCCCCCATCCGTTCCCCTCCTTTTTCTCTTTCCAACTAATTACAACAGTTTTCGAGAATTTTGAATATCCTTGGGATGCGCAAGCCTGTGTGCTGTTAGTGCTATGCCTCCTGACTATGTTTCAAGTCTTGTCTAGGGCTACAAAGAGGCTCTTTAAGAGTACCACCCAGAGATCTGTCCCAAAGCTGGATATTTATGGGTGGCACGGCATGTGGGAGGATGTGGGCAGGTATCTAGAGAACTTCTCACCTCCAGTGACTTGGAAGTTCACTCCCGAACAACTGCAGAACCCTCATGAAGTGATAGAATTTTTGAAAGGAAAATGCTGTGGCTATCCCAGAGACACACAACTCACTACACTGTGCTGGGCCCTGGCCGCTATCTACCAAACCCTGCTTGATACTATGCAGCACCCCCAGGGGGAAAAGGGGGAAAAGATGGAAAACAAGACAACATGCACCGTGGCTACCCCAACCCCGACAACATGCACCGTGGCTAACCCTACCCCGGTGACAGATACTGCCACTAAACCAGAGAACCAACCTGTGCCAGTATCAGTCGCCCCTGTACAGAAAAAGAAACACACAAAGAAATCAGTTCGCTCAGTGAGAGATGAAGATGAACCAGGGTCATCGTGAGAACAGGAGGAAGAGGCAGAACCTGAAATAATTACCCGATCTCTATCCCTGAGTGAGTTGCGTGACATGCGAAAAGATTGTAGCCGCCACCCAGGTGAGCACATTGTTACCTGGCTGCTCCGATGCTGGGATAATGGGGCTAGTAGTGTGGAATTAGAGGGTAAGGAAGCCAAGCAGTTGGGATCTCTGCCTAGAGAAGGGGGTATCGACAAGGCGATTGGGAGAAAAACACAAGTCCTCAGCCTCTGGAGGCGACTTCTGTTAGGTGTAAAGGAAAGATACCCTTTCAGGGATGAAGTTACATGTCACCAAGGCAAGTGGACCACCATGGAGAGAGGTATCCAGTACCTGAGGGAATTAGCCGTGCTGGAGGTGATTTATAATGATCCAGAAAATGCGCAGTCACCCACAGATCCAGATGAAGTCCAATGCACACAACCGATGTGGCGGAAGTTTCTATGAAGTGCGCCACCAACCTATGCCAACTCATTGGCAGTAATGTCCTGGAAAGAAGGCTATGGACAAACGGTGGATGAATTGGCTGTCCAACTCCGGCAATATGAAGGAAGTCTCTCTTCCTCCCTACGGGCCTGTGTCTCAGCTGTAGAGGAATTGTCCCGAGAGTTCCAGCAATTCAAAGTAGATATGTCCTCCTCCTCACCTGTACAGGCCCGCATTGCAGTTATTGGGAGTAAGCGTTCCTCTGCCCAAGAGAGAGGAGAGAGAAAGTACACACGACGGGCTAACCTGTGGTTTTACCTGCGTGACCATGGAGAGGACATGAGGAAGTGGGATGGAAAACCTGCCTCAGTCTTGGATTCACGGGTACGGGAGTTGCGAGAAAAAGCAACCAGGAAAGAAGATTCTTCTTGGAAAACTGCTGCTCCAGTTTCCCGTGAGCAGTCCCCCGGGCGCAGTAGATGGGCCGATCTCATTTCTGATCCTCTTGAAGGGACTTCTGATTCACATGTGCAAAAAGTGGGTAACAGATATTCTAACCAGGATTAGAGGGGCCCTGCCTCCAGCCAGGTGGAGGAGAGGGACAACCGAGTCTACCGGACAGTGTGGATTCGATGGCCTGGCACGTCAGACCCACAGGAATATAAGGCTCTAGTAGACACTGGTGCACAATGTACCCTAATGCCATCAAGTTATAAAGGGGCAGAACCCATCTGTATCTCTGGTGTGACAGGGGGATCCCAAGAGCTAACCGTATTGGAAGCCGAAATGAGTCTAACCGGGAATGAGTGGCATAAACACCCCATTGCAACTGGCCCAGAGGCCCCGTGCATCCTTGGTATAGATTATCTCAGAAGGGGGTATTTCAAGGACCCAAAAGGGTACCGTTGGGCCTTTGGTATAGCTGCATTGGAGACGGAAGAGATTGAACAGCTGTCTACCCTGCCTGGTCTCTCCCAAGACCCTTCGGTTGTGGGGTTGCTGAAGGTTGAAGAACAACAGGTGCCAATTGCTACCACGACGGTGCACCGGTGGCAATATCGCACCAACCGAGACTCCCTGATCCCCATCCATAAGCTGATTTGCCAATTGGAGAGCCAAGGAGTGATCAGCAAGACTCACTCACCCTTTAATAGTCCCATATGGCCCGTGCGGAAATCTAATGGGGATTGGAGACTAACAGTAGATTATCGTGGGCTGAATGAAGTCACGCCACCGCTGAGCGCTGCTGTGCCAGATATGTTAGAGCTTCAGTATGAACTGGAATCAAAGACAGCTAAGTGGTATGCCACAACTGACATTGCTAATGCATTTTTCTCCATTCCTTTGGCAGCGGAGTGCAGGCCACAGTTTGCTTTCACTTGGAGGGGTGTCCAGTACACCTGGAATTGACTGCCCCAGGGGTGGAAACACAGCCCCACTATTTGCCATGGACTGATCCAGACTGCACTAGAAAAAGGTGAAGCTCCAGAGCACCTGCAATATATTGATGACATCATCATATGGGGCAGCACAGCAGAAGAAGTTTTTGAGAAAGGGAAGAAAATAATCCAAATCCTTTTGAAGGCTGGCTTTGCCATAAAAGAAAGTAAGGTCAAGGGACCTGCGCAGGAGATCCAGTTCTTAGGAGTAAAATGGCAAGACGGGCGTCGTCAGATCCCTGCGGATGTGATCAACAAAATAGCAGCTATGTCCTCACCGACTAATAAAAAGGAAACACAGGCTTTCTTAGGTGTTGTGGGCTTTTGGAGAATGCATATTCCAAATTACAGTCAAATTGTAAGTCCTCTCTACCAAGTTACCCGGAAGAAGAATGATTTTAAATGGGGGCCTGAGCAACGACAAGCCTTTGAACAAATTAAGCGGGAGATTGTTCATGCAGTAGCTCTTGGGCCAGTCCGGACAGGACCAGATGTTAAAAATGTGCTCTACACTGCAGCTGGGGAGAATGGCCCTACCTGGAGCCTTTGGCAGAAAGCACCTGGAGAGACCCGAGGCCGACCCCTGGGGTTTTGGAGTCGGGGATATCGAGGATCCGAGGCTCGCTATACTCCAACTGAAAAAGAGATATTGGCAGCATATGAAGGAGTTCGAGCCGCTTCAGAAGTGGTTGGTACTGAAACACAGCTCTTCTTAGCACCCCGACTGCCAGTGCTGGGCTGGATGTTCAAAGGGAAAGTTTCCTCTACACATCACGCGACTGATGCCACGTGGGGTAAGTGGATTGCACTGATCACACAACGGGCTCGCATAGGAAACCCCAGTCGCCCAGGAATTTTAGAAGTGATCACGGACTGGCCAGAAGACAAAGATTTTGGAATGTTGCCAGAGGAGGAGGTGACACGGGCTGAAGAGGCCCCGCTGTATAATAAACTGCCAGAAAATGAGAGGCAATATGCCCTGTTCACTGATGGGTCCTGTTGCATCGTGGGAAAACATCGGAGGTGGAAGGCTGCTGGATGGAGTCCTACACGACTAGTTGCAGAAACTGCTGAAGGAGAGGGTGAATCGAGTCAGTTTGCAGAGGTGAAAGCCATCCAGCTAGCATTAGATATTGCTGAAAGAGAAAAGTGGCCAGTGCTCTATCTCTATACTGACTCATGGATGGTGGCAAATGCCCTATGGGGGTGGCTACAGCAATGGAAGAAGGGCAACTGGCAACGCAGAGGTAAACCCATTTGGGCTGCCGCACTGTGGCAAGATATCGCTGTTCGGATAGAGAAGCTAGTGGTAAAAGTACGTCACGTAGATGCTCATGTACCCAAGAGTCGGGCCACTGAAGAACATCAAAACAATCAGCAGGCAGATCAGGCCGCCAAGATTGAAGTGTCTCAGGTAGACCTGGACTGGCAACGTAGGGGTGAGCTATTTATGGCTCGGTGGGCCCACGATACCTCAGGCCATCAGGGGAGAGATGCAACATATAGATGGGCTCGAGATCGAGGGGTGGACTTGACCATGGACACTATCGCACAGGTCATCCACGAATGTGAAACATGTGCCGCAATTAAGCAAGCCAAGCGGCAAAAACCCCTGTCGCATGGGGGGCGATGGCTGAAATATAAACAGTGGGAGGCCTGGCAGATTGACTATATCACACTCCCACGAACACGCCAAGGTAAGTGCCATGTGCTTACAATGGTGGAAGCAACCACTGGATGGCTGGAAACATACCCTGTGTCCCATGCCACTGCCCAGAACACTATCCTGGGCCTTGAAGAGAAAATTTTATGGCAACACGGCACCCCAGAAAGAATCGAGTCGGGCAACGGGACTCACTTCCGAAACAACCTCGTAGACACCTGGGCCAAAGAACACGGCATTGAGTGGGTATATCACATCCCTTATCACGCACCGGCCTCCGGAAAAATCGAACGATACAACGGACTGCTGAAAACTACATTGAGAGCGATGGGGGGTGGGACTTTCAAACATTGGGATACACATTTAACAAAAGCCACCTGGTTAGTTAATACTAGAGGATCTGCCAATCGGGCTGGCCCCGCCCAACCAAGACTTCCACATACTGTAGAAGGCGATAAAGTCCCTGTTGTGCGCATGAGGAGTATGTTAGGAAAGACAGTCTGGGTTAGTCCTCCCTCAAACAGAGGCAAACCCATTCAAGGGGTTGTTTTTGCTCAGGGACCTGGGTACACCTGGTGGGTGATGCAGAAGGATGGGGAAGTTCGATGTGTACCTCAGGGAGATTTGATTTTGGGAGAGAATAGCCAGTGAATTGGGCTGTATGATACCTAACTGCTAAATACCCTGCCAATGCATGTCATTGTATCTATAGTGTCTATATGCCATATCAAGGGTATTACTGTAAGAATTACCCAAATGACTGCGGGATGGACTTTGAAACTAAGCCAAGTACAACAGCGACAGAACTTGAGCTGACACCCAGCAATTTCCTCAAGATCAACATCTTCGGCCTGCAGACTAAGGGCGTGAGTTGCACCAAATGTACTAGCCACAAATTCCAGAGGCAGCATACAACAACCCAACATCTCACACCATCTCTCTTATCCTGAAGAACTGTTACAACAGATGGAGCCCCAAAGTCATGGACTAAATAAAATCAATGGACACATTAGAGGGATAGCCCATACGCTAAAGGAATACCATTTGCGTGTGTGTGTGCGGGGGGGCGACGGGGACGGACGCAAGCCCATATACTTATATATATAAGACAAGAAAGTGGTAGTGGTCGATTGGAAAATGTAAGATCTGGGCATGATGTAGATGGTATAGAATAAGGGGTGGATAATGTCCTGGGTTCAGCTGGGATAGAGTTAATTTTTTTTTTTACAGGAACCTGGGAGGTGGGGGGCATAGCCGGGGCAGCTGACCTGAACTGGCCAAGGAGCTATTCCATACCATGTGACATCATGCTCAGTATATAAAGGGGGAGCGGGCCGGGGGGTGGGCTCTTCTTTTCGGTGGGGGAAGTGGCAGAGCGTCGGGTCCTGGGTGGTGAGCAGTTGCACTGTGCATCACTCTTTTTGTATACTTTTTCATTAGTACCGTTGTTGTTGTTGCAATTTCTTTGTGTTGTTCCAGTAAACTGCCTTTATCTCAACCCTCGAGGTTCCAGGTTTGTTTTTTTCCTCTCCTCCGTCTTCCCCCCTATCCCACCGGAGGGGGGCGGGAGGAGTGAGCAAGCGGCCGCGTGGTCCTTTGTTACCGGCTGGGCTGAAACCACGACATTCTCGAAGATGTGATGAAAATTGCAGAAGTTTTAAGAGTGGTAAAATTTACTATGCAAGTGGCTGGAGCTTTGTACTTTGTCATTATGATGATTAGGTGGAGAACTCCTTTGGGTGTGAAGTATGATAGTGGCATGCTCTTTGCACAATGTGGCTTGAGCAGCTGCAGCTATTTATCTTCTGAATGTGATGCCTTTTTGGTTAGGTAGCTTTTCTACTTGTACTGTTGAGTTGCTAATTTAAAAATAAAATTAACAGACAAACAACCCCCCCCCCCCCAAAACTAATCTCTGTTGGGGACTGAAAATCTAGTGAAAGGCATGTTGGAAGAATGCTGTTCTGGAGCAATAGGTGGGGACACTTATTACTGTTCCCTAGGGGTATATGATCAAGATGGGCAACTTGCCAGTGGTTGTAAAAAGATTTAGGGAAAATGTATTCTCTGAACTATGATGAAATGCCTTCTGTGATACCTGTTGGAGGCCCACTAACATTAGGAGGAAAAGGTAAGATTCACTGATGAGAGGAGCAGTAGTGGATCATTTTAACAGGCCCTTTGGCACAAGCTTAGCTGTGCAGGATGCCTAGGCTTTTGAAGAAGACTCAAAATATTCTTTGTTCTTGCTTCATAGCAACAGTATTTTCACACTTTAATGTCCCTGGTCACCTTATCTATGCTTGCTTTTATTGTGGCTGATCAAATCAACCCTAGATTATATAAACCTGCGGAGTTGGTAGTGTGATAAAAGCTGAAAATGTGCTAGACAGTTTTAGAGCCATATTTTTTCTAGAGATAGCAAACTTGTAATTAGAATTCAGTTACTAACATGGTGATTAAAATTCAGCAGTTGTTTTATGCATGATTTATATAAAAGAGGAAGTGTCTGTTACAGAGTGGGAAAGGAGGTGGGTGGACTAACAAAATTTTGCAATAGAAGTTGCAATTTAAGATAGTCCATAATTAATATGCTCTCCAAACTGGTCTTGCACACACTTCAGAAATCATAGTGAGGAACAAGAAATAGAAGCTCCAAGGAAACTGTTGTGTTGAAATTACTTGTGAATTTGTGGAAGTAACACTTTCAGGTAGTTAAGCACTGGTGCATCTAGAGTTTGTGCTGCTGGTTATAACATTGTTGGGTGGATACATTATCTAATTAATCACTGTAGTCAAAGCAAGGATTTTTACAGAGATATGTATGTTAGTACTTAGTTTTTGATTGTTGTTCATTTGGAAACGTACCTCTTGGGATTTATTGTTGCAATGCCCACAGCAATGTGTTTGTGAAAGAGAAATGCAAATAGTATTGAAAGTGCCATTGCTGGTTCATATTGTGCTCTCTTTTTGGATCTCCTTAGGTCCCCCAGATCAGTTTGGGTTGATGTTCCCCGTAGATTGAGAATTACAGTGCTTGGGAATATTTAGGAAACAATCCCCACTCATGTACATAATTGAAAGGCTTAATGTAGGTGTGCAGTTCCCCCAGCTCCTTCCACAGATTGTGATAAGAAACATACTTACAGAAGGCCTAAGCGGAGCCTCCCTAAAAACTCTTTTCTTTGCATTGGCTGCCTGGGTACCACATGCAGGTTATACCTGTTTGGTGTCTGAAGTGAGGTGGGAAAGATGGTGGCCGTTGCAGTTCTACAAAGGTGGAAGGACCTGACAGCATGTAATGAGCTCCTGTATCATTGCTAACATTGCTGTGAAGGATGAGGATAATCTCCCTGTTTTGCAGGTGTGGAATGTGAGGTTTGGTTTGCTCAGAGCTGTGCAGGAAGCCTAGTATATTTAGGAAACTCATATATCTGTGTCATGCAGTTACACTGCAAAATGATCCTTCAGCCTGGTTGTAAAAGTGTAAGAAGGAGCGGAGGAAGAACATTATGAGAAAATACCAGTATTTCATATCCTGCCTTTAACAGATGGAGAAAATAAAACATGGATTATTGGGTGACATTACCACGTTCTGCTGAATTGCTGCTGTTGAACTTGGAAAAATATGAATATCAAATATTTGTCATTTTTGGAGATGGAGTGCTAGATCCTCCGCAAGTTAAATTCTAATAATTCAAGCAAAGATGGAAGCCGAGGCCTGCTTTAAAATAAACATTTAGTGAAATTCAGGGTCCCTTGGCTTTCCTGGGGCTTAGATTTCATTTGAAGTCTGCGAAGGAGTTGCAGAACTACAGTAATTAAATTAGCTGTGTTCTTTAATGGTCTTTAATGTAAATAATGCTTACATGTATGATGTAGCTTTCCCCACTAAAAAGAGAAGCTGCTTTTATTGACAGCTGAAATTATAAAGTACTATAATGTTGCAGAATAGAAAATAGAGAAATTACACAACTTAATGGATTTCTTTTATTTTAAGTTAGTGTATAATGAATATTATTTAGAAAGTCTAAAAATAAGAGAAATATTTTATATAAATCAAAAAATAAGGCATTCAACTCAGCTAATGGAGTTTTTATTGTTTTCTAATCACATAAATCACTGTACATATTATCCCAAAGTATAATGTCAGACTGTATTAACCCTACATTCATAGCAAAAATTGTCAGAATACTTAGTATGTCACTAATTTCTTTGTGAAATTTACTTACCACATTTAATTATTGCAATCATACATTCCATGTCAGAGCTTGAAAATTCATTATCAAGTCTTGTTATATATAGTCCATTTTTATATATGTAACTTTTTTGTTTGTCAGTTAATTAGAAGCATTTGAGTTAATATAAATTAGCAGAACAATTTAAGTAAAAGCATCTGCTGTAGGCATAGGTCTTAATTTGGCAATTTTATAATTAAACAGCATCACAGGTATTCTACTTGCATTATCTCAATTTATAACTTTGACCTGATGGATACTGTACAGTTTTTTTTTCTCTCTTCCAAACTGGTGCGTTTCCTTGTAATCCTCCTGTATGTCTATTAGCAACTATGACAGTGCAATTTGAAAGAAGTATTTATTTATAGATTTAATCTATTTTGTATTGTAGGGGTTAATTTTGGCTTTCTAGGATAAATATCAAAAGCATTTTCAATACCTTATAAAATTAGTGGAATTTTTTCTGTGTGTGTTCAAATTATTTGCTGTCTCATGTGAGATATATAGATATATAGAGATATATATATATGTAGATTTTCCTTCTTTTGCCTGTACTGGAGTGTAACACCAGCAGGACCATTTACATTTTTTTTGTCTAATTTTTCACTGTGTTGCTCTGGATTTTTGAAAAAATTTCTGTCAATTAGTTAATTTTTAGATCTGTATTAGATAAGTTTGTCTTTAATAAATCACTGCCATTAAAAATGTAGGTGTTGAGGTCAAGCAAGGGATATTCTAGGCACTGATGTTTTTCTAAGAATAGAAAGTCAGTACATTTTTGTGGTTGCCCCTGACCATTAAGATTGGAGGAAGGTTCTTGGAGAGAATTTCTAGCCAAGCCATATACAGGTAATCAGACACTACTCCTTTTCTTGCCACTGGAAGACTCCTGTTTAGACAGAGAAGAAAATAAAATTAACATTATAAAGACAGGGGTAGCCCTGATAACATGCATCTCACTAAATATTGAGTAGAAAACATCAGCTGTTCATATACAACTCTGTTCATCATTAGACTACATGATTGTTTTAATCTTATAAAGCACAAAGCTACCATTAGGCCTTAATCTTGCAAACTCTTGCTCACCTGGTTAGTGCCATTAACAGGGCTAGTTGTACTGGACAGGGACTGCTTGTGCTTGTTTGTAACATTACACTGGTAAAGAAGCATTTTTGGGGTCATGAAACCCACACATAATATGATTTTTAAAAAGGATAAAAATACAGTACATGCATAGTTTTGCATTCCATCATCTTATTTTCTGATCTGTAATTACTGTGAGGTGGGAGTTTTAAAGTATGAGTCAATTTATGGTAAACATTACCTCATCAGTCCTTTTTTGGAGACTGAATTAATAGAGCTAAAGAGGTTTATCTGTGCATCACAAATACTAACTAATTTATTGAAGCTGAGTATAAAAAAATGTGGCTCTAACTAAAAATTGATTCTGAAATTGGCTTTTTTAATTATTATTGGTGACTTCTTTTTCTTTATGCAATTGCATAATCCTTATTCAGTTTTATATAGTTCCAAGTAGATGTTGGCTAACGACTCCATTTGTTATGTGCAAACTAAAAGAATCCTTTCTCTAACTTTGAGTTGTTAATAGTTGGGGGAAAAGAAAGGAAAATGTGCGTTTTCAGCAGGTGAGTAAGCAAGTGTAACACTCAACATGTAGATTTGGATATGAAGATTACATTTTTGACACATTTTCATGAGTAGAGATTTGTTTTAAGCCATCAAGGACTACCAGGAAAGATTCATGTTCAGTGTAGTCCCAGAGAACCATCAGTCCAGATGCAAGTCCTTCAAAAGGTATGTAAAAGATTATTTTTGCCCTCAATGAGAGCTCTAGTCCAGAATCCCTTTACACATTAGATTATTCTCTAAGTTAGAACCAAAATCTTGCAACTCACAGGACAATGAGGTTAGCTGCCCTCGAATGCTCTTGTAAGAGTTCATTCAGACGGACTTGGCGGTAACTCTGATGAAAACAAAACGGGGAAAAGAAAAAAATCAGTTAGGTTAGTGATCCTCAGTTCTGGTGCCTTACAGACTTCTATGCCACCGATTGCCTGCAAGATTTTCCACTGTTGCTTTGGCAGCATTGAAAGCCAGGTCTGCTCTGCGGTCCAGAGTGACAGAGATCACAAAATATGAGGCTAAGCCATGCTTCTTGATTAGTATAGTTACATGGGGGCCAGACTTCTTTACCACTGTGTAAGACTTCCTGGGGATGGGGATTATTTTTGTACTGACACCGTACCAGAGCTGGTTCAGACATAGTTTTAAAGTATTTATTTGGCTATTGAGTATAGGAACTGTGCAGAACCTCCTTTGTGCTATTGTTTGATGGCAGTTAACATGTTAATTCATGTATTTTTTAAGTCTCCAGCTGCCATGCCAGTACGGCTGAACATCAGTGTGTAAAGGAGCACCTTGCCAGAAATTCCTCTCTTAAATAGGAGACCGGGGGTCTGGAGTAAGACATAGCTGCTTTATGTATTGTGTGTTTGTATGGACTTTTACAAATTGCATAAATGGCTGTTACTTTGAGATTCGGCCAAGATTACTTTATGGTCAAGCTAAGGCCCTCAAAGTTTTTATAACTTAACACAAGTCATAGGGAACAAGAGAGCAGGGCAGGTTTGTGTACAGGGAGGTGGCAGCGTGGGAGATAGATGTATCTTAACTGGTCTTATAAATTATTCTCTCTTTCCGTGGAGAAGGTAAAGAGCTGGTTTTTCTCCATTCAGACCTTAAATTTTCCTTCTCTACAGAAATTTCGCTGTTCTTTTACACATGTTATATAGGTAAGAATCCTCATAATTTAGCCAGTTGTTATCTCATGAGAGTCATCCTATAACATCACCGTTTATCTGTGCTGCCAGGGTTTTTCTCTGTTGAATTTTAAATGTGTTCTAATGTCCTTTGCAAGATTCCCAGAACTGCCTTATTTCTGAAGATAAGGGGCATATCTCTTCAGGTGTGTAAGCTAAACTTTTTATTACTGTTCTTGTTTTATACAGAGATTTAGCATTTTCATATTGCTGACTGCTTTCAACTTACAGGTTTTTTTCCTTGTTCCTTGGTTAGTGACCTAGACAAGACCAAGCTTAATCATGTATTTTTTTTTTCCTGTTGTAACCTCACTTGTTCTGCACGCAGGTGTGGGTATCTCGGATTACGTTCCTGTTGTCTTTTATACTGATATGTTCTAGGGGCTCTGACTCCCAAGTTTTGATGATTTATGCTGAGAGTACTTCAAAAGTTTTCTGCCCACAGCTGACTACCATAACTTTATGCTGGTTATCAAATCTATGAAAAGGGTAATACAGTGAGCAGTCAGTCTGCTTCCCAGCTGCTGCAGTCCATAGTGTATAGTGTGCTATCTTAAATCACCATTGATTTCAGCTTATGTTAATGTGTCAGGCTGTGACCTCTAGCGGCTCTGAGCTCAGAATCGCTATCCTTGCTCTGCTGAGGAAGTTACCAGCACCATAAAGTGGAGATAACTAAACTCTCAGTGCACTCAGGTTAATCCAGCAGGAACCATAAATAAAATTGCTAGATTAATTCTCTCTGAGTTACAGGACAACTTGTCTCTTAAGGGTGGAAGAGTTTGCAGTATCCTTTTGGCACTGGCCTGATGAAGCCGGGCGCTTCATTGCTAAAAAGGTGCGCTCCAACAAAATTAAAGAGCAGCCTGGGCTCTAATTCACCCAGTGGATCAGCCAACATCAGCCTTAGAGTGCTTCTGAACTGCAGGAGAACTCCTGTGTTGTAGGCAGGTTTAGTCTTCACTCTGCCATTGAGGTAAGAATCCATGTTAAATCGTGCCTTTGGAAAAATTTCTAGATCCAGTTGTAGGGTCTGGATTCAGTTCTCAATTTCCCAAGTGGTGAATGTTTGGAACTGCACTCTTTAAGAGGTTCAAGCTCTAAAACAGTGGAGCCATTTAATAAATCTCTCAGAAGATCTTATTAGCTCAGGCTCAGTGCAGCACTGTGTGGCTTCTCGTTCAGAGGTGGTTTTCATTTGGCTGGCTCTGATGTGGGCAGAACTCCTCATCAGCCTGGAAAATACTGTGTAAACATGCCAATGTCTTACAAAGTGCTGAATAATGCAATCATAACACACCTCTGCAGTGTTTACAATATGAATCCAATTTGTAAATATCAAATAAAGGTTTGTACGTGTCATATTTCTAATTCCATATCTGGTATTTCACATTTTCTTACTACTTGCTTCAAACATCTGGAGCGTAAGAAAAGGTACACGTGTGAAAAGGTAGGCAAGGCTTTACCTTCTCCTTGAATGCTTCCAGCTCTGCATCTGTAATTTTCCATGGTGTCTCTCGCTTTAATTTCTCAGCAGTTGTTATATCTTTGCAGCTTTCATGGAGGCGATACGGTTCAATCATCTCTTCAAAGAACTTCCAGCTGAAACAGGAATTACAATGGAGGCCTTGCTGCAGGGTATGAACTCACTAACTTAATTCACAGATAACTATGTATAGCAGGCCCCACTGACTATAATTGTGGCTGAAAAACATGCAAAATCCTTAACAATTCTTTGCTACATTGTGCCCCAAGTTATATCTGTGCCACTTCAATATGTTGGGGTTGGTTGAGGATAATTAAAAGGTTATTTGAGGATAATTAAACACTGCATTTGGCCTATTATAGTTGCAGAGAATTTTCTGCATTTTCCTGGTGGTAGCAAAAATACTGAAATTAGTTCTACAGTAACTCCAAACTGCAGTATATTGGTTCTAATGTTAACAATGAATATATGTCTCCTCATAAATACTGAGCTTTTATTATTGTTTTAGCATTACCTGCAGCAATCAGCTCCAGCACCTGACTGGTACAGTTTTACTGTTACAGTGTTAAAGAAATGGAGAAACAGGTGATATAAATCTGTGGCAAGGGGCTGAAGGAAATGCTGTAGGTTTTTTGCTATATGGGGGGGTCAGATTTATGTTCAACTCCCAACTTTTCCACATATTTTCTCTCTAAATTTCAATTTGATTCTTGAGGTTTTTGACTGTCATCATTCGGACAAGCTTATCATCCTTCTGTACTTCCCTGCTTGCCCATTTGTTGAAAGTTTCTATCATCCCACAGAGACCTCAGGGAGTTTCTTTTATATTAATGTAAGTGTATTTTTATGAGCACTTGATGCTGACAGGCCTCACTCACTGTGTAGTGAAACAAACAGGGGGCTGGACACAGGTTGGACTTTGTTACATGGCCGGGAAATCAAGAGATGGGTTAAAGGCTGTGACATGCAGCGTTTAATGTTGTTGTTGCTAAGTTGCTGGAGAGTTTGTCAACAACCTTAGTGTCTGTTTCAGTATGTAAAAGTGATAATCCTCTTATTAGTGAAATGACCGAGATGCCAGCTGGGAGAGAGATACAGTGGTCTAGCAAGCGTCTGGCACAATATTCACTTGTTGTGTTCCGATAGTGCTGATGCAGCAAATGTGTTTGGTTTTTATGTTAATGCCAGATATGAATTCTTTTTGATAACTTTTATTTATGTAAAATCACTGCATAGTACTGGAAAAAAGAGAACTATTATACACAGTTCTTGTATAATAAAAAAATATTAACTCAGAGATCAAGAGGGCACTAATAAGTGACTTTAGGTATCTAGTCATAAAATCTTTATGTTCTTTAATTGCGTTTCCTAAGTCAAAATCTCCAATGCACTGTAGAAACACTGGTGAATCTAATATTGTTTTTGCAAAGTTATGTGTGTGTGTAGAAACAGGACATAGAAGGTTTAAGATACTAACCTGAGATTGCACTTGAACTCAGAGAAAAGGCTTTGGGTGGAGAAGAGGAACTCTTTGACTATGAAATAGCTATGGGCCTATCAAGAAGGGAGTAAAGGATGGGATGGAAGAGAGCATAGCAAGATGAGAACATTTTCAGAGGATCTTTAAGACCAAGAGAAATATTGTGAATTGAGTTAGGATTCAGTTATTCCCTGAGTAACTTGCTATGTGCTTTTGTCTATATAAAGCAGAATAGGTGATTTCTATAGAGATATGTTTTAGAAAGCAAGGACTTGAAGATTTTATTTTTTTTTTTAGCTAATACAGTTGGAGGTGGAGCTTCCTGAGCACTGTTTTACCAACTTCTTAAACTCTGCCTAAGAGCATCAACTCGGGAGATAAGTTAGTTTTTTAAAAACATTGGACCTTCATTATAATTGAATGATAGGAGAGTATTACAGTATCGTCCTCGTGGGAAAGGAGAAGTATGCTTATGTTTGGCCAGAAAAATGTTAAGTTAATGAATTAATGGTAAAATCCAGAAGGCTGAGTTGGCAGAGATGGTGAGTTTACAAGAGAATTGTGACTGACTGAATAATGTGATGAAGGGAAGTCTATTGCAACCTAAAGAGATATGAAAAGCCATCATAAAATGTCTGTTAAATTTAGTTGCTTGTAAGTATGGTGTCTAATTAGTCTTTATTAAAATTAAGTCATATCATTACAACATAAAGAAAAAGGCTGCCTATAGTTTTGAACCTTTGAGTTGTGATTGTTAAAAGGTTCTTTCCTTTTTCCTGCTCTAGGTACTTAGAAAATGATTGCAGGGAAGTGACAGTGTTGTTCTTTGCAGGTTTTTTTTTTTTTTTTAATGCTGAACATAAAAGAAACAAGCTTTTGATAAAGGCTGGCTGCTAAATAATGAATTTTGGTAATGTCTCTTACCTCTCTTTGTTGGGCTTTATATTGATATCACAAATGATATTAATATCAGCAAATTTTATTCTGAATTTGCTTAGAAGTGAAGCCATCCTGAAAACAAAAGAGAGAACATTTTATCACTATATTTGAGTGCCTTGCATCAAAGAGCACTCATAAATGAGTTAAGATATCAAATGCAGTTGTCTCATTATCTTTAAGTATATGACAAATTACTTTAAATGCTTTAGTGTTTCAGTTTCCAATTACAGAACTGGATTGATGTGATTGCTGTAGTATAATTCATTTAACTGATGATCGATGAAAATTACAAAAAATGGAAATGAGTAGCAAACGGAGGGAAGGTTGTTTACATTTTGGGAAAAAATGGTATTTTAAGTATTTGCAAAGGCTTGAATTATAAAGGAAAAATATTCAACATAGTAGGACAGAATTCTGTAATACTTAGAGAAGGCTTTTGATATTCTATTATAATCAGAATTCTATGTGTGGAGTGTGTACAACACTGGTGGTGTATGTGTTGGTGAAAATTTGGTTGGGTACATTGATATGCAATACTTAAAGAATCTGTTTCATTTATGAATTTGTATTGATCTACTCACAGGTTGTCTTTACATATTCTCATAAAAGAGAACACTTTGCTTTTCTGCCCCACTTCACAGGAGGAGTAGTTTATAGTTTTGTGTGTGTTTGTGCTAAGGTTAGGCAGGTTTAGTTAGGTTGGTTTTTGCCTTTGGTTGAAGCATGGTTGGGAACTTGGTGGGGTTTTTTGTTTTGGGGTTAGTGTGTTTGTTTTGGCTTTGGGGGTTTTTTTTGGTATGTAAGGTCTGGAATTTGAAAAGGTGAGACTGTTCCTAGGAGCAAACCATGATACAAATACATATTTGCTTATGACCTGAGAATGTATTTGTTCTTTTTTATAAAAGAACAATATACTGCTTATATAAATGTTGTTGTCCCTTGGGGCAATCCTTGTTTTGAACACCTGAAAGAGCAAAGTCTCAACTTCTGTAGAAAGGTTTTAATATTTGGGGAATTACATATTAGCAAAAGTCCAGGTAAATTTAATTTCTGAATTGCAAATACAATGGATGAAATTATACTTGGATGTTGTTGTATTAGATCTACCTAGGGAATTCAGTAACCACCTGGCCTCTGGAGATTTGTGTCTTTGAAGGCTTCTGTGTGTGGTGGGTAGAATGTGCTGTTGAGGAAAGCTAGTGTTTAGGTAGAAATACATACACACATTGTTTTCTTGGAGACAAACTAGGTCATTGTTAACTGTACTGACCATGCTCTTCACTCTGGCTTTTGTAGGACAAGCAGTGTATGCAGGTGCCAGAACCGCCTCTGTGAAGATCTGTCATGTTTTGACAAATCCCATTTGATGTCAAAACCTCCGACTTCCTCCTAGCAAAATTTGGTGACTTGAGTGCTTAGATCCAGGAGCTAGTTGTGGTCCTGAACAGCCAAGCTTGGGCAGACTCTGGACAGGGAGGAGAGAACACTTCCCTGCAGGTCCTTGAGCAGCTGTAAGGCTTTTTTTACCCAACAATAAGAACAGTTTGTGCAAACACTTGTGGATCTCTTCTACAGAAATATGTTAACTTTAGGGTAATCCTTACAACTGACTGAGCCACAGTGCAGTAAAGGTTGTTTTATGTGAAAGCAAAAGCTTAAGGGAGCATCCCTGTGGCAGCTGTCTTTCTGAGGCACTGTTTCGTAATCCTAGTGGTGCTGGCTAAATTCTAACTCTTGTCCTTGCATCCTTCGTGCTTGTTTTCCACTAGAGTTTTGGTTGGATATGTTTTTTTTACTTGCTGCATGGTGCTGCTGCTCTTTGTTAAGCAGTTACTGACTTCCATTGCAAATTGGCCTGCTTCCACCAGTGGTGAAATGGCTGTGACTCTAGTGTGTAAAGGGCTTTGGAAGAAAAGGTCCTATATAGAGTGATGATGAAAATAAGTTTATATTAGTACCTTTCATTTGCTTGAAGGCTAATGATGATTATGAAATCTAGACTTTTTTTAAAAAGCTAAGTCAAATCAACTTGGTCTTAGAGTTGATTAACTTGCTTTTTAACTTCTTTACATTTTACCATGGTTAATCACATTTATGTGAGCTATCTGTCTGTCGTATTTGCATATGAGAAGCTTCATGTGCAATTTCACTTACTGTTAACTGGACAACCTCATGTAAATCCCATAAAACTAATTATATTCTCATTACAGAGTGCAGACCACTCTTTTTAGAGAAGGGAATATGAGCTGTTAATGGCAAAAATTGCTGGATGTGAGTTTCCTTTGGTAATTGCCATTAACATTGAGCCTTGAGGGCTATGCCATAACCTCAACACCTTCCTATCAAGTGTATAATTTTTTTTCATGCTGCCCACAGTACAACAAATCAGTTGTGCTGAGAAATTCCCAGCTTCCTGCTCTATATGCATTATATTCAGCATCAATTCAAACTCCTTAAACAGTGAGACAAATATAGTTATATTTACACTAGTTTTTCTTCTTCAATCCTATTGACTTTTCCTCCAGTGAAGATCCTTAATTTACAATTTTTCCACTTCTTCCTGATAGTTAGAATGTAAGGAATCAGGATTGTTAGACCTGGAACAACATATAAAATTGCAAGAAGATCAAATTAGTGCATTGCATGAGAAAAACTCCATCCTTCACTTCATCAGTGTTGGATGTAAGTTAATCTTAAAACATTTAAACCAGACAGAAAATTGACTATGTATTGTTAAAAGAAAACAGTTTTGTGCAAGTTCCCAAGCCGGTTTTTATATTTGCTAGCACAGAAATCTCTCTCCCTGCAGTTCTTACTCAAATTCCTTACCTCCATCATCAAACAGCCACCAAATGTCAATTGTACCTTTTCCTTGCTTCTTTTTAAATTGAGTGCTGGCTTCTAGCAGCTTCTGATTGAATTCACCCACATGCATTGACTGTATTGTGTTAATGGTACTCTCTGTAATGAGAAAGAAATATGGAAGGATTTCTGACAAGTGAGGCAACAAGTAGCTTTAGGGAGTCAAGTGGAGAGAAAGCTTCAGGAAAATGAACTTTTCTGACATAATTTCTATGCTTTAAATCTGAAAAAATTTACAGCGCAGATGCTATGGACTTTTAATATACAAATACAGACAGAAACCAAAGCTTGTGTAGTACTTTGTCACTAGATTATAACATCTTGAAAAGGGTTATCTCATTATTTGTTCTCTGGATCTTTTTAGTTAACCTAAAATTCACTGGGACCTTAAAAAGCAACTGGGAAATATCTGATAGATTTTAGAAGTAAATGGCATTATTTTGCATTATTTTCAAGCTCAGCTGTCTGTTGTAAAATACAGAGCTGCCTGAAATGCACAGTAATGGTGGACAAAGAGAGCTAACAGGGTACATCGAGAGCATGGGTGAAGCTGAGCCTGGAAGGCAGAAAACATAAGCGTATAGGGCAACTTCCCTATGCTTGAGAGGATCATTGTTAATTGAAAATAAACTTTGATTCTTGCTGTTTGCTTGGCTGGCTTTAAAAGGTACAGTCTTGCCTGTGTACTAACAATATCTTCTCTCATTCTATCTTTTGAAGCCTGTGGCTTTATTACTGCTTCTCTTTTGATGATTTCAAAGAGGTGGTGTCAGAGCAGTATTTTAAATGGAGCAAACAGGCTTCTTTAGAGGTTTTACTCTGATCTGCTAGGTTCTGAAAATGCTTTGTTTATTTTTCCTGTATTTCTAGAGTGTGGACAGGATAGTTCTAAAGCAGTTATTGGCTTTCCTCTACATCTATGCTGGAAGATGCAACAACTCCGGGGAGGATGAATGTATAAGCAAAACAGAGAGGCAGGGATATTTATTAACATCATCTGTCTCATATATAGAGCCAAAGTGTGTAATACATATTTTCTTTATGCCTTTCTGAACTAAATCGAAAAGGGTAGTTGAAAAAGGGGTACACAGTCTTGTGGTATTTGTTATAAAAATATATTCTACTGAAGCTTGCAAAATGAACTGAAGTCTGCCAAGTAAAGAATAATGACATTTTATGTTTCCAGTCTGTAGATCTTCTTGATACCTGTGGGAGTTGCATGCACAGCCAGATGTAATAGTCTCTGCAGGTGAAAATTCTGAAAATACTTGTCTGCGTACAAGCATGGCTTCAGGTGGGTCATTATCATTACAGCCTAGCAACTGTGAAATAATACCTTTAATTCTGTCTGTATTTCTGCATCATTTTACTATATTTGAAATGTAATTTCGATTTCATCACCTATACATTTAAGTTATGTGTTAATTAGTTACTTGACAGCGTTCTGTATATGTACTTTCAGTACTTTTACCACCTTCATTTGTGCATTTTTATGAAATTATGCTTAGAATATAGAGCAGTAGTGCTGTTTTTTACCTATTTTTCAGCTGGGTATTGGGTTTGTGCATGTGTGTGTATATACTGAATAAAGTGAGATTGCTTGTTCCCTGAATATTGTGCATATGTTCCTGTTTTCTTTAAAGAGGAGGAAAAAAGGCCTCTGTTTAAAAATTGAAAACACCTTATTAAAAAAACCCAACCAAACAAACCCAAACCCAACTTGTTCTGTATTCCTCAAACTTTAATAACCATGTGCTATTTCTGACAAATAGAATTCAACAGAAGCTGAGCTTATCTAGCAAATGACTGGGGGGGGTGGGGTGGGGGGTGCAAATTGGTCATGTTATATGAGGTAGCGTGTCCTACCAGCAATGGATGCTCACTCTATTCTGCATTACGTGGTTGTGGCCACCCAAACAGCTTTGCATAGGGTAGGTCCTGTTACAGGGGCTTCTGTGTTTTTGGCTTAGAGTCAAAGTCCAGTTTGCACATTGGTGAAAATGTGATGCATTGAAGGGTCAGGAAGAAGTTGTCATTTTGGAACTTACCCTTTTTTGTTTCATGTTTTGAGAAATTGAATGAGCTGGCTTTTCTGAAGAATCCACAGATGCCACTTTTTCCTTCTTCAAAATCATTTTCTTTAATGGTAGCTTCCAGTGCCAATCTTTCCTGCTCCAGCTTCTCGAATTCCTCTGTATATTACAAAAAGTAAGGGAACTGGTAACACATCACTTTCTATTTTAAATTAAATCACTTACTGAAATAATGGCAGTGATGTTGTTGCTGTTCTAGTACTTTATACATGATGTAAAGCTGCCGGGAGGAAAAACCTCTTTTAAAATGTTTTTTCCTTGCAAACCAATAGGGAGAAGGAAGCTGAGTTCATATCTAGAAGCCCTAACTTAGGGTGCCCATGCCTACAGCAGTGGTGTGTACTAAAGTGCTATTCAGCTGCCCTCAGATTTCCTTTTCCAGATCAAATTCGGTATTACTGTATTTTAATAGATACATGAGATACTATTTATTGAGTTATGTTTGTGGGTTTGTTTGTTTGGTTTCTTTCCCCAAAAGCTGTTTTCCTAAAGTGAGAAAGCTGAGGTATTGAGTTCTAGCCCTTGGGTCCCTATTCTAACAACAAGGTCACATGGCTTTGGACTTTGAGATTCTCAGAAATATGTAAGGATCCTGAACATGCAATCAGTTTCCATGCTGAAATATTTTTAATGTTTTAATTTTTTCAGCATTTGCTGCAAAGATGTAAGATTTAGCTAACCAATTCTGTAAATTCAGTAATGTAAAAGAACAATTTCATCTTAGCAATATTGGACTTTTGCTAAGAAGAAGGTACCACGTGTTATTGTGTAATATATTATGGTGAGGCACTAATTAATATGATCCAGGCATTTGCCTGCGGAAAGCTTTTTTCATAAGGAAACTTCTATTTGAGTAATACGTGAACTAAGAGTGAGGTAAATTTATTTAAGACATATTTTAAAAAAACACCCCAAACTCTCACTATCTAGACATTGTTAGCTCTATTGGCACACTCAGTTGCCAACAGAAAAGAATATAATTACTTTAGAATCCATGACAGCCATGTGCTCCTGATTATTAGACATGATGATAGTCACTAATTTAATGGTTTCTCAAAACTAAAATTTCGGTTTTTCCAGTACAGAGACTTTGTATCTGCTTCAAAACATTTCCAAGTATTTGAGGGTTGTGCCCCCCGCCCCCCCCCCCCCCCCCCCCCCCCCCCCCGGCATTCCTAATTCTTTCTGATTCCTTATGTTTTAACACTTGGAGAACGTTTGCTAGTTTGTAAGAATGCAAAGTTAGTATTTGGTATTTGCTGTAATTTCACTGGTGTTCTAATGACTGTATCTTCTGAGCAGTCAGTTTCTGACTTACATCAAGCAAAGAGGCAGATCTCTTTCAGGTGTCAATAGAGGAGAGAAAAAAAAGCATGATTAGTTTGGAATTTTTTCTTAAGTCCCCGTAGTTTTGCCCTGTAGCTCTCCATGCACATCAAGCTGCCAGTCTGCTAGGTAAATATTCATCTACCCTTGTTTCTTTAAAGGAGTCTCTGGCGCCTTTTAATTCTGAGAGATGATCTGCTTTTGAGGGTTGCCTCATCCTAGAATTCGTCCTTTTTAATGGGGAGTTAATTTTGGTTTTAATTAGCTAAGGGACTTATGTCCTTTCTGGGTGTTCTCCCCAGCAGTTCTGAGCGTGGTCTGCATTTCTCTGGGTAGAAGCTGGCGGCAGATTTACAGCAGGCGGCAGCAAAGAGTCGCCATTCTTTTTATGCCTGCCTATGTTCCTTGTCTATAGATTTTATCTAATTCATTTATAACACAAAACATTTGTCTGGTGGGGACGACAAGGGATGCTAGGAGTAATGTCCAGGTTTAGGCTGCATCTGTCTGCTCAAGTGGACAAGCTTATGAGAAGTGGGAAAATTATTGTACTGAAAACGTAGAGAATTGTTCTGATGGGATTTTTATATGGAATCATTCCCTCCCCAGGGTACCTGAGGAACCAGTAAGACCTCTGTGTCCTAAAGAGGAAAAGGAAAAATGAAGGCCACCATTGTACATGGCTTTTGGAAGCCCTTCATTTAGGTGTAGCTTGACTGCATGCTCTGTTTCCCTCTACCTTTTCCACCCACATGGTATGTCTCCCTGAATGGTTGTGGTATGGTGGAAGATTTTCCCTCTGCCCCTGAGAAAGGCACTGCTAACCTAAGGAAGAATGAACAAAAAAGTGAACAAGAGAACTATGTTTCCCGTGGGTTCCAGATTTTTGTGTGGGTGGGAACATTCTGGGCCCCAACATTCCATAGAGGTGGTACCAAAAGTGCAGCTTCCTGATTCCTGCCAGTCCCAGAGATCTCGGGTAGGCAGAGGGAGGAAGATGTGCCAAGAGCAGGAAGGAAACATGCTGCAGAGTGACTGGTTGCTGTGGCACAGCATGATTTTACTGCTTTAGTCTGTGCCTGTGCTGGAAGTGCTTTGGGAGTGGAGTTCTCTGGTGTGCCGAGCCCCTTAATGTGTGAGGCTTGGCCTCCTGTCACTGCCAGTGCTTCAACAAATATTTTGGGCAGTACTGAAACTGCAGAAGCAAGGAAGAACTGTAGAAGTTATGGGTGTAGGAACTATTCTAGAAACCGGACGATGACTCTAAGAGCATCGGGCAGATTCCTTCCCGTGCTGAGCATGTAACCAGCATAGATATTCAGCTATTGAGTTGCCACATACCTTGAACCTGGAGGACCTGAGATATATCAAATCCTTGGCTAATTCTGACTATAATCATGCCGAGCTCAAAATCAAAGGCATCACTGAAAAGAAAGAAAAAGAATATATCCTTTCATATCTTGCATGTTGATGAGGAAAGCTACTTTAAGCAGATCAGTAAAAGTGTTAGTGCTCACAGGGAGGTGTTGCTGCCATGTACTTGGCTGGTCTGGGTAAAATTGCAGAAGGAATTGCCCAAGATTAAGTACTACCAACTTTCTTCCCTGCTTTAAAAAAAGGGTATCATTGGGCATGGGAACAGATAGGCTATTGCTGAAATGAGTGTTTCTGACAATACTTTTTATGAACTAGGCTGCCATTGGGCAATTTTTTTCTCCTTTTTCTGAGGAAATAACAAAGCTGGGGTGGGTTTTGTTGTTCTTTAACTTGCTTCAGCTTTACAGGTGAATTTTGAGCAAGAATCTATGAGAAGCCTGTTTCTAAATGACTGTTTCCTAGCTAAATCCCAACCCACAGAGCTGCTGAGCCTTAGGCACACATGAGATTTGAAGCAAGGCTCTTCCTCTGTCTCCTAGGCTTAAAAGAAGAATTCTATGATGTTCTCTTATTCCCTAAGTATGTACATCAGGGCTGTTTTTCTCTGAGCTCCTGCCCACTAAAAATGGGAAAATGCAGTTCTGCAAAAGCACTGCTGACAGCAGTGCAGCTTCTTTATGTAGCATTGTCAAGCCACATCAGCTCTGATAGTGCCAGGTGTTTCCTAAGCAGGTCTTGCTAGGTGTGTGAAGCCAAGGAGCCTTTTTTAATGGGCAGAAGCTTCTGTTGCATAGCTCGCCATGTGTGAACCCAGATTTGTAGGTATTTTCTTACCTTGTTTCTACATGTCAAATTCTGTATGGAAATGCTGTATAAATCTGGTCTAAGAGGAGTAAAAAAGGAGATGCTGAACTGTGACTTACTGTATAATGCCCACATAGTTTTCAACTTGCGTGGCAGTGGCATTTCTCCAGTCCTTCTTAAATCCAATCACCAAGGTATTTGGTTTCATTCTACCCAAGCCTGAGGCCTAACAATATTAAAACACTGCTTGAGAAGGTACACACACATGCTTTTACTGTAAATGAAAAGTAATGGCAAAAGATAACTGAAATAATGTTCTGGAGACACATATAACTAGATTGCATTTCATGAATGTCCTTCATGCTCATACCCTTGCAGAAAGCAGAAAGATTAGCTCTAAATCATTCCAACTATAAATAATTTTAGATGACAGAAGTGTAGTTTTGCTAAATTAGCATTCATTTGCATTTCTTCTGACATGCTCTCATTAAAACGGTTCAATAACTTGGAATCAAGAGAGAGTTCAAGCACTGTATGTATGCTTATTCTAACATAATGGCATAAAGCTTTTATCAACAGATGAACTGGGTCTGAAGTCTCTTAAAACAGCCCAGATACACAGAGAAGGCACATCCTGTTAAGAATAATTTTTTTGCCTTGCACTTAGAAACTGTTGCTGTTTGCTGGTTTCTTTCCAAAAGATTTTCCAAAATTAGGTGTCATGCTTTATAGATAAAATTACATTTTATAAACAGGAAGAATAAAAGGTTTGTCAAGATATTAGATTGCCTTCAAAACTGGGCCTGGATGCTAAAACCTGAACAAGTAAGGGTTGTCAGATCTAGATTCAGCTAACCTAATTTTTATAGATAATAAATGTATTGGGAACCTTCAGGAGGAGACCCACAAATACACCAGCTCATCACGTTGTTACACTTGCTAATTTTTACTACTAGCAAAAAGAAAATAGGTAAAAACTGTTGGAACCTTGGTGGGTTTTTTTTTTTGAGTAGCACTGATACATCTGCACTATTTACATTGAAATGGATGATTGGTTGGCAAAGGAATGCAGATGTCCTTAGGTTACAATAATGATGATATGGTTATCCTTCTGTTTGCCGGAAGGGAATTATTTGTGGTCCAGTAGTTGACTTTGGCAATAGTGTTTAAGTTGTAATGGAAAGGAAGAGATCATTAGATGGTAACAGTTCTCAAAAACATCAAAAGGATCTCCTGCTGAGACAATGTATAAACCCAAGATGAAGTGTCCTTGTGAGGCTTTGATAGAACAAAGGGATCTTTATTAATAATATTTCATCTTGCTCAATTGTACTGCCCATTCAGTAAGTGTACAAAGAGTCCTGGTAGGCTGCCTTGAACCTGGAGGACCTGACTTACCCAGGTATTTCAGTCAATCTCCTACTGTCTCAGTTTGCACTGATGTCTTTTCAGCAGTGTATTTTGTGCAAAGGATGGGAGTTTTCTCTACATTTTGCCTCAGTACCTGTATGTTTAAATATTCATATAAGTGAGAGAGAGAGGGAGATGGGGAAATATGAAAATAGTGCCTCTGTGCCTTCATTAAGGCTGTTTTAAATGGACTGTTGGAAATGATCTGCTGTATTCTTGGAATAATATAAAAATATTGCAGACTCTTTTATTTAGATGGCCTTCTATCTGTTTGCAGAAAATGTATATTACACATTTTCAGTTTTCAATTAATGCAAAAATATTCTCAGATATTTAATATGCTGCATAATACTAAACAATAGAATTGCTTTGAAGTGTATCAAGTGTTGGCTGCAGAGACATTCATATGTTGCCCTGTAGATGCCTCTCTTTTTTTAATAATAGTGTCTTGTTCATTTAGGAGAGAATCAGTCTGCCTTGTGTCATAATTCCATAGCCCAGAACTAGATCTCTTTATGAAGTAACCTGTAAAATAATATACATGTACCCCCAGAATGCCCTTTCTGTTTATAACATTATCCATATATACACAGGACTTCTTAAGGAGTAAACAGTAATGCTTTACATAAAGGGATGCTTTGATGTAATGCTCTTCTGTGTGTTCTGTAAACAAAAAGCTTACCTGAAGTAGACTTCTGACTCCATCTCTGAAGCTGTCAGCTGCTACTGCCGCATAAAAGGCTTTTCTTTTGTTCTTTGTGAGCCAGGCCTGCTTTTTTGCCATGCCACTGTTCATCTCCTTAACACACAGCTTGCGTGGTCCCTGCATGATACAGTAAAATATTATTAAGAAGGCTTTGTATTATACATCACACAGTGATTTTGAAGGAGTTACCTAGTCTGCTGTGGGAGCGAATAGAGAGAGTCAGAAAAATACATTTCCAATAAGGGTCCACAGAGATTCAGCATTTTGAAAAGAACTATGCTGCTAACATAATTCACATTCTGTTTGAGAGGGCTGAGGCTGTTAATGCCACTTAAATATAGTGATTCTGACAGAAAGAAGGACTACTATGGATTGTAACATCTTAGAAAAATATCTAAGGTATGATGAAGCATCTCAGAGTGAATAAAGTCCCTCCCTGACTTGACTAGGTAAACAAGTCTCAGCAGATCTAAATATATATGGTTAAGCTCCTATCTACTAATAGTAAGAGAAAAGGGTTGTTGCCATACAACTGAAGATGCAAATGGCTTTGTCACCAGGTTCTTCCAGTGGTCATCTGGTAATTTAATGAGACAAAAATCCATGTGTGTATCTAAGTCACAAGACATGACACACTGACTTGACAGCAGAGAATGGGCTGGCAGTGGGTCCCCAAAAGATTACGCCCAGGCAAAATGTCAAGTCTGCAAGCATGGCTTTTAGAAGGATTGAGATAACTTTGGGAAGCATGTATCTGGAATTTAATTGATTTAAAAAAAAAAAATCTGTGCTCTTCAGTTTGAGTTTAAGGTTTGCTAGGCTTTGTTTATTCCCTTTCATGTTGTCTTTAGGAAGCTGAATCAGTCCAGAGCTTCTGCAGTGAAGAAACTCTGAGAGGGACACTCAAGAGTCTCAAGTTTTAGTGCTACTGGGCTGGACAGGTAGTCTTTGCTTTCCAAGGCAGGATAGAAGAGCAGAATTATAAACTGTGGGAGCATGTCCAGCAACATCAGAGACAGAAGCAGTAATTGGACGTGCCAGAAGGATAGAGCTGGCTTGGAAGTGCTTGGAATCCAGTGAGTATTTCCGTGTGCCTAACATGGGAAGTGCTACCAGTTTGGTTTGTTATAAACAGATAGTTTTGAACTTTAGTTTGCTGCAGAGTTTCATTTTGCGCTTTTTAGAATTTCTAATGTTTTTGAGGATGCTGGCAAGTTGCAATTTTCATTCTAATGGAACAGATAACTAGAGAAATTGGTAGAAGTTTCCTATAATATAAAACTAGGAAGGCTTGGTAAACTCCTGCTCAGGAAACTGTATTTCAAAATCCATATTTAAATCTTTTGCATTTAAAGTAAGTTAGTATATGGTAGCTTCTTCTGTTAAGCTGGGAAACTGGTTAAAATAGAGCTGAGGGAGATTTAGATTTTTTTCCTTCATAGTAAATACTGTAAGCTCAAAATTTATTTCCCATTGAAGAACAGTGTAAGACCCGAACTGAAAGAAATTATCTCCAAAATGAAATGTGTGGAAAGGATCACTTAATTCAAAATCAATTTCTAAACGGTGATTTTGAATGTAAAACCAAAGTGTCCTTCTTTCAAAACTTTTCAGCCTTACTGAAACTTTTTTTTTTTTTTTGCTTTCCTGGAAGAAAGTGGGATGCACTCTACATTTATATAGATGTAGAAATAACTGCAATACATTTACTTTCAGTGAATTAGCATTGGCTGCTAGAAAAGGAGGCAAGGCTGTCAAAATAGATTTTCCAGCTAGTTCCATCTAAAATCCAGAAAAATACCATTGAGAAAGAAGCTGTGAAATGACCTGGCAGATTTCATATGTCATGTTTTTATTCTTGCCTTTTTCATTAGTATTATATATTAAAAAAGTGAGTTTTGACCTGATCAAAGTAGGCTGGGTTGATGCTCACTCAGGTGTTGTGCCTCTTGTATGTTTCTGAACTCCTTATGGCTATTTGGGAAGTATATGGGGAAGGATGGGAGAGTCCATGTGATCTTCTCTAATGAGATCATGCTACATTCTTGGGTGATAGTAAATTTACTGGAGTTTGTTTGGATTTAATGGGCATAACTTCAGAAGAGTTTGATCCTGGGTGTTGGAAGAGTAGTGTGAAGAGCTGGGAATAGTAAGTCGAATAATAAGATTGAAGTTCCCTTGTGGGAAAGGAGAGGAGAAAAAGTCTTACGCTTCTTCCCAGTCTCTCTAAGGAGAGTGCCTGAAGATAGTTTCACAACTGGCTTGCACAGTATGTTTCTGCTGTCCAAGGGGACAGTCCCACCCTTCTATCAGATAATAGCCTATCTGTGTCCTTCCCTGCTGCTCCCTTGTATCAGTGTTAGTGTTACTGCAATTGTACAAGGAGTCCAGTGGATTTGCAGACTGAAGACTAACCTTGCAAAAATATTTTACGTGAAGGTAGGGAGTAAAAGCAGAATAGCCCTTTTTACTAGAAACTCAGAGTGTTCAAGCCAACAGAGACAAATAACTTTAAAATCATCTTTATGTTCATATTTATTTTACCTATCTCTGAACTATCTATCACCATGTTCCTGGAAAGTTTCTTGCTGCCCTTTGGGAAAAAGGAATGGAAGATATTCTGTCTGGCACAAAAGTGTCTCAAAACTTTATGCATAGCTAGCAGCATGTCAGCTTTTGAAGCAAAATATGCTGGGCATTACATTTATGGCTAAATAGTCTTGCTGTATTTGTTATGATATATGTTGTAGGCTGCTCTTCAACATGGTCCCTAGGAATTTTATCATCCACTTTTTGCCACAATTTTGCAAATCACAAGGGTTCATTGTGTCACGCTTTTATTACCAACCAAATTAAATCTAGCTTAAGTTGCTGAAGAAATAATAATAAAAAAAAAAAAAAAATTAAAATGCTTGCTCTAGCAAAATAGACTTAGGTATTTGTATAGACAGGAATGAAATCTCAGTTCACCATAGAAAGTACTAATATTAGAGAAACATGCCTAAGAATTCAGAAAACTTGCTGAAACTCAACTTTAGGAAGCTGCATAGTCTCAGGATCTTGTTGGGATTGATTCTATGCTTACTGAATGCAGTGGGAAAGCTAACAATAATTACAGTAGAGAAGAATTAGGACCATTCGCTCTTCATAGATTCATTTGATTTGGGAAGAATCATACATAGATATTCTGTACTCCCTTTCTGCAATGTGGCAGCATCAAATTAATTAATCCTACGCTCCTGTAGAGGAGTACATTGTCTTGCCTGGACTGACTCCATTAGTTAGATTCTGTGGCCCCATTTGGTGCCATGAGCTGTTTTTTTTCCTCTCAAAATTAAAAAGTTGTTGTAATATTTAAAATACATTTTCTCTTCCACACTACAAACCCATCTATTTTTGTTCTGTCCTAATGAAAGACTAGATCTTCATCCTTTAAGATACATAATTTCTTATGTATTTATAACTAGAAATATACTTTGCTCCTCTCTCTAGATCTCAGAAGGGCATGTTTATCCTCAAAATTAGCATTGTTACAGTTTTGGAGAAACCACTGCAAAGAGAGCTGAATTACTTGCCAAACCCCAACACTGCAAATCAGTGACAAAGCTGAAAATAGAACCTGGGTAATTTGACTCTTGCACTATAATCCTTCAAGTTTTGTTTTTTGTTGGTTTTGGGGTGTTTTTTTTTTTTTTTAAGCCTTGCTGTGTCCGTTTAAAAAAAAAACACCTTTCCTTGTAATGCTTTATTTTTATCAAACCATTTTTTGGTCCGTCTACTATGAACTCTGAAATGCATCTCAATGAGGCATTTACCAGCAGGCTCTGTATCAGCCGATAGCTTTTTTGTCAAGACTTATGACAAAATTCATTCTCGGTGCAAACCTCTTTCATGGTCTGCACAGACACCCGTCAGCACCAGTGGGAATATTGTGTGCCAAGTGAGAGTGGAATGTGTAATGGAGATCTTCAGCACCCACTGGTGCTGAATTTTCAGATTTATATGAGTTGACCTTACCGTGTACACTTCACAACAGATGCACAGCCCGTTGTTCTTTGTGAAAGTATGTGTGATGTCTAGCAGAGCAGGCCTGATCATAGGAGCTCCTGTTAATGCTATGCACTGCGGTCTGTCAGGAGGAAGAAAGAGGTTGTATTTAATTGGGTGATGTACTTATTCAGAATAAGCCATTCTACTGTTCACTGGAAATCTTACCTGAAGTTTTTCACATGGTCTTCCACTGTAGTTAATGCCAGAGCGCTGTCTAAGGCATTAATATAGTAAAGAGCCTGTGTAGAAGAGCCCCAATTTACTTCTGTATATAATAAAGATAAATAATGCATGTTAAATCATGGGCTTTTCCCTATGTTCTATTGCAAAGGTCAGCAATCATGTTATCCATGAGTCAAAGCAGGGTATATCTCTCATGCTTCATAGATACAGAGCTATCGTTCTTTGTGCTTCATAATAGAATAGACTTTGCTTGTGTAATGCAAAAACAAACATGCTAATAAATAGTATAATTCTTTATATAAAAATTGTAGGGAATGTTCTTCCTCTGCTTCAAAACTGCGTTCTTCTCTGTTCCATTAACTTTGTATCCTTCTCCCATGTATAAAATGGACAGCCCTGAGTCATGTATTTGGTGTGGAATTTCAGGAAGTTCCAATTAAACCACTAGGAAGGAACATTGCTAGCTCCAATTAGCTCTGTTCTACTATATAGGTCAAAAATTGTTCTCCAAAACCAATTTTGGCATATACATCTTTTCTCATTATTGTGCAGCTGTTTGGTGGGTGGAGACAGATAAGAAACAACTTTCTACACTTTGAGATCTACATGAACGCAGATCAAGTCCTGTTATGCCAAGATACAAAGCTAATAGTGCAACTATGTGGAGGTTTGTGTAGAGGCCTTCTTTTCTAAGGAATATTAGTCTTTTCTGAACCCTTCAGCTGCTGGTAAATAAGTGCTGAACAAAAGTCACTCTCTTTAGGGAGCAGGAGATGGATAGCTTTTGTACACTGTCTTCAGTGAATTTAACCAAGCTTTAAGCTGCTACTTTGCAGCAAGGACACTGACAATATACTAGGAAAGGGTAGAAATCCTCAAATTCTTTTGACAACTGTCTCGTGACAGGTGTGTTATCCTACAGCTGATTATATTTACAGGAAAAGAACCACAGACCATCCCAGTGGGTATGACGGCACAGATAGGGAGGACACAGAGCAGTACAGCAGTATACGCAGTAAAGAATAACACAGGCTCAGACCAGGTGTTGGTATCCCAAGCTAGCTGCAATGAAAGCACATCTTCTGCTGGGAAACTTGCCTCTTTTATTTGTATTGTTTTTTTTCTACTGCAGAAATAATTCAGATGGTTAGCACTGAGATCTGAACCTGGGTTAGTTTTGTCCTTGGATATGAATAACCAGACTGTATAGTCTCGTACTGGTGCTTTATTAGTGCACAGATTTCTGAGGACAGCTGCTGTGATTTGCTGAGCTACTAAGCAGTTTTTCCAGCAGTAAAGTGTGCCCATCTTTCTTGATTTACTGAGGAATTGTAGGGAGGTGCTGGAGAATGATCAGTTCATGAGTAATTCAGCTTGCATTTTTGTTGTGTAACAGGCAGCAGGCTTATATTTTGAGTGAGGACCCCAGATGACTCGGCTAAGAGCACAGCAAAATTCAGGTGAGGTTTTGTGTGGATGGAAAAAAATTGAGTGATACTCAAGTGAAAGCCCAAATGTAGTAAAGACATGATGGGAATAAACCATTGTGCTGGAATGCTTACACAAAGCCTTGAATCATACTTGAAGTGCTTGTTAAACAGGCAAAAATTCACTAGACTATCATCTTAACCTATATTATACAAAGTGGGATTTAATGGGATGCTCCAGACTTCCCTCTAAAGAAAGGTATTGGAGAAAAAGTAATGTCCAATTCTGTAAGGAGAATTAATTCCTGTAAAATCCAGTCTGGATGCATAACATATGCACAAAATAATAGTGTTTTATGGCCTTACCTGGTTTCTTATATGTTACATAAATATATAGAAAGAGCTCAATGGCATAAGTGATGAGAGCTGCCCACCAGTTGATGACAAACATGACACCGCAGCACAACAGGGCTCCAAAAAGTGACACCCACATGTTATAATATCTGAATGCAGGTCTCCAACCTATTTAAAGAGAATTGAGGAAATTGGAAGAGCATAAAATATATTGATCAAATAGTGATCCACTGATTTTGCACATACAAACCCACACACATTTTGTTTCAGGCTTTGCCAGAAGGGGTGGGAGTGGTATGTGCAAATTCTCAAGTACCATGAGTATCAACAGATACTTTCAGGTGTTGGCTGATGTAGATTTCTATATGTATAGAGTACTGGGTCTTACAAGCCTTTTACTATAAACCCTTTCCTACTGCTTTGTCCAGTCTGGCTTTGAGTAGCCATTCTGTTTATATGTATTTTTGCAAAATTAAAGCTCACTGGTTCAGAACTGAACACAGATTTTCCTGTAACTCCAGGTAATTGGCTACTGTGTCCTTTTGATGTATATACATAGAACTTATTAATGGGAGCCAAACACTTGCTGAGAGGAGAGTTTATCCCAATACTGTAAGCGTACCTGTCTTAACCTTGGAAATCGCCTGGCCTCACTGCAGAAAAATAAAATCATTTGCAATTGACTTTGAGAAGATGTTATTCCTGCTGCTCTTCAGCTGCAGTACTGAATCCATCCCCTGCTAGCAATTAAAATGATGAAGGAAGCAGTGAGCCTCCATGGTTTGCAGGTCTCTGCCAGGTGTTCTACAGATCAGACTCTTTGGAGAGGGAAAAAACACAGAAGATGAAAGAAGGGGCTGAGCAACCCTATCTTGGATCATCTTTGTAATGAGGGAATGGGAAGGTCCTGCTGTGAAGAAATTTGCTGTCCTGCAGTCTTGCAATTATTATAATTATCGCTATGAATTGGCAGAAATTAACTGGAGGAAATGAGAAAAGAAAAATGGCTGCAGTATTGTCTGAAATGTAACTAGTGGCAGAGTAGAGTCAGATGCACGCACATGAAGTCTATAGAGGTAATTTTTACTCAGCTCCAAGGCTGTGTAGAGCAGATCTGCATTTGTTCAGCTGTGCAGGTAATTAGCAGAAGTGCTCATCTCTTCTACCCTCTGAACAAATGGCACCATGCAGATCTGTAGGAAGGAAGTTGATGTAGGCATTTATGTCACTACTACAGTTTCTTCACACTAGAAATCAAAAATTTATTCCTTGCTCCTTGAATTGAATAATTGATTCACAGCGGCAGGAAATTGTCTTTTCTGTGTGCCAAAACCAGTGTTGCTCAGCTGATTGACTTTAGTCCTTAAGGTGTCACCCCTTCATTCATGAAAATGATGAGAATTAATTCTGCCGTGGTGATGCACAAACCTGAAAGCCACTATGTTCCTTTGCTGTACAACTGTAGAGAGGGACTCTCAAGTTACCCCTGAACAGGACCTCGTTGTGCTTCACCTTAAAATTCTGCTACTAGCCACTGCAGAGCTGTGCTGATGCTGTTTGGTGGACCTGTTCTTGTTCTACATGTTCCCTTCCAAGCAGTATCGCTTCTCGTGCAATTACTGTTCTTATGAACTTTCCTGTGAATTTCACTGTAGATTTAGAGAAGGGCATAATTGCTCCCCACTATACCCTGCTTACTTTATGTGGCTAGAGTTGGCATAGGTTTTTATCCACCCACGTTGTGTGATAGTGAGGGGGAAAAAACACCCTGAGGAGGAGCCTTTCGGCTCCAGTGGGATCAACCAAAGTCTTTTTCATACTGTACAACTGTAGGGAATGTAAGGACCAGAGCCATTATTTTTATCTTTCGGAGGGAAATAAAATGTCATCATATTCAATGAGAGCAGTAAAACCTCAGATGACATAGCTTAGATATTTTACAGGTACTGCAGCTTTCTCTAATATACAGTCAAAAATTCGCAGAGATCAGTCTATGAAGCCCCCATTTAAATCACTGGTGAATGCAGACTCACCTGGAGATTTTGCGTATGAGGCATGAAAGCAGGAGAAATTAATCAAAGCATATGAAGCCAGGAAGAAATTTGAGATGATGGGAGCAATGGTATTCAGTTCAGCTGCAAGACACACACACACACACAGTCAGACATAGGCACCAGTTTCCTAGATTGTTGGATAGCTTTTTCTTGACGATGCATTAAGTCTGGACATTGTCTGAAACTGTCATCCAGGAAAAGCTTGGGTATTTTCCTTGTGGTACTAATTTAAGGCCACCTTGATACACCTTCATTCATATTAAGTAGTATCTGCTGATGCTGATTTTAATACCATTTTGTGCTATGCAAGGTTATGCTTGATACTCTGATTCGACAGACTGGCTCTTAATGATGTAGCTCTCATGTAAATTTCAGAATTTTAAATACATAATTGAGAGGACTTATAGTTAAAACTTACTGGTTTGCTATTGAAATGGCAATCTGAATTATCTCTGCTAAACTTCCCATTTATTTAGTGTCACATAGTTTGAACTTCCAATCTTGGAAAAAATAATGTAAAAATCCCCACACCCCTAAATATGGTAGCTGGGATTTTCTACCACCGAGGCTGGCAAAGTGGGATGTGCTTTGGAGCCGACTGTGGGGAAGGCTTGGCAGAGTAGGCTTCCTAATTATCTCAGAATTACCTCAGAGCTATGTGCAATATAAACTAGAAAACAATTTTCAAAGTTGGTGACTTTGCCTTATTTTACATAGTTCTAAGCACTGCTCTCTTCCAGTGAACAAGGATTGCACTTACTCTGCATCTTTGAAAATGCGGCTGTGGTGGTGTTACTAGAGTCCCTGTTGGTTTCTTTTTGCCGCCTTTAAGAATAATGGAATTGCTACCAGGGCTTTGAGTGTGCTTGGGCTTAGGTCAGAGCTTACCTGACTGGAATTTTTTCTAACCATAGCTAATCATTGTATTAAAATATCGGTTTATATAATTTCAGAACATGAGATTACAACAGTTGTGTAATGATATACAAACCAATCAAAATGAATGCCATAGCAATCACGAAAGTGAGAACATATCCCCTGATGGGCTCGTTGTTTTTTCCGTATCCTTTGGCAAAGAAGTGGAGCCCTTTGTAGACATTGTCCTTGCAAAGAGCCTGGTAGACAAATCAGAACATAATTCTGTTAAGCAGTGCTTTCTTGCATCAGAAGTTCACTGCCTGTGAGTGACAGCTTGCTAGGCTTTTGCTAAACAGAAATTAAATCTATCTAGTACTTCAAGTACATCTACTGTTATGGCACATAAACATTCAAATAAGGTGGTAAGCAAATATCCTACTATATTATTGTATAGCGGGAAAACAGAATCACAGACATCTAATGCTTATTCAGTGCTTTAAAAAAAAGATTAACTGAATAGCTAAACAAAGTGTAAATTGGAGGAAACTGAAGCACAAATCAGTGGCTTGGTCTAAGTTGTACAAGTTATCTTTCTGTCCCGTGCCCTCTGTTCCCATTCTGTCCACACTGCTGCTGCCCAAATGGCTTCTGGACAGCCCATTTGAGCACACCTGCGAGCACATGACTCTTACAGTCCTGAGGGCTCCTGTATATTCCTGGCACTCCTGTGCTTACAGGATGGCTTTCTGTAAGAAGATAGAAGTGGTCCTGAAAGTAGCCTTGAAGCTATCTATAACAAGCACACATGTATGCCTTGCTCCTGCAGCAAAGCTGAGTTCTGACCAAAGGAACATTATCACCCTTGTATGAGGGTGGTAAGACCTGGCTGTTTCTGTTGAAAAACATTCTACGTACTGTTTTCCCTGCCTCTTCCCCCCACATGTATCAGTGTTTATATATATATCATTGGGCACATAGAGTTCAGCTAAATTTTATGTCTTTGAAGTAAGACAGAGTATAAGGAAATGAATAGTTCAATTTTACCTGGAAAACTTTGGGTGCGCTGACAAGAGATGCTAGAGCTGATGACAGAGTAGCAGAAAAGATGCCAGCTGTGATGAGAGGACCAAAGCCAGACACCATGCTCATCACCTTCAGGAAAAAAAGAAGGGAAAAAGAATAGTCAGGCTTGCATTTGGATATACTTTTTGATCACAGACCCATTTTAATACTCTGTTTCTACATGTCTCTGCTTTTCATGGTTCTAAACTCAATATACTACAAACCAACTGTGAAGTAGGGAAATACTGTTATTCCCGTTTTAGTAAAAAGCAATGGAGGTGTAGCCAAATTTTTATACAAGAGTGCAGCTGTCTGCTGAGGCAGATGAGTACTCTGTGAGATTTTCTCACCTCCTTTACTAACTGGTTGCTATAAGTAACAGCCGCTACTTGATGAGTAAATAGTCAGCTTGTAGCAAGAAGGGAAAATGGAAATGGCATGAAAAAGCACCAAAGTATGAAATGTGGTTGGAGGCACTTTCTTTGTTTTTTTCTTGATTATTTAATATGGCTAAAAAGAGAGAAAATGCCCAACTGTGCTGGCATAACAGCAGTGCTGCAAACAGTAATTATGGTCACTGTCAGGCCTCCCTCAGCCTTCCCAGAGGGGCTGCACTGGCCTCTGCAACCACTGAGGCAAAAGGGTTGTTGAGAAGCACCAGACAAGGAAGCTAAAAGATGAAGTGGACAGATGTGAGTGCCAGATACTTCTTGGTGTGTAGGAAGTACTCTAGGAAAGAAAGCAGTTAATCCTGGAGATTTGTCAGATGAAGACATATTTTTTTCTGACTATAGTCTGGCAAAGATAAATGCAAGAAGTGAAATTCTGTTTATGGCTGTAGGGACGTCACTGATTTTAAGGGTTGCCCTGAGTCTGGGCAGCTGAACTGAGGTGGAAGAGAGGATGGCAGATGACCAAGAAAGGAAGGAAAAGTAGTCTGTGACAGGGGCAGCATATCCCTTTTAAGGTGGTTACCCAGCCCTGTCATTTATCAGAACCAGCTGAGAAAAAAGCAAGTGACTTTAAAAGCTACAAATGACTAGTTGAAAAGCAAGTGCAGGTGAGTGGTGAGCTCCTCTCGTGGGCTGTGAAGCATAGGGGCTGAACAGACATCTGGGAGCTGTGGTTGTCAGGCTGCAGAAGAACTGCTTTACTTTGATGCTTTGCCTAAGCTTTATTTTGAAGAATAGAAATGGCAGTCTTTCTGTGGCCTAGGAGAAAGACCCTGCTACTTCTCACTTGATTTTTCACTTGACTATTTTTGGATACTTTTTTTTAAGAAGTCAGAACTCCAGTTTTTGCACCGTGGCACAAACCTTTAACAGTGACCACAGCACCCCTGAGGTAAAATCACATCCATGTGTAAAGAGCAGTGAGATGAGTTGCTCTTTTAACAGGAGTTCCTGAGGTCTCTGTTAAGTCTAGATTTTGAGTTTGAAGATGTTACAACATATACTGCTTCATGGTACTTGTTGAAAGAGGAGGTAAAGACCTTACCGGAGTGCTGGGAAGGCTAGTGATGGGCAGTATGAAGGTACTGTGGAATGCGGGGGACTTTTCCCTTTGATTGTTCTTATAGTTTTTTACTTTTTTAGATAAAAGTGGATGTCCTGTTGCAGTTACTTGTTAGCAAATAATGAGTTTGCATGTTTGTACTTATGTATTCATGTATAGCTTATGATTATATGTATTATCTCATTAAAACCTGAAAATTATTCATCAGCCCATAATCACATGGCTGACTTGCACATCTGGAAAAATCATAGCCTAGGCTGCAGGCAGATGATCCATTGCAGCTCATTCCTGGTACAACTGTATCATTGATGTTCCCAGTAGCATCTCGTACAACACAGGAGGCTGTGGAAACAATGATAGATTATTATTTTCCTTCCACGTGACATCAGAAGAATGTTCTTGCCACGCTTTGACTCTTAGTCTGCGCACATTTTGTACAACTGCTGCCTTAGTCTCATCCCAAAGAGGAACGTTTCACGCTGGGCAGAGATTTCTTCCCTGCAGCGTGGCTTAGTTTCTCACATTGTCTGTAAGCAAATATTTACTTCTGTTACTTTTAAAATAATCAGCCAGTTTACTAATGAGGACTAGCATATTTCTGAGAGCAGAGAACCAGACAGAGATCAACAATGACTTAAGTAACTCAGAAGTATATTGTCTGCCTATGACCACTTCTACAAGTGCCAGTATTCAAAGGAACCTGGTCAGTGAGGGTCTAAGTTCTAGGCATACACATTTTTTTTTGTTTAACAAGGACATGCAATTGCTTTAGAGACCGAGATCCTCAGCTGCTCAAATTGTTGTAGCCCTACTGATACCAATATGGTGAAAAAAACTTTAAACAGGAGAAATGGCCTATATTTTCTTTTGCTTTTATTAATATTTATGCTGTCTTTGCTTGCTTGCCACCAGAAATGGGAAGAAATATATGGAGTTAACTTAGAGCGCTGATCTTAACATCTTTACCAGCCAAAATGTAAGTTTATATGGTATCTTCAAATATGTCAAAAACATTGTTATTGAGAGTCCCAAAGTAACCATTATCTATTTAGCAAACCAATATGCAAACAGAAAGAAAAAAAAAATATTGCACTGAAAAATAGACAGCTCTGAAGCTGAAATACAGCTATTGCTTGTGAGAACAGAACAGTGCATTAACACAGATTTATAATAGAAAGTGAAGAATGACTACTTCAAGTTTAATTGCAGGGGAAATCTTGATCCAAATAATGCAATAACCTGAGCTGCAGCTTGACTCCAGTATTCTGCCTTTTGCATAAAGCAGAAGAACCACAGAATTCTGGAGGACTTGAGATTCATCTCCAAGAAAAGGGAGCACCCCACAGGGCTTTATGCAATATTGAGGTATTCGCTCATAAGGAAGAGTGTCATTTACAACACTCTTTCTTACAGTACTATTAAAATAGAAAAAGTAAAATATTTTTCTTGAACGGAGATTTATTGTATCCTTGTAATGAGAATTTAATTGCATATTCCTTCAACACAGTTCATGGCTTCAGTACAGGTTCCCCTTTTACTCTTGTGCCCATTTTGTTACCTCACATTCCAGTATTGTAGAGCACCTTGTCATGTAGTGCATCTTCTTTAAGACAGGCAATTGATTTCTGTCTTTGACATATAACATATAAAATGTGTGTGTTACTCATGAGTGCTCAGTAAGGCTAGTGAGAGCAAGTAGAAGCCATGTGAAATTTCAGTGTGAATGAGGAACAAAAGATCAGCAGATTGATCAGAGGTTCCTTTAATCTTTACTATGCTCATGGATACTATATGCTAGTGGTCTTTGTCACCGAATCAAATGCAAAAGTAACCATACAAGTTATATGAAAGTCCAGCTGCCAAATAGGGACTTTTGTTTCTGCTGGTTGCTGCTTTTTTCCCCACTGTTTTTACATACAGTAAAATCAAAACAGCTATCTCTCTACATAATGAATCCACAGGATGAAAAAACAGTGAGGTTCATTTGTGTACCAGGCTTTCAAACTTTTTTAACTGTATAAATTAAGACATGAAGCAGAGGTTCTGTACTTACCTGCACATATTGCAACGCCAATGTAAGCAACTGTTGTAATCAGAATGGCCAGCATTGTTCCTCTGGGTATTGCATCTTGTGGATCCTTAAAACAAAGCAGTGACCCGAAAAACACCGTGAGTTTGTGTGCTGCAGTCTGATTGCATTTGCATGCTAGGGAGCCCTGCCACATTGTGATATGAAGATACCTTTAGAGGGTAGATTTTTATCACTTAGACCTGCACCAACTTTTGCTGTCCCAGCACGTAGATAGTGAAGCAGTCCTGTGGTACAGCACTCATATCCTGGACATAGTGAAGTATATTCTGCAGGAGCAGAGGTCACATTTATAGCATCAGGAGAGTCCTGAGCTCTGCATTTCTGGGAGCTCCAAACTCTCTTTATGTTGCAATGGGCTTTATTTTAATGTTTAATGATATAATGGGTAAACAGTTACTAAACTAACCATCAAACTCCTGTGGATGACAAGACAGGCCCATTTTTGGTTAATCGGTAAGATAGATGCAGACAGTCGCCCTGTACAGAATACAGTACTTTTGTGATTAGCAACTAGTAATTGTTAGTTGTGTCTTGACAACAGGCTACTTCCTTTCACTGCTTTGACTTTTAATTTAGGTAATTTAATAAGGCTGGGTTATAATGCTTACAGACTGGATCACAACAGTATTGGCTTCGATCATGCAACAGTAAGTAAGAGTCCAAAGATCTGCTTTATACATTATAATTTTAAAGGGGATTTTAATACTAGCCAGCCTTACAATTTAGCATGTGCTTGTTTATGCTAGGAAGCACTTTTTATGAATTGTTGTCTTATGTTGGTTTAGTGAGGTTTTTTCAGTCAAAGATGCATGGAATGCATTTTAAGCCACAGAATTTTGTACTTTTATAACTATGCTTGTTGCATGGGAAAAAAACCGCAAAATACAAATTCGGAGTGTCGTGTGAAACATGGATGAACGACTTAACTGTGTTAATAATTAATGTAATTTTTAAATGAGGTAAGGATTTATTGAGCTGAAAAATAATTGCAAAGTCACTTCAGCTGCATAAGACCTTTTGCCCTCAGATCATAGTAACTTTAATTTATACAGTTCTGGTATGCATGTCTTAGGTCATTGTTTTTGTGGAGTCTCGTGCTGCAATCTTTAACACTGTAACATTACATCTTAGGGTTAAATCTTCTTACAGCTTTTCAATTTTTTAATTTCATCAATAATTAAACACATACTTAATATGCTGTTAGCACTTTAGGGCCTGCTCCAAAACCCACTGAAGTCACTAGGAAGACAAGCTGGTTCTGTAAGTGAGCTTTGGACTAGGCCTCTACTTGAGTGTGTAGCAGCTACAGAAGCATGTATGCAGGTATTTGCAACAAATTCTGAAGAAAGTTTGGTCAATTTTACACTTTGAAAATACTTCTTAGCTTGTCTTTTAGGTTTCTGGAGAGGCTGGTTAATTTAATTAGACCTGTTTAATGCATCTAAACATGCTCAGCAGGGAGTCTGCAGCCTGGAGGACTTGGTTATAGAAATCCACTTATTGCCAGACTGGAGCAACTGCAGAGAGCCAACGGGACAACTGCTTCCCTTGGTCTGCTCAGACTCTTTCAAATACCTTATGAAAGAAGTGCTGCTGCTTTGGGAGCTTGCCATGTATAGCGAGCACCATATATGGCAAAATAATTATTTTTGTTTGATAAAAGGATGGAGATTGTGTGAGGTTGATTCAGTCTTGCTGGACAGAAGTACAATTATTTTTGTTTTTTTAATTAGAAATGGAATCTTATAGACGCTATTAACGGCTCAGTTTCTACATATTTCTCTCTGTGCTTGGCTTCAAAAGCAGTCCTGAAAACAAAGGAGATGAGGCATGCAACTCAGTGTGAGGAAGCTGTCAGGGTTGGTAGGATCTGGTGAACTTGTAACTACTGTGCCAATACAGAAATAACAGACCTTTGGTTGAATCCTTAAGGTGTACATGACAATGGGTCTATATGATAATGCCAAATAACTTCATTTGACATGCTTGGGTTATCAAGGTGTGAGCCACATCTTTTTGGTGACTTTTTTTTCTTTTGGGGGTGGGTTTTTGTTTGTTTGGGTGTTTTGTTTTGTTTTGTTGTTTTTTAGTATTCGATTGTAAAACTTGAGTTATGGATACCCCTGGTGCATTTCTGAATTTCTTGTAATATTATGAAGTATTGCATTGCTCCACATTTACTAGGGATGTTTTACCAAATGCTTTGCTAAGCTTTGAATTACTTCAGCTTTGTGTTTGGCTTTAAACACTCTTTGCATTAAATACACTGTGCAAAGCCATGAAAACTAGAGGGCACTCACAGTTAAAACTAAATTCCTTTCGCTAATTTACCGGTATGTTTAGATACTAGAAATACCATCTTGTACAACTGCTATACTGCAAGAGGAGAGTGGGGACCTGACAGAATGGCCGCAGCAAGACAGTTGGGCAGCCTTGGACCTCCTTTCCCTTTCTCTTCAGACTCCTTTCTTTTGTCACAGCGGCAAACCTGCAGCTTTTCCTTTGAGCAGCAGTAGTGACATGGGATTGGGACACAGTTGCTTTCATTAAATGGTCTGTTTGCTCTGCCCTTGCTATGACCCTGAATAGAAAAAGCTGGTCTCTGCTGATTCTTGTGAGTACAAACATGAGCTTTACAGGTATGCTTTTTGGGATGATGTTTTAGGAGATTTTGCAAAATAAGAGTGCCAAGAGATACACATGTAGTTTCTTTTATGTCATGTGCTGCTAATGGACCATTAATGATATATTATTACAGGTTATTGAAACATGCTTTTAAATGATATAGCAACCCAAATCTAAATGCAGTAATTTCTGTAAATAGCATTATGAGAGAAAATGTGAACAGATGTTTTTAAATAATAAAGCAGGTACTTAAAAGTGAGAGTTTTGCTTCCCAAAATAAGACATGATTTAAAACTGAATACAGTGTTGATTCATAATTTGTTTTCTTGTTCTTTTTCAGCCTACAGCTAGTATTATGAAGTTAATGAAATACATACTTTCAGATCTCCTGAGATATTGGCTCCTGCAAGAATGCCAGTGGCAGCTGGGAAAAAAATGGCAAACACCGAGAAAAATCCTTCTCCACTTCTGAAATCTGGTCCAAAGTTTTCTGCAAATATCGATGCTGCAAATATAGGTGAAAATGAAATACACTACCAGGACTTGATTCCAAAGTTACTTAATGAAGGAGGTAAATAAGCTAGTCTTTCACGTCTGGACAACTGGGTTTGAAGCTGTCTCATATCATAAGCAAAGTGAATTTGATTTCCTTAGTCTGGTCCCCAGTAGGATGTACTTGTCTGCATCTCAGAGCTACAGGTCCATATTGAAGTGACAGGAGTGTCACTACAGCACTTGCACTTAGCTCTGTGTAAAAGTTTGTCTGTGCTCTGCTGATATATAAATGACTCAAGCTGCAGCTAACTGTGCTGTCAGCTTCAGCAGCAGAGAGACAGACTCAAAATTAAAGATGAAATAAATTCCCTTGGTTTGCAAGCTTACTTAAACTCAGGCAGAAGATCCTGATCTTGTGACCTTTTTCAGTGGAATCCTTAACTCAGTATGAAGCCAAAAAGAATGCAAACGTACTATTTTATGATAGATAGCAAGGTTACTTGCCTTGGTAATTAAAAAAGCCTCTTGCCTTCTTTTCGTTGTTGGTAGGAATGACTGTCCCAATAAAGAAGTTTGCAATGGCAACAAGGAGAACAACTAGAAGAATAACTTGTGCCTATTAATAGAAACAAAAAGAGTTTCCTGGTGATTTTAATTTGCAGTGACTGTGGAGATGGCTGTATAGTAAGTTATCTGTATGTGTTCCCTATGACAGATTACTAATTTCTGTAGTTTTTGAAAATACCAGGAATCAAGATAGCTGAATCAGCTAATGATAACAGCAGATAGTTTTTACTAAGGGCGTTATGAAATATATAGTTCTAATTTAATTTTATGTTAGTTTCTTTACAAGAAAAAGCAAAACGAACAGCTAATGCATTAATATCAAGTATAAGACATTTTTATATTGTTATAAAATTTGTTTAGTTGCAGTGGGTTGTCACTTCAAGGGTTATAATATCTAATTATTTTTCTGATCTCTTTTACAAGTAGTTCTAGTCTGCATCACAGCAGAATGTAAAAATAAGAGTGCTATTCTGGACCTGATTTCAATAGCTGTATTCCACCCTCTAAAGTATTTCAATTTGAATTTCCATTTTGAGCTTTTTTTTACAGGGGAAGGAATAGCAGAAATCATTAGAGATTAAGGAATGGATAGCAAATAGAGCTCTTCTGCTGAGTGGGGCTTGAGAGAGTACAGTGATAAAACCATATATTGTTTTTACTACTGTTTATTCTGTCAAGCTGCATCAAAAATAAGGGCAAAAGGGGCACTTACCCAAGGCTCTAAATGATGCCATGAATTATAAAAATCAATATAATCAAGCTGTCTGCAGAACACAAACTTCCTCTTCCCTTTTAAATGTATGTTCAAGGAAGAGCATGGAGTAATTGTGCTTTCATTGAATGTAATGATTAAACTGCTATTGCTTTTAGAAAGATTAAGCATAAACTGAAACTGAGTGCTTTTAAAAATCCCACCTCCTGTATAGCATTCCTCACACACAAATGCTGTACAGTAGTCTAATATACTGCTTGCTTTTATGTTCTTTTAAAGGTTTACCTTTGCTTCCCATTCCATGCCAGCAACAGAGATGCCGAGAAGACATACAACAGTTATGGTACCTATTATTCTGATGTCATTGGACTCATCTACCATCAGTGTATCACTCTCCTGAAAGCAGTAGGAAATGTTTGTTATTAGAACCAGTCTTTCTCTGCCCAACTGGAGAGATCAGGTAACAAGGTGAGAGAAAGCAGGAGCTGTCAAAGTTTCAGAGATTTGCAAGACCGAGTGTTTGTATTTCATGTTCCACCTGGCTCTTCGTAGTTGGGGTTATTTGGCTGTCTAATTAGATGTCTGTTCCTTTTCTGATTTTGAGATTCTTGTTGAGAAATGTATGAGAGATTTCCATAAGGCAGAAATAAAGGAGAAGCACTCTATGGCATGTTCAGGCAAACCAGCTTCTTCCCTGCTAAAGATGTCCCTCAAGCCTTAGCTAAAAAGGTGTCACCACTTAAACAAATATATTATATTAAAAAACCCCCAAACAAACAAAATCAAAACAAACAAAAAAAGCCCCACAAAGCAAAAAAAGCCCCACAGAACAAAAAAACCAAAACAATTTAATCATATACATGAAACATCTACATTTACCTTAAGAAGTTCTACAACTGTTTCAGCAAATCCAACTACATACATAGCAACTGCCACTGCGTTCGCAAAAGCAAAGATAAGTCCAATAGATCCACCAAACTCTGGGCCTAGACTTCTTGAGATAAGATAGTATGCTCCACCTGCAGACAAAAATTATTGTTATTTCAGCACAGCTAAATGCTCAGGTTTTGCTCATTTTTCTCACATAAGCAATATTACAGGAATCTCTGCTTTTAGCCTAACAAACATAATCAATATTTGCCCTATATTAATAGAGGACATTGATAAAAAAAGGAATGTGCTTTGAACTGGTTCTGCCTTCAGACTTTTCTGTATGCCTTTCTATTGCAGAAATCTTTTTAGTGCATATTAGCATGCAAAACTGGACCTTCAAATAATTTTTCATGATACATAATATAGTAACACAGAACAGAGAGAACGTCACTTCCAGACAGGTTCTAATTTACTTGGAACTATCCCAATGTTAGCATGAAAGACCATATTCTGTGGTACATTGTTAAAGCTCCTTCATAGTGATGCAGTGAATCTTTAATCTTTTTTGCACATCACCATAAATGGAGCATATTACTTTGTCAGTTAATTATTTCATCTCATCCCTCCGACACTTAATATTTATGTCAGGAAGTGTTTAAGATTATATACATTTTAATTTACTGTTGATCCATTGAGAGAGATTACTCTAAATACATTTATTATTGCTTTGCTTATAACACAGTTATCTCAATTCCGTTTTTTTTTCCTAATCCAAATCTGCAGATTTTAGTATTTTTCATGAGATCATATTCACTTACCTCCTCTTACTACTCCATTAGTGCAAATGGCAGACATGGAGATACCTGTTAATGTTGTTACTACTACACTCAGACCAATAACTGTGATTCCAAGACCTGAAAGATCCGAAAAGAAAGTATATTCAAGTGTATTCAAATACCTGTTCTGCTTAAATGATGTAGTAAGAACTTGCCATTTTCCACAGAGGTTAGCGCAGTCCAGTTATAACTTTAAGGCTCTGAAATGTACTAAAACTTTCATAAAATACCTGACATGCGCTTTTCGAGCAAAATTATTTACTTATCTTCCAAGGAGTGGCTGAAATGTAAGGAGTTGTATAAAGAAGGTATTAAATTGAAGATAATCCACTGATATGCATCAGTCTTTAAAATGAGAGGAAGAGATGCCTCATGCTCAGTTTGTCCAAGGATGCCCAACCTGGAATGCTCTGGATAAGAAAGACCTGCTGAAAGGTAACAGAACTCCATGAAAAGCCAGAAGCCATCCTTCACTCAGCAGTAGGCAGGAACATCTGAAACGTACTTCACAGACTGAACTGAAATCTAGGATTTATTAAAAGTGACAACTCAAACATGCCATAAATTGTGATTAGAGGTAGCTAGAATTGTTACCTTCCAGTTCCTTTAGATGTACCATTTGGTTTATCGTCCCTCTGGTTTGCCTCATATGAAAATAATACATAAAGACCTTTTGGGGCTTGAAAGCATTAGTAACCCTAAGATTTTTACCTCCACGGACAAACCCATTAGTTGCTATTGCAGAAGTTGACAACCCAGTAATTGAGGTTACCATCGTGGCGAGAAGAATTATGATTACTCCAAGACCTGTCAGTAATAAGAAGATAAAATATTTTACTCGTGTTCCATGATTCCTACAAATCATTCTCTCTTTAAATTGAATTTTCAGGCCAGAATCAGAGCAATAAACTGAAAAGATGGTTTGTTGACCACCTGCAGTTTGCAGAACATTTCCAAGGAGTCCATGTCATGGTAGTAAATTACTCCCATCAGTCTTCAAGCAGTGATTATTTCTGATAGAGTATCCTAACCACAAGTTCTCATGATTTTCAAAGGCTGGAGGAAATGAGCAAACAAGTGTCCCTTGGCATGGATGCTTATATCTGCCTTTAATATACATCCTGTCTGTAACTGAAGAGATTGACACATTAACCAGTGCTCTTGTACGAATGCTGCTGTCCTTCATCAGTTAATTAAATACTGAATCAGAGAAAGACTGACTGTATAGTTTCATAGTGCACCAGGACAAAGAGTCTATTGGGTAGAGAGGCAAGACTTGAGTGTGAGCCTTCTATATCCTTACTTGCCAAGCTATCAAGTGCTGTGCTTCCCCACCCTCTCCTCATCCCCCTCTTTCCCTGAAAAAAGTAGTTTTACTCTAATACAAGACAAACATTTGAAAATGGAAATACTCCTTTCTAGATGCCATTTACTTTAACAGGGGACCTGTAATGTATAGTCTTAGAAAACTTAGAATATTTTTTTTTAGCTGATATCAAAACATTATATAATTAAACAGAAATAATCAAACATACGAAGATCAGTGATAGGTGATTAGTTATAGGTAAACTGGGTTTCAGTTTGAGTAAGACTGAAATCTGAGTATGTTTCCAGTCTTTGGCTATATGGTCAGGTTTCTGTTAACTTTGTGAAACTGCTAGAAACTAGAAACTGTATGAGTAGGAGGTGCCTAGTATGATTTAGAACGTAGAAACATTGGTTAGAACTGACTTCTGAAGGTCTGTAGCTCAGCCTCCTAGTCATAGCAGAACTATTGCCAACACACAATTACATCAGTGATAGCTTTGGCTAGCTAGGTCTTGAAAACCTCCATGGATAAAGATCCCACAGCCTCTTTGGATTACATGTTCCAGGGCTAGACTACCTGCTCAATGAAAAAGTTTTTCTTTGTGTACAAGCTGGACCTCCCAATCTACAATTGCAGCCATTGCTTCTGTTATATTTTCTGACACTACCAAGAAGAGTTTGGCTTTGTAGTTCCAGAATACTTTCTTGTTTCAAGTCAGGTGAAGAAATAATATGACATTTTTCTCTCAATTTTATTGCTTCTATTCTCACTCCTATCTATGAGAGGAGAGGAGAAAAAAAAATTGAAAAAGAAATGAAACAATTACAATTTGGTGCCAAACATGGAATCACTTCTTAGTTTTATCTGAACTTGCTAACGCTTATGCAATAGCTCTCTTGTTTCTGTAAGGTACATAGGTCTTCACTGTGGAACTGAAGATTATACATTGCTTGTAGCAATATTTATTGACCAGGTCTCGTCCAAATTGAAACTTGGATCCTACAACTGACATCCAGCTAGAAGGACTACAAACATATTGATTTATCTGCTGTATTTCTACCTTCTGGCTTCCAGATCAGATTCCTGACTTCAGTTCATACTGTATGGTTATAGACATCCAATCCTCGAATGAATGCTCTTTGCTGCTTAAATTATAGCCATGTTATCACAATCCTTTAAGATAGAGCAGTGTAATCTGTGAGATATAAATGATATATAACAGTGTAGGATATTTAAAGTGATTTGAGCCTCTAATAAATCATGTTTATCCTATTGATTTCTGAACTCCTACTATAGCTAGTCATGCGCCTATTTTGTATGCAGGTCTGTATAAAAAAATCCAAATGGTGATTCCTTTTGGTCAGCTACCATTACATAGAAGGATATTGTTAAACCATGCAAATTTTGTGCGCGAGAAGTGGCTGAATATGACTTTTAATCAGCTGTTAACTCTTAAATTGCATAAATTAGACACATTATTCTTAATGTAGTTTTAAAAATGTTTGGTAAGTGCATGTGCATCCTAAGGAGTACTTTTCCAGGATTTTCTATTGCATTTCACAATTCATATTAACATGTGTATGATAAATAGGGTCAGATATTTTGCTAATTTGATGAGTAATATCTGCTTTGGAAGGCTTTAATGTTAATTTAAAAAAATATTTTAACATTTAAGAAGAAAAGTGCATAAAATAAAGTGACTCAACCAAAATATCATTGTAAAATAACATGATATAACACAATTGTGATGCTCAGGGCCAGATTTTCAGTTAACATAAACTTGGTGTTTTTCCCCACCTTTGGCTAACCTTTCCATGTATAGGTACAAATATGGACTTCGGAGAGTCCCCAGGTGTTAGGTGGAAGTACCAGACTAGTTTTGCACCTGGAACCTTGTCAGGACCGTACTGTCCCTTTTTTCCCAGCTGATGATAAACAGAGAACCTTGCTGGAATGTTATTTTTTTCCCCTGTAAGAGGTTTTGTCCAAGACAGCCTATCAGGATATGGAAATAATTGAGTTTTCTCTCTTTGGCCGTCTAATGATGGGCATATAAATGGTGCCCAGATGGTGGTTTAACTGACTCATTTAATTTCCATGTTAGTAGCTGTATCCAGTGAAATCCCTGAGCCTTGGTGATGATGAGCTTCCATCACTGCTCTCCTTAAGCAACTTGGCCAGGGACTTAAAGCTCATTGCTTATAAGACATTCAGAAAATGCATTGAGAAATTATTCAAATGGAATTTGATGTCTCATTTTCAGAAGTAGAACTAACCTCCTTACATAAGGCATGCAATTTTAAAAAGCAACAGCAGAGCAATAAACCATAAGAAAGGAGAGTCTGCTTATCAATGAATTAAAATGGTAAAATTAAATGTGAAAGCAGAAAGGCTGTAACTGATGTTGGTGCAAATTAATGTTAAAATCTGATTAAAGTTTAGATTGAAAACCAGACATATGGCTGCTAAGTTAAGTTGTTCTAAAATGAATTACTCTTGCCTATGGCTATTCTCACACCTCCAAACAAAGTAATACTTCTTGATGATCTCAATAAGTTACTAAACTGCCCTTAAAAACTAATTTTGCATGAAACCCCAGAGCAAAGTCTTGGCAATATTAAGATGCAGAATTTTCATGGCAAGGCATATACTTATGAGTGCCCTGGGCTGTACGCTCTCATTTGGTATGCATCATAAATTCAGCAAGCACCCTTTTGTCAGGCACAGTGCTAGAGCCACGCTGCAAAAGTAGTAAAGTTCTTCCGCTTAGTTCTGGATCTTTTATTTTTTTGTTTTGGTTTAGTTTGGGGGTTTTTTTCTATTTGTGTCTCTGTAAGTTTGTGGCTGGATTTTTTTCTTAATAAACATTTCAATTTTTTCTCTTTTTTTTTAAAAGCTCAGTCTTGCTCAAGTGAAACTTCTGTGAAGTTACTGTATTTTGTTGGAAATGAGACTTCAACCATGCAAAGTTCTGGAGAAGTTTTGATTCAGTGTTTCATTTCACTTCCATTAACAAGGAAGTGAATGATATTTATATTCAGTCTGAATTTGAGCACTGAGTTTTATCCAAGACCAAGAGAGTTGACGCCCCAGGGCCAGAGTTTGGACTCCAGCTCGTGTCTACTTACTATTTCCATTCTGTGAGAATCCAAACTGGAATACTTGCCACCCACCCTTTGGACTGCTGTTTTTCATGAGATTTGGGTGTCAGTCAACAGTTAGGGCCCCACTATTCTAGACTGTATGATCACGTAACAGAGTGACACTGCCATCGCAGTTCACATTTCTGTGCTTCACCAGAGCAGCAGCTCTAAAGAGGAAGTTGTACCACACAACTACTGATAAGTTGCACCTTACTGAGCTGCTCTTTAAGTTGTAGAGATTCTTGCAGTGTTGTGAGCACTTTCCTCGCTCACTGGTTTCATTGAACACTCAACAACATGCTGGATGGAGGCCTCGGGGCCCAGTTTCCCAGGGACTGGGATCTGTGATTTGGATTAATTAAATTGCACAATAAAGAAGCAAAGATACAGCACACAATGAAGTGTACTTAGTTAATTTATATGAAAGCTGTAGCAGAGTTTTTAAAATTTAGTGTTTTATAGTACACTAGTATCTAGTGCTGTGCTGTAGTTAAAAATAACAAAATCCTGATGAGATGAGATGAGACCTCCTTCCAGTTCTGTTTTCATCTTTGCAGAGAAGTGTGAAGAAGCGTTGTTTTTAATATGTAGATGACAAGGTTTGGGATTCACAGATAAGCAAAGTGTGAACTCTTAAAGGTTAACTCTGTATGCACATATTAGAAATTGGCGCAAGTCGTGAAGTTTACATCTGTTACAGGATCTAAATACAAATTTCACTAAAGCTTAGAAACATTCAAATGTGATGATCATATGCATAGTTAACAGATCTATGCCTCTAAGCAGTAATTTGGCTGTGAGTCTGGAAAATTCCAATAGTTTCGAGGATTAACATCTTTTGCCCTGGCAAGCATTTGAAAACATTATTTAGCTCAACATGCAAATGCACATCTCAGATTATATATTAATCATGATTATGCATAGTTTATCCTCTTTATCCCTTTCACTGTTGAAAATGATATTTAATAAGATACGTACCAATTCCTGCTTGACCTACAATCCAGGAAAGTCGAATAAAAAGCATCACACCCCAAATATTAAGCATACATCTTACCTAGGTTTTAAACAAAAAATACTGAATTAGTGCAACGTTGAAAGTAGTGTTAACAACTGGAAGAGTGATAGTGTGCATCGTAGACTTTTTAAAAGCACCCCAAACATCCCTCAAGTCCACCTCCCTCTCTTACTTCTTGAAAGACCTTAGTGTTGCAGAACTAATCTTAAAGTTTATTTTCTTTTATTTTTTTAGAAATGCAGATAAGTTTCTCACCAGCACACCCTTCACCCATCCGAACTTGACAAATCCTGTTTTGTTTTCTTCTTCCTTGCTGACTGCTGTCTCATCTCCAGCGGTGCTTTCTCCATTAGCCATTCTCTCAACTGAGCCGGTGCTCACAGCTATGTTCTGAAGGATCACACAGAAAACAAATACATTTTTGTGCCAAGCAGTGGACACCTGGCTGCATAAGAGAGACATGAAATAAAGGAATTCCAAAGAACACCAGGTTTTACTGTCTCTGGAGTAGAGTCCAATATTCTGCTCACAACAGGCATCAGCAGGTGGGCTTGCTAACAGTAAGAAAAGATGAAAGAAATGCTTAAGCGAAGTAAATACATTATTAGATGATACTAAATTGTTTTTACTGTAAACTGTATTCAACATATATATTGTGTTGATATGTTAGTAGAGCATCTAACATAATGAGGGTCTCATGGTTGGCCTCTACATGCTGCTGCAACAATTTATGAATAATGCTAAGTGTAGAAACAGGGATAATTGCTCACTAGTGAAAAGAGACCTAGCTGAGTGCTGCATGGCAAAGTTATGTGATGAACTCTGGTGTTTTCTGTTGGATAAAGTACAAACATAATTGCAGCAGCAAATGGGTAACATATTCTTTAAAACAGTCAGAGAAATGCCAGTGAAATTAGTAAATAATACAGTAAATGAATAATCCTTTCTGTGGTTTAGCCACCTCTGGTATAACCATAGTAGGTAGGATTAGGAATTGCCGTATTTGTGGTGTAAACAGAATAAATAGCTCAGATCTTTAGATTGTTCACATCCAGTTGCAGACATAAATCTGTATTTTATCTCTTCAGCTCTTCTGCCCCAGAATCTTTGGGGCAATTTAGCATCATGCTGTTTCTTGTGGCTTGAATGGGAATTAATCATGGTACTGAGGTTGATACTCAACGTCATTGCTGCTTTGTTTCTTTTAAATTTTTTTTTATACGAAATTCTGACTGGTTTTGCAGGGAGTTGGGATTAGGTTAACTATTGCCAGGTATTGTTTGGGTCCTCTGCAAAGACCTTCAGGAAGGACCACGTACCTTGCCATGGTCTGGTAGAGGGTCACGAGCATGTGTCACTTCTGGAGAGGTGCTTTTAGGGTTTGGAGGGGGGTGAAGATATTTCCAGCTTAACTAAACAGGTCAATCTGTGATTCTGTGAAACATATGAGTTTTTTTCATCTTGCTTAAGCTTCAAGGTTGTTTCTGTGTTTTGTCCATGGACTTAAAAAACCCCAACAAACAGAAACAAAACAGACATAAGACCAACTGTATATGATGCTTATGCTAATGTTTGGACTCCCCTCTCATGCATAGGGGCTCTAGCCACTATGATGCAAGGTTGTAAGACTGCCTTTGACACAGTAAATCCAGGATTGTGCTCACAAATGAGAAATAAGTGACTGGATAATACATTTTGACATGGATTAAACTTGGTGCCTATGGGCCTTTTGGCCCTAAGTGAAATGGGTATACAAGATCTATTGAAAGCCTGTGACTTTGACCTCCTGAGTTACTTAGATAATTTTGACAATTCTTACCCTAAAATAATAATGGCTGTGTTTGCTCAAAATACAGGAAATGATTAAAGTGAGTTAAGGAAGATTAGCCAAATAATATGAGGGATTTTTTGCTACAGTGGTTAGAATTTCAAAGACAAAAAAATAAAAGGGTTTTGGTCTTTGTACTTGAAACAAGTTGTTTCCTATGTACTTTGAATTAACTTGTGCTCACTATGCCATTATCATAAATTATGGCCTTAAACCTTCCATAAATGCATTTTAAATTGGTGTGCTTTAGTGAATGATTGGTTATTTACCAAGCAGCTGTACCTGTGCTACTCATGCATTAAGGATGTGGAATAAAAGTGACAGAATATTTTGAAAAGCTACCAAAATAAAAAGTTAACTGCTTTTTAAAAAAAAACCCAAACATTTTCCTTTCCTTTTTTCAGAACAGTTTAGACTTCATCTCTCCTGGGGCTAAAGATGATGAGCTCATCAAGTCTCCATAACAAGTGTGGAGAATAGCCAAGATGAAAAAAGGTTAGATGATTTCTTGTGTAGGGTAAATATTAAGCCCAAGTAATTATCACCAGCCATCATCTGTGAAATAGCACTTAGACTATTTTTTAGGGGTTTAATTGGTGATTTGTGGCTTAATGTGTGCAAAAACTGACACATCTTGCTAAAAGATGACACACATTTGACTCCAGCAGTGTGGGAACTAGATATTTGAAGTTCCTTTCAGCCTGCCTTACATTCTGATATTTGAAAAATTACATATTAAAAAACATATTAAATATTAATATTTATCTTCTGATGTTAAGCCCAGCATCAAAGCACAATTGGAATGCTTATGTGATGTTTAGCAATCTGAAGTCAAACATATGTCACTTCTTATCAGAATCTGGCAATGGGCTTTGACAGGACAGTTGTCTTCAACAATTTGAGTTTCAAAAAAGCTGGGGGTGGGGGGGGCGCGATTGCCTTAGGGTATGGTGCAGTAAGCCCAGATTTTAGTGTTAAAGTAAAAAGGAATAAAGCATCTTCTCCAGAACTGCATCTTGGGCTATTAGTCTAATGCCCGTACACACTCAGTGTGGCATTTCATCCCCTCCTTAGTGGTGGCTAGAGAGCCTGCTGCATGCTGGGGCTGGTGGATAGGCATCCCATCCAGCTGCACATACTGCTTTTGCCTCCTGATAGGAGCTCAGCCTTTTCATACCATCTTAGTTCCCTTCCCTACTAATCTACTATTTGGTGACCTTGTGTTTGTTTATCCTTCCGAATAAGCTCTGTAGACCGAAATGGTTTGTCCAAGGTCACAAAGTGAGTCCATGGGACAGCCAGGAATAGACTCTAGCCATACTAATGGCGGGTCGTTTGTTCCAGTGCTGTGGTTAGTGGCTCCCAGACCAGGGCCACAACTCACATAAGGGCAGAGTGGGTTGCCAGTGTAACAAAAATCCCATTACCTCTGTCATTCACCTTCCCATTTTGAGAGGTGTAAGATTATCCTTCTGTAAACTGGATACTGGAAAAAATCTGGGAACAACCAAACTAGAAGGTGCTCTTTTCTCTTCCCTAACAGTCACAACCTGTGAAGCAATTTTCTCTTAATTTTATTCTGGAATGGAATCTGCCTTCTTTTTAATCTTCTTTAAGTGAAAGCCTTAAAAAAACCCTAAACAAATTTATCTAATTTTGTTTAAAATAAACAAACCATTGACAGATGCAACAACAAAAAACGTGAATTTTCTGGTAATGGTCAAAACTGAGAATCCCTTAATGTGCTAATGTTCATTCAGCATTACGTTCAAAGCCAATACATAATTTTTCTCCTCTCTGCCCACTACTGAAGTAAATTATTTCTGTAAGAGAAAGTTTCTTCTGGGCATGGAAATGTGTTTAGTCCCTTGAGTAGCAGCTTATACATCTGCAAATGAGTAGGGATACCAAATTCATATTCTTCCCTTTTCACATCCACTTCGCATTCATTTTTGGAAATAAATGATGACCCAGGTAACCTGTTTCTCCTTTCTATGTAAGCCATTTTATGCAGGTCTGTGGAGACCTTAATTTAAATAAGTCAGGCCAAAACTAGGAAGCTGTCCTAATAACATCCTAAAGAATCAGGTCCTAATTTCCTAATGGCTATTTTTTTGCTTGATTTCGTTACTTTATATTAATCCTCCTTAGGACAGGTGAATCTCCAGAGAACTGGAGTTTGAACAAGATCTGGACCAGCATCCAAAAATCAGATGCGTGTCCAAACTATTCAGACCTCAGAAGTATGGAAAACTGAGTGGAATGGTGATGACAGCATTTTTTCTCTGGTGATTTCTCATTTCACTATTGCCCAACACAGAAAAAAGAATAGGGTTTTTTGCTGCATATTGACACTTTTAGTCTGAATCTGACTATAGAGGTGATCTCTCTCTTTCCTGCCCTGCCCTGCCAAGTGCACAATTAAGAACCTCAAAAAAGGTTTGATTTTCATTCTGTAAGTAGGTGTATCCTGTGTCTCTTCTCTGCTTTTTTACAGAGAACTTGGTATTGTGGCTTAAGTGGGAAGAGTCTAATTTTACCAAAGTCAGTAGAGTATCATATTATTCTGCTGTTTTGCAGTAGGTTTTTTAATAGTTTAACTGTTTCAAAGTGCTTAATCTAGTTGTTCTTGTCCCCGGAAGTTCTCATTACAGCTTTCCATGCTATTTATTTTGCATGGAGGTGATTCTTCCACATAGGGAAGTCAAGCCTTAAAAGATCTAGGTATCTACCTACCTGAGGCAGTAACACAGAAGTTAGAGAAAATCTGGTATTTGAGACTTCATATTACCAACTTCTCAAATTCTTTCCTGTGGAAGTTTTGAATGTGCAAACCCCAAAGGGTTATACCTGACCAATGTATATTCTTCTGGCAGGTAGCCATAGAGGGTGACAAAAGTGAGGATTATTGCAATAAAGGGTGTGTTTTGGTATTTCATTATTCATTTACTGTAGTGCATATATGGAAAAAAAAATGGAGCAAATGGGAAGAGTCTTCTAAGGGGAATTTTTTTCCATAAAATCCATTGGTCATATGTATCAATAATAAAATCCTACATTGTGTTAACCAAAAGTAGGTCCACTGAGAAGGGGAGATGAGGAACAGCCCTAGAAGATCCTTCAAAGGCAGGTTAGCCAGTTGTATCCTGTTTGGTAGTTGTCTCTGTAAGTGTATTTTACATGGATATAGTCCCATGTATTACATGAGAAAAGTCTAAACAACTCTTCTATGTGATAGATTAGGAGGAATTTAGCCAAATTATTCTTCTTTAATTGCTTTGTGTGTAGTCATTCAAGAGGCTCTTCAGATTCTCTCCAAATTCATTGGTATAATGAGCATGAAGGCCTAAATTCATTCACTGAATCAGTACCTGAAAACTGCTGTCTGCTATCCCTCTTCTGAGCAGTTTCAACCTCAACCCTTGTTCTGGTTTCTTTCTTCCCATTTAAATGGTTTGTTACAGCAATAAACAGGTAGTGCTTTGGATTTCTGATTAGCTGAAATTGCATTTATTGCACATAATGTTTTTTATAATACTTATAGATACCTGTATTAATGAATACAACAGAGGAATCTGTGAAACTTAGTTATGCATTGATGTTAAATTCAAGTTTAGAATAAGCATGAATTGTGTAGCTTGGTTAAATTATGAATTGATATTCATCATCTGCCATCCTAACACTTAAGTGAAACAGAAGAGATTCAGTAATCCTATACTTTTATACAAGATTAAACTATGTTTTTCTGCTGATCAAGTACATTACTATCACCTTTCAATAAAAATCTTTGCTTTGAGCAGGGTACAGGGCAGAAAACATACTGCAGCTACCAAAGGAAATACGGTAAGTGATTACTTGTACTTTTTCTCTTGGGCAAGGTGCATGAATTTAAGGACTTTCTCACATTAATAAACAGAATTAACAGCCTGGAAATGGAATAGAGAAAATTTGTATCTTTCCTTTCCACTTACCTTTGCCAGTTGTTCATGAATTTCTAATAAGCTTGGTCTGCTGAGCTTATTCCCACTGACACTGCCAGTGTTTCTATAATAATCGATTTTGGGAACTGGGTCCACTGTGTTATGGCCAAAAGTCTGTAGATAATACATTTTAGTATGAGTATCATAGGGATGTAAACTAGCTTCTGTTTTCTCCCCATTTTGAAGGAAATTGTCATATAATTCTCTTTTTCCTGGTCTGTAACTGATTCTCAGTCTGTTATGTGCTTCGTCAGTAAAAGATGTTTCTTCATAATGTGGTGGGTCAGAGCCCACATCCTCTTGGGATGTTTCGTTGTTGTCATGGCTCTCGTTAATTATGTTAACTTGAAACCGATTTGCATTTGGATCCAAGAATACGTTTGGCGAATTATTCATTGACATCTTCAGGGATGATCTTAGGTCACTGATTCGTTTACTCTTCTGTGGCTGCAGCTAGTTAGTTGCAGCTACAACAAAGGGTTTAGTGCTGTTGCATGTGAAATCTTTGCTCTTCAAGTAACAGAGTTCTGAGAAATTTTTCTTGAAATCTCTAAGCAGTCTTCTTAATGTTGTCTGCTGTGTTTCTGCCATAAAAAAATATAAATAAAACATTTCTATTAACTTTCACAGTTAGATAAATTTTCCACCATAGGCTCTCCCCCACCTCACCAATTTTCCATGAGACTGTCATCCTATGACTTGTTGAGTAAAAAAAATAGTTGATTCAGAGAATGAGTTTGTGGGGATGTTTCTTTCCATACGTGATGGATGCACTCAGCCCCTTAACCAAACTAGCGGTAGTTTGGTACAGGCTCCAAAGGAGGTAGAGACCTAAGCCATAAATGGGCTAACAACTCCTCTGGTTTCAATCTGTTCTCTGAAAACCCACAAAGGAGCAGAGTGACACAGTGAGCATCGATGCATATGAGCTTGCAACACCGATCATGCGATTAACACATGAATAGCGGGTGGCTTTTCCAAGACTCATTTATCAAGGAACAAAGAAAGTTGTGGGTACAAGGAGTCTCATGCATACCTTTTCCATCGCATGTAATTTGACTACAAGCCAACCACTTTATTCCATAAATATGACAGCCTAAGTGAGCCTTCTTTGAGCTCTCCTGGCTAGGTAGCCTGGCTGCATGGCGGTGATCTCCCCTTGAGCCGGGACACCTCTCAAGGTTGCTCCTCGAGGCAGAGAGACCTTTTACCAGCAGCAGATCTTTGGTAAGCGACCAATATCATGCATAACCTCGTAGTATGTTAACTTTGATTTGTGCCTTGGTAGTTTTTAATCATTGTTCAAATGATTGTGCTGCACAGTAATAGAGTGCACCTTGCTGTCGAACTTTGTTAAGTTGCACTTTTACATGTTAAAACCACTTTTACTAATACCTTTGACAGTGATTCTTTAAGTGATCTAAATCACACATTCACGACAAATTGGCGTAGTCGGTAGGATCCTAAATCAGGATTCACGACACCGTCTATATAAAATGGACTTTGGATCAGATTCTAAGTATCTAAAATTGGTTTTCAAATATAGTATTTCTCTTAATAATTCAATGTTTAACTGAAGCCAGTGAAAGTGTAGGCAGTACAAGGGATATGACACAAGATTCCATGAAGTCCATTTACTGTTTATGTTCCACTTAAGTATTATGATACCATGTATATTTCTCTCATAGTCTAGAATTAAATTTGCATTAAAAGCTTGAGTCAAATACATTTTCTTTTAATAACTACAAAAGCTAGGCTTTAAATTTTCAGTAGTTCCAAGATGGCAACAATTTATGAGCAGGCAATTAAGATACAGCAAATTATTCATTTTTTTATGTAAATAAAATTTATGTAATATGAAGGAATAAATAGACAACTGAAACAGATCCAAAAATAGCATTGGGTTTCCTAAATTATAATGGAGGACATAAATGACTATGGTAAAGTAGTAATTATTGAGAAATATTAACAATAGTCCTAGGCATTGGAAGGTTCATAGAATTTTACTCTCAATTTTACATTTGTGCACTCAAAACACCCTTTAAGATGATTTGAAAGAAATTGTTGTAAGTCATAGAATCATGCAGGTTAGAAGGGACTTTAGGAGCTTATCTAGTCCAACCTCCCACTCAAAGCAGAGGGAACATTGAATGTAAATCAGGTTACATAGGGCTCTTACCAGTCAGGTCTTGACATCCTTCAAGGGCAGATTCCACAGCCTGCCTTGTCAGCCTATTCTAATACTTATTTGTCCTCAAAGTGGTTTTTTTTCCTGTATATCCAGTTGGAACCTTCCGTGTGTCACTCTGTGACCATCACCTCTCACTCTCTTGCTGTGTACCTCAGTAAAGAGCGTGGCTCTGCGTTGTCAGTAACCTCCTCGTAAGTACTGGGGGGCTGCTTAGGTTCCTCTAATGCCTTTTCTTCTTCTCGTTAAACAAGCCCCGTTCCCTTATAGGGCAAATGGTCCTACCCTTCACTATCTTGGTGGCCCTCCATCAGACACACAAGTTTATCAACATCTTTCTTACATGGGCAGGTGTGGGAGGGACCAGTAGACAAACTTAGAAACTGGGTTCCAGGTGCAGTCTGATGAGTGCTGAAGAGAGGGGAATGATCACTTTGCTTGATCCACTGGCTATGGTCCTGTTAACACAGCCCAGGACACTGTTCACCTTCATTGCTCCTAGGGCATGGTGCTGACTCCTCTGTGGCCTGCTATTCACCAGGTCCCTTCCAGGAGAGTTGCTCCCTGCCAGTGAGGCCCCAGCCTGTATGGTGCAGGGGTTTATTCTGTCCGAGCTACAGGATTTGCATTTGTCCTTGTTGAATGTCATGAGATTCCTGTTGGCCTGTTCCTCTAGCACATCTAGGTCCCTCTGAGTGGCAGCCCATAGAGAGATGAACGGATGATAGCTGTACAATCTGCTTCCAACCTCCACTTTCCCACACAGACTCCCTCGAAAAAAACAAACAAGCAAACAAAAACCCCAAGAGCAAAAGGGGTACTTATATTTAAGGCCTTTCGTGGGTTAAGTAACCTTTGCAGCAACTTACAGGATGGCCTATATGGCCCTGAAGTGAGCTATTGACACAACGGCAATCCATATGTCTTGAAACATACTTCTAAGGAGATAAGGGAGTGTGATTGTATAGACCTGTATAATTCAGTAGGAGTCCAGGTCTTTTCAAACTGACTAAAACAGAGCGTGCTTAGACATTGAAACTCTGCAAGTGTATGTAAAAGCAGAAAGTTTTAGAAACAAAATATATCTCTATAAAGAAATATATGAACTGAAAATCTGTGTAAATAAGCCCATTAGAGGCATTTTTTAAAGTTTTGTGCTTTCATAAGAAGTTGCACTAGATGATCTCCAGAGATTTTTTTCCAATTTAAATTTCTCAATGATTTTGTGAAATGCATTTGGCCCTTTGGCACTGAAAGAGAAAATACTGCATCAATATTTATACCTCAGCAATGTAAATTTTCTCTAAAATCACATATCAAAATTATAATTTGAAGAGCTAATAATCAAATGTCCTCCATCTTCAGTATGAGATATAGCTAAAGCTATTTTCTTGCTTCTTTCATCAGCTATAGATTATACTCTGCTATCACCTCTCTTCTATGATACCACTTTATAACCCTCTTATATTTATGTTGGTTTTCCTGCTTAATGTTTTCTAAGCCTCACAGCAACATGTTATATTTACTCAGTTCATTTTACTTCTGCTGGGTTTGGATGATCAATATTATTATTATTATTATTATTATTATTACTAATACTACACATTTCTGATCATAGATAGTGTTCTGCTTCCTTCAGCCTTTTAAAGTTCTAAGGAAGTGTTTCATCTTCAGGCATGAAGGAGCAAAAATCTTTTGTCATTAAGGTCAGTGAAACTAGGGTTGTTTCCATCTCTGTGATTGAGTGAAATCCCAATTCTTTGATGGCAATGAGACTTTTGCTACCAAGTAAAATGATTCTGTAATTTCACTGCCTTATTTCCATAACATTACTATTTTGCTATGAAAAGAAAAGTCTCTTACCTTTCTGCTGTTCTTGAAAATAATACTTTGATTTTCACAGTGTATTTCCAGAAGTCTCTCCACTGTTATTTGCTATTAATTTTGTGTTTAGTATTCAAGCATTACATATAAATGATCAAGTTTACCTTATTCAGGATAATTTAACTTACCATTCAGTCCTGTGCTTTTAGGGAAGGACAATCTGCCTCTTTTATGCATGCACATAGTGTGTCCCTCTCTTTGAGGCATTACAGACTCTACCTTATTGGCCAGATTTTTCTCCTGCTTAATATACTGAATAGGCCATCCAATCCCTCTCTTTCAAAACATTTCTAGATGGTGATTTAGAAAGGCATTCTAGCTTGTTAACTATTAACCAGCAAATGTACCTATCCATTACAATTACTGGGTTTATGGCATTGCAAAATTTCTAAAGGGGCCTGAAAATACTTTTGTTATCTCCATTTCCCTCCCAGCTATGCCTCTGTGCATGGATCATGATCTCCCTATTTTTCAGTTCTGCATATATAGTAACAGAGCTAACGAGAGTTTAGGCTTCTGCTCAGTGCATTTTATGCAGAAGAGATTCCAGTGAAGTCAGCGGCATCAGTCATTGGTGGGTCCTCTTGTCCCACCTGTGGTTTTGAACCATTTGCTCCTAACCCCGTTCAAAGTTTTACTCTGTATATGTAAGGAAAACCTTTGAAAAATTATGTTCTGTGTATTCTTTCTGGGAAGGCCGACTCCCTTGTCTTTTGGAGGTGCAGAGAAGGGCAGGCAGGAAATGATGAAGATTTGTAATCATAAGGGAATTTGATAATTGCTTCCAGCAATAGATTGGGTCAAGAATAAAAGTTGTAAGACAGTATTGGAGTTCTTTGGGTATGTTTGCTGTGTTTGCTGTGTAGTTTAGAGATAACTGAACTATATTTAACTCAGATAACTTAAGTACCTTCAGCACTCTAACCTGACAGCACGGAGCTCAGCTGTGCTGATTAGGTGTACATAAAAAGAATGGCAGTGTCAGATCTCTGCAGTGGATGATCCTATCCAGCAATAACAGATCACATGAATCAGCGTACTGATAATCTACCTTTGATTTTGTGGCTAAATTAACTAGGATAAATGCAATATAATGAATCTCTGAGGGTCTGGCATCTTTTATTATGCAGAATCTGAAGCAGTTTGAAAGCTCTTACATTCACAAAATTGTTTATGTTTTATCATTCAAATGGACCAGTGTAGATTAGTGTTGGCTGTTCCTCGCTTATATTCTTCAGACAGGAGATTCATGTCCTTCCCTGTACAATCAAGTATTTCATGTTCCAAATGGTACTTGAGTTCTGCTGTTCCACTGGCTGCTTATGCCTAGTATGTAGGGCAAAAGGGACAATATATATTTTTCAGAATACATGCAAAAGAAACCAACTGCTGTAACTGATCTCCTTGTCTTTGCTCCTTGTTGCAAACAGAGCTGTTTAGCAAAAGTGACAGTGCTTAAAATTCTAATGCCAACCTTCTTAAAAACTGAATTGAATTTCTGTCAAGTACTGTCACACTTGCTAAACAGCTGTGTATATGAAGGTCACCTTGAATACCCAGATTTGAGTCTCTGCTTTAACTGTTCTTCTGCCTTGATAGGATCTCCTAGGACCAATTCTTCAGTTTGACAGTCCAGATCATACACTGTGCAGAGTTGTAGGAGCACAAACAGAAGAACCCGCTACGGAGAAGGGCTGGAGAGTACAGAGATCTCCAATCAGCTCTGGCCCTGTGTCTCTTTCAGGGGCTGGGTACAAATGGGTATGCAGCATGACTGTCTCTGCTTTGGCCTTGCCAAGCTGGTGTAATTACTGCAGGGAGCTGTTAATCAGACAGTTTAAGTTCCAGTTTAAACTGAATCATCTTCCCTAACCAAGTGGAGTAAAAAATTGACATGCCTTGACCAATTCAGCTAGGCTGTAAGATTGGTTACTTAACATTCACTTTTTCTCTTTCACCTAAAATCTTTAATGATATGGGAGACATTGGTGGACTGGGACTGTGGTGGTGTTGGTTCAGGCTGGAGTTCTGAGCAGGTAATATATTTTGTATTGCTGAATGTTTGTAGAATCAAAAATTTCCTTAATGATGTTTGTTTCCTTTCCACTAATTCTGTTTGACTTTCTGTCACTGTAGAGCAGGAGAAGGGAGACCTATCAAAAAAATACTCTCATATGCACTACACACTGTTTGCAGAGGACCACATCAAGTTTCACACAGGAGAAGCAATGTACACTTTCCTTGTAAACAGTCAGTAGTACAGCACCTGCTCTTCTTGGAAGGTGAGAGCTGAGTTAGCAATTGATGTGATCTTTAGCTTTCCTGTTATTTATTATTGGTAGTGCATGGACCAACCCTTGTTCCTCTCATCTCAGCAACATGGACACACACCTCTTGTAGGCACCTCCTCTGAGCCACAACCATTTGTTGTCCTCCACTTTTGCATTCTCAGTATACAAGTACAGTCTCTGACCTTCAGAAAATGGTGTCAGAAGAGGGAGGGAGTTACCACTTAAGCATTCACCACCATTCATGAGCCTATCTTTTGTCCTTCACTTTTCTCTCCAGCCTATCATGAGACACAGTAGAAATGAGATCCTCCTCTGAAGAGGCAGATATCATCTGATTCTTAAAATACTTTTTGGCTATGATAACTTTCTAGTGAATTGTTTATTGTAGTATTTCTTTGCTGTTAACCATTTCTTATCTACCATTCCACTGTTCCTCAAATAAAAGCAACATGAAGTACCTTTTGAGTTTGCAACAAATATTTATTTAACAAAATGGATGCCACCAACATATCTCCAAAATGCAAGTATGTATAACAAATGTAACAACAGTTGGTTTCCAAAATGAAATCAACATCAAATTTAAGGCAGGATATTCTGTGAATTTTCATGCAAGAGCATATTCAAATGTTCCTTTATCCAACCCCTCAACTTCATCTTCCCACGTAGAAGAAGGCATACTACTGTAGGGGTCTAGCAAGATTTTGAAGCATCTGATAATTAGAAGTCCCAAGAAAACACACAAAATCCCCACAAAGGCAAAGCCAGTTTTTTGCTCTAAAGTCAGAGGGAAGGCAGACATTTCGTTGACACTCATGCTGGCTGAAGTGTTGCTGCAGTAATTACTGCTCATCATTGGGTATCACATCCTGGTGACTCTGTGGGATTTTCACCTCTATTGCTTCTTTGCCTGCATAGAAAAGTAGAATCAGTTTGGTTAGGTCTAAATAGGGTGTGTATATCTGAGCTGCAGCACACGAACGTTTGGAAATGAAAACCAGCTTGGATTTTAGTAGCACCCTGTTGTTTTTTCACATGTAAATTAATGTCATAAAATCGCGACTTTTAGCCTCTACACACCATCCACTTACTGGCATCTGTGATGAGACAGCAAAGTCATAATTTTCTGGCTTTCTGTCTCCTCAAAACAGAGCAATTTCAGCACATGGCTGTCGCAAACAGTGTTTTGTCCGACTGGGCACAATCCTACAGATTCTGATTTGGCAATACTCACCAAGGTCTCCAACTGGAGAAACCAGTATGTTTTGTGAAATGGCTTTACACCTCAGTCCTTAAACTAGTTAAACTCGCACTGACCTCAAAGGGAGTTTCAGCCAAATAATGTGGATTTTGCTTATGTAATTTAGCTTATAAATCTAAATAAATAGATACAACTTGTAAAATAAAACATTGTGTGTGCAATTTTAGTGAAGTCTTGGGCTCCATTTTCAGAAAAATGCTGTGTGCATTTTGAGCTTGTAAGAAAGTGAGCATATTGGTAAAATTGTCCCTTCACCTTCCTCTATACACGTCCACTCTTGTGTACTTGAGGAAGGATTGGTGGGAGAAGAGATGTAACAGAAGTAAATTCCCTTCCCTAAAGCTTGCTCTCATTTGTTTCTTCTATGTGGTCTTCCCCATTAAATACATACACATCCTGCCATTTTTACAGGCCTAGCAAACACCAGGACTGACCATGCTCCTCGTGGAGCTCAGGGGACTGACCCTGATCTGTGTCCTAGGGAGGCAGGATGCTTGAGCATCTCCAGCCCGCCATTGCCACCAGGAGAGCTCTGTGTATTTCCAGCCAGGAGAGACTTTTATTTTTGTCATTTTAAGATCTTATGTATAGATTTTAGTTGGGGGTGGGAATCGTTTTGCTTTATTTTAGGTTTTCCATCAGATATTGAAATCGCATCTTTCTTTTGTCTTTATAGACAGCAGGAGAATTGGAAGGACTGGGACATCAGAAGTGCCAAAGGACAAAGGCATTTTTATTCTAAGGTTGCAGCCTGAGGTTTTTTGGCTCTTGCTAACACCTATTTAACTAAGGCACCTTGGGAAAACTCTTTGTTAACAATTCAACCGTCTTTCCCCCCAGGGAATTCCCAGTATCCATTTATTTCTTGGCAGAGTAATTAGGCCACTCAGAGCTCTGTGCTGCCATGGCTACACTGCTTCAGGTACCTGTACTGCTAGCCAGTTTAAAGGGAGCTCCAGTATCTCTACTCTATACTGCAGTCATGGCTGAAAGTAGCTGTATCCTGACTTAGCCTACAATTAATAACAACAGGGAAAGTAAAAATAAGATTTGGTATTCCTGAGAAGACAGAAATGGACAGAACTTTTATCCTGTTCAGTGTCTCCTTTCTCACTTCAGAATTTGTGGGATTTTTGAATATTATCCTAAAGAATGAAAATTTTAAAACAAGGATTAAAAGAGCAAGGCACAAGTCGCTTTCTTTTTGCAATAACCCTCAATATAGTAGGTATTAAATAATATGGTTTCTTATCACAGTCTTTACATGTTTGCCAGAGCATAACAACCAACATTCCGTTTATTCTATAGAGCTGTGTATGAGATCCTTCCTTGTTTTGAATGCTATTCTGCTCTTTGGGTCATGCTGTTTTAATTCCTGTTAAGTTGGAGAAAAGATCAAGATACGGCCTATGGGAATTAGAAGTAATGTCAACAACAATCAATATTTATTTTCTGAAAATGTATCACAGATAAAGCCCACCTGCTGTACAGATTTTCATTGGGCATACTTCCAATTTTTCTATTAAGTTTGACCTTCTGTAGGAAAAAAAAAAATCACAAAGTTCAATATCACAAATTTATGTCACAAATCAGTTGATTTGAACAAGAGCCAGTCAAGCAAAAAAAAAACCTTCCAAAAGTCCTAGGACACTGGGTTACAAAAATTAAATTAAAGGCTTATACTAGAAAATGATATCTTGACACTACCTGGGAAAGCCAGACCCAAACCCCCAGTTGCTATCTTGAAAGACACAGAGAGAAATCATAGGGATAGGCTAGCCATGGAGAACCCTGCATTTGAGCTGAGTCCAGCAAAATATGTATGTGTTTGAGGTGACGTTTCTTCACGATAGATAGTCATATTCTAAGAATATGACTTCCAGTCTTACTAATTTTGCAGGTTACACACTGGAATTAGTGGGATTTGTTTGTAGAATTTGTGCTTGTCAGGAGACGTTATGGGACAGATCTCTGTGCAAGGCTTGACTGATGTTGAAACAGGGAGTGGTAAGAAATGGATATCTTAGTCTTATTTGGCAAGAGTTTGGCTGAAAGCTGCATGAGAAAACAGTAGGCATTTTGCTGGGGGGGAATTCATTCTGGGAAACTCTAATATGCAGCTTTGTGTTCTCTTCCTTGTCCTGAATTTCGGAAATTGTAACTGAAGCCTTAAAGTTCACAGAACATTTGCTCTAATTATGTATTACCAAAACTGTGTTACCAAGACTGACCTTGAGTGCCTTTTTATTGTTTTCACATTTTAGTGCTGCATACCGGTTAGATGTCCTCTCCCAGTTAGTCAGATATCCTTTCATCTGCTGCAGTGTATGTGTCAAGTCATGAGTCAGAAGACTATGAATACTAATGAACATGGCCTGGATCCAAAAATCCTTGAAAATAACCTTTAGGGCAGTATGATGGGGACAGGCATTATATCAGTTAGAATCTGCAGAGTCATTTTATAGGGGCTGGCCTCAGACTGATCTCTCCTGACTTTTCTTATAGGTTAAGACTCTACTCATCCTTTGATTCATTGCCCATATAAAAACACTGGCATAAAGAAAGGCTCCTTAACATCCTGCTGTGAAGTGAAAAGCCATTGGAGGCCCTTGTGAGGCCAAAGAAACAATTGGAGTCCTAGAGAAAATAGAAATGGGGAAAATTGCTTAGCATGGAGACCACTGAGGTAAGGAAAATGGACATATGAGCTGGGGGTGCTGGCTGCACCTATAGAGGGTGAAGGGGCACACCATGGCCACTAAGTATTGTGGGGCAGCTGGAAAAAAGATGTTGAAATTCTTAGTCTAGCAGCATCATCAGGCCAACTCTGCTAATGTTTGGTGTGGATTGAAGATCCCAGCCCCAGCTCTTTGGTGGTCTGGGTGTCACTTTTTTCAGACCTAGCCTTTACCCTCATGTTTTCAGAGATACTGAGAAGATTAAGAAAGTAGCCAGTAAGTGTTAAATAAAGACTTACTCAATAATCTTCCTTGCATTTTGGGTTTCAGTCCTTCCCTCACTGAACCCCCTGTAGTTTTTGGGAGTTTTTGTAATGGCTCAGTACTGGAAATGAGTACCTTTAACGTCTGCTCAAGCTGGGAGCATTCATCCTCTTGACATGATTAAGTCTCACATGCCCGAAAACTCACTTCGTAAATGATAGTGTGTAACAAAATGGACTAAATCAGTTGCCATCTGTTCTCCCCTTGGATGTCTGCAGCCCAACTGCTGGCTCGTGGATCTAGTCATTCTGAAGGTACTTCAAATAGCTTCAGTCCTGAGCCTGTGTTTGAGTGACAGCAAACCAGACTTGAAAAGGTGTTAGTGTGGTTAGGGACATAAACAGGCATCCTCTGTGAGTTTCAGAAACACCTCATTTGCACTTAACTATCTGCTCAAGGAAACCAAACTGTATTCCAGGAATGCTATCGCAGGAATTGGGCATAGCAGGTGGTAGGGTGAAAGGATTAGCAATGGAGAAGACCTAATGAAATATAAATTGGCATGAATTTGGAATTCTCCAAAGGGTCTGAGCTATCCGAGTTAACAACACATGGCCGGAAATGCTGCAAAAACAGCTCTATGATCACACAGCCAACCTGTCATGCTCATGTGCACATTGCATGCCTGTATTCTCTAAATTGCTGGGGAGAAGACTGTCTCTTCAGGGTACAGTTTATAAAACCACATACAGGGAGGTGTAAGGTAGGAAGGCCAGGGCATGGATGCCCAGCAAACAAAGGCATGGCTAACTGTTCCGCAAGGAGAGCAAAGCCCCATGAAACCAGGCAGTGTTTTTGCAGCACAGTTACTCAGGGTGCAGGCAACACTTTTTCACATAAACGGCACTCCCCTGCAAAGAAGCAGCAGCCGGGCAGTGACACTTCCAGCATTCAGACAAGCAATGAATTGCAAAAATGAGATTTTCTCCTTAGTAAATACACAAGCCTGGAGTCTGCATTGGATAAGAGCTCCTGTGCCGTGAATTCACGTGTGGTCTAGATTTGGATACTATAGGGAGGCAGGAAAATAAAACGTTCACTGGCATCATCCTTAACTTGTGGACGTGGGAAAGCGTTGCCTGCTTCCCCGGGGACGGAGGCTGCGAGAGACCGAGCACCTGCAAAGCAATTGTTGCTGTAGGATTGCGCGCACAGCCTTCGCTTGCATCGGCCCCGCTCTCCCTGGGAGCGCAGATTGACGCGCTTACCCTCCCTCTGCCCCTCGGCCGACCGCCCCCCGCCCGTCCCCGTCCCCCCCCGCCGCCCCAGGGGTGCCCCTCGCCCGCAGGGAGGTGCGGGCCGGGCGGTGCCGCACGATCAGCCCCGCCGCGCCTCCCCCCCCGCCCGGCCCGGCCCGGCCCGGCCCGGCCCTCCGCGCCGCCCGCGCTACGAACCCTTCTCCTCCGCGCCCGCGCTGCCCATGGTGGCGGAGCGCGGAGCCTTCCGCGGCTACGGGCCCGCTTCGCCGGCTTGTCGACAGCCCGGGCTGGAGCCCCGACGGCTCGCACGGCTCCGGCTCCGGCCCCGGGGGACGGGCGGTGGTCCCGGGCGGCGGGGGCGGCTCGCCCGGGCCCCCCTCGCCGCCCGGCGATGCGACCCCGCCGGGAGAGGCTCAGAGCGCCCTAATTAGAAAATTAAACACGGGCGCTGCTGCCACCGCCTCCTCCTCCTCCTCCCCGCCCGCCCCCTTCCACCGCTATTCAGCCGCGCTCCTCTCCAGCCCCCCTTTGCACGGATTAAACTGAGGAGCGTGGAAACTTCCTGCAAAACACTACGTGCGGCGCATCGGTAAGGGCCCGGCCCCGGGCCGCTGCGGAGCGGTGCGGGAGCAGCCCTCCTCCCCCCCGCTCCCCCGCCGCCCAGGCCGGGTATCGGGGCCTCAGAGGCTGGGTGGTCCCTGCAGCCATGGAGGACCGGGCTGCGGTACCCGCAGGAGCGCGGCTGCCGCCCTCCCGGAGCCGGGAGCCCCGGTACCGGCGGGCGGCGGGGCGCCGTTGACCGAGCGGCGCAGCCCTGCCGCCGGTGCGGAGCGGGACCTGTAGAGCCGCGCTGGGCGCAGCGGGGCTGTTCTGCTCGCCGTGAAGGAGCCACCGTGCCATCGGCCGGCAGGGCTTTACGCGCTGATGCCCGGTTGCTTTGCGCGGTGAGCTGAAAGCCTCTTGGGCTGCAGTTGCAGCGTGGCCTCGGGTCCTCCCAGTAGCTTTAAGAGTAATCAAGGTTAACGGATGGAACATGTGGCGACATATAGATGGGAGGTGCTGCTGGTGCAGAAGCCTAGACCTCACTCGATAACCTTTCATTAGCTGTGTTTAGCTGATGCTCGTTGTATATTAGAGAGGCTTCCGTTTGCCACAACAGCAGGTGTTGAAGGCGGAGAAGGAAAGAGGATTTCTTTTCCCAAAGCTGGATCTGTATATTGCACTAATAAACAGCAAATCTGTTTCAAATGATAGTGATTCCACACTTGTATGCCACCCTGGTGAACACGCCCCTGCAGGGATGCACGTGGGTCAGTGGAACAGGACTCTATCATAGCACCATGCATCACGAGATTTTTGAGGCTACTGTAGAGCTACTAGCAGAATTTGTTCTCTACAAAATAATTTTCAAACTCCACCTGTTTGTTGCTGCATGCAATAACACTAGGATAGGTTAAACCTTTTTCTTCCTAATGCGAGGTGGGGTTTTGCACTGCCTGCCATTTTAATGCCTGATTCCTCTGCTGTGTCTGCAGTGGGCTTCTGAGCACTGGGTAGTCTCAAAAAAAAGCTTTCTCCTGCTAATAGAACTAATGGTTAAACTGATGGTTAACTGTGCACTCGCTAATGGTTAGTAGTTTGATCTTCTAATGTTGCAGCATCAGGCATGTGGTAAACAATGTCTGTTGCTGAAATTATAAGTCAAGCTAATTTTTGAAGTGCCTCTCATACTTAAAGATCCCTGAAAACTTTATAAATAGATTGTTTTAAATAGTATAAGATTGTGCTTTCAGAATATGTATTTAAAGAGCCTCTTCTGTTCCTAAGGAGCTCTAGTTTTCTTTTTTAGCCCTGTCCCTGATTTACTTGGGGTCCCATGAAGGTCTCTCCTGAGTGGGAAACAGCTATGGCTTGGGATTTTGGGATGAGCAAACACACAAGGGCTCAGAATTACATGGTGCCCCCTCAACATAGCACAACTGTTTTGGGAGAGTGACATAAATTCAGACTTTTCTGATAATTGTTGAGCATTGCTATACTTGGAGAACCTTACTGTAAGTAGCTCTTTGGAGTAGCCAGAACCACTATGTCTGCTCTGGCTGGGAACAAGGGGCAATATTAACAGTAGAAACTCATAACCTCTGAGTGGATGCGTCTTGCCTCTTTTGTCAGATTTTGAGCATGGATGCTGGGTCTTTCACTACCATTTCTCTTGGAAAAGGTTTACTTGTGGGATCTTCCTCTCCAAAGATATGATATCCTTTCCTCTCGTTATTCTTGTAGGAGTGAATGTTAAGAGGGTTTTTTTTAATCATGAAATAATTGCCCCTCTTGTACTATGGTGTGGCAGAGGTTGCTGAAATCAAGAGATTATTTATAGGAATCTGACACTCATGTTCTATTTTAAAGACTTTACTTTTGGTTTTATGTGTTGGAGATCCACTTTTCATGGAAATGAAACTAGAAAAGAAACTGGCACCAGCAACAGGGAATGAGCCTCCTTCTTCAGCTACCAGTAGTCAGCAGACAAGTAACACTGTTTGCTTCTGTTCAAGAGGTTATATTTTAAAATGGAAAAGTGATGAAATGAATTAATCTTTTCCTGGATTTCATTGCTTTTTCACTTGAAAGTCACTAGTTTTGCTCTTGCACAGGAACAGTGATTTTCTGTAAGGCAAATAGGATAGCAGTGCATATACAATGGTTCTGGATAAATGGACAAATGGAGCATTCACTACTTTCAGTTTCTTTATCAGGCTCCATCTTCTTTGTATTCAACAGAACAATAACTGTTACTTCCATCTGACTTCAATCATATTTGCTATTGGTTCAATCCTTATTTTGAGGAGTGTTGTGTGTCCTCAAAGGAGAGCCCATGAACAGAAACAGAGATTTTATAATCATCTAGTAATGCGGTACATTGACCTTGCAAATTCAACTGGCCTAATTTAAGGTTGGGCAATACACTTAAAGCCAAGTGGGGGCCAATGAGTGAAAGGCAATAGGGAACTCTTAGAGCTATTAGCTGGTTAATAGTTTTCGATGTTTAAGGATCATTTGAGTGGTGTAAGTGTCAAGAAATTGTAACTATTGTAAGGGATAACCACCTCCATTGTAACTTGCTTTTCAGTTTAGCTTTAAACAGCTCTTTGATTGCTCCTTCACAAGCAAACTCTCCCTTCCTTTAGTTCCTAGAAATTTCAAATGGGCTGATGAGGGTAGAGTCAGTGAAGAATAGTGTGCACAGAAGAAACAGATCAAGTTAAAACTCCCCTCCTAAGCAAATTTAAGCAAGTCTAAGCAAGTTCATGAGAACATGCATCATCAGAAGGCAATAGTATATGGGGGAGGTAAAAGCAGTAATAGAGGGGGCACAGTGAAAGAGGGAGGCTTATATATTAATTTATGTATTGATCAGAATTGCAAGTAGGAATTATTTTATGTAGTTTAATTCAGGGTATTTAACGTTTAAAAAAGGATAAACACCTCTGTTCTACCATGTTTTTTTCTGTAGTCTTGAAAGATCTAAATCTCTCTTTGTGCTTGTCCGAAGGCCATGCTTTTACTAGCTGTTGCCTTCACTGGTGGCTTAAACGTGTGGTCTACAGTCCCGGAGGTCCATAGGGCACTCCTCTGATGACTGCCAGGAACGAGACAGAAGAACAAGTTCTACAAATCAATCTCCCCATGGTAATAACTGAACAGGCCCACTCTTCACATAGGAAAAGCTTAGGGATTCAGAAACTGAAGAAGGTTGAAAATCATGGCTTTTTAAGTCTGGCACACCTCAGTGTTAGGGTTGGGGAAGGTGGAAGAGTGCATGCATACAGTGAAAACCAACAGTGCCACCTGGTGTGAGCGGGACAGGAGAGTTGGTCTGTGAGGAGGGCAAATGTCCCCAGGTGTGTCCCCAGCTCCTCCACCTCGGGGTTGGGGCAAGCCCCTGGCCAACAGGGAGAGGGCAAGGGCCTTCTTAAGGCCTTAGACGGGATGGGTTCTCTTTAGACCTGCAGGAGGGAGGTGTTTACTGCCTCACTGTGAAAGGGGGAGGTGGTGGGTGTGTTAGGGGCACTCAGCCTGTCTTTAGGGACCACATGTGTTGTGGAAGGAAGGACCAAAACGCAAGCAGGTTGCTCGTTTTTTTTCTTTTGTAACTTCAGCAGCTAGAGTAATGATTTGGGGGAAGAGGGGACAACGTGAATTGTTTCCATATAGGACCAGTAGAAGTGCTACCAAAAGTCTGGTGTTATGCAGCCTTTTAGGGGTAAAAAATATATGATTAAGTTTTAGGCTCTTAAGCCGTGGTCAAGAGTTGCAAGACACTGCAAAAATTTTTTTTAAATGAGAATTAGGGACATTTAAGTCTTCAGTAGGGGAAAGAGGTTAGATGCCTGCAGATCAAGTAGAGCAGGTCTCCTGTGTGACTGATCCTACGCTGTAGGTATAGGATGCTGCACAGTTTTTTCTGGTTATAGATATACAACACACAGAACAAAAACCTCAGCACAAAGTTTCATTGCTGTAGCAGGCATCTCTACTATCTTTTGTCTGGAGCGGGGGGGGTGTGTGTGTGTGTCTGAGCCAGTTAGTGTTATTGAAGACTTATTCGGGATGGGGGAGGGGGAACAAGAAAGTCAGAGAAGGCAAACTGGAAAGGTGTCGGAAGGACATTGGGAGCGATGGAAGAAGCAATCAGCACCGCAGCTGCAGGTGTGAAGGTCTGTGCACTAGGTGGGCTCTAGCTGCGAAATGGCTGTGCTTTGCTGCAGCGAGTCTGGAAGATGCCTGCCGGCAGACAGGCTGTTGCATTTGATAGTTTGCCCTTTCGAAGTGTCAAATGTTTTGTCTTCCAAAGTAAAAAAAAAACCAACAACGCGTTTCTCAGACTGGAAAGATCATGTTTAGTTGCAAAAAGAGCGTTTGGGAAAGATAATATTTGCTTTACTTCAGGTCCATTATAGCTATGCAAAAGAGGGTGTCAGTTGCAGAGTAGGGTTAATTTTTTTTTTAGCGCGAAGTAAAGCAGTGTAGGTTGGGTGCAGCCTTAGGCAATGCAGACTGGTTTGGAAATACTTGTGGCTGTGCAAAAAGGAATCTTTTAATGAGCTGCAAAAGTCAAATGACTTACAAAACAAATCTGTTGTTAAAGCAACACTTCTCCAGCTGTACTCAGGGCTTTCTGGAGCAGGGACAGGGTCTAGAAAATGCTAATCATGTTTAGGTGCCATAGCAAACAAAACAAGAAAAAAATATTTGCAACACATTCACTGTGCAGGCATCATATAGACGAGAACAATGTCTGACTGAAAACAGTCATTTACCAAAAAAAAGTCAAAGGATTTAAAATGTATGAGGCTCAGAAGTCCCATTCTCTGAAGTTCCATGCAAACTGACTTTCAGGAATATAGAACTTTTTCACAAGTCCTACCTGATGAAAGTGTTCATGAACTACTTTTGATCATGACTTAACTGGAAACAAAATGAACACCAATATTGAGATAAACCAAAGACCAATTAAAATGATCCTTTCAAAAAGGATGGTGATACATATTTGGTCATTAGCAAGTTGAGAGCAATGACTTGTTTGTCCGTGACGACTTGAGACTTGAATTTACTGGAGAGTTACTGTATTGAAAAGAATGCTGAGACTTAGAACACGTGTAATTATTTTAGCTCTGTAACTACTACCTGTACAAGAGACTTCCAGGAGTAGTTCCTTTACAGTTGCTTATATTTAGATATATATGCAAGAACACTAATAATATTCCATTATCCTCAGCTCCCTGTGTAAATTACTGCTGTCAGCTCTCTGCTTGCCAAGAATATACAGCCATAATGCCTTACACCCTACCCATAACTGAGAAACACTATTTACATTAGGAGACAACGAGAGGAATTTGTTAGGACAGCAGATCAGAACACTTTTAACAGTTTTGTACTAAATGAGGGATCCCCTTGTAACAGGAACATTCCTCAGAGACCACGTCTCTCTTCTGTAAGGACATGAACAGGTTGTTCATGTTCCTGTCATGAAAAGAGGTGGAAGAGATGGTGGAAGCCCATGTATCAAAAGATAATTTTAAAATATTCTCGGGAGGGATCAGTAGTGTGTAATGAAGGAGACTTTCTCAGCGCAAATACAAGCATAGAAAGATACTGTTTTTCCTTTTTTCACTTACTATGCCAAATAGCTTTTTACATTTTTATTTCAATCATTTTATATGCAGAAATATTCCTAGAGAAAAACTTCAACTTTTTTCAACACAGTTTTGTAGACCAGAGAAATCCCACTTTTTAATCCCAATTCACCCATCAGCTCCCTAACAGCTCTTTGTGGCATTGTTCTCCCATTCTTATTATTGTTCTTTGGAGACAGAAATACTGAGTGATTACATGTGAGACTTCTAGAAAAGGATGCAAGACTCCCATAAAAATCCTGAAACAGGCAACTGAGGTAAACAGAATGCTATAAATAGGAGTTCTGGTGTGAGGAGGACAGGGCAAAGCTAGTAGCACTCCCCAAGGCTTTAAGTTAAACTGTGCCCCTATGCAAATCTAACACAAAACACCTCTACGTTTAGAGATGTGTATCACTGTATGGATTGTAGTTATCAGTATTTATTACAAAACACATTGAGTGACAACTAATTTTACTGGTACAAAACTGTGTGTGTGCTGGGTCAAAAAGGCATACAAACTTGAGAAGGTAGCAGTTGAAATAGCCAGCAGATGATTCGGAACAAGTAGGCAAACCATGTGTAAGAAAGTTGATAATTCTTCCTGTTACTAGCATCCACGGGCCCATGAGCATGGGAATTCAGCGTCAGCTGCTTGGTGCCATAATGCTGGGTTAGGGTGTATAGGATTCCAACACCTGAGATGCTCTGTGCAAAACACGATCAAGCAGAGGTCTGGTAACAGGGTTTAGTAACCTGAACATGGGAATTACTTCCTTTCATCCTGTAGAAGTGAGAGCTGTAAAATGTAATGACAGCAATTTCGAGTAAACATTAACTATTTCAGTGATTATTATTATCACAAATATCAAGTTATTTATCTAATTAAGGTTAACGTGTGAACAGAATTACACCTCTTATCAATCCTCTAGACATGCCTTTCTACCTTCATCTGGGATGTAGGTTATTAGAGTGTTTCATAGTATCTTTGAGCTTCCTCCAAAATCTCAGGTGTTACTAACACCTGGTGTGACAGTCATGAGGACAGACAGACAAAAGAGTCCCAGCAGCTCATAAGGAGTTTACTTCCAAAACTTAACATTTGTCCAGGACAGTGATTCTTGCCAGAAACACACTCCAATAAAGATGTGGAACCTCTGTACTGCTCAGCTTTTCTTAACCTTCATTTACGGTTTCCTTGAAAGAAGTGCATGGATTCTGGTGGGTCAGGAACCAGAAGCCCCTAATCTAAATTCACTGCAGAGGACTGAATGGTTTTCCTTATATAGTAGGTGTTGATATACCATTTGGTGACCCCTTTAGAAATACTTTGGTACTTGTGGTTAGTGAAAGGATTAAACTTTGTCCAAATGATAGAAATTCTTTGTTTCCTTTAAAAATATTGTTTAAAAACCTATTTTTTCCCCCAAGTGATAGAGAGAAATTGGGATTGAAGAACCCAAGGCAAGCTGAGAGAAATACGTTGCAGATTCTACCTCGTAAATAAATGAGCGTCTTCCAGGATGAGAGAATGCAAAATGTTTAGTAGTGTGTGTGTGTGGCATGGACCTATGTAATGTTGAAATTTTATATTGGAATTACAACTATTCTGATTTAATTGTTATTTATATTTAAGAATAAAACAAATGTCCATCTAGAAGCTTCCAATGCTCTAATTATAATTGGACTTGCAGCTTAACCAGCCCAGTAGTTTTATATGTTCAGACATATAATGTGAACATCCACAGATGTGTGTCCTCAATCACATCCACAGTTGGAGTAGAATTTAGGTGCAAGCTGATAGCTTTTTAGCCAATACTAGAAGAGTGTCCCAGCACCCCTAAGCAGGCTAGGGATAAGGGTCATCCGTATATTTGGTCTGCAAATTGTCTTAACGCAGGTTAAGGGGTGATTCAGGAGCCTTAATTTCCTCATGAATGTGGGGATCTTCTTAACGCTGGAAGTACTGAAATGTTTGGAAAAAGACCATACAACATCTTGTAGGCAGGAGTGCTTTACTTGTGCCTACGCTGATTTTTGAAGGAACAAGGAGACTATAAATGTAGGAAACATGCAAGGCACATTTTGTTTTAAGAGATCATGACTTCAATTCGTTGAGTATTCCTAGCATAAAATTTGAATAAGAAGTTACGGTCAATTTTCTGAAGTAGAGAGAAAGCAGTGACCGTGGTGACTGGCTTTGGAACGCAGATGGTCCCCAAACAACGGGCACGACGCTCCTCAGTTAAATTAAGGGTCAAGCAGGCATTTGCCGGGGTGGATGGCATTATTGGATACGTAAAGGTGAAGAGCTGAAAGTGCGCGATAGCTTCTTTATTGTTAGCGCCCTACAGCTCTGCAGATTTCTTGAGCTTTACGAAACTGGCTTTTGGGAGGTGCCCGCGCTCCCGCCAAGCGCTTGTCTGGGGGCTCACTTGGCCCGCGGTCATCCCGGGCGGGGGTCACGGGCCACTGCGAGCGGGGGTTGGTTTCCAATTAGAGGAATTTGCACATGGCGGGTAGCGCCGTTTAGGGAGATGGGCCGGTCTGGGGCGGGGATGGCTAAATACCGGGGAGCTTCGGGCGGAGCTGCCCGGCGGTGAGCGGTCCGCGGCGGCACTCGAGGCTCAGTCACGGCTCGGGGCCGCTGGGTCACGCACCCGAGGGGCGGCTCCCGCGGGACGCGGCGGCGCTGTGCCGCTCCTGCGGGGCGGCCATGGCGACCGCGGGCCCGGCAGCCCAGCGGCGTCGCCATGGCAACCCGTAAAGCCTCCTGGCGCGTCCCCTCCTCCCCCCGCCCGCCGCAAGCCCCGTTCTCGCGAGACTTGGCCGGCCCGGCGCGGCGAGGCCGAGGCGCTCCGGGCCCTTTTCAAACCCAGCGGTAGCGGGGCCGCGGCCCGGCTACGAAATGGCGGAGAACGACAAGCCGGAGGCTGCGGCCGCCGCGCCGCAGCGCGGAGCCGAGGAGGCCGCCGCCGTCGCCGCCGCCAGCCAGCCGCCGGCACAACAACAGCAACCACAGCAGCAACAGCCGCCGCCGCAACAGCAGCCGCCACAACAGCCTCCGCGGGACGAGGAGGCGGCGGCGGCGGCAGCAACCGAGAGCGGCGGGGGTAGCGCTAATGGCGTCAAAATGTGTGTGCAGGGCCGGGCCGGGCCGGGCGGAGGCGGGGGGTCAGCGCGGCCGGGGAAGCGCGGGGCTGCGGCGGGCCCGCCTAGGCCGCGGCGGGGGGGGAAGGCGGCCGGCCCCCTCCTCCCCCGCGCCCCGCCGGGCTCCTCCCCCGCCGGGGAACGGCGTCGCCCCGGCGCTGCGCCGCCCGAGCGCGGAGCCGGCGGTGGGTGTGCGGTGAGAGGCGGCCGCGGCCGAAGCGGTGGGGCGGCGAGGGAGGCGTCTCCCGCCGCGGTGAGCTCCGGCGGGGTGCGCGGAGGAAGCCTGGCTTGGGTGCGGGGGAAGGTGAAGTTTCTTGGTGGGCTCGCCGAGGGCTGGGCGTCTGCCTGGGGAGCTGCAGGTGCCGGCGGTGTGACACCGCGCCGGCGGGCGGGAGGCTGAGCCCCAGCCGCCCCGCCGGCGTGAGCCTCCGGGCCGCTCTCACGGGCTCTGCTCGGGCCGGTTCTCGCAGGACCCCGTTTCTAGAAGCGTTCTGGATCGCTTCTGGTTTTGTTTACGTTTCCACTTCTTACCGTAGTGGTGTGTTTTGCCAAGCCTTTGAACTAATCTTTGCTCACGTGGGAGAGGTAAGGCAGCCCTGTATGGATTTAATTTTTAAATACAAACGAACAAACAAAGCCCCCCACGTATGTGCACAAGCTTTTCTTGGCCTGAAAGGAACATAGTATAAGGGAGCCAGAAGTACCGGCTCTCTAGAACAATACCGTGAATAACCTTTTACGGGTTTGGTTGTTCTCCATGTCAGGCTTCGAGGGTCGTCATTCTTTACGTGGACTAGGTTTTGGCCTCCTATCATTGGAATTTCAATATCTCTTCTAATCTCATTCACATCTTGGAGGGAAGATAAATTGATAGGAGTCTCACCGTTGCAGTACATCAAAGCTGTTGAGATCTGTGAAGTTTTGACATGTCGTAAGCAGCCCAGGTCTGATACTGTTGCGTTTAAAGAATGCACATGGGCTCAAGTTCAGTATAAAGCTGGCGGAATAAAGGCATACTTCATGCCTCTGCTTGACTCCCTGTGAAATTCAAATAGTTTACAAGTTATAAATTTCACATTACCATAAAGCAGCAGTTTGTTTTGTTTTGTTTTTTTTTCCCCTGAGCCTGGCCCTCAGCTTCCAAACTACAGAAATTGTGTTTGAATTTTCACAGGAAGATTGTGACCCTTTTGCACCTTTGAGGTATATAACATTTTATTGCCTTTTGGGGTTGCTACTGTTAAAATAATGACTTAATTTCTCTGTATCCCACCTTATGTCAGCAATTTTCTTCTTTTCCCTCCAAAAGTAATTAGAAGCAAATGAAAAATCCCAGTCATTCTGCAAGGTAGAAGTCACAACTTCAAGTTTGAAAATAATGCAGAGTTCTTGGTAACAGAGTTTCAAATCTTCTTTCACATACAGTTTCCAGTCTTCCCCAAAACACGTGTACAAGGGATTACGCAGTCAGTGTGCAGGTGAAACGTACTACTTAAAGTATTTTGGTAACCAGGTTTGCTTAGCACTCAGATTAAATTGGAGAGGAAACCTGGTCTCAACTTCCACACTTCCCTACGTTTATTGTGTTGAGCAGTGGAACTGTTCAGTGCAATGAAGTTAAACTGATCTATGTGCTTTAGAATTGCATGTTGTGGACTTCTTGCATTTCTGTCTCTGCTGATTATCTTATTTGTATGGACACTTGTGAGCAGAGGAGTAGAAGTTTGTTTAAAAAAAATCAGCTTGTAGGGCTTTCGTGTTGATTTATCTTGTGCTTATTTTTTAGGCTTCTAGTTTTGTATATGGAAAACTTGTCTTTTGTTTCCAAAACTTTACAGAAGTTCAAAGGCATTATTTTTCAAAAGGTAAAAATTGCTCTTTCTAATCAATGAGGACATGCTGTTTTTTAAGAAATTATTGCAGACACCTCTTTTTCAACCCTAGAAATCTGCTAGTGATTTCACATGCAAATATTAGTTAAATGTATCAAATGATCAGTTCATACAAAAGGTAAAGAGTAGAAATTACTATTGTTTTTACCCCAAGGAAATGTCAGTTCCTAATTTCTGAGACTGTCTTTTCTGTGATCTGTAGGTGACTAATGTGGCATTGCTTTGAATGTATTATTTGACTGAAATGATTTTTAATCTTGAAGGAGGGGGGTAAGAGCTACATCTACAAAAGGATCTCTGCCTCCAGCTTGTTCACTGGCCTGTGTTGGTTTTGGCAGATGAGTTTTGAAAGAAGGATGTTTTTTTAATTAATCCTCTATTTTCAGGAGACTGGCTGTGATCCCCAGACTAAGTGAAGTGTCTTCTTGTTCCCAGATTTAAGAGTATGTCAGACTCACATCCTCTGTGCTCTTTACTGGTTTGTACAGCCAGGTCTTCTAGAGCCTGTGGATTCCATATGTGGAGACCTGGCTCTTCCTGTGCACTACACTGAGCACCCAGGGGCTGTTCCATAATCCTTTAAGCAGAAAAGAGCTTAAAAGGCTAAAGAGAATCCATTGCTCTAATCTTAAAACTTAAGGAAGAACTCGGATTTTTAGTGGGGGTCTCATTGGGCAGGAGTTTTGCATTCACATATGGGACTGGATTGGAAGGAACTGATCTGACTGGAAAACCTGATACTCTGCTCTTTCCTTACCCTCTCCCTCCAGTTCCCTACATTGTTCCCTCCATTTCACTTCATTACACAGCCACAGAAGAATGATATTGCCAGAACAGACAGGATGGTATGGAGGAGGGATGATGCAGAGGGAAGCTGGAGGATGCTCGAACCAGATAACTCTGAATGTTTTAAATTTTACAAATACTTAGCCCAGAGGAGTGTCCAGTTGCTAATCTTCTTTTAATCCACTTGTAAACACAAGGACTGTGAAGTTCATATCATATCAGTACTTCAAAATTTGGGAAAAAGTCATGGGAGAAATATGTATGTATTTTAATTTATTGCTCCCTGAAGAGTGCCCATGCTTGAGTAGATAATACGTTTTGCTTCCTGAAAGGCTACTTGCATGTGCTCTTGAGTGTAAGACTGCCACTTACTCGCTGTTTTGTTAATAACTATGCAGAGAGCTGAAAATACTAATTTCAATTACTCAAAATCAGTGATCTTGACATATGTTGTGGTTGTAAAACTGAAATGCCTGTTTTGGCCAATTTTACACCAGAAACCTTCCAAAGAGTCAAAATGAGATAAAAACTAAGCTTTCTGAAATGTAGGAAAAATTGTAAAGATAGCAAAGTAGTTTAAGAAGGAGGGCTCACTATCAATCACTTTTGACAGTCCTGTAGGACGTTTCCTTGTAATTGTTCTAACTAAAATAAACATTTGTGTAAAATACTTCTAAAGTTTCTCATTAACTGTGGTGAGATTTGAACTCGACATTGATGTGTATCTCTAAGTAGCATCTGTTCAGTGGATCACATTTGTGTGGGTTTATCACTTCAGTTGATTCTTTCAGTTCAGCGGTTCACCTTTTTTTAAAGCAACAATTCAGGCACCTTAATCCTCTGTTAGCATGCTAAATCACCTTGTGATAGTAACACTATCAAGAGTGCTAAAGAGTTTTGGATATTTCATCTAATTCTGTTCAAAGTGTATAGTTTTATCAAAGTTGAGATTTGATCTGCTTTAAAAGAGAGGAAGCAAATTTTTCTCGCATTTTTATCTAAAAATAAAAGATTTTAAAAGGAGAGCAGCTGCCGTTGCTAAATTTTGGAAAGAGTGAGGGCCAGAAGTCTATTTTGTTGTAGTTTCTAGTGGATTATACCTGGTGACTTAATTAGTCTTAGATGCAGAGCATGTCTTAATGCAGCTATTTCCTATGCATTTAGCAAGTTTTCAGACTCTAGTAGTGTTAAGCAGTGAAAGAGCATTTGTTGTTCTTAATTGAATTTTAATTTCTGTCTAAAAGCAGTCTGGCATAAATTGTGAATAAAAATAATTTATGTGGTAAATAACATGTAATTTGATTTACAACCTATTAGAGTTGATTTTTGTATATTATTATTACATTGAATGAAGTATACCAGGCTGTTCCATAAGTTAGACCATTTCAACACTCACTTCTGTGGTGAATATCATGTAACTTAGGCAAGTCTGATGTGAAAATTATTGAAGCACCAAAGCATGGATGCTGTAGCTTATTTTTCAGCTGAGTCGTCATATCTTGATATTTGTAGTCGTTTCATAGTACCACCTTGCTGAATCTTGACAGACATAGTGGCAGTGGAGTGCAACTGGAGTAGCAATATGTGCTTTCTTTACTTACAGTCGTGAATAAATCTATTATAATATTATTTTTATTCTAGATAAGGCAACTTGTTTTGGCATTAGACTGGTAACATGAGTTTATTTTTCCTAATTTGAAAAGCAGCATTTGGGTTCTAATAGCATAGGAGGTATACAGTTATATATAGGAGGTATAATAGTCTAGTGATCCAACACAAGACTAATATTTTTTTGTTTGGTGTTTTTTTTGTTTGTTTGTTTTTTAATGTAGGGATAATGATGAGACAGCAAAAGATGAGAAAGCACTTGTGAAAGAGAAGTACGTTGCAAAACCGAAGGCAATCCCTTCTCTTGGAAACAAGAATAGATTCCACCCCTATTCAAAGGACAAGAATGCAGGCACTGGAGAGAAGAAGGCTATTAATCGTAATAGAGTTTTTATTAGCAACATCCCGTATGACATGAAGTGGCAAGCTATTAAAGATCTTATGAGAGAGAAAGGTAACTTATTCCTTATAATACACTCCACATAGAAAGGGGTAGAACTTAAATGCAATGTATATGTCCTTTGAGCCACACAGATTTGATTTGACTTCTTTTTGTTTTTTTTGGCCTTTACTTGGTACATCTATCTCCCTTCCCCCTCTTTCATCTGAGACAATTGCATTGCAGGGTAGGATGGGTAAATGAAGTGCTTACAATCTTCTGCCATTCTAGTGTGACAGTAGAGAGTATATGCATGACCTCATGACTTCTTAAAGAGATTGTGTTTTGTCTAGTTGTAGTCTTTGTAGTTTTTTTTTTAAGGGCTATTGTATTTAAGCAACACATTTAGTGTGTTAACATGAATAATAAAGGACGTCTTTCAAAAGTTGTTTTGTATTTCTTTGGTGGAATCTGGCTGTGGAATTAACTTTGTCTGCATTGTCACTACTGCCATGACTGTTTGTCTGGAGATTTGTATTAAAAGCTTGTTACTATTGTTGCAGTTCTGATAGAGTAATCTTACTACCCCAAATGTTTTATTTTAAGTTTGGGGTAAAATAATGCTAATACATGAATTCTGTAAAAAGTTAGTTTTGTGTTTTCCTTGAAAAAAATTGATTCTTCAAAAGTAATGCAAAGCACACTTGGCTTTTAGGCTGTGAAAAATGCCAACCCCCCCCCTTCTGTAACTGCTGGTTTATCTGTTGTAAGGTGACGTGACTATTTGATTGGTTTATTTACTGAAACTTCCTACTTTAGAAAGTGAGTGGCTTGCTGTGAAATATTTGATGTGTAAATTTGGTTATTATTGAAGGCAAACTTATGATTGAAGACATTCAGGTAGAAAGTCACCTTAAAACAGGTGTTGTGAGTAGGATGATAAATGTAACACTTTCCAGTGAACGTTGACGTTTCATTTGTCAGGTTAAGGGACTGTGTATATCTGAATTTGTTCACCAACTATATCATACTGGCCAAAATATGATCTGTAGTATGAATTAGGTTAAATATAGTTGTTTGTTTTTAGCTTTTGAGAATGTTGCTGCTGCATATTTCTGAAAACTAGCTAAATTATATAGCCTTTGACAGGAGGTACGCTGGTCTGGTTTTGATTGTTGGTGAATAATAGGTGCTTCTCTGTAGAGTTGTGCACAGGGGCACAGTAAAGAAAGATACTGGTGTTTAAATGCATTGTCTCTTGGTATTTTCCCTTTGTATGTCTTATGTAGTTGGTGAGGTTACATACGTGGAGCTGTTTAAGGATGCTGAAGGAAAATCAAGGGTAAGTGCCGTGGGCAACAATCTGCTAGAGGTTTAAAAGTTCCTCAGCAGTTTTATTTTTGTATAATACCTGTACCAGTTATTGGAAAGTAAGTTTCATTTTTACACTGATTTTCATTAAGATAGCCTTGAGGATTTTGTATTAGAAGTAGTCTGACCCTTTCATGCAACTCAAACTAGCTGGCTGTAAAGGACAAAATACTTCTGTAAACGTTAACAAGTGGCATTTACTTAATTCTTCTTTTTAGCCAACATCTTTGTTTTGGTACAAATCTGTTTCATATAAAGGACGTTCAATAAACCACTGATTTTATTTAAATTTTGTTAGCATAGTATTCTCTGCTTAGGGCAAATGAGTATAAAACGTTAGTTAAGAATATACTGTTTGAATTGCCTGATTTGACAGCTTTGCAGGGTTGGTACTCTAAACACTGGATTAATGTATTTGCTTTCTTAAAACTAAATGGATGGATATGGTTGGTAGCCAACAGAGTGCCAGCAATGAGGCACTAAGAGGGAAGATTGTTAAAGCTCCTTTGTCTTCTTAAAAGTAGTCAAAAGTTTGGCCAATAGTAGCTCTGAACCTGCAGTGAGAACATGAGAAATGCAGGTTTGAGTCTTAACTGAGGTTGTATTAATTGTTGTAAATTACTTTCTTTAATGCTTGTTAAAACTAAAACATGCTGTTAGCTTTGCTTTACTTAAAGCAATCCTCAACTCTTTGCTTTATTAGAAGGATTCTGGTGCAGTCAATAAGGTTATTTTCTTACAAAGTAATTTCTCAATTATGCTAGTAATACTGAAGAGGTATGTAGACTCCTTGTTCATTGTACTGGTATACTTGATGTAGGTAGATTTGAATTTTGTAGTCAGTGGGCAGCTTTTAATGACACAATGAGTGTCTTGATTGGTTTTTGGTTATGTTTTTTTTTTTTTTTTTTCTTTTCTTTCCACCCTTTCCGCCCCACCTCCTCTCCCCAGTTGTCCTTACATGGATCTGTGTGGCATTTTTCTAATTCTGGTTTGGCTCAAAGAGAATAAAAGATAATATATTCTCTTGCATTTGAAAGGTATGTATGTGGAGAAAGTAGGAGAAATTCAGCTTGCCTACCAGTAAAGAGCATGTATTATGGATTTTGAAGCTGAAAATAACTTGAATAGTTATTTAACAGTGAGCTGGGATCTTTAACTGGAATCTTAAATGCTCTATCATATGTGCTGATTGACTTTTTTTTTATTTTTCTCTTTACATATGATGACAAATCATCATGGATGTAGGGTTGTGGGTAAGTTTCTTTTTCTATGTCTGTAGAAACACATTACTATCCAAACATTCTGTTAATTTTAACATTTTAAACTTTATTTTAATACTCTAAATGTTTTGTTCCCTCTAAGTGTCGTTGAATTCAAAGATGAAGAATTTGTTAAGAAAGCATTAGAAACTATGAACAAATATGATCTTAGTGGAAGACCCCTGAATATTAAAGAGGTATGGTTATTGCTGCTGTTTTTATTTTGAAATAGTGAAGATACTATAACTGCTGAGATGACAATACAGTGTTTAGAGCATCTTAGTTGTGTAATTTCCAGTTTAATTTTTTTATGACACTTTCTAAATGGGCTAAAATGCCTGTTGGCTTGCAGAAGGTCTTGATACTATGCCAGCTGAACTCAGAAAGTGTGTCCTAACATCAAAATAATCTAATACTGTTTTTCTTTAAAAAAACTTTAACTTCATATTCTTACCTTAGTGTCATCAGGTCTTTTCCAACCTAAATGATTCTATGTTTACATTGCTTACCTGCTTCAAAATATGAGGCAGAATGAGCTGAGTATCAGACCACTACATATGTGCAAAAATGGGGCTGGAAGTAGAGAACTTGTGCTGACTGGAAAGTGAAATTAATGTCAACATTTCTGTTGTAGTTTTGTAGTATATGACAGTGTCTGATGCAGTTCTTTTTGTCCTGTTACAACTTTAATAATGGTATTAATAAATAAGTAAAAAAATTAATTAAATTAATTCAGTTCTTGGAAGAAGGTGCTAGACTGACAGTCCTTTAGATTGAAATCTTTTCTACTTGTCCATAGGCTAGGTACAGCATGTGAAGTGGCAGTGCACGCTTCCTCAACAAGTGCTTTGCCAATATGCCTCAACCCTCATCTGAAAGGACCCACCTCTAGAGGTGAGGGAATTAGGTCTCCATGCTAATTCAGTTCTTGATCCCTCTGACATGGACAAGGATATTAGTTGATAATTTTGATGGGTTTATGTAGAATTTCAAATAGTACCTTTTTGTTTGTTGCCAGTCCTCTTGATGATTAAGTTGGCTTTATTTTTGCCCGTGTTTCAGGACCCTGAAGGTGAACATGCTCGTAGGGCATTGCAGCGTGTAGGAGGACAGTTTCCAGGAGGACATGGACCTGATGTGGCACCTGGAATAATGAATTTACCACCTTCTATTCTCAATAATCCAAACATTCCTCCCGAGGTTATCAGTAACTTGCAGGCAGGCAGGCTTGGGTCCACTATTTTTGTTGCTAATGTAAGTTTAAAACTGTATTTTGTAACTGTAATATTTGATCTTTGTAAAACATCTTGTATTACTGCATAATTCAGTTTTTATATAAAGAGGAAATAGGAAATGTTAGTTCACAGTATATTCAACTAAAAATGCTGGCTATGTATTCAGATTTTGGACATGAAGGATATGTTAAACTCTTGAAGCTGACAGGCACTTTTAATTATTGCACAGTCATCTGGTGATTCAAAAAAATAATACATCTTTTCGCTATCTATTTCCAATTGCATTTCTTTTTTTAATTAAATATACACTTCAGTTTATCTTGCTAGTTACATTAGACTAAATTAAACTGTTAACGTTTGTTGGAAGTACTTCATAAGTTCTGTATTTGCACAAAAGACTACTATGTCTGCAAGGGCACTTGTGGGAATACAGCTGCTCTTAACAAGAACCCATCCATTTCTCAATGTTAATATGTTAATTAAAGTAAAATATATATATAAGCAGTATAAATTGTTGGTTTTAGTTGACATTTTTGTACTTGGTTGCAGTGTGTGTATATTAAAAAATCCTGGCTATTTACATATATCAAGCATTTTGTGAAGCTGAAGAGTTACAACAATCTAGAAAATCTCTTCCAAATGTAATGGCAGAACAGAAATGTGCACTGAAATCACTAATGTATTTCTGTGTGTAAGCTTGACTTTAAAGTTGGCTGGAAGAAACTGAAGGAGGTATTCAGCATTGCTGGAACCGTAAAGCGTGCAGACATCAAAGAAGATAAAGATGGCAAGAGTCGAGGAATGGGAACAGTTACCTTTGAACAAGCAATTGAAGCTGTTCAAGCAATATGTATCCTTGGTTTTGAAAAATAATTGATCAAATATAGTTCAGCCTTGAATGGCCTCTGATTGATAGTGTAGTTTTGCAAGTGGAGCTTATTTGTCTTGTAGCTAGTATGTAGGGACTAGAGTGTAATACTGTGCAGATTACATTTTTAATAGTGACTGAGTTTACTGCTAGAGTCTAAAAAGGTGTTCCTGATAACGTTGAACAAGCTTAAAATATGTGGGAATGTGACGTGTGAAACTAACTTTTATATACCTAACAGCTTGTATAGTTTCTTTTGGCCTTTGAATTGGCATTCTGAAGATTAGTAAGGAAAGATAAGACTCCTAAAAATGATACAGAAATAAAATAAGTTATTACAGTGATTCTTCTGAAATAAATTGTCTTCTGTAGTTGGATTCCTTGACTTGCATTTCTTCAGCTATGTTCAATGGACAATTCCTGTTTGATAGGCCCATGCATGTAAAAATGGTAAGTTGCTTACATTCCTTTCTACCTTAAATGTCTCTGCCAAAACATTGAAAGGATCATAGCATAACATCCTTGTTTTTTATCAGGATGACAAATCAATTCCTCATGAAGATTTCCGCGTTGCAGACAGCAAAACCTCACAATTACCTCGTGAGTGCACACTCTGTTTTCTACTCCTTGCACTTAATATATGTTGATATAGAGTCTTGGAACAGCTTAGTAGTACTTTTGCTTACTGTAGTCTCTTCATGATAACAGGAGAAAATCTTCCTCCTGGTGATACTTCTTTTTGTTTTCAAGGTGGTCTTGGTGGCATTGGTATGGGACTTGGACCAGGTGGACAGCCCATCAGTGCAACACAATTGAGCATGGGTGGTGGAATGGGGAGCATGGGTCCAGGAGGTAAATCTCTGTTCTTCATTTGTAAGTTTTACAGAGCTTTAGGTTTAAAATTGTCATTTCTGTGTTTGGAAGATTGACATACTCTTGACAAAGCAAGCCTTGTGTAATGTGCTTTTGAGATGTTAACTGTCTTTGTGTTTCCTAAATCCCTTAGGATCTTACCTGTCTTCTAAATGGTGTTTGTCTTTTTGGTTTAAAGGTATGGGAATAGACGGTCCAGGATTTGGCGGAATGAATAGAATGGGAGGCGGTACGTGCAGTGAAGTTCTTTGCATTAAGTATTTTTTTTAATATTATATAGAAAACACTCTTCCTTATTTTACAGGACTTCCTGGATTTCGTGGAATGGAAGGAATGCCTAATATAGGAGGATTTGGAGTCAGCCGAATGGGAGGTAGGTAAACACTGTTCCCGTACACTTAGTAAGTTTGCTAATGCTTATTTATTAAAAGCTCTTACTTTAGGGATGGGTAATGTAGATGGGTTCAAAGGAAATACAGTCAGTGGCATGAATGAAGGCACAGGAACTGGTGTGGGAGTTAAGTATTTAATAGGTGTGTCTGATGTGTGCGTTAAACCTACTTCTATTTAAACAAGCATCTGTGAAACAAGTGTTGTATGAACATCAACCTAAATGTATATAACAGAATATTTCTGGTTTTTTGCTTTGTTCTCTGCAGAAATTTTCCGTGGTGGAATGGGAGGAAACATGGACAGAGATTTTGGTCGGGGTGACATGGCATTGAACCGTGGTTTTGGAGATTCTTTTGGAAGGATGGGTATGGTAACTGTTAAATGTCCTGTGGCAAATTGCAACATAGTATTGGAAGACTTACACTAAAAGAAGAGGAGACCTGGTTTCATTTGGTCATCTTCCTTTGTCCCCTCTCCCCCGGTCATTACTATAAGGATGTATTCTGAGCATTTATTATAGCCAGTGCTTAGGACCAAGGTTAAAGTGTGGGTGTTTTTTCCCATCTGTAACATATAAACAAAATAGCAGTTTGAGGAAAGCTTTTAGCTTAATACTGTTAACTTTGTAAGGTACTAAGTCTTTTTGGTATTAAAGTATATGCTTCTGGTAATCCTGAACAAGCTGCCCAGGAGCCTGCTTTTGCAAATGCATGCTGGAAAACTGTTTTTACTGCAAATAAGGTAGTGTTGGATAGGAACGGTGAATTTTGGTGCCCTGTGTTTTCTTCCTGCATTCTGAGCTCAGGCAGCTCAAAGGGATTTATTGGCCTTTTCTGTAACTGAGCCAGCTTTGTTTTATTTATAGATGATGTCTTGTTGACAAAGTTCATTTTGTTGCTTTTGGGTTCCCTCAAATGAAATAATCCTCTGTCTTAAGAGGCCTGGAGGTGCTTAGCAGTAGAGCCTTCTTGCACTTTGTTACCATACTGTTACTGGGATGAATGCATTACAGGAGACAGGTTTTCTTCCTCCTCCTCCCTGTTTTTCTCTCTTTCCCCCTCCCTTAATTCCTCACTGTGAAAGAGAAGAGCTGCTAAGAGCATAAGGTTCATCTGGTCTAAAAGTTGAATTTTTTTTCTTTTCCTTTTTTTTTTTTTTTACCCCTTAAATTTGGGCAAGTCATAACAAAGGATAACTCTTGTGCTTCTCTTCGAGCACTGGTAGTTGTGTAGAAGTGATAAGAATGCAATAAGGTTGTCAGTTGAGTGAGTTAGTCTTAATGTCTTGGAATTAACATCTTAGAAATCAAGTGTATGCTTTCACTATGTCTACTTGCAACATAGGCTAAACATCTGTTTCTTGAGTGAAAATCCAAAGCCACTTCAGTTATAAATGTTCATGCAACCAATAGACTTCCAAGTCTTCTGGTAACACACATTGGTTTTGAAATACATGATCATGGCCACTGTGAGAAACTGATGTGGGAATCATTCAGTAGATCCAGCAAGCTTCAGCTTATAACCTGTTAGCAATCTTACAATTTTAATACTGTTCTGAGAACCAAGATAAGGGTTTCCCAACTTATCCTTAAATAATGGAAGGAAATTGTAGGGATTTACAAATATAATAGTTAACAGATGTTGTGTTTAATCAGGGAAGACCGTGGTGTACTCCTATTACAATATTTAGGTTAATGGTATCTTAAAAGGAAATGCTGTGACTACATTTGGCTTTAGTACTCTGCCAGTTTCAAGGAGGGTAACTTAAGACAGTCTTTGAATGGGCTATGGCATCAATTAGTGAAAATGAGGATGTTTGATTTGCAGCAGAACTGTTGGAGTTGCCATTTAAATTGCCAAAATTTTGCAGTATCCAAAAAATCAAAGGTTGTGTCATAGAGCATCTCCGAGCATATAACTTTTTGTTGGTGAAAAGCCAGTGGGGGAAAAAGTACAGGTAAAGGATGTCTCTAAGGTCAGAAATAGCTGGAATCTTACTTATTAGGATTATTTGAGCCTTCAGGTTGTTTTTTTGGTCTTGTTTTGGGTGGTTTGGGGATTTTTTCTGTTTGTTTTGTTGTTTTGTTTTTTTTTTTTTCCTTTTTTGAAGTTCATGTTAGATTGTTGGGGAGACTTTTTTTTCCCCCCCCTTTTAGAAGAGAGTGGATATAACTGGGATGCACTCACAAACAAGTATGGTTTTCTAGCTCTGGGAAAGTGTGTTGGTTTGTTTTTTTTTCCCTACAATCCTTTTTAAGGGTAAAAAGCCAGTCATGTTGACAGCAATCTCAAAATTTGACTTGGTGTTTCACTGCAAGACCCTCTCTGGCCTAATGAATAAGTATTAAGATCTTCCTCGTATACAAACTGTTGGCTGAAGTACTGGGAGTAATCCCGCTGGTATTGAAAATCAGTAGTTTTTTTTAAACAGGCTAGTCCATATGTTTTGAGGTCTTGGTATGGCTATGACAGCCTGTTGTCTGAGAGGAGACAAATATTTCCCACAAGAGACTGGCAGGGAACAATTGTTGCTATTTTCAACAGTGTGGAGAAAACAGATCTAATGGAAGACTCAGCAGTGACCTTTTTTTAGATATTAAAACAGTGGTGTCTAGCCTAAAGATGACAGTTATTGATCTATTTTGCCATAAGTAAAAACTGAGCTGTTTCTTTTAGATATGAAAATCAAGCAAGAAAAATGCAGCTGACAGTTCTACTCTGTTCTGCAGTGACAGGAATGTAGTTCTTTTGAGCTTCTACAATTCTAGAAGCTCCTTTGGGATTACTTTCCTGAATATTAGCACTTCACTGAAAAGAATTCTTTTTACTGCACTCCAGAATCAGTCTCTGATACCATTCTGGAGATTCCATGGTTCTGGCAAATAGCTTTTATTAAGTATCGATTCCCTTTCTTTCTCACTTTTTCCCACTAAATTCCATCAATTCACTCTTCATATGCAGTAATGAAAGACATTGGGAGAGCTGCTCCTAGCTTTTACATTGGTTTCTTAAAAATGGGAAAAACTAGGGCAAATAAGATGAACCCTTCAGTTTTGAGGCTGTTCTTCCCAATGTGAGAAATGGCTCATTTAGTTTTAAGATGTTTGTGCTGCTGGTAGACTGTCAGAGGGGAGAAGAGCTAGAAAGAAATCAGAGCAGCTTAAATCCCATAATAAAGAAGGAGGAACTAATGTTACTTACTGGATGTTTCCTATTTAGTTTGAATAATAAAGGCACATGTTAAAGTATTCTGTAGAAAAGAATTGCCAGGTAACAATGAGATCAGTGCACTTCATCAGTGTGTGCTTTGCTGCTGTTGTCACTAACTGGTGTTTTCAGTGTATGTCACTTTTTTTTTTTCTGTTTAGGTGGTGCAATGATTGGTGTTTTTGCAGGAGGAATGGGAGCGCCTAGCATGGGCCCAGTAAGATCTGGAATGAGTAGGTTAACTTGTTTCAATAGAATGTAAATGCATAGGCAATGTAACCATACGGTGTACATGTAATTGTATCGGATGATTTTGTCCTAGTGTAGTGTCTTGCCAGTGTTGGAAGAAGTAGAAATCTTGTTGTATGTGACTGCGAGTCTAATAGTTTTTGAAGCTGTTTTGTTGAGATAAAAGTTCAGAGGAAAACTTGCTAATATGGTCTTTCCCTTAATCTTAGTTTTGAAATGGTTTTAACTCCTGGTTTGGAGGAAGAAGTGATTCAACTAAACTTGTGTTCCAGAAAAAAGAGAAATAGGCACAGTTATTTGTGTGAACCTAATGAAGTTGAACTTCAGTAACCTCTCATCATTGAAATAAAAAATCAGCCTTGAATTTCAGATTATCACTCAGTTTAATTTTGTGCAAAGCTCCAATACTGAGTTTGTATTACAGCAAAAGTCTGAGTTCCTCAGGCTAGAGCAGATGAGAAACTAAAATCTTGCTATTGGCAATCTTGAGAGGCATAAGGCTTAAAGAGAAGGTCCCTCATGAATGATCTCGGTAGTTTTGCTTTACATTAATTTTTTAATTATGAATCCAGAAAGATTATAATAGGATATTTGAATGTCATTGATCTTAGTTCTTTATATAATATACATTAATATATTTCATTGCATGTGTCGTAGGAAAGTCCATGCTCTTTACAGTACTTGCAGTAACATTTGTTCTCTGCAAAATATGCTTTCTTCAGAAGATTGTGTCATTAAGTGTGGCTGCATTAAGTAAAGCTGAATGTGAATGCAGGAAGCAAAATAAACAATAGTGTATACGGTCAAATTATCTGTATCTCAACATTGCTGCAGTTATTTACTTGATCTCTTTTTGGTACAGAGTATCAGATTTTTATTAATTAAACTGTACAGCCTTTAAATCTTAATTCTTTACTTGTGTTCAACATTTTACTACATTAGATGGTGTGACTAAGCTTGATGCAGTTTGTTTTTTACTTTTAGAACTGACACTATGTATCTTCTAATACTTTGGCTTAAAATATTAGCCATGCTACTAGATAAATCACTGTGCATGTATGAAGTTATGTTTTGTATTACAGCAGTTTCATTAAAGCTATTTTTCTCCAGACACAAAAGAATTTTTTATTTTATTTTTCTTGTGCATCTATTACGAAAAAGAGATTTTTATTTTATCCTACTTTTCTTTTTCTGTGTAGGTGGTGGAATGGGTGGTATGAACAGTATGGCTGGAGGAATGGGAATGGGGATGGATCGGATGAGTTCTGGTTTTGATCGAATGGGACCAGCTATGGGTGGAGGCCTGGACAGGAACATCGATATCGATCGAGGATTTGTGCCTGGCCCAATGGGAAGTGGCATGAGAGAGAGATTAGGCTCTAAAGGCAACCAGATATTTGTGAGAAATGTAAGCATTTGAATACATAGAAACCATGAGCTTACTTTGTGTGCATGTTTGATGACATGCTCTTTTTCTCTCTGTACTATTTTGTTATTAATAATGCTTTTATATTCTAGCTTCCTTTTGACTTGACCTGGCAGAAGCTAAAGGAGAAATTCAGTCAATGTGGTATGTATATGAATCTTATCCCTGCTCAGCTCCATCGACTTCATGTTTTAAATGGTGTTCATTAGATAAGGAGAGGAAGACAAGGTTGTTGCTTAATCCTTAAGAAGAGTCTGGCTAGCCTAATCTTTCTTATTTACCCCACCTTTCCTGAGTTATATAAATAATTTTTAGGCATGACATAACACATGAGACCAAGGTACAGTATGGGTTATGTTGGCTCTGAGTGCTTATCTGCTATAAAACTTTAACCCATTCCATTAATAAAATTACTTTTTGAGCTTTTTCTTTTTTGAAGCAGGTATTGTGTATCCTCTGACCAACACAGAGTATATAATGTAGCATTTATTTTGAGGAAAATGCATGCAGGGGCCTGGGCCTGTCCAGGTTATGCATTACTTCCAGAAATGGTGCTGCATCAAATCAGAGTTAGTAATTTTGCCAAAGTGGCGATTTGGTTTTTTTGCAAATAGATGATCCTGATAGCATATTTGCAGGCTGTAACGCTTCCACTTAATGTTAAGAAATAAAGGCCCTTTTTATGTAAGATAAAGGATTGCTACAAATATCCAATAATTCTTTTTATCTAATTCAGAAAAGTTGTCTTCTCACAGAAGTGAATGAAAAATGAAGCTTGGGTGTAGAAATATTGTTTTGTTTTGAAAATGCACTTTCAGAACAGAAGGCTCTAACTGAATTACAGGATAGCTTTTCTTATTTTGGAGAGACAGAAAAGACAAATAATTTAAAACATACTACTGATACCTAAGACAGTCTTCATACAGCTATTAGCGGATTTGACATAAATTAGAACTCGCAGTACACCAGTGAAAGATTTTTAGGTGTTCAGATTTTTTTTGCAGCTGGAGGATATAGCAAAACAGGTTCTCTCTCTTTTCTTTTTTTTTTTTTTTTTTTTTTAAAGTCTTAACTGCCTGGGCAACTTTCAGATAGTTGAGAATTTTTCCTTGGCAACTAACAGATGTAGTGATTATTTTGAATTGTTTTTAAGAATTATAAGCACAAATATTAGCAACAGACTGTATTCATGCCCATATTGTAAGGAAATATAAAGACCATGTCTCCATGTGTTCAATTTCTTTCAATGAAAGTCCAGTCTCCTATTATATGGTATTTCAAAATAAAAACCTGTGTATTTTAGGGAAAAGTTTCTTGTTCCTAGTGGCATTTGGGGGCTCAGGAGTGGTGTGCTACAACATACCATAAGCAAAAACTCATTAGCTCCAGGCACTGAACATTCTCTGAGGTACCAAGATACTTAAATAAAAATGTTGCCTCATCAGTTGAGAACCTCAAGAAAACACTGCAGGAATTGAATAGTGCATGCTACTTTTCCACCACTCCTAACCTGGTAACTTTACTGTTTTAAATGCTCTAAGTTTGCTCTGCAGCTTATTTACAAAATCGCTTGGTTGTGATTGCTTGATATGTTGCTGTGATGAACATGGTGGACTAGATTGAACTATAATACAGTTAACACCTGTCAGTGGTCACACTTCTGGCAGCATTGGTAAACAAAAGACAAAACTTTCCCTTAGCCTTATAGGGCATTTTGTTTCAAACCTGAGGTCAAATACAGGCACACTTCATTTTACGCTAGTGTAAAGGAAAGATCTGAAATAGTGGATCTTAATTTGGATTCTTCACTGCTGTTTTGCCCTGTCAGCTTTCCTGAATGAGTGAATATACCATCAGTCTGAAAGTGCTAATATCATATGTCCCCCTAGATCATATTTAAAAATGCTTTTTTATCACTTCTGATGAGTTCTTTAAGTTGTTAGTGCACTGAAGACTTGAAATAACTGCTGTTTAACTTATTTATTCAGGTCATGTAATGTTTGCAGAAATAAAAATGGAGAATGGAAAATCAAAGGGCTGTGGAACAGTCAGATTTGACTCACCAGAATCTGCTGAAAAGGCCTGTAGGATAATGAACGGCATAAAAATCAGTGGCAGAGAAATTGATGTACGCTTGGATCGCAATGCATAATTTAAAACTGTGTGTTCAGGAACATTCCTATGTCTGTTTAGCTTCTCTATCCTAGTAAGTCATTTTTAGTAACATTGTATGCTTACAAAAGCTGTAAAAAGGAACTTTTAAATCCCACCAGCCTTTAACAGTATAGTGTTTAATATACTGTGATACTTGTTAACTGAATCTTACTATGTTTGGTTTTTAAAGACAATTTGCCTGATTTTTGTTGTTTTTTTAGAGGCACTGAGCACCTGCAGGTCCCTGTAGACCATAGAAGCTTTGGATGCTCAGCGCCTTTGGAAAATTAGGCCAAGTGTCTCTAGTCATTCAGTTTAAATGAATGGTTATACTGTTTTTAATAAAATAAGCCATTTTCTCTGTTAATCTCAAGATTGCATAGTGGGATTTGTTTAGTGTTTTCTGATTTTCTCCCCCACCCCAGCGTGTATCAAAATTGTAATGTAAAAATTAGATGTCTTTTTTTCAGAATTTTGGTTTTATATGTGCGTTGTAGTCATACTGTAAATCTTGACTCTAAAAGGAAGGGCTCCAATTAGGCTGTGATGTTTTCGTTCTACTTAATATTACTTTAATGACATGACTTAGTTGTGTAAATAAGATTAGAGCCCAATGGGAGTTTTGAGTTTGTTTTTCTTTTTTTTTATTTTGACTAAATGAAGAAACTGATCTTTCTCTCCTGCTTTTATTTTCATCAGTATAATCACTGATTAAAACTAGTTACCACAGACCCTTGTAGGATTGTTCCCTATGATGCCAAGTTCATATAAAATTGATACTATAGTAAATACTAAGTACAGTACAAGACAGATTGCTCCCAATTTTTTATCTATTTTCCAGCCATTCAGGTGAACTGCCAGAAAAATAAAAACAACAGAACAGATAAGAGAAATGGCTGTGTATGTCAAACCACTGCTGTTCACTTCTATGGGTCCTGATGTATTTATGAAGGCAGTTTTTATAAACCAGGGTATTCCCAAACAGAGCATGTCAAATACATTGGATCCTAAAATGTTAGACATAGCCATATCTCCATTTCCTGTAAAAGAAGAAATACAAATAAGTCTGCTTAATTGTATTGTATGAAATTGCCAAACTGTTTTGGAGGAACAGACTGTCAGCCCTCAATTTCTCACAGAGCACCCTTTTCAGACTTTTCATTGAAGGAACTATAGTCATGATTCTACAGACCATGGTTTTGGGTACCACAAGCATAAAAAAAAAATTCTCCCTAAATCACCAGCATCTGCACAGTTGCACTTAAAATAAGCTAGACAGGCTACTATAAAATCCAGTCATGTTTAAAATACCAAGACCTACAGTTGTGTTTTGCAGTAAAATGTAACACTTGATCAACAACAAATCAAACCAATCTAGAATACTTCTCTGAGATACTCTGAGAGGTTTTTAAATGTCTGAGCCACAGCTTCTTCAGGTAAGCTATTTATTTATTTTATTAGTAAACTTAAGCTCTAGAATCTGGAGCAAAAACTTTGAAGTTACTCCTTGAATTTCTGGAAATGTTGACTAGAATTCTTTTTTTCATAGTACCTTTTAAATACATCCATTGGAATGAGCCTGAATACTAAAATCTTTACCTTTTCGAGCCACCAGCACACTTGCAACTGTATCTGGTACACTTGTTCCTGCTGCTAGTAATGTGAGACCCATTACTGACTCTGGAATTCCCAGTGTTTCACCTGCAGTTGATAACGGTAGAAAATGCAAGCATGTTTTTAGTTTAAGTTTCATCCAAAGAAATTGCTTTGGACTTTGCTGGAGAAAGGATTGGTAATCATACAGTAATTTCAAAAGGAATCTGTCAGCTAACTTGACTAAATATGAAGTGATTGAACCATGAAGTAGTTAAAAACAAGAACAACAACAAAGAAATATCATCCTGTCCTTGTTCTTCAATCAAATAAAAAAGGAATTGTAGTATAGTAACCATCTTAACAAGTTTCTCAAAGGCCCGAGTGGAATGTCTCCAGTGGTCAAGACAATACCAATTATTAATTTTTTCTTTCAGATACAGTAGAAGTTTAAATATCTAACAATTTGCTCCTTTTTTTTTTCTGAACGTCTAGAAAATGTAATAGTCTTCTATGTTGTTGGGCATCTCATTGTTAGTGCTCAAAAGTCTCATGAAGCAATAACTCTTACAATCACCCACTCTTTAAAGGGGAGGAAAAAAAGCACATGAATTTTCTTGGGGAGGAGGGTCATTAAGATCATTATTACAATACTATCTCAACTAAATGGCTTTAATATTTCACTCCAATTAGAAAGTTCTTGTGTTGGATTCAGAAGAATCAAAATGCAGAATTTTTATATGAGTTCTAAATGCAAGTAATCCTTTAGAAGTGTGAGTTTCTTTAGGTAAATACTGGTTTAAATTAAGAAAAGTTTTAAATTGTTACTAAAGCAGCAGGTTATTTTTCCCCACTTTTTTTTTTTTAGCCCCACATATCCTGTGAGCATATTAATTTCTCACTTAGAATACAGGGATTCAGGTCTTCAAAACGGTTTTAGCAGTTGTACTATTCACAAGCATCAATGTACTGAAGTATTCAATACCTCTAAGTAATTTGTTTTTCTTAAACTTTTTTGTTCACTAAAAAGTATCTTTTTTTTATTGAAATCTGAATTCTTATTTGCAATATTTGGACACTAATAAGAACAGTTTTCTTAAAATAAGAGGCAGTACTCTGTAAGCTAGGTCAGCAGTGCTTGCCTAGTACATACCAGCTTAGTCTAGATCAGCCAGTACATTTATATTTGAAGTTATTTGTTGGTTCAGAGGGGCTAACATGATCCTGTTGCAGAATTAGTACTGGTATTTATTCTTCCATCACTCCTAATATGAGAGATGTGTAGGACGAGGGACCAACAAGATCAGCTTTTATAAACCATCCAGGCTGGAAAATAATGGTTCATGCCAAGCAAACTGAGGTGAAATACAAATGAACCATCCTTATGTATCCAACAGTAATTTCTAGCCCTCTGAAGGTTATAAGATAGAATACAAACTCAGGTGAATCTAATTTTTCTCTTTTTATTAGATAGATTTATCTTCTATTTAATATGTAGGGTTTTTTCTGGCAACTGACCATAATGAGAGAATGGTCTTATTTTTCTAGCTTTTAGTTAATTTTGTGTATCAGTAGCAATATCTTGCTATAAGTAGTCAAATTTTCTTTGCTAGCAACAAAAAGGTGTACTAAGTTAGGTTTGTTCTTGGCCGTCAAAATTTAGACCCCAGCTATGATACCTTTGTGACATTCTGATAGGCTGTTTATGCAACAATAGAATCTGAGTCATCCTTCATGAAAGAACCTGGACTTGAATGTAATGTGTGTGTAATTTTTAGTGGTTTAATATGTAAATAGAACATATTTGACCTAGAAGTAGTGGGCTAAAGACCCCAATACTCTGTGATGACTCTTCAAAGTGGACTAACACTAATACACTATTTGAATCTCTCTTGCTTTCATATGAATTAGTGCTTTGTCTTGTAGAACAGCAATAACTTTCATTTGAATCCTGTTTCAAAGGCTTCTAACGTTCAGACAGTAAACTTTTGGTCTTTAGATACAAGTGGAAAATTGTTTGACCAAGGAGTGAACCTGGTGGGTGTTATATCCAGTGATCTACTAGTAATTTCTCAAAGGTTTACCAAATGTGTAGGTCTGTTTCTGCACCTAACAAGGAGTTATTCATTGAACTTAAGTTGAAAACAAGTTTAGGATGCTGAACTAGCAGAATACTTGAGTAGGATTAGTGAGCTATAATGTGGAAATGGCAAGCTTTGTAACATTTCTTTCTTGTTTAGAGATTTGTTTTCTGCTTGTTCTTAAAATTAAAAACTGGATTGTTCTCAAGCTGACTGGAGAAACGGTGAAGTGAGGAGACCTTTAATACCTTAAGATACTTTTAAGAGAATATTTTTACACGCAAGTTCATACCCCTTCTCTTACTTAAATGCAGTTAATTTACTGCTTCACTTTATGATGCAGATTTGTAAGAGGTATGCATACACACCCCCCAAGAATATTTAATAAACACGTGATGCTATAGTTGAAATAAAATAGTACAAAAATTTGGGAGTTTTTTTTGACAGTTAATTTAATGCCAAATCCGTTACTATTTTGTGTTCAAGAAAAATACAGGTGTAGAAATAACGGATCTTTTGCAGAATGCTGAACCTTTAATTCCAGTCTTGGTGGATTCCATGTTTATCAGGCTTCAGCTTGACAAGTTTATTGCTGTGTATCTAATTGTTTCACTTGATGAAGCAGTTTAATGAAACTGTCTCTTTTTAAATATAGGCTGGTTTTTGTAGGTATGTAAACAAATTCTTCATCTGATGGCAAGCAGTCTGAAGCAGCTAAACTCTAAAGTGGTTTTCATTAGATGGAAGAAGGTGGCAAACTAAGTATTCAAACATAAGTTGGTTTTGTTTGTTGTTTTTTTTACAGCAAAGTATGTGTTGCTAAACTGACTGTTAGTTGTGGAAAGGAAAACTCTTCACAGGGAGAAAACTCTTTTTTCAGTGATTCTCGATTGGTTGATTCTGTATAGCAGCAGCACTTTAGGTACCTACCTGCTATTGTTATCATCCATACAAGAACATAAGTTATTGCCGAAATCCATGCTGCTGAAATTAAAAATGTCACCATGAACCAGTTCCTCCAAAACTGTCTTCTGCAATCCGGTATAGTCAAATAGAGTAGTGTAATAATAGGAAGGGATAACACCCACAAAATTCTCTTTATATCTGCTTCAGGCATGGTGAAGACACTTGGATGATCTGTGGAAGAAAACGTAACTATTTTAAATTGTAGCTTTTAAGTTTGAATTGGTAGCATACAGTCATTACTGGCCTCTACTTGTGAGAATACTGAAAAAAGTTTCAGAACTTCCTCAAGGTCTCAGTGTAGTCTTACCCAGTACCTACATCACACTGGACAAAACTCTGAAACCAAATGTTCTTTATTACCATGTCACTAGGAGAGAACCTAAGGTGGATGAAAAATGAACTTTTCTATAAAGGTTTACACAAAATGTTTACCAAGAGTAAGTACCAACTGCTGTTTTTTGCCTAAGTAAAGAGGAAATTGATGATCTGTGGCCACATCATAGCTATTTCTTCTGATATCATGCATATTTTGGGCTGTGAACCTGCCACTGTCGTAAGAAAACAGTATATATTAGTACAGTACCAGTGTGTCTTTCAGCTGATACTGCATTTTACAAGCAGTGTTGATGGGAAGTTTCAAATGTGAACAGCAAAGACTGATGGAAGTCTGCTGTTCTAATATGACACAAATGAGCAACTTGCCTAGCATTCCTCTAGCAACTAACTTCATATAAATACCACCACTCTGATTTTGCTGAATGTTATATTCCAGGGAAGAATAATGATTTACTTAAATACTATGCTGGATTTCTTTTGTGAACAAAATCTTAATAATATCTCAGAATCTACTCTTTATTAGAACTGATGCAGACAGGCATGCAGAGTGCTAAAGACAACTGTAATAATACTTGTACCTTCAGAGATCTCATCAAGCCCATGCAAGCTTGTTGAAAGTTGAGTGTAGTCCAGCTCATCTTGAAAAATTCCACTATCTGTTCTTGACTGTTGACGAATTAGAGGTCCGCTCTCTTCCCTCCATCCAACCAGTGGCTGCTGCTCAGCATTCTCTTCCATAGCTTTTGTGAAACACGTACAGCAGGGACTGAACTTTTTCATGAGGTATTGGTTGATTTTAATGTCAAAACATAGTACCAGAATATAACACCCGTATATCAATAATAAGGATGCACTTTCATACCTAGAATGACAAATAGATTTTATATAACATGTAATATAAAAACCCCCAACTCTTTAACTCATTAAAATGGCTGGGGTAAAGAGAGCAAGAGAGAGAAGATTTGCATGAATAGCAAAAGGAAAACACACAAAAGCACCTATTTGCAGTTGTATGGCCAGTGTCATGGAAGTTTGAGTGTCCCCGTGTCTTTCAGCAGTTTGATTAATTCCCCTCCCCTGCAGAATCTTGTTTGTGTATTGTATAGCTGCATGTTTTCCAGGGGATCTTACTCATTGAACATCTTGCTGATGTTTGCAAAATTGAGTCTTCATGTGATGGTTAAAGAGAGGGATAGTGTGTGCTGTTTTGAGTTAGAAACTTCAGAGACTTAGTGGTGGACCTGACAGACTTGTTGAGGCAACAGGAGTTTCAGCCTTGACAGAACAGAGTTAAGATATCAGAAGCTCATGAGCTGCTTCTGGCAGACAAATGTTTTATCAGTGATGCTATCAAAGGAAAGTCTCAGGAGGGGGAAACTATATGAAGACTAATTGCTATGCCAAAACAGTTATAGAAATTGTGAAGTCTGTACAGACAAACCTATGCAGATCAAACTTTATAAATATGCAGGGTTTGAATGTTTAGGTAATAATCTTTGCAAGCATTGTGACTTTCTACGTTTTTTAAAGCCAACAGAATGTTTATTTCTGTTAGTGAATGGCAGTTCAGGCTACTTGAAGTTTGGGGTTTGGGTTTGTTTTTCAAAACACTGTCTCACTAATCTCCAGTCAACATGAATTCAACACTACTTGTGCTCTTACCAGTAAATTCTGTTGTCAGATATCATCGCAAGGACCGCCGCTACACTAATTGTATATGCCAGACAGTCTCTAAACAGCGGCCAACAGGATAGCCTTGAAACCTGCAGATCACAGATTCATTTACTTTTCTTAAACTTGTCTGTAATACTTTCACTAAGTGCTGTAAATGCTGCATCAATATGTCGTTTCTATACTATGTAAAAATTTAAGATTCTTAGGAATGACTTAAGTATGATATTTAACAAGTTAGTGTTTTTAAAAACTTTCATAGCAAGTTATCTTAAAACTGATTACATGCTGGTTTTGCTACTAAATAATAAACTTGGCAGTTGTCATAGTAAGTCTCTCTTGGCTTTTGTTGGCAAATCAGAAAGGATAACCATTTGGCTCTTAGGAGCAGAACTATCAAAGTTGACACATACCACGCTGGAAAACAGCCCACAAGCTGCAGAAATACCAAGAAGATTATAGATTGCTGATCCAAGGATGGTGCTGACGCCGATATCACCCTTTGTCACGAAGACTCCTATAAGGAAAATGACTCTCTGGTATGTTTCAGTTTGGCATGCAAGGAAAAGAATTCTAGATTCAAAACGTATGTGGCTCTTACCTAGAAAAGCAGTGACAAGCTCTGGAGCAGAACTTCCAGCAGCCATAAAAGTTGCTCCAGCAACATCCTGAGAGAGGCCAAGGCCTGAGGATAGAGCAAAAGAATTGCTTAAAAAAATAAATACTTCAGTAGTCTGTACCCTTTACTTGCATTAGTATATAATGTTAGAAGCTACTACAGTTTAATAGAATGAACTTTGCTTACTTTCATACAGTTAATGCATGTATTTGAAACTGGTACAATAATATATTGAAAACATAGCCTCATTTATTGGGCTAATTTATTTCTAACTTTATTACAGAAATTAGTTTAAATACCAGAAAATTATTGATAATACAAGAGATTTGGGCATGATCTTAAAATGTAAAATAGGCATATGTATTTGGGCTTTAACTCTGTTTCATACAGGTAATTGTGGGGAATTCCTTGGACTCTAGTGTGATCCATGTGCTACATGATCCATGTCAAGTCTGTCTATCTTCCAGGGAAATCCATGCTACTGTGTCTTCACATACCAGAAATACTAGTTAAATTCAAACCAGTGCTGCGATCTTAAAAAATTTTCACTTCGTACGGACAGTATAAGAGCCTGTGTCTTGCTTGAATGAAATGAGATTTTTGTTCTGGTAAGTTGACTGTTTCTGAAATGTAACTCACTCTGTGCATCAAGTTCTGCACACTAAGAACAGGGACGTATGGCTAACTATGGAAAAAGTCTGACAAATGCTTATTTATCATCAATAAAAAAAATATCAGCTCTACAGCAATGTTTAAGCTTACATCTTCTGTAAGTGTTCTGGTTTGGGGAACGTTTTCCAGTGCTCAGGGATGAGTTTCCCTAGGGAATTTTTTTAATTCTTGGCAATGAAACTTGGCTGAAGTCTCGGCCAAGACCATCTCTTTAATTCAGTGGTCGTGTGAAGCCAGAGGAATTATTACAGGTTGATCAGATTTCATAGAACAGTTGTAACTGTGGTATTCCTTTCCCCCCTGTGTCATACTTTTAATATGTAAATGGTAGCTCACCCTGATACTTGTTCACTATGAGAGAAATACAGAAACTTGAGGAAGATACTTAATTCCCATGTTTTAGTATAGAGAGGGTTTTGGGTTTTTTTGGTTTCTTGGTTTGGTGTCATCCTCCTGTCCCGCCCCCCCTGCCCCCTTTATTTCTTTTACTCGGAACCCGGGCATATTACTGCTCACCCCAAAGTTACATCATCAAGTTTAGTTAATACTGAGGAAGTTTTAAGATTTTTCTCTAGGCACAAGGAAAGTGAATTTTAAAGGAATGCCTGTGCAGAGTGTACTCGGAGTATGTTTTTTCAATATAATATTGATCCATTGTATCAGATTAACTATTGTATTGATAAGTCCTAACTGTGCATAGAGACTCTGAAATTTCTTTAGTTTTGTCGCCAGAGCACTCTAACGTTGAAGCTTTTTTTTAAAGAGAATGCTCTACACCAAGCTGCTTAGTTCTACAGGAAAAAGATCAGGATGTTCACTTACATTCACTGATGATCTCTAGAGAAGGTAGGAAATAATCATCGCAGACAATGGACACTGCCAGAAACATGTAAAGTATAATTATGAAATAGATAACGATTCCTCCATCCTTTCTCTCCTGCGGTGTAAAAAATCCTTCAGGAAACTCCGATGAAGAAGAAAGGACGCAACCTGTCCTGTTTCCTGAAAATTGAGTACAAAGGTGTTACGCATCCTAATACCTTCCACTTTTTCAGGCTGCAGAAGCCCTCCGGATTAGAACTATAAATGGAGGACGGCTGCCGTGGATTTCCGTCTTTCAAACAGAGCTATTTTTCGTTCGGGGACAAGGACAGCCGCAGCAGCGCGGCTGAAGCCGCGGCACCCTCGTCGAAACGCTGCGCACCTGGGCGGGGGGCGCTAAGAGGGCTCGCGGAGGCGCTGACCGCAGGTGCGGGGGCAGAGCCGACGGCGGGACGGGCCGTACCGCTGTGCCGGCAGCCCCGCGGCGGCCCGGCCCGGTCCCGTCCCCCGCCCCGGCCCGGCGGGACGGCTCCCTACCTGCGTCTGCGGGCGGGCGCTGGGCGCGCGCTCCCCGCTGCCAGGCCGCCAGCCGCAGCAACAGCAGCAGCAGCAGCGTCCGCCGCCGCGCGCCCGCCCGCATCTCTCCGGCCCCGGCGCGGCTCTGGGCGCGGGCGGGAGGCGGCCGGCGCTAGGGACGGCAGGGTCACGTGAGGGCCGCCGCCCCCGCCCCGCCTCGTGCTGCTCCCCCTCAGGGGCGATCGGCGGGGCGTCCCGCCAGCCCGGCCGCCGAGCTTGAGCTCCGCCGGGCAGCGTGAGGGGCCGGGGGCGGGCTCGCCTCGGGCTCCCGGGGGCTTCTTGCGGCCAAGGACGTCCCGTGGCTGGGCCCGTGTGCGAGGAGCCAGGCGGGGTGCCGCTCTCCGGCTGCGGCCGTCGCCGGCTCCCGCTTGGCGTTTGCGGGGAGGACGCAAGGCTTGGGCCGTCAGGAGAGCGCTGTCGGTGCGAGCGGCTGACCGCGTGAGCGTTTGCGGAGGTAGAAGGTGAATTCAAGGCTGCTCCCCGGTGTCTTTTTTTCTGTCGCGACAGCGTCTGTTCATGCCCACCGATCTACCGAAATTCCCGTGCTGGGCTGCGCGAGCACCGCGGTCGCTCATCCTTCGCTGGGGCGGGAGATGTTCACGCTATTTAGGTGAACGTACTCGGCGAGGGCGAAGCCGAGACCTGCCACACAATCCCTTCCTTCAGACCCGCCTCACTGAACCTCTTTGTCTGGTGACCTTTCCACAAGGAAGTCATGTGTGTAATTGAGGATTAAATAACAAAATACAGTCTTATAGCAAGATGGCTTTGTGAAGTCGTATCCCCCCCTCCTCCCCAGTCACTGGTTTCTCAGAAATAGAGTTGTGTTTCTATCAAATCACTTACAGACATGTCTCCAGAAACATTTTCAACCCCATTATGCCAAACGACATTTTGAGGTGCCTGTGTTATTACTAATCATTTGTTAGGTGCAGGGCCGATGCTTACATTCACAAGAAACAAGGGCAAATTGGAAAAATATTGTTTTGCTTCATTGCATCTAATCCCTCTAAACTCTTCTTGTTCCTTTTATCCATGGTGTTTGGCTAATATGTGATCAGCCTCTCTCTAGGCTATGGGAGATGAGATAAGGTAAAAAAAGTGGCTATTTTTCTTCTGGATTGAATCAAACAGAATCATACGGCCACCTTTAGTTTATGAACACTGGCTCTCAGAGAAAAATTTTCTGGAACAACAAATTCTGCAGCAATTGCTGTTGCCTATTTCTGACCCCTCTGTGGCACAGAATGCTTTTCACCAGAGCAAGAATGATATTAACGACCAAGATTTTTAGGGGTGACAACTAACTTTCAGAAATGAGTTCTCCATGCTCTCTGAAAAGCAGACTGCAGCAGAGTTATGGCAGCTGCTGCTTCAGCTTTACAGGAGAAAATAAATCATTTTGGTCTTGAAAGATTTAAGGATTTTCTTCTGAATCCCACTTTACACCAGAGTAAAACAGTACGAATTTTCCTGTCTAAATTACTGGTGGCTCTTTCCTTACATAGGTCAACAGAAAGGGTTTCGTTATTAAGGTAAGTGGCTTTCTTGCCACTGCCTCTCTTCCTTACAGCTTATCATTTGCCAACTCTTAAAACCTCAGCACAGTTTTCTAATATCAGCTGCTTCATTTCCATTTAGATATTTTTTTGATGGTGTGCTCTTTTTTTATTGCTTTAAATTACTTACAAGCCTGCCGTTCTGATGGGAATGAGTTCTCTGGTACAGCAATGTGCTTGCTGTGTAGTTAGGAAAGCTCAGTCATGTGATTTCAGGATTTGAAGGTTTTGCTATGCTCTGGTTTTGCTCTGTGTTCAAGCTCTAATTCCTTTCTATAGGCACCCCCTCTCCACGCATAGCTGAAGCAAAGTCAGAGCTTTGATCTTACTGAAGACTGAAGCCCACTTAGTTTGCCGAGAAGTCGAGTAAGGTTGCTGTGCTCACGCCCTCCTTGCTAAGCCCACCCCTGGAGACAGCGACAAACAGAAAAAAACCTCATAGTCTCCCAGCATGAGGAACCACGCGCTACATATCTGCATGCTTGACCCAGCGCAAAAATACAGCCAGCCAGAGTGTGTTTTGGTCTCAGTGTGGCTGGCTGCCTGGTCTGGGCTATTTCAGTGAGGAGAGCATTCTGTAAAGCTGAGGTGGGTCAACTAATAGTACAGATTTAATGTGTGCTGCTGCATTTAGTGGCTGCTGTTAAGATAAAGGCCTACTCTCCTTAGTAGTAAAAATAGTAGATAAATTTTTCAGAGCTTCTGGAGGAGAGAGAAGGGCAGGTGTTTGCTCATCAGGTTGCTAACACTAATGCTCTACCACCCACAGGGATGTGTTGGAAGGCTCCTACGGCTGCCCTAGCACAAGCCTCTTAAAGGATGAGGTACCATCAAACTACAGCAGCTGCAGCTCCTTTCCCAGTGACCGTATTCTGGTGTGAACTGGCTGCTGTACATCTGAATGCCCCATTCAGTTGAGGACAGGGAGTTGTTTTGCTGCCCCTTAAAGCAAAAGGAGGTTGGACTGTCTAGAGGTCTGACTCTAGCTGTGTGCTATTTAGGGGGGAGGTGGGAGAAAACCTGCATTGGGACCAGCTGTTATGTCTCCACACAGCAGGTACTCATTTTCTTGTGAGTGGGATAGGACTTCAGTACTTCCATACAAGTCCAAGAAGGAGTTTTTCTATAAGCAGTGAATTTGCTTAGTATTGTTTGAGGTTTTTCTCTCCCACCTTCTTCATAACATCAGCAGGCAGGACATGGATAGTGAGGAAAAAAGCAGGTGAGTTTATCAGAACTTAAGGGGAGCATGAGTCCTTGTTGGTAGGATCCAGTCCTCAGATAGAAAAGATATGGGGATGGCATAATGAACCCATGACTAGCTTAAAAACAACAACAAAAATATTTTTGCACGGGCTGGGCTCCAGTCTTGCTGGGGTAAGAAAAAGGAGGTAGAGATCCTAGTAAGTGATCTGTAGCTAGCTTAGGTATAGGTGATCGTATGTACCTGTGCAGGAATGCTGAGTTTCTCTGGCTTCCTTAATTGCAAATGCACTTGCAATTTTATTTCTAACTCAAGCTGTGACCTATTGTTTCAATCACAGTTCAGTGTCTGTCTCATCCTTTCCTTGTGGTTTTGGGTTCCTTTTTTTTTGTAGTGGTCTGTAGAAAATTAGCCTAGTCTGGGTTTGGATGAGTGCGCTTGGACAGCCCCAGGGCTGATAGGAGTGCAGCTTGGTGTTAGCTGTACCCTAGTGTTATGGCTCCTGTCCCTGTATGTGGACTGTGTGCAGCTGTGCTTTTCTCATGTGATGGTCTGTGCATGTATACATCATTTATGCTCCCAGTCACAGCATCTAATGTACTGGGAATCAAAATAAGTGAAGAGGTTTTCATCCTCAAAAAAACCAAACGCAAACTCCAACATTCTTGTGATAATCTGGTGTTATCCCTATTTAGCAGAAAAAAAGCTGAGGGTGAAGAGGGAACTATCTGGCCTACTGGTGTGACAGGAGGCTGTGCTAGTGCTGTTCAGAAGGTTGGTTTCCTCACTCCCTTTCTTCTGTTTGTGCTACTCGTGTGGCTTCTTTGGAGGCTAGAGTAACTATCTGTGTAAAATGGTGGTCTTTAAAAGAGCTGATAGAATAAATTCTCTTACCCTGAGGTGCTCAGATATCACCCTAAGGTGATGAGATAGATACTTTACTGTTGCAAAGTTAAAATGAGTCTCTTCAGTGTAACTCCATTATTCTTCATTTAAAAGATAAATATACCGTCATTGTCAGACCAGATATTCCCCTTTGTCAGCATTTCATGGCTCACTTCCTGGATCTAGATAGATTGATGATAGCTGTTTAATATTCTTCCCTCCATAACCAGCGATTTGAGAGTTGCCAACTCTCATGATGGCTGCTGTTTTTCTTAAAGCATCAGCTTGATGTACATTAGCCATACAAGAATCCTAGCTTGCTTTCTCTGTCTTTCAAATAAATAGTTGTAGAGAAAGCTTGAAAATGGGAATCTGAACATCTGATGCTGGAGGCAAATAAACACATGATAATATTATTTTCAAGCTAATCTCATTACTTGAGGAAGGGGTGATAGGTTAATTCAGGGCTTTAGAACAGCGTCAAAGGGAAGGATTTGATTTCTGACCCTTAGCTCCCTGAAGTACACAAGAGCCAAATGCTCTTGCTGTGAATAACTCTGAAGATCACTGGAAGATACAACACAACTGCAATCCCTGGTGATGACCAGGAAAGCTGCTGAGCTGTGAAGGAATGGGGTGTGGTAGCCAGCACAAGCTTGTGAGAGTCATATTTTTCTAGGACTCTTGGCCTTCATGTTCTGACCTTGCACATGTGGTGGATGGTTTTTATTGACTCTAAACTGTGAAGTTGTAAACAGTGTACATTTTTAGGTGGTCTGTAATTAGACTTCAGTGCTCATGCATCTGTGAGCTAAATGCGGGAAGCTTCCACCTTTTCAGTTGTGCTGTCAGGCTGCCTCCAGCTGTATTTCAGTCACTAAGAGTGAGCGACAAGGTTATTTTTGGCAGGCAGACCATGGAAGCATTCAGGTTGCGTAGTCAAGGGGAGGTAGGTGCAGGTGGGAAGTTGTTGAGGCTGTTCTCTTCTGTGGGGGTTGCAGTTGTGGAATATTTTTCATGTAAGCTGTGTATTAAAGTCACTCCCTGTGATAGTGTGGATTGTAGCCTGACAAAGGCATAGCTTGACTTAGGGCTACACAGTGTCAAAAAAGCTAGAAACGCCTTGGCAGGATTTTTTTGCTTTCTTGTTCTCAAGTGAATGCCTGCTGAAAGGACAGTGTACTATTGTTAGTTGGAGAAGACTGAATCTGTTCATTTTGGCACCTGGGGATTTCTATTTTCCCAGTAATTCAAGTGGACAAAATTGTGCCTCCCATCTTTGGGCCCAAAGACCTCTCCCACTTCATCTGCTGTCTCTTTGGTGAAGCTCTACGGTAGTTCTCATGGTCTTAGCCAGGTGGTTTGATTCTCTGTTCAGGACATTGAAGGAATCTTTCAAACTGAACATGAAACATGTCCCAGATTAAATGTTTTTAAGATTTAAGTCAGTAAGAACTTCTCCAGTAGTATTTGAATGCTCCCCCATGTTAACTGCTTTCCTTTGGTCAAAAGTCCTCATTAAGGCAATTGGAATGTATCGTAAATGTCAGTGCTTGTGGTTATCACTAAACTGAATGTCTGATGGTGGTTCACTAGACTGATCACGTCAGAAAATCCTGCCGCAAAGGCTAGATACACCTATATATATTGCCTATATAAAAATACACCTATATATACAGGGAGAGCAGGGCTGTTGCTAGCCAGTAACAATGCTGTAGAGAAACTTCTTTGTCTAGTTCTTGTTTGGTATCTCAATATACCCAGTGCCTTTAGAACATCTTAAGGCTGTGAAGCTCAGAAGGCTGCACAGAGTCTAAAAAGGATAGAAAACTGTGGATGCTCTGCAAATAGAGCCAGCATGCTTCAAGCATGTTAAGTCAAGTGTTTGCATGCAGGATGGTGAAAGAATGGAGCAAAATGTTGAGGTTTGTGAGGGGAGTCCTATGGATAATAGTAACATTGCACCATGATCACCTGAGGTTGCTCTGTTCCATCCCTCCAGCAGTTTGTGTACAGACCAAATACACATCCACCTCTTCTATTTCTAATACACTGTTTTGTCAGTGGGGCAGGTAAATACACCACAAAACACATGGGAGAGTAGATACTGTCAATGAGTGAGTCACATTTTTCTTTGATAAAAGCTCGTTAGTGTGTGGGTTTTTTTGTTGGTTTTGTTGTGGGTTGTTTTGTTTTGTTTTTCTCCTCCCCTCTCAACTATGCAAGGTCTTGTTTCTGTGGACAAAGGAGAATCAAAGAGCAGAAAACTGCTTCCTTGCCTGCAATTTCTAAGCTTGTCTTTTCCTGCCAGTTATGTGCACCAAGGAGTTTGGTCCTTCTCAGTGACTTCTGCTTCCCCTTGTTTTCTTTATTCTTCCCGTTGGCACAGACACTTGGACAAACAGTTGTGCTTGTACTTACACTGAAGTATACCCTTGTTTTTCCCACACTCTTTCAAGCCTGCATTTTCTATTACTTTTTTTACTTTAGCTCTCACTCTGGCAGTCTTGAGGCTTGGCTTCATCCACTGCCTGCCATCCTTTCAGTGTACTTCTCTTGAATCATTTCAGAGATCAAGATGTGTGTTAAAGGCTGTGTGTCACAGCCTCTGTGGTTTCAGTGAGTCTGCTGGGTTTGTTAAAGTTTTGCTGTTTTTTTTTTCATTGTCTTGCTAATGAAACAGTCTAGCTGCTCTGGCAACTTTCAGCTGACCTTGAGTTTGCAAGTACTTAGGAATTTACATTCTACATAAATAAAATTGAAATTATTATTCTAATGATTATAATATTATTCTTATGGTTATTGCCTGCAAGTTCTGTAACCTCAGTGATATCTCATGAGATAAACTCTTAGTACATAAGTGTCTGTATATAAACAGCATCAAATCATGTTTTCTCCAATGCAATTGCTTCTTTTCATGTATTTCTGTAACTGAACAAGCATTAGAAAAATAATTATTATTGACATACTAGAGAAAAGACACATTTAATTCTATCTTATAGGCTACCAAGTTGTTTTACTAGATAACATCAGCATGTACTAACGTTATTTACAATGTAATAGGTGTTGTTGATTTAAGGACGTTTCTCTGTTTCAGAAATTGATCGCTAAAAGACAGTGTGTTGCAAAATACTACTTGTGTATGTTGGATTATGTTACTGTGCATCAGCCTAGAGGAGGCTCCTTGCATTTTAAAGTACCTTCAGGTTTTGGTGCAGTATCTGTGATGCTAACCTTTTGTTACTTTGGCATGTTGTGGTATGCTCCTGGAAATTCTCTCTTCCTCCCTGCACCCCTGCGCAGTCTTAGGGGTGAGGCCAGCAGGGAAAAAAAGCAGCTTGCCTTTTGGCTGTGCTTTTGCTGAGGAGGGGAAAAGGGTGGAGTGGAGAACAATTTTCTCAGGAGCTGGAGCATGGGCCTTTGTGTCAGCCTGGCTAGACAGTGAAGCATAAGCCTGTTGTGTTTTCTCCAGTGAAGAGGGAGGGCAACAAATTGAAGAGCAGAAACTTCTAGTAAAACATAGCTGAGTGGCTGTATGCCAAAAAGATGGTCTAGATAGATAGCTCTGTGAACTTGGGGTTTATGAAAACTGGCTGAAATTCAGCTGGAACTTCTTGATAAATTGGTTCTCCCAGTTTATACTTTGGGTAGAGTCCATGTAAGTTATATCCACACTAATATACAAGTTATACATGTGTGCAAATGCCTGCCTTTCCTCTGGAAACACTGTAAGCTTTACATGAGGATGAAGGCACAAAATCAATTCTGTGCTTCTGTTGAGGAGATGACAGAACTATTACTGCTCAAACTGAGCAGTGCAGACAACTGAAGCATAAAATTCTTGCAAACTCTGAGAATGTGTCTCTTTAGAGAGCTTTGGTGCAGTCCCCCACTGCTTCCTCGTGAGATATCTCATCACCAGAAATGCAGTTTGTGTTTTTTTCAGAGGACTCAGCTTCTCCCAAGCTCGCATGAACTGCTGGTGAGTTACTACTGATTATTCCTTCACAATGCTAACTTTAAAAATCTCTGCTGTGAAATGGAGAATATTTAAAACCTCACACATTTAATAGTAATTCTCTCATTGCTATATATTCTGGAGCACAACGTTTTTAATATTCTAAGGCAACTTTAAAGTTTTTATCAGACCTTAAAAAATGAACATATTGATGTCTTAATTGCTGGCACAGAATATATAGATAATACTGTGTCTTTCACAAGAAGCATGTTGTGCTGACAGAGGAACTGATGTGATAGAGCTGAAACTTTTTCCCCTCAGGATAGAACAATTATTATATCCTTATGTCACTAAAATTGGTTTCTCATATTCTCACATATCATGAACTCTCTATGATTTAGGGTTTTCTCATCCATTTTAAAAGCTTCTAGCTTATGCATCTGTTCCCTGGCCACTAGAAGCACCATTTCATTGTGGTCAGTTGTCACTAACAAACATAATCAGCAACCATGGAGATGACGTGCATAGTATATGCAAGTTTACATGACTTCTTCCATGGGCCATTCTCCTTGTAAGCAGGGGATGGAAATGGAAGCCAGGTCTCCAGCTGCTGTCCTGTTCCTGCTTTCCAAGAAAGCTGTTTCAGTGCTGACTGGTTTACTGATAAACATTTTTTACAAACAATTCTTGGCTTACCTTTTCCTGGATCATTTTTAGATGTTCCCATCCATTGCCAAAGATTTCTCAGCTAGAGCTTGACTGTATGAATAGCTGATTCAGCATAACAAGCTGGAAGCCACCAGCAGGGATTAAAAAATGGTGGGGAAATAAGGAAGTGCATCAGCTAGAAATGGAATAGACACTCTGTTGATGACAACTGGTGAATCCAGTGGATCTGTTTTCAGATGCTTTGTCTCTAATCTGTTATGGACCCCGTGAGCCTCTGCACTCTCAACTTGAATGAGAACAGCTGGTTCAGAGGTCATTATAAATGTAAAGCTAGTGTTTTCCTTTCTCAAGTCTGGTGCTGCTGAACTTCATCTGCCACACTGAGAAATTTGTAGTTAAATAAACAGAGTTTTTTCACCATATTTTCCCATCTGTTTGAGGAGAAGCAGTAGTGACAGCTTCAGCTTTGTGAACTATTTCTACAATTTCACCAACTATATAATTTCCATTAGCTGGAAATACATCTTTATTTGTTGCCGTTTGAAGAGCTTGGGCTGGGCTGGGCTAAGACTGTGTGGAGCCTCTCATTGTGCTTTTCTGGTGTTTATGCCCACTAAAGCCAAGGCAAAATCACTTGGAATCAAGGAATGGCTTTAGGTGGGTTCTTGTGTTTTCCTGTGAAAACTTTGAGAGATCAAATACAATCCTCTGGTCAACATGAAGGAGGAAACAGTGTCTCCTAGAGAAGAGTCAAATGTGTACATCTGTGCTCCCTTGGAATTTAAGGACACTGACCTGAATTCTGCTAAAGAATGAAGGGTGTAGAAGAGTACTTGACAATATTCAGCTGTCCCAGAACTGGCCATTTTCTAGGTAGTGCAAATTACTACTTTTTTTTTTTTTTTTTTAATTTCCTACTATGCTTATTTTGATTCTGTGGAGGAGTGATGGATTTATGTATGTTTTACATAAATAATGTGTCTGACGTTTTGTTCCCCCCCCCCCCCTTTTCTCTTGAAGTGACCAATGAGTGTGCCCACTCTGATTCTTCTACTCAGTTTAACAGTACCTAGTTTTGAAGACCCCTCTAATTCAAGGTGAGGGACTCTGTCCTTACAGCCCAAACTGTGCATTCGTCAGTTCCTTTCTGGGATCTTTTTAAAGGTGGATCCTCCTGAAGGACTTCCTTGAACTTTTTTTTCTAGTTTAATCTCCTGCCTGTCTAATGATTTGATGCTCTTGGTAAGATACCTTGCACAATCTCTAACCTTCAAGACAGGACAAACAATTGGCAATGTAACATTCAAGGCTTTTAAAAGCCCTGCTTGGAAATGCTTTTTTTCATATGCTTTCCGATTTAAGTATTTCTTTCAATTTTACAGAAGCAATAGAGAACATTATACAAATTTAAACAGGCTTTAAAAATGTTCAGTTTAGTTGTCCTTGAGATCTTGAGTACTGGATTTGCTTAATGGGATATCTGCTGTCCAAGAATTTGAATGTGTTATAGACTCCAGTCCAGTTCCATAACTGTGGGTGTTTGACCTTTGGATACTCGAGGGTATCCTACCTGCTTTCCATCTGCTGCCCTGAAATAGGTCCTGCTATGTCTGCTAGCCTGACGTGAGTGTCTTGGGTACTCTGAGGTTTCAATGCTAATCAAGATAACTAATGTTTAGGTATCCGAGTTGAGCACTTAAGTTATTGTCATTATTTGAGGTGTTTTGGGGTTTTTTTTGTTTTTTTTTTTTAAAGATAATCTGGTTTTAGTCTCTTCCCTGTTCTGATGTGCAAAACAGTGCTACAGATAGGACCTTGTTTGCAGCAAAATTTGTTCTTATGAACTGCTATCATCTGTTGGAGCCAGGAGCCCATTTCTGTGCAAATCAGTTTATTGCTGTGAAGTTGTGCCAGCTCTGACCAAACCACAAAGGGATTACTAAATATTATAAAAATTTTCAGTGAATTCCTGCATCCCTCTTTACCCGGCTCCCAGCTTCCCAGGTTCTAGATGTTAAAAGCCAGCCACAGGTTGGATCCAGTAGCAATAAACTACTTTGGCAGTTCTCTTGGAGCAGATGCAGAGCAGTGAGGCTTAGGGAAGAGAAAGAGTATTGTTGCAAACTTGCACAAACAAAAATGTTTTTGCTTTTGACTTCCAGCACAGTTTAGAACGATTTCCCCCCCTCTCTCTGTTAAAGTTCTGCATTTGGGAATGTTACACATTTTTCTGACTGAACTAGCAAATAGAAATATGCTTGTGCCTGCACCCAAATCTGGGGCCAAGCAGACTGTGACTCTTGGCTGATTGAAATATAAATCCTGGTGTCTGGAAAGTCTAGATCTAAATACAGCCCTAAAGACCTATCAGTGCAGTATTCATAGCACCAGAGTGCTTGTGGGGAGGGAGAAAAAATATCATTGTTGTTTCCATAGTCACTAAAAACTAATTGAAAATGCTGTAGAAAGAATTTTTTTAAAAACTCAGACGATGCTCTTACTAAGGTATTTCCTGAACCTATAGTGAAATAAAATAGTTTAAAGCTTAGTCTATCAGCCTTCTTGTGCTGGCAGGACAGTGAAGACAGCAAAGTAAATCCATATGCTCAGTATTTGTAATGAACAAGCAGGGGCACAAAAAAAGATGTGGTGACCACTTACTGACTTGCTATCTTGCATGCATTTGACTTTGATTTTAATAAGAATGTGGTTGCCTCTTACTGTCTTTGTTATATATCAAGAGGAGACATTAGTGTGTTTCTATTAGCACCCTCTATTCACATGCTTACCTCTTGTTAGTGCTAATGTTATATACTATAAATGCATCTCATGCATTTCACTTATGTCGTTATGTAGTGCTTTGCTTGGGCAGTATATTTAGCAAATTGTGTAGTCAAATGATTATGTTAGACTGAATGGTTGACGTCTAGTACACAAATAATTATGACACTAAACTTACTATGTATGAGCTGGAGCCATAGCTGATTTCAGTGACAGATGGAAAACTCCACTGAACCTTTATTGGCCATATGCCATTTCTGAGTGTTGGCCAACAACAAGATTTGTTGCTAATATATAATGATTTAAACAGTAAAAAGAGCAGCTGCACTTTGATTTTTGGTGCCTTTACTACAGGTTTTTCTGGAGCTTTTGAATGTCTACTGCTGCTTTCTAATGCAAAGCCGTCACTTCTAGTCTGTGAGAGGAGACTTTATCTTCCCAGCACTATCTGTGGTAGAATTTTTATATTTTGATACTTATAACTAAAGCTCTCCCCTGCCTTTTATTGCATTATTAAGTTGACAGCATAAAAATCTCCCTGCAACATGGGGCTGGCAATGGTTTGTAAGAAGCTGGCTCTCTTGTGTAGTACCGTAACAGAGCTTTTTTTAGGCTGTCAGTAAATCTTATGTTTTATGGCCTGCCTGAGGACTGGGAGACCAGCATTCCTCCAGCTGTTCAGAGAAGACAGCTTTCAAAGCATAGTTCATTGAGAGGAACCGCGTGTGTCGTTCATCATATTACCAGGACAGTGTTTGCAAATGTGAGTATGTCAATATAAACTGCAATCATTATCTATGCAGAACATGTCATAGTGTTTCTATTACTGCTGGCAGAGCAGAGAACTTGCTGCCATGCAACGCTTTGACCTTCATTCCTCCTGAAGAGGGTTTCACTGTATTGTCCTTTGTCAATCTGCTCGCTCCGATATTCATCCAGAGAAAAACAAGATTGGAATCTGGAAAGCAGAACCATTCGGGCCCTGGGCTCAGCAGCAAAGAGCATGGTAAGGAAGGTACATGAAAAGGAAGCACATTCCAATAGAACTTCATACATATATTTTTTGGGAAAAAGAACAGTTCATTTTATAAAATTTGTATTATGCAATCTTGAATACAAATAAAACTGGCTAAACATTTGACTGTCCTGGGCAGCATCAATCTGCATTGCATTGAGAAGTACTCTAGAGGTTTCTAGGATGTGTTTGACTAATTTTGTTGGTCAGATAACAGTCATCATGTTGCTTCTGTGCCAAGGGAGGCATGAAGTGGTCATTGCATAAAGTGTTTTTTATTGCAGAAGGCAAGCAGGTAGGGAAGAGAGCAGTTAGGACCTGTATGCTTCTTGCACCTCCTTGGAAATGGGTAAGAAATGAGATTAATGTTGCTTTCCCCTTTCTGTGACAGCTCGTATGGAGAAAGTTACAAACACTCAGCCAGGTGCCTACAACCATGGTTTGGTTCCTGACCAGCTCATGGGACATGCTGTGTGTTGGACTGGCTTGCACAGCCTTGGTGCACGAGGGCAGTATTTCACATCAGCTGGCTGTGGCTGAGCTCTGCTCTGCATGGCTGGCCAGCCTCTGGGTCTCAAGCCTGGTTGCTAATATTCTGTTATGATGCTGTCTGTAGTGCTAATATGCTCTTGCATTGTATCAAAGACTACCTTTCTCATCTGCCTAGGTGTCTTGCCACCTGTTGCTAGAGCAGTTGTTTCCAGTAGGGTAAGCAAGGTGATTTATCCATGCAAAGCCTAAAACATTAATTTATTTCTTCACCCAATAGTAGAAGGTAACCAAAGGAAGGACCTCTGTGCATTTATTGCATCTTTGACCTTTCTGTGTAGTGTTTGCATGCCAGCTGACTCCAGGTCTTGCAGGTTGGATTGGTTGCTGACTGCTGCATGCTCTGAAGGTGTCAGTGTGTTGGCCCTGCTCATCCCTTCCTTTAACAGACCAATGTTTTGTTATGTTTGTTTGTTTATTTACCTTGTATCTCTTCCTTTAGCTTTGGAAAAGCAGCTATGTAACTGCTGGCTGCAGGCAGGTTGTCTCTTCACAACTAATAGCCTGTCTGTTGTAGTTTGAATGTTTGTTGGGATGCTCCTTATCTAGGTCATAGTTTTTCTTTCCTGTCAGATTCCTCCTGCACCCCTCTTTGATCTTACCTACAGCAAGCTATCTGTCTCGCAGTCAAGCAGAGCTATGCAGAATATTTGTAAAGTGATACAGATATTTCCCACTTTGTCACATCTCGTAGAGCATTGGACCCATGTGAAACCCACATCAGTCATAGGGATAGAAAACAGTGTAATTTTTATTTGTATTGGAAATGAGAAGTAACAGATAGATCTAATTCTGAGAAAGGTTTATAGCTGGCTGTGTTACCAATCTGAAATTGTACCTACTGGGGAATAATTCTCCCAGTGATGTGGATGCCCTTAGTGTATCATCTGTGAGCTGCATGCTCTTTCAGAATGTCCTGTGCATGTTTTTATCTTGCATAGCTGGTGCATGACACCTTGTGCATCTGTGCAGCATAGGCCAATCACCCTCTTCCATTTCTGACTATATTTTTACGCGTTTTTGATGCCACCTTCCTCTAGTGTCTTGTGATAAATCAAGCTGAGTCTAATTCATATGTAGAACAGCTGTCCTGTTCTTTACTGGTGCCGTGGTTTAAGCCCAGCCATCAACAAAGCACCATGAGGCCACTCACTCACTCCCACCCCCCCACCTCCCCCCACGGTGGGATGAGGATGAGAAAATATAATGTAAAGCTCATGGGTCAAGACAAGGACAGGCAGGTATCACTCCCCACTTATGGTCACAGGCAAAAGACAGGCTTAACTTGGGTAAAAAACAAAATCAATTTAATTTACTACCAATCAAATGAAAACAAGGTTAATGAGAAGTAAAACCAAACCTTAGAACACCTTCCCCCCACCCCTCCCTCCTTCCCAAGGTCAACTCCACTCCCCATTTTCTCTACCTTCTTCCCCTCAGCAACACAGGAGGATGGGGAATGGGGGTTTTGGTCAGTTCATCACGTGTTGTTTCTGCCGCTCCTTCCTCCTCAGGGGCAGGACTCCTCACACTCTTCCCCTGCTCCAGCATGGGGTCCCTCCCACAGGAGACAGTCCTTCATGAACTTCTCCAACATGAGTCCTTCCCATGGGCTGCAGTTCTTCACAAACTGCTCCAGCATGGGTCCCTTCCATGGGCTGCAGTCCTTCAGGAGCACACTGCTCCAGCATGGGCTTTCCCATGGAGTCACGGCCTTCTTTGGGGGCATCCACCTGCTCCAGCGTGGGCTCCTCCACGGGCTGCAGGTGGGTATCTGCTCCACTGTTCGCCTCCATGGGCTGCCGGGGGACAGCCTGCCGTCCCACCACGGGCTGCAGGGGCATCCCCTCCTCTGGCGCACCTCCTCCCCCTCCTTCTTCAGGGACCTTGGTGTCTGCACAGGTGTTTCTCTCACATCCCGCTCCTCTCTCTGCTGCAGGTTCCTCTTCTTAAATCTGTTCTCCCAGAGGCGCTACCACTGTCACTGATTCAGTCGGCCTTGGCCAGAGGTGGGTCCGACTTCGAGCCAATGGAGCTTCTAGCAGCGTCTCACAGGAGCCACCCCTGTAGCCCCCTCCCCTGCTACCAAAACCCCGGCCACACAAACCCAAACCAACTGTTCTTTTGGTTTCGTGGTGTTTTTTTTTGTTTTGTTTTGTTTTTTGTTGTGACCTTTATTCCCCAGGGTTGAAAGAATCTCTTATCCAGGTGTTTGTGGTTAGGCACAAACTGTTGATCGTAGAGCACTTGTGCTTTCCTTATGTTGTACAGTTCCCTAGTGCCCATTAATGTCACTGACTACATCATCTGCCCTCTTTGTAACATTTGCTGGCATCAGTGTACATTGGTCTAAAAACTACTTAAATGAGGTAGTATGCTTTGCTATAAGGAAATACATACCAGCTTACACTTTGAGAGTTTAAAGGCTACGGCTATTTTTCAGATAATTTGTGTCCACATAGATTATCCAAAACTAAGGAAAAAAAGGGTTCTTTTAAAAGCTGTTGGGAAGATTAGTGAAGGTTGTTCCCCCCTTTTCCCCAAGTCATTTTCATGTACTTCCCATTGATGTTTATAGGCAGTTGTGCGTGCCGTCAAACAGGAAAGGATCAGATAACAGGAAATTACTGGGGAAGCTATAAAGTTCTACAGTTTCCTTTTTTCTCAACAAATTTGTTCTTGTTTCATATAAAAAATTGAAATTATTTTTCTGTCTGGCAGGTGTACTGTGGGTAGTGTTTAGCCATGGTTAGCAACATCTCTTTGTGATGTTATTGCATAGCAAGACCAGTGATTTACAAGTTCAAGATAAGGGTCCTTGGCACCATCACTGCTGTGTATGAAGCAATTAAAAATGTGATGATTCTTGAGATGACATGTACAAAAATGAAAGCACTTTGCTAGAAAGCAGGACTTGCTGGTGTCAGCTGGTGATTAGTATTTGTTGTCTTTAAAGGCCCAAAGTTATTACAGTCTTGCCTTTTTGAACACAGCAACCTCTCAGTGTGACGGGCACGACTCATGCTTGGTTGAGTGCTGTGGCTGCAATTTCTGTTCAGCTGGTACTCATGCAGAATGAGTGTGTTAAGATCTTCAGCCAGGTCTTGTTGAGCAGTCATGCTAAGCATGTCTTTAAAATCCAGTGGTGGGAGTAGAGACTTATGACAGGTAAAGAAACAGTGTATGGCGAATGTTTCTGTAACTGTAATTAGTGTACTTTGACCTTCATAAGATGGGAAGAGTTTTCTGTATTGAAGATTTGTGATGACTTGGAGGGGGATGAAAAATAATTCTTACTATTCTTTGTGACTCTTCTGCACCCACTGTGATTTCTAGGGTTTGTGCTATTAGCAGCCTTCACTTGGCAGATGAATGGTGGGAAGGGGGTCTCTGGAATGGTGCTGTGTAGTAGTCATTTGGTGTTTGCTCCAGGCACATGTGTATTATCTCATTTATTCCTGAGCAGATATGTTTTCTCCTTGCCTTTTGGCAGCTCACCCCACGATTTCCTTCTGTGTTTTGTTATACAACTCCTACACAGGTATGTGCTGTGTGAGTCTGTACGTGTGTGCAGGTGGATACCTCACAGCTATCTGGAGAGAGCGACCACGCAAAGCACGGAGAGCAGTGTGATAAACAAATGCACCATTCCTGGATGGGACCCAGGAGCATAGTTAGTTGGCTCTGCTAATGCCTGGCTGAATGAGTTTAGCAATTCCCTCCCATATCCATGGCCTTTAAAACAAGGACAGTATCAATGTTCTGTGTAGGGGTAAAAAATTGTAATGTCTAAAGGTAAGTGTTACTTGAGAAGTCATTTTCTTGATTATGCTGTACATGGCAAACAAAACAGGAACAAATGATCAAGTGTTTTCTAACAGCTTTGACAGGAGATGGCATCTGTTGAAGTCCAGGTGGATTTATTAGTGGAGTAACCCTGCCTCCCTGGAGCTTGCTGCTGCCACACACTGCCTCATTCTGCGTTCCCTATTGGAGTGCATACAAGTGCAGTGTGCAAATGACATTTAATTATTGTTAACAGTTTTAAGGAAAAAATTAAGTTCTTAGTTCCATACCAATCTTGACAATAGATACACCTATATAGATACAGACACTTATACATGTATATTTTTATAGAGATAGAATATACATAGTGAATAAAAAAGATGATCAGATGATCAGATTTGTGCATTTGAGTACCTTACTTTGATTTCCTTCTCCTGCACTGAATGGGATATGCTATATAATGAAAATATTTCATGAGAGAAAATTTTACAAACCAAATCCTGGCGACCTTTAGTTCCTAATCTCAAAGCTGCCAATAGAGATCCAGATGCTTAGGAGCTGTATCCAACCACAGACAAATCTCAGGTGCAAGCAGAGTGGTTATTAATCAGCAGCTGTGCTTATGAACATTTGTAGTTATTCCCCCCCGCCTTTTTTTTTTCTTAAGTAGTGAAAAATTTATACTTTTTAACCACATTGGATTAATAGAGATAGGAAAGCTTGTTTGGGGTGGTTTGTTGTTGGTTGTTTCTGTTTGTTTTTTTTTTTTTAATTTTAATTTTTATTTTTATTTTGGACAATAATACGATTTATAAGCTGACCAGTGTGGGAATAGTGCTGTCCTCTGTTGCCTAGAATCTTATGCTACATGCATATATCAGACTTTGACATTATGAGAACACCCACCTTTAACTGAAGTGATAGGTCCTGTGCTTTTACAGTAGGAAGAACTATGCTCTGATGTTGTATCAAGTTCTGAAGGGACATAATCTACTCTGTTAATAAAATACTTAAGTTTCTAGGTCATTGTGAATCTAGCTATTTATCTATGTATGTAAATGATACTTGCTACCATAGCACTCTGTTTGAAATAGAAACAATCACAGCCAGATACTCTTAAATATTTTGTTCTCAGGTAACTAGCTTGTTTGAATAGACAGTAAGGTTGTGCATGTAAAACAGATGATGTTTTTTCTGAGGTTTCTGTTTGCTTTAGGTATATCTCTACCATTGCATACCCAAACACACAGTGAGGACATTTGGGGAATTTAAGAGCTCTCAGAAAGGAAATGTTCCATCACAACCAATGTTCTCCTCCTGCTGGTGACAATACCTTAGGATATCAAAATGAATAGCAGCAATGAAAGCAAAGCAGCATTTATTTGCCCAATAGTGTTGAGCATCAATGTGAAATAACTTACTTAGAACTTGTTCTTGCTTAAGACTTTTTAAAATATTTTTTATTTGTACAATTTTTTGATCCTTTCCTCTGTTGACCTTGAAAGCACTGGTTATTTATTAGCATAATATGATTACATGCCTATCTGCAGGGTTTAAGTTGAAAATTGAAACCTTGCAATAATTTGGCTAAAAACTACTAGAGCGTTCAGCCAGCTGTCAAAATTTTAAGAGAAACCATATTAAGCGAAAACAAGCTGTAGCTGTTTAACTGATATCTAAACACAGTCAGCATAGCTACCTGGGTAGGTGGCACTTTGGCTGGCTTAATTTGCTGGCTACAGATATGAATTATTAGCAAAATGCAATTTTGTGACAGCTTACACACTGTGGGCCATGGACGCTTCTCAGTCCACATGTGCAGCTTGTATTGTAGCCAAATTAGATGCATTTATAATTCATTCTCTCTCCTTCCCTCCCCCTCTCTCTCTCTCTCACACTTTCACTCTCTATTCTGTACAATCTGTATTTGTAACTTAGATGGACCAGGGCTTTGTTAATTACATGTCCAGGAAAGCATTGCTTGCTATCACCTTATGGATTCTTTATAGATGTAAGTGGCTAAGAACTGATTAAAAACTCACAGCAGAAATAGCAGCAGCAGTACTGTTACCTAAAAAGTGATTGTAGTTTGTTTAAATGGTGGGCTTTACCTTTGCAAAAAAAACCCTCCAAAACCGAAACCATTCTCCTTTTTATGTGGATGACTAAGTGTTGTTAATTCCCAGCTGGCCAGCACAGCGGATACATGCCAGAACTTGCCTAATACCCTCTCTGGGTCCTAAAGGTAATTCATTTTAAAGGCAGAACAGTCAGTAGTACTGGTAAGTAATTCTTTTGCTTTATTTGCATTTCTTTTCCCTTGTAATGTAAATTGTAATAGTTGAATGGCTGTTGATATCTTTAAATCTATCAAAAACATTGTATTATCAGAATCTTGCTTGGAAAGTGTGTACAGCCTTGGTGAGTTGCATATTACAGAATTATCTTGTTTGATTTCTGTTGCCTGCAGAATGTGCGTCTTATGTAAATATTTACAGTAGACATATGGACAAGTTTCCTTCTTCTGTAAAGTTGAACAAAGGCCAAAGTGGTACCAGTGCACTTAGTTACCTAGAAGTAGTTGTGTATGTTTGAGGAAACAGTCTCACTCTGTTACAAGGTCTTACCTGAGTTTGAAAAACCCTGAACTGCTCTGTGATCAGGGAGACTTGAGTATCCAAGCAGGTGAAAGTAGCTCTAAAGCTTTTGTGTTGCGTGTGTTTTTGATTGGTTTTTTTTTTGTTTTTTTTTTTTTTTTTAATTTTTGTTTTTCTAAATGGAAAACCCATGCATCTTTGGTATTGAGCTTAGCAACTAGCAATTTAAATACTGGTCTGTTTTCTCTTGCATGTTTCAAATTGTCCCTCTGAAATGCTACATACTGAGTGCTATAAACACATGGTAATTTACTTAGAAGCACTTACTGTATTTTGTTTCAAAACATGAGGTGATTCTGCAATGTTTCATAAACATCTTTGTCTTTTTCTCAAGTAATCTCTAATGCTGTATCAAATATTTTAATATTTGGTAATTAATTCAGAACTGGACAGAGTCTTGTAACAATAGACCATAAACATCCTTTTTCTGTTGCACAATGCTTCTTTTTAAGTTCTTGACACACTACTATTTTAATGTGATGTGGGGAAAACAGCACTGAAGCCTGTTAAATCATTCATTTGCATCCTCTGAAGCCCAGATTTGAGAGAGAGAGGGGTTTCTTCATCTTGTCTGTGGCTGGAAGTTCAAGAATCTCATATTTTCATTGCTTCTGGATCTTCCACCCAAGATCAGTGAAAGTGGGGTCCTTGACTGGTGGGTTGATGCCAAATGCTTCAGTTATTGTTCAAGGTGTGTAGTGTTGACAGTGGTCATGCCTGACTGCTGTCAGTGTTGAAGCTGAGCCTCATCTTGCTTAGCTTGGTCTCTCTGTTGTGGTTTTGGCTTGGTGATTTTTGGCTTGATTTCTTTTGTTTTGTTTTCTTCCACTTATTCCAGAGAGGATCTGTATTTGTTCAGTCTTTTGCTCAGCTTTTGTCAACCTTGACTCAAGTTTTGAGATGGAAGGGGGCTATTTTAATTCAAGTCCTGACAGCTGAGAGTCACTGCGGTGACTGTTTTCTGGTGACCCTCCTTGATGACTTAAGACTTATTGCCCTGTCAGGAAGACAGTAGGGGCTTTCACTGCATTTGCAGTTTTATTAAGCAAGACTTTCTTGGAGGATGTTTCCGGCATGGGAAAAAGGTTTTGTATTTGTAAAAGGAAGGAAGTTTGTATTTGTTCCGCTGAACCACCTGCTACCCTCTCATGGTAGGTAGCCAGAAGACCAGTACTGCCTTTCTTGCATATCATGTTCTTTCTTCTACCTACCTTCAAGCCTCCTTTCTGGCAGAGGATTTTGCTCAGCTTTTAACAAGATAGTCTTAATTAAGTTGCCTGCAATTTCACCAGCAGTGAGAAAAGTATTATAAACATCGATTTGAAGTTTTACTCATTGGTTTGTTGCAAACAATTTCTTACTGAGATGCCTTCTTTCTGGATTTATTTGACTAGTGTACAATTGATTGCTGAGGTGCTATGTAATTAGCAAGAACTAAACTAAGTATATCAAGCTTATGCCAGACTGTCAAGTACTTTGTGAAAATGAATTCAGATAGACAAGGGGAAAACATTCCTGAAAGATGTGGAAAATAAAGATGGGAAGTGGTCCATATGTTCCCAGCAGCAAGCCTCTTCCATGTCTAAGAAGGCAACCTTGGAGGATGTTTAAGTCCTTTTACTAATGGCAGACTTGTAGGTTACTGCCTTGGACTAAATCTCCTCCTCTCATCCAAGCTGCTTCTTGGACACTAAATTTCCCTGATTTTCTTTAATGCTTCACTTTCTTGGAGTGGCTGGATTCAGTCTCCCTCTGTGGCCTGAATTGCCCACTACTGAGTCGTCACAAGGCTGACTGCTGTGGCTCCTGTGTGCTGGAACAAACAGTTGCAGCAATTTAGATGTCATTGCCCTGCAGTGATTTGCTGCGCTCCCTCTGCTAGTGGTTTCCTTCCTGCAGGAAAGTTTGTGTAAGAGAATGCAGCTACTTCATTTCACAGTCCAGCACCTTAGATCACTTTTAGATCAAACTAATCCATGTCCATGTGTTTCGTGCAGGGGTGTATGTGGTGTTCTGTGAACTATAGTATAAGGACAAAGTGTTGGAACAGCGAGGTCCACCTTAAAGCAGCTCCAGCCCATACCAAATCAGATGATGCCCATAGGCTCTGTGGTTGTAGAGAAACAGGATCACTACCATAGTGAGGCACTAGTAGTACAGCTGTGCTGCTTCGGATACTTGGTACCCAGAGAAAGCACAACTTTGCATCGCAGTCAAATTATAGTCCTTTCTGCATGATATTCAAAGGATGCTTCCGGAAACGAACACTGAAGTGCATGGCTGACAGAATTCTGGCTCCCCAGGAGCTTGTTGAGTGAACAGTAATCTCAGCCCCCATCAAGTGTGTATTGTGTGGTCCCTTGGCTTCTCTTACCTGGCAGGATTTGAGATTCACAAGGATTCAATTTCTGCACCTTGTGAAAGCAGGATTCCTGCTGGTTTCAATACCTTACTCATTCATAAAAAGTGGACCTGGCAGGGAGATTTGAAGTATGGTGGGAAATGCATACATGTGTCTGTGATTAAAACAGGCTTTGTATTCTGGAAGTCATCCAGCCAGCAGGCCGGGTTCTGGTGAATTTTGTAATTCCCCTCCTACAGCTCTGCACTCCCCTTCCAACAGCATTCTGCTAACATGGTGCAATAGGCTGCATCCTCAACTAGTACAACTCATACTAGTACAACAATAGCAGCTGAATGAAGGTAAGGTTGTGCAGCATCGTTTTTCAAGCCTGGCACCTTTGACAATGCTTTCAAGAGAGAGAGTTTCATAATTCAAGTCAGTTTTTCAAGGCCCGGGTTGCTTACCCATGGGCTGTGTGTGGTCTACCAGGGTAATTAATCTGGCCAGCTTCCTGGGATAATTTGGAAGAGGTCTGTAGGCAAAAGAAGTGGTTCTTTAGCTGGGGTAGCCTGCTCCTACCTATCTCCTTTCTGCTGTCTTTCCCCCTTATCATGTTATCGTGTGTGAACAGTATATTTGTTTGTGATGGGGGATGGAAGGCTGAAGCATGTGGCCCTGCATTTAATTAATGTCAGGTAATAGCTGGACAAAACTGGACTTGCATTAGTCAGGAGACTTCTGATGTTCTTTTGCCTACCTGCAAGCAATGGGGCTTAAACAAGGGTATGCATCAAATCTTTACTGCTCCTCCAGAATTGCAGGAAAACAGTGAAAATATAACTGGGGTAAACACATTTTATCTGCCAATGAGGAGCAGGAACTTTATTCAGATGAGTGCTATTTACCTGCACAGGGTGTGTGTTTTCTCTAACGGCAACACATCTGCTCCTTAGACATGCAGAAACACCTTCCAGGTGTGGGCAGAATCCAAACCTGAGCCAGTGGTGTCTTCCCACTGTATCTCTGCTGATATTTTCCTAGGTGTGGCAGTTTTCAAACTAAAGAATAGTTTTAGGTTATCCCCTTAACTTTCTAGACTCTCTAGACAACAAAGACTGTTACCTTTCTGCTTGGGAAAGGTGTTAAGCTACTCAGCTCTCAGAAGGCAGAAAGGTGAGCTGAGGTAGGAGCAGTATAGATGATGTATTCCTGTTGGAGTAGTGGGAGTCCAAGGAAAGAATCTTCCCTTTTTTTCTCTCCAGTTCTTGATATTGTCAAGTATTCAGTGCAGTTTCTTCCTGTGTGCCGATGGGAGCACAGGTTCTTTGATACCGCTGAGACTTCATGCTTCCCCATGTATTGGTGTTCTGTCTTCTGCAAAGTCTGGAAAATAATAAACCCTTGAGTTGGACAAAACAAACTCCAGCAAAGAAATTGTGTCCGCTGTATCAATAGAGGGGGAATTGTGCAGCTAAGGAAGAGGTTACACTTAATCAGAGATTTGGTCTTAAATTACTTGTTTACTTGTTCCTAACTGTCATGAAGGTCTGCAAACTCTCTCTCTTTCTAAATTGCCTGAAGTGGAGGCTACAGCCAGCTTGTGTGCCTTGAAGATTGGGTCACAAATCTGTAATGTTGGCTGGCATAACCCATCTGATTTCCCCCCCTGCCCCATACCTGGATGAAATGATGCCTACTCCCTGTTTCAGACCAAGCCACCAGCTACCAGAGCCTTAGGGGACAGTTTGCAGTCGACATCTGCTCTGTTCTCTCTAGAGGCATATGGCTGTGATCCTAAAGCTGCCAGGTTCCTCTGGGCAGGTTCTGAGTGGTGCAGACCCCTTGCATGTGGATCCGTACCATGTCCTAAACAAAGTCTCCCTCCGTGTGTGTAGAAGCAGCCTCTCCCACTTCCTCTGGATGCCCTCTCACCAGCTTGCTTACTGCTAGTTATGGGCTGTTCAGCTCATGTAAATCTAGTTAATTACTTTTTCAGAATTAAAGTGGTTATAATTTGATCAACTTTCCTTTGCAAGTACATTAATACTTTACTTTTGATTGAGAGTCTTTGCAGAGGGGGGTCTGCATTTAATGATTCAATTTTGAAAGCTAATTCAGGTTAATGTTCTTCAGCACATGTTGTTCTTCCTGTCCTGTCCTGTATACTTCCTCAGGATTTTAATTCCTGCAATATGGGAAAAGCCTGAAATCATGAACCTTAGCCTGAGATAGCAAAAGCAAAAAAGGCTTAAGAGAGTAGTGAGAAAATGGTTTTACTAACCCCATATTCACCTCCTGATATTGGATAAATTGCATGTCTGTGGACCCATCTGGCACTGCAGGAGAGTAATATCCTTTATGACAAAGACATTTTACTTAAGGTTTTCTTCCAGCTCTGGTCCAGAAAGGGGAAATTGATTTAGCCTGTGATGTTCGAAACAAAAATCAAGGAGTGTTGAGACAGAGGGCAAGCTGCACTGTGACACCTTCTGTGCATTCAGACTAGGAACAGGATCCTTTCCCTATTGCAGTGATCTCCTCTTCACATCTGTTGCTCCCTTCTTACTTGAACACATGCAAAGTCACATGTGCTGTGCTGACAGCACTGCAGTTGTTCTCCTAGAATCAAAGGACTCCTCATATGAGCTCCTCTGCTCTTGCTGTAAATGCCAGTGCACAGGGGACAAAGCTCTAGACTCATTTCATCCCAGGAGGAAGCCTCTGGAAGAAAAAGGTTTTTGCTGGGAGTGTTTGGTAACAGTATCCTAAGGGGAAATAATTTTTTCTTCTGTTGATGCCAATCTGACTTGCTTTTGTAGCTGGCAGCAGTTTCTATAAAACTGGTATTTCTGAGTGAAAAGACAAGGACCTTTGTGAAGTTTGTTTTAGACCCTTTGCCTCACATGGGGAAGTGGGACACAGTAACTAGGTTGTGCCTGTTGTATATCTGATGTGTAAAATGATAACAGCTTGTTCATAAAGTGCCAGAGGCTGTAGTCCTTTCCTAAGTAGAAGGTTAGGACTTAAAAATACTAGGTTTTGAGGTTGCACTTAGTGGTTTTTCCTTTGAGAGACACCCTTGTGCTACAGCATTTGTGAATACTGTGTAGCTCCCTGGCCAACAACTTCTCTTTTCCTGATTCGGTGGTTGGAAGCTCCCTGTGGAGCAGGAGGGCTGCACAGCCAATGATCATGTCTGTACCGAACTTCTAGTTGGAGGGTCTTGTTTTAATTTCTTTTTGCTCATTTGGGCTTATGTAGCTCACGTGATTTCTTCTCTCCAGGACCAACAGCCACATGACAGTAGTGTATCAGCCCCTCTTTCTGGGGAGTAGTAGGCCTGCCAAAGGTAGTTCAAAACTCTGACAGAAACATGTTTTCCTGGCGCAAGTGGTTCATATGAATCAAAATGGCTTGTCAAATTAGGGACATTGATTAGGGACATTGTTTTGGAAGAAAATTAGAAAAAATTCTGGTGATGTCATTCTCATTTCACCTTTTGGGAATTGAAAGTTACTCTCTCTCTCTCTCTCAAATTTTTCTCCTAAATTGGAAGCAGCTTTTCATTCTAAAGCTTTTTTGTGCTTGTACAACATATAACTGAAGTGAGAAGCAGACATTTAGATCGGGTTGTAATAATTTTACGGGAAACTGTTTCATAAATTTCCATTTAAGTTTGGCAGAAAGCCGAAGGCTTGAAAGCTCAGAACCTTTCATGAAATCAAACCTCTGATCTTCACACAGCTTTCATGCTTGTCCCTGCAGTGGCTTCCACCTAGATTATTGCAGTGTACTGCAGCGAGGAATACACATGCAGATCAGCAAAAGCTTCAGCCTAGTGTGAGGTGTCTGCTCCTCTCCATATGAACACCTGTGTTTTCACTTGTGTAATGCTGAAGTTTGGCAGTGACAATTAGCTGATAATGTGATCCTGTTGCTTGCTGATGACTCTGTCAAAATTATTGACTGTCATGCTTGGAGCATGAATGAAGAATTTAGTGATTATTCTGAGCAATTGTATGAAATGAAGTTTGAGAAATCCCGAATCTCTACGATATAGGCTCATTCAAATCATCTGTCAGTGCAGTGCTACAGGTGCACCATAGGAGAACTCATCTAAAAGAGGAACTGAAGTTGACTTTCTGTACTATTGAAGTCTGAAATTTTGTCTCTTGAAGCTCGGACTTAGCTTGTGGAAGTTGTTTCACATGGTATGCAAGTGGAACTCGTTCCATGACTATTATGGGAGCTACATTGATGGGTAACTTTTAATACCCATATTTCTCTCTTCTTATCTGAAGAAGAAATCTCACATTTTTTTCTTCACGTATTGTAACTTCTCCCAGAGCTTTGGGGGAACCAAATACACACAAAAGCAGGTGTAATTCTTCATGCCTACTGTCACAAATACTCCCCTGAAAAATCATAATAGGAAGAATGAAGATTGGTGCATTCATTTGGAGAAGCAGCTTGCTAGCACCAAAACATGATGTGGAACCTCCTTCTTCCTGAGGCTGCTAGTTCACATGCAATTGCACATTTATACTCTCTGAGGGATTGAAAAAAAGACTCTTGAAATGCCAGGATGCCCATTATGAAGCTATCAGGCTGGAAAGCTGCCATTTATTAGATTAATATGAGTCTGGCCAATTTTTCAAAACATACTATATAAAAAGAACAATGCTTAGTGTTTTATGTTTTTAAGGTGCTTTCAGCCATTCATGAAATCATCCTCAGAGATACAGAAGATGTGCTTAAGCAGAATTTGGAAAGCATTCAATTCAGGATTTATTTAGTCATTGTAGAAGCCAGTGAGACTCTGGTTCTCAAACATTATTAACATTCTTCCTTTCTCTTTGCCCCCACTGTCATCTTTATTTGAGACTTGTAAACACAGTGGGAGATATCCAACTGATCCACTGTTGCAGAGGCACTAGGAGAAGGTGGCAGGGCAGACCTTTCTGTGGTTGGTAGGACTGGCCGGGAGAGAAGGTGCCCTGCAGAATAGGGATGTTACATGCTTGTCCTGAGCGTTGCTCCTCATCCAGCTTGACCGGATCCCCCGTCTCTGGGGGGGTCTGGAGTGGCCTCCCAGGCTTGCCTGAGCCAAAAGTACTCTGCTGTTGCTCTTGCTTTAGACTCACTCACTTTCTTAATTTTCCAGTTTTTCTTCCACCTAGGACTAAGGAGCAGGGGCAGGTGGTGGGACAGGCAGCTACTCTGTCGCATGAGGTCAGGAGGGACTTAGAGTGCCACCAAACCAGGAGGTACATGGGTAGAAAAAGCAGTAACAGGGCTTGAGGTGGTGCCTTCCCCTCTAGATGTTCTCTGTACTTTCTGCTGCCTTTCGCCTTTTCGGCTACTTCATCTCCTGGCTTAGCTCTGCTGCCTCCTTCCAGATACAGCCTAGGTCTGCTGCTGCTGTTGTTTCAGCATAATGATTTGTGCTGAGAACAAAAACTGCGTGTGAACTGTGCTTTGTCCGTAGGCATACGAGTGCAGGAGTGTCCAGCAGGGAGCAGAGCTGTAGAGACGGGCTGACCTTCCCTTGCACCTTCCCTGCAGCACACAGGGCAATGAGAAATAACTCAACTATGTCAAATGGCGTCCGGTACAAAACATGCTTTGCTTTAACAATTGCCCTTATTTTGGCATTAATGGATTAGGAGAAAAACTGTCAGGATATTGGAATAGGAGGTTAAAGACCTGAAAAGTGGAAAATGATGCTTCAGGTGACAATGAGAAAAGGCATTCAGAGCCTTAACAAAACTTTTAGGCTGGTTGGTGAGTTGCTTCATTCTTTATATTCTTTTCAGCTTATAAAATGAATCAGAGATTAAAGATTATCACATTCCTTTCTCACAGTTTTAGCCATTTAATATAAACACTTTACAGATGAATCAGGAGTGTTGCTTTGCCCAAGAAAGTTGGCAACATGAGAAGTTTTTACGAAATTTTCCTTACATGTTTAGAATAGCAATAAGCATGCAGTATTTCATCCTGTTTTAATGGTCTGGATGTGGCTGCCTGGACATACAACGCCCTGAGAAAATCTCACACTGCTAAATGTGTTTTCATTCTATATCAGACCCTTCTTCTCTCCAGCCCTCTCCCCCCAGTTCTAAGACTTTTCATTGAATGGAAAGTTAATTTTTGAGACATTCAGTATTTTTATTTTACTAATGTAAAATCATAAATATAATCCTACAGTTTTGGTACAACTGAAAATCAAATCACTAGAACAAAATAACATAAATTTTCTTGCTTCAGTACTCGTCAATGGAGTTCAGCGATTGAACTATTCTTGCAAAACGTTTGGACATTTGATAAAACTACATTTCCCACAGAGAATGTAGTTCTGGCTCACTTTGGCTTTCTAAGACTAGTGCTAGCCAGCAGCAATCCTATTGACTTTACCTAAGATCTGGGGTACCGTTTAAAGCAAAAGCTTCAGTGTGTTTACATGTTTGTGCATTTCTGAGAATGATGCTTTACATAACTTCAGGGACCTTATCAGCAAGAAGGAATAGAGAAACAGAAGCAAATTTGGGCTGCTGAGTGGAGTGCTATACAAAACAATGATAACAACAAAATTACATATTGATAGCATTGGCAAGTGTGATTTTTTTTTTTTATAATTATTTTATTCTTGTAGTAGCCAAAATTCATGGGTTTATGCATCATGATGATTGAAACCAGTTATTAAATTGGCACTCTGAGTGATAAGGAGAAAGAAGATTGATCTGTAATAGCAAAAATGAGCAGTCTTGGATCTTAGCTGGTGGTAGTATTTTTTATCCCTGGTGTAGGTTACAGATTCTGGTCCATTCATTCTGTAAGCTTATTTTTTATTGCTAGCATATCTTTATGCCTTCTTTTTCTTTTAATTTGAAGACTTAGAGCAGTATTTTTACTGTCTATAAATGAGCGTTTCTTTCAAATACGCCCTGATGTAAAATGCTGAGAGGGTTAGCTTTGGCTTTTTTCTTTACCTACAGTATACTTTTTCTGACATGTTAGATTAACTTTCAGCCGCCGGCCAATCTGTCAAAGAAACAGGGAATGTCTCCTGCTATGACAGATTTGCCAGAGGCTGAGGTTTGAAACAAGCTGGGTATTGCTTCTTACACAAAAGTAATTTCTCCCTACTGAAGAGAGCTATCACTGAATCAGATGAACAGAAGCCTCTGACTTGCATTACTAGGTTCTGATCAGAAAATCTGCAACAGGCATTTTTTTTAATAAACTTACATGCCACAAAGGAGCTTTGGCAGTATAACTGTGGGAGAACTTTCAGCAATATAAGGTCAAAATAATTTCCTCAAGGATATCAGGAATCCAATATATATTTAAAAAACTTTCCTTGGTTGACTTCAGTATTGTTATCATGTCGGATGAATATAGTGCTGCAAAGATAGACCCATAGGTCAGACTTCAACACACAGGCAGGACCTGCACTATCATCCTAGCATCTGCTCCAAAAATAACCACCCCACTCCTTAAAACTGACTCAATTTACTGTATGAGCTGAATGAAATTGTGCCCTCCACACCCCAGTTGTTCTGCCTTGGCTGTAGTGCTGAGGGGCTAGAAGACGCTGTGCATCCTGAGCTTCCCTTTGCAGCACAGCTTCTTCCAAGGGGATATCAGTAGCCAGCTCTCAAAGCAAGTCCAACTGTGTAACAAAGCCTGGGATCTTTGCAGAAGTGGCTAAACAGGAATATCTATTACAGGCGTCCCCTAAGAAGCAATCTAGACAATCGCACAACAGCTACAGTGCTGCTGGGCAGCTCGTGGGGTGAAATGAAGTCACAGTTCGTTCAGCTGGGGCTCCTTTTGTGGCGGACTGCTGTTTTCTCTCTTCAGGGCTGGCTGGCAGAGGGTGTGTGAATTGCACAGGGAGCATTATGAGAGAAAAGGGAGGATTAGGCAGGGAGCCCTTGCTGACTCTTTTGCCTTCCATGATATGAGTGTTCGACTCTCCAAGCAGTGCACTGTATAGACTGGAGAAATGGCATCAGTCTTTTGTTTTACCAGACTTTGCTACCCCTTACATGCAAGCCATACTCTAGGGTAGTATAAGAAGAATGTTTTATTGAGCTTGATGAAGGAATTAATAGGTATCCTCCTCAGGCATGTGTCAGAAAAAAGAGCTGACTTAGACACATGTAATGGACCCCTTCTGGCATTGGAATAACTGAAGCTATGCCCATTTCCACAGACTAATTTAGGTCAGTACAGCTGTATTCGGTTATGCCAGACAAGGATCTGGCCCAATTAAATTGGAATGACAAACCATGCTGATTTTAAGACTTTCTCCAGAAATGCATGTCTCTGCTGTATTACCTACAGATCACAAAGTTCATTAAGCGGCTGGTTATAATTTAAATTCCCCTTTATAAAGTGGAATCCCTATTTTGATTTTACTTAAAAATATATATATATTTGTAAATGTTGTGAACAGTAAATAGATGATGATACTAATTTATATTATCATAGCTCTCAGAGGTTCCAGTTTCCCCTTACAGCTGCATGAAAACACAACGTAATTCAAAGGGATGTGGGGAGGTACGAAGTACAGCACAATACTATTTCTTTACTAAAGTCCTTGCTGCCAGGTGGAGTCCCTGGGTGTGTTTTAAGAGGAAAACACTGTTCATCTTTTGACATGTGGTAGGCTTCTGAGGAATAAGAAAGCCTAGAAGCTTGCAGGTTTAAAAGTTCTAGTAACACCAAGAAAAGGTTTCACATCTACTTGAAGTTGCAAAGAATGAAGTGTCAATGTGGGCTAGGGATCTCCTTCTGCTGGCTCCCCATGTGGGCCCCTGCAGTGTGACTGGATGTCATAGAAAAGGTGCAGGAAAAGAGGATATCTCTTGCTTTTTCTTTTTGAGGTGACCAAAACATAAGCAACAGAAATAAGCAAGAGAGTGTTTTCACCCTGAAAGCTGGGTTCAGCTTTGGTACCTTGTGGTATTGCTGGTGATGTAAAAATACAGTGAATTGCAGGACAAAAAAAAAAAAACAACCAAAATGGGAGAGGGAACACAGAGTTTTTTTCAGCCTACAAGAAACAGCTGCTGGAAGATCATAGCAAGAGACTTTATTTGACAGAATCATATAGGACTGTTTCATTTTGAAAGTGTGCAGGGCTTTAGTGACAATTGTATAGGAATGTGTTTGTAAAAGAGATGTCATAGGAAATGTGTGGCAGCTTATTTTAAGCATATGCCACCAGATACTGAGGGATACGGATTTCACGCTGAAATGGCTTTGAAGGCAGATGACTTTGGGCACAGAGGGCCCCTAAAAAGGCTTAGAAGGTACAGGATTTGCCCTTTGCTTTTTAAATTTTTTTTACAGCTATTTTGCAAGTCTTGAGAAAGAAGACTGAGTTTTAAAGCATATTCAGGACAATTTTATTTTAATCTTAATAATAAAAAAAATCTGTAAGCACATAAACAGTGAGGATCTGCTGCAGAATCTCTCAGAAAGGATGCTGAAGTTGAGTTTGACAGAACCAGGAGAGTTTTTCGTTCAAGTAACACTAATATTTTACACTTATTGGAATGTGTTCAATTCTGCTTTGGTGTAAGTTACTTCAGATTAGGGGAAAAGTGATCAAACTTCATGGATAATGAGATTAGAGAAGAGCTTTTCTAGCTACAAACAGCCCACCCTGATCCAGCAGTAAAGTTACTTTAGACTAGGACCCAAAGGAGAAAATAAATAAAGTCTTTCTGGGTTGCAATTTTGCTTGGGATTTCTAGTGTTATAGCAGTCATTTGCATCCTAGCCATACTACCAGTTTGGAAAAGAGAGAGTTTTAGAGTAGTTCACTGGATTGGGTTGATGGAGGGATTAATGTCTAACCCTCCTTTAATTCAGTTCAGGCAATGCCTAATACTGTTTTGTGGACCTCAGATCAGGTCCTACAAATTCCAGATATATTTGCTTTGTGGGCACAGGGTGGCAGGTTACAGGTGCTATTTTTTGCTGGAGGTGGTGAAAGTCAGTGTTAAAATGCTTTAATTTGAATCTTAATGCTACGTGCTCCAAATGCAGTGGAGTATTTAAGGAGGAGGGAAAGGGAGACACAAAGGAAACAGTTATCATAGAAATTTGTTTTCTGAAAATAGATGTTAAAGCACATTTAGCATCTGTGCAGTAGACTCGTAGAGGATTGCAGCATGTGTCAAGAAGGACCAGGAGATCTGAGTCTCACAAGTCATCGTGATGGCTCCCTTGAGTTTAAAAAGTTAAGTCAAACAGTAGGAAGATGACTGAAAGGAGACAGCTACCTGTTCTGATAGGGACTATAGAAAGCAGGCAAGGCTGAGTTGCATGGGTGTTGTGAAAGCTCTAGGAGGGCAGAACAACTCTTGTTTTACACTGGGAAGGTCAAAAGAGAGGAATAGTCAAAAGATGGTCAAAAAAGGGAAAAATGCATGTTGAGAATACAATGAGGGGACACCCCCCCACCCCCCCCACCCCCCCCCCAATAAATGAGGGAGATGGCAAAGAATGGTGTAAATGGAGTTTGGCTTCAGTTATTTTTGTTCCCTTTCCTGAAGCTGGAACACAGGTGAGAAAGCTCCTCACCTGCCTAGGAGGGGCTAAGAAATTGTAAACCAGCCAGGGTCTTGGTCTGGGCCCCTGAACAGAAAAGGTACAAAGGAAAAGTGTGCACTGTAGGATTCTTCAAGTGAGGCGCTCCATGCTGGAAGTGAACAGCAGAAAGGTTAATGTGGCCCTTTCATAAAGAAGATGTGTGCAGAATAGTAATTTGCTGTGGAACGAATTAGCTGCAAAAGGCAGGACAGGGGAGAGGCTGAGCCCTGGGCTCTAACACGAGTTGAGGGAAGTGCCTCTAAAGAGCCAGCTGTCAACTTGCAATTCAGAGGTCCCTCAACGCAAAGCACCTTTTTGCTCCTTGCTGGGCTGATCTATACCAGCCTGGTTTCCAGGGTGCAGGTGTGGAATAGATGTCTAAAGGGGCTACTGTAGCCATTAGGTTTACCAAAAGAGAGGAAAACTCACTCTTTCTTCCTACAGGAGAGCTGGCAGAAGATTTCACATTTGACCTGGGGTGGCACAGCAGTGCCTTAATGCAGCTAAAATTTTTAGCCCACTGCCAGTATATATGTGCCTGCAGTCATAGCTGAGCAGTACAAGCCATCTTGCTGACAAACACACCAACCTGGAAATTGTACCATATGTCATAGCTTCTTATTATTAAAAAAACCAGCAGAGAGCTGGGAGGAGAAATAAGAACAAAACTACCTGAATTAAATGTGCAGATTAAATCCTTGATGCAAAATGCATACTGTGAAAATGTCTCCAGCCTTGCAAAACTGCGAACTCTATAGGTCTCACACCCCTCCTTGTTTGTATTGCCCCAATTCTCTGCAGTTTTAATAACTGCATGAAGAAGAGCGTTCATAGTTACCTTTATGGTTATGCTGCCATCAGAACAGGAGAGATGCAGCTAGCCATTGATACTGTGAATCTACCATGTTCATCCTGCTGCAGATTATCGACAAATGGCCTTTTAATATTTTTATACATTTAGTCACCATCAGAATTAATCATCAGATAAGTTATACTGACATGGTGTAGTCTAAACTCTTTGTTGTGACTTCTACTTTACAAATAAATAATTGCTTCTAGCAAATATTGATTGCTGTTGGATGAACAGGGCACCTGATGTCTGCTTGTGGACTGGAAGGCACCTTATTCATCTGCAGACATTCAGTGTGGCCGCACCACTTAGGCGCAGATTCTAACACACAGTAGTGGTGCCACCGTGATTTTTATTCTTCTGAATGTATCTAGGACCACAGCCTTATCTCTTCAAACAGACTAAGTGGACAAGATTGTAAACCCCAATAAACAGATGTTGATGGTGGGGGCTTTTGTGCTTGTTCTGCCTGCTGCTCTCACTGGTATGCTGTGGAATGTTAGGAGACTAAATTACACTTTTGAAAAATAAATGAACAAAGTAAATGATGTGCGGTGATACCCTTGTCTGAGCTCTTTAATAGTGTTTGTTTGCTTACTTGCTAATTTGCAAGGTCTGGTAATTTGTGACCGGCCTCCCAGTCGTTAGCGTGAATTAGTGCGGTTCTATTATATCAGAGGGACAAGAAAGTCAATAAGAAAGAGAGAAGCATCCCACGCTACTGAAGCTGTAGGAAAATGGCTTGAATGTCTTTGCACTGTTTAGTGTGGTACTTACCGCAAAACTATTTCATATTAGTTTAGTTCTTAGTTCATTCCCTTGCATGTAAATAACTGTCCAAAAAAGAAGTCTCTCCTAGTCTTTAGTGAAGGTGATCTTTTCTTATTGTTTGTTTGAATACCTCCATTGTGGGCCTTTTATCATTTTTATGATGGTGTAAGAAATGTCATCTATGTAGCATCTGTACAAGGTTTGCTGAAAATTAAGCTGGTTTAGAGCATTATGTTTCAAATCTGTCATAGCGATTTCAGTGGTGATGTTCTTTCATTTTAACAAAATTATTCTGAGGTTTTTATGTGTTCAGGTTTTGTTTTTTTGAGAGAGGAGAGGTGGGGAATGCTATCTCTTGACAAAGTCCTTAAAACATCCAGTCTGAAACTCAGTAAAGTTATTGTCTTACAAAACTTATCTGGCTTTTTAAAAACTCTAGTGGACAACACTTCATGTGGCCCATCATCAAGCCATTCCTATCTGACACTTTGCACAAAAGGATGTTCTTTCAGTCATAAATGTAGTGATGAGAGCTCTCAGAAATGTCTTTTCTAGCACTTCCCAGTTTTTCTTGGACATTCTAGAAAGGTCATTTGTTATCATAACCTTAAAAGGAAAGTGTTGTTTAAAAGCAAGACATTAAGTAATAAATCTTTATAATATTTAACCAGTTTAGAAAATAGAGATCTCAAAGTTTCAATCCATGAATGCATACTGAATAAACTAGACACAGCCACGTATGTTAAGAAGTCAGTCCTCTATTGCTGAAAGTCAAGAAAAAAGTTGCTGTTTTCTCTCTCAAGAACAAGAGTAATTTATAGGATGATTCTCTGGACTGTATTCTGTAAGAAAAGAGAAGGAATAGAATAATGCATCTGAAGAACAGGACCAGTAAAATTAGATGTTGTCCTTGTCTTGGAATTATTGCTGCCAATGAAACTGTATTTGTTAGTGCAATTTTGTTTTGCTGCTCAGAGCCCTCTAATTGCAGGTTTTGCTTCTGAGGCTAGTGACAGACAAGGTTATCCAGTGTTTGCAGTTGATTCCCCTTTCCGTCTGTCACTTGATCCTCTGTTCCTATAGATGCCAGATGAATATTTCTTCCTCATTTTCTAGCTCCTTTTCTTCTGTAATATGCTGATGCATAGTTTCATATTTAAAATTCCTAATATAATATAAAGCAGCTTGAATACAGAACACACTTTATTGAGGGGCAACTTTATTTTCCTTTATTGTTCAGCTGACTAAGGAAGAAAACGGTAAGGTGGATTTCTCCAGGGACACATTAGGATTAGCTGGAGATGCAGGCAAGTTCCTTCCCTTCCCCTCTAAGGTTGGTTATAGGCTGGTTTACAGAAGTTTTACTGGCCTGATTTTTGGTTTTACAGTTTAAGGTTCCCCTTTATTCATGGTTCATGGACAGAAGTAGAATCAGTTATACTGATACAGTAATTTTGTGCCAGATTAAAACTGTGAACACCTGGGAATGGAAGGGGATGAGTTGTAATCTACTGTTAAAATTGCACAGGAAAATGTTTTAGTTTTAGTGAGAGTTATCTGATATACTTAGCTGAGAGATTTTTCTGTTTCTGAATGAGGTAGACAGTTTCATTGCTGCCATATGTCTTAGCCTCTTCTTATCTTAGCTTTATTATACAACCTCCATTATCATAGAATCTAAATGATGCACGCTTACTAATGGGCTGTTTTTACCATTTGTCTGCGAGGCCGCTATAAAGATGGAAAACAGGATCACTTGACTAGTTAAGGGCCAAGTTTGGATCATCTAATAGCTGTGTCTAGTTTAGGTATGCCAATTAATACTGAATTTAAATGCAGGAAAGCAGTTGGTGATTGAAACTGCCAGACTTAGACTGTCTGCAGGCAAGTAACAAACTGGGGAGCCAAGGTCTGGTGGTCACAGGTAGAAGGTTGCTTTGACTTCTCAAAGCTTTCTGTAGTTACACTTCAGTACAAAACCTTCAGTGCAGTGCATGGTCTGAGCAGTGCCTCCACCTCAGTCCTAGCCACCTGATCTCTTGATGGAGCAGAGGCTTGAACCTGAGCACACATCTTGTGAATGTCAGAACATCCATCTTGTCTGGTAAGGACCCTTCATGTCTAGCTTTGTTTTGTTATAACAAACAGGAGGATGGGGTTGTCTGGTTACATTGCCTTTACAAGGTGCAGGGTATTTCTTGTTGTAGTGACATGCATATATTATGTTTTGGTTTTCCATATCATGACCGAAACTTCATGCTGAGGTTTTTCTCTGGGTGTCCCCAAAACTGCAGGTTCATCTATTAGGATTACAAAGAATTGTCAATTTTATTAATTTATTTTTTTATTATAGAAAAAATAATCAATGTGGCCCATGCTAGTCGGAGGAGATGTTTCACAACAGCCTGCCAGAAATGACCAGGCTTTCACTAAGCTTAAGAGGAAAAGACTGGGTTACAGTGGATGTCACAGAGCTTTTGATTCCTCACTGCTAAGGCAATCAAGGCAGTCCAGGGCACTGGGGAACAGAAATGCTCAGTGAATGCAGATTTCTGAATTAAACTGTTTTACATATGACTTCAAGAAGAAGATGGGTGAAAATTCACCTTCACAATGGCAGTCTGATGTAGAATGAGGCATGCTGAAATGCTAGACTGCTTGTGTTTGCAGCCTGTCTTTGGGGAATCATCTTTTTGTGCTTTTTTGGGGGGAGGTCAAGTGGGTGGAAGGGATGAGAAGAATTGTTAGATTCAATCAGCCCTTAACCTAACTAAGCTGGAAAAGTATATATATAGGGGGGTGTGTGTGTGAATGTATATATTAAACATATGTATGCATATAATTGTTGTTCCACTCCTGTTTATAGACATCATAGTGCTTCCTGCTGTACCACTTCAATGTAACTACTATGTTGTTTACCCAAGTACTTATATTAGTTTTATTCTTCTCCTTGTGTGATTTCTCTGTAAACCTTTCTAGTCTGGATGTCGTTGCTTTTTTCTATCAGTCTACACCCATCCTGGTACTTTCTTTGTCCTTTAAAAAAATATGTTGGAAACCATTTCATTAAACTGTAATCCTGTCCAGTCTATAAATGCCATGTCTGTTCTTCTAATGTCCTGGTATCTCACAGATTGGTCTGAACAGGCTTGGTACACAGCATATCTGCTGCTGTTTAGTGTGTTCAGGGCACAGTGCTGCTTTGACTGCACCACAGCCAGGCTTGGAAGAGTTTTCTCTATTCAGACCAAATATATTAACATTTGAAAAATTATTCTGCACGACTCACCTAAAAAGATGACAGGAAAAACCATCATTAGTGAAATAGTGTGAAGCTCCTGTGCAACATCTGTACCAACTTTTGGTTTCTTCTTAGTTTAACTCTGATTTGCCAGCCATTGTAGGTAAGTTGTTTGGCTAATGCCTGAGGCAAGGTTTGATGGTGTGGGGAGGATTAGGGGAATATATGCTTCCCTGTTCTGTGTCTTGAAAAGATAGCGTCTCTCCTGCAGGGTTCTTTAGGCAACATTTGTGCAAGCAAAGCTACTTTTGTTTTTTTATGACTTTATTTTTAATTCAAAGGTGAACTGCAGTAATGGCCTTAGCAGAGAGTTTCTCTTTTTTTCCAAAATATATACCTATGCTTTTTTTCAAACTCTGCATTATACCTGATAGTTTTGTTGAGTGATATTTTAACTATTCAAAAGCTATTTTTACTATTCAAGGATTGTGATACTGACTCATGTGATACGTTATGTCAGTCTTATCACCTGTAGTCACAAATGTAATGCACTTCTCAAATTTGTCTCATAGTGGCCTTGCTCCCAAGGGTATTCCAAGTTCTAGTTAATATTTGCAGAGTATTTCCAGGTTCTGAATTTCAGGATGGCAATGTAAATGCCTCCTGAACAGGATGTCTGTGACCTTTAACTCCCTGGACCATTTTAGAAAGATTTGAGAAGACTCTTCAGAGCTTGTGAATCCATGTATATATTAAACCATGCAGACTGAAGAAGCTGTTGTGAAGGAATAAAACTAAAACTTTGTTCCCCAGCCAAGGACAGTTTAACGTTCATATTAGCACGTTTTGGACGATGGATAGCTTGATGTCTGAGGTCATATATTTTTTAAAGTAGCCATAGTGTGTCACATTTCTTTTTGATCTGTGCTTAAATTTTCATTTTCTTTTATATGTTGCTGGCTGAGGGCCACTAGTTTTCTATCATGAGAAATGGTTGCTGAATCAGATTTGCTTTTTTTCTCCAGCTCTGAAGAGATGTGCATTATCAAAGCAGGTGTTTTGTTTAGAATAAGAGAGGAGATGGTTCTGTAGGGAATACACTTAGCAAAGCAATGCCATAAATAGGTCTTGCATCAGTGTTTGCTGTAATGTCTTGATGTGTCGTCATGAATTATATATTATTTCAGATTTATCATTTCTTCCACTGATAAGGGACATTGCTTCTTTGAGTGAGTTTTCTTCATGGCTTAAAAGATTTACTGATACATTGAAATTCCCTGTATTGGAGATTCAGATGAACTTTGGAAACTTGAGATAAGAACTATAAATCTACTATAAAATAGGAAGTCATTTCTCAAAGTGTGTATTTATTGACAGAGTTTGTACTAGCTTATTCTTCTGCTTCTCATTTGTGTCCATCAGAAGAGGTTTTCTTTTCAATAGTATGAACAAAAAGTGAAAAATATAATGTGGGTTGTACAATATATAGGTAATTTGTCAAGAAAGTCGTAGTCTTCACCAGAGCATCACCAGGTGTTGCCTCAAAGGGGTAATTGCGGAAAGGGTATTCTCCTGTAAGTCTCTCGAGTACGGCTCTCAGGTTTTGTTCTTTTGAAATACTATGCAATTGGGGGTGTTTTTAAATACCTGTCTAGATGTAAGTCCTTATTTTGGAGTCTCTACACTAATGTTCTTAAAAACTCTAGGCTAGAGAGCTTCATTTAATTTAAGTTCTTTATGCAAAGTTGGCTTCACTTAGGCACATTTGAAAATAAGATCACTTAGTGGGTGGCATTAAGGGCAGCAGGCAGAGAAGCCACTATAGAGCTTTCATCAAAAAACGCCAACTCTACATTTTAGGTGGAAGGAGATGTAGCATATCCTTCATCTAACCTGCCACCTAATCTCTAAGATCTATCCAAGATCTAACTTGCATGGGAGAGCAACAGGGACAGTATTAGACCATGCAACCTGCCACTGGATCCCCAACAGGAAAATGGTACCTGAGGATGTACACATATAAGCAAGACCCTGAACTCCAGACTGTTAGCAGATTCATGCAAGGACATTCTGAAAGTTGTGTAAAGTCATTTTTCTTTCCTGGCATTAGTAGGATTTTAATCAGTGTAAAGCTACTGATAATGATATACCTGAACTTGATTTTTGAAATTGTTGTGGTTTAACCCCAGCCAGGAACTAAGCACCACGCAGCCACTCACTCACTTCCAGCCAGTGGGATGGGGGAGAGAATCAGAAAAAAAGTAAAACTCGTGTGTTGAGATAAGAACAGTTTAATAGAACAGAAAAAAAAGAAACTAATAATGATAACACTAATGAAACGACAATAGTATAATAGTAAAAGGATTGGAATATATACAAGTGATGCACAACGCAATTGCTCACCACGCACTGACCGATGCCCAGTTAGTCCCTGAGCAGCGATCCCCCCAGCCACGCTCCCCCCAGTTTATATAATACTGGACATGACATCACATGGTATGGAATACCCCTTTGGCCAGTTTGGGTCAGGTGTCCTGGCTGTGTCCCCTCCCAACTTCTTGTGCCCCTCCAGCCTTCTTGCTGGCTGGGCATGAGAAACTGAAAAATCCTTGACTTGTTGCTAAGTAATGTTTAGACTAACTGAAAACATCAGTTTGTTATCAACATTCTTCCCTTACTGAACCCAAAACATAGCACTATACCAGCTACTAGGAAGAAAGTTAACTCTATCCCAGCCAAAACCAGGGCATAAATGTTAAACTTTTAAAAAATCTTTAATGAAGGTTGGGCTGTGGAAATGAATGAGTGAAGAACATCTCATTTCTAGCAGCTGTTTTTCTGATCCCAACTGAGATGCATTTTTTTCTGCCTTCTAGCTCCTTTTATTTTGTAAAATATTGACACAGAAATTGATATTGAAATTTTGTAACAGAATTTCGTAACAAGCAGCTTACATACAGAATCTGTCTTTTGTTCAGGTCTGCTTTCATCCCATTTTATGGTTCAACTGAGTTAAAGATAAGACTCAGATGACTTCCCCTGGGGACCTATTAGATCCAACTGGAGACTTCTCAGTATCACTTCCCTGCCTTTTACCCAAGGGCAGATTAGGGGCTGTTTTACCCCATTTTACTGATATAGCTATGATAACCCTGCCAAGGTGCTTTGTATTGCTGTGACTTCATCTGCTGTGTTAGTTCTGGCCACTGAAAAATGTGGCAATGTGTTTTAACTTTGTTCATATTGCCAAAAAGAAAGCTCTTTCAGACAATATAAGCCTCAAGACACAATGCCAGTATTAAAGCAGTAAGTCTCCCTCTTTATGCCACACTCTCTCCCCCAAGCACTCAATCATCTGTCAGCTGACATGGGCATTATGGACAAATCTATTGAAACTAGGAGTCACATTGCAAAATGCACATACTGGACAGAGAGTTTCCCCATTACAGTTGTGGGGTAATTCAGATAAGTCATCTTTGATCCAGTTGTACAATGAGGGGGGACGAGTAGAAACATGTTGTGTGTGAGTGGCAAGGAATGCTCAAATTTAGCAGCTGATAGTATGAAGAAAAAGAATGTAGGAGTACTTCCCCCACCCCCCAGCTCCATCCAGAGCTTAAAATCCAAACCTTTCAGATTCGGCTATTTATCTGTGAGATTTTTAAGGACAATCGGTACTGATTAAATATTGAAGCAATCTAAATCAAGATAGCATCACTTCCTATTCTTTCTAGTTACTAAAGACCTTGCTCTTCAGCAGCAGCAGCAGCAGCAGCAGATTCCTTGGCATCTGTGCAAACTGTCCAAGGTAAGCACCAGTAGCTCTAAGCTGCTGCTGTTTAGCTTGGGTGCAGCCTCCCTGGATGCATCTTGATAATTTTCAGAGCCAAGCTAGCTCCTGCCTGGCCAGTTTGACACGTGCATCTGTGCATCTCCCCACAGATGCAAGGTTAATGCTGTGCGTTGGTGTGTGTTGTGGGCTGTTGCAGTGCTTGTGAAGTCCAGGGCTGTCTCTGCATGTAGATCTCCCTCAACTACAGAAGCCTCTTACTTCCATAAAGTTTATGGTTGGATTGGATTTTGCTTCTCAAAATAAATTCACTCTGCTGAGATTTCCTAACTGCACTTCTAAAGTTTGTACGAATGGAGTTTTTCTGATTTTGTTTTAAGTGTCAGTCTTGTACTTCAGAAGATGCCAAACTGTAAGGGGGAGACTGAATCTTGGACAGTCATGATCAAGCATTCAGTTTGCTGCTCAGCTGGGGATGAGTGGTAAACTTTTAGTGATGGGACATCACTACATGGAAAAATGCTGATGCCATCTTTTAGTACAATAACAACACTTAGATGGTCCTATGTTATTAAATGGTACTAAATGATAGACAGAATAAAGAAGTTTTGATATTTTAGTGTCTCTCACTGAACTTACAAAGCAGGAATTGTTAAGCTCTTAGGAGCTTTAGATCACACACTGACTGGCTGCTGGGATCAAGAGGAATTGATTTTTGGCTACACTAGGTGCCATAAGAAGAACACAAGGATGTTTTCTTTCTACAATTGGTTATAAAGGATGAAAGCACTCAGTGATGTACAGCAATGAATTGGACCAGTGATGAATTCTTATGTCTGTCTGAATATGTGGTGTGTGTAGAAATGGGAGCAAAAGAAAATCTCTTTCTCTGGGGGAGTCGGGAGGGGCTGTGGTTTTGTGGGGGTGGTGGGGGGGGAGGGGTTGTTTTGTTTTGCTGCAGATCTAAACCTAGGTGAATTTACAGGGATGTCTTTTGAGATGGTCTTGTCCCAGGCATCCCAGCTCAGACTAGGTCAAAGCTGATTTTACTCTTTCTGTCAGACTTTTTGACTGTGATTCTGGCAGGAGACTCATGCAGACACAGGTCTGTCTGCATAGAGCTGTTTGCAGTAACAGGACCTGTATTTTTTCATTTTGTCTTCCATAATTGGAAATAAATCCTCTAGATTGAAAATAGAATGTATTGCTTGTTGCATATAGGGGAAAGTCTCTCCAATGTAATAGTATTGTATTTTTATATTTGCTGAGATGAATTGATTCACTTTCTTGCATTTCATTTGCAGAGCTACTTTCCAGCTCTGCTCAGCTGGACAAGATGAGGAGAATAGCATCCAAGTAGGAATTTTCTTACCCAAATCTGTAAGCTGTTTTCAGCATTGCTGATGTGCAAGCTGCTGTTTTGTTCCAACACAGTATAGGTGAGTTTAAATTAAGAAAACTATTGCTGAATTTTTAAAGACAGAATTTGTTGTCCTAAATTTTAGTGTGTTACATTTCCATACGTCAAGCCTGATTCTTCTTTGACTTCATGCCAATATAACTGGCAGCTTCACTCAATCCAGGGTTCACCCATCAGTAATTAGTTTGATGAGAATCAGCAAAGTATCTGTTTTTCCTCTACTACAATGCATACATTCACCTTGCTAGTGTATTAATAGCACTGACGTATTTGTCTGGATCTTGATAAATGCAGTGAGATAAAGGTTGTGTATGAATATAAAACACCCACAGCTGCTGTGGGCTTAATCTCTTTGCCCAGCAAGGTATAATTTGCATGTGTAGCCCACTGGCATGAATGTATTTCAGGTAGTCTTCTGTGTCTGATACAGAAGGAGTGAATTATTATAGCCACTAGAAACAAACCTTAGTGCTTTATTCAAGTTGGTGCATGACGTGCTTTTAGCTATGGAGATCCCTAGTGTGCTGCACGTGGGTGGCAGTTGTCTATTGGTGTCAGATATTTTCATAAGCAGTGTACAGAGGAGTACACTGAAGTGTGGGACAAGAAATGTATTTTATTGAATGTTACTTCAGCTTTTCCAGTAGTGAACTGAAACCAGTAAACAGAAAGTGAGCATGTTGCAAACTGATACACAACTGATGTCCTGGCATTTGTGCAGACTGTCCTGGGGATTCACCAGTGGGGAGCACCTGCAAGATGCTCTAAGCATCTGCAGGATTCGGAGTAGAGCTGGCTGCTGCTTGCCCAGCTCAGCATGCAGGCAAACAAGCTGTTCCAGATGTCCATCTCCCTGCAGGAGTGCTGTTAATGCTGTTAGTCTCTGTAGTGCTTGTAAAGTCCAGGTCGCCTTTGCAGATAGGTCTTATTCAACCTTAGGAGTCTCTCTGTCCCCATAAAAATTAGGACTAGGGCTAGATTTGTTTGCATCTTAAAATGAAGGTTTGGAGCACAAGATGTGGCTGTTGTAGCAGACCAAGCTCCAGTGGCTGTGCTAGCTCAATCACTAGTTACACAGAATGGAATAATTTGGCTGTGTTAATTTGAAACAGGCAGTGTGGGAAAAAGGTGCCCTCTGCATTTGTAGATTACTTGTTTTATTTTCTTTCACTGTGGTGATGGTTGCTAATGTTATGTAAAATATCAGTTAATCAGACAGAACCTATGGGAATCAGGGAAGTTGAAAGTCCAGCTTACCTTCAAGAGACCCTGTAACCCCTTAAGGGAGTAAAGTTTGGCAGACGTTGTAGGTTTACTGTGTCCCTAGTCAAAAAGTTGTGCTGGTTGGCATGCTGATGGGAGTATAATTGAATAAATATGACACAGTATTTGCAATCATCTAATTTAAAAAAAAAAAAAAGTCAAATACACTGTTCAGAGAAAAAAGGATCTGATAAAAGGAATTGTTTTTTTCCCTAAGACTTCCTGTTTTGTTTGGTTTTGTATTTACTACTAGTATTGTTTGTCCATGGGAATATAAACTTGTAAACTATCTGGACCCAAGAGGTGAGACTTTCCGTATTTCACTGAGAGCTCTGTAAAATAGAGTCCTTCCAAATGTGTTGCCTGAGTATGGTAGCTACATGCCAGACCCCTGATTCTGTGTGAACCGTGGTTATGGACTACTTTTCTCCTCCACTGTGCCAAGCTTTATTGTATTGTTTCAAGTCTCTTCTAAAATATTTTCTCAGTTTACCCTTTCTTGAGCTCTTGTTATAAAGAACTACTTATAAAGCCGCCATGGAACTAAGAATAAGCATCGTACAGCTAAAACCGCAGATTTCCCTAACTTGCAAGCCAAAAGCACAGCTGCGTGAGGTATTTTGACCTCTCTGAATGTTGACATGATGGTCTTGGATCAGAATTCATGGACTTGTTTACAAGAATAACTTTAATCTTTGCGTTATGGGAGTGGAAGTGTTATACAGTGAGGATTCAAAGAGGTCTTGTATTTCCTGCAGTGGATCCTTGCGCTCTGAAGGCTACGAAGCAAGACCTCTTATTTTTTTTCTCTGCACAAGGCGCTGGTTTATATGCCTGTATTACTCTCTGAACGATAGGAATAATGAAAGAAGGTTAAGAAACATGATGAAGTGTCACTCTGGCAAGCACCACGTAACTGTGGGTTTCTGGCCCCTTGGACTGCGGTGTTATTTTCTGCCCGTGGTGGGGACCCAGCGGCTGTGATTTAGTGCCTTCCTGGCACTCACACCTGTAGGTGGCAGCACCTTCCTGTTCTATGGGTTGTGGTGGCCAGTTCCCGGGTTTCCAGTGTGATTGGGAAACTGAAAATCAAAAGCAAGATCTTCCCACCCCCTTTTTAAGGTAAACGTTCTCTTTTTCTACGATGTAAATGTGAGGCAGGGCTTGTTCGACACCTGTCAGACTGGCTTGTTCTTTCTCCATTCGCTTTAAACAAGGCTTTTCCTTTTGGTTCTGGGTCAGTTTTTCTCCTTGTATTTTAATCCACTCTGTTCTCAGACTTCCAAAGTCTAATGTCTGTTTGAAGGTAGAAGCAGGGACTTGGGGAAGGGGTCTCTGAAATGTCAGCAGTAAATGGGTATTGAGAAAACTATGCATCATTTCTACTTCTGTTCAAATACATGTAATGTTGTTGGACCCTGAAAAAGTCCAAAATAGCTGGAAACAAATCGAGTAATGTTTTGACTTTTAACAATGTCATTCTGATTTCCTTAGGATCTTCGTTCTCTGAATTAAGGCAGTTAGAGAGACATTGTTATCAACTTGAATAATAAATGTGTTGCATTAATATGTGAATATTAATAAGAGCAATTAAGTAAAAAGAGTCTTAAATTTGTTCCAGCAAGATAAAAAGCCAACAGAGCAATAGCAAAACAGTGGCAGAAATCAGAATAGTAAAAGAACTAGTTCTAGAAAATACTGAGAGAGGACCAAGGAATTTTTTGGTTTTTTTTTAATTTAACTACATTAACTACTATTAAACTTGGGCTGCCTTTTCATTAAAACATCAAATTGGATCTCTAGCTTGTCTCAAGGGACAGTCCGTAACACTTGTACCATCAGGGCACACTCTCATAAGGATCATCTTCCAGCAAAGACACAGGGCAACTGCTGCTGCACCTCATCACTGGGTGTTTAAATCAGAGTGTGCAAGAGGACCGAGTGTAGGCAATGCCCAGAGACAGAGGGGATGGAAAGATGCTCATATGACCACTCACAATAAGCCCTATCAGCCAAGGAAGAGATGGAAGCAGGTGTCCAATGTCTCTTGTATTGGTTTTCTCTGCTCAGGGATTGCCTTTTCATGGAGGATTCACAGCTACACAATTAGAGCAGCCTTCCAGTGCATGATGCAGCTAGAGAGGTATTCAGTCTACTGTGTTTCTCTACTGGTGGTAGGTAAAGTCACTGTTCCAGAAGGACACTACCAATATTACTTTGGATAATACTGTAGCTTTATCTGCCTGGCTGCTGTCCAGTAACTGCTGCTTATCTTGGTAATGATATCAGACTGCATCTTTAGATTTGCCCATTGCATTGGAAAATGAGGTGTGTTCTCTATACCTGTATCAGGGATTGCATCATACATACTAAATCTTTCCTTAAAAGAAATGTGAACAGTACCCTTTTCTTGTGCAAAGGATCCATAATACTCCTCTACAGCTTTTCTTCTATTAGATGAGACTAAGAAATGCCACAATTTTGGATGTCTAACTCCTCTTCCTTCGTAACAGTGTGGAAGATCAAAATTCAAAATACATTGTTCATGCTGTCAGGAAATAGTAGTGCATTTGTGACAATGACACAGGTTCAGCCCACAGAATTCAAGTGCCATGCCTGCCAGGAAGCTGAATGGTACGCAACAAAACACTGGTTGTGGATACAAGGCATTTTTGTCTAATGCAGCTCAATCTAGGCTGTAACAGGTTTGAAATTGGGCTTCAGACATGGACTGTAGAATCCTTGGGAGGGTGATTAAAATAGGAGGTCCCTCACCATCCATGTATTTAAAGCCTCTTATTCTAATGTCTTCAAACACACTACAAAAATGTTCTGCTGTACTCTTCATGTTCAATTACCATCATCTCCCCAGTTCCATGCCTCTTGTGCATGTAACTTTGATATGAATTACCAGAATTATGCTGCATGTGCACATATCCTTATTAAAATGTATGGGTCAGTGCTGCTCTCTCCTCTGCTAATAGTACTGACTCTCATCTATATCCACTGCTCTCTCTAGAAATTGAAATAATACCCCTGGCCAGTTTTACTGTTGTGCCTAGAAAGTACAGTACCTATGGGGATGTGTCCTGCCACAAAGAACTGACACTGAAGTTAACACAATACCATGTGCAGCATTCGAGGGTTTGCTTTGGTCTGTGTTTGCAAGGTATTTTTTTCCGCATACATAGGTTGATTGTTGGTATGTCTTCCAGAATAGAAAAGAAACTGAGAAGTATTCATTTTCCTGTTTGGTGGTGAGGTGAGTGTAAAGGTGTTGACAAGATGAAACTCTCTCCTGTCATATTAGTACAGTTGTCAAAAGCTAACCCCTCTAGGCACCTTAATGACTCTCTAGCGAAAATGGAGCTGAAGAGCCTGGTCTCCTCCTTGGTCTTATAGTAATGTTGCAATGATGCATCCGTTCAGTGTGTAATTGTGTGAAGATGTCCAATAGTGGGACTCCATAGGGTCAGCTGCAGTTCGTCATGATCTGATTCAGGCTAGAAAGCAGGAACAAACATTACTATGGATTAACTCCTAGTTATCTTTAACATTGTCCCAGTATGGGATTTCCCATACTTAGGAAGTACTACTATTTTATGTTTTGTTTCCTATTTCAAAGCAGTTTTAACATGAACTGAGATTTCAGAATAAACTTTTATTATGAGTTGAGACAAAACATTTAATCTGCATAACATCAGAGTATTCATTCCCACAATTCCCTTCATTATTTGTCTGCTAGATTTGGAGAATCTGCAAAACTTATCTTCAACCTCTCTTGATTCTTCAAAGCTCCTAGTACCCACCTGGAACAGCAAGATGTGTGCATGCAGATAAGTCTTGAAGGATGAATATAGTTATTAGCTGTGGTTATTTGAACATCACTGTTCACATCTAGTTCCTTTGTATCGCACACACTGAGTAGAGAGCAAAAGATTCAACTATTTGGTGATGAAAAGAATAAAGGTTTGGGGACAATAATACTTAAGTGTCCTGTAGTCTTCCCCTCCCAGCCCTTTTCAGTCCCCTTCTGTAATTTGTTGTTTTACCACAGGGATGTAAAGTAGGAACAAGTAGACCAGACTTGTTGATGGAATCTAGTCCTTTGCTGCCATAGGCCACTGTATCATGTAATCCTGTCAATGAAGCTATCAAGTTCTGTCTTGCCCATCTTGCTACCTTTGACTTTTCTGCTTCTCTTTTGATGCCTAGAATTCACCTAGGTGTCCTTTGCTAATTATGCAAAGCAACATCTCTGCACATACAAACAAAGTGAATACACAAACCACAGGTTTTAGTGCGGGTGTGCCCAATTTTGAAAAGGCCTGTCTTCAACAAATTAAAGTTAAAGGGGAAAAAAGCTGTTCTTTCTATGACTATTAAGATGTGAGGTTGGGGCAGACCCTTTGATGGAGCTGAGGCTACCCTGCTTTTACTGTGTTTTCGTCTCAGAGTTGCTACTACAAAAGTGGTGAATATATTTGAAATAGAAGCATCTTGTGGAAAAATCTCGTATTATTTGCTTCTTATCTAATTATACTTAATGCTTTTTTTGTACACCATGTGACACAATATTCAGTTATTTCGTTATTGTTATCTATCAACTGTCATGTGAATTAATTCTGAATTATGGTTTCTTGATAAAATCCAGATGAACATACAATTCCTTTTCACTTAGATTTAGGTATGTAACACATGACACTAATTTATCTGTCCAGCTACAGAACTGGTACAATGAAAGTCCCTTTTGGTGCCTCTTCAGTTTGTTGCAGAGAGCAGAACTGGGACGTGGAGACCCATTTCTTGTGAATTGTTTTCCTCCAGAAGGTAAAAATCTCAAAATGGTCTTGACTGAAGAATTTTTCACCAGAAAATCCCAACTTGGCAATGGTAATCATGGAACCATGGTGGTTCCATCAGTGTTTGACAGGAAGTCACGCTTTGTTGATAGGGAAACATTTCTGTCTTTCACAATTTAGAATGTAGTTAACATGAAACCAATAACAAAATATTTTGGGATAAATCCCAGGTTGTGACGCCTGGGAGTCAGAAGTGGAATTTTGGCAGATTCGTCTTCAACAATTTCTCCTTAGATGACTCTGCTGAATGTGAAGCAGGACCAAACTGGCATTCAATTAATTATGCAGAGCCTGTTTTACTGTAGAAATGTTTTTCAGGTTGTATGCAGTTAATTTTATATGACACAAAAATGTTCCGTTGCAAGTGAGTCCAAGATGGTGCTGAACACTTTTGCTCTTTCTGGCTTCTGTGATTAGTGAAGTTAACACAGCATCTTTTAGGTTTAGGACCTTATGATTTCTGATAGAGATACAAAAATATTTCTTTGGTACTCATGGTGTTAGTGATGAAAGCTGGGATTTTTCAAAGAATGCAAAACCTGAAAAAGCAACCCACCAAAACAAAAACAATACCAAAATTTTCCAACACCATTGACCTTTCAGGGAAACCAGGAACTAGGAAGTATTTCCATAGATTAAATAATGGACCATAGTACAGTCTGTAATACTTACATAGTGAATACATACATTGTTATTTTTCTTTGGAGAATTGTTCTGATTTCAAGAAGTTGATGCCTTATCTAAATGACAGGATCGCACATTCAAGGCTGCATGAGAAAATACTGAACAGTGACATGTGTCTTTATTTTTGCATTCAGCTGACTTTTTTACCATTGATCAATATTGATCAAAATTGATCAATAAGTTGAAATATTGCTGCAAAGCCACAGCAGAGTCAAAATGGAGTGTTACTTTGACTATCCAGAAGCTTGCTTTTTTAACAATGTGCTATGATGGTAAAAGAATTTGTGGGATCTAAATATTTAAACAGTATTTCACCAAACAAAAGCTGGGAAAGCTACAGTGATAGTTTCTGCATCTTTCATTGCTATTCTTTTTAGATTGAAAGAGCAGGTCACTTAATGATATAATGTAATATCAGACACCCTGTTTCCTCAATAATAAAATGGGGATAATAACTGCAAAGGACTGTCTTGTGGTGATTCATCTTTATAAAGTTCTACCAAAATGGTAGGCGTTATTAGCATCCCATGTGATTACAGTGACAGGATGATATGGTAGTTTGTCTGAATTGCTATTAAGTGGTACTGAAAGTCTCTCAAACCCCCCTGTTCCTTCTGGATTTCCAGACACCAGAGATTTAGAAGAGTTTGGATAAACATCTGGACTGAACTGAACTGAACTCTGTCTCTTTTAAAGGTTACCTTAAATGACAGATGAAGGAACCTTATATTGAGATAACCTTGTATCTGAAGAATCTCAAAGTATTACAGGAATCAATATGCAAACTATATATATTATAGCAGCTCTGTCAAGTTAGGGCACTGTTTGGCAAAACACAAACATAACAATATGTGATAGAAATCAAAATGGGAAAACACAATGTTAAACTCAAAATACTGGGAGAATGTAGTCAGAGAGAAAGTAATCATCAACTGGGACCTGGCAGGAAATTGGGAGGTGTAGCTTCTTTTCCCACACAATGTACCATGTGAATTGGGGTCTGAACTTAAAGGCTCAGAAATGCCTTTATGGCTTGTGTGAAAAATTGCAACTCCAGGGACAAGCAGTTTGCTGGGATGCAGGTTAAATAATGTTTCGTATAGAAGAATCACAACTGCCTGTTTGTCAGCATAACATCACAAACCCCATGCATTTTAAACTGTTACATCGTTGACAAAAAGTGCTGCTTACCAGATTGTTTGGAGCACTTACAGCAGCAATGTCTTTGGAAGGTGATCTCTTCTTTAACCTTGCTCATTTTGACTGAGCTGAGATTGCAGTACATGTCTGAGAGCACTTACATTTAAAACAATAAAAATAAATGTTTTACAAATATATTTAATCTTAAAAAAAAAAATCAAGCATGGAGAAATGTTGACTAGTTTTTAAGAAATTGCTTCTTTTACTTTTGACTTTGTGCAACTGCCTGGTTTTGACTATGCTCTCTGCTGCAGAGACTTGATGCAGCTAATCTGAACCAGCAAAAGGTGTGTCTCATCCTGCCTTGTTGCTCTGATAAAGACACTGGTAAAAGCGGTCTTAACCAGACTATTGCTTCTAATTTTCTCATCTTCTAGCTAAACAATGAAGCTTGAGAAATTATGCTTTCTGCTTTTCAACTACACAAACCTATCAGTGCTCAACAATACGTCAGAAGATTTGCTGTAAATCTTAACTATCTAAAATATTGTCCAGGTTTAATATTTTATAAACAGTGGAGCTGCTCGCAGAGATGAAAATGATAGAAGTTCTGTGTTCGTTTGCATGATTTTTATCTAATTATCATAGCCAGGCTGTCACCAGACAGTTTGTATCTTAGTTCTCTGTCTGGTACAAAAGGCACATGACTAACTAGTGATTTACACTGTGCTATGCTAAAATTCTTGCAAGTGGCAATTTAGAAATAGCAATTTAGAAGCTGATCAGTGAAAGCTGGTTGTGCTGAATCAGTCAAAATGTTACACTTGTTCCCATTTAATGGATTTGCTGAAATTAATTATTTAAATGTCCAATGATTCTCTTTCCATCTTCAGAACAATCTGTTTTCAAGTGGTCCTAAATGAACATAAACACATGTTTTCCTTCCTCCCCTTTTTAAATATTTCACCAAGTTTTCCTGTCACTGTGATAATTAAAGAAATTGATAATATGTCTTTAGAGGAAGGCCAAAGCGCCCTAAAGGGCAGTATCTGTTCTTTTCAATCACTGCTTAGCATTTGCCAATAAATAAAGAAATGCTTCTTAAAGTCAGGAAAAGGATTAATCTACATACACTACCCATTGTGTGAGTGCCTATCATCTGGCATAGGATCTTGTGCTTAGCCTTCCTTGAGGCCATGGCCCACTTCCGAAAGTTTGAAGTCCTGTGGATTTATCTGGAACTTGGTTCCTAAAAACTTTATGAATCTAAGATTTTGTTAGTGAGTAGAAAGGCATCATCAGAGAAGTGGTTAATGAATTTAGGTGATTAAAGAATGCTCAATAGTCCAGGTTTGTAAATAAGTGAATGCAAATGCAGAAACATCCCCAGAACTCTAAAGACAATTGTTAAGACCTGTAGCGCTCAAGGAAGTAAACCTGGGATGATATTCCTATAACTAATAACCTGAATTTGCAAGCCTGACCCACATTTTTATGTATGCCTCCTCCAGAGCAGAGATAAGTGATGTTGTTTGATAGTATTTAACTCCAGCGAGACTATGTAGGACTTGTCTGATGGCTTGAGAAGAAACTTCAGTTGTAACTGAAGGATTTCTTCTTGTTTCATTGGTGTCAAGGTCAAGCATGAGCCTCAAAGAAGGCTGAACACTGCTTTTTCAGGAGGTAGCAAAGAGAAACAGGTTGATTTCATAAGACTTAAAAAGAAGAACTCTAAGCATGCCTGCTGATGATGATAATGGCTCCTTCTCTGATGGTTTGAAGACAACCAGGAGCCTTTGATATGAGAACCATAATTGATTACAAATCATCTTACATTAGAAGAACAAAAGACAATTTGCAGACTCACAAGTCAGAGTGTGTCCTATTGCTGCAACATAACCTCAAAACAATATTCTGTGCATTAGTTTTCTCTAGGGATATTACAAAAAGGATAAGCTTCAGAGAACTCTGTGCTTGAAGGGTGCAACAATGATCTAAAGTGTTTGCATTCAGCCAATACAAAAAGGAGGTAAGCATGGCCTCATAATCCTATCTTCATAGTAGTAAAGCAAACAAGTGTATTGCTAAAAATATCCAATAACATTTTTTTTGGTAAAAATTCCTTTATAGTAATATTTCTCAATATAGGCTGTAGTCATTGTGTCCCCCTTTTTTCACTCCCATATATTGCTTTAACTCAAAGCATGTAGTATTAAATTTTCTTCTAAAAAATCAAGGTTGTGATATGGGTTTTATTCCCCTTCCTCACTTGTAGAAAACAACTGCTTTAAGAGATAGACACTACTTGACCAATTTGTTATGCTTTTTTTGAAAAGCTTCAGTGGAGTTTTGCAATTTTTACTTTAAAAAATATGCTCAGTTTGTTTACTAGCAGGAACATGTTACAGACTAGACCTACTCTGATCAGTTTTACATGAGTTACAGCATCAATGAGTGTGCCGGGCTTTTTCTAACCTGAGTAAAAGTTTGCTGCCCTGCTGTGTCATGTCCTGTTCATTGCGTTCAGGTCTTCCCCCTGTGCCCAGCCTAACTTCATATAACTGTTCACAGGCCTCTTTCCAGATTATCTGTTTGGAACTGTATGCTGTGTAATTTGGGTGAATGAACTTAAAATCAGATGAGGTGAGGTAAATTTATTTGAAAACCTGTACATATGAAGAATCCCAGTTGATGGGCCTTAGTTATTTGCTGTTAAACCTTCTAAAACTGTCAATATGTTTAGTTAATCTTTGGAATTACCTACCAAATAGACTTTGAATGAATACAGGTAATAAAATAATTTTTTGTGAATACAAATATCTATCTCAATCAAGCAAGCCCGACTATCTTTCAGCATGACCATCTTTAACTGTAAAGATTTTCCTAAGAACTAGTGGGCCACTCCTGAGCTGGATCATGCCAGCCGATCACTTCAGTGTTTAGTTTGCAAGGTCCAGATGGTGGCAAGCTGCAAATGGATATTTCTGCAGCTGAAATATCTATCCCCTTGGCAGACTCAGGAGACACTGGTTCTGGCAGATTTAGACTTGTCTCTGGCTATTTAGCACAGTTGTACAGTTAATGGGCTGTTGGACAATTTTGTCAAACTTGCTATTTTCTGGTGACTCGATTATAATTCTGGGAAAGGACCGCACAGTTAGCCATTTGTGAATAATTGGAAATCCTCTTGAGATCTCAAGAAAAACACTTTCATTGTTAAATAGGGTTGATTTGCCTGTTTATTTAGGTATCCTAGATAGAATCTCAATACCGACCTTTGAATGCTTCATATATTTCTCCAAATTGGATTTTGCCTTTGTGTGTGTGTCTGATGTGTTTTAGGAGGGCAAGATCTTAATTACTGTTATTATGCCTAGTTTACCATACAATTATAGCTGATGTAATTAAAATGGGGACTTTACAAATGCAAAAGGCAAATCTACAGGTTTTATGTGCTCACATGTACATTTTTTGTGCACATCCACAGGTATATAAATAGATCTGCTTACTGATCTCTTGGACATCAAAATTCTTGACTAGCCTCAAACCAAAGTAAAACCTAACTTATCCTCTAATTACTGTCCTAAATACAAATCTTCCATGAGAAACCTATTTTCAGTAGCTATCAGGCTTGTAGATGAGAGCATTGTCATTGAAAAGAGACGTGATCTAGCTACCCAGTAGGACAGACCTCACCTCTTTTCGCACTGCAATATCCTGATACAATCCCAGTCATTCTGTCTGGAGTGTTTGAAGTTGTTTTGGACACTCCTGCCATGAGCTAGGAAGTTAAAACCTTCATATTCCTCTAAGACTTGCATTATGATTGCCCAGCTTTACAAATAGAAATGCATACAGATAGCACTGATAACAGTTTTAAGACACATGGCCCATGTTTAATGCACAACAATGTAACATTAAAGATATCTGTTGTCTCTGGATGAAGATGGTATGAATGACTTGCTTTGTGTCTTCCTAAGCCTGTGTAATGGGGGTCTGAAATACAGATAACATCAGGTAAAAAGATAGATGTAATACATAGCCACACAGAAAAACATTTGCTTGAGATAGATTGTCCAATGGTTGGGAAAACACAACTTATATTTTCAGACTGAATTGTTTTAAAAATCTAGATGATCCTGGGATTGGTATTCTGTCTAGCACACTGGCATTTTGCTGTATTTTCCTCTCTCAATATAGTTTAATCTGTATTAAAGCACTGTGCTGTCACAACGTTCATAAATTATTACACAGCCAGCCAATAGAAATTACATAAATACTGCAAATATAATCGTCTGTTCTTAGCAGAAAGTCTTAAAGGACTTTTAAACTAGTTACAACAGAAAGTGGTAATCCTTCTATTAAAACTTTCTTACCATGTTATAACTTTGCTGTTATGCAACATTTTTCACTTTGTCAGCTGAAAACTGTTTTTCCAAAAGTAATCTAGACCTTGCTTTGCTGAGATGGAAATAAAGGGAAGTTTGTCTTGACTAAGTGCTCTGTTTTCCTGTGACTCTGAGCAAGTAGTAGTTAGAATGAAACATTGGAAACAACAGTAATTTACTAATCAGGAGAAAAATGGTTGTTACTGAAACATACCCCATGTTTACTGCAAAATTGATTTAAAGCACATTTTAAAATAACAGCTCAAGAAAAATAGGCTCACAGTGGGCTCCAAACTCTAAATGCAACATTTGCATATATATAATTAAGTGCTGCAGAATGGACTTTGCTCATTGAGGTCTTTTAAGGGCAGAGGAGATAGCAAGGAATGTGTTGCTGAATTAAACTGCCTTTGGAAGTCTGAGGAGCACTGAGCTCCTGATCAGGCTTTTCATTGCCCTTGTGGAAGGCACTGAAGCAAAGAAAATGATAGAAATAAACCTAAATTCTATGATACCTTCACCCAAGCCCTAGACTGTGCTTTTACTGGATTTTTAATGACCACAGTACTAAAACATAATTAGCTTAAATTACCACTGGTACCCTCACAAAATAAAGATGAGAAGGGAAGAATTATCCAGTGCTAGTGCTTTTCTTGGAACAAACGGGATTAAACACAGCTGTTAATCAGAAGTACACAGTCCACTATCCAGGAGAATGAATAGCTGAAGAAATGAGATCAAGCAAAAACCAAAGCAAAGAGAAGTAGTTCGGTATACACTCCTCTGCAAAGCTCGTGGAGAAGGAAGCAGGGGGAGCTTTAAAGAGCATTGGCAGAGCGGAGCCTAAAGCAGTGTGCCACATAAGATATGGGGGTGAGATAAGGACAGAGCTTGATTAATCCATAGCATGAATTATCCACTCCTAGATCATCAACAGTTGACAAAATTTGAGCACAGGAGTAACAGAAAGGGGAGATATGTTAATTGTCACCTGTGAAATAAGTTATATACAGGGATGAGCTCCACTCTGACAGGCCTGGTGGTAGAGAAAAAAGAACTGAAAGTTGTTGCCAGGAGCCAGTTTCCAAAGAAAATGACTTTCAAAAGCTTGTGTGGCAAACAGCAAAAGTTATCATGAGTAGTCTTCTCCCTCTTTGCATTTGTGTACATCCTGCTTTTATACCTGTATGTACTTCATGTGGTAATAAATATTCAAAGATTGCTTTACAGTGGTTGCAGCCAAGTTGATGCTGGTTATTCCAGATGGAAAGATCATTGCATCTCAAGGTACTGTAACAAAAGACTTGGCAGTTCATAAGTAGTGTTCCTGCTGGGAGCAGGTGTCTTCAGTTTGACAAGATTGCACTTTATCCATGAGTGCTTGAAAAGCACTATAGCTGGTAGCAGGTCAAACAGGTCTGAATTTTTAAAGAGAGTGTTGTAAGACTTCAGTAATGAGCTTGAGGTGGTGAACAATGACATGCAAAACTAATTACCTGTTTACTAACGTCACAATAATTCAGCCATTTGTCTTGACTGGAGCCATGCTGAGCCTCGGCTCCTTCTGCCAAGCCTACTTTCCAGCCATTGAGTGATTGTATGTGAACTGTTTTGCTAGAAAGTGCCAAAAAAGAAGAAAAAAAAGAGGGAAAAGGGAATTCATTTAACTGCTACAACCTAGATTTTAATTTACTGACTACATAAGAGATTTAGGGGTTAGATTTGCTTATATGCAAGACATGTCTCTGTGGGAGCAGTGTGTTTTCACGGAAGAGCATAAACCGGACACCCAGCAGAAGAGTTAATTATCTGAGTGCTAATGTTCTCAGACAAATACGTAATGCATCATAAGTATTAGCAATGAAGTGCTGGCTGGCAGCGTAAAATCAAATTACCTCTAGAAGTTTTATTGTTGAAATGTGATTACTACACTTTGCAAAGATCCAGGTTACAAACAGACACCCAAGAGCAGGGGGCCTGTGAAGCTGTGGTGAATTTCTCACCAGCAATTACACGCGAACTGCTTTCAGTTGCTGAAACTATGTGTTTGTGACTGTGGGCTGCAGTAGTTAGGGTTAGACTGGCAACTTCATATGGTTCTCTGACCTGGTGAACTCAATAGTTATCCCACTATAAAACAACAAAAAGTAATTTTAAAGAAGAGTGTAAAAGGCTGGCATTTTTGTCTTTGTTCAGCAAACTCTTTGGCCACACTGGTTTATAGTTCATAAATCAGAACTTTTGTGTGATTTGGTTGATCTGGATATGCTGCCTTTCTTTGTGTCAAGGGTTTAACCTTCTATAATTCAGTATAAAATTAACCTCTGAAGTAAACTGTATGTATTTCAAACTGCTGGGATTTAGTCAGCAAATAGGTGCACAGTACTTTGCTATCTGCTCGGTTCCCCACCCCACTGAAATTGGAGGATCTCTTTCTTGTGGTTTCAGCGGACATTAGGTCAGATGTTAATTTTACTATGAATAGGAATGCTGCATTATGACCACTGCAAGTAATATGATGGATTACACTTAGGGCTAGCAACTGGGCAAAAATCACCAACTAAAGGCAAGGAAAATGTGCCATAGATCGAAAAAATTGAGCTTCTTTGCTTAATGGTGTACTGAGGTGTGTATGTCCAAAGGATGTGTTCTGAAAGATTAGTACCTGTCTCAGAAATGAAAATCCCTTTCTTGCTTGAATAGTAATAATTTAGTACTTGAGGCTCAACAGCAGAAGAACTAGGGGACTCTGGAGTGTTTTCCATGAATTCTATTTCTATCCATTCTTATTTTTAAAGACTTCATCTTCTACAAATCAGTCTCCTGAATTATTTAGCATGTATTTTATGCAAATAGCTTAGGAATACTGAACAAGGAAGCATTCTCTCACCTTACCCAAGTATAGCAGATAAGGTGTGTGATTTGGAACTAGATTTTATAACAGGTGTCAGTGCCTAAAGTTGGATTTAAATAAAAAGAAAAGCTCTGATCCAGCTCAGTTGCCACCTGGCCCCACAGCTGCCTCGGTTCCAGGAATATATTTTTAGTACTGACATTCCTGAGCTTCTTGAAGTGCACTGTAAACATCTAGAAAGCTCCAAATCAGAGCATTCCACTGCCCAGGACTTATCCAAACGTGATCAGGAGCAGACAGTGGAATTCCTCCATCTGTCTCCCCTGAGCAGCCGACTTTGGCTGATGTTTGTAGCACATGTAGCGTGCAGGGACAGTGGTGGGCTCTCTGCTGAGCATGCTGTCTGTGCGCTAAGGAAGCCAGTAAAGTTCTTGACCAGGGTAAGAGAGCTGTTCCTGGGAGTGTTCTCTAATTAGCCTCAGGTATCATCTGCAATGTTAGCTGAACCAAGGTGGTGATAGTTGGGAGGGCAGTAATAACAGCTGCAAGCAGTAACCTCACCCCTGATGCAGCTAGATGCAGAAAAGGATGTCTGTGTATGGTCTAATTTGTTACGCAAAGTATCAGAGCATGAGGGGACGGATAGTGTCTTGGTATTAAGATTGGGGAAACTTGAGTTGTGGTTACTACTTGGGGATTTTATGTAATGACCCATTTTAATGTTGGTGGTCTTTTTTTCTTTTTTTTTAGTTAGGTGTTGTTGAGATGGAAGATGGTTTTCTGGTGTTGCAAGAGCATTCTGAGCTGTGGATCACAAGCAGGGACACATAATTAACTTCAGTTTCAGTCCTGAGGAAAGCTTTCCTGGATTTCAGGTGGCTTCCTGTCCTTCCCATTTCCTTTTTGCTAGTACTATGGAGTTTCTGGTTGAGTATGCTGAAGCGCTCCCTGTTTAGCGTGGTGGTTCTTCTGAGACCCTTGTTTGTCCCCATACACAGTCTCAGGAGACATGCCTTCTTCCTAGCGCAGCAGCTAATTAGGTTAATGGTGTTGCTAAAGAAACATTCATGGAACCACAGACTTGGGCCCAAGCAGAACAACCAGTTTATGCTACACCCACAAAGACCTGGGTCCTATGCCCAGGAATATGAGGGAAGGAGAAACAGTAAAGGCTTTTCTTCCTCTAGTTTTCTTTACATTTCACATGAGCAATCTGCAGCCCTCTGTAGAACTCAAACCAAATTCATTATTTTAGATTAAGTTTTGGTTATGACTGTGCTGCTCAGACTGGAAATGACATTTTCACATCCAAGCGGGGTCTGAGAAATAAGACTATTAAGAGCAACTTTCAGGAAGTGATCACTGTTGCTGTTGGAGATATCACAGGTATTGTCTCCCCAGTTTGGAGAAATTTACTTGTACGTCTTGAGTCTGCAGAATTTTCCTGGAAATGAACCAACAACAGAATTTCTCATGAGATTTCTCTTATATCCTGGCAAGCTTCTTTCCTGGAGTGTGTTTGCAGGCCCCACAGGAAGAAGCTTATGAGAACAGTAAGAAAATCTCAGGAAAAATAGACATGTAAACTCTGAGATTAATTCTGGGGAAGACGTGGGTTGGGGTTAGTTTTTTAACCCGATTCAGTCATTTGTACACTTACAATTCTATCTAGAAAAGGGCCAAATAGGAGTCAGTTATCTGAAACTGCAGAGGGTATTCTGCCTAGGTTCAATGGACTTCAGATCTGTTTTAGTCTGCAGAATCACAGCTTAGCTGATAAGCTTTTTGCAAAATCTAAATGGTTTGCCTCTACCAGCTGTACTCCTCATCTTGGGCTTCGCAAAGACATTTGAAATTTTCCGTGTGCTGCAAACCTCGTAAAAAATAGTTTTTAATTTGAGTGGGAGACAGGAACTGAATGGTACACTAAAATACAATACGTAATTTTCATCAGTGAAAAGTAGTGAGTCCTTCAGTTCTAGTGGATAGTTAATAAGAGACCTAAGGAAATAAGGTATATGGATTGCTAGAATGGGTGACTAAATAAATATTCATAGCAGTCTGATGTGAAACACATGCATGATTCTTATTTATTCTATGCCTACAGACATGCAAAACACAAATTTCCTTTTGTTCCAAATGAAAATGTTTCAAAGGAAACAAAAATATAAGAAGTGAGCTATAACATTTAAGAAAGACAAGATAGGTGGGGAAACGAGATGCAGAAAGGTGGTCTTAAGGTAAGTTTAGTAGCTATTTGAAAAAATTAGAGTTGGGGAGGAGACAGAAAAAAAATGAAACATCATTAATGCCATTTATGCATTAGTACCTGTGGTAGATACCACAAGTACAATACAGAGAAGAGATTCAGATGAGCCAAAGGTAATTAGCATTCAGCCCATTGGTAAGGAGGTGAGCACTAGCTATGGGATCAGTCCAAGAGAAGCCAATGTTATACTGGTGATTAGGTGGGGGAAAGCACCAGGGCTGAAATCACCTGCAATTCTTAAACAGAAAATGGCGTGGCTCAGTGCCTGCCATGTGAGAGCACGGAGCAATTACAGTAATGGTGCTCAGTCCCATTAATTGGAATTCATTTGGGGCTTATCCATACAAGGAAAACATTGACAGACTTCAGAACGAATGCAGCGGTGCTGGGAATCCTGTGATCATGTACAGTGCACGAGCTAAGGAAATCCAGCATGGAGACTAAATGATGGATGTGGTTTAGGAGCACTTGGGAGCTGCAGAATGTCATGCTGAGAAGCAGCGATGTGGTGATAATCTCACCCTATGAAACCAGCTACTGCAGAACCCTTAGTAGAGGGGTAAGGGAATAAGGGCTTACCTGAAATGATTGAATCTTGGTAAGGCTGATTCTTATAAGCAGAATGCAGAGTCAGGAGGGTAAAATATTCATAAACGGGACCTTATGGAGTGGTGTTATCATGATTCAGAAACATTTGCAGTACTTTTGCAATGCAGTTCAGAGGTGAGATGTGTGACAGATTGTACCACAGGAATGGCTGTTTTTACAGCTAAACAAAAAACCTACCCGAAGAAAGGTTCAGGTCTAAGGTGTGTGCTGTAGTTAAGCTATATATCTTCTTAGTGATATGACAGGAAGTAATACTGTGTCTGCTTCACAGTTGTTGAACACCAGGCTCCCAGTTTGCATGGAGAATTATCTCCTGAAACCTCTTCTTAGGTCATCTGCACCAAGGTTCAGGTATGACCCAGAAGAAAAATACTAGATCCTGATACTTATCTGGAGCCAATTCAAGTAAAAATTGCACATCTTTCCATTGTTATACTTCTGGGTTTGGATCAGACCCAAGCATAAGGAAGTTGAGGGCATGAAACAAAACCAGCATGATGATGTGGATCCCATTTTGTAGATCGCTACAAGCTGAAGAAAATTCAGTTCAAAAATAGACCTACAGTGTGTACATACAAGTCTAAATTCCTACTCAAGGGACTTATTTAAGCAGATGCATTTTCTTTGAGCGGAAAAGGCAGTGGGTTAACTTCATTTTAGGTGGGTCCAGATGAACCAATACTCAAGGCTTGTCTTTGGTAGCTGAAGATGTTTGTAACTTGACCCTGAATGATAGTTGTGAAAGTTGTCCTCTTTTTGTTCAAGTGCATGAAAACTAACCCCTTACCTTTGGGATGTTTGAAACATGGAATAGGATCAAGTTGAGTGTAGCTCCGTCAACAGCTGGTGACTGTAGCAAAGAGGTTTTGACTGATTTTTGTAGTCCAGTGTTAGATACTCTATAAATGTGCCTAGTGTTTACAGGGTGGTGGGTTGGTGGGATACAGCTATGGATTTGATCTGGATTTGGTGGAAGAATCTGACCATCATCCCTTGTGTATCGAAGGAAGCACTACAAGGCAATAGACAAATCACTTTTAGCTGCTCCAGTTTCTTTTTTTCTGGTCTTATTCCTAATGTATATTAAAATTATATCAGATCTGAGGAATGGAAATGGTAGTCAGAGTATGATTTGAATGTTAATAGAATTTTAGTTTTCTCTGCACTTTCCTTGCATAAGTGTTCTTTGCAAGGATTGCAAATGAGGGAAGTGTGACCCTGCCGTTTGTTGTGTGTGTGTATTTTAAGACTTCTAACACATAACAAAACAAAAGAAGGTAGCTTTACTTTAGGTGTGAACATTAATTGTATTTACTAAATATTCTGAAGAGACAAGTTCAAACAGTAGGAAAAGGCATAAGGACCCCAGAGACATTCTGATCAAGAAAGATAGGCTTAAGCAGAGATCTGCACTTGTACTCAGAGAACAGTGAGAAAGCAGTCTTGATTTTTCTTACCATCACAATATATCAAGGGCAGTGAGCACACTTTGCCTCTTGATTTTTACAGGCAATGCTGACATGAGCAGAATCTTATTAGAGAGAACTGGAATATTATTAGCATATATATATATATATATTTCCAAATCTTATGTTTGATTTCTGTTTGGAAATCCAGTGCAGAATGCTATATGTTTATTAGTAGCACAAGCTTATTGAGACCCACAATGTAATGGACAGATCCTGCTTCTCAGAGGCTTTGCACACTAGAGGCAGAGACAATCCTTCACGAAGGAGGAAAGATGATGCAAAGCTGTCAGCTGTACATAAAAATTACCCCCAAATTGCAGAGAGCAGATGGCTGTTAATGGCAAGTGTTTTTAACATAGCTTTATTGTCCCATATTGGGACATTAACTTGTCTCTCTGGTTTTTTAAAAAAGTCACTTTGTAAGAATGACACCTTGGCATGACTTGTATTTTTCCTGTTTGGTTTCCATGTCATGTTTTGCTCAGATATGCTTGCCCAATTTTCAGCAGTCGATGTGCTCAGCAAACCATTAGTGTATATTCTTTGTGTTTCATACATTCTCAGCAATTAGTAACAAAAAACAACTGTTTTTTGAAGGACTGCAATGAGTAATTGTTTTTCTTTATTGGACTGATTCTGACTGCAAAGTCAGAATAAATACTCCTTGTTTCTGCATGCTAAGCTGATACTTACAGGACTAAATACACAACACCGAACTTGCTTGGACTAGCAAATGTGATAACAGGAGAAATAGAGAGAAAAATGCATATGGAACATCCTTAGCTTTTCTGTTTTGTTAACTGCAGGTTGAAAGCTAGCTTTTGGGTGATTAAACTTTTCATTTGGTTATTAAGTGATAGACATCTTGCTGAACCCAAGCATGCTGCTACAAGCACAGGAAGAGTGTTTATTTAAAGCAGACACAAAAGATTGCACAAAGAGACCCTTAAACAAAACACAAATGTCAGCAAAACTAAACAAAGTAATCATGCACAATTTAAGACAGATAGAGGCAGGCGGTAAATTGATGACAGTTCCTGAATAATCCTTTAGAAAAGAATCCCCCTGGTGAGTTGGGAAATCTGTTTGTTTGTTGCAGTTTTCTTATCTTTTCCTGACAGGAAACCTAGGAAACCTCCATATTAGAGCTAGCGCGTTCACCAGGATGGGCCTGAAACTGGTTAGTTGATGTGTGGGCAGCAGCGTCAGCCCAGCAGTGCAGTGCTTAGGTGTGTTTTAGACTAATGAGGTGCAGCCCAGCTGGGGTGCTGGAGTCGGTGCAGCGAGGAGCCTGGCTAGCTTTGCCTTCACTGTTGATTTGTGCTGCCGGTGTCCGAGCTGGCTCGTGCATTTCAGTGCTATGTTACAGGCTGCCTATCAGGAAGGGCTGCCAGTCCTACCAAGAAGTGGGTTGATAGCTAAGACACTTAGCTTTTGCTGGAGCTTTATGCTACTGTGGTTATGCTATAGAAGTTTTTGTTCTGAGCTGTCATGTGCAGAGGAGTCTTGCAGGGACCTTGTGGGGTCACTGTGACACTGGGAAGCAGAAGACCTTAGCCAGGGCTCTGCCCTTCCCTTACTGAATGGGAAAATCATCTAACCTTTCTATGACTTGCTTTTCCTCTAAGTGAAGGGGTGATGGTATTCGTTATGAGACCTGTGGATTAGAAACACTATGCAAATATCCAGTTCTATTTTTTGTGGGGTTTTGGACCTGGGAAAAGCCACATAGCTGGTGATTACTCTGTAATCAATTCTTCTTTGTTATGAATAAAACGGTAGTCAGCTTCTTGAAAATCATCCAGCTTCCCTCTTCCTGCCAGTCTCAGCTTCTATTCTTCTATCCAGAGCCCTTGGCACAGCCATTAACCACACCAGAGTTTCACCAGTTGCAACATGCAGCTCCTCTTGACTCGGAGTGAGAGAAAGGCTCCAAGGAGGTGGCAGGGAGGGATAGAGTAGTCACTGCAGAGGACAGAAAACTAACAAAACAATACACAAATTTCCTCCCTTCCCTGTGGCACCCCCCCCGCCCCCTTTTTTTTTTTTTTTAAAGAAATGGAGGAGAATGAATGGAAGGAGGAGAGGTGAAGGAGTGTGAGATTGAGAGAGATACTTTGGTACTTGTTCTAAGAATTGGTGCAAAGCAATTCATGGGGAATAGGAAAGAGGCATTTCTTGGTCAAACAGTCTCTGAGGGGCATTACCAGTAAAGAGCTGGGAATCAGAAAATTAGCTGGAACGTTAAGACCACTGAGAAATCTGAGGTCACATCAGCCTTTTCCAGAAAAGCAGCTCATCTTGAGCTCATTCTGCTTGGATGGAAAAAAACAAGTCTTTCAGATAATTAACAAGATTTTTGTGTGTGTATATTAACCTAAGGCCTATCTTTTGTGTTTTCATTGCCAAATTTCAGTTCCAGCAAGTAGCTAATGGGGAAGTATAGCAGCTATGTTGCATTGTATTGAAGCTAAATTTTATAAAGCAAGATGAAGGCAATAATCAGTGCTTTTCCTTGTTCTGCACTAGAAATAATTGTACAGCTGTCAAATTCTTACTCAGGAAAACAGATCCAGGACACAGCAGCAGTGAATATGTATTGGCCAGTATAACAGCTGTCAAATTCTCAGAAAGCAAACACATACAGTGCAGGAATAGATCTCAGTAAGATAGGATAACTCAATTTCTATGTGCACCTTCGTATTTTCTGCTGCTTTGAAAACACCTGCTCCTATTTAATTGATCAGTAGAAGTGGCTGATTTGTGTTTTCCATGTATAGGCATGAAGTTGCTCCATGCAACCTGTTTAACAACAGGAAAGTATCTGTAATGGCACCAATGACCCAAATAATGTAACTTTCAATGAACTGTTGTCGTACACTTTTAATATTGGCATTTTTAATTAAATGTCTTCTTTTTACAAGTCAGTGACTGGATTGCAATTGTGAAGTAGGTACTGTTGAAACAAATGCTGAAAACTGATAAAAACAAAAGGTCGGAAATAGTTGCACACACAAATGCTTTGGTTCCAGAGCTTTAAATCAAATTAAATGGAGGATCAGATTTTCTAGTCACTAAATTCAGTGGAAAGCTCTGTGTGACCTATGCTGCTGTATAGGTTTTAGAATCATTAAGAAGCCTAATTCTTCTGACACAGTATAATCTTTTCCTTTCATTATGCGGTACCACAGCTAGCAGCATTTTTTACTGGCTTTACCTACAATGATTGGAGTTTTATTTTTTCCAGTAGTGTTGTAGCTGCATGTTTTGTCTTACCCTTTGGAATACTTGGTCAGTGTAAGTATTTGAAAAGTATGATTTTAAGTCAGTGGAGTGTTTACTTACACTATGACTATGATCCTTATGTACTTTACAAACACTGTTTTGATACAGCTCAGGATATGGCCAGGTTTCTTTTTATGGCTATGATTTGAAGGATCTCCTTACTTGTATCCATAAAAGTATTCTTGTCATACCAAATGGGATTCTGTGGTTTCTAATGAGTAATCAACTCAGCAGTTCATTGAGCTGTTGCTTCCTAAGAAGATTTTGCAGTTGACAAAAATTTTACCAACCAGTATAAAATGAAAATAGCAACAAATTATAAATCCTTTTCTGTATAAAGAAGCTTGTGCATCAACCTGATATCATGCATTTAGTTTTTTTGAAGTCTAGCAGTAGCAAAGAGGCCTGGTTCTTGACCATAACGTCCAGTGTCAGGTGGTGTACCAGCTCAAGTGAGGATGTGACAAGAGGCAGCCTCAAGGTACAGGTGTGGGAAGGGAAGGACTCAGGAAAACAGTGTCAGGCTGCACAACATGCAGTGATGGCAGCTTGTCAGCTGTTTAATCATGGTTGAAGTTGTGAATGTTTTGATATTAAGGCTAAAAGGACAGGAACTAATTGGTCCTTAAATATACAGGTAGTGTAATGCCATTGTGTGTAATAAATGGGTACTGCTTATCTTTCAAATATACGTACATCAGGGGTTGAAATGTAAAGTAGAAACAAAATTCAGTATCAGGTTGGAAGAGAAAAAAATATAAAGATGGTAGCTTTCTGCAGATGCCTATTGCCAGTCATTTAGGATGAACTCTGAAGCAGCTTTTGCTGTCTGTGGTAAAGCACACGGTGCATATAATTTAAGGGTTCTCGTTAGTATGTTGTCAGTTCTTTACAGTAAATAATATAGAACCTACTCTGAACTCTAAAACAAGGAACAACACTTGTAGGTGTATGCCAAGCTAGAAGTTTCTGTCAGATGGTGACAAGAATGTGGCTGTTCAGGTCTTGCTGGAGACTTCAGCTAAATTCAGGCCACAGAGTATCTGAAACTGTTGGGATCCTGTTCTGCCAGAGCCAATTAGATTCCCTGTTGTCTTTTGTGTCCCAGTGGATTTAAAAAGACTTTTTATCGAAATAAACCTTGGGAAACTGTATCCAGCTGCTAATGTGAAATTTAAAAAGAAGAGGAAGCTATGATTATATATCAGTATCTTTACTGGGTCATTTACTGAGTCCACACCAAAGATTCTGGGAGTCAAATGAATTTTCTGCAACTCATTTCAGTGGATTTTAGCTCAGACTCTGCAGTATGTTTCAAACTCTGTCTGCTTTTATTAGCTCAGTCTTCTTGCCCATGAAGTAATTGTCTGAAGGAGGTGACTGAGGCTATAAAATACTAACTAATCTCACTTTTTGAACTGTGAATATTTTAGCATAACAAATTATGCTATGCCAGTTCAATTCAGCAGGAAGTTGGAAACACAAGGCAAATTTCAGGTAATGTGCACGAATAAGTTGCATACAAAAAAAGATCAGTAATTATGTACATGGATTTGAGTTTATGGCAAAGATTTGTTGTGTGCAATTTAGGTAAAGCAAGATAAATTATTCTAAAATTCTAAAAATAGAATAATCATAAAATTCTAAAAATGTAATTATTATTATTCTAAAATTCTAAGAATTCTAAAAATATGGGCCAAATTAATTATTGCTGCAGTACATACTGCATGTTGGATCACTCAAGACAAAAGTGATACTAGTTAATGCAGTTCCTATTTTCTCAAAGGAATAATTGCCAAACTCCTTTGTTGAGTTGTAACACCTGAGTATGCTTGATCCAGCTTAATTATCTCTTTAGACAAATTAAAAGCTTTACAGCTAGTTTATGTAGCTTGGGCTTGCTAGGTAAGCTTTGCAATAATACCCTGTGATGTTACTTAAAGCATTAGATGTTTTTTCTGTGGAAAAATCAGGGCTTAGAAAATATTGCTTAGACCTTTTATAAGGCTATCATTGCAACAAAAGGGTAATGTTCTTCCCCGCTCATACTTAAACATTGAAGGGGGGAGTTTTCCTACCTGATGTTGCTTGAATGCCTGTGTCATTTATAGAAAAAATACAAAATATAGTCAATGACAGTGCAATGGTGACAACAGGAAACCATCCATTTAATGTCTAATAACCAACACTTTAGTTTAGGGTGAAATATTGTATTGGTGGAAATCTTTTTATAAAAACACCCTCTCTTGACTCCTATTCTAAGTGTACCTTAAAAGACCCCAGAACGTTACATGAGAGAATTTTCTGTGTGAACCTTAAAAAAGAGTATTTTCTATGCAAAATACTCTTAAATTTACAGGCAGTGTTATTTTCTTGCAACTGCTTGGTACTGAAGGCCAAAGTCACTCTGGAAACATATTGCTGAGGTCATTCCTCCGAAACAGAAAATGCCAGGGTTGCTACTGATACGAACTTGTTGCTTACATGATTGCACAAGCTGCTTGTCAGGAACAAAGCAGGAAAAGGCTCCTGTCTCAAAGAACTTGTAGTCAGGACAAAGAAAAGGAAAACATTAGAGCACAGCGCGGCTACAGATAACACATGAATGTGATTGTGAAGTGGAGAATGAAATGCAGGTCCAGTCTAGCACCTCATTTACAAGGCAGTTGTGTCCTCTGAATGTTTCAATAGCAGTCTGATTTTTTTGCACAACTTTAATTCTCTAAATTAGTCTTATACAATAACTTCAGACAGTAGTGTGGCAGCTCTACTGATTTTTAACCTGCCTAAGGGATCTACAGACTGGAGCTAGCTGGGAACTTTCTGACAAAACAGTTTTCCATCAGAAAAGGCAGATTCATTGATACCAAAATATTTTGCAAAAGCATCCATTTTAGTGACTTTCTGCAAAGACACGGGATGGGTTCTGACAAGCTTCATGCCTGATTTCATGGCTCCTGGCGAGCTGTGAGGTTTGTGGCTCTAGGATAGCCTTGACATGCTGAATGCCTCCAGAGATCCCTGAAGACCTGGTATATGCCACGGGTACTTTGAGGGCTTCTGGGCAGTGTGCCACACAATTGGAAGCGTAAGAGCCATGATTCCCAAGCTCTGTGGTTTCTTGCTCTCTTATGGCTCCCAGGGCTTCGAGCTCTTCCTTGTCGGTTCATTTGGGCTGATGGGGAAGGGGGAACCCAGCAGCACTTGAAGTTATTGCTGAGCCGGGAGTCTTGGAGCTGGGGAGCCGGCGCTTTCAGGCTCAACTGTGTTCTGAAATTATGTAAATAAAGCACTGATTATTTCTAACAGATTGCTTAAAAAGTTCCCTTCTTAGGGAATATTGTTATCTGTATTGCACAGGGGAGCACACTGCCTGTCTTCCCTGCCACCTGCTTGGGGAATTACCTGTGGACAGGATGGCAACCGCCTTGTGACTCCTAGACCTTAGGCTGCACTGGGGCTGTACCACAGGTACTGAGGGCAATAGCTTGCTGCTCAGGGCAGCTGCAGGACAGCTGCAGGCAGTGCCTTGGACTAGATTCAGTGTATTACATATTGCAGGGAAGCAACTGGCTTTACTGATGTTGAAATGACAGTTATATTCATAATATTTTGGTTCCACGGGGAAGTCTTTATGTGGGAGTACAGTGCCTATATTACCTGTGTGTGTACAAACAAGTAAAACTTAAAGACATACATTTATCTATATAAATGTCACTTTCAGCACACTATAGGATCCACAGATCCTTCAGGCAGGTGTCAACATCAGACGAGTTGTGATAGTTTCTCTGTTATGTATTGCATGTGTTCCTGATACACTCACCTTGTCATGAGGAATGGTTATGATGTGGATTCTGAAGTGGTCTTTCTAAAACCTCAGTATTTTAAGGAACCTAAATAGTTGTGTTGTCTTAGATGCTGTGGAGCGCTCTAAGACTACAGGCTTGAGTGCACTGAAGGACGAGGGTTAATTTCAGTAGTTGAAGACTGTTGAGACTCCTAGAGGGCAAAACCAGTCATTTGATCAATGTTGTGAGTCCGTGTAACGTGTGTGAGTATGTGCCTTTATATGAGTGTACACTTTAGAATGGCATTTTGTTTTACAATGCAAAATTGTAGACATGTGTAAGTGGCCACAGGGAGAGACTTTCAAAAATAAAAATGCCAGCAAAGTTATCGCATGCTTGCTGACTTCTGGATCATGGACCATCAGTGAAAGTTAAATTCCTGGCTGCCATTTGGTGCCTTTGGCAGTCTCCCTATAGATTTCTAGCAGTTCACATTTTGATGTTTGCTGAGAGTGCTCAAGGGTTTGCCTATTTCTCCTGATGTGAAATCACTGGAGTCAGAGATGCAGAGGTAAAATAGGAAGAGAGTCAAATGAATGTTGATTGCTTCTGAGAATTAATTCCACACTGCCTTTCTGAAGGTTCAGTGCATATTAGCTGCAGTGCAGTGGCATGACGGACTGGTAAATATCACTTACTGAGCCCATCATTCATTGCAGAAGAGGACCTGGACCATGCAAATTGGATGATGGTGTGTTTGAAAACCAGACAGCCCATAATTTTAATCTGCTAAAAAGGATTATGAATGACATCGATAAAATACAGTGTCAATTCTTTGCAAGATGCCTCTTCTCTGCAACAGCAGCTGGAAACACAGCCCACCAGCAGGCATTGAACGCCTACTCTGAGGCTTTCACCAACTTTGATCTCCTTTCAGGACTGAGCCTAAAACAATGTCCCATTGGAAACCAAAGAGGCAGAACTACTTTGCCATGCAGAGAGTTAAACCTTCCCCCACACATGTTTATTAATGTGAACAACTAATACAGCTGTACTAACATCATAACGTTCAGGACCCTTTAAGCTGCTAACTTGTTTGAAGGCAGTCCAGTGCACCCTGGACACACTTGACTCACTGTTCCTTTTTGTAGCAAAGTCACTGTTATGATGTTAGAAGATGATCTTCAGTAGTTTCTACTTATTTGATAGCTATTTTTAAATAATTAAAATATGATTTCTTATAAACCAGTAGGAAAAAAATTTAGTTCAAAGCCACCACTTTCTCCTTACCAAAGTGTGTTGTCTGCTGCTCAGGACTATGGAAGGATCACTCACTTTTCCTATTAAGCAGGCTTGGTAAGATGCGTTAGAGACTACTGCCTGCAAGCTGTCTAGTCTTAGATTTACTTCCTTTTGGAAAGAGCTGAATCTAAGCTGTGCATGCATGTGACTAGATTAACCAAAATCTGTTTTGTAGAATTCAAGGAAACATCTGAAGCGTAAGTATTAAGTGCATCTAGCAATAATGCCCCTTTCTTGGTTTCTTGTTATCTGTATGTTTAAAAAATATCAGATACTTGTGTTTGAAGTCAGATTAAAAAGAAAAAAGAAAAAAAAAAGGGGGGAAGCAAAAAGTGCCTTAATAAGATGCAGAGTTCCAGTTCACTACATTTCCCTTAACTAATCTTATATTCCCTAAACTGTACTCTGGGCTTGTAGGGGCACAAACCGAAAGTGGAGTGTTTCTAACGCCAGTGGTACCCAAGTCAGTGTCATAAAAACTGGATGTGAGCTCTGTATCACTGTGATACTCTCCTGTCCCTCGCAGGGATTTGGGGATAGACAGTTATTAAGTGTGACTAGGAATTGAAATTTAAGGAGTGATCAGTTCAATGGCTACTTTTTGCTAGAGGCATAGTATGTAGTTGGTTGACCTAGGCAAAGAAAAAGCAAAACCACCCTGACAGCATGCGATATATCAAAGTACAGAATTTCTACGGTTACTAAATCCTATCCAAAAGCTCCTTGATAATTAAAAGATATGCTTCCATTGCCAATCCGCTGTATTAATAATAGTCTAATCCTATCCATAAATATATCTTTCCAAATTAATGTAATTAGGTATGAAAATACTGATTGCTCCATCACCACATTTAAGATCCTTTCTTGCAAACCTGAACTCACATAAATATGTCATTCAAATCAACGTGACTACTGAGCATAAGTAAGCCATATGTGCATGAGGAAAATTTTTCTGGGTAAGACCTGTAACTGTGTTTCACTGGGAGGTATTGCCAAGATTTCTAAGTGTGGAGTACTAGTAGAACACCAAATACATACAGATAAATTGTTTCCAAAAATACCTGTTGTGGGTGGTTTATTTCAAGTGGGAACACTAGTAAATATGACCTGAGGGAACTTATATCTATTTTTATGTGGGTTACTCTAGAAGAAATCAAGCACTTGTTACATAGCACATAGAAACCTCTTCAGCCACATACTTCTCTGATGCATAATTGTCCACTCATGTGCAGATCTGAGGTTTTTCATGCTTTTTTTACAACTCCATAATTTTCAACTTTTTCTTAACTTCTGGGTCATGTAACTTTAACCACTCAGACTGAGAAGCACTCGTTCAGCTTCTTTGGCTTCAAGGGCTGTTGGTGTCCTAGCTGCCTTTTAGTTTTGTTTATCCAGTTGATAGTCCTAAGGCTGGGACCTGGCTTAAACAGTCCAGGGGACCTTCTCTGAAAGTGTTCGAGACCTAAACCAACATGGCAGAATGAGGGAACAAGCAGATCTGTTCGTATGACCGGTTCTCGTGGAACAGGCAGTGGAACAGCTACGTTGCACAATATTTGGGAAGGCTGATTAGCCATGCCCAGGCAGGAGCATTATGTTAACCTGCCTTGTATTTAGGATAGCTGTGAATGAGCTCTGCAGAGACTGAGTCATGTTTCTTTGCTTGGCTCCACCTTGTGCTGTGCAGACACGCCTGGTATTGCAAGGAAGATCTACCTATCCCACGTCATGCAGCGTGGCTCTACTTGCGAGAGCACCTGGCTCTCCTGTTCAGCCAGGTGCTGTACCTGCTTGACCTCTCGTCTCCACCAGTGCCTCACACTGCAGTTTATCCCAACCAACTTGTGGTGAGCGCTTCACTGAACTTCTTGCCTTCTCTCAGAACCCTGAATGCTGTTTAAATGTTATGACAGTATTCTTTGTGCCAGAGACAAGTTCTTAAAACAGCTTGTGAAGGGGATTATCCAGGTTGTGTCTGTTTCTCTAGTCTACCTTACCATGCTGTTTGGGATGGCTCAGGTTTTAATATTATTGCATAACTTCCAAGATTAATACAAAAAACCCAGCAAAATGCACCTTCAAACACAAGTTGCATTATTCCTGCATTTGACAAATCCTCTCTGTCCACACAGGATTCCCGCAATCAGTGATAACACTAACTCAACATACAGATTTAAGAGCAGAGAACAAAAAAGGCATTGTGGCAAATATCTCAGTGAGAGACATAAAAGTTCAAGTATTATCGGTACTGGCTTATCTGCAGTATGGCATGCAAGCATCCAATTGCTAGGTTATTTCTGACTGATACATGTCATGTATTGCATCATTTTAATTGCTAACACTCAGGCGTCTGCACTTGCTTTTCAAGAGGCAAACAGCAGAGCCAGCTCCGGGCCTTGGAAGAACAGGCCACTGCCTACTTCATGAGCCTGCAGCTGCCTGCCAGGTCTGCCTGGGGATGAGGAGATGATGACTGGCTGTTTTGGCTTGTGCAGCCCTTCCTGCCTGTGTGGGGAAGGGACGGAATCCAGTAGCAAGGTGGGAAGCAGTTTTACTGCAGCAAGAGCAGCTCCTCTCTGTAGCAGTTGCCATCACCTTCCACCTCAGCAATGACAGGGAGAGTGAGCCCTTCCCTTTAGTGCTGCTCTGCAGCCCCTGGCCCTTCCTCTTCCACTTCTTCTGCATTGTGAGATCAGGGGCCTCATTGCCTCCTCTCACCCCCAGTGACCCAAGAAAGGGGGCGGGGGCGCCTATGGAAGTCTTACTCATCTGAGAACTCTTATCTAGACAGCCTGTCATCTGAACAAAAATATGTTTTTCACAATTGTGTTATTCCTTTAGAAGGTGTTTTCTGCTAGCTTGTCTCTAGCAGTTAAATTTGACTTGTAATTGCAAATGAATGTCTGTTGTCCAAGTTGCTCTGAGAGTAAAATTGCTTATTCAGGCAGTCTTCTGTCATAAAATCAGGGCTAAGATTACATTTGAAACAACTAGAGATACTGGTGAAAAAGCACACTATTAGCAATTAGAAATTAGAATAAGATGAACATTGAGTTCATTTTAGGTCCCTTAATATCAGAGCAAGGGATTTCCTTGCACCTTTATCTTCTCACCATTTTTAGTTGAATTCTCTGCTTAGGAGTTCTTTTTGTTTTCTTTCAGCTTGATATTTTACTTTTATCAAGAAGCATACAGATGCAGGGAGGTCACGTTTGCTGTAATACCACTGACAGAATTGGGTTTTCCAGGAATAACTAATTAGAATTAATTTTATTTCTGGGTGGGAAATAATGACACCTCCACATTTTTTCTCTCAGGAATATAATAACTATTGCCCCTGGAATTACTAAACACAGTGTGGTGGGTTGACATGTCTGGCTTCCAGCCACCCACCCAGCTGCTCTCTCACTCCCCTCCTCAATAATAAGATGGAAAACCTTGTGGAATGAGATAAAGTCAGGGACATCACTTACCAATTACCCTCACAGGCAGAACACACGACTTGGGGAAAATTAATTGCCAGTTAAAATAGAGTTGGTTGGTGAGAAACCAACCTCCATGGGCTGCAGTCCCTCAGATTACACCTGCTCTGGCATGGGCTCTCAAGGGTCTGCAAGGGAATCCCTGCTCCGGTGCCTGGAGCTTCCCTGCTCTGCCCCTCATGCTGGCAGAGCTACTCCTCACCACCTGTGTGGGGTTTTGCCTGCTCTTAAATAGGTTTCCACAGAGGCACCACCAGCTTTCCTGATGGGCTCAGCTGTGGCCAGTGGTGTGGCCGTTGGGGAACCAGCTGGAACTGGCTGGAACCGGCTGTGTCCGGCCCAGGGCAGCCTCACCCCCTCCTCACAGAGGCTGACCCTGCAGCCCCCCTGCTACCGAAACCTGGACACGGACACCCAATACAGGAGAATGCTGGAGAAATATGGCCAAAATTGCTGAATGCCAGACTCTAGAGGTATGTGGTCATTAATGACGTTTGGGTTGGGGACTCCTGCTTACATCTGTGGAAATCTGGCCTTCGTAACCATCTCCCGGAACACCTACTTGTAGCCAGCTAAGTGCAGTACTGGGGAGCTAAGGGAAAGCTGGACTGACTGAAGGGTGGAAGGGCAGCTGCAGGGACCCCATGTGCAGGACACCCAGCCTCTGGGGGAATGTCCTTTCAGCAGAGAGGTTTTCACCACGCAAGCTTTTAGCAACTCTTCCTTGTCTTGATGAGCGTGAACATGCTGATGTGAAAATGTGTGATCCAGCTTTTTAGTCTTACTAACGGCTTTTAAAAACACTCTGCAGAAAGTAAGGTGGCACAATTTCAGTGACCTTCATGCTGAAGACAAGGTTTCCCAATTTTGAGGTAATTACCCTGTTCTGGAAGTTCCTGAGGGGTTTATTGCATACTCTGATGGTGTTCAGAGTGTTTCTGCACACGCACTGCTGTTAATTCCATTGAGATTTGAAGCAACACCTGGGGTGATCTGAGCTTACAGTTTCCTTTGGTCTATAGGTTCTTTCAAACAAATACCCACATCTTCTAGGCTATGCAGCCTTCGGTCCTACTTCTGAGTCCTCTTTCGCAGTTTTCAACCCTGCTGTTGACTGCAGGGCAGCAGTGATAGAAGATCTTTTACCTTTCTCTGCAGCTTGTGAAGCCCCTTAGTGTTACAGACCCACCACTGACAAACTGGGGCTCTGCAGAAAGCACACCAAAGAGGGCTTTGGGGCTTTCTGCCTTTTTATTAAAACCTGCAAGTTGGGATGCTGCAAAATCTCCAGTCAGAAGTGGAGAGGGCGGGAGTGAGCAACAGAGCAGCAGGCAGCTATCTGTCAAACACACGTGGTTAGTCCAGCAATCAGATGTCACCGCTGAAGCAGGTGAAACAGCCCTCTCAGCAGCAAGTCCAGCTTGACTTTGTTGAACTTGTGAGCGGGGGCTCAAACTGCTGGCAAGGTCAGCAGTAAGTGTGTCACCACTAGGCACAGAGCTTACTCTGGGTGGGCCAGTGGTCGCTTCCTCACTGGAGATGAGCCACACTGACGTGATTATTGCCCAATATTGCTTGGAGAAACAGCTACAAAGAAGCATAGTTATGAATGGTGCATCACTGCAAGGTGGTTATAGACTTCCTGAATGCAATGACAGTGAAGAATCTTTTGGTATGCTGGTTTCTGCTTTGGTTATGTTTCTGAAATACTGGCTGAGCAACCAGAGGGGTACTGAGGGGGTAATGCAGTCATGGTGTATTTTCCCTCCTGTTGGTGTGCCTGATTCTTTGTTTGCTGCCTTGGATTTATCAAAAAACTTGTTTTGTCAGGTGCAGCAAAGAAGTGCACATCTTCATGTACACAGTGGAGTTCAGTAGGAAAGTGCATGTATCGTAGATCAGGGAGCCTGCTTTATACCACCAGAACCTAAAAAACAGACAGCATAAGAGAGTATTTGAACACTAAGGTGGCTGTGAAAGATTGCTTACTCATCTGTATACTTACTCTTTCTCTTGCCTCCCTATCTTATCAGAATTATCTCTTGCTTGCTCAGTCTTACTTTTATTATGTAATTTTCTTACCACCTCCTACCTCTCCCTTTTCCACCTCTGAATATATAATGTATTTTATTTTCTATAAACTAAAGCATTGCCCTCACCTGAATTTGCATGCCCTCGCTTGACATTTTTGGACTAGGGTAAGGAACCTGTATCCTGCAGAGGTAAAGTGCTGGGACATTACAAATTGTTATTGCTCTTCCCTACCTTACATGAGTTGTAAGTTGAGTTTTAAAGGTGGTCCTTTCAATGGTGGGGGTGCATGGTCTGTTCTCAGTTCTGGCACAGACGTCCATGAGGACAAGTCATTCACAGTCACACTCTTAAAAGGGCTCTCTCCTTTTTCCTTAGCCACTTAAATGTGGTAGCTGGCTGTGTCCAGCAACCACAGTAGGAGCTTCGAATCCTTTTGAAAATTTTCCTTTTAATACTTCCCTTCTGCATGGAGGCATTATGAGGCAGTTGGAAGTGACAGCTACAATAATTATGAACTAATATAAATGATGGCATCTTCAAAGTCCTGAAATAAATTTATACAGTTCAGCAAGGTTCCCTCTTGTAGCCATTCATTGTGAGAGTATTAAAACTTAAATGACTTAAGAGGCTGTTATGAAGGCAGAGCAAAAAGCAACATTTTTCAAAACAGGAAGTAGAGCAGAACAATTACTATTTAATGATACTGGAATTGGAAAATGTATGATGAAGGAGGAGTGTCAAGTTTACTGTGCAGATTGCTACTAGAGCAGGATGCTTTTTGGCAGAGTTTACCCAATTTCTGTTTTTCTGCTTATACATCTGTCCTGGTGATATGAAAGGATTCCAGTAAAAGCTAATGCAATTCTTGGAATCCCCCATCTCTCCCCCCCTTCACCAATCTAAGGTTTGTTCACGGCACTGCTTCAGTTTTTCCGCTTCAAGGCCAGCAAGATGGTTCTCTCGACATATCAGAATGCTCCAACCCTTTGCAGGCTAGTTACTGCTATGGGATGGTCCTCATTAGGTGAAATAACCCAGAGGTTGTCACTGCCTTGCAGCCTATCCTCTGACAATGCTGCCTTCACTTAAGCAGCCTTGGTTAAGAATGTTTTTTACTGCTTTGAAGATCATTATATCAAATATCAGTCAAACCAGTATCAAAATTTGTAGCACAATTAGTGACTTGAAAGACAGCACAGGACCCCAACCTCCACAAGACTAAAATATCTTTATGTATTTGCCAATAACCTCATCCAAATTGACATCAAGGGTAGCTCCATCTGAATCACACATGATCTCTTATTTTTCTTGTATTTTCTCTCCCTGTAACCTAAAAACCCAATTTGAAATTTTGCCTGCAGTGAGGTACGTTATACTAAGCACTTTAAATAAAGATTGCTCGTTTTCCATGGTAGTTTTAAAAAACAAATCTATTTTGAAATCCTTCTGCATGTACTAGCTTATATGATCTGCATCTCTCTATACTTACTGTCCATTTGCCTGGGGCATTTACATGGAAAGAAATTTTCTGTTTCTTAAACACATCTATACCATCTTCCAGTCTCCTACCTAAAGTTATAATTCATTGCATATGACATTGCAGTTTGGTGTGCAGATGACATCTCCAGCAGAGGCCTGGCTTCAATTGGGGAATCAATGCCATGAGCAGATGAGGTCTTGGAAGACAGCTATTCAGCTTGAATGTGAATTTTTATAATAAAGATTGACAGATGAGAAAATACAGAGATTTAGGGTATGTGGTGTATGAGCCAAAAAATTCTATTTGCAGGCAAAGTTGGTTATTCATTCCTTCTTGAAACCTTCTGTAGGTTAAAAAATGCTCTTAATTCAAAGTGAAATGGATTTTGAATATTTTAAGTATGCTAAATTGTTCAGGCAGGCACTTAACAGTGATGTTTCTGTTCACTTTCTGCACTGACACTGCCCTTCCCGATTAACATTGCAGGTAATAGGACCACTGGGATTTTTCCCTTTTGGATTGCCAGTGCTTTTGGCCCTCTTGCCTCTTTGTTGCAGCTTTTCTTTGCTGGATCTTTTTCCATTTACACTTTAATCTGAGTTCTTGTAGCTCTGTGGTTTTCCTGAACAGTATTATGTAGTCCAGATTTTTACAAAGCATTTCTAGAGGTTCAGTGTACTCTTTAAAAATCATAGCCTGCTTAGATCTGGTGGAAGCCTTGGGGAAAAAAAAAAAAGTGTTTGTCAGGTTTATTTTCAAGAGAGCAAAGACTTGCAGTGAATATTATTGTGGGATTGAAATGTAAATGTCCACTTCCTCTCTCTAATCCCTTGCAAGAAATTGAACTGTCCTTTACATTAGCTTTTGCCTGGGTATATAGCACTTGGGAATTTAACAGCTCTCGGGAGAGAATTGCCTTTAGCTTAAATTAGAATACCTCACTGATACTGGATCTTCCATAATTCTGGCAGTGAAATACACTCACCTCCACAAAGAAGCAGATTTTTTTTCATTGTCACCAAGCTCAGTGACTGTCTCTTGTTTACTGAAGAGAGAAGCCAGACTTGCTAAAAGAGTTGTGATATTTAGCAACATTAGTTATAGTCACTACATCACCCTGCTGCTTTGCTTTCTGCCGTTGCTCACTGACAACTGACAGAGTGGTACAAGCAAAATGTAACTTGGCTCTGTTTGTTTTGATAAGGGCAGGATCTAAGTGAAGATTTTTTTTTTTTTTTTTTTTGGCACATATACAAAGAAAAGGAGGGTCAGTGCAATCAGGTAATCTGGTAAAAACTCACCCCCTCATTTCTGAACCAAAGTTCAAATGTATTTGAATTGTTTCATATCTTGAACTAAGTGATGCAACCTTGTTTTAAATATCAAGTGGTGGAGATTTGCCACTTCTGTAGTGACACCTGCCATCCTGGTTTATGCTGCTCTGCTATTCCTATTTCAGGATCATGTGCTATTTGTGAAAATAAACTGAGTTACCACTGTCAGGGCATGATCCAGGTTTTTGTCTACTTGTTTTCTGCAGAGGTGGATGCAATAGTATGTCCTAAACATAAGCTCTGTTTTGAATATCAGAACACAGGCAACAAAACAAAGCTCACAGCCATGGTAAGGTCCAAGAGGCTTGTCCACAATCCTGCTAGTCAAGCCTTAATCCAGAACAATAACAAGCCATATTATGTTTGTTCAAAACCTTGGGCAGGTTTTCATAAGATCTGTTAGTTGAACAAAAAAAATTAGACATTTTTATCTTTGCTAGACTGCCTGTGTAAAAAGCCCACTGTGTAAAGAGCCGCCCAGAGAGAGCTTGTAGAAGGAGGGGATGTGTTAAAAGGGCAGGTATGTTGGTATGCCTGATACTGTCTTTTGCAAAAGCAATAGGTGTGTTACCTATATGAGGAGCTATGCTGAGGGTTAGGGTGGCAGAGCTCATTTTATCCTTCAAGGCACAGGTCACAGAATTCAGGAAAACTGATGTTAGTAGAGACCAGTGTCTCATCTTGACTTTTGTTGTATGGTCAATCCCACTTCTGAATTGAAAATTTTGGGATTTTTTAAATACTTTTGTTAAGAGACTTAGATATTGAAATGGTCAAGAATCCAATTCATTGCTTGCAGCATTAGAAGAGGCTGCTGTCAACAGGGGTCTAAACCTTCTGTTTTCTATACTAGTAGGTTGTTTTGATGTAATTATAGGGTTAGATTTAGGATTAAAGTTTGGTACTGTAGTGCTGAAGGTGTCTCAAAATAATGATCAGTGCCTTATGTTTTACTCCAAGGATTGATTTTTCTGGCCTGAATTAATGTTGGCTTTGGTTTTGGGTCAATTTTGACACAAACTGACCCAATTTTGGAAAATCAAGGTTCAAGATTCCATTTTTTTGCTTGATTCTGGAGAGTACACAGAAATGGGAGGCAGCTGATGCAGATAAGTGCTGATGTCAGTATTCCCTGAGTTTGGGCAACAGCTCTCTGGGTACACCTGAGGATACAGCTAAGGGCTTTGGCGGTGGCCTTTTTGTGGTTGGTTTTTTTTTGTTTGTTTTTGTTTTTGTTTTTTTTTTTTTTTAAACCATGCTAGCTGACTAGGTAAAAATATCAGCTTCTCCACATCCCTTCTAAGGACTCTGCCATGCTCATTCTTATCTCATTGGATGATCTTTACCCTGAGGAAAGAGCAAGGAACCAAATGACAGCTGCGGCTTTTCAAAGTCATAAAAGGGGGAAATACGTGTATATGTACTTATTTATTTATTTTCTCTCCCTATTCTGTATTTTATGCTGAGGCTATGAAGCCTATTGAACTTTTTTTTTGAGCCCTTAAGGTATATCTAATGTCACTCGGACATCAAAGCTCCAGAGCTGAAATGGAAAGAGAACAACCAAATTGCATTTAAAGGTTAATAAAATAATGCTTGTGTTTTCTGTTGTCACAGAATACTAAAAAGAAAAGCATTACCTTTATGTTTACAAAGGCGAACAGAAAATAGAGAAATATGAAGTCAGCTGTGATTAGCTTAGCCTTTGTTCTAAAAATGATACATCCTTGTGTTATATCACAGACAGGATGGGCTCTTGAAGCTCTACTTTTTTGTTTTGCCACATATTAAATGATCTCAGTGGCCACTGATAAGTCTATTGTAGTTTATGAGAGTTTATTACTTCTAATTTAAAACTAAAAGTTTAACCTAATATGAGAATTTCCTGTCTTTTTTCCCTGGGAATCTGGCTGGCTTTTGCCTGTGTAAAGCTGAATTCTACCATCCTTACACTGCACATATTGGCTATGCTTATAGCAGGCACAAAGAATAAATCAGGGAGGTTATAGCCATACAGCAGAAGTGCATTAATATCACCAGCCCCTTTGACTCATATGGCTGAGTTTTACTTCGGTCTCACTCTGTCCTTAAAGCACAGATGCAGTTCTGTGGGTGTAACTGAGGAGGGAACAGAGCTTGTAACTTGGAAGCTATACAGTGTGTGAAACCAAGTTAAGACTCCAGAAGACTTATTGGTTCTTTTAAAGTTTTATCCTTCTCAGACACATACTGAGCCCAGTACAGCAGCTAAACATTTCCCCTCTGGCTTGTCACTATGCAGGCCAAACCCCCACATTGCTCAGTGGAATCAAGATCCTCTGGGACTTTCAATACTGTTGCTCACATTATTCATGAAACAGAGGTCACTGAAGTCTAGGAGAGCAGAAAGTATTAGTAGAGTGATCAGAGGTTGTGAAGTCCACTGAATTATTTGAAATTCCTCCTGTGGTAAGGTCCAAGTACCAATGTGACTGACTTGCCAAGCCTTGGGTCTTACTTTTTAAAAAAAAAAAAAAAAGAAAAAAAAAAAAAAAAAAGAAAAAAGTAAAAGACATGTCATGGTGGCTTGGAGGTCCAGCTAAATCCAGTAAGGAAGATACAGGCAAAATTTGCAATGCATTTAATAATGATTCTTTTTCCCAGGAGTATTATGAAGTGATCTGTTATGTGCATCTGCTTGTTCTATTTCTGTTTCTTAGCCTGAGATTCCTAACACAGGAGGCAATAACCCCGCATCATGTTAGATCATATCATGTCACATTGAATGTTGATCTTGGCTGACATAACGTGACATGCTACAGTTGAAGTAATGTAATGCGAGCCAATGTATCACGTGCTTAATGTTAATCTGAAGTTACTATCTGAATATAGCAAAAGGTTTGGATAGTGTGTTGTATGGAACTGCCCTCTGTTCATCAGGCAGTCTGAGCTGCATGTGTTCAAGCTAACAACCAAAAACAGAGAGAAAGAAGAGGGGCAAATGCTAGACAAGTGTTTCTGTGGGAGTTAGTAATAAAGATACAAATCAGTTTAGTATGCAGCTAATCTAAATAAAAGACATCGTATCCCCCTTGACACCACAACAACCACAGGAGAAGTGTGACCATGCAATGGGAGCACTGGCTATCAAGTAATTGCACTCTTTGGAGGTTTTGGTATAGAAAGCTGTTCATATACATTTCTGAGTAGATTTGTTGTTGAAGGTATTGCTGAATATATTTATTGAGATTACTTTAGTTAAAACAGTTAATGTAAATGTTGGGCTTTATGAAGTTAATAAATTTTATAACATTTCCTTTGTTCATGTTTGTCATGGTTTAACCCCAGCCAGCAACTAAGCACTAAGTATGGAATACCCTGTTGGCCAGTTTGGGTCAGGTGTCCTGGCTCTGTCCCCTCCCAACTTCTTGTGCCCCTCCAGCCTTCTTGCCGGCTGGGCATGAGAAGCTGAAAAATCCTTGACTTAGTCTAAACACTACTTGGCAACCACTGAAAACATCAGTGTGTTATCAACATTATTCTCATATGAAATCCAAAACCTAATACTATACCAGCTACTAGAAAGGAAATTAACTCTCTCCCAGCCAAAACCAGGGCAATGTTCTTGCTTGATCTTTTGACCCACTGCAAAATTGTGCCCAATACTACATGAGTTAATCTCTGTTGTTTTCCTAGGGAGGCTCAGAGAAAACTGTGCATGTCTTCTTAGAAGATATTTGGTAAGTTACATGTCAGAGTAAAGCATGCCTGCAAAGTAATTGCTTGAATTTAAATATTTAAAAAAAAAATATTCAGTGCTAGAATTGTCTATTGTTTCTTCAGTAGTTTAGCAGTGCTCAGAGCCTGTATCTGTTCCTCCCATCACGTGCTCCTGTAACAGGATCATGTTCTTTAATGTGATCACTGGCTGGCTGACTTTTTGTGCCAGCTTCATTCTTATTCAGCTAGCTCTAACTGACAGGGGATATTATTCTTGACTTTTTGTTAGGCCAATATTTTCAGTCCTTGGTGCTTAAAAATTAGCCTTATAAAGCCATAATTGTGCATCTGCTTTGGTGAAAGCACTAGGCAACCCAAGCTGGAAGCATTTTAAAAATGAGCTAACAGTGTACCTAGTGGCCTAATTTGATGAATGTTGGCATGTAGATTTGCTGGAGATGATAATCCAATAAGTTTTATTTCAAATAGGGGAAAAAGAACAAAAATGAAAAAAAAAAAGGTACTTGAGTACACAGGATTTCTGAATGCTGTAAATCTTGAGTGCACAGGCTTTGGAGTACCTTAGAGCACCTAGTAAGAAAAATGGAAGCTATATCTTCTTCCTTTGGAGGAAATGCCTTTCCTTACTCAGAACTGCTCTTTTGACCATAGCTCAGCGCTGCATTTTTGGCTATACTGAGCCTTATCATGCTCAAGTTGAAGATAAGTAAAAATTCCCATTCTCTCCAGGAGCACAGATCTAGACCGCAGCTAGTACAGTAGCAGTGTTTGTGGGTGAAACTTTCTTCTATATAATCTGCAAATCCTCAAGACTTTCCTAATTCAAATTATTTCATGAAAGCTACTTTGTCTCTTATGTCCTTTTAGTTTTCTCTATTCCTGTTAATCTTTAAAACTATGGGCTGGTGATAAAAATATTTTCAAAAGTTTATAGTAAAAAGAGTAGCACTGCCATTACATAATAAGATGAAGTAAAGGATGATAATTTGTCCTTGTCACTGCCCATATTCTAGAAAAGTAATTAAAAAGAAAGAAAATTACATGTATTTTCTCTGACTCTGGACTAGACTCAGCTTTGTTGAAGACTTTCCCCCAACCAGGTTTAACTAGCAAGCAGCAGAGGTGTGTAACGATCTGATCTGTGTGCTTTGCTGTAGATTATTGTGGGGTCTTAATCAAAGAATGGGAGAAGAGATGAACCAGCATAGCAACAGGTTTGCAGAGAAAGTAAAGGCTTATTTCATGCAGATTTCCTGCCTTCTGTTTAAAACAATATCAGGAGCATGGGAAAATTAATTTATTTTGCCAGAATTAAGGAGACTTTGAGATTGTCCGTTGCCAGGCTCAGATGGGTCATCAAAGCATGGAACTCAGAAAGCTTAATGCAAAACCTTAATGGTATTTAATGTAACTCAAAATTGGGAAACTATGGAGAAACCAGGTAATTTTGAACACTGATTTTCAGAGAGGAGCATCATCCCAGACCTGAATGCAGTCAGGAATAAAAAGACATTTTCTTCAAATGTCAAGCTGAAGCAACACACTGACAGCATTGCAAGGACAGAAGTATTGCGAATGAATTTTCAACTCTTTAGTACATAAATCAGCAGTTACACTAATTAAATATATATAGAGAAAAGGGCTCTAGCCCTTTCTAGGCAGCGTTGCTCAGCAAAAAGGATATGAGTTGAATAAAATACTGGAGGAAAGGCCATGAAATGGCAAGCAAAAGATTGTCGATGACACCTGGAGTTGCCAAAGAAGGATAGAGCGAGGGTGAGGAAGAAATTGCATTTCTGTGTACAGTAACCTCTGACCAGCCAGATATATCATGGCTAGTCAGAAGTTATTCCAGGGCTGGAAACTCTAGGGCAGCATGCAAGGCAGAGCCACTTGAGCTACTGTGAGAGGTTTTCTGTTTGGGTAAAAAAGTAAAAAAGACAAAAAGAAGCTTCCTGAGAGAAATAGGATGCTGGAGTTAAGGGAGCTTAAATAAAAACTCAAGGAAGAGGTGCAGGGAAATATAAAACTTGTGGCTTTTCCCTCATTACTTTATTCCCTCTTCTTTGAAGTTAGTAATACTGTGACCATACTGTAAGACTGAGAGCAGTAAGCATTGAGAGTTCAAGAAACAGTCCCTTTACAAGGGGAGTGTTAAAGGTCTAAGGAAATTAATGTCTCTACAATTGCAAATTCTTTGTGGAGCAGAATGACTTGCATGATTGATTTAGAAATTATTCTGTATAGTGTCCCAGAGCAAAGTCTAATAGCACACGTACCCCCCATCCTTGACATGTCCCACTGAAGTCAGCACGACTTTGCAGACATCTGTCACGGGACTAGGTCTAGAACAGGAATAAAACCACATACCTCTGGAAGAATGTTCCAGAAATAACATGGGACTACATGTGGAAGAGGCTATGGAGAATGAGTTTCATTGCACTTCCAAAAAGGGTTGGACACGTTTCCTCTCCTTTCCCCAAAACAACAAAACTGTCAAAAGACTCATTTGCCTTTTAAAATTTCTAATATTTGTAGGTAGTAATTCAACTGCCCAGAGATGCATGCCTTCGCAACCTGTAGCTTGCTGAGGCGTCTTGTATGCAGGGATCCACACTTGATCCTGCTAGGGCACTGCTGCCGTGTTTCCCCACACTGCAAAGGTATCAAACGATGCTGGTTCCTGTCTCTATTAACACTCTTGCCCACTAACATTAAAAAAAGTACTTTCTAGCCAAAAGATGCTGAAAGCTAACCTCACCCCTCCTGCCCAGGCTTGCTTTTTTGTTCTGGCAGGAGGCGGTAGAGCATGCTGAGGACTGGCTGTGACAAGCGGTGCTTCAGAAGTGGATAGTGTCTGTCTTGCAGATAAGAGATCTTTTCTGCCAGGATTTTTGTTTGTGTGTGCATTGTGCAAATGATAAATGTTGTCCATTTGCAGAGCATCTTCTCGCTGAAGGATCCCAAAGCTCTTCACAAAACAGTTCACATGTAGGGCTGCTGAAATTCAGTTAAGCTCTTCTTGAGAAGCTCTGAAATAGTTCTTCTAAAGCCCACATAAAAAAACAGGTTCTCAGTTTTTCAAGTCTGACTTGAACATGAAGGTGGAATTAAAAATCCACAGGCATTGCATTCCCTTTGCAAAGAAGGGAAAAAGCAGATGGAGTTGCTTTTTGTGTGCGCTTAAAAGCAATGAAAACTTGTCGATATTTTTCATTTGAATTTTCATGAAGAGCTAAGAAACTCTACTGATGCTGGAGGGGGCAGGAAAATGTTGTGACTTTTACTGGCAGAGAAATATTTGAACGGTTATTGACAAAGAGCACAGTGCATGGAATGTGCTTGGGCTAAGCAGAGTGAAGATGTTTGACGTATTGGCGATACAGCACAGGGTCAGAAGGTGACGGATTAATGTTGTGTTTCACAGTGCAAGCTAATACGCACTGCATGCCTTTGTATGCTCTTTGTTACCGCACACATTTAGAAGGACAAACCGGCTCTGGGTTAGTTAAACCTATGCACTGATTCTAGCATGAAGATGGCTTATTTTGGTTTGATCAATTAGGCACAAGTGTAAAGTAAATCTAAATAAGCTATTCTTGGACTAAATTTAGAGCATCATGCAGGAGTTTGCATTATTTTAATTAAAATCAGTGAAGTTTCTTAACTGAATTCAGAGCAACAGTGAGTGCAGGAAGGAGGGAGTCATTCCCAGCTCAGTGATTCGCAGCAGCCTGTGACCATGACCACTGTGGCCAAACTATGAGCGCACGTCACAGGCAGGCCCAGTGGCTCTGGGTATGGTTGGAAAATCTCAAGGCAGGAAGCAGAGATTACAAGAAGGAAAAAAACAACCACAAACCCCTTAAAACCCCACCTTCTTGGCTTGATGCTCTCCCTGGATGGCTGCTTCTGGCCTGCTCCCTGGAACAAGTAACAAAAATGACTCTGCTTCCAGCAGCAGAGACCAGGAAGCCAGCGGATGCTTTTCAACCCTACAGATACTTTTAAAGAATGGGAGGTAAAGGAGTGAAATGGAAAACAGATGATGGAGAGCGGCTGGCAAGAACTGAAGGAATGCAGTGCAGGCAGCCTGTTTGTCTCGGAGTAGCTGACATGCATGCCCATGGAAGTGGCCAAGCCTGTCGGCAGCAGTGTCTTACAATAATGGAATAGTAAAGTCTCTCCTCTGGAAGGTGCTGAGCACTTTGGCTTCATAGCATCACTGCACTATGTAGGACCCAGCCCACAGTAATAGGCATTTCACATAGCTGTGAAGCCAAGGACAAGTGTGGTCCGTGGCAGAAGTTTGCATGGGAGGAACCTACAGAACGTGGAATCACATGCCAGTCCCTGCAGTGTCTGGTGAGATGGGCACATGCATAAGAAACAGCTCTGGGGGTTTGTGAAAGCAGAACACAGTCAGAAAGCTCCACCTGCTGCGTTCTGTTTTCCAAACCCCTCTAGTACCTGGTTGAAGGATAGTTCTAAATGGATTTAATCTCTGTGTTGAAACATGTGCACAGACTTTTGTATGTTTTGTATCCAGAGCTGTTAGTTTCAAGGCAAAGAGCCCTTCTCCAGTGTAGTTCCCCATGCTGTACATATTTCATAGATGAGGAAGGAGCTGACAACAGCAGATTAATGAAGAGAAATTTTCTTCTTCTGGCCCCAGACCATATTCCTTAACAAGCACTCACAAATACTTGTGAAAAGGCAGGAAAGGGAGAGCCCACAGTGGAAATGGCCATGGAATTCAGATATTGGCACATTCACTGGCACATTGGAAGTGGTGTGATGCCTCTGACAGAAATAAGGTGGGTGGGTACAGATCCCCTCTTTGAGGTCCAGGCAAGTACAGACATGAGGAAAACACAGGGAAGAGTTTGCCCAAGCTCCACTCAAAATGCAAAGCAGAATGAGCAATATTTTGTTACAGCCAGCTGAGAGTGTGACATGGCTGGCTGGCTGAGTTAGGAAGGGTTTGCTTTGGAAAGACACCATGTGGTACTTGAGTAAGAATAGCTGGAGCATATTGCAGTAACTACATAGCTCTAAGTGTGCTAAGAGGCTTGTACCACCTTAATAACACTGTGTAGCTATGTGGTGATCCCACTCTTAAAGAGCTCACGTGAGGAGAATGAGCTGTGATGGCGGTTTAAGGCCATTTTTCTATCAATATAGTGCTGTTTCTGTGCTGGGAGATGTTATGCTGCTGCTACAGATTGCATACCTAACTGCAATAGCTATGTTGGTAGAGAAGCTGTCTGCAGACCAAGCAAACATCAAGCATGAAAAGTGGGTCTGCACTGCAGTAGCGGTGAGCACTAGTTGCTGGGGTGGGCTGCTGCTCAGGGGGCTCCAACCCTCTGGCCTCAAATGTTGTGATTGCAACTCCAGCTTCTGCTGAAATCACAGGGACTTTGCCATTAATGCCAGTAAAGGTCACCCTGAATTGCTCAGATGGCCTCACCTACACATCTCTATCCATCCCCACTCCCCAAAGCCCCTTGGAGAAGTTTGAACGGTGGTTAGCAGTGGACTTCCCTTCTTGCGCTTTCTCCGCTCCATGGTATCTGAGCATGTCATGTGTGCATTATCATATAGTATACCTTGTTTGAACAGAAACAATTAAAAATTGTTAAACAATATAGTTTTTATTAGAAGAAAAACAATGGATTTAGACAATAAAATTTTCTGTTTACTTTCAAGCTTTTGAGAAGTTATTGACAGACTACACAATTTAAAAAAAGAAATGAGCTTCTTCCCAGGACCTTTTATAAAGAGGCCTTGTCCAGCTCAGAATTTAGGAAATGTAGCCTATTTTCTGAGTCTTGCAGTTGAGGTCAGCCTGTCTGTGATTGCAAGTATCTCTAGACTTTGGCACTGTGCTGATTTAAGCCCTAGGGCATGCATTTAAATTGTCACATATAGTCTGTCTCATACTGACATCTTCTTCTGTAGAAGTGAAGGATAATACAGCACTTGTGCTGCAGAATAAGACAGTGCTCTCTCCTCAAGCATGAAAATTGTCTGCAAATTTCAGACATGTTTTCCTTGATTGTGGCGGCTAATCAAGGCAAAACCCAAAGTTCATTTTACTGGGGGATGAACAATACTTGGCAGTGTAGTGAATGTTAATGCAGTTAATTATTCCTAATGCTGTGTCTGTCCTCGGAAGAGTTCAATATCTCTAGACAAGATTGTAACGATCCACAGCTACCCTGTGGTTTCACCCAGGGCATATTGCCTCTTCAGGCCAGTTTGTAATAAGCTGTCCCTCAGTCGGCACTCTCCCCCTGTTTTGTGGCATGTCACATCTGTTATGGTGAAGTTGGGTGCGTGGTTTTAAATAGGCTTTGTTTTGTTACAGGACTGATGGTTATATTGTGCTTTCTATTGTCTCTGGTTTCTTCACACTCTCTCTCTATAAGCTTTTGACAGTGTTGAGTGGGAAACCTAAAAATAGAAAAAAAATCCCAAAAGTTTATCTACATGGGGGAATCATAATAGTGTTCCCGGTCCCCATGGTGCTCAGTATCAGTGCAGTCCCTAGGACATGAGTTAGGAAAGCAAGCCTTAACTAACTTTTACACTGATGGGAATAAATTATCTTTGATAACACCTGTTTGCTGATAGACTTCCGTTGTACCTTAGTAATAGTGATATCTTTCTCTAAGTTGTGGCTTTTAATAGATCAACTTAGTCTAGAACTTTATGTTGTTTGTTAGGGTGTATGGGAAATCTTCATTTTAAAGTTGTATATCTCTACATATAAACAACTTCTCTGATACCTGAAACACAACAATTGATGAAAATACTATTTTTCAAAAGTTGTCAGAGAAATCAGCTACATAACTATTTTTCTGTACTTGAAAACTATGTTTTGGGTTTTTTTTAAGTATGTCAGTTTTGGGACAGGTCCTGTAAATTGAGAAGATTTGTGTGGTTTACCCCGAATACACTGTCATTGCTATCAGGAGATTATTGATAGACCATATTTCTTTATCAGAGAGTTTACAGGGTCATGTCATGTACTAGTCCTTTGTGTCATAATTTTACAGCTGTTTTTTAATTGTTGTTTTTGTTTTGGAAAAGCAAGTGATTGGAATTGCCTTAATTTTGGAAGTTGTCCCCCTGATGAATGTGTGGTTTGTTGATAGCTGAGTGCAGTACTACCTTGATCAGGAGCTGCAAGCAAGGCACTGCAATGCGGGCATGTAGAGCAATGATGCTGAAAATAAGCCGCTTTGAAGCAGAGCAGATGGGTGGAGTTCGGGTGACCGATTCTACCTCTGCCTTCTCTGTTCAACTCCCAGTGTTCTTTCATTGACTATCCTGAACTGAACTAGATACTCATTCCTAAGCTGATGTAACTGGGAATCCCGGTGTAGCGACGACTTGAGAAGTGAACCCTCTGGGCTGGGTCCAGCCTCCGTTAGAACACTCTGACTTTACTTGAATTGCACCCCACTATATTTAAAAAAATCTTTGGAAATATTCTGTTAAAAAGTACTCATTTTTAAAAAAGCATCTGAAAGGATCTCGGACATCCTAGAGGAGATGTTATTGAAAGTTCTCATACAAAACTTTAAAGTCAAAAAATGTTTTCTTCAGCAAGAAGCCATAGTTAAAAATTGGCTTCAAGGAATAGAGAATGATTAATGAAGCTCCTTTTATTTAGTGCACTAAGCCTTCTTGAGATTTAAATGTCTGCTATGGAAAATGTCCACAATTTGGAGTGAATTATTTATAAAAGAAATTAGGCAACATACAGGGCTTGTGGTTTCTGTTCAGAGCAGAAGATGAAAAGCTTCTAGATTTTAAAATTATTATTATTTTATCTCTAAGTCTATTTTTCTTACTGAATTCTTGACATATGTACTGTTAATTAGGCAGTAATGATTTTCTTTCATTTGCAGTGCAAATTACACCAATAATTATGCTTTTATTCACAGAATATATTTTGTTAACTGACCTTGGGTTTAGTGTGGAATACAAAATGAGAAAGAATTGTTAAGTTCCAGTTGATGCTTTGAGATTCCTAGGGATTTCTGCTTTTGTTAAGTTTTGAATTTTAATTTTGAAGACACCAACAAAGATACACAACAGAAAGGTTTTAACTAAGTATATTACTTTGACAGAAGTCACTGGGTTCTACAATTAATTCTCACCAGTAGATCAATGCACTTCATAAGTTGCAAGTCATTCTGACAAGATGAAACAAATGCAATTGTTAGTGAAATCCTGATAATTTGGAACAACAGGCTGTGAAACTAGGTCAGTTTACATCTTCTTTGAAATATTTTTCCCTCCGTAGTATTTTATACTTGACTAATCTTGATAATGCACTTGACATCTTTGGTGACTGATGATATGCTAATTTAAACTCATATTGTATGTGTAAACTCAGAACAACATAGGGAGATGTTTCAGCATGATGACAAAAAAATTTTAACAAATGAATTTGACTGAAATATTTTTCTGTTAATTTTTTTTTTTTCCTAGCCTGAAGAATGTAAAGGGAATCTGACTTTTGCTATTTGGAGATAGTTTTTTTTTAATGACCTAGAGCTTTTTTCCTGCACCAGTGAAATACTGTATTTGACTTTTTAGGGCAGGTTACTTGGAAGAATAAGGTCTTCTTTCAGAGCTGCTCATCCAAACCACTACAGGCAATTGCTGGGAATGCTTCTCTCAGGAGTGTCTATGGTAATTTATTGTCCCCAGTCCTGCTTCTACTGATGTCACCGGTAAAACTATTGTTGTCTCAGTAAGAAAAGTATGAGTACCATTATCTTCATATGTTGCTATTTAGATTTTATGATATTTCTTGGAGCATATATGCAACTTCAGGTGTTTCCTACTAAGTTCTGTAGAACCCTTCCATTAGGAGAGTGTATAGAACTGCCATGCCCTTCTTCATATACTGCTTATCGTCCTTTGCCCTTATCATTTCTTTACCATAGATGGCTCACAGAGTTTTAGAGGTGAAGAAAATGTTTATAAAGGCTTATTGTGCAAGAAGGTTGCTGACAATTGCTAGTATGCTGTAAACAGTTTTGGAAAGTAAGAACTTTTTTTTGTTTCTAGTAAAAGAAGTTTGATTCAAGTTTAGATAGCTGTTTTCCTGACTCACTGATATATTCTGTCTGGCTGGCTCTCTCTTTTTTTCTTTTTCTTTAAGGTGTGAATTCAGTGAATATTTGTTAGGCTGGCTGTTTGTGAATAATAATAATAATAAGGAGAGAGAGTGCCTGGGGTATACTGTATATTTAATAAGAGACAAATAATATATAAATACAGTATTTGGAGAGTTTTGGACTTCAGTTCCTGTCTTATGTTTGCCTCTGTTTTGCACTAATTATGCAATTATTAATTACCGCTTTGGGGGAATAGAAAAAAGTTTCATTTAAAGTTAGTACTGTCAGAAGAAGAAGAAGAGACTTATTGACACTTTCTTTTTTGGTAATAAGTCTGAAATATTAAACCTGTAGGGCTCGAACTAGCTTCTTCAGTTAGCTTTTCAGAGGTGCTTAGCACTGACATCTCTCTTTGCCCCACACATGAATATCTGCAGAACACTTGGCTGCTTATGTTACCCCCCCCCCCCGCCCCCGCAAACCCTGCATGGGGAGTAAAGTCAAACTAAAATCCATAGACTAGGTGTTTTATCTCTTCTTCTTTTTCCATCCTTTTTCTCGATGAGTGTTTTTCCATGTGGCATTAAATGGCACCCAAGAGACGCAATAAGGATAAATCTAGGGCAATGTAACAATATTTATTGTCCTTTGTAACACAACAGGAAGAGTTGGTGGTTGCTCAGAGACAGGTTTCCAGATCACACGGTTTCTGGTAGGCTTGCAGTCCAGGGAGACCAGAAACAATCCAGCTCAGTAGGTTATGGCCTTTCCAGAATAATTTCACTCTGTAGAGACTGAATGGTGCAATATCAGCAGTCATGAATGCCCTTGGGAGTACCTTGTTAAGGACAAGGTACTGTTAGTATATTATCAGATTTGGAAATAGTAGTAAATAACATACTAAGTTGTAATTTTCTGGTGTTAAGATAATATAGCTGCAACCTGATCATGTCACCTTTTGCAGATTTGCTTGCTTTCATGCTGAATTTTTGGTGAGTCTCCTGGGACTCTGGCTAGGTACAAATCCTCTCACTTGTCACCTGCATGGAAGTCTGCTTCGCTAACCAATTATGAGTTCAAAATAGGAACCACCTCTAGCTGTGTGTCTGCTTGGGATACTGGCATGCAAATAATAGATTATAATTAAAATTCCAAGAAACCAAGAGAAAGGGACTTGCTTTGATTGCTAGAAGCTGGGTTTTTTTTGTTTGTTTGGTTTTGTGGGCTTTTTTGGTTTTGTTCTTGGTTGGTTTGTTTTTTTTTTTAAGAGAGAAAAGAAAAAAAAAAAAAGGCACTTTCCTAAGCAGGTATTTTAAGCCTTCCAAATTTTACTGAAATGTTAATACCTGCTCACGCTTCCAAGATTTTCCACTGTAGTGTGTTGTCCCACATAGTCACTGAACATTTGTATTTCAGCCAAAGATGTATGTGTGCACTGAGTGGCGTGCAAAAGTGCTGTGAGCCCTTGTTTTGCACAAAGAGAAAAACCCAGATGCTGTGCTGTATTTTCAGATATAGCCCAAGCAACACAAGCTCATGCAAAAATGGAAGTCTTTGAAAAGTAAATGGGTTTCTTTGGGTATCATTGTCCTGTCTGAAACTAAACTTCTGCTAGGCACAGATGTGTGGGGTGGGGGGGCTGCACCGTGAGGACTTATCATGAGGGTTTCTTTTGGCAGGCTAGGAAAAATTACGATCTGAATAAAGGGAACTTGTTTAGTTCGGATGAAGACTGTATTAATGAGACCCATTATCCCTATTTCTGGAGAGTGTTAGATTTTTTTAAAATATGTACAATGCTGTATTATTTTTGATTACAGCAGCATTCACTAGTCACTTTTATCTTTGTGTGTGAATTTCTAATTATACATGTTAGACAAGTGATCTTTACTGTAAATAGTAATGTGGTTTTCTTTCACTTCATCTGTCTGTACTAGATTCTGTTTCATTGTTCGCTTTCTTCATCACAGTATCTTGCTTATTTTATCTTTCAACAGACACTTCTTTAAATCCTCTTGCGTGGTCCTCCCCTCCTCCTTGTAACTTTTTGAAAAGGGCTTTATCTGACCAGGCAGTTTCATTTGTCTTTTGATCTATTTTTTGATGGATGTGTGTTCACTTCTGGTAGTAAGCCCAGTACTGAAATCTTTATTCAAGGCCCAAGCGTGGGGGCTTGACTGTGACTTCTGGGTAAGGCTCTTACCTAAGATTTCTGAGAGCTACTGGGGAACTTGGGGACCAGAGATGTTGGTTACTTAATTGTCAGGCTTTCAAAGGTTTTTCAGGGTGGAGAGTAGCAATTTCCAAACTTTCAGGTGATTCCTCTTGGAGCTGAACAATGGAATCATTGGTAACTGCCAGCCACTTCTGGAAACCTGGAGTTTTCACCCCTTGTGCACACTACAAGAAGGAGCACCTGCCTTGGTCTGGCACGTGCCTTGCGGCATCGGATCTCTCTGCCCACGCAGTGGCATGGTTAGTCTGCACATGAAAGTGAAGGGTGCTTGGTGCCTTCTGATGGTCCCACTGTGCCCCATCATTGAGCTCTTCCTTGCATGTCCTTACTGAGGTCTTCTCAAGACCAGGGAACATGAATAAAGAAGGCAGAGGCTGGCCCAGATACGTGAATTGAAAGGTTTGTAAAACCAAGTAGTACTGACACCAGCTTTAGGAGAAGGAATAGAAATTCTGAAAGCAAACTGAAGCATCACCTACCTATCTGGAGATGATAAACAGGGAAAACCAACAGTCATTCAAACCTAAGCCCCTCCCTGCATCTCAAAACCAAAATAAAACTGATTTGCAGAGATGACCAGTGACTGGAAATTCAGGTATTTGTTTTGTTCAGACTATTTTTCTGTAGGTTCTCAGATGCAATGTCAAAGTCAGATCCAGTTCTCCTGTACAAATGTGAGTGACTTAAACCCAGCATTTGTATGTTAAACAACTTGTTCAATATAGTATTAGCATTCGGAGAGTCACAATGAGGCTTTGAGGTTAACATCCCATTAAGATGAATGGGAGATATTCATACCTCAGGCTGTAGATTCAACAAGACAGCAGAGCATTGATTTACATAGTGAAGGCTATATCTTGGCAAACCAGAAGAGCTGCAGACATCACTTTTCTAAAGGAAAGCTTCGATTCCAGTGAACACATTACAGACTGCAAAAGGCCCCAGATCAGCAGAGCCGCTGGAGCTGGATAGCCGCTGGCTGTAACTTTAAACTGAAAGACATCAAACGGGCTTTTCACTATAAAAGTTGAGATCTCAGCCAGGTGCTCTCCACTCCTGTCTTCAGACTCCCTTTGCTTCTCCTCACCCCCCTTCTCCCAGAACTGATTTTCTGATAGGAAATGTAGGCCAAGGACTTGGTGACCTTTACTGACCTTAATGTTATGCACATTTTTTGTTGCCTTTTTTAACCAGTATGTCTTCCTATTTATGCTTAATCTTTAGGTTCTCCATTTCTTCCATATGTTTTTTATTCTCTCTTATGTTGATGTATTATCACATTAATTCCTTTCCTTCCTTAGCTCCACATTTTTTCCCACAGGACCTCTTCCGCTTGTCTGTTTTCTTGCTTGCTGTCCTTGCCGTCTGGCATGCTATAATTTTTTTCTTACTTGCTGTCCTCCTAAGGAGCTCCTCTATGGACAGCCATATGTATGGATGTGGATTTTCTTTAGATCTCTCCTACATAAGCTCTCCCCTGCAGCAGAGTAAGGCCCTCCCGCAAGTCCCAGGATGCTTCTGGTGTGGGCACGCAGAGGGGCAAGCAGCCTGGATTTTGCAGTAAGGTCAAACGGCAGTTATTGCACCTGTGTATTTTGCAGCTGAAAGGCTTCATATTCTTTCTAGCACACGCTGGCTTGATTTGGGCACCAATCTGGAGTACAAATGAATGTGGCTGCATTTTAGTTCCAGTTGGTTACATTGCAAAACCAAAGAACTGCCGTTTGGCCTGGCTGGGGATTCAACAGCAACTGGGAAGGGAATAGCAGGGGCACTAATGCTGAAGTGTATTTGGCAGGGATGAGGCTTCACCAGCAGCAGCTGCTTGTACTATGCTGCAGATATTGCTTATGTCTTTTGTTACTGAAGTCACTCAACTCTTCCGAGTAATTATTAGAATTATCAGCTTGTAGCAAGAGAGCCTAAACTGTTTGGTTTTTTTTTCTAAAGGACTTCTAACTGCTTGTAGATTTTGCTTTGCAGTAATGCATTCATTTTTGCTAGTCCAGCTTGTGTAATTAATTAATCAGTCATGGATGAGACATAGAACTTGAAGCTTTTGTTTGTCTGACAGATATTGCTACATACCTTGATTTCTTAATTTTTTCTCTTTGTAGTACCTCAGTAGAGCTGGAATGAGGGTCACTTACTTTATTAATGACTCCCTGTTGCATTGCTTTCAACAGCTCAACCATCACTGTACGTCACACAGCCATGCATTTGAAACTCATAGTTACTGTCTAATAAGCTTCATTTTCTGTACCACTAGCTTGTGTACTGTAGTGTTAGTTTCTAAGCAATTTTAGGAAATGCTGGTACAACTGTAGCAATTTTCCTCAATTTGTTCCTGACAAAGAACTCACTTCAAAATTGAGTTGGCTTCCTTTTTGTTCGAAACACTGGTAGACACAATTAGCCTCATTAACCCTGGTTTCTGTTTCATAACAGAAAATTAGCCTACAATCACTGGTTTGCTGGAAAGCACTGTTGTAATTAGTCCTCAACAGTCTGATATGAAAATCCATCGCGTTTTTAATTTCTCTGACATGTCAGTGTATACAGAAAACATGCCTGATTTCTCACTTATCTTGGGGATTGAGATAAACTCAAGGACCAAGTCCTTGGCTGGCGTAGAGTGCTGTTGAACAGATTGGACAAACATCTGTCAAGAGTGTCATAGGTGCATTGGGTCCTGCAATGTGGGAGTGCAGTATGTGATTTCTGGAGGTCCCCTCTGCCTCTGCAATTCTGTGGGGTTCTGACCCTTCAAAGAGCATGAGACCCAAACAAGGACCATTTAAATCATGGCCTCACCAACTGAATGCTTTTTGTTATTAGTCCTCCCAAAAAGCTGTGTTATTCCAGATTTATGCCAGAGAAGAGCTCTGCCTTGTTCCAGCTCTAAGACGGCAGTGGCACTGAAGCCAGTGCCTTTCTACCAACACAGAAATGGACTGACTCAAAGGTGAATCAGGCTAATTATTCTTAAACCTCTGTAGATAATCTAAAATTGCTTAATCAGGAGAGATTTATCATCACCCGTAGGACCTGTGTCGCTCCAGTGAGTATGTCAAGGGCTGTGATTATGTTCTCATGAAACAACTAAGTTTTTCAAGACTGTTATTCCAATCAGAGAGGAAAGCTGTTATTCACGTGGGTTGCTAAGCCATTAGCTGGTACATGGTATATCACACTTTCAGAGGTTCACAGAACTAGTGCTGCTGCAGGGCGATACGTGCTAGAGCGAACTACTGTGAACTGGTCTCCAAATTGTATCAGGCTCTTATGTAGCCACTGCAGAGCAAAAATAGAGGAGGTCTGTGTACACCTGTGTGTGTAGAAGTGTACACAAGAACTTCTCTGGGAATTTGGGTACATCACTTAGGCCAAATTACATTCCCCTGTGAAATGGCTGAGATTTAAGTAAATGCAGACCTTTTTTGCATTAGGAATGAGAAGATGACCTTAATTATTTTGAATTCAGCATAAAAACTCTAAGGGTAACTCCTAATCTAGCTCTGTCCTTTCCATACCTCTTATCATCCGGGAAAGAGAGATGGTGATTGCCTGCCTCTGGATGTGTCATGAGTGTCTTCAGTGAAGGATGTTGTATAAATGCTTAGTAGTATTTTAGTGAAAGACAAGACACTTGTATCTTTTATACAATGTCAATTTGTATAATTACAGCATTTTATTTCTTGCATGCGGGACAGGGGGCAGGTTAAAAATGCTTCTAGGGCTACTTTTACAATAGGGAGCTGAAGACTGAATCACGTCATTTGTGCAGGAAAGGGACTATGCCACAAGTCTCTAGTGCCTAGAGAAATCTTTGCCTAAGGGACATTTTTCTCCTGTCCTATAATGTTCCTCTTATTTCTCAATTGTTCTATCTAAATGCATATGGCACCCTGGGGGTATCTCCATTTGAATGATCTCAATTGCTTCTGTGCCCATTTGGGTGCCAGGCTAGAGGGCTGTGAAGTGAAGCTGAGCTGTTCTATCTTGATATCTGAACTGCAACTGAGGAATTCTGTAATTCAAGTTCAGGTCACTACATATGTTTGTTATTAAGTTCTTAAATAACCAAACAGTAACTAAATAAATGGTAATTTAATTTTTTAGGTGCCCAGAGCATTTATAGTCAAAATGGCAGGGAAATTAATATGAACTTGCTTATTCCACAAAGAAACATAAAAGCATTGACAAAAAGCAAAGCCTTCAAACAGCCTCCTTCATTCATGCATGAGGCACCCTGTGTGCAAAATGATAGTGTTAGGAATGTCAGCCAATCAAGCAGTCTAATTGGCCGAACTACTTAAGTGCCTTGTCATATAGAAATGGGTTTTAACATTTTCTTTGCCACAGTTTAGCTCCTCCAAAGCATGCCTGAGGTTTACTCTACTTCCAGCCTATTGAAGATTTTTCTTAGGCCTCTGCTTGAAGATCTGTGTGGTGGGTTGACTCTGGCTGGATGCCAGCTGCCCACCAAAGCCGGTCTATTACTCTTCCCCACAGCTGGACAGGGGAGAGAAAATATAATGAAAGGCTTGTGGGTTGAGATAAGGACAGGGAGAGATCACTTGCCAATTACCATCACTGGCAAAACAGACTCAACTTGGGGAAAATTAGCTTAATTTACTACCAATCAAATCAGAGTAGGATAATGAGAAATAAAACCAAATCTTAAAAACACCTTCCCCCCACCCCTCCCTTCTTCTCAGGCTCAACTCCACTCCCGATTTTCTCTACCTCTTCCGCCTCAGCAGCACAGGGGGATGGGGAATGGGGGTTGTGGTCAGTTCATCACACGTTGTCTCTGCTGCTCCTTCCTCCTCAGGGGAAGGAATCCTCACACTCTTCCCCTGCTCCAGCATGGGGTCCCTCCCATGGGAGACAATTCTCCATGAACTTCTCCAATGTGAGTCCTTCCCACAGGCTGCAGTTCTTCATGAACTGCTCCAGCATGGGTCCCTTCCATGGGGTGCAATCCTTCAGGAACAGACTGCTCCAGCATGAGTCCCTCGCGGGGTCACAAGTCCTGCCAGCAAGCCTGCTCCAGCATGGGCTCCTGTCTCCATGGGTCCACAGGTCCTGTCAGGAGCCTACTCCAGCGTGGGCTTCCCATGGGGTCACAGCCTCCTTTGGGCATCCACCTGCCCCGGTGTGGGGTCCTCCACGGGCTGCAGGTGGAGATCTGCTCCACCATGGACCTCCCTGGGATGCAGAGGGACAGCCTGCCTCACCATGGTCTTCCCCATGGGCTGCAGGGAAGTCCCTGCTCCAGCACCTGGAGCACCTCGTCCCCCTCCTTCTTCACTGACCTTGGTGTCTGCAGGATTGTTTCCCTCATATTCTCATTCCTCTCTGGCTGCAGTTGCTGCTGTGCAGCAACTTTTCTCCCTCCTTAAATCTGTTATCCCAGGGGCACTGCCACTGTCACTGATGGGTTCGGCCTTGGCTGGCGGCGGGTCTGTATTGGAGCCGGCTGGCATTGGTGCTATTGGACATAGGGGAAGCTTCTAGCAGCTTCTCACAGAAGCCACCCCTGTAGTCCCCCCGCTACCAAAACCTTGCCACGCGAACCCAGTACATTCTGCATGACATGTTGAGCTGTGACCTAACGCTTCATCTAGCTGCGAGCCCCAAGGCACATACCTGCCTCAGAAACCTCATCATGGGGGAGCTCTGGAAATAGCCCATGATGGGACATGGCAATGGCTCCTATTTCTCCTGTTCCGGTGTGGCATGAAGGCAGGTTGCATCCAGCTGGGTTTCAGGGTACCTGCAGCCTCACTTCTTCCTGTAAGAATGGATTTGGAGCCCCATTTGCCCCTGCGCCAGCACAGCTAAATTGCCAGTCATGTGAAATAGCCTCATCACATGAGCGGTAGGTGAAATGCTCAAATACCGGAGGTCGGCTGAATGTGCCACAAATTACAGTTAGTAAAGTGAACAGGCGGTGCTTCAGTCCCTGCTAGCAAAGATGCATCCGTGAACGTGCACTCTGAGCAGTGTTCAGGCAGATATCTGCTCCTGGTGAAGGGAGCACATCCTCCCCATGTGTGCAGCAGGGGAATTCCCACCACACAGTGTTAGCAGTCTGCAAGGGTGAAGACCGCAGAGCAGAGGTGATAATTAGAGCCTCATGAGCAGTGATTTCCATGTTGTACTCCCACCTTCTTCACTGATTTTTTGTGGTGAATGAGGATAAATCATCCAGACCATATGAACCAATTTACTTTTCTATAAAATTATTATACTGGTAGTTTCTGATTGCTACGCTGTGCTGCGTGTGACTGTTTGAGGGATGCCTTGAGACGTTTGCATGAACATTGCTATATAAAGGCAAAGCACTATCGTCGACTGTCTGTTTCAGAATAGAGTCAATCTCTGCTGGGAAACAGCTTACTGTGCACGCAAACACAGACTCTATCTCTTAGCTTGTATTTGTCAACATGTGTTTGTCCATCCTGCTTTCGCTTGTTTACTTTCTTTGGTTATTTCACACCATGTTCACCTTAAACTGAAGAAGAAGAGATTAGGTTAGATTATTTCAAACATCTGCAAATGTAGTAGAATGCACAAGGGGCATTTTTGGCATTAATGTTCTGTGTATTTTGTTCGGGTAATTAAGCATGGAAAGGTCACCTTGTGTTCTAACAGGAAGCATGGAGAAATGGCAGAGAGAAAAGCCAAGTTTGAGCAAAAACATTTTAAGGAGAAAGCGTCAGCATCTGACAATATTATTATTTCTTCAGTGTTCCCCAAGCTGCTGCAATACATTGATTCCAACCCTATGCCTATACATTTTGTTTTCAAATCTAATATAAAGTATGAGATTGAATACAAGGTAAGGGCTGGGCAGCTCAAGGAGTGCACACTGTTGACAGCCATTTGGCAATGTTTGTCCTTTGGGACAAGCATCCAGGTGAGGTTTGTTCAAAGCATATCAGCCGTAGCACTTAGCGTCCTCTCCTTGAGATAGTTACAAGGAGGTCCTTTTCTTGTCATGTGCTTATGTGCCTTGTGAATATCCTGTCCTTAAATCAATTTTTCTTTTTTTTTCTGAAGCCTTTCCTGTCTCAGAGATGCTACTCTCTTTCTCACTTTGGTCCTTGTGGTTTTCTGTTTGCAGCTTAACTCTGCTCATTATTCGTCTGGTGAATGCTTCCAGTGGAAGTCACTGACTATACTCATAGGTGAGCTTGGTCCACCTTGTAACATCCAGAAATCCCTTCCTGAATTACGATCACTGAGAAGGGATTCAGCTGTTGGTTGTTGTCCACACAGCAGCTCCGGGGTCTGAATCAAGGCCAGCTGTGAGCTGTTGTGTGCACACACAAAACCTGTCTTTCCCTGTGAGACCCTTGCAACATCAGAGAGACTAAAATAGCATAAGGATGGTTTCTTGAGGATGATCTCTGCTCTCACAGTACCTAAGACTGGGAGGTTATATAGATTTCTGCCTCTTGTAGGACAAATGAGTGCAATGGATGAATGTAATAGGATCCCATTTTTCTTCTGCTCCTGGTTCTCAAAGAATATATTTCAAATTCACTCTTAGGAGACCTCCCTGCCTCATCTATGACTGGGGAGTGGAGGGGACTGTCTCTACTATGCAGAGCTGTAACTTATTTATTCTTTCTACTTGTGACCTGGAGTTCTTTGAGTATTTTTCCCCTCTTGTGGAAACAGTAATTCTCTCCTGCCTCAGTCCTACATCCTTTCTTATGAAGACTTGGTAAAGATTTCATTTCAGTTTTCTGCAATCTTTTTCTTCTGTTGCTGAATAACCCTGGCACTCTTTTAGATACCCTGCTGACATTTTGCTTCTTAAATACTTGAAAAATTCTTATTTGTCTTTATTCCTTGAAAATCTTTTTCCACTCTTCCTTTCAGCCTTTCCTAGCCAAGTTTTATTCTTTTAGCTTTATTCCTGCCCTTCCTTGTCCACCTCGTCTCAAATACCAGTTTCATACCTTCTAGTTACATAGTCATTCATTTCTCTTTTTGTGTCCTTTCTCCTGGCGATTTACCTCACTGGATTGCCTTCATTCTTCTAAATCTGCTGAATCACATAATATTCCAGTCCATTTTTGGCTTTTCCAAGGCCAAGTAACTATCCTAACAGAGAGGAAATAGTGAAGGCTTGGTGTGTGTTGTATATCTAAAGGGAACACCTTCAGAAGGATTGGCAGTGTTTCAGCAAGCAGTAGACCCTTGGTGGTCCTTGTCCTCAGTGAAACTGCTGTCATGTTTAAAGCTAAGCTACAGCACTTGCTCTTAAGGACATATGGTGGCCCTTATTCCTAGGGGTTGGCTGCTCTATGAATGAAATAGGAGCAATGTAATTATCATCTGAGTCACTCCCTCAGATTCTTTCATGGCAAACCCACAATTTGCTTTTAGAGTTTTATTTCTCGAAAGCTGCTTCCCCCCCCCCCCCCCCGAGATGCTCTGCTTTGAGTCTGAGAGTGCACCTATTGACTATGGTAAGACACAGCTTCCATTTGGCCTCATTTCACCACTCTGTTTCGGCCTAAGCCTTATCCTTGTGATTTCTGCATCAGTTTGTGCTTGATATGCAGTGTCTTGCCTGAAGTTCTGAGCATCCCATTTCACTGTGCTGCTGGGTACTTTAGTGTGTCTCCTGATCAGGCCTCTGTATGTGCTTGCAGAGCCATCGTTTAACTGCACCGCTTTGCCCAAAAGCAAAGCTGGAAATTCCTGAGTTAAAAATGCTACTACGGCTTCTTTTTGTGACTCTATTCTCTTAAAAGCTGTCACAGTGGACCACAAGCATGCTTTCCAGCAATGCAGCTAATTAAGCATGGTTTGAGGACTTCAAAGGTGCTCCTGCTTGCCAGGTAGGAAAGACTAAAGGAGGATGATAGTACTTCCACAAGCCCTCTGAAAACCAGATTACCACCTCTCCTGGTTTTCAGTTTAACTTTTAGTGGCAGCAGCTGTACTCTTGGAAGAGGACAGGATGAAACAACACCCTGAAATTACAGGGGGGAAGAAGGAGCCTGCAGTAAGACACACTCCTCACTGAAAAATCCTTTACACCTAAGCCTCCGATGCTGCAAATTCAGAGCAGGAGAGGAGACAGCAAGCCACTGGTTCATGCTGACAGAATTTAGTTTTACAAGAAGGAAAATACTCCATTGTCTGTGACGACATAATCTTCTTGCATGGTATGTAATGTTTATAAAGAACAGGGGGTCACATATGGCTGGCTGTCAGCAAGAAACAGCAAGCTTGAATTAGCATTAAAAAAGCTGAGTACTTAAAAAATAATATAACTACATGTAACAAAAGTAAATGGTTTCAGCTGTGATAAGAGAAAAGTCTTTCCTTCCTTCAGACTTGGCTTTATGTTTCCTTCCTTAATTTCTTCTGTCTTGTTAAATTATTTATAAAATACATCCTGGTATTGAAAGCATAGGACCTAAAGCAGCCGGCTTCTTTACTAGCCTTGTGGTCAACATTTAACAAATTAACTTAGATTTACAAATGAAAAATTTCTACAGCTCTTTTTAAGTATTGCCACATCTGAGGAGGTGTTCAGGTTAGGAACACAGAGAGCTGTTGTGCAAACAACTCATTTTGGGACAACTTTAGAAGCCCAAGTTATTCCCTGACCAGCCTAAACAGCCCCTGTACTCCAGTTGTGTGATATTAGGAATGGGAACAAGAGCTGGCTATAGATAACTAGGGCTGGCTTTAACTGTGTGGGATACTTGTATGTAGGAAAGAAAGAGCTAGTTCTCAAGGAAAGAAAATGAGGCCAGTGAGAACTGCAGGCTTCCCTCTTCATCTTCTGCTGTTTCCTGGGGGTTAGGGGTGTCAATGTACAATGCTGTATTTTAACACTGACTGCTGATTATTCAAGTGACTATCAAAAAAATTACACTGCTGCAAAGAATATACTGAAGATATAGTGCCCAGAAAATGCCATGCACTTCAATGGGGAGCTTTTGCCAGAGAACAAAAGGCCTGGGGCTGTAAGAAAAGACAGAAGGAAGTGTGGAGCCTGTGCTTCCCTGGGGGGCGGGGGGGGGGGGGAATCCATTAATTTATATTGATTATATCCCTACAGCATTTAAAAAATATTTTTCCCAAATTTTGTTCAAATCTTGCTGCTTCTAAGTTATAGAGGAAAAGGGGGGAAAATGATGAAGAGCAAGGCAATGGTAGCTTTAGAAGGAACAGAGGAGAGTAAATACAGCTTGCCCATCCCTTGCTGTTCTTTCTCCTGCCTCCCACTTATCTTGTCACTACTCATGGTAGCGATACCAATACCAGAGGCTTGCGCAAGCTGAAGATGACAAAGGGAACTACAGAATGAAGTGTAGAAGGTGTGGGACAGCTGAGGGGTTGCTTTCTCATGGCTGGGGCTGGGCTCCTGAGCAGCCTGCCAATGATGGCCAAAGCCCATTCAGAGTAGAAAAGGGCTTTTTCCTCTCTTCACTGTATTTTCTTGATCATTCATTGTTAGCTTTATTGATTAGAATAAACTGTCATTATAGGGAAAGTCATGAAAACAATGTTCTGTTCAGATAGCTGCTAGAGAAAGCAATCAAAGAAGGAGCTTGCTAGAGCCCAGTCTGACAACTGAAGTGAGGAGGTAGTTACCACATCAACAGGAGCCACAGAAAAATGTTGTTCTGTACCGCTGCTCCCAACCTTCTCACAGTTATCGCTCCCCACCCTGTGTCCATCTCCTTCTCCCTGCTGCTCTTTCCCGGAGTGTCTGAGCCTGGAAGAGGCTGGATTTCTGCTGATCCATTGGATCAGGGTGAATTCTGGGAGCCCTGGGAGGGAGGCCTCTGACAGCTTGTACTCTTTCTGCTGGTTTACCTTGTGGCCTTTTCTTCCTAACAGGACAGAAAGGTGAGGAACAGGGACAGAGAGAGACTCCTGCAGACTGCCTGGGGCAGTGTGATTGCAGCTGTCCCTTGCCATATCAGAATGGGCAAGTAGGTGACAGGCCTGATCTGCTCTGTTAGCACTGCTTGGCAGAGGGGAATTATGTTATCTTCAACAAGGCAATAACCTTTTGTTTAATTTTAACATTTTAAAAGTGCACTCTACCTATGTTACACATTTGCAGGGAGCTAGTGTCTGCTCATGCAGAGCCCTACCTCCTCCAACTGTGATGATCAGGACACGTTATTCAAGTGCAGTGTGATGGTAGATGCAGCAGTTGCTACGCTATTTCTTGTAGAAAACAAGAAAATGTGTTTTTTTGTGGGAAAAAACCTTCATTTCAAACACAGTTCACTAGAATGTGAAATGGGCAATATTTTAAACCAATTTTCTGTTAACTTGGTAGTGACTTTAGTTACACGCTTCACTGGAGAAGTAAAAGGTTTTCATCTAGCTTGTGTACTGGCTGACCAGTGTGCCTCCAGTCCTGGCTCTTCCCTATAGAGACAGTCTACAATGGCTTTGTTATCTGTCTCATCCCTCCTCCTCCTCCCTGCTTTTGTCTCTTGTTTCCGGCAGAGCTCTGGAAGTGCCTGCCAGCCCAGCGGTTAGCCTGCCCTGTGCAGCTCCCCCGGTTGCTCTGCTCCCCTACCTCCACATTTGGTTCACCCTGTTGAGACCAGGGCCTTGGCATGTGTTTTATCCTGGGGTGTGTACTTTTCTCCATGGTACTATTTATTGCATATTCTTTCTTTCCCAGTTCATTATTTACTCAAGCATGCAGTTCACATCCTCCCACAGTGGGGATTAGTGAAGGGTCCTGCTTGGTAAATGGGAGGGGTTTTTCCCCATTTACTTTTTATCTGTGGTGGTTCTTTTACCAGTCACTATTTCTGGCACTGCTGTGATTTCCATGCTGTGATCTCGTTCAAATGAGCTCCTTGACATTCTTGTGCCTCTTGTCCAAATGATAGGCATTGTCCATAGCTTGATGTGTTGTTTTTCAGTCAGGTCCAGCTATGAGTTCCTTGCACCTTTCTGCTTCCAGTCTCTTTTTTCATGGTAGTTTATATTCTCTCTCCTGCCTGCAACAGAAGAGGACTGTCCTCTCCCCATCAGTTCTGGTCTGGACTGACTGACTTCCTCTACTTGGCAGCCTCAAACGGCTTTCTCAGAAGCGCCCCTTACAACTGAGGCTGGTGCCTTGCTATTAGATTCGTCCAAAATTTCTCTCTGTTGCCAGAAGCCTCTTTTGCAGACTCTGTTTCTAAACATGTCTCTGAGATCTTTTAATCTTTTGTGGTTGCAGCTCTGCTCCTGTCTCTGTATTACCTCTTCCCACTCAGCCTTCTTTACCCAGATGATTAAATGAGAACTCTGAAAAATGTCATCTTCCTCAGGACTAGCCCTGGCCTGAAAAAAGTTCCCTGCTCTGACAGTTGCTCTCCTTTTGGTAGCCACATTACTGTCTGAAGCACATTTTAAACCTTCTCCAGTTGTATCACACATTCCCAGAGGAATTCCAGCTCTGATGGCGCTTCTAATTGGTTTGGTTTTTTTCACTTTATGTCTTATCTTGTTTTACTCCAAGTACTTTGTGTTGTCCTGAAGTCACCCTGAGCCAAAGAGGGTGGCATGGATTTGCCTCATTCAGTGTCCAAGCTCCAGCAGCCTGGCATAGTGTAACATGAGAAATGGCATAAATCGAAAATCAGTTTCAAATGGCTTAAGCCGGCACAAGTAAGAATGTGTTGACTGCAGACAGTGTGTTGTGTGGATTGCACAGATAAGCATGTTCTCTGCTATACCATCATTCGGTGCACAACCTGCTCTAAATGTGTGTATCTGCTTCTTTACAGACGGACTAGTTCTTAGTGCAGTTCTGTTTTCTGTAATGATCTATAATGTGTCCAACGTCTTTTTGATCTGTCCTTTTCTCGCTAAATCTGTCTCAAATATAGCATGCACCACAGGCATGTAGAAAAGTCAGAAGGCTTTATAAGGGCTCCTCACCAATTAAAAACTATCCCCTGTGGATGAATACAGTCAAGTGCTGTAGTTTGACCCACCTATAATAGATTCTTTTCCTGCAGCACATCCACTTATTAAAGCTGCTGATTGTAAGAGAGGAATACCTTTCTGTAGAAATTAAAATACTACTGAAGAGTCCTTTGGTGGGGGACATTCACCCCTCTCCCACAAACAGCCCAAGTGATTGAGGAGGGCTGGAATTCACCTGCAGAAACTAAGAGCAGCTTCTCAATAGGTGTTGTTCCAATTTAGAGACTGAAGTAATGGCCTCTGGCCCCTGCCCTACATGGAAGGATAATGTGTGGGTTTTGGGCCAATGGATTTGCATAAATGTGGAGCCCTGGAGAAATACAATGCAGAGCATTTGTTAAGTACCTCCTTTACTTGACTGTAGCTCGACAGGCTGTACCTGTTTACCACCACAGTTTGCATTTTCTCCCTTGGTAACATCTGCAAGGCACCATGCTGTATTATGTTAGAAATCCCCAAGCTGGGTCTGAGAAGGCTTGTACCTACACATTGCTAAACTGCATGCAGATCTGGAGTCAGTTTAGTGCTGACTGAACTGGGAGTCTCTGCAGCACCCTGCCTTGCAGGGGACATGCAAGCCTGCTGTGTCCCATGTTCTCTATGCATCCCCTGGATGCCCTTAAAATGTAAGCAAATGTCATTGCATGGCAGTGAGACAGCAGACATTGGTGAACAAGTTAAATTTCACCCAGCAATGATAACGCATGATCTGCTACCTGGCCCAGAGTGGTTCACAATTGGAGCTATTCTCCCTTGACAGTCCTGAAAAGAGGACTAATGCCTACTGCTGATTGCCTGTGTTTTCTGACAGCAAAGTGAATCACTTTTTAAAGACAATGACTTGTTTACTTTTCATTGAAACTTGAATTGAAGATATTTCATAATAGAATTTGAGCAAATTTACCAGATGTTTCATCCCACTGTGCTTTTCTGGCAGGTTTACAAGACAGAATGCTGACTAAGGCTAATAAATCAGGCTGTGTATGAAAGGCTTGAGGAAGGAATACAATATATATGCCTGAAACCATAGGAATATCCCATAAGAATATCTTACCCCATCGATCCTTGGGAATTCCTGATGTTTCCTGTGCTTTTCTTAGAGACTGATCTCAAACACAGGAGGGGAAGGGGGTCCTGTTTTGTTCTTGTAGCCTATGGTGAGACATAGCTTTGTCTAACAGCACTCCTTGTGCTAGCATTGGAGATCATAGACATAAAAATGATTAATATAATTCTATAGTCAGACAATTATCTAGCCAGCTGGGAGAGAATGGGAAGTAAGGGTTTAAGGTGCATTCAGAGTCTGGCTGTAACCCAGCAAAGTACTGTATTGCTCTACAAAATAATATTCCCTTCCTCATCCATCTCCTTCCACCCCCCCCCGCCCTTTTGCTTTGTTCAGTCTCTACTAATCTTCTTGCTTCCTTGCTGCCCTATCCAGCAGGGCTCCCTTGGAATTAGGAATTAAAGCCACCTGTAGAAGACTCTGTTCTTTCAGGGCCTTGCATTGCATGCGTTAACAACACAAAACTGTTTTAAAACACATTTCCAGTCCCCTTTTAGTGACTCTTACAGCACCTGATTCAGTTTACTGAATTGTCTTTGCAAGTGTGTGCCAGTCAGTCTTATTTTGCCCTGGACACCTGCTTTCTTTTCTCTAATCTTGCTTTTATTTTCTCTTACTGTACTTCTGCCAGCTCTCTAGATATTCCCCTCCTTGTCTATCTCCTCCTTACGTATCAGGAAAAAGTAGCTGAAGTTTCCACACCATCTTCCAAGCAGAGGAAGTGATACAGGAAATACTATTCCTGTTTGTCTGACTGCAGTAGGAAAACATATATCAAACTCTTCACTGAAGCCCACAGCAGACCAGCAGCACTTGTTCTAGGGATAACCTGGTTCACTAGGGTGGAAGAGGCTTTGGGTGACAGCACGGCATCATGTCACCCTACCCTTGCTTGGAGTGACTTAATTAACATGCCCCTGAAATCCCTCTGTGGCTAAAGGCCACGCTAGCTGCAGGGCTTGCAGTGCTGCTCCTCCTGTACAGCCATTTTTGAGGCTTCTTGCTCACTCCTGGGTGACAGTGGTACCAGGCAGCCCCTCTTTCAGTCCAGGAGATGTGAAATCAGGATACTTATGCACAGCAAGGTATTTTTAAATTAAAAACATGGACACACACAAACCCACAAAGAACAAATTGCCTTTTAATAAAGTTTGTCCATCTGAATAGCAGTGTCAGGTGAAAAGAAGCTGCATTTTAAAATCACAATCATATTATTTAAGCAAGTTGTATTATTCCGTGTGTTGCCTTTATCTGAAGATTGCAGGCATTTGTCATTATCTGTCATTTTACCTTTATACAGCTGTTTTCATCCTGATAGGTCACAGAAATTTGCCACGTGGCAGTAAGGGCAACCATCTCATCCAGTAGGTTACAAAGGAACACAGAGAAGGGGAGTGTCTAGCCCAGGACTGCTGTAGCAAATTGCTACACTTAGAAAAATGCTGTAAAGCCATTCCACTCCATTTTTAATGCTCTGTCTGAACAGCCTATGCTCAATGAATTGCATGCTGTTCAAGTTATCTGTCTGTACAAGATGAAGAGCTGAGCAGGCTGTACTAGGATTAAACCTTGTGGCAGTAGGTATTCCTCAGCCCACGCTTGGGACCATGGAACAATACTGAAATCAGGGCTCTGAGAATACAGCAGCATCTTGAGGGTTAAAGGGCTGGAAAAGGCAACATTGACCACCCTCCAACTCCTCAGGTCTTAAAACCATCAATACCCAAAGCTATTGTGACGTTCAGCCTGTGTCTGCTGAGTGAGTCTGCACAGTTGGCACCACTCCAGCTGCAGCTGCTCTTTAAAGTTGAAAAAAACTGCTCAGAAGGGTGGTGGTGGTTTTTTTTTGCTGTTATTATTTTCTCAGCTTTGAGACTAGTTCAGTGTCCTCCATTGTGGTGTCCCATCCCCCCCGTCTCCTGCTTTAACAGCAGTTTCAGTTTAGCTTGTGTCCCACCACTCTCACTCTCACGGCAGCCTTAAAGGAGCCCAGACAAAACCTCAGCAATTTTCAGCAAGGCCACAGAGTCGTTGGAAAGGTTCCCGCTGACTTCTTCAGTGAGCTCTAAAAGGCAGGCTCCAGCGCTTCCAGTGCTGCTGTAAATAATGTCTAGAAGGGGCCGGATAAGGAATAGGGGGTACACACGGCCTTGCTTCGAGCTCATCTTTCATTTCCTTTGTCTCTTTTAAGAGAAACAAGGGAGCTAATTTCATATAACTTGGCACATATTCTGATTGTTGGGCCTTTAGGGGTCTGTTTGGTGCTGCCTCTCCCACCGACAGGACTTCAGGCTCCAGGTTTTACCTGGAGGAGCCAGAGAGGCCTCTCGGGTGCCTGGAGGGGGGAGTGCCAAGTGTTGAATGCAGGAAGAGAGTTAGAAACAACGGCAATTTTCTGGCTTTGATCTGTCACTTTGCAGATGCTGGAGACAGGCTTGTCGGGGGCTATCTCTGTAGCAATGCCTTGCTCAGCCTGGGGGATCAAAAGTGCACCCAAGAGCAAAGGGGCACCATGTCCACTGTTGGAAGCACAAATGCAGTGCTGCTCCCAGCTGGGAAGCCAACAGGGAGGATGTGTTTCCCTCCTTTCCCTCTTTCTGTGGATTTTTCAACAGGTTAAGTTGGATTTGGTTGTTAAGGATTTTAAGTACTGAGAGAGACAAATGCAGCATCTGCAGATAGAAGGGAAGTAGTAGTATTAGGGTGGGGTTAGTGGCAAATATTAAGTTATGGAAACCTTACTGTATCATTCCCTTAATTGAACAGAAGGTGACAAGGAGACGAATTAAATATAGAAACTAGACATGACAGAACTCAAAGAATGTCTGTGCTCTTGTTCAACACTAGGATACAGAATGCACAATTTCATGCAAATCAGACTTCATTTATTTTCTGTTTTGCTTCTTCAGTTAAATATGAGATGAATGAGAACAAGAGCTTTTTTCAGCATCCCATACCTAGTAAATTCATTCTGGGAATGGAGGAAATAGAGAGAATATGATTCTGGACAATGACATCGCCAATGATCCAAAAATATTTGCACTGGGTGACCTGAATAGTCTCTTGAATATAAATGAACTGCAGGGGAATATTTCTATTAAGAGCAAATGCAGTAGCTAAAAGGGTGATATTGCTGAATTGGAAACATGCAGAAGGATTAAAGCTTGCGGAATTGCACACAGGATTAAGTGAATTGACACATGTGGAAAAAATAATTTCAATAATAAACAGGTTTTTTCTTCTTTGGGAATCTTTCTGGGAAATATAGTCATAATTTTCAGTATGACTGAATTGTCATACTATACTTAATAAGTTACTGCTATAATCTAGAATGATGGAATGTATTCATGTGGTAAAGTGGTGATCCATAATTGTATTGTTATCCTAGACAGTGAAAAAACGTAAACATTTGAAACAAAATTAAGCTTTGTATGTTAAAGTGGGTATGTTACAAAATACTTCCTTCTGCAGGACACCTTCAAAATGATTGTTTGCTTACTGGATTACACATCACTTTCTCCTTCTGGTTGCCCCTTGTTTACCAATGAGGGACTAAAACACATATAGGGGCAGAGAACTTTGCCAAGGCCATGCAGAAAGGACCTCAATTTCTTTGTCATCCTTTCTTTGCTAACACTCTGTGCTGTTCCTCTATATTATGATCCTGTTGAAACAGGGCCAAGCAAAAGCAATGGTTGGTGATTCTGATGGGAACTAGGTGGTTTTGATTATTACTGCTCTTCCCCTACAACCTAATTCCTGCATAAGCCATGAGCACTCTTCTCAAAGTCAGTCAACCTGGGCCATCACAACGCCTTACAAGTGTGGGGGTTAAAAGCTAGTAAGCTGGACCAGGCAGATTGGCAAGGGCTCGCCTGTCTTCTCACAAAGTTTCAGGCTTGTTGTTTTGTCCGTGCCTCATATTTCTTATCGTGTTAAGTCTAACTGGTTATGATTACTATGCATTGAAAGTTACAGCAGAAATATCATTGTTACATCTCTGTTTTTACAGCTTTACAACTTCCCAAGGCTCTCTTTGCCACTGAATTTTTCCATGCATGGTCTCCAGCAAGTGTCAGTCATTTTTTCATTAGCCCCTTTGAGTTCTTTAGTGAAGCCAAATGATTGAATCTTTGTAACTTACTGGGGCAAGGAGTACATCTTATCTCCCTTTGTGTCATATCACAGTGTTTGCTTTCAGTAAATAATTATAGTAACAATTTGTTCATTAATGGGCTGTTAGAGGTGTCTTTTAAGACCGAAGTTGTACAAAATTATGTTTAGTACACATGCTTAATACATATCTTCCTATGTGGCACTTGAAATTTTGCAACCAAACTGTAATCTCTGGTTTTGCAGCTTCTGTGAGCAAGATAGTTCCTAACTGAATATTTTAAACAGTAAGAGTTCCAATACTGGCTGACTTGGGTAAAGCATTACTTCCCGATAGCACTGAAGTATAAAAGGTTCCCCTAAAATGGTTGTGACCTTCCTGTTTTCCATGGCTTTGAGGATTAGCAACGTCTTTATTTGAATTGACAAAGATTAAAAAATGTTTCTTGACAAAACAACTGTTATTCCTGTGATTAGCAAAACCACTAATTGGGGAGTGGTGAACAGCAGCCAAACAAAAGCTCTTTGACTCCAGCCCTGCAGTTAGTGCCAAAATATTGACGGACAATATACAACTTTTAATCATTGCATACAGAACTGTAGATGAATGAAGAAAGACTCTGATCCAGCACTGCCTAGTATCTTCTTTGAGGCCATTGCACTGCTGTGAAGAGAGGGTGGCTTGCTGGTTGGGGTGCCTGGCAGTCGGCGCTGCACCTAGGGCTCTTCTTTTGGTGTCCTTGGTAGTACAGAGCTTCTTCCTCTTTGGTGGAAGAAAGTGTGTGTACCTGGAAATGTTTGTGATGGTGAGTGGGGACTTGATATGGGCTTGTTTTTGCGGTCGCTTCGCTTTAGTGAAACCTGAGGAATTGATCCTCAAAAATGCTAAAGGACAGAGGTAGAGCATTGTGCTAGTGATGTTGTAGGATACGGTAATAGTGTCTGCTTTGTCACTTTGTTGCTCTTCCTCGATGAACCTCCAAGTAGTGCCTGAAACCATTACCTGTCATAAACAGTTAATTGTATCATGTATTACCTCCCTACAACAGTCAGTTGGACTACAGAGGGCTGTGTAGGGATTTTATAGTAGGGAATTGGGGGTTTTTGTTGCTCTTGTCATCTGTGCTGGGATTTGGTTTTAATGCTAGAAATGTGCTTGGCACGGATGGTGGGGATGTAAGGCACTGTGGCTCTGGGGAGTTCTTTGGACAGTCTTGCCCTGGATAGTATCCCACAGAGATGAGTTTTACTGTTGTAGCAGAAGGAAAGTGTGACCCTGCTACAGGAACACAGTTGGTGATTGCAGTTCTCAAATTGCAAAGAGGATGTTCTTGAGCAATTCTGTTGCTATGTTGGAGAGCATCAGGAATGGTCAACAAATGGCCTTGACCTATGGTCCCAATGCCTCCTGTATGTCAGCCTTTAATAATGGTAACTGAGTTATAAATAAATTATAAACCATAGTACTGAGACCAGAGTAGGAACTTCTTTTCTTTTCTTTACCTGAAAGGTGAATCAAATGCTGGTTGGTTGCAGCACAGCTGTAGCCCAGGTGAGTGCCTGAAAGTTCAAGTAACTATACAGAAGATGGCTGTGCCATTTTGGGTGCTGAAGCCCTGCTGAAGATGCCTGTAGCCTTTGCCCAGGATTTATGCTCCGACAGGGGATGAAGCTTCAAATGTGCACTTCTTTGCTGATGTTCACTATTATAGTTTGGGGGGGGGGGGGGGGGACGACTTTGGATCCCCTTCTGACATGCTCAACCCTTTTCTGAATTTTGAACACTGTGGCTAAACGGGCTTCTTGGGATGACACAGACACAACTTATGAATAATTTATGGCATTACAAAAATTCTGATTTTGGTCTCTGGGGAAATGGACTAACTACAGTTTGTTCCATTTAAAAGCAGAAAGTTGTTTTTATTGTAAAACCCCAAACTGCATCTGAATATTCCTGTGCTTGCTATCTCTCATCTCTTGCTCCCTGTCAATAAGCAAGATCTTTCAGTGGTTTGCTCAGTAAGAAAGTGATTCTACATTATTTCCTACAGAGGCTTCTGGTGAAGTGGGCTGGCTGTAAAGAAGCAGCAACTCCTTTGCATTCAGTAACCATACCATTTTCTCTATCAGCATGGAGCATTTGACTCATGTGCCCCAGAAAATAACTCCTCACTCCCACTGTGTGCTCATATACTGAGCTGAGATCTAATCCTGACCTGCAGTTCTGGGATGCAAACTCATGATCAAAATCACTGGATGCAGCAGGTCAGTGTTTCAGTGTCCTTAGTCTCTAGGGTGAGAGTCCACTATTTAAGGAGTAGTGTTGTGAATTCAAAACAGGTTAATGCTTTCTAAGGTCTAGTGAAGTTACAAAAACACAGTACAAAAGAGCATGTCTGCCTTAAATAAAAGCTGATTATAGAGCTCAATCCTGTTTCTATTAAAGTCAGTAAGGGGATCATGCTTCTAAATTTCACCCAATCTGGGTCGGGGTTTTTTGTAGGGGGTAAAAAATTTCTGTATGAAAAATTGAGACACTTGGTTTCCAGCACAAGCAGTAATACTACTCCTGCAGTAATGTGATGCAAGTCTACTCTTCAGGGAGTTTATTTCATAAACAATACAAAAATAGTGGTTCTGTCTACAGCCTTTTCTCCCACACAGCACCTTGAACTGTATTGAGCACTGGGCCTTAAGAAGCAGAAGGCTAACCTTTAACAGGATTTTATACTCCCCATACTCCAGGGACTGCGTTTTCATTACAGTTAACAGAGGATGGGGTAATTAATATTCTAAGCCAGATTTGGGGTTGTGAATGTGTAGCAGAGTTTTGGGTGATTTAATTTTCTTAATTTGGTACTCTCAGAATGCGCACAGTCCAGAGGTGCTTGGTTGTAAAGCTTGGAAATAGGCTCACCTCCTACTGTAATTATCAGAAAGACTTCTGATCTGTCTGCATGCATAAACTGGATATTTGTATGTACGCATGCATCCACCAAGCACAAGCCTCTTGAGAATTTTGGCTCCCTTTATTGGTAACTTTTTATTTCATGATCCTTGCTCTGAATTTTTTGGTTGTTATTCCCTATTTCCCATACTGGAAACCATGTTGCTGAACTCACCTAATAAAGGAGAAGTGTCTGCTAATAGCTGCTCTTCACGGGGAGATTGTGATGAGCAGGCTGGGATTTCAGAGAATGCGGCAGAAACCTACCTCTGAAACCCATTTCTGACAGTGTCTCACTCTCATGATAGGCAGCACCTTTGGCTGCAGTGAACTCCCCTCATCCAGACTGCCCTGGCTTCTGAGTAATTTTCTTGTTCTCCTATAGCTACCCACAGATTTGCTAAGTGCTGAGGAGCATATATTGAAAGTACCCTAGAGAGTTGTTAGCCATGTGGCTGCTCCATTAATTTTCACGGTGGCCTTGTGTTAGACCTCTGTATGTTGCTGTGGAAAAAAGTGCCCTCTGAGTTTTAATTCAGGGATCATAAAGATCTAACGTCACTTTTCCATAAAGGCGAGAGCAGCAAATGAGTCCTCTGCGCATTTTGCCTTTGTTTTGCAGCATGTGAAGACAGAGAGGTTTATGAGTTTATTTGTTATGTAAAATCACTTGGTTAGTTCTGCAAAACATTGTTTACGGATATTTCACAACCTTTTTGGACATTCTCAGAGACAGAAACAAATATCATGGTGTGACCAAGTAAAGAAAGTACTTGTTCTGATGTTCCTTTCTATAGAAATTAATGAAGTATTTTTCGGAATGAATTCTGAATGTGCTAATTTGCTGATCATCTTCACTATTAACCAGAGATTGACAGAGAAGTGTCAAGCACAGTAACCCCAAGCCAACGAGGAGAGCTGGAGAGCAGCTGAAGACAGACTGCTCAGCCAGCGCTGGTTTTTTTCTGCTCTGTTTCCCTTGCTGTGGAAGGACTCTCTTCAGGCATTGACTTTACTTCTCTGTTTAGTAGTGCTAGTAAATCCAGATGGACTGTGTACACATGGCTCAAGGTCCCTCTGTGCACGCATGCACACTAATATTCCTGCCGTAGGTGCTGCTTATAGTGTTAGGTGTTACCTTCAGAAGATTGTTTCCCTCCCACGTAAGAGTCTCAGCTTTACCAAGGTTGGATCTCCTTCAAAGAGAGCAGCCTTCACAGTCCTAACAGGCTTTCATACATATGGCTTCCCTCTTCTCCCCCCCCCCCGCCCCCGCTTTAGCTTTCTCTTGTTCACCTGTCTGCTCTGCAGCTTGCTTGGATGCATTGCTGACTTCAGAGCTCAAGACCAAAGATTCTTTCAAGCTTTCTGTCCTAGCATGTAGCTGAATACATTCAAAGAATCCCAAATGTGACTCTGGCTGTGAGTGTGTTGCATGGGATGGGCTGAGGGCTGTACCTAAGCCACTTTCAACTCTCTCACGGTGCTTCCCATCCCCACAGGCCAAGGAAGCCATACATCCTTTTCCTGGTAAGTAAAAGAAGAGATAAGAGACTTGCCTCTGTGGTTTCCTTCCTACCATTAAACAGATCCATCTCTGTACATCAAGTATCATTTTCTTTTGCAGCTAGTCAACTCGCTTGATTGTGCTCTTCGCTGATCTGGTAGTTATTTTTGTTGCCTCTGTGGAGGTCTGCTCTCAGCACACCCAGAGCCAATGCTCCTGACAGGCAGCACAATCCTGGAGTGCCTTGGCAGGCTGCCTGCGTCTGTCCTGCAGGCCCTGGGGGGACTCTCACACATTTTGCTGCTTACTTTCCTCTTTCCTAGAGATCTAACACAATTTTGCAAGTAGTCACTTGGAGCCATATTTCCCTTTGCTCTGGAATACTTTTTTATTTATTTTTAGTAAATGTTTGTCAGTGTTTCTAACATTGCGCCTCCAGCAACGTGGCCTGGACTGAAGCCACACAGCAGTCTGACAACCTGTTAGGCGAGTCTCCTATCAATTAGGCTGCAGCTGTCATTGGATCTATTCTCAGCCTCCTTGGTACATGTTTGCAAATAACAGGGGCTGCTGTTTTGCAGCTCTTGATTTTTTTTCTCCATAGCCAGTCAAGAACATTTTGTCCCTAGAATTCCTCCTGTCTCCTTTGTTTTTGCTTTCTAATCATCTTTTTATTCTCCTAAGAATATATGCTTATCGAGGATATTCTTATAAGTGTATGCTCTCTTTTATTTAATGCACAAAACAAGGAAAACCTCCCCCAAAGAAACAAAAAAAGGAGTATCTCACTCAAGGCTATACCTTGATTCTTTAAATGTTTTCAGACTTTCTCCAAAGCATCCAGACTGCTTCTTACCTGTGGGGAGCTGCCATTTTGAAAGCCTGTCTTGCACAGAAGCTCTCCATGGGGGCTGCCTTGTTTCTGCTGATGTTTGAGCTTCGAGGTGATTGTGTGTTTTATTATCAGGTTCGCCACAGCTGGAAAGAGAGTCCCTGGCAATGTACAATCTGTTAGAATTCCCTCTTATCCCTTCTACCATTTGCAGTTTTCTCTTCTCCTATAAAAATAACGAAAATTGCTCTATAACTTTTTTCCAGATGTTGCACACTGCATGGTGGTACTTGATGCTAATATTTCATTCAGTAATCTGTAGAGCACAGCCCAGTTTGTATGAGACAGAGCAACCATGCTTAGGCATATGGTTTTCTTGTTTTGCTTCTATGTGAAATGGGAAATCAGAATTGGGGTGTTCAAGCAAAACAGAAGCACCCAGGGCATTTCATCCTTGGGCTGACTGAAAGATGCATTTTGATATTATGCTGTCCTTTCTTTCACAAGCCAGGCTCCAGCTTTGCACAGAAACAGTGGAATCTGTTCCAGTTTCTTCTCAATCCTTAAGTCCTAACAATGGGCCTCCAGCCAGCTTGCAGCTTTGGAGGCAGAACCAGCCCATTGTAGGCAGATTGAAACAGTTAAGTTTAGATAATTTCGTGCTGAATTAGCAGAAGTCCCTACACTTGCCTGGTGGGACTCTAAGGACAGGGCTTTTTTTGTCCCCACTAAATAGCACACAATACTGCAAGATGCTTCCCATGCAACATCACTCGATGTTTGCTCTGCAAGAATATCCACAAGGAGCCCACCTAGTGCTGTAGTTGTGCTGGCATCCAGAGGCATCTTGAAGTTTTTGCATATAAAATGTCCCCAAATTAGCTGTGTGGCCCTGCAAAGCTCTTAAGCACTGTAAGTATTAGTACAGCGCTGCCTGTCTACACTGTATTTTCTGGAGTAGGATAAACCCATAACAGGAAAGCTCCACCAGGATCCCAGAACTGGGAGGTTTGGTGTTACAACACCAAGGTATGGGGCAGCTGGCTCATTGAAGGGAGCCTGCAGAGCTCTGAGCAGCCTCTCAGCACACGAGGAAGAGGGGCTTCTGTGGGCAAAATTAGAGAAGCGGAAACACATAGAAGACCTAGGCAGGGCATTGCTGGATTGCCTAGTGGTGCATTAGCACCTAGAGAGACCCGAGTGCTTTTGTGATCCTCTTCCTAGGCAAGGTGGCTCTAAATACCTTAGGAAGCTGCTATTTAGACTAGGAGGTAGGATCTCACAGCACTTCAGGTGTTTAATGAAATACCTGTTGGAGATGGATCCTGTTGAGAGGTGCTGCAGATCTTTGGACAACCTCAGGCTGAGACATTTAAGGTTTTCTCAAGTATTTATTTAATGAAAAACACATTTCACATGTATATAGCATCCCACATTGTTCCTGCTCGACCACGGAGCTTTCAACTCTTTGAAAGTATAAACATAGTTAGAACAAGCTGCCATCCTGTAGACAAAGCTTAGTTGGCAAGAAGATGTAGTTTATGCAGTATTTATGTTCTCCCGGTAAACAAAGACAAGTAAAATGCTTTACTTGTTAACATCAATTCAAAGGAAAAGCATTCGCTGTAATCATGTTCCATGTTTCGAAGGTATCTGTCTGTTTCACCTTTATTCTAAGCTCTTGCTTATAATTTGCTTCTTATGTCTAATAGTGTGTGACTCTTTCTGAGAAGGCAGCGTACAACTTTGTTTCAAGACTGTATTTAAGCAGAAGAGTCCTCTCTGGATTTTATAGTGATAATATTAAGTACAGCAGGAGGACTGGTTAAATAAGCAGGAGGGAACTAAGCTGACTAGTTTGGTGTTCATTTCTTTGTCAGCTGCCATTGGAATATTGTTCAGATTAATGTGATTACTTTTTGCAGTGGCTGCAAGCTCATAGACCAACTGTGCACTTGTATCAAAGCCATCAGAATGATTTTAGTCCAGGGTTCCTACCAGAATTATTTATACAAAATGCATTTGAAATCCTATATTAGCCTTTTACACGTGAGGATTTCTATTTCAGGAAGCCTTGGAAACAGTCAGATCTTCAACTGCACCCTTTCCAAAAGATACAAGATCCTTTTAACATTTAACGATGAGTGAGAAGGTGCTTAAAAATAACTTAGAAGCACAAAGCACATTAGTGTGCTCCCTACCGGTTACAGGACTGGACTAACAGTTAAATTTGGGATTCTATTTGCATTTCTCCTCCTTTCTTGCTTCATGACCTGAGATGAATTGCCTAGTTCCCCTTGACAAATGAGCTTAATACTTATCTATTGTCCATATTTACATTATTACATTTAGGAGGTGATAGAATCTGAATTCATCTTCTCTGAGGAAAGAACTGTAAAACTCTGTGGTGGTCAGGTAGTATAAAATATATCCTTCTCCATGACTGCACATAGTATTATCCACTGTATAATTTGCTGGGTATCAAGTCCATCACATGCAAAAGGTCCCTAGTTAATCATGGTATAAGTTCTTTAGGGAGGGATTATGCTTACATGTATATTTGTACAATATTCAACATAATAGCAAGCTAATCTTGACTGCATCATTTATGCTTTGCTACAATTTATACAATATAGGTAATCAATTAGTCTGATTCTTCTGCATGCTGCTAAATGGAACATGAACAGCTCATAATGGGCAGCAGTAAATAGACATTTGTATATACACAGGTACACTGTGCAGTGAAAGAGGCATGCAGGAAACAAGGTGCTGAACAAAACAGCCCTGCATAAAACCAGGCATTCATTTAAAGGAAGAAAAATGTCGCTGAAAGCTGCAAGATTATTAGCATTACTATGCATGAGGAGTAGTCAAAGAAGATGTTACAAGAGGAAGAGAGACATTACTCAAGTGTCTAAGAAGACAGACCATCATCAGCAGTGGAGAGAAAAGGCTTCCAAAGGAATAGCATAGCATTTCAAACATTAAATTATAAGGGGACTGAAGCTTTAAAAGGTATGTTGGAATTTCTGCATTATTTATTATTTGAGATTGCCTTTCCCCCGCCAAATGCTTAAGTTTTGTTCCGTTCAAACAGAACAGAAAAGTCCTTCCCTTACTTCTCAACTTCCCAGGGCTTTCTGGACACTGAGCCAGCTCTAAGTTTTGAGATATGATTTACTCTAAGCAGACATTGATTGCCTGCAGTGCTGCAGTGGATTGGAGCTGCTTGTTAGAAAGGTTGGGGAAATAAGAAGGTTTGGCTGCTGTTACTCTGGAGCTTGGGAAAGTTGGGCTTGGAATTCGTTATTATTTTGTATTTTTATTGCATCCATACCTACGAGTTCCAGGCACTGACAGGATTTCACAGTGCTAGGTGCTGTCCTTTCTTCAACACAATTCAAGGTCTTGTGGACGCCTCTTTCAAACCTAGCACATAGCTGCACTGACAGTGCAGTCACTCAGAGTGCAAAAGCTTACACTAGGAAAAGCCTGCAAAAAATATAGCTTGTATCAGTTGCCTGAGCAAAAGAAGCTGTATTGGCAAAAAGAAACTTTTTTTCCCTTTTGCTTATATTACAGCTGTGTCTACATTAGGGCTTTTGCTGGCATAGCTGAAAAAAAAATCACACTCCTAGCTGACAGGAATATGCTGTCAATTTTTTAAAATAGATGAGTCTAAAGTATTTCCACATGATGGATCAGTGTGTGTTTCTGTGTGGGGAAGGGGGAGGGGTGAACCTGTTTTAAAATAGAAGTTTCTAAAATTGGTTTGCACAGATACCCTTAAAATGGCAAGCACTGCCCTTGCCAATAGCTTCCCGCTTTCTGGCCCTCCTGTCCTTCTTGCCCAGGCTCAGACTCCAGCCCTGTGTTCCCCTTCCCTTCTGCCTTGTCTGCCCCACACCCTGGTGTCGTCCAGCTGGGGACTCTCACCTGCAGTCCTCAGTTCTCCTGCCTGGTTTCTGCCCTGGTAGCGTCCCACCTCCCTGCCTTTGCCTCATCTCCAAACACCTTCTCTGAAGCTCCAGCCCATCACCTCTGCCACCAAGGGCTGGCTTTGCTCCCTGAAGTGTGTGTTTCTTACCTTCCTCTCCTGCCACTGCTCCCAAGGCCTCTTTTGGGTGTAAAAGCTCAGGCTTTGCGTACAAACAGAAGTCCTCCATAAGCTCTGTGCCATTGCAAAATGTTTCATTTCCTGCAGCCAAACTGCATATTAAGTCAAAGAGAGAGCAGAGGGATTTCCATCTCAAACAGGGAGGCAGAGCCTTTCCAGAACATCTGGAGAATATTTGGAGGAAGAGACGGAGCTAAGATCACAGGACTAGAAGCAGGAAGGTCGGTTCTGGTCTGTCCTGACCAGACAATTACTGATGTTTACCTTGATCCATCAGCTCAGGTTGGTTATGGAGTCCCAATGGCATATAAAGGTATCCTATGTACTAGCTCCTGGGGAAGGAATTGATCCCAGAGCCACTGTGATCTTTGTGAGTCACCTTTGGGCAAAAGTTACTGTTTTGGTGCCTCAGATTCTTCATGTATAAAATGAGACTTCACAGTCATGAGGTATGAACCTTAATTTGATCAAACTGGAAAGGGGTGAGGTCCTGTAGTGGTGAAGTCTGCTGAAATGCAAGGAGTAGGGATTAGCTGGTCCTCAGGTGACTCACACTACTTTAGAAGTACAATTCTGTGAAAATAAGTTGCTAAAAAACCTGCACATGGTGTGAGGGAGTGAGGGACCGGAGGCAAGCAGGCTCCTGAGCAGCCAGCAGCCTGGGCAAGCAAGTCCTTGAATTACGCACATGTCAGTGTGCATAGCCATCACCCCAGAGTCCTTACTCTGATGGTTATGATGGTTATTGCAGGTAATCCATAGGTTATACACCTGGAAATGAGGCATATGTAATAATTTTTAAAAAGAGCAGTGAGAGGACTTGTTTTAATTTTTTCTGAATATGAAAGTTTAAGCATTTAAATAGCATTTAACCAAGAAACCCACAGTCCATTGGTATCAATTATTTGTTCAGAGTTTAAACTGACATTTCGTAAGTATGTTAATTGATACTGCACTAACTTACTATAGGTGTCTTCCTAAGTGCCAATTATCTGCCTCAACATTCCCCACAATCTAAGTTTGTTAGTAAGAAGCTAATTACACTAGTTTATTGCTGATGGAATTACATGAAGAGTAGATTTCGCTCTTACATACTTATTAGACCTCAATAAGTGATCCTTAGCAGTCTGTTGCTATTCAATTAACAAGTAATAACTTCCTTAATGAATCTAATTGAAATGCTTATTTCAGTCAGGCACCTAATATAAAGCGCTTTACTTTGAACACTTTTCTGAGTGCTAGTCTTGTTTACTTAACAAGAACAAAATGTGGCCACTGAGGAAAACTCTGAGTCTGTGATGGGAACTGAACCACTGTTGATAAATCCCTGCCAAACATGACCAGAAGTAATTTGCCAGGTGATTTCTGTTCTACAGAAATATCATGGGAATAAACCAAGATGTTTCTCTCTCTGAGGGTTTAAATCCATGGAGGGGATTCTGCAGCATGAAATTCTTCTAGCACATTAGCTCTGGCTCCTGCGAGGGATGTAAAAACACTTGCTGCTCCACTGGGAGCTGCGTAGCTAAGCTCCAGTGCACTGCTGTGGACGCTGTCATTGAGTTCTTGTTACAGTTTGACTCTCTTAAAAACTCACTCTTTTTCTTTGTGAGTCTGCATGTTTGGCTTAAGAGATTGGTAGAAGTATGATGATGGCTATGCTTAATGATCTAAAACTATCAGTACAATTACAGCCAAAGAGAGGATATAACTGGAGGGTTTTATACTGTTCCATGTACTTCAGTGAGACTGACACTAAATCACCTTGAATTTAGCCTTTGCTCACAAGTGTAACCTGTGCTGAACTGTCTTGACTGACCACTCTTGGGGCTAAAAAAAACCCAGTTGCTATGTTGAGACAGCTTCCTAACAGAAGTGGCAAAAAGAAGTGTGTGCAGCATATCTGGGGCTGTGCACACTGTACCTGGTGAGCTGTTAGGTTGGGAGTCTCCTTAATGGGAAAGCAAAGGATTCTTAACTGGGATTTTGTAGTCTAGGAAATGATAACCTGCTTTGTCCATTTATGGGATGGGAAGACCCAACAATGGTTGGCTTCTGAAGCTATTTTTGGTTTCAGGATTAAAAGTCTGGTTTCTCCTGCATTGAGGATTTAACAGACAAGACTTGTGTTTGTGGATAAATGCCAGGAAATCTTCTCAAGCAATGATAACAAATTATTCCATTTGGCAACATTAGTGTATGGGCAGTAACCTTTTCTCAAGAATTTTTAGCAGATAGATTTAGTGTCAAAAAACCCCATAATAGGCTGTAATATCTTCTCCAGTCTATCAGGTTTGTTACCAACTTTTTAATGTATGCCTTCTACTCATTGAATTGAAAGACCTTATTGATCTCTTTGCAGCTGAACTGATTATTGGGGTAAGAGAGAGACTTCCTGAAAGAAGCCAAGAGAAATTACTCACTTAACATATTCTGATTTTAGTAAACTTCCATTTAACCTCCAGGGTTAATTAAAAAAAAAAATATTGCTGGTTGGCTGGCATAAATTTATTAAATCAGACAGAAACTGAGTTCAGGCTAGTATATTTAATGTCAACTTCTGTAATATTCTTGGGGAAAAAATCCACATAGACTTATTAGTATTCCAGAATTGCTTTATTTTAAAACAACAGCCATACAGCAAAGCAACCCAACTAGGAAAATAACCCCCCAAATGAAAACACATTCTGCAACTTTGGATAGTTCAGAAATAAATAAGGTATTGGGGACTTCATAGGTCTGTGGTTATTGGTTGAAACCCTGTCTTCATTGTGGGGTATTGGCTAGTTGGTGGCTGTAGCTTCTTTGAGTTGGAATTGAGGGATTTGGTATGCTTTCCGGAGATGCCATGCTTCTTCTCTGTGCCTAGAGGGTAAATGATATACATCATAGCTGACATCTTTTTTAATGTCGGAACAGAGAGCAAGAATTAAATAGGCCTAACAGCTGAGGGGATTTTCAAAGGCATGACTGGTATTTAGACATGTATCTCCTGCTGGTTCCTATTGGCTTTCCAGACTTGCTTTGAGATTCCTGTTTTGGTGTGGGTCTGTCTCCCCACTGCTTTCCCTGACCCTGTTATGGGCAAGCTACTTATGGGTGTTTGATGGAGATCTGGGGAAATTTTCAGAGGTACAAATGTCAACACCCAAGTTAGTTACACTGATGGGGTGAAGGAGCCCATGCTTGATAGGAAAGACCTAATAGAGAACTATACTGGAGAAGGGTCTGTCTTGTCATTCATGCTGTGATGAGCTTGGAGGTGAGACTGGGTGGCATAACAAAGGTGCAGTCTGACTTTTTGAAGCTGAGCTCTTCTGACCCTGACTTGACCTTACATCTGAAGCAGAGGGGAGTGGGGCTAGACTATCCTATAAAGCAGCAGCCAGAGAGAGGAGAAGCCTTCATGGGAAGGCCTTTATGAAAAAACAAATGAGCACTGAAATACCAAAGTAAGGCTTCAGGACAGGTTAGATACTGTCACATGCAGGACAAGTGAAACAATGTTTTAGAGAACACAAGGAGGAGCATAAAAAAATACAGTACTGGATTTAGAAAGAAACTGCTGACATCATTGTTAGTTGTGTGGCATTTGTGCAAGATTTTGTTAGAAGCCAACATCATAAAGCTGTCTATTCTGTCAACTGGTCTCAGGGCAAACATTTTCTCCCCACCCTCCCATCAAATTGAGATGATATTTCTAAGTGGTCTTAGTCTGAAATGTGGCAAGAAGTGTATTTTTGGCAACTGATCATGCTTTGTGTCCTATGTGATATTCTGTCCCTCCTGGCTTGGAATATTTTATGTAGTTAGAGCCTTTTGAGGCATAACCCCTGCCTCAGATTATAGGGAGAAATTCTACCTGGAGTTTTGTTCCTGTGGAAGAGAAAACCCAGCCTTTTACCAAGTAGTACAGTTTAACTGAAGCAGCAGGAACTAGCAAGGAGTGCTCGTAATATGGAACATATCATGTATAGTAAAATGTCATTTTCAAGTGCTTTCTGAACTATCCATCCCAGTAATGAAGCATCTCTGAAATATCACGTGACTTTCTCACAGTGTGTTGCACTCCGTATAACCTCGCCTTTGATCACGATGTCACTTCAGATGAAAGACTTGCATGGAGAATGGTACATCGTGCGTTAGGATCAGCTGATATCCTCTGGGATCTGAACAGTGAAGGACCATTTGAGACACGCACTCTGTGCTTGTCAAAGAGAAGTAAGTAAGTAAGTAAGTGCTGCAATAGAAATAGTAGTCGGATATCCAAACTCACCTCAGTCTGGGTAGAAGGAAGACTTCACCTTTATGCAAAAAGACCTGCTTAATCTGAAAGTTGTCCTAGAAAGGATTTTAAGGATGAGTAATCATTTTTACTGTCTTTCAGTTCAGGGTCCTAATTCAGCTCAGTGATTTCCTGAATGTTTGAGTAGCTCCAGGTGGCCCTGCTTGAGCAAGGGGGTTGGACCAGATGATCGCCATAGGTCCTTCCAACCTCAACTGTTCTGTGATTCTGTGATTTTTGATACCCCTTACTTGAGTGTTAGCAAAAGAAGTGAAACAAACACCACAAAACACAGTCTTCTGCTTCTGTTAGCACAAGCAGCTCCCCACAGGATAGTCTCAATGAGGTCAGTGGGTGCCTTTCTGTAGCTTTTCTCTAGTGCCTGGGAGCTTGGCGTTTGGTGCCTTATGTCCCAGTTGAGTGTAATATATGATGGGCTTTTCTAGTGAATTTAAAACCAGGCAAACTTACAACCACACACACTGTGGTCCAGGGATGGCAAGAGGACTCCACACACAAAATGTCAGCTGGCCTAAGCAAGCCTGTTCAGCTCCCACTGCAGTACCTGCTGGAAAACCCTCCAAAAACCAGAGAAAGCAGACCATTCCCGCAGAGGCATTTTTCTTACTCTGAAGCCTTGATGTCCTTATCAAACAAATGTGGCCCGAGATGATGTTGGGGTTGCATCCTGTTACAGCAAATGCTTTCCTGCAGATGTGCATCCCATTTTGCTTTGGCCTTGCTCACACCTCCTTAGCATTTGGTTTCTGGGAACGTCTGAGTGATTGAGGGTGGAGGCCTGGCACCATGCAGCTCTGCCATCTCACTCGGTGGAGTCAGTATTTCACCTGCACTAACAGTGACAGAGACTGAATGTCAGAGCTGCATGCACAAGCTTTCACAGAAATCAATTCTTACATACAGCATTAATACTGGAAGCGCTTCTCGCTCACCTAACCGTTGGCCAGGCACAATAACCTGTGACTAATAGCCATTCACGGTTATACAGCACGGCGTGATTATGAAAATTTGCCATTAGTCCGTAACAAAAAAAAATCTCAAGCTGTTAATTGACTAACATGTATTCCTGAGGAAATCAGAGTAATCAAATGGTTATTCATTGCACAGAAAGGGAAGGTACAGCTAGCTTGTGCATTGCTTTTATGATTCATCTGCTCTGATCTACTTTTGATTATTTTTTCCCTCATGTGAGACCAGTATTGTAAATCAAAGATATGAGAAATAAGCCTGTGCTTAAAGTGACCCAAATTAAAAGCCAATTGCCACCTTTCTTCTCGTACTAGGCAGCTGTCCACTTCTGTGCAGGAATAGACATATGTTAAAGGTTGTCATACAGCTACAGAAGCAAACTAGTTAGCTCACGGTCTGCCTTTGCCAATGTTTAAGGTCAGCTACTGGAAAAAGTTACAAAACAGCTATTACAGCCAGGTATGATCCTGCAGAAGGGCCTTCATTGAGAACTATTATTCTTTGCTCATTTTTGTGCAAGTCAGTGAGATTCTGCCCTGGAAAAACGGCCTGTCGTCGCAAAACAAGGACAGCAAGATGTATGCAGGTCAGTTTTGGGGTTGCGTGTTTTTTTTTTTTTTTTCCATTCAAGTTTTTCTGTCATAAACTTCCTTTTTTGTTGACAAATGGGGACTATTCCTGAAAATGGTCAGCACAGCTTGTTCGTGTGGTAGATTTTCATCTCCTTCCCTACCCTTAAAGTATTACAGGAGCTTGAGCAACACTCTTCGTGGCTGACATGAAGGGCAGAGGCACCAGTCTGGCAGGGAGGATGCAGCGTCGCCATTGCAGCCCAAGGAATTCTCAAACTTTACCTAAACATAGTGACCCTCTGGCATCCCCGTTCTGGTCAGCAGCCTTCACTGGAGGACACAGACTTGGATCCAGTTACAATTTTAATAAGCAGAGCTCAAAAAAGTTGTTGGTGACTGTAGGAAAAAAGCAAGCAAGCAGACCATAAATCAGGTCATCGGATGAATTCAGAATGCACTAATAAAATCAGAGCTTCCAATAAATTTCATTTCAGGCAGAGTAGAAACAGCTTCTCAGTCGAAAGCTCAGGACAGATTATAATTTCAGATGTGTGTCAGGCCAATGCAATATGTCTACAAAAATGTTTGCAGGCAGGCAGCAATGGCTGGTCCAGAGTCAGGCCCTCACCAGCTGCACTTACTTTAGTAGTATTGAATAAAAAGGTGAGAATCTCTAGTTCTCTGAGCAAAGCTGAATCTAATTAAATATTTAATGGTTTGGTGTATTTTTTTTCCTCCCAAATCCTTTGGTTTCTTGCTCTTTCATACTGTGATATGATGACATTTGAACAACAAATGCAGTCTTGGTAGGTTGGTCTCCTGGTACTGCTTTTTATATGAAAAGCTTGCACATCCCAGCTGAAGCCCAGATGCTGCATTTATGAGGTATTTTGTTGTGATCAATTTTTAAAAAATATTTTTCCATCCCATGAAATTAATAGGCACCTGGGGAAATACCAACCAACTCCTCCCCGCTCCTGCAAATACTAACCTTTCCCAGATGGGAAGGGATTTCTCTTTCCCTTTACTTACCTGCAAGATGTCCTTGCTGGTGCTCAGAATCACAGAGGGAGAAGGAAAAATCAGAAAACCTTCATAAGTGGAAAACGTTACAAGCAGACCAACTGCACATAACTCCAACTAAGAACACTGCCTCCTGAGCCTCCATTATACTGAATAAACCCTGCATAATCTTCCCAGGGGCACAGAGCGAGTCTTAGCAAGACGGCACTAAGAGGCATCCTGATTTTTGTCACTACTCTGATTACTTTAAGACCCCAATTTAAAAGGCCATAGGTTTGTGCTGGCAGCACAGTCAGAGAGATAACTACTCATGGCTTTACAAATTGGTTTTCTTGCAATCATCTCACTTCTATGGGCCTGCAGCCCTTTTTTTCTTTTGTCTTTTTTACTTGGCTGTGTTCTGTTCAAAATTATTTATGTTTTTTGCTACAAAACCCAAAGCAAGCCGAAGATGAGTGGGAGCGTCTCCTCTGCCTTCACATGCCCACACCAGGACTGCGCACACCTCCCCGAAGCCCTGAGCACTCAGGCCAGCGCTGCGCTGGGCCTGGGACCTCCCCTTGCGAGCATGTTCCTGCCCGCCAGCATCAAGCACCCTTCATGCACTCATCAGCTAGCACTGTGGCCACGGATTGTTCTTCAAGGGAGACTTTAGGATGCTTAAACCAATTGACCCAGGAGAGCATCTGAGGCGAAAAACTGAAAGTGCTTTCATGTCTTTTCTTGCTGAGCTTTACCATATTGTTGCAGTTCCCTTTCAGACTGGGGAGTCTGTAGGTGGCTGCTTTGGCACCGTCACTAAAGACAAAGCAATTTAAAAGCTGCTGTTATGGCTGGTTAGCCTTTGGCTGCCACGTTCCCTCTCTGTTAGTAAAAGGAGAGGTTTTCTTGTACTTATTTTTCTAACAAATGGTAAATATTTGTTCTCATAGTGTTTGCACCCACCATGTAGCTCGGCAGAGCCTGTGGGGAAAGATGATTGTCTGGCTAGACCCATCCAGCTACCGCATCACTCTGCTCAAGTGAAGGCTCTGTCAATATAGACCAAACCAAGTAACTGTGGAAAATGGTCACTTGACACCTTTTAGATAGAATAAATACAGATATTTTCTGGACAAAACCATTCCATCATTTGTGTAGTAGATGCACATTTCTATGTCACTAAAATAACTATTTGTAATTTCTCATTACAGCCTTTAATGCCTGACTGGAAATAATATTTAAGTAGGTATGCTTCAAAAGGTACTGCCCCTTCACAGATGAACACCTTTAGACATACTGGCTGACACTTTTATGTCAAAGGCAGTTAATTTTAATGTGGAAAAGCAGCACAGGCTTGCAGCATATGACAGCTGTATGTGTTTGAATCTTCATTTCATATATAAGGATATCCAATGAAAAAACCTCCACATCAATAAAAAGAAATCTAACTTTGTTTCTGCACTAGAAGAAATACATATTGAGCCATTATAGATTTGGGACATATTTTTTTTAGCATGTTTCTTTTCCCTTTAAAAGGTTGTGGTTTTTTTTTTTTGTTTTTTTTTTTTTTTAGTAAGATACAACTAGGTGCCATTGTATTGTTATAACATGCACAGTAATTTCAAATTATTAATACCTTGACAGCATAATCTCATAACAAATCATTCTTATCCATTATCTAAAATCAACTTTTAATTAAAAGAATATGTTATATTTGTTTTCTGATACTAAATTATCCAGATAATTTTAAAATTACGTGTGATGTTGGCACATACTAAATATATGGCACGTATATTTCCGCTGGGCTTTATTGTCTATCTGAAACATGAATTTTAATTATTAAGCATTAGTAAGTATTTAGGAATGTCCTGCTATGTAGGGTCTGCAATTAATTTTGCCAAAATTTTACAATCTTTTTTTGTAGCCTACATTATAGAAGGAAGACACTATGTTCTTTCAAAACTGTATTGTATTTGCAAAAAACCTGGTATTTTTCTAACCTTAACAAGAAAAGTTCACAGGAACCAGAGCCGAGCTGAAACCTGGAGTAAGGTCCAATAAAGGCTTCATATGGGTATATATTATGTATTTTCAAATTCAGTGCATCTTGTTGGTGTGTCATATGGGCAACCCTGACACTGTACTACACTCTACCACTGCATGCCAGTTACTTTGATGTTTTATATTTAACTCAGGAAGCCAAAAGGCATCTACAAACACTCACTCTCCCTCAAGAACATATATGTCAACATATGGCTGCAATGAAAATGGAAGGACACCTGTGTGCATTGCCATCCAGCTCTGCAAGTCCCCTGTGAGGCTGACAAGAAGCTGTCTCTGTGCTTTCTTCATGGAACTATTAAAGGCAAGCAGACTTTTTCCTCTATTGCAATCTCACAAACAATGACTAATAATGAAATTAGACACTTGGTACATTGGAATATTTTATTTTGACTTTACATGCGGTGTTAAAAACCCAAAGAACGTATTATTTACACATCCACAATACAAGTTTACAAGATATCTATACATGTTAAAGTACTCTATAGTATAGAGCAGCTTCATTTAAGGGTTACTTTTTTTATGCCGTACCATTAAAAAAGATACAATCTGCGTTTACCTTTGCACAAATGGATAAAGCATCTTTTATTATTAAATTAACAGAATAAGGACTAGGTTGAATGTTAGAGATTTCAACATAAATACTGAGAGAACTCACATTACCATCTACAAGGCAGCACAATGTTACAGGAGGTTATCAGGGTTCACATACATTTATCTTTCGGTTTCACACAAGTCTGTATTAATATTTGTAAAGTGAATTCGGATCAGTTTGTGTCTTTTGACAACTGAGTACATTTTTAATAGTTATTAATCTGTAGTGTTTTAGTTGCAAGACAGAAGTGTTTAGGAAGAGAGATCATTGATTTTTGAATCCAGAGGTCTCAGGAAATAAATGTGCCTTACAGCCTTACAAGAAAAAATGACTACTTCTATCCTTTGTTCTGTAACAGAGATCCAGTTTTCAGTGACTAACCTTTTCTCCCCTTTGAACACGTAATATAAATCTCCACCGTCTCTGAAACCCATTGCAGTTATTTGTCCTGCTAATTCATGAATATTCCTCTGCCATGGTTATTTCTATAGTTATGTTCAATAAACAATGTGGTAGCGTGTAGTTTGCAAGCTAAAATAGCCATCTGTGTTGAACATCAGCTGCAAGTGGATACTGTAAAACCTACTAAATAGCTTACACAACTTTAGCAGGTGTTCCATTACCCTAGAAACCTCATTTGATTTCACATTATAACTGTTTGATCCTTCGGAGAGCTGGAGTGGAATGTTTATCATGGTAAGGTGATTTAATGCTGCTGTCGTCTTGGATTGTAGGCTGCCTTTAGTTACCATTAATTATTCTTGCTTTTTATCTTTCTTCTTTTTTTTGGGTGCTGTTGAGAGGTTTTACAACTGGCACTCGGGAGATATGTGCTATAGTGAGAACACTTGACAGATTTATTTATTTATTTTTTTAGTACTTTTATCATTTGCATGAATAAGGCACAAAATGCACAGATTCAGGTAAACTCACACATAATATTTACAGAATATTGTCATTACCTGCATGACTTTGGAAAAAACCTTACATTACACAACAAAAACAAATTGATTGCACTACTGTAGAGTTTTCACAGACTGCTTCTGCCAGGCCAATTAATGTTTCTTCTTTTTTATTGGTAAGAGTCTATCAGCGTGTAGGGCGTTATTAAATGCAACAAAAAAGTAACCTTCTCTAGTTACACAGGCCTTTGCCAAGTGAATTGATTATTAGCTGCCCTCAATGAATGAGAAGTACAGGGGCTCAAGTTCACAGTGGCCAGGTATTGGATGGAGGCACTGTGGAAACACAGTAAAACTCCCCCATTCCAGCCCAAAACACTAGATTTGAAATGCACAGCTCTGAATCAATAGCAGCATAACAGAGTTATGAGGAATTAAACATATCTGCACTCTTTCACTGGGTGACTATTTCATCGAGGTGTTACCATTCAGAGGGCTGGCAGAGATGCGCCATTCATCCTTAGCTGTCTCCAAACTGAACCCAACGGGCTGCAGAAGGCAGAGTCATCTGTTTGTTCAGTCATGCTCAATGTAAACAATTCCATAGCATAAAAGATGCAATGGGAATCTAAGTACATCCTAGTGTGTACGGTACACACACACACACACACACACACACACATCCACACACACGCACAGCTTTATCTGTGGCACAAACAAAATGCCACACACATGGAGAGAAAAAAAAAACATTAATGCTACAGTTGGGCCAGAGACTGAATTCCAGCAAATTGATTATTAACCCAGATATTCATTGAGACATTACCATTTTCTGACATTTGTGCAAGAGGCAAGGTGAATGCATACATATTAAAATGTTCACATTTAATGGGAAGGACCACACTTAATGGCAGTCTAAAATGGAACCCATTTTTCAAGTATTTGCTTACTGATTTTTTTCCCAATAACTTTAGCTATTTAGAACAGTAAAGTAGCCCCCCACCCCGTTGTGCTACATGTCTCCTCAGCTCCAAACAAAAGAAATGTAATGACCAGCACTTTCCTTTGTTTTTTTTTTTTTTTTTTTTTTTTGTGTTTGCTCTTAGCAAGTACACAAAGTCTTGCTATAGCTACATGTGGCAAGACACAGATGTTGCTGAAGTAAAGACAGTTTCTTTGGCCACTTTGTTCTCTTTAATAACAAGCAAGTCTCTGTCTTATGTGTCTACCACAACATCATCTCACAACCTGTACAGGTCAATGCCACACTCATTTTTAGCACGGACATGTCCTAGTAACTGTATTTGTTCAGTGGTCTGACTGAAGTTGTCTGAGGAACGAATGAGGGTTTTGGTGGCACATCGGGTTTTAAGGAGGGTGTCCTCTTTATTCCTGTACGAGGAAGGGTGCCGTTGCTCGTGTAGCTGCTTTGCCTGGACAAGGAAGGCTGGAGGTGAACGCTGACAGGCGCCCCTTGCATGTAGTCCATCTTTGTGCCTGCCGTGGGAGGCATGTACCCCCCACGATTAATACTAGGCTGTCTGGATAACAAAACACCATTTGGCGAGTTTAAGTTTTTAGGAAGGGCAGATATTGAATGCCTTTGTGAAGAATTTTTGTGATAACCTCTCTGCCTTTCCAAAGAGGTCATCGGTACTGCAGGAGTGGTGGGAACGTCCACTCGTTTTGTGGGGCTGTTTCTCGGAAGAGTTGATGGAGGAGAGTATAAAGATGCCTCCCTGTTGGGAACCTTAGGTGGGATCTCAGACATATTTCCCATTGGATCCAGCATTAAAGTCTGGTGGGCCACTTGAATATCTCCCATAATTGCTTTGGGATTACTAGTAGTTTCATTTAAGTGTTTCAGAAAATCATTCAGGGTGTTCCTGGAATCAACAGATCTCCTGTGGTCTCTTTTGCTGGATGGTTTTGTAAGTGGATGATCAATATGTTGCATCTTCTTGTCTGCCTTGTGCGCATTAGAATTTGAGAAAGATGTATTGTAATCATGGGTAGCATTAGGAAGAACGATAGCACTAGGAATATGTCCATGACTTAGAGGAGAGTGGGGTGGAGGACTGGAAGGAAAAAACTGAGGGCTTTTTAGTGGGGTTTCCTTTCGTGAAGCATTGAGGTTACTATGCGCTTTGTCCGATTGACTTTTCATAGCCTGCAGAGTCTTTTGTTGAAGAACTGGTGTAGATTCAGGAGTTGGAAGCGCAGCTAATTCCGGAGGCTGGCCCCTGTGGTCCATCATCATGGACTTTGTATCACCATTTGGTGGCAACTCCTTTCTGCTAGTCAACAGGTTTGTGTAAAGTTTGGGTGAATCAATGTTTTGCTGATATTCCTTGACGGGACTATCAAACAGCCCATTCAGTTTAGCAAAGCTCCCACTGGAGTCAGTACATGACTGAGCCGATTCTGCATCTTTGTGTATTTTTCTGGATTTCCGTACAAATATATCCCGGTAACAGTAAACAGCCACTCCCGCAATAAAGGCTCCCAGGACAAAAGCAGCAAAGACACAAGTGATTAGGACATTCATATGTACCATTTGGTTGGACTCTCCTGATTGTACTTCCCACCTTACACCTGCAAAAGACATGCAGTATATCATAAGTCTACATGTACTTCATACTGATACTTTTCAGAAGAAGGTAGCCTCCCTCAGAGAAGTGTCTACTGAGTGTTTGTAAGTGCTCTGTGTCTAGTGTTAGTGTAACTCAGTCGGGTCCTGCAATCCACAGCACTGGTGAATGCAAGTAATTTTATAAATAAAAATGACTGTGTGAGCATTGATCAGTTTAAATGAAGACTGTCCATTTTCTTTGATAATGAGGAATGCTTGTCGAAGCTTCTCTCCCCATATTACGTTTGGTTTAGCCTGTCCCCAAATTTCCTTTAAGGCTCACAAATAGGGCCTGTATGTTATTAACATTAATGATTTCTGCTGGAAAATTGAGGTTAGAAGGTGATACCGGGCCAGACAGCAATTAATAACTCATGGATGGATTTCTCTCTCAATTTTCTGCCCAACTCATCAATCAGTATCAAAAGAGAAACAGGATTATGCAAATGTGTAAAACTGTATAATGTACATACTGCATTGTTATAACCACATTAATGTAATACGATGCAAAACTTGTAAACTAATACATCCACAGGTTGCTAGCCTTGGAGTGGCACACCTTGCATTATATAAGTGTACAATTTTTGAAGTTCAAGATCATGTCATTCTATTAGAGCACTAATTTATCTTTTCTTTTTTTCGTCAATAATGGACATAAATACTTGTGTAACATTAAAAAAAACAACTTGCAAGGTTAAGTTATTAGAGAATGTTAAAACTTAGGAACTTTTAGCTTAGACCACGAAGCTGAATATTGGATTAGTTTTTTACTTGTGTATTAACAAGCTCCCTTTGTTTTTTTGAGATTTTTAAAGCAACCACAGACATCTTGCAGCTAAGACAATGTTAGTTTTTAATGAAATTAATTCTGTTAACTATCCTAAGGGATGTTAAAATGAAAGAGCAAGAGGGAAGGAACAGATTCATTTTTGTTAGAGGCAAGGCCTTTGAACATTGTTAATGTTCAGGGTTATAGGTTTTAATGGCACTGTGCAGAAGAAGGAAAACATGAGTGAAGCTCACTAATAGTTATGACACAAAATGTGATTCAGAACCAAGAGCAAATGATAACAGAAACTTAAAGCGAAACAGAAAATAACTGCAACAAATTAAAATGACAAATGCACTGCCATAATGGCTGATAGGAAACCTGATATGTTTTGGTGAATGGTAATAAAACACAAATGGTTTTTGGCTGGTGAGATTTTCAGGAAATACAGAATTGTGCAAACATGTCTGTCACCTGGCTATGCTATGTACTGATGAAGACTTGCGTTAAGTTTTGATTATGGGAGTGGAAGCTTCTTCATTCGTTGGTTGACTGCAATAGTCCTACTGAATTAAAGTCTTTGTTGCTGTAAGAGCCGAATCAAAGGTTCACTTAGCTGAAAGAATGGCTACAGAAAGATGAATTACATTCAGAATATGTTTCTTTTTGTGTTTGGCTTAAAACACGTGTATGTGTCTCTATGTACTGAGATAATCTATAAACTGATGCTCACAGCCAGAGAATAAAAATTCAGCACACCCTTACTCAGATCTGACCCATGTTCTTCAGAAACATGCTACAGGCAGGCAGAGTTAGGGATATGCCCCATTTAACACATGGATCTGTCATGGAGCTGTGCTTTGTTTTCTGTTCTCTCCCCACCCCCAAACCAAATGAAAAAAGAAAACCCATTAAGCTCTTGTAAGCAGCCATTCACGAGGACTAATAGTCTTATCCAAACTAGACTGGTTTGAAAACAACCACCAGAGATGCAGGTAAGTTGTGAATGTCATTTTTTTTAATACATCCAGAACTCCCACTGATTTTAATGGGAGCTTTGGAGCACCCCAGGAATAAAAGGCTGAGCTTATTATCTGTGTTTCCTGTTATAACCTCTAAGCAGCACTCTGTACACTGGATAAGTAGGTATGAAAAACATGATTGCACTGTCTGCATACTCACAGGAAATGCATGTAATATACAGCCCAACTATCATGGCTGTTACATTTAAGCCTTAGACAATGTTGAGACTATCAGGTTTCCATTCAGCTGCAATGTATTCCCTGGTAAGGCCTTACCCTTTGGGACACCTGATAATGGATCAGAATAATCAGAAGTGTTTGGGTCATCTTGAACTACAAATTTCCGAGAGCCAGTCACTTTAGGTTTCCAGGAACCAATCACTTTAGGTGATATAACTGGGATACTTGCCATTGTGGTAATGGAAGCTGAGGAGAACTCCATGTCTGTGGTGGCAAACAGATTTTTATTAATGTGTATTACAGTCAGGCTTTCCTCACTGTTTCACGGCACATCTAAGCTATAGCTGGAGACAGTATTTAATGGGAGTTACAGTCAGAGCAAAATGTGACCCCCTACACTCTGCAGAAGTACAGAGGGCTGGTTAAAATCAGTTGGTTCAAAACTTTAAGTACAAAAAAAACCAACCCCAAAACATTAAAAGATCAACAGCTGCTAGCCAAAAAGCCAGAGAAGTCAAACATGAAAGCAGTGCAAAAGTTAAAGTAAGCAACTGGTGGAGGTGAAAAGCACAACTTGTTCTGCTTATATTCTTCACTGGAGACAACATACTTGGCTGCCTTTTAAACATCTTCAAAAAAAAAAAAAAAGTTACTTGGAAAGATACACACTCATGACAGGTTACGCCTGAGAAACCAGATCAGCTCCATTAGTGCTATTATGGTATACCATGAACTGCTGAATGAGCCATTTCTACAGGTGGGGATGAAAGGAATGTTTTTAACCCCTATTTTGTAATGGTTCCTAAAGAACAATGTTGCATAGATTCTGGCTCCTCTGTGGTACATCTGCTGAACAGAACCACCGTAGCCTACATGAAAATGCACATGAGGAGGAAACACATCAAACTGGGTTTACAGTCCAACGTCTACTTTGTGTTTTGTGTTCACTATCCCAGTAGGTTTGGGCATGAATGTCTATGGCTTGAGATCTGACTGAGAAATGTACATCAAATACACACTCACTCAGGACTTGAAAATAAGGTTCGGTTGTATCTGTGTCCTAAAATACCACTTTGAAAATTCAGTTGATAAACACTCGTGCAAGCAAGGTAGCATTTCCATGTAACACAGTTTGGGGGTTTTTTTTTTTGCTTTCCTAAGTGAGTCTCTTAACTTACATTACAGGTAAGTATATCTGGGAAATATTTGTCTCAAACATTACTTCTTGTCAAGTTACAGAAGTGCAAATATCAGAAACCAAAACACAAAATAATGTTCTTGTTCTTGTTGCGCTCTTGTAAATTTAACATACAAACAGATTATTTTCATATTTGTCAGTCAGAAATGTGCCCTCGGTTTGAAAGCAGAGACCCAAGTTCTGGGAGCAAAGACTGGAAAATAAGGGCTCAGTCTTGCTCCTGTCGAAGTCAACACAGCTCTGCTTTTGAGTTCAACAGAGGAGCACTGGGTCCTATCTCCCTGAACAGCAGGGGCTGACGGTGAAAACGCTACTAGAAAAATCACTGAAGGAGAAAAGGATGCCAAAGTCCATCTGACAACAATGCATGAAGTTTTTTCTGAGCCACCTTTGTCTCCACAAGTCCTCATTCAGCTACATAGTTTGTGATGTTAAATTTTTTCCATTAGCATAAACTACTTACTTAAAACATTTAAAAAATATAGAAATACACATTTTAGAAAATGTGTATTTGTGCAAAAAGCTTGCTGGGAAAGAAGGAAAAGAGGAAAGGAGAGGTAAGGAGGAAGATGATGAAATTCTGCCATTCATCTACTAGAGATGACCAATAGGGGCATTCACAAATGCATGGCTGGGGATAAAGAGTAAAAGCTTAGTGGACGTTCGTGCAGTGAAGATGTCATCTATGTTAATCAGGCTCTTTAATAAAAGATGTCTCAATAAATAATGAGCTGTTAACATGCGGCTACACAGGGTGAAGTGCTGAGTGAGAAGAGTCTGACTATCTTTACCATCAGTGGGAACATGAGTAAAAGCACAAAAATGGAGGATTGCCAACTGTGCAAAAGGAAGGAAAAAAGGGCTGAAAATGCTGAACTGAAGGAAAGTAAAGGTCATTAATTCAAAAAAATTAAAAAAAACTAACCAGATGTTGGGTCGCCAAATATTTTGTAATCTGGTGTAGCTGTAGTAGGCAAAATTTCTAAAAGAATTAAAGGAACAAGTAATCAGTAAAAAGTAACAAAAAGAAAGCAAAAGATCTCAAACCTGAGTAATGGAAAATAAAAAATAAAATATTACTGGTTACAAAAAATAAATTCTTCAATACTTTGCTGTAGACCCCAAACAGTTGTAAACTGGTGAAAGAAAGACAAAACTCTGCCACCCAGGACCAAAAAGCTCAGCTTTGTGAACATCCACAGTAACACTAGCTGATGTGTTCACCATGTTACTGAAAAGCTCATCATAAATTTAACATCCATAGTGAGGTGTGGCCACAGACTACTGTTGAGACATAATTAACGAGCAGCAATGACTATGCCTTACCATGGCAGTCCCCAAACTGGGCTGTGTTGCCGTATTCGACATCTTGCACATATCCTCCGGTGCTGTGGTTGTATGAAACAAACAAAGAGAACCTGCAATTAACAGTATTAGTAGGGAAACAAATGGTGATTTTTTTTTTTTTCTGGAAGCAGCAAATGGAAACACACACAAGAGCTAGTGTATGGCCCCAAAAATTGTTTTACAAAATGAACAAGTTAGTTATAACCAGGCTTTAAAACTCTATATACCTGCTTATGCCAGGAAATAGAAAAAAAAAAAATTAAAAAAATCCCTTTTTTCAGCAACTTCATCATGTCTTTTGCATTGGGCATGCTCTTGTTTTTAGATACAACCATCCAATTATACTAGTTAAACTTTGCACTGGCCTGCTACAAAGGCCTCTTTTTCAGATACAGCTGCTAATGCACTGTATATTACAGACTTGATTTGTGCAAAATGCCTTTGGTATGCATATATATCACCCAAGCTCCAGCGTGGAGGCAAAATCTTACTCTTTTCCTGCTGTGAACCCTGTGCTTTCATATTTGCAATTGACTGCGCCCTGGCCGTGAGCGCGCCTGGGGCAGCATACTGTCTACTGTCCTCTCTGAGCTGCTCAGGTTTGCAGGTAGCAATTTCTTGCCTTCCTGCCTCCAACTGCTCTTCCTAGGGGTCTGCTTGTCGTCCCCCCCCCCCGCAAAAAACCCTCCCACTGAAAGTAAGTCTTCACCCAGAAATTGCAGAATTAGGTCAGACTTCAGCATTCTGTTCTCTTACATATACAGTACACTGAAAAAACATCTTAAAAAAAAATGGAGATTTATGAATTGAGTGCAAGGGAACAGGCATAGGATATGAGCTCACATGGTCTATAAAGCATATGCAGAGATGCTGGGCTAATCTGAAAAAGAATACTTACAGCATAAAAGAATACTTACAGCATGCCTGGTGTCACTCTTCCACATGCCTCATGGTCTAACCAGCCACAGTACGGGTCCCGTGAAGCAATACATGCCCTTGCAAGAGAAAAACCCCAAAAAATCATGCATTTTTTACTTCCTTCCTAAGAGATGTTGGTGCCTTTCCTTTAAGGGGGAGTTCAGGAACGGGGCCGTACTTTTTACATGACCCGTGACGCTCACACCGACTCAGAGGAATTCTAATGACGCAGCTGGAGAATGCCACGAACAGAGCATGGTGGTCTCTATCCAGCTGAAGGGAAATGACTCTTCTGTCCTCCTCGCTCTCAGCATTACACCTGGTCAGCAAAAATAATGGGAGGCCATTATTTTAGTAACTGTAGTACTTTGTGCAACGCTTACACTGCAAACATTTTATTTATTTATTGTCTATGCAGATACTGAAAAGAGACTTTTTACATATATAAGTGTAACTTACTGGTCTTTGCTGAGTGATTTCTAAACAAACCTATGGGTTATCAAATGCCAGCTTCTGGCTCTTATTTACAGCTAGGTGACAAGTTCGCTGAACTATGTAGGAAAGAAATCCAAATCCATTTTCTCTGTTCTCTCGGTCGGCATAAATATCTCAACAGAGCAGAACCGAAGTCCTGTATTGGACAACTGTAAAGTCTAATTGGAACGCTTCCATTCCCAAATTCTTTGTGCAAGAATAAGCAAGTTTAAAATGATTAGATGTAGTTTATACATTATTGGTCACTCTTGAGAAACCCTCAAGATAAGCTCACATCATTTCTTTTTAACAGCAGCAGACAGTTCTGACGTGTCATACTCAGGAAGAAGTGTATCTATTTGTGGAAGAATGAGACTGTATCATTGACGTCACTGGAGTGGAATTAGGTTGTTCACTCAACCCATGCAAAATGGCAAGTGACCAAATATTTTCAGGTTATTCAACACAGGGAACACCATGAAATGACAAACAAGAGGTGATGCTGGTGATAATGAGTTGGTTTTCGTTTACCATAATTTGTTTTAGCTAGGTACCAAGGACAAGATGAAGAGCTTAGGTGTTCTCATAATACTTACTTTGCATGATTATATGCTTCAATCTCTTCCAGTAACACACTGTCATTCAAAGAAAAAGGCCTGGTCTTTGCCAAGATTTTAAGTACTACTCCTGCTTCAGAGCCAACAAATATGACTGTGTAGTTCTGGTAGGGTCCAGCAGCGTGGTCTACAGCAATTGCTGTCAATCTGTATCTATCAAGACCAAAAGGTGTATCATTAACAGCGCGCTTTCTCGTTTTCCTTTTCACATGCGTTATTTGTGAACAATGTCATACCTGACACGTGTTTTGGTAAACCAGGGCTCCTCAATGACTGAGGGAACAGCTGAATCCATCAAAGGATGAGATTTGATGAAGGAGAGTGTTTCGTCTGGGAAATCAATGGAGGTTTTGTAAGCTTCTGCTAGGCCGTGTTTTGCACAGCAGCCAGGTCTGAAAGGAGAGCAACATTGTTTTCCTCTTGATATTTTAGTTAATGAGAGATGGCAGCCTGCTAATGAGCATCCTTATGGCTGAAGTGTAAAGCTCTGCTTTGGTTTTTACCTGACAAGACACTCAAGAGTGCAGCTGATTTAAGGTAGCTCTTTACAAGGACGATATTATGGCACCATGAGTAAGAACCTTTTACCTTGGCTTTGGTACTTTGTCTTCAGGTACAGCTGTCCAAACAGAGTCAGGAGTCTTTTGTTCTTTAAATCTCCCTTTAAAGACTTTCTCAATGTCATCCATGCTGAAAGCACACACTGCTGAACCAGGGATGCTGCAAAATTAGAAAAATAGTTGCAAGAACTCAGACTACAATGGCACCAATTTCAGTGTAAAAGAGAACCAAAGAACTACCTTTGATGTAAGGTTGCTCATCTCTCACCTGTTAAGCTGTGTGGTGAATACACCGACAACTGTGGGGACTCCATTGATTTCTATTATGTCTGTGATAGACTGCAGAACATCGAAGTAGAAGAATGAATCCCCAGGAACTGAGCAGTTGAGCCGAGCTTTCAGAAAGGATGTCCAATGTTTCTCCAGGACTCTTTGGGACCCTCCCATGTCATTTTTACATATGCGAGCCACACGGGAATACACAGCCTGTGACCGGAAAAAAAAAAAAAAAAAAAAAAGAAAAGGGACAAAGGCTTGAGAGATGCAAGGAAGACAGTGCCTGTTTCTGAGCTGTTAATGAAACACCAAAGATAATTTTGTTAACAGGAAGCTGCCATTTATCTGCACAGAAAGGATGAAAGCAAACAGTGTTTAGCTCGTAGTGCACAGGCATCTTAACCTATCACCAAGCAAATGCAACTCTGCAGCTTGTCCCCACCCTTTTTTCCCTTCAAAATCATACTGTTAGTGAGATTTAAAGACTTTAATTAACCATGTGTAAAGGACTTAATAATTTATTATAGAATATCCTTCCATGGTGAGGCACAAGTATTATACTCTGTACTGGCATGACTGAATTATTCAATATCCAGGGACATTAGAGAAACTTCTTTGAAACTCTTCTTTTGTGTTGTTTCCTTTTGTTTCTTTAATATGCATGAAAAAACCCTCAGACTTTCCATTACTTGCCGCAAGTGTTAAGGCAACAGCAACACTAAGGCCAGAGCAACACTAAAAGATACCTGTAGCGAGCTCGCCTAAACAGCAAGGCATAGAGAACAGAAACAACTTTTTGGCTGAAGAATGCACTGCTCTATTTCTCTCCTCCCCACCCCCACCGTAAATTATAATGATGGGAAAACTGTGCGAACTCTGTACTAGCCCCTACTTCGTATTGTAAACTGTGCTTGTTACTGATGCTGTTTTAGGATGATCTCATTCTGCCACGGCTCATGGCTACCTGACAGCTCGCTGTGACGATACCTACCTTGCCTAAATTATTGTGCTCTACAGCAATTTCTCGGAAGAAGAAATAAACGTAGTTCCCGTATTCTATGGCATGGAGGAAGTGTGGTTCTGTAAGAAAGAGTAAGGAGAAGGTTAATTCAAAGAACTACTTAATCAGCATACGACACTGACTATGCTGTGTGACTTGGCGGCTTCTCCACAGGTCCATACCAGCTAACATGAGCTCCAGTCTTGCAGATACTTTAGGAATGTCCAAATATGGGTGCGCTGGAGCTTAAACGAACTTGAAGTCTCTAATGTTGGCTAATGGCCTGTAAAAAGGCCTCACAGAAATTGCACTTCAGTTAAGGTATTTTGTTACTGCAGATTCATTCACTGATGTATTTAACAAAAATTTTGCTTTATTTGTATTAAACTGCTTTTTTGTCATAATCGTACTATATCGAAAGCTGCATATATGCTCACATTGTAGCATACGTGTAAATCATGCTGGCTGTGAACTACCTGACCCTCTGTGCCACTGAAATTACATCTGCCATGTGTATGGGAAAATACTCCCCCAACTTACCTTTTATCCATTTGGAATCATACTTTATTGTTCTTAGGGCAGATCCATCCCCCATGCTGCGATAAATAACAGCGTCACTTGCCAGGAAATCTGCTACTGTTGCTGAATACAATTTTCCATCTAAAACAGAAGTTGAAAACGTGGTATTAAGAGGCCTTTAATAATCTACAGAATTCTGACTAGCCTGTATTTTTCCCCATTTCTTTCCTTCTACTCTTCCCCAAAGTGCTGTAACCTATTTATTAACAGGTCAGCTTCTAATCCTTTGGAGGCCCTTTTAAAAATTTAAGAGCAGGGGCACCATGACACCTTTAGCTTTCCTGTGCTCGCTTTAAAAGCTCTCTGGCTCCTTTGGTGTCATTAATCATTTAGACTCATTACAAGCAAAAGTTCTTACCAGCAAAGAGGGCGACATTGGTTTGTCTGGCATCAAATGGGCATCTTGCCAAACCACTAATTTCCTCCCCATCATACTCTAAGGTATTCAGCTAGAGAAGAAAAATAAATGGGTGATAGTGCCATTTCTATTTTGTACACTGGCACAGAAGTAAAACATTGTCTTTCCACAAAACTTAATTCAGCACATTGGCTTCTGTCTGTTTTTACTTCACCTTGAAGCACTCTCCAATCACACTGGATGTATTTGCTATAGCATAATTAGTGCAAGCAAACCCAGTAACAGATTAATGACATTTTCAATATTCTTACCCGATAGTATCTGCACATAGGGTTAAATGCATTTGTTCCACAGACAAACACCATCTCATCATTCCTTGGAACAAAGACTTTAATGAAGTTATGGCATTCGTCCTGAAAAGAGAGTAAGATGTATGATCACAGACTTCACATATATTTGTGTTGTTATTCTATGATGTATGTGCTAAGCTTACTTTATGTTTGCCTTTCATAGCACAGTTCTCTCTGTCCTGCTGCCTTGACCTCCATGTTAATTTCTGTTAAATCAAACCAGAAAAGAACATTAGATTTCCTTTCCACAAAAAAATCTTAAAAAAATTAAAACCAAAGAAAATACCTCTCCCTTGCCAGCACCTGTATCTACTCACCTTGCTTGCAGTAACTTCTGATTTTGGAACTTCATTTAAGTTTACAGTGTAAACTTGGTCCCTGTTGCAAAAAGACACAAGTAAATTCATTAATTCATTTGCCTTATTTTTTATAAGCTAAATCTATTTTTAGAGTGTTTTGTTAGACCAGAAACTTCTATGAAATGCTTATGGATTTATTATGTGTTTAATACAAATCAGAGAAGACTGGTCATGGGCAACATGGGGTGGTTTTAATTTTTATTGGTATGGTCCTTAGACAGCACCTACAGTGTCCAGCTATCCATCTCTGTCCTTCTGTTCTGCTGAAGACTAATCCGGACTGTAAATTTCAAGTGTGCTATACTCAATTCCTACATCCCTGATGTGTCAGTCCAAGTTTAAAATGATCAGGGCAGTAATATAAAAGAGGTAAAAGAGTATTTGATCATTGGTTTAGCATAACTACAGTAACTGCAGCCTTCAAATCCAATTTTCATGCACTGGCCATAGATACGGTATATTTCTCTGGGAAGTCCTCTCCCAATTCTTATTTTTATCATATTCTGCAGATTTTTCTAAATGAATTTTACACATAAATGCAAAACCAGAAGAGAAAAGAATTTTAATCTAATGAACTGAGTGAAGGAAAATTACCTGCCAGCAATATAAAGTGTGTCTCGAATTTTCAACATCAGTTGGAAGTCCAGTCTGTGCTGAGATTCATTGCCTGAAGGGCGTCCTCTAAATACTGGATATTGCCTTGAATCTGCAAGTAAAAATGGGCTACACCATCACTCAGGATTATAGAGCTAAAGAATCAATATATGGCATTGATTAGCTGTATATACTAGGTGTAGAAGGGTTTAAACTAAATTCCTTGAGTAATGTCTTGAATATAAATGAGAAAAAGATGGCTAATGTCAGCAAATGTTCTTTTTCCTGAAGTTATTGCTGTATTTCTGATTGCTTTTTTAAGAAAATGATTAAGTGTTCTATTAAAGATACAAAGCCAGTAAACACATTTCAATTTGAAAGGAAAGAGACTTCTTTTTTTTTTTTAACTTCCCAAAGGAAAAAACCCAAACATTAAAACTCTTTCCCCAGTGGTTAGCACCATTTGCAGATTACTTACAGTGGTAGTCAACAACATTAATAGGGTCCTCGTCTTCAGGGAAGCTGACAGCTCGGCACTGGGACAGACTCATTAGCATCACGGAGGCACAAAGCAGAGGAAGCCTCATGGCTGGTGAAAGATGAGCACTACCTTTGCGGCAACACTGTTTAACTACCTGGAAAACAGGAACACGCCAGTGAGATTTCAGCAGCACAGGACAGTAAATGTGACTTCCTACTGGAGAAGAAGGGTTTTTTTGTTTGTATTTGAGCACTGGCAGCAGTGGACTAAATTGGTGCTTATGAAAGGCTCCTGTATGTACATTGATGGAAAACTGCTGCGTGACATATCCCTACTCAAAGCTGCTCTGAAACATATTGATGTTTGCTAATTTTTAGCTGGATTTACAGGCATTTCCGAAGAAGCTGACGCCTGTCAGCCCATTTAATTCACGGGAATCACAAACAGAACGTGCAGGCTGCTGACCTGGCAAGAAAAATTGTCAAACTTAGGATTAGAATTTTAATTAAACTACAATCTCTTTCCATCCCCTCTATCACTGAATGTCATCCAATAAAACCCTTTCCCCATAAAATACCTAAATCTTATCCACAAAAAGTCATGACATACACAATCTGTCTAAACATCCATGCCATGTTTTAAAGTTATTGCTTGTTTCCAGGCTGTGCCATCATAATACTAAGCTTAACATGCTCATTGCGAAAGACCTTATGTCTAGGACCAGACACTTGATGCTTTGCCTTGTGCAGTGATTTACACAAGTGCACAGTAAATGCGAAAATGCTGCCTCTGCAGTGTGGCAGTGCTTGTCCCGTGCTTTGCAAGGATGGCAAGAGACTCAAATGGGGGCACAATGCTGAGCTGGGTTCCCAAGATGCCACTTTCCCCCTAATTCTATTTGTTACTGTAGGAAGCTAGCAACTTCAGAGACTTTCACGGTGGGGTTATTTTGTGTGTGTGTGTGCTCTATAGATTATACAGCACATACTAAGATAGCACCACAACATTATACAACAAAGCTTTTAAGAGGGGAAGGGAAACAACTTCTCCAATTAAACCGCAGGAATATTTTAGTGAGCAGAATGTAACTACTCAAGTTGCAATTTGGGTAGGATGCAAGAAAACGCATCTCAAAGTGAAATGCGATCCTTAATGACCACAAGTGGTCTGGGCAGGGGTCATATTTCTCATTAGAAACCTGGCAAATGTAGTACTATTCCCTCCTCCAACCTTTTGGAGGCATTCATTCAGCCCCGATTCACAGGTCACAGCTTTGAGTCACCAGCTCGATGCCCTGCAGTTGCTGAAATTGGTTATTAAACTCTTTGTCTAAAGAGAAAAAAAGAAGTCTTTCCATTTTAATGTTTCAAGAATTGCTGTGAGATTTACACATTGCCAGCACAAAGTGCCAGGCCTGATCCAGCAAAGCACATAAGTATTAATCATTTAATAATTTGAAAAGCAATTAAAAAACCCCTTCATAACAACACTTAACCTTTCAGTAATGTTTACTGGGGATGAAAATACTGTATTTGTTAATTGATGCTACAGCTGGCTAGGGGCAGGGCTTCTTCCTTCCATAAGGCTGCTGAGCTCTGTCAGTTCAGGCAGGACTGTGAGGAAACCAACTTAAAGGCTGATAATATTTGGGGGTGGAGGTGTTGTCTGAATGCCTGTCCATTACAGACTGACCTCAAAAGAAGCGTTTTCCACTGTTAATGATATTTCTGTATCTCAGTCCACCAGTCCAGAACGAATGGGCTGTGCTCTTAGTCAAGATTGATGAGTGCAGTGGTTAATAAACACTAATGATTCCTGGCACTTTCCCTCTGCTCTTCCTTGTCCTGACATGGCCTCTTCAGCTGAAGCATCTTGCGTTAAATTACTGATGAGCAAACTTAAAACAAACTGGAATTAATAAAGTTAGTCAAATTAGTTCTTTCTTGTGAAAGCATCATTAGAGCAAAGTCCTGCAGCACAGTGGCTCCCAGACACAATAACAAATCATTAATGGTTACATAATTTCTTTTTTGTGTCTTTTTTTTTCAAGAAAAGCAGACTCCAAGTATCCAACCCACTAACATCCCAGTGAAAGAAGAGAAAGGGGAGGCACACAAACTGTATGTTGAGTCAGTGCACAGTAACATCTGTAAGGTGCTTAGTAAAAGTCCTCCCTGAAGCCTCGTTTTCTTGGAGAACAAATGAATACAAATTGCCAAAGAGCAAGAAGATCTCCCAGCCATGTAGGCTTTAGTTAGCATAGAAGATGAGCCTGTTCATGGCCCACACATCATGACTCAAAGAGACCCTGGCCTGGCTGCAGAACGCACACAGCCTGCAACCTGTACAAGTTCTGCCACTATCAAGCATGGGCACGTATTAGGAAGTTTCTTTTTTGCTCTTTCCTGTCTAGGAAGAATCCACTGGGGCAACAAATAGGAAACTTAAATGTAACCTGCCTTACAAAGGCAGATACTGTGTTCTGGGCTGGAGGAAATGGCTGCAGAGAACAAAAGGGCAACTTGCTGTGTATTGGCCACAAAAACTATGACCTAAAACCACAATGTCACAAAACCAAAAAGGATGTGACCGAAATGCCAGGTAAACAAAGAGAGTATCAGTTCTCTCAATTAGATTCAAATCTCAGGGGGTATACCATACTCCCTAAAACAAGGCAAAGTTTTGTAAATGTAAAACCACAGGATGTGTCTCCCTAGAGATTGCATCCAGAGCAGAAACAAACTCATATTTACGTTTTCCTCAAAAAACCCCCAAACCTCTTAATATACTCCAGAGGTGAACTCTGAGAACACGAAAGGCAGGAATAGTTATGTTCAGCAATCTCTTTTAACTAAACATCACCTGTCACAAGTCCCTATCAAAAAAAAAGTCTACAGCTGCATGAAGCACAGACCTCTGTCATGACAAGAGCAAAAAGCAGACAGAGAGCTGGACTGGATCAGCAAACCACAGGTAATCACTTCTTACCAGGTAAGTAAGGTAAGACTTACCAGGTAAGCCAGGTAAGAAATACAGATTTCTTTATTATTTTGCTTGTTAAAACATTACAAGAAAATGAACAGTAGCTCTGATTTCTAGCTACGTATGAAAAGGAAATGCACCTGCTTCAAGAAGCATTTCAATGCACCTTTTAGCTGGTTGGACACAGGCTTGAGATCAGAACCACTGAAAAGAGAATAAACTTGGAATAACAGCTGTTCCCTGGATAATCAGAAAAAATGGGCTCCATCTAGCCCTTGGAACAGGGGTTTATGACAGCCAGGTGTATGCTTCTGGTAGACACAGATAGGCTGGTGTGAAAGACATAATTTTTGCCACATTCAACCCTTTTAACAGAGGCCACTACCGGGGACTACAAATAACAACGCTGAAGTATCTGTTTGGAACAGAATAGCTGATTATGAAATGCTGACAATGCCTACCTTCAAGAAAATGCAGAAAACAATCATACTCTGGGTCTGATTATTTTTCCCCAGCAAGGATTCAGCCAGTTTTTGATTAATTTCTCTTATAAATTGCATTCCTAGCATTTCTGCAAGGAAACAATTCACGGCAAGTGCAATGTTTGGAAATTACCATATTGCTATCCCTGTTTTGCAGCTGGGGAGTTGAGGCACAGATCAAGACTGAATTTTTGACTAAGGCCAACCACCAAAAAAGCCTTGTCAAAGGACCTGAGCTGCTCTGGGTGACGCGTGATCATTTGTTGCAGCACAGGCAAATTGGCCAATGTCACCCAGGTGGAAAAGCTAGTAACAGATCAGAGATCTTCCAGCCATTTGGTCTATGCCATAACTAGTCGTGTAGGCAAATACAAAGAAACAGAGGTATAAACGTTAACTGGTGGCATAAATCCCCATCGGTAAAGACGACAGCAGCCTGACTGAAACAGGCCTCAGGGCAAGTGCTGTTGGTCAAGTGGAAGGTAACAGTTGTCCCAAGTAATAAACTGGCTCTTTGTGGCTGGCACCTTTCAATTTCAGATACGAATCCCATCCTTCAATTCCTGATTGGGGGAATCCAGAGAAGCAGGATATAATTTCTGTTAAAATATGAGCCCTCCTTCAAACAATCACACATGAAGGGGAACAGGCTGGTGTTTCTTGCCCATTAATCTACTCCAGCCTTTGACAACGCACTGGTGACACTCCATCAATCATCTTTCTGTGCACTGCCACGTAAAGAGAAGGGGGGGAGGGAAAGGGCATTCAGCCAGCTGGAGAGAAGCAACACATAAAATAGCTTCAAACCAGACTGATGCAATACCTTCTACTCACTAAAAAACAAAACCAACCCCAAACAACACCCTCCCTGCAAAAAACCAACCCAACCCCCCCCCAAAGCCTTAAAAGTCTCCTTAACACAATAAATGCTTCTCAAAATGCTAAGCACAGACAGGAGTGTGGTATGGCAAATCCAGGCTGAAGTTCAAGATAGGTCAGAACAAAAGACATATCCTAAAAGTTAGTTCACTTGTGGAGAGTTTGGCAAGGCAAAGGAGAAAAGGGTTGCAATAATAAAAGCTGAAAAAAAGGCACATAGCATGAAAAGGCTGAAATGACTACATCATCTTCCTTCTTCACCAGACACAGGGGAAAACCAGGCTGTTAGGTGAGATCAAGGATCTCCTCCGTGCTTGGAGGTATGCGTTAACTGTAATGTTGAGGGGGGACGGGCAGAACCCATTAGTAATATGCTGAGCTTAGCCAATTTATGTGATGTGGTTTCCCACAATCCCAAGTGACTGGACTTTGACAGATCAGGAAATCCCTGTTGTCCTCTGCTCCTTCCTGCATGCAAATGGATCCCTGACAGCACTAATTAGTGCAAACGCACGAACTAGTGCATACCTGTGATGGTACCTTCCAAAATTTTGAGCATGAAACCACTCTAATAATAAATAAAAGTTAAAACAAAAAAATCTTTTACCACCGCTTGTTCACAGATGCTCAGCAAGTTTCTCGGGGCCTACAGCTGAGATTTCAGTTCCTCTTTCTGACCGAGAGCAAAGCAGATCCTGTGCAATACTCAGCAACTTCCACTCATCTCAGCCCTTGAGACAAGCCCCTTGTGAGGGTCACAGTGCATCCTCGGACAGTGGCTTCAGGGCACTGAGCAGCTGGCCAAATCAGTGCTCCAAAGCTCTTTAACCAGAAGACTACTGTCCTGGTTTCAGCTGGGATAGAGTTGATTGTCTTCCTAGTAGCTGGTACAGTGCTATGTTCTGAGTTCAGTATGTGAAGAATGTTGATAATACTGATGTTTTCAGTTGTTGCTCAGTAGTGTTTAGACTATAGTCAAGGATTTTTCAGCTTCTCATGCCCAGCCAGGGCACCTGACCCAAACTGGCCAACAGTGTATTCCATACCATGGGACGTCCCATCTAGTTTAGGAACTGGGAAGGGGGGGGGGGGCAGGGATTCGCCGCTCGGGGACTGGCTGGGTGTCGGTCGGCAGGTGGTGAGCAATTGCCCTGCGCATCATTTGTACATTTCAATCCTTTTATTACTACTGTTGTCATTTTATTAGTGTTATCATTATTAGTTTCTTCTTTTCTGTTCTATTAAACCGTTCATATCTCAACCCATGAGTTTTACTTCTTTTCCTGATTTTCTCCCCCATCCAGCGGGGAGTGAGTGAGTGGCTGCGTGATGCTTAGTTGCTGGCTGGGGTTAAACCACGACAACTACTCAAACAACAAAGATCTGTTGGCCGGGTTACAGCAAGTAACAGATTTCACTTGCAACCAAATAAAAGTTATGTTAGTCTCTGAATGGGAACTTACTTGTGTTTAGCACCCCCCTGCCTTTTTTTTTGGATGCAAAGGACTAGTGTAAAAAGGCTAAAAATATTGTTTACTATTGCCTCAGGGATTATCTTTTGATGTACAACTCACTTATGGCCCACTAACTGCAGGTTGAAAGGGTATGGTTCAAATTCTGGCCTTCATGAAGTTAAAAGGTGTGCTGGCAGTGACTCCATTTTAGGGGGCTAAGGATTCACACATGAGTTTATTTCCTGATGGTAACTGCTACCAGGTGGGAAAAGTTCAACTTCTTGAGCCAGCTGCAGAGAGAACAGCTTGCCAGTAAGGTGCTGGTACAGGGGCTGGACCTGCGCTTCACTAGTGCATAGTACAGAAAGGTAGGTTGTCACTGAATTTTGGTTTGTCAAGCACGTCAATCTTTTCAGAAGATAAAACATTTAGAAGAAAATATGTGAAGGTGGTACAGGCTGCCTTCAGTGGTGCCCTAGACCTGTTGTAGAAATGTATGCATTGGCAACCATGGATGCATCAGAATATTCACTCAGAATAGCACCTTATCCCTGCTGTGCACAGGATAAAATAACTCTAGAGCAGAGCCACACACTGGGGGAGCCAGGCCAAAGTGTGTTTTGGTAATCAAACCATGAAATGCAGCATTTTTGTATCATCCAAGTCAAAATATAAGACCAGCATGGCCCAGGCTCTGGTGGCTTGAACTCTAGAAAGGGAGTAAACAATTCTTTATCCTACCTCTATTTTTTTGGTCTTGGTCCTTTTTTCTATGTCTCACTGCATGAAATGGGTATAACGAGTCATTTGCTTACAAGCCAGAAAGTATTCTGCATAGAATGCAACATTTGCCTTCAAAATCTGTATCAGTATCTATTATATGAGAAGCAGAGGATTAGATTCCCATTTTAGGTCATATCTATACACAGGTTCTCCAATGATGCAATTGCTTTTCAGTGTGGTAAGTCCTCCTAAAACAAGAGTACAACAGCCTGCATAAATGTTGTGATTTTCTTTTTCTTTTTTTTTCAAATGGCATTCCAGTATAAATGTGTTTCTTCTAATGAAGGCTGACTTCAGTAAGGTTCCTGAAGGCAATGCCTGACATAGGGGTTTACTGTATATTCGAGTCTCGGAGATTGTCTATGATGTGATAAATTCATATTGTGGAGTTTGGTGACAGACTCTTTTGTCTAATTATCAAATAACACGGGAAAATATTTGTGGTTATAGTAAAAGAAACATCCTTAATTCCTGTAGTCCTTTCTAGAAACTTACAGCATGATTTTGTATGAATAAATAGACAAGAAAAACTGTTTCTGTCCGATAAAGGTACACTCAAATTTAAACTTGCAGTATGTAGCCATCCTTACTTTCTATAACAACTTTAAAATCTGCAGCTCTGAAGAAAAAAATTAGGATATTTGGAGGTGTGATATTAATTGAGCATGAAAATGCAAATAACAGGTCTGCTGTTTTTAAGATAATACTTGATTTCTTTTAAGGACTCTGCATTAACACCTCTTGATCTATGCCTAAGTAAAAAAAGATAGTTTAATATTAAAGTGATGAAACCCTACCACTGAGTATCACAGCTTTCATCTTAATTGGCTTACGGTATTGCTAGTTACACTTCAGTTGTTTGCAGGCTTTTAACGTTACAGAAAGCGCACCCTTCTTGCTCTAGAACAAGCTGACAGAACACTTGCAAAATGGATAGGGTGACTTCTAATGATGCAAGTGTTTAGTGGTTGATTAGATGCACTTTGAGGGCTAAAATCTCCTGTGAACAAAAATTTACTCTAACACAAGGTAGCTTCAGCAGGAAAGGAAATAAAATGCTGAGCAAACTGTAAGTGATTGCTTCAATTATGTTTATTTTAAGTTAATTTTTGAGAGTGAATGTTAACCACCTTCCCTTACCACGGTGATACAAAAGTCCTCCAGCTGAAACCAACCGTTGATTTCAGCTCACATCTATAGTCGAATCTGTTCTGTTTTACAAAGCTCCTGCAGGACTTGTTCCCCTTGAAAGTTTGCCAGGGTTGAGCTATCAGTGATAAAGTGCAAGGTACTTTAACTTAAGCAGTGCTCCGGATTCACCATTTTAGCAGGCCTGCATTTTATTAATTCAAACTGCTTGTGCCCAGCTGAGACTGCCCTAGGAAATACTAAATTTATTTGTGAAAGTGTCCAAGGACTGGCGCAGAGAATGTCAATACAGTCATGTTCAGGGTTTGTTTTATACTCTCAGCACTGATCCTCCATTAATTCCTGGCCATGGGCAGCACTGGTAGCACCAGCTCCTACCCCTGCCCCGACCCCAACCCAAGGAAAGCAATGCCACTGTGCTGGGGAGAGCAGCTGTGGCTCATCAGGGTGAACTCTTGAGTGCCTCCGGCTCACAGCTGTGTCAGAGGTGCCTGGTGCTTTTCCATAGTGTTTTTTAGTCTAAAATACCTTTATCCTGAAAACCGGAGAGCTCAACTCTTAAACCACAATGCTGAAGATCTAACTACTTACAGCAGTACATATGAGCTTGGATGTGGGTTTAGAAACAACCAAATTGCCCCCCTTGGCCCTAAACAAAAGCCTAAAACCTAGACCCAAGTATTACCTTTTCCTCCCTCTTGGGTTGGCTACAAATGTGGGTGAGCGCCATAAGCGAAGCAAGCAAGCATTCTTCCTGCAAGCCTACAGTATGTGATTTACATAGCAAAACTGCCACTCATTTCAGCACGATTAGGCATCATCTGATAAGGCAGCTCTGGGACAGGCAGAAACCAGTATTTGCAGATAAGGCCGTAATGAAGGTCTTGGGCACAACCTGCACAAGTCCAGCTGACGCCACAGCCAGAGTGAGTCGCTGGCGGCACCCCTGGGTCTCCGGTCTGCGAGCCCTGCTGCCTCCCAGCAGTGGAGAAAGCAACCTTCACCTTGAGCAGTGCTCCAGCCCTGATCCCAGAGATAAGCACTGCCCATCTGAGACATGGCTGGAGCCCAGGAAGTCAGGATTTGCCTACAGGATGAAGTGAATGGGGTGTTTTGAAATGGAAGGGAGGTTTGGGGGAAAGAACACGCCTCAAGCAGGACAGCTGAAGAAAAGAGATTTGCTCTGTGGAGAGGGCACATCTGCTCTTCAACAGGCTGTGCCCCAGACAAGGTTGCTGTCAACCGCACCCCAGAAAGCATCACCTCCCACCCACTGCTCTCCCCTGCTATAAACATCCCTCCAGCATCTCAGTGCTGTGCCTTGCTAGAGCATGGGGCTCACTGGCTTGAGTTGCTGCTGCTGGGGAAAAGGTTGCTGCGTGCCACTGCTCTCACTTCAAAGAGAAGGTAAATGGCTGCTGGAAAATGCGAGGGGAGAGACAGGGGAAGACTATCAACTGGCAAGAAACACATCAGAGCCTCTTAAGCACTGCACTGGTATTATCAGCATGCCGTTCTCAGAGCTGGAACAGTCAGCCAGCCTTGCCCACAGGAATATTGCCTATAGAGACTGGGGAACAACACACTTTTAACTAGTCTTGGGGTTTTCTGCATGGACAAATCTGGTAGCTGGCCACCCAGTTACCTATTTGTATATGCAAAGCATGTGCTGTGCCACTTTCCTGGGCACAATCAATTACATGTACAAAATGCAGGCATGAAAACCTGGAGGAAGCCTAAGCTCAAAGTTAATGATTACTATTATCTTGTTAAGCATTAAAGATTAACTATACCAGTGAAAGGATGTCTTATGAAATGTCTTTCCCAAGCTGGAGAGTAAACAGGAGGAGAGTTTTGTGGTTTTTTCATCTCAAAGGCTACTCAGAATTTGGAATAATTGTTTAAACTGCTGCTTTTATTTACCATAATACCAAAATGTAGTCACTTGCCACGTGACTACTCATATTTTCATTTGAGATGTCGTGCAGAAACACATGGAAATCTGGTGAAGGCAAACCAATTTTAGAACATGTTCCGAGCAATTGTTTTGCAGCATTGCCCTACAGTATGAGGTCTCTTACATTTCTTAAATTGCCTAATCAAATGCAGACTCTGTTCCAGTCACGCTAAATTTTCACATAATGGCAGAAAAACACTTCTTTCTAGCCTAGCACTGAACAGTTGGATCACATTATTATATTTGCTGCTTTTGTAGTCTCGAAGTGTGTATTTGTAAATGTATGTACATACATATTCACAGGCAAGGGGGGGGGAACATCGGTGCTCAATGCTGTGAGCCCCTGGGGACAGTCAGAGGGACAGAGGTCTCTTGAGAAGTGCCTGTGCTGAGGGTCTTCTGGGAGCAGCTGGCTTATCAAGAACACAAAGGGGTAGTGGTAAAAAATTTATTTTTATTTATTTAAAAATCAGATGTATTAGTGCAGGATTTGATCCAGCTGATTCCTTGCCCTACAGTCTGCTGAAGTTATTAAACTGATATAAATGCAGTTAGGCAAATTATACCCATACTGTTGCTAGTTTGGGGTTGGAGGCAGAACTGGTGCAGTGTGCAGCCATGGCTATCCTGCTCTGGGTCCCAAGCCTGGGCATGTCCCTGTGCTGCACCACATCAGTTTGGGGAATTCTCTGCATCACGGAACTGCCCGCTTTCCACAGGCCAAACGCAATCTGCAGAGCCCATACTTGGCAGTTGTTTGGAACAGGATGCAGCCATGCTGGGCACCAGCTCTCCCTCCCCTCTGTCTTTCACTTGGGCTACATCACCTCATGATAACATTCATCCTGTAAAGCAGGGAAGTATTTGCATCACACTACTTAGGCATTTTGACTAGGGAGCCACAAAGAAGCCATGGATCAGACCTTTACAAGTAAAAAAAGAAAAATTTCAAATCAGTAACATATGGACTGCAAGTGCTTCAATCAAGGTCAAAAGGAAATCTGTGGCAAATCAGGGAATGAGACTTAGGGCTTTAAAGCTTTACATTACAGCCTGTCCCATTCTCTCCTCCACACCGGCCTCCCAAGATCCCCAATGCATTGCAAGGTTTCCTTAAATCCTTGTGTTATCACTAATAATATTGGGCCAGTGTAAGAATGTGACTAAATAATCATATCTGACCCCCACACTATACACATCTGCAGGTCTATTTTTCCTCTACAGCTGCACCAAATACATTTAGGTTTGTGTTGGCATAGTTTGCCACGTAAGACCACTGTTCAATCACGAGCCGTGCTTGTTATGTCTCTGGCAAGGATGAAAACCTGATGCTTTAGGGGGAGGAAAAAGCCATAATCCACTCTCACAGTAAAACCTGTCCAGCGGTACACAAGACAAAAAAATATTCTATCTGTACCCTTGCAGGGAATCAGATTAATCCCCAAAGCATGGGATTTGATTATTTTTGTCTGAGGTTATCACTAAAGAAAAAACCTACATCATGCTAAAACTATCCACACAGTATTTCCTTTATGAAGGAAATATGATTTACTGAGCAAACCCAAATTACTGGTTTTTCAGTGTTAATCTTTTATAAACACGTGCTGGGTTAAAGAAACTGTCGCAGAGAGCAGAAGTTTGCAAATTGAAAGAAACCATTCAACTCTGCAAGATGACTTTTCCCCCCCCTTATTACTGCTTTCATGAGACACCTGGGAACATTGTTCACACACTGTTGACAGCTTTCACACCACTGCTTTTCCTCTGTTATCCTTACCTTTCTCTTCAGCACTCGTCTCCAGGTGGCAATACGCAAGAGCGCTATATTTGCAAGGGGTGCCAATGCTGGCTCTTGGACAACTGTTGGAAAGCCAGAGGGCCCTCTCCTGCCTTGCAGCTTGGTTGGCTCAAGTTGCTTCCACAGGGCACTGAGCCTCCCTGACCCACAAGGCAGTACTCTGATATTTAACACCTGGGTGCTGCACCACTCTGGGAACATGCAGACTGCTTACAGCCCTCATTTTTAACTACCATTACACTAACAGGCAGAGTCGCAGCTCCCTCACTAACACTGGGCTACATTCAAACACCATCTAGAATTTTAATACTATAGCCTTAACTATACACTGAGGCTTTTGTAAGTTAAATACACATTTTTCTTCTCTATAGTCTCCCCAAACAGGATGGTTACACAGCCCAATAGGACACAGAAATGCTCACGCAACATGGGAAGGGGGTACCCAAGTGGAGGGATATATAAACAAGGGCTTGAAATACAAGCGCGCAAATTTTCTTTTGACCCCAAAGTGCATCTGTCACAATGGATATACACAGAAACAGCAGCAACATTTTCTGTTGCTACTGTGGCTGCTGCAGTCCCTGTCGACCACCAGCATCCATAAACACGCCTGGGAAGCACAGCAGCATCACTTAAGGGAAACACCTTTTGTTTCACGCCACAATAAAGCTCTGAGGAAGGTCCTACCCAACAGAGGTGTGAGCTGGTACCTTACTGCTGCTTGGGAAAGCAGGGAGCCAGCTGTCACGACCATTTGGCATCAGAGAGATGAACTATGTGGCTCACATTAAGAAAAGCCTATTATTGCAGTAATAGGTGAGCTGAGTGACCAGCTGATCACCTCTCATCTCTTCTGAGGTTTCACTCCCACCTCTGGTGGGCAGCCAGTCTGTGATGCTGGTCCCCCCTGCTCACTTGTTACCTTTCCAGATGAGCACCTCTCTGTTTGCTTCCCTGCTGTCCCTCATGCACTTGAAGAGCCCCCAACATGCATCTGCCAATTAACTCCTCATTCTCATCCGAAGCCCTCTTCAAAGCTCTCCTTTGCCTCTGATGCCTACAAGCACGTGTGCCCCCCTTTCCCCGACACACGCAGCTTGGCTATGTTTAGGCGGCTTGTGCACTAACACGGCTGCTGATTATGCAGGCCAACACAGCTCTCCTGCTTCTAGAGGCCACTGCTTGACTGTACCCATCTGCTGTCTCTTCGTGTAAACCATCCACTGTGGGGAATGGGATCCATCCTTTTTATTCTGCGTTTATCCAGAGCCTACCAAGTTAGAAACCTGGGCTGCAATTTGGTGCTTAGATGCAATGGTTAAAAAAACCCCAACAAAACAGCAGCAACAACAAACCTTTTTGCAAGAAGAGTATCTGTGTGCAAATATGACCTCTATAATGTTACCAAGGTCAGGCAGACCAAGGCCAATCTGCTGTGGGAGAATATAAATCAAAGCTGTCCAGGGACCCATTTCATTTACAAGGTTTGTAACCATTCTGGACAGAACAAATGTCACTTCCTTGCTTGAGCTCCTCGCTCCTCCTCTTCCACCACCACTTCTTTGCTCCTCCACTTCCACCCAGCCCCTTCCTGCCTGGTAACACCTCTTGACCTCCTTTGCTCTTGAAAGCAAGAGTTCTCTTCTAGTGAGAAAGCTGTGGCTCACACATGACAAACAGCCATGCTAGGCCAATTTATTTACGTTATGCAAAAATCTCGACAAGTAAAATTAGCACAGAGCCACAAGTACATCACCTGCTGGTTACCTGCCATTCATAGCACACGTCCAAATTAAAACAATAAATCCTGTAACGACTTCTTTCCTATTGCATTCATAGATCTTGCAAAACAAACCAAGGAAAGCATCTGTAGCAAGTATTAGAGTCTGGGCACAGATCCTGTGAAATCACATGGTTTCCGTTGTGGAACTAAAAAGGCTTCTACAAGAATGTGTGAAATACACAGCCGAAATTCTCCATTTCTTTCTGTGCTCTTTGGCAGTTTGCGTGGCTAAGTTAAAGCGGCAAGTTCTGTTTCTTTAGCTGGCGGCTTTCAAAGCACACCCTGATCTGCAAATTGAAGAGCACAGGATTCAGCTAGCAAACTCCCTCTCGAGTAAGTACGGAGTTAACGTAATCCCACTCCAAACAACAGGGTGCTGTCTCCAAACTGGAGCCTTGAAAAGAAAGAGTCCAGCAGTTGTTTCACTCCTTGCAGCCATTTTGTAGCCCTTCTGCAGGTATGCCCACTGAGCTGCAGTGGGGCTGGGGTGCCAAAACTAAAGAAACTTCATGTTCTGGACATTAACTTTAGTTACCATAGCCAGACAATGCTGCCAGTGGTGTGGAAGAAAAAATTGCTGTAGCCAGCTGTGCTGTTCACAGTCGGATGGTTTCTGAGTAGCTCCAAATGGTTATGGAGCCAGTAGCCTGTTGTGGCCAAGGACAGGATGATGGATGGTCTACACACACTGTCCAAGCAGGGAGAATGGCAGAAGTTCACTTCAGGGTTGTTAAAATGCTAATCTGGGTTAGTCAACAAAAGCTGAATGGAATAGAAAAGTTAGGGAAATAAACACTACTCATATGTTATGTATGTGCACTACAGATTTGATCTCTGTGCTTAACACAAACATTTGACTTTGGAAGTGGGACAATTCAACAGTCTTCCTGTCTGAATAAACTGAATCAACTTCTGATATTAGCTACACTGTCATTACTGTCAAGCCACGCAAGGGAAAGTGGGCTATGGCAGACAACACACAGAGCTCCGGAAAACAGCATCGGAAGGGTAGTAATACGATTTTTCACTGCACACCTCTTCCATGTGACATGGGAACAAATCAGAACCTACTTTCTTTTGAACTCAAGGCTGGCAGCTATTTGCAGAACAAGTAACAACTTAATAAAATGGCTTAGATGGATTTTAATGGTAACTGCCATAGCTTATCTGATGCTTAAGAAAAGAGATCATCTGTCCAAACAGCAGTTTTGATGAAAGCAACATTTGAACTCTTTTAATTACATACAGAGCTGCTAAGACTGAAAATAACTTGTACTACCCAATGCAAGTAATGTGCCTTCCATCTTTTTTTCATTACTCATGGAGCAAATTATTACTTTATCCAGTTAAAAGACATCTGAATTTTTCAAACTGGAATTATAGGTATGTTTAACACACGAGTACGTAATCAACCAAATCAACTAACTCCTCTGTTCAGTAAGCAAAGCAAACACGTAGTGTATTCCTTGAAAAATACGAGAGACTGCAACATAGGTAAGCTCAACATAAGCTTATACGAGCACGGAAGCCGTTGATGTAACCGTTTTCTTTGTCTTACAAAGAAAGACTAGGACCAAAACAGTCTCTGTCCTATCACTTGTATGACACTTGATGAAAACTGACTGTATTCACGTATGATCTCCACTTCAGATTTCAGATTTCTTTTTTTTAGAAGGAAGCATAGCCAACGCATTTCAGCATTTCCGTACAGGTTCTGTCCAGCTAACTGGGCTTCACCTGACTTCAAGGGATGCTCAATCCCATGTTAAGTGCAAAAATGTTTTTAAAAGAATTTAAAACCCATAAAAATCAAGAGCTACGATCCACGTGTGACCAGCTGTACTAAGACCAGAAAGTATGTCATTACAAATGCCTAATATACGCTTCAAAGTGAGCTTCCATGACGTACTTTTCTTTACGTTCACCTATCTCATACGGCAGGACCGATCTGATCGAAGACCAATATAGTCAGAATTAATTGGATATATAATTAAGTATTCTACCTAAACACGTGCTCTTTGTAAGTCTACATCAAAGCTACGACAGCTCAAAGGGCTAAAGTATCTGCTCTAATAGTTGGCTTGGATCAGCCATACAAAAGAGGTAGAGACATTCAGATGGTCCAGCTCAAAGGGCACGCAAGGGGCTAGAGGGAAAAAACCCGCAGCCATACAGCTGGTTTGTAGAGCTTTGACAGGGCCATCACTGTATTCCTGGCACACGCTCCTGCATCACACAAAGCACGTTTAGAAAATGATGTTATCTTTGTTGCATCTCAACCATAAACGATAACAGGTAGTGACAGACTGCAGGATATGAGGGAGGAAGGTAGCTGTTCGCTGTAACTAAAGGTGCAGATGAAAGTAAGAAGCTGGTTAAATAAACCAATTTAGAGCCTCTGGGTTATACTTTTTTGGCCATCCTTTTGAAAACAAATCTGAGCTACATAATTCAGAATGCTAATAAATTCTTACTACAAACTTTTTCTTCCTGTTTTTAAAACAACTGAGCTTTATATTAGTTAATATTAAAAGTGTTAAAGTTCATGATTATATAGAAAAAAAAAATCAGAGCACTCAACTGGCAATTTGTATTTATCTATGCCAGAGCAAATATTTATACAATATCTGCCAAAATATGCCTGCCACTTACTACATTAAACATGATTACGTACAGCTTAATTTACTGAACAGTAACTTAAGTAGACTTTAGAGGTGCATAGAATTTTATAGTGGGAATAAAGCAGGAAAAACGTCTATTCTCTTTTGCCACAAAAGTGATTGCAAAGCTTTACAATGAGCTTCCTGTTGGACTTGGGAAAAGGAGAGAATCTCAGAAAATTCTCTGTGAAAGTATTTGTATGTGAGAGCAATAGACCAGCAGTAAAAGCCTCTAAGACACTAGGAAGCTGTTCCTTCAAATAATATTTAAGTGAATTAATAAGCATTATTAAGGAAAGACTAACAACTTAGAATGCAAAGGTATCCCAATAAAGATGCACGTTTTCCCCCAAAAGGAAACAACCAGGGGAAAAAAATTCCACACACATTTGCAGAGCACCAAACAGTATTTTGGAGGAAGTTTGCTGTAATTCCTGCACATTATGTGTGAAGCGTGTGCGTGTGTACATGCATAAGCTACAATACCATCTGTACAGCGAGTGCCACATATGTGAGCATTATGAACCATCATTGCTGCTGCTATGCTCAAAAGTAAATGTATTCTAAGCCACACACACACATAAATACAAATGACTTTACACACCAAGGGCTGCATTTTGCTCAAATTACTCACAGGCTAACGCCTGTGATACAGACATCATTTTGACCAGGAGTAAGAAACAACTTAAAAGATTGACAGAAAACCACTAATTTAAGACTCGCTATATTCATGCTAACAAGTGGGATATCCACTGGAACTACAGTATTTTCGATACATCAACCTAAAGCATACCTAATCACATTTTTCAACTCGCAAGATAAAACACAATGACAACCATAAAAACCCCAGCACAACCACCCCACAACCCTTGAAAACACAGGCGTAATATCCACCTAGAAATATCTCTGCGACCTTTCATTTCCATCAAGCGCTTATAAATAATAAAGAAGGCTTTAAACCCTTTCTAATTACTCCCCGAAAGCCGCTGTATCGGCTTCTGCAGTGCCGAAACACCCCCTGCCCCCCCCTCCAAAAAAAAAAAAAAAAGTTTCTCCGCTCTACACCTGAGCGGAGAGCATTGTTTTCACCAGGAGGCGAGGACGGAGCGGAGCTATCCCTGCCTCTGCACGGGGATAATTCAGAACCGACTCTAGTATTTGTTTCCATCCATAATTGATGGAGAGCTTGAAACACAGCTCCCTCTGCCTCCCAGCGCCCGGCTGCTGCCGGGGAGCCCGTAAATCACGCCTCGCCGGGCGCCCGCGCCGCCGCCCCGCCGGCAGCGCCGAGCCCCCGGGGCCGGGCCGCCTCAGCCCCCGACCCAGCGCCAGCCCAAACTCACCCTACGCGCCCCGGGACGATTTCGCCGCGGACAAACCAAACAGCTCCGCTTGCGGCTCTCCTCCCCCCCCCCCGCCTCTCCGGCCGGCGCCGGCTCCCGCAGCGGCCGCCCGCTCCGCTCGGCAGCGCCGCCGCGCACCCGCGTACCTGCCGCCGCGCCGCTGCCCACGGCCGCCGCCCGCCGGCGGGGCTGCCTCCTCCGCCCGCCGTCCCCCGCCGGGCGCCCCATCCCGGCGCTCCGCTCGGTGCCGAGCCAGCGCGGGGGAGGCGCGCCTCGCAGGGCCCACCCCTTCCCGCCTGCCTTCCCCCCCCGCCTTTAATGGATTTATTCTCGCCCGCCCCTCGCCTCGCCGCGCTGTCCCGCCGCGCCCGGCCTCGCTCCGCCTCCCGCCGCCTCCGCGCAAACTCCGCGCAAACACCGCGCCCGCGGCGGCAGCCGGCCCGCGCCCCGCCGCTACCGCGGCCAACTTTTCGGTTCCCCCTCCCGCGGCCCCGCCCGGCCCCGCCGCGGCTCTCACCGGCCCCGGGAGCGCGGCCCGCAGGAGGCGACAGCGCGGCCCCCGGCCGGCGGCGGAGCTCCGCGGCGAGCCGCGCCATGGCGGGGCGGGGGCGGCACCGCCCCGGCCGCTGCCCCCCGCCTCCGCCCGCCCCCGCCGCGGGCAGCGCCGGGCGCGGCCCCGCTCCCGCCGCCGAGCGGCCGCGGCCGCCTGCGCGGAGCTCCGGCGAACTTCGCCCGTAGTTTTACCCCTCCCGAACCACCTGGGTGAACCTGCCCCCCCCACCCCCCCCGGCTGCGGCCCCGTGCCCATCCCGTCTCCGCGGCCGCGGAGGTAAACAGCCGGCGCGAAGCCATCAAGAAGGCGTTTTGTTCCTCGCCGACGCTGCCTTCGCTTCTTAATACAGAAATTCTCATTTCTACTTCGAAAGAAAAAGTCATTGCGAGCAATGCGATTTTGCGGGCTAACGAGACTCAATTTTGCAGCCGAGTACTTGGCGTGTGGCGGTGGGGGCGGGGGGGGGTGTCCTTGAAATGACATCTTTTTAAGTGCCCGTCCAAAATCCCCTCGGATATTCCAGAAACAAAGGGTTCAATCCCAGAAATGAAGTCCAGGAAATAGCTGTCACTAATTCATTTTTCTTCACATGCAAGATAAATTAATCAAGGCTTAAAGTGCCACAAAATATTTTGGATACCCCTGCAAGGGGAAAAAAAAGGGATTACTCGCCAAGCTGTATCATCTGTGCTTGTTTTATGGGAAATCAGAAAAATTCTGAGTCAAGATAATGTAAAGATTTTTGCTGGGGAAACATCTCTGTCATTCACATGCAATTCCCCAACTCCTGCCCCTCTGCTGTGCACCGCTTTCACAGCAAGTCCTTGGGCAGGTCGCTCCGCACAGCCCTCCTGCCCCTCCGGAAGATGAGGGCTTGGTACTCCCGAGCAGTATTTTGGGCTGATCCTGCAGGATTTTACGCACGCACCACTTGCAGCGGGAGCGCTGCCTCTTGAGAACTGATTCATCTAAGCAAGGGCGCCAGGATTTGGCCCATAGTAAATTCTCTTTAGAGATGGTGCCAACAAAATCTCTCAGCCATGGGAATAGGACGTTTTTGGCAACTGAGTCCCTTGGCTGTCTTTCTCTGATGTTTCCTGGTGGTGACAGGCTAAAGGCGAGATCATTATGGGCTTCCTCACAGCAAACACAGCGTGGCTATGTTGCACCCCAGGAGCTGCTGCCTGCTTAAAGATGTAAGGACATTATTTTCTCTTTCTCAGGAACAGCCCTAATCTGAAAACCATCAAAATTTGCACACTGCATGAAAATGCTGCGATAGAGACTACTCACTTGGTTAGGAATCAAATTGCAACCTGAGGACAAAATTGCTTAGAGTGCCTCAAAGAGAAGGATTTGGTTCACAGAATAACTCTGTGGCCTTTTCACTGGGAAGTCAAAGACTTGGAGCAGACCCACTGTTGTGTGGATTTACAGAGGGTACGGGCACCTAGGTGCAAGCTACCCACACCAGGGCATTACAAATGTGGGATTTGCTTCTTGGATTTTTAAATGCCTGATGGTGGTGCCAGCCAGAAAAAATGCAGACCTAGAAGAGCCACCCATATTTTCATTCGATACATCCTTTTTGCGACTGGCATGTAGAAATTACTGAGCAATGCTGCTCAGTTATCCCTACGGTGGGGGCATGGGAAGCATGGCACAGCCTGTGGCATCTGCTTGGGCTGTGGCTGCACACTCCCCTCTGCTCTGAGAGGGAATGCTTGTAGGAAGGGACCTTTCTTCCCCACTGTACGTCCCAGCCACAAGCTGACTCAAGGTTTCCATATATCAGGATGAGAGATTAATATGGCTTAAGTCCCCTTCTGCTTCAATTAGACAGATGACACAATGTTGAGAATCAGATCGCATTCCTGTAGGGCAAAGGGTTTCAGTTTGAAGTACAGCATATTAGAGGATTTTGGTATAGCCAAGACTAATAACTTGTGTCTACACTTATATATGGTAGTTTATTACAGTTTCAAAATTTACTGCATGGCTAGAAACCACTTTATGTAAGGATTTAAAGTACGTGTACTTACAATATGTGTGCAGTCAGGGAATTACACAGCCACAGGTTTTTAAACACAAATATATGCAGGCTCCTATTGATATGATAAACTATCACTAACATGTGCTGCAAAGCTTCTTAAATCCTCATTGACACAACAGACCACTATTGTGTCAATAGTGTGCAGATTAATGGGGTATTGTCAGGCTATTTTAGGCCTTAACTTTCATTTATCCTAAAACTTGTTCTTCATTGTAACTCTTAACCTTTGGATTCTGCCAACACATTTCTTGTCACAAATATACTAATGGAATTAAAAGAAACCTGGCTTTTAAATGTTAATTACCCCTCAAATGATTGATTTGTAAAAGAAACACATCAGCAGAATCTGCAAGTACAGAGGCACAATAAAATGGACTGTCAGCCCAAGAGCCAGGAATGCCCGGGGACCTGCTTTGGCTCCGATGAGACTGTCCCCGTGCACCAGATGGTAATGAGAGCACTTACTCACCCTACCTCATAGGTATAGCTTATGGATTATTCCTATTGTCTACAGGACTTTTCATCCTCTAAGTGTCTGACAGACTTAAGCAACACTTGTTCCCTAATTTGAAAATGTAAGCAAAATATTCAGAATTTACATACAGATAAAAGAACCACCATCTGTTAGAACAACAAATTAAGTTTTTGCTTCATTAAAATATGGATAATACTAAACTAATATGTGTTTAAACTAGACATTTCATTCTGCTTGAATGCCTCCATTGGGTTTATAAGCAAGGCTGAATTGGTTTCAGCAAGAGAAGTGTTCATTAAAATCACTACTTCAGCCACACGGTGATTTGCCAGGAAAATGCAAGTGCACACGGTGCAGGGCAGTTTGCATGTTTGGGAAACCACCTTCAGACCACGGTCGCCCAGGAAAGTTTGCTCAAACAGCACATCCCTCAGAAATACCAAGTGCTGAGGAAAATGGTATTGATGGTGTCCCTCTGCCTGAGCCAGAGCTGAATCAGTGACTCAGCACACTAGCGCATGGACACAATGGCTTCTGAATGAAATGTGAAACTTATATTTTGAGGACATGTTCATTTAAGCTGTGTCATTTCCAATAAAAACAGCAAACATCAGTTACAGAAGGACGGTCAAATCACAGCAGTGCCAGGATGTGATGATGTTATATCCTAAGAGTCATTATATTTTAGCCAAATATTTTCCTCCTCCTTCTCTTTTTTCCTTCCCAAATCACCACATTTCACCAGTGCATACAGACATCTGCCTACTGCATGGCATTGTATGGAGGAATTGGTAGTCAATTTAATAGGGATCAGATATGTAATTTCTGATGAAGTAGACATGAACAGTTTTTATATTCACTGTCCTTAAATCTGAGTTGCAAAGTATGGATGTTATGACTTATCTTGACTGTAATGAAGCTTGATAATAAAAAAGAACAGAATTTATTTATTATGAGGGCATAAAATTAGTTGGACAATTTAAGGTACTATTCACTGAGTAATGCTCCTATACCAGGGGTAAATATTAGTCTGTCTGATAATATTAGTTTCTATTAACAACCTAGAAAAGTTACTTTCATACAGCTCTGGTTTTATGTGCCTTTGTGCCCTCTCAATATCTGGGGAGCCGTTGCACAGGGCAGGGCAGGCACATATAGTATGTGAATAAATGTAGAACAACTTCTAAAAAAAAGAGGCTTTTCATCCCTATCGATTGGTGAAGAATTCTCTCCTTTGGACTTTTAAGAACATAAATGTAGAAAACAGGAAGCTCAAACTATAATGCTTCACAGAGCTCATCACCAGAATAGGGTTAAAGCCACATAAGCTGAAACTGATAGCTCATTACGGTATTCCACTGTTAGTCTGCACAATGCAGAATTATGTGTTTTCTAATGCTCACCTCTGTTAGATGGATGCCTACTGTTCCCAGCTTTAGCATCCAGCCTCCATGAACCCTTACTGTAGTTACTGCCCTATTTGTAGCCACTTATTCACCCCCACACCCCGTGGTTCAGATCCCAAGAAGATGGGTCTTTAATCTGCCCGGAGTGCATTTAGATCCGATCCCTGTTTCAATCACTCTAAACATTGTTGCCTGGGGAAATACAGGTGAAAATCCCAGTGGTTGGCTGGCAAAGCAATAAAACTGAGCCAACTGTTTTCCTTCTCTGAGGCCTGAGCTTGTAGCAGTATCAACGCAAGTCAGAAGTGAGGCATTGTTGCTCATGATTTACACCAGTAGGCTAAAAATAGCAAATTGCTAATATAACAGGCCTGTGCTGTGTTGATACAGGCAAATAATTGGTTATAAGTCAAGTACTGTATAAAGAGTAGTAAGTTTAAGAAAAGACGTCGTAATTTTATCCCTGTAAATAGTATCCAATTCAGGTAGCACATAAGTGTAGTTCTTTATAATGCTTAGAGGAAAGAAAATAATTTTCTCATATTTTCCAAATGACGTGAAACCCCCCTTTCCACCCTTGTCAGTTGTCAGAAAATTACAGGACGTGCTTTTAAGCTATTAGCATTTTGTAAAATATAGGAAGACACAAAACAGTTTCAACTCTTTCTTTCAGCATCTTCTTGGGTACTGTGTTGAGAGTTGTTTTTAAAGTATTTCTGACTGTCAAAACTTCAGTTTAACATCATTGTTCTCTCTTTTTTATGTCTTTCTAATCTGCCTCCTCATTTAGAGGGATGCGTAGAAATCTCAGGTTGTATGCCTGTCACTTGAAGGCGTAGTGATAATTTTCTGCTAACACTGACGGGCTGTGCATCTGAACTTGGCAAATTTATCCTGGCTCTGTATAGGATCAGCATGTGCATATGCTTCCACTCTTGTCATTTATCTTTCCAGCTGGTGTAAGAAATGGGTCCACACTGCTATTCCATGCCCACCCACGATCATCTTGACATCAGTTTACCTTGATAAGCATACAGAACACTATCTCTATATTGAATATTTAAGTGATAAATCTAATAGCTGCTTTCAGTTCCCACTTAGGCAAAAGTCTGACTGAAATTCAATACGCTGGCTCTCCAATTCCCCCATCTACCTCTGGGGAGGTAGAGGAGATGTGCCAGTAATTAATAAAAATAATCGGAAAACAAATATTTTTGTTTGTGCTTTGGCAGTATACTGTGTGGGTCAGCCAGCGGGGATCACGTGGGATCCTGCGCAGATGAACCTGAGGCAGCGGAAGGCCAGAAATTCTTCCTCTGCTGAGGCTGTGGGGCTGGCAGAGAGAACCCTGTGTCAGCAAAGACGGAAAAGACATAGACACAATGTTTGTAATGTGTTGTCCTGTGTATTTTACTACTTCAAATGCGCTTGGAGTGAAATCTGGATGACTGTATGTCAAAGCTAATAAAAGGGATTCAAGCAATAAACATAGCTGGGCACAGTCTTGTAAAACTGGTCTTTCCTGCCTGCAAACTCCCCATCAGATTTAACTGTGAAAAACCAACTCTTTCAGGCCAACAATTCTGGCCATGGCACTTTCCTGCAAAGATCACTGCAATAATAAAATGGGATTAATTCCCAGTCCTTGCTAAAGAATAATCTTGTAAAAAAAAAAAAAAAAAATCCCAGAGAGGGACAGCTGTACAGGGCAGAGAGCTGGGAACAGAAAAGCCAAGCTGAAGGCATTGCCATGGTGCCCTTTGGGGTCTGGTATAGAGTGGTAGGTGTTGCTAACTCCCCTCAGCACTTTATATGTCTACAGAAATCACTGAAAACAAGAAAACTCCATTTTCTCTACAAAGATTAGCTTTTCAGTTAGGTATATTACATCACCTATCATTTGATGGGGAATTCATTTTAAACATCGAAGGTACTATCAACAAAATACTGTAATTAGATTTAATGGCATACTTCCAAGATTAATAGGTGATCTTCCTCACAGCCTACAATTTTAATTTCCAGTATTTCATTTGTCATACTGCTACTCGGTACAGATTCACCATCCGCAGTGTTTACCTACACTTTGCCTCACTAGTAGTAAAATGTGCTGCCTTTTTCAGGCATAGACAGATGAAAAGACATATTAGTAACAAATCTAGGTTCATGGCATATAATCACAAGATGACAAGACACTTAATGTTATCTATTTATATTATATATAGCAACTTCTGTTACACAAAATCACTTTTCAGTCCCATTTTAGGGGATTACCTAATCCTGTAATTGATTCTGTGTGATGAGTCCCCCTTGTCCTATGGAGACCCGGTGACCTTCAGAACGGGAACAGGCCTGAAAACATTCTATTATTCCACTGTTACTTATGTGTAAATTATAAGATAATGTAGGATGGGAACAGATGATAATTTTATCTTTTTATTTACTTCACTGGGCTCAGACTGTAAGTGTTTTATGTCCTGGCCCAGAAGAAAAATTATTCCCTATCAGTAAGAATGACCAAAGACAAGATTGATGTTTTCTTTAAAGTAAATCAAATATTCCCTTAGAAAATTAGCCAATCATACAGATTCCCAAACAGCTCAGAGCTACAGTAAAGCTACTATCTACTGTAACTGTCACATCTCAAAACTTGTAGTTAAGGGGTGAGGCAATTGCACACTGGTTATAAATACCAGCAGATTAGTTTATCTATAGATTAGTATCACATTACTCATTCCAGAGTCCATAAAATCCAACATGAATCAGCTTGGCTTTGTATACCAACAATCACATCCTACACAAAGGTGAGACCACAGGTACCAACTGATGACATTTTATAGTCGTGGAGGTTTTAGTATTACAGAAAAAAAGCAATTAGGCATGTGTGCATGTATAGACTCACACAGATACAGACACACACAAACCTTGCTCCTTCACTGTCCCACCAAATATAACTCCACAGATTAAGGCCTTAAATAAGGCTCTAAGAATGTAATTTAGTACAGTCTGAATCTCCCTTGGGCAAGCCTGAGGTAGCTCCTTGGGCTGTCACAGCCAAGCAGCTGTTCAGCCTAACACTGGCACAGGAGCCAAAAACCTGCCTGATTTGGGTGACAGTAAAACAGTTTTAAAGGATCAGACAGACATTATTCATGGTTGAGGTAGGGAGGGTGCTTAGAAAATAGTTAATACCAGTAATCACTAAGAATAGAAAGGTAAACAAACTGCTTGTAAATTTGTATCTGCTTGAACTCTGAAATAAAGCCTTACCACATTTCTCCAGTGCATTCCTACCCAGCAAGAGGGTAGACTCTCATCCTAGGTTTAAAGAAAGGTGATCAAACTATTTACTTTTACCTCTGTGACACACAGAGAAAGTTCATAGCGTACAAACAATCAGTAATGAAAGGAGTTGCTGCCTTTGGCATGTTAACCTGAGTTTCTGTTTAGTGTATGCCCCTTGACATCTCAGTATCTGACTTTAGCCTAGGATATTTTGTTCTTGAGGCATAGGTGAATACCTTTAATTATTTTTTTAACATTTATGGCCTTATCTAATATTACAGTTTGTTTGAAAAAATGACTTCTAGCTTCGTTCCTTCTCAGTGTTCCTTCTTGTGTGCTAGCTGTGGGCTGCAAAACCCTTTCTACCGAGCAGCCCTAACAGAGCTATCCATGAAAGGCTTTTCTTTTCTCTGTTCTGTGCTTTGCATGTTAGTGCAGAAGAAAAATTTCCACTCACAGAAGGTGAGTGAGTACAAACAATTGTTATTCTCTATATACCACATTATCAAAACAAAGAGGCAAAAGTGAGTGCAGGTGGCTTTAATCCTTTGGAGTTACTGGTACTCCTTCCCCCCCATCAGCAACTGAAAATGGTGCACCATGTCCGAAAGCCACTGTCGTATTACTGATCCTGGGACACATCTTACTACTTTTCTTTGGTGGGTGGAAGATGACATAGTTTCACCTTTGAGGTAACATTAGGTGACAATGAGATAGGTGGCCCATTTCATCTCCACACTGTTTCGCTGATCACAGTCTGCCAGCTGCTTGTATGACCCTGCATGTCAGCCCACTAATCTTAAGCGATGCAAAGCTCCACGGAGTCTGGGGAAATACCATTGTCTGTGACAAGTCATGCAGGAAACAGTCATGCAAAGGAGCTGTCAGGGAGGAGGCTTGATCTAGAAGAGGGGTGTATGGGGAGTCAAAAGTGTAGAAAGCACTTTGGATCCGAGGCAATATAAATTAGCAGTGGCACCTATTCTATCCCACAAAATCTCCTATTTGCAGCACATACTGGAAGAATTAACATAGCAAAAATATACAACAAGGAAGCAACCAGTGTTCATCAAGTTATTACTAAATCCTCTGGACGGTGCTTGACTTGGAAAAACAGGCTCAGGAAGGAATGCCAACACTATTATCTGACATGGCTCAAAAAAAGTAAGCCATGACATCTCCATTCTTGGCAAAGCACAGAGACTGCTGCAGGCACTCTATTCCCTCTGCTGCTTGGATTGATGCTGTTGTAGCTGCTGTGGCTGTTAGCTACAGATCTGCTCTTTTCTGTGTCTTTGTGGATAAGAAGAGGGCGCAAAAAGTGGTTCTCTATCTGGGAAGCAATAGCAGAAAGAGTATTTGTGGCTCCAGCCAAAGTTTTCCAGCTTCTTTTACAGATTTGGCTTTTTTTTTAATTAGTTGCATAACAAGGTGCCGGGGTTTTAGCAGCCATGTTACAGCAAATAAATTATTTTACAATAAAGTCTCTACTGTCCAGTAGCCAAAGATAACTACAGGTTATTCTCAGCTTTCCTATCAAAAGCTGTTTCAGAGTTGGCTATTTTATCTGAGTACTTCAGATGCTGCCTGAATAACTTCCTGTGTTCAGAAGAATCGCAGCGATTGCTTATTTTGTGCATACGTACTTCGCATGCTGGCGGAGAACGCCTGGTTGGTCCTTTCTCTCCCTGTCATCATTAGCCATATATGTGCATCAGGCCAAGAGCTCAACACTAAACCAGAGAGGGATGGAGAGGTCTCTACCTCCTCGTGTGGCCAGACCATACAGAAACACTCTCCATATGTGGTACAGGGGACCCAGCTGCATGAAGCACAGGCTTAGCTGACACCCTGCCACCTGGCAAGTCCCCCTGCACTGCCCCAGGCTGAGAGTGCACTGCCAGGTAGGACAGAGCTTTGTCCTGGCAGAGTGATGAAGAAGGGAGTGGAGGCGGGGGAAGACAGCAGAGGCAGAGGGGCGAGAAAGCAGACTGTCCAATGCTCAGCCAGGTGACAGGTGATTTTGAGAGCAGGTCAGAGCCATGGTCAAGCTCGCACTCCTATCACATCACATTGCCAGGACTCAAGCTCAGGTGAGCTTTGGACGCATCAGAAGAGGGATGTTAGGCCATACTACTCCTTACTACGGACCCAGGAGAATAGCTCTCTGCAAGGTGGATCATCTATCATTCCTCCCATCAGTAATATCACGGTGCTGATGTCAGGCTGACCATTTAGATTCAAAATCCTTCCTAGAAGGATCAGGATACCACATGTGCATGTGTTCCTGGGGTTGCTGGCCATCTGGGCTGCTCTTAAAGCCGTGCGGATTTACACCCTGCCCACGTTTCAGGGATCCTGTATCCAGAACGCCACCAGGGAGAACTGCATACATTAACTTGCTCTCTGATCTACACCCCTCCATGGACTTTCAACAGAGCCAAAGTCTATCTTTTCCCTAGGATCTTCAAAACCCTCTCAAAAAGACCTGATGACAGAAAGCCTGTTGATTTTTGTTGGGACTGCATGAAGATCCCTCTTTTCTGTCAGTTGGCAAAGGAAAAAAATGTGAACTATATTTTTCAAATGTCATCCTGGGGAACCAACCCTCAAACCCTTCCTCAGAAATAAAATGTCCTGGCAGGATTACCATGTAATATCCATTGCAGCAGTGGAAAATATAAAAGGATCATGGTTTCAAATTAAACAAAAAAGCACCCTTTCTTGTCTCAAAACCAATACACTGTTCCTCTTCTTCCTTTTCCTTTCTCACCTGCAAATTGCCATGCAGTTTGGTAAAGTGGGATTAAGTAGCCACAATAAACATACCCATGCGAGGCCAGCAAGTGCAAATGGAAGCAATTGCTTTACTTTTTAGCCCAAACCTTCTGTTACTGTAGCAAATGAGATTTTTTTGCAGCTGACTAACAGAAGACGATTTAGGCCCTTTGCACATGCTGCCAGCAAATGTTCCCACTCCAAAAATAGCCTATTGAAGAAAGAAGTGTCAGTTGCTGTCTTCAACAGGCTGCTTTCTAAACCCATTGTTAGAAGGCACCTACTTCAAATGAAACCTGGCATGTCACCACGTCGGTGGGCAAAGTGCCATTCTAACAGATGGGCAGTGGGTAGGCAGTGCCAGTGATTCAGTCTGTATATCAACGTTGAGTAACAAGGTTGTATTCCCACCTGAGAACGTCAAAGCCTATAGCTGTGCTCTGCCATAACCTGTATCCTTACATGCATTGCTGCCCAGCCACATCTATAGAGTATTTAAAACATTTCTATTTGATTTTGAGCCCATACTGCTCTGCTTGACTGGGCACCAGGTTTAAGTTTTGGATGGGTAAGCCTGGCCTGCCATGCTCTGCAATGAAGGTGTGGGCAAGACCATGTGAATTGTGCTTGTCTTTCAGTGCCTTTCTCCCCACTGTGGCATTTCCCAGCAAATATGTGGGAAAACACTTCAGGATGCTGTAGTCATGGCAAAAACCTCCAAAAACACCTCAAGAGCTGTGGGAACAGTGAGAAACCACAACGTAGGTATCTGACTCGGGCTGTAGGACTCAGTGCTCAGGTCCCCCTACATTTAATGTAAACATATGCCCAGATACCAGGTGGTAAGAGCAGTCCTGCTCTCATTTTGTGCTAGTCTCACAAATCCCCACACTCTCAAGTGCATCACAAGAGCATCAGGCCTTGATGAACTGGGATTCATATGCCACAGCCTCATGAGACTAACATGACAATGAAATCTCCACCTTTCAATGCATCTTGTGCAAAAAAAGCTTCAGCTTTCTAGCGGAATGCCAGCCTGTGTGTGGAGACTTTATCTAGGTTCTTCTGTAGTACCTATTTGTATTAAATGTGTTACAGAGAGTCTCAAATTAATGCATGCAAACTATATCTGCATCTTTTCAAAATCCCCTCTTATATGTCCCATGAAGCTATTAGTTTAGCTATCACTAGGTATTAAAATTTAAAAGGGTCACTAAATGCATACTGCTAGAAGGAAACAACATTAGTTACACATTACCAGAACAAAACTAAATTAAGAAACAGCTCATTTCCTTTGTACCATCAATATTTTACTCAGCCATAGCCTGGATGCTTGTACTCACAAAAAGGAATTAATCATTCATGTGCTAATGTACATCCATTATTTTTAAATCATCACTTAAGTAATCATTTTTCTGTGTGCTCAGATGTGTGATGCCTGCTTATGAAAGTGCAGGAAAAATCAATACAAATTAAATAAAATTTAAAAGGTGAATATCTGTGAAGCAGATGCAAAGAGTCCTTCATGCAGTAAAATTGTAATCAAGTTTCTGTAAAACTCTGTTAGTGAGTCACAATTTGAAAAAGATACTGGTCTAACGCTAAACTTATTTATATGCCATGCTACCTTCTTTATTTTGGTACAAGCATGCACAAGGCAGTTCATCACAGATTCAGTCTTAAAACCTGCATAAAACTGAAACAACAAAAGCTTTACTGCCATTTAATTTGGTACTGCCATTTTCCAACAGTTTATTTACCAAGAATTGCAGTGCTCATATCACAACATCGTCTGTGTCTGCACATCTGGGAGGTTCCCAAAACCTTCACAAAGTGAGGTGCAGGAAGCTTCGTGGAAATGCTTCCACCTGCAGCCTGCGCAGTGCTCCCTGCTTGCACTGCATGTTGCACACCAAGTGTAGGAAACAAGGCACCATGGCTGAGCAAAACCAAAATTTTCTTCTCCTGCAAAGTGTCACACAGCCTTTAATGTCTACCCAGTACAGATCACAATAATGAAAGTCTCTTTTCCCCTCCTCCCTGAAATGGACTAACTGTATGTCCTGGGATGAATTTGCTGCTGCCTTGGGCTTGTCATTTGCACCCATGGAAAGTGCTTCCAAATCAAGAGCCCTGCTTTACTCAGATATAAATTACAGCTACTTTACTCAGACATAAATGTCTATCTAAGGTGCAAAGTAGTGAAGAACAGCAGTTAGTGCTGGCTGCATATAAGAAAAGTTAAGATGGTCCTACTAGATTGGAGCCCACAGTCCCATAGAAATTAAATCATCTTCTGCTGAAAGTATGATTGCTTCTTTCGGACTATCGTATCAGTGAAAGAATATGGCAAAGCTGTTAGATCCCTGCAAGTACAGTGAACTTCACAGAAGAGCAGCATAATACTTGAAGCAGAATTTGCTGTAGTAGTCCTGTAGGTTTTTTCTTCTATTGCTTCACTAATTTTATGGTGATGTATTTTGATGACAATTTAAGAGAGCTCTATGTTTATGAGGCAATAACAAAATCTCCTGCAAAATAAATTCCAAGGCCAAGTTGTCTATTAATATATGGTACGGCTTCTTGTGAATTAATAGAGATAAGCTGGAACAATGCTCAGGAAAAAGCAAGAGAGAGTGTGTACCTTGACTTCAAGATGGGAGGACTTGGGTTCCTTTTTCAGCTAAGACCTGACATTCTCAGTCTGTGAAATGGAGAAAATGATCCAGCAGGCAATACTTCCATTTTGCAGCAGCTTCTCAGGCTTAGCAGTGGGTTCCTACTCAGCTCTGCACCAAAAGCAATACTTTTGGATATTTCATTTTGAATAAAGGACTTCTTTTTCTTTTTTCTTCCTCTCTTTCCCTTCTTTCTTGAGCCAAATCTTTTCCAGCTGAAATTTTGGTGAAAACCAGCACATGTCTGTGAACTGTTTCTCCCTCACCAAGACATCGTATTTCCAGCCGGCTCATCTGCAAATGTTGCTGAGTAGATGGCAAAAAAAAGCACAGAGGTATAATCAGCTTACTGTTAATGGATAATAGAAGCACCATGAACTGACTGTGATTCAGAGATGTATCGTGAATGACTGTATTTTAGACTGCAAGGAACTGAGAATTTAACTTTTCTTTTGGAGAAGTACCTGGTGAAGCTGGGTTTGGCCACAGTTTAGGGACTCCCTGAGGAGCATGCAGGAGTTCAGTACACGCTGTGTAGGCACCAAACCAAGCACATAATTTACATCCCCTGGCAATGCAAAGCAACCAGTTACTACAGTCCAGCACACAGATATGAGTCCATAACCTTAGAGAATTGGATTGGATCAGTTTATTTAATTTCAGCCTAATTAAGTGACAATGCATGGTCACAAGCAGCATACAAGGCAAAAAACAGTTGCCATATGAAGCATCGACCAGGTCTGAAAGCCACTGTCAGTTAAGTGTGCAGGACAAGCACTCCTGCAATTACCCAGACAGTTAAATAAATATGGATGATAAAGCTCTTCCCACTTTTATCAAATTCAGCTGTCCTCAAGGCCTACAGCAAGAGGGAGGAAGGCAACTGAGAGGGCAATTTGCTTCTCAACCTCAGTGAGTGCCATCTGGGTGGGTGGAGGAAGGGCCCTCTTCTAAAGGAGATAGATTTGAGTTACTGGAGGTGACACAGGTTCTTTGCATGAGCTGTCTGCATGAAGCTACCTGACCGCTTATGATTAAAGTTGCTGTTTATAAGAATGTAAAGTTTGACCTATAATAATTCCTTTTTTCTGCGGTGCCTAAAGGACTAAGTGGGTCTTTTCCACATTCAGAAGCTGCAGGTTGGCTGGGGATCACTTCAGAGGAGACATTCAGCTTTCCCTGTGCCTATGGGCCTCCACAGCTCCCTATGCAGACGAGAATCCTTGCAGAGAAACCAGAGTGGGAGCTCGCACAGATGTAGAGAATTGCCCCAAACCTATGTATATGCATCCACTGTCTCAAAACACATACACATGCCTTTTTTGCCTTTGCTCAAATTTAGCAAAGTGTAAGTGTCCTGAAATGCACTTCATATGATGTGAAGGATAAAAATGTCTCTGTCTTGCTTGTGCCAGTTTATTGCTAATGCAGGCAGGTGATTCATCAATGGATGAAATGAGATTTTCAAGTTGTTTTAAAATGATGAGGTAGTTTTCAGAGCTCACGCAGTTTGTGACTAGATACATGATTTATGAATATATTTGTCAAATAATGTATTTGACAAGTTTTAAAAACATTTCTGGCTAATTGCTTTTATTACTCATCAATCCTGAAAGGGGAATAGCAAGATAAGATTGTATTTTACAATTTGTTTTTTTCTAGTCTCTCTCTTGTCATAGCCCAGTGAAAGGGGTGGCAATGTAAACACTGGATCCATGTCTCCCCATGATTCTTCTTTGGTTTATTGTTGATTTTCTTTGTTCAAGCTAGACTCAACCTTGCAAGTGAAACTAGACAGGAGATTGGCCAGTTTCAAACTTCAGTTTACAGTTTCATAATCGACTGGTGCAATTATGATTGCTTTCAGCACAGTGTGACTTTTTTTTACAGTGCTTTGTTTTTTTTGTTTTGATTTCACTCTAAACCATGCCTATGTTTCCATCCATTCCTTACTGGGTCCCATTCAGAAATATCATTTTCAGGATGACATTTTCCTATAAAAGCTTGATTGAAAGATGGATTCAGGGCTCAGACACATGCTCACTTAACAAAGCAGATGCAGCAGTTTCCTCAAGCTGTTTGTTAACACCTGCTTGTCAGACGCTGTGTCCCGCCAAGGAGTGGATGGAGCAGACCGTGTGAGCATCCAGTAGCTGCTTCAGTGCAAAGTCCTGTGGCTTAGTTAAATTCCCTGGACATGTTCCCTTCCATCTGCAGATGGCTAAGCCTCAAACATGCATTTAAGGCCCACTGTCATAGGCTGAAATTATTAATGATCTGAGCAGTTTTTCTGATTGAGACCAGAGTTTCCAGTCCTGTAATGAGATACACCAGAGGATTTCCAAATCTGTCCCAGGCAGCCGCTGGGGTTCTGCTTGGGCAGAGGAGTCTGCCAGCACCAGTGCTGGTGGAGGACCAGGTGCTCAGGCTGAGCACACACATCCCTTCCTGCGTGCTGATGCTCATTACCAGGCCCAGCTGCTTTTTACCACCCCTCTGCCAACCATCGCTGCCCCATAACTCTGTTGGCAGAATAGATCACCTGCCTCTTCCCTGTGCTCTCTAGGCAAAATCAGGCAGCTGGCTTAACCACCTGCTTAAACTATTTAAATCTAATGTAGTTTTAAATCCACGACAGCCTAGAGGAAAAACGGGGAGAAGTCTCGGAGACCATTCTGCTGAAAAAAAGTGGGGAAATTTCTGACACTGGACTGGTAACTGGGGAGAGTAAAGCAGTGATGTCTTAAACCAAAGTAATGGTTTCTTAACTGATATTGTGGGTTCACTGCCACTTCTCTGGGACTACCGGGGGCCGGGGGGGAGAGAGAGAGAGGTTACACTCAGATGAAAATCTCTGCAAGATCAGCATGTATACACCCTTTACAAACCTGCTCATGCAGTCTGCATATAAGCCACCAAGGAGCTGTTGATTAGGTTTTTCTTAATAACACAAATATAGTTTTTGGAACTTAATGCAGTCTGCTAAACTATCTTTTATTAAAGAATAAACCAGAACAACATAGAAGGCATAGCACCAGCCGGTGCTGTGAAGGCAGACTATTATACTGAGAGCAAGACTATTATACATTATACTGTGCATACATACATTGAACAAACTTAGTTTCTGAGAAAGTGCCTTACTCGGGCCCAGCCCTGCAAACGCACTTCACCAGGCTTATTGGCATGGGAAAAAGTTACTGCCTGAACCAGTCCTTACAGATAAGAGCCACCCATCTGTAAGAGGTGTTTTCCTACCACTCTTTCTTAGCACTGAAAATCCATTGCTAAGACACAAAATTCAACAGTGAGCTTTATTTCATTTGTGGCATGGTATGTTTTTTTTCTTTTATATACATTTAAAAGTTATCTTTGTCTTCAGCAGAGGGTGATAAACTGTGGTATTGTCACCCAAACAGCTCAGAAATGCCAGCTACAGCAAGCAGGGTGAGCAGAGGCACTTCGGAAACTAATGACAGTGGAGAGATCTGCATATTCATAGCAGGAGGGAGACAGAGCTGCATACACAAACTGAGCAACTGCCACCAATGGGTGAGCTGATTACTGTTTATCTGCAGGGGGAGAGAAATGAATTCTAACTGGCTAAGACACTTTTGTTATCGTGAAATACATATTTGGCTTCAGCAAACGGCTTCAAATCAGAAAAATGACATTTTTGTGCTGGCTGCTTATAAACAGGATGTAGTTAGTGTAAGGCACCCACAGCTGCAGTAGCTGCAGATTTTCAAGGCCAGACTCAAATGTATCATACTTTATCATTAGTTTTCATATTTGCTATACCCAAGGCCGTACAGTGTTTTACAGGGAACCCAAGAAAATAACTTGACTGATTGGTTGGCACTCAATATTGTATGACAGTTCATTGTTTTCAAGAGAGTTTGTACCTTCACCTGAAACTTTAATCACAGCATCACAGGCCCAGTCCTGTTTTTGATAAAGTCAATGTCAATGTCCTCAGCTTTGGTAAGTGCACAACTGGGTCTGCGCTCAATAAAACTGAAAACTGGGAAACCTCTTCAATATTAAGAGTAAGTTTAGCTGAGATGAGGGTCAGAACTTCAGGGCCTGTTGCTGACTGCCTGTCCCCAAGGAGATGGCAGGTGGAAATGGACAAGGAGAGCGGTAGCAGTAAGATGATGGGGCAGCATCAGACATACAGCTTTCTAGAAAGATGGATGCAGCTTTAGTCCACAACTCACCAATCACATATCTTCCTAACACTCATGATAAAATTGGTGGGAGTGGTTTGAGAAAATCACAGAGAAAAGCTGTCTTTTGGGTAATTGTGCTACACTACTTCTTGTTTCTTACAAGAAAAACATTCTGGAGATAAGAGCAGCTTTCTAAGGAAAAAAAAGGAAGATATGTGGGACTATATGTGAATACAGTATAAGGACACAGTAGTTAACACATGTATTTTACTGATGAGACCACATCTGGAGTGCTATATCCAGTACTGGGGTCCCCATTACAAGGAAGACATAGACATACTGGGCTGAGTCCAGTGAAGGAGCAAGAAGTTGATTAAGGTCTCAGAGCATCTTCCAGACAAGAAGAAAGCTGGGGTTGTTCAGCCTGGAGAAGAGAAGGTTCAGGGGTACCTTACCAGCGTGTGTAAATTACCTGATGGGGGGGATGTAAAGAAAACAGAGCGACACTCTTCTCACCAGTGCCCAAGGAAAAGAGGCAATGGGCACAAATAGAAATTCCATTTAAACATAAGGAAAAAGCTTTTTTTTTTTTTTACTGTGAGTATGGTCAAACACTGGAACAGGTTGCCCGAGAGGTTGTGGAGTCTCCATTCTTGGAGATGCTCAAAACCCAACTGGACAGAGTCCTTTGGCAGCCTGTTCTGGCTGATCCAGCTCTGAGCAGTGGGGTTGGACCAGATGATGTCCAGAGGTGTCTTCCAACCTCAGCTATTCTGTGTGATTCTATGATTATTTTATATAAGGAGCAACTAGGAAACATCAGCTTGTTTATTATTTATAAAACTTTGTCAGAGGCATTTATGGGTAAGGAATATTATTGTTGCAAGTTGACATCGTGTGGACGGGTACCGACTGATAGGTGTCCGCATCTCATCGTGACTCAGGAACTACAGTACTGAGATCTGTAAGCAGTTGACAGAAGTTGTGCTCCAAACTGGTATACATGGAGTTTGCTTTTCACTCCAGTAATAACTAATGCAACTTATCATCTGCCAGTAAAACACATTCCTTTGACGCCAACAGAAAATTGCAGTGAGTGGGCCACCATCTTCATCACTCTTCAACTTCCCCTCTGTGGACAATGCTGGGAAGTCCAGCTTTTCTTGGTTTTTTTTTTCCCCACATGGTAGTACTAATAAGTTTCGAAACAAAAGAACAATTTGTTACTTTAGAATTAGCACCATGACTGCTCTTTGTAAGGAAATAAGGTCATTCTGCTCTAATGAAATTGCTGAGCTGAATGCACAGTTTGAAGTTCATGACCCATTGAAATGATGATTTATGGACCTTTCTTGCAAATTACCTGTGTTAACATCATACATAATATATTTCAATCACTAGACCTTTGAAAGAAGTTTTCTTTTGCAAGATTCTTCTCTTGTTTGTTGTGGACACTTGTGTTCCCTCAATACTGTCCCATAGGAGGGTTTAAATTTTACAGTGCACTAGAAACCTCTTAAGTTTCTGCTTTCAGATAAAAGCTTGGCGGCGTCCAGGCTCAGTCCACTTGGGTGAATGTTACAGTGGAAAGCCTTTCTTCTGTACTACCACCAATCTACATATGGTCTCAGCTCTGGGAAGACAGTTCACATTGTCAAGATCTGCACCGAGACGTGACAGAGAAAGAGGTAAGAAGAAAACCAGCAAGAATTATCAGTATGGCCGAGGAAGCTGCAATGTGATGATATTTGCTCCCACATCTCCCCTCGTTTCTTTGTCTGTGCTCAATGTTAAACTTGTTATGTGAGAAGATAAGAAAAATTCACTGTGGGATCAAAGAATTAGGGAGAGATCACGGTGGATCAAGAAGCATTTTGCTTATGTAGGATTATAATATGAAAGGCAAAAATAAGTATGTGGAACAAAAATTGCTGGGGAATGGGAATAGTGTGGTGTGGATTTCCCTCTGTTGCATTTCCACTGAATTTCATTCACTGAAAATGCTCAATATATGGCAAATATTTGGAAGACGAGTGCCAGTGCAGTATTTTGTATATTCTGTGGATGGAAGTGTGCTGGGAATCTGGTCAGCAGTGTAATTGTTTATATTCATTATAAACAATCTGTGTTATTTGGCAACAAACCCTGCCTTTCTGAGTTGACTCTCGTTCTTGCTGCTGAGATAGTTCCATCAGCTGGTTGTAATTTTACTTTGGGGGCATACAAACGTACGCTGTATTTCTTCCAAATTATCTGTGGGAGAAACATGAAGAATACACTAAAGGCCGCTTACTCTTGTGGGACCTCTTTTGGCCCTCTTTCAATAGTCTTTAAGGGCCATAAGAGGATGCAGAGTAAGTTTAGTTTGTGTGTGCCTTGTAGCACTGTTATATACCTCTGCATCTTCTTTCCTGGTTTTAATCCCCAACTACTTTCATCTTAAACAGTAATAGCAGATAAAATAATGAAGAGAATTGCTATTGAAGGTAAAATGGGGCATGGGATGAAGGGAAAAGATCTTGCTGTGAAAAAGTTAAACCCTTATTTGGCTTTAAAGATGAAGCAAATAGTATAGAAGCCATTTTCTGAGCCCTCTACACAAAGCTGAGTTTATCCCAGATGTGTAAGCATGGTTTTTGCAAGATGGGACCTTGCATTTGTCCTAGCTACCCTGCACCTGAAGGACCTACTTGTGCTCCTGCCTAGTACAAGGGGAGCATAAAAGATTTTCCATCTATCAGATATTTGGGAGATTCCAAATGATCCTCTACTGTATAAGGAGGAACTACATCTGCCTTTTTTTTTTGCCTAAAAGAGCAGAGAAAAGGCCTGACAATGAATTAATTAGCCAGTAAGCCTCATGGTTAGGATCTTCCACCTCGTAGTCTCAAGCCTGCCTAGTATAGGTCAAAGCAAGGACTCAAAACCTGAACTTTTACATCCTACATATGTGTTCTAACTACTAGGAACTGGTCACTCAAAAGGAGGATTTCTGTGTCACTCCTGAGCTGTTCCAATTTGTAGGAATAATTAAATATCCATTAGACTTAATGAGAGATGGATTCTACAGTCCAGCAAGTTTGAGCATTCACCTTCGGTGTCACTGATGCAGGTTTGACTCTCTGGTCCAATGACTCCTCAGAGTGAACAGGCATGGCTGAATTGCTGGACTGGGATTGCTTTTGCTTGACTGACATTTTCCAGAAAAAAAAAAAGAAACCATAAACCAAACTGTTTGTTGAAAGAGGCCTGACCAGCTCTGCATGAGCCCTTCCACTTCCCTGCTACTTCTCTGACCACAGACCTGATCATACTCAAGCAAAAATATTTTAAGACCATGTCTCAGCCAGCAGTGTTTTAGAAGAGCATTTCATCAGCGTGAACAGTTTTACTTCCTCTCTCATGCTGACACTCTCCACTGCAGGGAAACGTGTTTGTGCTCACACCTGTGCTTAGAGATCACAACTGCACAAGAACATGAAAGAATTTTTCCGCATGCAGTAGGTGCTTTAAAAAATTTCCAATAATTTTCTGTTTTCCTGGCCTTCTCCCCTTGTCTACTTTTGCTAAGCCTATGCTTGTCATGCATGTAGGCTTCAAAGTGAGAAAGACGTTTATCCTGAAAGCAGCTGTTTCTACTACGGGAAAGCGCATTCACTTTGGCTGTGATCTTCCTCCAGGAAGGTGAGGCTCTGCTCAAAGCTTGCACCCAGGCTATCCGGGCTCCACTGAGTTTGACCCAAGGACAGAATCTAGCTTCTTGTAATCTCTGATGCTAGAGGCTGAGGTTTAGCTCTCCTTTAGCAAGTTTGGCTCCTTCTAAATTTTGATCAAGCGATTTTCATTTGTTCAGTACTTGAAGAGCAGGATTTATTTACTGAAGATTTAAATTTCTCTAAAGTAGAGAGAAACCAAATAGCACTGCTCTTTAAGCATGCCTCCACATTTAGAAAGCATTGAGTTACACTTTCCATTTGAAGCTTTTCTTCTTAAAAAATAATTCAGACATCCCTCCTGAGACTTTCCTGGCACTGCCCCCTCCTTGTAACCCAATCCACCTCTGTCCAAGAGCACAGCTCGCTACTTGCCAGGTGTGCTGGCATGTTTGTCACATAAAAGAGTTAAGGCATAACTGTTGGCAACATGAGCTCTGAAAAGGTATTTGAAGAGAGCTTTATATATTTTTAAGTATGAGGCATGTACCGTTTTGCTAATGGGATTCACCATCTGTATTTTACTGTAAATGCACCTTTTCCTCTATCCGCTGTGAATGAGAAATTATTTTTATTGACTTTTTGGATGGCTTTTGATTAGAGATAGTTCTCTTCCCACAGGCATCCTCTGACATCCTTCCTTTACCTGAGTGCTATCAGAACTAGTAGGAGGCAGCCACCATTTCTATTTGAATGAATTTTCTTCTTATTATAGTGTCAGACACTCAGCATTGTCTGACCCTGCAATCTAGAGACCCAGAGTTTTTGCACTCCTGGGAAATACTTCTGAAAAATAGTGATAACTAAGATAATAATATTTCTCAGCACTCCTGTAAAGCTTTTAATCCACTGATCTCAAACCAGATACCAGCACTTACTAGTAGAGGAAAGCTAAATATGTGGCATGAGGGATCCTATCATTTGAAGGAGGAAGCCTGCAGAACACTGTGCACTGGGCCATTACAAAGGACAATACTCGATTGTATTGGGTAACACACTGATCTTGCTGCACTTAATGGCAAAATGACTTCAGTGGAGCCATAAACACAAGAAAGTGTCATGAAAAATATCATCATGATCTCTGTATTCAAAATATGCCTTTTGTAGCAAAGCACAGCAAAGTGTAATGCAAATGTTTGCGTATTTGTTGCGTATCTTGCATGTCAGACTTACTGTTTTTGACTATTTGGCTTCTTTGTCTATCTAATTTATTTCAAATTTGAATATTCATCAATACAATCTAGTAAAGAAAGTGCAACACTGAAAAAATACCTGCAAATATCGTCATTATTTCAAATGGATTTACTTTTACACCAGATTTTTTTGGTTTACATTTCATAGAAATTCAAGGCATCTCATTTTTTTGGCACCAGCATTCATAGTAAATAGCCTTCAAAGTGTCATTGAAGAGATTTTGGTGAAGAAAAAAATTACATTTGCATGTCTACATGCTGATGTTTGCTCTGGAAAAGGCAAACACATCCAACTAGGAGGGAGACAGATAATCATGTACCTATATGACAAACTACAGCTAATCAATGCTACATGACTAACAAGTACCTTATAGCCTCAAAGACAAATTACAATCAATCCAAACTGCTAAGAATTGGAAAAAAAAAATCCTATTTCTAAAATAGGTTTGAATAGCAAACACTTTTGAAGCAGCTGTGATCTGCTTATGGATTTTCTACAAGCAGAAGGAAAAACTAAATTTCCCTGATAAATGACATTGTTAATTATTCACTGAGTCCCATTCTCCCACCTACTTTAATGAACTGTAATATAGTGAATCTTAATACCCAATATAATGAAAGTAAATTTTCACCCTCAGTGCAGTGTGAATGGCACAATCGCTTTATTCTTTTATCCACAAAGTGTCAGTCATTCATTTCAATTCTGGATCATTCAATAGAACTAAGATGTGCAGTGAATGGGATTCCAGTCATGTCATCCAGTTAGTGCAAAGTGATTCTCAATAGCACTTGACGACACACTGCTGGATTGGCTCAGTGCATTAAAACAAACCAAATTATTCTGGTTTTATGTACATATTGGTACTTGTTGACATACTAGTAAATTGTTTTAATAGCCTGTACTTATGAAGGTGTATATCTTTGTAGTTAAATTCCAATACATTGTAAAGCATACTTTACCTAGAAAATATTACTCTCTCAGGAAAACTGTAATCACAAAGTTTAGACTCAAAAAATACAGTAATGCTAACTGCTTTATCCGATCTCTGAATAGCCGTCATAAGCTAGATGTGCGTGAGTGAATCAGAAGCGAGTAGCCCAAGACGCAGCTTTGGAGCTAGGGGAGTATAATGCGCTGTCAGTTACAGCCCAATTAAAGGGTATTCTACTTAGCTATTTGTGGCCATAACTGCAGCCTTGATGGAAACAAAACCAAGATTTTTTTTTACTTAATCCTCAAAAATAATTTCCTTTAAGCAGTCTTTAGACCAGATTCATATCTTATGTCAAACAAAGGAGATGATGAATACTTCCCTCAGTTAATACCACTTTCATGCGAAGGGTGTGCATTGGCCTAGCAAAGCAATAAATAAATCCACAATGATGAATACTGGCACTCTTTACTCCCTATTCCTGCTTCTACTTTCAGCTCCATGCTGCCATGCCAACTCAGATGTACAGAAAATATTCTTAGTATGTGTCCTTACAGAAAATATTCTTAGTATGTGTCCTGTTTATGAAGATTGACCAGTTTCCTCCAACTTGTGGTGGTCCTTAAAGTCCAGGAGGAAATAATTCACCTCACTAACCTTTAAGGACTTCAGTGCACAGATGACTTGCTGATGTTTTTAATTGGTTCAGCTGTACAAGTTTGATGTGGTTTGCTACGCTTGCTGCTTTTGTTATGAAACATCAAAACACCCAGGAAATCTTATTTTAATGCATGTCCAACCTCTCATCTACCCACGCAGCTATTACTGGATTGTGGTTTTCAAAATTTGATCAGAGGGGGGTTTTCCAATTACCAGATGAATTAAGATTCATTCCTTGAGTCCAGAGACTGAGGGACAACACACAGCTGATGCCAGACAGAAACTTTGCCTGGCACAAGTGTATCTCGCTGATGTACCTATTCTTTGCCTGATTGTGTTCACAACCCCCTCTCTGTAGGACTTGGTGTCATCTCTCAAAATAGCTGAACCTTTGCCACTTAAGCATGTGATCTGACTCCTTTCTGAGCAGAGATAATTCCTAAAAGCCCTAGAAAATTGGTGTCTTCAATTTGAATACATTCAGCATTAGAAATAGATGAGCTACATCTACTTTGGGAGGGAGAGAAGGGGATAGGGTGATGGGGCATTCCAAGAGTAGGAGTGGGTCATTTAGGGGTCCCTTTAATATTGCATAGTTTCTAGCAGGAGAACCACAATCATGCTGCAAACCTGCCTCCAGGGGAGCCAGATCTGAAAATCTTACAGGAAGGATCTGGAGGGTGAAGTTATTCTCAAAATTACTAATTTTAGCTGCTAGTCCATTGGTGTGTTTTATTCTACAGCATTGGTTGGGAATCACTGTATGTTCAGGGAAGAACTATAGAGCTACAAATGGTTTGTATTTTACAAACACTGATCAAATGTGATATTAAATAGGCAATGCAGATTTCTTAATGGCATGGCTGTCCACTTTGCCCTACTCACCTGAATGTCTGTCTCCTTAGCAGAACTTTTGACAAATGGGAGAATTCTTAGTAAATGCATGCTTTTGGTTGATTCCATCTGAACACTGAAGTTTTTTTTATATGAGAATATATAAAGAGAGTAACAAGTCTCAGAACAGTATGAGGCAGTAGAAATAAAACAATCATACAAATACTCTGGAACTGCCAGGACAATGGAATCTGGAGATCTGAGGTGGTTTGCAAAACACCCACAAATGAATCCTGATGTATTGGTTACAGTCCCTCATGTGATGGGCATTCTCCTTCAAGGATGCATTATAACATATCCTTGAACTGCTAATGGTGTATCCTCAAAGTGCAATGCTTCACTTTCTGCACAGAAACTATTCATTGACTTCTAAAGTGCTAAAACTCTCTGTGAAGATGCACTACAACCATTAACAGCACAAAGGGAAAATGTGATTTATTTACATTTCAACCACTGATTAAACAATAGTATCTAATACAACAATCTTAACTGGACTAGGGAAAGGGTAGGGGATGTGGACTTCTGCATATAGAATGTAGAAATAAAAAGCCCTTTTGCTTGCATTTTTCATGATGGGAACTTGATAGACAAGTAAAAATTACAGTGGCAGAAGTGCAATGGATAGATTCTCTCCTGCAAGAAAGAAGCCAGACCATACACAGTTTCTCTTGTACTAAGAAAGTACAGATTATTAGGCATATGCAGTTCTTGTATGTGTGAGATAAAGTGGATACATGGGCCAATGAAAATACTGTATTTGCATTAGTATATTCCACTTGCTGTAGAATATAATACAGTTGTGGCAGGAATATTATTACTATTTTTTTTCTTTTACAGCAACTGTTATGTTTTATAGTACTTAGTCTTTGAAAAATGCCTGAAAGATTTGGCTTTGTCCTTATTTCTATTTCTCAAGGATCAGAACTTGTTCCCATTAAAATCCGTATATTTTGATTTCGACTTCAGTGGTATCAGGGTGCAGTCTCAGCACAATCTGCCTGTAGAATACTGTATTTATCCATTTTTTTGCAATTCAGTAAATACTATTGATCTCCTCTGCATAAAGTATGTGGTCAGCTAAAGGGTGCTCATCTCCATTAGAAATGAGCATGTTTTATTGGCTAAACTGTTTAAAGGGTAATATATCAAATATGCCAAAAGTATATTTAGCAATACCAGAGATTTTACAAATTTTAGTCTTAGTTTCTCCATTTTTTTTAAAAGCACATGTATACTGGAACAGTAGCAATCCCAACATCAACTGCTGCATACCAAGCTACTCCCACTTGAATAAAGTGATATACTCCCACTTGAATAAAGTGATGGAAGGGAGGAAGCTGAGGGAAAAGGGACTAACGCAGTTTGGCATAGGGAGAATCACACATCCTCAGCATGTCTCTGGTCTGTTCACTTAGACATGGACATGTTTCCATTTCTGGTTCAGGAGGTAATGGCTTACTCTGATCAGCCAGCTGAGCTTATTCAACAGTCACCTCCCACCTCTAACCCTTCAAGTCAGCACATTTTGCATGGCGAGGATTTGCTTTGGCTGAAATGAAGGAGGGAGGCATTGCCACAGCAGTTCAGCTGGCAGCCTGGAGTGAAAAGTAACTTCTTGCAGGCAGGCTGTAACAAACCGCTGGAGGCAGTAGAGAATGTGTGCCCAGAACTGAGATTTTTAAAAAATTGGGATGGAAAAAACCAAACTAAATGCAAAAAACCCATTCCTTTTCCATATTTTCATATTAAAAAGTCCAATCCAAAGTTCATTAAAGTAAATAGCTTCAGTAATCATTGAATCAGGCAGTCTTCATATCCACGGCTGAATTACAATCCAGTATTAAAGATTTCTGGAGTGGAACCAACCCCAAACCTCTGGCCTGCTGCTAATAACACAGCATCAGGCTGCCTGAAAATATTATTCCATCCTTCTGCCACATACAAATGATAAAACAAAGAAGCTGTTCATGTGAAAACAAAGCCTAGGAGCAACCTGCTTGTTGCATCCATTTCTTTTGTTTTTGGTGTTGTTTTTTTTTTTGTTTTGATGTTCACAAAAGCTGTTACAAATTATTTGGGTCTTAAACTTCTCTTGGCTGCGTACAGGCAGCTCCCAGTGATGTTAGGGGAAATTAGTCACTCTTCACATGAATAATAAAGACAAATGATGTAATTCATCTCACCTAACTGCAGCGATAGGCATTTGGACTAATACATTCAGTTGAAGGAATTTTACAGACATATAGGTCCCAGTCTTTCTGGCTGAAGAGATGAGTGCCCTTAGCCCATACCACTGGTCATTACCTTCTCTCTCGTGGAGGTTACTGCTCCCTCAGGCTGGCCAGCTGAGCTACATGTGGGAGCACTCCCAAATTTATGCCAATCAAACGGAACCAGGTTAGCTTGAAAAGTTTCATATTAGAAGGTATCAGCCTCTTTCTGCTGCAGACGGAAGAAGGCTACAAAAAAGAAGATACTATAGGAGACTGAACTGTTACAGGTCATATTGAAATATGGCATTGCTCTTCTTGCTAAATTACGTACAAAACCTCATTGATGATTTTAATTTCCTTAACATCACTGTGAACAGGAAGAAAGCTGTCTTATCTGTGTGGTCAGCATAAATACTAGTTTTCCTTTTTTTCTTCATTTTTATAATTAGTGTCTTTTTACGATCCATTAATTCTAACTTGTGAATTTTATACTGTAACTCCACAAAAACAATAGTTGCTTTCTATTGCATTCACTAAAGCAGAGATGCTTAGAATGGCAGATGGAGAGTTTAACGAAGAGAAAAAGGATGTGAAAAAAATGTGGCTTCTCACTTATTTCAGCTCAAGCCCTTCCCAGGCAGAAAATGGAGAACTGGGCACTTTTTGTGGACAGCCTTAGTTGCATGACAAGAAGAATGTAATCAATCTCTGCTGTATGCATTGTTCCTATGAAAATTTGCAACATCCACTGTTGCAAAAATGTAGGGATTATTTAAAACCATTATCATTTATCACAAATATTTAGGTAACAGTTTCATAAAGCAAAATGAAGTACATCTATGTGCTGAGCTGCTGGTTCTGCTGTTTTCAATACTTAATAACTTTTCAGAGAAAGACTATAGGGACTCACACCACCAACAGACTCCAAGCACAAAAATGACAAAATGCCTCCCAATTCAGCTGCGACCAGAAGAATGGGATGTTTCTGGGAGATCTTCATCCATGGCCAGATGTTTTCACCCCCATTATTGAGAAGCGTAGCAGCTTTCAGATGGCCTCTGAAGATCCTTAGGGCATTTTCAGACTGCTGGAGGATGACTTTAATTTGCATGTTAAAAGATAGGCAAACTTGCTTTATAGGTTGCTTTTCTGCAGTCCCTCACAATTTGCCCCACAGGTAAGACCTTCCCTGCAGATGGCATGATAGAAGAAATGGGAATTTCTTCTCTACAACAACCTCTGTTTGTTCACCATATAATTTTCCAAGTGTCCAATATTTCTCTTGGCAAGTGTTAATGTACTAAATATACACACACACATACATAAGTGTAGGTATACATATATATGTGTATGTATGTATGTACAAATTCATGGGGAAATGTTTTTCATTCACTGAAGGCATCCGTTGCTGATCAGGTCTCCAGGGGAGCCTGACCTCAGAACCTTTTCTCCTCAATGAGTAGGAGAGTGTCTCAGGGCTATAAACATGGTCATGGTATAACTGCATAAAATTAGCTCAAGGGCCTGCATACTGCAGCTATGAATTGCACGAGCACTTCAATGTGTTTTACTTTGGCAGCAAGAATGCAGAAAGAACAACTGAAGAGGTTAGCGGGCAGGACACCAGGCAAATCAGCATCCCCCCCAGAGTGGGGGTGTCCCCTGAACAAGCAAACTTAGCTAAGGCGAAGGCTGAGTCACAGTTGAAGACAATGCATTCATCTAACTGGATTTATCTGCTAATAGGACATTTACATTAATTTAACAGTTTTAAAAGCACTTGTGAAATTTGGTTATTGACAAAGGGAAAAACCAGAACCTCCTGTGTATGCCTTGTACCTACCTAAATTAGCAACTAATGAAAACAAATTGTATTTAAAGGATTTTAATATTAATTAAGTTAATGATGACATATTCTGAGTAGTACACTTAGAATCAGTCTGTAATAGCAAGCTAACAGATGTTGGCATTTTTATTATTAATTATACATTTCATTATCATATGAAGATTGTCAAACATCATCTGACAGCAAAAAACGTATAAATGATTCACGCGTATTATATTGTAAAGATGATACTGTGCTTGATTTTTTAATATGATGACTTTAAAATGCTAAATACAAAATACTCTTTGTTTTAGCAGCCTGAAATACAGACAGCTTCTGCGTTAACACCAAAGACTGACTAATTTAATATGGGTTGAAGCTCTTAAAAAGAAACAAAACGAAACAGCTGTCATATTTGAAGGTGAGGCATATATTTTAAGATTGCCTCCAGTAGCAACAGAAGGTAAAAAATATCAATGTATATATTTAACAAGCATCATTTGCCTCTGTCATTCATATGGTTATGAAACAAATACATTGGGAAATACTGATGTTAACAAGTTGCCATTCAATCAAGATAAACCCGGGGAACAATTTATGCAATATTTGCAGCATGAGTACATTTTACTTAGAATTTGTTTAAAATTCATAAAGTTTCATCTTTAAAATGAAGCGCATTACAAGCACATCACATCACATGTATCCTTCAGAATGCAGTTTCAGCAAAGCCTGCTGTAGGTACAGTAAATATCTCCAAAAGAACATTTTGGGAGGAAGTGTAAATCTCCACTGCATGTCAGAGCAGAGAGATCAGAGGCCTCCAAATCAAATACTGGTACACTTATCTTTATAATCACCCAGGATTTTTTTTGCTTACTGTTTTCTAGATCAGCATAATCTTTGTTCATTGAATAAACGTTAAATACTGTAAATGACAGTTCTCTGAGGGCTACGCTAGTCTCAAGACATCATTTAATCTAATACAATCAAACAGCAGTCACGTCTGAGAGAAAAGTGAGTCCATTTCACAGTCAGCTTGATTTTTTTTTTAAACAGAAAGGCTCATTTAGTAATTGTTAAACAAGTCATAAACATCCTTGCCAAACTCCATCACTTCAAAAGTCATGATTGGTAAATGAAAATGGATCCAAATTACCTTCTTTGCTTCTGCAGGGCATGAAGTGCTCGGACACAGTAATAATTCTGTCTTCCCGTGTCCCTCATGCACACTTACCATTTCCGAATTAAGTTTTTCCAATGATCTCTTTTTTCCCCTTTGTTCAAGTTTCACAGTTAGACCATCCTTCCCATTCTGTATTAGCACAGTTCACAGGAAGGCTATTTCAACTTCGTTTTCTAACACTTATCTGTGTAAAGTGCACATAATGTATGTCTGAAATACAGCCATTATCCAGAGCTCTGACTGTGGCAGGAGATGACTCTCAGCTGACTCACAGAAAATTGTTTAACCCTAAAAAACTGGGTTTTAGACACAGAAGTGTTTTTGAAACTTTATTAGATGGAAATTTATCAGATTGTTAGAATAATCTTAATTTCTTTTAATTAACAGGGACATTGTCTCATTAACAATAATGGATTTTTAAGGGCACAGCAGCAACACTGGGGTAGCTCCTCAGCAAATGGCCACTAAAACCACTAGAGCTACAGAGGCTGCATCAGCTGGTCATCTGTGTTAACACCCTCTTCAATTATTACTGTGAAAGGGGGTTAAATACTGAATTTCTGTTTCTCATTGCTATGAATATGCTTTCTTCATTTCTCTTGCTCAGACAATGGAGAATGAACGGCCTTTTCCACATGGTATTTTTCATGCAATAGCATGATACTGAACTGCTGGGCTTCCAAGTGCCCCAGAGGCAATTTGATTTGTGGCACCCCTTTTCCTGACATCTGTAGTAAAAAACCCCACTCTTTTAGCAGAAGATTTGCTTAAGGCTGAGAATAAGGAGAAAAAGATGAAATTTACACTGACGTTTTCTAAGTTGTACCACTGCTTCAATGTTCTGCTTTTGTAGGATTACTCCTAGAGGATCTATTTAGGGTTGGTTCTGATCTGGTCTTTTTATGTTTTATTTACCTTGTGCCTGTTTATTGTTTGCAAAATACACTGAGTGTGGAATCTCAAAGGGTCATTTTCCATTGCTGCCCTCTGCTGTATTTTCAGCAATCTGTTCTCCAGTATGTGCAGAAATCAGGCATGATTCAGAGGCTTAAAGAGAAATTTCTCAAAAGTTTGTGGTCACAGTTTTCTTGAGTCATGTGGCCCCATAACAACCTTCTAGGAAACATCCCAGTCCATTCCTCGTTATCAGGCTCTAGCTTCTGTGTAGGTATCATCGTTCTTTCCTGGACGTTAGTGTTTGACATACGATACTACCCCTTCAGCCTGGCCTACAGGCCATATTGGTGGCGTGCATCCAGTGACAATGTTTTGACCTAATTGCCCACAAGTAGTATTGAAATTCAGGGTGGAGTATATCAAGATCTACTTTCATTTCATTTGACTTTCCATCATGAGGAGTACTGAGAACCTCTTATCATAAGCAGTAACAAGGTTTCTTCTTGAATTACTGAGCCTCAACTGTACCAGGACTTGGCAGATTTCCAGCACAACCTATAAACTGGCTGAAGCAGAGTAAACAAATTATAGTGAATTTATAGTGCACAAATTTAGCCTCTCATTCTCCATGTGATCTGTCAGTGAACAGTTTACAGCTTGTTTTGCTTCATTCATAATTCAAAATCTTTCGGCAAAGCATCCTATACTTCTATGTGGTGAGTTTTCAGCAGGTCTTTGGGATATTCAAGTCTCAAAAGGTGTTAACAAATTTTCGTGGAGGCACAGGCTTCCATCCCTTTCTTTTAACTACATGACAATTAATTTTAGTATTAAGCTTGTTCATATTCAGCATTCCACAGAAGTTTCTGCCTGCCTTTTTTGTGGGGTAATGAGAAATTTTTCCTTAAAACTTTACACAGACACAAATGTACATTACAAAAGCAGCCACCAAAGAAAAAAATAAAAGCCCAACAAAACCAATGGCCATTGTGCTAACATTTAACTGCAAAATTGAGTCACAAGCAAGAAGACAGGCTTGTAGCTTAAAGGTCTTTCCTAGAGCTAGGTTTCAGCCTGTTGTGAATCCTATTGGACTAAATCTGAACAGAAGAAAGTGCTTAGCTGTTCAGTGTAACCCTCAGTATAGTAGAAAGTAACTCATATTTTCCCTTCCCAAGCTAAAATCATGTTCCTCAGTACATAAACCTAAATCCCATTACCAAAAGATAGGACTGAAAATCCTATTGACAAAAGCTAGGGCTGACTGGGCAAGCATATTTCAGTGCAAAAGTTTTCTTCTCTAGTGACAGATGTGGCTACACTGGAAAAGCCAGGGTGATGCCAGACACCAGTCCCCAGCAAGCATGGCAAACCCAGAACCAGACTCCACCATCACCTCTCCTTCCCACTGTAGCTGTTGGATAAGCAGCTCTAATGCAAGGACTACTTCAGATCTTTCCAGGCTCCTGCCTCATCCTCTTCTTTCTTTTGCAGAAGCTACAATATGAACGCTTAAAAAGTGTAATAGGATAACAACTGAAACCACATAGCTTGCTCTCTGGTCTTGGTTGTACAATGCAGTAATTGTCTTATCAGTAGATTTTATTAATATTAATTTATTAATATTAATACCCTAAATGCCCTGTTTTGCCACTGTGTCCTTTATGTAAAGAGACTGTCATTGGTCAAAATGATTACCCCCAGTTTCTCAGTTTTACCAGTGAATCAGGGAATAATCCACTCTTTGCTCTTCTCTACCTGAATTTTACTTAAATAGCAAGCTGGATGAAATACAGCTGGATGTAGAAGGCCATCTCAAAGCCTGTGCACCTCAGCTGCATTTAGATATCATTTCAGGTTTATTTCAAGGACAAACATGGTACTTAAATGATATAGACTTTGTGATGGTCCTCTATACAGGATGAATTCTACCTATCCTGAGCAAACTAATTTAGATGAATATCTGTGGAAGGAAAGACAGAAGACACTGGAACATTGTCAAAGAAAAATCCTTTTTAAAAAAATGCTGATGGAAGCTAATGCAAGTATTAAAAGCAATTATCCAAATGTTTCTATATTTGCTCAGCTGTAAAGTTAGCAGGAAGATTGGTATAAAACTCAAGGAAAGCTTTAAAATGTTTTAATGACATATAAACCAAGAAATTTTCAAATGCTCACAATCCAGATGGTGCAATATGCTTTGGAACATGGTGGTAGTAGTTCATCACAAGACACTACCATCCATCCTGGCTCTGCACCATCTGCATTCATGAAACTCAACCAGACCTCTTATCCTGGCTCACTAACCCGCTGCCAGGCATCCATGCTTATGGCAAATTGCATAAAATTATCAAATGCATTTAGAAAGCTTTTTTTTGCTTTCTCAAAAAAATCTGTAAATACCATAATGCCTACAAGGAATTAACAGCAAAAAGTCACGCTGTATGTGTCTAAGATGGTCTGGAATTCTAGATGATCTTAAGTTACAGGTAAGCCTGATTAAAGCTTGCGCTAAGCTTGTAGCAACCCCAGGTCCAGTTCTCGCTCTAGATACATATAATGAATTGGTTTCATACATTTCCCTCTCTCTCACACACACACATATGCAACTGGCAGAATCAGCTCATTGCTGTTTGGAGACCTGGGAACTGTACGTTTGCTTATGCTGATATACATTTGAGAGCTGGAGGACAGAGACTAAATGAACTGATTAGGTTTTTAGATGTGCCTTGGAAATGGACTCTGATCTGAATTCACTTCTCTCTGCTTGAGATTATTTTACTTACCCTCCTAGCCTACCATGAACAACCAGCAAATCCAGTATTTCAAACACCCTCATTCACTCCAAAGGTAGATTTACAGGAAAACCTCAATTTTAAACAGAAAAGGAATGCTTCAACAATAATGACAAAAATATTATTTAAACAAGAATTGTAAGAACTTTATGCTATCCACAAGAGTTAAAGTTGGAAACTAAATTCACAGACTGAATATTTCTTTAAAATTAAGAGTCCTTTTGCTGTGTTAACATTTTTCCTTCTGTGCTGTTGCAACCACTCTCCCACTCCTTTATCTGACTGATATGGTAATAACAGGTCCTAGGGCCATATGTTCAAATACATTAGAATTCATGATGACTTTGTTCTAGTTTCTTAGTTCTTATTAAGGCTGACAATCTTCAGGGAAAATGAGCTTTTCTAGCACAACTTCCTTAACGTTGTAAAAGATTAACATATACAAATACAATGCTTGACTGCACAAGTGTTTGTGTATTGATTATAGGCCTGATCCTGTACACACGTACTTCTGGGCATATTGGAAACAGTTGCCTTGCCTTCAGAGGGAATCTCCTGGCAATGAAATTTACTGGTATGAGCAAGAATTTCCAAGATAAGGCCTTAAATGTGCATAGATATGAGTGAAAACAAACTTTGGCTGGAGAGAACAGGATCAGAGTCACAGAGCAAGCTGGCACATGCATTCTGAAAGCAAGTGATCCTAACCTGGGCCTGATCCTGCCCAGCTGCAGACAAGCTATTCTAACGATTGCCCTCGGTCATACCGCTGTGAGCAAACTGGGTGAGATCTTACGACTTAAAGATGTGCCTTTGTAGAGTGATACTGAAGTTAATGCAAATCTTAGCAGTACCTGCATGTTAACTAGAGGAGGTTGAAAATGTTTTCAGGGTACATAAAATTTACATATATGGAGTTTCAGAGAGAATTAAGCTATTCAGAAAGTCAGATCATGTTGTAAAATAGTTTGGCCAAAAGAGTAAAATCAGAGAAGTATAAATGTTATTCATTGACATATTCTAGGTGAAATATTTTGACTTTTTGTTCCAAAATGACATTGCATTTTGAAACTGACAGATCCATTTGGTTTTTGGGATGGAAAAACTGTAAATAACCCTCTTACAAAATAAAGTTCTTTGTCTCAGGTCAGGCAAAATGTTTTGCGTCAGCTGAGACTGACATTTAAATATATTTTTTCCAGGCTAGACATGAGCAGAAAAATCCAGCTCTAATCTTGACACATCCTGGTAAATGTATAAAACTGCACAATTGTTTCCAAATATGTACACTATTGGGAAAAGCAGCATTGTTGCTTCAGCTTTCAAGCAAGGATGTAGTTATTGAATTGGGTTACTTGAAAAGCACCCACCATTCAGTTTTATTAAAAGGTTTTTCCAATTAACAAAACAGCTGTGTTTAGGATTAGAAAAAACAACCACAGACTTCCTTAGAGCTTGTCTAGTCATAAATCTGCCACTAGACATGCAAAGATTTTCACCCCTCCTCACATAAGACGTTCCAAGGTTCTCCTGGTCAGCCTGCAGGACACAGGGTCCTGTTTTATGAAGTTAAACTACTTTAGTCTGTGACCTTTAAGATTAACTGTTTGGGGATTTTCTTCTCACACATATTTTTAATCCGTTATCCAATTCGTGCAATTGTTTTAGAGCAACTGTGCTTGTGAAATGCACTTTGTAGAGCTTGAAAAAAGAAATAAGTGCTAAGGAAGGCTTCTTATTTATACAGCGAGGCTGTGTATTACATTTGCATAATATGATATCAGAAGAAATAAATGGCACCAGAAATAAGTGTATGGAGGGAAGTGCTAATGAGCTGTGCAGAACAGGGAAAGGCAGTATTTTTTCACAGAGGCTATGGATCTACATTTTGGGAGAAAGGAAAGTCATAGAATTTTTCTCTAATGAAAACCTGAACCAAGAGATATTGGATCACATTTCTCCCCCACCCCGAATTTGTTAAGATGTTTACAGATCTAATTCTGAATATTAATAAAAAATGCATACTAAGCTGTACAGCCAGAAAACATGCACAATGGAGCATGGTATTGCAAAGGCAGTTTAATGTGCTAGCTGTGCTCTGCTAACATTATGTAGAACAGTGAATGTACCTGAAAAAGTCTAAGATTCAGGTGCACATGTAAACACTCAAGCCATGACAAAAATGTATCATCAAACAGGGTTAGCCCATGTAAAACAAAGGTAACCTAAAGCAGAGGAAATAAAGCTAGTTGGAATTGACCTGTTCTGGAGATCTCCACGAGGTGGTGGCTAAAGTATGACATTAGCACAGGTTCAGCTCTGTGTTGTCACATCCTTCACATGTGATTTTTCGACCTGATCTATCACTGTGCTGTGTACAGTCATTTGAGAAAGGGACCGAGTTCATGCATCTGTTTTTTCTGTTTGGAACAGGATATTCTGTTGTGCTAAGCATGCCTCAATTTCTGCTGAAGTCCATGGGAGTTTTACCATTGACTTCCATGGGAGCAGAACTAGCTCCTATGCTTTAGCAGCTGCCATCCTTCTTGTCTGGTAAGATTAATCAGTGTTCCCCAAAGACTTCAAGACCCACTGATTGATGCTGCAGCAATACAACAAAGGGTTGAATAGGGAAAGGAGAGACTACACAGTTTATAGTTGACAGTGAACACACTTCTAAGGTGTCCTTCTTATTAGAAGTCTTCTATATGCAAATGTAGAAAACCAAAAAGACTTGAACGGATGTTAAAACACTTACTCATTAAACCCGGCTGCTAGTTTCACTGCTTGGAGAAAAGCTAGAAAACATTTCTTAAGAAACAGCTACCACCACAACACTGATTCACTGCAAGGTTTTTCTTGGACAAACACGTTCACCGAAGAAACAAAACAAAACCAAAGCCCAAACCAACAAGCTGTCCTCTCAATTTATGGCCATTTTACAATACCTTGTATTATTGATGGGACATGGCTTCACAATTCTTTTTTTTTGTACTTTACTTTTTTTGACATTACACAGAGAGGAATGCTTAGTGCACAGTCAGTCACTACATCTGGTGGATAATTTTATGTCCTGCTCAGATGCTGGAGTATATATGGTCCCGCGGTGAGTACATCCAATAGACTTTTTTCTTCAATGGGGCTATAAATACAAGTAAAAGCAAAGTACTGCACATAAGGTACCTATATATTGCTTTAGTGAGGAGTGAAAGATGCTGTGGATTTTGGTTGTGTGGATTCATTCTCTCTTACAGCATACTGAATAAATTGATATCTTTGTCTCTTCATGGAAAGGTGAATTTCTCCATGGCCAGTGTGTTCCAAAAAAAATTCTCTAAGGCATCAATTACAACTGCCTACCTACGGTGCTTTTTGCCTTGCTATCACTATGGTCTGGGATGCAGTTAAGACAAATTTTAGTAAGATCTGCCACTTTCTTCTGGTTTCTCCTGGTGACGTTTTAGAAAGAAGTTTCCTGACACGTGTTAAGCCTGATGGTGAACTATTTTGGAACTTTCCAGCTTCACAGTTTACAGTTGTCACTCTCATTGCTAACACTGGCATAATGGCCATTTTGCATATTTTGGAGTGTTGCTAAGGTCAAGTGAGATCTAGACAAAACTGTGTGAGAAAAACAGTAAATTGCTGTTTTTGTTCAAAACCTTCTGTCAAGTTGTACTCTTGGAATCCAGGAAAAAATCCAAAAACAGAAAACCCCCTCAAAACCTGTATTTTCTCCTAAAAACCCAGAGGCACAGAAATGCAACACTGAAGCCTCTAGCCTACCATAATAATACAGTGGAGTCTTCTGAAAAAAGCAAGTATCAAATCTTGTTGCTCACTTACACCTTCATGACTTGTTTTTACAAAAAGCCAGGCAGCCCAGTTACATCATATTTTAACAGTCCAGCTTGGGTTTGGAAAAGTGCCTGACATAAAGAATGTGAAAGTCTTCTCCATTATTGAAAATCTAGTCTAAACCCACGGAAGAGTACTTGATACTTCAAGTGGTTCCAGTGAACTCACCACAGACACCTGTGTAGGAGGTGTTACCTTGTTACACAAAATTTCACAATCTTGTCCTAAATCTGGAATGCCAACAACCAAGAAGGTGGCAAGGTAATGGTTTGTAATACAGCAGAATCTATAGTAGTAGCTTAGTCAAGCTGCATACAGGGAAGTTTTGAGCTGCTTTGGGATTATAAACAAAGTGGAAACAATTCTAATGCAGTATAGTGGAGGAAGTTGTACTCTTTGTTACTAACCTTCTGTAAAATATTAATTTGCTTTTGAAGGAGCATCTGAATATTTCCTCTCCTGGTCAGAACTGAGAAGTCTTCTGGGTTTTATTTTCTTTCCAGGCTTAAGACCTACACTTTAGGACTTTGACCTACACATTGAGGTCCCTCTCCTCTTTAAATGATTTAGACTGTGGTGTACTTCTGATGAGTACCTAAAAGCATCTCTAAGAAATCAGTGTGCAGAGAGAGAGAAGAGAGGTCATACCTGTCCACAGATTGGACCAGACTCTGGTCTCAGTCACAGCACAGCAAGGCTGGAAGGATTCCATCTTGGTGTAGCATTGAACGGACATGTACATCTTCTCTGAGGGCTGCAGCAGGACACAGACTTGCTGGGTCTGCTACTTAGCTGAGCTGACACACTCCTGCATTTCAGTGCTGTTGAGTAAGGCAAGGCTAACACGTAAACTGGAAACTGTATGGCTATGCTGGCACAGCACTGCAGCTGAACTGTAAAAGACCTTTGCTGTAAAAGACGCAAGGCTACAGGCCTGATGGGCTTGGGGCTCCCTGCACCACCCCTCACTGGACACTGCAGACATGCCCTCCAGCACACAATGCCTCTTACTCCGCACTGTTTTGTCCTTGTGGGGACCAAGCGCATCCCTGATCTGTACATCAAGAAGCAGTCCTGCCCCTTTCTACATCCAGTTCATTTATGTAAGGGTTTGGTTTGCATTTTCATTGTTTGCCTTGCAAGGTGCGTTTACAAGTTTCAATCCTGAGAATGAACTGAAATCAAATTTTGCTTTCGTCTTCCTAATCCTTAATCCACAATATTTGTTATCTACTTTTTCAAGCACCAGTGTTTTAGCAACCAAAAAGTCTCAAAAACACAACAAAAAATCTTACACAGCAATCTGGGTTTAGCCAGAAAGCTTTGTCAACTCTGCCTCAGCAGAGTTAGTTATCCTGGTTAACTGGATCGATGGTGACAGCTGTAATTACTAAAGATGAGATTGCCTGTACTGTAATTACACTTCAATCTTCAATGTGAGCTGGACTGTAGAATACATATTGCACATTCTCCCAATTACAAACAGGTTACGGAGAGCATAGTCCTTTCTGTGCTAATCATGTTTGTTATTATATAGAATAAAAAAAAATGGCACCAGCTAAAAGAATTGCTAATCTGAAGCAGCTTTGCTGATTCAAAGGCATTAATCCACAAAGCTTTACCACTATATGGTTTTTCAAGATAACCACACTATAGAAACACAGAAGGGTTTTTTTAACCTAAATAGTTACTAGCTATTCAGCACATTACAACTGCCAGTACTTGCTCCAATATTCATGTGCAGAACATTAATAAAATATCAGTGTTCATAAGAAAAAGCTCTCCTTTCAAAACCATGCATTAAATATAGGAATAATTCTTTAAATTTTTTTTAAAGTCCAACATAATATAGAAACATACGCTATGCCTGTAAAAACTTGTTCAAAGAATAAGGACAAAGAATAAGGAAACTATATGCATTTGGCCTTTGCTTTAGGCTTGCAAGACATCAACAATGGATGTAACTTAAAGGAAAAAAGTGTGTTTGAAGGTAAAAGGATGCTGAAACATTTATTTTCAAAACTAGTGAAACTATTAAAGACAATATTCTATTCTGCTTCACTGAATACTCAGCCTTCTGTGGTCATGGACTCATGTGTTGGCTTTTCTTGAGGGCTCCAAAGAGGGAGGATTATGTATTTCTTTAATTAGGTTTAAAAATGTTATTGCTGATTTGAAACTACATCTACATACATGTATTAACCTCTTCTGTTTCCCAGGAAGGCCACTTCACCTTGTTTTTATGCAGCTCTTACTCTAATTTTGCTTATTTTTCAGTGCTGATTTAGAAATATCTATGATCCATGTTTGGGGGAGAGGGGAATAAACCAGTCTATCTTTTTCTCTTCTTTTCTTTCTCTCTTTTTTTTTTTAAACTCCTGAGGCTCAACTATGTCTAATATATTAAAGATCACGTAGGTTTAATGAAATCCATTTATGATTTTATGAGTAAAATCTGTCCCTGAGCACCACTTAAGCTCACACATACGCTGCCATCACAACAGATCTGAAGTGGTATGTTAGTGGGGAAGAGGTCTTACTCCTGCTCCTTGCAGAGGGGTGAATTTGAGTTTCTAGTATTGAAATCCACAGTTTTGCATTCATGCAGCCATCACATTCTCCTTTGCAAATGCCAAGTGATGGCACTGCAGAGAAAGCATCATCTGTCTCCACTGCACGTGCTCTCCATGCAATGCTTTACAGTGGGAAGAAGGAGTGGTCCTTGCAGGAGGCTGCTACTTTTGCCACTGCCTCTGCAACTCCTCTCCTGGCCTGTATGGTATGGAGCAGTTGCTTGGGGGAGAGCAGGCAAAGCTTTGACTCGCCACAGGAAGGTCCACTGCGGAGCAAGACCTGTGCCAGGAAAAGGGCAGGTGCGTATTCACACCCCATTACAGCAACTGAGTGTCCAGAACCAAACTGATTTCCTGCATCATCACACATCCTTGGATCCAGTGTACTGCCTCTTGGGGCTAATGGCAAATCCACAAACTGTTCCTAGATTTTGGGGAAATAATCTATTTTTTTATTTCACAAGTAAGAATTTGCCAAATAATGGAGCAAACTGGGAGGGGCAAAGGGAGAGGTAAGTTTTATAGTTCAGCTCAAACCTAGTTTGAATCTACTTAAAACATCACTGGAGTGTTAGTAGAATAACAATCCTCAACACAATTTCACTGTTTCAAATAGATATTAAAAGTAAATGTTTGTATATCATATAATCTAGATAAACATGATTTCTAATTATTGCCATTTTCTTTCACTCATTTTTCTGTGTTTATCTTGCAATTACCTTTTTTAACAGTTTGACTCTAACTATAAAACACTGTGGAAGATTTTTGAATTAAAATTACATTATCTTATCAGGCACTGTTACTAAGCCTTATATGATACAAGCTATTGGGGATATTCAATTTATTTAAGCTATTTAAGCTATGATTTCCCTAATGTTACAAATAGGTTAGTTCACTATTGTCTATTTTGAAAAGTTTGGTATTGTATTTCGAAATGAGTCTATGAAATCCTGATTAAAAGAAAATGCCTAGGCATACATTCAACCTTAAGCACGTGATTCCCTTGAAATAAATGGTTCTTCTTACATATTCAAAGGAAAGCATGTGCTTACTGCTTTGTTGAGTTGGGGCCTCAGACATTTCCAGAGATTTTAATATCACATTTGCAAACCAGATGGTAGTGCCTTAGTTTAGTAACAATGGAGCAAAGTGTCCTTCGTTTATACTTTAATCTCAGAAAATTGAGATCAAGACATTTTCAGCAACTAGTTGATTGATACTATGTGAAAGCTGAACAACCTTGTTAATTAGGCAGTCCTGCTGGAGTGTCTGAAGTGCACTGCAAACCATAATTAAAATATAACATTACAGTGATCTGTGGAGGCAACCTGCTTTAACCCTCCCCGAAGAACAGGCTTTCCTGAAGGTGCACTGTGGCATTAGAGGGGCAGACAAAAGAGCGCTGCCATGTGATCCAGCTACAGAGGTTAGCAGCTTTCAGTTTCATAAAAGGATTAATCAGACTGGAAAACCAAAGACAAAAACTGGCTTTCTCCAGCTAGAGATCTGAGTATTCAGCAACTATGTTCCACTTTATTTGTTTGGATTCCCAGCTCACAAACACAAACAAAAAAAGTAACTTTGTGGACTCCAGAAGGCTCACACTAATGGCTTGTGAAGAGATCCTTTTTGTCACAGCAGAAAGACATGGATGGCTGATGAAAGTTTCTCATCTGCACTGGCCCAAGGCCATGAATATTCAAGAGGTGCTTACCTTACCAAGTGGACAAAATCTTCAAGGAAATTGGATGAGGGAAAGGAGAGGGAAGAGGGTCAAGCTCATATAAAAACTTACGTGGTAGAGGTTGAATTTGTTGCGACTGTCCTGAAATTGCTTCATTATGGCAGCAGTGAGAACTGCAATGGGAAAATTCAGCAAACCAACTTCTTTAGATAAGTTTTCCGCAGCTACTTAGTAAGTTGCTTGGTTTGCAGATCACGTTTCATATTTTCAATTCGCTCAGCAAGCTTAGAACAAAGCTCACAGATGGATGTGCTATTTTGATGCAATTAACTGTATATTTAGATATACTCTTATTACACTTTTGGACTCTGTATAGAAATGTTTAGCTTAAAATAACACTGAGACAATTGATGTTTCCGTAGTTTTAATTATTGTAAAAATTTGTATCCACTTTCTGAGCTCTGGAGGCTGATTTTGGCTTGGATATTTGTTTTGTCTTTATTCAGAGACACTTTGCCCAAATGAAAATATCGTTTCTGGAGATGGCAAAATGTGATGTAAAAAAACCATTTCGGTCAAAACTCTGAATACTGGATAAACCAGAAAGTGTTAAAATAGCTAGGACTGCATATAATAAAAACCCTATATGTTGCTAAATTTAATTCAGAAAATCTTTCTCCACAACAGTATCAGTGTCCCTGTAGATAATATTGTTTCTAATTCATTACATATCAGCATTCAAAACACAGTTTATTTCAAAAACTGAAAAAGCAAAACAATGGGAGCATGTTAAAACCCTATTATTTATTTAAAAATGGTAAAGAATGTGTCTTAAGTTATACAAAATTACCATATTTTTATTGGTTCTAAGCTCTGGGAGGAAATGTGTATGCAATTATAGTATGTCTTCTGCATCTGTCTGCTGAGTTTATAGTAAGAATAAATCGTGGTTAATCATGTACAGTCTTGTATTTGCTCATAACCACAACAGTGATATGTATGCATGGAGCATCCTGCTGTTTGTTATTGGATTTTTCCTAATTCATACAGTATTTCATGTTTTGCTACTGACGACATAAAGCTTTCAGTCTTGCATATATTAAATACAACCACATTATTAAAGTGACCAAAGTTCCCAAACCTTGCTGATTATTATAATGTACATATAGATCAATATATTTGCACAGCTTTGGGGGGGAGGTAGTTTACGTAAATGGTAATGAATATTAGGTGTGTCTCCTGATAAAATAGCAACATATGTCCGAAATAGAAAAGAATATTCTTATTTACAGTTTGACATTTGTGATTTTTTTTTCTCTCAATTTTCAAGTGTAGATTTTTGAATTGACCTTGCTTTCAGTGAGGAAAATTCCCTTAGGCACTATCTATTCTGAGGCTGACTCACCTTTGTGGTAAATTTTTTTCCCCTGTGTCCTTGCCTTTCCAATATCTTTGACAGTTTTAGTCTGAACAGTTGAAAAGTCTGTCTTTTTAAAAATCAAAACTAAAATGCAGAATTTAAATTCTCTGCTCATAAAATTATTGGATTAAATTTTGCCTTTCCAGTACTAAAACAAAGCAGACAGGTATTCTTTGAATCCGGACTACATGAAGAGCCAGGCCATCCACCAGGTGAGAGCTCCTCTAGCTCTTGGGTAGGTAGTGGGAAGGATATGCTAACCTTTCCACTGTCTGTGAGATGAGGAGTCCTAGTTATAATTATTCATTACTTGGATATATCCTGGGAGATTGGTACTTGTGACTACAACTTGTCACAAAGCTGTCTAGATAAAATGTATCACTACCACTAACACTGTTCTACTAAATAAAAAAAAGACTTGTGATATGCCATATGGTTATGGTCAATAATGGAATCTAAGATGTGACTTGATGCACATTTTGATTTTCTTTCTTGGAGTGTATATACAGAATAACGCTATTTGGGGCTCTGGGCCTGAACCCATGAGACTAAGTGGGAGGCATCAGATCTCCCACACTGTTTCAGAAGCACTTTCCTGTGACTATGGATACACTCAAAATACAAACCACCTCATTGCACAGAAATATCAGATGCAGGGAAAACAGTTTTCTACTGTGTCCTGGTTTTGGCTGGGAAAGAGTTAATCTTCTTCCTAGTAGCTGGTACAGTGCTATGTTTTGGGTTCAGTATGAGAAGAATGTTGATAACACTGATGTTTTCAGTTGTTGCTCAGTAGTGTTTAGACTAAGGCAAGGATTTTTCAGCTTCTCATGCCCAGCCAGCAAGAAGGCTGGAGGGGCACAAGAAGCTGGGAGGGGACACAGCCAGGACAGCTGACCCAAACTGGCCAAAGTGGTATTCCATACCATGTGATGCCACGCCCAGTATATAAACTGGGGGGAGTTGGCTGGGGGGGATTGCTGCTTGGGAACTAACTAGACATCGGTCGGCGAGTGGAGAGCAATTGCATTGTGCATCACTTGTTTTGTATATTCCAATCCTTTTATTAGTATTGTCATTATTATCATTATTAGTTTCTTCCTTTCTGTTCTATTAAACTGTTCTTCTCTCAGCCCACGAGTTTTACCTTTTTCCTTCTGATTTTCTCCCCCATCCCACTGGGTGGGGGGGAAGTGAGTGAGCGGCTGCGTGGTGCTTAGTTGCTGGCTGGGGTTAAACCACGACGTACAGACTGAATTTGCACTTCTACAATTTTTTTAGGATATATTTAGATTAAGAATTAATATTCCAATTGGTTGATTTGCAGGGAGTTCTGCATGGTATTTAGATGCTAATTACTGCACAATTAGAGGGCTAAGGTCAGACACATCTTCCAGTAATAGAGCCCAGAAATATACAGTGTTAAAATACCAAAATTATCTACAAATACAGATATGAGGAGATTTTAAAAAAGACTACCACGCATGGGTTTCTGCAGTTCAGAGGCCAAACTTTGCTCTTGTTAATTATACTTAAGTCAAAGGGAACAAGTTTTGACCATAACGACTACAGAGCAGAGCAATGCAGGTTACATGCTTCCTCACACTGTGAGCCAGCATGCACACATTTTTGTTTTTGGCACTCCTGCGCTCTCTCTCACTCTCTTCTCTGGCCAAACACCACATGTGCCCATTCAAAATTTTTCACTAACTACCACACAACAGATCTGCATGTTTCTTACTCAAACATTCAAGGAGAGATTACTGTGTAAATAGAGTTAATAGTGTTATCTACCATGTCTTACATCCTGCTCTGAAATCTGGATGGAGGAGAAAGATTTCTAGGTTAAGGAATGCTGGCATCAGAAAGCAAAACAATCATAAAGCATTCAAGAACTGGGTACACAGGCAGGGCACAATCTGTTTTATTACCACCACATTTTATGATCAGAACCTTTGCAAATGCAGGCTACTGGAAATGCACAGATTTTTATTTTTCAGTGTGTTACAAAGAGGTAACTCGGGTCCTTTTCTAGTTTGAAACATCTAAAATCTGTCCTGCATTAGGAACAGGGGTTTTGTTTCCTTCCCAGTAACAGGCTACCCCAAAGGTACTACTTTTTTGCATTCAATACTGCTGAAATTATATCTAAATTGGAAAACTGATGAAATTACATAGGAAAAAATACTTGCTTTTGTCTTTAGGCAGAAAACAGTGCCTGAATGGAAAATAACTAATAAGACCTGCAGAAAGGAAGGTGGTCCCATGCCCACTGCTTCTCACTGAATCACTTATGGGTACAGGCAGCAGCACCTGGCTCGGGTCTGGTCCCAGCCCTTGCCAGGGAGCCCTGTTGCTGCCACTGCCCCAGCTTTGTGAGCATGTGTGGGAGAGGAATCAAGGTCTGGGGAATCTCCCTTCAGCCTGAGTGATGAAGGGCCCTTGTCCTGAATAACAGGATTAGCTTCACTGCTCAAATGAATGGTGTCCTGCTCTATTCAGCTGTGACCAGAGTAACATTCATCAGGAACTGCAAAACACCTTCTTTGTCCTTCTAGGGAAGGAAACAATCAGACTAAGTAGAACTTTTCCCTAGTAAATAAGGCCATGTACAACTTGGGAAATCGAGGGAAAATTATGCTAATTTTTGTTTCCCAATATTTCCTTTTGCAGGGGAGTGAGGGCATTCCATTTCCATAAGTCTTATCTGAAAAAACACCAGCTGCAAAGTATTTTTTTCTTTTTTCTTTAAAAAAAATTAAGAATGTAAAGCTGCTGGTCTGACCAGGTAGAATTGCTGTTTAATGACAAGACAGGAAAAGGAGTAGCATCAGTAACAGAAAAAGACAGACTAAAGTTTTCCAAAATTCATGGCTTCCTGGAAGTTTTGAAAATATATGATCAACTCATACCTGTCAGCAACAATGCTTCTTTTGATTCACACCAACTCACCATGAACTAGCCTGTTTTCATAAGTAATCTTCTCTTCTGAACAGACAGTATGCAAAATTAATTCAGGAGCATCTTAAAATACTCATGGAGACAACTGAAAGAAACTCGACTGCTGACATTCAGCTACGTCTGATGGCAAAAAGGAACACTAGCCACTTGCTCAGCTCTGGCAGTACTGATCTCTCAGTGCAGGCATCACACACTGTGATATGTTTCCCATTGCCTTTCTCAGATATAATGACATCTAACTAAGTCAAGAAGCCTCAATCTGCTGCTCTTTAGCTTGACCTCAGTGTCAAGACAATGATGGGCCAAAACAAGGAACCAAGAAGAAGTGTTATCAGCAACGCCTGGATGTCACACTCTCTAAGGACAACACAAATCAAATACCAGCAAACACACATCCTCATACTGCAGCTGCCCATTTGCTATCTTTCCTGCCAGCCTCCTCTCTTGCAGGTCTCCAGTGTCACTGTTTGTGGGGTCCCATCTCCCAGCACACAGGCAACGTGCTCAGCCACTGACTGCTGTGGCTGGGCAGCCACTGGCAGCTGCACTGCGTGTGCCAAGGCTTAAAGGCAGCTTGTAAAATCTTAGCTAACCTGTGTTCCCTGGCTCCTTCCCTGCTTTTGGTATCCAGATCTCTTCTCCTTGGCTTTGCTCCTGCAAGTGGAAGGTGAATTTTCACCCTCTCCCTATGAGCTCTGCCACAGGAGGTTCCTGTGTCGTGTGACTCCTGTACTGCCCTTTTTGACTCTCCTCTGCCCCATGTTCATATAAAATTACCAAGGGTTTTTTTTTTCCTTTTGCTGTTGAATGCCACTCTGTTCAGACCAGTGCTCTTTACACTGTAGGCTGGCTGCACTCAGGCCAGCCCTGGTCCCAAGGTTTTGTACCAATGTCAGCGCAATGCTGAGGTACTGTTGCCAGCCTTAGAATAAAGCTAATTTCTCTGGGCTTAGCGTTCTGCTTAGACCTTTCAGGGTGGAGCTGGGTTGCAACTGGCCAGCATGGGGGGTGCTCATGGCATGCCCCCAGCCTCACAGCTCCTTGTGGAGGAGCTCAAGGAGTTTCATGAAATAGCACAGAACTGCCTGGGCTGGTCCCACCACTCCCACTTGTTTCAGCTTTGAAAAAGATGACTGATCTCTTGGTTCTGGGGAATGGTAGAACTGAAAATCCAGCTAAGTTTCAATGCCTGCCAAGAATAAAGGCTTCACTAAGAGAAATATTTTTCCCTCTTGATCTTCCATAGCATGGACTGCTCTGTGGCAGTCAGGAGTATGATGAGCTCAGGGCATAAGAGTCCTTTTAAAATCAACACTTATCCACCAAAATTGGGGCTGCTAGGAGTTATATTGGACACAGGAGCCATTTTTAATGTATAGCCCACGACAAACCTGATTTACAGATTAAAATAACAGTATTATGGCATTTATAGAATGTATAAATTTAAAGCTGAACTGTACTAGCCATAAAATCTTGGATGCTTTTGTTACAGCTATGACTAGCAGCAAAACAATACAGCAGCTAAGCATCGCGATTAATAGTCTCCATGTCTAACACGTTAAAAAAATCAGGGTCCCTTTCAGAGTGCATTACCAGGTGACATGAACATTGCATTGTGTCATGTCACATCAGACTTCCTTCAGGCAATAGCTCAGAGCTGACATAAACAGATGCAAAAGACAAAGCTCAGAACATTTAGTAATATGGATTCAAAGAAAGACCATGTGGTCTTATTATTCAGGTTTAACTATTGTTCTGTATTGTACATTTATCACAAGGCTTTCACTTTCCTTTAGCTTGATGCACAGAAAAAATGGTCACTAAGAAATCTAAATCTGTGTATACTATAATATTTCTACACTATTTCGAATCAGAACTCAACCTGTGCTTGTACACTTTGTTAGTTAGCCATCAAGAAGCTGGTTACAAATGCTTAATTTCTAGGACAACCTGCTCTGCCCTTAGCTTGCAAGAAGATACCCTAGACAGCTTCCCTGTGCTATGGCAGCTAGGTCTGGTACTGAGGAATCCTGCACCAGGAAGGGCTGCTGAGCTGCACTGCTCTCTGCCTCTCTGCACAAAGGCTCAGGGAAGGCTCTTTACTTCCTCATGGAGAAAACATGGGTGCCACATCCTTTTGTGCCACAAGAAATGTGACAAGTCAACACTACAAATACCTAGTTTACATGAGAGATTTTAAAATATATGCACTTTTTATGAAAGGCTTTCTCCAGGGAGGCAAACCAGGACATTCTGCAGTACCAGTACTCTCTAGCATGACTGAAACTTCTCAATTCATTTCCAATAATGGGTATTACTGGGTCAGTAATTCCCATTCTGGTTTGAACAAATTCACACTGGAAAACCCACTTGAAAAATGCAACAGGTCAGCTGAGGGAGCAGACCCACGGTGTGGGATCTCAGCCAGGGATAGGCTTTGGTTACCATTGCCTGCTCCACTAATAGAGCACTAATAGAGACCGGTAATAATTCTGCATGTACTCTAGTCCGTGCCAGGTTTGTGGAATTAATGATAAAGTTAGGTGCTGCTGAAAATACAAATCCCCGGAAGAAATTCTCAGAAAAACATGCAAATTGAATTCAGGTAGTTGTGGCTGCTATGATGATTGTATTTAATTTGCAGCATCTTTTGATTGTATATGGCAAGGGATAGCATTGGCACCACACAGCTAAGAAATAGCTAGTCAGAGAATACAACAGTCTGCTATTTCACATTGAGTAATTAAGTATGCTGCTCACCTTGTTCACCTGAGTAGTAACCACTGGCACATATGCAAAAATTACCCATCATGCCTAAACCCTCCTCAGCAGAATGCATAGATCACCGTCCCCATTTTGCAATTAGGGAACCTGAAGCCCAGGTTTAAACATTGCTGAAGTAGCAGAGATGAGAATAATTACTGTCATGGTCTTACACAATATCCACCCAAGTCAGAAAAGGGAGAGCTCTCTAGTGAAGTTCCTGCCCCACAAAAATCAATAGCTAAACTCCCTCCTTAGCCCTGTTCCTATTCACTGAACCATAATAATGACAAGGGAGCTATTTGCATGTTTAAAGAAGCAGAACTGAATGCGCATAGACTCCTTATAATTAGTTTCACAGCAGCTGACTGTAAAAACACGTAATTTAAGTTCAAATAATATATACTTTTTAAAAATCCTGAAATGCACCTCCATCTGTTTTCTGGCTCTGAAACCATAAAAACCAGCACGGTGTGGCTGAAAAGCATTCGATGCAAAAAGGTAGAATGCTGGGCTTTGGATGAACATATTGTGTGTCTGAAAGCTGTATAATCAATTAGCATCCTACTGGAAACCTGACAGCCTGTCGCGACCCATTAGGCGGTATTCTGCGCTCTCAATAGCTGTGGCTATAGGGACCATTTGCACAGATACCAGGTAAGCCCCTACAAAGCAGAATATGATAAGGTCAGCTCTTTGTTTTATTTCTAAGTGCTCTTCCAAGATATTTTTCTCTTTGGTGGAATGAACATGGCAGTGCAGCTAAAAATGGCAACACTGTATTTCAGGTAAGTGGGTTGAAAAGTCATTCTCACTGGGAAATGAACTCATGACCTTTTCAACGAAAGGTAAAGCTCAAGTCGTAAAAGTTTGCACGTAAGCTGCACTAAATATATCGTTGAGTAATAGCTCAAGAGGGCAATAACAACATAGCCTGCCTAACAGCTCATGCTAATGCAAACATAATGTGCCATGTAAAAAGAGATTAATCAAGTTTTCCTACTGGAAAACTGACAGCCTGTCGTGACCCATTAGGAGGTATTCCGTGCTCTCAGTATCTGTGGCTACAGGGACCATTTATGAACTGACAAATTTGGGTGACTGGTAATACTACACCAGGACAAAAATAAAGTCTGAGATGGGTGTCATATTTCTGGTCCTTTCCAGCACTCTGCTTATAGACATTTCCCTTTCATTAATACTCTTTAATGTATGTACACAGTGTGCACACATACATGTACCTTGTGTCAATTGCAACATAGTGCATTAACTATGCAGTTAAAGCAGAAACCTTTGCTAGTTCCTAGAGCCACTGCTTTTTGGTTTATGATCAGAGGTTCATAAGCTCAGTTTTCAGCAAGGAAGCACAATTAAAACTGGTAAGTACCTTCAAACCATATCTGATGAAACCCTTCACAAAAACAGAGAAAACAACATAGTTCAGATTATAATTTAACGTCAGAGATGAGTAAATAAGATTTAACGACAATATCAGCACTCTTTGATGAGGGCAACCTCAAGTTACTGGCTCATCTCTCCTATAAATTGGAATCCACTCTGATTAGACTCCATTTGGCATTCTGCTGTGCATTAGTCAGTTAATGCAGTGCTTATACTAGCTATACTTAATGAGGCAGCAGGCGTGCCATCGTTTTTAAGCAAAAGCTTATCTACCTGTCTATAGCTGAACTTGTAAGTGAGACAGCAGAACCTCAGACCTTGTTTGCTTTCATCTGAATGTTTGAAAATATTGTATCCTGCAGTGGAAGGTCCAATAGTGCTTCCTAAAAGCCAGGCTGCCACATGGAATGTGCTGTGTTTTTAAAAAAAAAACCAAACACAAAAGCCCCACCCAAACCTTCCACAGAGTAATAGTTTTAGATATCTTGGTTCTTTCTCTGCTGTGTTTATGAAGGGAATGTTGTTCCTCCCTGTGCATATCACATTGTGATTACTTTATTAGGGATTTACTGGATGAAGTAGCTAAGTAAACACTAAAAAGTTTAAGCAATAGTTTCACCTAGCTATGTTTTAAAGTAAAGGACGTTTCAGTGAACTAGAGGCTTTTGGGCTAATTGGTTTAATGGGTCCTGTATAACTCCAGTCCATCAGAAAATACTGGAAGACTAACTCATCACCCCTCTGCCACCGCAGCTATTTATCCTAGTGCCAGGCCAGTGTCAAAGGCTACCAGATCAGAATGAGAGCCCTATGCATTTATTTCAGTTAAGATTACAAGCTATACTGTTATGATGGGATCTGTAAGTTGATGGAGGCTAGCCCATCCAGCCTTAATTATAATTACCTTTTTTTTTCCCCAGAGACTCCACAAATCATGAATATTTTGATCAAAACCAACTTCATTCACTCAGTTAAAAATGTTGGCAATGTAGATGCATTATCATAGTATATTTATCTTTATTTTTTCTGACAGAAACTGTGTAAACTGGTCTTAATGTAACAAACTATGTATGAGATTGCTTAGGGTACAGGCATGCCCAACAGTAGTGCTGTGGCAGCTTAGGGGGATCTGTAGCAGTGGAACAAATCCCTGATGGGGTTTGAAGCCCCTTTTAGGTTTACGTCATATCTAGTTAGCTTAATACTAGCTTGGGCATATGCATCATGAATTACAGGCACACCTTTAACTGCTGATCAGGAATACTTCATTTTAGCAATGACAATTTAAAAATATTTTTAAGTTATACTTCATTGTTGGACAAGATGTTTGAAAGCAGGCAACATTCCCCACTGTCAGTTAAAACTGACTGCTAGAAAATAACTTATTATATGCATTCTTCTTTAATTCTCAGTCTCAAGTATGATAGTTAGCATAGTTTATTCTAGTGATAAGTTGTTAAGCTTGCGCTGTGATTTTGTTACTAACATGGGTATAGCACAAAAATAGTAACGAAAAGTCAGTAAATGTTGCTATGAACCAAAAACTTTGACAGGTTGCACTATTCCACCAAGATATTCTTGTCATAAAATATTTTTAGAAGCCAAGATTCAAACAAATTAGCTGGTAGGTAGTTATCAGCAGCAAAACCTCAGAGAAAATCAAGTATTTTCATCCTTATATGCATAAAAGAAAGCTGCACAAGTGCAACCTGAAGCATGATAAAACTATAAAGAGTTTCATTTACAGCAGCTAAAGAGATAGCAGTATGAATAAAGTCAGGCATTACTGATGGGTTTGAAGTACCCCCCTACATCTTTCTTTTATATTTACTACTCCAAATCATCATTACAACAGAGTTAATGCTCACTAGTGTGCCACAAGTTCTCAGAGAGTAGCAAGTACTTCTAAATTTAAATCTTGGACATCAGGCAATAAAGAATTAGAATTCTTAACTCTTAAGATTTCTTAACTGTTCCCTGTTACTTAAATCTGTGTGGTGGGTTGACCCTGGCTGGACACCAGGTGCCCACCAAAGCCACTCTATCACTCCCCACCTCAGCTGGACAGGGGAGAGAAAATATAATGAAAAGCTCATGGGTCGAGATAAGGACAGGGAGAGATCACTTGCCAATTACCATCACTGGCAAAACAGACTCAACTTGGGGAAAATTAGCTTAATTTACTACCAATCAAATCAGAGTAGGATAATGAGAAATAAAACCAAATCTTAAAAACACCTTCCTCCCACCCCTCCCTTCTTCTCAGGCTCAACTCCACTCCCGATTTTCTCTACCTCTTCTGCCTCAGCAGCACAGGGGGATGGGGAATGGGGGTTGTGGTCAGTTCATCACACGTTGTCTCTGCTGCTCCTTCCTCCTCAGGGGAAGGAATCCTCACACTCTTCCCCTGCTCCAGCATGGGGTCCCTCCCATGGGAGACAATTCTCCATGAACTTCTCTAGTGTGAGTCCTTCCCGCAGGCTGCAGTTCTTCACGAACTGCTCCAGCATGAGTCCCTTCCATGGGGTGCAGTCCTTCAGGAACAGACTGCTCCAGCATGAGTCCCTCGCGGGGTCACAAGTCCTGCCAGCAAACCTGCTCCAGCATGGGCTCCTGTCTCCATGGGTCCAAAGGTCCTGCCAGGAGCCTACTCCAGCGTGGGCTTCCCATGGGGTCACAGCCTCCTTTGGGCATCCACCTGCTCCGGTGTGGGGTCCTCCCCGGGCTGCAGGTGGAGATCTGCTCCACCATGGACCTCCCTGGGCTGCAGAGGGACAGCCTGCCTCACCATGGTCTTCCCCATGGGCTGCAGGGGAATCTCTGCTCCGGCGCCTGGAGCACCTTGTCCCCCTCCTTCACTGACCTTGGTGTCTGCAGGGCTGTTTCTCTCACATATTCTCACTCCTCTCTTTGGTTGAAGTTGCCATCACACAGGTTTTTTTCTCCCCTTCTTAAATATGTTACCCCAGAGGTGCTGCCACCATCCTGATGGGCTCGGCCTTGGCCAGCGGCGGGTCTGTATTGGAGCCAGCTGGCATTGGTGCTATTGGACATATGGGAAGCTTCTAGCAGCTTCTCACAGAAGCTGCCCCTGGAGCCCCCCTTGCCATGCAAACCCAATACAATCTGTATCACAACATTTAGCATAAGACAATGGAATTAATAAACATTTACCATTTATCAGGAGTACTATGGAATAAAGTCTAACATCTCTTTACTGAATGAAATCTCAGCTGCAGGTAGTGAGAACTACATATGCTCAAATGCCAAGCCTCCTCCCTTCACATCACCCTGGACTTGCAGGCTGTTATCCTCTCATCAGTCTCACCCTGCCTTCCACCTTTCCGTTTGCTAAGCCCTAGAGAAACCATTCTCCAACATGGCCTTACTCTGCTGCCAGTCTCCTGGTGAAAATATCCTGTGCACCTCTACTGACACTGTGGATTCAACTTGAAGTGTACTCCTTCAAGATAGGAATACCTCAGTCTTCATATTCTGGTCACACAGCTCCCAACTAGTTACACAAACCCCTGGACTGTGTGCAGATAATGCAGGCATTCAAGACAATGTATGCCGTGGTGATTGTTCATGCTGTTTCCTTCTCTGTAATTTTTGACACTTCATTTATTGACCAATTTGTGGGGAGCTTTGCCACCTTAGGGAATGTCAGAGAGTGTAGAGCGAAGGGGGTCAGTTTGTAACTTAACTGAATTGAATCACAGAAAAGAAAAATTGAGGTTAGAAGGGACCACTGCAGATCATCATCTAGTCCAAACTCTTGTTCAAAAGAAGTCTAACTTCAAAGTTGGATCATGTTTCTCAAGGATTTGTCCAGCTGTGTTTTAAAAATGTCCAAGCACAGAGATCCTACAGCCTCTCTGGCCAGCCTGCTCCCTGCTGCACTGCCCTCACTGTGAAAAATTATTTCCTTATGTCCAACGAAAATTTCTCTTGTTGCAACTTGTGTTTATAGCTTCTTGTCTTTTCACCATGCAATTCTGAGAAGGATCTGGCTCCATCTCTCTTTAGGTAGTGAAAGACATTATATCCCCCTGAGCCTTCTCTTCTCCAGGTTAAACAAACCTAGCTCCCTCATACGTTGTCTGTTCCAGTCCCTGACTATCTTAGTGGCTCTCCATTGGACTCCCTGCTGTCCTCAGGCACTCCAAAACTAGCTGCAATATTCCAGACACAGTCTTAGAAATGCCAAGTAGAAAGGCAAGATCAGTTCCCTTGTCCTGCTTGCTCTCCAGCCAGCTGTCCTGCTCTCAGCAAGGCAAGAGCATTACATCGCAGCCTTAAGCCTACATTAGCAATATTTTGGGGCAGTTTACATTGATAAAGTGTTGTTTATAGGGAAACCAAGAATCTTCTGTAATCATATATATTTCATCCATTATTCTCTTACCTTACCATTTTCTCTGTAAACTCTGATTATTGTGACATTTTGGCAGGACTATTTTGTGGGCAGTTCTTTCCCAATTCAGCTAAAGCAATGTGATGAGAAGCAGAAGAGATTGCAATATGCTAACATTTTAAATGTGCTTTTGAAGAGGCCTTTGGGCACAGATGTTCCATAAAACTGTATTTATTATTATAATAATCTGCTGAAGAGTGCAGCTGTTTATTCAGGGGTCTGAATATTGAAGACTCCCTAAATCTAATGATTTCGAGTCTGCCCCACTCACTGCACTTCCAACACTAATAAGAAATACAAATTTGAAAAATCTGTATATATCAATGCATTTTAGAGCACCACAGAATAAACATTGACTTACAGTATAAATGCTGCTAGAACAAATCTTTCAGATGGAGTCCCTTCAAAATACAAGTGATGTCAAAAAAGCTTCTAAGGGAAAGACTCAAACCCATAATGCAGAGGTACTACTTGAGTTTAATGCCTAACCCACAGAAGTACATTAATAGTAGATGCCTGCAAGTACTCTGGCTTTTAACAGAACTGATACACACGGTCAAAAGACTCTGGTTCATCAGCTTTCCTCGAGACATGGTGGAGATGCAATTTTAACTCCACATGAGTTTTTGGACAATGTTATTGGTCATGATTTCCTGATACTAGTTTGAAGAGGGGAACAATAATTTGAACATCAGAAATGTGCAAAAACCCATGATAAAAGTACAAATGTCACAATTTTTTTTCTTAGATGATGTGGCAACTCCTTGCTCAAACAACTTCAGAACTGGATTACTAATCTCATCTAGGATGCTGTGATTGAACAATTTTCTGTCCGTCAATGCAGGTATAAGAGATTGCAGAACAGTTAGAAAAAAATGAGTTTAAAGCTGTAAACTATTCTCACCTGGACCCACAGCTATTTTGCGTGACTATGATTATCTCTTCTGATTTTGTCCCCTGGAAAGCTGAGTGGAATCTGGAGCCTTCCTTTGTATGCTATGTAGGTGCCACAGCGAGAGCTTCCTTGGAAAGCTTTTCCTAACGTGCTCGGCTCATCCTCAGCAATGAGCGCTGGGAGCCGTTGGAGCACCTGGCTCTTTAAACAGATGTTTGGCACATGAAGCTGGGGGTTGCCTACTGCAGATAAGACTGTGAACAACCCAAATCACAATCATTATTTACCTTTATCAGCCTTAACAGGGTTCAAACTGGCATCTATTTAATCATATCATGTTTACCACCATTGTCAGGAGCAAGCTCTGAGGAGTCTCCAGAGGAAAGTGCCTGTAGCTCTACAAACCTCCTTCTGAGCCTGTTCTTTTATACTGTGTCATGTTCTCAGCCCTTTCTGAAAAATCCAGATTTTCTGTATCCACCCAGTAATGAAAATGTGTTATTCTTAGAGATATTAAATTCATATGCTATTGTAATTCCAAAAACATTGTATTCCACTGTGGAAAAGCACTATTTTTTCATCTGTTCATGAACTCTGCAGTCTGTAGGTTCACTGGGGGACTAAACCACTGCTGAAACCCTTTGCCTGTTCCTCCTCATGTTTTGCAGAGAAATCTAACTGAAAACTGTTAATGTTTCGCTTCACTATTTTAATATTAAATGCTCTAATTTCCTAAACAATACATGAAGAAATATTTGAATTATTTGTTTGCTACTGATCATTACAGAGGAAGCTGCTTTTGCAAATGGGAAAGGGTTCACGTCGTCTTGTACCGAGACCCAACAATTCCCATGCCTTGTGCTTTCAGGGTTACGGTCCTGCATCTACTGCAATAAGATTCTCTGTAGAAACACTTGTGCTCCTTCCTTCATCTTTGATCTTTGCAACTAGGCCCGCACAAGGTTATAACCGCAAAACAGCTGGCGGCGGGTTTCACAGAGGCTGTGCTCGCTCTGTGTCCTCAGAGCCACTGAGGCCGTGGGGCTGTCCCCGTGAGGCTGTAAGCCTCCTGCTGCCTCAGGAGGCTGATCCATGTTGCACAGGCAGAGGAAAACCCTTTAGAGGATTAGTGAGACTGCTGGCCCAGCATGGCTCAGTCACTACCAGTACTACCAGCAACAGACAGCATAACTAACAACCAAGTGTTACTCACATGTACAGCTGTCTTAGCTGCCATGTGTGCACATTCCCCAGGATATTCATACACTTCAAGAATGAAGAGGCCAGAAAAATAAATGAAGTTAGTCCAGGCAGAGGTGTTTCTGGCTCCAGTATGTATTCTATGATAATAAAAGATGCAGAAACCAGCAGTCCTCTCAGCAGAGCACCAGCTGGCTCCACATGCCGCAATAATAAGCTCTGCTCTAAAAACCTGGGCTTCCATATCTTGTGTACCAAGTACAAAATCATTAACTGGTTTACAAACTGCCTACAACCATATCTGTGCTTCTGAGTTACCACACAGTTTACTGATGCAGAATAAAAGAGTTTTAAGTTCAGTCTGTTAGAGCAGTACAGCAGTGGCTTAAATCTCAAGAAACTTTCACTCTGCAATATTTTATACCCTTTTAGTGGGAGCAACATGCCAGGCATGGTTATGTAGTGTAAAATCATACTTAGCATAAGGTCTGATGCCACAGTAGATTAAGAGTGGAAGGGAGAGCTGAAAAAGTAGTAAAAGTGGGTGCAATGACACACATCTCTACTTCTTCCAGTACATAAATTTATCATATTTTCCCCAAGTCATTAATTGACTCGTTGTTCACTAGCCATGGAGCCCATTTGCTTTTGGAACATAAGCAGAGAAAGAAGGCCGCTGTTAAAGGACTACCAAGTGTGAGTGAGCGATGGTTTCCAAGCGCTCAGCAAAGCAAAATACATTTTTACCGGAACAGTTGAAGGCACTTCTTCCCCCAAACACCTGACTTCCTGCCAAATGTAAGCTTCCTAGCCCAACCGCTGTGGCTTTTGAGTTGTTCAATAACAGTCACATGCAATTTTTATAATGGGAAAAGTGACCTTTTTGCTTCACCTCATTCTCAAAAACAATGAACCATTTTTTGCTCAAGCTTTATTAAAATTAATTTTTAAATGTAATAAAAAAGAGTCACCAAGGACGGGAAATTTTTGCTTGAAAAGTGGAAGATTCAAAAGATATAAGCAGCTGCTCAAATAACCCCTGAGCGGAAGTGGCCTTGGTCTCAGGAGGTTGTATTTAAGATGGCATGTGATGTTAAGCACTTGAGTAATCCCTAAGAAACAAAAAATAAAAAATCATGTGCTGCAAGTTACGTGTAAGTACAAAATCTTGCTAACCTGGGACTGTGGACTGTAAACATAAGCCAAAACCAAATAACTTCTATATTAATGCTTAAAGTTACACACTTATTCAAGAGCTTGGAGTAGACACAACTTAATGCTGTTCTCAAATTGCTACAGTATTTCACAGAGTGCTACGGTAATACATTCTGCTGTATACAGTGTGATGTTAATTTTTATGCCTTACAGTAGAATGTGCAGTGAAGTCGAATTACAGTTGCTGGGGGAATCATAACACTGGAAAACATGTCTAAATCTCAGCTTTAAGGCCGTGCTAACATATCTTTTACATTTAATTTCCTTTAGGAAAAAGAAAAAAAAAAAAAAAAAAAGAAAAAGAAAAAGGAACAACTGGCTATTGTTGACCTTGCCAGCAAAAAGAACTAAGATGTTCAGTATGGGTTATCTGGAGATCTCTGTCACATTCCCACTTGCTCTCTTACCAGTTAGTTCTTAGCAAATGCTACTGTTACAGAGACAAGACACCCCAATGAAGTCTGCTCTGTGATACCTTCATAGGGCCTCATGCAATATTAGATTACTGGAAAAGGGGAACAAGGATGAGAAAAATCTTTTAATCTTCACACATAGCCTCAAGGTTGTTCTGGATTCACAGTCCAGAAAAGAAATGATGTGAGACAAAGTTATATCAGCTAGTAATCAGGGACAACTCAAGGCCCCTCCATGGAAGAATCACAGCAGAGGCACTTAAAACAAGGTGAAAAAAAGAGAGAGAAGCAAAGCTGACATTCCCACTGAAAAGAGCCCTTATCATTCCTCATGTGATACAGGAGCAAGGTGTAATAAAGACTCTTTACAGCCAAAATGTCATTTTGTTGACTACTGACCTCCTGTCTTCTTTGCCCTTTGGAAGTGATTTTAACTGACTTTTGCATGCTCTTTTTTAGTTGCCTTTTCTTTTTTCTTAGATTTAGCAAATGGCCTTGTTAAACCTGTCCTTTTCTTGGATTCCTGGGTATTTTAGCAGACTATTACCAGGGTCAGAACCCCTCCGAGAGTTTTCTAACTGTAGATGTTTCTATTTTACAAATTATACGTAGAAATTATAGTTTGGGGCTTTTTTTCCTCATAGTGATGAAAGTCCATACAAAGAGGAGAACACTAAGGCTGGAATGGCAAAATCACTAGGTTAGAAAAAGGAAGTTGATATCGTGCTCTTAGTACCTAAAACCAGCATTCCCAATCCATATTGGTGCCATGAAAGATAGTGCTAAGAAGAGTCAGAAACAGAGGGAATGAGCGGGACAGGTCATCAAATTTTCATAATCTGGACTCCATCTCTCTGAACCCTTTCACGACACTGTATTAGAGCAGTACAAAATGGAAAGAGATGAGCAGGTTCACATCTATAGGTCTGAAACACCAGGAGGATTATACAATTCTGCTTTTTTTACCTGATATCTCCTCATAGGAACCTGACCAGTGTGGTCAAGCAGTTGTGCCTCTATGTACATAGATATGTATGCACAGATGCTGCATATGTCTACTTTCCAAAAAACATCTGTGAAGACATTACAGCTTCTAAAAATATATAAATGTTTTTGGAGCTTGGTATTTTTTATAACATTTGCCATCTTTCATTTAAAAGTTTCTTTCCCCTCAAAAAAACATATGTTGTTTTGAGGAAAAAGGCATGTGTGTTGGGGGTGGTCTGCCTCATAAAGAGCCACAGGGCTTGGGGCCAGCCAGCTCTTTTCAATTATCAGGTCCAGGTGGAAAGTGGTCAGGTGGTTCCTATAAAGGCTGAGGGACTGCATGTGGAGTGGGAGGTTTCTATGAAGTCTGTTTTGGCTGAGGGAAAGAAGGGCTTAAATTAGATTTTACTAAGTTTGAAAAACAGTCTGACTTCTGAAGGTGTGGTGTTAGATGTTGTTGGGCTAGGGGGCTGCCCTCAGGCCCTATGCCATGGGGACCTATGTGTACTACCAACAAGTCTATTAAACTTGTTTGCATTATTTCAAACTCGTGGCCACAGCAAACAACCAGCCAAGCACCTCCCCCCCCCCCCAAAAAAAACCAAACCCCACCAAAACAAGGCAAGAGCACAAAGAAAGTAATGCAACCCCAAAGAACCCACCATGCACATGTTAAAAATTCTGGTTAACATACACATGGCAGAAAAATAAGTAAGTAATAATCCAAAATGACTTTTGTGTTATAGATTGCTCCTGAATGAGGCCTAATGGTGGAAGCATCATTGCAAACTGTTTTCCATTTCCAGCATGCATTTATGATAACCATTCTGCCCAATTTCCTGTTCTTTCGCTAGCAGAAAGGGACAGATTCCCCCTCCTTTACACTCAGGCTTCTTCATGCTGCCTAGGCTGTACTGCACATGTGCTCAGTCCCTTCCTGGAAAGCTGAGGCTAGGAGGTGGAATGATTATTGTTACGCAATAACTATTTTTCCTTTATCTTTTCTGATGGGGGAAAATGTACAAAACTACTGGCCACATCAGCAGTGCACCAATTAGAGATAGAGGGGACAGGTATTCAGCCTCCATGGATAGTTCAAGGTTAGAGAAAATTACCCACTTCTAGCAGATAACAGAATCCTAACTATCTGCCTTAAACTGGGACTGACTGTTCACTATCTGAGCTGATAGTAGGTACAATATTTCATCCACAGACAGGCATATTTGCCTTCTAGTTTTACCACTCTGTAATATTATTTTGCTGACCTTCAGTCACATTGGCACAGGAATTGATGTAACATGAACGGATGTGACAGAAGGCAATCAACAACACAACAAGCCTTTTATGAAAAGCCTAAAGAAGAACTTAGGTCCTCAAGAAGAGGACACCTACTATCCAGTCACATATAGAGTTTTGAGTTGCAAAGAGCTACCAGAAGATACAACGTAAATCAATATATGTCCACTTTATTCACAAAATGATGGATAATGTAGCAGGCTAGCTTGATTTACCTTAATTTGCAAATCGATTTCCAACACCTTTTTGAAAAAAACCACTGATCAATTTCAGATCAAAATGGACTGAAGCGCTGCGGGAACTGCCAGCCCCATCTGCACAGTGCAGACCCTACAGCTATGCCCCGGGGACAGTACACAGAGCAGGGCGTGGAGTTGTCCCAGGAACCGCCAGCAGGCACCCAGGGCTGTGCCAGGCTGTGCCACACCGTGCAGCCTGCTGGCACGTCCTGCATACCTGCACATGCTGCTTCATATTGTGCCTGAGCTCCTCAGATCCAGCACTAGCTGTGCACTAGGTTAGTCCCCTGGGGAAAAGTTAGAGAAGCCCAAAGGCAGCACTAGCACTAGCAAGATGTTAGCGTTTAAATGACTGTTGCCTGCAAATTCAGCTTTGGGAAGCTGTGGATGCTGCCTGGCGCTGGGATGATAGTACTATGGAGGAGTTTGGATACATGGAGTTGGAATTAGAACATGTGGACTTTCTTCTCTTTATCGCTCAAATGACTACAAGGCAGGCAGAGCTGAACAAGACACAACCCGCAGGCTACCCTCATCCCTCCCACGAACCCATCCCACTGCCATTGGGTTCTCACAGCACTTTGTTGTGACCTCACATGCAAAACGTCACGTCTGGCCAGTGACACCGTACAGGACAGCTGGGCTGGTGCAGCACCGCAGCTCCTGGGCAAGGGCAGTGGGCCAAGCGTGCCCCAAGGCTCTGCCTGCCACACCTCACCTGGGCCCACTGGCATGGGGGTGGGGGCATGGGACAGCCAAAGGGAACTGGTGGCTCTCAGGCAGCTCTCTGTAATTGCTCAGCCCATTTCCATGGCCTCCGCAGAGCTGGTGTCTGCAGCTGAGACTGTTCTTGCTACTCTAGCCCCGTCTTTTTATTTTTACGTGGGAGCAGGGGAGAACAGACTGTTGATGGTCCTCTCCCGTGTGCCGCAGGCCAGCTGATCTATGTCAAATTTCTTTTTGTCAAAGCTATTTTAAGACACAAAATTACAAGACTAGATACATGGACCTATGTGGGATTTTATGCTTGCAAAACAATCTTCAAAATGTCCTCGAATACGAACAGTACTTTTCTGTGGTGAATCTGTATGGGAGCTACACGCAGTCTCATCTATCACAGTACTGTAGCAACAAAAGTAATTACTGCATAGTCTTTTAACCAACAAATCCCTTAAAGGGCTTGTGAGTGAGGGTGCAGAAGGAAACAGATTTCAACGGACATGGAAAGTATTTCCTGTGTGAGGATTTTAAAGGGAAAGCAGCTGTAAGAATGAAGATATTCAGGAAGAAGATCAGATCTGCTAAAATACTCAGATACTCTTCCGTGTCTCTACTCAGGGAAACACTTTACAAAATACATGCAAACCAAACTCAAGTTCATTTGTCTCATTTCACTCTTGGCTGTTCTTCTGGAGGACTAGAATACAGCTGTAGAGTAAAACAGTTCAAAGCCTGAGCTCTTGAAACACATGAGGATAATACTTCTCCATTTTAAACTACAGATGGATTATTTCCACTGATGATTTGCAGATGTAACATTTAGCTATTTAAAGACTAGAGTTTTTTTCAACACTTGGAAGAGCAGTAGAAAATCTTGTTTGTGGCAGGACTTAAACTGAAATTGTAGAGCTGTTCCATTAGTACCCATAGCACCCATCACATTTTTGCTCTTTGTTTTGGTCAAGGGTTTCCCTTTTTTTGTCTTTGCCTTTTCTCTATCTCACACTTGGCTCCTTTCTGCCCGTGTCCATAGCAGCACCCACTGGTAGATTGCAATGATGCTGAGATGGACTTCTGCCAGGGGAGGAACAGAATCAGTGAGCAACAGGCAATGCAGTTCAAGGTTGTTCTGGGCTTTTTCCCTCCAGCACCATACTCTTCTAAGAAGCAGTACCTGAATGTTCTTTCAATACTGATAATCTTGGTAAAGTGGGACTCAGTCTGGTTTTCGTTTTATCTAATGTGTCAGTGGGACGCCAATAAAAAAACAGCTAAGCAATCAAAGTCTATTGTGACGTGCTAACAGGTACATTTAATGCAGGACATTTGAGTTGCCTTCAAATGCTTCTAGGAGCTTTTTAAAAAAAAAAAAATTTGCCATTGTGTATAGCAGAGAAGGTGCCCTGAAAGTATTTATATTTCTTATTAGTTCTGTGTCTTAGGGAAGACACAATGTGCCAGGTAATTGCTGCTTCTTAAAAGATTTAATCCTACCTTAAGACTCACAAACGAGACCGCTGTGTGGACAAATGTGCAGAGAAAAAATACAAAGAAAATATGATGCCTTTATAACTATTTAGGGACTTCACACATTCCTACTTATAAAAATGGTTAAATGTTGCTAAGTCATAGCTTTAAAGAAAATCTAGGATCATTAGAATAATATTGCCCACGTGGCTAAGTTGAAGACTTTATACATCCACATTGTGATCATTTTGTCAAAAAGCACAAAAATATTTGGGAGGGAAATGGATGGAGTAGATAAGAGGTGGATGGATGTTGAGGTCATTATTGGAGTATGGCAGGCATAGATGAAAGGACACAGAATAAAAGGCAAGAGTAAATTAATACAGAGGGATTTTGCAGGGCACGCCAGAAGCAGTATGCATATAGAACTGTATTACTTAGATGTAAGTAATAACACATTTGGGGGTGTGTGGGTTTTGAAAAATATAAAAACTAAATGGATTGAGTGTGCTGTCACCCCAAGGAGTGGAATAGAGCCAAAGAAAGGATCATTTGAGGTGATATAGCAAGAAAAGCTTACTGATTGTGCCATTTATTTGCTTCACATACTTGTTTTTAGTTACAGCCATCCATTCACAGTTGGCATATGTCCAAAGAAAAATTTGTGAATCTCACAGATTAATTATTAAATGCTTCCTTATTCAGTCAATGCATCATAATTACCAACAATATCCCACAAAAAAACCCCCCAACACCTTAAACAAAACAAAAAAGCCCAGAAAAAGAAATCTTGACTATGACACATCCCATAAAGGTCAACTAACTGAAGTCTCTCAGATGACATGAAACAACTATCCAGAGACAAAAGTAGCTTAGCAAAACCACCTCAAATGTGGTTTGTAATTACTGCAAAATCTCCCCCCTTCAATTGCCTGTGACAATTAGTCCTGAGTATCAAAAATTATCTCAACTGCCATGAAACATTATAGAGAGAAAAAAAAAAAAATCTTATCTTGGGTAGTTGGACCTTGAATTGATAGTCAGAGAACCTACAGAGGGACCCAGAGAGGAGGTTAAAGTGAGGACCACATGAAGTGGGTGCTGTACCTACATTACAGAAGATAGTTTTCCTCTCGGAAATATCTACTTTAATATACAAAACAGTGAGCACAGAGAAAAAAAAAAAGGCAGTTATCCATACAAAGAGTTATCTGTTTCTTTAAATATTTATAGATGGAAAATTTAAATCTGTAGACATTAAAGCCTAAACCTGATAATCAGCCAGTTCAGACTTGGGACTTTTTCAAAGTTATCAAAGTTAACCACAAGCTAATTACCAACCACGGACTCATCTTGCTTCTTGCTTAGTCCCAAACCACTGTTTTAGCCACTGCCTATGTAATGCTGTAAAAGTGACAGCAAGTTTGCTTTTAACTGCTAGGAACTTTGACACTGTTGCAGAGAGACAGAAATGGGTAGCCCTTTAAAAAAAAAGAATGGTATGAATAAATTTGCAACTAAGCTATGCTATCACAGAAACCAAACTTTTAAAATGATGTGACCAAAGGCTGCAAATAATGATAGAAAAATTGTGAAGTTGCTATGGTAACTATTAACAATTCAGACAGGCTGTTGGTATGAGATCTTATTAAATATGTCAAACCAAACATTTTATTTATAATTTAAAACTCCAACATTGACACTTTACAGTTAACAGAAATTAAAAAAGAAATTCAAGATGTACCTTAATAAAGACTTGAGAGTTAAGGCTGAGATGACACTTTCATTCCGCCTTGTCACTTTGCACGTTCTAAAACACCTTCAAAAAATCTTTTATGCTAAAATTTTTCATGCTTGGCCATAGCCTGGAGAAAGGCAGAAGCAAAACCATTTGGCTTCTTCTGGTTTATCTTCTTTGGGAGAGGGAGAGATGGGAACATCTTGATTTTTAGCCCCTGACATAATCACTTTGGTGTTCAAAGATCACATTGTGATTGTGCACTATGCACTGCTGTCCTTACTTGGAGTAAGTTATAGTTGCTCCATTGTTCTCACATCAGTGAATCTAGCTAAGTTTACAGATGAAACAGCAGAAGCTTTCCCAGAAAAACAAACCTCTAACACCCCAGTTCTGCAAAGCACTGAAATCTTCTCTGGGATTACTTTTGTGCTTGAAATTAGGCATGAGATTAATTTACAATGCGGTCCAATTTATTCGGTGGTGCAATTGCAATTCTAAACCCAACATTAACATATTCATGTTGTGTTACAGAAGCCAAGGTCCTTCCCCACCTGTGGCCATGTTGGAATGGGAAGAACTGTAGGTCCCTGGGCTCAACAGAGAGGCCTGCTGAAGGATCCCAGATCCCACACAGGTTTGCTGACAGATAGCCTCTGAGACTATGTACGTGCTAAACTCTTAGCCGCCAGCCTTCTTAGCCTGACCCATCTTTGGGAATCTTTATCCCCAGAATGACACTGGTACCTTGGCCGTGAGAGTATACATAGGTCTAAGGGGCTGTGGCTACCTACAAGTACCAGCTGACATCGGGGTCCACCCTGTGGCCAACTCATCACGTGGTGCGAACAGTCAGATGTGCAGTGGTGGATCGTTCACGAAGCCCTGGGCACTGCCATGGTCATCTAATACTAATTTTATGGATAACCAAAAGTTGCAAAAGGTGCTGGCCCTTTCCCCTGAAGAGTGGAGTAAGAGTGAAAACAAATATTGCGCAGTAGGTTGAGTCACTGCATGATCATGCGGCAAGGGGTCTGCTGTAACGCACATTCCCAGGGAGGCAGAACTTGCCATCACTTGAGAACTTACCACTTGTTCTGCAAATTTCTGCACTTGTCAAGTAATAATGCTGAAATGACACTGATCTATTTATAAAATTACTTTTTCCTGTAGAGAAATCCTGTAATGTAGCTATATTGTGCGGACTCACAGCTAACTAGTTTAATGATATTTACCTAAATATCATGAAACATTAGCTGTTTTTACCTTACATTCCAAATAAATTATCTGTAATTTTATTGTTTTTATCTCTGCAAATTGTATTTTTTCGAGCAAGATGTATTAGTATAGAGTTTGCATTTCTGTTTAGTGAAATGTGCATTTTTCACATGTCAAACTGTACTTTGCTTTGAGCCTCAGAGCGGGCCTCCTGTGACAGTGTTTCCACAGGCAAAGCTAGCTTCAGAGATTTCCACCTCCCCCTCTGCTAAACCATCACAGAGTTGTGCCTTTAGTGCTGCAATTTCCACCCCTTCAGAAATTCTACAGATACATCTGCTTGTGGTGTCACCCAGTAACTTGAGTTTTAAATAAAAATGCACTGGAAAAACTCTCATGTGGAAGCCTATTCTAACCATCAGGATGCTTCAGGTTTCCTCATGGAACAAAGTACATAAAAAAAATGGGCTCCCAAACCAGTCTATGTTTTCCTTGATGACCATTTTAAATATAGCCATTAATTCCTTATCCAGTTAAAATTCAGTGATTGCATATTGCATGCAAAGTTTCTGTTTACTGTATACCTATGGCAGGCTAACACATGCCCCTATTCATACAATTATTTGCAGGTACTGTTAAATCTCTAGCAATCAAATAGCCTACATTTAATATTTCTAATTAGCTTATTTAGTAATCGTGATGGAAACATAGGAATACATTTACTGGTGTCCTCTCAGATATCCTTAAAAACGAGGAATGTCACTAGGGGGTTGTCCTAATGTGGGTGTTTTTTCAGTCCAGTCAGTATGCATCATTTAATGTGACTGTGATCGTAGCCCCATTGTGCCTGCCAATCTCAATTAACAGAATCACTGATCCTAGGGCTGAATTTATTGCTGCACGTGCAGTTTACTGGGACACGAAGCAGTAGTCTTGTAGTCCACAGGCCTCTGAAAAGAAGCCATGCCTCTAGGAACTGTGCTCAACTTTTTTCAGCTGTGAAATCTCTCTGTTGCAAGACATGTTCCCGTCACATATTTATCCTTACGGCAGGCTAAGTATTTCCTTTTTCTGACGACTCCAATATCATCAGTGAAATATAAAGATAAACAGAAATATATTCAGAAGATAGCCTTGCTGTTAAAGTTACCATTCAGCCTTGAAAACTAGGGCAGGTTTGCTTATCACTAAAAACATTTGGTTTGCACCTGTACAATGAAATGGCATCAGGCTTTTTTTGCTAAAAATTGATGTGTATGCCATGTTACATTTTTCAGCGCACAGCTAGTGTTGTGTCATCTACATTGTATCATATATGTATAACATAATTCATATGTGAGGTGGCTATATGGCACAGCACCAGCTTTCTTCTGCCAACATCAAGCAATCTTACTTTTGGTGAGTAGGGGAGCAGGAAGTTACTTTTCTTGTACAAGACCTTTTTTGGCAAAAAGATAGCACCAAGAATTTCAGCAGCAACAACCAAAAGGCTGTGCATAGGGCAAAGATATGCAATATCTTTTTGTATCTCCAGGGACTTTCCCTGGATTCTGCGGCTGACAGTGCGAAGAGATTGCTTGTAGTTCTTTTGTTCCTTCGTCTCTTCTTACCAATTTTCATTTAGAATCAAACACTTTTGCTGGAGGCAAAAGGTATATTTTCTGGCTTCACATCCCAGAATTTCTGTAAGTTGTTCTTGCACATGTCTGCAGCTGACATATGAAACATGCAAACTCTTCTCCTGATTTATGCTTTATGCTCTGCATGGAGCTGGTATAATTGTGAAAAAATAGTTTTCCTTGAAGTTCAGAAAGTAATGTACACTAAAAATGATTCCACAGCATCTTACTGCTGCCCCCACTGGAACAGTTCATTTCCAGTGTGTATCTTGTAAGAAAAACTGAAAAGAAATACAACTTTTTTTCAACATCCCTAGTTTTAAATCTTAGCGTTAGAGAAGATTTCCTGTTCCCATCACTGCATTTGGTAATAGAGAAAACTTAGGAAATAAGTTTAGGAAATTCATTAAAGGTCACTTTTCCAAATGGACTCACAACCAAACTTTCAACTACAAAACCCTGGGCCAAATTATCAATAGAGCTCACCTCCCATTTGGCACAAGATTAAGGAGAGACTTTTCAAAGCATGTAGCCACTTGAAGTTCTCAGTGTGACACCACTGGCCAGATTTCCAAACTTTCCACTCACTTAAGGATCTAGAAGTGAGCTGAACTCCTTTGAAAACAGTTACTGGTTTTGGATGCTTCAAAACTATATTGTATTGAATATAGTCCAGACGCTACACTACACTACTCTAAGTATTTACAATTACTTGATAAAATACAAATGTTTCCTTCAATTTCTCCATGAATAATTTTTCTGCATTCCTCAGAAAACTTCTGAATCTATAAACAGAAAGCTTCCTTTCTGTACTCTTCAGAGTTCTTATTCAAAAGCTCAGATAAAATGGCCCTTGCCAGTTTACTGACAACTAGAGTAACTTCCCCCCTTTCTCTTCCGGATTCATGAAGAAAACTAAGATTAGCTCTCTTCACAAACGTGAATTCCTTTATTTCCTTATAAAGACTTTGATACAACAGTTTGGCTAGGAACCACTATTATTGCTAAAATTACACTCATTAGAAGTTAAAGATACTGAATGAAATAGAGCAATCTCAGATCAAAGTAGCCCACTCTTAACTACATAAAACCAAATTAAAGCAACTAATAAGAAACAGGCTAAACACATCAAGGACCTAAATGATTAACTTACTTTTAACAATTATTTTGACAACTTAGTAAATCAAGACTGCATATTTACATGAAGAAAGAAATTATGATTTAGTTATGCAGCAAGATCTTTCCTACCAGCAAAGAAAAAGCAGCATTCTTATCAGAAATGACTTGAGCACTGCAAAACATGACTCTCTAAACTACATCTCTCAAAGGTTTCTACATATTCGTACAGTGATCCTATTGATTCTATAGTAACAAACTGCAGTAGAAGTAATTGCATTTTACTGCGATCACAAAACCAAATATTTAGGGTTTGACTACATGCAGTATTAATCCATTTATAATTAGCTAGACTACACTATGCTTTCTATTTCTCCATGATTTATCTGTACTATCAGGCAGCTTTTTGAAGGTAAGCTTATTATTGCTTCTTTTATCTGTAGAAGTTTCATTAATTTGTTTTTTGCCCCTCCTGATATGGTTTCAGTTATTAAAAAGGCAATTGAAGAAGAAGGGGAAGTTTCAAAGTACAGCAATACAAGACCAGAGTGAATTTCAAACAACAAGAAATGAGGATTGAGCCACCTGCAATAGGAGAGTTATGTTCACTCGTCGTCTTTGGCAGCAGAGATTAGGTTTAGCATGTTAATGCTGTATGGAATAAAATGGCCTAAAGCCCCCAGACAATTCTATATATCCAAAGACAGACCTGTAAGTCCTTTAAAGAAACCAAGCATGACGTCTAAACACAGTAGTACATTCTATACTAACTCTACTTTGTATTTTTAACAATAGAGTTTGATAGATATGACAGTGCTGGACAAACAATTTACATTTATCACTTGCTGCAGTATGAAGATTATTTGTATTCAGACTCAACTCTGTCTAGGATTTAACGCACTCATGGACCAAATAAAGATATCTTTTTTGTTATTTCATAATGTGCAGAAAAAGTGATGGTAATATGTATCTGGTGTTGAATGTGGAAGTCCACAGGGTGTCTAGGATGGCTTTGTGTCCTGTACAGTCTGTATCAATATATAATACAAATATATTTAATCTTTGTATAACAATTTTTTTTACAGTGAGAGCAATCATTCAGGGGAAAAACCTCCACAGGACGTGGTAGACTCCCTGTCACTGGAGGTTTTCAAGATGTGATTGTGCAGGGTGCTGGAAAATCTTATCGAAGCTCCCACAAAAGGTTGGACCAGATGATCTTTCAAGGTCCCTTTCAACCTGGGCTGTTCTATGATTCTATATGGTTGTTAAAGATAATCTTCTGCAGGTATCCACAGTAAGGTGTAGAGATGCAGAGACTGCTGCATCATAGGGCAGTGGTCCCACTCATGGTCTTCTTCCTCATCACCCTTCTCAAACCAACCCCTGTACAATCACAACAGTGCTCGCTATCTTCTTACACATTGAGATAGATTTAGTGTTTCAAAGATTTATTTTTCAACTGTAAAAGTTAAAGGTTTAGACTTACAGCTAAAGCTTAGATTCTAGAATACAGTTACACAGCAAATTGAAAAAAAATATCCAACTCCCTAGCAGTTATGTGGCAATTACCATGGTAAATTACCATAACCATTTTAGAAATGGTTGCAAATACATCACTGTTACTTTTCTTCTAGGTGTGCAGAATTACTCTATGCCTAATAATTCTCAGATACCAATGAGACTTCTTAAAGAGTAACTAGAGTCCAAGAAAATACCTGAAGTAAGACATGTGCAAGCATTACCCCTCAAGTAGAGTATGGAGCGCATCCTAAACTTAACAGTGAAGTCCAGCACTGAAAAAACCCAGAGGGTATCTCGAAAGGCTGGGAGATTTCAACGCCCATTTGGGTATACCTCCAGCCCATGGGCATGTCCTAGTGGATATCCATTTTACAGATCAGCTACCAGCATGAAATACATTATCTGAACCAGACAAAGAGGACTGTCTGTGGTAGCACAGATGGACATAGCAGATGTAACTGCCTGAACTGTTTCATGGAGGTGGAGGTTGTGCAAACCTTTTTCCATGCTCCCAGTATTGGCTGTATAGAGGAGCTCTGTGGGCTAGACTGCTGGCTCACACAGCACTCCTCTGTTACTCAGTGCCCAGGGGTAGTGGTTCAAGGCACTTTGTAGATTAACTCAACCAAAGTTTTAGAAAAATACTAGCAGGTGTCAGTAGCTTGTTGGGTCTGGCCAGGGCTGGGAGCAGTATAGCCACCTTTGACAAGGAGCTGTGAGCTTGTGCCTGCTGGGTGCCAGGACCCTGCTGGAAGGGCTCCTTCCCTGCAGCCTGTGACACTGTGCCCAATGGCATTAGCAAGCTCCCACTGGCCCGGGAACTTGCTCACACTGCTGTATGAGCTGCTGCACAGATGAGGATGTTACAGCAGCACCGACTTCGAAGTCACCCATCTTCCTGCAGCCAGCATTTGGCGGGATGCTATCTACCTTAAGAGAGTGGATTTCTAGATACATCATTTCATATTTCCTCTGGTTTGTATTTTTGGACCCCCGGGCCAGACTGCGTCTTGAAGAGACCTCAGGCCAAATTCTGTTTTCCACTACAATGCAGCTGTTCTGAAGGAATTGCTTTGACTTTCGTTACATTGCTCTGGAATAGCATTGTAGTAACAGGGTAGAATTTGGATAATTGCATTCTTTCCCTGCCATCCAAAGAAAAAGCAGGTTAACAGGTTTGTATCACAGTGCATCAGGTGAGGAGTTTTGGAGGAACACAGAAAATGAGTCCTAACGGTTAAAAAAAGAAGCCCAAAACCCAGGTAGTTCAATTCAAATTATGAAGTCTGCTCTTCTGACTGCTTGGTTTAATTTGTCAACACCCTTTAACTGTACATATATTTTTAAATTGCCTAAAAATAACAATTTTTGAAGAACCTAAAGATGTTTTTAAGCAGTCTGGGAGAACTTTAATCACATTCAACTAAAGTGCTCACTCATTTCTCAGATCTAGTTTGAACTCTTATTTTTGTTCTTCTGTAAGATTCATGTGAAAAGCCACCATAGCCTGAGGTTTTGAAGTTGAAAGATTATAATTTGGCCTTCTGGCATGTATCTTTGTCAGTTTTTTAATCTCTATATGAAGTCTTTCAGCTTTAGAGAGAGACCAATTGATGTTCCCTGAAGCATGTATATTCTTTCAACACCATAAAAGAAGTCAGCCATTGTCATTTTCAATCTAAAAGTTTTATTCTCTTTATTCTCACATTAATTTGGCTTACTAGTTCAATTGCCTGTGTCAGGTTCAAAAAACAAGAATTAATGTAATCTCATTTCTACAGCTATCTATAGGCTGTTGGTCATACAGCCTGATATCTTAAAGTGATACAAATATACTCAGCAGAACCAGACACCTCAAATGGCTTAAGAGATAAAACCCTTTAAATAAGCTTGAGACAGATCTGAATTTATTTAAATGTCTGATTCTAAATGTACTTATGCCTAGTAGTAATGTTTACCATCTGCCTGATTCTGTCTGATGAGGTAATTGTAAATCTATAAATAGCTTAACATATGCTGCACATATTCTGGCCTTAAAATATAACAGCCTTTGTGTAAAACAACTGGAAATAATAAGAAGTGATATTAGTTTGGGCATTATTCAGGATAAGTTGAGAAAGAAGTATAAAGGGTTTTCACTTTGTATTATTTGTATTTTCTCCTCCAAAGGCCTGGTTAAAACCAAAGGATTGTTTATAGGACCAATTCTAACAAGTTGTCAGTACTTTCTGTGATTCATACCTACTGAAATAGGCAGTTGAAATGTAGTAAAGCAGTTACAGTCAGAGTAATGTATACAGTAAACCAGTATGAGAACTACATTCACTTAAGATGAACAAATAGTTTTTACTCTGTGAATGACTACCACCACAGTCCAGTGGATGCTTCCTTTTCTTTTACAGGGTAGAAGATGGGAAAACAAGGTACAGCGATCATGAAAGCTTAGCTTGAAAGAATCGCTTTAAAAGCAGATTAGAGGATTCTTGACACTACTGTACCTACAGCCATTGTACAAGCAGTCAAAGTGCTGTTTCATAATTACAACTAAGAATACCATTAGTGCCAATTATCTGCAGAAAGAATTGTAATTGCTCATGTGCACTCACCTAGAATAAAACCATAGGGAAAGAAACAAAGTGCTCAAAAATCATACAGCTTTTGAAACCACACTTACTGGCTCACAGCTTGTTGCCTACATGGTGGGGAGATCATGAGATGTAACCAGACAGGCCTATAGCTGGGTAACTAGGTGACATTCTTTTCTGGATCATGGTTCTTAGAAAAATCATTCCGTTAAGAGAGAGATCATATTTTCTCTTGCACGATTCATGCTCCAGGACTAAGACTACACTGCAGATTTCCATGAATTAGCTCTGGAAATCTGACATCAGCCTGTTCATTCAGGCAATCATTTCAGCTGCTTGCAATGGCACTATAGTGCAGGTGGGGGAAAAATGATACATTACCAAATTAGAAATAAAACAGTGAGTCACTCTCCAAACCTCCTCCCAGTGGCATGGTCAGTCTCTATCTTGTCTGTAGCATTGATACAAAGCTTAAAAAAGGACTCAAAGATGTGTATTGGTTCAGCTGCCCACGCCAAACAAATAAAATTCTTAATGTGGAAAGCTAAGAACAGGGACTATTCTAAGGTTTCTTACTGAATACTAGATTCATTGAACAGGATCTTGGCTATAATGCTGTGAGCTGTGTGGTTGCACCCTGCATCACATGTACAAAGAGGCAGTTATTGTGTTTCTTGCACCATTAATTAGTCCCTGATGTTTATGTGGGCTTTTAATTTAATTCATCGAAAAGTTTTGCTCCATTTGTATTTAACGAGGGTTCCTCCTAAGCATCTGTTTCTTGACCTTCAAAGCCCTCACCTGGTCCAGGATTCTTCCCAGGTTATTCATTAACAGCATGAACTTCTGGAAAGTAAGTGAGAAAAGATGAACCAATTTCCAGCTGTGTTCAGCTATGCCCAGCCAGACATCTTCATACCATATGGGTGGCTACACTTCAATCAGGCAGAACTGAGAAGCTGAATGGAAGAAGGAATTGTCTGAGAAAACTCATCTCCCCTAGAACGATCATTACTTTGAGAGTGCCCACATGTTTGATGTAAATCTTTCCTCTGCTTTCAAATGCCCTGTGAGGCCGGATACCCAGATAACCTTGGATCAAAAGGTGCCCAGTTCTGCCTGTGACAGATAATACAGTTCATCTTGGCCTTCCCAAGGAGCATACTGTAAATGTGCACAGTCACACCGCCAAAATACAGCAGCGCTGACTACTTTGGAGCATAGCACAGGCAGTCTATATGGAGGAGCAGTAGCCATCAAACTGAACTGGATGAAGATATGAGAATGACAGTAAGGAGGTTGAGCACTGTCGATGAGAAGAAAATAAATTAAGAGCAAGCAGCAAAAGTGATTTTAGTGAGAGGGCAAAGAAGAACATGGACTGAACCAAAGGAGAACTTTAAAGCACTACTTACTACTTTTAAAAATATTTAAATAAAAGCATTGTCACAATACCAATCAGTGCACTTAATTATTTGTTCTGCGATCATAAGAGAAGGATACATGTATTAAAGAGTGACAGACACTTGCAAAAGGGTTTCAGAAATGCACTAAGGGTATTCCTGACACATTCTGTATCTGCAGTTATGTGGAGGTGTGAACTATGCATTGTCTGGCTTAGGAAGTGGGTGGAGAGTGGTGGGAGGTGAAATAAGGAGGCAAGGTCAGATGCTCCTTTGACAGTAAAGGAATAATTTAGTTTACAGATTACAGAATTCATGTCAGTTAAGATCAGATTCTCATCCTATTTTCACTAAAATAGATTTGATGTGACTTTTTTTTTACTCATACAGATAAAAATTCTAGGTAGTCATCTAAATATCTGAATCTCTCTATCACTTCCTTTAATTTTTTTATTACTTTATTATAGGGCCAAAGCCACCTTCTTTTATATGAATAGTTTCAGTCATTTTACCTAATGTGCAATTGTGAACGGATTATGGCCTTCATTTCTTTTGTATCTACTGGTGATGTAGCAATTTCTAAAACAGAAACAGAATGGAGTCGTAACAAAGCAGGCTGTGCTTCCTGCCCCTCTAAAGTAGTAACATATGCTAGAAAGAAGTGATGAGGTCCAAGACAATGAACAGCCAAAAAAACACCAAACTGTCCTAATTCAGTTGTGCATCTCTACTGGCTTCTCTGTGATTTACTTGTATCCTCAAGAAAACAAAAATACTAATTCCTTACATAGCTGGAGTGTTAGGAGAATCCCATTTCTGACTAGGATGCTTTACAGCGACATAATTAAAACCCTTTGTGATCTCCATGCTGTGTCCAGATTTGGGTAGTCCCCACCCAAGACACAGTCTCTAAGAAGTCATAATAAAATTTAAATGCTATCTTTCCTCTCCTGCTTACTCACTTCAATCTCTGAGTAAAACCAAAACTTGCTGAGTCCAGATACAGTGTTAATGGATGCAACATCCATATAAATCTTAAGGATTTTTTACAACATTGCCAAGTCCCTGATCTGAAGATAAACTTCTGGAAGATTCATTCAGTTTAAATCACTGTTGGGCCAGTGAAATCAATGGGATTACCTCAAATTTGGGTCAGTGTAAGTAGAACATGAACTCTGGCCAGAAATGACAGTGTGCCTTGGCTGTATAGGCCAAATGAGTAGACCTGATGCACTAAGGTAAGTGAGGAGGTAGAGGATGGAGTTGCAGGGTGCACAGCAATTCCTGAGGCCATTGCCATGAAAACAAAATATTATTTTGTCATAACTTACTCGTACCGTTGCCTAAATGCCTACACAGCAAACATCTGCTTATGCCATTAGTTTATCTGTTCCTGGGTAATTACTAAGATGCTGTTACTGTACTGATCTAAGGTACTGGCCAAACAATTTGAAACATTTGGAATTGTATCATTTATGGCAGAACAGAAGACAAAATTACTTCTATCTTTGTTCTCCAGTATCATTGTAATGATATGTGTGGGAACAGCCTGGGGATGGGAATATTAGTTAACGGCTTTTACAGAACAATGACTTGGTGTCAAACCCCAAAAGTGGGGGTTGTTCCACCTTTCATTTTTTGTAATGATATGAAATGAAAGCTATTTAAAAACAAGCACGTAAATAATGAAAAATATTTGTCACCCTTTTCATATTGCACACACATTCCCACTGCATATTTCCTTATGCAGTGACTCAATTTCTCCTTCAAATATCTTTTGAAGCCTTATTCTCTAGCACTTCTCTGATACAGATGAATTTTGCTCCATATTTAAGGGCAATGTGAGCTTGTATACAAACAACAGGGTTTGTAATGCAGAATCCTCAGGGCTATCTCCTGAACTTCCTTACGCTAGTAAGGAGTTGCAAGAATACAACAAGAATACAACAAGAATCCATCCTTAAGGGAGGCACAAGAGGAAGCAGAAAGTGTTATGTGCAGTGATGCAGGGAAGCAGAAAAGTGTTACATTTTTCTATCAGCAGCTAAATCACACTATACCATGGATCAACTATTGCCAGTTACAGCACTCTATTTCAGGAACAGAGATAAGGATTTCAAATAACTATTACCAAAAAGCAGATTGTTCATAATACCTGGTACACAAAAGATGAAATAAAATCAAGAATTTTGTCACCGAGTTTAGTGGGAATAATCTGACACATGAACTATCTAGCCTTTACAATACTGCAGGTGGAATTTAATAGAAAATTGTAGATTTTTCCCTAATGATTTCTCTCTTCCCATTTACCTGAATCTACCCTGAGAGTTGCTTAAGATCAAATGAAGAATTTGCCTATAATAAATATTAAGAAGATCATTACATTTAATTAACATTTAATGTATTTAGTCAGGTCTCTAACTAAACAATGCTTTCCTTTTGAAGGAATGTGGCAAATACCTCCAGTATTGAGTTTTATTGTATGATTAAGTTAAGGATCCTATAATTCAAACATATTTCATAGAAACAATACCATGGTCTTTTAGTTGTCATGCTACACAGAGATGAACAAAAGATCAAGCATATACTATACACCTTTGGGCACTGGAAATAGTGTCTTACGGGTCATGGAGAAACTCAGATGCAAAACAGCAAGACAGACACTCTACTTGCAGGAGGTAGGAACAGACCTGCATTGCAAATTTCAGCAGCTACAGGGGCTGGACAATCTAAAACGTCCTTTCTTAGAACAGTACTTGCATCAGCTGTTGGTGTACTCAATACCCAGACAGGGCAAAAGTTTCTCTGCACACAGACTGCCATAAGAATGATATATGGCATTTGCTAGTCATATAAACCATTGACTGCTGGAAGAACAGATTCAAGTTATGCCATTTCATGTTTGGTACATTCGTTATAATGAGCAGGTGGAATCAAAGTTTTAATCCTGCTAGCAGGTGACCTTTTCAAAATTCTGTATTTTTACTGCCTATCAATTTTGTCTCTTTTTTCCAAGCTCCTGAGATTGTAATCAAAGATGAATAAGAATTGCCAGAGAAATACTGAATACTAAAAAAGCCAAAGCGTTAGATGGCTTTCACCCAGTATATGCCCTAATGCAGCCATAATATCTGATTTTTAATAGATTAGGTGAAAATATGCACATTAGCAAACTAAACAATGTAGTAATATCCACAGAGAATGGGTTTCATCGATTAAATCATAAATATAGTATCTTATTATGCTTTTGGGGAAACAGAAATATGAAAAGCAATGCATGCGCTTTTGAATTATAAGAGGAGGGAATATTGGCAAATCATTCAACAGCTGTTTATCATGAAAAAGAAGTTATAGTTACCATTCCCTAGCCACGCAGTCTGAAAAAACTAAAAATTGTACATTAATAAATTATAACAATGATGCATGAAGCTAATATAAAACTTTTGAAGGCAGTTTCTTAGTCCAGAGGGAGTTGTCAAATTTGCTATTTGTGACTTTAATGTTACTTGGAATTTCTTCTAGGGCATTTAAAACTCCTTTTGTGACTCTTCATCAGCAGTTTCGCAGACAGCAAAGGCCTTGACAATATACATTTTCACTTTCTGCATGGCTGACGGACTTCATATGCTATATCCAATTTAAGGGTAGAGCAGTAGATTACATTGCTAGATTATAGAGAGCCATTGCCATTGAGACTGAATCATTGCTGTTTATAGTAATTCTTACTATTTGGTTTTTGACAGCCCTTTGTGACTGGAATAAAAGATGATGCTGAGATTATTGTCAAGCTACTGTAATAGCTAGTAGTGCATGCAGTCTGCAGCAGATGGACTTGAACTTATGAGCTCTCAGATTCTCAATAGCCTTTCAAATGAGCAGTGTCCTCCTTGGCCACGTGAAACGCGACTGGCTTTGACAAATCCTTATTTCAGAAGATGAAATATTATTTCAGCCAGCTTGCTTTGTTCTATTTGAAATGTTTTATAGGGCTTAATTTGAGAGGTAGCTTAGAATTGAGAGAGAACAAATTGATTTTCAGTTGCATAAGGTACACTATGTTACAGGTACATCCAAGCTGAACAACAACAAAGTGACCTGACATAGACCGCTTTCAAAAGGGCCCCCCAACCATTTCAATTACAATATGCAATTGCTATATATCTTTCTTTGGGTAAACTCGTAATTTTCCTCATGATCTCCACTAATTCAAACAGACCTTTAATCTGACAAATGTGAAGCAATAGTAAAAATTTGTTTGGCATATGGTACCCCAGAAGGATTCTCTTAAAACACAGACAGCTGCTGTTGACTTGGATGCTGTTTTAGCTGCTGTCAAGAACATGGATGGACAGCAACTAGCTTGCATTGCTGCAGGAATGTCTTACACTGGATTTGTCTCACTAAAGACCCCTTACAGAAGCGTATTTCTCTCAGGTCCCTAGTTTACTGATTGCTTAGTGCAGTGCAAACTGACTGTTGTTCACAAACAGTCAGCTGTTCATGCCAGAAGTAGACAACAGAAACCCACTAGAGTCATCTGAGCTTCAGCAGTTCTCTGGACCTGATCGATGTATACCAACAGCCCAGTGCCTCCTGGGCAGGCAGTCTAAAAGCCAAATGATAAATGTTCCAAGGGCTGGTTTAAGACTTCGTCAGATTATTTCTTTTGTCCATATCTAGGATCTTTGTATTAGGATCCACTACTTCTGAAAACCTTTTGCTCTTTTTTTGCATATCATGATTCTTTCTTTATATTCTAGCATTACAGTTTGATCTTTTATTGCTTTGCTGCTGTTCAAGATTCTATAGTTAAAGTTGTGTCAGCACTTTTACTACAAAACCCATTTACGAGGGGTTTATAACACAGCTATAAAGATGTACTACAGAATGAAAGGTGGTGTACAAAGTCTCAGCATGGGGCATTGTCTTTTTTTTTTATCACTTTTTTATAAACAAATTAGACTTGCTATTTTAAGCCTTTATGAGTGTAAAACAATTCCAGCTTATAGGTTATTGCCTACATAACGTGGCAATCAACTGTTATTAAAAAAAAGTAAAATGAACCGACTTATAAATACTATGATTAAAACTGATTATGGAAAAAGTGGAATTTCGTGACAGTAAAGGCAGGCCAAATACATGTTTCCTTATGCAGGTGAGCTGTGCATTGAGAAAGCGGTGAGTTACAGAAACCCATTTGCCCCAAGTGGATGGGTGAGTCCAGCTTGGGGTGCAAAGTGGGAACGTGGTGAATAAATTTCCCTGGAATCTCTTGCGCTGTGTTTGTGTTGCAAGGACGCCAATTCCCCAGTGGAATGAATGTAGGGTAATGCATTCTTCTCTCCTCAAATGCCATTGGAGCTGGCTTCCTGAAAAAAAGGTGACCACAAGTGCTTTCAAAGGGCAGGTTGCTCATGCACCTCATGGATGTTGTGCGTTTCAATAAAAATATACTGATGAGGTTCAGCAAAGGTTTGAGAGTGCCTGTTTTGGACTGTGGTTTTTCCTCATTACTGGGCCTTCTATCCATAATTTAGTAATGAGTATATTACCTTTCTTTTGTTTCTGCTTAGCCACATACAGTGTTATATTTTGAGGCACTCTGCAATACCCCTCCATGGCTCAGAAGATGCTAGCTAGTTGAGCAGCTTTCCATAATAAACTGCTTCAAGATGCTGGGGTTTGATGAATAAACTCACAGCGCCTCACCAATGACTCATTCCCCAAGATTAGGGCCCAGCAGCCCACTCAGGACCCATGGAGCAATGATAACATGATACAATGCAATTAACGAGTCCAGGGGACTGCCAGAGAAAGCTGGTCATACTGCTTGTAGTACCTGAACTAGCCTGGATTGTCTTCTTGGAACCCTGTGTTGCGCCCTGGAGACACGTCCTTAGATACGCAGGGTTCCCAAGATGTGCTGATAGATTAGGAGTGCCCCACTAATTCACTGTATTCATGAGTTCATTCACAGCCCTGGATTTCGCTGTGGTGTGATGAGACTGGAGACCAGTTTCAAAGTATGCTTACTATAAAGGGCATTCAAATATAAAAAAAGCCCTGGTTATGTACATGTATGGATGTTATCTGCTAAAAATCCATAGTAAAACTCAAAAGCAACTCATGCTGTCTCTACTCTGGGACCAGACGTGTACTTAAAGCTGCACCTGTGAATGCACTGGATGAGACTCACTGGCTGACTCAGATACCAAGAGGGAAGCTGCATCAGCACAAACTTCAGCCCAGGCTGCTCACGCCTTCCAAAGGCTTTGGGTGCTTCTCAGCTGAAGTATGCATTGCCACAGGCTTGGCTATTAGCACTGTGTTACAAGTGAGGTAACAGATGTGCTACTGCCTGCAGCGCAGAGAGCCCTGAAGTTCAGGTTCCACTGGCTTTTACTGAATCATGGATCTGAAGTCATTTTAAAATGTTAATATCTTGCACTCAGTGAAAATGGGGCTGTCTTGGATTCTGATCATGCAAGCACTACACAGATAACTTTACACGTGGGACTTCAGAGAGCTGCCTAAATTACAGTGTGTTATTACAAACTCCAGTGAAGACTGGCACAGAAGTCAGGAATGATTTTTAAAAACAGGCCACAGATTCCAAAGGAATAAGTACAGGCAATGAGGGGAAAAAAGTAAAAATCAGGTTTTAAAATGGAGCTAGCCACATATTAACAGAAGATCTATTGTTGTCCTTCTCATAATTACTATGTATTTAAAAAAATTAATATACTTAAAATATGCTTTCAGGGGAGATGAAGCTTAAATCGTCTGCACATAAAATACCTGTGATGTATTTAAATAACCTTTTAACAGGCAAACTATTATTTTCCAATATACCTGGGAAGGAATCACTAAATACTAATCTTTTCCTAAATATTTAAACCATCGCTGCCTAGTCTAACAATGGGTTTCTACTGATATAAATGGTTCTGTAATAATTTAAAACAACCCTAAGTACCAAACGTAGAACTGCACAATCACCTCCCAGTGACCCCTGTTTTTTCCTCCTTTTAGTAAGGAAGGTTGCTGGCAGCAAGGTTGTTACACGAACTGACAAAAGCACGTGGAGACAGCGAGCTGTGCTTATTTAAGTCTCTATTCTTCCATGCCACTCAGCTTCAATTCTGTGCCTGGCAAAACATGATCAGTATTCTCTGCCTCTTTTAACTAAAGGAAGCAAATCAGGAACCAGACAGGCTAATGGGAACTGAACCTCATTTCTTGGCCTGTCATTCAACCTGCGAAGCCAAACGGAAAGCAGCCCACTTCTCCAGGCCTCTCACTCCTCTTGCCAGCTGGGAAGTCGAGCACCTCCTTGCCTCCCGGCTCCATGGCAGGCAGCGTGCAGACTGCTTTCCCGGCTGCAAGCGCCATGGGCCAGCTGGGAATCCAACTGCTTCTCCAGGTCTCCTGTCCACTTGCCAAACAGAGTCTGCAGGGCTCCTTTTCCACCAGCCCCAGCCAGTTAGGAGGTGATCTGTAGTGCTATTATCACAGTTAGCTAAACAGTCCAAAAATCTCCATATGAAAATGAAGTTTTGGTAAAACTCCACAAGAAGGGGGACAAAAAGAGGAATTTAACAAGGAAAGGGCATCCCCTGCACTCTTTCTCAATTCCCAGTGTGCTGAGTCACATCTAGGGGCTTTTATTTCCACCCCTTCTTCCAACTGCCCTTGATCTGAAGCACATTCAACTAGAAATACCAGAGATACATTAGAGTGAGGACACTAAAAAAGCAACAGCTACTGACTAGAGCTGGTTGAAAGGTTTCCAACAAAACCTGAAACCGCATGAAACCCACCTCGTTTTATATTTCACTGCAACTTGAAACTCAAACCAGGTTTGTTGAAAGGTTCCCTGAGGATTGTGGTTCAAGTCCCAACTGGCTGATCCATTTATAGTACACAACTTTATTAGCCAAACTGAGGGCCAGTATAGCTGGGCTCTGTTTCACAACTCTGAGACGTAAAGGAGAAGGGCAGCCTGTCCTGCATGCTCCCCTGTGTGGCCTCACTAGACCGTGAACCCAGGAAACAGCCTCATCTCTCTCTCTCACACACAGACAGACATGCAATAGCAAGAGAGGGCATATCCCCTCTTTTCCATTTCCGTATGAGATAACCAATCAGTTAAAGGATCCTTAGAGATCAAGAGCCATGGGATAGACAGGTGCAAAGAAAGAAGCATCCTCCTCCCCCCCCCCCCCCAGGCCACAGCAGCCTTGTCTTTGGCCCATTTATCTGCTTGCAGTTTGTCCAAGACCAGATGACTGTTTTCACCTGAATTAGTTGCTGCACTGAGTGATTTGACAGACACTTTGCGTAAACAAAGTTCTGCCTCTGAGCTGCTTAAAGACAGCTAGCTGTTGCTGTTCACGCACTGTCTGCACAACTGCACGCTTCAAATAACCAATGCAAATCAGACCATTTCTGGTCAGAGAGTCAGAGGTCATAATTTTTATTGTTTTATGTTGCCACTGCTCATATACAGGTAGGTGCTAGAGAACAGAAAAAAACTTCATGCAACCTCAAGTATATCCACAAGCCTCAACTGCCCGAAAGGGTCACAAACAGCAAGTACACAATCATCCTATCTGTATACAGATCATTTCACCAGCTTTATTAATGTGGATATTCAAAACTACATTTTCCTTTTCTCTTCTTTCTTCTCTCCCCCTATGCTTTTCCAGCTCTAGCTTGAGTTTTGTTTTGAAGCACTGGATTCATTCATACATCAAAGGGAAATCTAAGGCATCAGAGCCCACATCGACAGAAAACAAAGGCACTGTTTATAAGGCGGAAACTTGCTAAGAGAGAAGCAGCTGAGTTTTGCAAGGCTCACCCACTGACTGCCACCTTGGAGGTACATCAAACATCGTTCCTTGCTCAATACAGTCAAACATTTCTCTTTCAAAGCCTCCTAATGTAATGTATTATTTGTATTACTGTAATACTGAAAAGTCCCAGTCCTGACCAGTGGCCTATGATGAGTACCTCCCCCATAGAATCTGCAACCTTAACTGAGTTTTGCTGGACAAGAAGCAGTCCAGCTCTATGAGCACAGAGGTCCCTGTGGGCTAATCTAGACAAAATTAGGCTGGAAGGAGCTACTCCCTACTGAAAACTGGGCATCAATGTTCAGGATTAACCTTTCCTTGCCCAGGGTTTGTACTGAGTCAGAAAAAAAAAGGAGATCTTTCTTGTCCTAAAGGGTTCCTGTGATATTTATAATAGACTAACAGATTGGGGGATTTGACCATGTTTTGGGGGTCTTTTCTTCTTATTCTCATTTAAATAAATGTCTTCCTTTTTGAGCAGTGTCAAGAGAGACTCTGGCATGGGAATGCACCAGCAAACTGGCTGTTTCACACACAGCATTGCACTTTCCAGACCAAGTGTGGAAAGCCATGGTAGATCCAAAACCCATCTTCTTTCCATCTGGCAGAGCAGGAGCTCAGTATCCCTCCTATCTTGTAGTTTCACCAGATACACTTTCTTCCTTTAGCTGAGAATTATTAATTATGAATTATTGTTAGAGTGCCTGTTTACTTTTTTTTTGGTTTTGCATTTTTTTTTGGTGTGTATGCCAGGCTGCATACAATGTATCCAGTATTCTGAAAATACAGCTGAGTATACCAGTCCTGTACTTTCCTTCCCTAGCTAAGTCTGTTCTTTATAGCTGAGTTAAAAAAGGGGGGATGAGTATTTAAAGTGACACTCATCTCACAGTCTCTACACAGTATGAATATTTTTTTCTTCATTCTGGCTAAACTTTTTGGCAATTAAATGAAAAACACACAGAAATAATAACCTTGTTCTTCCATAATACTTACATCCTCTAACAGCCTCAAAATAGCTGTTGTTTTTAACCGCACTACTTATTTCCAAATTGCAACAGCAAATAAAGCAGAGAAGGGCATATTTTGGCATGCTCAGCTTCTAACGAAATACACATATTTTAAAAACTATCCTTCCAGGAGCTTACAGAAACCTAACCAGAAGCTAATTGAAGGATACAAAATTCAACCCATCACTGCTTTTTACAAGGAGCCATTGACTACAAAGTGCCTTTGACCACAGAAGTACAGCAGACTTTCAGTCCTCCAGTCCTTTGCAAAACTTGAAGGAGCTCCTTGTCAGTCAGAAACTTTGGCAGATTAGTGTCAATACAAACTAAAGGCCCAGTTCTGATCACAACTCAGAGGAGCTGTAACTCTTGGAGTTATAAGGATTTTGTTTGTATTATCACATTATGTATAAATGAGAACTAAATAGAGGGCATATTACCGCAAATTCTAAATAGCCTGTAGAAATTCGTTGTTAGTGTTTATTACGCTGGATATATAATCATGGGTTTCCTCTTAGACTCAATTTTCTCCACTCTTGCAAACACAAGACATAGTGTTTAAATCCAGATGATTAGTTTCCTTTTAAAATGTGGATGTATTAATTTGGCCTATAGAATAATAGCTTTATCCTAAGAAATGCATATTAAAGTACAGTCCACAGAATAGAATTCCTAAGAAATATGCTGTACTACAGTATGAACTGTACCTATGCCTGGTGACTGTTAATACTGAGAAGGGTGTTGCTTACCTATGGTTTCTTCGAGGGGGCTGACTATTATTTGAAGTGATGTGGATGCTACCATTGGCTTCACTGTGCTAGGCCAGTGAGCAAGAAGATATGAGGCATATTCAGAGTTTACGCTTTCATCTGAAGCAAGATGCAACTAATAGCTATGAGAAGCAGAAACAGGGAATGATGAAAAGGAATAAATGTTATGTGTAGAAAAAATTGTAAGCTAACAAAATAGCTATTTCACAGTTTAATGATTTCAAAATAATCTGAAAGTTTTTAACAAAAATCACCTTTCATTCTGGCTATCACAGAAACCCTGCTATCCCTAGGTGTAAGTGACTTCTTGCGGCAGACTTTGCTTTGAGGAGAGTTTCAGAGAAGAGCAGCATTTCACGTGTTCATTAAACTAAGGCATTTTATCAGAAAAGCCATGAAGTGAAAAACAGAGATGCATGTAAGAATGAAGTACTTCGAGCTAGCACCACTGGTGTAAAGAGAAGAGCAAGGGAGCAACATAGTATTTTGAACTATTTTGCTTCGTGGATTTAGATCTGTGGCTGGAAGGAAGAATCCAGCAGAGCTTGACTGATTCTCAGTAAGGGACTGCTGCAGAATGCAAAGGACAGCAGCAGTCTGCCGGAGCAGTGGCACTCCTGTGTCAGCACCTTGCCAGCTGGATACGCAGCTCCACTTCAGAGCTACGGATGCTCAGAAGGAGCAAAAAGAGGAAATTACATTTTGGTTCATCAGGGCGAAGTAATTGATAGCGTGGAATTGTTAAGCGAAATTTCAGAAAAATAAAAACAGATTTATATTTCTGTGAATATCTGAAGAAAAGCTTCCAAAAGCTTTAGGATTATTTCACTATATTCAGCGTTAAAATCCCAAGAGCCTAACAAGCAAGAACCATGTCTTCATTCCTTAGCAGTAAAACCATTCCTGGCCAGAGTGCCACGGTAAGCGGAGGAACAGAAGTGTGGGTCTATTTAACCTTTGCCCCTCTATGGCAGAGTACTGTGTATGAACACACGATCCCTCTTCTATCCAAAACATGTGCTCAAACACTCCTTTTGAAAATTGGTTCATGTGCTGATACCTTGTACATCTGACACAAAGATGGTGTTCAGCTAATTTGTTATGAAATTTTTAAAATAACACTTCTCTTTCCTAAGCACCAGTGACAACAGTAGAGACAGCAGACAACAGTAAAGAAATAGATAGACAACAGTAGAGATATTACAAGCCAAAATATGTATTTTAATGCTAAGGTCTCATTTTCTCTTTTCAAATCATCTTGCTCCATATGCATATATAAAACTACATATGTAACCTCAGGTAGGTATTATAAGTATTTTTGATTAATCAGAGACTTACATTCATTCAGAACAGTGTTTGAAATTCTGGTTGCACCAGGAGTTCTACTTCCTGTAATCATTTAGTACATTTCTTCTGTGATCTTTTAGAAGCTTTTCTGTTAAGCCCATGCTTGCTGTAACACTTGAAATAAACCGTGTGTGAATCTGTTTTTTCTTAAGAACTACTACTTTCTATTATGTAAGGAAAATGAAAAGATACCAAACTGTTTGAATCTCCTTAGTGAATACAGTATCTACCAAGTAAATATGAAGTTATACATTGTCTCTCCTCCCAAGTTCTGTTACTTGGCTAAAAAATCTGGACATAAATATCTCAGTTATCTAAGAGATATATATACATCTGTGTTTAACAAAGTTGAATTTATAACACAATGGCTAATAAACATTTTAATTATTGATTTCAGCTGAAAAATTCCTGAGACTGAGCATAAACAAAAGAAATAAGTATCTGCCTCTTGGTAAATGTTTTTATTCATGTGTAGAGGTGAAGCTATAGATCCCAGAGATGGAAAAAGCAATTTGCTATTCTCACTCATTTTTAGAACCCTATTAGTAGGTTTGTGGAAAAAAATCTCATATACTTCAAAAAAAGCACACTATGAATTAATGTTTACAGATTTTATTGCTTTTTCCAACTCTATTTTTATTCTCTAATCTTTGTAATAGTCTTAAAAAACCTTACAATTTTCTCCCTACAGATGGTGTCTTTTTCTATTAAGCAAACATCGATCCCTTGCATATTCCCTCTTTTCTTATCCCTCCACCCCTTTTGTTATGAATGGACATAAAATTATCTTGGATATTTTTGTGTTTAACATCAACAACTTCATTTTACATGGGCCTAAAACGGGGTCCATAATAATAATCATAGTGTATATCAAAAAAGACTTAAATTCTTTTTCCTATTGACTTTGGGCTGGACTGGAAATGCAGAGCCTGCTGTCTGTCACGGGCATATGCACACCAACAGTCACACAGGGAGCTCCAACTTGCTCAGCTAGAAGCCTCAGGGAAGAGGTACAGGTGATGATCTGCTCATCAGGACTATACCAACTAGAGGTGACTTTTTGCTGTGTACAGGCCTATGTAGGCTGCGAAGAACACTAGCAGAGAGCAGACGAACGTATATCAATGGCTCCAAAAGCCTAAACCGAATGTACTGCCAATAGTAGAGAGGGGCACATTAAATTTTCATTTGTTCTGATACTAGAGGGTCTATAGTGTAATTGATAGATACAACATAGTTCACTTTATTTAATCATCATGTTTGGGTTTTGCATTTGGCAAGGCGCTTGCTCTGAAAGTCAGTAAGAGCAGTAAGACACTGGCCCCAGTCAGGAGTATATGACTCTTCTCAAATCCAACATGCACATTGGGACAGCTGTATAGGGTGTATCTACTGAGATTAAGGAACCAATAGAAAACTTGATGTGGGATCCCCGCAAATACTCATATTCTAAGAGTTTAGGCTGTACTGAAACCTCCTGAATCTGGAAAAGGTTCCCCTCTTTTCTTATATGAGGATCAGATCAGGGTAACTGAGTCTTCACACAAAATACATCACGCTCCAAGTCTTTTGTTATTTTTATGATATGACACCAGGTATGATCATCTCCAGGAACAGAGAGAGCACAAGTTGTTAAAAGTCTAGTTAGACAAAAATTCCAGGATTAGCTGCTGCTCCCCCCCAAGCTTTCTCCCTTTTAATTGTGGTATTTCCACTGGAAACAATCTCTACGTAATCAAAATCTTTTGCATTATATTTATCCTAGTCAGAGAGAACAAGTTTAGTTCACAATTGTCCTGGTCACAGCTATGCTGGTGTAACAGATCAGAATGACTGGAGAATCAGGCCTTAGAACATTTCTGTTACACTGCTTTTGCTGTGCGATTATTTTAAACTTATTTTGTGACAAGACAGAAGGATAACAGTCACCCTGGATTCACACTGATAGAACTCCACTGACTTCAGCAGAATTAATGCTTGTTTAGTTGTTATTAACTGCTCTGAGGGCAATATGTAGACCACGCCTAACATCTGAAACATATTCCAAGATCAACAATAAGATTCACCAGCTAATTTTCCTCTCTACTGAAGGTTGCTCTGAACTTTAAATGCTTCTCTTCATCCCATGTTATACGCATTAAAAATAACTTTTCAGTTGCTTTTATAAACTCAAATCCATATACTCCAACTATGTACCCAGAGGGCTATTTACTAGATTATAAAAGGGCAGATCCCTATTTTGCAGCACACCTGCCCTTTTAATAATTCAGTCTGAGAGAAGGAGAAACAACTGGGAGTTGGAAGACCCCAATACCAAGGATGTACTGGTATTCAGTAAAAGGAAAAGTTGGATCTTTTCAAAAATTCCTTTCAAATGTAATTGAAGTGTGACAGGCAAGCTGACAGGGACACCATTTATGGTGGACACTCACATGGCTAGGGACAGAATACTGTTCCATTGCCCAGTTAGCACAGAATGACACATCTCATATTCTTACATGTCAGGCCAGCAAACATCAATAAGGATTTTCAATAACTGCTGAGCTGTCACGCAGTACGGAGTGCATGTAGCTATAATATGTCCACAAGTTTCCGCAATGGTTATACTAGGTGCTTTCTGCATTTGTTTATTTATGCACACTTCCCACAAAGCTGTCATGTGAACAGCAGCATACTTTGAGGCAGAGGGGGTTTTTGCAACACATAGGCACTACCCAGCTCTTGCCAAGGATCCTCCCGCGCCTTGCAGAGAGCACCAAGTATCCTGCATGCACCCTGCACTGCTTGGCTACCTCTGCATTTGCCTCCAACAGAGAATAAAATCTTGGAACTGCAGCATCTTAATCATAAGCAATCACACAAAGTCATGGTTTTAAAAGTACCTTGAGAACTTCTGGACATATACGACAGGTAATTATTTACCTATGGCCCTTACCTAAAAGAAACATCTTTGCCTGTTTTCTCTAGTGAAATACATACCATTCTACAATCTCACTTCATATGTGCTCATAGTAATTAGGTCAAGGAACTAGACAATCTTTCGTTGTTGCTGAAGCAAGTCACAAACTAATCTTAATTCTGTTGGAAGTTTTCTTCCTTTTAAATAGTTGAAGACATTTAGTATTCCTGCTTTTGACAGAATTTTATTAAAAGAAATTGATTTTACTTGCTCAGACTATTACATTCTGGTGAAGGATAAAACATCATACCTCATTTTCTTTCCTCATTTTTGGTAAGAATATTTTTAAAAATTCAATAAGCTGTTGACTGAAATATCCAGTATCATAAGTGTCATTGTTTTAAAAGGTTATTTTTTTAAATCAGATATCAATATACTAGATTTTTTTAAATTTTGTTTTTTTTAAAAAGAAGCTTACTTTTAAAATATTCTTTCAGGAAGATTACATTTTAACAACCAAACACAACAATATGTTATATTACATTTTGAGCAGAATGTTTACTTTTCACTGAGTTTCTTTGCCAGCTGTGTCAGCGTTGACTGCAATAGCTTATATATAAAAAAAATATTAAAAAGAGCTGTTTATTTTTTTTAATTGCCACGATCATGCCAAAACCCACAATGTGTGGGCTGCAGGCAGAATGCTGGGAGCAATATTATTCATGCTAAAAACAGTTGCCTGATTTGCTTTCTTTGAAAATTAGAATACTATAAATAGGAGCCCAGTAGGATTTGTCAACTGCAAGTTTGTTTTAAAAGCTGCTAGGATGAAACTTTTGAAAGCCTTACAAAACATAAACCAATCAGAACTATTGCGTTGAGGCTTGTCATTTCCCTTTGGCCTAGATTAGACCTTTATTTTTGAAAAGAGTTATGTATTTGATATAGATCTACCTCCTATTTCTATGCATATGTCCAAACACTAGATTTTTTTTAGACTTTGTAGAAAGATTTATTTGCTTTTTGTGTGTCTTACACTCTGTCAGTAAGCCAGCTATCTTAACTCATTGTGTTCATTGTAATAAAAAATGTTATATCACCAAACTTGTAACAATTCTATGTTGCTTGCTTTGTGGAAGTCCTTCCCCACAAATCACTTTTGAACAACTCAGAAATTAAGGTATACTAATCCACTGCAAAAAGGTTATGTCAAGCCAGTGTCCCACAAGAGTACCACGGCCGTCCTTAACCTTATTTATCAGTACATTAGCATTTTGGTGCCTTTTCTTCTTTGCTTGTTTTATAGCTGGTAGAAGGCATGCTTCCAAAAAACCCCCAAACCCCAAGCAACCAACACACCCCCAAAACACAACCCCCCCCTTATCTGAATACAAAGCAAAAAGAAACTATTGCAGAAATTTTATCAATTACTTTTTTTCTGTGATGATAAATAACACATGACATTCACTGTTAGAAAGCTAGCATTTTAACCTGCACTTGGAATGGGAAGTAATGGGAGCTATTGGGATATGCTGACTTGTTAACAGCAAACACAGGAAAGAAATAAAAGATATGCTGCTAATTTCACTGTGAGCAAAGGGCCAACAAAGCAATTACACAGCTTGTAAGACCCACCTAAATTCCTAGCTTTGCCCACTGGATTCTGTAAAGCATAAAGAAACATTTTTTTTCCCAAATACTTCAGTGTTTGACCGTTTCTCTTTATGAGAAACAGTTTTTACACATGCATATTCATACTGCATTGCTTACATAAACCATGCGCCTTGAAAGTGGCGTGGGATTTTGGTGTCCATCTTAAAGCATGAAGCAAATGGCCTGATAGCCATTTTCCTGAAGGCACAACCTTTCATCAGGAAATTGGACCCTGTTCAGAGGAGTTTCAGCTGAAACACTTGGCATTGCTAAGAAGTTGAGAACCCCGTCTTGATGCCTGTCTGCATGTCTTTTTGTGACTCCTCTGTTCTCTGTGTGTGACTGTTGAGTTTACTTAACTCCATGGTCTCAAACTTTGTTCAGCCTAAGAGCTTGCAGGACTCAAGCTCCAGGAGAGAACAGCAGAAAATGGACAAAGAGGGGAAGGTGGGAAACAGAGATGTGGTAACAGAAGAGAGGAACATTGCCTTCATCACTGTTCCAACATTTAACTAGTGCCATGTTTTCCTTTATAAATTAAATACTTAATGATGTGTATCACACTGCCATCTTTGTCTAAAGACATTTGCTGTCCTGATATGAATATTTTCTTAGTAGAACTGTACTTGAGTAAGAAACAAGAGTTCAATCCCATATATTGGTCTAATCAGAGTTAAAAAAAATTAGCATAAAAACGTGATAATTCTCTCCTGTCCACCATAAAAATTCAATCAAAATATGAAAGCCTGGGTTTATCCTACACAAACCATGAAAAAGCAATTAAGAGTGTGACACAAAGCCATCGCATTTGATCAGGAGAGCTGACCCTGTTCCAAGGATAAAATGATAACTAGTGTCCTGAGTCCAGCTCAGTGACCTTCTGGAGCTGGAACTTTCAATTACGCCAAATTAGCTGCGTCACATAGACTGGCTTTGTGAGTGAAGCTGGATCAATGCAGTATATTTCACTGATGATGACAATGATTTAATCAATCTCAGTCACTCAGTGGACAGCAATGAGGTGGTGAAGTAAGCACCAAAAAAAGAATGCTAGGATCTTTCATTGTCAGGGTTACCTAGCTGCTCCCCATTTGTTCTTTTTCTTTAAATGCTAATTTGAAACTATGAAAAAATAACGTTAAGTAGCAATTTCCTAGAAGGGGTTTTGTCACATCTATTCAGACTTATAGTCTGCGTGCCAAATTGCAACCTGATGTTCAATAATGCTGTTTTTGACACTTCTGTGTAATAAAAGTGAAGATCCTTCTTTGCTCAAGGATGTCTATGACACTTTTGACACTTCTCTCCCAGAATTGGAGGCAGCCCAGATGTTCTTTGCATTAAGCAGAGCATTGCCACAGATGCTATGGAATGTCGGAAGATACTGGGCTCTAGGCAAAAGTAGCAAAGGGCACCTTTCCTCTTTTTAACTGAGGAGTAATTTTTGGAGAGTAAAACCTTTTGATGTGCACAAAGTTAAAGCCTCAGAGGGACTTTACAGGCAAGGGACACATTGCATTTTCTCTGTCTCTTCTTTCAAGGTAACACAGAGCCATTACAGAGCACCTGTTTCCACTTCTGTTCAGAAAAATATTCTTTACCTATCTCTGCCAGCATGGCATTACTGTATCTGCTGGACATCTGAATGTTATGATACAGGCAAAAATGAAAATAACATTAACAGGTCTTGGTGATGGACTCAAGCCTTGATTTCTGTGGACTCACAAGGGTGCAAGATCCAGTTGGTTGGTTTGGGCTTCTCAAGACTTGAATCCAGGGATTTACATTCACAAGTGTCTCCTTCCACAGAAGTGACAGCTGAAGGAGCCTTGGCCACATGTTGTGCCCCTGTACTCCAGTATCCTCCCCAGTTGGGCTAAAGTAAGCCTTTGAAGACCACATCATGTACCTGGAGGAAAATGTTCCTGGGTAAAAAATAACCAGGTATTTTCTGCATCATCTTTCTTATTTCTGCCCTTGTACTGTCCCCAAAACAGATGCTTGTGGGACTGATTAGTAAAGTGGGCTGTTTTTCTCCTTTATTTTAAAAATACATAGGCTCTGCTGTATAACACAGGCCATACAAACAGCTGTTCTGTGCACAACAAAGTAATGTAGGATGCAGGAGTCCATGGGTATCTCCCTCAAAAGAAACACGCTTTAAAGCTCCAGGGCTTGCACAAGCCACAGCTCCTGTTGGTATGTGGGCAGATGAGTTGGGGTCTTTCCTTTCATCCTACTGCTCTTCAGCTCCATCTCCCAGAGCCACCCACTGCATGGGAAGAACCACCTTCCCACACCATGCACAGCCCTTACAGCAGAAACAGGTTAGCAGAGAGTCTAATCAATCAGTTTCCTCAGGAAAAACATGTGCTAAAATGTTTTATTTTGAAATAAAACTTTTAATTTGGAAATTTCAGTTCAGGGATCTATTTTTAAGTACTTGCAACAGACATGTCTCTGCTGGAAGAGACATTTTTTGGACAGAAATTCTTTGTGATTAATACAAATTTTAAAAGGCTTAAAATGGCTCAGAGAGCTGTTATTTATACACTTTTATATACAGTCCCAAAGTTTAAGGTAGCCACACCACCTCCCTCAAAATAATATATTTTGGAAGAGTCACTGTTATGTCTCTTCTGTCATCTCCAGGTAGCTGCGGAATTGGCACAGGAATTTCATAACCAACTGGGATTGGTTAAGATTTCATAATCGTACTGGGATTACTCTTTGCCTGACTTTTGCCTGCGGCTGTATAGTGAGCTCACTGGTGCAGGGTCTGTCTACTGGCTTATAGCTGAAGCAGGAACAGCAGCAGCCAAAGTGAGTAGTGGGGAAAACTAACATTTCTGGGTGCTGCCAGGCCAGACTAAAGCAGTTCCTATAAACCCCTCATTGTCTGGGAAGAAAGATTACTTGTGGCATCCACACTGGGATTTTCATGTTGCACTGCCTAGCCATGTCTAATGCATGACAACTTTATCAAGGAACCATCAGCACACCAAAAGAAAGGCAATGAACATCAGCATGCTTTGCTGTACCCTACCACCAGTTCCTAAACAATACCTGGGATTCCACCTTGCACTTCAGCCCTCCATGGTCCTTCTGATCAGACAGGTGTTAAGGAAGACAGGACCACTGCCTATCACCTTATTCAAAACCCAAACTAGAGATGGTCTGTAGCTGACCCTGGTAAACTGCAGGGCCTGAGACTGTTGACTTTTTTGGTCCATGTTGTAAGTTTTTGTAACTATTTGGGATAGAGTGCTACAAACCCATCAGGAATGATGCTACTTTAGCATCAGTTGTCATGTTGTCTGCTCCTTTTCTAGACATATTCCCTAGCGTGGGTGTCACTTTCACAGTCAAATGCCACTGGACACAGAGTTATGGTAGTGATTACTATGGAAAATAAGAAACACAAGGACAAATCATTTTAACTGAAGAGTCAGCAATAGGAAATGGCAGTCATCCTTTTAAGTCATAGTGCCTCCCAGTTGGACCTGGGCTCTGCAAAATGGGGAAAGCAAGTCCGGAATTGCATAGATCCATTATCCTCTATGGTTCAGGACGACAAGCTCATTAGGAACTATAGCTTCATTAGGTAGCAAGAGCTGCCCTGTTGTCAGGCTATGATCTATTTCTTATCTTGAATTGTGTCATGGATTTTCTCTCCCACATCCCAATCACAATTGACTACCACACCTCACTGCTTTTGGTGATGGAGGGTAGATCTTGCTTTAAGAATTATAAGCCAGAGTTTCAGTAATACCGCAGTAATATCTGCTAAATATTACTCAGTATTATCCATGTACAAGTATGCCCTTACTTCTCCTCTCTGGTATGGAAAGGGATCACTTGCCAAATGTCTACAATTATTAGCAGCTTCTATTACAGAGCTAATCTATGCTCAGTGATTACATGCACCTGAGTGCACAGTAACAAAAACACTGAACCACACCTTTGCAATATATATATTTACCTTTGCATTTAAGAGATGCCCAAATTTACAATGTAAATCAAATAGTAAAATGAAACCACACACACCAATTAAAAATATTATTTAAAAATGTGACTGTTTTGGACATGCTGGAGGGTACAGGGGGAAAAAGGCAGGACACTACTTTATTCTATGGGGATCCTTTTTCCTTTTAAGGTCTGTTTTTTGAAGGCAAAACAGATTAACATTTAATCTGTCATTGTAATGATATATAGTATTTACAAAAAATTGAAAGAGTCAGAAAACAATGATATCTTAGAAAGTTCTATGTTATTTCTTAGGCTTCCAAAAGAAGTGCTCAGATGTAATTGCTTGAAGTAGACTTCAAAAGATTTGATACACCAGCAGCTGCAGCAAATACATGGCTTTTTCTATTTTAACTATCCATTTCTTGTAATAGGTTCTACAAGCCTTAAACATGAATAGAGATCAGAAGGGGAGCCAGATTTTATGTTTTACCTACACTATTCTGAAAACAGGGTAATAATTACAGAAATGGCTGAAGCTTGCATGGTGGTTTGTTTAAGTAAAATACTCCCCCAGTGTTTCTCTTCTCCAAGTTCAGTGATTAACTCCACTTAAAACTCAATCCTTGTGTGTCTGTTGACAAAAATATCTGCAACATAAAAGATTTAATAGCAATACTTGCCATGAAATATTTTGGCAAAGTGAATCAAACATCACAAACACAGATGAAAGGCAAAATTCCCAGCCAACAGAACAGTTTTATCAAACTCAAATTCTGATGTTCTTTTATTGTGGCAAAATCAAAATTACTTCTATCTTACAGAATTTCTTTGGTCAAGGTGAAAGCATTTTAGATATTGTTAGATATTGTTTGATAAAAATTTAATTTAAAAAAATTGATATTTTAGATATTGTCTTCTTTGCAGGAACGTAGTACATATTCTATTATAGCAAGACTCTGCTTCCTTGCTTGAAACTGTAAAATATATTGCTGTCCTCTTTCACAAAATTTAAAGCTGTTCTGGTGAATACACAACTTTAATTTAGAGTTTAAAAAAAATTTTCACGCCTCATTTATTTAGAAGCTCTTTGCCTTATCACTGCTCTAGCTATTTAAAGCATTGCCTTTATGTTTATCAAAGCCAACTTTCTTCCTTCTCCTTTACATTTTTTAAGATAAAAAAATTAAAAAGTAGCCTTTCCACTGACATTATTCTCATAACATACCAAATTGATTTGAAAACATTTGCCAAGTTTCTCCTGCATGTTGAACTGCAATCTAAATATGGCCCCTTTATTTAAGTGGAGGCTTATTTATTCGAGAGACAATTTTTTGGAGGATTTTACTAATGAATGTGGTGACAGCAGCTAAAAAATTTGAATTAGTTTTTAATTTTTAATTTTTGGAACATTGATTTTCAGACAATTTTTGGACATATAATTAAACATGAAGTTAATTATCTGTTTACAAGGACTCTTTTAATGCATGGCTTTCACTGCGGGGAGGCTGTGCAGTCAGGCTGTAATCTGAGCCCAGCACTAACACTGTTGCCAGGCAGAATGGCTACTGCACATACCACAGCCTGGCAGCGTGGGATACGGGCAATCCTAGACAGACCCTCAGCAGAACCAAGACCCAGTGGGCGAGAGCTCCAGGCCTTTTCATCAAGGTTCTTCCTTTCACGTCCACCAAGATGAGCAGAGCGAACCTGCACAAATGGGGAATTCCCTCACAGATGGAGAAGTTTTGGCCCTTGTTCGTTATGATAGGTGGAAGTCCAGTTAGAAACACATCCCATAAACTGGAAATATGGTCTTATAAAGCAAAAATCTGTGTTTTCACTCGTTTTTAATTCTCAAAAACTGCAGCTTTTGTGCTGGGCTGTTACATGGTTTCAGCAGATATTTGTAAAGTTCAAAGGAAAAATCCCTTTAGAATTCTTTATGTTACGAAAATGACATTAAAATAGTGGTTTTCCAGTTTTATAAATACATTTAAGATCATTCAAAAGCTGGCTGAAGTTCAGAGCTTCACATTTCTCTTGATTATTTACATCATGCTAAAACTTCAAGGCAGTTATGCCTGAACCCTCCTGCGCTGAGCACAGTGCAGTGTCCCAAAGAGCTATGATCAAATGCTCTGAACCTGTAGACATTTACAACATGCTTGACTGTAAGCAGGTGAACAGTCCCCACTGAAGTAAAGTAACACAAAATTATGTCAGAGGTAATGGAAATTTTTAAGATGCCATGAATCCTACAGTGAGCCCTGCACAGACTCAGGCCTGTCTTTTTAGAGTTATTTGGACAAAGCCTAGATCTTTTTAGCTGAACTATCACCACAGAGGTAACAAATTCCACAGGTAAACACATCTACACCACCTGAGCACCAAAAGTGTGTGCACTGCGCCTGAAATGATACCTGTTGACACCCACCTTGTCAACAAGCTGAAACTACATCTGTTCATTGCTCCCCTCATTTCACACGTTTCAAACCTATGCTCATGTCATCCCAGTGACTAGAGGCAAAAATATCAGGGGATTCCTAACCAATTTCCTTTGTGCACACAGGAACAGATCATCTCTTTCAGCCAGAGGGTGTCATGCACACATCCTCTGTCTTGTTCACTCCAGCACAATCCACGTAATTTTGTAGTTTAAGATTATTCCTAGTTAGTACATACTCTAATGAAAATAAAAGGAAACTCCAAATACAGTTATGAATATGGAGTTAAACTTCAAAAACATAGACTAGAGGACAAACACTTAATCCTCTACAGATACATTGGTGTAAATGTGAAGTTGACTGCTGACATGGGTGGAATACCTCCAAATTTATACTGGCAGAAAAAAGACAATCTAGCTAACAGTTCCTAAAATTACTAAATGGAATAATAGCTCTTGAATGAGATATTTGTAACAGATAAAAATATTAGTATGTTGCAGATCTCCAGACAGATCAGGTAGGATTGCACTGCAGTTAGAAGTGATATTATGATGAAAATATAGACAAAGGTTTAGTTTAAGTGAGAAATAATTCTTTTTCAAGTATCACACCTTCTTTTTTCCATAAGAAGTATCCATGTATTTTCAGTACCTGCACTGGCCTATACAATGTGACATCTATTTTTTGTAGAGATGTGCAAAACTGGGATGGTAGCATTGGTTCTGAAACTGTTTTCTACCAGATGTGTCCTATTCCACTAAAAAGGATTCAGTTTCTATTTGAGTTTTATTTTAGAATAATTCTTGTTTAATTTTATTTTTCATGTTAAGTTGCGAAGTTGCACTAATAAGAGCTGGTATTTTCATAAGAGCTGGAATATTCTGCCCTTTAGTTATCATAAAATCCTGTATTCTGAACATGTCTTCAGACAGTTATTATTTGTTAGCTGTTAGGTGGATTTATGCTTTTCATCTCAGCCTGAAGTTCTCTCATGAGCATTCAGATAAATTTTGAAGGTGTTCAAAAGCTAAGCATCCAATTGTATTATGTTAATATTACAAGATATCTATATTCATGCATCACAAATGACTGTGCTATAGTTTACTTAATATTTTGCATTATTATATAAACATGAGTCTTTACGCCAATGCATTAGTTCCTTTTTCTCCCTGGTGTTTAAGATTGCACTGAAGTCCCGCTGATGCCATAATTGAGGTTAAGCATGTGCATAAGTGCTGTTTGAGTTGGGTCCCTATTCCCCAACATGCCATTTGTCTCTGGTAGATGATGGAAGATTGCTTTACTCTTTGCTCATTAATATAAATATATTTTATCCTCTCTTTGCACTAGCTATGTGCCACAAAATCATTTTTATCATTATGTTATTTATAGTCATGCACATTGCAGGAATATTCCATATACCTATATGTAGAATTACACCAAATGCAGTAACCCACACTTCAAATACTATTTTGGGGGAAATATGGATTTCTAACTTTAAAATGTATTTCAGCGCACCCAACAGGATTAAATTAAGATTAAGCACTGAACTATAAGTCTCTATTTCCTGGCTTTGAGCTTCATTGCACCACGTTAATATTGGGTTATCATAGTATGTACATAGAATATTTGTTACAAGGTTTGTGAATAAGTGATTCTCATCTCCTTTGTAAGGAAAATTGACTCCATTACAGGAGAGAAGAGACATCAAGCTAACATTACATGAAGTCATAATCCTCTATTGAGACATCACACAATGACATTGTTAACATTAGTATGCAATATTTATTATAAATAAAAGAGGCTATTGAGTCTTTCAACTCATAAGCAGCTCTGTGTGATGACTTCACTGTAGGAACACAGTGGAGTTATAAAGAGGATAAAAGATTTATTTATATCTAAATATGTTCTCATTAGTAATTCTGCACTAGCATGTAGCAGATACAATTGGAGGACCAGTAGGGTTTTGTGGTTTGTTTTGGTTGGTTTTTTTTTTGTTTGTTTGTTTTGTTTGTTTAATTACTGCTTATTGTTTGCACTCTAACTGTAAATATTTGGTAAAAAAAAAATAAGAAATTAGTTAATGAATTTATTGTACTGTGTATTAATAATTTTCATGAATGAAGAATTATTCTATTTTTATGGGATATAGTAACGTGCCATCACTCCATAACATGGAGACCCAGTGGGCCATTAGCTTGGACCTTGGTAAAAGGTCCCTCCTGCACATGTAACATATAGTCATGAAGCACCACAGTGTCATATAAGATTTCATGCTGACCTGCTTTTATATTATACTCTGTCCCAAACACCACTTTTTCTATTTCTCTTAACACTACAGTTAATGACTAGCCCACATTGCATGGAAGGCACCCAAACAACTGCCTGCAGTCCCTTCCAAGATCTCTCATTGACTCTGTGCTGTCATCTCACAGTCTATTTTAAGGAAATTCAACTCAGCTTAACACCAAATCCTCTGTAGTACCTCACTTTGTCTTACTAGCATAAATATCTCCCTCCTCTTTGGGGCCAAAGTTTACTTTCAGACTATTGTTTCACATTCACCTTTGTCACATGAAACCCAACAAAAATAAGGCAATGGTTTAAAGTATGTGTCCACACTTCACATTTGGCTACCATTGTTTTTGTTCAAAACCACATCTTCCTTTTTGGCTAGCCTAATTTGTCACCTTTAATTTATTTGCAGTGGTCTTAAACAGTTATATTGGTAAAACCTTTAAGATATTTGAGGATATTTCACTACTAATGGAATTATGGTACAAGAAGAGTAAGTATGTGTATACATTATATGGAGAATATTCTCTGTGTAACAAGAACCCACCCCATAACTGCCACTTCACAGAATCACCAGGGCAAAGAAAAAAAAAAAAGCTAAAGTAATGCATTATTTTTTATCTTAGAAGAATGACATTCATCAGGTATTAATTTCTCATCTTGAGAATTACATTGCCATGGTTCATCTCTTTCTAAAACTGCATTTAAGTTGATTACATGTAAGCTGACTGATAAGAAAATCTTATTCATATTGAAAAACAAATCATTTAATTTAGAATCACTCAGCTCAGCAGAGTCCTTACCAACAATTACTGAGATCTGAAGAATTCTACTCCACCTCCAAATGTAGATGAAAAAACATTTACTTTTCCTGTTAATTTCAGCTGTTCATTTTCAGCAATAAAATCTCAAACTTTTTAAGTTGAAAAATAAGGCCAACAAAATACACTTTCCTGTGGTCTCAGTCTTCCCCTTTTATTCAGTCTTTGTTTGTATAAAATCTTATTTATTCTGCTGAAAGCAGGACTTAAAAAAAAAAAGCTTTAATTTGAAAAGACAATTTTGAAAAACAAGACTATTTCCAGCTTGATCTGCTTAAAGGAACTAGCTGTAAAAAATTAACACAGCTGACATAAGTTATTTTCATTTCCTGTGCTTTTTCTGTCACCATACTTATAAACTCACATACTCCATTTAAAGAGATAAGATGATGAGAGTAAGTTCCTGTTACTATATAACAGAACAGAAAATACAGATATTGTATGAATTTAATATAATAGAAACAACATGCTGTTTAGATCCTACTACCTTGGGTTTTTTTGCCTCAGTCTGTGATAAAGTGCCTGAGGGGAACAGAAAGATAAACTTCATAATTTAGTGAAATTCTTCCCATTTTTAAAGATTTGCTTGCATATATGTAACCTTGTAGAAGTACACAGTATAGATTTGCCTACTGTTCATTTGGGATTCAGATTATGAGCTTCAGCACATTGACACATTTTTTTAAAAGTATTTCCAAGTTTATAATTTCAATTGCTTTGTGCTAATGATGCACAATACAATGGGGCTTGGGAGGCATTCCCTGCTATCTCTCCTGTCAATCCAGCTCTTAACTCTAACTCCCCAAGGGTCCAGCCCAAGTCCCATTAAAACCAGTGGAAACGTTCTCACTGACTTCAGCAGAAGCTGGATCAATACAGATCTTAAATCCAGTTATTGGACAAATATTATTATCTTCTGATTCATGCATTTGTCAGGCGTAAAAATAACCCAGTTTTGTTTCTTTAATGGGTTTTTCACAGTAATCTAGGTGGCTGGTGCATCTGCAATCTGGCAAAACAGATATCTCTTTTTGCAGAAAGCATATGTAAGTTTCCCTATCTATCTCAAAAAAAGTCTCACAAAGCTATTCAGAACTCAGTACACGTTCTTTCCTCTTCACAACTCATTTTCCCTTTTTTTTTTTTTTTTTTTTTTGTGACAACCTAGGCAATAATTCACAGCTCACTGGGTCTCCTAAATAACCCCCTTTATATTTACATGGTAGGCATTCCCCCATTACACAGCAGGATTCAGATGTATTGGCAGGCAGTCATTAGGCATTCTTAAGACTTTGGAGGTTTAACATACCCTTCTCTAGTTAGTGTCTTTGAAAACGCCCTGTATGGTTACCATCTCAGCAAATATATAGCAAATCTTGACAATTTAACAATAACATAAACTGTGCCATTTTGTAATTTTGAAGTGGTTCCTTGTTTGGGTCCTATCCAGAATCCCACACGAAGCCTTTAAAGCTCAGAAGCTTTTCACACAATGGAGGATTGTTTTGTTTCTTTCTTTTGCTAGAAATTAAATGAACTAGTTGAGTTTCTTTGCTAAAACTTTCATAAGTGTATACTTGCATTGCATTATGTATTGCAATTACTTTAACCCAGCATCACTAACAATACTGAGGGAAATTAAAATGATGCAAAATTGCACTCTCTATTGCTGAATGGAGAAAAGTCCTTTTAGGAAATAGAGATCAACTGCAATAAAGGTAGTAAAATGTGTTACTAGAAAGATTCCCAAGACTAACTCTCACAGAGGTGAGACTTTCACTAGAAGATCATCTTTCGCTACAAAGTAATGATCTGAGCACAAAAGAAGAGCAAAATTTCCAGGGCTTACGGTATTGCTCTGGCTGAGGAAGCTCCCCCGACTGACTTCCTCCACTGCCTACAGAAAGTCATTAAGACACTGCTCCACAGCCTGCCTTGACACTGACATCTCTTGTGCAAACAGGACCTACTGGGTTCACTTACTCCTTCACTTTCCTAAGACATGGACCCCAGGAATAACAAAACCTCTTTGAATTCCTTAGTAAGTGCCAAGTTATATTACGGAGGCTTGTAGGAATATAAATGAAGAAAACAGAGAAGTTGATTCATGTTAGCATTACTGATGCTTGGTACTGCTAATTCTGCTAGTTACGAAGAAACCTCCAAACAAACCTGGAATGACAGATTGCCAATCACACATAGAACAGTTTGCATCCTATGAGCCTTGATTTGACACAAATGTTTAAAACTGGATTTGGTAACTGCATGGATAAATATTTCAAATTAATATATCAAAAGTGCTTAGATCAGCAAAAAATCTAAAGGAAAGTTATTTTGTTTTGAAGAAAAAAAGAATACAACCATCTTTTTGTTTACAATTGGACTATTCTCTTTTTAATATTATCTGAAACTTTAATTGGGGTATCTGTTTCTTTGATGAGAACCAGAGCCTTCATGATACAATGCCTTATATGTGTTACACACAATGTTATTCAATAAGTCCAGTTTTAAGGAGCAAATTCTGGGTAATTCTTAAAATAAAAGCCATTCACACTGATGCAGAAGTCATGACAGGATATGAAAAGTATGTGGTAATAGCTAATCTGCAAAGTCATTGCTCATGTTAGCAAAATGAGTAAAAGCATTTTGAAATCTTTAAGACCAATAAGCACTTGGGTATATATTTCCCATGTTTACAAAGTTCAAGTACCATGCTGACAGCACCGAACAATTCACCACCACAGTTGTAATGAAAGGAAGGGGCCCCCAAAACCACAAATCCTTTGGGGTTTGCTTTAATCAGAGTAATTCTTAGTTATATTTTTTCTTATGGCATCTTGTAACTTCTGAAGACTTCTGTTTCACCTTTAAAATTTCTGTAGAACACAATATCCCTCTATCATTTGAAATGCTTTGATAATGTTTCTTTTAAACTGATTATTTGTTTAAAGTTCAAGCTAATAAAATTAACACCCTATTAAAAGAAAGCTTGGGTGCAGAGCAGTGTTGTTTTGGATGCCAATTGGTCACGTTACTAGCCATCCATGAAACATATGCTTAAAACACTCAAAAGTGTTCAGAAATGCCTAAGTCATAAATCTTTTACAGGTACAATTATGTGAGAGCAGGAATAAGAAAAGCACATTCAACATCTGGAGTCAAATGAGTTTACTGAGGTAAAATGGCAAAATTAAATTTAGATGAACTTAATTAAAAAAGGGGATCCAATTTAATATGGACATTCATCAACTTCTCATTGAAAACCTTTCTCGCCTCAAGAAAATATAATAAAGTATGAACACAAAAAACATATAAAGGCTGAAATGAAGTGTGAAGGGATGGTCAAATAAAGAAGTGCAGTAAGAAGGAACACTCTTTTTTCCTCATTTTGACACACATGTGCATATACACACACTTTTCCTTTAATTGTACAGAATATTGAACTATTTTTTGTCTCTGTAACAGCAGAACAAGTGAACTGGTCAACTGTATGCCCTGAAGGTCATTAATCCTTCTGAGGCATATACTACATATTTACTGATAACATGAATATGGAACTTTCTCTCTCTTTCCCTGTATGTATTTATAGTTGGTCAAATTTTTCCCCTAGATCCTAAGAACTTTAGCTAAAACCAGTTATATCAGTGCTTAAGTGATCGTTACCTGAATTGCTCCTGCTGAAGTGAAAGGGAGTTTTGTCACAAGGCTGGGCCATGGATGACTTACAATGGATTTTCATTTGCTTTAGTTAAGACACAACAAATGAGGGTCTCTTGCTTTCCTTTACTAGGTCATTAATGTCTTCTGTTTCCAGGGGAAAAAGATCTATAGTTCAGTACCAGTCACTTCTAGTTTCCATGAATTCTGACTGTCAGAACAGCATTGACCTTTCAGCTCTCCAACTTACAGTGCATACAGAATTTAGTAGTGTCAAACAACAATCTGAAAAGTTTAGAATAGTTTTATTAAGATCATATTATTTCCTTACAAAACTGCCTTGATAATTTGTTGTTCTGCGCCTTGGTTATGTGCTCAAGTAACATGATATGAATGCTGTATTCCTTTATTTCTAATAAAGGGCATTACTAGTATAGTATGCTCTGAGGGAGATACTGTGTTTTATTAGGAAGATATTCCAACATTAGAAAAATTACCCAGTAATAATGAAATGTAATCTGTCTTAAGGATTTATGATAACACATTATTATGCTCATTTTTGTGTGAAAAGAGCAGGATTGGACAGGAATGCTATTGTTGAATACATCTTTAAACTGAAGCAGAGATTTTATTGAACTACTGGGTTAATGACAATAAATTGCTAGAGGAATGCTGAATACAGGTTTTGTTTCCATGTCAGAAGAGTTCTAGGTTTTGTGGTGTAATCTAATTCAAAAAAATTTATATTTCAATAGCCTGGAATCGTCAGGACTTGGAAGTGGTGGTACTTGACATCTGTATCACAGTGACCTAAAATTAGCATGAGCATGACTGGACAGGGTGAGGTCAAAGGGCTGTATATGTCCTGCTTCTAACAGCGGCTATTAGTCAATGCTAAATGGAGGAGTATAGCACACAGCAGTATGCCTCCCCTGGCCTCCTACTTCCCCAGGTCCCCAAATACTTAATGTGGCATGTGGCATAATGGTGAGAATAATTTTAACCAAAATATCATCACAGGCAATATTATAATCTAAAAATTAGATCTTTCTTCCCCCAAAAGCTGAACACTTACACACCAACATGATTTCCTGTTAAAGTGCTACTCCACACTACCCAACTACAGTTTTCTAGAAAATGTATTCCAAATTGATGCAAAAGTATGGTGGGACTCGGCTGTTCCCTCTTCCTCTTCACTTTTACCAAAGCAGAGAATTTATCTCTGCAGCTGAAATTCTGAGCTTCAAGATGCAGACAGATTACATCCCTTCACAATGTCTCCACAGCAGTATTTGAGAATCTGACTCAAGGTTTGAGCAATCAGACTAGTTACAACAAAGGTAGCATTAGAGGGGAAAATAATTTGTAATTTTAAAACTTACTACTCAGTTTTCAGCAAGAGGAAACTACTAAATTTTCTTTTTGTGCATTTTACTTTCTCTTTGGAGCCTGCCCACCATCCTTCTGTAAATGGTTACACTCTTCAAAATGTGAAATGTCAAACCTTCTGAGAGCAGTTACATTAGTAGAGAGGACAATAAAAACAGCCTTTCTGATTTTAGTCTGATGAAAATTGCTCAGAACTTCTGTCCTGAGCAAAATTTCTTGCAGGTCAATATATGTTCTTCTATCTCTCTATCCTTGCATTGGTCAAGGGGAAGTACTTCATCTTTCACACAGATTCAGTTTCAGTATAACATAACAGTAAACAGTAATATTCTAATGTGGTTTACTATGGCATCTTTAGACCTTACCACTGAGACCGAATGTGAAGATCCTTAAATTGCTGGCATCCGCGTTCCTGTAGAGTTTGGCACGAATTCAGATGAGTGATCCTGCCAAAAGTCAGAGGAAAATATTCATCAGACAGATGATTATTTTTAGTCACACCTTCCTAGTACCCATGGAAGCCTTACTTTATAAATGCCTACTGCAGGTTTAATGATAAGACCACTAAAATAGATCTGAATGCAATACACCAGCACGTTGACTTTTTGAGTGACTGTGAACCTGCGTATTGATTCCCACACGGTACTTTCTATAGAGAAACTGTCCTTTTATGAAAGCAATGCAACAGATTTTACCAGGAAAAATAACAGTGTGTTGCATTATTAGTTTTAATAAACTGCATTAGAAAGACGCCTCATGGAAAAAACAAACAAAAATGCACACAATTGTCCAACCCTGAATTAATGAAGCATACACTCATACACAGTTCATTTTCATTTCAGATCAAAGAGGTTTTGAAGTTCAAATAAATTTGCCTCCTAATAGTTTTAGTACAGGATTATCTCTCTTAACATCTGAAAAATAACATTCAAAGTTGGCATTTAACAGCTTATTTGTATTGCAGCACTTCAGGGACAAGCAAACTTGTAATTTCTACCATATGTGGAACGTTTCTTTCATTAAAGTATTGAAATTTCTATACAAAAAAACATGACTGAGAAAAACTGCAGCAAAAGGATTATTTTACAAAATACACGTATAACATATAAGTACTTTTGCTAGTTACTTTTAATTAATGCATATTATACTGTAAATACAAATATGTACATGAATACATTTCTTTCATTAAGCTTTACATGGTTATTATAAAAATTATTCAAATTACTTCTATTTAAGAGAACATGAAAACTATCTTGAAGTGAAAGCAAAGAAAAAATGGAACTGATGACAAGAAACACATAGGCAGGTGGAGCAGTGTTCTTGGGTCAGACCAGTTTTGTGAACTCATAGCACTCAAATCCAAGTTGCCTCTATAGAATAACAGAGCAAATTCAAAACAGGAAAAAACTGAAAGGAGCTAACATCAAGCCCTACATGAATACAGAGGGTCTCCACATCTCTCCTTTCCTCTTTTACTCAAGCTTCCAATGAAAATATTACCATTTTCACTACATAACAACAAATACCTTAGAGTGAGATTTTTCAAAGACATGTAAGAGAACTGGGTGTCTAATTCCCTCAGGCAGTTTTGAAAAGTACACGATTAATATACTATATAGCTCCTTATACATCAAACAATTTCCCAGTGAACTTCACATTAATCTTTAATCTAGACACTTTAATCTTCAAATCTTCATACAATAATCTTCAATGAAAGGTTCTTTCTGGGAGTTTACAGTATATTTAACACAATTTAAAAACTACTAGTGCATTGCCCTAGCTTTTAATACTCAGAAAATGTTTTATAAATTAGATCAACTACAACCTGGCCAAGGTTTCTGTATTTTTAATATCTTTGGAGGAAGATTACAACAAAAGGGTGCTGGAGGGAATGACTTAGCTGGTTAAGCATCAGCTCACAATACTTTAAATCACCCCAGAACCATAGCTGCTGATCCCAGAATTTATTCAGTGTTTCACTTTTTCCAAGGTAAGGACTAGCATCTCTGTGTACGTTATTTGGGAAAAAAGCATAGCTTACAGTGTATACTACTCCTTTTTGGCAGCTCTGTGTGCACATCTGGCCATGGACATAGTTTCCACATCTGTGTTTTTGCCAAAAATATTAACTGTTAGAATAGCGTGCCAGGCCCGTTCTGCAGGGATATAGCCATGACTTCAATTCCTCCTGGCCTTTACTGTTCCCTTCAGTGCTGTTTACTCCACCACAGCACCTCTGAGTTCTACTCATGGACCAGGACTTCACAGCGTTAGCCCTAGCTAAATGCACAGTGGAAAAAACTTCTAAGAATTTATACAGTGGATTAAGGACAAAAGGCAATAGGTCAGTATGAAGCAAGAGAAAAAAAGAAGATAATAGCCATTATGACAAGCAGTATTTTTTACAGGCAGCCTGGCAAAGGCACATTTTGAGGAGAGGTTTGAAGAACCAGTTTTGCAGAAGTGTCTGAAGAGTTTTGACAGGAGAAAGCGCGAAGGTCCTGGCTTGAAAACAAGAGTTGAGGAGGAAATGGACATCATGACTCAAACTGAAGTTGAAGCTGCTGTTTTCATACTGACTGAGAGATGACACAGAGTAGAGAAAGGACAAATAATCTGCCTAAAAGAGAAAAGGGAGAGTAGCATATCACCTGAGTGTTATCATCAGAAAGCAATATGAGCAAAAAAAAAGAGAGAAAGTAGGAAAACAAGGTTTCTAACAGCATTATTTGCGTTGGGTAAGATTGTGTTTGTTGAGATTTGAGAAAAATTTACAGTGTAAGAAATTTAAGAGCCTATAAGGATGGCCAGGCCACGTGTCAGACTACATGCCAGCTGGATTTGTGGTGGCTAAGAGAAATCCCAGTTGAAGACAAAGCTCAGGTAATGAATTTGGGTGACAGATGAGGTGATAGGTTAATAGACATCATGAGAAAGAGTTACTGACAGGACTTCTGCAGAAAGAGCAAGGACCAATGTTTTAGCAATGTTGGTTTGAGATACCACTTCAATATTTACACAGAAACAGACTTAGATTTTAGTTTGGGTAGGAAGAGGCAGGCTTGAAGTACAGAGGTCCACATAGCTCCTAATCAGCCTCAGTAACATGGTAGCTGAATTTGTGCTTTCATGTGAGATACCTCATGGATAAACTGAGAAGGAAGTAAAAAGCTGACTTTCCTGTAAACTGCAACTGGAGACCTGATAAGGCAAACTCACCAAAGAGCACACACAGGAAAGGATAGCGTCACGGAAGCCAAAAGAAGAAAGGATTACAGTAAGATTATCAAAGTTAAATACATATTGAAACACCTGATAGGTTCACATGGTCAAAGGTGGAGTACCGATTCTCTAACTGGACTGGAGAAAGTTATTACAGACTGGTTTGAGCAGTGCCTGTTGACTACAAAGAGTGAGAATTAGATGGCAGTGACTGTAGTGTGCTCCATGAATTCAGAGATGAGAGCTTATTATAAGGGCAGGTGGGGTAAGCACTGGGACATTCTGAAGAAGTGAAAGACTAAGGCAAGCTTGAATTGTGCGAGAGAAGAGGAAGAAGAGAGTGACAGACTGGAGGAAAAAAGGGAAAAGATGGGGCCACTGCATAAAGTGGATGAGCAGAGGATGATAGCAGCTGGAAAACTTTATAACTTATGACAGGCTAGAGGACTGTTTCAGGAACAGAGCAATGAGTGAAAGGAGGAGTTATGAAGATGAAAATCATATATTTGTCAGTTTTCACTGGGAAAAAATTGTCAAGATCCTTCTCAGAGAAAGAAATTGTGGTGGGAGAAGAGGCTTTGAGGAATGAGTCAAAGGTGGTGAAGAGGAGATTAGGACTGTGGGTGAAGATTTCAATTATAGTAGCTAGGCATCCGACAGAATTGAGAAAGGAAAAAAAGAATGACTGCACCATGGAGGAAGCCAGCTTGGTCACAGGATTTCTGCTAGAAATGCCTTACTGCACAAAGCAACAAGCAGAGAAAGTATCTATAAGAATGGTGGTCTTGATGGCTTTGAGAGATTCAGAGAGAAGGCAGATGCTGAACTCAATCAATTCAGGAACATTGCTTGCTTTTGTGCAAAGAGACCAAGGGAGAAGAGACAACAAAAAGTCGCTGAGCATTTTCCACCCTTGCTAGACCAAGTCATAAGTGGGTCTTTATTTAAAACTCTCAAGGTGTCTGTCACAGATGAATAGAACTTGACATGTGGATGAGCTTAATTTACCATGGAGCTGCAGCACTTAAAAAATGATTGCAGATCCATAGAAGGTCTCTGAATATCTTGTTTTCATTCAGACACAACACTTGAACTGGCTAAAAGATATGGCATATTTGGCCCACTATGCTTTTTATCTCAGAAAAATCCTATGATTTGTACTTTGAGGAAAAATGTGTGAAATATTTCATATTCATGGGACATATTTCAGTGTGAGGACATGAACATTTGATAATTTGGGTTCAAATTTCCATTTTCTTCATGGTCAAGTCCATTCTAGGGATAGAAAGATGCATGCTAGCAATCCTGTCACGTTTCTGGTAATGCAGAAGGATTTCAGCATTTTTGAGCAGAGGCAGCAGCAAGCCCCTCAAAGCATTGGCAGACAAATGGCTGATAAAATGTCTGAGAAAGTTAATGTTATGATTTATATAAGATAAATTTATAGTCCTGGGAAGCAAAGGAGAGCTTGGGGATAATAGGAACACTTAGGTCCAGAACGCTTAGTGAAAGTAAACTATTGTAAGACACTAAGAATGGATGTTTTTGGATGAAGATATTTTCTTATTAATGATTGAGATGAAATTTACACTGTTTTGGCAGAGTCAGGATTTGAGACTAAAGGAGTGAGAATAAGAAAAAAAAGTAAAAATTCTAAGTTAAAAAGCTTTAAGAAAGATATTCTCAAGTGACATCCAAATATGCATTCAGAGGGGAACAATTAGCTGAGAAGACAGAATTGTTGATTCCCTAAAGATGAAATTTATATTGCAAATCACAAGGGTCTGTGATGGCACCCATAACTTCAGCTTACGAAGTAGTATGTCACAGATGGTATCAAGCACAACAAAGACAAAGGCCTTAGCAAGAGAAACATTAATCTTGACCAAACATTGATAAGTACTTTCAAAAATTTAGAGATGATAAAGAGTAACAAATGGTTGAACTGATAACGCCCTAAAATTCACTATGAACCCAATGCTTAATTTTACTTTACATCTTAGTGTAGTCAGCTTGTCTGACTGGATTACCATAAAATACTCATTAATTTAGACATCCATTAGATTAGTCTGTGTAAAATATACATGTGACAACAGAAGAAATCCAGTAGCAATAAATACAACATTTTAGAATGGGATTTCTCACTATTTTTGCTCTCCTTCATGAATCAACTCTTCACCTATTTCCACGAAAATGCATTAAATTTAACACAATTTTCCAAAATAATAGTATTTTTTATTTCTTTAGATGTATACACACACATTAAAAAACCTATCCACCTTGAATAAAAATTGATGTCCGTGCTTTACTGAAGGAATGCAGCTCAGTGTAGCGACACCGGCTAGTACATCTAACAGTGGAGTAAAACACTGGAAAATTACCACTGGTGTTATTTCCTAGAAATAATGTAAATGCAATATCGAATTGGTTATATAACGCAGATATCATAAGGTTTCATACAGCATAGAAGAGCTGCATTTAAAGTTTTATGGGGGAAGGAGGGAAGATGTGAGGAGACACAAGTTCTGTTTAACACTAAACTGCTTTTAATGCTGTGAAATACATGGAAGCAAGGTTAATTGAAAACCTGAAGTAATATAAAAATAAGTTCCACCTTTAACAGGAATACATATGGTGTATAAAGCTCCATTGAGCCCAGGTGGATAAGCGAACATTTTCAACGCACATTAGTTGAAGAAATGAAGAAGTAGAAGCAGATAACAGGTATCACTAAACTGGAATATTCTGAAGGCCTGGAAGAGAGATAGAAAACCACTACCATGGAAACATTTTCTAGATTACTTTTTCTTCCCACCCAGAGAGTAGCAAGTCCCTCATTTCCCTTTAGACAAAGCTTTTTATTGGCTACGGTTATCACCCCTCTAGGGAAAAAGGGGTGGTTTTCAAAGGCAAATTTTAACCAAGAACATCTGGACTCCACTGTAAAGTCACAACATCAGTGAGGTACAGGATTTCACACAGCAGCTCTTCTCTGTCTCAGCATCCCTACACCCTGCTACAGCAGGAGAGGAGCCTAGGACTGCAGAACAGAGGAATGTGCAGGTCTGCCTCTGTCCTCCAAGGATGCTTTTCTTTCCTTGGGCATGCTTTTATTAGGCTTGAGTTAGTAATGAACCCTGAGAAACTGTAGGAATCACAGTCTAAATATTCATTATAACACATCTGTAAATATCCTATGCACTTGTGTTCCACATTATTCTTAAAAACCATTTAAACATAAGCATATCTATCTCTCTATATATCTATAAAGAGATATATAAATAAATAGATGTTTATTCTTTGCCATATAAAATGATTCCAGCATTTGGTTCATTTACTACAGATGTATGTGGTAAAATGCCAGAGTTCTCTGCTATGCTCTCTCTGTCAGCATGAAGCAGCTAATACCTCAGGCCAGGTACAGCTGAATCTATTTGAAGCTGTATTCTTTTCCATTCAAGTATTAGTAGTCTCTTCCACAACAAAACTGTCCTCAGTTCTCCAAGAATTAGCCCTTTCCAAAATAATGCAGCTTGTTTAGCTGTCATTTCTACCTAGCCTCTATTCCAAAAGGACGCAAACTTCAGACCTTCCAACTACCAAATACATGAATTTAATGCAACTCATAGGCCAATCAGTCAGGATCCTGGAAGTACACTAAAATATCAAGGCAGAGAAACCTCTTTCCAAAGGACAGCTCCTGAAATGGTGTTTTGTGACATCAAAATCAGCGACCCTAACTTTGAAGGGGTGGGCCTCTATATGCTCAAAAAAAGAGTTGAGAGAGCTAATCACGAAGAGTATGCTAATTACAAAAAGCATGAAAAACCCAATAGTAATGACACTTTATGAATGGCTATTACTTGCTTATTTTAGAAGAGTGATTTGCTATAATTTATCATTTAAAATAATAGCCAATTTAACAGCTGTTCTTTTATCACTTCTGTATTGAAATATCCTTAGCATTTTACAGCAATATTATGCCTTCCTATGTTTGAGACTAACAGACTATATAACAACTCCCCCACTGTATTTCAAGACCCTGCCTTAAGCACAATAATATATTAAAGTTTGAATGCTCAGGAGGACGTATGTGAAAACCAGTGATTGTATTTCATTAGCTGTACCACAACCAACTTAATTGCATGTCTAGAACATACACATTTAAATGCAACTGTATGTGTGACATAGTTTTGGAAACTCTGGCTTAAATTAACAGTGTGTTTGTTGTACTTTCATTTTTCTTGCCACTGATTTACAAAGGACTATCACAAACCTTTGATTTCATTGTTTAATAGCAGTATGTTACTTTGTTAACAGGGTCTGAAATATTTATGCAGGCAAGGATTCAGTACCTTTCAAAACACATTTTGTGAGCTGGAATACTTCTGAATTAAAGCCATTTCTTCCTCTTTACAAGAGTCAGATCACAAAACTAGATGATAATAATCACATTCAAATTATAACTCAGAAGTTATTAGGTTAAGAGCTAGAGAAGAAACACCCACAATCAAAGCGAAGCTTTTAAACTTATTTTTACCTAGTGATTGGCTACAAAGGGATGTATTAGCAGTCACAAAACTTGGTGTTACAGACCTACCTGTCTGTAGCTCACATTTGAAGCAGTCTTTTCCTTAAGACATGACCCTGAACTAACAAAGTCAACGGAGAAGGGTATTTGCTCCAACAAGAATATGCCTGCATCTCTATGTCCCTCCCACAGAAACTCTATGTCCCACAGCCCCAGCATGGCAGTTCTTTGCTGTAGGCCCAGTTTTTCCTCCAAGTCTATCTTTCCAAACCTGGCTCTAGACAGAAAGACTTTTCTTTTTGTCACAGAGACATATTGGTGTCAATAAATATTTAGGGCGTCACTTTCATTCTTAATAAAATTAAAACTCTACAGCTTGAAAGTGAAGCAGGATGTCAACAAACACTTATTTTTCATCTTCCGTTTCCATACTTAGTTATTTCAAAGGCATATTTAGGTTATTCCTCCATTTCAGAAGATTCCCTTTGAAAATGCATTTGAATGAATGTTACCCTTTCCTACAGAGATTTGGCTAAACATTTTTGTTACAGCAATTTTGTTTAGCATGGTAATGCAATCAGTATCCCAGGAGGCTCATCTTTCACATGATGCCTGCCTGCAGTTCTACCTGCAAAGTTATATTATGGCAGTCTTCACAGATAACAAAGTACAGAAACTGTAACGCATAAAGAAGCACAGTCATCTGTCAGAGGCTGTCTTAAAAAAAAAAACAAACAAACAACCAAAAAACCCACAAAAACAACCAACCAAAAATCCCCCCCAGTTTTCAATATAAATATTCATTGCAACCACCATGCTATGACAGTGCTTCATTTCAGGAACCAGTGGGCATAAGCTGTATTGCTCATTCACTTAAAACAAATAGTTAGGAGATTCCATGAGCAATTTCTATTTCCTGGACAAAGGGAAGAGCATTATTGTTTTTCAGAGGAAAGGTGAAACAGTAGTGATCAAGCTGTGAACTGAATAAATATAAAGTCTATGAAGTGATTTACTATTCTTACTGCAGCCAGCTAGCAACAAAGTCAATCTCTTGTTGAGGCAGTGATTAGTGAGCGCAGTTGACCTGTGATACTTACTGCTTTTAATCCAATGGTTTGCACATTACGTTAAAGGCTGAATTTGCAGAACAACATACTTATTCCTTTTGATACCTTTCCAGTTTTTTTTAAAAAAATCTCCATTTTAAAAAATTGCTTAAGTAAAGGGCTACGTGTAATTAAAAAGTAACCGAAAATAATTACCAGCAAAATCATAATATGGGTCACATTTGCGTGTGTTTTAGTATATATGGCACTGATAAAGTACCATGAGTCTAAATAAAAGAGTCTTGCTAAAATGGACTTGTAAACAGGGTTTTTTTTCAGATTTTTTTCATATCCTTGAAATAATTTGGATATTAGACACCTATTCATTCTAATAGCCAGGCATTCATTTCCATTCTGTATCTTTCACATGAAGCTCTTTTTACAGTTCAGCTCTTCTACTTAAAGATTAAAGATAACTGACAGGTTTCAGAGGAACTGGGAATCTACAGGTTTCACATTTACTATCACATCATTTCAAGTTCTGGGGCTGATTATCATCATTATGTGTTACACCTAGTAGTGTCCCATGTGACAGGTGCCTTCTGAGCACCATTAAAGGCATCATCTCTTAAATTAGGCTTATGAAGAACAGCCCAAAAAAAGCAACAGATAGATGCTGGAAAGGCAGGAGGAAAACAGACAAATGCCATGATCAGCTCTAGCAGTGGATATTTCCCCCAATAAGAAAGCTTTAACGGCAGCTATATTGTATCTTTATGTGTATGGTTTTAAGGTTCTTTTTCTCCACATGCAAATATGAAGATATATAGACATCAACAAATACAACAGGATCTGAGTAAGAGTCAAGTGTCTTGAGTAGTCCCTTTATGAAAGTACACCATTGGAGGAGTCTGGGATATCTCACAACAGTTTCCTCCCCACAGGATACCTTGGCTTCTCGCAGTTTTTGCAGATGGATGAAGGCACTGCAGTTCAGTTAAGGACACAGAAAGCACTACCGACAGAATTGGTTGATCCTCCTCTTTCTGCCCCAACCAGAGAAGCAGAGGGGTATGCAGAAAATCTCAGGCTGCAACACCAGCCAAATTACCTGTATATGCACACTCATATCCTGGCTCATCACACTTACGGTAAGTCCAAAGCTGCATTGCTGTAGCACAATTGTGGCAGATGTGTCAGAGCTCTCAAATGACACTAGGCAATCCACAGGGTAATCATTAGGATAAACTACCAGGACCTGACCAGAACTGAGAACCTTGAAACTCATTTTTATTAGACTTCCTCTATATGTATTTGCAATCAGGCTGGGAAACTCAGGCTAGAATCCCAAGCTACCTTTCTCAATGAAATAAAACACAGTTTAGCGGCAATTGTACAGAAGATGACGGAACTGAAGAAGAAAATGGAGGGTAAAATATATATACATTTTCTAAAACTCTACTGACGCTTGTGGTTTGCTCTAAGCAAAAGCCTTCACCTTGACTTACCTCCATACATATGCAAGTTTTCTCCTGAAAACCTTTGAACTACCTGCTAGGTAAATTCAGTATGCAAACTGCATCTTTGCTTCATTCTGTTCTTCGTAATTCAAACTTCTTCAGGAGAAGCTCATACTAAAAATAAGGGAGCAAAACTTAAATATACCTGGTCAACCTTTTATCCTAATCATCTCAGTATGAAGACATTACACTGAAATAATTAATAATATTTTCAGTCCTTTAAATCTTTATTCACAACAGCGCAGTCAGATATAATTTTTAGTTCACCAGTTTCCAACAAGTTTGTACATTGTTGTGGCTTCAAGAATGCTGAAAGCTATTTACTTACTTGCTATGCAAAGAAACAGAAGTATGTGACATTTGCAAGGCAGTTAAAATAAAGTATAACAAGCTGGCCTAGGAAACAAAACTTGGGGGGAAAAAAAAAAAAAGAGGTTTGTCATATTTCACCTAGCACATCATTGAAGGGCTGGAGGACAAAGTGCAAAAGAAAATCTTGGCAGCTAAAGCAAATTACAAAGGGAGAGCAGCAGCATGGTTTTAGACATACCTCACAACTATATCATCACAGGACCTTCTGCACAGGGGCAGTCTAATACCTGTACACAAGGAGGGCTTCGTAGAATGGAAGCATTCTGCACAGTTCCACTGCTTCCCAACTTCTGATGCCAAGAATTGCTTTTCCTTGACTTCCTCTGTAAGGGGATGCTCATTTGTTATATTTAGTAAGGGGACAAATAGAGCCTTTTGATTGGTTATATATGTTTTAAACAAGTAAACGAAAAGTGTACTTTCTGAAACCTCTAATAAAATACGTAATTTCACTCATCAATTTTCAGACATTACTTCTTAATAATTTTGGAATTCTTTATTTAAAAATCCTATTTGTAATGGAAATTACTGAATAAGTTATTAATAGAATTAATTAAAAAAAAATATATCCCTGTCTAAAGCTTGGAATTTTTTCATGATTTTTGATCCTGGACTACAAACCTGGTCACCGTTCTGTGACTCCAGTTGTTATTTATCAAGACAATTATCAGGACTAATTGGTCGATATCATTCCTTAAAATGTTCTGTGGTAACTCCTAATACTCTCACAGTTAAAGCATACTAAAACCTATCTGAAAGAAAGGAGAAAGAACAAATTGACTGCCACAATGTAGAAAACACATTCAAAAAATGAAAATAACTTTACTAACCAATTGCAATTTGGAAGTAGACAAACGGTGAAAGAGCAGCAGACTGTATATGTTACGGGTGTTCTAATTATGTATTTCATCTAGGACTCCATCAACTGTTTCCCTTGTGAAGAATATTCTTTTTCTGTCCTATGAAATTACAATGAATGACTAAGGAACTGTAGGAAGCCAAGTGGTTTCTAAAAACCTTGAATCATCTGTACTTTATCAGCTAGAATTTCATTACAAGGCTGATTCTGTGAATTTCTGATTTTTTTTCAGGACACTTATGACAAAATCTGTAAAGGACTTTGGTGTCTATACCCAAAACACAAGTCTGAAAAACCTCATTTAGCTGTCAGTTCACTTAGAAAATGCTAAGTTTCGCAGGTGTTAAAATTCTCTTGTTGCCTATGGCTCTGTATCTGCAAATATGCAGCTGATTCTTAGTTTGGGAGGCCCAAGTGATCCAGTACTTTTGACTCATTACTCCTTGTATTTGGGAAAGCAAGAGACATTTTCTTTGCTGGGCTCATGCCCAGAGCTGAATTTTTTTGAAAATACTTTGCTTCAATATGTCACAGTATAAATACATTTTCACACAATTATTGAATTAAGAGCTTTGGCGTGGGAACACCCAAATTAAGTTATGCTTAAGGATGTACCTTTTGTTGTTCCTAAGAAAATGGAAGTTTGGCTACATGAAAAACCTTTGAAAGCTCTTATTTGTATAGGATCATTGGAGATATATTAGTTTCTGGAAATGAAATAATCTGAAGATATATACACTGGGCATGTCTTGGGGACACTCTGGAAGGGGCCTGGGTAAAATCGGGTGCCACATCTACAGCTAGGGTAGTGCTGACTGCGAGTGCCCAGAGAAGCAGCAGGGCTTAAGTGTGCATGAGGTGAGGAGAGGAAAAAGAGCAGGATAAGGCAACCTTTGTTTCAGCATCTGTTACCTTTTGAGCACTTAATTTTGCAATCTTGATGTTCTTTTGCTGTCTAAAAATGTTTTTAACAGAACAGAACTGAACAAACGTCATGAAACATCCACTACTCCAGAGTGAGTATTCTTGGTTTAGATACCCTATTTTCTGGTGAAAATTATTTATGTTTAGTCAACACAAATGATAATCAGTTCTGGTAAGTCTATACTGTGGGAGTCTGAGATGACTGCTTTAAAAAAAAATTGTATTTAAAGAACTAGATATTTTTCCTCTTAAAGAAGAGGAATCCAGTGTTAAGAAACCCTAACTCATCAAGAAGTGGCAAAAGAGAACCAGAGAAATGTTTTGAGGACTGGAGAGAAGGTCTTAGGTCTCCAGTATTCCAAGAGCTCTATCTGTTAAGTTTATACAAAAGAAGATTGAGAAGTGACCATAACCGAGAGAATACTCGTTACAAAGAGGATCTTTAATACCATGAAGAAAGGGATAACAAGAACTAATTGCTAGAAGCTGAAACAAGGCAAATTAAAGTTAAGAATACAGCTCCCCTTTTCTTAAGTTAACCATCAGAAACTGTAAGGAGGAGTGGTGCATTCACTAGCAAATTGGATTGGGTATGGTTTAGCAATTTGTTTCAGTTAAAGATACCTATGAAAACTCATATTGCTGTAACTAAGTGGAATGCAGTGATTTATGATATACAAGGAGATCAGATCTGGTTATCTAGCTGGAATGAAACCTTTTGCCTTTAATGAAACTGGTACAAGCTGTAGGCTGTGGATGCTATAGGTCTCAGGATTTGGCTTTCACTATCTGACAAGTGCATGTGAGCCCCTTAATGTTGGAAGTGGTACTGCCTAGTACATTTTCCTCATACATTTTAAAAAAACATCTGTGCAGGAAATGTTTCCCAAAGGACATATTCAGAACTTGTTTTAGGGGGCATCAGCTCTTACTCAGGCTTTGACCATTAATATATATGATTCCATTATCCTTTCTCGTTAAGTAGTCCTTGAAGCTTTTTTGCTATTGCAAATAATACATGGCAGATGGGACAACCCTATCAGGTCCTTTTGGGAGGAGATAAGCTCTTTCAGATATTTCCTGATTAGTTTAAGTATCCTTTGAGGGACATTAGTAATCTAATTCCAGCATTTTAAATAGGGGAACAGGAAAAGCCTAGCATTACTGAAATAAAAGGTATGCTAGCATCTACTAACTGCTACTAACCATGTCTCTTGCTACTCCACTTCTTTTTTTAAAATGAACATTATTTTAAGAGAGTAACATATTCAAATGTAGGTGATAATATTTTTTGCCCACTGATATTAATTTAACTAAAATATGTAAATATGTACTTAATAAATCAGCTTGTTTATACAATTCAAAGTCCTACAATGAAAATTTTAATCAAGTTTGTCTATCAAGAATACATAAATTAAGAAGTTTGAGATGCTTGCATGAATGGTAAAGTTAAGTATTTCTACAAGTTTTGTCTCTAATCCTTATATTTTTTCCATGCAAATCAACAGGAAGCACATGCAGACTAGCCATTCCCCCCTTTACATGGATTGAATTGTATATGTAATATCTGCAACACAGAAGCTCTTATACTGATGTGAAATTGGGGCCTGAGGAAGATCTGCTCATCTAACTAGCTGTCCTATCCCTAGGGAGCTATTAGAAGCCTAAAAGTGACAAACATTGTAATACTCTTCAAAATATTTATTAATTAAATATGGGATTATATTATCGAGTCATCAGGAAGTTGTAACTCATGTACATAGCAACACTATTAACTACTTTTTTTATGTAATAGCCATGTCCATAGCTTACTGTTTTCATCCCTCAATTTCTACCTACTTTGTTTCCCTATAACAACTGTACGGTCTGAAAAATGAAAGAAGTTTGGCATTACATGTGAAGTTGTTATGCCTCCAGGGTTAAGTTCAGCTCTGTCAAGAGAGGCCTAAAATTCTACTTGGGTGTTGCACAAGGGTGAATTTCATCCTTGTGACTAAAGTCGCTTCTCAGCTTCTGCAACTGGGTATTGTGCTGAAGAGTGACCAATGAACTCAGTTGGACCAAGGAAGGGGAGAGTGCTGGAGGAAACCATTAGTGTGTCTTGCAAGCCTCCCTCAGCAGCAATTCACAGAGAAGATATGTTGTTCGTGCACATAAGTGTGGCTCTTCAGATGCAACAGGTGTTGCTTTTATCACTGGGAGTCCCTGACTCCATTTCAAGTATGCCAGACAAAAGCAAGCTCTGCTGTTAAATGCTTCTCTGACACTGCTATTCCCAGACACCCTGTGGTTTGATCTCTTACAGAGCAGACCCAGATCCAAACACAGCAATTTCCCCCATGGACTGCAACCAATACGACAGACCCGTTCCTCTATGCAAACTGCAGCTACGCTAGCCAGGTAGCAGTTCCCTTTGTGATCCCTCACCCCAAAACAGTTCAGCAGCATAAGGATTTTCCGGTTGTACTCATTTTCCTCTTGTGTTGCTTTGAATGAAGTCATAAAACCCAAACACTCTTTGTACTGCCAGCAGAAACCATGAACATATTTTGATGCAAAACCAGAACATTTTAGAGCCCTACAACAAATTAGTTGTGGTGGGTTGACCTTGTCTAGCTGCCAGCCACCCAGCCAGCCAGCCGCTCTCTCATTCCCCACCTCAACAGGACAGTGAAGAAAATAAGATGTAAAAGCTCATGGTTTGAGATAAAGACAGGGAGATCACTTAGCAATTACCATCACAGGCAGAACACATGACTTGGGGAAAATTAATTTAATTTATAGCTCATTAAAATGGAGATGGATGGTAAGAAACAAAGAAAAAGACTAAAACACCTTCCCCCCACCTGCTTTTTCTCTCACCCAGGTGCTGGCAGGGCTGTTCCTCACACTTTTTTCCTCACACCTCACCACCTGTGTGGGGTTTTGCCTGCTCTTAAATAGGTTTCCACAGAGGCACCACCAGCTTTCCTGATGGGCTCAGCTGTGGCCAGTGGTGTGGCCGTTGGGGAACCGGCTGGAACCGGCTGTGTCTGGCTGGGGGCAGCCTCAGCCCCTCCTCACAGAGGCTGACTCTGCAGCCCCCCTGCTGCCAGCACCTTGCCACCTGCACCCAGTACAGTGGTATAAGTAAAATTTCTTCAGTGACCCAAACCCACAGTAAACTGGTGCCTCAGGTAGCTCAGATATTTATTACTATAAAAGAATCATCCCCCCCCAAATTGGTGCTCTCTTTTCCCTGCTTAAAGAAAAGCTTTAAAATGACAAGATACTCTTTTATCATGCTGTTATTTAAATACACATGCACGAGTCTCTCATACTGGAACTCAGAGACATTTGGCTAGCCATACCCCCAAGGTTTCTCTTGGTTTCTTGGGGTTTTTTTCCCCCTGAGAGCACAAAGGGTGAAATACAGAACCAATGCCTCTGTCAACCTACTTGTATTTTCAGCTGCAGAATTTTATGTGCCAAAGACCCCAAGCTACATGCATGCAGTCAATACCTCTTGCAGAAATTACAAGTTATTATAAATAACTGTACCCTAACTTTTGAGTAACTATCCACAGACATATTCTACTACTGGTAATTAGAAAGGTATAAAGCTATTCACGCAGTGACAGGAGCACCTCTTCACCAAACTCAGCATCAGCTTTAGAGGCTTCACAGTCTCCTAAGACCTTGCAGGTCAGGGAACTTTGCTTTATTAGAGACACAGAGATGAACAAGCCACTAGTGAGCAACACCGCTGCCTTTTGTCCTGCTTACTGCGATTCTATCAGTAAATACAGAAAGTGGACCAGTTTAAAGAAGAAAAAAATTAAAGCTACATTATAGCAATCTCTCCATCTTTTTTTGTCAGTGATAGCTCTCAAAAACAGTTCACTTATAAGTGCAACAGGCAACTTGCTGCTCTTGGTGCATGTGGGCGTCCTCAAGACAGCTGTGACAGTAAGCAGATAGAGAGGGTGTACAAGGTTGGGGAAACACCATTAGTTCCTGGGTAAGTATACGAGTCTGCTAGTCCAGGACTTGCAACCCTGGCATCAGAGGCAAGACTAAGCCAGAAGAGCAGCATGAAATCAGGTTTTTGAGCAGGGAACACGTCTGCCAGTGTTGTGATTTCTCATTTCTGCAGGCTAATGTGTGGAATATGATTGCAGTGATGAATTAACTCTGTAAGAGTCTATGCTATCTTGAGAATTTGTGCCAGCAGCAGTTCGCTTCAGAGCAGGAGCTGCAGCGACAGTTCCTAGCACTGTAGCATGCACCAGCCCCCAGGAATGATTTGGGACAGAGACACAGCAGTAGGATCAGACTGAGAGGAGAGGAACTGTGCCCGGGAAGAGGAGTACTTCAAAAGGGTCTGCCTCTGAAAATCCACCTGTTCTTTACCTCCTCTGATGAAGATTTCTCTGCCATACTGATGCACGGTACACCAGAGCAGATGCAGGCTTTTCATAAGATAATAAAGCCTGAGCTTGTACCTTTGACTCCTGAGGAGCCAGTGTGCACGTTCGAGTATTTTGTCTGATGTCTCCTGCCTAGCAGATGTGCTATTCAGCCACCAGGGATATGTTTCTCCCCAAAACCAGAGATACATACAGCATCTGCTTTGAATTGGCACAGCCATTTTGAAAGGACAAGGCTTGTGGCCTCAATAATGCTATCACAGATCCCGTGAGATTTACAAAGGAAAAAAAAGGACCTGAATATATAAAATATATGAAATTAATGCTAAATTAAGAGAGAGAAGTTGCATGGTAGACCAATGGAGTTTTCAGAGTCCCGACACAGGCAGTAAAAGGCCTGGACAAGAAGATAGGTGAGAGCTGCCAACACACAGGAGGCATGCTTGGTTCTCCACATTTCCTGTAGGATGCAGAAAGTCCATAAGGCTGAATGTGTCCCTCAGGGATACTGCTGGCAAGTATTCAAGAGAAAAAACGCACGAGATATGCACTAGTAGAGGTACAGGAGCATAACAACTGCTTAAAGTAGAAACATGGTGCTAAACTGATGTCTCATAAGTCTTTATTCTCTATGTTTGCTAATACAGTAGCTTTATAATAAATATCCAAATCAATGACTGCATTGACTTTTATGATGCATAGTTTGTGTTTTTTCAAATCATATTTACTAGCTAATTTGCAAATCTTTCAGTCATCAGTACAAATTAACACAACTCTGTTGTGCAGGCATTAGGATTTAAAATTTGTTATAAAGAAATCCATTAACCCTTCCCTATCTTCAGCCTGGAATCAATTCTGACATTAGGATAAATAAAACTCAGAAAAATTCATGACCTACTCTGCATTAGCAAAAAAATCAGTTTTCTAGAAATAAATGTTGACTATAAAAAGTTATGAGTCTTTCCTCTTCCTACAAACTTCAAAAACAATCTGTCTTATAACAAAATCTAAAGTATAATCAGAAAATAATTATATTCTAGCTGAGTTGTAAATTAAATCAGAATTGCTAAACATAAATTGCTATCTCAGACCAGATCATTACAGTACTAAAAAAAAATTCAGATGCACAGGTCCCCTCCTGAGCTGAGTATTGTGATGCAGGACCCTACGTGTTCTGCCACTAATGAAAGGAAACATGGACATTTTGTAGGAAGCAACAATTTCATCACCTTTTCAATAAAAGCCTCTACGTGTAATACCTTTTTAAAACCATCAGTACAACCAGTGGACTAACATTAACCTCTGAATGATTCACAAGCTTCTCATATTTTCTGCACTCCCCCCCCCCCCCCCCCCCGCAACCCAACCCCCCACCAAACCCACCACTGTTTCTGTATTTCAATAATTTTGTGGTGGTATAAAAATTACAATTTGCTTTTCCATCTCCTTGGGACAGCCCTGTTATCATTACTGTTTTGGTATACCTGCTTCTCAATTGTTTATTCCTTTATGAGTTTCCCATTTCCTTCTGTTTATTAAGCAGCCTTTACACTGTCTCATGCTAAGAGTGCAATACTTCAGAGGGCTATGCATTTCTCAGTACACCACTCTCTGTGTCAATCCATCTTTCCTTCTCAGATACAAGCTCCCGAGGGGGGGGAAAAAAAAAAAAATCATTCCTCCTCCTCCCCATCCCAGACTTCCTCCCAGTATTTGTGTAAACAGAACTGCACAGTCTCTTTGACTATATTTTCCTTCTGTTTTGTGGGTTAAGCATCAAATCACCGAGCTCAATGGGGTGGAGAGTACCCTTCTTCACCACTTTGCTAGAAGAACTGGAATCCAGTCAAAGATTCCTGTTTGTTTCCAAACTTTTTTGTACAAATGCCTCAAAACATTTAATTTTGGCTTTAAAAAAAAATCTTACAAAAATATATTTATATACATATTAATTTGTCAGAAATAATCTTCACTTTGGATCATTTAATGTTATAGAACTGAAAAATCAGTTTCGTTTACACAATTCAAAGTGCTCTTCCTGTGATCTGCTGTAGAAACTACCAGAATACTGGAGAGACAGACAGCATATCTAAATAGAAAAGCCATGCGTGTTTATATGCAGTAGTAAACAAGAGTAACTTGGAACACAGCTGTATTTCTGTGGTTTCCTCATTTTCTTACTGCTGGGTGCACCGCACAACAGTGTTAGATGATACTAGCTGCTGACAGCAGTAAAAAGCCCGATTACTAGTGCTCTAGATATGTCAGTACTTAACATTTAAAAGATGGGCAGATCTGCTTGTCTGAATAAAACAAGGCATAGGAAAAAGAGACTATTGCAAATCTGGCTCTGCATACAGTCTGAGGAATGAAGTAGGACGTGGCATAATCAGAACAACTGTAGAGGAATGTCACATACTGAGCATAACTAGCCAGCACAGGAGTAACAACTTGACCTAGTCTTTCCATATAGTTCAAGGGGAAAAAAAAAAAAAAAGACAGAAAAAAAGGTGCAGTGATCAGCTGTGCAAGCTGGTCTCTACATTAAAGCTAACCTGGACTCCAGTGAATAAGAGAAGAGAAAGAAACATGATCAGAGATTAGCAATGTGGAAGAAGGAAGGCAGAGCAATGTAAAAAATTCATGGCTAGGACAACCACAGGAAATGATGTGTTGTTGGAAGATGTTTGTTTTAAAGTTTTCCAGGACTCCAGCTATGCATAAGAGCAGCAGCTCTCTCCGTACGCCAAGAGCTGGAGTCGGAGAAGAGCAGGAGCAACCCCGAGGGACAGACACTAAGAGAAAGGCTTCTGAAGTTCACACCTCAAAATGCCAGCTACTTATTATCCTTGCAGTGCCAGCGTGGCACGGCATTGCCCCTGGGCTGCCACCCCCCAAGCCCCTGTGCCAGCCTCCCCCGCTGCCTCCCTTCAACAAAGAATACATAACCAGGCTTTCAGCTTGACGGCTGAGCTCTTGGCTTTGGCCCACTGTCTTCTAGGGACCAGTACAGACTTTCAACTTCCCTCACCCCATCAAGATTAATAAATTTGAACATTTTAAGTCAGACGCATTCATGAGACCTCTTGTATACTACAGGTCATTACATTTCATTAGTTGCTCCAGTATTGAGCTTAAAATCTTCTGTGTGACCTTCCAAAAAGGCACCTAGTCCTGACCTCAGTCTGTCGAGAGCTGGAAAACCTCTGCACTCCTTTGGGTTTGTTCAAGGTTAATCAGCGCCACTGTTCACCTTCTGTGTGATTTCTCATTTGAATTTATTATGTTTCAGTTTCCAACTGATGATTCTTGTTATGATTTTACCTCCTGGATGAGATAAATACACAGAATAAAGAGTCTTTCTCATGGAGAGGAAACATTATAATCACCTCATCTTTCTTTTCAGCACCTTCCTTGATTTAGCAGCATCACTTAAAAATTTGGACCTCTGAACTGGATAGAGCATTCAAATAGCTGATCCACAGATACTGTATCAATTGTTTAGACCTAAATGATGGTTAATATTTTCCTTGCTTACTAAGTGACTTTGAACTATTTGCTTTCTTCACATAATGAAAGTACATTACCCCACATCCTTCCCAGTACAGAAAATAAATAGTAAATGCACTTCGTCATTTTGTTGGTGATCTTGCCGCCCCTGTCTACTAACAGGTCAAAACCACAGCTAGGATGTGATCTGTTCCTAATTTACCCATTTTTGTAGCTATATCAACTATATCTTTTCTCCTGATAGCTCTACCTTTCCATTTCAATTTTCTGTTTCATGACTTCTTCATATGGATTGCTATAATTTTTTTCCACTGTTACAAGGTTTGTTATTAATTTCTTATCAGTTCTAGTCTTCAGTTCAGACCCGAGTCAGAGTAGCCTTTAAGCCAAAGCTTCCCTCATTCTTGAAAGAGCATTTGGGACTTTCTGGCCACTAAATGCATTCTTCCTAAGCAAGTCCCAGTTTAAACTTCTGTTTTTGTCATGTGTTGTCCCACCACCTCCATCCCCCTAAAATTTCACCATAACATATTAGCAAACAGACTTTGAAGAGAGGTTTTGCTATGACCAAGACTACCTCCTTTAGTGACACGGTATCAGAAGCTGCCAAGTTTTGCGATTAAGAGTTCTAATATAAAATAGGAGTTTGACATTTTGATACACAGCAATATGTCTCAATTAAAGGATCATATAAACAGAGGGAATCACATTACATGAATGAGTGTATTAGCTTCTGGAATTTTCCTTCCAGTTTTTGTGCTGAATAGCATATACAAATGGTAAAGTTAAAAATCTACCTTTCCTGTGTATAAAAAGCATAGCATGAAGATCTATATCTGACACTTGGCATATGAAACCACAAGTGCATTGTCCATAGAGCTTTAGAGAAATCTGATTGTATTTCATATGTAGAAGTACACTCATCCATGCACACATACTCCTACACAAATGGACTTTAAGGCTGAAAGATTTTCAGACTTGTGATTCAAATTTAATAAAGTACAATATTTAAAACCTTTGCATACATTATAGCAGTATGCTGTATTACTTCATGTCTAAATTTTAGAACCATTGCATTTGTTCAAACTTTAAATGTCAGTGGCCGATATTACATTGAATTCAGCTTTTGTATTTCAAATTGAACACATGCTATGTTCTAATTCAGTGTTTTAAAATACATTATTTACTTTCTAACTTTTCTTTCTTCTATCATCAGAGTAATTTAACACATGTCATTTCCTGCATTGCTATCCAATTCACACATCAGCAGGTGGTATACAATTTTTCCTTATTTTTTTCCCTCTTTTTACTGTATACCATTTTGTGTGTTTAGATAGGACCCATGTTATTTAAAAAGCAGCAGCAGAGTGGCACTGTAGAACAATGCCAGCTTCTACAGCATATATTTCAGAGTTTTTAATGACTCTTGTCTGTGTACCATTTAGTAACTCTTTTATTTATAGAGATTATAACTTTGAGCTAGTGAAAGATTTAGCATATGTCCCATATTAATACATTCAAAGGGCAATTACCAATATCAATCAGCTAAAGCAATATGGAGCAATTCACATGCAGCTGCTTAATGCGAATGACAAAAAAAATTCATCACTTGCATGATCCTGTACGCTAGACACAAGTATATGCTTTTGCACATTCTTCTAACGCCTATCAGATAGATGTTTTATAGCTGTTCCTGGCTACTTTGCCTGCTGCAAATGCTTACTTTTGTCAATATAGTTACAATTTTTCTCTGATTTTTTTTTTTTCCATTTCTGCTGAACTAATCTCCTCTACCTTTTTAACCAACAGGAGAAACAGTGGAAAGGATGCATGTAGACACAGAGAGGATGATATGAGGTTTTAGAGTAAAACCATGAATTTCACCAAAAAGCCCAGAACATTTTTTAAAAAAGAAAAAGATGTCCTCAAACCCACAAACCACCAAGCTCGATATATGGACCACCCCTTGCAACCCCCAACAAGATACCAAAAACCAGAAAGGGGCCTAAAAGAAGTCAAATAAACCAGCGTGTTATTATCAACCATCACTGGAGTTAGAAGGAAATTCGTGGTGAGTCAATCTTGTATTTCTATATTCTTTAAACACATAAGTTTATTGTGCTTTAGCAAACTACACATAAAGTAGAATAGCAGCTTTACACAGCTCAAATGAAGAGTTTGGTTTTTCAGACAAACATTTTTGTTTCCTACAGTAGCAATTATAGGAGACACTAGGAGTTGGCTAGAAAGCTCAGTACAATCTATAAACACTTATTCATAGAACCACTGGGTAGACACTGTATTGGAGCCAACTCTTACGTTCAACATTTCCGTTGTGAAACAAGTTTGACATTTCTGTCTGTCTCCCTTTTTTTTTTTAAAGGACAAATCAATTTGTAACAGAGACACAGCAGTTTGCAACCAACTGCGCTTAAGATCAAAATGAATTAATGATATTGAAATAAAGGTAACAGCACAGTAAAGAGCAACAAATTGGAAATAAAGAGTAATACAAAATGGAGATCTGAATTAGAAAGGCACATAAACCCCCCATGGATTAGCCAACAAAGCTTCTCTACTCTTCCTAATTTCCTCCTACTAATTCTTTGTATTGTAGCAAATTGATCAGCTGCTAAACACATGGTCACCTCTTTTAAAAAAAAGATTGCTATCTTTCGTGTTTGGCTCAAAACTAATGTTATCCAGTCTTTCAGAAAATTATACTGGATATCCCTTTCAAACCATGTCAGTTCTTTATCTCTGCTGCACTTTGTTGTTACGCTGCTCAGATGCATCTTGCATTTCATATGGGCAGACATTATCTAGGGATCTGGCGTCACTTCTGAAACAACAGGATTACTGCATCTCTGACCTCCTTACAACAACAAAAAAGTTTGCTTTTAACCTAAACACGTTCGGCTGAGGGCTTTATCAGCTCACATGTCTACACTCACAACTTACAGTTATGTTTATGAATTAAACAAGGATATCTATAATAAACATTAGCAACATTAGTAACAATAAATATTTGCAACAAGAAGAGACATCAGCCAAGTTTCAACGTGAATACTTCATGTACCCCTTCTAAATACAATGCTGCCCTGCAGCTGGGCTAACCAGCCACAGCAGAAGGTCTGCAAAGCTCTGAGTTGCTAACATGCCATCAACTTCCACATGCCCTGCAGGCAGTCAGCAGGCCTGTTGGTCCTCAGTTCCAGGAATAAAAGCAAGCTCAGAGCAACTACTGCAGCCCACTGACTGTTCCAGTTGTGCTGGGATTGTCCCAGTATGAATCAGTCCAGAGACACAGAAATGAAAACACTCTTCTGGGAATGGTGATGTCTCTTTGCACTGCATGTCAGGCAGAGCGTGACTTCGCAAGCTGGCCTTGCCAGCTTCCCATGACAGCCTAGGTGCCATTCATAAAACTGGAAATGCAGACAGTGCTCCTTCCATTATTTTCTTTAGGCTAGTGCTCAGGGCAGTCACGCTGGATGGAAAAAGCCCATCTTGAAGTCCCTTCTTTCCTCACTTGGGACAGGGCCTAGAAACAAGCTGAGACCTCGTGTTAGGATAATACAGACGAATGGAGCTTTTTGTCCCTCCAGCTGTTCTCTGAAAGGCAGGTGCCTCCATATGAAACATTGAAACAGTCACAGAATCAGATGCTGAAGTCTAGATGTTACGAGCAATTACTGTCTTCACTTCTAAGCTACCAGGCCATCCTTTTTCTTCTGCAAAGAAAAGATGGTACCACTGTCTCCTTTCCCTCTGCAAATGACACCTATAGCCTGTTCCTACTTTCAGAGATGCCCCAAGTTAACCAAAATGTTTAGACTGCAATCAGTATTTAGAAATAGCTGTTATTGAGCAACTCCCTGCAGAGCCAAAGCCTCAAGAAAAAGACACAAATACCACAGGACGCTTCTAAAATTAGCAGATCTAAGTTGGTTAGAAATAGGGGGGGTGTGTGTCACAAAAATTCTCTTGGCAGCAACTTAATTCCCTCAAAGTTTTCCACTCAGGTCCATGTTAGATTAAGAGTCTGTAACTGTAAAGGGGCTGCAAGAAAGATCAAATCATCTCATTTACCACTTTTTAGGCATTTCCAAAATATCTGTTAATGATACTTCAACTGTACTAGAAACAGCAGCTTACATAATTATGGATGGCCACAGATATAATAGCATAGTACCTTTACAGAAGACAAAAGAGGAGAGAAGACTAAAGTAACTATATTAATAAACTGATTCTGACATGACCAGTGGAAGACACATACACCATGATGTGATGGTTATTGCAGCCAGGCTGGAAAGATTGCACTGGTATGACTACAAAAAGTTTTGATGAAGAGATTAGAAAGAACAATACAAGAAACAGAAATATCCACTTCATATATAAACATCTTTCCCCAACACTTAGCAAACTTGCGGTATCAGTACTGCAACATGTATTCAACTTTGCAGCAAGTTCTTTTTAGCATTCTGTATATCCCTGAATTGTACAATTTCTTTGATGTAAAACATGTCATTTCTAGATTTAAAAACCATAAAAGCAGAGTTATACAAAAACTATGGCACAGAGTAGATGCTCTGGAAATTTTACTGCATCCTACGTCTGGCTGAACTTACTCAACTGCCAAGGAAAAAAGCCCTTTTAAATACAAGATTAGCACTCAGCCCTTGAACAGTAACGTCTGTTCTCTTTAGAATTTAATTGCAAATAACAGCAGAGGATAAAAATAAATAAATTGAACACAGTTATATGATGTTAAAGCCTTTCTTGACAAATACTTAAAACAGAAGTGGTGGAACTGTTAATGATAATTTAGATGGTTGTCTTGAAGAAGCTACTTCGGAGCTGTTTTTATTACCTGCTTAGTCACACACATTTTCCCTATTAACATTACTTCTATAAGCGAGTAAAATAGTTCTTTGGGATATTCACTTAACTAGATTAATACAGAAACTGGAAAAAATGAACACAGGGACACAAGTTGGGCGTTAAGAGTCTCCTCGGTTATTTTACAGAGCAGTTCCAATTTATAGTTCTCTAAATTATGTGACAGATTCTCTCCTGGAAAATGTTCATTCAGCTCCAGTGCACTTCAGCATATTGGTGAGAATTTGTCCCAGGATCATTTCACCACAGTACTGATCACCTGTTTAATATATCCTCATCATTGGAATTTTTCCTCTCTGTAGGAACATGAAACAGCAGCTCTGTTCTAGAAGGCTATATACGTCTGTTTTAACGGGAGCTTCAGGACTGGTCATTTTGGGTGGATTACCTAGCTTTTGAGTAATTTTTTAAGATAAGTCCACGTGCCCTTTTCTTCTTTATTCCATGTTACATGTTTCCACATGTTTCTCTTCTTGGAGTTGTCATGAACTCCAAAAGACGAAACTTCTACTTCTCCTTACGTGAAGCATTACAATGGTACAGCCTGTGCCCTGGTCACTACTCCAAGATAAGGGAGAGTTGGACCTGCATCACCTGAAATATATCTTTGCTCAGGCTTCCCTTCTGCTGCTGCATAAGGATCTGGCTGAAAGAGCCCGTAATATGTACATTCAATTCGCTTAAAAATGAAGTGAAGTTTCGAGCATTTCAGCTAAGGCAATCTGTTTTTCTGCAGATTTGTGTCTTCAACTTCTATCTGCTTGGTAAGGTGCAACTGCTGACTGATCTCTTCCATAAGCTAGGGCACAGATCTGAAGAAACAGAGGCCTCTGTCTTTTGAGCAGGAATTCCTTCCACAGCTTTTCTCTCAGTGCCACAGAGTCTCTCTTTTATCCATCTGAAGAACCGAGAACTAACTCCCCCTGAAGCTCTCCATTTCTTTGCTTAATGTCACTGAAATTGGCCCATTGGTTCAGAAGTTACTAGGGTAGAAGCAGAGACAGACAGATGCAGACAGTATGCTTTCACAAGGCTCATTTTTTCAGAAAGCCATTGCAAAAAACTGTGGATATACAACACAGGCCAATACTATGTTTTCTGTATCTAGGGCAAAGAGGAGCCTGCCTACAACACTGAACCATATTATAGGAACCCAAAATCCTATTACTGGATATTTCACATGCTTCCAATATGCCTCTGAACAGGTCATTTGGTCTTTGTATCCCATCTATCTTTATGACTCACATTTTAAGCAATTATAAGTGAGGATCATAGTTTAGTACAACTTTACAGTTATCTACATCATTTGGACGCCAATCCCAGTTAGACTTCTGTGAGATGTTGTAATATAAATAGTTAAAAAAAACCCCAAACTTGTCTATATTAAGTAGCTAATAGTTAATGTAGAATGAATAATTTTTTCATGCATTGTAAATTACCAATTTGCACAAAAATCCCATGTAATAATCTCTGTCTACAGTAAATACCCTTCATACAGAGAAGCTTAGCAGGTACAAGAACATTCAGCTAGGGAACAGCGGTGCTCTCACCTATTCCACAGAACATTCCCTAGCAGAGAAGTCCTTAGTGTTAGAACAGGTAAGATTATAATGATATAATTATAGATAAATATCATTAATAATCATTATATGTGCTATGCTGGACCTTGTTCTCACCTACAAGGAGGGGCTGTTGGGAAATCTGAAGCTCAATGGCAGCCTTGGCTGCAGCAACTATGAAATGGTAGAGTTCAAGATCCTTAGGGCAGCGAGGAGGCCACACAACAAGCTCAATAGCTTTGCCTTCATGAGAGCAGACTTTGGCCTCTTTGGGGATCTGCTTGGTAGAGTACCAGGGCATAAAGCCCTGGAGGGAAGAGGGGCTCAAGAAAACTGGTTAGTATTCACAGATCTCCTCCTCCAAGCTCAGGAGTGATGCATCCCAACAAAGAGGAAGCCAGACAAAAACACCAGGAGGCCTGCATGGATGAACAAAGAGCTCCTAGACAAACTCAAACACAAAAATGAAGCCTACAGAGGGTGGAAGCAAGGACAGGTAGCCTGAGAGGAATACAGAGAAATTGTCTGAGCAGCCAGGAATCGGGTTAGGAAAGCTAAAGCCCTGATAGAATTAAATCTGGCCAGGGATGTCAAGGGCAACAAGAAAAACTTCTGTAGGTACGTTGGTGATAAAAGGAAGACTAGGGAAAATGTGGGCCCTCTCCAGAAGGGAATGGGAGATCTGGTCACCCAGGACATGGAGAAGGCCAAGGTACTCAATTTTTTTGCCTCAGTCTTCACTGGCAAGTGCTCCAGCCACACCACCCAAGTCACAGAAGGCAAAGGCAGGGACTGGGAGAATGAAGAACTGCCCTCTTGTATTGGGTCTGGCTGAGATGGAGTTAATTCTCCCCATAGCAGCCCTCATAATGCTGTGCTCTGCATGGGTAGCTAGAAAGGTGTTGATAACATACCAGTGTTTTTGGCTGCTGCTGAGCAGTGCTGGCACAGCATCAAGGCTGTTTCTCCAACATTTTTGCCCCCCTCAATGGCAGGCTGGGGCTGGGCAAGATCTTGGGAGGGGACATAGCTAGGACAGCTGACCCAGCTAAGCAAACAGATATTCCATACCCTATGATGTCAGCTCAGCTATAAAAGCTAAGTAAAGGGAGATGGAAGGGGGTGGGGGGGGGGCTTTTTGTCTTCTGGAGCAACCACTACACGTACTGAAGCCCTGCTTCCCGGGAAGTGGCCAGACATTGCCTGCTAATGGGAAGTAGAGAATAACATCATTTGGTTTTCTTTGCTTTCACACGCGCAACCTTTGCTTTCACTTTATTAAACTGTCCTTATCTTGACCCACGAGCCTTTTGTTACATTTTCTCTCCCCTGTCTAGCTGAGGAGTGGGAGTGACAGAATGGCACCCAGCCAGGGTCAACCTACCACACTACTGTAGGATAAGATCAGGTTTGAGACCATCTAAGGAACCTGAAGGTGCACAAGTCCATGGGACCTGATGAGGTGCATCCACAGGTCCTGAAGGAACTGGCAGACAAAGTGGTCAAGCCACCATCCATCATATTTGAGAAGTCGTGACAGTCTGGTGAAGTTCCCACTGACTGGAAAAGGGGAAACATAACCCCCATTTTTAAAAAGGGAAAAAGGAAGACCTGGGGAACTACAGATCACTCAGTCTCACCTCTGTGTCCAACAAGATCACAGAGCAGATCCTCCTGGAAACTATGCTAGGGCACATGGAAAATAAGGAGGTGATTGGTGACAGCCAACATGGCTTCACTAAGTGCACATCCTGCCTGACAGATTGGGTGGCCTTCTACAATGGGGTTTGTGTATAAAGGAAGAGCAACTGACATCATCTACCTGGACTTGTGCAAAGCATTTTACACTGTTCCACATGACATCCTTGTCTCTAAATTGGAGAGACATGGTGTTATGGAGGATTTGACAGATGGACCACTGGGTGGATAAGGAATTGGCTGGATGGTTGCACTCCAGTGGTCACACAGTCAATGGCTTGATGTCTGAGTGGAGACCAGTAACAAGTGGCATTCCTCAGGTCAGTATTGGGACTGGTGCTGTTTAACACCTTTGTTGGCGACATGGACAGTGGGATTGAGTGCACCCTCAGCAAGTCTGCCAACAACACCAAGCTGTGTGGTGCAGTTGACATGCTGGAGGGAAGGGATGCCGTCAAGAAGGATGTTGACAGGCTTGAGAGGTGGGCCTGTGTGAACCTCATGAAATTCAACAAGGCCAAGTGCAAGGTTCTGCACATAGGTCGGGGCAATCCCAAGCACAAATACAGGCTGGGCAGAGAATGGACTGAGAGCAGCCATAAGGAGAAGGACTTGGAGATGTTGGTTGATGAGAAGCTCAGCATGACCCAGCAATGTGCATTTGCTGCCCAGAAAGCCAACCGTATCCTGGGCTGCATCAAAAGAAGCATGACCAGCAGGTTGAGGGAGGTGATTCTCACCCTCTAGTCCGCTCTTGTGAGACCCCACCGGAGTACTGCATTCAGCTCTGTTTAACATCCCTTCCAACTCAAACCATTCTAGGATTCTACAAATCTATAATTGTATTGGTTTTTTGTGGCAAGGTTTTGGTAGTGGGGGGTGGTTACAGGGGTGGCTTCTGTAAGAAGCTGCTAGAAGCTTCCCCTGTGTTCGAGAGAGCCCATACCAGCCGGCTCCAAGACGGACCCGCCGCCAGCCAAGGCCGAGCCAATCAGCAATAGTGGTAATGCCTCTGTGATAACATTTTTAAGAAGGAAAAAAAGTTGGGATAGTGAGAAACAGCCACCAGAGAGAGGAGTGAGAACATGTAAGAGAAACAACCCTGCGGACACCAAGGCCAGTGAAGAAGGAGGGGGAGGAGATGCTCCAGGCACCGGAGCGGAGATTCCCCTGCAACCCATGGTGAAGACCCTGGTGAGGCAGGCTGTCCCCCTGCAGTCCAGGGAGGTCCACAGTGGAGCAGATCTCCACCTGCAGCCCATGGAGGACGCCACGCCAGAGCAGGTGGGTTCCCGAAGGAGGCTGTGACCCCATGGGAATCCCATGCTGGAGCAGTCTCCTGGCAGGACCTGCGGATCTGTGGAGAGAGGAGCCCACGGAGCAGGTTTTTTCTGGCAGGACTTGTGAACCTATGGGGGACCCATGCTGGAGCAGTGTGCTCCTGAAGGACTCCACCCCGTGGAAAGGACCCACGCTGGAGCAGTTCGTGAAGAACTGCAGCCTGTGGGAAGGACCCACATTGGAGAAGTTTGTGGAGGACTGTCTCCCGTGGGGGGGACCCCACGCTGGAGCAGGGGAAGAGTGTGATGAGCTCTCCCCCTGAGGAGGTGAAGCGGCAGAAAATAACGTGTGATGACCGTAAACCCCATCCCCGTCCCCCTGTGCCGCTGGGGGGGGTTTGGTAGAGAAATCTGGGAGTGAAGTTGTGCCCAGGAAGAAGGGAGGGATGGAGGGAAGGTGTTCTGAGATTTCGTTTTATTTCTCATTACCTTACTCTGGTTGATTTGTAATAAATTGAGCTAATTTTCCCCAAACTGAGTCTGTTTTGCCTGTGACGGTAATTAGTGAATGATCTCTCCTGTCCTTATCTCGACCCGCAAGCTCTTTGTTATATTTTTTCTCTCCCCTGTCCAGCTGAGGATGGGGGAGTGATAGAATGGCTTTGGTGGGCACCTGGCATCCAGCCAGGGTCAACCCATCACAATAATATAGAAAATAATTAATATAGAGAGAATAAGTGAAAAAACAGCAAAATATTTTTTCATCACTGTATCGATGTATAACAAACCCATCTGGTGTGATATGTATATATCTACACACACATCAGGCCAATGTGTACATTAACTAAATATTTAAGACTTCTACAAGAAAAAGCTTAATAATGAAAACTGCCCATGTTAAAAAAAAAAGACACTTTTCTGTTTCTTATTTAGTATTTTAAGACAACTAAAATCCAAAAAAAGTGTTTTAATATGCTAACTTTATACTTGCAGTAAAACGCAGTCTGATCACTGTAATAATCAGCAAGATTCAGTCTGAACATTTCAAGATAATTGCCATCTTTTAGTATTGAAGAAAAATCTACCTTTTCAACTTCAATTGTGAAAAGAATTTAAAATCACAACAGCAGTTTTAGATTTTGCTCTCTAAGTAGCGTGGGTGAAACATCATGGAAAATTAAAATATATGGCAAGGAAATTTGCTAAGAAGGTATTACATCTATTACAAATTATTATTGTCTTTCCTTAGCAAGTCTTTAATATATTGTAAATGTGTCAAACAATTTGAAAGAAATTACATAAAATTCCTTATAATTCTAAAAGATCCTATCTATTCCAGTAATAATGGTGGCTTGACTAAAATGAGCAAGACATTTTGCTTAAGACTCACTTTGTACTACTGAAGCATCACTATGCAAAGAGGAATGCTGGTTCTGCTGAAGTTCTCTGCAACCTTCTTATTAGGCTGAATTATGCCCAAGCAGTTGCTGGCAGGCAGCAAACATAACAGTGCAGGGAAGCTGAACATCAAGCTACTGGAGATTCCTGTTCTTAGAAGTAGTGGGTCTCATTTTGTCAAATGGAAGTGGTTGTGAGCCAAAAGCTTGTCATCAGCCATAGAAGAGATAAACACAGGACTGCTTCAACTTATTTAATTGACATGTTTCATAGATACGGTGCTGTCAACACAAAACTGGGAAACACATTCCTCCTTCCCTGAAGACAGTAGACATTAAACAACAGAGGAACATGACAGACCCCAGCTTCAGCTTCCCACTTCGTAAAAATGAAGGCACTGAAGAACACCACATAAACACCTGCTGATAGCTTCTAATCTCCCTTCATTCAAAGTAGACAATTGGTAAAACCAGCCAGCACTGTACAGGCACAAACGCTGAGAGGAGCCGATTCTAGAATAATTTACTTTAAAAACAGAAGCAGTAATTTATCATAGTCTCTGCAGTATTAGCAAACTCAAAGCAAATGGTCATCTAATACTGCACTTTTGCAGTACCTTAACATAGAAAATACTGACTTCTGCAAGAAAAAGAGTGGCCATGTGTTATCAGACTGAGTTACAGTATTTCATTCTCTTTGCTATCTGGACAGCAGAAGCAGCAAGAAAACCAAGTGGGGGAAATAGTATGACCAGAGGCCTGTCTGCAAGTGAAGCTTCAGAATGTGAAATTTAAATACATGTACCAGCTAAAGGTAGTGAATGTCATCCTAACAGGCAAGAAAATATGTACCAGGGAGCTAATCCCTGCATTGCTTTCATGTCTCAAGCTAACATGTAACATGTCTTCAGCCTGGGCTGTTGAGCTCAGCTTCACAGATAGATGAGTACAAAGGGTATTTTTTTTTTTTGGTGGACTTTTTTTTTTGTCTCTAAACTGAATTGGTCCATTATTTTTCTTTAAATAAATTATTTAAATCATGGTATATTCAATGGTTTTGTTATAGGATATTGTTAGGCTATATTATCTTAAGTACATCTCATTTGCAAGTTCTTCTTTCTTGACCAGATTTTTGTGCAACTCTGAGGCACAAAATACCTTCCTAATTATGAAATATATTACCTAGCTATCTCTTTGTATATCTAATACATCTACTGATAAATACTTTTTATTCACAATGTAAAAATACCACTCATTCAATTCAAATGGGTATTGCAAGGCTTTAATTAAAAGTTTTAAAATATTTCACATTTTTCTAGTGCTTTCTATATTGGAATTAAACAATGATTTTTTGTAATGATCAACATGGTTCTTTGCTCCATTGCCATACAACTGATATTCAAGTAATATCCAAGACATTAGCTACTATTTTATGCTATCACCAACTGTCATGACAAGTAACTCTTGGATTGACGAGGTGCTAATGAAAATACAGCAGACCACAGATCTTTGTGATATCTTTATGATAGAAAAAGATAGAAATTCAGCTCTAGTAGATGCTCCCTTTGGGTTTTCAACTGAGACACAGAAAATTACTAAAGAAGATATGAACAAATGACTCCTGGAAGTCAGACTTTTTAAAAAATGTGTGTATATATATAGATATATATAAAATTTTTCTTTTAAAAAGCTCAGTTCTAGTCATAGACTTTAAAAAAATAAATTCTCTGGGGAGTATTTCATAAACACATTTGATCATTTTAATTTTCTGCTCTTAAGTACATCATCATCCAGTAACAGTGTGGGATGCTCATTTTCTGTGAATTTGAACTGAGGGCCTGACTTCGAGGACCTGCTGAGTTCCCTATTGATTGCAGACTTTGAAACAGCAGTGTTTTTCATTGCTACTCATGGCTGTCAAAACTGCCAAAGTATTAATGATATGATGTGGCTCTTTAATTCTCTCTGTTTTTCTTTCATTGTCTCCTTGCCTTCCATCTATAAGATGCTAGTGCTTGATGGATACAAGAAACATAAAGAAAGGATAATTTCTTGCCAGGAATGTTTCTCTCTCTATCTTTTGTAGTTTTATTTTTGTACTTCAGAGTGAAATATTCCTACTGTGCAGCCAGATGTTCTATAATCCTATTTTTATACAGCCCAAAGGACTCAAATCCCAGGTAAAGTCTCTTCCATGATGACTTGAATTATGGGTAAATTCAGGCTTTAAAATAAGATAAGAGTTTATGGCAAAAGTGAAGTGTGCTTTTCCTAAAAGAAAACTGCTCCGTCTAATATCACACATATATAAATATACTAATATTCCTTTACTAAAAAATGATGGCATATGCTTGTTATCACACTGGTATGGAAAACAAATGACATCTGTTAAATGTTCTGCTGCAATACAAAAAGGCAAAATATTTAAAACTTGGAAGTCTGCACATAGATAATCTTCAATACATAAGCACTAAAATAAGAGCAACCTAATTCTATGAAAGGCCAGCAAAGTGCAGCTCTACCATAATTAATGGGAATTTGCCGAACTAAAAGTTTCAGGACCCCCTTTAAAGTTCCAGATACTTGCCAAAATCAGGAATCTTGCCACAGGACTAGAATTTTGATGGAGAACGTGATTTCAGGTTTGCTGTCCTCTCTATCTCCTCATTTGGTAAGCAGATTATCACTATTATATCACTGCAGAAGTTTGCCACTCTACTGATTCACAAAGACAGTATATTTAGAAAAGAGCAAGCACTTGACTTTAGTCCACCTTTTCTTCCACTAAGGTCAATAAGGGTTTTATTGCTGCTTTCAGAAACAGAGGAGAACCCACGAGGCACATTTTGAAATGAAACAAAACAAAAAAATCTCACTTGTGGAGCTGGATTAGCTATGTAATGATAACAAGAACTGATTCTAAATTACACATCAGAATTTTGCATCATAAATAGGAGTAAAGACAAACACACTACCTTTGTCCACAGATACACATGGTTATAACCAAACTCTTTTTCCTAGGAGTAGGGCTGTCACCTGCCCCAGTGGCAGCACTACCCAATACAGTATCTATACTCCAGGTCATGTAATAATGCAAAGTGCGTGTTGCACTCGCAAAGCCATTTTATTTGCTGGCCCTGATACCCGCACATAAAAGCCACCGCTCTCCAAAACTGTATCAATAAAACTAGCAGGAGGCCAGCCACAGCATATGCTGCCCTTTCTAATGTCGGAAAAGTTGTTCTTTCACTCTGTAAACAGCTGATTCTACTATTTACTCTTGAATGATGGGGTTAAATTTCCCACAAGGAAAATCAATACAAAGACCCATAAGGCAGAAATACTATTGCAGTTAAAACACTAAATAGCTGCTATATGGCAGTAGGGTTTCTAATGACTAGAGAGATGTGTTTTTAAGAGAAATCTCTTCCTACCTTGGTACAGACTGAAAGGAAAACAAAGTATCACATGCCAAGGAGGACAGTAGATTGTTACATGTTTTTAAACAAGAAAATAAAAAAGATTAACGTAACAAAAGTGGGTCACAACGATCCAGGCATATTTGAAGATGATGGATTGTTCTGGCTATATTCAGCTCCAACTTATACCACCTTCTGTTTTCATCCCTTCCTGAAATGGAATGCAGACATAAACTATCCAAACATTGCCAACAAGAAATCCCTCAGTTCCAGGGAGTGACAAAATCAAACTGTACCCATCTGAACTGGCTACAGTTCAAGAAGTTTGTGCTCAAAAGAATATACATCCCAGTTTTGATGTAACACTATCACCTCATATACTATATTACATAAGGCCATCCCTAGAATTTGACTCTTCATCCTCTTCCAGAATATTTTTTCATGGATTTTTGGGATAATTGGACTCTGTGTTGTTAAATTTCAGTTTGACTGCCAGGTCTGCAGTATCTAGTTCTTTTCTGAAATCTCAAGATCCTGGAGACAAGTGATTAAATGAGAACCTCTGCTTTCTTAAAAATAAAAATAAAATCCTAAACCCCTCAAGAAAAAGCCAAACATGAAATTATTAGCTCTTGTAGTTCTGAGACAAGAGCTTGAAAACAATCAGAGTATACCCTAAAAGCTCAAAAGCTGGAATGCAAACAACTTGTATCTTGAGGGAAAAACCCAGCAAAATTCTGATAACTTGGGGAGTAATGTATATTTTTGAATACTTAGAATTGCAAGAAAACAAGCTTTTTCAACTTCATCTTCTGGAAATACTGCAGAATACTAACCTGTAGTCATGGCTAGGTTGTCCCCCACGCTTTGGTAACTCTCCCTTCCAAAAATTAAAAATACTGACAGCCACAAGCATTTTTATCCTATTCTCCTCTTTACATCCATTTTGTTTATTGTGCCTATAAATTGCCTGTAGTCTTCATCAGATGCTAAAATCTTCCAAATGAAGAGTATCTTATGCTAGATATTGCCACAGTGCTTAGCACAGTAAGACTCAGACCTGTATGGAGAACATAGGAGTTGGTACTATAAACAGTCAGCCCTTATGAAATCATTGGAAATTGTCATTCTGACTCTCCGATTATTCATGATCAGTATTTCTGAGCAAAAATCAGTGATACCTGTATCTCATCTTAAAAATTAGAATAAGTTAAATTAAATCAATTTCAGATTAAAATAATCTGAAGTTTAAAGTGTTTAAATATTAATGGGCATTTAATGGGCCAGACAGAGAAGACAGAGGTATCTGAAGATATCTCTAAAATTTTTGAGATTGCCTTTAAACTGATCATATTTATTGTGAGTTAGTTTTCTTTTAAAATTTTCCTCCTCTGGTCATGCTTCATCTTTGCAAGCACTTCTATTCAGCCATCAAAGAGAAGCTTCCTTTGCTGTCTGAATATCCACTCAGACCTATGAGACTAAGCTTCAGGGAGAAAAAGCCACTATCGTAAGCATTGAACACACTGGTTTTCTTAGCTTTTATGGAGCAGAAGCAGTTTAAAATGGTCACCTGAAATGTTTGTGTTTCTCCTTAATTCTTTAGAGTCATCCCAGTGGAAATTCCATTGTAACAGCAAAATTAGCAAGCTGTGTTTAGTAAATCTGGATTTTTTTTCTTAAAAAAAAAAAGGATTAAACAGATGTGAGACATTTAAACACTCCATGTCACTGTATTGTACAGCATGACTTCACTTCTAAGCAGGCTTAATCTTAAACTGCTGCACCATGTCATGTCAAACAGCTGGCACCTCTCATCAGAAACAACATTTTAATGAATCTTTTATTTCACATACTCAAGATTGCACTTCTCATGTTTTATAAACAAATTAACTTTTCCTTACAAAATAAAGATTGGTTGAGCTGCTGCAGACTTCAGAATAAATGGATTTCTAATCAGCTACAAGAGTCTGATTTCTCTATGCACCTTCTCGATTTCTCCTCTCAACATCTTACGGGATATCCATTATCACCATGCCTGCTGATCTAAAGCACACACTTCTGTAATTTCTACTTTCTTTTAGCTTAAGGATGCAAGAACAACAAAGTGTCATATACAAATGGTGTGTAAATGTGTTCAGTAAGTGTGAGCAAATATGTAAATTACATATATCTATTACAATTTCTCTTCTGCTTGCATAGATCTATTTTTACATTTGTGGCCTGTTGAAAATCTGCATCATGCTGCTCACTTACCTTCTGGGTAACATTTCCATCAATGATTATCTAAAATACAGTCATCTCAAATGGGTAACCAAGCAACCAAATATGCCCCCATTATGAAAGCCAGGGAACTGACTAGATCAGGACAATTCATGCAAATCACTGTCTTCACAGTAAGACTCAGATAGTTAAAGGAAACTCTACAAAAGTTCCAGTCTTTCTATTATTGTTAGTGCAATCAGTATGAAACTACTGCATCTGAGTATCATTTAACTTGACATGTAACTGGATGGATTGCTAAAAAATATCCAGCAAAACCGTTTATTAAGATTAAGTTGAATGTTCATCAAAACAAAATTTGTTCTGATAAAAGCCTACTTTCTGCCTTTTTATTCCTTAAGCTGTAGAGAAACAAACCTTAAGTATTCAATTCACAGACACTGCCATGGGAATTTACATCTGTTGTTTTTTCAGTGTGGCCTTCCTGGTAGCCTGCATATTCCAAGAAGGAAGACAACCATGGAACAAATTTACGGTGCACCTGGAGTCATGGAAGCGGAATCAGAGAAAGTACAGTCTAATAATGGAAACCAGAATTATAGACATTGAAGTTTGTGGCGAGAACCTACTATCTACACATAGTATATTTTGGGTTGGTTTACGTGAGTCATTCTAGTCTGGTCCCATGGACCAAAGGCCAACTAGAAGCTAGAAGGCATAAGGTCTACTCCTGCAGTGCATCCTCTGATTAGTTTCATGCAAAAGATGTTCAGTTTGCACTTCACAGCTGCTCTATCAGCAAATGGAAGCACATGGAGAACAACTAGCAGATTCGCTTCAAAAGTGTGCTTCTAAACTGAAATGCTAATGTAGTGGCAACCTGAGAGATCCAAACCACTACACCAATACAGCACCATAACCATAACTTATGGATCAAAAATAACATACCAGAAAAAACTGTCAGCATTTAGTCAAATAGTGTCCTGTGAGGATGAGCAATTTTTTAAGCTTACAACTTCTCTTTCTCATTCTCAAATAATATTGATTATTCTCAGATAATATCTAGACATTTCAACAGTAGGCATACTTCAAGTCACTGTTTTCATAGTCAATGTAACAAAAATCTTTGGACCATTTTATACAATGGTCTTCATTTACAGCCAAGTGAAGATTAGCCTAAGCTTTGACTATTCATTTTCCATTTCCACCACAGTTTGCTTACTTGCAAGAAATGGGGTTAATTTTTCTAAGCATAATCATACAGTGAATTTGTTGGTTATAGACTGGGCTGCCTATGATCAATGGATCACAGATTAAGTCATACTTCTTTAACTGATTAGAATAAGTATAAAAATAGATTTTTCCAGGCTTGCTCTCACTGCATATTTTTCAGGCTAGATTCTAATTTCAGTATGACAGCTTCACAGTGTGAGATACTGTTCAATGTGGGAAAACGATCACTGACAAATAAAATGATTTTCCTTTTGTTCCAGGAGAACCAGGGAGGGGAAAAGAAAGTGCAGTAAATCTTAATATTGACAGAAATTGCAAGGGAGACTTAAATTTTGTACAAATATTCATACTAGACACCTCAAGATTCTGTCCTCCCCAAACATCTACCTTACCACAAACTTACTTTTTAACACCTCTTACATATATTTGAGATCATTTCTGCATAAAAGAAGAAAATATAGAACACTAGTTAGCAAATCAGGATAGACTCTGGTACTCTTCCTGGGAAAATCTAAACCTTTGCCATCTTTAATCAGAGCAAACATTGCTTTCATTCCTGCTGGTTTTTAGCTTAAATAGGTTTTAAGGGATGTGCAGAATCTCGATGATAAACTGGGAATGAATTCAGAACCTGTTCTCTGAGCATTTTCATTCCAAGGGGATGGACAATTGGACACACACATTTTAGGCAGATTAAACTGTTAAATAAACCTACTTGGTTTCTCTTTTCTATACTGATGCTGCCAACCTTAGAGGTTGGTTCAATGTGGATTTTAAGCCCTTTAGAAAAATCACACAAGTTGTTCTTTTAAACAGAATGGCAGGCAGCCATTTCTAACTATAACTACTATCTGCCTTTATATCAGACAACAACCATACAAGACGTCTCCTGGGTAAATAACATTAAGTTCTAATAGTCAACACTTAAGCAGGAAATAACTTATTTGGGGTAAATCTTTCTGCATCCTTTCAGTAAAAATTAAGAAAAAAAGGCAAGAGAGATCTTTAAAAAATAAAATTTTTAGATGTGCAATTTTTTTGCATCTTTTATGTGCAAAGTATAATTGCACACTAGATACTTTCCTTACATTAAAAAAATCATATCACAGAGATCATAGAATGCTATGAGTCATTATTTATATACTGCTGGACAAACCCTATAATTTTCCTCAAACATAACTTTTCTATTTAGTTACAAAATTACAGAAATACCTCAGACTATTTACTTCCAGAACAAGTTCCTGTTGTGGAAATGAGCTCCCATGCTTAGACTATTTCTCAAAAATCTCTTTTCTGTCATTTTGTTTATATATCCATCTAGATTCTGGCTTTAACAACACTATTAATGACATGCACTACTATGTCTGTTCAAGACAAAACAAGAACCATGATGAGTTATTTACCTTCTTTAAGATTTTAGTGTCATGTGAAAGAAATGAGCAGTAGAGCAGAACAATATTTTTTCTAAGTCTGATGAACCAAAAGACTGAATATTGGCAAATGCTGTGCCACTTTTTAGGTCTGCTGTACAATCTCATTTCCTGCTTCATGCCAATCACTGTACTGTCAACTGTACTGAACACTATTGGAAGCTTTCATTAACCAACTCAACAGTAAATTGTTTGTGCAAAACAAAGGTTATCATGCAATAGCCAGCAAGTTTTGGGAAAAAAAAATTAAAAGTAATCATGACTTTTTTTTTTTTTTTATTTTATTTTAAGGTCAGAAGTCACTGTATGCTGAGATGCAAGCTTTTCCCTGTTGTCTCCTCCCAGATTTTCAAAAGGAGTTTCCCTTCAAGAAAAGGGGGGGGGGGGCAAGGCAGTGAGGAAAAAAAAGCTTATTTAAAAATAGGAGCACAAAAGACTGTGGAAGAACTCCAAGAGAGTGAAAACTGTCTTAGAAACTGTAAACAAAGAATGGTTATCAGTGGGAAATACTTGAAGAATCCCATGGAAACAGACCAAATAATATTTTATGAATTGGCTCCTTTAAGGCACATTTTGTAGACTTTCAAATAGCCTTTGAAACACATGTTCTTGAGATCTGCTATTCATAATAGTCAGCTTAACCTTTCTCACTATGCTAATAGCCTAAATCAAGAGAAGTAAATCTGAATGCAATGGTTTAGAGATGAACTCTCAGTGTCACACATCAATTGCACAGCTTTGGCTTCACAGGTCTTACAGTCATCAACCCCAGGATCCGATTTATTTGCTTTGCCCAGTTCCCAAACTTCACAGCAGTTCATAGGAACTGAGCAGACACTTCCTCCCTCACACCCTGAAGATGTTGAAGGATTTTAAAAAAAAAAAACCAAACCAAAAAAACCAAAAAACAAAAAACAAAACCACCCCACAACCAACAAACTCCACAAAACTCCTTTTCATGCTTACATAAAAGTACCGAACACGACCAGTAAACCCCATTCCATACTGAATAGCCAAGGCACGGGTTTGAGCAAGCGCTGCTTCTTTCCTAAGCCACGCTGCAGACCCAGGACTTCCATTTGCCCACAGGCAGCAGCAGGGCTGGGTGCTCACAGCCAGGACAGGCCCTGTCACCTGCTCCTGCTTTCAGTATCAGGAGAGACCGCAGCCTTCTTAACTCTCCTGTTAAATACACAGCTTTCACCCAAACATGGTGCTACTGAAACAAACAAGGATAACTGAGCTCTTTGATTAGTTTTTGTATTATAACATAATATTGTTACCCGCAGATGTCTTCTAGTATCACATTATTTATTTTAAAAAAAAAATACTTAAAGTCAGTTTCATAGGAATGAGGGAGCTGGACTTCACTGGTGGAGATACTCAAGACATACACACTTTAAAAATTCTATGGTGGCCTCCAGTCAAGGCTTCCTCTACAACAGCCACCAGATAAGAAGAGAGTAATAAAGCATTAAGGCTGTGAGTATGTAGAAAAACTGCACAGCTGAAAATAAGTATTACTTTTAAAGATTATGTGATTTCTACAAGTTCATGAAATTTAATTGCCTTTGGGGTTTGATAAAGGCAAGATGCCAAGCGCCATGAAGCCCAATCTAACAAGCACTGAAGTGAATGGGAAGACTTAGCTGACTTGAATGTTTTTTTGCTGACTGCATCTTTGGTGATGGAATGGTCTGAGCTGCCTCCTTTGAATAACTAGAATTTTAAAAAGCAAGATCCTAGGCAAGACGGAGCCAAGACATAAAGAATAGCTCCTGTCCTGGTTGCTTAGGCACTTTGAATTTACAGAGGAGGATTCTGGTCTGAAAAACTAAAGAAAAAAAAACCTACCACATTTTTCACTTTACTGATTTTGCACAGTCTGAATATCTCCATAGATATGAAACTTCGCTGCATGTATTTTTGACTGCAATGTGTATTATGCCAACTTGCCCTTTTCAATTACTGTTTTTATACTTTTTCTATTCCCTGTTCTTCACAAGAGGGGAAAAAAAAAAAAAGACTGCAATGTGTGCAATAAAGTCACCCACTTAAAGAGCTGCTACCTACATCATGTACTCAACTGTGGTGCTATCACAGAAACCTCTTTAGGAAATTCTCTCTCCACCAAACTAAACACAGCAGTCCAAAATAAGTTTTTGAAAAGATCATATTTTAGGTCCACTTGCTTATTTCAACGGAATAACATTTCTTGAAGAAATAACCGGGAGATAATGGAACCCTTTTCAGTTAGTTTTCAAAACCAACTGCCAGAAAACATGAACAGAAGTATTTATGAGTTGCTTCCTACTATGGAGCTTCACAGTAACAGAAAGTTTGCTTTGATAACTAGTAACTTCACAGAATCATAAGTTAAATGAATTTCAAGAATTACCAAAGAGATACATTTTACCAAACACTCTAGTATTGATGAAATTGAACTCTAAACACAATCATATCTATTCTAAACCACACAAATTTCCTATTGCTGCTGACCTAGAATGAATTTAAAGCCTCCTCTCTTACATCTGCTGACAACAGGGCCTTGATGACTATATTTCTTTGTTAAAAACCCCCCACAGTATGATCCCAGTTAACAATCTCAAAAAAATGCTGCAGGTTTGGTGGGTTTAGTTTTTGTTCGTTGGGGGGAGAGGGGAGGAGGGCGGGAATTGTTGTTTGGTTTGGGGTTTTTTAATTTTAATAAGTATACCGTGGGATTCACCCTCCCCATTTTCTTACGCAGGCTGATAACCTAAAATAGCCCCACGCGGCAGGGGTGAGCAGGCACGTGCTGTCGGACCTCTGGCAGGCAGGACTGTCACACAGGGCCACCCAGCCTTCTTCAGCCCCAGCAGCCTCAGGGTGCATGCTTCACCGGCTACACTTCTCAAAGGTATGAAACTCTGAGCCAGTCCTTCCCATCTCAGAGGCACCAGTTCTGGCCGTTTGGGGAGAGACCTCTTCACACACCCAAGGCGTGTGTAAAGTACTGCTCAGTAACCCTTCAAAGAAAGGAAACAACAAAGCAAAAGCAAACAAAAAGGGTACAAAATGAGCAAGAGGCCAAGTGCTGGGGATCCAAATGCTTTATCAGAAGAATTATGCTGGACAAGACTGTGTCCACAGTGTCGTATATGCAACAAGTAAAACATACTAGCAGGACTGTAACTCCCCAAAATACTGTAAAATGCAGGAAGTGGTAAATTCTTCCAGGTAGCAGCCAAAACCAGTGCAGTTAAGAAGAAAGATCAGGGCCTCTTACTAACCTAAAATACAGAAGCAATGTGTAAGATGTCCAGTTTGTTTCTCTGAAGGACTCAAGATACCAGTGTCATCATGAGTACTATAAGCTTTCTTTGCTACTAAGAGTCCTCCTTTTACTAACTTTTCAATCTGATGTTTCACGAAGCTGCTTAGCGTTGCCCACTCCCTGTCCACAGCCCCAAGGTAAAGCACAGCTTTCCTTCCTGCACAGCTATGCTTGTCAGCCAGTGTTATGAATTTAAGCAGCACTCATGTGTACTGCCACACGTTGAATAAATACAGTATCTTTTTTTATATCTAAATATAACACAAAGTAATAATATGCTACTATTTAGGTCACTATGATGACAGCTTTATCAGTAACATCTGATCATTTTAATACAAATTAGATCTGATATAAAATTCTGTGTTCATAAAAACTCTTCAGAAATTTGCTGTAGAAAATTCTAAGGTTAAAAATCAAATTTGTCCTCTGCAATATGTTATTCCTTTGCTTTGACTGGGCCTAAGCTGGGTTTGCTGTCAGGAAAAGGATGCAACTGAATCCTCTGAAAGTTCATTAGTCTTTTCATCTCTTATTTCTTAGTGAAAAAACACACAACATGACATTTTGGTTGTGTGAAGAGGTCTCTTAACTATGTCATTATAGCTTGTGTGTTTACAGTACATTTTAACAAAACATATAATCAGCTTAATAGAATATCTATTATCAAATAAGGTGCAGTAAATAAAATGCATTCTTAAAGTATTTGCAAATAAACGGCAGTCATGTGAACTGACTAAATAACTATGTTAAATACAAAATGAAAGTGTGATAAAATACACAAATACTGATAGAGAAAATGGAGTCTTTTTCTTCAGCAAAGCTCCTCAGCTACCAGAACTGATTTTCAAGCAGAGCTCCTCGGTTAAAGCTCTTAAAGGAAGTCATTTTAGAGGAAAACTGCTCTCTCTGTTATTACAAATAACAATAGATAGGCACAGACTGGAGTGAATTTATAGCTGTGTATCACTCTTGGGACTCTGCTTCTGTTCATAAACAACTCAGATACACTCTCATGGTTTGTGCTGTTAGCAGAACCCCTAGAGGGACTTAAACCTTTGTATTCATGCAGCAACTATCCATTATGCTATATATTTTAGATGATGAAATTAACACCCAGGAGATACATTCTCAAAACATTACACGGGGTTTTAGCTCTGTGACTCCCTTTGATTTGAATGGCACGTGTGGTTAAAACCTTTGCAAACCTTTGAGAATTTAGCTTCAGATACTTATCTCAGTGGCAATAACACGAATATTAAGTTCTAATGCTCCTAACCCTGAAGCACTATTGCTTAATCCATGTTTTTGATGCTGCCATCTTAGTTCTCCTGAAGAAAGCTCTTTCCCTCCCCATTCATCAAATTATTCAATTAAAAGCGATAGGACTACATGCATAAAATGACACTATTCAGTAGAAGAATGGTGACAGCATTAATACACCCATCCATAGAGTCACTAGAATTGTCTTCTGAAAGATTATCAGCTGCAGTACTTACACAGTACATGTCAATTCTACAGAAGATAGGATTTGAATTAAATTATGCATCTCAATTTGCAAAGGGCTATTGTTTGCCAACTCATGGAAATTAAGGGACTGAAACCTGTATTCAACCATGGCATGATTGCTCCATTTTTCTGGGAGCAGTCCTATGCCAAGAAAACAATGTCTTTAAGGCATTCAGAAATATCATGACCAGCATTAGGATTACAGTAAACAGCAAGGTGGTGGACTTTAATCTCATGACACTGGTACAACAAAAACAGTGGCAAGACAAACATCACAAGAACGGGAAAAAAAAAGACACTGCTCTTTTGGATAAATATAAAAACAGTTGCAATTCTACTGTTCCCAATGAAAAAAACCAGTGTTATCTAGGTAAGAGCCCCACCTACTCCTAAAAGATGAAGCCATAAAACTGGAAATATTCATAGGAATTCTGGAAAGGAAAGCATCCTCTTTTGTCAGTACTAACATGTAGTAAGGGAACACTCCCTTCGTAGAAATTTGATTTGATAGCTGTTTCATTCTTTCTAAACATTCGTTTTCTTAATGAAATGCAGCCTTTACTGCATTCTGAGTTATGAGCAGGTTTACAACATAAAGCATTGTGACACCTGTCAATGCTCAGGGCTGCTCTGACTTCTGCCTGGCAGGGCCCATATATTCCCTTTTGACTCTCCCTCTTGGGGGGTGTGGGGGGGTGTATGTGTGGGTGTGTTGGGAGTGTGTGTGTGTGAGAGACAGAAATTGCCATTGACAGAAAAGATGTCGTCTCCAAACAGCATGAACCCCATTCTCAGTGTTTTAAATATCTATAGAGAGCATCTGGCCCTCTGTGTATTCTCTGACCCTCTCTTCTTGCACCACAGCCATGCCCTTGGTGGCAATATTGGTCTGAATTCCCTCTCACCCCTATTCTTCTGGTCTGAAGAGGGATATAAAAAAAAGGAACACTGGGAAAAGTTGCTACAAAAATTAGAAGGAACTTTAGTGGGGAGCTACACCTCATTTCAGCAATATGTCAACTCAGCTTTTCCTGCTATCTTCCCTACAAGTCTTTTGGCCCACTGGACAATACGCTTCCCCTCTTGTCTCTCTCATTGCACAACTATGACAGGATGTGAAATGAAAAGGTGGGGCAACATGCAAGCCTATCCAGCAGAGAACAAGGGTGTTCTGACAATATCCATTTAAAAATACAGGTTGGATGCACTTTGGCATACTCAGTGGGTCCTCTTCAATATAGAAAAAAAACCCCAAACAAAATCACATTAACAATTTGGTTTAGATAGCTCAATCTGCACCAGAAGATTCAGAGAATTCTACAGGCCAACAGCAAAACTATTTTTAATTATTAAAGAAACCCAGTCAATCTTCACAAGCCAGTAACTAAACAGTGTCTCTTTCCTCTTCACAGACAGCAAAACGTAAAGCATTTTTTATTAAGCCAGATAAATTATTTTCTTTGGCCAAAATCAAAATAGCATTTACTATTAAATTGTCTGAAGTAATATGCTCACAGTGGCTGCTAACTTGAAGTTTTAAGTATGATTGTATAGAAATTTAGTTCCAGTTATTTTTCTGCCCAGCAGCTAAGAAATTAGTGGCAATTGCGTTTGAAAATCTGTTCCCTTTAATTTTTTTTTTTTTTTCACAAAGTAGTGCCTCTCAGATGCTGTACTGCTTATAGAGGCTTTTCATAATGGCAAATGGTCAGCTGCACTTGCTTGTATTCCTGATGTTCAAAGTAATTTAATGCCAACTACCATTCTTGAAAGCCTTCAAAATTTCCTACAAATCCAAATTCAATTATGCTAGTAAAGACTCATCAGTGACTACATGAGTGTTCTCTTGGTATCCGGGACACTGTTTAAAGCCACAAATGCAGTACTTTTGAGTATTTTTCCCCAGCAGGGATGCTAAAAAAATATAGAAGAATCACAGCAGATAAACTTCCTCATTGCAAATCTGCTTCTCCTCTACATTTACTTTTCCAGCTACAGAAACTGAATAAAAGGGAGACAAAGCATAGGTTGAAACACATGTACAGGAAGGAAGAGAAAGGCAAGGGCAACTTTAGAACCAAGGGGACATTAAGATTCTACAAAGGCACATGGGTCATGATTTGGATTTCAGTAATGGGAAGTGTAAATAAAGGAAATGAAGCCTAGTGATGCAGCAGAAGAGCAATACCAAGATATCTATGTAGTAAGTATGTGAAGGAGAAAGGAATGGAGAAAAACGTTAGCTTTAGCAAAGTAATGGTTTGGGGAAAAAAACATGCACGTATAAGCCACAAGCACACATTCATTTATACTTTCAGCTGCAGCGGTCACTGCTTCCAGCTTTATGTTCAACCTCCCCTGGTGGTTAGCAGCTCTCTAGATCTACTGTTGGATATGCCTATCCATCAAGCACCTGTACCGCTTTTATATAAAGGATAATAAACTTAGAACAGCCTAATAAGGAATATTGCATTATCCAAACCAGTAAGGTAACTGGAGGCAGGAGCCAAAGAAAACAGCAATCAAACACAGTCTGGCATTTGTCACCGTCCACAATCATCAATGACACAGGATTATAGAAGAGAATTTAGAAGAGAATTACTGGAAGACATTAGGGTTTTACTCAAACATCTGAGAATTACATTAAAGTCATATTTGCAGCAATACACTTACAGAAAATTAATGTTCTCTCTGTCACTGCAGGGAAAGCATAGGAGAAGCTGCAGGCACTTCAGACAGAATCATCTATCACTCAGTATCAGGACCTGGTTTGGAGGCTAGTTCTGGGCTCCCTCAGTTCCCAATAAAAAGCCAAGGGTCCTTATCCATTTAAAGCCAAACCTGTCATGAATTTGGCATCAGCTCTTCTTTATCCAAGGAGTGAGAAACAGTTCTGATTTTTCCACAAAAAACAAACACAAATTATTCTTCTTCCCCCAAGGAAACAAAAAGAACTGATTGATCTATGAAAAGAGTAAGTCTCCCTGTGCAAGGGTAAATAATGTAGTCATTACATATAACCCGTTTAAAAAAAATTCTGTTCGCTCCAATAATTTTACAGGATTTTATTGAATACTTTAACAGCCAGGACTTCTAGCAATTGCAACTTATTTGATACTGCAAATTTAAACCTGGAAAAGTCATTAGCTTTGTAAGAAGGGCAGAAAATTAAAACCTCAGATGTTTATTCAGCAGAAGATGCTCCTTGTTTCCTCTGATTTTGTAGACAAGCAATATTCCATTATCAACCTCATTTTGAAGTCTAATACACTGCTGATTTTCCAAACTCACATTAATTACACTTTGAGTGAATACCAGGTGGGGTTGTGGCCTGTGGATTTGCATTGTCTGGAGCTCTGCTACACAGGCTTCACAAATCAGTGTTCTAAAACTCCATGCTTCTCAGCGCAGCAGGCATCAAGCCCCTCTGCAGTTCAGCTACAGCTATGCTGAACTTACAGCTCCACAGAAGTGATCCTCCTGGCTACTGAAGGCTCTACTTAGTGGAAGCTTTTCATGTCCAAATAAAACCTTCCAAAATCTGGTATTTTCCAAACTCTTCAGCTTCAGAAAAGCCCTCACCACACTTAATTTCACAAGCCTCAAAGAGCTCAAGATTTTTACTTCTACAATAAGCCACTTCAGCATGACGCTAAAGAGAAAACAGTTCCTATTTCCATCCCTACCCCCAGAAAGTCTTATGTCCTATCCCACTCCATTAAACTGCTAAAGAAATACAAACGTGGTATGGATTATGACAAGTTCTTAGCCTACTCACAAAAAAGAAATTACAGCCTCAACAGCTCCAGCTGCCCAGCTCATGAAATCAAAACCCTCTAATTACCGAGAGTAGAGAAATGGTGGAAGAGGCTCTCTCTTGGTTGCTATGTTCAACAGCCTTTGCCTGCTGCAAATTCTGGTATCTCCATTTGTTATGCCTTCCCCTGAGAGCTTTCAGCACAAACCTGAATTTGCCACAGATTGCCCTGTCCCTGCACAGCCATGATCTCCCTCCCACCCCGGGAATTCTTGGTTTGTGCTCCCTTCAAGTGCTTTCTTGATTACAGACCAGTGCCAATATTGAGCAGCACTTCAAATTATTTGAGCAGCTACGGCACAAAGCCAAAATACAAGTGATAAAAGTCTTTATGCGTGTGTATGTCCGAGGAGTGCAATTTGAGCGCAACACGAAAATGTGGATGTGTTTTTTAAAGGCAAGGAGGTAAAGGTAGTTGGCACAAAGCAGTAAGCAATTTGTAAGATCAGGATCTTACCTGTCTCTTTGAAAGAAGATAAGCATGGCTACAATACTGAATAATTTAGATGCAATTTCCTAGTGGGGCTCCATACAGCTGTCCTTATTTAATATCACATTGAACATAATCTCAGTCTTAAGGAATTAAAAAAGTACTATTATATACAGGTCTGAGTTCTTTGATAGTGTGAGCAAGATTTTCAGTTTCTATGAAGACAAATGGTTGAATTTTTTTTTAATTATTATTATTAATGTAAAACTGGTGGCAGATAGAAGAGTTATTCTCTGTGTTGTTCTCTGTATTTGGAAGCAATTCCCGGGAACTGGATGTTGGGAACAGAGATTTCTGGAAGACAGGACTGCCTGTATAATGTCTGCAGCTGCCTCTCTTTCCACAGCTTGTGTATTTGCATGTAATAAAATAAGTTACAAAAATTCTGCATCATTGATTTCTGGCATGGTGTCAAGCTGTGATGTTATCAGGATACTGATAGACTTCCAGAAAGATGACAACTTCGTTAAAAGAAAAAGCAACAACATGAATCTGTAACAGCTTTCTGGGGGAAATGGGAAATTTCAACTTTTGAGACAAAAGGATTTGCACAAGGTAAGAGTAAATAGGAGAGAAAAATTATAGCAACTGGCTCCATTCCTATCTTATTTCTCTTATGCTTTCAAGCATTGCCATGCTTTGTGTCCTTCCCTCATTTTTCATTTAAAAACTCAAAGCCACCAAAAGAATTTCATAAAATGTTCTTCCTGAATGTTTTTTCTAAGTGATTCCTATAGGCTCTGGTTCCATGTGTTGCTTAATCAGCACTCCTGGAAACAACACCTCCTGCCAATTGATTGACAGAAAGTATTGCTTATTGTTTCCAGGAAAGCTAATTCAGCAAAAAAAGGGGTCTCACTGAATAGGAATGAATACGATAAACACAAGCACTATAAAAGATCATTTAAGCACTCACCCTCCCTCCATATGCAATGCTAAGTGATAAAAATCTCTACTTTGATACAGGTAGTTTGTCACAGGAAGAAAACAAGAAAAGTGTAAGCAAATAAAATATCTCCACTTTCTTTTTTGAGGCCCAGTTATTAATGAGTTCACACAGTCTCAAGCAGAAATAGTTTGTTCACTGATGACACTTTTTTCCTACCTTTTGGTGCCATATGCAGCTAAAGATTTTGTAAAAGGGAAGGAACACACTAGTTAGGGGAATACAAGCTGCCACTGTTTTAAGCAGAAGCCTTCTAGGACAAACATGCTGCATGAAAGGGGGCTGGGGGGGAAACAAAAGGTGAGCAAGCGCTTTCTTGGCCTGGGTCTCATCCCTGAAGTTGTTTGAATACATCAAGTTCCTATGGGGACCGTAGACCACTTAGGAATAGCTGCATCTGTGCTTTCCCACCTCTCCCTGAATCTGGTCTCTACGTATGGAGGTTGGCATGTTCAGGGAAGGGCTGAGGACTCTTTACACCAATGGAACTTGTAGCTCAAACAAACCTTATGGGTTTGAACTGGTCTAACATGGTGACAGAGACAGACCCAGGGTACAAAGTGTAACGCTCCGTGGTCTGACATTAGTTCCAGACAGACGAACCATGCATCACGAAACAAGCTCACACTCACTAATTCTTTTTCAAAAATGAAGAGTTAGATTGGGGGAAAAAACAGGACAATAAAGAAGTGTTAAAACTTTGTCTATTCATAGTTGTATTGGGTCTGGCTGAGATGGAGTTAATTCTCCCCATAGCAGCCCTCATAGTGCTGTGCTCTGCATGGGTAGCTAGAAAGGAGTTGATAACACACCAGTGTTTTTGGCTGCTGCTGAGCAGTGCTGGCACAGCATCAAGGCTGTTTCTCCAACATTTTTGCCCCCCTCAATGGCAGGCTGGGGCTGGGCAAGATCTTGGGAGGGGACATAGCTAGGACAGCTGACCCAGCTAAGCAAACAGATATTCCATACCCTATGATGTCAGCTCAGCTATAAAAGCTAAGTAAAGGGAGATGGAAGGGGGTGGGGGGGGGGCTTTTTGTCTTCTGGAGCAACCACTACACGTACTGAAGCCCTGCTTCCCGGGAAGTGGCCAGACATTGCCTGCTAATGGGAAGTAGAGAATAACATCATTTGGTTTTCTTTGCTTTCACACGCGCAACCTTTGCTTTCACTTTATTAAACTGTCCTTATCTTGACCCACGAGCCTTTTGTTACATTTTCTCCCCTCTGTCCAGCTAAGGAGGGGGAGTGATAGTGCGGCTTTGGTGGGCACCAGGAGCCCAGCCAGGGTCAACCCACCACAATAGTTTGTTCAATAAGAATAATCAAGTGCATAAATATTTCTAAAATTTTCAAGTAAAAAAAAAGTATCAATACAGCATTTGTCTCTTGAGTTTTGCTGCCACCTAAATTAAAAAAATACACATTTTATAAAAATAAAAAATTAAAATAAGTCTAGCAAAAATAAAACTGGTGACAAAGAACAGAAACAAGGGGAAAGATTTTCTCAAAAACTTTACAGAAATGAAAGGTGTAATTTTTAATATAAGTCTTACTAGGATCTATGCTGTGTGGTTTCATGTTGACGCTATTTTTTGTTGAATTTTCTTTGCTAAAATTTATGTCCAACTATAGTGCTAGTAACACTGAAACCCTCAGCAAGAGGCCTCAAAACCCACTGGGAAACGTGAGCTCATTCTGTGAGTTCCTCTGATTGTGCTGATAATCCCTACAATGAAGAATGCAAGCTTGAATTTGTCTGTTTTTAAAACGTAAACATATATCTCCAGTCAAGGTAATGTATTTTTCATCACAAGGAATACTGTCGTAGATGTACATCTTCCATAAACTGGAGGGAGAGAGTTACACACAACCTTTGCCGTGCTAAACAACACTAATATTTTGTCCACAATGCTACTTCCTAGAGTCGCTCCAGTAAACGCAAGAGAAATCCTACAACAGAAGAACTGTCCTAAGAGAAATTGCTTTCTACTTTCCTCCAGTCAGTGGCTGACTTCTCAGTCTTTCAGCTTTAGGGTATATTTCTTACAAATGTTTCTATCTTATTTTTTGTAAACATGGGTGTTCTTATTTTAAAAGGAAACGTCTAATCCGTTCTTGAATCCTGCTAAGCTTTTTGCTACAATGATATCCTACAGCAGTGAATACCAATCCACCAATCCTTATCTTCTTCGCAATATCGTTTTCAGAATGGCTGATCAGAAGCTAATACAACATTTAAAACTGTGGTAAACAATTGATTCCAAATAGGGAATTAGAATATTTTCAGATTTATTTTCTAAAATCCCATTCTCTAGGCTTATTCAACTTCATGAACTTTCCTGACCACCACATTCTACTTCAAAGGGATATCTATTTAACCTTTCCTATTTAACCTTTCCACAAAGATACCTAGGCCTTTTTCCTGAGCGATTACAGTTAATTACATGCCTCTACTCTCTATGAGCAGTTGAAATTATTTTAATGTGCTTTACTTTGCATTAGTCAATATCACATTTCACCTTCCATTATGCTGACCACTAGCTAAGCTTTAAGCCATGCAATCTTCTTCAGTCTTAATTTTCCTAAATAAATGCATAATCTGAAAATTCATTACTTCTTGTCTATTTTTTTCCACAATACAAGACACTTTGACCCACCGTAGGCAAATAATATGCACGAGCATGAAAGCAAGCTAAAGAGCAAGGAATTGGAAACCAATTTTGTTGTTAAGTTTCTGAGGTCATATTTGACTTGAAAAATATTGCACACATAATAATAAGAGGACCTAATCCTTTTCCAAACCAATTTAGTGCTCATAAGTCTTCCTATAGACAAAAGTCCTCCTTTTACATTTTGCCTCTCAAAACATTAGATGTGTGTCCATATGAAATCCATATCTGTGAAATCTGTATGCTCACATCTCAATTACTTTGCAAACTTTTCTTTATTAAGAAGCATTAATATGAATAGAGAATTAGGAGTATCATCCTTGCCTGCTGTGGGAACATCTAGCTGTCAAACTCAGTCAAGACCACAACTTCACCATGTAAAGGTTTCTGAAGTGTCCCCATCCAGTAACTTAAGGTCATAATTGGGAAGAAGGGGATTTCAACCAATACTGAAATGTAGGTGAAGGTTTTCATCTGCTGGGTCAGCAGCTGCAGTATTTCTGTAGTTCTATAAATTCATTTACAATACGTGTTCAAAAGATCTGCCCTGTAAGAAAGGTTTAATATTTAATGATAAGCATCACGTGAAAACTAGACACAATGCCCTTTTCACTATTAATGGCAATGAGAAAAAACTGAGGCATTATATGCTTGAAAGTTATATTTTAAGAAAGCATCAGCCAATCTTTTATTTTTTCTATGAGCCATTCCCTAGTGCTAGCATTAACACATCGTAAGGCCTTTGAGGAGGGCATTTCACTTAATAGAACAGCTTGGCATATCCTGTTTCATCTAAAGAAAAATACTTAACTGTTTTATAGAACTAGATTGCCCTTCATCATAATCTCAACATTTTGAAAGTAGAATATATTATCAGAGATGATTCAATTACTTTCCTCTTCATTACAATCACTTCTGGTATAAGTCTTACCATAAGAAGCCACCAGATTTTCTGTACTGAACCACTTTTCTGTCACTATTTTAGAGGCAGAGACAAAAGCTATGAGAAACAAAGCTCCTAAATGATTCTATAATCAGTTTTAAATTTATATTAACCTACTGTATGTTAATACTTCATATTCTTAGTAGTATATACAGAGATGCAATAAGTAAAATGGTATTGGGATGCATTCTAAATTTTCATATGAGACTTCTGAAAGAGCAAATAGTAATCAGCTTTTAAAGATTGTCCTTTTCTTTTAGTACTGCACCATAGTAAGCACTGTACCTCAGAAATAGTATAAGAATTATAGTTTGGGAGCTTAGAAAATTACCCAGAATATGTTTTGCATTGAAAGCATTCTATCTACAACTGGAGTGTTTTGAAATGGGCTTCTAATTTAAATCATCAGGCGTATTGTCGTGTTCCTATGGCCTTTTCAGGATTGATTGAAGCTCACTAAATCATGACTCTCATTACTATGTTATCTTGGAATATCAGTTTACTATGCATGTTGTCTATGTGTCAATGGCCAACTTTCCAAGATACACATGAAGAACAAAGTTGAGACTAATCTTGGGTTTGACTAGAAAACTCCAAGTGTGCATAAATCAAACTACTGCCATATCTTGCCCCACCACTCATTTTCAGCTGTTCTGATAACTGTATCTGGTAAACAGATAGAAAGAAGAACCAAATGCTGCCATAGTGTCTTCATCAAAAAATCACACAGCTCTTTCCCCTCCCACCACCCAGAGGTCTGCATCTGTGTCCCAGCTTCACCTGTGTGATATCAAAAAGCAGAGGTAGAAATCCTTCAGTGCTTTTTGTAGATTATCTCATTATCATATTTTCTTTGAATTCTCTTCTCAGAAAAAAAAAGAAACCCGTGTTGGTTCATACCAGTGTTTAAATCTGCCTGTTGTTGTTGATACTATTTTTAGCTTCCACTCGGTATTTTCTCATTTTTAACTTTTTAACTAGTGGAAACTGTTGCACACACTGGTGACAACTGTGATCTCAAAATGGTCACAATAAACACCTTATAGCAAGTCAGAGTAATAAAGGATTGCTTTACCACCTCAGCTGTTCATAGAGAAAAAACTAGCCAAGTACAATTTTGAATGCATTTTCAGGCTCATGCAGAAACTCATTAGAACTTCTCTACTCATCATAAGAATTCCGATTAAGCTGGAAAACATAGAACGCTTCAGGCCAAACAAGCAAGTGTGTCATTGTATATAGATCTCTTTTATGTAATTCTTGTAAATCATCTTCCAGAAGATGGCTTTAAATGCTGAAGCATAATTAGGATAATTACTGCTTTACAAGTAGCAGGAAGTTGTATCCAGTAGGGACAAACGAGCCAGTTTGAAGAGATGGGGGAGGAATATGAAAGAAAACACATCATCCCAAACTCTGGTGCTGAAAAGATTCAGAATTAATTTCAGACTATGTTAAGAGTTTCCTTCGTCTTGGAAATATTTCATTTTAGTGACAATATTCCCTACAGGGCTAACAGATTCTTTTAAAAATACACTTGGCTCCCTGGAAGTCCTGTTAGATACCTTAAAAATTGAAGCATTCAGTAGAGTGAGGAAATAGGGTAAAGAGCTGCAATTCAGTGTGACCCTCTGACAAGAGCAGGGTTGAGGGAAATCACTGGAAACAGGACATTATCACAAAATAGTTAATTTGCTTCTTATATTAAAAAGATTGATTTACAGTAAGTACCAGACAACATCAAGCCATAATATACTTGGATACCCTGACATGATTATACAATGTGACTGTCGCATACCTTTGCAAGAACTGCAAACTTCAGAAAGTTTTAAAACACCCCCCCCCCGCCCCGAACCAAGGACACCGCGCAAATCCCATCCCTCCTCCCTGCCCCCCGAGCATTGTGCTCAAAAAGCAAATATGGATATGAAAACACTTAGTACCCCCTGCCCAGGACTCACTCAGCAACTTACATCCTTTTTGAGGTTTGATCCTAAAAGATGCACCAGCTGGGAGCATGTCCCCTACAGCTTTATACATTATTTTGTTGAATTTGAAGATTAGTACAAAGTAATAAACAGGGGGTTGGAATATGGGGACTACACCACACGGGAATGTACGTATGCTCGAACTCAGCTAGCCTGGGGGTTTTGACAAAGCTCAGATATATTCTGCAGCCCGATTTATGTACCAGGGTATCAGAATCTTTTGAGATTCTTTAATAGCTGCATCAGTGCTAATTTTATGCTAATCTCTTACTGTGAACATCCACGATCATTAAGACTTCTGGAGATTGGATATGACATACAATAGCTGATCATTTGTTAAATAGAGAGTTAATAGAAAATATCTGATAAATTTAACCACTAACTTGGTATTTGTTTCCTGTACAGCTGTACACAATAAGAAGTTATCTGGCTAGCATTAATGTACTCTATTTTTGCATGATTGCTTTTGTTAACTAATATGTCACAATATAAAAGCAGACCTTTTTAGAGAATACAAGGTTGCTCAAAGTCATGTTTCTTTCCAGTTCTATATTACAAGAACAAACCTGCTACATAATCTGAAAGAATACAATAATTTCCTGTCTTTGATTTACCTGAACCTCATTAAGTCTCAGTTTAACTAGTTTCATTTCCCCAGATTAATCCCACCTCTTGAGATAATTTTTAAAGTTGTTGCCCATAACAAAGCTCTCCTGCTGATAAAATTGAAAAACCTGTTGTTTCTGGGCTGTGCTGATCAACTTTACTCCTATTGCCAAAGATAAACATCCCAAAGCAATCAAAACTGCACTGAATAAAATTCTGGATGTGCATCATTTGTTCTTTAATTTGAGTAAATGCAGCCTTCAAAGATTACATACTCACATGTAAGTGGTAGTTAGTTTTATAAAAGTAGCCTTTAAGCTTCCACAATACCAGTATATATCTGCCGTTCTTGGAAATTAAAATACAGCTCTACTTCCACAGAAAGAAAAACAATTTTGTCTAAATTCAGTTCTGCTTAGAAATCTGTGCTCTGGAAGAAAATAAAATAATTAGATTGAAAAATATTGTTTTGTGACTTCTGTAATTCCATTCATACGCTGGGGGCCCGAGGGACCGCTTTCATTTAGTTTTATCCCTCATGGTTCAAAGCACAGGGCTCTCCTTCCACTGGTGACTGCTCAACCAATTCTGCCCCTGAACCAATTCCAACAGTATTTATGAACATTATTTAGCTGCAAATCTTAATGTAGGATACATTGCAGTGAGCCTCTCAGTACAAAGATGAGGGCACGAACTAGTATAAGTTTCCAACCATGGCCAAGTTTTACTTCTATGGTTACACATCACGGGCTTGGACTGGAAAGTTAGGATCTTGACCCCACACACAGTCCCCTACCCAGATCCCAGCCTGGGCACCCGTTAGGCTCACGCCACAGAGCATTTGGATAGGCAGGACACCACCTAGTCTCCCCTGCAGATTACAGGCAGCTCTGAAAGAGTTATGTCAGCCTGTAAGGGAGCTGCTGTTGTGCAGGTCTCCTCGCTGGTCATGCCTCACCCATTGCAAGCTTACTTCTGTTGGCTAGAGTAGCTTTGACCAAGTAACTGCCGCAAGACTACAGGGGAGACTGTCCCCCATCCCCTCCTGACCTTGCACAGACAAGGTCAGTATGCCCTAACTTGCAGCATGACGGTCAGCAGTGCCCTAACATGGTAAAAATCACTTTAAAAATTGCGTAGACTGAGGTATCTTGTAGAACTCGGAAGAATAAAGGTTTCTATCAGTGTGTTTTGAGATGATTATTCATGACTTGTGAAGCTTGATTACAGGACAACAGTGTCTCCCATTTCTTACTATTTATTAGATTTCTCATTACTACTTAGGAGCAAAAGAAGAAAATGCATTTAAGTATTTTCAGCTTCCTCCCCCTTCATCATAGTTCAACTTCTTTATAATTTACTAGGTTCATGTGTGTTAATAGAAAAAGGAAGGTGCTAAAAAAACCTGTAAGGATAATTGTCTGCTACAGGTTTATTAGTTACACCTGATGACAGTGTAGGTATTCACTGCACTATTTACTCATCTGTTAAACAAAAGCGATTATTTCCTCTCATAAGTCTTGCATTTTGATAAAATACTACCACAGCAATATATTACTCTGTTCTAAAAGAACATACTCATTAAAATATTGCATGCAGCTCTGGATTTCATATGTTGCTGTAAACTATATAGGGACACGTAAGTTGTTTTTCAGTTAACATTTTTCTCTTAGATTATTTTCTAGTTACCTACTCGAGTTTCATGGAATTACACGTAGGTATTATGTGGCTATGCAGGTACTAGGCTTTCTATGCTATAAAAAGGACAAAGTTTTCTTGGGATCCCTCTTGGTGTTAACATATAGCCAAAAGCCTATGCACATTTAATTTTCTGTTCATAAACATTAGCAGACAGTGGAAGATCCCATGCAGCTCTGACAAAAGTTTTTATTTGTAGTATCTAATTTATAATGTAAACTATTGCAAATCAAACTTGATTAGCAGTAAAAGAGACAAGACAGATGCTGACCATAATTTTCAATATATTAGTAACCTGCAATGAAGTCATAGAATTTAAAAGAATTAGAATATAATCAAAAGACTGAAGGAAAATTTGTGTTCTGTCATGTTTTTACACCCATTAGTGTCAGGGCTGTTAATATTATAACTGATATTTTTGTATTCAGCTGTATACTGAAGTGGGGATTTGACCCCGCATACTTTAAGCATCCAAAATCCACTGACATGAGTTTGGAATACACAAGCAAGATTAATTTTGACCTGCTTGTAGTGTTGTGAGGAGAAAGAAATGCAACATTGTTTGATGTGTTTACACACACGTTTTTCAAGCTCATTGTATTTCAGTTACCTACATAAATTGTGTAAAAAAAAAAAGACACTATTTCTTAAACAGATGCCACCACCACCCCTGGCCCCCAATATAAATTGATAGTTTCCATGGAAAAGTAGGGGTGGAGTTCAGTAAGACATGCTATACTTCAGCTACCATTTCAGTAGGGAATATTTAATATTTATCTTAATTTAGATTAATATGCATAGGCGACTTTATCCTACTCTTTTTAAGAGTCAAATAAGAAAACTGTGTTAATGCAATGATAAAGCTGCACATTTAAAGCATCAAAAGCTCAGGAGGGTAAACGCCAGAAGGAACGTTAGCTTTCCACACTGCTACTGTTTTATATTCTCTACCATCCATTTTTGCCATTACTTCTAGTTTAGTTTATTACCATTTGTATAATAAAAATAAAACAAATTCTAAGTGTGGCACAAACCAGAGTAGAACCTCCATAGAAATCCAGGTTTACACATCCAGACAGTAGTTTCAGTGGTGAATACCATTTAAGTATTGTTCCATGTAGAAAAATACTTGTTTAAGAACAGCCATATATGGCTCCATACCTACTGTCCCTCAAAAATATTCAGATGTAACCAGCTAACAAGGTGATCTCTCCCTGCCCCTAACTGCTCCCCAGCCTCCTTCCCCCATCCACTGGCTGCTAGGTCTCAAAATGAAACTAAACCAGGGAAGTCAATTTAGTTTCTTCCAGTCTCATCAATATCAGATTTTTGAGACCCACAGGGCCCCTGGTTACTCTGAGCTGCTGCTTCATCCCCAAATGATGCAATTAAACCCCCATTGTCTTCAATGTCACTAAAGGCATGAACTGAGAAGAAAGGGCTTTACAGGTGGATCCTGGAAAGGCAACACAGCTACCAACACCTACTCTGACAAAGAAGAGAGATGGGTATTAGGCTATTTTACATGCCCAGAATCATCTGGCATAATGACAGCTATACATAACAGTCTCCCTCTTGCCCACCCTGCCAAAGCAGAGGAGTGAAAAATATATCTACAGATGAGGGGAGACTTGTTGAACAGAAATCTGCTATTTGCACACATTCCTTCTTCAGTGTAAAACCTCCTTTTTACACTACATTGGCATAGCAGTACACTGACTGATACAGCTAACACAATTTTCAGACTTTTGCATTTAAAGTACCATGTGAGCCAACTATCAATACTCCCATGACAATTTCATCCTTTTAAACTCTAGAGGCCAGAACTGACTGGCACGCTTGCAAGGACGGTGCTTTTCTCCATTTTTAAATAAATGTGTTAGTCTTTCTGAACATTCACAGTATTAGGCTGAAAACATTTTTTTGTTGGTTGTGTACTCATTGCTTAGTTGGTTACAGCCAGCTGATAAACGGATGAGGAGAAAGAGCCCAGTGTGAGCCTTCTTGACTATTACTCTTTATTGGACCTAAGGTTCACCTCTTTTCCTGCATAATGGCCCTGTGTAGAGAGAAAAACAAATCCCGATTGCTTTGAAAAAACATTTTTCTTTAATCTCCCTTAGATCAGGCAATTTCCAGATGATTGTTTCTTCACTGCCTGAATTTCTAGATGGATTTCCGCTGGGCATTCTATAAACTCTCTCGCTTTTAATAGGTCATACATAATTTTTAGTATGAAGGCTGCATACATACAGAGACATTATGCTACTAAGGTATACTACAGCTCTGTCTTCAAATGTTTTGATATAATCAAGCACTTCATCACTCTCCCAGCTCCTCAGTGGCACACTCCCACCACTCCTACCACTCCTTGGTTGTTTTTTTATTTCCACCTCCCTTTGATGACATCTGTTCCTTCCTCACAGGTACCCTTTCTGAATTATATGCTGTCTGAAGTGTTCACTCAGTCCTAAAATCCCATTCTTGTTTTAGTTAGATAGTCTTCAGAATTATTTCCTTCAGGAGCTGGAAGCCATTATTCAGTGAGCCTGCCTTTATATTTGCCCCTTGCATTTTAAGCGTCTAGAACAAAATAGCCAAGTGAATAGAAAAATCGAGTTACAAAGTTTTGAAATTGTCCTGTGATAAATCTTTTCCAGGGCAAGGGATGCTCACTCATATCTGGAAAAAATTAACCCTTAAAAATGCAAGAATCCAAAACAATTAGCACATGTTAAGCTAGGCCACATACTACATTATATTTTCATGAACAGAGAACTAAAAGTTTTTGATAAAGGTAACAAGATCTGCACCACAATTCTGTAAAGCTTTTATAATATCCAAGAACCTTTTCTTGCCAATATACACACAAATGGGAACCCTTACTCAAATAAACAGTTATGTATAGGCACAAATATTTAAAGGTTCAGGCCATAATGAACAGAACATAATACACTCAGCGCAATTTCATTTAAATGTCGTAGCAATGCAGAAGTATTTCTGTTAGCTTCAGTTTTACGTAGCTGCTTCTTGCAGGCAGCTTTTCAATTTGCCCAAGTCTCACGTTTTAGAATTTCTAATACATAAGCAACAAACAAACTATTGTTTTTAAGCACAAACCAAATCAACTTTGACAAAAATCTCCTTGTAAGTGACCACTAGTAAGTACATCTCAAGTGTTTAGTATATTTTCCTCTCTTTTGTAAACAAATCAGAGGCCGTATTTCTATGTGAAGATAAATAGATTCCCCTTGAAAAGTGCAACGTAAGAACATACCTATGAGTAAAACAATCTACAGCAATAACAGAAACTTTTCAGAAGAGGGCTTGAAAATAATATTAACAGTAAAGTAAAACAGGCAGACCCAACGGGCAAAGAAGAAAGCACACAACATCTTTAAAGGCTGCTGAAAGACAATCAAACTGCTAAGGCAGATAAGAAGAAAAGAGGCAAGAATGTTTAGATTTAATTCAAATTAAATCCACAGTAAACTAGAAATCTGATTTGCTGCATTCTGCCAACAATTTCAGCTACCGATCCTGTCTGACTTCACCAAAGCAAGATGAACATTTGCATTGAAGCAGCAAATGGTAGTGCTGTGCCTGCCCTTAATGCATTTGGAAAGTGACTCGGGAACAACCCGAAGAAAAACAGTAACTCCACACATCACATTTATGATCACAAAGCATTAGCTTAGTTCCAGCTTAACAACAACCTCTTCACTTAAAGCACTTTGCTAAAAGTTTTCACTTTTTAACATCAAAGAAGTTTCTAGGTTGCTTTGTATTTGAAGAAAGCATTCACTTAAGTTGACAGCAGTCAGGTCTGAACAGCAGTCAGCTACTGCAGTATATAGCCTTCAATCAACACTGGCAGACACAGTAAATCTGGTACAAAAATCTGAGCCTTGCATATAATGGGGGGGGACCCCAACCTAACAAAACCGAGATGAAATATTTCTTTTCAGTCAGAAAGTAAAGATGACAAATGAAACGGAAGAATGCGTAACTTATCTGAGGTTTGAGCTAAGACTCCAATAAAAGCAAAGACTGAAATTGAAATTTTCAGGAGAGTCTCATAGGTATCCAAAACTAAGCTATGCTGAAATAGTCAAAGTTTGCCAGAAAAAGAAGTTATAGGCCTAGAATAAAGTTTACTGAGGTTGGAATATATTTCAACATTCAAAATTCAGTAAGGAATCCAAAACTCTACAGAAAAGGATACCTTTACATGGGTAGCAATACCAAGTACCCACCAAGCACCTTGTTTTAGATAATTCCTCTTCAGTGTACACTTTGCCTACTACTTTTATTCCTCTGAAAACACTGGTCCATATTTATAAAGCAGTATTTGCTTTATTTTTCAATTTTAACATCAAGGATGGCAGATCAACATATAAACCTTTTTATTTAATGAATACTACACCGACTGGAAATGGTAGCATATTATTTTGAATAGCGTATATAGAAAACTGCTTTGTCAGTCACACCAACTGAACAAAAGCTCTTTAAATCTTAACTTCGTCATTAAAATAATGGGTGGAAGTGACTAATTGGTTCTAAAAACCAGTTCAGGGAAAAAACCTTCCAGAGGTTGTACAGTACTTTCAGATATTAGAGTGACTAATCTGGTCATTATTCTAGAACACCAATACCTGGAATTGACAGCCAGACAATATTTTATCTAACATAGTACAGTAGGACAAATGGACAACAGTCTCAAGAAAAATAAAGCATGATCCAAACAAATTCATAATATGAGAAGTTGTTGCAAGTGACAAGGAAACAGAAGACGTGCTCTTTAGACAAGAAAAGAGAGGAGAATGAACAGGAATATGCATATACCATTCAGACAGGTACTGCTGGAAGAGGCTGCCTGCGCTCTTTTCAGAGTGATGCTGCCCCACAGATGGATGCAGAAACCAGCAACTACAGTCATGAGGATGAAGAAGTTTAACTGAACTGCTGTATCACATTCAGGAGCAGAGAGAGCAGAACTACTGTCAGCAAATAAAGCTGAAAAGAATTAAGGAACTGCTGAAACGAATGAAAGGAAATCAATTTATTTTTTTCCCCCAGCAAAATAACAAAAAAGCATGTTCCCTGTGCATAAACCATGGTTTATAGTCTTGCTAACTGCTTTGAGTAGAGAAAAAGAATCTGCAATGACTTGAAATGGGACAAAGAAGGAAAAAGGGAAATCCGATGAGACTCCCCTGAGGCTGAATAAAAACACTGAGGTATCACATTAAAAAAACCCACCCCCTCCCAAAAAAGATAAATATTTTTGTCCTGCCAATGCAGCCATTCATGTTTAAAATCCCTGTAGAGTGACATTTCAAAAACTTAACTATTATTTAGAATTCTATTATTTTAGTTTGCAAGGCTCAACAGCAGTAATTCAGTCAGTACAGTTCCCTTCTCATTAACACTCCTCAGTATGGCACATTCTCCATGTCACACAATAAAAGAGAAACTGTGCCACCTCTCAGTGCCTTAATTACCACTGCAGCCACAGTCTAACCCAGACAGCAGACCTCATTCGCTAAACCTATATTGAATTAGGTCACAGACTGGACTCTGGGACACTTCCCCTTACAATTCATGGTAGCCAAATATGATCAAAAGTTTCCAAAGATGTTAAATGTGATCACTGGTTTTTAGTCTAATCTGTTTAAAATAAAAGCTGGAGAACTGCCAAAGACTGTTTAAAAGGGGGAAAAAAACCAAAAACAAAAACCCAAAACCACCAACCCAAAAAAACCCAAGCCCCCCAGAAAAGCACCCAACCAAGCACAGCTTATTTAATTTTTTACCTTTCCCCGCAGCTGCCAAGTAAATTTAATAAGTCTTTGTTTTATGAAGAATCCTAAAAACAATCCAAAAGCAATTTTACATAGCCAAGAGGTACTAAATAAATATACCTTCACTACAACACACAACTACTTTTTTGGTCCCATAAAAGTGGCTCCAATTTTACATTTCTTTTTTTTTTTTTGGTGTGTGTGTTAACATGTAACATGTCCCCAAATTGGAAAGGCTCTGACAAAATTACCAAGTCTCTTCATATCCAAAACACTTCCCAGTGGCTACCCCTCTTTCATACATACCTGTGCAATGATTTCCAGCTTATGCACAATGCTGACTTCTCTTCTGCTCCCAAAATTCTCTCTCCTCTTTTTCTTCAGGTCTGTTTCTGTGAACTTCTGATTTTCTCCAGGCTGTACTCCTAACCACAACCCTCTTCTTTCCCTACAAAAGCAATGCCTGGTTTGCCAACGTACAGGCCCAGTTCATCCACAACATCTGCTTTCTCTACCATTACGTGTTGCTGCGGGCATTCCTGGCAGGAAAGAACTGACCAACCTGACATCTTTTTCTAGAAATCTTTTTGCCCTTCAGCTCCAACATCTTCCTAGCTAAAATACTCTAATTCTCTGCCCTGGCAGAATGCTATGCTTGTCATCCTGGACGTCTTTATGCTATTTTTTGTCTGTCTTTTAAAACCTTTTCTGTCTCTTTTGTAACCTTTTCTCTCTCTCTTTTATCTATGCATCTAACGATTTCTTCAGAGAATATATGCAAAACACAAGCTGATTTTCCTTGTGTCATCCTTTGTTGCTTTCCACTTCTTCCCTATCAACAAGACGTTAAGTTTTTCATCACTCATACTTTATCCCCCGTTTGCTCCAGTAACTCCTCCTCCTCAATCGCACTGCCATCCCCATACCATTTTACCCAATAGGTCACATCTGTCCTGCTCTTTTGTCTTCTAATACACCCAGCTCTTCCTAGAAGTATAACACAATTCCTAGCAAAAAGCTTAGTAACAGCCAATATTCAAGCTGCCTGTTTCACCCCCAGACCTGGCTTAAAGCACTGATCATACGCTCTTCAATAGCTTTCCCTCCCTTGTCCCCGTTTTCTCCTGATTCTCTCTCTACCTCTAATTCTCTTCAGTATGTTGTTCACAAGAACCTTACGGTTCAAACTTTGGATCTCTTTCTTCCATATCTTGTCTCTGAATAGTTACCTCTGCATTTGGGGGTGAGGTTACCATACCTGCCCCAATGAGTCACAAATGAACTACCCTGCTCCAGATCCTTTGAACCAACAATAGGGAAAATCTATCCTCCTCTTGACTCAAATGACAAAAATCTAACCATTATTACCAACCAAAAAAATCTTCCTAAACCAAGTCACATACAAGTTTAATGCAACATCTAGTACATGCTGTTTCTCATCCACTAATCTAAAAATTTGGGCTTGGACTCCCATTTTGCATAGTTTCTCTTCCTGGTGGATTTATGCCCTCTCTGAACTTAGTAACTCTGCAGCAAAAATAATTTTGCTTGCTTTTTGCTTTGGTCATGCCACTCTATTCTTTGCATTCACTATCTAGTTTTCCTTTCTTGGTTGCATACAATTCCACATTAATGCACACTTGGGAGATCCGGGTACTGTTTGCAGAAGTTTGAGGCATTTCTGCAAGAGCATAAAATGTGGCAATAATCTACAGCTATCTGAGGCAGCATCAGCTAGTTTATTAATTTCAGAATGTGCACATGTAATTCTGATTAATGTTAACAGGAATTTAACATGCATAAGACCCCACAGTCTGTTCAACTGTCATATGCCATAGAAAAAGTCTCCTCCCTGCAAAATTTAAATCAAGGAAGACCTTATGGTATCCAAAAATGTATGTCCCAGACCTAGTTCAGAGGACTCGGAGAACTCTGAATTACCAGTCTCTTCCATTTCACTGCAAATTATTGCCATTCTTTAACATTTCTAATACAAAAAAAGGTGTCATTAAAAGCAATAATGCAAGTAATGAAAAGTTCATGTTTAGAAGTATCTGGAGATACACACATTTTACCTTTTTTAAATTTAATACAAAGACAGTCAAAAACAAAAGAAAAGAATGCCTTGGGGTTCAATCTCTAAAAATTAAAATCAAGTAGTATGACAGCACCACTCTCATGTTATACTAAAGTACAGTCATGGTGTAGTTACTCAACAGTTTAAATGCAAGTTTATTTATTAGTAAATAACAGGTAATAAAAATAGTAAGAAGAATTATACAGACAATTGTACTTCCTACTTACATACAAATAAAATAATTTTAATAGTATCTGCTCATCTCTGGTACTTACAAAGTACCTCTCACTGTTATGTCTTAGCTTCAGACAGCAATTAAGTCTTCTTCAGTGTACAACTAGGCCAGCCCTAATTAAAGTCAATGGGAGCTTCTCCACATACTCAATGGCTGTTGGTTGAGGCCCAAGGGTAATTGTGTAAAGAGCACAGTACGTCACTTAATGATAAATTGACTCTGCCTTTGAAAGAAATATTGGAAATGCATTGCAAGCTTCTCATTCTATAACCATTTGCTGAAGCCAGATGCCCAAATGAGTACTCAAGCCTTTTGATAAATAGTCAAATGATTATGCACAAAGAACCTAATCCTGCTCTCACTGAAGGTGATGCTGAAACTGCAAAAGAGCAAATCATAGGGCCTAATGCCTATCTACCAGACACCACATTTAGCATACAGAGAGCACTGAGAAATATTGGCTTTACCATATATTACTACACATTAAAGGCACAAGTTTTCCACAATAGCAGATCTCTAAATCTCTGTAAAGAACCTGCCTACCACAACAGCCAATCATTCACATAAGCAGTTTTTAGGATCCAATTTGTCTTAAAATGTGAGTTACAGCTGCCCTCAACTTTTTCCCTTAAGTCAAATCCAGTGAGGAGGCCAGTATCCCACCTGAATACAGGTCAAACAGAAAAGAACGAACAAACTAGGTTGAAATCAAAATTTCAGTTTCAATTTTCTCAGTGAAATACTACTACCAGAGAGGTACTCTCAAAATAAAAAATAATTTGGCTACCAGTTTTCCTTTTATGAGCAGAATTCCTGGACGTGAAGGGCAGGTGAGGTAGCATTTGTCCACCATAGCACCACCGCTGGATGAAAGACACGGTGCGCAAGAGACCACAGACTGGCAGGAATATCAGCATCTCCAGTGATTCACAATGGGCATATCAGCAACTAACAGCTATTTCAGGAGATGAAAGGCGGTAGCGGGGGGAATATTGACATAGCCATACCCTTGGGATACTACTAAAAGGCACAAGGCAAGAAAGCAGAAAACTAGCAAGCTACTGTCTGCACAAGCAAGTTCTCAAAATTGACTGCACCAACTGCATCACTATATTGCATACTCAGCAACATGGAGTCAGCTGAAATGCTTTTGTCTGTAGATTGTCTGTGAATTTTAAGTCTGTCTGAGCACCTGTCAATCAATTAAGACATTAATAGCCTGTTTCCTCTTGATGAAACACTGAAAGGAAGAGACAAATGATGTTTCTTACTCCTCCAAGTTTTGTGGAATCAGCCTCAAAATACCACAGTAAAAAACCATGTCATTCACGTGAAAATTTCCTATATAAACCTGATCACTTCCATGCCTTCTCAATAGTGGCTGATTTTTCCATCTTCACCCCTGGGATTATCTCTTTCAATTTCTCAGTCACACATGTTCTACCGTAAGAGTTCCTGGCTGTTACTGACATGTTTCTCAATTGCTCGATAACTAAGGCCAAGAGAACATTAAATAGTTTATATAGTCATTCCACTTAGATCTTCCTAGATTTTAGAACTTTCAAATTCTCATTAATTCTTTGATTTGAGAGGTACTACTACTACTCCTCATCTTAGAAGAGTTTAAAGTCAGAAATACCACTAGCTATTTAAATCTGACCTTAATTTAATTCAATTTTGAGTCTAATAACCAAAATAGCTGCTTTCCAGTTAAACTAGGCCTTAATTTGAGTAACACAATGGCTCTTCCACTGTGATCTACAAGGCATGATGAAGTGATCCTTGGGTAGTGTACAAAGACTAGGATTTTCTTTTTAATTATAACACCCTTTCAGTATTTTTAATTTCAAGTTCGAGGAAAGGGTCATCCCTAAGAATTAAAAAGTATTGACAGTAGCCTACTCACTTTAAAAGTTTGGGAACTTTCTCAAGCATATGCTTCCAAATCAACATCACCACAGCCTACAAAATTCACTACATCTGTCAATATCTTGTTTCAGTAGTTAATCAGACCCACTATTTAAAAACAGAACAAAACAAACCCCACAAAAACCAAACACAAAAAGTCCTCTTTCAGATATGAACTTTTTTGTCCTTTTTCATTGAATTAAGGTACCCTTTCTGTGTATTGTTTTCCTGCCTACAACAAATTCAGACATTTTAAGTTATCTCCCAATAAACTTTTGATAAAATGTGCTGGCTTGGCTCATCAAATTTCTCACTGCAGGTATTTTCTCTACTCCTCAAATATGTCTATGGTTCTTTGCTGCATCATTTAACAACATTCATTTTTGAAAAACAAACAAAAAATGGATATACATACAATAACTGCTTGCTGCTATACGCTACAGAACCCCCATTAAAAATTACCTCAACTGATGACAGTTGAGGGGGATGGTTTGAGTAGTTTTGGGATTCTTTTTTGGTGGTGTGTTCTGTTTTTGATTAAAAAAAAACCCAACAAACAACAGAAGCTAGTAGTTATTCCATAGTCAACCCATGAAATGTAGCCACCCTGCTAAGCACTGTAAAGGCACAATTAAGGGAATAGCCAAACTTCGCACTGGGAGACAGGAGCTTTAAACATAACTTCTCACAGAAAAAAGTACACAAAGCTGTGCCAAATATAAGACTTTGTTGAGATGACTGGGGAAGTTCAGTGCTCTTTGACAATGGCCCTGAAACTGGAGCTGGTTAACACTGAAAGAGGTTTGGTCACAAGCCTGTGGAGAGAAAAACCTCCTGGCTGGCCACAAGAGCCCCCTGCATGCCCAGTCAGATAGAGGTGCCCACTGATTCTCAGTGGTCTAGCAAGTCTTATGTTTTTAAGTAACAGCCAAATAATTAAGAATAGTTAACATCTCTCTAAAGGTTATGCTGGGCACTCTCCAAACATCTGTCCCCTAGGGCAGACTACAAACGTTTGTAGCTTGCAGCAAGTTAACTGGCTATTAATTCAGTTAAAAATAGCACTAAAACCAGAGAGAAATTCCATTAAGTGTAGACACCATGCATCTGCTACTCAATCTCTACACAGCCGGAGTGTCTCTGCAGCTGGTACATATGTCCCCCTTCTTCCTAAGCAGTGCTTGTTTACAGTACTGTGATGGGTTGACCCTGGCTGGACACCAGGTGCCCACCAAAGCCATTCTATCACTCCCCTTCCTCAGCTGGACAGGGGAGAGAAAAATATAACAAAAAGCTTGCGGGTTGAGATAAGGACAGGAGAGATCATTCACCAATTACCATCACAGGCAAAACAGACTCAGTTTGGGGAAAATTAACTCAATTTATTACAAATCAACCAGAGTAAGGTAATGAGAAATAAAACGAAATCTCAGAACACCTTCCCTCCACCCCTCCCTTCTTCCTGGGCACAACTTCACTCCCAGATTTCTCTACCAACCCCCCCCAGCAGCACAGGGGGATGGGGATGGGGTTTATGGTCATCACATGTTATTTTCTGCTGCTTCATCCTCCTCAGGGGGAGAGCTCATCACACTCTTCCCCTGCTCCAGCGTGGGGTCCCTCCCACGGGAGACAGTCCTCCACAAACTTCTCCAATGTGGGTCCTTCCCACAGGCTGCAGTTCTTCATGAACTGCTCCAGCGTGGGTCCTTTCCACGGGGTGCAGTCCTTCAGGAGCACACTGCTCCAGCGTGGGTCCCCCATAGGTTCACAAGTCCTGCCAGAAAAAACCTGCTCCGTGGGCTCCTCTCTCCACAGATCTGCAGGTCCTGCCAGGAGACTGCTCCAGTGCAGGCTTCCCACATGGTCACAGCCTCCTTCGGGAACCCACCTGCTCCGGCGTGGGGTCCTGCCTGGGCTGCAGGTGGAGATCTGCTCCACTGTGGACCTCCCTGGACTGCAGGGGGACAGCCTGCCTCACCAGGGTCTTCACCACGGGCTGCAGGGGAATCTCTGCTCCGGCACCTGGAGCATCTCCTCCCCCTCCTTCTTCACTGACCTTGGTGTCCGCAGGGTTGTTTCTCTTACATGTTCTCACTCCTCTCTCCGGCAGCTGTTTCTCACTATCCCAACTTTTTTCCTTCTTAAAAATGTTATCACAGAGGCGTTACCACTATCGCCGATTGGCTCGGCCTTGGCCGGCGGCGGGTCCGTCTTAGAGCCGGCTGGTATGGGCTCTCTCGAACACAGGGGAAGCTTCTAGCAGCTTCTTACAGAAGCCACCCCTGTATCCCCCTCCCCACCCACCCCCCCCGCTACCAAAACCTTGCCACACAAAACCAATACAATCTAATAACATTTTTTGAAGGTACAGCAGAATACAGTGTGAAATGTATGCCATCTCTTTCTAACTTAAGCATATCCAGCGTAGAGTTTTTGACCCAGAGTATTGCTCCAGACACTTCCCTATACAAATCTTGCACCCAATCTAGCAAGGACTGTAAAATGTATTAGCGCTTGAAGGATACGTAGTGACATAACAACCCTGGCTATACATGGGTCTGTCATTCTAGCACTTAAGTCCTAGGATTGTGTCCCCCACTTAAAATCTAGTTCATGCCACTTGCTAAAAAGGGCACGTACTATGCACAGAGATTGAAAGGCACCACATAAAATAATGCAACATTATGCGGACAGCTTGGAAAAAATTATCATCTTTGTCTGTTGGTTCTGAATGAACGTTATTCATGTGACATTTTTGACAAGATCGTAGGGGTAACTTTAGTTTAATGACTAATTAGCAAACTTTCGCAGGAATAACATGGCAATGTATTAGACCAAGTGTCACATCATAGGCATGCTGGGTTTCTCCTGACACTTCCCTTGCACTCACTGTCTCTTTTTGGGCTGGCAGAGCAGGGAGGTTGCTTATATTACAAAAACTCATTATGTTTAGAAACGATAAACAAAATACAAGAGTAATAAATATTTACAGCATGAAACATAAAACATGGAAGGCATAGTCTGTGGACTAATCAATCCTCTTGGACTCAGAAGTCATTCAGCTCCATCTTCATATGTGGTTCTCCCTGTAGCATAAGCCTGAACTGGTCAACGTGCTTCTTTTCTATAAGTGACCCCCTGACAGGCTTTCTCTCGCAGTTTAATAGATCAACTTCAGAATGAGGACAACACAATTATCACTGTTTCATCTGAAACTTCTCTTTTGCTCTCAAAGCGGCAAGTGAGCAAATTACATTAATTGCCTTGGCATCCATAGAAAAATAAGGACACCCACGTTCTGCATACAGATAATATTCTCTTTACAGTTTAAGCTGGAATCAAGCCACTTTATTTCTTTAACAAAGTTGTTTGCTATATGGGGTTATGTCCCAGACTATTTATTTTCTGTTTATTGGAAGTAAGCAATAAAACTGGCCTTGGGAAGAGTCTTACTGAGTATTTAATCAGTTAGTATATCTGTTTGATCAGAGAAGAAATTAGCACTTTTACCATTACCAATCTTATGGTTTGCCAGAACAAACTGCTGTGACAGAACTTAAGGACTAGCAATACAGCTACTTGGAAAAACAGCAGTTTCTCCCATTTTTGGATCAAGATACTAGCTGGGTGGTTCAGACAGTGTAATAGTGAATTGTAGTAATTTTTAGATTTATTTTTTAAATACACTAGATACTATCCATCTCCACTGCTGAGTACCCAAATACCAGTTGTTTGAGAAAATTAGTGACAGGATAACATCACCAACCTCCTCCTCCCCCAAATAAACTGTTCATGCACACAAACCTCTCAACTACCTGGGAAGCACCCTCTGTAGCTCAAATAGTTAGCATGTGCTTTATTAGGTATGGTGTTTATCATTTATTTAGTACACATTGCCACAGCCTGAGGAAGAAGAGCTTAAAAATAATGTCAATAGACAAAGGATCATACTCAGAGTCATCTACCTAACCTTGCTGTTCTCCCCAAGGCAAAACCCTATACGCATTCATTCAGGGCCATTCTATTATCTATGCAGGGAAGTGTCTATTAAATGCAGAATGAAAAGGAGTTACTCCCTGTGCAAGGTCTTAAGTATCATGTCTAACAACTAGAGGTTTAATTTCAAGATTTCAGAAATTCTCATTTAAAAGTACCTGAAGCAAAGTCTAAACAGGGAAGGATAAGAGAAGTAATTGGTGTACGAATTTGGGTACTGTGTCCTATTTCTGATAGGAAGCACAATATATCTTGTATTAAAGATTCGGACAGCAAGCGCAAGCCACCCCAGTAACAAAGCAGTACAACAGTTAGTAGAGATAGCGTTAGCATTAACTCTGAATTTCCCAATTGCTGTCAGCCACTTTCACAGTGAGTCTTTTCGATGTATTCTCTAATCTCCTTGACATTAAAAAGGAAGCTTTAAAGGAAGAGGTTGAGAAGTTATTAGTTTAAGAGACTGAAATGACCATCCTCTTTCAATTTGTCTTTTTTCTTGCCTTCCTTCACTTTACAGGTTTCAGTGTAGAATTCTTTCTACTTCTCATTAAAAAGTATATCGCCTCCCATTATCACCTTCTCTTCCTCAATTGTAAATTTTTCATTCTTTTCCTTACGTCTCCTTTGCTCCCCTACACCTCATTTCTCCCCTTAAAGTAATCCTTCTTATCCTCCATTTTCTTTCCCCATATTTCCCCTTCATATAAAATTTATTCATGTCTACCAAGTATTCAGGCAACTTCTATCAGATATTTCAGTATTGGTGTGGCAGGAGAGCTCAAGAGAAGAGTTCCCATTCATTTGTAAAATTGCTATAAGTAGCAATAAGGAAGCGCTGTACTAGACTTTTACCCCTCGTTACACTGAGAGAATAGCTGGGATAGAGAATAGCAACACAGACCCCAATTATGCAGAGTCATTTAGGACCTTGGTTCAGTTAAAGCAGGTCAGAAATGGACAATGAAGGATTAGAGAACCAGTTACAGGTCCCTTTATCTACCCCTACTCTTTCCTTACAAATCCAGCCCCAGCAATTCACGACTTCTTTTGTTTTTAAGAAAGATCCATCCTTTGGGGTCTACTACCTAATGACAGAACTTGTCTACAAAGACTTTTTTTAAAAAGTGACAAATCAACATATCACAGTAGCACCTCTCAAGTATATATATAATCTGAGTGACTTCTCCAATCTTATACCAGCACATGTAATAACATGCAAGAGTAGTTTGATCAACAGTAGAACAAAAGCTGTAATGCTTCGGTAGTTTTGTTTCCTCATTGCACATCAGAAATCAGCAAGACAGTATGTTTTTCTTAATTTTTAATTATTTTCTCCAATTTGTTAAATGTTTTCAGCATGATGCACCAGAAACAATCAGTAAGGGGAGTTCTGTAAGCAAAATATCACCACAGAATACATTTTTTTTTCTGATCTAAAAATATGGTGTTCCCAGTCTGCATGACTTTTTATAGGCAACCATGTACTGTGATATTCTGAATACAGCACATCTTCCTTTCCTATAATAAGGAGTTGCATATTTTCATTTTGATTGCCTAGAATGAGAATGGAAATGTGTAAGGAATTAATGGGTTTATTCAGTCACAGTCATAAGTTCGGACCTTTTCAAAGGCTTGTTCTGCTTGTGCAGTCATGCTGTTAAATTATCTTTCATTATTAATATAGCTCCTATTAGCAGCTCTGCTTAGCAAAATATTTCTTTTAATTTGCACCTAATGTGAAAAATTGACAGATGTTTTGACAATATTAACCAGTTCATTTTGTCCCTTGAATGTAACAATTTGCTTCCACAACAGTAGACCAAAGATCATGCATTTGATGACTGACCATGGGAGCATGAGGACAACTGACAGATAGGAGAGGCATAAGATAAAGCTACCTCTTGATTAAAAAAAAAAAAAAAAAAGAATTTCCATCCTAATAATTTAAGATACTATATTTTAATCTGTACAGTTGTATTTTAACTCAACTTTAATTTCAATCAATAAACAAGCATGCAAGTTGCACAAGTCCATCAGACTACATTCAATACAATGCAGTGACAGGGCCAAAGGCAAATAAAAAAAAGGGAAAAAAATCTCTAGAAAACACATAAGAAAACCTATCAGAGAACTCTAGCAATTGTTAAAACACTAAGACTGGATCACCATCAGCTCCAAATTCTGTACTGCCTTTGGGTATGGGCTTTTTTCCCCTAGAAACTATTTTTCTCCCTTTCTAGCACTCCAGAGATTCAGTGTGAAAACTGACCCAACTGAAGTCAGTTTTGCCATTCTTCTTAAAGGTAAGATCTCAACTCTGATTTTTGTATTCTATGCTATTCTATAGCATAGAAGTTATTTAGCAAATACAATCAAAGAGATTTATGGCATGTGAAGTGTTTTCTCAATGAAGACCTAAAGTCTCCCCCAAATTCACATTTGCTTAACATTTCCTTAGAATAGGACACATTTGGTCACATATTTCTGACAATATCAGGATGTTTCTAAGTTACTGTGAGAACAAGGAGACGACACAAACATTGAGACTTGCCAGTGCCTCTCTCCTTCCTTATTAAGTGGATGTGCAAATTCCTTAAAATGGCAGCATTATGCTTCTGCACGCAAGTTTGTTTCTTCCCTCCCTGGGTTTTCTGTGGCTTCATAGGGTTGTCTTAGATACACGCAACCTTTTCTGAGACAAAGAGATGGTTTCTCACAGTCACAGAGATATAATTAGGTTTACCAGGGATGGATTCTGCTACCTCATTCCACATATACCAGAAGTCAGTAAGTAGATGAGACCTCAAAATGATTTATCACCTGAAAGAAAGCTGATGGTAGAACATTGCTGTACGTGAGGCTGAAGAGAAAGAAGCAATATGTACGTGGAGTTCTTCCAGTATGAGCAGTTCTTCACTTGTCAAAAATCAATTTCATGTGCTGTCCTGCTTTCTTCTCATCTGGCTTTGTTAGCTCCTTTTAGAGTTAATACCAAGCCTCAAAACTACAGATCACAATGGACATGTCAGTGGGATTGTGTCTGCTTACGTCAATAATTACTTTGATCTGCTGTCTTCAGGCATTACCTAAATGTTTACCATATAATTTCCTCCTAAAGGAGGACATGAAGTGTGCGATAGTCTAGATGCTATGCAGTGCTTCGCAGAGATAACCACTGACCTTATAATACACCTGTAACCTCTTTGTGTTCAGCTCCCTTCCTCTATCAATATGCTTCCTTACTAGCTTGTACTGAATGTAATCTCTAAGCAGAGGAGTTAGGACTATTTTATACTGCACACTTCCTTTCAGCAATAGAGGAAATGTTGAAGGGCACCTGTTGACTGCATGCAAAGTGTATGACTACAGTTTCCATATTTTAGTCTAGGATCTAAATTCCATTTATTAGTTCTTTAGCAGATCAATAAGTACTATGGAAGTCTGATAAAAAATTCAAGACCTGCACATGCAAAAATTATTACATTTCTAAGCAGTACATGGTGTTGCATGTTGATCATTGATTTTTCACCCTCGGTTACCAGAGTGTATGTTATGCAGGACCTGTAGACCACATAAGTCACTTCTGCAGCGAGTTAAGTAGTCATGAGAAAGGTCAGTTCTGTGCACTAAGTTAGAAGAATAGAATATTTATTTCCCTACTGCAAATATGGCTCCTTTCCCCACTTAACATCCACTCTTGCCATATAGAAGTATGAGTTTATTCTGTGCTTAAAATAAGACCTTCATCCTTTTCTCCATGAGACTGGTACTATGTATACATACATGTACAAAACAAAACACAGTTCACAGACTTACTCACAATATGGAAGATCCATACTCAAAGGCTGAAAACACTGTTATGTGCCCCCTACTTCAATGAATATTGCAATGACAAATTCAAAAGAAAGCCTGTAGCATATTATTCACAATTATTATTCAGATTTTTCATGTTTGTATATACACTTACACACATATTTAATATAAAGGAACTGTTGAATAACAGTATGTCTATCAAAATATGATGATCCAACAGTTAATAATTTTACATTTACAGCAGGAATAATGTATAGTATCTTGCATCTTAAAATCAATTTTAGAAAGGGCAGCAACATGCCATGAGAAGAATTATTTCTTACAAACTCTCATGTCTCTTGGGAAGTGTGCCAAGTTATTAATTCTATAGTTAAACAACATCAGAACACTACAGGATGGATTGTGTAGGATGCCCGTATGCACATAATTGTAAAAATCCTCAGGAATTTCATTCTCCTCTTACATTTCCCCTTCTTTAAATGCTTCAAAACATCTCATCACTCAAGCACTTAATAGTATGTCAGTTCCTCACAAGTTCCTTCAGCATCTGTAATATCATCAGGTATAGGGTAAATGAATGAATTAGAGCTTGCTGAAGAAAAGCAAATAGCTAGCACTGCAAGCTATGGCTAATTACGTTCAATAAATTTCAGCCCTTTATGTTTTTTCTCCCTGAAAGAAATATCTGATTTGGAAAGCAGAGAACAATTTTAATAGCCCTCAACCAGTTTAAAGGATTAATTTGACATGCGTCAGTATATATGCTACAGTGGCCTTTTTCGTAATTATTTTGAACTCACTTCACACACAACAGCTACAAAAAAAGCACTTCTGGTTTACTGAAATGTGGGTTTTAAGGTTCATATAAAACTGATTTGACTGCTTACCCTCTCAAAGGGTTTCTGCAGCCACAGATTTGGCTGGCTTTAATCAGGTCTCAGGTAGTCTATAATAAAATTCTGCCACTTATCTGGTTTCTCTCATCCTGAAAGACAAAGTATTTTAAGTTTTACAAGCATTAATTCTGCTACTTATGCAGCTCAGAAAGGATTTGAAAGGTCTAAACTACACCAAAGGAGCAGACCAACTGATGTTACATTCTTGTTCTAGAAAGAGTGGAGGAAAAACAAAACAAAACTCAAAAACACCCACCAGTGAATTGAGTCAGTAGGTGAAAGCATGCAGATTTTAATGATCACCAGTTTTAACAATCTAACCAGTTTTCTGGTTTACTATCCAGACCCTCAGTAAATATTCTACTAGGTCTTTCACTTCCTAAGTATCCCAGAGCGTGGTTACCAAGGCAAAAAGAGATGAAGGCAGAGTGACATAATGAATTACCCTGCCTCTATAGAAGACATGGTAAATTGTAACACAGATGAGTATAGCCAATTAATAAACTCAAACACAAGGCAAGGCACTGCAGAAGGAACAATATGGACTGCTCTTCGGGTGCACCTGGACAACACAAGCAAGCTTTAACAACTAGCTGTTATCAGTAAGCTTATTCAGCCCTGCCCTGGCATGACCTCTGCAGTTAAGCCAGTTCAGAGATATGAACAAGGGGAAAAAAAAAACAATTTTTTTTTTTTTTTTTCACATGCCAGTTTTTCATACTTCTAAGTCCTTGAGGTAGCTCACAATGGGTTTATGAGCAGGAGGAAGCAGAGAAGCCAGACTAGGACAATTCCTCTTGACAGCTCCTAGGCAGTACACCAGTTTACTTGCAGCTGCCATACTGCACTGGGGTAGACTTGCCAGTGACACCCCCAGGGTGTAGGATTCAAGAATCAAGAATTAGCTCTCTCCTTCTGCACTGGAGGTAAGTGCTTTTGGGTCCTGGCTGAAATCAGAAGGAAGAGGGAGCAAGGAAGATCTGAAAGGCAGCAGAGCTTGCTGCAGATGGTTTTTAAAACCATTTTTCAAAGGAGGTTCAGTGCCATTTGCTAGAACTATCTCCTGCATAGTCTTGCTAACACATTAGCTTCAATCTGAACTGCAAACAAGCAGGGGAAAAGTATTAGTACATAGAGAAATAGGATAAACATTGAAAATACAATAATGCAATTACCCGAGTCAACACTAGAAAACATTGAGGAGGTCCAGGGATGAGCAATGAAAATGATTAGAGGCATGGAAGAAGGCTTTAAAGACTAGGAATATCTAGTTTTCATAAGAGACGAATACACAAGATCTGTTATAATAAAGCTATGCAGAACAATAAATTGTATAGAGAAGCTAAGTCAGACATTTCTCACAGAGTAGAGATACAACAAAATTGGAAGGCAAAAATGCAAAATTGAGGGAAGACAGTATTTTTTGCACATTGCATGACTAACTTGGGGAGTTCGCTACAGGAGAAACTTGCAGCCAAGAGCTTAGTAGGACTAAGAGAGGATTAGATATTTAAATAAATAAATAGCAAGACAGTATCTGCTGTCTAGTGGAGCTTAAATAAATAAATTTAAGGATGATATATAAAGCCTTCTACTTCAGTTAGCTGTTTTCTCACAACGGTAAGGAATACATTTTGTTTCATTTTAGTTATTTTGGATTAGCCATTCATTATGAGATACTGCAAAATTTTTCAATATTTCTGTTTGCCATTAATGTGAAAATTTCTTACATTTTTCGCACTTGCGCGAGTGACAGTATTGCAGGCTACTTTGCTTTTATTTTTTTAAATCATGTTAATGAAATGCTGGAGCACTACAGTACAAAAGGAAGATGAGAAATAACTGCGAATTACACAGCTTAACAGACATGATCAAGCCAGTTCCACAAGGGGACCCCCTTTCCCAGCCTCCTTTGCCTACCACAAAATACAGATAACTCAATCCTAAAACAAAAATGACATTTTTAGCACTAAAGCCGAAATGTCAGAAACAACACTGTGTGGAAGAAACCAAAGGCTTTGTCTGTATTTTATATTCAGGTGTAAATAACCAATTAAAAGAAATATTCGAAACAGCTCTAGGAAAGAGATCATACCCCACAATGAACATGACAAGAAAAAGATGCCAGTGGTCCTAACAGAAGAGACCCTTCCCAAGTCTGTATCTGGCATGATATTACCCCGTAAGAAAAAGAATATGTAACAAGTGAATACATTCTTGTCTGCTTTTTAATTGTGAAATCTCATAATACAGCATTCTTTTTCCATGTCAATTTTACAGTCATCACTACCAGCCTATGAAAGTACTCTGTGTCATTGTTCTCCAGTTTATCCCTATACAGACAGCAACCAGAACATGGTGGGACATGTATGGATTGGTTTGTGGGTTTTTTGGTGGTGGTGTTTTTGGTTTTTTGTTTGGTTTTGTTTTTTTTTTTAATGTTTTTTTCCTCCCCCAAATAAAATCAAGATTAAAAACAAAACTAATTTTTGTACAGAAATAGTCAGAACTAATGCTTACAGCAGTTATTCCCATCTGTCCACATTCCAGGGCAAGATTAGCCTTTACCCAGAAAAGATGAAAAACAATGAACCTGTGTAGATTTTCTTTATGACAAAGTATAATTATACAATCATTACAGTCAAAAGAAAGAAGTAATTCACTAATAGTTCTTTAGAGGTAACATCTTGAGTGCCCTGAAAAAAAAATAAGCTTTCTTACTAAAATTTTAATAAGCCCTTGGGTTTTCTCTGAAATATTTAAGAATAGCTGGTAAGAAAACAATTGGAAAAGAACAGATGTTAAAACCTATGAATATATACACTTCCATATTTTAAAAATAAAAACATCTTGTACTAACTGTGATTGCATATTAAACAAAAAAAGAAACAAGAAGTCTGCTCCTACTTTGTAATAACATACTGTTTAACTAGACATTCCATACTGGAAAGCGTCAAGCGCTATTAAAAAAATAGTTCATGTAATTTGTTTTCCATCTTTCTAAAAAAAAATTTGGCTTGTACTGCATTATGGTTTTCACCACTCTAGCTGATTTTAAAGCACAAATTATTTCTGGCTTTGCTTAGAATAAATTATGGATAGCATGTATGGGAAAAGTTACTTGGACTACTGACTGCAGTTGTGTATATAGTTTGTAGTTTTGATAGTTCTGGTAGCTATGACTGTGTCACATGCTAGACCTGATACAAATGAAGCAAACATCTTCAGAATGCAGCATGTAAAATATAATTTTCCTTACTAGCTACCAGTGATGCCAAACTTCAATTTACAGGGGATTTTAACAGAAGAGCAACTCCTTGAGGATTTTATTTATTTAATTAAATTACCATTTCATAATAGCAATGAGAGGCCCCAGGTAATGAATTCATGAAAGACTACTGTACCACTCAGGCAGCTGAAGTAACACACCCTTCAGCTCATTCCCAACAATACCTCTGACATCAGGAGTATATTTCAAAGGGATTAATGCCTGTTGTGCCTTATTGTTTAACTATACACTGACTACGGAGAATGTAAATACATAATATAATACTGGAATACTCAAAATTTCTTTTTGATCATACAGCTCAATGAGTAACTACCACTTCCAGAACACTGTTTTTTAGAATTTATTGAATCTATTTAATACCTACATTACGTGGCTACCAAACGCATCAAAACAAGAAACGCTGCCATTACTTCTAAACTAATAGCACATCCAAGGCACAGTCTTTGGGGTGGCAGACAGGTTCCTTATTTCTCATCTGCTGCAGGAAAGAACTTCAACCGCAGTTCTCCCAATCCCTGCATTTTTGTCTGTGATAAAAGCTGAAGGACGACAGCAGCGTACATGTACCAGTCTGGGTGCATGAAGGCACTCTAACAGCAAAGCAAGACCACCGCTGGTCGTACAGCTTCAATACACACCAAGTTTAATATAAGTGATTATCTAGAGCTTTGTAACTGATCATTTAAAAAACAAAGCCCCCACCTCACTTGTTATACAACTGCAAATTTGCATAGAGGTCGTGCTACAAGCAATTTTTAAAGCAATTTAAACTGATACAAAGGAAATTTAGCTTAAATCTCATTTTTATCACCAACTTCCACTACCAGATTACCGCAGGTAATTTCTTAAACACATACAAACATACCTATACAATTGTTTAAATCATCTTTACCTGATTTACTTCATGTTACGACAGAGTTTAGGAGCAATGCAGGTACCTAAACATAGACATCTAGTGCTATTTTAGATGCCCGAGGGCATCCCACCATGGCTTTCAACTGCTGCTAAAGAAGGCATTAAGTCGTCTGTCACACCTGCTAGCCCTGACAGATGTCTCAGGTACCCAAAGCATCTAAAATGGCATTAGATGTCTATGTTTAAGCTTCTGAATCTTTTCCTTGGTGCCTAGAGAAAGTGTAAATGGAGGAGGAGAATTGGTGTCCTGGCGTCTGTCATTTATCTCAAACACAAACGCCACAGGAGCAGCGGAAGTGTGAAATCTTTACATTGTCTCACTAATCTATGTTCCCACTCTGTTCCCAGCAAATCAATCTGTAGCAAAATACATAGTATGTTGTACGTTATCATAAGCAAAACCTATTGCAATGAGGAAAACTAGTACAGATTTTTATGAGGGTAAATAGCATCTCACTTCCAAAAAATCAAACTGGATTTGCATGAGACAGAAGGATGAAATGCCCCCCTTCGACCACAATTCAAGTGGAATCAGTCTCTTGCTCAGTCCACTTGCAATTTATTTGTGTCACAGCATGGGGGAAAAAAAAAAAAAAAGATTCCCCCTCCCCCCGCCCCCCCATATTTCTTAAATATTGGCGCTCTCTGCAATATAACACCATGTTGACACCTCCATCTGAACAATCCATAAAGAAGAATAAAAAACAAGGTCATGGCAAAAAGTGTGAAAATGCACTGTCATAAATGTACTTTCACCTCAGCCAGATGAAATCAATCAATTAGCTCATAATATTGTAGTAAATAATAATCTTGTTGCCATATAGAGAGACTTCAGGCATACGAACGGGCTTTTTAGAACATACTAGTCATTCTTCCTGGGTTCCTACTTTGAAACTTACTTTGTGGGGAGTTTAATATTCAGACTTGAATAGTCTTCTAAGTGTTGTTCCAAAGCCACATAACGTAGAAACAACTTGTCTGGATGTAAATTAGGAAGAGTGAGCATTCAAGAAATGAAAATTGCACAAGCTTTCCTTTGAACACATGGGATGAAAAAGGAATTTTTAGCCATATGCAGGAAAGACCACCTTCAATGGAGATTGTGCAACAGCCCTTTAGGCTCCCTTCTCCTCCCACTTCCTTCCTCCATTCCCTACCGCAGAACACTGATCTCGTCAACTGTGGCAGAGTTTACTACTACAGCATCTCATGCCTCTTATTTTTTTGATCTGTAAGTCAAGGGATTTCCATGTAATTTTCTAAGCTAGGTTTAAACCATTAATAAAAAAAAAACAAAACCAAAAAATGCTTTTTGAAAATCTCCAGTTAACCATAGCTCCTATGGCTCTATTTCCAAGTCTTAAAACTGTGCCTCTTTCACGTTACTTCTGTAGCCATATATTGTAGCATTTTGCCATAAATGTTAATAATACCTTTTGACAAAATTAAAGCTATCATGGTTTTATACCAGTCATAGAAAACATCCAAAAGAATTCTGCAGAAAGGAAAATAGTTTTAAATGACAACAGAAATGATTGCTTACCTCACTTTCTTTGTCACATGAATTTTCTCCAAGACAGTACAATAAATTGTACTCCAAATTGTTTATGAACAATTGACATTAATCTAGAAAGTTTGGCAAGCAGTTATTAAGCCCTGTAATGAAACACTTAAAAATAACTCATCCAGTCCCTGAATCCCCACAAATAACTGTACAGCTCCATTTTCCTTTTTTGGTTTTACAGTTATTTACAGGTATAAAAATGTTTGTTATAGTATCAATATCCCTTTAAGAACCTGGCATATACATTTACTACTACAAACAGCCAGTAAAGCAAGTAATTTATTTCAAAGAAACAAACTAGTTGGGACATTTAACAACTTGAGGAAAACAAAATGTGTCTGTTATGGAAGGGCAAATCTCAAGTTACTGGGAAATGTGCAGTGGTTAAAAGCTATTTTTAGACCTAACCCTCACTCTTAATTACAAAGATGTTAACGTGTCTGATTAACCCTCAGCACCCCATTGGCTCTGTAGCAGCCAGCCAACCCAAAGGGGAACATGAAGAAGCCACTGCGAGCCACCAGCTCAGCTCCACTGCTACCACCGCTTTCCATGAGATGGAAGGAAATGATCATAGAGTCTTTTTTCTTGCAAAGGTACTGCGTTTCAAAGGCAGAAAGAGAAAATCAATACTGTGTGTGGGAAAGAAAAAAAAATAATTGTTTTCATTAACAAAACTTGAATGACTGCAAGGTCATCAGCTAGCTAGGAAGGGAAATCTACTCACCATCTTGCCATGATACACCACTCTCCTTTACAAAGAAGATAAGAAAATTGAAGTTCATCATGTCATGAAATCAGTACGTTAAAAGAATACCCAGAAAAACAAACCAACCCTGGTTACCTAGAACATAAGACTTCAAAACGCCTCTAAGCAATTTCCCTAATTTCTGCCTACATAATCAACATTCCACTGTTGAAGATGGAGGGAAAATGTACTTTTCCCTTTAGACCACCTGCTTGAACTTAACTAAGCTGATTATTGTTATTGTGTTTATATTGCAGCAGCACCTAAGATTAAAGATGCACATAATCCTTTAAGGCTGATAATCTGTCTAATAGTCATTTCATGGTTTATTTGAAACAACCTGATGTTAGTGTAACAAATGAAATCTCTTGAACGCTCTCTGCATAAACAACAACAAAGACTGAAGAAGCCTTCAAGCTAATTTAGGATTATTTTTTATTTTCCCCCTTTGGACCTGTTCTTCCCCCCCCATGAGTAGGTGTCCAAGATGCACATATACTGTGACACAATGCAGGTTTTTTTGTGTTTTGTTTTTTTGGGGGTTTGGTTTAAGTTGCTTATGAATCACAAAAAATACTCAAGAACTAGAGAAAGCCCTCAGTCTGAAGTTCACTAATGCAGCTCTGAGTGTGAACACACACAATTTCCGATCGGGTTTTCAAGTGACAGTATTACAAACACTTTGTTTGCTGGAGGTGATAATGATTTACGTAGCCAGGGCCTGTGATCAAGACAGTCCAATGACTTTCTTTTGCTTAATTTTAGCCATATACAACTCCCTCACCTAAACTGAAAAACCTCAAAAACATAACATGCCAAATAAAGCTGTGGTTCCTTTTATTACATGCATAATATTACTATTAAAGCTTTGCTTGTCTTACCTTCTCCTTCCCCCACAAAGTTTTAGAAATCTTCCGCAAAATTACTTTTCACTACCCATTTCCACAAATCTTTCACTTTTACAACACTATGATCTTCAGGGAAAAAAAAGCCCAACTTTTTCTAAACTGAAAACTGAGAGTTTTTTGTTGGGGGTGGTTTGTTTGTGTTTGTTTTTTTTGTTGTTTGCTTGGGTGTTTGTTTTTGGTTTTTTGGTTGGGTTTTTTTGTTTGTTCATTTGGTTGGTTGGGGTTTTTTTTTTGAAAGCATCGATGTTTGCCACTGAAAAGCAGTTCAGACTTTCAGCCTGCCAGTCCTGCTGCAATCATGACATTGTTTAAGTTCATAATTTTCAATGTGATAGAAATCCTGGTTTAAACTACCTCTGCTTTCCAACAGCACCTGCACAAATGCAGGAGTGTTTCATCAGCCTGGGGCAGACGTCACAGCCCACAACCTGGGAAGAGGACAGAGCACAGTAAATCAAAGTGCTCTTTAAGGGACACATACTCAAGCAGCAAGTCCCAGAACATCCGAAGCTTCCAACACTGGTAGTGTGGTACTGGCTTGAGAAAACTGCTAACATAAGCTGATCTCCATCCACTTAAGGCTCCTAAATCAAAACCACCACTTTAAATGTCAGAATGAATCTTGAAAGCACCAAGGGGAGATTAAGTGACAGAGATGCCTAACGTCCAACTGACAATTTTGTAAGTTTTCCATTCAGGTTTTCACTTTTTTTTGCACATCTTTCACCAATCGAGGCTTAAAAGATACACTCATACTGTTCTGATCACACAGATACACTGAAGAGCACTACTTGGCCAGACTTTAACAGCAACCTCACAGCATAAATATGAATGGAGGTTAGAGCTCTCGATAAAAGCAAAGGTATACCAGTTCGCTTTCATCCTCCATGTTTCCCCCAGGTCTATGAGAATGACCCCAACACATGCAAATTAAACATCATCCCCATTCAACAGATACTGAGCTAGATATCAGTATTCATTAATATGAATAATTGATAGACACAGGGATTTTGAAAATCTTATTTCCATGTAATGATTTAAATTCTATACTAGACACTAAGTTTACGTAAAACCATGCTGTTTAGTAAGTAACTGGTATCACCAGTATTGCAAATTTTTGTAGCTTTCTGGAATTATCCAAGGTAAGAAACAGCTGATCAGCTTTACCATTACATTCTATAATCTTTGTAAGGAAACAGTGCACCTATCTCTGCTTAAGTTCCAATTCTCACAACACTGATCTGGTATAATAGAATATTTTGCTGTAAATAACACATATAGCTTCAGTTTTGGTTGTTGATGTGGAAAAACAAACAAACAAACAAGAGGACAATATTAAATAGGAAAACTGTAATGATTACAAACCACACAGCCAAAGCAAGAAAATGAAGTGAACCATTACAGATTTTACACTCCTTTATTAAACTTTTTTCCTTTTATTTCAGTGGATATAAAGCTCCCAACAGCTGTTTCATGCAACACAGAAAGCTGCTTTTAAACAGTATTATTTTATTGCCTAGCCAACTCTTCCAGCTTTCAGATTGACTCTGCACACCACCAAAACCCTAAGATTGATGATAATGAAGTGACAGTAAAGGAGTTAGTAATAGTAACCAGAGGTGTACATTTTCAACCAGGAGAGATACAGTTAAGAGGAAGGCTTCGTTGTAAAGAAAAATAATGTGCATAATTCAGCAGCTATGCCATTCCACACACATATAATTAACAAGTCTTCAGCTCATTAGCAGGCTGTATAAAATACATATAATATGCTGTGCAAAACTGATTGAGAATAAGAAGCTTCTCATGCATTACAATAAATGATTTAAATTGTTTTGAAAGAGCGGTATCAGTAGCATTTAAGGTTATGATTCTCAAACCTACTTATGGCTCCATCTCCTTCAGACTGACACTTCCACCCTCGTGGTTTTCAAGAGATATCTTGCCATGCTAATTCTAGCATAATACATTTGATCAGTGATTGCTGAGATTCTGCTACAACCCTTGAGAGATGAACAGGACCAAGGCAGTACAAACGACAGCATCAGATAGCTCTACGTAAGCAACAAAGGAAGGATGTACGCATATCACATTGCTTGCATATTTCAGTATCAATGTAGTAAGGATATTTTTGAGGGACAACACATTTAGCACACATTAGCATCATCTCTTTACTTGTCTATATATTAATTAGTAGACTACACAATTTCAGGGTTCCTTCTTCAGACATATGATAAAGGGCAGTACATTATTGCACCTGATGACACCAGCACTTACATGAGACCTTGAAAGTATTAAAGTGTGTCTCAAGGGACAAAATAGTTACTCCTGAGCTGTAGTGACACCTCCTGGCAACAGACCGAGAAGGTCTTTTCCCACACAACAGATTTTTTTCTCCAGACAATTCTCAGGGGTTTCAGCCAAAAGGCGACAGTCATGGTGCTCCCTCCAGCCTGGCTTCAAAGGCACACTGCCCAGAACACCAAGCAGAATCTTCTGATTTATAAGCAGTACTGACATTTTAGAAATCGAGAGGCTAAGATACAGGAATATCAGCCTCTAAGATCTCCAGATTTATTGTACCACACATTGGCCTTTCTTGAGTGGTTGGAAAAATAGCTGCAAAAGCTAATCAACTAGCAGCTTAATTCATACCATGAATCCTGAAAAGTGTTTTCTCACTTCTCTGTGAAACCCTGTCTGTTTGCTAAGAGTTTATATCTTTGCCCTCCACAGATTCCTGACAAATACTGTAAGCATGATTTTGGTAAGAAGACTATAAATTAGCATAGAAGAAACAATAGCTAAAGACAACCTATAACCCAAACATAACACATAGGAAAAACATTTCTCCCTGCTTTGGGGTAGGTAACAAAGTCAGTGTAAGTTGTAAATTCTGTAGAAAGCCAAAGATGACAATTGTTTACATGCATTCTAAAATACATTAAATATCACAGTAGTAGAAGTGAAATAAATCATATTTGATCTTTATAGCAATTTTGAACAGGAGACTTAGAGGCAGAGGGACAGCCATCGACTTTAGCAAGCACTCCACATTTAAAAGTCCTGCAGCACTGACAACTCAAATATTTATATTCAAGTGAAAGTCAGACAGCAAGTGCATTTGTTAGTTTAAGTTTAGCTTGCTGACTAAAACCAAATACACATTCAGTGTTTTACACAGCAATCTGTTCCCCCACCCCAATGGTACAACCACTATCCAGCATTTTGAAGGACTTGATTGCTCTCATTATAACATTTCTGTCATGTCTTTTGTGCTGCCTTTATAGAGTACTATTTCCTTCATACTCACATAAGAATAGAATGCTGAATTTTTGCCTGTTTTCTTTTGTGTCTTTGTCCCCCCCCTTTCCCTCCCCCAACTCTTCAGAGAGGTAATTATGACATTTTAAAGTACTTTGCATATGCTGCAAGGCAATCAAGAAAATTCATTTGACAAACTGGATTATAGACTGTCTGCCAGAAAGCAAAGTGGTAACAGCATTTTCAACAATTTCTCAACGAGTATGCATGTTAGATGCTCACGGCACACTGAAATAATGCACAAGTAAGAAGAGTTCTACGTTTACAGTTTAAATAAAGCAAAAAGCCCCATGAAAATTATGTATTTCCTCTCAGCACATACAATATCAAATTGTAAATTTTTTTTTTTAAACAATTGAAAGCCTAACAAAGTAAATCCCCATTTGACAATTAATTGCCATCTTCAGAAACTCCATACCCACAGATAATGAGCTGAACCACCTATGTGAAAATTTCTACAGGGTAAAATGGTTACAGAACAGTGTTACTTCTCAGATTGCAGTGCTTTAAGAGTTAGCTGCATTTTACCTTCACTCCATCTTATTTTCAAGCAGATAAATACCTAAATACATAGCAATCTCTTTCACTCTCTGCATCTATCCATCAACAGATATATATCTCTTCCAATTGTAATGCAGTCATCTTAAGTTCGACTGCTACTGAAATCTGATGCCAACATTATCACATATTTTCTCCCTCTCACCAATACACTTATAGATATGCTAGTTGCATACCCACAGACATAATTGCTTTTCAGTGTACAGCTTCATCCTCCAAGACACTCACAGGTATACTGGGTACAGAAGTATTTTGTGGGAATTCTTGAGCTACTCCGTATGCAGGAGACCTAGTAGTTAGAGCACCCTGCTTGTGTTAGTTCACACGTTTTTTCTTACTTAACTGGCTTTCATATCAATGCAGTGCAGCACAGTGCAAGCGCAGGCACATCCTAGCAGGCCTGGGGTTCTGCACACAGAAAAATATTCCAGATTACCCGGGATGTGTCAACGGTAGGATGGGAGCTGTGTGCCTACCTAGGGCCGCCCAACATTTCCTATTAGAGGATGCTGTAATAAGTACAGCTAGGTATAGTTCTGCACAAATGTCATTATGCTGACATTTTACACAGGGGAAAGAAAAAACCCTTTTTCCTATGCTTTTTCAATAAATGCCTCATCAAAATTTCACAGTTTGGTAAGAGAAAATGGGAATGCTTTAACATGGACAAGCCATGTTTTCCTGAGAAAATCTGAAGGCTTTCCTGCATTGGTGGGAAGACTTGACATTTGATCAAAACAATAACACTTCTGACATGCCCTAATGACAGAGATGAATTCTTCATGTGGAAGAAGAGAAGCTTGTCTACTTTGTAAGTGTGTGAAATTCTCTGTAGGGGTCTAGAGATTAACAGCTGTGTTCTCTGAAAATTCAGCATGTGTTCAACATATTTTATCTTAAATGTTCAGGGACATGGCAAAAGTCTCCCCAATTTTTTTTTCCTCCCAGTTTGGTGGAACCAGCACAGCTTCGGCTACCTAGGCAACGAGCAGGTAATGCTTCTCTCCTCACAACCACAAAAAATTTGAAGAAAGAGCAGGGTTTTGTTAGTTTTCAAATGGGAACAAGAGTTGACTCACTACCAGAATAGAATAGGAGTAAGGAGACTATAGAGCAGACAAGTGAGATTGTGTGGGAAGTGAAAATGAGAGCAATAAAGAAATACTGAGATCAGTGAACCTGTATAGGAGGGGGGAGGAAGGGGGCTGTTAAAAGAAATCAGTGACTGGGCAAGATGTCTGGAGAAGGCGGCTGGGAATGGAAAACAAAACTGGGATGATAAAGGTGAGCAGTGGAAAATTCTGGAACGAGAAACCAGGTCTGATTTATGTGGGGTACTACAGCAAAGAACATGTGGCTGTGGTAAAAGAGATGTCCAGTCATCAGGATGTGACTTTAGATGAATGAATTTGAATACTTTTCCAGATCTGAATGGGATCTAAGATTGCTGGGGAAAATAATAGAATAATGGTAGGTCTGGCAAAGTACGTACCATGTTCTCCACTAACATAGTTCAAGGAGAACCAGCTATTTTCCTTAGCACTTCATTAGTTCAGGTGGCACAAACCTGCCTGGTGATCCAAAGGTTGCTCACAGACTAAGGAAGCAGACACAACCTCTTTACCTCTTTTAACACCATAGGAAGGTACTAACACAAAGCAACATAGAAGCAATATTAAAAATAAATATATTATAGTGTTATGCATTCACAAGCAGGGAGTAACAAGCCTGCTCGTAGTTTCAGCCTGCTTACTCTTGTCTAAACATAATGAAGACTTACACATCAACTCACCGGAGGGGGGGGAATAAAAATTTATAGGCAATCCCCAACCTTTTTTTGCAGTAAAAGCTGAGAGGTTTGCAGTGAATGAGACACAAGACTGAAGGAAAATTTGGCTGATAAAGGCAGTCAGGAAGTTGCTCTAGAGAACTGATTCTACTCCTGTCTCTACAACAGAAATGCAAAGAATGGCCCTTGATCCAAGCTTGATCCAACAGATATGACCAATAATCGCATGTGCCTCATTTCTTCAGTGACCAGCACGACAGCCTAGAATCCAACCTGCAAAAGCTTTAATACTTGTACCTGCTACAGGGTTTCAATCGGAGCCCGGGTGGTACTGCTACTCAAAAATTCATTAAAAAGCTGTGAAGTACAGTAAGAAAATAGATTTGACTATTAAAACGTCTGATCTCATAGCAGGGTCACAATAATCAGTAAATGGAGGGGGTGACACACAGAACAGGATGGATATTGGATAACTCAAAAGATCTCTTGATCGGGGCACTTCACAAAAAATTTTTTGGAAAAAAATGTCATGTAATTGAGAGATCAAATTGGAGACTGTCTAGAAAACACAAGTTCTAGTTTTGAAAAATTTTGGATACTTGACTTTGTGACTGCTGTTTATATCCTAGATTTTTCACTTTTTATGTTTTGTATGAAACAAAAAGGGACTTAGCACTTCATTAGACTTTGCACTATAAACCCACATTCTTATGCTAATAATGTTTGTGTAACTTCTCATTTATAGCTGAAATGTCCCATCGTGATCTTTTGCTTTGTGAAATGGTTGGTTTCCCTCCCTTCCGAAGGTGATTTTTCTTTTTAATTTTACAGCCTTAGACAGGTTCATTCACCTGTTTTTTGAATTATGGGAAAGTGAAAAAAGCAATACTTGCTTGAAATGGCAAAGGATAAGTGGGTCTCCCTCACCTCAACCCCAATTCAAAAATGCTGAACTTTATGATCTGACATTTTCAGGTTGGCTACGTCTGACTTCGTACTGGACATTTTCATTGTATGTGAAGAACTCGCTCTCTTCCTTACGCCACACCAACAAATAAATGAGGTTAAAGCATTTTTAAAGTAGATCTTGTAAATTTGGCTAGTATTGGAATTACAGTAATATTTCCCATGATGAGCTAGCAAGAAACTACCAGCCATGAAGAAAATGCAGGGCTAGACCACTCCTTTCTAGAGCAGCTGCAATAAAGCAGAATTCTGTACTTCAGGCTCTCACAAAGAGCCTTCTAATACCTCTTGTAGACAAAAACTAAGCTATGTAGAAGGGAATAGATGTCAAGAGAGAATTCTGAGCCTTGGAAGGCTAGCAAGGAAAATGGGCCCAGGCTGTTAACTCCAGAAGACCGCTTCCTTTTGTTCTAGAGGCAAACAGAATCTATCAGCAGTTTGCCAGTTAACATTTTAACAAAGAAAATTATGATCCCATACATCTCTTAGATGATCCACACAACGGTTCTGCTCTCACACACAGAATGCAAGTCCTTAAGCATCAATTCGGCTGGCCTTCAAGAACATGGATGGATCACCAATTTCCATATTAATACTACTTGTCAGGATGAACTCTCTTCACAGGGACAACTTCATGTGCAGTGCTAGTGGCAAGAAAATTCAAGTTCAGAAACATAATACTAGTTACAGATACATGCTACAGCTGGAGAAAGAAAATGTGTGCTATCACATTGTCATGACTAGCTTTGAAGTGGGAGAAAAAGTTGTAGGTGTAAAGAGATCTTAGAGCTAGTGAGCAAACCAAACAGTTTGAGTAGAAGGAATTGGTTTCTTTGGATAGACTAGGGGAGACAGCAGTGGTGTATCAGTGGGAAAGGTAAGGATTAATGAATATGAAATATTTCTGAGAACTGAAAGAAGATGATCAAAACCAGAAGTGGCAGAATAAAGAAAGGCAACAGTTGACTTTATAAAGGGAATTACAACCTAACAGAACAGGCAGGGTGGATTCAGTGGAAGATAACCTCACTGAAAAAGGTCAGAGAGACTGAAAGGTGAGCTCCCATTAGTGAAACAAAGTTAAGAATATGTAATTGAAGCTGCTTAAAAATACTACTGCAAAACTGATAGGAACTCCTACTCTGGAAGAAAGGACTCAAAAGCCTCTCTTCCAGGTGGAGATCTTTCCTACTTGAGCTAAAGGAGCAGTCCCTTGGCTAATAGCATTGTAAGCACTTACTGTATTTGCAGGCCTGCCACGGGAGCAGAACACACTGAGAAATACAATGACTCTTCCTCGACAAAGAAAGCTTGTCTCAAACGTCTGAATTGTATGATAAAGTCAAGTGATCTTCAGCTTACAAGGGAAGAAATAGGTGTTTTATACCATCAGAAAAAAAGAACTCCCTAGTTCTTTCATAGAACAACATTTGTTTCTAGCCCAGAAACACTGCCAGGTATCAGCCTTCAGAAATACTGCATCTTTCTCTTCTCTTATTTTGATTTATAATTACATTTTGAGTATTTGTCTGTTTTTTTTATACACCATTTACACTAGTTCACAATTAAATCATCCACACCATCACCATAATTTGAGACACAGACTTTTCCAAAGCTTCACTCCCTATGTAACAGACATCCTTATTGACTGCTTTCTCGCCTGGAAAAGAGATGAGCATTAAGCACTTCCTTGGAGGATCAACAATACTTGATTATTTCAGATCAAACCTAGGACTTGTTTTATGACCTGGAGTTCCTACCGATGTACACTGTTGCAATTCCCACTTCAGTTCTACTGCAATTCATTCCAGAAAAATCACCTGGAGTATCAGGGATAATCAATGTAGATGTAGTATGGCATGGAAAGTACCACGAACCAACGGATAAACTGGTATGTATTCTCCAGCCCCCGTATTTTGTCATCTGTCATTAACATTGTCGTTTATAAAAGGGTCTCCTCCATTTTGAATCCACTCAGGTTTGAGTTAATTTAAAAATATAGTGCCACAGCAGGAACTGATTCTCAAGATAAAGGATTAAGAGACAGTATTTAAAAATAAATTCAAAACAGTTGTAAATAGCAGCAGAGTTCAGTAATAAATTCTCAGTAGCTATCCTTGGTGAACAGCAGAGGATGTCAGCCTCCTACTCCATCCACATCCCCAAAGGAACCACCTAGTTTTATCTGTACTGACCCAGTACAGTGCTGGCGGTCAACGCAGACAGCAGTGATGAGCTCCATGTCATCTGTCTGCTGACCGTGACCACCACTTCTGCCATGCACACATGGGAACCAAACGGGAGGTAAAATGAAACTGAACTCCAAAGATCCACATGTTTCAAAGAAATCCATTTTTGGAAAGTGACAGTCCACAACGTTTAGCGCCAAGAACAGTCATGAACTGAGGCATTCAAAAATTGTAAGATGGCTTGGGCCTATAAATACAGCCCATTTCCACTGGTTCGTTCTCGAGTCCACAGAGAATGGAATAGGATTAGAAGAACTGTGCTACAAATATCATATTTAAGAAAGAGTGAATTGTTAAAGTAAACTTTAGACAAAACCACAGACCAAGAAATATTTATTTTTTTGCATCTTGACATGTTAAGATAAGCAATATTTATACAAGATGTCCTTTAAAATTAACACATTGCTCGTTTTGACCTTTGAAAATTTCAGCTACCTTCTCTCTCAGACATTTGGTAAGCCTGACTTTCCACAGCAGATTTTATGTCCTTAACTCTTCCGAGATCCAACAAAGACTGCTCCCAGCTTCCTCCCATAGCTTTCCCACACTTCCCAACAGAAAGTTCCATAACCTGAACACACTGAGGTATTTAAACATAAATTTACAAGATAGAAGTAGACCAACAAAAGATTTGGAGCTAGCAGAGAATTCATTTCAGAACAATAGCTTTTTTTATTTATTTCTGTTTTTACAGTGAAACCATAACCAGAAAACATGCAAGTATCAGTATACAAGTAACTCTCTATTTTGGGGTCCTGAGAAGTTTCAGCAATTGCTTGTAGCGTAATGAATGTTTGTAATTCATTAGATTCTGTTTAAAAATGCAAAGCACGCCACAACATCAATGATGTTCTCTTTATCTTAACAAAAAGACTATTACACTTAACATTCTTCTGACAGAGCTAGCATGTTTCAAAATATGTATTTCTTTTTTACAGTATAATGTTTACAATGGTATGTTCATATTTGAATTTAAATTAACTGTATTAATGTCATATTTCAGGCAAGACCATGCTCTGCTAATTATCCCAAAGAGCTTCAAAATCTTTACAGTATATTCACTGCATTTATGTCATCTCCACAAACTTACTGATCTTGTTTATATAATTTTGCAAATGACAAGATGTGTAGGATAACTATCTAAATGAACTAAAAATTGTGTCATGGACAGATCCTTCACAGATTTGCAATTTGTAGCTGTCAATCTTCCTACAGCTGCTAGATAACAAAACAACAGTTCTTTTCTTCATGCAGACGAGCAAATTCAATAAACATTGGTAAGGGTTCTTTTCCAAAAGAAAGAAATCTCTGCTTCTCCACTGTCTATTAAACCTTTCCTTATACACATCTTAACTCCTTTCTTTTTTCCCTCAGGGAAGGAAAAAAGTCATAGCAATCCTGTGTATTTTAGCACCACGTTTAACCAAATCTGAGTTATGTGAAAAATGGGCTTGCTGACTACAAAATATTTTTGTGAAAAGGAAAAATATTGGGGGGGGGGGGGGGGGGGGGGGGCAAGGAGAAGATATATACAGACTTACAACTCACACCATGTTGTAACTGGAGAACACACAATGGGAGTAGCTAAAAATGATCATTAAAGGCAGCCAACACATTTTTATTTCACCTTCTCAATCAAGACCTGCCTGAAATGGGCCAAGTTATATTAACATTTGATAGAGAACACAAACGAACAATAATGGGATCAATATTGTGTGAATCCTGTAAATTCAAAGTTGTGAAATGAGCAAGGGCACTGCCTATATGATTTCTTTTTTCTTTTCCTCAAGACGAGGGCATAAACTGAACTGTAGTTACAAATGCTGCTAAGAATTGGATTAGGGACCAACATCCACAGTGATAGGAAAGAAAAGGAATTCAATCAATAGAAAATCATTACGGAAAGGGCAATAAAAAAGGAAAATGAAAACAAATTGCTACCACAGCAGAGAGGGATTAAATGGCTGAAAATGCAAACAACCTTATATTCCATCTTATAAATCACTTCAAGATTTCTTCTTTCTTCAAAGAAATGATATATCACTTTCCATAATCACAACACCAGTTCTGTACCATGGATTTTCCCTTTGAAATCAAACTCCACATTAGACAGAGGTGTTCACAGAATGTGTTGCTCCCAGGGGCTCAAAAACTCTAAGCCTCGGCAGACTAACGCACTTCGTAAGTCCATCAAGGACCACGAAACAAAAAGCATTCAAGGCAGTCAGGTATGTTGGGTCCACCGAGATTCACACCCAGCACCACTTGATGCACAAGAACAGTTTAGAGTCATGAGTTGTACCAGTTCTTACACAAGATATTTTGAGCCGTAGCTACCTTGCGCAGCTAAAGAAATACTCCTTTGTGGGTGCAGCGAACAAAGTGATCAGGACACGGACTCGCAAGAGGAGAGGGTGCTCGCAGGTGCCCGTGTTCAGTGAGACACTGGCAGACAGTACACATTTGCCTCCTATACCTCACCGCTTTACTCTGGTCTAGGTGCACATGCCTTATGATGGCAAAGGGGATTCGTGAACGCTGCGGAGAGAGAGACCTTTAACATCACACCCGCTTACGCTCCGAGGCAACCGAGAAGGGGTAACATCGTTTAACATAGCTAAATAAATAAATATTTCCTCAGTCCACCGAGTAGGAAGGGCAGAGCCTCCAGCTGAGAGAATAACTGGAAAGTAGGAACAGCTGAGAAGAATTAACGGCACCGGCAGCCCCGAGCTCCAAACCGCCCCGAGCGCCCGCCGGGGAGAAACGTACCAGCGGCGGCGGGCGCCGGCCGGACCCGCGGCAGCCCTTCAGCGCGGGGCTCGCGAAAACACCCACGGAAACACCCGTGACGACGCTCGCGGCCGCCCCACCGCGGCCCCGGCCCCGGCCCAGCTCGGCCCCGGCCCAGCTCGGCCCCACCTCACTCCCAGCGCCCCCCCCGCAGCCTCGGGGCGCCGCAAACAATGGGCGGGAGGCGAGACCCGCCCCGCGCAGCTCCGCGCGGCGCTCGGCATCCCGGCTCCGCGCCGGGCGACGGCACCGCGGGGAGGGGGCGGCCGCAGCCAATTCCGCGGCGCCGGGAGGAGGAGGAGGAAGGGAGGGAGGACGGACGGACCGACTGACTTACTCGGGGCTGCGGCAGGCCGGCGGGGGAGAGCGCGGCTCCGGGCGCGGCTGGCGGCGCAGCAAACTCGGCGGCGCGGCTGGCCGGCTGGCGGCCCGCCCCGTGCGGCCGCACTTCACACCCCCGCCCCGCCCCGCCGCCCCGCCCCGCCCGGCACCTGCGCCCGCCCCCGCCCCGCGCGCCCCATTGTCCGCCGGGCGGCCCCGCCCGCCCCCGCGCACCTGCCCGCCCTCCCCGTCCCGCCTGGGGCCCCCCCCCGCCATCCTGCCCCCGAGCGCCCGCCGCCCCGCTCGCCGCTCGGCGGGTTTGGGCCTCTTTCTTTTCGCTTTCCCGTCCCCGCTCTCCTCCGTGCCCCCCTCTCCGCGTCCTCCTTCCTCCCCGCGGGCCTCTCCCCCCGCCTTTGTCCCTTGCAGTACCCCCCCCCCCCCCGCCCCCGCCCCCGGCTGTAACCCGGTCCCGCTCCTCCGGTGGTTGTCCGCCCGAGGCCGGGGGGCGGCGGCCGTAACGGGGCTCCCTGTCGGGCTGCGCGGCCGCGTCTCGGCGAACCCGGCAGCCGCCCGAGCCGCCTCCCGCCCCGGCTCCAGCCGACGCCGCAAATGCTCTTCAGCGATCAATAAAGAAGTCATCTGGCTTAGCTGCGGGAAGGGTATCAAGCAGAGATTTTTCCTCTGAAAAGTAAATCCTTTCACTTTTCCTGCTTCGCATCCTGGCGAACTTTCGGGTTGCTTCCCTCGGCTCACCTGGCTCCCGAGGAACGGGCAGGTCCTGTCCAGGCCCTCGAGGAACTGCCGCTTGGACAGTGCCGTGCTCGTCTTTAGCACCTGCAATAGAGGTAGAGCAGACAGCTCAGGTTCACTCCCGGTGGGGTCCCAGTTCATCGGCAAAAGCCCTAGGTTTTGACTTTGGCGTAGAAACAGAAATCTTCTGGTTTGTGTCGTCGCACATTTTGCAACGACGGCCTTTCAGAATACTCTCTTTCCCAGCCAACATCGGAGATAGTTGGCTTTCAATTTGAAACTTAAGTGTAAATTTGAGCTCATTTTTTGCAGCTTCTGTTTTGCTGCTGTTGTTTATTAAAATCTCATATCTGGGGAGTTGCAACATAATGTCTAGTCTGAATGTCTTTGTTTTACTGTCATTTTCACTGAAGAAAAAAACAAACAAAAAAGCCACTAAATTGATGATTTGGGTGGTTCTAACCTGAGTTCAGAATCTTGATATTCCCTTTGGAAATAAATGGAAGTTAAAGCATATAGAAGAGAAATTATTTTGCATCTTATCTTCAAGCATAATCTATTAGGGAAATCATCACACCCTTCTCCAGATACAGGTTCCTCTACAAATAAGGAAGGGGATTGCTAGAGAGGAAAGTGATATTTGTGCAGGGGATGAGGATGCTAATATATACTTTTATATATAATTTTTTTTTCTTTTTCCTGCTGGCAGTCCTCTAGTGACAATCCTGTTTCTCAGATTCTGCAACAGCAACTTGGCTTCAAGCCGTAAGCAGGGGGGCTGACTTCGATATCCCCTCCAAAATCTTCTCTTCTTCCTCTTCCATCAGCGGCCCGTGCAGATCCAGTGCTGCCACCTTTGTCATTCGCCGTTCCGCTGAGCTCTGCCTGCCAGCCCAGAGCCCACCTGAGGGACAGTCTTTTTCCGCAGCCCTTTTCACTCTGCTTGGGCACTCTCTCCCATGAAAACACACGTGCTGGTTCTGTCACCGCGTTATTTCTTGCGGTGGGGGATTTGCCTCAGTATTGTTGCTGCTTTTATTTTTCTTGGTGGCGTCTTGCAAGTTTCCAAACCCTGCTTCTTGCTACTCTTCCAAATGAGCCGAAGCGCTACGGCTCCCTGTTCTGTCTTTGGTCTGGGGAATGGACTCACTGTTGGCCACCATTTTGCAATTGCATTTGATTTCTTTCTCATTGCTCTCATGAACCAGACCCAGCTAGAAGGACCATGCTCGACGTGGGTGCTGAGGCTGGCTGGCTGGAGCCCTGCTCGCTCATGCGCACCTGGCACCTCTCCCTCCAGGCCACTGGCTTTGCCTACCCTGCTCAGCTGCCTTGTGCAGTCTTCCTCCTCCTCCAGGCTGTGCTGGGTTTCCAGCTCCAGGATTTGGTAGTGGGGGGGCTGCAGAGGTCACCTCTGTGAGGCGGGGGTGACGCTGCCCAGTGCCGGACACAGCCGGTTCCTCAACCGTCCCAGCACAGGGCACAGCTGAGCCCATCAGAGAAGCTCTGAGTAAGGAGGAGGTAGAGGAGTCTGGGGTGAGGCAGTGAAGTGAGCCGGGGGGGGGGGGGGGGAATATTTTTTGGCTTTGCTTCTCAACATCCAACTCTATTTTTAATTGGCAAGAAATTAATTTAATTTTCCCCAAATCAAGTCTGTTATGCCCATGACGGTAATTGGTAAGTGATCTCCCTGTCTTTATCTTGACCCATGAGACTTTCCATCTTATTTTCTCCCCCACCTTGTTGAGGAGGGGAGTGAGCAAGTGCCTGGGTGGGCAGCTGGCAGCCAGGAAAAGTCAACCCACCGCAGGGGCTACAGTCATTGGAGAGGAAACAGGATCCTGTTCGGAGCACATCAGTTTCAGTGCAGGCTGTGTTACAAACTTCTGCGTGTTGTGATGGTCCAGTACTGCCAGAGAGGGGTCCTTTTCTGTCCATTCTGGCATCACCACCCTTCTCTTGGCTGCCTTTCCCACTGACTCTGCAGAAGGTGTTGGGGGTACTGAGAAGATATCTTTTGCTGAAATTCCCATTAGGCAAGAAATCATTCACATTTCACTGCAGTGTGACACTGTCTGAACAGGGCGTTTCAGTAGACTGTAGCACCTTCAGTTTTCTGATTACAATTCTTGTCTGAATCTACTAGAGCCAGGTCAGCTTGTGTATTTGCATCCTATAGTCGCCTTTGCAGAATTATACTGTGACCGCACGGGGCAGAAATCTCTTTTTACTGTCAGTCACTATACTCTTTGCACTTCCCTTACTGTCCCATAAATGATCTCAACTGAACACTCATTACTGGAAAATAGAATGCTCCCCCCCTCTTGCTACTTCCTGAGAATATCTCTGTTTCAAGTTGTGAGCATGTGTCTGTCTTATAATATCACTGACTAAATTGCCTGGAATTTACACTTAGTTCCCTGTAAACGTAATTGTAGATAAATGCTGGGCGAATTATTTTTTCCCATGCACTAAATTCAACAAAGATGCAGTTTCACTTAGTTCTCTCAAATAGTTACCGTTTTGGATTATCTTTGCTGCATAGTTTTCAGGGGTATTTTCAGGATAAGATTCACAAATCGGCCAGAGTCGTTTTCATCAATCTTTCCTCTTCTAGTATCTTAAAGGCTAGGTAAATTTTGAAGCATGTAGGAGATCCAGGTCTAGTTCTGATCTCTGCCTGAGTGAATTTGAATTCTCATTGTTGATCTACTAAGTTGGAAGTTATTTGGGGGTGTAAGAAGCAGGATAAGAAGATTATTTTCCTGCCAATACTGTTTCAATACGTACAAATAACATTAACTGGAGCAGGAATTACATCAGTCTTCTCTCAGGTGAGAACTAGGAGACTAGAGTCCAGCTCATACTTTTCAATCAGCATTTATTTCCACATGGAGTTCAACAGGGCTCCAGCAAGAGAAGCTAGAAGAGCCCTGCTTTGCAGCCTTGTGGATGACACTTACCCTGGATATAGTCAGTCTTCTCTCAGGTGAGAACGAGGAGACTAGAGTCTGGCTCATACTTTTCAATCAGCATTTATTTTCACATGGAGTTCAACAGGGCTCCAGCAAGAGAAGCTAGAAGAGCCCTGCTTTGCAGCCTTGTGGATGACACTCATCCTGGATATAGCAACATGGATGCAAATCACTAACAAGAAAGTGAACTAAGCCCAGAGTGTTAAGGTGCTTTTAATTCTTGTGGTGATACTTCTCCTGGTACCTTTCTAGGGTTTGGGTGGACAAATTGACAGTCCAAAGCAGGGAAACTTATTATCAGCTTTTCTCCACTCATGCCTTATGTTCTTTCTGTTCTTAGTTAGAAGTCGGTGTAACTTGATATCATAGCACTGCATAAATTTTTCCTTGCCCTTTCCATTTTCTAAAATAAAACTATTATCTGCTCTGATCTTAACACCTGGGAAGTGCCTCCTTCAGTTTATACTAAGTTCAGTGTAAACTAGAACGCTTCCTGGAAGCATCCATAGTTACTTGTTTTTGTAGGTACTTACCACAGGATGAAGAAAACTTTGTCAGAGACAGGAGAGCTTGTGTAGTTTAACACAAAATAGTCACTCTTGAACGTTAGCAAAGCAGGCAAAAGCCCCTCAGAGGCTGTTCATAAGCAATGTTATTCTTCACTATTAAGTGTTTCTGAGCCAAAGCCAATCTCTAGTATACCAAAAAACTTTGTCACCGCTGTTTGGAGGCAGATCCACACTGTGCTTGTTTCCAAAGATGTAACAACACCTTTTCTTTGAAGATATGCCTGTTCCTTCTTCAATTGTTTTACTAAGGCTGCTGGAAGAGTGGATGATCCCCATCATACTGGGATGCTGTTGTCCTCCCTCTTTCAGTTTGGAGTATTTTTGATGGCACTTGGTGAGCAAATTGTTCTTTTTCATGCTACACTTTTGCTCAGCAAAGTATTTCTGCCTGTCAGCTGTAACAGACTCCGAGAGATAATGTTACTTGTTTCACAGATTTCTTATTAACAGCTTGTTTTTGCTTACAGGACTCAAGAGTACATCTACTGTATATCACCAGCTCTCAGCTACATTTCTCTAGTGTAATATTTGTAATATTATCAATGTTTCTGGGGCTCATATTGCAGCTGGTCCCATGATTGAGCTGCAATTGAATTGGTTTGTGATCTAATAGCTCAATTGCAAATATAGCAGCCTTTTTTCCTGCAGAGAGTTTAAATCAAGAGTTTGTGAATCAGTTAAGGTCATATGGCAGATATCCTCTTGCTCTCTGGAATTCTCAATATTCTTAAGCACTGTAGGTGCTGGTGTTTCCCCGCCCCCGGTTTCTTTTTTTGGTTTTGCCCCATGACTCTTCATCTCCTGTAAGCATTTTTTTTCTTTCTCTCTACTGCAGATACACTGGTTCAAGCTTTGTGTCTCTGACCCTGTCCTGCTACCTTAGCTTCTTTGCATGGCATTGTTTATCTTGTCTGCACTGCGTGTTGGTTTTGATGTGCTCTTTTTCCTGCAAAATGTAGCTGACCTTGTTTGTGCATTGCTTTAGAACCTATGTATTTGTCTTAACAGTAATCCAGACCAATCAAAACCTCCTCTACTTTAACCGGGAAAGAGGTGTCCCACAGACTATCTAATCTCTAAGTAGAAAATTTTAGTATCTCCATACTTTTAATTGGGGATGGCAGAATTCTTAGGTCTGTAATTTAAATATCTGTTCCCTCATTACTACTCCCTGTTGGCATCAGGAAATACATAGTCACATTCTCTTGAACTTTCTAGCTACACTAGCTGTTTCAGTGTCTCAAATATTATTCCTTGTCATGGTGGAACAATATTTACATTTAAAGTATTCCAACTTAGAATAGGCAACATGTAAGTGAATCTCTATGTGCTCGATACAATGGAAAAACAATTTGATTCTTTTTCCAGAATAATGCTTGGAAATTTTAGCTTTCATTTAAAAAAATCTGAGCTGTGTGGTTCTTAGAGTTGCAACATTAACCCAAATGCGTGAAGTAAGCAGAAGACAGAATACCTGTGAAAAAGGGAATATAATAAAGTTTTGCAAAGAAAATTGAAAGGTCTGCTTCTTTCTTAATGTATATTTTATTTACCGTTAATTACCATAATGTACCCTTAAGCAAAGTTGTCATGAAATATTATTCTGATTATATCAAACTCAGAGCCCTAGAGAGTCAGGCTCAGTGAATGCAAGTGAAATTGCTTCAGATTGCAGAATACAACTAGACATTAATAGCAGAATTGTTTCCAAGCAGATAATAACACACAATGGCTTGTTATTCTTGTGATGATACTTCAGATTAAAAAAGGGTACGAAAGTGGAAGTCAAAACTTATTTCATATTCAGGGCATAAAATAGCAGTAAAAGGGCAACTAAGTATTCTGTCTCCTTTTAAAAGATGGTGTCACTTAATAATAATCCAAATAGTAAGTGTTGATATATGACCAGTTTTACAATAAAACCTGCCTAGACATGAAGTTAGTTTAAAAGATTCTTGCCAAAATTTCACTGGAGAGTGCAGACTACAGAAAAATTCTCTAAATTCTCTATTCTCAAACCATTTAAACGAGAACACTCCATTGCAGTAGACAAATCAACTACCCTACTGAACTAGACACCAAGAGAAAGCATCTCTCAAGAGACAAATTTAGAAAATAATTTGATACGTGTCAGAACTGAGAGATATTTAAAAGGTAAACAAGCCTACAAACATGTTTTGTTCTACAATTGCTGTTACAAACCCAAATGAGCACAGACATGAACTGATTCATGTGATCTAAATACACCCATCAAACATTAATACTATCTGACGAAAACCATGAAAGAAGTGGCAGCTAAGATCTCAGAACAAAGATATCCACCACGTTAGAGGCAATACCTACACTTTGACAAGTTAGATGACAGAAGCCCTGAATTAGAACTTTGATGCTAGCATTATAACTGGAAGTCAATAGTTCTACTCTAAGCACACACAGAGATGGCAGAAAACAGGGGGAAATGTTGTTAAAAGTTAGCCTTTTCTGTGTCTGCACGTGGACTGCTTTACATGTACAAAGCAAAGGGATAAATACACAGAGAAAACAGTAGTTACCCATAATGCCAGTACAGATTCCAGGCCTTGTACAAAGTTTTAGCAGAAGCAGAAAACTGGGGTAGATTTCTGAAGATGAAAATTACCTATTTCAATCTTCTTGCCTAGAGGAACAGAGGAGCTAGTACAAAACTTTAAGAAAGTCTAGTAAACAAGCAGAAACAACCCATCATTGAAAAAAAAAAATCTCTTCTAGATGTGAAAGTCATGTCTACAAATGTATCAGTACATCAGTATCAGGGACAATAGTGCATCGCAGAGATACTCCAGCTAGTTTTTATCAAACTTCTCAGCAGGATAAAATAGATTGTTTAGGACTCTGTTTTGCCATAGCTCTAGTATATACAGTATGAGTTGGCTTGTTTACAGCCTGCTTAGGTATCTCCAAGACACACTTTGGTCTGAAGGATATATGTGTTTGCTGTCTTCTAAAGATGTGGTCTCATCTTAATGTATTTTGGCCAGCTTTCTGCATCCCAGGATGAGTAACTTTGCATCTGCCTGTCTTAAAGCACTTCTTTAAGGCAGTTCTACAGGCTATTTGCATTATTTTTGTTTGGACATCCTGTCTTCATTGTTACTGTTCTCTCAATCTTTGGCTCATACATGAGTTTTAGTGCTAGGTATTTTATAGATATATGTATACCTTTATAGGAAAGATTCAGGCTTCCCCCTTAGCCCTACCAAAACTCACTGACAGTATCCTCATTTGATGATGAATTTCAATTCACACACTATGATTTTTTTTGGTCCTGATCAGATTTTCCACCAGTGAAACATTTCCCCCTTTTGAAACGTAATTGTTGGGATTGTCCTATTTGTGCACACTAAAAATTTCAGGTAAAAAGATAGAAATGCCTGATTTTGGGCAAATTGGCTTTTTAATAGAAAACTATCAGGAACTTTAATGATCTCTTGTTGCTACTAGCATGCTACTTCCAGCATTTTTCTCCCAAACTGATTCACCCGTACAACGCTTATTTTTCTTCTTCAGTTATGTGCTAAGAATATGCTTATGTCTTCTTTAGCTGGATTTGATGATCTGTACACATTGCCAAAGGTGTGTCTTTGGACTTTCCTAGCTAACACATTTATCTGTAATATTCCCAGGTTCTTCTGAGTTGTCTATACGTTTAAATGACCTTACTATTACATGCTGTCCTCTGATTTTTTTCCTACCAACTTTATAGCTCTTAGATTACAATCAGATTTTAGTATTCCAGGCACACAAATGATTTGATTTGTTTCAGTAACTTTGGTTGTACCTCCTTTACTGAGAATTTGTTTCAGAGTCTACACAGACAAACAGCATGATCTGTTGTAGTTACTGGACATTTTAAAACAATCACAGTCAGAATAACAACCACTATTTGTTTTAGTTATTATTATTATGAATGGTTCATGAAGGTGTATATCCTGTAGAGTAAGACAGAAATTAGGGAGAGATTATGATGTATAGTGTATTATATACCAGGTGGTAAAAATACCCTGTACAGTATGAATTTGAGCTCTATTTTCTGTACAGCTTTTGCATTCATGAAACACTTCCTGCTGGCAGAAATAGCAATATTTTTTCACAATCTTTCAAAATCTGTCACAGTTCAACTGCTGTAAACACAACAGATACTTTAAAAAAGTGCATCACAAGGTTGTCCACTTTCAAAAAAGGGGTGATTCAATTGCTGGATGCATTTTTACCATGAGCAAAGAATACTATTCAGTAAGAAAGAGTAAAGATAGGAAATTAAATCTGTAGAAGACAAAAAAAGTCAGACAGACTCAGAAGGATCCAAAAGGAATGATATTCTTTGTGCAAGAGAATGCAATGTGTATTATGTTACTTTTCCATGTATTCCGTCAGAGAAATGCATGTGTACCATAGCATCCGGCACGTTTCATAATTTCATAAAGCTTATATGTTAAATCATTAAACTAAAGATCACTTACTTTCCCTGAATTGGTGAGCAGCATTTTTCCCTGTTGTTTTAAGCAATAGTTAATAAAATATTAATAACAACTCATAAATGGTTAAACGTGCTGAATGCTTGAACTGTTGCACAGTTTCTTTCATGTTTTCTAATACGCATGCAGAAAGATTTCTTTAAAGTTAATACTACTCTTAGAACACATTATTTTATGTGGTTTTTGCACACAAAACACAAAACCAAATGCAATTATGTCAAGAATTTGATTGCATAGCATAGTTTATATTCCCACTTCCTCACCTTTAACCCTTCTAAGTGGACAATGGGGTTTTCTTTCTTGTTACATAAATTATTGTCTGTGGAAACGCTTCCTTGAACCTCTGGACAATTACATTCGATTATCTGTAATGTTATATTTTCAAATTATGAAGGAATACTGTGGCTTGCTGTTTTTTCATGCCATTACTCTTTAAGGAAATCCAAAGCGACAAGTAACAGAATTCAAATAATTTGCAGATTTTCAAAATATGGGATTAAGTTTCATTTAAGCATTGCTTTTCCTGCCCTGCAAATGTGAATGCATTGTGTTTGTTGAAGTAATCAGAGTTAAATTAAAAATCTCAGCGCAACCTCTAGGGAATTCAACTCTTCCCAGACCTTACTTCAAGTAAAAGCTTGAGTGAATATCTAGGTATTCAATATGACAGGAGGGACAAGAATCCATGGTTTGCTGCAATCTAGAACTTCTTTAGTTACCGCCTATCTTCAGCCAAAGATGTACACATACAGGGACCATCTGCAAGAAGGCCCCATTTAATATGATTTACCATTGTGAATAAAAAGATGGAAGCAGTATGCAATATTACCAGACTTAAGCTGTACAATCAGGAGTAAGCAAGAGTAAAGAAGGTCCTAGATCAGCTTTAATGACAAAGAGATTTTTCAGTACAGTATGTATCCAGTCATCCCTGTAAGTGCTATATACACATGGACCACTGAGACTGCCAGCCCAGCATGGATCTGATTGACACTAGATTGGACACTGTCGCTGTGGGTTGAACAGACAGACTCCGAGTGGTTAGATAGTGTAGAATCCACATGAAAAACAGTTTTATTGATAGGAATTTATGTGGAAAGTGATTTTAGAGAAATGTAACATTTTGTGTTGAAAAAAGATTACAGCACAGGGAATTTAGTATTATTTTCTGAAGTGAGGGATCACACAGACGGCATATGGAATTGTAATATGTACAGGAGTACATTATATTTATATATATATTTACAACATCAGCAAACAATTTGTGCTCAATCAGTAGGCTCAGTTCTCCTCACCATAATATTTGATAAAGAATAACCGATGGCAAACAAATAAGATCTCACAATCTGTTCAAGCAATTTGCAAACAGAAAGAAGGACTAAATTTGATTAATATATTTTTTACTGCAAATTCTTTCCCAAGCTACTCATAGGATTAATAGTGGCTTACAAAGTATTTAGTACTGGTGCACAGAAATGCCATAGACATTAAACTTCTCAGCTCCAGCTAAACTTTGCACGTGATAAATGAATAACACTATGAACCATAGAATTGCTGCTTTGGAATGTATTGTACTTAGTAACCGACTTTCTGTGGGGTTAATATTTATGTATGCATAAGGAGGTATTTATTTCAGCGCAAAAAGTAGTTTCACATCAAAATGACATGCAACATGAATTAATATTCAGGTGTTATAATGAGTCTCCATTGATAAGGGTAACAGCAGCAAACCTCAGCCTGAGCTTGGACAACTAATTTATGTGGTTGTTCTAGCCTGCAGAAAGGCTGAGACCTGCAAATCAAGGATTGATATTGAGAGTCTTCTCTTCTTCCCCAGGAGGGCTGTAGCTGTATTTGAGATCTTGAGGTCTTGCCCTCAGTTAGTTTGCCTGAGAAATTATCCTTGGATTACCTTGGATCATTGATTCCACTAATGTATGGGCAGTAGATATTATCAACTGCCAGATTTAAGATTTAACTTACCTGTTACAAGTATGGGTCTTGCAAATGGTAATACAACATTCTCTAATAAGCGGCTAATGTTTCTGTTGAGCAGCAAATGTAGATCACTTTCCTCAGACTGCTTATAACATTGCCTTTTCTGCTAAGTCTTTCTTTTAAAGCTGATTCATTAAAGCTTAAGATCAGTTTTAAAATGCTGGCTAAAAACTAGTACCCTTAATAGATCTATTTCTCCTTAACAGCTTCTTAAAATCTAGTATTGGCTGTATTAATTTGCACGTAAGATTTAAAAACAACCTACTGTAGGCTCTGCTTTTGTGTACTGTGGCAGAATGAATTATGAATGATTGCATCATTTACATTCTAAGTTTAGTTTTCAAGTATGGTTGATTTTGCTCAAATGAGAATCCTGTAGCTATTTAGTAATTAGGACTGATAGTTCTATGAAGTTCATAATTGGTCCCCAAACAGGTGTTTCCTTTCTTTTTGAAAAAAAAAAAAAAAAAGAAGAAGAAAAAAAAAGTATCTTTTCACCCTGCTGCTTGTGAGCTCATGGAAATTTCCTGAACATAAAAGTATACAATATTCATAACAATTTTGTATTATAAAATCAAAATTATACTTCACTTTAAATGCCTACTCTGCTAATGCGTTGAGTTTGAACTTCACACAGGCATCATTTGCAACACTGCTGTGCACCCTCGACCATGAACAAAGTTAACAACGACTGCAATTGCTCAGTACAGACGGTCTGATAATATCTTATGGGAATCTCTATAACGAGTGTAGCTATTCTAAATAACAGTTATGGATAAGTTAGATGATATACAGTGCTGGTTTTCAGTATAGACTGTGTCTACCGCATGTAGATAGATGTTTTTGGATGTATTGAAAATGAACCTGCTATTGCCTATAAAAATCAGGTATAATTTACGTGGACTGAGTGTCAGGAATCACACAATACTTGAAGGGGTCACCCTCTTGGAGTTTCTGTGAATTGTCTTAGCTGTATTATCTTAAGTTTGTGTCTCTACTTTGAAAATGGCGGCAGCTGGCAATCATTTATCATATTTGATTGTTCTGCAATTATTTGAGCTAAGACAAGTTACCTTATCATCAGTGCAGGCAATTTTTATGTAAAGCACCAGTATTGACTACAAGAGATCTGATGGCAGTTTTAAAACCTTTCTGCATTAATAGCCTTCTCACTGCATTTAAGCATCCTGTCTCTTAGATGCTGTGATGAATGTGACGCTGCTATTATATGTCCTAAGTACCCACTTTTAATGGTGACAACATCTATTCTTCAAAATGGTAATTGCCTAATACTATCTATCTTTGAAATTTATGACCACCTTGGGAAAAATACTCCTTTAAAATTACACAAGTATTTAGTTAGAAATATGTAATTAACCAGTTACCTTGTTGGAATTACTTTAGGGTAGAATAATTCAATCATAGAATCATTTAGGTTGGAAAAGACCTTTAAGATCATCAAGTCCAACCATTAACCTAGCACTGCCAAGTCCACCAGTAAACCATGTCCCTAAGCGCCACATCTACGTGTCTTTTAAATACCTCTAGGGATGGTGACTCAACCACTTCCCTTGGGTAGCCTGTTCCAATGCTTGACAACCCTTTTGGTGAAGAAATTTTTGCTAATATCCAATCTAAACCTCCCCTGGCACAACTTGAGGCCATTTCCTTTTGTCCTATCATGGAGAAGAGACCACCACCCATCTCGCTACAGCCTCCTTTCAGGTAGTTGTAGAGAGAGATAAAGTCTCCCCTCAGCCTCCTTTTCTCCAGACTAAACAACCCCAGTTCCCTCAGCCGCTCCCCATAAGACTTGTGCTCTAGACACTTCATCAGCTTCATTGCCCTTCTTTGGACACACTCCAACACCTCAATGTCTTTCTTGTAGAGAGGGACCCAAAACTGAACACAGTATTCAAGGCGCGGCCTCACCAGTGCCAAGTACAGGGGGACAATCACTTCCCTAGTCCTGCTGGCCACACTATTTCTGATACAAGTCAGCATGCTATTGGCCTTCTTGGCCACCTGGGCACACTGCTGGCTCATATTCAGCCAGCTGTCAACCAATACCCCCAGGTCCTTTTCTGCCAGGCAGCTTTTCAGCCACTCTTCCCCAAGCCTGTAGCACTGCATGGGGTTGTTGTGACCCAAGTGCAGGACCCGGCACTTGGCCTTGTTGAAACTCATACAATTGGCCTCAGCCCATCAATCCAGCCTGCCCAGATCCCTCTGTAGAGCCTTCCTATCCTCAAGCAGATCAATACTCCCACCCAACCTGGTGTCATCTGCAAACTTACTGGGGGTGCACTCAATCCCCGCGTCCAGATCATTGATAAAGACATTAAAAAGAGCTGTCCAGAACAGAACTAGCTACGTACTATGGGATATTAAAGGCCTTTACTTGCACTCAGATAGTTAGTGCCCATTTCACAATTTTCTTGGAAGTTCAGAAGATGGCTGCCAAAGTCACGATATGTGCAGATTCTCTTGGCAGGAAATGGAGGGACTCGGTGAGCAAGACTGTGATTTGTTCCAGAGTGAAGCCAGACTGACCTACCAAGCATCTCTGGCGTTGAACTACTCACACACGTGTGCCTGTTTCTCTTCCTACCCTTCAGATAGACTTTTAGACCATAATGGCTCTGGGACACATACTGTCTTGGTAGTTGTCACGATACAGCCCTGTTTCTTAGTTTGAGTTGTTAGAGTATTAATAATATCAACTCACTGCAATGAATGTGAAATCTAATAGAGGGACAGAGAGTAGGAGGGCTGGAAAACTTAGAGAATTAGCCACTAGAGCTAAAAAAGCTAAAAACTACAGGCCCTTTTATCCCCAAGAAGGGGTAAAATTTGATGAAAACAAAAGTCACTTGACAAGAACCAAGCTCATCTTATCTGCTCTTTGCAAAGCAGTTTTTTCAAGAGGTATAAGATTCAGAGCCAGTCAGTACAATACTGCACCACCTTGGAATTTAAATGAACAAGAGAATTTGGCATAATTGTTAGATTATGTTTCATTATTGACAGTTTTTTTAATTGGAGAATAATAGTTTCAGAAAAAAATGTAGGAAGGAGGCAGTTACTTTCTGTGAAAAAAAATAGCTTTCTGTTCTAAAACTGACGGTTCCTTTTCCACTAGTTTTATCTGAAAAAAATTTGAGTGATTTAGATTAAAAAAATTTTCAATGAAAAATCAAATTTTGCTACAGATAATTTTGATTTCTTGAAGCCAATTTAACAGTCACATATGGCCTCCTCTAAAATCCATCACAGCCCCCAGAGAGGCTCCTATAAATGGTTAACCTCCACCTATCTGTGCTCGGCCTTGACTGCCTGTTGTGGTTCAACCCCAGCCAGCAGCTAAGCACCAGGCAGCCGCTCACTCACTTCCCCCCCCACAGTGGGATGGGGGAGAGAATTGGAAGGAAAAAGGTAAAACACTGGGCTGAGAGAACAGTTTAATACAACGGAAAGGAAGAAACTAATAATGATAATAGTAACAATTCTAAAATGACAACACTAATAAAAGGATTGAAATATACAAAACAAGTGATGCACAATGCAATTGCTCTCCACTCGCCAACCGATGCCCAGTTACTTCCTGAGCAGCAATTCCCCCAGGCCAACTCCCCCCAGTTTATATACTGGGCATGGCATCACATGGTATGGAATACCCCTTTGGCCAGTTTGGGTCAGCTGTCCTGCTCGTGTCCCCTCCCAGCTTCTTGTGCCCCTCCAGCCTTCTTGCTGGCTGGGCATGAGAAGCTGAAAAATCCTTGCCTTAGTCTAAACACTACTTAGCAACAACTGAAAACATCAGTGTGTTATCAACATTCTTCTCATACTGAATCCAAGATATAACACAATACCAGCTACTAGGAAGAAGATTAACTCTATCCCAGCTGAAATCAGGACACTGCCACACTGCTTTTCTCCCATATTTTTTTTTCTTTGTGACTGACTATTAACTAAATTGTCTGCTCTCCAGTTCATTGGCTACTGTTTGGTCCTTCAAATTGCTAAGCACTTCCAGTTCCATTTGAAGTCCAAAGAACCTACAATGAGACTGCTGCCCAGAGGATGCTCACTTCCTTGCCTTATTAGCCCCAAGCAAATGATGACAGAGCCAGTCCTCTCTGCTCCCAACATCACACAGTTTCCTTGGACATGAAAAAGTGCACCTATTCAATGCTTTCCTCAAGGTTGCACTATCTGTCTGGCACCCCTCAGACCCATATTCCCAGCATGTCACTGACTAAAAAGAATAATTAAACGTCACATTTTACACAATTACAACTAATTTTGCCCTTAAAAATTCCATGGAGAAATGCTCTTAGCATGGTGTAAAAATTTATTCAATATCCAACATACCCCCCCCCCCCCCAACACAACAAACAACTGTATTCTGCTGTGCCTTGTTGCTCTTTCTGGTATTCAAATGTATGGCAACAAGTCTTTTGCCACTGAAATTAAAAATGAGGGAAGTCAATGACAATTATTTATCATGTAAACATGAAGGACATTAAGAATTATATGTTCACCTAAATTTATAAATGTACACAGATTTATTTAAAACCTCCTCTAGGCAGATTCATGACCATGTATTTCATTATCATAAACAACAAGCTGCTGGGAAATAGAACATATCTAATGAAGTACTGACTGACAGATCTAAAGGAAAAGCCAAGGATTTGAGAAAGGACAGAAAGTTCTAAATGTTTGAATTTAGTTATAATTAAGCCCCAACTTCTCTGGGGGCTAAATGGCTCACCAGTGCCATTCTGTTCAATGTCCCAGTGGAGCCAAAATAGGAATGCTATTGACTTGATACTTACCTGATCAAAGAATAAAAGCAGTAAGAACCATGTTCGTGGCACAAATGTCTTATCGCTCTCAATATGATAAATAATTTGCGACAGTACAGACAGAGTTTGTAACATTTTGATAGAGCAGAAAGAAGCAAATTTATTTACTCATATTTTGTGCGTTGTTGGGAGATAAAGAGTGAAAGAGTGAAGAGTGAAAACTTCAGATTTCAAAAGTTATCAACAAGCCTTCAGTCCCTCTACAACAGATCCCATTGATTTTGCAGAGCTGGAGGTTGAGTGTACCCTCCTAGTCTCTACAGGGCAACCTGTGTCAAACTCCAAATTCCCTGTAAGAAACACATATGTAAAGACTGGAAGAAATGCTGCCCAACCCATCTGCAAGAGGAACAACTCAATGGTATCAAACATTCAGGTTCTAAGATTTGAGAAGTAAATGTTCTGGCAGACTTGATCTGAGGGGACACACACAGTGATACAATAGAGTTGTCACTCCAAAACTGAGTGTGAATACTTTGCAGGATTTCTTGGATTTAGTATCACAGTGTGACACTGCCCCCTCTCCCCCTCCTTTCCAAACCATGAAAACATTACTAGTAAACACACGCAAAGTCTTAATGGATTACTGAGAATTTTGACTAAGATTTCAGCATGTGGTCCTATGCGGATTTATTATGTAAATGAGTGCATATGAGCAAAATTAATTAGGTGTTTCATGTATTTTATAAGAAAGAAGAAAACTGCTTTTCCATTTTCAGAAGAAAACAGGTGGCAATCAGTTTACAACACAAGTCTGTTCATATGTAATAGCAACAAAAGGACCTATATCATCCCAGGCAGTCATTCTCTATTTCCTTATACTATTTGTGAAGGAAAACCAATGTGACAGGCAAGGCTGCAAGCACAGGAATTGCCCACAAGATGTTTTACAAATTGCAGTAGAAAAAGCTTTTGAAAGGGAAGCAAAATATAGGAGGGAAGAAACAATTCGATATGCAGCACACTAAATTCAGAAGTGCCAGCAGGTGATGTGCAGTTCCTCAGAGGTTTGAAAAAAAAATTTGTTAGGTTTATTTATTTATTTACTTCACAGAATAAATTCTTCCAAAGCAGAATGGCTTCGCACAGCTTCTAAAAGCAACTGAGACTTGTACTGATACTTTTATATACATCTAATGAAGAAACTGAAAATACATTGGATTACAGAGATGACGGGCACTCAAATTCAAAGAAAGCGCTCTCTTTTGTGATTACAGCCTATGTATTCTCTCCATAACCTGAGACCAGGTGTCCAACCCTGCAGTAGGTATATATCATCCATCCTGCTGAAGGCAACAGTCTTCCCCATACACCAACCACCCTCTTGCCACAGCTTCCCCAATGGCCTGCCCTGCAGAAGTCATATCATAGCAGAGCTCTCCAAGTGGAGAATGGGCATTCTCTCTCCCCCAACATGCAGGAACTAAGTGCAGTCCTCTTATCCCACCAACTTTCAAAACAGTGAAAGGGGAAGGTCATATTTTGTATTTTTCATATGGATTGCTGGTCTCTCAAAGCCATGAGGAGGAATGCACTTCGCAATACATGTAGCAAGTAAACTGGGATACGCTGAACACACAGCCCTTATCTGCTAGTCTCTTATATACTGTTAAAGCATATTGAGGTTTCTGACAAGTTCTTTTCTCTGTAGAATGTAATTATACAAATGATGCAGCTGTTATTAGAGAGTTTTGATTAGCCGCAAGTGCCAGAGGATTCAAAGTTTTAGTAGAAGATTCTGTTCACTTGAATTAGTCAAGAAATTGGCTATTTTGGCCTAAAGATGCAGTCACTTTTAATGATTGTACTCCTTGCCTTAATAACTCCTAGCCAATGTAAGTGAATGGGTCAGAAACTAGTCTTCTCTACTTCTGCCATTTGCTGCTGTTTCCAAGTGCCCTACAGAGTTGTGACTGCCTTGCTAATACATCCTGCTTGCTAATGGGTTTTCCAAGGGCTTTTCTTGCACAGACTCTTTTCATGAACTGGTCAGTTTGCATTTGACAGCTCTGGGTGAGTGTCGGTGTCCTGGCATCTGAAGTAAACATGCTGCATCTACCTAGTGTGCTCTTCATACTGATGGAGATAAGCTGCTGGCTGGTGATTTTGATTTCTCATCTCTCCATGTTGGTTAAAAGTATATTTATCTGGAATCAGAATCTTTTGTAGACATTTACTTTTTAGGGTGTCTGATTTTACACTTAGGGTAGCTCCAGCTCTCACAGCCATATGTTAGCACCAAGACTGCACTGGAGTTTAAAACTCTCACTCTTGTTGTAGTGCTATATGGCTTTCATTTTTTTCATATTTTGCTACATTTCTATTTTCTGCTACAAACATCGTTCCTATTTTTAATGATTCCCCTTGAATTCTCTGCTAGCTATGAGTGCTATGGTATGTTACCTTCCAATGTGACTATTTTGCCTGGCATCTGAGCTTGAAGGATTTTGTTTTGGCATCAGTAACTTTAATTTGCTGGACTGCCCTTTTTGACTGGTTTTGTATGTCTTCCTTCATAAATTGACCTAACAGCTGATAATGGTATAGTGTCTATGACCTTCCCTCCAACAGTGAAAATAATAGACATCAGTCAGGCTCTCAGAAGTTTGGGCCCACAATTTCTAGAGTTGAAATACTCCTGCTCTGGGCAAAGGGAACATTGGCTTTTTTTTAATTTAATGAAAATCTCATGTAAAACAGAACTAGCCCTCCCTCCCCTATTTAGGGCTTGGAGATAAGCACTCAAGATGGGGTCTGAACACAGACTACAGAGAGTTCATAAAATAGATGCATCTCTGTTATGGATATGCAGTTAGCTGGACATGCTTCCTTTCTGAGTTTTCAGATTGCATTCATCCCTAGCTATCAGACATTTTGTCTTTTTTGGGAAGAAATGTCAAAACTGCTGAGAAACTGTCAGACCCTGCATACAACTATGCACTCTATACACCTGAATTCAAGCACTTGTGGTGTTCTCCCATTCGGGAGATGTGTATACTGGTCAGAAAATCCATTTAAACAACAAAACACCATATACATTAGCAGTGGAAATAAAGCATATAATCACAGGTTCTTGAGACTGGCAAGCATCATATATGCTTGCCTAATGTCCTTACACCTCACCAGCTTGATGGCAACATAGCCATGGCTAACTTCTTCATGCACATTTAAACAAGCCTCATGTTTTAGTTTGGTTCCCTGATAGCTGTTTTTCTGCAATAAGTTAATCTCTTTCTTTCAGCCACAGTCAAGTCTTTTGTTAGTCTCTGTCATGGGCTTTTTCCATTACAGGACAAAGCAAGTTTTGTAGGTTCACAGCCACAGCAAAAATGCCAAAATTAATAGTTTTGGTATTACCCTTTAACTCGAGTCTTTGCAAAGAGATGGCTATCAGGAGCTGTTCTTTTCCTTCCTGTGGGTATTGCAGACATTTCAACACTAAGCTAACTGTACTCTGTATACAGTCCATAATAAGGTCAACATGCCCAGCCTCATATATTCTCACAGGATGACTCCAAACCTGTTGAAATCCTTTTACAATCCACAACATGTCCTTCCTCAGTTCCATGGTGGGACAAGTCCATGAACAGATATAGGGACAATTCAAAGCTTTTTACTTTCCTTTGTCTGCTAAGAGAGCCCTAGCACTGCCTTGACATTAACACCAAAGGATGAAGATTGGGCCTGGATCACGCATCTAGCAGAGGAAGGCTCCTTGCCTGCTGTCCTGCTCATGCATAGCCAACTGACTTGGGACACTGCATGTCTTACAGGTTCCTATGGCTTCAGTTTCAATTATTATTTCAATACAAGGACTCAACACAATTGTACATTTAAAAAGTGATGGTGAAAAAACAGCCAAATATAATAGAACAGAAGGACAGAAAAGAATGAGCTTGAACACTTGACTCATAACTAATAGGATTCTCACCCATTGTATTGAGAGTAATTATATTTGAAATGCCTGGGGAATTGAAGAAAGATTTTCTTTCACCTGACATGACACATGACGTGGTAGGTGCTACAATGCTTTTTCTGTAAGCTACATATATCTGAGATCTCCCACAGATATTCTACAAATCATTCCTCAGTCTACTTAACCTTCATTAGTGCTGTCATGACCCTTCCAGAAAGAAGAAGAGATATAAGAAAATTGTTTAATCTTCATTTTATGAATGAATTTAGTTGTGGAATCTTTTATCAGGTAAGAACACCTTCTTGTGAAGAGCACTGCTGTGCACTTCTGGCACCAAGACAGAATACTGTGCTGTACTTTTTATTTTATTAGTGATTCTCTGTGAATCAGTACACTAACCTTTTTATACTGGAAAAATAGTTAAAAAAACCTGTGAAAGGTAGCAACTTTAGCATCTGTTTGCAAATAACACTATATTTTTTTTTAATAACTTGTAATAGGTAGGTTTAGAGCTTTATATAGCGCAGCAGGTACTGATCTAACTTACTCAAAATGCAAATCTAGAATTCTTCTATGATTGCCATAAATTACCTCAGATGTATACAGATGTAAATCAGAACAGAATCAGTTTATTGTATCTCACTGGCATAACAGGATATTACCAACGCCACGTCTCTCAACCTTGCTTCATTTGAACAATATAGCTGTCCCAAATTTGTTCTTACTTCTCTCTTCCTTAATTGTTTCATTATTTTCAAGCATTTGTTCAGCTCTTCTCTACAAATCTTTGTAGATCCTTGGTATCTGTCAGCTCCTGACTGTAGTGTATCCCTTGGGCATTTAAATAGAGCAAATGAGATACCAGCTTCTAGTAGGTAGAAGCCAGTATAACATTTTGTCTAGCTACGTATGTACACATATAGAAAGCTCTCCTGCATTCCAGATGTTCAAGCATATGGAAAAAAAGATTCTGTGAATTGGAACCTTTTCATATAATTATTCTGTGAAAAGCTCTCTAGCTGTCTACTTCACTGAGAATTTTCTAGCTTTCTGAATGTAGAATAGGTTGTCATCTGCAGAGGTGTCTACACCTGCAAACCTAGTGCCTAACATTAAGTTTCTGATACTAAGAAAGAACAAGTTAGGAAATGAGCTGAGTGCCATATACTGCATCTTACCTTGCTGATGGGCAGACAACATATGTAGGGAATTCCCATTCAGAGAACAGATCAAAGAGAAAATTGCTCATGCTCTATTTTTGAAATAACGTGATGTTTTGAAAATTAAAAACTTTATCTGATCCACAAACTTTTTCTGATGTTATACAAAATATCAGGTAAAATGTTATTCATTGTAGTATAACTTTTCTGTCCAGCTTCAGCAGCACTATTAATTCAGGTCTATACCTGATGTTCTGGTTATTATTATTATTATTATCATCATCATCATCATCATCATCAACAACAACAATTCTACACACAGCAGGTCTCCTGCAAGCATAGCTGTCCAGTTTACCAAGATGGCAAAACCTGTAATCTTTAGAAAATTAGAAAGATTTTGTTAGAATTTTTCTTTAGTGCTTCCTAGAGAAATCTGCTGTACAGTTTTTCTCCTGGACATTGCTGTTCTGGACCCTCATATATTTCATGCTACTGTTTTCTGCTGTGAGACTTTAGAGGTCTGTGAGAGCCATGTTTCAAAAATTGATACAGACAGCTTTCATATTTTGATTCTTATTATATAAAGTTTTTGAGATAGCTTGAGTTCTTCCATTCCTGTAATTTCCTCTTCATCACTGTGTCCTTCTCCTATTCTGCCTAGAGTGAGATTTAGCTGAAAATGGTGTTTTGAAATATAGGGAATGATCTTGCTATTTCTTTTGAATACCATCATTACTGGAATTAATTTTTAAAACAAGAACCGACACAAATCTTGCTAAGACTCATGTCATAATGCTGCCTTCCCCACAATTAACAGAAAGCCATGTCATTGATTAATTTATTATATCCTTGCCTAGCAGACAATGCACAAAATTGGCCGCTCTTTTTGTCTGTCCAAAACAGTCTTTTCTGGGCAGGTTTCTTTCTCCTTTTCTGACATGGAGTCTTTCCTTGTGAATGGTGCCTGACTGACAGCCTTGAAAGCTCCATTTTTCTTTATATAGAGAGCAAATTCACAGTCAAAGTTTGTAGCATGAGATTGCACATAGTGACCTGCACACCATGCCCATGCTGGTTCAGTAGAACTCTCCACTTTGGATCAGGCACTAGTTTTGTTTGCAAGTGACTTTTTCCCTGATGAATCTGACAGCTGAAATGCAACTATTATAAATTCCATTAATTTTTGTGATATGACATCAACATCACAGGAACCATATTGAAACTACCAGTTTATTTTGCATAGAGTTGGGGATGGATTTTTCTTTGTTATCCTTAAAATCCTTTCAATCTAAGCCCTGTCTTTGGCATATTATGTCTATGTGAGTAATCCTTCTGGAACAGGAGTAACACCATTTAATATCTCTTTGTTCTAGGTGACCAAAGAGCAGATTCACTACTCTATTTTGATGATCCTTTCACTGTATTATATCACAAATCTGTGCATCTATGCACCCATGGCAATTCTGGGCTCATATGGATTCATTTTCTTGTCTCTCCTCAAAGGCTGTTAGGCAGCCAAAAGTTCATTTTAGACCCCAGGCAGAAGTGAGTTCATATAACCAGTGTCACATCCCCTTTAAAACTGGTGTTTTTCAGGTGATTCTGTGTGCACTGGAGGCCCTAGATTTAATTTATCTCTTTGGCGAACCGCACAACCAGTCCTTTCCAAAGAGTGAAGGCACCTAGGAGATTCAGTAAAAATAAATGAAAATCAGACATCCAAATCTGACCTCAGTAGTGAGCCAAAGCAGAAAAGCTTTGGCAAAAGAAGAGCTGAAGACAAGAGGAACTGTGCTAAAACTCTTCTTCACCAGGCTGCAGCAAGAGGCATTAGAAATGTTTATTGTATACTGCTAGCAACGAACTGAATAACGCCATCCATGACTGCCTCCCTGCAGGAGGGGATGGCCAGCACCTGCGCACCTGGGGACAGCTCGTGCAGTCCCCATGGCCCACCCGGCAGCCTGCATCCGCAGACACTGACAAATTGTACGCTAAGGCGGGTTTACATAGTTCACCAAATCCTTATGGAAAAATCTATAGAACAGAAGGAGATCTATTATTAAATATAATGAACTGCATTATCTTATAAACTGCACAGGGAGGAATTTAAATCTCGTTTTTCTGTATCCAGCTCTTCATTACCATTTTGGGAAGAGTTAGAAGCTACAGCTCTCCTTCTGCCTGTTGTCTTTTAATCCTCTCATTCCCAAGTCACTCACTATAGCAGGAAAGTGCCATAAACCTAATGCTGTGAAGTTTTATGTCCTTGCAGTAACAAATCCTAAAAGCAGAAGGCACACTTGTTGCTTATATGTCCCTCTTCTTGAGCTGCTTCCTAAGCCTGTTCCCCTATTCCTAAATGCATGCCAGCTCTCTTCATCTTCCTACTGCAAAACTCAACACAAGGTGGGGGCAGATGGGTGCAAAATTCAACTATATTGCAAAGCAAACATGTTTATTGCAGCCACAGATACAGGAAAAGCAATATTAAAACTATCAGTTTTATTTATTCACTCAGTTTTGGGTTGAGATGGGATCTTATGAACTAAGTAGCCCAAATTAGGCTACAGAGACATTTCAAACAGCATGGAGATTTTAAGGTGTTATATGCATCCAGGGTTGTTTGAACCCCTTGGGTTGAGAACAATTACTGCAGAATGCTATTAATTTTGTAGTGTGCTTTATGCTGAACTGTAGGCGTCATAAAAAAGAACTTGAGACGAAGAGCATACTTTATTTTGGCATGCACAATGCAAGGCAAAGCAGCTCTCTCGGGATGCCAGTATAACTGGGGTGTACTTAATCTAAAAGCAGCTGATTATAACTGCTCCATGTAAAGGCCTGCCAACGTATCTCTTCAAATTTGCTTACTTACCCTTCCTTCTCCTGCTATAACCACACCCCCACAGCACGCTCATCCCTACAAAGCTGCAACACAAAATCCAGCTGGTCGTGAGACTCCAAGTGCTGTTCACACAAGAATCATCATGGTCACAGTGCTTCTTTCAGTTATTGGATAACAGCTCAAAACCTGCCTCATAACTACTGGCTTTCCTGAGGGAAATCACTTGTTAGTTTGATTCTGTCTCATTCTAGAATTTCTATTCTTCCCCATAAGTATATCACAATATGCTGTGGGGAAAAAACCCAACAGTATCATCCCTGAAAAACAGAATATGGAGCAGGCCAGAAAAAATTGTATCCTGAGACATCTCCCAGAACATTAAGCTCAGTGCAGAACTTTGCACTGATTGGCAAGCAAGGTGCCAAACAACTACCCAGAAATTATCCTAAAGGACTATTATCCTAGATGTGGAGTACCAACTTTTAAAGGAAACACTAACTTTCAAAGGAAAACCAGTTACCTTGTGAAAAGTGATTACACAATCTACCGTGGTCCTTTTCCCCAGCACTGTTTTGCCCTTACAATATTCTGTCTCCCTAAAGTGATCCTGCATTGTTAGCTGCGTACTTTCTGTCCCAAGTTACTGTGAAGTGTTGCTGTCTGGTATCACTTTCATTTCAAAATCAGTTGCATTTTACTACCAAGGAAACAAAGAGCATCACCTTAGCTTACTTTGGGGGAAAAAAGTCTACATAAATGATGTGATTACCATTATCTTTGAATGCACTGCATTTTCCCTTATCTTCCTAAACATAAATTTCTTCCAAATTAAGAAAAAAAAAAAAAGGAGACTTAATTCATAATGTATAAAGAATATAGTAATGGTCACTCCTGAGTATATTTTAATAAGCCAATTTAATCACTAGGCAATCTTTATGGTTATATTTCAGAGGTGATTACTAATTTACTGACCATTTCTGTTACTAGAAACTCTTCAGGTTGGTTGTGATTTCCATTAATCTGTCAATTAACGTTACTCAAAAATCTCTTCTGTAACTTACGAAAAGTACCCTATATCTTGATGACAAACGTCCCTCAGAATATTTAAGATTCCATATTCAAAACATGAGCTGGGAGGAACGTCACTGCTACTCTGAATGAACTAATTTAAATCAGGAAGATGGGTTAAAGAAGCTAATGGGTGGTTTCTGTTAGAAAGAAATGAAAATAAGCAAAATTAAGTGAACAATAGATACCATTAAAGTTTTTCCTTTCTGAGTTGCAGAAACCTCGTCCAAGGCCTTATTCCTAAGAGGAAAACAGGATGCTGTAAAGTTTATTGGCTTGCTGTAGAGTTTAAAGTTATTTCATCTTATGACAGTCATAGAACATAACTCCAGAGGGAGTAAAAAGGTAAATAAAGAGTTTGGATTTAAATCCTTCTCTGTTTTCTTTGCCTTTATGCTTTGACTCTGGAGCCACTGGCTTGGCAACTCCATCTCCCTTGCTTATCTCCTAAAACATTTCTACTTCAAATATCCAAACATATGAGCTAGATACTCAATTCTCACAGTCATTGTGGTATTTGGTGGAAGTATTTGGTGGAATCAAGCACAAGCATATGTTAATGCAGCAACATAGAAAATGGAAAATATTTGATGTTATTTACCTGGCACTCTGTTCCAAATGGCACATAGCAAAAATCTAAGCAGGTATCTTCAGAATATTAGAAAAGTTTTGAGTTCTTGACCTCCCAATATAGGTTGCTGTTCATCATTTCTTCCTTGTACTCTAGACATACCCATGCCCCAAGAAAGAAAAGAATGATGCAGTCAGAATTAGAACAGAAATTATCAAACATCTGTTGATCATAAAAACTAAACAAAAAACCTCTCCAATTAACTTCATAATGTTGTAACACAGCTGTCCACCCCTTTTAAAATTTCCTTTCACTCATAAATATACATCCTTTTATTTGTTTGTTTGTTTGTTTGTTTTTTAAATAAGCAGGTAGACAGCCCAGGTAGAAGCAGCATAGCATACAAATCTATACTTTCTCCTCTGTGCTCTTTGCCACATGTTTGATCACTGCTACTTTATACTGCCTGCTATAAATATTGTATTAATGAATCAGTTAGACAAAAAATCACTTCCCCTCCCCCCCATATTTTTTTAACTCCTAATAAAAGTATAACAGAATGGAGAACAAGGTACTACAATTGCGTTTTCATGTCTTTTCTGTAACAGACATCCCATTCTTCTCTTGCATCTCACTGCTAACAGTTCATTTGAGCATAAAGGAATGGCATACATTTCTGTTTGTCAAAGGAGCTCCATTTACATTTCCATGGTGACATACACAGCTCTGTCTTTGTTGCTCAGGAATAAAATGTGGAGGATTTCTGCCACATACTAGAAATGCCAGTTCATGCAATTTTAATTGCAAAAAGTCCTTCTCCCCTTCAATTCTATTATTTCTGTCTTGCTTACTTGCCAACTGTCTTGGCATTACTGGTGGTTTCACAACACCCAACTTCTAACTGAGAGGGCAGGAAGCACAGCCTTCTCCTAGGCATTTGGTGCAGGTCCAAATCCTGCCATCCTCAGTTTTTACTAAATTCTTGTTCTCACACAATTCCCATTAACTGATGTGAGAATTTTGACTGTATAAACATGGAGTCAGGTTGTTCAGATCCAGCCCAGTGTCTGTAAAGTGTAGAGCTCCAGTTCTCACCAATAGGTCTGTTTAAGAGAGCAGGAACCACTGCACCTGAGTGCAACCTGCAGAATCAAGCTTCAACAGTTCAATCAGTGCCTTCCTCCAGAGAGAAAATTTTTCATCCTTTGACCTGACATGTTTGACCACGCTGGCCTATGGAGTGGAAATGGGAGAGACATTGCAAATACAGAATCTATTTCTGCCTCTCAGTAATAAATCATCATATTTCTCCATTGAGGCAGTAAGATGTATGGACAATAAAATGTTGTTGGCTTGACTTTTCATGGCTCACTCAAGTTACAGACTACAGAAAAAATATTGGGCCAGATTCTCACCTGGCAGAGCCAGCACAGATCCAGAAAACAATCTAGCCCATTCTTTTTAAAGTCCCGTCATGACCATTCTTTTCAATGTCACTTTTCTTTTTCCTTGTGAGGCAAATGCAATAGTCCCTTTCTCTAATAAGGCCCCATCACTTCCCTGCAGTTTCAGAGAGGGTGAAACCTGACTCCTGTTGCCAGCCTCAAAAATCAAACCAATCACATGCACATTTTAAAGCATGTTTTGTACAAATGCCCCAGGGCAAAAGCACAAAGAATGTAAAGTACCATAAAATAAATATTCAACAAGCTAAATAAGATAAATGGATTTTTCATTTTGACCTAAAAATAGAAAGCATTTTGAAGTTGTAAAACATAAAAGAATCACATTTCACAGTTGTGGAGACCAGTGAATAAATGGGTAGGGTCCATTAGGTACTGTCCATATATGTGGATGAGCTAAAAGCCTTTTAGAAGCTGAAAAATGTCTCTTGATTAAGTGTTCAAAAGACAGAACCAAGAGATGCAAACCCTTGTAAGCTGGGATCAAACTTTAAAGTCAAACCTATTATTACAGCAGGTCAATTAGGTTCTTTTCAAACCAGGCTAATACAATAGAAAAAAATTTTCATCTGTGAAGCTATTTTCAGGACCTGATAAGGCTATGCTCAAAGGTAACATCAAAGCCTGGGTGTCGGAATATTCACAAATAAAAGAAACCCAGACACAATCAAATCAAGATTAAAGTTTCAGCAACTACTTTGAAAAAAAGTCTTCTGCTTTACAGAAACAGAAATGCAGCAGTTTTTTTTTTTTTTTTTTAAAGAGAATTGTCACAGCCACTGCATAACTCTTTTTGTCTCTTCACTGTCCCTGAAGAATCAGATCTTGTCCCACAGTCTCTCCTGAGGTGGGCTTCTGTCTCCCCTTTCCAGCTGTTCAGATTTTTTTTTTTCCAAATTATGTTAATCCCATGGTCTCCTGGCTATGTTGCTGGAAGTGTCTATATTAACTAGTAAAAATAGTTCAATAAAAGCAGTATGAGTACCCCAGGTAATGCAGATATAACCTGGATTACAAAGTTACATGTATTATTGGATTTTAAGTAAAATGTGCTGTAATTCTTCTCTCTGGAGCTAAGTGACCAGTGTGGAGAAGAGATCAGACACCTTCTTAAAGCATAGTTTATTTTAGCAATGGTACCCAAGCACTTAGGGAGAAATAACATAAAAACCCAAGGAATTTATATTAATGACTGCCTTTCCCTGAACTTGTTTTAACCAGCTGAATCTAGCAAAGAGGCAAAATCATCAAAATGAATAGTCTTGAGATTATCCTTAAATGTTTTGCAAGTAATTGTAAAGATGCTGTTATTTGAACCATTCTTTCCCTTGTTGCTTCCTTTTTCTGAGTAGGTGTATTGGTTTTATGTGGCAAGGTTTTGGTAGCGGGGGGGGTTACAGGGGTGGCTCCTGTAAGAAGCTGCTGGAAGCTTCCCCTGTGTTCGAGAGAGAGCGAGCCTATACCAGCTGGCTCTAAGATGGACCCGCCGCCGGCCAAGGCCGAGCCAATCAGTGATAGTGGTAACGCCTCTGTGATAACATTTTTAAGAAGGAAAAAAAAGTTGGGACGCGGAAAACAGCCACCGGAGAGAGGAGTAAGAACATGTAAGAGAAACAAGCCTGCGGACACCAAGGTCAGTGCAGAAGGAGGGGGAGGAGATGCTCCAGGCGCCGGAGCGAAGATTCCCCTGCAGCCCGTGGTGAAGACCCTGGTGAGGCAGGCTGTCCCCCTGCAGTCCAGGGAGGTCCATGGTGGGGCAGATATCCACCTGCAGCCCGTGGAGGACGCCACGCCGGAGCAGGTGGGTTCCTGAAGGAGGCTGTGACCCCGTGGGAACCCTGCGCTGGAGCAGGTTCCTGGCAGGACCTGCGGATCTGTGGAGAGAGGAGCCCACGGAGCAGGTTTTCTGGCAGGACTTGTGACCCCGTGGGGGACCCACGCTGGAGCAGTCTGTGCCTGAAGGACTGCACACCGTGGAAAGGACCCATGCTGGAGCAGTTCGTGAAGAACTGCAGCCCGTGGGAATGGCCCACGTTGGAGAAAGTTCGTGGAGGACTGTCTCCCGTGGGAGGGACCCCACGCTGGAGCAGGGGAAGAGTGTGATGAGCCCTCGCCCTGAGGAGGTGAAGCGGCAGAAAATAACATGTGATGACCGTAAACCCCATCCCTGTCCCCCTTGTGCCGCTGGGGGGGCTTGGTGGAGAAATCCGGGAGTGAAGTTGTGCCCGGGAAGAAGGGAGGGGTGGAGGGAAGGTGTTCTGAGATTTCGTTTTATTTCTCATTTACCTTACTCTGGCTGATTTGTAATAAAAAGTGAGCTAATTTTCCCTAAGCTGAGTCTGTTTTGCCCGTGATGGTAATTAGTGAATGATCTCTCCTGTCCTTATCTCGACCCGCAAGTTTTTTGTTATATTTTTCTCTCCCCTGTCCAGCTGAGGATGCGGGAGTGATAGAACGGCTTTGGTGGGCACCTGGCGTCCAGCCAGGGTCAACCCATCACAGTAGGAAAACAAAACTTTTAGCATTCACTATTCATTACTGTGTAGTTCTTTAATGATAGTGGTTTTTAGTGCAGGTGACCTTATAGGCCTTTTTTTTTTTTTTTTACAGCTGCTATTTGCTATAGTATTATTTAAAATTTATTTCCAGTGCATTCTGCTACTACTGGAATAGGAACTTGTCCCTTTCCTTTCAGAGATCAAGAGTAGCCCAATTTAGGAACTCTGTCTCTTAACTCCTTCGAATTCTTTCACATATATCATAGTAGCTTTTAATGCAAGGACATTTGCTAAAAGGGGCGGTCCCCTATGATGATGGGTGTCAGCAGTAGGTGACAGGCAATGCATCAACACAGGTTCACTCATGCTGTTGGTGATGTTGTGATTGCAGGAGCCAGAGTAATGGCTCTTGCCGTGGAAGGTCTCACAGCGCCCACCTCTTAACACCACATAGGAATGAAACCTATTCAAATCTACCACTGTTTTCACCTTTTGCTCAAACTGTGATTCAGCTGTGCATTAGTTCTTGCATCCATCTCGTATTCCCACTCCTGTCTGTTCAGCCCCTGACTCCTGGTTCCGGCTTCTGCCTCTGGCTTAGTCCTGTGATTCCTGTGTCTAACCTTATATCCACCCTTAGAGCTGCTAAATCTCTATAGAAAGTGAGCTGGTCCCAAAGCAGGCGCTCTCATAAAAATCACAAACTGTGCTGAAAAGCTTCATTCTCTTTGTGATATTTCCACCACAATTTTCAGTGTCATTCAAAATATATTAACAAAGCTCTTTACCATAGAATTTTAACTGTACAATTTCTGCAAAATATCACTATTATGAAATTTCCTTTCTTGCTGAATCTGAAAAAGCTCAGAAATGTCACTCTTCCCATGAATTAAGAAATTCTAGAAGAATGTTTTAGAGAAATGTCAAATAGTTTTGCAGAAACAGTTCATCTCAATAATGCTTTTAATTTCATTATTGTTTTGATCTTAGTTTTAATTGATTATATTCTATTACATAAACTAAAAATGAACTTACTTACATTTTTTTTAAAGCTAAATTTTGCTATTACCATTAAAAATATTGATAGAGGAAATAGTTTACTCTGAAATGCTCCAGCAAACTTAAATCTGCTTTTTCCAGTGGGAAACTGCTCCATCACATTTTTTTTTTTTTACCAGTTTTAATTTTGATCAGGTATAGTACTGTGCTAGAATTCAGAGATATCTGATCGATGTTCTCAATTATATCCAATACCTGTGGCTACTACAGGCCACGCTGACAGTCAGGAATAATCAGCATTTAAAGATGCCTGGATGTGGGGAAGAAATGCATTACACCTTCTCAAGCAGTTACACAACGGATGATTCTTCTTATACTCCCTTATTGCAGAGATCTTAAAATGTCTGCTTAAATAGGAGTCATGCAAAGCCACTTTTATATTGGATATTGCAGATATAAGCTCTCTATATGGACATGAACAGACTAAATATTGCAGTACCTTAGATTTTATGACTTGGCAAGAAGCTAAGTAGAGTGGAAAGCTGTAAAAATAAAAACTTTCAGCTCCACTAAGATGAAAACTGATATCTAAGATATCAGAAATATAGCTGCTGGTTCACGTAACTAAAAACCTCATCCTCCCAAAGGGTTCTTCTCCCTCTCCCCACACCAACTTGACTAAAGCTGATACGATGCCAAGGGAGATGACTTAAGCATGAGTGTTACCAGTTTGCCAAAGTGACTCATCTCTACACCTTTTAATCAAACCTGGATTTTTCAGTCTCTGATTTCTTCCAGAAAAGATTCTGAACAGAAGGTCACAGCCTCAGGCCTGCTCAAGGTAGGACAGAAATAATGATTTTAAGGAAAGCACTTCTGGAGGCATTTATCAAGGGTAGCAATTGTTCTCATCATGTAAGGCATGCCTGTCCTCAGCAGTTTACAATGGTAGAGGGGTTTCTGAATATTGACTGTTGTGGCTGAAGGTTAAACCTGGTCAAGGATATTTGCTAGGTCATATTTTCAATAGAATGATTTCTGAAGTTGGGTATGGAATGTGTGTCCTGGAAAAAATAGCAGGAAAGACCCAAATAGTAAATAGCTGAGTGGCTGAGATACTCAGATGAGACCCAGACTATGCCTCTGCTTTGGATTATGTAGAACAGGGATAATATTCCAGGTAAGCACCCTAATCAGCCATATGGGACAGCTGCCAATCTTTTACTTTATAAATATTTATTAGTTCAGAGAAAGAAAATGGACACAATAGCTTGGTGGTTAGAGCAGGAGTGAGTCTGGGAATCAAATCAAACTCCAGCCAAAACCTGGTCTCAGACTTTTTTTTTCCAGTCAGAACTAAATGTGAAATGTGATGTTGAAATAGAACCGCCTCAGACAAAGATTAACCAGAAGTGGAGCAAAACTAAAACATGTATATGTTTGACTGTGCCAGAAAATATATAGAATGGACCTAACACTTGGTCTTGGTTGAGTCCCCTATGCATTGCAACACAGACAGCCAGAAAATCAGCTAGGGACAGTTGAATTCACCGTCTGCAAATGGACATAGACTGGGTATGACAGAAGCCAGCAGATATAGGGCCTGATAGGCCTCCGTACAGGCTAGCAGTCCATTTCTGTTACTATAAATTAGGTCTGAGTGATTTGTCCTACTTTGGGCTGCAGACAACTCAGGATGTGAGGAGTTGTAACATTGGCTTACACTCTCCTTTGCTATTCTGTCTGCTATGCCAAGTAGGAATTTAATACATATAAAGAACTAGCCTAACAAGTTTTGAAAGCATCCCATGTGAAAACTTGCTTTAAAAAAGAAGAAAGAAAAAAGATTAGCACTTTCATTACTGAGGTAATGCAAGTTCCATATAATCTATAAAGTTTTAAATAAAGAGAGGAAAAAAAATATTTTCAAGGCCATTTTTTGGTATCAGAAGATGAGAAAATTTGATGCCACCTCTAGAAAACCTGTAACAGCAATTATCAGAACAGTTTATTGTGCACAACAATTTTAAATGAGACTATAACTTTACTTAAGCCATAATGGGAAGAGGGCATCTAACATCAGGTAGTTGACAGCAGCAGAAGTAACAAGAAGCAGAGTCAGAAGAGCATTACTGATACAATAAACAGTACTTTTCAAGAGGAATTTTATAGCTTTTAGATTCTGTTTTCTTATGTACATTTAAGATAGGATAATTCCAGCTGAGTAATGAATGTGTCCTTCCAATTGAAAAGTCAATATTTGACATCCATTGTGTTCTGGTTTGTAGGACATACTCCATTCAGATAACAGTGATTTAAATCAAATTAGCTCCAGAAATATATGGAAGAAACATTGAATATGTGCCATAAATCAAAAGCACGTATTTTACAACTCTAGACTTATAACAACACTCCTATCTGCAGACTTAAGATCAGTACATTGTCTCCCTGTGCTCACTGTGTTTATCTTAAAAAGGGTGACATAAGATTCCTTTGCATTAACCCACAAAAGCCTTTTATTTGTCTACCAATCAAACATTTTGAAGACTATATTTTAATAGTTCCAGGCTACTCTAATGCTTTGTCAACATGATGGAGTTTGCATTTGTTAATTGACAATAATTTAGCAAGTGTTTAATCTCACATTTCTCCCATTGTGCCTTCTCAGATTGTGGATAACAGTGGCTTCATATTTTTATTTTGTGAATCTAAATCCCTAAGTGCAATTAACTATGATTGGAGTTATGATTATTAGGACTCTAATAATACCACAGGGTCCAATTCTTCTGTTGCCCATGTGTAGCTTTTACATTGGATTTAGACCAACAGAACAAAACATTTTAGTGCTGAGGCAATGAAAGGATGTTAACTGAGATCTGTAACACCATTTTAGGGAGGAAAATATTATTATTTCTGTTTTACACATGAGGAAACAGACATGGACAGACAAAGACATTCATCGAGTTGGTCTCAGTTCCATTCCAGCTGTTTTAAAATCAGGAAAATTAGCCTGAAGTTCTTTCAGGCAATACATTCAGTTTGGACATATATTACTGATTTTATGCAACTATCCTGCACCTCCCTTTTTGTTGTTGGACATGTTGTATTAAAGCACAGACATATATGATCAGCATGTATCCATGCCAAATGTGTTTTTTGTGATTTTTTTTTATAAATAAAATTGTTCCTTTAAAATAAATAGAAGATCCTTTTTCCTCCATATTTAGATGTTCTTTTTAATGGAAACATGAAGAGCTTTGACCTCACAGAACAGAGGAGGAAAGAGACAAGACAATGTTAAGGTACACAGTTGAAGTTTTATCCAATGTTTTTGAATATAACAGCACAATATTAAGTGTCTAAAATAAGAGTTATAAATATATCCTTAAAAGGATGGAAGGAAGGTTGCAGACACAATGAAGAAGAGTTTGTAAAATAGCTGTATTAGATGCTTTCTTTCCCTTTTTTTAATAAGAGAGTTTAAAAAAGTAAGTGACGTATGGCATCATACATTGTCCTTGCTAATGTTTCAATGCTATGACTCCAACTGGTATAAATCATTCACTGCCTTTATACACACTTCACCCATGAATGCAATAACCTGATGGATCACTAAAAATAATTAAAATGTAAGGGGATGACTGATTAGAGATATTCTTATATGCTGTCCTGTGTAGCTTGAAAAATCTTTCATTGTACTCAAAGACAGAAGTGGAATATCAGATTTTATAAGCTATGTAGCAAAAGATATAGTTAAGTTTTGGATGTAGAACTAACTGATAAGAAAGGTAATGACAATTCTTACTGATCCTGAAAGTCAGTTACATACTTTAATGAACGCAGCCATGGAAATACATAAAATGGTGCTAGAAATGACCTTCTGAGGTCAACTAATCCAACTGCTTCTGGAAGGTAAGATGAATTAGACCTAAAGTACTGCTGACAAATTCTTGTCTAGCCCATTCTTGTAAGTTCCAGTGCTGGAGATTTCACTCCTAGGACCATTTACTCCAGTGCTGGATGCACTTCATACATGGATCACTATTATTATGCCAGGTATTGGCGTGGACATTTTGAATTCCTAGTAAAGTCATTATGTTGTTTCTTCTCCACAAAAAAATAGGAGTGTCTGGTGCACCACTATATCCCATCTATTTGACTAGTAATTATTACCTAAATACTCCAGCTCTTCTCTACCTAGCTACCAGTAGCATACCAGATCCAAGATGGCTCAACTGCTTCCTCCCCATCATGTGATGTACATTCTCAAAGCTGATGTTACAGAAGAATACTACTAATGATGTGTCTGAATTTCTACTGTTTTGCAGATGATTTTTCAAAAGTTTGTTGAGGGTGGTGGTTCTTTAAGAGATGCACAAGAAGTCTCTGTAGGACATTGGTTCTTATTCTCTGCCTCTGTATGCTGAGCTGAACTGCTGAGAGCAGGCTCTGTGCTTGAAAAGCTTCATTAATAAAAAGTGCTTAATTTCTCTCATTCTTTGTCGATCTCCATTCCTCTAAGAAGTTGAATGAAAGAAGAAAACAACCTGGAAACAGTACAGCACTAAACCCAAGTAATTGTGAACAGACTACATGAACTGTTCAAGAACTCAGGCATTTCCTTGGGAAATCGTGTATATATATATAAAAATATATATATATAAAAGTGGGAGGATTTTCTTCTAGAAAAGGTGACATAAAGACTATAAATAAGGTATTTGAACAGTGAAATGTAAGACCAAACTAAAAATTCCATATCACCTGCAAATAGCTTTCATCATAAGTATAGTATATAATTAACAGGGGAAAAAAGTGGAGAAAGTTGCTGGTTTTATCCTGAATGCTCCTTTGGAAAACAGAAATTCAGTAGCAGCTTGACTGTACTTTACCCACTAGGTTTAAAGGAATATGAAGCCATCTATCTATAAGTATCCCTCAGATAATCATGCAAAACATCAACTGCTTTTCAAGATCTGTGAAGACTGGAAAGTATATCTGGGTATTTTCTGCCTGCCAGTGACACCACAAACAACGTACATGAATAATGTTACCTTTGTGTTTTGACCACAGAAGGCATTCAGCAATTGCAATAATAATTCCCCAGGCAAATGGCATTAGCTACATAATAACAGAAGATAGAAAAAAAATAATTTGATAAACCAGTCCAGATCCCAAGTGAAGAAGAAAAGATCATAGATACCCAGATAACGAAAAAAGAATTTTGGTAAATGGGAAAACAGAGACATCGGGTAGAGCAATTGTTTGGCTGTACACTTCTAGCTGAGAAGTTTTAACTCTATGACTTGGTGCAAAATCAGACAATCCATATTATTTTACCCAGGTTGCACCAGATTTACTCACTGAACTCTCATGAATTCAACGCAATCGTCCTCAAATGAAGTAACATGGCACATGAAGCCCTCCCATGTCTATTAGTTTTGCCCCAATAATTTCTGCTTTACAGTATATTTGTATTGCAAGAGTGAGAGCTGATTTCATTAACCAAGGAGAGAGTCCCTACCTGTCATCGGCTGAAGTATATGGTACATTCATATTGCAGGTGTGAGAAGTGATTCCATCAACCTGGGAGACCATCCTTACCTGTCATCAGCTGATGTATATGGCTAGCTCTGTAATTCCTTCAATAAATTTGTTGGTGTCCGTGACATTGCCAGACAGTGGTTGCATTCCAGTTACTCTTCACTGCAGCTATACTTCCTAAACCCTGGAGAAAGCCAGATAACCTTTAAAGTAGTATTTATCTGCATCAGACCTCCAGTCCTAAGCTGAACTCACTTATGACATAGGGATAAATTAAACTTACTGGCTTCAGAGAATTACTTCTGAGTTTTTCCAATGTGCAATCAGATCTGGGAACTAAAACTTACTGATAAAATCAAATATATGAAGCTGCTGCAAAAGCTATTTCACCACCACCTTCTCAACTGCCAGTGAAATAAAGGGAATGGTATAGATTGGATTAAAACTCACAACATTTAGTCAGACTAGCCAAGGTTTCCTAATTCTAAAAGTAATTGCAGGTATATTCTAGCAAGCTAGCAGCTGACCTTGAGCGAAAAGAAATATTCAGCAGAAGGTTGATTAGCCTTAGGAATGGATAAAGTGTACTTAAAACAAGGCAAGCCACCGAAAGAGAGTGAAGTAGTCTAATCTTTTTTGTTTGCAGAAAGACAGAGGCGTGAATCTTAATTTCATGAAAAAAATGCAATAAATATCAATATGGTCACTGTGTGCTTGAGAGTACATTGAACCAAATGAAAGGAGGGAAAGGAACTGCAAGCAGGAATCCCACACTGCTGAGGGAAGGAGGAGACATAGACGAGACAACCAGAAGGGGGAGAGAAGGACCTGGGAGGGGGCTTTGGCTGGCTCTGAGAACTGTCTTCATGCGGAGTCATCAATTTAAAAGCACCACTGAGCCCTGGGCAGCTGGTAAATACCATAGGAAAAACAAGGAAAGGGAGAGAAATCTTCAGTTAGTCCACAATGAAGAAACAAATGCAAAGGAAAAAAGAGTAGTGTATTACTGTGATGAAGATTAAGTAACATACCCAATTCTAATGTATGGCCCATTTTGCAAGAAGGAAAATTAACATAATGTGATAAACTGAGGAGAGTCAACAAATCATTAAACCTTTGTAAGAGTGGATGTTCCAAAGCATCAGCATAAATTTCAAAATCACCCATAATGAAAAGTCTTAATGAGTGAAGAATCAAATCAGGAGTCAGCTTAGGCCATTAGGTAACAAATCAGAATGAATAGCTGGTTGGTGATAGAAAACCTAAATGGCATGAACCGAAAAGCATGCTGAAGGAATAAAAGTTTAAAATCAAAAGGGTGAAAAAAGCAGTAGCCAAAGCAGTTCAGACAAACAGAGGAGGACCATTACATTTGGGTAGACAGATCTCCACAGAGAGCATACATCACTAGGAGTGTCTTTTTTAGCTGGAACATACAGTGGTAATTTCTTTGTACTGGGAACAAGGATAGAGAATTCAATTAAATTGGCTGAAAATTGGATGTGTCTTTAGTAGTGCTTCCAGGATGTTACTGTTATTTCATGTACCTCAGCTGACAACGTTGCAGGTGTCAGACGTTATGGGAGCGCTCAGAAGGAATCAGTTTTTGGTTTGAATTATGGTAAAAAACAAGCCTGAAGATTAAGTTATCCCTTTAATCACTGGGATTTGATAAAAACCCCACTTTGTCCTGGACCTGTGGTCACTTCCAACAGCAGAGGGCTCTCTGTGGCAGGCAGTCTGGCTGGGACTGATGCCCTGGAGCACCAACCACCTTCACCACTGGTGACTGTGGACCCCAAATTAAGTTGGTTAATCACAAATATTTCTGAGATGGATGAAACATTGTACTGATCTGACATTTTTCACGCAGAGGCTCCCTGGAAAGACCCCTCCAGAGTGATAAAGCATCAAATCTGCCATCATGTTCCAAGAAGGAATATCAATCTACTGTGCTCTATCCAGATCATGGGATGCATTCCCTTCCAACAGATACAATACATATTTCCACATCAAGGGAGCTATATTTGGCTCAGGCGCTGCACTAGGTGATGCAGATCCATAAAACTGTTCCAAAAGTGTCTGTATTTTGAAAAAGAAACAGTAAATATTTTGGCTTAGGAATTTTCAAAAAATTTGTATTTCTTTAATTTTGATATGTTTAGAGCTGAAGAAGGAGTCCTCACAAAGTGAGAGTTGTTGATCATCACCAAAATTAAACCCAGCAGCAGCAACTTCAGCTGCATAATTTTACTGGATAATTTTACTCATATAAGTAGTTACAGTTGGTTGATTCAGGTTCATACTACGGAGAAATATGTTCATAGTTAACTGTAGTGAGTCTGCAGTTGTGTCTTAATCAGGGCTGTCAGCGACTACAGAGGTTTTGATTAATAATACTCCCAGATTTGGGACAGTAAATGGACAGTTTTGTCCGTGTTCAGGTAGGTACGTTGGGAACTGCTAATAAAAGTAGTAAAAATCAATCTGTAATGCAACCTGACAGATTATCAGCCATAATGTTTTGGTTTACATTTCTTTAAGTATATTTTTAAGTAGTGCTTCTGTCTCATAAATATTGCTGTTGTAACTGCATCTCTTGGAGTTGAAGTAGATCTATGAATATCCTTTTCAGAGACACTTATATGTTGTAATCAGTGCTTTATATGGCAATAGTTTGTTGGTTGGCTACTGAATATTTCCATCTGTTTGTAGAATAGCATAAAGAAAAGTATCATCTAAGTTAGTCCTAAAAATGTCTACTACTTTTCCTAAATATCACTTCCATTTTCTAGTTTGATCTACTATGAAAAAATAGCTTATTATAAATCAATCTAACCTTATACAATTGAGTCTACAAAAAAAAAGGACTATATGGGATAAGAGAAAGACTACAGATCCTTTCAGAAGTAGCATTTCAAAAGCCAAGTACAGCTGGAACCAGACTTTTTTTTGTAGTAAGTGTTGGTCTTTGGTAACAAAGCCTTTCTCCAGTGATAAAAGGCTCCCTAACAGTACTTTAATTGAAACTTTTTATCTGAATGTTGCCTGAACTTCTGCTAAATGCTACTTTCTTGCTTCAATTCAAATTTTCTTAATCTTCATTTTCACGTTGAATATTGGTACATTGTCTGCCTCATTATGCTAAAGAAAGATGAAGTGAGCTATTAACATGCTGAACAGCCTACGAGATGTTATGATATAGAATGTCATTCATTTTTATGAGTTGGCTGTCAGTGTGTGCTGCAATAAAGTTATAATTTCTCACTGACAATATGTGATGTCTGGAGTTGCTGCACAATCCTTATTAAAATTTCAATAATTGTAAATCAAAGGAAAGCAAATACGACTTTTATGAAATGGTTGCTTCTGAAAGTCAAGGAGTACAAAGTGGTGGAATATAAACCCAGAACACTATTCTTGTGCTATTCCATCATCATCCTACAGTTTTTCTTCTCTTGCACAAGGCAGGGTGTGCTTGGTAACATATACTGTAAAGTTCTCAGGAGCGGTGTGCTTATCTTGCTGGCATTATAGCGATGGTGAAGTACTGCTTGTTTGTTGCTCTTTACTGACTCTACCTTTATGTGGCTCTGAGTGTCATCAAAATGTTTCCAGAAATGTTTATTGGCACAATTTATTATAGTTCTTCATCAGTAAAGTCAGGTGTCTTTGGAAGCAGTTATATGGCTTGACAGTGAGAAAAGTTAGAAGAGATTTCAGGCAGCTTGTATGCATACACTGGTGAACAAGGGTTTCAAAGCCTGTTTTCTCATGACTTTCCACAGTTGTGGAAAATAACAGGGATGGATTTACAGCAGGGTCTTTAAAATGTTTGAAGTGTCTCGGACAGTACCAGGGAAATGAATCCCAAATACAAAGTATCTTCTGTATACATACAGCTGTGTAATGGCTACATCTTTATTTCTACTGCTATTATTACTGTTTCAAACCAGAAATGTAAGAAGTCTCTATCACTGTCCAAAACATGGTGATCTTTCATTTTGAGCTGGACATAATCCAGATGACCAGAAGTTAAAGTTGTTGTAAAACATGCCCTCAAAACAACAGCTTTTTGGAGTTATTAGATAGAGACCAAAGTGTCCCAGTCACTGAATTGACTGCACAAGGTCTTGATGTTGTTGGGGCATTTGGAACTACTCTAGCACTTCTTCTCCCTGTTATTTTCAGTTCCATTCAAAGTCATCATTACTTGCAAATCACTACATGAAAAGCTGAATAAAGGCATTCATTGAATGTTTATAAACACTGTACATGGGATAAATAATTATATAGATACGTTTTTGAATTTTCTTCAGTAGATTTTAAGTACCAAGAACCAGTCAGATTCCTGGGGCTCCATATAGTTATGGTATAAAGGCTGTGTGTTTGCACTACACAGGGGCATGCCAATAGGCAAAAATATATTTAGATACTTCAGTGTGTAACATCACTCCATTTCTATTACTTAGGCTATTCTTCATTATTCAAAAGTGGAGTAATTTCATGACTGCATCTGGCATGTTTTCTAAATGTTAACTAAAATCTTTATTTCTAACTATACTCCTCTTCTAAATTGACTAACTCTACTAAAATTTACAGCATAACAGCAACACTCACATGTCAGATACAGTAGATACCCTTCAGTGTCAAATTTCCAGTATATCAACATCCCAGATGTACTTCCTCAAGACAGAACAGTCAGCATATGTTCATGCACAAACAAATGCAAAGCTCTGGTCAAATGCAAAGCTCAGTCTCTGTTCTTGCACGGAAATACTTGTGCGCAATTCAAGCAATTGTATTTGAAAAGGTGTCCCTTCATGTCAGTAGCATACAAACACAACAAATAATGCATGCCGGTTCTCCCAAACTTGATTTATTACCACAAGTGCCTTACCATTGCTGGAAAAGTTTTATAGCTAGCAGCATAAGTCAAAGAACAGCTGCCCATGTCTATCAGAAAGCTCCCTTCTGGAAAAAAGTAATGATTGACCAACCTAGCCACAGGAAATAATCTCTACAATTGTTTCCCTAACATTATGTCTTCTCATACACCCAGACTATCATGTAGTGAGATTCTAGCCTACACACCAAGACAAAGCGAGAGAGAGATACAGAATGTTATAGTGAGACAAGACTTTCACAGAAACCTAAAGGAATGAGGTACACAACTCATGATGACTCAGTACCTGTGAAAAATATGCTATTTTAAAGATGTCAGCTGAAGACAACTGGTCTAATGAAGGATAAGACAACTCCAGCAAGCAAGAACACTTCAGCTGATACAGTAATGTTTGAAGATTTCTTTGGAAGGAGAAGTTTCAGTGGCAGTCAAAAGATCAAACATCTCTTGCCACCTAAAACAGCTGGGAAGCTAAACATATGGTCTGATTTTCTTTGTCTGACATATTTAATAGTTTATCATTTGAAGACAAATACCTGAAAGCTCACCCTAACTACCAGCAAACGAGTGTGTAAACAGACAATCTCTATTGCAGAACAATGTACTGGTGACCGTACTGACTGCCGTTTTGATATCTAGCTATACAGAGGTTGCATAAATCATCCAAACCGTCTGATACAGACTAGCAAATACTCTCATGATTTCTGTTTTTACTGCTTCTTGGAAAAGGCATTAGGACAAAATTGTAGGAACCTTACTGTTTTTATAGAACTGCTTCTCAAAGCACTTTTCAAATAGATATACTGTGAAAAGACTTGGAATGACAGAAATATTAGTAATAATAAATTCTTTAAACCATTAAAAAGATCTAAAACCTTGTTTCTATATACTAGCATGTAATTATTTTATGGTCTGATATTTTGTGAATGGCCGAAGTTAGAAACACATGCTTCCATGTAGTATATACTTCAAAACATGTAACTGGAAATCCTGTAATCCCAGCTGTGTTATGGAATGTAGTAAGTGTGTCAAACCTAGGTGCTAGTCAGGATATTCAATTTAGGATCTGTCACAGTTCTGGGAAGGGGGAAGATGTGTCTGTCTTAGATGTGTGGCATGCATAATTTGGTGGGGAAAATTACATATTTTCATATTGTGGTAGGTACTGTTTCATGTTTATATCATCTGTATGGAAGTCTGAAATATTGGCCATAGAAGCAGCTAAGTCAGAGGGCAAAGTGAAGGGGAAAGATTTTATTTCAGGTCTCTCTACATTATGTCATGGCTATTCGAATTAAGGCAATTATACCCCAGTAACACACACACACACATACATATATAAATGCATGAATTTATTAATTTCACTAAGAGACTTCCTCTGCTGCTATCAAAACCAATCACAAAGTTACATCAGATTTCAGTTGATATAGGATGACTTATTTAACAGCAAAGTTACTTGGGTATAATGCAGACATTTCACATTCACTTTAGTAAACACTATCAATTAGTACAAGTGCACCAAGATGCACACACTTAAACAGAGAGGAAATTTTGGCTTTGTAATTCTGCAGTTCTCTTTTTCCTTCCCCTGTGCCTCTCTGTTTGCTACCTGCGCAAGCCATCTGCCAAACAAAGGTCAGACAGCTCTGCAGTGAACACCTCAGCCAACAGTACAGTGCTAACAAGTGACACCCAAGAACATGGCACTGTGTAATTTTTCCTTGTTTCTCAACCTATTTCTTAATAATTTATTTGATCATCAATCTGTAAATGTCTGTATATCAAGGGTTAATTTTTAAAGGAATCAGATGATGACCAGAATAAAACCAGATCTGATATATTGGACTTGCAGGGATATGCATGTTTTGTGACTGCTCAGTTCAGTAATGAATGAGTATTTTACAAGGTATATCAGCATTGTTAGTTTTGTCTCTTAACAGAGAACACCAAATCCTTGTGTGGTCCTTAGCATTTAAGCTATCGAGAAGAAATTGCATAGACAACGGCCAAACCTTTTAAGACTGAAGTACTTAGTATTCTTCCATTTAGCAGCAAGTTATGAAGTTTCATTTAAAAAGGGTAATTCTACCAATTAGCTCATCCTGCTCAAACACACACATACCATTGGGAAATATAAAAATGGTTTATTAAATCAAAAGATATGACTGCACTTCAACTAGCACATGGGCATTAGAGACCAAATATTCCCTATAGATTAATCCCCATGGCATCACAGGCTGATTTGGCTTGCCAGTATTACATTAGTAAACCATCTAATCCAATTTAGAGCTGGCCAGGAATGTTCCATCCATTATGGTATTTCTAGTGTCATTAGAAGCAGACTGATCGAATAAGCATCCTAAATCAGCCTGCAGCATGCAAGTAAATCACTGTGACTTGCCCTGCAAAATCTTTTTTCAAATAAAAATCAAGGGAAAAGAAAAAAAAAAAGAGCCATGTAATAAGATGGAAGCTCTCTGTATGATTTTGATTTCTGAACTCTTGTGGCCAGCAAAATTTCTTGGTACTTCAGTATATATTCTTCTCTCTGTAAGGTAGTAGTGCAGAACATAGTGGATTTAAAGATATGAGAAGCTCCTCATTTTACAGCAAGCTTGTTTTCAAGGAAAGCAGTGGAAAAACCCCCACAATAAACAATAATAAACAAAGTAGGCTGAATGAGGGCAAAGCATGATACTACTCTCACAAATAAAATCTGCTGTATAAAATTGGAGTAACCATAGTAATAAAATCTATCAATCAAATATATTACAATGTTGCAAGAGAAAGGATGAAAAGAGAGTCCAAACTTTGTATTTGCACAAAATGAAAAACACTCAAGTGCATTACAAAAATGGTATTTTTATTCCAAACAGGTATACCTGAAAGAAAAACAGTTCTTCAATAAAGAAGTAAATACATGAATAAAATGTTGGCGACAGTTCTTTGAGATGATGCAGCTATTGGAAAGATTTCAGAAAAGGGCTAGGCTCCAGCTCTTAAAAGCTAGGAATCAAACTGAATAAAATCATCAAAATGGCATGTAACCTTTGCTGCCCTCTGAGACCTATCACGTTGCACCAGCAGGGCCACACAGGCCTCAGCTGCACTATTTAGCAATCAGCCATAAAAAAGAAACACTGCACCAATGCACAAGTTAGTAAATACCTGCTCCTGTTCAGTAAGATAAGGGGTCTCATGTATGTGAGTGATTCACATTTGTTTAATGGTGAAGTTGCTCTGCTGTCAGTCAAACAGTTCTTAATCTTGTCTGGACCCTTTGCATAATAACTGAGTTAGAAAGGAAACTGTATTGATTCTTTGTATACTAACTACAGAAAAAGTTAACAGCTATCCGGAAGTGCAGAAATGGGCATAGCAGGAATTATTTTCACTGCAAATAGTTATATATCTGGACCAAAGACAGTTTTGCAGTAGAGGAAAACATGTACAGATCCAAGACAGGGTGACATTCTTGAAAGGTGCACAGATAAGAGATGTTTCTCGAAATTCCTTTCTTGGATCTTCCTTCCCACCTCCCTGAAAATACTGGAAGCTTGAACAACTAAACTTGGATTATTAGGGGAGGGGATGGGATTTTACAACTAAAACAAATGTTTTACATTTGCAGGTTTTCATTCTTTTAATGAAAACAGATCTCCTTTACTTTTTAAGGAAAACCACCACCATCTATGAAAGGAAAAAAAAACCAACCCAAAACAACCATCACAACAAATGCTTAATTTTCTGCAAGAAAAAGTTGAAGACAAAATTTTCAACACAGTTTATTCAGAATCCTACTCAAATTTCTCTTAAAAAATTAAATCCTTTCACAGCACTACATTGAAAACCTCAGTCTTAAATTAAATCCATCTGAGAGAAATAAAATGGGAGAAATCCTATCAAATCCAGTAATCCATCCTTAAACACAATGACAAACTTGCACCAAGCCTCTGCTCTTGTTTTTCCATGTCCTTTAGATCCCAACAGGCCTGTCGCTGGCAAACCCTCCTCAGCAGGACATGAAAAACCACATTCAGCCAGCTAGAGCTTGGGAAATCTGTTCTATCCTTTGCTTACACTAGCTATACTGGTGCCAAACATTATTATTGTTATTAATAGCACAAACCCAGATTGCAGCAGTAAATCATATTCCTCCCAGAGCTGATTACTTGTCAAATGTTTATCATCAGTGTAAATGACAAATGTACCTGATTAACAAAATCCAAAGGCTTGTTCTGAGGTAAAAAGGCCTTAGCCTTGCAATTTCTCTAATGAACTTCCCTTCTGGTCCACAGTAGAACATGTCAGATTTACCAAATCCAATTTCTGAATAAAAGTGCAAATCCTTTGTAGAACCAATGAGTGAGCTCTAGATTGAATTATGGCCACATATTGCTTCTTTATGAAACAGCAGGTTGAAGAATCACACTTTGTTCTTCCCTTCTCTTTTGCAAGGCATAGAAATATTTTGCTTCCTTACTTTTCCCTCTGGTTTGGCATAGCTGGGTTGGAAGAACATTGGGTGAGGACACTGGGGAGAAGGATACAATCCTTCCTTGTTCTGCTTTGCCTCTCAAGAGGTGAGTACAGATCCACTGTTCCCCTGTCCACAAGTGGTGGTCTAACCCGTGTACCTCGTGTTTCCTTGCCAGAAATCTGTTTTCCCTGACACACTATGAAAATAGAGTCTTCTCACTAATGTTAGGCCCTAGTCTGAGATGCCAACATGGAGGAGAGTAGGGAACTGGGGAGAGAGGTGCTTCTGATAGACAATTCTGCCTGCCACTAACTAACCTTCCCTATAGCAGTGACTTTCTGGGCATTGAACAATCAACCTGATGTCTCAGGTAAATGCCCAGAGAGCTAAGTGGGTGAACCCAGATCCAAATGTCCACACCTTAATCATTAGACTGATGGGGGAGGCAGACTGTGGTTTGAAGTTTTATCACTATAAGGACATAATGGAAACTCCATTTTTGAGTGCTCACCCATAAGATAGATTCTTACTGTTGAGTCCTTCCAGTTGTCAGTCAAGTTCACAGGAGCAGCTGGTCCTCAGTATCTTCAAAACTCAGATGCAAAATGGCACAAGGTGGGCATCTGACAAAGAAAAGGCACGTATTCACTGATTACCTTGGTGAAGATGCAAAGATATTTCCTGGCACAGAAACAAGTAACACTTTGCCAACTCTATATAGTGGTCACAGTTCTAGCAAAAAAGACAATACAGAGATAAAACTAAATTTTCTTCTGACATGACTTCAACTAAGTGAAAGAGAGAATACCAGGAAAGGATTTAGCCTCATGTCTATAGCACCAAGAAAATGCGCACTCACTGGCAGATTTTATATACAGCAAGTTGAAAGAAAAACTAAATGTTACCATGACTGAGCTTGCATTTCCTGATATCTCAAAAGGCATTTGTTTCCCAAAGAAGAGAATTAAACAAAGAGGCAAAGGTTACGTTCCTACACACGTCATAAGTGCTGAATGTTACTTGAGATTAATATTTTCGCTTACTATAGATACAGCATTTCTAATGAGTCAAGGTGCATCAGTGGAATGTTTCAACTGCTCGTCTACAATTTTGCTAGCTCCTGTATATTCAAACTAGTAGTTGTCCTGAAAAGACTACGCTGGATATGTGCAAGGGGAGCACACACAGACACTTTTTGATCAGCAAGGCAATTTCCTGGGGCAATGTGCTGATCAACACACTGAGCTGAAACATCTGCAGGATAAAGGATTGTGTTTGAAAACCCTGTGTTTGATGCCCATAATTGTCACAAAGTCATTGCATATTCTGCTCAATGCTTTTCTGTTTCAGCACTTTCTCACTGTACAAAGAAGCTCCAGCAGCCTCTTAAATGTGGTTGGTAACTCCAAGTACATTTGGGATATCAGCCAGAGAAAAAGGCTTTTCTTCTGTATGTTTTGCTGCCTTTCTATGAAGTGACGGAAAAGATACACATTTGCCATCTTTGCAGGGTTTCCCCTTACAGGAAAAAAAAAAAAAAAAAAAAGAAAAGGAAAGAGCTTGAAATAACAATTTTTAGTATTACTACTGTTTACTTTAGAGAGGCTTAAAGCCGCTTAAAATCTGTCATGTTACTATCTAGGTAGGCAGTTTTTAAACTGTGTAGTATTAACTTTTAAAACTACAGCAATTTAAAAGTCTATTTTATCTCAAGATTGAGTTTGCAGAGCTGTCAAAGATGCTTTTCCTCTGTGCTAAACATGATTTGAAAAATACAAGTCAAAGCATTTGCCATTATTCACAAAGGACTGTGTGCTAGAGACCATACAGACAAGCAGAAGAGTAAGGCCCAGATACAAATGCACTCAACCCTGGTAGCACTGATCGTGGTTACCAAGGGAATTCACTGGAGACAGAAGACTAAGTGAGGTGCAAGACACCTAAGTGAAGGAATAGGGAATGCTAAATACAGAATTGTTTCTGAAGTTTTGCCTTTCTCTATGAATATCTATTCCATACAGCATGGCACCAGAAAGGGCTACCCGAGCTCACTCCCGATGAGTCTTCAGTGTATTGCTTCACCTGCGTTAAACTGCTCCGCTGAGAAGCATCCTTGCTATACTGCTTTTGGTACTTGAGCTATTCTCAGCATGGTTAGTGTTCTGCCCAAATATACCCACTTCATTCACCCCGGTTTCTCTGGGCCTAATCTTATGAAACCTATCTAAACACTGGCCCAGATTCCATCTGAGGGGTGAAGGGTGTCTCAACTTCGGACAGAGCCTGCAGTGTGGATGCTGGTAGTGTTTCCTTTGACGTTGTGGCTTTGAACTTCTTCAGCCTGAAGAGGGCATAGGGAATAATCTCACATGTCCCAGAGCAATGCTTTTAGCTGCTCAAATGTTATATAAAGATTGGGAGCAGCTGTACTGATACCAACCTTTGCACACCAGTGGCTGTCACTAGCTGAATTTGGTATTGTCAGTGTGTGCTCGTGTGTTCTGCACAGGTCTTCATTTTGGACAGTCAAGTGCAAGAACACCTTGTCTGCCTTTCCAGAATGGCTGCAGCGGGAAGCAAGAACCCAGCTCAACCAAAATGGGCAGACTGCCTTTCAAAAGGTGCCAAGGCTCCCTAGGCATTGAAGAGGCTGAGCAGGGCTTTTGTGTGATTCAGTCACTTGTGTTTTCATGTCCTAGTACAGAATTCTTTTTGATGGACTTAAAACACTTCCAAAATGAAAGAGCTAAATTTCCAGGCACTGTAACCTGCCAGGCATTTTCCCTGGCAGCAAAATCCCTCTCAGCTCTGCAGACAATGTTTAGCATACAAGATGGTTCTCCATTGCTTTTACACACTGGGTCACAATGACATGTACATTTGGAAGCAGCGGTGAGTAAAAGGCCTTGCTTTTCCATCCTGATCACACCTCCCAGTTGCCAGAGTCGAGTCTGCTTCTTCTCCGAACAGAAGGGTGGGTCGTTGCCAATACTCTCAGTAAACAGAGAGTAAAAGCCATTTGTGCACATAGGTGAAAGTATCTGCAAAGGGACCACAGATTGCTTAGCCTTTAGCAGCTTGAAAGGTTTCATTTTAAAAATAGTCATTCAAAGTGCTTATGAGAGCCAAACAATCTCTAAACCCTTAATTACAGTGATCATGTAAGCTTTGGTTTATCTGTATTTTTTTCTAAATAGTAGAACATATTTAGTGATGGAGCTGGAACCTCAACAGCAAAAAAACCCCAAACCAAACAGCAAACCCTGCCCCGAATACAACAAAAAACCCCAACAACAACAAACACCCCTTCCCCCTCAAACAGGATAAAATTTTACAACCTGATCCAGAGCCACTGGAATTGAATAGAAAGAATTCCACTGACTTCAGTACACTTTCCTATCAGAAAATTTGCCCAGAACATGCTTTACAGCTAAATTAGAAAGCTCTGAATCACAGCCTTGTAATACAGAGAGTCCAACAGATATTCTATTAGGGTCAGCCAAAAAAGATGCTGTTACAAACCTATTGATCTCTTTACCTTTCTGATCAAGAGGTGCTGGTGCCAATGGGAGGAAAAATGGCAAGGGTGCTTTGTCAATGAAAAGGAGACCCAGAGCTCCTGTATGGGAGGCCACATGTACTAATCCTGTTTGTCTCGGTTGCAAAAGAATTCTTCAAAGTTAAAGCACTCTAAGGATTTATCAAGCACTTTTCAGTCTTCAACTGGATTTAGCAAGTGAAGCAGTTTCAAAGCTTGTAGATTAGTACTACACAATCAGTCTCATATAAATGGGCATGACAAGGCTCAGCTTGATGTTTCAGGCAGTGACAGTTTACATGTTTCTGAAGACAAAGGTGCCATTCCACTTGCAAAACAAAGATGAAAAGATTGTTTTACACTTTTGTGAATTGCTTAGGAAGACGAGGGTTTGCCCTGTTGCCTGTTGTCAGATGACTCCTACTGCACTTGTGTTCATCACAATGATGTTAACAGGATTGGCAATGCTTAACAGGTTCTTTACAACTTGCATAATGTCTTGTTGAATAGTTAGATTTTAAAAAGTTTATGAAGAAAACCTGCACAGATACAGTTTTGGGGCATATTTATCATAAAAATAGATGCTAGACTCTGTTACCAGTAAGTGTAACTGAGTTTCCTGGAGCCTTCAGTGGGTCTAGGATTTCACTAAGTGATCTTTGAGTACTAAAGACTTTCTCTTAACAGGAGGAACTGAAAGAAGGTTCTGAAGCCACGTTAACCAATGTTATCATCTGTGGTCACTATTAAATCTTGTGTTCTCAAGCCTCGGGCAGAGAAACATAAATCACAGTAGGAAGAAAAAAGTTCATTTCTAGAGTTGTTTAAAAGAAAGATGGAAGAACTATGAAATTGTGGAATAATTTGGGGGGGTTTGTTTGGCTTTTTTTTTTTTTTAATCTCTAAAATTTGAAAAAGGAGAGCTTCATAATTAACCAAAGAAAGTGGGGAAGAAGCATTAACAAAAAAGTTGGCATTTTTCTTCAGTTTAATTATTTTTTCCTACATCTTCGTATGGAAAGATGTTCAACCAGCTCTGCTTGTTACCTGGACTCCTAATCAGGCATAAGAATATTAAAATCCCACAGCTAATTGAGTTCTAAGCCCCAGAACACAGCATTCTTTCTAATTAAAACAAAGCCTTGGTTGGCATGCCTGGAAAGTCTGAGCCAAGTGAACCCTTAGCTATGCTAGTAACATACTGCCTTCAGTGAACATACTCTAGAAGAATACTGGGGGAGAGGCACTGAGCCCTTCAACCATACAGTAAGATTAACTTTAAGGTCTATTTCAGTAAATATTTCTTTAAGCAAGTAAGGAATCCTCCAGTTTCAGCTGGACAGTGAAGCGTGATATTGCTGAGTATTACCAATATTCTTTATCATATACATGGCACTAGAATCAAACAGTACGTGAGTCAGTGGGCTTGAGTTAGGGCCTGTTGTTCAGCACATGTAAGAAGAGTGATAAAGTGGTCCCTCTCTCACTGGGTGTAGTGTTTACATCTATATAGTTACCTCACCATTTACACCTTTAAACATTAACAGAATGTTCATGTGAATTGTACATATTTTGCCTCTGCTTTGCTACAGCTCTTGGGGTTCAAAATATGGCTTTCAGCTAAAAGAAACATAATTGTGAAAATACTGCCTGTCATTTGAAAGACTGAAATGATCCTATTCCAGTATTATAACACAGTGTAGCTTAACTACAATAGTTCACTGATTAGCAATCAGTTTAGCTTTTATGGTATATTTCTAAGAGTCTATAAGCACACTTGACCTGTGGTTTAAGCTGATAGCTTACACTAACAATAATGTGGAAGAAGCCAAGTTACTAAAGGTGGAGCTTGCTGGCGCAGCTAGGAATCCTCCACCTGTTCCAAGAGTAAAGACTTTGGCAAAATTTCCAGTTCTGCAGAAAGAACTGGACTTTGTGTGTTACTTCATTTTTGGGAAGGCAATTAGCTGAAACACATGCCGAAATATTAAATTATTTCCACCCTTTGGTACCTTATAAATAAAACAGCTTGGGATTAGGGAGTCAGGCTCACAGATATGTCAGTAGCAGTGAAACTTTTTCCTTTGGTTACACTTCTGCAATCCGCTCGATGACAGTAGGATTGCAGGAGTGAATTTGCATAGTCACATACATCTTAGTGTCTTTAAACAAAAGCAGCCATTTGATAGTTTAAATTACCATTACCTGTTTGTATTTGTTCACAATACTACAGTTAGTCTTTGAAGAAATAAGCTGACTGGGCTGTCTTGGTTAGTTGGAGATTCACAGTTGCAATAACATTAGAAATAAATACGATAAAAAAAATATGCTATCAACTTATTTTTCAAATGATTAGGTGTATTTTGTGTATCATTCTGAGTGAAAGGCATGATGCAAAATCACTTTTGCCAGCAATTTCAAAAAAGGCTCTGGTTTTAGGTAACATTATAAACTTACAGTGAACTAGGACAACATAATAATATGGCATGTCAAATTTATTTGTAGCTGTAGGCAAAGAAAAACGAAGAAAGAAGAACAGCTTCAGCATAGTATTAGAGCACAATAAAAAATTGCTCATTAAGTTTCATAAATTCCATTACAAAGTTTAATGCATATGTTTACATCACTAATACAGACTGAAGCTTGTGTTATGAGGCTTTCAGCTGGAAATTGCTTCACTTTACAAATTTTCACCTAAAGTCCTTTAAACAATTATGTCAAAATATAAAGGCACTAAATACAAGCCCTCACAGCATTCTCCAAGCTTCCTGAGCATATCCTTATTCTTGGGAGTATGGTTTGTAAAACATCAAAATCAGATTGTCACACAGAGATTAAGGCTGGGATTTTCAGCAGAAGCTAAGGGAGTTAGGCACTCAGCTCCTTGTGAATTTCAATGAGTCAGGAGCATACATTTCCCTTAGGCTCCTTTGAAAATCTCAGCATAAATATTAATAACTAACTTTTAACAAGCATTTCGTCATTGGTTTCAATCATCTCAAATATGCCAATGGCTATGTCCTTTTCCCCACAAAGATCTTCTCCCGTGTGCAAGTTTTTGGGAATGCTCTTATATGCATAGTATCACAAAAAGGATCTTATAAGCTTCTCCTGCTATTCAGGCCCAGCAGAGTTTACATATGCTAGTTATTGCTAAGATCTTTTGTGCCATCTTTTGCATCTGCCTGAGATGCTGTATTTTAAGAGCAACATACAATTCACATCATGTAGTCTGACTGATATTATTCAGAGAGAAAACACAGGAAAGAAAACTCAGAGTTCAGAACAAGAAGGTATAGATATTCTAATCACTCCATGAAGACATATATCTTGTAAAAAGTCAAATGCTGACTCTTAACAAAGGTATTTAAATGAGCTCCAGTTTCACTTTAATTATACACAAGAACTACATTTTTTTTATACCTTTCTTTTTTAATTCCAGTGTTACTGCTAAGCCTTAACGCCTTGGAACGTGTGTGATTTCACGCAGCACATGATGCTGAGAGTTATGGGTTTTTATTAGAAGCTACCTCAGATGCTGTGCCTACACAGTAACTGAAAAGGTACCCTGCACGTGTGTGCACTGATACATCCAGGTTGTCATGCAGTTGTGGAAAGTCAAATATAATACAAACCATACTTGCATGGATATTATGCAAACACAAATAATAGCTGTGTATTGCTCCACTCTGCCTTTTGTATCAGAGAAGGAACTTGCTCTCAAAGTGAATTTGGCCTCAATATAGAATTCATGTCAAGTGAAATGCAAAACCTTAGCAAATTTGATGCTGGTGTAGCTTATTCCACCATCATCTCCTTTGTTATCTGTTCCTCCTCTTTCTCAGAGGCATACTGTTTTCTGCAAGGCATTGATACCACTGAGAGTGCTCAGTTTCATAACTGTGGGATGATGAAGCCATATGCAAATATCACTCTACATGCCCTCAGCTCTTCTGCCTGAGCCCTCTAGACTTAAGTTTCACCATTCACAGGGTGAAGGATCAATATCTGATCTTTAATAAGAAGGTATTAATCCTGGTTTCCCATTATCATTATTTTTTACTGCTTCTGCTGAATAATATTCTTGTTGTTTGATACTATCCTTCCTCTCTTCCTTCCCCCAGGTCACTCCATCAATTTATAAATTTCAAGATGTAACTCGGTTTATCCTAATATTTCTTCCTTTTGGTTCCACAAGGGGTTGACCTTGTGTCTTGCAGTCAAGCTTGAAGTCTTCACATGTGTCTTGTTAAACATGAAGCAGTTTATCTAACCCACAGTCTGGAAAATCCTGCAATGCCGATGCCCTACAAATTGGTTTATGAATATAGTTTGTTTCATTCATTATGCAAACAGAAGTCTGGTATCTATTATTACTCTAACAGCCTCAGTTTAACTTCTATTATAACAACATAAACATGGAACCACATATAAGTGTCCTTATATGCTTTATATTTTCATTCAATACTACTGGCAGGAGATTTGTGACTGCTGCACGTACGCAATAACCAATATTGCTGTGAAAAGCCAGTTTAGACTCATGATAATTCCACATATCCCCATTAAGTCCAAAGAACTGTGTCTGCTCACACTCGGGATAAATTTTTCTTTCTGGAAACTATACAAAAATCAAATATTTGCTTTGATATTTGATTCTTCCGTAGGTTCTGTTTTTATCCTGTTTAAATTTGTAACTCTGACAATATAAAAATGTAATAAAAAATAAAATACAGCATTACAGAGGATTGTGCAGTGAAAAGTGAGAAAAGCTGATCAAACATATTTTAGGTTAATAACAGAATCAATACATGATTTCACATTCTGTCAGCTCCGAAATTGAACAAGCTATTCTCTGTCCCCAACAAGTTTAAAACGTATTTCAAGGGAAATGGTGTAAATATTGAAGAACCACCTTGCTTGGACACGAGACAGCAATCTGCCAGTACATACATGATTGTGACAGAGAGAAAGATAATGAACTTCTCTGCTTTTCCACTAGAATAGGACAGTATAGAAAATGAAACCTTACAATGCAACAAGAATCACTTAGACCACACAAGCAAACACCTCCTAGCTACTAGGACAGTTAGATGTTGAAAGAACTACTTAGAAGGGTTGCAGAGCTTTTTAGAACAGGTAAGGCAAACATCTGCCAGAAACACTTCAATTTTTATTTTTGTCCCTGCACAGGGATTTGGATAGGATGCTTCTCCACGTCCCTGCTGGCCATGATTCTATGATTAATAAACAGATCACATGCTAACTAGGCTGTTACAGGAGGAAACTGCAATAATGTGACATAACTAAGTTAAAAATTCTGCTTTTATACTGAGGCCCATGGAAGTCCCTCAAAGGTAACAGAATTGCCCGGACTGCATTGCCTGTAAAAGTAGAGCAGACCTTCACAGCAGTCTTGTCACCAGTGCTGTCTTGGAGTGGCAGTGGCACCGCTGTGCAAGCTAAGCCTGCCACTCCGTGGCCTGGCAGATAGGCGCAGCTGCAGCTGCACTACAGCCAAGTTACCTTTTTCTGCTCTGCGACTCAGAGATTCTTCAGAGAGCTGTGGTAGGGCACATGAAATTTCTGCTGCAGAATCTTTGTAACTTCCTCAATTCTGTTGCAGCAAAACTGCATTGAGTGCGTTGTGTTCAGGCACCTGGAAGAGGGGTCTACACCTTCTAAACTAATAGAGTAAGTCAACTATGAGTAGAAGTCTGTTGCATTAAATACCAAAAAAAAAAAAAAAAGGATACGATCTCAGAGGAGAAGGAAGAGTGAATAGATTAGAGAATATTTAGGTAATTAAGGTGATTTCAAACAGTCTAGGCCTGATGATTTTAATCATAAAATACGCAGAGAACAAGCTGAAGAAATCTCAGAAGTGATTATCTATGGGAACTTGGAGAGAGAAGGGTTTACTAGAATGATAAATTCAGTCCTAATATTAAAAAATGGGGGGAAGGAGTAGCTGCAAAAAATTATCAGATAGATAGCTTGACTTCAACTCTTGGGAAAAAAAGGGAAGCAGTAAAATTATTTGTAAGCACCTGGAAGACGACAACGTAGGTAACAGCTGACATGGATTTTGCAAAAACAAATTCTGTCAAAAAAATTTCTCATTTCAATGATGGGGTGAGAAGGCAACTACCTAAGGAAGAAGCTGAGCTCTATCCTGGGTCTGGTTCTACTCAAGGTTTTATCAAGGAGAGATGCTTTCTAAGCTTGCAGATGACACCTGAGAGGGAAGGCCTGCAGGTATGCTAGAGAATGGGAACAGAAATCAAAATTATTTTGACTAACTGAAGCAGTGGTGTGGAAAAAAAGATGATAAAACTAATTAAAGCCAAAGATAAGAGGCAGAAATGCAGGGCTGAGGAGAGCAAAAAAGCCGTGTAGTAGATTACAGAATGAGTGTGAGTGAACAGTATCATGCAGCCAAATAAAAAAGCAAGGATTATACCAGAAACCCCCACAGGGAACAAAATCTATGACAAGGAATTTGGGTAGGCTAGCCCAAGGACAGAAATGATGGGGGGAGAGGGTGTTTGAGGAATAGTACAGACTTGAAGCATACAAATGAGAGTTGCCAGGAGGAACAAAATAAAGTTTGGGTCCAGATGAACAGGGCATATATCTGTGGGAAATTATAGGAGGGAAGATTTTTTCCTAATATGAAAGATAGTAAAGCTTGGGAATAGCTTGTCTGAGGAGACTGGAAAGGCCTTACTATTGGAAGTCTGGAGCATGAAGTTAGATAAACATCTGTCAGGACTGGCAGAAGTATACTGCACATTGTGCTTTGGAGGAGGAAGATGGACTAGATGTATCTAGATACCTTTTAGCCTTATTTTTCTATAATTGAAGGAACTCTATTAATTAGCACAAGATTTCCTAAACCCCTAAGCTTTATTTTTCCTATAGTTCCACAAATGGGAACAAAGTCTCCTTTTTCCCCTTTACAGTTCTAACGTATTTCCAGTCTAGAGGAAAATATACCTATTTCTTGCTTCCCAATGAACAGCGGACTCTACGCTTTTAATCGGACAGAATTTTTGTTTGTATTAATGTAAAACATTTCAAACTGTTCACAGATTGAATTTAATCCTCCTTTCAATAATCCAAGTTTAAATCCTCATTTCAATTATCTCTATATTTTGTAGAATCCCTCAAATGATTCAGGACTAAAGTATCATATGTGTTGTAATTTAAAACTCCAAAGTTATGAATGGAAGCAGATTATATCTTATTAAAATGGTAATTCCAGTCCTTTGAGATAATCGTGACTACAAGCAATTGGTTAATGTGTCAGAAATAAACACTGTCAAAAATAATTGAACAGAACCAAGCATATGGACATATTCACTTCAGAAAAATAACAGGAAGGCAGAATTATAGGAGTGATTTCAAAAGCATGAATACAGGTAAAGACCTAGTTCCAATAAACAATATTTTTGCATACTTCTTTATATATCTATATTTAAAATTTGAAATTTAATTTTCCTTCTGTATTGAGCTGAAATTCCAAAGCTTGACAACAAAACGGGCATAATGCTGAGCTATGGAGGAATGCTGTTTCCGAGTTATGTTACTGTGACAGTACAACTGGCACATTAAAGGAAGTACCCAGAGCTGGAAAAAAACCCCAACCAACTACTTGTCCAGCCCCGCTCTAAGCAGATGGTGACCAAGCAACAGAACATTTGGTGAAGGATTTGAGGCTGTCCAGGATTATCTCCTTACAAGTAGACTTGGAAATTATTTGTAAAAGGGCCCATATTAATTCTTAACAGTGTTTTAGCCAAACAAAATAAGAAAGGAAGCAACACTAAGGTATGCAAGAGATAAGGTGTATTGCTCTGAAGGTGTATTGTTTGACATCTACATACAGACTTAGTGGAGTTATTCCCATTCAACATCAAATCAGGATCTCCTTTTCCTCATGAGCAGATGCACTGCAATCAGTTACATTACTCATGTGAGTAAGCAGAGGAGAAGCTGACCTTTAGCGAGATAACAATAGATACTTTCCAATTAATGTTAAAGTAGTAGTATATAAATCAATCCTAAAAAGCACTTTAGATAGTATTATATTAACTCTTCACTATATAAATCAAATCAAGTGACATTCCATATAGAGGGGTCTGAGGTACCGTACCATTAGTGATCAAAAATCTGGTCATCCCCTCCTGGGATTCATTCAGCTGACTGTCTTTTATCAACAAACAAGTCAATGAGTCAATAGCTAAAGCAAAAAGCAAGGGTGAAAATACATTATTGTGATGCATACCAGCATATGAATAGGAACAATGAAAAGTCAACCAGAATATAAAAGCCTCGATACTCCGATATTAAAGTTCACTGTTTAGAAATCCACACAGTACTATTCCTCCTCAATTCTAGTTTTATTTTAGCATATATTTTTACTCAAAATCTTCACCTTAAAAAAAAAAACAAACCCACACACTGTTGTGCCTTTTTCTACTGGAAAGATAACCTTCAGAATGTAAATCAATGCACTCTTGCCCTGGTAATCCAGTCTTGCAGAAAACTGTCTGCAGCTAAAAAATATCAGCAGAAAAAGGCATAGAAACCTTTGCTCTTCAGTACCGTATTCACCCCAGTGAAGTGCTCATTTCAAATCCAAGCTGCAATAATTTTAAATGCTACTGCTCAGTCAATCTTAGAAACATCTCACAGTCTGTTTCAGCTGTCATGTAAATTGGGAACATGTCAATGAAGTTGTACCATTACGCCAGTCCTAAGTATCAAGACTTTAAGAAAGGCGTTAAAACATCTAAGTATTGTTGCCCTTTGAATAAACTGGTATGCACTAGTTCTTCTTCATCTCTCATTGCAGAGCGCTAGGGTTAGGGCAACTGTCCATGTGGAGATTTGGAAGCATTGTACATTGGTCAAATGTGTATGATGGAAGAGATCACAGCAATGCAAAAGGTATGTTCACTCTGTGTCCTCTCCTTTGGTTAAAAATGAACTACAGAAAATGTAGCATTCCTCAATTTGATCTTCCATGAGGCCATAGAAGTATCGTATACAGGAACATTAGTTCTCTGGCAGTCAGTATTTTGGGAGTCAGCTTAAGAAATGGTCACTGAGTTATCTTGATTAAAAATGTATCTTAAAAAAGGGAGGCAGTTACATCTTAGAAAGAATATATAGCACACTCTTATGTCAACAGTGAGGATTAGATGTCCTAATGAGCATCTTGAGAGGATGTAGTTCTGAAAAAGAATAAGGTGTTCACGTACTTTCAAGGTCAATTGAATTCTTGCCATACTGTGAAACACTTGATCCCTATCCCAAACAGAGGAATTGCTACTCTTCTTACCCCTGTTCTGTCTCCTCAAAAGATGCAAAAGCTTGTTTTCTTCCACCTAAAGTACACCGTACCACCCTGAAGGATTTAATAATTGATAACTTTGTGCTTACTGTGATCAAACCCATTTTATAGCTACTCTCATTTTTGTTACAGGCTTTGAAATGGCACAGTAATAATCAGTCAAGCCCACACACTCTACAATCCCACAAGCATAAAGCGATGACGACTCCAGCTGATTTCCTTGAAAGAAAACTGAAACAGTCTTCATTTTTAAAACTTCATATAAAACAAGTGAACTTTTCAAAATGACATTATTCTAAGCAGTGAATCCTAATACAGTCAGACAAGGATTCCTGAGGTCAGAAACATCAGCTTTACAAAAATGTCCTGAGGGATGCCTGAATGTATTACCTTGAGACCTTTAACCTCTCACTTAGGCCCCACTGCCCGTCACTCCACTATCAATCCATTTCTAACATTTTACTCGGCTATGAACTTCTTGGAATGACAAGAGGATGATTCATAATACATAGTAAGGCTTCCAGGAAGCTTTTTTACTCAGAGCTACGGGGTAAGTGAATCAGCCTTTTGCTTTCTCCCAGGAACTACTTATCTTCAATCTTTCAATTAAAGGTCAAAAAATGAAAGAAGGCAGCCCAGTCATCTATTATGTTTTTCTCCCTTTCCTATTGTAAGAGGCTCTGTTCTTTACACAGTTGTGTCTCAACCAGTTTGACATTGTTTTCGTTGGTAGAAATGTGAAAAATAATTTTGCAAATTTAAAGAACAAAAGGAAAACTGCACAGGATGACAGCAATTTCTCTTGTGTCACTTTTGGTCGCTAGGTAGTCTAGATCCTCCTGACAGAAGCAAATCCAAAGGTTTTATCGTAAATTAGCAAATAGTATTTTTAGAGTGTCAAACTGAAGATAGGTTTAAAGGGAAGTATGTCTCCCATTCCTCCTTTGTTAGGAAGGAATATGCAAAAACAGAATTATAAGATTGCAGCGTAGCTCTGTTGTCTGAATTTCAGAGTAGAGGGGAGCTAGTTTTGGATTTTATCTGACATGCACATGGTGAAAAGTAGCTGAGGATGTGAATTAGCATACTATGCCTATTTCATCGTTGCCCTAAGGCCCTGTTGTACCAGCTCAGTCAGAGCACAGATGGGTCATTGGGTAGACATAAGTCTCATTAAAGAATACCCTTGGCATCAAAAGTCTCTATGCAGGTCAAAGAACCAGCTCTGCTTGCTCTGTGCCAACTCCAGGCACAAGCCTGATACAAACACGGAGTGATTTTGAGGAAAGAGAAGAGTTGCTGGAGAGGAAAGCATGTGAACAAAAAATAAAAATAAAAGAAAGGAAAAGCTGAAAAAAATGTGATCGGGTCAAACCAAAACAATTTGAGATTTCCTTTCTCACCATTTCTTCTCTGAAATAATGTAAGACCCCAGATAAATCAAAAAACATTTGGTTTGAGGCAAGAAAAAATTATTTACTTCATCTAACCCAGCCAGTTTACCTGTTCTTTTGTTAAGACACATTTGTGTTCTCATAAAAAGTATTTCACCAAAAAAGAAAGTTTGAAAGCTTTTTCTCAAAAAAAAAAAAAGTTTTGTCTTTTTTAAAAATTGCTCATCTTGTTCCCAGTTTTATTTTTATTCCTCAGAAACTCTGCTCATTGCTGAAATAAAAGAAAATCCACCCTGCTGTAACATTATACGCCCTCAGTCAGCCATTTACAAGTGGGCAAAAGCTGGTAAAACCTCTAGGCTGGAGTCCCAGCAGGTGAAGCTGGGCTTTGAATTTCCACACTGGACCTAGTTCACCCTTGGTGAGGTTCCCCAGTAGCCCCAGCCAGCTTCTGCAAGTTTGGAGGCAAGTCTGTCCCTGTGCCAGTGCTAGTGTGTATGTTAGGTCAGGGATAAATCGACCCATATTGTTGCTGCCTGGGATATGGAAGATCATAAACTTGCTTTTTTTCAGTACCACCTTTACTTGTGCTACCCTGAAAGCACCACCTCTGCACTCTCTAACACTGTGCTCTTGCCTGGATGTGATGTGAGAGTCCCCTGCTTGATGCTGTACAGCACCAGCAGTCAGGAGCCAGACACCCTCCCCCGGGGACGGGTGGCTGGGGGAAAGGCTGAGAGTTAATTCACATTTGGTAAGCTACAGCTATAGACTCAAGAGAGCTATGGTTTCCTGCAACATTATCAGCTTGTTTGATAGACGAGCGCATTAAGAATAACAGAAGCCGGCTGCTGAAACTGCTGGCAGAGCTCTGTGCAGCGCTAAGCCCTGCACGCAGGAGGGTCAGCACCATCCGCTTCCACTCGCTTTCACTCCCTGCGCCCATGTGCCCAGCTGAGCCCAGTGCATACAGTTGCACTCAGTACAAAGGCAATATCTGGGGAGGAAAAAATGATTAATGGGTAATTCTGAATTAAATTGCAAGCACAAGATTAAATTTCCTTCATGAATGACACAGTGTGTTAGTGTTAGTAGCTATGTCACAAACCAGCTCCTTTTTCCTTGTTCATTACAAAGCTGATAATGGGACTAACGGAGCATGTGCAACAAACATTTGCTTTCTGCAGCTCCTGACATGGATTCAGCTCTGCGTGCGCATTTAACAATGGGAGTGCTCAGGCACAGGCTGCCTATTTGTCACCTGGCTACCCTTGCACACTGCTATACCTCTTGATAGAGATGAAACTGAGCTGCGGTTTGTTCCCTCTCAGAGAGGGAAATGTTCTTTTAAATCAGCAAATGATCCTTGGCACAGTTAAAGGAAAAAGTCTTTACAAAGAAAATCAGACCTCTACGTGACCTGAACAGAGCCACATTCCTCTGTTCTAGCTCCTTTCATTCCCTAAAACTGCACCTTCAGCATGAACAGGACCTGAGTGAAGAGCAGGGCCCTAGCGAACTTCCAGCACCCACAGCAGAACTACCCATCACCTTTCTAACACTTATGGATTAATTTTCTAGATAACTGAGAGCCTAAACTATGTCACAGATACCCTCAGCCATGTGCTCAAATCTATGTGCTTATGGTTCGTGTATTTTTCACTCAGATTTTTTGCATGCTGATATGGCTTTTTAGGGGTTAAAGTTATTCATTTCCCATCATTTGTTGATCATTTCCCATCATATTGCTTGATGTAGTACAAGCCTTTTTGGTTCTGCTGAAATCAATGGAGCTGCAGATTTGCATCACGTATGCCTCTGGCTCCTTTCTTGACAAGAACAGCCTTCTTCTCTGAATTGTACAATCAGTAAAAGTTCAGACTACTGAACTTTTCAGAGCTCATGACAACACTTGACTGATATCCACATTTCATGGAACAGGAATCAGAAGCAGCGTTTTGGTCTAGTGTTCTTATTGCTTCTGCATGTTGTGAGGCTAAGACATGGGAATAAATTACAAAGCTCCTATTTATTGCAGCAGTACTGGATTGACCCCATACTATTCTGTGGCACTTTCCAAGTGTCACTTGACCTCATGCTAAACGGACCCACTATCTCCAGCATTCCACATGGGTCTGTGCACGGTGGCAATGCAGCAGTTTCCCGTGTCACATGATCTGAAACACATTTGCCTGCACCTCATTCTGCAAAATCAAAGCCTGAATGTTTTTTCCCTGCAAATCCCTGCTCCCCAAACTAGGGAAACTGTCCAAGAGTTGGGTTTGCAAGAGTTTCGAAGGACCAAAATGAGTTTGGAAGGAGGAGAAGCTGCGTTCATATTAGCCTTTCAAAAATGCATGAAATCTGAAGGCACAGAATAGTAAAGGAAAACCTGTTCATCCTCTCATGTTCCCAACTGATAACCTGGCCTCATCTTGACAATGTTCTGAAGGTCACATCTTCACAAAACAAAAGGAGTTTTAAAAGCCACGAGTCATATTTTTCGAAGAGACACACTGAAGAGAAAGGAGTCAAACTTTTCCCTGGTGCGACTCTGTGGATGTCAAGGAAATTAATGTAAGAAAATCATCCTAAGGACAAATTGTTTTGAAATTCCAGAGGAAATGCTGCCTTGAATGAGAAAAAAGCTCAAAGATGCACAAAGATCTCAGAGAATTCATAGCAGATTGGCCAGAATCAGGCCCGGTTACAACAATGCAAAAGACATAACTGAATTCAGACACACACACACACACACGAGGGACCAAAACTATGGTAGGATAAAGTATAGAGTGAATAGTCTTGCTGTCTCTCTGGAGTCCCCTCTTTAGTAACCTGCTTTTTAAAATGTACTAAATACACTAGCAAACACCCATGCACTTTGCATATATCATCCACAGAAGAGTCTACCAATCTATCATTCTCAACAGGCATTGAAAAGCAGTAAAGGCCCTCCCTAGTGTCCCGAAACTCTTCCAGGTCCAGGCTATCACTTACACTGAAGTTTATACGATTGTTGAGGAATAGAACACTTCCAAAACAAACCGAACACTCTGAAAAAACGTACAGACTGCAGATGCATTATCAGCTGTAACAATGCTAAGAGGACTTGGAGAGGAGAACGAGGTGACATTCTATCACTGGATTATTATTGTCATTTTAGTATGGGCATAAAAATGACCATGGGTCAGCTACACCACTGTCTAGAGCTGTATGTAATTACACCAGCAATTATCTTCTTCCCTAGTGTAGTCCAAATCCAGACCCACCAATTGTTGCAGTCTTCTATATGGCATTAATTTTTCACATCTTGCTAAAACTTTTTTTTTTTTTTTTTGGTAATGAACACCAGCAATAAGGACAGATGCTTCAAAGTATACTGTCAGTCCTTTTGTGCTAATAGCTCACACAGACGCTGTAGGCTTCCTGTCAACTTTCAGAACTCTTAAATATAGGGAAAAGGCAAGGCTACTCCAAGAGTCAACCTCTATTCACAGGGAAGGAACTAGCAGTACAATATAAGAAAGGTCTGTCTTTGTGGAAAGAACTTCACGTTCACTTGGAAGTGAAAAGTTGACCATGTACCGCTTAAATATTCTGCACATGACAATCATTGAGCCTTCCTCTAGAGTGCATATTTATACGGCAGGTGGCATTGTTAGTGAATGAAGAACTGCAGAAGTGTTGAGTGACTCACTTTCCTAAATATGAAGTTGAAAAATCTTTGATCAGACATTTCCTGCTTCGCCATTCCGTTCTGAGAACAAAGTAAGAACTACTTGTAGCAGCATGAGCAAGCAAGGCTTTCATTGAGTTTTAATGAATTAGGGTGTTTTGCTGAACAGCTTTGTATCTTGTTCTTGGCTACAGTGTAAATTTGAATGGCAGTGACAGCTTAGTATACACTTTCCCAGATCCTGAAATCAGTGTGTTTTGAGGGGCCAGAAAAAATGATTTGTGGAAAGCACAAGGAGAAAAATATCTTGTTCCAGGGCTGGATTATTTTTTTTCCTTTCTTTAAACTTAAAAAAGGGTAGATGCAGATCTTTAGTTATACTTTGTACCAGCAAGCATAAAGCAGCCTAGGCAACTGCCCTAAGATGGTTATTTGACATTTCCTGTGATGTAACAGACTGTTTGGGAAGTATAACCTGAGCCAGCTGTGCATCATCTGCTTCCTGCCAGCCAGAGATGGGGAACCCGCTGGTAAAGCAGGGGCACGTGGTGTTCCAGCCAGCCCCAATGTGCTAGGAGGGTCCCGGTAGGGCTCATTAGCTGGCCACGTTTCCAGCAGCTCTTTCAATGGCTTCTCCCCCTGGTGATGTTGGAAGCCTGGAAGCACACACACGCTAAACTCCCTCCCCGTCTCTGTGAGCTGCCCTGAGATTTTGACTCACCACACTGTATTTGTAAAACATCAGTGACCCCTTTCTCCTTTTCCATATTTCAGCAAGGGAGTTATACTGTGGGTGTGAGAGGAATGCTGTGCCCTGGCAGCTGTGAAGGGCCGTTTCCAGGTTTTGTATTTCAACATACATTTGTCAACATACATTACCATTTCAATACAGCTTACCTGCTTTTAACTTTAATCAACTTCTTCTACTAACACTTCATATATTGCTCTGAGTTTGAGGGTATGGTAGGCAAATATTACAATTGTTAAGCTGGTGAAAAATATCAACAATAAGCAGGGGATTTATAGTAATCAGTCAATATGCTCAGCCTTGCAACTGCACAGTACTTTATGCTCCATAATTATATGGTTGCCACAGTGTAGCCATTCAACAGTGTTATAATTAGTGAGTAATTAACTGAAGCATTTGATGACACGCTGCAGAGCACAAAGCATGTGTGCTGTTGATAGCAAAAGGATATGTAAACTGTCTTTGTGACAATTTTCTGAAACCATCAAAAACCCCATTGTTTCTCACTTGTGGTGATTTTCACAACTTTTCAGGTGCTATACAAGATTAGAAGCATTTATAGATGATTTAGATGCTACCACAGCATTTAGGCACTGGGCTTTTATTGAAATCAACCATATTTAGTTGCCTTTGTGGATCTCAGCCTTACACAGACACACATACTGGGCTGCCTCAATACATCCATACAGTCAGAGCTATGTATCTCCCTCGATTGGTATATTTAAAAAAAAATATAGAAGTGTTGCTTATTTCTGTAGGGTTAGAGATTAAAGTTATGCTAATACAACTGAACCTACAGTAAATAGTATATTAAAATAGCTATTCTGTTAGAAAACACAGCCCTAATTAAAGACAATTTGAATGATTTTAAATCATCCAGATCGGCTTGAGTATATCTTTTTTTTTAAAATATTTGTAAATTAGTGATATTTGTCAACATACTTAATGGAGGTGCAGGGGCAGGAATTCAGTGCAGCATGGAGTGGGAAAGATGTATGTAAAGGCATGGTGAGATCTGCCTGGCACCTGGCAAGGAAATGAAGGATGTACGGAGACAGCAGACAAGGTCTACAATTTTTATGCCAGATAAGGAAAAAAAGCCGCATGAGAAAACTTGAATGCCACCCTGAAAGCTGCTTTGTGTTCCTCGTGCCAAGTCTTGGCCTCTGCATAGGACCAGTGATGTGTTTCACTTTGATATTTTCAATCCATTGTTTTTCTAAAAATGTTTTGGGGTTTGTTTTTTGTTTTTTTTTTTTACAGCTTTTTAGGTTATCCAAGTATTCCAGGCTATTTAAAGACCCTTTCTTATCCTTTTGTTAGAACAGCAGCACTGCTAGCTGTGCATGTCCATACATAATCTCCAGCAACCTTTGCCAGCACAGAGCTGGAACACCTCCCAGTTGTGTTGTCTTTTAAGTGAATTATTATACATTTTCTGGTTGTGGTGTCTGAAACATTTGGTCATAAATATATTGGAAATATGAATGTTCCTTATGGATTGACTTTGTCAGCTTGAATTTGATAGAACAAGCCAATGTAAGTGATTTGCTCTCCTGAACCGAAAAAATAAAAAAAAGTCCTTAGTAAGCTATGAAACATTGCACAACATCTACACATCTAAACATAACAGCCTATAATTTCTCAGTGAGTGCCAGATGCTGAACAGCATAGGCAGTGCTAAAATCTACCTGTGCTTTTGTAATGAAGCCCTCATTACTGTAGCCTTAAGTTTTTGATTAGCCAAAAGTAAGTTTCTAAAATTTACAGTCATGTGAAGGGAATGTGATCTGGTGATGCTGTCTAATAAGATATTTCACAGGCTGATTTAGAAAGCCATGGCAGAATTTTTTAAAGTGAACCTGGTTCAGTGGCCTCCTGACTTCAGCAGACATAAGCCTCCTGCTTTCATGTTTTTAGAACATGGATTTTGAAATTAATGATGACAAATTAAATGTTGGTATTTTGAAATACTTACTTTTTGGTCCTTATAGAACCAACCACTACATTTGCTATAACTGTGAGTATGTTTTGAGTAGAACAACTTCATTATATAGCCTGATTCAGATTTTGGGAATAGGCTGAACATGCTGCAGCAGGCTGAGGGGGTTTAGTTACCCCTCCTGCCACAGCAGTTAGTACTTTGTGTACTTCTATGCCATGTGATATGGTCAAAGTTCCTTGACTGGACATGTTACTCATTTAAACCAGAACTGCATCTACCTCTGCCCTGGGCATACAACTTCGACTTGTAGAAAAAATTACTTTTGAGTACTGTTGTAACAGAGGTGGCAGTATGGGGGTGGGCGGGGGGGGGGGGGAGATTTTTACATTTAGAAAGCAAGTGACCCTGGTACGTGCGAGGGATATCAGTGGGACAGTGCGATAAGTAGATGTCACTGTTTATTTGCAAAGCAGATTCATCAGTAAGCCAGGCTGCCCTCATGCTGCCTAGTAATATGCCTCAGCTTCACCTTCATGATAACCTAGCAGAGAGAAAGATATTTAAGCTTCATGCTCGCTCACTCCTTTTCAACCTCTGCTTCTTTGCTGTGATTGCCAAGAGGAGAACCTGTCTGGTAGCACTTAGCAGGATTTCTTGTCAACTTTTACTATCCATTAGATACCAGAATGAGACCAAAAGCTGCTGGAGAGCTGTCGCACAGCAATGACTTGTCAGTTCCAAAGGGCCTGAATCATGTTTTTACCAGTGACCCAGGACCAAAACTCCCCTCAGCCATGCAGTTCCCTATCTGCCATTTACAGGGGAAGGATGAAAGATATTTTGCAGTTGTTTTTAGTGGCAACCTAACAACTTCCAGCAACCTCACTGAGGGCACAGCCAACAGCAAGTGCTTTTGAGGACCCTACTTGAAATGCGCACACACAAAATGCAGTCCTCTCACAGAATACAAGGTTTATCAGTTTCTTCACAAAGCTACTGTCATGTGCTTGCAGGGTCTTTAGCTAGCTATGCAGATGACCCTAACTGTTTATAGGTATTCCAAATTAAGAGGAAAAAAAGCTGCTTAGACTATCCTATTAGCAAGGTAATAAAAAAAGAGCAGACTCTAACTACATTGGTGCTCAGCAAGGAGGAGCAGTTTGCCATACCTAATGTTTCATTTTTGGGGGCAGGGTATATAAATACCATAGTATATCAATAGCAGGTAAATCAATTGATACAGAAATTAGGTGTCATGTACAGCAACTTGGCTGTTATTGCTTTTCCAATAACGCTCATCTTACGTTCTCTTCATTACCATTAAATAATACTTGGGAAGTAGAGCTATTTTACAGTTTGTCTATTTAAAAGGTGGACTTTTATAGTACTGATTTTTTTGTTCTTGACAAGAGAGTCCAGAACATCTATCTGTGTTTATTACTTTGGGTAGTAAAGCATTTAGGGAAACAAATGCAGAAGACGCTGCTTTAATCAAAAGCGCTAGCACTGAAATCCTGAGACAATGCCGGTAGGATGCTGATAGAGTTCCTCCGAGGCTTTTGACAGCTCTGTTGACATTCAGACCAAGTGGCAATTGCTACAGATAACAACGAGGCATTTCTGAAATGCTTCTAGCATGGAACTGGCAATGCTTATGTGCCTCATTTTTACTGAGGTAATTCATCCCCTGATTTGAAATGGAGCACGTTTGTGTGTGTTGTGGGACCAAGGGTGCCTTTTCATTGCGTTCATATAGACAGAAAACAGTGTCCTTTTCTACTATATGAGGATAATAGTTATAGTGAGCTTAGCCACTGGGCCCTGTTTTTCTGTCCTGTAGGTGGACAGGTGTCCTATAGGTTTTTATCATATAGTTGGTGCTGACTTGACTGGTACAAAGTAGGCCTAGACAGTCCAAGTATGTTAGACACTATATTGGCTGCTTTCCCCTCAAAAATTCAGCTGAACAATTATATCACCCTCACATCCCTAATTCAACCAGACCCCTCATCTCTGTGACGGTACTCATGTAAGTTATTACTGAAAACACATGATTTCTGCCCTGTGTCCCAAAACCAGGCAGTACTAAAGCACTCAGAGATTAGGACAGTCTTGAAAAGAGGCTCCACGCTCCAAAGCAGCATTACTGAAAGAAAAACTGCACTTTCTCTGGGGGCATGTGGGCCTTGTGCTGTGCTGTAGCAAGGGAGGAAAGGGGAAAAGGCTTGCCCTACACAGGGCACTGAAGTCACATGCCATGTCCTGTTCTCAGCTGATGTGCTGATGTGACTCCGGGGAAGAAGGCTGATTTACACCACCACTCCTGGGGGCACCTGGCCATCTCAGAGGAACAGACATGGCATCCAGCTCCTCAGTTCCTATGCCAACTTTTTTTGGCAACTAAAGATTTTTTGTCGGTAAGGGACCTTTTCACTGCAAAACTGTAGAGAGGCCTAAAAGAAGCAGCAGAACAAACCAGACACTGGACTTGCTGTCTCCACACATTTCTGTTCTCACTCCAATCCCATTAAGTGAGGTCAAAATAGCCCAGCAACATCAGGAGTGCCTACAGTTGGCTCTGTGGACCACTTATACTTTTCCTTGCCAAAAGAAAAATTAAAAGAAACTGATGCTACGTAATGCTTGTTAACTCAAATCATTAATTTCTTGTACACAGATCTTCTAGCTATGTAAAACTGGCTGATAACCACAATCCTCTGCAAATTTTCCTTCCCAGTCTGTAAAGATTTGACTAAGATTAACCAGCAGGCATCAGCTGAAACTCATTACACCCTCAAGATGTTTTCTATGGTTTCACAGGAATGTGGTGCTCTATCCTAATTTAAAGTACTATGGCAATTATTAAAACTGTGACAAAGCTCACAGCATACCTGTGGAGGGACCTGACACTAGTCCAGCTATCAGGTCTCCTAGAACAGTGCAACTCTGTAAATCTTTGTAATGCCATTATGGAAATGACAAGGGGGGAAAAATCATCCCTCTGCTGAAGTCAATGACAATTTGTAGTGACAGCTTTTCAGCAGAGCCATCTTGTCTAGGTCTGGCAAGCAGAGAAGAGTTATAGGACAAGGATACGTCCTCCAAGAAAGGAGACTACACAGGCAACCAGAATGTACTGCACTCATTTTGCCACTTAAAGAGAAATCTGAGCTGTAACCAAAGGATTTTCAAGGACTAAAAATACATTGAGACTCACGATGGAAATTTCCTACATATGAAGCAACCTGTGAAACTTACCAAAATGCAAATTGTGCTATTTGCATAGGATCTAATAATTTCACCTTTTCATATCGATTTATCCTATGGTTGCTAATTCACCTACAAGGCCATGTGAAGAACAGGGCAATGTGCCATACAGTGCGGACCAGAAAGACATGGACAAAATTGCATTTAAATGTATTAGATCTCATTTGGAACCTCTTGAATACTTAACACATGCTTGAACCCATCTGTAAACCAATATAAATTTCTCCGTATTTTTCAGTGAAAAATTTATGAGCACACTCAATGATTAAAGACAGGGGAATCTATGGATTCTCTTCTCAGACTTTTAGACTTGAAACCTCTTTTTTTTTTTAAAAAAAACCTCCCTCCTTTAAAAGAAATATAGCATCAGGTACAGAGAACAACCCAAATATCTGCTGAAAATACCAAGAGCCATTTGTCCTGATTCTTTTGACTAACTTGCATGCAGCAAAGTAAATCAGATGGATGTCCCACCCAAGACAACCAAAGAGTGCATTTTTTGAACTGTATGAGCAGCTCAAATGAGTTTCAAAGTGGTGAGGGAGAAGTGTGTGTAAAATGCTATTAGAAAAATAATGGGATTTGTGTGCCTATTGTACCTCAAAAGAAGAAAGCTCCTGTACTTAATTTCTTTGCCACTCATTTTATCTTAAGCAATCTGTGAACCTGTCCTCATGTTCTGATAGGTGGGAGCTGATCTCATTTAGTCATATTAGCTGTCAGAGCACTGACAGTGCTGGCAGCTTCGACTCTGTGCACTCCATCTGCATACTTGAAAATTTTCTCCAGGGTAGTTGTAAAAAGAGTTTCTTTCAGTTTAAGCTCATTATTTCCTTTATCTTAGAAAGTGATGCAGCCTAGTGAGACTCATTTCTTCCTCCCCACATCCTTAAAAGATCATTGCGCATTTGTTTTTATCTGATCTGGAAGAAAATCTACAAGTTCACATTAGCAAAGCGCACCCTCAGCTTTCTGTGCCAGCTATATAAGCGTACCATGGTTAAGATCTTAGCTGTGTGCTGTACATACCCTATATGATGACATATTCAAGAGTAGACAGCTTTATAACTCATCAAAAAGTGGCATAGATTGTAATTAGGATTAGTATATTACTCCATGACCTGGCCTGGTCTCTGATCCAATGAACATGTTGACGTTATCTTTCCTCAGATTGCTGTCTCATCATAGCAGTTCTCCTAAGAATGCTGCCTTGAGATCAGCAAGAAATTGTGTTTCTGTTATCTCAGCACCAATTGCCAAAATACCGCTTTTGAAATGAGAACAGTGAGTAGTACATCTAAGACTGCTCTGCTAACTCCAAAGGCAATGGTACACAGCAGTGCCCACATTACTTTGAGATGGCATTTGGCTACAGAAGACTTCTTGCAGGCAGATCTGGCATAGACGCTACTTAACAAATCTAACAGAGACTGTATTTTTTTTATTGCTCTTAGCAATAATTTGTTGGTCAGTATCAATGCTGTATATATGCTTGTACATACAGTATACATAAAAGACACATGGCAACCACCATAAACTTACCCAAAGCAGAAAAGGAAACAACATAGCTTGAAACAAATGAAATTTCACCACAGTTCATTTCTCATAGTTATTCCATTTCCTTAGCTTCAACATTTGAAAGACATTAGGATCAACAGCATCTATCATCTGTGGCAAGACACTTCCATAAGAATGACATCCTAGTAATGACACAGCTGGGTGTGGAATCTATTAGCACTTGCAATACAGAAACAAAACCATCAAGGGGGATTACCACTAAGCTGGGAATGGCTCTATGCTTCCCATCATAATACCAAGGTAATTTGTAATACAGGCAAACCGCATTATTGGGTTCTACTAACAAACGGCTCTACGCACACATGCCTATGCTGATACGGTATGTCACGTCAAGCAGCATACAGAAACACAGTATTCTACTTCAGTGCCTGTCACATGTACTACATGTCACCTAACATAGGCTTCACACATGTATCTACTGGAAAGCCTATCTGAGGCTTATGATTTGTTTGTTCACAAGCTATAGTTAGTCACCATACAAAGTAAATTCTGCTAAAAAGATTGGTTGGGGAGAAAAAGACCAAACTTTTAACATTTTGCTCCCTTTTGCAGTCTGGGTCAAGAGGAGCTGTCTGGAGGAAGGGATGACAGTAAACCTTACTGAAGAACAATTAAGAATACATGCCTGTGGAGATCCTTCTGGAGTAGATGCCAGGCTAGGCTGGAAAGGGAAAGAACCAATATACAAGAAACCTTGAACATGAGTATAAACTAAGACTACTCCTGGGAAATGCAGAGGGACTGCTGGACACAGCCCCAGAAGTGCCTGGAAAAGTCATTGATAGACCCAAACTTCCCAAGGGATCAAAAGGTCTGCAAAGATCTCTCCAAAGAGATGGCAGAATTTTTACAATCCAGAAACAAAATGAAAGTTGATAGACTAAGAAACAAAGATGGAGAAAAGGACTCAATCTTTTGTCCTCAGCAAGGACAGAGCAGGCTAAGGGTAAGTTTGCCTGCAAGCCTTTTATTGAATCTGTCTCACCAAGCACATCTGAGTTTTCGCTGCTTAAAGAATTCCCCTGTTGCCATGTATCACAATGGTTTTCTAATAAAATGCTGGTTTAAAGACTGAGAATCCTTTTGGACATTCTCACTTCCAAGAAACAGTTGGGCAGGACCACCTCTGTGCTCTGGTCATGCTGGGTCCTGTCAGAACTGGCACAGTTTATTCTGAACTCTCAGCAAGCTGAGATGAACTGAAGGAGACTCTGACCAAGATCACGTGGCTGTGTCTGTGCTTTGGCTCACTCCAAAGCATTCTCATTTTTAACGCCGCAGCTCTCATGCTCTAGTACTAATAGAAATTTACTTGAATAACACTATGTTGCTTCAACCCTTTTGAGGCCTAATCCAGTGCCCACTGAGATGAGATAATGCCCACTGATTTCAATGGGCTGTGAATTATATCCTTTATTTCCGACTTAAGAGCTCTTTTTATGTTCTTCCCTTTCTTTATCACAAGGTTTAAATCTGCATTTTCCCCCAAATCACAAATTCTGCAGCCAGTGCACATCCCTTGAATGGATCATACTTGTTCTGAAAAGCAGTACCCACAGCCAGCCGCTCAGGACACCCAGCCAGTCAGTCTTCATCACTCCTTCTGCACTATCTGTTTCATTAATAAAAACTGACATTTCACATTTCAGCTGTAACATACCTAACCAGCTATTTATTATACATACAGAATATCAAATGTAGCATTCTCTGACTCCTGCTCTACAGTGTGGGTTTTCCTGACAATAAGACATTTTGTTATTCTTTCCAAACATGAATGTGCTGAACCTTTTTTCGCATCCTCTCAAGCATGCTAATAGCAAGCGGGCTTTATTAGTACGCAGAATTGAATTCTCAGGAAACATCAGCAGATGACATGATCAGTAATATGTGATCAATGCATCACCTTTTGCCCTTAATTTGATTAAGTACTGTATAGCTGAACAAAAAGAGTAGTTTGTAGAAAAAATCAGCAATAATACATGTTACAATACAGTAGCAACTCTCTGTTCCAGGGCATGTTTGGTAGTTCTGATGTTCTGCATTCCCAAATCCATGTTGCTTTGATTACCAGGTTTCTGGGAACACATGCCCAGATCCAGCAAAAAATACAACTACATGCCCAGACTTCTGTTGTAGTAATAAAACGTGCACAGAATAAAAAGTCTGAAAAAAAAGCGTATCAAACCTGCAAAAACTGACCTCACATGCAGTGAAATTTGACTCATGGTCAAAATCAGCACAAATCTATGCCCATCCTGAGTCCTGCTCAGCCTCCCAGGGGTGTAAATCAGTGGGTGCTCCCTGGGCCCTTACTGGGGCTACATGAGGATGAACAGCATGGTGGTCTGTGACATTTCCTGGAACCTTACAGTTCCTCCACCAGTGCCGAGAGTAGCTGAAGTGCTGGAAGTACTTCACAGGTGGCTATAGCTTGGGCCAGGGCTAACGTGGCCACTTTTTGAAGGCTGGCTGCTAACATGGGGCAGTGTTGAGATGCAGAGGGCAAAGCTCCTAACAGGCCCAAATGCTATGGCCACAGAAATGGGCCAGGGGAAAAGAGGAATTGTGGCAAGTCGTGCTCTTGCCTTTAGCCAAATACAGCTTTTTAGGGGGGGTCTCCATGGACTCACAATGGGTAGGTTTTCTCTATGTGTATTTTTTCTGACTGCCAGAGTTACTGCAGAGTAAAACCTTAAGTTCGGCTTAGTTTCAACCCAAACCGAAGACCTTGGCGTAGTTTCCAGGTCCACTCAAATCAATAAATGAACTCAGGTTCACTTGAAATTTGGCTCAGAGCCTTGTTTTTTGTTTTGGTTTGGGGTTTTTTTTTGGTTTTGTTTGCTTTGGGTTTTTTGGGGGGCAAGGTGAGGTGTTTATTTTTTCTTTCTTTCTTTTTAAACAGTCACTATACTGCTCCAGGTGTCTAACTGCAATTGGCCTAATCACTTCAAGTCACTCTACAGGCCTGAGCTGCCAAAGCAAACCCTTTCTGAACAACCCTCTTGTCTTGTAGCAGCTAGCAGTATGCATCCGCAAAATCCCAGAGTCCCTAAAGCCCACAATATTGTAAAAATCTAAAAATGTTAGCAAAGCTGCACTGACAAAGAAAAAACAGTTTTCAAAAAAGGATGCATGACCCCAAGGGGATTCAATGTCATTTAAGGAAAGAAAAGAAGAGAAACCTACACTTCTATTCTTCAAATGTAATAAAAAGAACCAGAATTGTTACAAGACTTGCACTTAACCTCCAGGGTTCAGTACATGGGGCTCTGCAACACTCCAGAGGCACACCAGTGTCCCAGGATGGTCACCCAGACCTCATTGTGTGTCTGTGCTCACCTGCAGGAGAGCATGAGTTCAGAGACTGCCACATTTACTTGCTTTCCTGCCTGTCAAATTGATGTGAGCCTTTTTCTGCTGCCTTTCAAGTGCCATCATCTGAGTGCGTTCAATCAATTTCAACCAGTAAACCGCAGTATGTGTTTGGACCCAGCCACACTCAGGTTTTGTTTTCTCCATTCTTCTAAATCCATACACTGTATTTAAGCAATAACCTACACCAGCCAGTGGTGAATGAGTGATTACTATACTCCTCAGGTGTCATTATGCAGTATGAAGCCAGAGGCCAGAGTATTCTACCACCTGAGCAGTGCAATAATCCTGTAGAAATGCACAGAGTGGGATATTTTCTTCTAAAGCAGAATTTATAATCATAAAATACAAGAAGCAGGGAACACTTGATAGGGGTAAAATGTCACTGCCAGCCAGTCAGAAACTCTACTTTTACAAACTTTTCACAATATAAAAATAACTCCAAATGATTATGAGACCTAGGTTATTGTACGAAGTTTTGTCAGTGGAACTCAAACCACTTTATTAATATAAACTAAAGCAGTCACATATTATTGAAAGACAGATCATCTAACCAACCTGAAGCTGCAGAGAACAGTCTGGGGTGGGGGTGGGTGGGTGCAGGGAGTGCAGAAGACGCTCCATGCTTCTAGACTAAGTCACTGATTGCCAGGAATAGATATTTAGGCTCCTTTCCTTCTCCTCTACTCATCACAGTCCTATAACAACAATGGATATGCAAAAACACCATCAGTTTTCAGCCAGGATCCAGTCTGGCTTGACATCAGAGATGACAGAGTGCATGCTGCTTTCAGAGAAACCCTGGCCTCTCAGCGTGCAGCTCAGGCCTATTGGCAGGCAGCTGCTTGCAACAGCTTTAGTGGTCTTCTGCACCATATGAAGCAAATTAAACAAAACAGTTCTTCCCATTTTGTCTTTAAATTCTAAAGACGCTCCCTTGTGCAACTTATTTTATTAATGGAATAGCAGTCAAATTAATAAACATTTATTTTGCTATGTTGGCTAAGACTTGCTGAACCAGGATGCCATTGTCTTAAGCACACTGTGTACGCCTGAATATCTTTCATTATCCCAAGTACCTTCTAATCAATAGAATTCAGAGAAAGAATAACTAACTTAACTCAATCGATTGTCTAAATCCTTGTATTTGTAGCTATTACTACCAACAGTCCAATTCCAGTGTGAGAACCTTCTCTAGTGTTGAAAGTGCAGCCCCAGCCTACAGGTGTCCTACAAATCCAGGAGACACTTGTGAAAACAGGGCCTTTGGTCTACCTGATTTAGAGATGTGTCCAAATGATGCTGTTGCTTATTTTGGCAGCTCAGGGCAGAGTGAGTCTGTTTAATCTAAGGGAGTCCCTTGACATTCCCACTACACAACAGAGGGGAATTTACCCCAGTAAACAATTTTCAAAGTTGAGGCATGCTTTATCATTTTAATATCATGTCTTTTAACAGCCTCCTTGTCCTTACTGGAAGAGAAAGATCCCGAATCTCTTCTCATGCTAAGCTACCACTGTTTCCCAGCACAGCTGTAGCTCCTGCCAATATGTATAGGTTGAACAGATGCTAATTTTCCTAAGTCCAAATTAGTACAGACAGTAATACAAGCACCTTGTCCTCACTCTCCTTTTCCCCTAAGATTACTAATAAAGAGTCAATTGCTTGGCTACTGATTGTACCACGTGCTCTAATTACTTGTTTAAATGATGGCAAACACATTAAACAAGTATTAAACAGCATTTAAGTCAGTGCTCTTTGAAGAGGGAAAGACAAGCATTGGAGGCATTTATTAATCACTAAATTAGTCCTAAAATTAGCATGACTTTTGAGAATTTTAATTTTGCAAAAATGTCATTCTGGGTTAAAATAAAACCTCAGAACAGCTTTTAGAGAGTAGAGCTCTGAACAGGTCAGTTTACATCCCCTACAGCCCAGGGTATTTCTAAGGGGAAAGCTAATGTGAGAAGCATTGCCTATAATGAACTAAGAAAAACATAGATCTCCCTGCCCCATGGGTTTACAGATAAGTACACGTATAAATAGCCAACGTAAACTGTTATACTTCTTTTTTCAAACGCCATGGTGAAATATACTGGTGCCACACAGCGTGACTACATCAAACATATCGATGTCACAGGATTAAAGCCTTGTCCCAAATAGCCAAGAAACCACAGTTGGACAACGTGCACACACGTTTGCATAACCTTATCCGCGTGGGCAGGTGCGCTCGCTCACAGGAGCACGGCCAGGAGCTGCTGACCCTTCTGTAAGAACCATGCGCTGGAGTCACCAAAAGCCTGGGCCCATTCTTTCTGCGAGACAGTTTCCCTCCACAGAGGAGATATAACTAGCTTTTTTATCATGTCCTACTAATAGAGATGATAACCTGTGAATCACTCCCGAGAATGTACTAGTAGGAGTACCAGCAAGCTAAAATACCTTCCATTTGCACAGTGCCCTACAGATTCCTATCATTACTGTCACTGCTGTGCCCTAAAACACAGGGAGAAAGTCTGTAGACAAAGGTTAGTGCTAGCAGGGTTTATGCCACCCACATTCCCATGTGGAGTGCTGAGCTTAACCCAAAGGATTTTAGCTTTAATTTAATGTTAAATCCAAATCAAAGAATGAATAATTTGTAACGTCTTGAGATCCATCACCTTTGCTTTAAATAATATACACTTCAGGAGAATACAACATATACAATAATATACACTTCTAATCTTGTTATCAATTCCCAACACAGCAAAGCACACATACAATAAACTGTGTTAGAAATGTCGCAGCACGCGTGCCAATTACTAAACAGTGTCAGTCATTTGTCAATTAGTGGGTTTTATTTTCTTGTGGGAAGGAAATTTCTAGAATACCGTGAAGCGCACACACTCGCTCCCATTGTTCTCGGCTGATGGAGGTAGATTTGGATGACTGCTTTTTTCCTGTTGCCTCTTAACATTGCAAATCAAACTGCAATCAGAATAATGAGGTGTCAGTGGTTGAAACCATAGCTGGTACTACATATTGTCAAAGATTATTCACACTAATCAACTAATAATGACATTGCTTCCTCCACCATGCTAAATAAAATTCCCCTGGTTGTGCAACACAATTACTACTAATAACCATAGAAACCTTAGTGTGTTTAAGCAGACTGTTTCAGAGATTATCTGGAGATTTATTTTAGAATGAACCGGGAAGACAGATCTACCAGATGGAGATTATTCTTTAGTAATTAAGCAGACATTGTTCCTGTGGGTGTATGGTATTTTCCAGTATCATGAAGTATTTTTCTTCTAATGATGCACCTAAATTAAAATGTAGGTTTTATGCTGATGAAGAATATCTTAAATATTTAAACATTATAATAAATGTATTACAGTAATAGTCATTCTTTAGTCTCAGAAAGGAAACTGTAAGAAACGATACTCAATAAGCAATGATTAGAAGATTTACTATTAAAGGAGGGATGATGAATACATATTTATTTTATGACAAAAATACATTGACTTCTCAAGAGAGAGATACCTCCTGACTATATAATAAAGTTTTTTAGAAACTATGTTGGCACAAATGCTGAAAATACTTTGTGCTCTCTAAGTCAGGAACTAAGTCACTTTGAAGGCTTTAGAAATTACTTGCTTATTGAGCTAAATTTCACCCAGATGCAGCAACATTTTTATACTGAGATGACAAGTGAGAAGACATAATTGTTACGACACAAATGTTGCATGACTTATTTTTGAAAACATTAATCAGAAGGAAAAAAAAAAAAAGAAGACAGCAAGATCTGAAAGACCAAGTTGAAGTCTCAAGGTTAAATAAATCTACCCAACATTAAAAACATTGGAAAGAAGGAAAATTCAACTCTTAGTTACAGCCAAAAAACCATCCCAGTGATTTGACTGACAATTTTAGTCCCGAGTTCAGAAATGCAGGACACCTAGGGGCAAAATTTTATCACCTTGTCAAATATATTTGAATCACTGTTGCCACCAGATTTCTTTAAAAAGACTAACAACAATAAAGAACAGATCATATCTCAGTAGCACCCTGATTCATGACACTAAAACTGCATCATGCAGAAGACAGATTTGAGAGGAGGTGGACGAAATACTTCAATAAAAATAAGAGCCATATCAAATGAAGGAGAAATCACTGGCCCAGATCCTTCAATCCAATGATATTTGATGGGTCCCTTACAATATTGCAGAGCATCATCACTGTACAAGTTACCTTCAAAATTCAACCCTGAATGCAATTTTTTCCCCCTCAAAACAAAACGAACAAAATCCATATATTTTATTCAGCTACATTTCTTTCCTGATATAGATGAGGGGGAAACTGAGATACTTCAGATTGCATTGCACAGCAAACTGGGCAGCAATGGAGAAAAACTCTTAAAACACCTGATTAAGCCTATTCCTTTTTAGCAAAATAATTAAAATAGTGTTTAACTTGAAGTACTTTGCTGAATACAGTGTTTTGCTGAATCAGGGCTTTCACAAATGCAAACTTTTTAACAGCACCAACTGCAAGCCTCCAGACTTTTTCAGGCTTATCTGAACTGAAAGCGAACTGAAAGCCTTCCAAGTTTTGCCCATTACTATTTCCTAATGCTTCATAAGTTGTGCCAGTGACTCCTGGGATCCGGATTTGGAATGCATTTTGAATATTTTAAATCACAAATTTCCCCTTAAAGAAAACAGATGTATGCATATATTCACTTGAGTTCTTTATAATTTGAAACAGTATCATTTTAAACCAATCTTATTAGATACAGATGAACAAGTTTGTTTTTACCCTGGCAAACTGCTGTTTCTATTATTCTTGTCCTTTGCTTCTAGAAATCTTCTTGCATAGCATTTGTTTTCTTGAAGTGAGTAATTACTCTTACCCTGCCATCTTGAGACAGACCCAGAAGACAGGCCCATTGCTGCATCTAAATGAACCTTTTAAATATAAGGCAGGCACTGTAAATAATAGACTGCTGAAGGCTGGCACTCATTTCCTTGTTTTCTTTTAGATGTGACTACAGGTATTTAATTCCATTATCCTCAATGGAATTCATGGAGTTGCCTCACTTTCTTTTCTTTACTCATGTTGCCTCCATTGTCAAACTCAGGATGAATAGTCTTTCCGAAATGTAGGATGGCTTGAGGTGCTTTGTGCAGCATCAAAACAGGCCATTTTAATCATAATTTATTTCCACATCTGGAAGGCTGCTTGGAAGCACTTTCAGATGCTGATGTATTCTCCTTGCATTATCAGGAATCAAGTAAAACATTTGACCAGAATCAATGATCACCACCAATGCACAGATGAATGCCTATAGCAAACTAAGCCTTCAAATTATCAGCTTACAGAGCAGTTCTTGCTCATTTTCTTTGGTGTCTGTCTGCAGCTAACATCTGTTTCCAGTTATGGCACTAACAAAGGCTTCTCCTTTGACTATTATTAACACACAAGCTCACAGTGCCACTGGGGTGTACTTCTGTGGAATGGCTGGCAAGGGAAGTCTGACAGGGTTGCTCACAGAAAAGGCAGTTTAAGTTGCATCTGCCTATTTACCCAGTTTGACGCCTCTTACAGCTTCAGGCTGGTGAACTGAAAGCATGAGAAGCACAAGAAATTTTGTAGAAAACTTTGAGAATAGGATCATCCCACAAAGAGGGAAAAATTTATCCTGAGAAAAATAGCCCCCCAAAATGTTCATAGAACTCCTCCATCATGGAATTAAGGGTTTGGGTATTTAGACCGCTAATTCCCAATGATGTCAACAGTTTCTAAATGCTTAGAGACTTTCAAGAACCTGTGCCCCAGTACAGCCTTAACATCACTAGTCACACATGTTGTCTGTCTCTTGATATCTAACCACTTTGATCTGTTTTCAGTTCTTTTATTAGCTACTTTCCCTGAAATGCCCTTCATCAGTAGCTGGCATCTTAAACACTGGGGAAACAACCAACTATTTTGATTTCCAATAACCGACTATTGCAACTAAAGATTTATCACAAAAGAGACAGGATAACAACAGCGCTTTTTTTTTGTTTGGTTGGGGATTTTTTTGGTTGTTTTGTTTGTTTGTTTTTAAACATCTCCCTATTATTCAGAACTAACTCCCTCTATCAGTGGTGTTTTGGGAATACGGATTCTCTCGTGATCCAAACCCAACTGAATATGGTCTCTCAAAGCAGAGGAGAAGATAAAGCTCTACACAGCACCCAGGAAGCCTGTGCTTCTTTCAGATGCACTGCAAGTAATCCACCACTGACCTGTTGGAAGGGAATGTGCCTGGAGAGGAAATGGAGAGGAAGAGAAACTCAGCTCTCATGGGACATGTTCCCAACTGCACAGCTGCCCACTCCATTCCCATCATCGCTACACGTGCCCTGTGGTGTTCTAACTCTCTCCCTACCAGTTACAGAAGCATTTGGTACATCCCTCTTTATAACATGCTTACACAACAGCAAACATCTCAGAGATACCCACTGACATGTAGACAGCTGAGAAGATAAAAGAAAGTCCATAAGATTTTTTTTCCTAACCTTTTGCCCTTTTTCTTAGTTTGATTCAGTAAGTTGTCAGTGACATCAATAATGCAGCTTTATCAACCATATTGGCTGAATGACTCTTCTTTGTTTTCGGTTTCCAACATCATTGCAATGCTTGAAAAAATGAATTCTAATGAGGCATCACAATGACAGGACATTAATGGCAGCCTATACAGAGTTAGATAGTGGAGAACAATGACAAACAGCACTCTCAAAAGTTTAGAATAAAACAAGTGAATCAGGAGTTTTATTTTCATTCCTGAGAGAACATGTTAGTTGGACAGCAGATGACAATGGTGAAGACAGTGAAAATAAGCGCATCTATATGTACGTGGCTAAGTTTTGAGGTAATTTTGATGAAAGCACTGCACAGACATGTATTTGCGTAACAAAACCTGGCAGAAACTGAAAGACATTTAGAACGAGGACAGAGACTAATTCTGGACAGTAGTAGGAGAATTAACAATGCACGAACAAGGCATCTGAGCGGAAGGACATGCTATTTCCACAGAAGGGAACAAAGAGGATGAGAAGAATGGGAAGTGGAAATAGGGTGGCATTAAACAGAAACTATGTAATTAAAAATGCTAATAGCCTCTTGGAGGCTGTTTCCAAAACAAGCTATTTCCTTTGGACAATCAAAATATCATCAAGTTAACTATGTGCAACGCCTGATCTCTCCGTATTGCAGACAACCTATTAGAATGCTCCTGCCTCGGGTGTGGGTGGTAGGGAAGAAAAAGGAAGTTCTTGTTTGTTCATCCCCGATTCTGGTATCAGAGTCAGTGGTGATGAACTTATACTTTGACGTCCTATCTAAGTATCACCCCGGGCTCTTCCTTATTCAGTTTGGCCCTGTGACAATTTTAGAACAGACCCAACTTTAACTTGCACAAATGAATCCATGTCACTCTTGTGTACTGGGGGCTGATTTTGACCTCTTTTATACCAAGGTAAAATTGATACCAAGTGTCATGGACTTAAGGTCAACGTACACTTTTGCACTTTTGCTGCCAAGTGCAGACCCTGGTGGATCAGCTTTTTTTTTTTAAATCACCCCATTTTACATGGATTTTTGTGGTTTTTTTCTTATGGTCCTGGAGAGATGTACAAGTGAATTTTAATTTAGAATAGTCTTGTAGATCCATGAGTCTCTGTCAAGAATATGACACTGGGTGCATGCACCAGCTGCAGCTCCAATAAAAAAACCACATGGTAGGATGGATCTTTCTATTAGATTAGACATCAGTGAAAATGCAACATCAACAGCACTGTAACCTCAAGGGTCTGTTCTAAATCAGATGTTGTACTGAGAAGGTGGCAGTATCATCTCTAAATCGTATTGCTTCACTTGAATGGATGGCAATGATGTCTAGAAGTAAAGACTGGAACTAGATGATTTTGAACTTTAGCATTAAATCAAAGTACTTGATTTATTTCAGTGATACCTCTTAGGGTTATTCTATTCAGTGAAGTGCTATGCATGCTTGGAATAAAAAAAATAAAAATAATTTTTGGCTGCTACACAACTGTTGAACAAAACTGCATTGAATTTTTTAAAGATTCAGGTAAGCCAATACAAGCACATTATACCCAACACAATAAAGGTCTATGTTTCAGTGGAAACGGTAACTTTTCTGTTTTGTCATCTAGGTAAAAAAAGTGTGGTTATTTTCACAATTTCAATCTCTCCCTCTCATTTGCATAATTAAGATCCTTGACTTATTCTGTCCAAGATTTTGCTCAGTCTACCATCTATCACTATCTGGGTTCCTCAGGCAGCTGAAGAGCTGTATCCCCTCAGAGACGTTTGGTTGCATTTTCTTTTCTCTTCCAGCTGTTTCCTTCTCAAACAGTTTCCAGACCTGACTGTATGTAGTTCTCAAAAGGCATCAAATCACAACTTTCTGGTTTTTTTCTCTCCCAACAAAATTTGTAACTGGGGAGTTCTGTCTACTCATGGATATTTTTGCTCTGTTCTTTATGCTGCCTAAAAAAACGGAAAGACACTGTGTAACCTGTCATACTGTATTGTGATAATCAGGGTAGGATAGTCAGATGAGCTTCTTTACATATCTGTTGGCATAACATCAGTATGGATGGTCTGGTTTAAATACCGTTGTCTCTAAAATGTGATTAAAGGAGGTGCCTGGTCTGAGGAAAATAGTATAATACATTTAACTGTGAAAGAAAAACATGTATTTTCCTCAATGAACTTTAGAAAGTAATCATTCATTTCATCAAAACAGAAAATAGTCTGACAAAAATAACAGCATTACAAGAACTCATGGCTCTTTGGGATAGAACTACCAGAATATAAGCTGCCCTTTTAGTTAAACTCATGCACTTGCAGTCATTCATTGTGAAATAAAAAATATTATCCCATTTCAGCCAGTTGACCATCACCAGGAATATCTGAACATCCTCTTTCAGATTGGTCTGTACATATATCTTTCAAACTGCCCAAGCTTTTGAACCACCAGAAAAGTTTTTATTGGGCAAACCTACCCTTGCCAAACTTGCTCTCCTCCAGTTCCTATATATTTTAATAAAAATTTCTGAGGGGAAAATAAAGGCTGGTGACTTTTTTAATAGAAAAAAAGGGACAAGCATTTTCATAACATTGACATGAAACAGATTTCTTTCAAAATTATTTTCATGGGATACTTGGCTTTTGCCCCGATTCAAAATTCAGCATGTTTGGAAATTTCAAGAGCCCTACTGCAATCTAGGAAAAGTGTACTTTTTTTATTCAAGTCATTTTTTCCGTAGACAATTAGCAGTCATTATGGAGACAATGATAAATTTTAGGACCGCCATGTGTGCATACAGAGCTACTATACTAAGTACTGTACAAACACAGGCCATGAGGTAATCTCTTGCCACGTATACTTTGCAGAATAATGAGTCTGCAGCATTTGTTCTGATCTCTGGTGGCAATACTTATCTGGAAAATTTGCTTCGAGGAGCAAGTCTGTATGTGGACCTGCGCAGTGGTGGTGTTATTCTGAGAGAGATAAAAAGAAGGCAGCCCTAGCTCTGTAGCACGCAAACCAAAAATAAAATAGGCAACGACCTTACTATAATACAGCCATAATAAAATAATAAGCCCACCAAATACAGGATAAAACTGCTAGTAAGAGAGCTTTTAGTCTTTATTTGATCTTGTTGGCTCTGATTCAAATTAGAAGTAATTTCATGGATGTCAGTGGAGTTATTCAGGTATAAATCTGGTTTGAGAGCAGAATCTGGCTTACCATTCAAGCATATTTAATAGAGAGAGAGGGAAAATTGTCAATAGCTGTTCACAATGTTCTTTTAATTGAATTAATACTGTAATTCACCTTGCTGAAAATGAAGTCTCTTCACATTTTGATACTGAACTAAACCTCTGCTTGCTACCAACACTTTTCTATGTTATTACAGAGAAACAAATTGCAGTTGACTTACAGCTGTAAGAATTTTTTCACAAACATATGAATGTAGATCTAGTGCCTGATGCACCCCCCCTGTTTGAGCAATCCGAACAGATGAAAATCTCTACACACTGCGTAAATAAAGACTAGTCACATAAACAGGAGCTGAGGACTAAAGTGATTTATAACTTCCAGAATCACTTTGCCATATTAGAGCTATACTCCTGTGACAGAATATGCTTATAATAATTCTAAGGTTCAGCCAAAGTCCCTTCCATTAGAAGCCTATTAAAAGATGTTTAAGAATCATCTTTCATATCCCTTTTTGCTTCCTTTCACTTATATTCTACACTCTGTTTTCAATTACACCAGTGCAAATCCAAACTCACCTAGCAGTATCTATGGAATAAACTGAGATTCAAGAGAGGAACTGGGAACATTTTTATCTGTCTGAATTTAAAGTGTCTCCTCTTCTGCCCCAAAGTTTAGGAAATGGACCATGTATGACTTTTATGTCTTCCTTGTCCTCCGTGGAACTTTGAACATAGTTAAATCAACTTGACAGTTTTTATGGGAAAAGAGGCCCACAATACTTATTTTCAGAGATACTGACTCCATGGTATTAATATCATGAAAATATGCCAGGAAATTGTATTCTATAGGGTCTCAGTAGTGCTCAGGAGTGTAGAGGGATGGTGGATATTTAAAGACCAGACATCATTCTGTGCGGGCCATAATCCTGGCATGAATAAGCTTTGTGAGGACATGTCATTAAAAATCAGTCCCAGCTCGCAAAGGTGGAATTCTGATTCTCATGTCTAGGGGTGGCTTGCCTTGGCATCTTTTCCTCCTCCGCTACATGTTTATTAATATTGACATATATGTTGTTAAGACAAAGCAACTTAATTTATTCTGCATGAGAAGATCAGGAATTACTGCAGGGATTTCAGAAATGGCATTCACTGATTTCATTGGACTAAAGCTCCCCTCTTAAGTCATGTTGACCCCTTAGAGAAAGAACAGAGGCATGTTAATAGGCAAAAGCAGCTTCCTCTAGGAAAATAAAATTGTAGACACAATGAAGAGACTGCAAATGGAACTTCCTAAAGGATTTAGCTAGGTATTCCACACATATACTGTGCTCTAATGTTACAAAGCTATAGAATGAAACTTGTATGGAAATCCTAACCTTATTGAAATCAACAGTGAAACTTGGCCAGTGTGATCAAAGCTGATCAAAGTGACATCATAAGTAGATAGTACTGCTGACTATCATATTCCAACATGAAGTATGATGTAGCTTCCCTTTGATTCAATGGCAAACTAAATGAACAGGATTAAAAACAAGGTCATAAGAGCCCAAAGAATAAGAAAAATTTAGTATATGTGTTCGATCTTGCAAAAACCCAGAAGAAACACCCTCATGTCTTTTTTTTTTTTTTAATATGAATTCTCCTTAATGTTTTCATCATGGTTGTGAATAACAAAGCCTACATTGTTTGGTGACAGCAGGAACCTTTTGAAGAAAAATTGTAACCGTTACTGGTTATGCAGCATTGTTTTTATATTTAAACATTGCGCTGCTTCTCCTTGGGCAGCTCAGTCCTACAAATTCTTACTCATTCTTCCTTCAAGCAGATTCCCCCCAAATCCAATTGCATAAAGAATTGCAAGAATTGATGAGAACCTTTAGAAATGAATTAAATTTTGACAGAGAACCTGTTGGTTTAGGGCTTAATCCTGCAAGGTTCAGAGGACTCTGGCCTCAAACCAGCAAAACATTCAAGCATATGGCTACTTAAACTTGATGGAACTACTCACATCCTTAAAGATAAGCATGAGTTTAAGTGCCTTGCTGTATTAAGGCAGGACTGCTCAGCCAGAATCAAGTCTTTAGCCCCTTTGGTCACTGCAGTGTTATTTGCTACACATTTTGTGTTCAAGACCTGCAATCCGAGGTTTAATTTCTTCAGCTTTTGGGCTTTCTGTGAAGTACTTTTAGCTGATATTCCAATATCTGCCCAGGGCTCCATAAATAAAGAATCAAATGCAATCTAAATAAAATGGTGAAAATCCTGGAAACTGTGTATCCCATCATGGATGCCCAGCTTGTAACTCTTCTTCCTACGTTTTCATATATGTAGTGTTTTCTCTGGCCTGTTACTCTTTCCTCTCTGGAGCTCTGTCAGAAACATGATATTCATAGCCAAAGAATCTCTTATCCAAGGTAGCATGATAGTTGTAGTTACAGCACTTTCATGATCTTTTAGACCGTTCAGACAAATCCACTTAGCCATTTGCTAAAGTATGTTCCCTGCCTGACCAGGGCAAAAACCAGGAAAAGTTAAAGTGGAGAGGTTCATGGTACTCTATGCCCTTTTGCATTCCTTGGTGATTAAAACCACTTCTGACTGATGTAAGCTACAAATGAGCTAGCTTATTATTTAAAATATCATGTTCAGGTTTCTAGTATATTTAGTTTTTACAGGTTTACTGTCACTTTGTCTATTGGGAGTCCTTCATGTGAGTAAAGAGTGGTTTTCCCAGGTGAAAATAAGTATAAATAATATTGTAAATGTATATCAAGGGAGTCAATATGGTATTCATTGATGTGTACCATACTGTTATGTTGTGTCATAGAATGCCATGATGTCCTTTGCCTAAGTCACAAAATGCTCGTGGTCTTGTTGGGGGGAAAAAGAAGAAATATAATTTTGGTTAAAATGATACTTTGAGCAAATGCAGCTGTTTCCGTGATCTAAAACCACATTAAACAAGCAAAGATACTGAAGGGTAACTTCCGAGTAATTCAAATTTGTTCTTGCATGTTCATTGATCTTTTGCACTGAACAAACTTATATAGCTTTTTCCCAGAAGACAAAACCTAAAAATGTCTGTGATATTACACAAAAAATAAGTCAAGTCACAAAACACATTAGATAAAAAAACCTCTGTCCCCATTCTAACACATCTCTCTTCAAGTTCCTTTTATTTTCTATGGAGAGGTGCATGAATTATGGGAACCAAAATGTCTTTATACAAGATGTGAATTTGATTGTTATTAAAGCGCTGTTTTGCTAGAGTTATGGAGTACTGTCCTGGTTTCAGCTGGGATAGAGTTGATTGTCTTCCTAGTAGCTGGTACAGTGCTATGTTTTGAGTTCAGTATGCGAAGAATGTTGATAACACTGATGTTTTCAGTTGTTGCTCAGTAGTGTTTAGACTATAGTCAAGGATTTTTCAGCTTCTCATGCCCAGCCAGAGAGAAAGCTGGAGGGGCACAAGAAGTTGGCACAGGACACAGCCAGGACAGCTGACCCGAACTGGCCAACGGTGTATTCCATACCATGGGACATCCCATCTGGTATAGGAACTGGGAAGGGGGGGCGGGGAATCGCCGCTGGGGGACTAGCTTGGTGTCGGTCGGTGGGTGGTGAGCAATTGCCCTGCGCATCATTTGTACATTCCAATCTTTTTATTACTACTGTTGTCATTTTATTAGTGTTATCATTATCATTATTAGTTTCTTCTTTTCTGTTCTATTAAACCGTTCTTATCTCAACCCATGAGTTTTCCTTCTTTTTCCTGATTTTCTCCCCCATCCCACTGGGTTGTGGGGGAGTGAGTGAGCGGCTGTGTGGTGCTTAGTTGCTGGCTGGGGTTAAACCACGACAAGTACTCACTTGTGTTTTGATCTCTGCCTTAGTCAAAATTGAGAGATAGCTAAATGAAAAACAAAGACAACATTTGCACTTGTCAACTAATACATAAAAGGTGTTTTTAGTGCAAAATATTCTGTATATATTGCTTGAAAATATCTTCTAAAAGTTGCTAAGGATCAGATTTTCTAACATGATGTTCAGATCCTTTGTAAAGTGACTCAAAATGGAAATCTCAGTCCTCAGATGCAATTTTTCTAACATGTTTTGGGCTACTCCTCCCCTAGCTCACCCAGGGTGGCATTACTGAAGCAAATGGAATCATGTTCCCCTTAAGCTGCTGCTCACTTCCCATGAACAGCTGCAAAGTCACCTCTTTCTATCTGCCGCAAAGCCTCCTATATGCAGAACTATAAAGAAGTAAAAATGTGCTGTAAGCAATCTCACAGATACTGCATGGTATATGTTAACTACTACATGGTTTGAAATCCCATTTTTTGCAAGAGTTTTTTGTCATGGAACAACATCAGACAATGTGGTTTTTATTGACACAATAGAATCAAACCTGGCAAACAAGAAAAGCGAAGACTCTCCAGTTCTGAAGGACTTTTATGCTGGAATGTGTTATGTGAGACTGAAGAGGGAAACATGCTATGAATGTTGCAGGAAAGTGAAAACAAAATTTATTTCTAAAACAAAATTACCAGTGTATTTGCCGTCATGGATTGCCATTAAATATTTGTAGTTTTATATTTGCATTTATTCTGTTGTAGTAGTAACTAAAGAATTTGGAGAAAATTACAAGTGTTATAGTAAAGTTAATTTCTGTAGTTGCTGAAGGAACTGCAAAGACCTTACAAGGACTATCAGAAGACAGGGATAAAACTGAGTTTGCCAAGGAGATTTTAATAGAACTGGGAATAATTAAGACATTTGGATTTCAACTTTTCTTCCTCCTCCCATTCTCTGATGTATGTAATCGCTAGATAATGTTATACATACCTCTAAAAATGACAAATGTTTATGGGTGATCTAGGTACTGCATGTTCTATGTAGATGACTAAGAGAAGTCCTTCAGTCCTATATTATTATCATTTATTAGTAATGTAAAATCATCTAGCCACTTCAAGCAGGAAACTAAGGTCTTGTGCTGGATGATGCATACACAATATATACACTAGCATTTTGAGGACCACTCAGAAATCAGTCCCAGACTTAGGTACTTTATAAGTATGTACTAAGGAGGGTACCCTCCCCAAAACAGCATACTCGTCACACAGATGGGTAGAAAGACTAAGGACACAGTGCTAGAAACAATTTGCATTGTAAGGATAAAGTGATCCTAACTTGACAACAGGTAGATACCATTTACAAATATACTTTATATCTTCCAAACACCAGTAAAACACATGGTGGTCACAGTTCATAAATCCTCTTTAACTTATGTTGCTTTTCCTCAGTAACACAGACACTTAAAGGAGAAGGATTTGTTAGTTTTGTGGTTGTTTTTTTTCTTTTGACAGACTTTTAAAATGCTTTTAGCTGCAAACAAAATCTGAGAAAATTTAAACAGATGTCAAAATAAATTTCCACTTAAATTCCCTTCCCAAGCACAATTTGCATATAGCTTAATTTGAATAGCAGCTGGGTTGCTGAGGAGAACTTCTATTTTTAAAGAAAAAAAAATATAGATAACATATTAGTGGAAAAGCAGCCATATTCAAAGAAGCTGTTTGCATTCTGTTCCAGTGGAACAGAGAAGAGGGTGCAGAGCCGTGGTATCTTAGCAATTCAACCCAAGCAAATACTTGGAAAAAGGCAAGTACAATTGGACCACATCAAGCTTCATCAATGCCAAAAAAAGAGAGTTTGTTTCAGGAGACTTATGAATGGCATGTATCCCAGCAACTATAGAATATGTAATAGGAAAACCAGGTAGTGGTTGTTAAGAGATACAGTAGTAGGAAGAAAAAAGAAATTACTAGGAGGACAAAAGATCATTCATTTACATGATATTGTAACTATATCCAATTTTGGTGTAGTAGGACATAAAGGATTAGGCCCTAAATCACCAGAAATTTTTTAATAACCGTGCTGAACCAAGTAAGTCAGGCTTTGCTGTAGGGTTGTAAATGAGGGTGCTTTCTTGGTCTATGTTTTTTGCTGCTAGGAGGGGACCTGGGAGAAATATAATGAACACTTTACCTCTCTTCTCTTAGGACTATGTGTTGCCCAGAGATGACAAAGACACAAACAGTTCCTTCCCTCTCACACAGCAGCCTTTTGGAAATGCCCATTGCTGAAAAATCATACAATAGTGTAGCGAAGAGTATTTCAGCTACATTACATATTAGCCATGGAAGAAAGAGATGCAGATTGCTCTGTATTACTAAGTTAAGTGACTGTTTTCCATCTTGACAGCTAGTCTGATCATTTATTTTAAGGGCAGAGTTTGTTCTAGGATGCTGGGGATTGCTTTGTGGCTACAGCAGGCAGGGACTCTGGTAGTCTAGGAGTCTTCTGCAGTATTACTGATGATTATAGGAAATTGGTCTTGATGACAAGATTGAACCTTCCAACCTTATTGCCTGGAAAGTCTGTGCTTCTCTTTTTCTGTTGTGCTGCCAAACACAAAATGTAGCAAGCAAGAGGGATGGAGTGATGTGGCCCTGATGGATGAATGCTAGCTGTTCTCTTCTACAATGAAAAGGAAAAATAGTTGAAGGATCTATTACAGTCTGATCAATGGGTTTATCTAGACTGTGCATCGACTATTAGGTGTTTCATAAATTCCCAAGCACCCTGGGGATAGAAATGCAAGAACCAAATCTAATTTTAATGTAAATATTCATAAGCATAGTCAAATAATATCTGCATACCAGTATGATATTTATTTGTATCAGTATTTCCCTGCATGGAAAAAAGAGGCCTCCACTTGTTGGCTTCACAAGCAGTGAAAACAAAGCATCAAGGCATCCTTTCTCCTCAGGAAATGACAGGAATTTTTGCTCATAACAGACTGATCTCTACATGTACCACATCTCCACTTCGGAAGCATCACAGTATTTTAGAAATATATGACCTTCGTACATGTTTAGGACTCACGAGCCATATTTAGGACTCAAAGCACATTCGGGTCATTACCATGGGGCAATGGACTATAATTCCAACAAAACAAAAGGATTATTCATGCTCATCACCAGGCTCACAGATAGACAGCTTCACACTTGTATCCAGGAATGGTGGTACCCTGTTGCAGGCCAGTTAGCATTCAGATCGCATGTAATTAATTTTAGCTTCAGTTTCCCTAATTGAGATGTAGCACAATGTGTTATTGTATGGTGAAATAAAATCATCCTGGACGCATTTTATCAGGTAGAAATGGAACAAAACCTCATACTAGCTGTTTAGAGAAAGTAAACGCTCAACTCATTCTATACATATGTAATATTTCTTCATTTCTGTTTACATAAAAGATAAAAGTAAATGTTATTTTTATAAAAGAAACAAGAAATTAGCTCACTGAGGGCTTAATTATCCTTTCTTCTCCAGTGGGAATCAATGCTATTGGCAGCTTGCAGGCCTGTTCTCTTGACAAATCAAGTTGTTGGCTGAGGCGTGAAGTGTTAGATTATGATCGACTCAGCGTGACATTGTGATTCATGGCTACTATATTACAGAGGGAAAAAGGGGATTTATGCTTCATATCCACTTTGAATTCATAGTGAAACAAGTGAATCATTCTGTTCAACCTCAGGAGTTCATGTTCTACACCTGGGGGCTGAACAATATTACAGGCTTGAACATTTTAAGGAACAAGTGCGATAAAATACCACTGTGAAATATTTTCTCTTTTCCCTCATGCTATAAGTTTAAAGAATCACCTGGAGTAAAGATTTAATGAGTGCATTTCATTAAAAGAAGAAGGAGTAAGAGGGATGGTAAGCATGGACATGGAAGGTATATATTGGTCAACTGGAAAAAGACACTTCCAGATGGATAAAGGTAACTAAAGGAATAATTATGCACAGTCTCTTTGGAAGGCCTAAATTGTAGGTCTAAATGATGTACAGGATTTTTATTTTTTTCCCCCAAAATAGCCATTAATAATACAATTCAGTTGTACCACCATGTTTAAGCAAAGGTATAACATTAAGTATGTTTGTTTTTGTCTTATTTCCTATATTCCCAGATTAACATCTGGAAAAAAACACAGGCACAACTAGGGTCGGTGTAGCTGCTATAATGAAGGAGGGCATCAGCACAATTCTCCAGAGAGATGTGACAAAACATGCATTTCACTGGACAGTATTAATAGGGTCTACAACGCCATCTATTCCTCCTGGAAGGACCACCCACCCTTGCAATTCATGTGTGAACATTTAACTATGTGCAAAACCTGCAGTCACAGCACCAAAAACTGGAAGAAGATCTAGCCAATCCCCATAGCACTCCATTTCAATTAAGTTCAAGATACCCTATTTTTTTAAATGTAGAATTTGGACTACTTTTCCTATATTGTTAGGAAACACAAGGCAAATTGAATTTCATCCTTGCAAACACAGCTTGACTGCAAAAGCAGAACCAAAGTCCATCTCTAAAATGTCAGCACTGAATTCCTATTTCAGCCTAATCTTTCTTTATAATGAGCAGAATCAAGGCATGGAAGGTGGCACAATGAATTTAAAGAAAATCCAGACACCTGCTCCTTTTGGGGGAAAAATTATTCCTTCTTTTGTAATTAAGTAAAAGTGCCTTTTTAGCTTTTACTCAAAAGAATGAATTCTCTCCACCTCTTGGTTATTGTTTTTGCAGAGAGGGGCCAATCATCTGAAGGACTTGGAGAAAGGCCAGCAAAGATAAGGCTGAAAAATCTCTCTCCAGTTTAGAGATAATGGTTCTCTTTTGTATATTTACAATTTTCAAGAGACAGGGTTTGTTTTCTTAATCTGATACCGCTACTTAGAAATAGCAAGGAAAGGAGCTTATTGTTATTAACTATAATTTGTTCAGCGCACTGAGTGATGAACATACTTTGTGGACAAGTCTTTGTTAGATGATGTTCAGTATTTAATGAATTGTTACTGCAAATACAGACCTCTCTGTGCTTCTGCCTGACTTTCTTGAGGAAAAATGGGTGCCTTCCTTACCGTCCATGCTTCAACTTGGATTGGTGCTATATTGGTTGCTGTTCTCAAGAGGTGTTCTTCAACCTGTAAGCAGCCATGTGACTTCTGTTTCTAAGTTCACTATTGACATACAAGATAGAGGGTTCTACTTAAATTACTTGTTGCTGCTGCGGCATTCCACTAAGATCGTCTCTGACTCCTAACCTGACACAGCAATGCTCGTTATATACCCATCCATAAATATGGAATCATCTGCTCTGGTGAGAAGCAGATTTAATGATAAACATTCTATAGAGCACAATATAAGGTCTCATAAACTCTAGCTGAAGAGGAAAACTATGGGCTGGCTTGTTCATAAACCACCATAAATTTGCCAAAGTCATTCAAGTATTGCTTTGACGATGCCTGAACTTCAAAAGCTATTTTGTAAACTCATCAGCACCTTTATGGCACAACTGTTGCAAAATATAATTACTTGGAAAATCTGTCCAATGACAACATGTCAAAACCATGACAGAAAATGCATCAAGGCTAGATCTTCACCTGACATGCATCAGCTTAGATAGTCCATTGATTTTAAAGGAGCTGCAGAGATTGCTATCAACTTAGAATCTTCATTTTCTATATCTAAGCCGTGGTGCTAAACATGTAAGTGGCTACAATGCTGGCCTCTGGCTAGCAGGTAAAGTACAATGTGGAATGCTCTTCAGCAAGGAGAATAGGATCTGAAAATTGCATAGATGCACTAATTGCCAAATGGGAGTATAGAATAATATGTTTGTAACTGGTAAAGCTCTCTGCAGTAGTTAACATAATACAGCAGCTGAGATCCCACTCCTGTCCAGTTACAGAAGTAGAAAATTTATTAACAACTCAGGTATCTCCTGAATTTCTAATACTGATTGCAAAGAGAAAATGACATTTTGACTAACTTATTGGATAAGATTTATATCATCTGAAGATTAATGTCTGATCCTAAAGATCTCCAGAAGAAAGGTGCTTGAATGCATACTCATTGCATTATCTACCTCTGAGTTAAAGACCACAGTTAAAAATATGTAAGCCCTCTATTTACACTGCACTTCTTGATGTGCTTGAATCCCACTGCTGTCACTTCAGAACTGGAATTTCTGTGAACTTCCAGCTGGCTGCACTAACAGATAGGCTGTTTATATTAGTCCTCTGGCATAATGAAGTGTATCTTCAGCTCTGCAAAATATCAGGTCAACTTGATTAACTGGTGCAGTCACCGTTCCATTATTTTTAGAACACTTCCCAAAAGTTAAAATCTGCAAAAGTCTTAATATTATATTTTTCTATTAAGTATATTATTGAGTAAAATTATGCATCCTACTATAGCAGCCAGTGACCTCAAGTTGGATAGCTGTCTTGTGGAGTTCTGTACACAATGTACCAAGAGACCATCCCCACCCCACAGAACTTAAAACACATAGAACAGAAAAGTCAGCAAAGACAGACATTTAGTCCTATTTGCAGATGTGAAACTAAGGCAAACAGAAATCAGACACTTCTGAAGGTCACATGGTTATTTGCAGGAGAGGCAAGAATTGAATCAACAACTTCTGGGGGCACATCTGTAGTATGTAACTCAACACAAAGCACAGGTACCTATGTTACTTTTTACTAAGCTGACTGTCAGAGGAAGAGCCTTATCTGTGTGACACTGCACCTAAGCTAATAAGCCCAGCTAGAGGAAAGGATGCTTATACTCTAAGATGGTTATACAAATTAGGGCACATGAACAGCTCTTTCACATAAAACTTCAGTGTGTTATTCAGCTGTATGAAATAGGGTATAAGAGTTATGACCTAAACCTTATTCTAGTTTCTGAAAATAAAATAAATAAATAAATAAAATCAAACAGTAATATTAAGCTGCCGTTAAAATTGGCATGGATGTTCTAGGCTGTCACCAAACAATGCAATTTTAACAGTCAACAAGTAACATTGGTTACTGAAGTGTGGAACATATGGATTTGAAACACGTAATGAAAATATCCATCTTAGTTACCAGAGCATCTGAAGGAGTTGTAAACATAAGTCTTTTTAAGAATTAAAAGGGATTCCTCTGTTTCTAAGATGCATTTTTTATTTTGTTAGTAGCTACAGTTCATATTTCTCTTTATGTATATAAAGATACAGATATATATATTTGTTTGTGTGAGTTCATTCATCAATCATGTGTGTTTGTGTATGTACATTCATACATTGGATTAGCTAATTCATGTGTTTCACACCAGGCATAGAAGGTTTGGAGTTGTCCATCTTTGAAATTTAAAAGGACACTATTATTACAAAGTTTATTTTCTTAAAAAGCTTGGTTCTTTAAAAAAAGAAAAATAAAGCACATCCAGCTACAGAGTTATCAACCAAAGCTGGCATAGTTTTTCTACAAAGGCAGCTAACAGTTCTCTTCAGCTGTGTTCATGATACTTCTGTGTTTCCTTTGTCCTGTTGTAACAGCAACCAAATTTTATTTTCATGGAAAGCCAATGAAAAATGGTTGAAAGTTCCATGTAAAAGTGTTCATGGAAACCACATGCTCAACTAAAGCAAGCCAGAGGTTGTGATGGAATATTTGTCAAATTTCTGCAATCTGGGAAGAATATTAATTGCTGGCTCATGAGGTATTAATACTACAGGCTGAAAAGGCACTACTGAATACTCACAAAACTATTCCAAATGAAAAAAAAAAAGACAAACAAAGACCATCCCCACATCCTCTCCCATACCTCCCCAAAAACCCAGCAAGGTACCAGAGATCTAAAAACCTCAATAAATTATTTCTTGAAACATTAGAGTAATTATTATAATCAATCCAAAGATGTATTGGGTTTGTGTGGCAAGGTTTTGGTAGCGGGGGGACTACAGGGGTGGCTTCTGTGAGAAGCTGCTAGAAGCTTCCCCTATGTCCAACAGCACCAATGCCAGCCGGCTGCAAGACAGACCCGCCGCCAGCCAAGGCCGAACCCATCAGTGACAGTGGCAGTGCCCCTGGGATAACAGATTTAAGAAGGGGGAAAAGTTGCTGCACAACAGCAACTGCAGTCAGAGAGAGGAATGAGAATATGAGGGAAACAGCCCTGTAGTCATCAAGGTCAGTGAAGAAGGAGGGGGACGAGGTGCTCCAGGTGCTGGAGCAGAGATTCCCCTGCAGCCCGTGGTGAAGACCATGGTGAGGCAGGCTGTCCTCCTGCAGCCCAGGAAAGTCCATGGTGGAGCAGATCTCCATCTGCAGCCCGTGGAGGACCCCACGCCGGAGCAGGTGGATGCCCAAAGGAGGCTGTGACCCTGTGGGAAGCCTGCGCTGGAGCAGGCTCCTGGCAGGACCTGTGGACCTGTGGAGAGAGAAGCCCATGCTGGAGCAGGTTTTCTGGCAGGACTTGTGACCCTGTGGGGGACCACGCTGGAGCAGTGTGCTCCTGAAGGACTGCACCCCGTGGAAGGGACCCATGCTGGAGCAGTTCGTGAAGAACTGCAGCCCGTGGGAAGGACTCACTTTGGAGAAGTTCATGAAGGACTGTCTCCTGTGGGAGGTACCCCACGCTGGAGCAGGGAAAGAGTGTGAGGAGTCCTGCCTCTGAAGAGAAAAGAGCAGCAGAGACAACACATGATGAACTGACTGCAACCCCCATTTCCCGTCCCCCTGTGGTGCTGAGGGGGAAGACCTAGAGAAAATCAGGAGTGGAGTTGAGCCTGAGAGGGAGGGAGGGGTGGAGAGAAGGTGTTTTAGGATTCAGTTTTTATTTCTCATTATCCTACTCTGGTTTGACTGGTAATAAATTAAATTAATTTTCCCCAAGTTGAGTCTGTTTTGCCCGTGATGGTAATTGGTGAGTGTCATGGTTTAACCCGAGCCAGCAACTAAGCACCACGCAGCCGCTCACTCACTCCCCCCCACCCAGTGGGATGGGGGAGAAAATCAGGAAAAGAAGTAAAACTCATGGGTTGAGATAAGAACGGCTTAATAGAACAGAAAAGAAGAAACTAATAATGATAATGATAACACTAATAAAATGACAACAGTAATAATAAAAGGATTGGAATGTACAAATGATGCGCAGTGCAAATGTTCACCACCCGCTGACCGACACCCAGTTAGTCCCCCAGCGGCGATTCCCCCACCCCCACTCCCCCCAGTTCCTATACTAGATGGGACGTCACATGGTATGGAATATCCCATTGGCCCGTTTGGGTCAGGTGCCCCGGCTGTGTCCTGTGCCAACTTCTTGTGCCCCTCCAGCTTTCTTGCTGGCTGGGCGTGAGAAGCTGAAAAATCCTTGACTTTAGTCTAAAGACTACTTAGCAACAACTGAAAACATCAGTGTTACCAACATTCTTCACATACTGAACTCAAAACATAGCACCGTACCAGCTACTAGGAAGACAATCAACTCTATCCCAGCTGAAACCAGGACAGTGAGTTATCTCTCCCTGTCCTTATCTTGACTCACGAGCCTTTCATTATATTTTCTCTCCCCTGTTCAGTTGAGGAGGAAGAGTGATAAAGCAGCTTTGGGGGGCACCCGGTGTCCGTTGCCACCTGCTTATATATAGTCTACAAAGTAGAAAAATAACATATTTTACTAACTTGCCTGCTCTGGTTCACACAGGGAATGTCAGTTCTGCTCTGAGAAAGTTGCACGCTTGAAACAATAACAAGAAAAGAAAAGGTGTCAGCATTTTCATTCTTCTTGATTGCATCTAAATGGACAGATGCAGGAGCACTTCTGATTTCAGGTGAGCACACCAATCACACCCTGGTCCCTGCCTCTGACATTCCAGTGTGCATGATGCTCTTCATTTTATACTTTAAAGAAAGAAACATGGCTCAGGACAGCTGGCCAAGTCAGAACTGGGTTCCTGAGCTACATTACTAGAGGAGCAGGGCTCTGCTTTGGGCACTAAGCAGTTCACTTTGCTCAGCTTACTTATGCATTCCTTGAGATAATGGGAGTTTTACCAACTTCTTTCAGTTCTAAAACTGAGTTCAAGACTTGTTTCACATAGGAATGTGGGGTATAGTAAAACATTGCTAGAGGAAAACCCACTGCTGGAACTGGCAAGCTATACGGATCTACAGCTCTGATCCCAACTACAAAAGAGTACGCCATAACATGCATATAAATCATTAGATATTGCTATTAATTTCTCTATTTTGTCTTTTGCAGCACTAAATACATTAAGGAGTTTTTGATAAATTTTCCAATTATATTTGTTCAGAAGCATTGGCAAAACAATCTGTGCTATTAATGAGATATTTAGTGCAAATTAATCATTAAACTGGACAGTCTATGCCCTGAAAAGAAATTTGTTTTGCAGAGTGTTTTTATTAGCACAGTTAGTCTTTGGAAATTGTAGTGTTTCTTGAAAGATCTTCATAATTACTTTAATTTAACTTGTTATAAATGTTATATATAATCTGTTACAAAGGTAGTAGTCCACAAAGCACTCAACTGGACTGTAGTCTGTCAACCTGCCCTTGCACATCTCAGGAAGAATATATGGAGAAGGAATCTCTAACTTCATACATGGGGATAGCAAGCAAGGCAAAGTTCAGCTGAACTCTGGTGTGTCCTGTGATACTGAGGAAGGAAGTGGGAGTGACAGTGGAGATAGCCATCATATTGTAAATTAACGGAACTCTAAGGTCACTGGAAGTCTACTGGAAATCAGTTCTTAATCAAGAGCTCCCTAGTTACCTAGGGAGTTACTTGGTTTTCTTTCCTACATTCAGCATAACACAGGTGGGGTAGAGAATTTGTGGTGTTTTTTTTTTTAACCTCAGTTAAATAAGCTGCAATAAAGAAATCTAATGCAGCAATTAATGCATCTGAGGAGTGGCAATTGTGTACACATTCTGCATGGTTTACTCATACATAGGTTCTATTGAACAGTAGCATGCATATGAAGGTTAATGTTTTATTAAACAGCACAAACACATACTATTGCTGCTTCCAGTACTGCACATATGGCAATATCTCCTAACAGGAAGAACAGTTCTTGCTTAACAGAAATATAGCTGATCTAAATACACAAACTGCAAGGGAATTACGAAATCAGAAGCAGCCATCAGATCCTCTAAACTTCACTGCATTGTCTGGAGCTAATTGCTACATCCCACAATTATGTTTTTTCCTTAGACGTTTGCCTAACCCTATTTCTTGCAATGACTCTTCGAATCATTGCCTTATTTTTAATACAGGATAGCTAGTCTTTGTGCACAGACACATTCTACTCACATTCCTTTAGGATTTGACCCTTTCTTGGCTTTAGTTCATGCCTCTGGTTCTTGTATTTGACACAAGTTCAAATCACCTTGTAGCATCTATACTCTCAAATATCTTTGGAAATTTATATGCCTCAAAAAGGTCACCACTTTCTCTCTGTAATCCATGTATTTTAGCCTTAAAGTTTGAGGGATTGGTTGTGGGTCTTTTGTTGGTTTTTATTTTGTAGAAAACCTTATCTTCAGAAAAGACCCTATGTTTAGTAACAATATGGCTGCCATCCACTTTATGTACTTTCCTGATAGTCTTCAGCAAACTGACCTGTAACTACTGCCTTTCACATGTGTCCTCATAAGTTGCTTGTATTAGCTTGATATCAGTCTCCTACTTGGCAAATACAGATATAATGACATGAGTTCCTTTAGGAAAAAAAAAAAAAAGGTTGGTCTTTGATTCCTTTTTAACAGCTATTGTCTTCAATGCGACAGTGACTGTTTATACTGGCCTTGTATTTAAGGCAAAGTCCTAATAGAGATGGTGGAGTTCAGCTGAGATAAAATCCTTCAGGAAGCTAAAATTACCTTATCTCATCATTCAGCTTGAGCACTACAGGACAGATTTGCCCTCAGCAGCACGTATAACAGACTTTTGGTTACACTTGTAATGGGCCCCTCACTGCTGTATCTCATAAGCTGTCTTTTTTTCCCCTCCTATATTTAAATAATCAAGTGTAGTTACTAAACATATGCTGCCATATAGCAGTTTTTTACTGGAACCCCCTGTAAGTTTTGTCTTGTCTTTTGTTTTGTCTAGCTTGGAGAAAAGGAGGCTGAGGGTGACCTCACTGCTCTCAGCAGCTTCCTGAGGAGGGGAAAGGAAGAGGGGGGTGCTGATGTCTTTTCCCTGGTATCCAGTGACAGGACGCATGGGAATGGTTCAAAGCTGCATCAGGGGAGGATCGGACTAGATTTTAGAAAATATTTCTTTGCTGAGAGGGTGGTCAAGCACTGGAACAGGCTTCCTAGAGAGGTGGTTGATGCCCCAGGCCTGTTGGTGTTTAAGAGACATTTGGACAATGCCCTTATTAATATGGTTTAAATTTTGGGCAGCCCTGAAATGGTCAGGCAGTTGGACTAAATGATCACTGTAGGTCCCTTCCAGCTGAACTATTCTAAGTATGATCCTGTACTAACACATTTTTAGGAGCCAGACCATAAAAAGGACTCTAGTTCTTCCCCTCTCGTACAGATATATTTCTCTGCAGACACAGCATCTTGTATTTAGATGTCTACATCCACACATTTATACACTGATTTTATATTAAGGGGCTAAGATTTTTTTAATGCGACTGTTCATTTTACAAAAAAAAATAACCCTACATTGTCAGAATTGTATCATACCGTAAACTGCACTGTAAACTCCAATGATATACGTGAAATATATGCTCATTAAAATTCAGTGAGTCTTTAATAGGAATCTATGTCTGAAGTCAAGTAGTAATGAAGATATGGTAGCAATCATTATAATGAAACAACAATGTATGTGGGAGAGGGTAAACAATGTCAATCTTTTATTTGGTCAGCATATCATGTTTATTTTATTATAGAAGCATTTTGACCCAAACTGCCTCTCTTCAAGATACTAGTAGTTTTTACAGGGCTATGTTGACTTGTTAACTCTGATTTGCATAGTAAAAAGGCACAGAAAGATTTTTGTTGTGTGACATGATGGCTAACTTCAGCTCCTTCACCACATGGCAGTAATTACTACTTCGTAAACATTTTCTTTGAGTCTAGGCCCACAAAAGTTTTTTGGGTTTTTTGGCCAAGAGTAATAGCTCTGGGAATGACTGAGAGTCTCATGTCCAAGAGTTGTGTGTAACATAAAAAGGAGAAAACAATTACCCTAGAAAATCCTCTTAATGTGAAAAGCCTAAGACATCCTCCTATAAAACCTGTGAAAGTCGTATTAGTACTTTAGTACTAGCTAGCTTTAGTACCCCTCTTTCCTACTTCTCAGCATAGCAAATCGGCTAGGACTGGAGCAGATTCTGTTGGCCTCTAGTGAATCCCAGACAGGGCAATGGCTTTCAGAGCCATTAATACAGATACATGTGAAAAACAATAAATCAGGATGTCAAAGTGATGTTGATTTATCTTTTTCCAGCTCTCCTCTCTCCACCGTGCCAAATGTCCTAAGCAAAACAGAAGTCAGGAATGAATAACTAGCAGGTCTTTAGATTTTGCTTTTATTGCCTTCAGTCTCCATCTTTGGTGTTATTTGGGCTGTAGCAGAGTTTCCCAAGTGACCGTCTTTATCCATATTACACTATCAGTATGTCAGAATCCTGTCAACTGACAGGTGCTATAGGATTGTAATTCTCTAGATCAGTATGAATATATTGGGAAAAAAGCCATAAGAATGGCTGACAACCACTCTTTGAAGGACTAATGGCTGTGTACAATAGAATATAGAGCAGCTCATAAGAAGAATGGAGCCAGTTTTACAAAACCAGTAACATCCTCAGGACTGAAAAGCCCATAGCAATGGGGCTCTGATCTTCACTGGGATCTCTGGACAGTGATTTCATAATGATCATTAATCAATAATGATACTCATCCTAGCCAGAGGAAAAAGGAAAAGGGGCAGTAGACAATCAATTCTTCACTCAGGTTGGGACCACGCAACACTGATAGAGTCTTGCCTGATTAGCATGAGGTCACATCGTCTCTTTTATCACCTGCCTTAATGAAAACATTACAATGGGATTTTACTGTGTTCCCTTTCCAGCAGAGAGAGCCTGTGATGAATGGTATATGGGATTCTCAGTGTGTGCTATATGCCAGTTCCTGAAGGAACAATATTTTGCATTCTGCATTTGCTCAGGAAATGCTTCTCTGATCTTTCTATGTTGCAAAACCACTGTTTGAGAGAGCAGATTGCTGTGTCATCCACACTGCACAAATCGTTTGTAGCCATATTGGTCCTCACCATGAGCATATGTGAGCATTTTTCAAATGTCACAAAAACTTGCCATCTTAAGGATTAATATTAAACACCTTGTACCATATGGAGGCACATGAGAGAGAGTCCTTATAGGTTTTAGCTAGGTGCTGCATGATTTGCTAGAGAGGGCTGTGTTGTAAGCATCTTTAGTGAATGCAGATAATAGATATTCATGTGGTTAAAACAAATATCTCTCTCCACAAACCTAGCTTAATTAGATTTGCTGCAATTTTCCATGATAATTTAGTTCTGCCTTTGCCTTTTGGCTGGCAGATTGTCCCTGGAAACCTCTTGCAGAAATTCCCATTGACTGCAATGATTCTCAGTTAGGGCAAAACTGATCACTGCTGCCTTCCCTGCTGTTGAACTCAATCAACAAGCCATACATAACTCTCTACAAATAAAAAATACCAGTAGGGTCAGAAAATCTGAAAACTGGCTGTTTGACACCAGAAACGTAATGATAATGTAACTAGTTCTGCCAGGACTTGCATCAGAGCATAACAGATGAATCCCTCCCCATCCACTGAGTCACCTTGCCAACTTTTTTTTCCAATTAGTTTCCTCCTTATAAATCAATAGTGAAAGATCACTTTTCAGCTAGAAGGTATTCAGTCAAACAGCAATATACCATCAGCAGCCACGAGACAAAAATATGAGGAAAATGGCAACACTGACACTCTTTTTTTTTTTCTTTCCTGCTCATCAGATATGAAACTTCTACTCTCTCCCTAAGTCCTGAGACTAAGTTTCTTACTATATTTTCATTTTAATAGATGGTCCTCCTCCCTGCCCTTCCTACTTCACAATGATCACTTCTCTGGAAGGGAATGGTTGAAATGTGTCTCCTCAGTTTTTCCTTACCTGTGTTCATGAAATTACCTCATCTCTCCCCTCTGTTCTTCAGATCAGTCTCAAATTCATATCTTACATAGAACCCTCTTATGCCTCTATCAACAGGGCTGAGTTTTGATTCAGCCAGCTTGATTTTCAGTCACAAGAATTGCTATTGTTGCACTGCTCTTCCTTACATGTAATTCTTTCACACTTAATTGGAACTCCAGGATGATTTAAGCTGGGTGAAATTCCTCTTAAACTATCAGGTTCCTTATGTGCAATGTACAGCCCTACACTGCTTTGCTGTTGTTCAGGTCTGGGTTCGATCTTGCTCAAGACTTTTGCCAATACACAGTGCAGAGTGTACAATAAACCAAATAAGCAGTAGGAACAGCATTCCCAGTTTCCCTGTAGCTTTGTACCCTACGTACTCCTGCTCTCTCACGTCCCTCTTCCCCTGCAGGTTCCCTCTGTGTTTTCTGTAGCATCCCACCTAGCCAAAGGGTGGAGTGCTCTGTGGCTTGGCTTGGCTGTGCAAGTGCCAGGCGGTTGCTGCCTGATTGCTGCCAAGCAGAACCTACAACGTCTGAAATCAGCCAGCCGCTTTTGGAGGAAACATCCATTTGGATCTCTCTCTTCTATTTTGCTGCTGATTTGCAGGGCCTACATAAGAACTTAATGACCTTTGAGACTTGACTCTTCCTTCAGAGTTGGTTCAAATTGACCAGCAAATTCAAAAGTTATCAGGGACAGATGGGCAGCATGCACACAAAAGTCTCATTTCTATCCAGGCTACACAATCTCAATTCAGATCTTGTTCTGAACAACTTATACACAGTCTTGCTGTTTGGCTGCTGTAGCTCACATTAACCTGTCGTCTGTGCATGTGTTTCTTCAACATGGATTTACCTCAACTCACTGAATACCACCATTCTGCTATAGTTTTCCGGAGGAGATTATATAGCCCATATCATTAAAGCAGAGTTCTTTGGCAGAAAGCAAATAGGTCATCCTTATTTTCAAGTGAACACATATTTTTGGTATCAAAACAATGACTGAAGAAAAGGAATTATCTTACATAATCACAAATTTGTACTGCCTTAACTTATATTTGGGGAAAATATTGAGATGCACCACAGATCAATAAATCCACTGAAGAGGGAGAGCCAAATATAACTTCGAGACCAGCAAATGCCCAATAATCGTATGGCAAACACAGCTATTGAAGAGTGATTGTAAATTACATTTAGGCATCTTAAGCTAAATAATGCCAAAGAGAAAAATGGTGTGCTAATTATCTTTTCACTCAGCTTACCTGAGTTCTATATAACATTCTAATAACAATTGCCAGGACCATGGACTAAATTGCACACATTTTCTTCATTTAAATGTTACCTGATGAATAGGAGTATTATAGGGATTATGCCTCTTACTGACAAAGCTAATCTCCTATGTAACAGTTGATGGTGATGACTGCTTGTGTTATTCAAGGTAAAAATTAATTTTTCTGTGTGCTCAACTTCAAAGGATTTCATTTGACTAACGGAGAAAGGAACATAAAGGAGGAGACAAAATCATGAACTCTGGATTGAAGAGAAGGATAAACTCTGATTATTTCAATGTTTTGTACAATCCAAAGTTGTTAGAGAAACATAAAGCATTTCTTATATTAAACGATTGATTTGAGAGGAAAATGAAAATGCTCACATTTCACAATGTGCAGATGGACAAGTGCAAAGCTTTCAGTAATGACAGCTCATGGAAATAAAACAAAAATATCACAAATCCAGACGCCAAGTCAAGACTGCTGAATTGCCATTGTTAGGAGCCTATAATACTACAGGATTTATTTTTCATTTGAAGATACACTGTTTTCTGTTCACAGCCAGATATGTTCAGAGGGATAGCATATTATGCAAAGTGCTATGATTCATACCTCCTCCTACCCCAATCTCACTCTTTTCCATGGATAATGTACCTGACAAATGATTTATCTTGAGTCAAGAACAACAGTGCCACTTATTTGCAGCATTCAGAGTCCTGGAAAGAAGTGTCTGAGAAACTCCTTGCCTAGGTAAAGTGCATGCAGGGCATTGAAACAGTACAGATCTGGACATGCACTCGTTTTCTCTGAGGACATCATCAGTTAAAGATACAGAAAACCTTAACATAGGGAAAAGCAATACAATAAATAAATAAATAAATAAATAAAATAATTAAGTACAGCTGTTTGCTTTTTGGCAAGTTTGTTTCCTGACTTAAGATAAATACTCCTTAGTGTGCTTTGACTTGCAAGCTCTGAGACCTTGGAAGGAAGGAAGGAGAAGGGAAAGACAAAAAAGGGTAAGCACAAACACACTTGCTAAGTGGGGTTTTATAAAATATTGCAGCTCTCAGTCTTGAAATGTCTAAAATGAAAATCTGTTGCAAGGACATAATAAAAATAAAGCTGATAATGTGCTCCCCTAGGAAGAAGGAGCAAATGCTGCTCCCCAGTACCCAGAAGCCATTATTTCCACTGAGAATAAAAACAACTTACACAGTAAGATGCATTCCCAGCTTTCAGAGTTGATTTAGAGATATCAGGAAACTTTCAAAATAGGCATGGCTTAGCATGAAATTAGTGCATGGAAAATGCCTCTATTGAAACAGTCCCCTGTTTTATCATTTACCTTCTCACCCAGGAGGACTTATATCTGATCCTCCAGCCCTGCAGTGCCCCATTCAGTCACATTATTATCAAAGCACAGCAATCAATCATGTCTCACTACAGGTGACACTCAATAAGCATCAGGAAACAAGTCATTGTTATATGGATATAAATACATATTCCAGTTAACCATCTTTCCATAGATAGTCATTTATCAACCTCAAAAAAATGAGCCCAATGGCCCAGTAAAATTCTTCATCAGATACTAGAATTGTAAAATTTATATGAACTTATTTATGTGCAATAAAATCCACAATAACTGTAATTAAATTCAAGTGTGGTGCACAAACATAAACATCCATATTCCAACCTTAGGAAGACAGTATGGGACTGACCTATTGACTGTATGTTCCTCCTAAAAACTTGAAATCGATTATCAGGTACTGCGACCGAGCTTTAGGGTCAATGTGATACTGTGATTAATTGGGCATGATATTGCTGAAGAATGATTGGCCCATTTTGTTTCTCCCGTACCCACTTTAACTAAAAACCAATGATCTCATTTTTAGGGAGGAAAAGATGACATTTAGATTCAGAGCCCAGCTTTCCTGGAGATGGGGAAGTCACACAGAATCACAAAGCCCAGTGTTCCACTTAACCTGTAAAGATCACTACAGGAAGGCAAGTAACCCCACATGAAACTGCAGCGCTAACCTGCTTAAGTAGGAAAGAATATTGGCAACAAACAAAAATCTGAAAAGTTCCTCTAATCCATCTGTCTTTCCTTTCACCTGCACCAAGGACTTTGACTGTCAGAGATTTTTTTACCAGAAGGCTAGGATCTGGTGGGGGAAAAAGTGTATTGTTCCCATTTTACCACCTTGCCACAGAGGTTCCTCCTCAATAGTTAAGGATAGTGAGGAGATAAACTTTGCTGTGCTTACAAATAATATTTTTATTTTCAAAAAGAAGACATAACTAAAAGTGTATAAAAATGCCAATCAACCAGGAATCCTTTCCAAGATTTTTTAAAAGAAGCAGCAAAATTAAAAATTGCAAACATGCTCACCATAACATGTTTACACTTCAGTACAAGATAGTATTACTAGCATGGCACTTTTTGGTGGTTTACAAGAATTGTCTACAATCTGAAGTTCTTTAAAGTTAAATTGCACTTCAAAGTTTCATTTACACACTGTAAAAATGATATAGTTAAGTTTTCAACAGGGAATGAATTATTCATTAAAGAAGATAATGGTGTTAAAACTCATCCAAGGAGCTATAACATTAGCATAAAGAATGCCTTATGTCACATTAATTTTAAAAACAGAAAACATACAACACAAAAGATATTGAACCATGGATTTGTTTTTTGGTTACATTAAACAAAAAGCAATTATTCTTACAGCAACCTTTTCATAGCATTTTAATCATACTGGTAGGTATTTTACAAGCCATTTGATCTTAATTATTAATTACATTAGGGTAGGCTGGGTAGAACATGCTTCTACTGTAATTTTATTATCTTTGCTTTTGATTTCATGGAAAGAGGCAGAACAGAGAAGTGCTTAAAAAGGAAAAAACTCAGTTTGTTTTTTTTTTTTCCTTTACGTCTGAGTGAAATGGAAAAGTCAGATATAAGAATATACAAAACCTCTTTTTTGTTGTTGTTTTGTTTTGTTTCAAAAAAAGACCACTTATGGAAAGTTTAGTGTGGGGATTCCAAAAGCTTTGGAGAGGTTAACACCCCCCCCCCCCAAACCAGAAAACAAACAAAAACCTCAACACCCTTCTCCCCCCCAATAAAACCCAAGCCTAAAAAAAAAAATGGAAAAGAAACCAACCAACCAACCCAACCAAAGCCCTCCGCACCTATATATATATGTAAGAAGTAACTTCGAGGAATTAAATCAGTATCTGCAAAAGAGTTCTTCTTAAATTCAATTGTCAATTAATTCTATTTACTGACAGAACAGCACAATTCCTTAGCTCCTTCTTGACATAACTTCTGTAAAATAGACTCACTGCTACTTCCTAGTGATTTTTTTAGTCTTTTAAAACTTGTGTTCTTAAATTACTTCGGGTAAATAAACTTCAGGATTAAAATAAGATAACTGTTTTCTCCTATACCATCCATCTTCTCAATTTACTCATTCCTGCTATTGTGCAAAGTAAGTGCTTCATCAGTTTGCTAATAGAGTTTAACGAATAGCTCTTCACCTGTTTTGGAATTAAAACTAATTTTAGAGGCCTTTTACCTGTTTCTTACAACTTGTTTTAAATTTCATTAGGGTCAAACCAAATGCAGGTTTTTCAGCCAGGCAAAGAAATTGTTGCACTAGAAAGACAGGGGGCAATGGTTGTAGCAGAGAATTTGTGCTGGATTTTCCTTACACTTATATACTTATTATTATTTACTTATTAATTTTATTTACATTACTTACTACTTAGATTTACTTTGCTTTACCAATCAATCTATTCAGAGTTAGGAATAACTTAGATGATTAAGATTTTGCAAAGTTGATGAGACAAATTCAAGATAACCATGTAAAATATTGGCTTTATCCTAAAGAGTGAAGGATTGGGATGGCATCCTGAAGGCAGGTTTTTGCTATTGCAATGGGTGATTCAGTCTTGCAGTCTCTCTCACAGACAGGAATGAATGTTTGCTCCCAAAACCTTTGTAAGGGAAGGTCTAGCAGCACTTGCCCTTATTGTGGCATGAGGTGACTGAGCTAGCTGAACTCCCTTCTAGCCTAAGTTCCTAAAGGTTGCTTCACCCTGTAAATCCTTCACAGAGAGTTGAGAAGATTATCCCTTCATTCCCAGTCTCTAATTGCAATGTTTACATAGCCGTTCCCTTGAGTTAATTTGTAAGCCACAGGGTATAGGACAATAAAGACCAGTATCTTCCAGCTATGAAGAAAAATTGGTGCCATGGAAGGACGTCTTTTGTACTCACTGTGGCATAATACCAGGATCTATGGAAACAACACTGCAAATGAAACCAGGATTTACCATGCTGTAGTGCTTCATTCTATCCATCTGGAACTGGTGGGCAAAATTCATTCCTTGCCACAAAATCATTCAGTAAAACTGCTTATTTACTTTAGGCATATTCCAGATTCTGCAGTTCTAAGAGCAACCTCAAAAACATGAATTGCATGTAAACTCATTCAGCTTTCTCCTCCATAGCCTGCACACTGCTGGAAATGATAGCCCTGGGAAGCAGAAATAGTCTATTTGTCTCAAAGGTTTGTTAAATGAAACCCTGAGGTCCCCTCTTCCCACACTGTTAACTGTTTCAGTACTGATTATTTTAAGGAAACATTTGGTCTATGTGCTTACTTACAATTCCATGACAATTAGGCATCCCCTCAGATACCAGCCTCCCCACCTCACTAATCCCCTCTCTCCTTTTCAGCAACTTTTGTGACAGAAATATTATTTGCAAATGCCTGAGACACACCGGCATCAAAAATGGGGAAGGATAAAAACAATTCTATTTAGCAGCCCACAAAACAGCACAGCAGTCACTGTGCCAGTTGCAGTATACTTTTCCTCATTTAATTAAGAACTTCATCTATTTACAGAAATCTGCTATACAATTTCAAAGGCTGCATCAAACAATGAAATCTAAGTCTGCCTGTATCTTGGGGAGTATACACCTTCCCCACAGTAAGTAATGAATGTTCCAGTAGCTCCAAATGAACCCCAGGTGTTTCTGCCCAGCCTTCAGTCACTGGAATTCCTCCTCAGTAATTACTGCTCAGAGACATCTTCAATCGGGTAGTATATTTTAGCAGCATTAGAGGCCTTATGTGAATCCTAATTCCATGGAGACTTTCACGGGTTTGATCAGGTACTAAATATACAGATTTGGGACTGTGTTAGGACATAAAATGCTGTTTAACGTTGGATGGAAGTTAAGTCACAAATAACATATCATGATAGGAGATTTTAATATTTCTTTCCCTGGAAGTTCAATACCTTGAAGGAAATAATAATAAAAGCATGTGATATCAGAGTCAGGCATATAGCAATCTGACAGAGTAATACAGATGCTAGTTGAAATAATGAGATAGCAATAATAGATAGAATACTGTCATTAGATAATACTTCTGTGTTTCTAGACACATGACAAAGTCAGCTGGTTTTCAGAGGTAGAGGCTCTGATAATTCACTGCTTTACTGACTTTAGTTCTATTATACAAAATTATTGCTGTTTAGATACAACCTTTGTATCTGATGAATAGCAAAGCCAAGGAATGAGTCACTCACTCTGTCATGGAATGACCATATAGATTCATGACCTGAAATTTATCTCAGTTTAAACAACTGTCACACACACGGGGATGCAGGATCATGACCAGATTACTTTACACTCTGACTCAGGTTTTGGGGCCCGAACTTCTGAAACCATGGAAACTTTGGGCATAAATAACTGTGGGTGCAATTTATTACGTTTAGATTCCCCCAAGAACATCCACAAAACTATGACCTTTAGGATACCGACTCGCAAAGGCAAATGAAGCAGGAGTTGTAGTTCATGTAGTAGCTTACCATACAGAGCCTGGGTAGCAATAGGTAAAAACTGGAGAGATTTATAGGCTGAGGTTAGATAAAGTAAATCTGACCTAAACCTACTTAAAATATGTTTAAGTCACCCAAATCTCTCTAGGCTTAAAATCCGGCTTCTTTGTGAAAATTCTTGACTATAGCAGAACCCAGAACACATGAGAATAGCCTGTCTCATAGTACTATGGAATAGTAACAAAGAAGAAACAAGAAAAATAAAGGAAGAAAAAGTTCCTAAGAGACTATACCAAAATATATGAAGATGGCATCTCTTTCTCTCTCTCCCACTCTCACTTCAATATGCGAGAACACATTGTTTCTTCTATCCCTCACAACATTCACTAGCTTCCAATTTCATTTTCAACTCCCAGCAGCCAATTGTCAGTGTAAGAGGTAGAAGGGAAGTAGAGACAAAGGAGGTAGGCCAGTTTAATTAATACATGGGGAAGCAGAGGTTTATTTTGGTACTCTGGTCTCTCCTGAAAAGGCAATGCTCCTGTTATCAGACCCTATTAAAAATGCATTTATTTCATATTCTCTCATAATACTTTCCATAAGGAAAGGAATGAATCATCGTGCATATTTTGTGAATGATTTATAAAGTGGTACTACAGATTTATGATCTGAATCACAGGTCTTGTGGAAGTGCAGCACTACTTCTGTTACAGGGAACTTAAAATGGTTAAAAACTTTTTTTCTCCGTAGTATTTGACACTGAGGAACAGCTCTTCTACCTCTCTCAGGTACCTCCACACATTAGCACTATGGACACCAAAACCTTTCTCCCTCCAGCCCTGAGGAGAAAGGGCATTTCCAGTTCTGGAATATCTGATGAAGAAGAACGTCCAAATGCTTCTCAAAATGTGTAAAACACCATTTGAGCAGCAAGAACTATGTCGTCGTCATCCCCTCCCCCTCTCCTCAAAAAAAAAAAAAAAAAAAGAGAAAATCATTGCATGAAATGATGATGGGCAAACTAATAGGCAATTTGCAATATCTGCCTTTGAGTGGGAGGTGATAGGTTCAGAGAAAGGTAAGGTAGACCCTATGGTGCATCACAAATAGTTCCTGTTACAGCACTTTGCTGTCTGGAATTCTGCAGCCCCAAAGATAGCTAACTTGTTTTGAGTCTAGCCAAGTCATCCTGTTGAAGCAGAAAAAGCAGCAAGGAAGAATGGGGATGGCATGTGATAGGAGAAAGATATACATTTTCCTCAAGAAGCATCAATATACTCTTCCTTCAAGGTACACTTTGAAAAGAGTTTTCTGTTTCAGGGTTATTTTGGGCTCACCTTGCTGAACATCTGATCACCCCAGCCGAAAAAAACCAAACCAAACCAAAACCCAACCCAAACCAAAAACAAACTCCCCAAAAGAAACCATACCCACAAAAAAAGCTTAACCTTTGTGAAGTCAGTGGCAAATATCTGCCTTTGTGCACTTACACACAGTTTTTTTCTGTATAGACCAATTTTGCAGTTTATACATAATTTAAAAGCTTGCTGCAGTGATTCTTCCATAGTCAAGCATCAGGATATACTGTAAAGCATGACACATAAAATATGAGTAGAAGAAGAAAAAAAACCCAAACCCACAAACCTATCAGCAGTATCTGTTTCTCTGGGGTAGGTGAGAAGGTGGCAGACATGTTTGATGCACTGCTCTGTTTGAAGGGGTATCGAATGGTTGGTGTAATCTTGCACTTGGACTCATCCCCAGAAGCTACATCCTAAATACAAGCGCATTTCTACAATCTTTGCAAATTGCTTTGTGTTTCCAAGACGCACATGCTAAATTCAGCCAAAATGTTTCCTCACTGGCCATGGATTTGCTAGAAAAAACTATTGACTCACACTTCCTCTGTGTTGTTTGTTCTTTAAGTCAAAGGAAAAAAGAGTGCTATTATATAAACTCTTTCTAGATAAATGTAGCAACGATTAATTCTGCATCATACAAATAACATGATGTGAAATTTGAGGCAAAATGTAGGTCACCTGCCAACGTCTAGAGGAATTTGTGAGATACTTACAGCTCTTCCAAGTGGGTTTCAGATAAGTTTCTAAAGCACACAGAAACATGGGGCTTTTGTTCACAAGCTACAAAAGTCACAAGAGTAACAAATGTGCACCTCTTACAGCTTACACTTAGATAGTGCAACTGTAACCCCAGTCTTTGTGAGTCTTGTGATTTCATGGGAAGTTGACCTTTCCTTATGAGTCCAGGGAGCTGCACAATGCTTACCCCTGAGGGCCACTGAAAATTAGCAGGTGTGAAGGGGAACAGTCTCTCCTCTTCTCCTTTATTAAAGATAAGCAAGTTCCCTGCAAAAATCTTTGTTAAGTGAGAAGTACATATCAGAGAGAGAACAATCACAAAATGTTTTATTGCTACTGGGAATTACTGAGTTGATTGAATTCCATCTTCCCCAACTTCTATTTTTTATATATAAGTTTTCATCTTTGAAGGCAAGAGATGGCAGAAAGAAACAGGTGTTGACAGAAAAAAAAAAAGAACAGAGATTGCCTGACTGGGGCCTACAGCTTAGCCACTGTGCAACAGAAGTTATCAAAAACACACACGTGCATGTATCTGCTACCAATTAGGAGTGAAAGAGATCACATATGAATGCATATGATGTATATTATGTATGAATCAAGAACTTTTGTTTTCATTTAGTCATATAACTTCTGAAAAGCTGAACATAAATTCTACCACAATTATTCTTTCTGCTACATTTCCTCTTATCTGAAATTATTATTTTTATACAACTGCCCTCTGAAAAGCCTCTTTCAAAAACCTAAAGAAAATTGAGTTCATTTGTGCATAATTTCCTTAGCTATCTTTGCTTCTATTCCTAATGTCCCAGCCTGCCTATGCATCTGTCCTTCAGTGTGTATTGCCAGGGTAAAAATCTGTGTCCTCCTGGGTTCCTGCAAGAATCATCCAGCACTATGACAGAAACTGTTTAGTTTCACTCAGGATCAGGACAGTTGACTGTGAGCTTCCTGGATGACAGCCTGTTCCTGAAAGCCTGAAACACCCCTGCATATGATGTGCATTATAATGAGAATGTGACAGAAATAATATCTATACCACACAAAGTTTCACAAAGATGTACTCTGATTAGGCGTAATCATCCATGTTAAACACATTATCTATCATAGCACAACACTGTGCTAGCTTGGGCACTGGAAGAAGCAGAACTGTAATAACCTGGGGCTTCACATTCCTGGCATTATTCTGCTGCTTGTTCTAGAGCTAGCTCAGGTAAATCTACATGGGCTTAGCCAAAACCTAGCAAATCGGAAACATAAGGAACTAGTAATATTCTGTAAATACACTGGGGATTACCACTGCTAAAGAAGTAGAACTATTTTATCTGAGAAGGAAATGCTGGCAGAACAGCAGGTAGATTTAAATTGCTTACAAACATTTAACTTAGAAATTAGGAGACAGTATCAGAGCAGTGACACCCCCATACCCAAGCAATCTAATAGGACTATGCAAAACCTCATTAGGTTTAAGACAGAGCTTGATACACATATGGATGTCACAAAATAACTGATTAATGGGCAGAACCTGAACATGCAGGAGATCTTTCTAGTCCCATGCTTTGTATCTTGTAGATCTGATGATTCAATATGCTGAGACTTGTTATTTTTCATTTATCAGCAGTAATTGCTTTTTATGGACACCTTGACTATATCCTCTGTAGGTTATTAAGTCTTTAAGTATAACTCTAGCCTTGACACTCATATCTGTGTCTCTCAACAGTTTCATCCTAGAATAATCTGATCCTCCTAGAATACTCTGATATAGAAACTGGTGCCTTTGTCCCATAAAATAATCCTAACTCATGTCAGGTTTTTAAATACCTACCAATTTCAGCCCACAATCTTTTGGGGATATAAAAATTGAGGCATTTATGGAATTTTCATACCTCTTATCATCACAAGATCCCTGTCACAAAAAAGTAACTTTGAATCACACCTTGCAAATTTAAGGAAGTGTTATTAACAGAAATTGCATATCAAGAGATGTGTAAATCACACGATTAGAGTACAGTTATAGGAATTAAAACTTTCTAATACTTTATGACTACATTTTAAACCAAACTCAAGTTGCCTAGAAATAAAATATTCTTGGTAATGACAATGCTCTTATTAATGTTAGAATTATAAACTTAAGGAAAGTGTAGGACTAAAAGGGTCAAGCACTTCATTACCATATGCAGTCTTAGTGTTCCTTGTACTTTACAGATAGAGGTATTATCTTCATGCAAGGCCTTGTTCTAACTCAGCTGCTTTTTCCAGCTCGGCCACTGACATGCTGAAAATCCAGTAAGCTCTAATAATAATAAAGGGTCAAGTGTTTTCATGCAGAGTTTAATGGAGACTTTTAGACAATTTAACATACTGCAATGATGCCAGAAAAGGCAGCCCAGCCATCACAGCTCTGCTTTTTATTAACCATATTTCTAACAGGTAGCATTCTATTGGTTTCTGACTGCACATGAAAATTACACTGATGTCTCCTCTTATGGCATCAGTTGATAACAGACCTTGTTAATTTTTAAAGACCCTTATGCACACAAGATTAGGGAGAATCTTTGTTAAATTTAGTGTTTTGCCCCTTCACCAGGTTTGTAAATACATACATGTAAAATCATATTTTGATACAACATTCCTATTAAAATCCATAGCAATGAGTAGAGACTAACTTATGATATTTATGTATTTGGAGCCACTTATGGCAGAAAGGAACTTCTTTGCAATGCCACAGCTCCTGTGTCAAAATACATGTTTTGAAGTATGACATCATTATACTCCTGCTGAATGGTATGAATATAACAGCTGCCAGTCTTCAACCAGCTGAGGCAATCTGACCTTTTTTAATAAATGGCTTTGTCAAGAAACCAGGAAGCTGTAAGCCATTATTGCATTCAGTGTTCCTAAAAAAAATATGTACTTCTACCTTCAAATGGGATATTACTTTATGCTTATATCAAAATGCCAGGGTAAACCAGGAAAGAGGAATGCACAATGATGTGAGGAATACAAAGAACCACAGTATCAATATTTGCGAAGTTACATTGCAACTCCATCACAAGAGAGTACCATTCAGTAATGGCTGTTGAGATGAATTCCTGATCCCATTAAAATCAGCTTTGCTGTTGATTACACTGATGCCAAGATTTCATCCGCGCTGTGTTCCTAACTCCTTTATGCTCCTTAAACAAAAGAAGTAGAATGCATCTGGCCTCTGCACAGCTTATTGCATCTCCCTCTCCATGTTGTGGTTTATTTACACTGGCTAATATTCAAAACGTGTACAACGGCTTTTTAAAGAAGTGACATGAAAACTGCAGACCTTACTGCCTCCCCACTGGAGTAATGTGGCAGAACCAAATGAATTACAGAGTGTTAATACTCCTGTATACCATTACACACTTTGAGTAAGTGACAGACTAACAACTGAAACATCACTTTATCCGTTTCTAGCAGTTTGATGTCTGCACTAGCGTTAAACAAAGAAACTCACTGGATGTACACAGCAATTTCTGGTGTCTGCTACCATTTCTCTTACTGTTAGTTCTGTTACTGCACTGTAATTCTTGCAGTCTCTTCCCCCCCCCCCCCCCAATCAACTGTGTTATAACTTGGCTCACATCTTTTCCTAGCTGTATAGAAGCAACTGCAAAATCGGTAAGATGACCTTAAACTAGAGGAGAAGAAATGATATCTATTTGCTTTGGCCTCCCATCTACTAAGAACAAACACACATTTCCAATATCATCACTAAATCCTGATGTTGCATAAACACACTTTCCCCAAACCCATTTCTGTTCTGACAGCAGTGAAAAGGTTAAGAATGAGATCATGTCAGCTTAGCTGACTGTTCAAGGCTTTGCCAGTTTGGATCACAACCTTAACATTATTATTTAAATGTGTCTTTTGTATTTCATTACATACAAAGCAATTATATTTGCATTTACGATGCACCATAATTGTAAGAATATGACATTGTTCTGATGATAATGTTCATTGATCATTCATAATGCAGTTGGCTCATGCCATGAATCATGACACTCTTATCACCTTTCTCATTTTACTTGCCATTAGATGGCTTTATTTCCAGATTGATGCTTTAAACCCACATTTTTAATCTCTAGATGGTATAAAATGGCTCTTATCATCCCTTAATGTACATCACTATATACTTTCCCAAAAGTGAGCTGTTGTCAAAGTCCTCATTTAGTTCTCATAACAATAATGGTTCTATCTTGAAACGTGTATGTTTTGGTGACGCAAACAAATGCCAAAGGTGGCCAGATATCTTGCTCAACAATAAGTATTTTGGACGTGTTTGTTACAGAGTTTGATGAAACTAAGAATTCCTGCATTATGGTATATTTCAACATTCTAGTATGTTTTTTTCCCTTGAATTGGGTAGAATGCTCAAATATCTACATTTTGGTTTAGTAGAAGGTTCTGAGGAACAAACAAACAAAAAACCAAGTGCCATACCAAAATGCTGATTGCTCTTGTGTGGATTGGAACTGTATGGCGTTTCGTTTCAAATTAGACTACAGTTAAATTGCATTTTCTAGTGTTCTACAGTAATGACTGTGGTTCAGACAATCCTTAGCCCCATAATGCCCAAATATCTGAACCAGTTCTCTCAGATAGGTTTTGGGTTTTTTTTCTTCCAATTTATTTCTTCCATGCTTGGGTACTGGGCCAGTATGCTCTAGAGTATTTGTTATGTGAATGTTCAGCATGGTAGTGCTCAGTAGCATGCTGACATGGCTGCATAGACATGTCCCCTTAGTCGCCCAGGTTGCGCTATGAATTAGCTGAAGTGCAGACCTTGGAACATCATGGAAGAGGTAAACCAGCAAGCAACAAAAGGATCCTAGAATGAGTTACAAAAATCACAGCTGCTGCTAGGTGTCATGTGCAGATTAATTGTAATGTTAGCATGTCCTAAAGTAAGATAAGAAACAGAAATGTGCTCTTAGTTAAATACTCTCCATTTTCAGGCAAAATGATTATTAATAGGAACACCCCCCCCCCACCCCCCCCCGAAAAAAGTTGCACATATGCTTTGCAGGAAGTCTTTCTTCTGTCCCAAAATAATTTTGACCAGTGATACATATAATGATTGTCTATGCTATGCATTGTAAACATGGGTAGGTTTAAGCCCTCCATTCATCATGAACTTCAGCTGCCCAAGGAAACTTTGTTAAAGAGAAAATTGCTACAACATTTACCAGAAGGTAAAAAGGCAACCTAGCTTTGATGAAACAGAAGATTAAATTCTACCAGCATGAATGAATCAACTTACAGTAGTTATTCTATAAAGAGGAAAAGATGGTAAATATATTGATGAAATGATCACCTATAAGGGATTTCTTCAGCTGTTTTTACTTTTGCTTCTACAAATATCCTCACAGACTTTGATGAGCATTTGATTTTAAATTAGGAGTGAGCTGTGTATCCTTGGACACATATTGTTTGCTAGTAATAGCTCCCATGTTAATAGGGCCAAGCACAGCTAGGCAGATCCTGTTCTCTGTTTTTATTTGCGTTTCTGAAAATCAGTCTTGGTACACTCCAGCAATCACATTATTTCCTCATACCTTGCAATTTACTTGTAAGATTCATTTGTTAGAAAGTCCATAAGATGAAGCTTTTGAAATATTCAGAAGTGTAGTGTTTGGATTTTTGCCTTTAAATGACTAGTTGACACAGGGGCTATACATATCCTCTGCCAGCTGCAAGAAGGAAGAAAGATGAAAAGAAATTAAATTCTAAAGCTATACATACAACTTACTGATTTACACAGTGTGGTTTTGATGAGGGTCTATAAAGTTCAAAATTCTTTTTCTGGGGAGCTCATATTTGTTTGCATATAAGGACAGTGCAGGGAAGATAAGGCGGCAGCACAGGGATACATCTCACAAAGGGAAGGGTGATGCAAAGCTCTCAGTTGTGGAAACCTATAAATAATACTTTCAGATGAACTCAGGATCTGTTGCAAATCTTCCCGAAGTTCTCCATTAGTACTCTGCAGTTACAATTAGAGGTCTGATCTCACCTACAGAATATCTGTGGCTCTGGGCTCACTGCTGATATAAGCCAAATACATGTGCAACCTCCTCTGTCTTATAGCCTGCAAAATCCATTGTTTTTCTTTCTATCTCTATCAATTCCAGACACTCAGAGTGCACTGAGGGAGCTCTTCTGAATGTAAGGTTGTTTTCTTTAATGTCAGACTGATAGGCTAGCAGTTAAAAAGATGCTCCTAGATTTTTATATTATTCTTGTAGAATAATATTGCTTCTTTTATAAGAAGCAATGTTTCTGGGAACAGCCATGGAAGTAAGCCAATACTTTGGGATCTGTGTGATGTCAAAGCTAATAGATGAATTTGGAAGGTATCCTTGTTGTAGGAAAAGGATGACACTATGCAGTGCTGTAGACATCTGGTTAGCTGGTCACTGTTAATGAAATTTCCTTCTATTTATGATGACTTTTGGTGAAAGTAGTAAGACAAGTGCCCACAAGATTTTGTGCAAGTCTTATGTAATTAAAATTCATGTTAATGTTTTGATAGTCAACAGCTGAGTGGGTGGAAAGCTCCTTTAAAATCACTTTGTAAAGTAAGTATATACATAATGAATTATTTTCTGTAGTAAGTATTGGAGTCTAGATAGGCCTTTATGCCATTAGATTACTTGCCCTATACCATTATATTTATTTTTATTTTCTATCACACTGAGGCTATGCCTGGAGCTTTATAAACAATGAGAAGAGTCATCTTCTCTTCATCTTCTCCAGTAGCATTATTTACTTTACACAGATCCCAGAGACTCCAGCCAAATCCAAGCTGTGGGTATCTGAATATCATAGCAACAGACAGAGGCAATCCCATTAACAAAGAGTTTAAAAAGTAAAGCTTTCGGGTCAAGATAAGGGGAAAGTATGAGAAATGATGCTACCTGCAAAAGGTCTCATCCTGGGTTCATGGCAGACCACACATTCATTGGTTCCAGTGTAGCACTATAACCACCAGATCCTACTGTCTCTCAAGCTGTGCACATAAACAACGCCAAGCCACGTCTCTCATTCTGCTTTGTTCCCTCTGAATTGCCCAATCCTATAATGGATAAATGCCTCTCCAAGAACAACCCAGAGTCCGTTTGCACTGTGAGATAAGTGCTCGTCACCTTTCCTAATCCAAACACACTCTGCCTTTTGAATAAACAATTCCAAAAAGCTACCTTAAATAAACAAGGACATGAGCCCTAGGTGATAGTAATGCAATCACATTGAAAGAATTTTTTTTTTAAGAAGACCTGTGTTTTTCCAGTGGTAATTTTGCGTGCATACTATGGTATCCCGTTTATGGTAAGGTGAGGAAGGAAGAAAGCGAGATTTAGTGGCAACAGGACCTGCTGTTCAGTAGAAAGTGCTATATTTGTTTCCATTTTTCAAATAATAATAGCGGGAAGAACGGTGTAGCTGAGGAATTATGTTTGCATTATAGTTTCTTTTCTCCAACCATAAGACTCACTGAATTGTACCATGGAGGCTTAATTTTTCACTGTGATTTTCTTTTTCATGGTTTGCAAATTGTCTATTTATAATTACTTTCAATTAACTCAGCCTTAGCCAATCAACAGACCATAAACTGAACTTAAACAGTTATAAGCTGTGCTCTGCGAAGAGAATTTATCCTTACATTAAGTATTAGTTCATTGGAAAATCTGAGCTCAGGGAATTACAAGAACTAAATACAAGTTTTAAATTCATAGCAACTTAGATCGATTAAAAATGTTCAGAGTTCTCCACTACAATTATCAGTTTAACTGTGAGGCCACTGATGATAACTGTTCTGAATGGGTTCCGTTTGGATCCCTAGTACATTTTTCACTAAAAAGACAACAAAGAATATGGTGAAAAATGAGTGAGAACAGACATTCTTACTATGGAGTTGACCATAACACAGACATGTGGCTTAGCATTAGCTGCATTCCTTGGTAGGCTTTAGGAAATGGTCTTCTTCCAAATATATTTCCCCCAAAACCTTAAAAACACACTCAAGCATATACCAAAATATTAAGCTCAACTGTGAGTTTGTATAAAGCTCTGAGGTTTTAGTCTAACTCCCAGGAAATCAAAACTTCTTCATGCCTTGAGTCAAGCCAATGACCAAAATTTAAGAGGAAGTGAACATTTTAAAATATTTATCTCAGAGAACAGGGTAGATAAAGGAACCACCTTACAAATGTGATAAATGGGATACAAAAGAAAGCCCAGCTTCCCTGTGATGAGGGAGATGTTGAAACATTATTAGGAAGGAACACTAAGATACTGGATCATGAGTATTTATCACATCGGATATGACTGTCCAGAATCACAGCACAACCAGTGCAGCAGCATTGACCAGAAACGGTCACCTGTTGAGGGGCATTTTCCAAGTCACCTTTGTATCAGTTTAGGATCCACCATTAATGACATCGCCTTTGGGGAACCCAGATCCTTAACATCACATTTACTAAACAGCAGCATCATTCTCCATTCTTATTTGCTCAGAAATCAAAGTAGAAAATACTCCCTCTTGGTACAACAGAGCTACATATACAGTGATAATGAAAAATTAACATGCTCAATGAAAAGCACACCAGGGCACAAAAAAAAATCTTCTAACAAATTAAAATAAATCCCTTTTATCAATAATATATGATTTATCTGCCCTAAAGCCTGAAGAACAGCCCTCTCTGCATTAACAGCACTGACAGTCTGGGAAATGTGAAATAACTTCGTTAAGTTTTTTCCTTTTATATCTTGTTTCTGCAAAAATCAGTGATAATTCTCTAGTTCTACCCTTCCTGGATGTCCTTCCCTTTTCTCCGGGGACCTTACATTCATGATGGAAGAACTGGGAGCTACTTTCTTCACAGACAGCAGCTAGTGGTGAGTGTGGGCATATTTGCTCCCTTTTTGGTATTGTTCTTGCCTTACCTACAAGCTCTTCTCCAAAGAGTTACTAATGTAGTACCAGTAAGTTAAAATACTCTGCTTCTGTGAAGCTCTCAAGCAGTTGAGCTAGGAACTTTAATTTCAAAACTTGGATAAACATCTTAATTTGATTCTGGGTAGCTACCATAAGCCAAACTTTGATGAAAATTCATTAAATATTATGACAAAAGCAGGTAATTATTCTATGGACCCTGCCCTCTAAAATGCATGTTTGTATATTCAATACAATGATCAAACATATCCAGGAAAGTAACAGAGGTACATTCTTGTTTATATTATCCAGTGTTAAATACATTTCCAAAAGCAATTTGTCCCTTAAATGATCTATGGTTGGCAGAAATCTAACATGAATATCTCAAAATGTGGAGAAAATTGTCATTTAATATCTTCTATAGCATATGCCCCATTTGAAGGCCATAACAATAATTTGAGTTTTTAGTACCCGATGTAAGGACAATATAGAACAAAAGACACAAAAGAATGGGACTACACTGCACTTTCTGAAGAAAAGGAGAATATTCTGTGGTGCTAATATCTTTTTTTTTTTTTTGTGTGTGGTAATATTAATGTACTGCTACTGCACAATGAACATTTCCATCTACACTCAGAGCTCCCGATTTTTACTTAGAGATACCAGTGACAACAGTGAACTAAATGGCAAGGCATTAGACATGAATGCAAATTAATATCATGAGCAAATTGTACAGTAATTGAATTATACAAGTAAAAGGTTTAAATCAGAAAGTATTTCAAGTAGCTGACATATTTCAAAATGTACATTCACCATAAAGATTTTCATGTTCTCCAGCAACCGCAGACAGATTAGCTAGTCTAATCTTCCTTTCTTATTTTTTAGTTTGCTTTCATTTGTAAAACCAAAGGAGACACTCTTTGGTGTCTCCAGTGAGAATGAAATTCAGTTAAAATAATGGTAAAATTTCCATAAATTTACTAAGCCAGGAGTGACTCTTCAGTTTCTAGGGGATAAGAAATTACTGAAGCTCACTATTCACCACAGTATGTACTGTGAAAGAGAAACTTTAAAAGCAAATGGAGGGCCCACAGCAAAAGTAGCAGCAGGTCCTAAAACAGCAACAGCTTTACTAGGATAAGCCACAGCACTTAGAGATGCTGAAGCTCCATTAACAACATGCCATACCTGATCTATCCCCTTTAGAAACAGAGTGGTGTATATTAACTAAAAAACAGAATTACCTGAAATTATTACACCGAACAAGTCATTAGAAATGTCAGGTCTTCAGATAAGTGTTGAAAAACATAAAAACTTGCACCTAATTTTGTACGACTTAGCCATATGGTTACCACAGAATGTAATGGAAACTTGCTGGCAAAGTCCTTGTGCAATAGTATTTGTGAATGTAAATTCCAGGCAAAGCTTTAAAAATGCAGAAAAGTCTAATATGTTATGGACTAAACATCATCAAAGTAATCCAACATCTCAACCAACTCCTACTCAAAATCAGGAAGATATGGACCTGAAATGCCTTTGCTGTTTAGGCTGAACTATAATTTGATTTTTTCAAGTGTTTTCATCTAATAAAGCTGACTGCCTGTAGGCTTGGAACTACCTTGGTTATCAAGCTAAACAAACACCACCACCCCCAGCAAACAAATAAAAGACCCAAAACCAAACCAACAACCAAAATCCCCTTCATACTATCTGCTCACCATTTTTCCCTGCCATGTTTTCCTAAAACCAACAAAGAATACACTTATGGTCACTTCAGCATGCATTTCATTTAACATACGTATGTGCTTCACTGAATAGGAAAGCACTGTCTGTGTGTGTGCATAAAATGCTTTGATGAGATTGGTTGCCTACTTCTAAAAATCTTTACAGTTTCAACATAGTGCCAAAACTTTAGAAGTTTGCTTTAAAGGCCAGCAATTACTAATGTGTCTTCAAGTTAGCTCACTCCTTAAATAGTTAACAATAATAATAAAAAGCTCTTATTACTTTCTAGAAAATGAATATTTTTACTTCTGATCATAATGTTTAAACACTCCAGTTGGGATACAGCTGCAGAAACAAAAATGCTACCAAAACCATATTATCAGATCTCTTGCATCTTTCTGGCAATGCTTTGTGCTTGAAACAATAGCTCTCTTGAAAGCATTGTGACAAGATACTAAAAAAAAATTACTTGTTCTGTAGCACGTTCCCTCTTGTTAACACCTGCCCTTTTCCTTTGTTGTAGCTTTGACCTAAAGCAATTGAAAAATGAATGGCAACTTTGTATTTTCAAAGAAAGAAATGAAGGTTTCAAGTGAGTTTCAGCTAGTTCAATGAAGTATCCTTTAAGACTAAAAGGATATATTGCAAATAAAATTATATAACAACTGACTTCAATAATAATTGGTACTGTATATATACATACATCTATATGTACACATATAGATGTGTGTACGTAAGTATAAGGTACTGCTGTACATATATATTTATACAGTATGCCAAATGCAGAAGATGAAGGAAGATGCTCTTAGAAAGGTCAAGCCACTTGTTTGACTGAGAATGTGCAAAATTCCAGTGCAACTCTCTGGATCTAGTAGCCTAGTCTGACAAATATTCAGTATGTGTGTTTTTTGTAGACATTTGCAGTCAGTACTTTTCAGAAGACACTTCTGAGTGTGGCAATGCAATCTTGTATTCAGAAGTAGCCTTTAAAGTTATTGAAATATTATTAAAAATTATTAATTTACAAGCATGTGATCGACTCTGAGACTTAGACACTCATTTGGTCCCTAACTTCATATCCTTCATTTTATGCAAATAAAGAGGCGGGAGGGGGGAAAAAAAAAAAAGGGTTCTTTTCTAATAGAGGGAATATGCCACCATCGGGAACCTTTGGGAAGTTTCAGTAGATGAACCTGCTTTCATTTCCTGGTGCTCATCTGCTATGAATGTGGGGATAGAAGATATCCCCCTATATTCATTCATGAACTGTTTTATGAATGACTCTACAGTATTTGTGGTGACAGCTGGAGGTACAAAATGCTTGCCAGGAGAATCCTTCCTTTGAATACAATTTACAAAGAGAGCCATATGCAACCCAGTAACAGAGGGCAGGGTAAACCCCAATCTTCCTAAGAAAGCAGACATTTCTTCATCTGCACAAAAAAACAAATTAAAAAATCTGATGCAGAAGATTTAATTCTTTCTTGCTTTTCAGAGAGATTTTCCAGAAAACATTCCAAGAAAATCCAGAGCATTTTATGCTGACTGCTCAGTGAATGTAATTATTGGAGTCTTTCTCTGTACTCAGCTAATTATTCCAACATCTTTAAGCAAACTGGGGAACTCGGTGCTGCACATTTTGTGGTGCTCAGGAAAACTGAAATTTTGCACGGCTTCCTCTGCATCATGTCATGGAGGAAAAAAAGACAGACTTTTCCCCTTCTGCTAGGAGACAAGATGTATGCTGCGTACGGCACCAATTAATTTTTACCATAGAAAACCACATAATCGTTCACAGTTACATGCTGAGTCTTAAACGTAAATTCATTCAGTTTCTAGGAGGCTGCTGTCTGCATACTGTAATCCATGCACACAGTCAGTAATCTCTGAAAATATTCCTTTTTGTATTTCTTATACTGGTTATTTTGTTAAAAGAACAATGTTTTAAAAATTTTTTTTTTTTTTTTGGTAAAACTATTTACCAAAGCTTCTTATAGGTAGAAACATGAAAGTTTATTAACAACAAAGGATTAGGACCCCCCCCCCCATGGTTTCTGTCTTTCAGTTTATCTTATGCAATCATCAATACTTGTGGTTTCAATTTTCAATTCACTCAGCCGGATTCACGTGGTTTTTATAGGGGTCTTTTCCTTAATAACAGAGGTCATAATGACAAAGTAGAGTTTCTCTTCATTTATGAAAAATATAAACAGACACATTTCCTAGGTGGTTAAAAGACTGTCTGAGTTCATCCCTGTGACTCTCCTTCATTTTCATATGGCATATCTCAGTGTTGCTATTCCTGATTAAAACTGGCCAGACATCAGCATGGAACACTAAGAGTGATCAGTACTTCCTGATCCATTTTTTGCAATATATGAAAAACAATGAACCAGAAAGCTCATCCTGAAAGATGAAGCTTTCAAGAAAGGTGTCAATGTAAAACTTTGCACTGTTTCAAGTTAGAAAAGGAAGATTAATTAAACCAACACATGAAGGATTGTTTGTTCACAAATTTTTAAATTATGACTTAAAAATCCCAGGCCTGAGAATAACATGGTAGTTGCAAGAGGCTAGTGAGGTCAACAGGAAAGATAATGCAAGTGCAGAGTCCAAAGACCAGAATAGCCAGGCAGTACATAGACTGAAGGGGTCCAAGTAGAGCTACTCTGCAAACGAGTCATCTTAACATATTAGGTGCAATATGACAAGCTGCTCAAACAGGCAAGGTGACTACATTAGAAACGGATAGATTCTTTTTTCAGCATAAGCTTCTGAAAGTTGAAGTATGGCAAAGTGAGACCAGACAGATAAGGCTTTCCTGTGCCAGAACCCTTCCCAGCCCAGGACAGTGTTCAGCTGCTGTCATCTGCCATTGTTTTATACAGCAGAAATCAGTGGAAAAAGTAATTATTTGTGTCAACAGCTATGCTTGGGTGAAAGGAAGAAGAATGTCTATGATAGACAAGGATTTTAAATAGTCTATTTCATCATAATAATGTGAGTGTATACATATATATTTTTTAAGCAATCCAGGGGAAAAATTGGAAGTCACAACCATGGTATAAATCATCCACTTTAACAATCTGTGTTACATATAATGAAGCACTATCAGCTCAGTTAAACTATAATTGAGGTGACTTAACAAAAACTTTCTAATCCATAGTTGTCAATTTACATGAATCCGAACCCAAAAGCACAATAGGGCACACTGGAGGGTTTGACTGTGTATCTCAAGTAAGCCATTTTACAGCTCTTCAGACACTGTTACACTTCAGGTGACTGAATCTGAAGTTTGGTACTGGCAACTTTAAGCTGAGTTACACTAATTAAAGCAGCTTCTTTCTTTTAAATTCATGGAATACTGTGTATGTGCTTTTAATGATGGTGTTAATAAAGTCAGCTTGAGCTCAGTAGGCAAGCTGGTAGTTTATCATGCATCTGAAGCCATCTGATAAACATATTAAACAAATGAGTCACAAGATCTGGGCCATAAGTGTAACGCAGAACTTCATAATGAGGGGATTTTTTTTTGGTTTGGTTTTTTTTTTTTTATTTAGTCGTTGATAGAAGCACAGGATTTCTTAATATTTGTCTTCTATTTTGATAAGCTCACTACCCATTATGAACAGCAATATCATGCAAACGCACACCATATCCAACATATCATTCACACCACAGTCAAATATGCAACAAATGTCAGAGAAGATTTTTTTTTTTTCTGCCACACTACTTTATTTGCGGACTTTTATTTTCCTAATAAACCTTTTTTCCTGGTTGAATGTATCACTTGCTTAAGTACAGCCTTCCTCAACTTGAGAATTCTTGAAAAAGACCCCACATCAGTTCAAACTCTTTTGCATCCTTGAAATAAGAGGTCAATGCTATAAGTGGCCTCAAATTGTCATAGTACCTTCTCCTATTTCTCATATATGTCTTTCTATTTCTAGCCAACATTCCCCCTTCTATAGTGCTTGCAAGAAACCGTAGCACACGTGTACTGGCCCAATCCAACTTCTGCCATGGGAGAACTCTTCTCCAGCCTGGCATTTCTTTTATTTCCTGCATAGACCACTGTGAATGTATCTAAGTGAGGATACAAGGCAGATCCACAGAACTGCAAGTCAGAGCCTACACAGGCATTAGTTAACACAAGCTCCAGTGGTTATGGCATTAGCTTTACACCAAAGATGTGCTTAGTCCTTTTCTCTGAACAAGAGAATATTATTTCAAGGAGAGCTCTGTGCAAAACTCAGACTGACCTTGGCCCATCAATTTTGGCAGTAACATGTTTCAAGCTGAAATGGGAGCTTATCTCTGAGCATTAAACAGAGAACAAATGATTTTTTTCTCTTAATTATTTATAGACCATTGTCCTTTTCCCTTTTTAGTGTTAGTGTGGATGTTTGGATTATTACAGTCAATATAACAGTTCTAGTAACATTGTCTCACAGTGATGCAAGAACTTGGGGATATCAGTTTATTGTGTGCTTTTTTGATCTCTGCATACAATGCACCTTCTCCCCCTACTTATAGAGAAAAGAAAAAGGGGAGGGGGAGGGTGTTGCTTATAACAGGAAAAAATGACCTCTTTCTTGGACATCAACACAGGGTAATGACCCCAGACCAAAAGAAATGGAAGAAAGTGGTAAAAGCCTTTTGTTACTATAGTTTATGAGACAGTAAAAGAGGAGGGTTACAAGATTAGAAACCTAAATCACATGAGAAATATGTCACAGCTGTACCATTCTCTACTTCCATTACAGTCATGGAGGTTTATAGTAACTTCATGTTGTCCTGTATTTACAGGGACATAATGATTTATTCTGTGTGGGAGAGTCAAGAAATCATTACAAAGGGGCAAGCATCAGAAATTAATGAAGAACATGCATAAACCTGGCAGACTAACTAGATGTTTAACTACAATTTGGTGAGAGCTTGGGGGCATATTAAGGAAGATCTGGGGAGCAACTCATCAGCAGGGAAGGATTCAAGCATATGGTGACTTTGCATTAAAACAGGCACCAAAATGCCTAATGGTGTTAAGAGCAAGAGAATTATTTTGTCAGTTTGTGCATTATCTTCTCAGAAAGAACCAGTATAAGAACACTTTTAGGGTTGGCACCAGAGTTGGATACATGAGCACAAGGATGGAAAATGGGATGTGGGAAATCTGAACAGTCAAGTTTGCAGCAATCCCTTAATTGTCTTCTACAGGTAGGCTGACAGAGAGAGTAACTGGAGTGTGGTGGTTTAACCCCAGCCAGCAACTAAGCACCACACAGCTGCTCTATCACTCCCCTTGAACAGGGGAGAGAAAATATAACGAGGCTCATGGGTCGAGATAAGGACAGGGAGAGATCACACAGCAAATTACTGACAAGGGGCAAAACAGACTTGACTTGAGGAAAATTAACTTAATTTATTGCCAATCAAACCAGAGTAGGGTAATGAGAAACAAACCCAAATCTTAAAACACCTTCTCCCCACCCCTCCCTCCTTCCTGGGCTCAGCTCCACTCCTGAATTCTCTGCCTAGCCCTGCCAGCAGCACAAGGGGAGAGGGAATGGGGTTTACAGTCAGTTCATCACACGTTGTCTCTGCCGCTCTTTTCTCCTCAGGGGGAGGACTCCTGACATTCTTCCCCTGCTCCAGTGTGGGGTCCCTCCCACGGGAGGGACTCCATGAACTTCTCCAAAGTGAGTCCTTCTCATGGGCTGCAGTTCTTCACAAACTGCTCCAGCATGGGTCCCTTCCACAGGGTGCAGTCCTTCAGGAGCACACTGCTCCAGCGTGGGTCCCCCACAGGGTCACAAGTCCTGCCAGAAAACCTGCTCCAGCATGGGCTCCTCTCTCCACAGGTCCTGCCAGGAGCCTACTCCAGCGCAGGCTTCCCCACGGGGTCACAGCCTCCTTTGGGCATCCACCTGCTCCGGCGTGGGGTCCTCCATGGGCTGCAGGTGGAGATCTGCTCCACTGTGGACCTCCCTGGGCTGCAGGGGGACAGCCTGCCTCACCATGGTCTTCCCTACAGGCTGCAGGGGAATCTCTGCTCCAGCACCTGGAGTACCTCCTCCCCCGCCTTCTTCACTGACCTTGGTGTCTGCAGGGTTGTTTCTCTTACATATTCTCACTCCTCTCTTCAGTTGAAGTTGCTGTTGCACAGTCTGTTTTTTTCCCTTCTTAAATACCACAGAGGCACTACCACTGTTGCTGATTGGCTTGGGCTTGGTCAGCAGTGGGTCCGTCTTGGAGCTGGCTGGCATTAGTGTTATTGGACATAGGGGAAGCTTCCAGCAGCTTCTTACAGAAGCCACCCCTGTAGCCCCTGTGGTACCAAAATCTTGCCACTCAAACCCAATACAACAGATTTGAAACGTAGTGGTGGTAGTAGATGGGTTAGGAAATCTTCTTTCTCAGGTATGCTGTTCTGTCTCTTGCCACACTCTTCTTCCTCTCCTACTCCTGGTTCCTTACCATAAACAGGGACAGAGCATGCAAAAGGAGGAAGGTCAACTGGGTTGGGCCAATTTTTGACCCAAACTATGCTCTTATGCAATTAGCTTGTACTGGGCAGCCCAACACCTTGTCCACACATGACTATCACCCCCTGCCTTGCTCAGCCACATGAGCTATCTTTTCAGAAAAGTAACATGTTTCCACACCTTCTATCAGCCTGGTCTAATCCCATCTTTCCCCTTGAAGGCCCAGCTTGTCTCTGACGACCTCCATCTTGTATAAGTACAAAGGAGTTAAAAATAACCCCAAATCAGGATATCTTACACTAGTGTATCAGTAAACCATGGGCTAGAGGACTGGCCTTTTGGTGAGCCTATTCCACACTCATGATTCCCCAGCAGGCATGCACAGGCTAAAGGCTGTATCTGTCAGTGAGCGTTTCGCCAGGCTTCTCTGTGGCAGTTGACTGAAGACTGTAGTGGGCTTCAGTTGCCCCTCTGGCACCTCCATGGTGCTGCCTGCTCCAGTTGCTCAGAAGAGAGGCAGGAAGTTGGCTTGCAGCTGCAGCATGCCTTGAGAGAAGAGCACTTCAGAAACTTTTGGAAATATCAATGAGCATTTTGGGAAACACTAACAAGTGCTCAATGAAGCTGGCAGTGGATCTTCCTCCATTCCACAACTGAAAAAAATGAAGTCAATCTAACATTGCTTAAGGTTATACAAAATTTCGTCTTTGTTATCTAATACTCCCTCCTCACACACATCCACAAGAAGGTTATTTCTTAAATGAAAATACAATGTTTGTCCATCAAAACAGAAAAATATAACAAGAATAGTACTTTCTAGAAGAGACTGTATCCTGAAATCTTACTACATCCTCAAAGAAAAAATAAATTAAGTAACAAGAGTTAACAAGCAGGGGTTTGGGGTTTCTGGGGGGTGGGTGGTTTTTTTTTTTTCCTTTCTTTCTGCAAAGGTCAGCAATCCCACAGCAGCAAATTAATCCCAATTAGTAATGATATTTTGTCTTGATATATCATGACACTTTTGATTTACTGTGTTTCCAGGATGCAGGCAGCAAATGTTAATGATTCAGTTTGCTGGGAATTTATACTCCTGCTCATTTCCCATTTGCTGATCACTTGCAGCTCGTCAAGACTTGGCTGCTTCAACTAAGGAACTGACAGCCTCGCAGGAATAATGGTGTGTTCTGCAAGCTTCATTTTTTTTCTTGCCATCTGCAAGAATGCAGGTTCCTCTCTGAAAAAATATTCCTGGCAGTCAGGAAGGAGTGATTATGATCATATAAATGTCACTTGTAATTTGTATTTCACTTGTTTAATAGTGTTACCACTAAATGACGGTTTCTGTAGAGAACAAAACTAATTATAGTAAATTCAGCATTTTTAGGGGAAACTCATGAAAGGAAGCATACCTAGTCTTGTTCATTTCTATAAAATATTCTAATAGAAATGATGTATTTTTACATTATGATTTATCTGCCCAGCTGGTCTAGTTTGAATTAGAGCTACACAGAATGTTTCTCTGGAGGCTTGTGCAGGCAGTAAACATCACTTTTCTTATACACAGTAAATGCAAACCCCATTCAAATCTATTGCAAATGTTGTACCAAAGGTGTGGGGAAATCTTCAATACTTACAGCAATAAGAGTTTTATGACAGATTATTCTGTGAAATGGTTTGTTATCTAATTGCTGCTTACTGAGAAAGTTTGATAAACACCTTGCTGAACCTATTAAAAGAAAGGTCACTGCAATTTTCACACAGACTTCATACCGCACTATGCTTGCATTTAAGCAATGCTTAAATCAGCAATAACAATGAAGTTTAGGCACCCACATCCCTGAAAATCTAGCTTAAGTGAAATGGAAAACCTCCAACTACGTGATGTTACAAAAAGACCAGATTTTTTACTGCTACAGAAGAACTCAGTGAAGTTCTTGCAGATTGCACAAGAACAAAATCTGCTCTGAGCTCCAGAAGTAGCCCCCATTCTTTAAGTCTAAATTGTTTATTTGGATATTCTACAGATTTCACCCCAAGCCACAACAGAATTAGGAGTCACTTTCCTGACTGTATTCATGGCATTTCTGTTAAATGAATTAAGAAGGGAACTGCCTTCAAACTTTCAAAACTAACTTCTTCATACGTTAACAGAGCTAGATAGAAAATTTGTATGGAACATAAATGAAAAGTAGCATCTTTTTAAAGCTCATCTAAAAGGAGGAAGGTAAAACACATCTGATGAGCTTTTTCTTCCCCTTCTCAAACAAAACCGTTTTCCTGAATGCAGCCAAAACTAATACAGTGCTGCTGCACTGCTATAAACAACTAGTTACAAAGTACTAATCTGCACAGTCTGTGTCTTGAAGCTGATCAAATAGCCCAAACACCAGTTTGTCTGCATTAGGCAAAGCAACTGTCAGTTAAGGGTGCACCCTGTTCCTTTGGCCCTGCAGTAAAACCTGGCTGAAGGCTAGCTGGGTTTAAGGAGAGGGAGGGGGAGAGAGGAAGGGTTCCACAGAGAAGGTGCTAGCAAAGAAAGGAAATGTCAGAAATACAGCACTCACTAGAAACGCATCTTTAAACCTCTGTAGTGTGGTACTGACATCAAGACAGTTGCAAAATTATAAATAATAATTTCAAGTAACGCAAGCCATGAAGCGGCTCGAGCTGCTGGGATCCCCCAAGCAGATGGCCTGACACATACAAAATGTGCATCCTTCTGAGAATATGCAGAGCTTAAGAAAAAGGGTATCTGCAATTACAGCTTTTCTGTGAAATGATTGCTCTCACCACTTTACTTAAGACTGACGCACTGTGCAGAACAAGTTTGACAAAGATGCACTCGATATGCCTTAGGACAATGGTTCTCAACTATGTAATGCCATATCTGGCAAAGCCCTGGTTAGCATTAGATGCCTTCCAATCAGCTGTACTCACCTTAACCCATAGTGAAGGTTGAGCTGCTGCAAATCCTGGTCTCATAACCAGACAAAGTTCTGCTGGGAGTTTCCTCCCTTCCCTCCCCCATCAGAATTTCAGGCAATGTCAAACCACTGCAACCAGCACAGTGTACACTAAGGCATCCACTATAGATTGTTCCAAACAATGTACTCATCCTCAGCACAGGTGCTGGAGAAAGTACAGCTGTATGCACATGTGTGTAAAAAAGTTTTAAACCATGTATAAGAGAGTAGGAGGTTGGTTTTAAAGTCCCTTGCAGAATGAGGGTGGGGGTTTGTCACTGAAAGAGAAAGAACCCAAAATACTAAGCAACGTGCACCCCATACTGTTCAGGAAACATTTTCTTTGAAATTATTGCTACAAGACCAGTCCTCCAATCTATACAAGCAGAAACCTCAGGAAAGGAGATCATACTATGGATGTAGACACACTATATGGAGTATGCTATATTGCTTATGTAGGTAGTGTTAAAATCTCTGCAAAGGGACCATGGAATGGCAGCAGTTAACACATTAACACGTTTTGGAAATATATCCCCCCCCCTTTTCCTTTTTTTCATGTGCTGAAAACCACACTGGAGCTAGTCATAGCCAAGATCAGTTATAGGACGTGGTTCTCTTTCAGGACATCTACAAACCTTATAGAATACTTAGTACATAGCTTGATTCCTCCCCACCACCCCTGCCCATTTTTTTTTTGTTTTTTAAAGAAAAAGAAAAGTAGAGAAATAGTTTTGTCTACTAGTATTCCAGGTTTCCATGTTTAGAAGTTAAACAACAAAAAAAAGGAATTTATGTAACTTTAGAAGCTCCAGCCCTATGTATAACAAATTAAAAACACAGGGACTATATAGATCTTGGTGCATACTATATCTAAAGAGATCGTTCATGAGGAAAAAAACCCACAAAGCTAAGAACAAAAAACAAAACCAAAAAACCCCAAACAGGCCTTTGATGAAATGTTTTTTCTTGGATTGCCAATTTAAGGAAAGAAAAAACAAAATAAAGGGTGTCCAGAATATAAAGTATATCTGTTTAAAAACAGTGGATGTTATTTACCATTTGGACATCCCCTAACCCCCAGAACTACTTTTTAAAAAAAAAAAAACAAACTTGCAGTGAACAGTAAGATAAAGTGCTTTCTGTGTAATTCCTGACCTATCTTGTGGAATAAAAAGCTGCCAATATTCCTTTTTGCTCTCTGCCTTTGAGGAGAAAATTCAATTCAATTTTTAATGTAAAATGTTTAAAATGTCTTAATGGAAATAACAACTTAAAAGTGTGAAATACCCTTTAAAACAATTTAAATTAAATATCATTGTCCTTCCTTCAAGGCATTACCTTTAATTGATTTAATCTTAAGTTGTTTCTTTCTAACACAGTAATTGCCATTGATTCCAATTAATATTCAGCTGGCCTTTCTCTATAAGTAATTACTGGCCAATTCATTTCTTTCAGATCAGGCTTTCTTTTGCTGCGGCCATTTTTTTTGTGGTTCTGGGATACTAGATCATAAGTGCAGGAACAATTGCATTACAAGGCTGGGTTAGACTTCAGCTATGGCAATACCTAATAGTCTTATGGGCTTAGACCCTGGTGCAACACAAAGATCTGAGCAAGAAGATGTGCATAGCCTCTCTGTGCAATGAATCCAGAGGATACTTACAGAAGAGCAGAATTCATAAGGCCCAGACCACTGCAGAGCACAGCTTGAGAGCAGACAATAAGCTTTGAGGGAGGAGTTTGTCTTAAATCTTGCCCTCTCTACACAGAGATACACCAGCCTTGGAGGTTTACTGGTGTCAAATTGGCATTGTAAGTCCTGAATACTCCTGCTACACCAGGACATCAAACAGCCTGTTTAAAAAGATTGAGCAGGAGTCAGGGAAGGAGATGGTCCTGTTCCTCTTCCATTCAGTGGCACTGTGGTTAGAGCACTTGCCAGGATATGGGGAGACCTAGTTTCAACCTGAAGGCACTCAAGACCACATCCATCAATGTGGATAAGCCATGCTCCAGCTTTTGCTTCTCAGTAGTCTGCTGTCTCAGGACCTGTCTCAGCTCTTCACACTCCATCCTGGCCAGATATCATAAAATCTGGCCAATCAGTGGATTGTATTCTCCTCGTGTAAAATTTCTCCCCCCATGCACCAGTCCTTTTGCCAGTCATGTACAGGAAGGTATCCCCAAATCCCTTCCTAAAACTTCAGAAGGTGCCAAGCCTCTCTGGCCTGCTGCTCAGTGGAAACAGTGCTTCTGCTTGGTTGGAGCTTCACTGTCCATAGGCATGTAGGGTTAATAATGTATTTAGAATTAGCCACAGAAATTATTACACTTTTGGAACTTGGATGACTGGAGCACGCAGGATTGAGCTGTTTCCAACACACTCCACATTTCTATTCCTGCCCATAAGAGCTTTTTTTATTGCTAACATTTCAGTGTTTTTCTCCCTTACTCAATTCTTACTCATCCTCTGACCCCAGATTTCCTATGCATCCCAGCAGGCAGCTCTCATGCCCTAGCTATTAAATCAGCACTTTTGCCATTACCATTAAGTTTTCAAGATTTTATCCAGTTCCTCCATTTCAGTAAAATTGAGTCAGCCCTCTAGTTTTAGATTATTCCATTGGTTTTGGCCAAACTGCAATATAGCACTTTAAAAAGAAATCAGACCAAAACAACACACTTGTTTGCACTATGAAACATTGATTTTGGACATGACGTTATGAAAAAAAAGAAAAAAAAAAAATCAAAGTGTGCCACATTGATTAGTTGCACTATAATGTGTAGACTTTGGTTTTCAGGTAAGGTTACCCAGCAAAGCTCTTCTGAATGGCTGTTTAGAGTGAAGACATAAGCACTCCCTTATTAGGGTAAATTATTTGCTGTGCTTACTGATGCTTTTTGCATTTTCCCTAACTAGGATGAGCTGAGCGTCTTTTATAAAGAGGTTATATGTTAAAAAGAAAAAACACACAACCTGCCCCCCCCCCCCAACGCCTCCTCCCGCCCCCCAACCAAATCAAACCCAAAAAGGTGAACAGGCAACTGAGGTGAACTCTGATATAAAGAAGGCTGGATCTTCACCTGGTAGAAACCAGCATAATTCCGCTAGTTTCCAGAAAGCCACAGGTGAGAATCTGACCAGGAAAATCTGCATCCAGTACTCTGAGGGCTTTACAAATGAAAGGTTACAATTTTGCTAGTAAGGTCACAGGTCTGCATCTCTGTTATTATTTCACAGGGTTCTTGTAGCATCAGTAAACCCACAAAATAGAAGCAGAATAAGGAAAACAGATTGAGCAGAAAGTTTTAGGCAATACAACTGAAAGAATAGCCATGCCATTTCTAGAATACAACTTAAATTTGCAAAATAGTCTCTCAGGTTTTAAAACTAAGTTACTGGGGGGACAGTGCAAGGACACCACTCCAACTCAGCTGGGTGCAATAGCATCTCAGAGAACAACTGCAGTGCCAGCTCAGTTTGAACCTGAAATCACTGTCAAGAACAAAGCTATTAGGAGAGGTGTGTCAGGTGACATTCACATCATGCTCTCCCAAGTAAAGCTGATAGTGACGGTCCCATCATTGCCTCTCTGACCTTAATGACACTGAGACTGCCAATAAGGGAGAAACAGACTATTATCCTCAACAGGGCAAACAATTATGGTGACATGTAAGGTTGAGTATAATTTACTAGCACAGGAATGGTCTGCTAATGAGCTGATACGGTGTCAGTGACTGCCTTTGTCCACACGGGGATGCTCAAGAAGTTAATCCAATTTACCCATAGAACTCATTTAACAACTGGCTTTGGTGGTGGGTTTTTTTGTTGTTTTGTTGGGTTTGGTGGGGTTTTTTTGGTGTGGGTTTTTTTTTTTGGGGGGGGGGGGAGAGTGGAGTTGCTTGGTTTGTTGTTTTGTTTTTTGGTTTGTGTTTGTTTGGGGGGGTTGTTTGTTGGGGGTTTTTTTGGTGGTTTGTTTGGGGGATTTTGTTTGTTTGTTTGTTGTTTATTTGTTTGTTTGTTACAAGTCTGGTATGGACTTCCATTCAGCTGTGAAACAGCACCACTTCAGTTTTTGCCTAACTCATTACCACAATGAAACTAAGGCCAGTTTAACTGACATTAAACTGGAGTAGCTGACATTTAATTAATACAATGATAATCACATATTAACTCTGATTCATCTACCAAAAGCATTAGTTTGACCACCTGGGTCTCCATGAAATCCTTGCCGTCTCCTCCAGTTAACTGTGCAGTCCAGCAAATAGTCCCAGTCTGATGAGGGGGTGGAGCACCATTGGTAGGGGTGTGAAGAACTCCTACTGCTGGTGCTGCTGCCAAGTCCCGTGTTATCAAATCATATGCCTCTGAACAAGACAGCTCTTATGCTAAGAGGAGGGAAAGGATGCTGCCTGGATGTAAATGGGAAGACTGAGGTCCACTCTTGTTTCTGCATCCTCACAATGATATAGGAAGATATGGGTACCATCTGGGCAGAGAAATTGCTCCCCTACCTGCTCACTTCGGAGAGAACATTTCCAGCTCCCTAAGTCTGGCACATGGGGGCAGGGAGAATAAGAACAGACCTGTAGCACTTCAAGAGTTGTGGATGGATTACTGACCTGGATAAAGTGGCTTCAGCTCTACTGCTAGCGACCAGTGGAAGACTTGGAGCATATCCTGTCCACTAATTCTTCTGAAATTCTGGTGCTACCAAATGATGCAAGCTTTGTCATCAATACAAAGAGCACCAAGATTCCTCTTCACATGTTCCCTGCATTTTAATAGACTCTGAATAAACAAAGATTTAATATCATAAAAGAAAAGTGCCTCTTTTTCTTATGCTCTAGCTGACTCCAGGTTGTTAAAATATCTTATATAACTTCTGGCAATATGTATAATATACAGAACAATTACAATGGCCATAGATAACTTTCTTGCTTTGAATACTGGAAGATAAAGTTCTACCATCACCTGTGTTTTCATAGTGCCTGGAATATAATATGTCATAGTCCAGGTCTAAAGATAGTACACAGTAGGACTTCATTGTGCTAGGGTCTAAACTAATAAACAGTCAGGTTTCTTTACCCAAAGACATTTCAGTTTAAGTCCTCATTCATTTCCTCTCTAAGCAGTAATTTTCATTCCATCCTTAGAGCAAGCCATTGGGTTTTCATTTCTACTGCTGGTGTGCTGTGTAACCTTTGTCACTCTGTGCCAAACCCATCTACATGGACATTGTGATCTCCTTACTGCCATGATCACGTGGCGCTAACTTTCTATCAGGTTTGCAACTGGCAAGTGCTTTGCATGGAATTATATGGGATATGGCATCAAGAAATTGTGAGTTCCATGAAGGAGGGAATCGTACCTCTCAGCCCTCTAGAATTTCTGCAGCAAGAAACATTTAAGTCCAGGCTATCAGCAGCACTCACATCTACAGAAACTGAGGAGTTCCAACCATATTTCATAACTATGACATATCTATTATTTCAGCTCAGAAATTCAGGTTGAAAGGCCAAATCCAACATGAGAAATTCTAGTCAGATGACAGGTTCATCTGGCTAGAAAATGCACCTTCAAATTGACAGGTAACTTGTCACCCAAAGAAAGATAAGTAGATCAGAAAAAAGATTCACTGCCTGTAGTAATGAACAGGAGAAAACATCCCCAAGGATGCCTCCATTTTAAGAGTCATTAGGGAGAAGAAAAGTCCTTTCCCAATCATGCTCTCTCATGTTATTTTCCATCCAATGTATGCAAGCTAGCTAAATTCTCTGAGGATTACATTTGTGGCACTATTGAGGGAAGGGAGAACAGAAATCACTGCCTGAGGTAGAAGGAGCAACCAACTTCTTTTTAAGTCTCATACCCCCTGAAACAGTTATGTTCAGTTTTCTTTCAATGTACCTTAATCAAATTGACCAATCTTTGAGATGATAGCCATGGTAGGGGACAAAACCACAACTTGAAAAATAATTAGAAACAATGGAGAGAGCAAAAGATGAACAGAGCAGAGTTTGCCCTATAAAGAAAAATCACACGTGCATTTATTTGTGCTTCAGATTTCCCTCTGGAAGCTCTCAGAGACAGCTGTGACATGAACTGGACACCTCTGTGCCCAAGCCCACTGCAGATTATAAAGTGTTTTTCATGGTCTTGTACAATTTGTTCCCTGGAAAAGCAGGAAGCAAGTATACCAAATTAGTCATGATTTGGGAAATTCTAAGGTCTTTCATAGATTATAATAGGCTAGGGCTCAGCAAAGTCCTTTTACTATATTTCTTTTCTGAACAAGTTTCTAATGAAAATAAGCAACCAAAGTATCTGCAGACTGTGTACCAGAAATACTCCATTTCCTAGCTGATTGCTTCAGAACCTGCTGAGCCTGTGGGTGGACAACTCTTTCTAATACTGGCAATTGTTTGTCTTCTGAACATTCACACCATCATTTTTGATTCTCAGCTGTGCTAATTCTTAATGATAAGCATATAGTGAGTTATAATGATACTTCTTCATAGCAAAACAAATAAAATGGGTGGGATTCTGGATAACCTGTGATATCCTAGCACAGTGAACTCTTATTTCATTATAGGTGGGTAGAGAGACAGTAGTGCTAGCGTCAGAACATTGCTTGTTATGAAATACAGCCAACTTATTTATATGAAACAATTTCATCCCCCCCCCCCCCCCCCCAAAATAACTGATGCAAGCAAACATGAATATGAAATAAGATGATATGATTCTTTGGAGTCATTTCAGGAAATTGCAAATTTTTCTGAAATGAAAAAACCTTGCAAAGTCAATCAGCTGTTGCTGGGAGGTCAGCAGGGAGCTGTTCTGTGTCAGCCTATTTGCTCAGTGGTGCCAGGAGATGAAATAATGCATCAATAGACAAAGTTTAATCACAAGGATCTTTATAAAAAACCCAAACAATAACAATAATCACAATTATTTCAGACTTGCAACAGCTTTTCTTAGGTATTTTCTCATTGGAAAGTTAAGCTGAGCAATCATTCTATGGCAGTCCTGTTATCTGTTCTATATTCTATCATAATCTACTACCCCAAATTATGGCATTTAAATTCTTGCTCCTGCTTCTCTTGAGATCAACAGTAAATCTACCACTGACTTCAAGAAAGCAAAAGGAGGCATTAAATATGCCTTTTGTTTTATGTGTGCAGTGTATTCCAACTAAATCTATTGGTTTCTAAATTCCAGAAGTTTTCAAACATTGTACATACTGGGATCCAAACGCAATTTGTATGAATAGGAATAGATTCACAATCTGTCTCCTTTCAGGCACACAAAGGGCTAAATAATAATTCCAGGAGAAAAAAAACCCAACCAAACCCAAATCTTTTCCAAAAGCAAAAGAGCACCAATTAAAACAACATGGATGGAGAGACATAAGTACATAAGAACAAGAGACGAAAAAATGAAATTAAACTATATTCAAAAGCAAACAAATTTGAATGTAGATAAGATTTGCTGGAAAAGTACCTGTGACTCATCACTGAAAAGGTAATGAATAGACTGCCCCAACCAATCCTCCACTGCCTCGGTCCCTTTGGTAATCTTGTATGGCAAAGTGTTACCCATTGAAGTGAAAGAATTGCTGGAGCAATTCAGGGTATCTATTGATAAGAACAAACAGACAAAAAACCCTCACAACTCCCTAACATATGCTGAACCATGCACAGAGCACTAAAAGAATGGACGCTGATGAGGCAGTCACATGTAGAAATCCTACCACAAAAGAATTATGTTGAGTTTACAGATCCTTTCAAGCAACAGGGAAACAAATATTCCTTAAACTTACCCCATCCATAGTCTGTGCAATATAGGAAGAAACCTCTGGAAGCTAATTCATATTGGCAGCTAAGCTATTCAAGCCTGATAAAAGGAAGAAATTTTCCTTAAAAAATGTGGCCTAGTTGTCACGATGATTACCGAACTGATGATCAGAAAAAGTCATAAGAAGGGAGGAGGAAAAAGAATTCCCCAAACAAAAACAAGTCTCCCAGTTTCTCAGTGGTTTGTCAGTTTGCATTCCTGAATACCTGCACAGTGGTTGCAGACCAACAGCCTACCATTTGGGAATGTGCACCTCATCTCTACACACAGGTTTTCCCTCTCAAGGGAAAAAAACCCAGTTTCTAAATCTGAGTTCATTAGCAAACCTGACTTGTACCTCATTCCAACCGTCAAGGTCTATGATGGAACAAATTTTGAACTAGTGAGAGCAAAATCAAGAAAAAGTATGTTTTTTGAAAGACTTAACTCAAGCAAAAAGGGCATAAGAGCATCTGAAAACTTGACAAAAATCTAATGGGAGAAGAAAGCTCCTCCCTCTGGTATTTTCACAGCTCTAAATGAAACTCAGCAGCTTTGGAACATCCAGCTAGCATGCCAAGTTCTTCCAGATATCTCGTGACTGCATTACTAAAGAGAAAAAGGTCAATCCCAACAAAGCTATCATCTAATCATTACTTTTGGAGAAGTTACCCTAATTTCAGATGAATACAGTTTCATGGATGTTGTCATTCATCTCCACACAGCCAGGAATAATCTCTCATAGGAGACATCATTAAATACATAAATTGACCTTTTGTTTGTTTGTTCACTAGATTTGAATTACTTTCCTTGCTTTAAAATTCACCAGAGCAGGAACTTTATGAACACTGGTCCTTGGAAGCAAATTGAACTTGCAAACACATTAGAAATTTAAAGAGCCAAAGTCATTCAATTCAAGCAGAAGAATGCATAGGTGGCTAAAGCAGTTATTAAATGTAGGACATCATTTAAGAAAAATAAGAAAAAAGTGAAAACAAATTTAAGATGTAGATAAATTTGGAAAAAAGTAAATAAACAAAACCCATAATGATATATGGATTAAAAAAAGCAAGGTGGAAATAATAGAGTAATAATATAACTCTTTATAATTCCTTTACTCAAGCCTTACTGCAAAAGGCTGCGAGCAAAATGAATATTTCTAGAAAGTAGGCATCTCTCACCATGGTTTAAGGTCTCCTTTATCAACTAGAATGGGATCAAGAATGGTTTCAACTGACTGATAGAAGTGTTTTACCTCTTCTGAAAATACCTACTCTTACACACTTTCTGCATATAGCTTCCTTTCACTTCAGCATACACAAAGCTCACAAATCATTTATTTTCTCTCAGTGACAGGTAAGTTCAAAGAGTACCAAGAGAGCAGACAAGTGAGAATAAATAAAACCCTAGCATTTTCCAAGTACCTAGGACTGGACCACAGATTTAAGATTCACAGTCATAATGCTGCTGAAAGTCCTGTATGTATGCACCATCTGAAAAGAAAAGAATCTGAAGCACAGCCTAGGTAATGTAGCATTTTTCACTCTAAGGACCACCCCTTGATTAGCAAGGTCTCTTTATGCATTGGAGATGAGACTGACTTACTCTTCATGCTCTACCCCAATTCTGAGATCTTTTCTTAATATCCTACACATAAATGTCATCCATGTTCTGCGGAAGCTTGTAAATAAAGATGATTATCCCCTGTGCAACATTTAACTCTTAGTTGCTTCACATGGTTGCAGAGGAGCAGGCAGCTGTGGTAGGTCTGAAACAGAAGGCAGCAAGGAAGAGAGAACACATAGTGCCATGCTTGACAGAGGGCAGCAGGAGATTTTCAAGCTGTCCAAATTCTGGAAGAATTAATTGTACCTTCTTGTTATCTGCTGAACTTTGGAAATATCATGCAGTACTGAAAATCTAGCAAAGACAAGAGGCCTCCAACTATTTTTCCTCAGTCTAAACAGAAGAAAGAACAGCATGTTATTTAATGAAAAAATACTTGAAATGTTATACCTGTGGTGGTGGGAAGAGTGCAAGGGAAGGAGAAAGAAAAATGTTAGTTGCAAGAGCCTGCAGTTAACTTTCTCTTTTGCTAAAACCTTCAAAGTCCCCAGCTACACACCTAAGCAGCTTGATCCTCAGTTCATGTAGAAGAGGATCAGTGTCACTATAAAATTCACCTCCGATAAGGAGCTAGTCTACTTACTGCACTTTTACAGAAAGACAGTGACAAAATTAGAGATTGAGAAAAATCATACCCACGTGCTAGGAGAGGGATGCCAGTGCTGCCTTCTTGCCAGTGGAACACATCTTTCAAACAGGTCTTGCTGAGTTTAGGGGTCCACTTGAAGGGACACCCTCAGCTACAGTATAGTGCAATAGCACTTCTCTTACTCCTGAACCTATGTATCTGGTGAATCTAAAGTTACAGATAAGTAGTGCAAGATGTAGGCATTTCAAATGAGGTGAGAGCAACGGAGTAAATCTAGCACTTTGTGTACTGGAGGAGGTTGCCTGATACTCTCTTTTAGTATGAGTGCTGACACTATATTCATTGAAGGCACAATTTCACATCTAACCTTAATATTCTTACTAAAATGATGATTTTCACACTTTAACTTCTAAAGTGATTTTTTTCCTGATCTTACTGAAAAGAGGATAATAATAATAATAATAATAATAATAAAAAAATGTTAGCAACCATTGCAGTGTTTAGTACAGGGGTGGTTTTTGGTGTGGGTTTTTTTAGTTTTGTTTTTTTTTAAACTTAACACCCTGAGAAGTCAACAGGGAATTTGAAGCTATAAACCCAGATGATACATTTGGACATGGAAAGAAAGGAGAAGAGAAATACCCTGAAATCTCTCATGATAAAGTTTTCCATTCCCAACAAGGTTGATAGGTTAATCCATTTTAAACCTGCTTATGTTGTGGGGTACAAAGCTAATGCCCAGCAGGGCTGTTGGCAGGGTTAGGACAGGCTATGACTTAGAGTGTCTGGAAGAGGCCGGGGGTGGGGGTGGGGGGAAGTAAAGTGTGAAAACAGATTAGCAATGAGCAGATAGGATGAAAATGGCTGATAGAGTGTGTAGAAAGATGGCAAGGAAGAGTGAAGAAAACTTACAAATTACGAAAAAGATTCAACAGCTTGAAGCTGCTACTGCAAATATCCCCCATCCCTCTCCCCTCCCTTGGGAGGGCGTAATTTTTAATTTCTTCAGCCAAATCCCGTTACTCAGCAGTTATCATGTTTTGAGCTCTCCCCAGGAGATGGGGGAACAGGCATTTCACACTATTGGTGCAATCCATTTCTGGGCAGACTTGCCAGCCACTGTGGTTTCTGGGATTCATGCCAGCAGGGATAAGTCTGCTTGTCACTATAAATCCCATGTACACATAGGCCATAAAATCATGCCAGCCTTTTTTTTTTTTTTTTTTTTCTTTTTGGTTTGCCCTTCCATCCCAATTCAATGAAGCTCTCCCATTAGCTAGTGTTTTTTCCTTTTACATTGAATTGTCCTTGGAAACCACAAGTGTTTGTAAGTTTGGGGAAAGAGGGGGAAAAATATAGCATGAATTTGAACTGGTTTTGCAGATCCAATGAAATTCAGCAATGGTTCAGGTTTGAAAACCTTCAAACTCCACAGGAATCCCTCGGTCCTACTCAGGATGCAAAACTGACAGAGCTGCATTTTATTGGATACTACCCTCCCCTGGTGCAATTTTTCTTCCTTAAGATTTTCCAGAGGACTACGGTGGTGGGTTTTGGTGCCAGAAGCTGGGTTTTGTACTTACCACCCACACAGAAGAATCTGTTTGCATATGGTATTTATGCCGCTTTTGTATGACATATGTTTGCATGTCTCACTCCCAGAATGGGAAGTCTCAGGCAGTGGGTAGGAGGAGTAACAGCAGGCCAAAGCCTTCTGCTTTTGAGTGGAAAAGAAGAGTTATGAAGCTCCAAATGGTTTCATTTTTGTTTTTCTGAAGAAAAGGATAAACAAGGGCAAAGTATAAAGAGGGAAGAGGCAGTGATGAGTAGGAGGACTTTATGTATACATGTCTGTGTGTGTATACATATACATATATATACACACACACACTCCCATCTTATGACTAAGAGGCCAGTCTCAAGAACCCAAGATTGCTCCAACTCCTAAATGTTACAGAGTTATGAATAAAAGAAAAAAAAGAAATCCAAACAAAGCAACAGCACTTGAACTAGAGATGGTTCAAAGCCAGGTTCACTGCTGATTGCAGTAAACTCACAAAAGTAGCTCTCTGCTTTCTCAGAGCCCATTTAACTGCACCAACTTTTTTTATTCTAATCCAATGACGGGGGAGATAAATAGACAAAAAACCCCAAGATTCTTCACAGAAAAATGAACAGCCTATTTTTTTCCATGGAAACAATTAAACAACTATTTTGAGTTGTTTCAAGTAAATGCAGCTTTGGTCATTTCATTCCAGTTGTTAAAATTTAAGTGTTATTGAAGGTGTTTACTCAATGCACTACCCTCCCTGAGCACTTCTGGGGCAGGGCCCAATGGCATAAACACATACATACACATTTAATGGTATTGCTCTGAATCCCTCTTCCAGCACAGCTATTCGTATCAGTAAGGCTAGACAGTGTAAATGTTTACAGGGTGACTGGAAGATCACTCTATTCCCCACACCAACCAAATCTAAAGGAAACTCATCAGATTTGCGGACCTCTCTCGATCTTTTTGTGCCTTACATTGCCACTTATGCTATGGTGATAACTGCATTTCATAGCTATTTATCATCACAGCTCTCCTAAGTTACTGTGATGCCCAAGAAACTGATGTGGTGGGTCACATGAGTTTTAAAGATATATCAAACATTCAAATTTCACTAGACCTGCAATAACAACAGTGTTCAAAGTCCTTTCAATAATTGGAATTGCCCTATGTTTGGGTTGTCTTCATATGTTAATCAAATTTTGTACTAAAAGATTTTCTCAAAATATCCATTGACTTTAAGACAATAGAGTTGGGTTTTTTTAGTAAATTACATATTTTTACATTCTTTTCAACAGAAATAGAGGGTATTCATTTAAATTCACCCCAAATTACCATCAAAAGACTAAAGCTTGTGAAATGGAAGAATTGGCTATGTGGTAAAACTCTCGCTAGTTAACCACCTTTCAGTTGCAAAGACATGTAAGAAAGAAGAGTGGGTAAACTAAAGGTTTGAGAAGGATTACTAAGGAGAACTCAGAGCCAACCTTTACTCTGTCAAACTCCTAGTAAATGGCAATTTCATTACATAAGGAAGGCAGGAGAAAGGGGCTTCATGATGTGTACAAGGCACAAGAAAAAGCAGGGAGCAAGAGCGTATAATGGAAGTTTTCTCTGGCAGGGAACACCATTGCTGAGAGTGGAAATATAGCTGCATTCAGCATCTTAAGGTCAGCACTGCAAAGCCTCAGAGAACATATTTGTAACAGCAGAAATGTTTGTGTTGTATGTACTGGAAAAGCTTCCTACCATTCCCCTGAAAATCATCAGCAAGGCAGTAGGGCAGCAGAGAAGCGGGAGAAGCAATCAAGTTCTTGGTATGTATCAGTTATAAGAATATCTGTGGAGCAAGTTGATAGCCATTATTTCCTTCCTAGCCACCTGCACTATGAGTGTCAGAGAGGCATGTGATGGGCCAGGCCCATAGAAGAACTGTCTATCACTTGCCACAACCTAATATTTCATATAATACATAATATACAGAATAAATGCCATCCCAGCTCAGCTCTTGCTTTGCAAAATATTTAATCTAGGATGTTTCTGTGGCTGATCTGTGCCACTTGTGTCAAGATATCATTATTCATTAAAGCTCTATCCACCATTGTCCCCACAGCTTTTACATGCAGACTATCTCTGTGAAGGAGAAAGTGGGGAATTTCAGAGCAAGGCCAGAGTACACATTTATGCATGCCTGGCATTCACATAACTGAAAAAGCTTAGGATGGTGACACTGAAAAAAAAAAAAGGAACAATGATGTTGGGAGGCATGAGAATTAATTTCAAAAGGGAGGAGGACAGAACAGTTACACCTAGTTCATGATGCAGATGGCAAATTATGGCAGCCCAGTGGAGAACCTGTTTACTTAATAAGCTTGCCCCATTATTTCTTCCCCTACCCACCACTCTGCTTCTTATTCTCTCCAGATCCCTCTATCGAGGGATTATTTCTCTCCCAGTTCCTCTCTGCTACATGCTTAAAATCCTCTCTCTGCATTTTTTATCCTCTTTCTTACCTTAACTTGGACCATTTTGTACTATAGCTTTTTCACTGCAATCACAGATAAGCAGGGGAAGATGATATTGTTTTGAGTGTTCTGTTCACCAGAGCATCTTCCAGCAAACTACAGTTCCATGGACTGGCTAGTGAAGTCTGTGCACCTTAGTACAATAGCAAAAGTTATTCTACTACTCCACAGATCATGGATAGGAGAATATCTCAGATGCTTTTTTACCAATGTGTTACATCAACACCTTTTCTAGTGTAAAATCTATTCAATTATTTTTTTTAAATCCTATCCAGCTGTAGCAAGATTGGGTTTGTGCCATTATCATTTTCTCAGATGTGCATGCTCTCCATTTGCAAATGAGCATTTCAAATGAGTGGGAGGTATGTTAGGTAGGGTGAGGACAATATCTTCCTTTCTATTCGAGAGCTTGCCAACAGAAGCATATGTAGGCTGGGCTGATTCCAAAAGTCTCTCGAGCATATGGAACACCAGTTTACCCTGCACTCAGACCTCCCGCTCGATTTGGTATGTTGGCAGAGGTCCCACCACAAGCACCTCATTTCACAGTCAAAATTCCTTCTGCCATCATGGCTATTAGTCAAAGCACCCATAACTCACATGCAATACCAGGAACATATTTTTGTTCTATGATTAGTGATGCAGGGAGTTATAGACATCCAAGTTTAAATTACAAAGTATAGTGAAGGAGTGTTGCCACTACTTTTTATTTTATGATGATGCTGACAATATTAACTTTGACTTTGCTGGCATAAGTGAATCCAAGAGGCAAGCATGGGCATGAAGCTCACTCCAGGCAGGTGCTGGAACTTTGGAAGCAAACTGTAATGTGATCTATTTCAAAGCCTTTAATAAATGAAGCTAAACTGTTCTCAGTGACACCAAGCTTGGAAAGGGACAAGGCACAATTAGCAGATTGGTACATTCTCCAATCTGTCCGAAACTGCCATCCAGCATTTAATCTGGAGTCTGTATATTACATGTGCTGAAGTGACCTTGAAGTCACTCAGTTTTCCGTATAGTAATAGATAGGAATGAGCCAATGCTAGGGTGTAAGATGGAGGCATTCATACCTGAATCCCATTTTTCTAATTGGCTTTTCTCTCTATGACTGTTCACTCTCTTTTGATGGCTCCCAAAATGTAAATGTTGAAAAATATTACTCCAGGGTTGAATTTCATCCCACAATTTCATCTCTGCAGAGTGAAGTCCCTATCTGGAGTTATTGCAAATGAACATTCCTACATGAAATCAGTGTTGATGTACGCCAAATAAGAATCTGCAACAGTCTGCATCACACAGTTCCATATACTCAAGAATAGCCCCTTAGGTTTAAAGAAAGAATATCTGTAAAGAATCAAGGTAGCATTAATTGCACTTACACTTTTTTCCTATGAATTCTTCAAATTGTAGCCTGCCATGGCTCAGGAAGGGCATCAGCTCACTATACTCTGAGGTGGTACTGCTGTTATAGTCTCCTTTAGTGTTACAGAATGCATTCTGGAGTTTGTTTTTTGAAAAACTGAAACTGTTTTCAAAGCGCAGGTTATGGCAAACTATATGAGTAGGAAATGCTGAGGAAAAGCATCTTTCCCAAGATTCAGGATTATGCCCTCTGCACCTTCCAAAGATTGTGGATATGTTTGTTACTGGTTCCTGTTTTCGTATCATCACTGGTTTTGCAGGCTTTTCCCATGGTCTCCTTTATTTTGCCCTCTTCTGGTACTCCAAAAACAGGAGTCTCAAGCTTCCATCCCTTTTTCTTTCAATTATTCCAATGTAGAAGGTGCAAATGGTAAAGGTTACATTTTCTTGATTGAGGGAAGCTATCGGACTGCTTTGGCCTTGGGTCTCATGGCCATAAAAAGCTGGTAGGGGAAAGTGAATTCACATGAAAATGCTTCAGATTGAAATAACCTGGATTTTTGTATGGACAGTGCTGCAGCATGGCTTTTCTTTACCTTTTTTTACTCAGTCTAGTTTCACCATTACCCTCTGTCACATGAAAGATTCTGTGTTTTACTATCTCTTTCCTTTCCCTAATTACATTACAATCCTGAGATTGTAAATGTCCAACTTTGGCTTCTACTATATTCTCTGTGTCTCTTAAAAAAAATAATATTCAAAGTACGAAAGGTTTCAGAAGTTCATGAATAAAATAGCATTTTGTACTCGCAAAGCTCTGCTCCTAAGAGGTTTACAAGATCTTTCAAAAACACTAATGAATTAAGACTTACTATAATACTGTGAGTGGTGAAGTGTGATCCAGTTCTTCAGTTAGGAGATAATAGCTTGGGGAAATAGCTCGCTGTATTTTCCTGTGTCTCTTTGGGCAAATCATTTAGTACCAGGCCCATAAAGATACGGAGGCAATTAATTCCCCATTGAAACATATGGTAAGTTGGACACCAAAATAGAAGCTCACTGTTTAAAGACCTCTTCAGATCTCAGGCATTTCATGGTAAAAGGCAAAAATCCAAAAGTTGTGGGTAATGGGAACAAATACATGAATAAATGAGTAAGAGATATTCACAACCTAGGGCACGCATAGATTCCCACTATCAAAAGCAAAGAAAGGAATTGTATCCCATTCACAGAAGGCAGAAGTAAAGGAAAAAGAATCAAGTGACTTGCCATTACAATAGAGGTTTGGAAAGCCCATTGCTTTGGAAAACACAGTAGTCTCCTGCTTCTTTATCAGGTACTTACAAGATGTGTATGATACCTCCATAACTAATGATCTCTTCTCCACTTTTCTTCTGTTCAGTAAAACATGCTCTTTTAAAATTTATTATATACCAACCAACTGCATGCATTTGCCATTTAGAAGTGTCAAAAAAACCCCCAAACCCAAAAGTGGAAATGGTCCTTGGTATCAGCACAAGAGGACTACATACCCCTCTGGCCTTTCACCCAGACAGAGTACCACTACTCAAAGACATTCCAGCTCTTTCCTATGAAATGCTAACTGTTCCTCCAGCAGGAAGTCTTCTCAGTCAGGTAAAGTAAGCCAGGAGATAAACGTTATGTAGATATATACGCCAACAGCCCCATAATGTTTAAGTGGCTGCAAAAAGAAAGGGGCTGGGTAGAGGACCAGTAAAAGGAGAAACAATTCTAACTCAGGTTTGATAGAATAATTTGCAGAATCTGGGCCACTGGATCATTTGATTACATTTTCCTTTTTCATTATAATCGCCATTTCTGAAAATGGGCTCTGCTTGCTGCTTTCCAAGCTCCTATCACAGTGAGACATCTATGAACTAAGGAAAATAGGCAACATATCCGATATGAAGAAAAGAAAATGAGCGGAAAATTTAAATGCCAAGGCTGTGTGGGCTGCCTGTTTTGGTTGATGATGATGATAAGAGGGTTTATTTGACATACTTTCTTTGGCTACGTTACAACAAGATTTGTTCCATACATGTACAACTGGAACTTTAGCACCTCGCTCCCACCCCCACAAATTAGGTTATTTCTTTCTTTTTACCTGCTGTATTTTATGTTAAGGATGTTGCATGTGAGCACAATCAATACAGCTTGTGATGAGGTAAAAGGCAATTTAAAAGCTGTGCTTATGATTGGATTTTGTGCAGTACAGACAAGGACAATACAGGTGACACAAGACTGCTACATTAGTTAGGTACTTGTGCTGGTTTTAGCTAGACAGTTTATATATAAAGCACAAGGCACCTCTGAGTCTGCAGTCTTCTTGTTTTACATTAAAGTCTTGCATTTTGCCCTGTTAGAGAGCTAGCCCTTTTACTTAACACCATACAATACATTTTCAGAACACTGAAGTTCAAGTTTGAAGTTTTGTGCTCATAGGTGTGAATAGGGACATGAGCTAGAGATTTTCACACATGCCCCTAGTTGCTAGAATTGGCATGATTCACCACAGAGTTACTGGCCCTCTAGAGAAAGAGAAAGTGGAAGTTGCCTGCTGTGAGCTATACGTCCAAGGCTTTGGACACAGCAGAAGTGTATACAAATGCTAACTCATCTGGCCTCCTGCCCCAACCAACAGCAGTTCTTCTGACTGAAAAGGTGGTTTCTTTGGGGTCACAGCAAAACAAAGTCTGGCTCTGTATTGCCAAGGCACTACTAGAAAACTTTAGAAAACACTGTCATTTAAATTCCTCTGTTCTTTAAGAGCTAAGAAATAAAAACATAAACCCACTCCATAACAGTATGTAATAATAAGCTACAACAATATTTGTATAGTGATTTGCAAGGTATTCAATCCAATCAAATATCAAATACTTTGATTTTCCAAGTACCAACAACTATGTTGCAGCCTCATTGTCTAAAAGCTTTCTGGGCCTTTTCTTGTTCCATGGCCTGTTTTTTTTGTTCCATGTCTGTACAGTTCTTAGCACAGTGGGATCTAGTCAAGTAACAAGGGCTTGCAGGTGCTACTGCAGTACAAACAGTAACTATAAAGTGCGTACACAGATTAGACTTACTGAACTTGTAAATATAGTCTGTTCTGTACAGACTGTTGTACCAGAGCTGACTTGGGAGTCAATATCTGAAGAATAGTCCCACTGGAGCTTCTATATTTTATATATTAGATCATCTTATCCTTCAGCTGTGATCAGTCCTTCATGAGAGAAAACTCCCAAATAAGTTCAAACTACTTGATTTTTTTTTAAACTATCACATTATAATTGCCATAATGTTCCCTAGTGCCTGCCATTTTGTACTCTAATGATACTTCTCAAGTGATCAAAGGCACAAAGCTAAGTACACCCTCTGGGGAAAGGAATGTGTTTCCCAGCTTCCCGCACTGTACCTTTTAGTCCCCTGTTGTCTTTTATTATTGAAATCAGCCATTAGAACAGTCTATGCTGTTCTGAACATCATCTCACACACTGGCATGAGATTTATTTTTTTTCCTAAACTGTTGAAAAAAGTGAGACAGTAAAAATTTACTTAGAAAATGAAAAGGCTGCAACTCCCGTCTTCCTAAGAGATGCTTGTGTGAATGCACGCATTTCCACCTACTTTTAAACCACAATTGAGTAATTTTCCTACAACCTCATAAAATGTGCACACACTGCATGTGCACGCATGAGTGTATGTGGGTGTTTGCATGTGCATGTGTTGTGTTGATATAAAAACAAGGAACGGAAAGCAAAAATATGCAGTGGCAAAGTGCTGTGCTTCACATGGCCATCATATTGTATGTAATACTCCCTATCATTTTAGTACTCTGCAAAGTGACACTGACAACTAATGATATCAAGACAAACTCCTCCCCACTCTCTGCAGCCAATTCACACAGAGAAGACAGGCCGATTCATGAAGACATTTGAAGCTGGTCAAGCTAAAGCACAGGCCCAATTCTCAATATGCACAGATCAATGTAGTTTCATCCATTTGGAGTGAGATGCACAAGCTCAGTCCAGTGAAGTACAAGCTGGACATGTCTCTCCTACCATTTAACCAGTAAGTCCTAGCTGAAATCTATCCTAATTGGGCTTACACACTATTTTTACAGGTTAGCGCCACCTTGATATTTCATTTTGGAAGGGGAAAAAACCTACACAACAATCTCATAGAAATCTCCTACACAGCATCAAACATATTGGGACTGAGGTAACTAGGGAACTCTATCAAAGGGAGCCAAAAAACCAACCACCTACACACAACCAAAAAAAGCCCTAAAAAACACACCTGCACTTAAAAAAAAAAAGGCCCACATCATCACCATTCTTACAGGTTAGGAAGTACTCACTGTAGATATTATTTTATACAGGCATAGTCTATTTTATTCTGTCTAATCTTTTGAAAATTCTGAACTGTGTAAATTAGGCAAATATACTTCTCAGTCCATCAAAAAAGACCTTAAGGAGGTTAGTCTTTAAAACACTAATTATTTTCTCCTGTGGAATTTGGGGAATAGCTGAACAACAGACTATTATACAACACTCTAACACTAGCAAAGGTTCATGATGAAACTGAAAATATTATTATTTCTTATATGGTTCCAGTATGTCTTAATTTGTCAAACTGATCACAAAAGTCAATAAATCAGAAGAGCTAGTAGAATCCCTGTAAATATAAACTAAAAGCTGTATCCCCTTTGACCCCAGGCACTTCGTGTTACCAGAATTTCTGACAATAAATACAGGGCATGACAGCATTGGTGAGCTTTGTAGCTTCCCTTTGTACACTTGCATAGCAATATGTAACATGAAGACATTATTCAGCACCTGTGAGAGGAATTATTAGCTCAAATGAAAGACTAAAAGAAATTAGACCAAAATGCACTTGAACAGGATTAGGTAAGGGAGAGAACTCATGGCCCTTTGCAATCATAGGCTGGTAACCTTCATTAATCACAAGGGCAGAAATGCACAGCAGAAGATGAATTGTTCATAAAACCAAAACTTGGCCAAAATGTTAAATAATATATAACTATAGCACTCTCAATACCAAACCAGCACAAGATGCATATGATTCTATAGGCTATTTGTGAGAGATAAAAGAAAATTATGTCCCACTGGAGACTTCTGAAAATTAACGAGGCTGTGTGAATTCCCACAGTTGAGATGGTTTGGGTTTTTTTTATTTTAGAAGATGGATTGCAAGTGTGCTCAAGCAAAATGCACAGTCATTTTTGTACTTTGAAGACTTAAATCCATTGGTGTGAGATGCAAGTAGATAAACTAGGTTGTAGCCATGAACCTCGAATCAAAATGGGACAATGTATTTGAGCACTTGTGCCTTTCCACAGCATTATAAATCTCCACAGTATTTCACTGAAGGTCTTTGCTTTTGTTTTCTCTCTTGTATTTCTGTGTGATTCATTACAAAACCAATAAACTATCCAAACAAACCAAAAAATGTAAAAGCAATTTTCTTGAGTCTGTTTCACAGCAGCTTACAACTACCATTATTTTTTTACCCATTGTGTCCTTTTCCCTTCAATAACTATGCCACCTCCACTTTTTTAGTGGTACTTTCAATTAAACTGAAATCAGCTGGGCTGCTTGTTCTGGTTGCTTCCTTATTTACATATCAACATTGATAACATTTCTAAAACAACTCTGGAAGCAGAGTTTCTTCAGTTTGTAAATACCTTATGTTAATGCAGTCTTTGTGAGTGATGGTGTGAGGTTGCTGAAGGACTTTAGGCATAGAAACAACAGCTAAAATGCAAGCAACAATAATACAGCTCCGCCCTCTACCCTCCCATCTTGCCAATATACCTCACACCTGACCCAAGAGCTTGACTTTCTATGGTACATTGAACACTTCACTAGCAGAGGCCAGCAAGGGTGCCAAGTGTTACATGGAAAGCAGTCCACAGAAAAATTGACTGATACTCCAAAACCTCATTTCACTTAAACCACTCAGTAACAATCAACTGATAACAACCTTTAGTCATTACTGTTCTTGTCCCAGAGTTGAATAAACAGCTGCTTCAAATCAGACACTAAATCCACTTTCTAGTCAACAGATCAATTTAAGGTCCTCCACTGAAAGCGCACAAGATTAAAACACACCAAACATAGTCAGCATTTGCTAGAAGGTAATCAAAATAATAATTCTAAAGAAGACTCCTTTAACAAGATGAAACTTTAAAACCACACCAAAATATCACTATTTAGGTCCTGCAAAAATTACACTGATAGTTATAACTCATTCATTAGTTGCTATCTGGTATGCTAAGTCTTCATAGGAATATCATGTGAGAGGGGATCAACTTTTGCCCCAAACATAGAAAATTTCACAGCAAGAGCAAAAAAGTCTTACCAAAAAGGAACAGCAGTGTTGAAACCAGCTTTGTAACAACTCTTTGAGAAATACAGCTGCTTGTCTCTGCCAAATTTAAAGGCACAGTCCACAGAGAGGCATGCTGGGTAAATTGTATCAGGTCTGTTAATTATATCAAGGATGGATCCTATAGAGAGGAGTTTCACTTTCAGACAGCTTTTTAAAGCAAGCATTCATTTTTGGGGACTAGGGATTTAAAGAAATTGCTTCAGTATTGGGAAATTTTTAAATTCTGTTCCTATCCCAAGAGTGAAGCTACAAATTAGCCACTGCCAAAACTCCAGACTTGCCTCTGGCTACCTCCTGATGGATGTAAATTTATTACAAGACTTAGTAGATTACATACTCTTCCAGTATCTGTAAACAAGATCTTTTTAGGGGCCTAATTGCTCAATAAGGAGTGGAGGAAAAGCATTAACCCTGCCACACTCCTCCTCTGTGCTAGCCAGATGTAGATTGCAAAGCATCCTGCAACTCTGTACAGAATGTGCCTCTGTACAGGATACAAACGGAGTGAGGGAAATACAGTGGGACAGCTGCAGAGCACATGGGTTTTGAAGTCAGGGGCAAAAATGATTGTAGGCACCTGTAAAGATGACGGTAATATTACAGACGGGTGAGGGGACATTGTATCAAAACCTGCAAAAACATGACTTAATATTCAAGGACAAAACCAAACAAACCAGAAGTGTCATTTAAATGTCCTAGAGTATTCAGAACATCTGGATGTAGCTAGCAGATATGGAACAAGATACAGGGGAAATCCACACATTTCTGGGATGAGAGTTGGAGGCCAAACAACTCCACCTGGGGCTCATAAAACACCTCTGGAAACCTATAGGCTTCTGAAAACCTTCTGGAAACCTTAGGCAACTGAATCTCATACAAGGAGCCTTGGAGAGGCAATGTGGCTTTCCTTGTAGAGATATGAGGTTTGGTCTTGTCAGCAAGTTATGTCTTGGTCTGAAGGCAGCTCTTTATGGCCGACAGGCATCTGGACTAGGAAGCCAAAGGCAGCAGCAGCATTCCTTGTTTGCTACAGAAACAGCAGTGCCTTTGTTTTTCATGTGCACATGTAAACATTTTACATGAACCGGTGACCTTTTTTTTTTCCCCTTCATTGGTCATAGAGTAAAATCTAAAGAGAAAAAGTTTGAAAGTTGGAACTGGATGATTGAATTAGAGTGGACGAGGAGGAACTGAGGAGTAAAAGTGACCTTCTTAGTGACAATCCAAGAAATTGCCATATTTACTCAGCTCAGCAGAGCAAATGATGGCAAAAAGCAGACCAGATCCTCCACCGGAGCATAGCAGCATCACTCCACTGACTTCAATACACTTTAACATAATAGTTGTGTAGCTGGACTCTAATGGATTGCAGCCACATTACACCACTAAGGATCTTTACCTGGAGAGAAAGACTAAAATGCTGACCAATTTAACAGTCTTAGTTTCATTTTATCCTGATTTTGCTCCAGTGTAAATGTCTTCAAACATACAAAACTGCTGACAACCAGTGCAGTATATTTTGCAACACAGTATTAATAGACTTATACAATCTATCAGACATTAAGACAGGTGTGTTATACTGATAAATATGTTGACCAAAATTAAAGCGACACCAGTAATACATGTGAAAGAAAGAGAGCTGTGTGCTGGGTTGGAAAAATAGCTGGAAAGGCAGAGGAAAATCACTGTGCAAAAGAGGTGATGCAAGGCCAGCTGTCCCTGGGTAATACCCCACTAGACAATAGCAGACTAAGGAGGTACTCTGAGGCATAAAACAGACCCCCCTCCTCTCCCCAGCCACAACACCTGGCAAACAGGAATTGCAAGCACAGCTGACTTTTCTGTTTTGCTTTAATGCGTGGCACCTTCTAACCAAAACAGGGTCCAGTCAAATGGATACCTCATTTTGGGTATGAGGGTGGGTAGAAGAATTGTTTCTGGTCCTTATGGAACATTCCATTAGCTGTAATATGAAATATTTTACAGTGATTTAAGGCTTTGTTTTGACTTTGAGTTGTGTCAGCTTTTCAACAAAAACCCAAACCCAAAACCCCAAAATACTTCTTTTAAAATATTTCAGCTTTTCCATATGCTAATCAGTTTCTGGCCTAACCTATTCTCTGAATTCAACCTCAAACTGGTAGGAGTTTGATATCCTCAGTACTCAACTGTCTGTGAATTTACTATTCATCAAGAAAAACAATAACTTGGATTTTATTACCAGGAAACCTAAAGGAGAGGAATGGCACAGCAGTCATAGGAATTGCATGCTGTTGGAGTGAAGACAGATTTATAAAAAAATTATTAACAAACATGACGCACACTAGTCCCCCTGGCATCAAGAAATAAGAAGGGGGAGACAAAAGCCATGTACAAATTAGGTAGCCATCGTTTCAGATTATAGCAAGAAAAATAGTTCACACTAAATAATAGAAAGACTCGCTAGGAAAACTAAAAGGTACATAACACAAAGAATGGATTGGAGATAATAGCATCACTCTGAGAATTACATTAATTTAATTTGCATGAAATCCTGAAACATCCAAGCCTGGCCTCAGTGGGATAGATTTTTATATTGATGGTCAGCAGATGCTTACATTGCCAAGGGTACAGCTGCAAAAAAAGGAATTAGTTGTAATTCACACTTCCTCTTCATTCTGAGAAATATAACCAGTAGGTTAAACTGGTTTATTCAAGTAATTCAAGTAATAACTTGAATTTTACCTCTGTAGACTTTGAGTTTTCCCATTCTGCTTCAGTAGATAGTGCCAACAATAGCAGAAGCTCATTTCTAGAAGTCAAGTACTTTATGTAGGCACCTAAATATTTAGAGGGATTTGGAATTTGTGAAATGCCGAGGTCATTCAGTGCGCGAGTGGAAAGGCTGCAAGGACATCTTATTCCACAGTATTTTGTCATATCAGACGCTGCCAAAGTGGCAGCGAAGCAGTGTGGGAATGGATGCGCATAGGTTGTTTTGCTGAAGATTTGGCCTGTTCTTCATTCACTGAAAGCCCCACAAACTCCTGGGCTTTAACACTGTCCTTGGCCCAGATTTCCCTTCCTGCTGTTAAAACACCTAATTTGTTTGTATTAGGTGTCCTCAGATGGCCGACTCTTGCAGGTAAACACACAACTGGCGCAGTCCCTGCTGGACAAGGCTGCCCGCGTTGCGTAGCTGAGCTGCAGGGCTGGGGGGCACAGGGACAGGCCGCCACGCAGCATGGCTGCAGCATGGGAGGAGTTCCTCTGTGACCCGCTGCTATGGCAGGCGAAAGGGCAGGTTTAATCCCCTCCTTCCCCACCAGATCAGGAGGGACGCCGCCAGCCCCGTTGGTGGTGATGGGGAGGGGAGGCCTGCGTGCCACCTCAGGCCTGCGCTGCGCCAGGGAACCCTCTGGGGAGAAGGGACCAGGAGGAGACATGTCCTCTGGGTGCAACGGCGCTTCGCTGGCTTCGGGACCCCCGCGGCACCTCACACTTTCCTGACATTAGGCGGGGGCAGGTCACTGTGTTGTCCTGCTGGAGCCCGTGGGCCCCTGAGAGCCTTCCAGAAGAGAGGGATCCGTCACCATCTGGGCCCAGCAGAGGTGCTGGGGCAGCAGGAGCCGCCTGTGGCTGCAGGCAGTGCCCTTCCCGCCTCGGGGGTACAGCTCGGGGGGGGGGCAAAGTCTGTCCTTCAAAACCAGCGTCCGCCTCAGCCCGAGGAAGGCGCCGAGGGGCACTAAGTGAACGCCACATCACGGGCGGGGTAGAGGGGTGCTTTGTGATTTGTTTTGAGTCTCTCACACAGCCCGTATCACCTGCCAGCGCTGTTTCACCTCCTGAGAAGTCTTGCAGTTTATTTTTGTGCTCTTATCAACATCACCGGAGGGCCTGGAAATCTTTCCTGAGGCAGTTATGCCTGACAAGGCCAGTTGAGCCAGGCTGGGGCCTGCCTTGGAGCAGCAGGGGCTGCTTGATAACTGAGCGGGATCGAGCGGGTTATCATTTACCACATCTCTGCCTAGCAGCACAGCCACCATTTCTACAGATAAAATAGGAACAGAAGCACCCCTCTGATCACGTCTTACGTGCTCCAATGTCCACAACCTTGCTGCGACAGTGGGCAGAGGAGGGAGGGGTGACAGTGCAGCACAGAGCAGGGGCACTTTGGTGAGGTGAAGGAAGGGCCGTGACGATGTCCTCACCAACCTGACACTGCTGGCAGCAGCTGATGCGCCAGCTCCAGCCTCCAATTAGTGCTTTCCCAGCCCAGATGGTGTGGGGGAGAGCAGATGCTCTGTGCTCCCGGAGAGGGTCACCTCTTCTACATTCTTCTGGGTCTGGGGAGAAAAGGTGACCCCATCTGGGGCCTGTTTTACTGCTGGCAGCGGACCAGCGACTGCTCTCTGGATCTGCTCTGCTGACTCGAGTTTCAAGCAAAGCAGTACTAATTTGCTTTGTCTCCTGATGATCAGTCTCATTACATATGCTGCCCTCCTCTTAACTTCCTTGAGCCATGTTTTACAACATGAAGGCCCAAATCCTTTTCTTCCCCTTTTGTGTATGTGTCCAGCTAGACAGATGTTGATTTAGCAGAGCTGGGAGTGAAGAAGAGGAAAGGGAGAGGAGATGGACCCTCAATGCAAGCTGGTGTACCCCAGCTTGTCTTTCTTGGGCCAGAACTTACAGAATGGCAACTACAAAAGACTCTGAGAGTGATCTAATCCTGTCCCTAGGCCAAATCACAGGATCATCTCTTCTTCTGCCATGCCTGAGAATCATTTGTCCAACGTGATCTTAAAAGCCTCTGATGTTCCTTTCCCTGCAATATCCTCAGGTAACCAGTTTTAGTGCTTACTTTATTGTTGGAAGATGTTTCCCTATGTCTTCACTTCCAAGAATGAAACGTTAGACCTTTTGCAATTCACAGGAGTTGTGGAGAAGAGTTTAATTCCTTTATTTCCACAGCTTATACTAAAATACTTGTCATGTCTGTGTGATCAGCCATCAGAGGGCCTTGGGTACCCAGACCCAGGGCTGCATGTACAGGCTGGCTGTGTCCTGTCTGGGTGGCAACTATCCCTCCCATGCCCCTGGTTTCTCTAGCATGGACAAGCATACTCAAACCTCTCTCAGTGGCAAGTCCTGCTGCTGTCACAACACAACAGCAACAAATACAGAGCAAGTGTTACCTGGGACCCCCAGGATGCATATGTCTTGCTCTGTATGTGTCATGCAAAACAGCAGAATTTGCTTCCATGGAAGACAATCTGTGCTATGTATTATCCACCAGTCTATGGATTAATCTCATCCTCTCAGTCTATGTACAAACACACATCCTTAAATATTGCTCAAGACAGCACTCTTTATCTTCATAGTAGTAGAGCTGCTGTGATTTAATAAAGTATTTCTTTAATTTTATGAATATTGAATATAACCCCTTTACAAATCTTATGTATGTGTAGTGTGATACTGCAAACTCCAGTGGTTTATGCACCCTCATTGTGCAATCATCTTTTAAATAGTTTTTAAATTGAATACAAACACTTTATCGATATGATAGAGGTACATATATTATGGCTATAGTCCTTTTTGCTGAAAGTGTATGGCTGAGAAAAGTCACAGAAAGGTTTGGTAACAGGAAACATGTTTAATAAATGTAAGGTATTGCTATTAAAGAAAATAGTTATCCGTGCTATATTTTAATTTAAGTACTTTTTATAGGAGCAGTCTGTAGTAATTTATATAGACACAGCTTTTGAATGTCTGTTTTTGTTACTAAATAATAACAGAAAATCCTCTTACATAAAAAGGCAGTTACCTGCAGGAAGATGTTTCTATTAACCTACATAGAAAGCAGAAGGTCTAAGGCCATACTCCTGTGAAAGATCATCAGCTTCAGTACAGTGCTCCTTGTCTGCTCTCATGTCATCCTGTAGTGGGAGAAGAAAGGCAGCGATATTTTCCTGACCCACTCAAAGGGTGTGTTGACCTGGTATGTATTGGTGAGCAGGACTTTGGAGAACTGTATGAAAGTGTCTCAATAAAAGTACATTGTTTAATGGAAAGTTCCTTTAAGAACACACGTGGGAACCTTCTGATCCCATACTCCAAGGAATAATCTGCTCTCAATTTAAAAAAGAAAAAAAGTGTGTTTATTGCCTGGAAATTCTTGAACAGTTAAAAATTAAAGTTGACTAGCCACTTTAATTTTCTTCCTTAATTTGGCTACCTCTAAACTCAAGAACCCCTAACCTTTCCTTAAATACTGCAACTCATCAGCCTGTGAAATATTTAGGCTGAATTTTCTATGAATGTCAGAGGCATATTCTTTCTTGAACCACAAGCAGTGAATAAGTACATATACTTATAAACATTTCTGTGCTGTGGCTTGTGATAGCAGTTAGAAGCATGGTTTGAGAAAAACTCTTAAAGTATTCACTTAAATACAGTGCTGAAATAGCTTCTAGAGGTTTTATTAAATTACTTTTCGCTTGTGTTTTGATGCTCAGCTGAAGGTTAGGACCCATGCCCAGCCCAATGCCTTTGCTCTGTGTAGGTGAAAGCAAAACAACATGCAAAGGCTGTTCCCAGGGGCTGAACTCCCCAGCAGTCCTGATGGCCCATGTAAGCCCTCTAAAAATAGCTTGAAATGGGTTTGAATAGCACATATGTCTCTTTCTGGCTGTTGGTGAAGTAGTACTTTTTACTGAAAATCAAATTCAGCTACGCAATTTTGAATAGTTGTAAACATTACTAGCGGAAAGCCCATTCTAAGCCCGCAGATCTAATTTGCCTGTTTAAGGTTCCACTTGCCTGTTTGCCCATGGGTGCATTTCACTCAGAAAAGGAATTGCAAGTAACTACAAATATTGGCTTCAGAAGCCCAGATTTAAGACCTGAACCCATCCAAAGAAAGAGTAATACTATCATTTGACAGATAGTGTTACAGACTAAGTTTTGTGAATACTCACACTGCCAAGAATGCTTGGTAGAAATTGCATGTGTGTGAGTAACACTGAATGCAACATCAGGGGAACTTGTCTATAATTTGCAGTGAAGCAAGGTCATATTAGTCAGTTAATCACTGTCCTCTAATCACTATTGTCATGGTTTGTACCATTTCTGATAATCTTTCTCTATCGTAACAGTCATAAGTGCTAGACTGGAGCCTGACTATTCAGTGCATGGGAAACTGGTGCACAGAAAAACACAGATGTGTACACACATACGCAGACAGTTTCCCATTAAAATCAATATTGGATCCCCTGTTATTAAATCTGAGTATCAAAATACACTCAAGGCATGTTCCTGTAATTCCAAGCAGCAAAATTGTTCACAGGGTGCAATGAAACCCCTAGGAACATCACTAGTATTGATTAATGCAATATGACTGAGGGCAGAAATTAAGCTGGGGATAGGGGTCTCCATTAAAAATGTTTATTGCTAAGTGCTCATGTATCACTTCAGTTCCTCTGCAGATCTGAAAAAAACCCCACATTATAACCTTCTTCAGGGAAAAAGAAAGACATTTAACTGACGTATTCGTCAGGGAAATTTTGCTTCCTTTCTTTGCTCCAATCTTATTTAGGGTGCTAAGAGAGCTAATAAAACCTGAGAGAAGTACCAGTTTGGGAAAATACTTAAGTACATGCTTAACACAAAGCAACAATTTAAGCAAAATATATGCTTTTCCAGTCAGCCCTGTTCCAGATTCAGTGGACTGAATCTCAGACTGGGAAAATCAGATCTGTTATGACATTTGAAGTTGGATACATAAAAACTGTGCTGCTCCACCACCAGTATTCTCCCTACCCCACTAAATTCATTAGCTTACCCAGCAGCTCCACCAGGTTGTAATCAATTCAGGAAAACATCCCGTAATGAAGAACAGAGAATGTATTGATACCATCCACTCATCCTGCCACTCTCCAAGCTTGACAGAAACTTCAGAGCCTGATTGTTTGACAAACAGTTTTCAGAATGACCCACTTTGTTCTGCATTACTCTGTGGGTATCTACAGCTGCTCTAAGCAAGGTTCCTTGTTTTTACATCCATCTCTTTCACTTGCTATTCCAGGCTTATCCAAATGAAAAAACTCAAATCTAAGCCTAAAATTTTACAACATTTAAACATTAGTAGAACTAAGGTGGGACTCCACTTTGCAAAAATCAAAATGCAGTTCCTGTTTTGTTTTTTTGTTTGTTTTTATAAGACCCATGGAGTTGTATCAGCTTTGTAAGAAAACCTGCTATGTTTGCCTTTGCTGCTACCCAGAGCCAGAGGGAGGACAAGAATTGGGAAGAATTCTGGTGAACCTTTCTCGGTACCCCACTGAGATCTGGATTTGGTTCTTACTTGTTCCTTACTCCTATGGAGTCCTTTGACTCTAAACGCAGGGATTATTACCTTCTCTTTAGTAATTTCTACTTTCTTTTTTTTGTTAAGTTTTGTCTAAAGGTTGTTCTAAATTGCATGGAATGGAGTGATGGACCTGGGGAGAACAGAATAGCATGTAGCTAAATCTATGGAGGAATAATTTCTGGCATTGAAAAGAAACTTCTGGACAATTATCAGATAATAGAGACAGTGGGATGCTATTGGAATAATACATATTTAAAGGACTTAAGACAGAGTATCCAGGAAAAGCTCCCTATGCCCTTGCACTGATAAGCAATTACTGGTGCAGTAGCACAGTCCCTGCTCGTGTCTCACTGATGAAAAACTTCAGTTGAGCTGCCTCCAAGGGAAAACTGTACACAATTCTGTGTGGATCCCTGTCTCCACCTCTGGCAAGGCATACCAAAATCTGCACTACTATAACCTATACTTATACATATCCCAAGAAAACAAGAGATCAGTTAAACCAGGACAGGAAAGCTCAGAAACTTGCCAGTGCAATAGTTAGTCTGCACAGTGCTGCTTACCTATCCTAATCCATCTCATCTGAAAGGTCTGCCATCTCTTGGCTCACATACAGCAGGTGTTTTTCTTCAGTCCAAAGCCAGTAACATTAACCACAGTTCCAGTCTTCCTCCCACAGTTCTAACACACACATGCACATGGAAACACAGTGAAATAATGACTTTTTTTTTTTTAGTTATTTTTCACATCCCTGCAAAATAATCCCTTAACGTGCCTTTATTTGTTAATGTGTTAACAGAGTCAGTATATAGGTACCAGAACACAGTTAGTCCATAGATACTGCCTGATGCTAATGCATGAGCCCCCAGTGCTTGTAGCAAGTATGGCAGAGGGAGGAACAGCTAAAAAGCTGGAGAAACAGCAAAGGAAGCAAAGTATGTGTGAGTGAGTGAGAGCGAGAGAAAAATCTACAGTCAGGCCAGAATTCTGCTTGCCAAAACCAAGATCTATTTCCAAAAGAAATGAGTCAAACCAGGGAAACAAAAATAATAATGCTGTGTGCAACTTAAAGCAGCACCCGCTATCTGAGAGAAAACATGAGATGAGTTAGAGGACACAGAAGATTAGCCTTTTTTTGGTGTTCAAATTAATACGTTTGTCAAGCTTTTGGCTCAGAAATGTTTGACCTAATCACATCTGTTTTAACAACTTAAATGAGTGGCCCAGCAGCTGTAGCTGGCAAAAGAATCTTCAAATCTGCAGACATCATTCCAATATTCAGGCTCTTGTCTGAACAATCTGGGGATAACATAAACTCTATACCCTAAAAGTGCCTATGCTGTGCATAACCACTTACAGACTGATGCTGCAGCCACCCTGCAAACAAGCCTGCTTCTAAATTCAGCTGCTCCTTGGCTTAGCCTCTGGAAATGGAAACCCATTACTCTGATGAATGTAAATTTCTTTCATATTCCTGCAAATAATCAACTGAAGCCTCTTTGTCTATGCCCAGATACAAAGGCAAACAATGGGTGCTGAAGAGAAGTGAGTGCTGACAAGTTAGAAGACAGCCTGTAAGTCTTGCAAGTAAGGTGAAGCCAATCTGGCTGAGATTCCAGTGAACAGAGAAAAGATGTTTTGCAGAAGGTTAAAATAGCATACAGAAGATTTCATTTTACTACACAAATATACATATAACAAGTAAAAAACGAAAAACCCCATTAATATGGTTACACAAAAATGAACTGGCTAGATGATCTAAGCTAATTTTTTTGTGCCCCTGTAACCTGCTGTGTTTTATTTAGTGAGAATTTCCTGTCTGTCTAATTTTCATTGGCACATCAATTTTTTTGCAGTGCCTGATTCTTTTTCAACATCTGCTGCTCAGTTTGACAGTATTAATTTTGGATTTTTCCCCAGATCAGATTAGTTGAAGATTGTAGTGAATGCTGGCAAAAGATCTAAGTATTCTGTCTCTCTTTTCTCCTCTCCTTAATGAAAAAATATTTTCTTGAGCTTCATAATCATTATTATTACTGTATCTGATGCTGAAAATCATAAAATAGTCAGAGAACTATTATACAAACTAACAGAGATAGTTTTTCTTCTCCCTCCAAATTTCTCTCTACCTGTCCATACACACACTTTATTATTCATGGCTACTGTATCCATGAGTTGAAAGCACAATCCTCTAAGCATGCTTGTTGAAAATGTTCAATCTTTCATGTGTGTAAATGCTGAAGCATTATTCTATAAACACTACTGAAGCAGGTGGGTTTGGGTGGGGCATAAACCTAACATGGCATACATGGCATGATAGATTGCATATTTTGCATATCCAGAGTCATAGAACACCAAAATAGGACCATATATACCAGTACATTGTATTGGTTTTTTTATAGTTAGCAGTTACAAGTGGGTGCTCTACTCCATTAACCATGTTTCAGACATAGTCCTTACACCAAGGAGCACACTATCTGTGTTTAAGGAAAGACTTGAGGTGCTCTCAGGCAGAGTGAAGGGAGATGCTCAGTAAGTAATATTTGTCAGTATGAGCAGTGGCAGTATCATGCACTAACAACATGATTTCATTTTTGTACAGATGACAGCAATATAGGTATGTGAGCACAACAATGAAGCAGCTCTGTGAAATCCCTTTGACCATGTTGCCTGTATAGAAAAAGAAGAAAGAAAAGCACATTGGATGCTCATTTGAAAAGCACAAGGGGTGAACCACCACAAGCCAGCCTGTAGAAGGAAGCAAGAGGTGCAGGAAGCGAACGCAATCTGTCCTGGCTGTGTTGGAAGAAGGAAACTAGTTAAGTAGTGCTAAATAAATAGGGTACCTTCACTGACTTGGTGTAAATTAGTTATAAATTAGTTATAAGGGAACTCTGCTGCCCAAATTAAACTCCACTGCCTGCATTTGTCCTGCAAGGATACAGTTAAAGCAACAAGCTAGGAAAATAGTCTGGGCAGCAATGGTCTAGATGGATATGGACAGAGCAAAATGTGTTCTCAATGCCAGTAAGAAGGACATTGCAGTAATCAAGATGTGAGATGAACAGTCTCTGGATGAGCATTTTAGCTGTGTGGGCAGAACCGGAGAGGCTATATCTAAGATTTAAAAAAACCCAACCAACCAAACAAAAACCCCAACCTTGCAGGGTTTAGATATAATGTGACTGTGAGGAACCAGAAAGTATTACAAGACAAGTATGATACTCCAGTTACTGGCCTAAGTAACAAGTGGGATTGCAGTGCTGTCCATAGTGATTGAAGAAGGACGTGACAGGGAGGTAGCTTGGAGAGGAAGATTAAAAGCTCTCTTTTACTCCTGTTCAGTTCAAGCTGATGGCCAGACAACCGCAAGGCAATGCTAGGAAGACAGACCAATTTTATTTTGAGCAGAATGAGACAGGTCTGGAATACAGAGATAAAGCTGTGAGTTCTCTACAGAGAGATGGCAAATTTAGATTAGGTTCAGAAGGGTTAAATAGTTTATGCACAAATAGGTTCTAAATAACTGCAAGTGAGAAGAAGGAGAGGCAGGCTCTTTACATGTAATTGTACCATGTATAAATGGAGACACATTGAATGTACATCCCCTCCCCCCAAATCTAGGACCTATATAATTGCATATGCATTTTACTTCATCAATGAGATGCTCTTATTTGAAGCACTGTTGACACTTCCACTTTTTATAAAGGTGAACACAATATAGCTGCAGCTTGGTGTAGGTATCTGGTATCCTGATGCAAGGATCTTAAATAAAATAAAACAAGCTGATCTGAAAAATAATCTCTTCACAGACTAGGAAATCCTGATTAGCATAGAGGCTGGTCTTTGCTTTCACTTGTGATCAAACAAATAATAGATATCCATCAAGCTGTTCTTCCTACAGGTTCTGAAAGATAATTATTTTGGTTTTTAAATACATGGGAGGTGTTCAGATACTGTTAGAGAGATCTGAGAACTCTTGGCTGGTTGTGGGTAATTTATTGCCTGCATTTGGGTATTAGCAAGATCTGTCATTTAGCTTTGTAGAAACCCATATGCTTTCATGAGGCACTTGCCTTTTATAGTCATTCCATTTAAAAATTAGCTGTCCTCACTATTTCAGTTCTAGATCTTTTGATCCTTATGCTTTTATGTACTGGACTGTTCAAAGTTAGCAGGGAGCTGCCAAGTGTACAAATGATGTTTGAGCTTGATTAGCTCTGGCTTACCCTCCTTAGCATGAACTACACATAAGTGCATGCAAATATTATCGATTCAGAGTGACTGATCTATAATATTGCTCTGGAGGTGAATTATCACAGACAAAGAGCCAGGAGAACTAAGTGCTCTGTCTAGGCTGCACCATTAACAGCAAGACTTTGGAAGGCTGATTTTTAAACTACAGTCTCCCTGGATTTGGGGGATTAACTTCTTCCTCTGACTAGGCACAGACAGGCTCACTTCATAGCACTAAAGCTCACCATTTATTTATGTAACTTTGTATGAAACATGCATTTTCTCTTCGTAGTTGGCACTTTACACGTCTGCACATACTACTGATAATGTTTAGACCATCTTCATTATGCCACAGTCACGGTAGGTATCTTTGCATTTTGATGACACTGAATGAGCACTCACAGCAAAGGATATGCCTGCCTACATCTTCTTAAAGGTGTTAGAACTGCTTCTGTTCTGCAGCCACTTTCCCAGCCGTAACTCATTTGAAAACATGCATTATTATCTCATCAAATACTCTAGGAAATAGAGATGTTTTTATGTGTATGTGAGTTTTAAGTTTGATTCAGAGCAATCCCTAGACATTAGTTCTTTGCAAGCCTTAAACACTGTTGCTATTCAGTTACCCCTGCTGACCTACCCCGGAATGGGCAAAGCAGCTGGCTACAGTTGAAGTCACTTCAAATACGTTTCAAAGGCAGAATTTTAACACAGGTGGGAATGGTACTGCCTCCTATTATTAAGTGTGCTGAAGTTTCCTATTTTAACACCCCACTTTCAAATACCATTTAACTCTCCCAAACTTTAATCATTTGGTCTGAAATTATTTGCCAAGTGATCTGCATCATAGAAAAACCCATAGGAAAACTATTAATTTTATCTCCAGAGCAGGGTCTGGACATGTTGTCAGCGATGAGGACAGAACAAAGCACTGAACAGCTATTCACATGCACTGCACTAAGAGTGGCTGGGGTCCAGTGGTAAAAATATTACAGTAAATCAAAATGCATATGCCCGAGGAGGAAGTATACAGAATTAAAGCTGAACAGCGTCACAGGCTCTGGAAAGCCTGAACACTGGAGTTTCTGTCTCTGAAATCTGTTCTTGGTAATGTTATTTTTGTATTTAATTAAGCATAGGAAATAGTTATCTATGTTTTCTTTGTTAATAGTTTCAGCATCATTTAAAAACTCTCTTTTCCTGGCTGAAGAAAACGTTACTGCAGGAGATGTATAACGTAGCAATGTGTTGCAGGATGAATGTGAAGGGCGTGCAGCAACACCATTTCATGAGAAACTATGCCATCTGGAGCATTAAATATGTCCATGGCACAAGTTCTTTCTAGCAGGTACCTCAAACACAAAGGATCACATTTCCCTGAATCTGGTCATAGCTGACTCCACATTTCTCAGTAAATTGAATGGCCTTTGCTTGCGGCTGTATCTGTGCCGTCATGCAAGGAGCAGATTGACTCTGGCTTGCAATTGTTGGATTACTCCCTGAAGTTGACAAGCACTTCGTCTTAGCCACATGCGCTTTGTTCAGTCTTTCAAAAGCCCTTTAAACTTCCGCTGATTAGAGGTGGCTGAACTGCAAACAGAGCTTTGCTCTGGTTTTGATCAGCAAATAGCAGCTCGTGTGCTTCTTTGACTTAAAGGTACATGTAAAAATCTAGTCTGGGAAATTTACAGGATACACGTCTATCAGGAGGCATTAAGTACGTACTGTTATATTTTGGGACACAATGTGATGAGTCATTTTTCATAAGTGTTCTGGTTTTTTATCTTTGGGATCTGGCTTGAACCTTCCTTTGAAAAGTAAAAATGTAACAATGACTCTGGATGCTTTAGCATTGTTCTCCAAGCTATTCTTCCATTTTAATATCATTAAGCTGTTAATATTTTTAAGTTATTACCATTAAATGCATGTGGAGACACATAAATGGCAACACAATTTCAAGGAAATGCCATTTGGGAACTTTTTTTCTGTTTAAAGCTTAGTTCAGTTTGAGGAGATTGTTCTAGATAATAATCTGTTGAGCTGAATTGTGGATCATTTTAAGAAATTTTTCATATTCTGAGATGCCTATGAAAAGGGACAAGAAGTTAGTTACCAGGATTTATTCTTGTGGTGGGTGATGGGAGAAGAGGAGCATACCACGTGTGAATGAGTACATTTCTCATTGTTTTCTATCCTGCTGCAATCCAGGATCTGCATTAGAAGGCTGGGCACAGTTAAACAATTGATTCTGTTTTCTGAGATAGCAGTGGTTTCAAAGATTTCCTTACACTGTGGACAGCACAGTCAGAACCAGTAATTCCTCTGGAACTGAAGTGCACTTTGAGTGTGGTCATTGTTATATTTATTTATTCACTGGAGCATGTCTTTTGAAAAATCTTTCTTTAAACACTGCAGTATATATGGAAAGTTGGAATGCAAAAGACTAAATGTCTCTTGGGAATATAACAGGATGCCAAAACGCTTGTATTGACAGACTAAGGACCTATTGTGAGGTAGGCAGACCAGGAAACATACCACAGTCAAGAAACTCAGGGTTGAAACCCTCTCAGGAATAGGCATTTTTTGCCATTCGATTTGGACAATGTCTTGCATTTATTCCGTCTGAAGGGAGCTGGATTGTCACAGTATCAAATGCTTTGCCATAATAATGAAGTTTCATACCAATTCTGTTTTCATTACATAACATTTGTAAAGTGGAACCAGAAAGGTAATTTAATTTGCATCTGTGAAAGGCTCTAAAAAATCTCTGGGGTAAAATTCCCTTGATCTCAGTAGAATTACACCTATTTACACCTGGCTGGAATTTGGTCTCTGACATCCTTTTCATGTCTTACTTATTGAAGCAAGCAAGTGTGAACACTCATTCTCAGCAGGGATCAGTCAGCTGTGTCAAAAGCAGGAACAGAATTACTTCATTTTTGTCATTAGACACAAGCCAATAATGTTAGAGATTTTAAAAAAGGTTACTTTTTTTGACGGTTGTTCAGTCTTCTCATTTTCTGATTTGTCTGCAGACAGCAAAAAATGCAATATGAAAGAAGCATAAGTGCTTCTCATCGTATTTTCTGAATGACTGAAATCATGAAGTCTCAGAAATCCTTTGTTTTTTGTGAGATTTTCATCATTGAGAACTCTAGATAGATCAGATAAGCTTCCTGACTTTGGGGTACTTAGTCAGACTGATGAAATGGGTTTGCAGGTAGCCCCCTTTCAGACTACAAGCATTTTAGTATTTCTCTGCCTGCTCATGCATTGATTTTTGCACTTCTTGAGTATATAAAATGTGAGCTTTTAGTAAAGGCTTGTGCTAAATTGCCACAGTTTCATAAGAGAATAACAAAAGTGAAAGATTTGGCAGTAAGCCTCACAGAAAACTGTTCCCACAGCTCAAGTAATATCATGAGTTGTGAGGACTGTTTGAAAGTCATTAATGCAGAATTCAGTGTGATGTCTAATATACTGTGGTCTACATGTGATGGAGATGTCTGCCTCAAAGGTTGTACAGTGTAATATAAAGATATACTGTCGAATTTTTTCAAGACCATTGCTAAGGGAGCCATGAATATTTGCAATCTTCTTCTCTTCTTCAAGTTTCATTGTTTTTTTAAAATATACTTTTACTAAGTAGCTGAGGCTACGTTCATTTTGTAATAACAACTATCTATAAAACAAAGGACTGAGTATGCTTTGCACAAATCTTTCCCAAAAGCAGTTAGAATAATCGTGCAATGATACACATCCAGGAGAAAAACCTGGAAATTGCGAACTGACAGGAGGGACCTATAGGCTAGCAGCCACCACAAAAGTGCAGGCCCATAAAGACCTGGACAATTCTCAGTCTATTTCCAGTATTCCCTTTTCCTGAATTAGTAAAGCTAGTTATCTTCTGGAGAAGTTGCACATTCTAGACAGTAAATAGGACGGCTACGCTTTTGCTTAAACTGATAGAGTAAAATTTATGATCAGTGAGACCATTAATACTATCTCTAGTCTTTCCATGATCCTAAAAAGTTTCCAGCAGATATAAGAACAGAATGTGGGCCCACATTATCATCTCTCATAGAAAATCTGCCCTGGGAAGCAAATCTCTGCAATATTTTCACTGTTCATCTCCCATTGGTTCTGTTCCCCATATTAGCACATATCCAGGAAACGGTGAGAGACTACCACATCTGCATAGACAGAAGGCCAGCTCCATGTCATGGCCTCTGTCTACCACAGGTGCACAAAATTACAGGGGAAAATGATAGATGCTTTGACGTCTTCAAGTGTCTCCTGAGGGCTTTTACTACCTCAGGCTGCCATAGTGTTCATGTTGCTAGTTCAGCTTGTTCAGCATTCAAGCAATACTGAAATGGTAGGATACATTTTGCTCAAAACTTTAAAACGTGGTCAAGTATTAGCTGTGCTATTTTTGGCAAACATGTACATTTTCTTTGACTGTTACTTTCTCAAGATCACCATAATTTTCAGCAGTTGCAAAGTGATTAATCCTGCTAGCAACCCCCAACCCTCAATTTCATAATTAATGGATAGGGGGACAGCTAGTCCCTACTAACATAGCTGGAGAAATCCATTGTTCTCAATCTGCAGCTTACATGGCCAAATCATAGAATCACAGAACAGTTTGGGTTGGAAGGGACCTTAAAGATCACCTAGTTCAAAGCCCCCTGCCATGGGCAGGGACACCTTCCACTAGACCAGGTTGCTCAAAGGCCCATCCAACCTGGCCTTGAACAGGCATGCCTCATCCTTCCAGGGATGAGGCATCCACAGCTTCTCTGGGCAAGCTGTTCCAGTGCCTCACCACCCTCACAGTGAAGAGCTTCTTCCTCACATCTAATCTAAATCTACCCTCTTTCAGTTTAAAGCCATTACCCCTTGTCCTATCACTGCCTGACCTTGTAAAAAGTCCTCTCCGTCCTTCCTGCAGGCCCCCTCTAGGTACTGGAAGGCTGCTATAAGGTATCCCCAGAGCCTTCTCTTCTTCAGGCTGAACAACCCCAACTCTCTCAGCCTGTCTTCATAGGAGAGGTGCTCCAGCCCTCTGATCATCTTTGTGGCCCTCCTCTGGACTTGCTCCAACAGGTCCATGTCCTTCTTATGTTGGGGGCCCCAGAGCTGAATGCAGTACTGCAGGTGGGGTCTCACAAGAGCAGAGTAGAGGGGGAGAATCTCCTCCCTCAACCTGCTGGTCACGCTGCTTCTGATGCAGCGCAGGATACAAATGTTTCATGCTATATTTATCACTGTTGGTTACTTGCACGAATGTTCTGGGTGGCCTTTTGGGGATTTTTCTGGACTCTTGCTGGTGTGTTACTTGACAGCCTTACCACAGTAAAACAAAGCTATGATTATACCACTAGCAAAGTCCTTTCAAAGAGGAAAAAGAAAATAAGGAGACAAGACACAGAAAGCTGCAGAAAATACTGCAAGTCTGTTTCCAGACTGCAGATTTGGTTAGACAATGCTAGAGGCAAAACCAATTTCCTTGCCCTATTGTAATTGCTACCCAGACTAAGTGGCTCTATTCTTATATTGACACTTTTCCATCCATTTTTCACTGCTGGATTTTTTGTTATGCTGATATGCAGTACCATTTCTTCCACTACCTTCAAAATGGGGAGCACTGAAAAGGTGGGAAGCAGTTTCAAAGGTGTCTTCTGAATTCTGGTGCCCAAGCCCTAGATACTGAATTTCAGTGGAAATAAGTGTCTGAACCTCTATGTCTACCATAATTCTCTTAGTCTATTTTTCTTCTTTACATTTAGTGGTTTTTTTTTCTGCATGTGCTGAGCATCTTAAAGACTTGTAGTCATTAAGAGAGAGAAATAAGGCAAATCAGTGCTCTGACAACAGAATCCCATGTCCCAACTACTGTTAATGTTCCACTACTAAGGCGTTTAACAAGAAAGACAACTTTAAAAACATTCTTTAGCTACCATCACCCATCTTGTTGTTCCAACAACATGTCACAGCAGAAAAGCTATCTAATCTACTACACAGAATCAACTAGATCTTGTTGCATTAATTTTCAAACTGAAAAAAAAAAATCTTTAAGGACACTTCCAGTTCTGCCAATCAATATTGTAATGTGAGAGTTTAGTATTTTGGTAGATGATGGGTCATTGTCACATCTGAAAAATAAATGACATTAACTCTGGGATTAAGTCATTGACAAGACAGAGGTAATCATATACATGTAGCATTAGGCTAGTTTTATTACCCTGAATCTTTTAAGCCTGCACATATTCAACAATGAAGTAATGCAAAATGGAAAATCCAATTAGCCCATGCATATGCTTCTTGAATACCACTACCCCAGCTCTGCATGTTGTGAGAGACTGAAAGAGTTAATGTCTCAAACATTGTGGTGGGGCAAGTTCTGCTTAAAGACAAACCCTGCACAGCAAGGAGCCAAGGTGAAAAGCCCATCAGCTCAGACATCAGCAACAGGAGGGGGAGGGCGTGCTGGAGGGTGCGCAGCTCCCTGTTCTGATACAAAGATCAAACTATGGCAGTGTTTGCAGGCAAGGAGAAGTTACTCCCCAAACGACTCCCAAGCCCAAAGGCTCACAAACTGCTCATTAGCCTGACGAGTTCGGGTGCCCACCCGAAGGAGGGGCAAGGATGATAAAAGGACACAAACTGAAGCCCTGGGGACACAAGCCCACCGGGACTGGACCCCTCGGCTGACTGGACACCTCGGCTGACTGATCCAACACTAGACCCAGGACCAGTGAAATCTCTGTCTCTTCCTTCTTCTCTCTCGGTCTTCTTCTCTCTTTCCTTTTCCTTTTCCACAATCCCTACACCTCATCCGTTTCAAGATATAAACCGCTGACCAAGTCTGAGACTAAGAGTGGATCCAGCCTCCCCTAGACCCTTCTCTGAGGAGGAGTCTGGAAAGCAAGGGGGTCTGCTCTGAACCTCAGGACTCGAGAGGAGGGCTCTCCTTATTCCCTGAATCGATGTATATGGTTACACAGTTTACAGAAGTAGTCTTATGCCAGTTCAACCTACATGACTGTCAGGGAGAGCAATCTAAGCCCTTTCAGCTTTTGTCTTGCTAGTCCAAAGAAGCTTTCAGCTTGCTTTCATAAGGCAGGCTTCCAAATCCCTGTAGCCATTCTTTATACCAGATTTCGTTTTTCTGGGCAAGGTTAGCAGAGAACTGTACACACAGTATTTAAGGTCCAATAGCATCAGTACTTCCTCAGGAATACCTTGAGCAATACTGCTAAAAATAAAAGCTAAAAATTGCCAATATGATAATCATAAGTCCCACAGCCTGTTGATGGTGCAGGCTCTATCTTCCTCACAATGAAAACATGCAAAAAACTTCTTCCTTGAACAGACTGTGTCCAGATGAGATGCTCGAAAACCAGACCAACTAGCCAGCATTGGACAAAACCAGCTCATTAGAGGTCAATGAACACAGATTGCTCCTTCCTTTCCAAAGATAAGTCCCAAGGAACTTCCTCCATTTCTTGTAATTCCCCATGCTTATTTACACCGCACGAAAAAGAAATGGGAAATATTCCTTGGATTCCTTTACTACTCATATGAAACATGTAGGTCTACAACCTCATACTGACAGGCAGAAAGATGCAAGATTTATCACTGGACTTTTACAGAACATAGGAAAATAAATACAAGAATTGAACTGAATTCTGTTTTGTTGACTGTAAAGGTCACTGTCAGTGAGAATGTGTACTATCTGTAGCTTTAACAATGACTTATCATAGCACTTTCTTCTAAATTTAGGCAAGTAGAATATATTGTTTATGATTTTATCAGTGATAGAGAAAAGATTATGCTTCTGAAAAAGCCAAAAGTTTCCAGTATGGATTTTTTCATCAGGTTCTTTATTTGATTTTGAAACTTTTAAAATGCTTTAAGTGTGTGAAATTCAAATGCAGTATAATTGGGGCTATGAACTAATTTCAGAAGAGAGAACCTCACTTTTTGTAAGATAGAAACCCTTCTTTCTGTTCTTTATATAAGTTAAAATAACAGATACAGATATGTCCAATTTTCCCCTGCTTTGCAATTTTTACTTAGATTTGGGATCCAGTATTACAAAGTACACAGACTCTGACTCAAGAGTCTGTTCCCGCAGTTCCTAATGTCTGCTTAAATTTAGGCCAAAGTTTTAGTGGCCTGTATGTACTAAACCACCAGGCTCATCATTATAGCACAGTGCAACTTACAGTCCAGTCTTTCCATTCTAACTTTCATGAACATAGTCATTAACTTTGCTAGGATTATGTAATATTTGAACAATCTGGCCCCCAAAGTCTTAAATAGTAAGCAAAAGTTAGAAAAAAAAAAAAAGTAAGCAAAGTAAAAGTAAGTCTTAAATATGCAGCATCCCATGAATGTTCCCCAAACATGACTGTCTCACCAGAGGAAGTTCTAATGTGTGTTTAATTTAGAACTAGGAGAAAAGCAGATATTATGGGGAATATCTGCACATACAAATATCAGCTGTATTTCAGGAAAGCTCATACATCAGAAGACATTGAAAATAGTAGAAAAACTGCTGTACTTTGTAGGAGCGAAGAGGAAATCTGGTAGCAACAGACTCGGGAATAAAAGAACAGCATCAAGGAACATCAAGCACTCCTCACTCAGCTGATGAAGAACTTCTGACACTATATCAAAACACATGTAGAGCTCAGCAAACAAGTGTTGCATAAATTAAGATAAACTCAGCCATCAGCTTTCCCATGGAAACTGTTTTAAGTATGCTGCCATAGATCTCAACAACCGTGGTTAGATGTTTCTCCAGAACTGCCTTATCTTTCAAGTGATGATTTCTGAAAGGGGGAGGGGGAGGGGGGAAGTGGGGGGTTTTTTTTGGTCGTTGTGGCATCTAGAGATATCAGAGAGCTAGCTGATGCACAGAGGGACTGCAGAGAACATGTTCAGCAAGTTCTTAGGAAACAAGGTCATTTTTCTGTGCACGTACACAAACATAAGTCCAACATACCCAGAAGAACCATGTTGTATACCATGTGCACACATTATCTGGCATGAAACTCTCAGAGAGAACCATTGGATTCCGTGTAAAAAGTCGATTTGTCTGGATATCATCCACTTAACTTTCTTGAATATATTTCTTTAACAGGTAGTGTGGTATTTATAGTCACCACGTCTCAAATAATTAGGAAAATTGACATTGCTACTTTCAAACATGCTTTTAATTTATTCTCAAAACAAGAGAAAATCAGCTAGGAGCCAAAAGAGATGTCTAAATCAACAACCGCAGGGCACCTGGCTGAGTTTGGCTGCACCACTGCACTGTTTTCACAGGAACTAAGACGGGGAATGAAAGAGCACCACAGGACAGAGACACTTTCATTCAGATTCATTCTTACTGAAATGAAAGTAAAGTGCAATTAAAGCTTGGAGTTTCTCCAAGGAGCTCTAAATAACAATAGATCTTCTTCCTTTTATTCAGATGTTTAAATAGCTTTCAAAGAAAACTTGATAAACATTTTAAATGTTATTTTTGGGTTTAAAGCCCAAGAGAAATGGCCATTTTCCTCTTTACCTTAAATCCTAAAAACCCAAGGAAAATCCCTACTTTTCATTTAAGCAAGATTTGTTTTATCCTAGATTAAAATTATCTAACTTTAGGCACTAAATGGAGAAGGCTATGTTAAAAAAGTGTTTTCACCTTATTCTTCCTCAGTAGTCAATGAAGAAGGGGCCTTGCAATCAGCCTGAGACCTGCCTACTTTCTGAAAGGGTCTGGCTTCCACCACCAAATACAGAGGGACTACTCCCAACCCACAGTAAAATCAGACATTAAAACTAAGCTGATCTACTTTCACACCTCTCCTGTTCTTCCGGCTGCTCCAGTACATGTCTGGCCCCACAGTGGGCTGGTTCAGACAGCTAAACCTGTAGAAAATGAATCCTGCACTCCAAAAAATCAACTGCTTCCTGTCATCTTTAGCTCCCTGAACCAGCTCATACCACAGCAAGAATGATTATGTCAAACTCAGGAAAAGGCTAACAGTATGCCTAGGAACATAGTTGGAGGCATAGGAGAAGAAAAAGGGAGTAACAGCCCTGTTCAGCAGCTTAATTATGATATTAAACTGGCACGTCCTTAAGTAGTTTAAATCTAAGTGTAAATGATGGACACTATTTATATATGTGTGTGTGTTGTCTCCATCGGTGTGTATATATATTTATCTCCTACATATCTGTAAAGATATCTATCCATGTTTTTAACCAGGCTTTCCAAATTTATGGTACATATATCAGAAATCCTTTCTTCCCATTCTTAAGTCCTCCAAGGAAGCAGCGGTTCATGTTTCTCCTTAAAAGGAGGCTTGCCAATTCTTCTGCTTGTCAAAGTCAGTGATCACCAGACCTCAACTGAATCTTTAATAATTTCCATAAGACATTTCCTAACAGATACATTGTGGGATCTAGCACACATAATTAGCTGAAATAGCCCTCATGGCATTTCGTTAACATGAACGAATTAAAGAGAATATTAATAATACTTTGCACTTTATCAAGCCCATCCTTCAAGGATCTCAAAGCACTTAGAATATGTTAAATGATTAAGACTCCTGAGATAATTAAAAATGTAAACAAACATGCTTGTCAGCTAAGACAATGTCTGCTAATTAATTTATTTTTTGTGTTTGGAGACAACTTTTACGACTGATTTATAAACCTCCAAAAATAAAGGTTTGTAATTGAAACACTGACATCTCCTTAATTTCAGTACAACCAGCAATTAATTCTGTGATTTATTTGCACAAAAAGTTAAAAAACAATGATCATTGCCTCTTATGTATTATGCTATAGACAGAAATAGCTGAATTTAGACAACAACAAAAAGAAATTAATGCTTTGAACACCAATTAATTGTTCCTCAATTGGTTTATAATGAATTAATCTTGATGCATGCAGCAGATCTAAGTTTAGGTCAAATATCTCTCTGGAATTTACATATTTGATAATTGTCTGAAAGACAATACATACTGTAAATTCTTATGTCTGGAATGGCCAATCTTCTTTTTGGAATCAACCTAAATAATATTACATAAAAATATTTCCCATTTTAACATTGTAAGAACATAGTTATCTTCTGCCCTAGTAAGAGTTTGAAATTAAAGAAAAATCAGATTTTTTTGGGGCTTTTCATCTTGACCACAGAAGTGAATCCACACAGTTAAATATGTATGGATACCCCCTATAAAATTCTCATATCCAAATAGCGAAGGGAACATATGTATTACCATATAAAGCAGGAAAAAAGTTTTACTAACTGCTTTTTCTGTTGACAAATTCTAAACAGCTACATTATTTACATGATATTTTTATTCTTAAATTACAATGGAGCACAGGAATGATAGCTGGACACAACACATGTACCAGGTGTTTTATAATGAATAAAACAGAGGCCCTCTGCCTCAGAGAGTTTATAATCTAAGCAAAACAAACTACACTATCTGCAGCTACCTTTCAGTTACATTGGACACCATTTTTTCAGTAACATTTCATAGACCTTTGATTTGCATATCAAGCCCTGTCATGAAAAACTAACACACAGACTTCACAATAAGCGCACACTTAAGTGCTAAGCTTAAGAAGCTTAAATGCTGAGTTCACAGTTTTAATACTTACCTGAAGCTAAAGACTTGTTAAACCCATTTTGCAAGGTTTGAGTATATTTACAGATATACTGAAGAATTAAACACCTGATGCACTATTAGTTGTAGTTGGCCTCATTGGTTATAATCTCTTTGGCTCTCTTCATCATTTGAATTACAAGCTCATTTGATTCTTTAAATTTATATGGGATGACTGAAGATGTATAAAAGCTTATGCTATGGCATTAGTCCTCAGGTTCATGTAAACTATGATTACTATGGGACACCACGTCATAATTAGGAGGCAACCATTCTATAGTCCTTATACTCCCCTGCTCCCTCAGACTACAAAGGGCCATTACAGTGCTATATATAATACACAGTATCTTAGGGTTTCTTTGCATTACAGCTGCCTGAAATATTTCCCAGAACCTTCTTTGTGTTGCTATCAAGCCTAAAGCTAAATTTAGTGACTTAGATTTGGGAACAACCCCAAATTATTACTATATAGTTGGCTTGAGAGCACTCAGGGCCTTTTCTCACCTTTCTGCCAGAGAAAGGAAAAGGTTTAAGGAAATACAAAGGTGTCACAGCTGAAATGGTCTTTAACTTTAAGGATGTCACAGCACAAGAAAAACGAATGCAGACTCTCTGCTTGTTCTCAGATGGTGCTGGGATCTTGCCTTGACAGAGCATCTCCTAACACTGAGAAGTGGGAAGGTAAACTTGGTACCCTATGGTCTGGATGGTTTACATTCCTGTAATGTCAGATTAGACCTGCTACTACATCAAGCCTCAGGCTATCCTCTCTGATCATACAGGCACTGCATCAAAGCACAAAATATAGTGAGATCAACTACATTAGACAACAAGTCCTCTCTTAATAGTCTCTTTACTCTCCTTATACTTCATGACAATCTGGAACAGAAATTTAAAGTCACATGAATGTTTTCAGGCTGCAGGTGTCTGGATAAAATTTCATGAGTGGCATAGCTTGTACCTGTTTTCTCAATCTGTCTTCTGTTCACCCAATTTACTTTTTATAACAAGTCTATCCTACTCTTCACAAAAAAAATATTTCTTTCGAATGTGTGATTCACTCCTTTAAACACTTTAAATAGATTTTTATTCTTATTGTCACAGGAAATGAAATTAAACAGTATCACAGTTGCATCAGGGATGACAGTTCATAGTTTAATGGGGAGAGAACACTTACATGGTTTTTCGATCAAGTCCTATGTTTTGTTTAGCTTGTAGTCTTTGCTATGGCCCATTTAGCTTTGAAAGAGCTCAGCTTCTGATCTCTATACCATTCTCAGTATACACCTTGATCCTGTATCAACTCATAGAAGGATCTTTTATCTTACTAACAGAATCTGTGATGAGAGCAGACACAGCTATGAAAAGTACCAAAGGCAACTTCCATGTGGTTACTTACACACTGCTAAATGTTGCTTAGCGACACATAGCTCTTCAGCATAAAGATATGCCAAAATCTTTCAAACAGAACTCACCTCGTACGCTGCTAAAAGGAAGAGCAGGCAGCCCTTCAGGAGCATAGGGCTCTTCAAACTTTCTTTGCAGTTCTCTCTTTTTTCTTTCTTTCTTCTCTCCAAGACAGTGTCTGCTCCAAGTTCACTTGAAAAGAGGTTCTCCATCTGCCATTCATCTAAAAAAAAAAAAAAAAAAAAAAAGACAAAAATCTACTTTGAACACTTTTCCCATTGAGATTTGTTTGTGAGAAAGGAACAGCAGGCATAAACCTCGAACTGCCTGCTCTGAGAGCATTTCCGACTAACATAAGACTTAAAGCAAGTATTCCCATACTAGAAAGAAATCTAACAAATTCACAGTTCATACACTATAGCTCTGGTCCACTTTTTCATCAAACTGGTAGAAAGGCTTCAAATGGACTAACACAAGGTGCTTGAATTTTGGGTTATGTCTTCATGTAAGAGTGCAAGTTGCCTGATGACCTGAAAGAGAAAGTTAAATTTCTCTGATAGTGTGTCCTCATGTAAAGAAAGTAATGACCATACACATGCAATACATACTGCTGTTACGTTGCAGACAACCCACTTGCAGGGAACATAGGGTACTCTATTTCAAGGCTTGGAGTATGAGGTCTTTGTACTATTTTGCTTGGACTTCTCATTAGCATTACCACCATTGTGCCCCACTGCTCCACAAGTATTTTTGGCAACCTGCTCTCTATAGTGGTGTGATGACATGGTAGGGTCTCAGTCAGATTTTAAGGCACCCTGCAAATTAAGAAATTTTTAAATAAGAAATGTATAAATCATTTTAGTCTGTTAAAATACAATATCCAGCTTGTCAGGCTTCCAGATCTCTTCTGAAAACCATATCTGTGTGTCAGTAAAAGATATTAGTCTAATGACATATTAATGTGGCATCAGTGGGAGACACCCAATTACAATGTTTCATACAGCTTGCTTCATCTTTTGCTGTGTATGGCTAATGAACAAGGACAGGAACTTTCAGAGAAGATTACCATTTTCTGAATCTGGCCCTCAGCAATTGTGGTCATCTGTGAAATTACTTTTTCTGTAAGCAGAAAATTCTCCCTTTGGATATTTAACAGAAGAGCGATGGAAAATGGAAAATGCTTCCTTTGTGAATCAGGATAGCAGTATTTAAAATGAAATCGTTAATAAAGGATCAATGATATATAGAGGCCCAACTTCATTCCAGAAAGCATTAATACTTTATTGACTGTTAGATTTTTAAAAGAATCCTGGCTGTACTTTGTACATTATTCACAAAACCTTTTGCTCTGTAATTTGGATGATTGCTATAAAGAAATTGGAGACAAATCTGAATGGTTTAAGGGTGTAATATAATGCAGACAGATACTTTCTCCTCCGAGCTACTTGCTCACAGCTACTCAGGTTAGCTCTGTCTGAAAATTGTTACCCTGTTGTTAAGTGACCTGTGGAGAGTCATTGTCAGTCCATCTCAGGTCTCAGCAGATAAGTCTGCAGCAGAACATAACTGTATTGGTGAGAACCCTCTCCAGTCTCCTGTTTGCCCTACTAAAAGAAGGCTGAGATCAGCAAAGAGTTGGCACTGCCACTGAGCCAGGTCAAGTTACTAATATGTTTTTCCTGATTCAGGGAGGGAAAAAAAAATTAAAAAATCATTCTCCAGTATTTTTGTTATATTAAGTAGGCCAGTAAACCCCTGAGCTATCTAAAAAATCTACCCATCCTGTTACTTGCAAGTGCTTTCATATTATGCAATTAGTACTTAATATGACATTTTTTCATACATCGGTGGAAGAGGGATTTGGGTTTATGTTTGCAACCTCATCATCTGAAGGTCAGCTCTGGACCTTTTTGCTAATGGGATATTTGCTAGCAGCAGAAAAAGCAGTAGCCTCTACAAAGAAATTAGCTGGTGTGGATCCATGCATGAATTAACAGAACACATATTGACCTTACTTCACCCCATTCTAAGAGCAGGAATAAAGAGAAAATGCACAGTACCTGTGTAGTTTGTTGGTCTCAGTAGGTAATGCTCCATTCTTGCCATAACCACTTTCACCATTTTCAACTCTTGTTGGCTACGGTGGAAGCCAGTTGAGGCTGGAAATAAAGACATATGCAGCATTTTGTTGGTACGTGGGCAGTAATCCAACAAAATAAGAGCTTCTTTCCATTGCCATATGTGTCTATTTTCTCTCTTAAACAGACCATCCAACCCATTAGTCAAATGGTGCAAACAATTTTCTTGACAATAAGAGATTTATCATATATCAATCAAAAGGAAACTCTAATGTGCCAGCTACTATCTCACTTCAATGTGCCTTTTTCTTAACTTTATTTTAGTTGATTGTAACTCTGGCAAAAATACCCATCTATTCAAACAACTTGACTGATGGAGGGGCCTACACTGTTGCTGCTATAGGTCCAGGAAATTTCACCTGGACAAGAATAATTACACACAAGTAAGAGGGATGGTCCTCTGGCAATGTAGAATTGCTCTGCAGTCAGCCACCTCACTGCAGCACAGCTATTCTACATAAGCCATTTTTAAAGGTCTACAGATTAAATTTGAAGAAAGATTACAGTGTAACTACTGAAGAGAAAGAATACACAAAGGGAGAGAGGAAAGAATCTTTCTAAATGCCTGTAAACTACTTAGGGGACTAATCTTCAGAGAAGGGAGGCATCAGAAATCAAACTTGATGAGTAATTTTGTCAGTCCAGACAGCACTGCAATATCATCTGACACAGATATCCAGTTTAGCCCCCACTTATGTTTAATGGTTAAATAATCATGGATCATAAGTTTGGTTTTAATAACAACTACAGCAGACAGTTTGTTAGCAGATTTTACAGGCTACAGGGTTGTCATTTGTCATTATAGTGATTTTCTGGTGCAAAATATTGCATCAATTTGGTTTTGGTTTTTTTGGTTTGGGATTGCTATTTTTTTTATTTTCCCAATTAATGAATTTGGACATATCCCAGTATTCTGTCTTCTTTCTGATTCTTTAGTACTATGAGTAGCTACTTTAGCTGTTTGGGAGTTTTCTGGCCTGAGCAATTCTTCTAACACATACCACTACTAACTTACAGGGCTTTTAAGAATCACTAGGAGTAGTGTCCTCTTCAGGTCAACTGAAGAATTGCTCAGATTTATTCTGTTTTCTTAGGCCTTCTGCAATCAAAGCAAATTCTCTGGCAAATGTCCTGACTGATAAGTAGAACATGGGCTGAAAAAACCCACCTACCCACAAACTGCCCACAGTGTTTAGTACACACATTGCACTGCTAGCTGTGAAAAAAGAGGAGACATTGCCCTAAAATGAGGTTGATACGCAGTCCTTTTCTAGACCAGGCATCAGGTGTAAAATATACAGTCCACTTGGATTTTCCTGCATCCCCCATGGTTTGCTGTCCTGCTAAAGAGTTACATGAGACAGAGGGCCTTTCTTGACCCTGTACATCAAAGTCACAGGTGCTGCAGTGTGTATATGCTGGCAGACCCTATACAGCATTGAATTTTGCTTAAGCCAGAATTGTGCAGTTTGACCAGAAGCGGTTCTGGTCAATAAGGGCATAGCAATGAAAAGGCCAATGATATTCAAGACATGAAATGAGGTTTTAGATAAATCACTTGACTTCTTTGTGGCTCTGTTTTCTGAATAACAGCGTGTTATTATTTGTAAAGCATTTTAAAGTATATCAGCAAAATGGCTGATGTATATGTTTATTACCATTGTACCAGCAGCTGCTAGACATTATTTGAGTGGGAAAATTAGAAAGCTACTACAAATACTCACTTAAAACTAAATACCTCTTTTCTTTTGAAATTTCTCCTCAAACTCAGCGTTAGTCCTGTACTCTAGCCTATTTTTCCTCAATCTGAAGCTGCCTGAGAGCACAGACAACTGGTTAAATTTAACTTGAATTTTAAACAGAATAACATTTGTGTGTTTTCCAGCTGTTTGTTCCCTTTAGAAGAAAAGCACTGTGGGTGGATGCTGGATCAGGAAGCAAGTGAAGCAGGCTGTTCCACACCAAGAACCAATTTGTGGGAAGCTCTGGTATAACATCAACAGCATTTTATCATTTTCTGGCATCCAAGATTTTGGTAAGTGGTTTTGTAAAGTAACTGTTAAAATTTATGCATAACAATATTTCAGAAGTTAACAGTGAGTACAGAGTATTAGAGTGCACTTTAATCTTTATTGTTGCTTTGCAAATACTCTTACCAAAGACCTGACAGTCAAAAAAAGATACTCATTGTAAAGTGGAACCTGTTTCAGTACCTTCTTTGATCACAAAACAAATGCTAAGCTGGCTGGCTCCCTGATGCAGCAACAAGGTTAGAAAATTAAATCTCTGTATTGAGGAGTCAACCCTTTCACACAGCCATATAACTGTGGGGGAGGGCTGGTATCTGGAAGGGTTATTATTACCCTCACTTGTTTCTATCACCATTACCGCAGCCTAAAGATGTTCTTGTGGTCCTTTTACCCTTTCAGCACACCATTCACAGGGGTCCTCTGTGGATGTGCATGGTCTGCTGGATAAAAAAATCTCCCCTCTCAAGGAATCTTCACAGAGCAAGGTAGAGGAATTCCCATTCTTGTGCTTGGTTATATTGTTAGTCAGGCATCCTAGTCGAGAATGAAGCTAGAAAATTAGACCCTTAGTGCTCACATCATGCTTATTTTACTCACTGTCAGAGCTGAAGTTTGGCATTTCCATGGTGGAAACAAGCAACTGCCTGAAGGACAGTTACCTTGCCAAAAGGGCACATCTTTAAGTGACAGAGATTATACCATATTTAAAAGCAAGATCAGGAAAGCAGTTTGGCAAGGCTGTCTCCTAACAATTTAGTTCGAATTCGGAATTCAGATAGCTATGATCTGAGATCAGTAGCTTTTTGCTTTCCACAGTCCTGGAACTGATTTTACATTTCAAAACCAAATCACTAAGAGATTCCTTTGTTTCTGTTCAATATTCTTCTGCCACATGATCTCTTAAAAATTAGAAGACAAAACTTTGGCAGTTCTTATTAAACAAGTTTGACAAATAACGTTTAAGCAAGTAGCAATTTCAGAGAGCTGTAAGACTGGTTTTAGGAAGCAAGCCTGCAGTGCTTGCAGGCTAAAAAAGATATTAGATGTGCATGTGATGACCAACAGCCATCTAGACTCAGCAGATTTAGAAACACCTTGGCTACTGCAGGAGTTGTAGGATCCCAAGAGATCAGTATTCATTCAAATGGTGGGTCATGAAAGTGTGCCAGTTTTCACTACATAATCTTGAAAACATGGTGTATAAGAGATTTCCAGGGTTGCAAGGTTACCTAACAGAGAACACATAATTAACAAACTGTAATGATTTCAAGTTCTACATATGAATGCAACATTTCAAAATTTGTCCTTAATTGGTTAAGGAAATGAGTCATGGAAACCAGCACATAATGCATGCTCTAAATATTTGAAAAAAATAATCTTAATTTAAAATACCTTTTTGCCACATGTTCATGACCTTCACTTCAGAATTTGCTTGTGGTTGCATTTGTGCAAGAGAAAACTATACATTCGAATAGCTATTAAAAGCTAGTGTCACAAACCATTTGAACATTACATATAGGTAATACTTTAAATGTTTTACAGTTTTAATGTAACTGTCAAATTTAGATTAAGATCTTATCTGACTACATCGTTTAGCACTTTTGCTAATATATTATTCTCAACCCCCAGGAAAGACTCGTGAACTTTTGGTTTTGTTCTCTATCTGGCCATGGAGAAGGCAATAGTACTAAGTTAATGGCTCCTACTAGTCTTCGTATTCCTTTAGCCTAAGTTTACAGACACTGTAAAATTGCTGTAGTACAAATGCATGAAAACTAACTCAACTAACTGAAAAGTTATCTGTTTCACAGTTCTTGCTCAAATTAAATGGAGGTTACGTCCATACACAGATAGTATGTGCCGATCTGGGCCCTTAGGCAGAAATTGAAAACAATCCCTTAACTGCATACATGTGTGTTTTACACCGATCTCTGTATTTGGGGAAAAAGCATATCCTGAGTGATTTGTTTGCTCATAAAAATCCACAGATGTGTTCTCACTAGTTTATCTGAATACTACTGTTGTGGTTGCCTGTAACATTCTCACTGCTAGAGAACAGTACAGCCATAGGATGTCTTCTCTATAGAAATCAAAGCTGCGGACAGGCAACAGTAAGGGCAAAGTAAAAGCCTTGAAAAACTCTGTTGTTTTTTTTTTTCCCCCACTGGTAGCTAGTTACTGATCCCATCAAGAAGCAGATATAGCAGACAGCAGTTGTGCCAAAACTGACCAATGCAGCAGTAGACTTCTGAGCTCTGTCTTGGACTAGTATGTCTCTAACAGCCAAGCAGTTGTCTACTAGAGCAGCTTCAGAGCCGTAGTTTTGCTTCAGTTTTATACTTGAGATTGTATAGTAGCTACTCTTTTTTTTTTTTTTTTTTACAGAGAGAAACTTTAATTACGAAAGCTTGAAACCTCTCACCAGGTTGGAAATCCAGATGAGGAGACTGTAATACTCTTACCCAGGCATTTGAGAACAAAACAAGATAACAAATTTGTCTTGTAATGCTTCTGTCTTCAGAAGCCTTCCAAAAAGAGGCTTCACTTTTAGATTATCCATGCTGAAAGGAGAAGGTGTCTGTAATTGCTTCTTCACATTTTATATCTGCACATTGGAAGGGCCAGGTGCCTCTCCCAAACCAATTTTTCAGGATTAAAATGACAGTAGCTGCAAATTTATTCAGTAAACAAACCACCTCCTTTTTCAAGCACTTAGAATAAAACCATTAGTGTACCTGCTTAAATCTACCTCATTTCAAAGCATTTCCAACATACATAGGAATCAACAGCAACCTCTGCTACATTAATCACTTGATTTCTTGGAAGATATCCTGCTTTGGAATATATCTGCTTTTGGCATTCTCTGAGTGCAGTGTACTTTCTTGTCTCTAAAGTGAGTAGTTCAGAGATGATGAAACGCAGTTTTCATTTCTCTAGAGCAAAATCTTTCTAATGCTTTCCACTACTGTACAGCAGTTCCTGCAAGAATAATTCAGAATAGCTTTGGGATTTTTTACCTTCACGCTGGATGGATATATGAGCCCCATAGTTATGATGGGGGTCAAATGGCTACTGATACCTACTAAGACAGGATACAAATGAAGATATATACAAATTAACGGGTTTGGTAGTGAATCTCCGACTCATAAAAAGGAGAACACCCTGTCCCGTTGTGCTGAGGGATACCTACCTAGTTTCTCCACCTATTTAGCTACATTCTGTTCCTTGCTGGCTTTATGCTATATGGACCGACTGGGGATCCAGGTCTTGGCACCTGCCTCTACTGCACAAAGAGACTGAAGAGATTAGTATGTAGTGCCAATTTGAAATGACATAACAGGCTTACTTGCAGAACTAGACAGAATTAGAATATGACTTGGGTGCCTAAATCTCAGGGACCAAAATCACTTCTGATTTAACTTCACTGAAGTTAGAAGGGGCATAAAGAGTTATGCATTGGCCATACTGGTTTAATTAGGGTCTCCTTAAGGTTAATGCAGACATATCTTCACTACATTACTTCATAATATTAATTTTGGCTGCTTTCTAATTTGGAGTACAGTTGGTACCAGTTGCAAGGACAGTAATGGTGCAATGAACATGTGTCAGCTGCTTTCCTGAAGCCAGCTCTAGATTCTGACCATCAATTTAAAACTTGTTTTTATTATTACATAAGATGCTGATACTTGTTTACTATCTTATTATCTCAGCAGTTAGAACACAAGATGTCACATAAATAATGGTTCTCAAAATCTCATAATTATAATCTACTAGTACTTCTCAATGCACTCCTCTGTCTGCTGATGCAAGCATCTGCAGGTCAAATATTGTCAGAAAATAGCTAATTATATCCTTTCCCATGAAGAAGAAAATCTTTAAATATCATTAAAAGATCTTAACTGCAGTCCTGTATGTTAGGGTCTTCTTCCCATTGGATTTTCTTCTGTGTGACTTACAGTGATAGGCTTAACATTCATATTAGCAGTAGCTGTCATCTGTGGGTCTGCTTTTTGCCCAGCATTGGTTGATGGATAATTTTGTCAAATGAGTCTCCTCACCACCACATCTTGCTATTTCACTTCCACAAAAAAAAGCTAATAAACAATCTGAACTTTAAAGTTCATTTCTGCAACTTGTGCCAGTATGTCTCACACTCCAGGTAGCAAAAGTCTCACTCGCAACATTTGGTTTGACATATTAATCAACATAGTGGCAAAGGTCCCAGGAAAATCATGAAAGAAGAGTAAAAGTGTTAAGCAAAATGCTCAGAGAGAGCTGATTTGGGCATGTAGTGTAGGCTGGGCTAAATAGGTTATGAAACAAAAATACTTCTCCTTCTCCTTCGCATGTTTTCAAAGGAAGGAAAAAATAAATCATCTTAGTAGTTCCATAAAGTTAGAATAAACAAATCTATAACTCTATGTAGTTTTTGCTTTGGTGTAATCATGTGTTAATTATTAAAAGTATGTTTAACACTCTTTGCAGAGAAGACAGATTTATACAGAAAATCTGCATATTAACAAAAAAGACTTATTTAAGATGGTTCTGTAATATCCACACTTAATGTAATACTCAGATTATGAAATCTGAAAGGGAATAATTTTCCTGCAGTTCACTGTAATGACTTCAAAGCTGTCATGCTATCGTTACAGAGCAGAGTTTCACCCAGTATTCTTAACTACCAAATTTCTGTTTCTTACGGCTGTTAGAGATAGATTGCCATAAGTTCATTTACGTTGCTCAAAATTGGCAGCTAGTATTATATAATTGATAATAATAGTAGAAATGCAATTTTGTCCTATCATCTGTTTTGCTCTTCAGATCAATACCAACCCAGATTAAAGCAGATACTTTATAAGCAGAGATAATAGAAAGTTTCCATTCAAGCCTCTTTATGGACAAGAAAACATTTATGATAACTCTGTTTTGTAAGAAATTTCGCAATTAAAGTAACCCCACACTTGGTTTAAGAAACTACATTTTTAAAAATATAGAACTATGAAAGAAAACAATCCCTCTTGAAAATGTTCATAGGAAATACTGCTTTCTAAACAGATGCACTTGAAAAGCAGCAGTGGAAATATAACATAAATCCTCACTAAAGATAGCAGATTCTACAGCCAGGATGATCCATTTTGGAAAAAAGTTGAGTCTTACTTGCCACTGTCTGAACCACTCATTAGTCTCCTGTGCATCTGTGTAGAAAGACTTCTGCAAGGTGCTGAGTCACAAAAAGGGATAAACATAGAGAACTAAACACCTGTAATCCCAACTGGTCCAAAGCAGTTTGCTTTCAGGCAGGTTACAAGGTCATCTTTCTTCTGCCCTCTGCTCTTGAAGATCAGCAAAAAGCTTTTTTGGTACAACAAAAGGGGACAAAGACTTCTGTCAAACAAGCACTGAAGTACTGAGTCTACTGACATTTTTTCAGGTGACAGGTAGGAAGAATTCAACTATGAATGGTGCAGCAGTGCACCTCAAACTTCTACTTCTGAACTACTTTGTAGAGAAAGCTCAGGGATGTGAATTTTTTATCACAGGGCCTTAACCTTAAAGGCAAAATGACGTGGTGTAGTGGAAAAGTTCACAAGCACAGTGGAAAGAATGCTGAAAGAATAAGAGCAACCACAGTAAAAAAGACAGTTTTTCTCTAGGTGGAGGCAATACAGTGCAATTAATAATGTAAAGGAAGAAGGCGCCTCCCTACTTTCTATAACTCACGGGATGGATGCTTAGATCAAAGTCACTCCTGGTATAACACTGAAATAACACTGGGGATAAAGTTAGGCCATAAATCTTAGTATCATAGCCTGTTATGATGATGACTAATTTATTCTAGATTGAAGGCAAGGGGTTATAAAAACAAATTTATGGCCACTATATTTATTATAATTAATTTTCTCCACAGTGAAAGCATAGTGATTTGTTAAAAAATGACCTTTTTAGAAGTGCCTCATTTAATGGCCCATTATTGCATTATGGTGCCTGGCTGCATCCAACATTTACACAGTAAGAGAGCAGAGTTCTTGTGTTCAGGGAAGGGCTGATTTCATCAGCCACAGCAAATCTGGATGATTCAACATCCCAGAAGTTTTTTTTCTTTCTTTTAAATATCCATTTTGCTGACATACAGATAAGCTTGGACTTTTCTGACGTAAAAGCAAGAATTACATCCAAAACTGCTTGCTTATGTTTAAATGAATGAAGTAATATTTGTTTCTTCAGCAAGTGTGTGGCTTCACCAAACCAAACTGGCAGGGAAGTACCAATTCCACTGCTAAACCCCTCTGTTCTCGGGTCCTAAATAATCCCTGTATTCAAATAAAGGGTGATTACTGCTGAGTCTTACTGGCATCAGTACTAGCTCTGCCTCTGATAAAAAAGAAAAGTGAGTATTACATAGTGCTCGGGTGAGCAGAGGAAGATAAAGTTACAGAATTTTTGTGTATTGCTTCTTTTAGTTTCCAATAACCTTGACTCCCTTTCTCCCTTCGGCTGCCCAAAAGCAGACTCTTCTTCAAGGCATTTGTGCTTTCTAATGAAGATGAGATGGACTCAAAAAACTGAGAAACATCTTAAAAATAATCTTCAGACTAGTAGCTCCTTTCTTACAACAGGTGGGATTGTGCTATAGCTAATAGCTCTGTTGAAATATATTGAGATAGTACATTGAGATATTTCTTATAACTATACATAAATGGCTATATATTTTTTTTTAACATGGATAAAATTAGGCTAAACATGTGGATTGGCTTGTAGTATTTCCTCCCTACAATCTATAGCTTTTTTCTTCTGAAATGGTAATAATTTCTGGGATGTAAATGTAATTTTATTCCGGTAGCACAATCCTAGTGTTTGCAGACACTGTCAAGTGCTAGCTCACTGTAATTACTTCCTCAATCATTCTCCATGAATGAAGCACTCCAGGCAATGCTAAAACTCTGCTTAATCACTGGAAATAACATAAATTTTAAACCAAGATTGTATTAGACTGCTATCTTTATAACTAATTTCCCAATAGTTCTATTTCCTACCAAATTTCAAATTGCGCCTACATAAAGAAACCCCAAAGTATCAGGTTTTTATATGAAGCAGAAGAGAAATGTTGCACTTTAGGACTTTCATTAAAACTGCTTTTGAATGAAATTATGCCAGTCTATAAATTTTTGCAGTGGAGACAACAGGGTTAATTGGTTACATTAGAAGTGACAATAAGCAACCAAAATTGCTAGCGAATGGATGGATCTGAAAAAATGTCAAAAGCCAGCAAATATAAAACAATTTAGATTTGATGATCACTGGTTCAAAGCAACACCTAAACCCCAGACCCTTGCTCTTTCAACTGTAAGCATTCATCTAGTGCCTGGTGTTAGACCACATCACAATCTAAATTCTACAAACCAAGTCTGTGGAAACTATACTTCAAATAGATGGATGTCAAAACACAAATTTCTAGGCCTCTGAAATGTTAGTTTGTTAGAAAATAAAATCCTAGATGTCCCAAGACAATTCGAGCCAACTGAGATCACTTCGATGATAAATCTTTGGCTTCAGTAAACAATAGATTAATCTTCACTGCCTTTAGATAAATTATCAACAACTAAAATCATCATAGTTTTTTGGTCTGAAATTCCTCTCATAGTTATGACTTCCATCCAAAGTAGTATTGTACCACAGTATTTCCAGCTTCTTTCCTTGCCTTGAACTCAATGTTAACATGTATTCAGGAAAGAAAGAAACACCAAACAGAACTTAAAGAAATAAAAAAGAGCGAATAGTTCCCAGCTAGTTTTCCTGTTATAATATACTGTTTAATCAAATACATAAAACATTATTGGCTATGCTTAAAGGTTACTAAACATCAAAAAGTTAGTGAAAAGTTCTAAAAAATAAAGATAGGAAAAATCCACACTGCAGGTGGAGATTTTATTCTAATCTAGGTAAGAAAGAAATACTTGCTGTGCATACAGATTTGTGAGTCAGGAACCAGACTGCAAGACAGTTCTATTGTCTGAGTTCTACTCTCCACTTAGTTTGATGCCAATTAATTTCCAGCTCCATTTTGCTGTTAATTAGGGCTGTTCAGAGTCCAAGTTTTCCAAAATGCAGTTTGCCAGTAACCATGTGATCACGCAAATGAGGCTTTGCTATTAATGCTGCTACTTAGGCTGAAACAAAAATAACAACAGTTTGTAAGTTTACATTTTTAATACAACTTTAGTAGAAACAACTAGAGGCAGATAAAGTGAAATCATCTGGGCTTTAAATGGCAGGACAGTGCCCGTTTTCTTACCTATGGTAACTGAGAATCTGTTTTTACCAAAGACAAGGTTATCAGAAACCATATTCTTTTCCAGTAAGTCAATGATGCAAACAATTAATTCACCTCTTTCCAAGGTAGGTCTTTGGTTTTCTATAAAGAGGAAATCAGAATCCAAAGTTTCATGTTTCTTATCAAGCTATTTTGTGAAGAAAGAAACCAAAGAAAATGGGGAATTGCAATTCTAAATAATAATAAAAATCTTTACATTTGGAGACAGAAACAGTCAACTATGTACTGTCCTTAAAAGTACTGCATTAGAGCAGGAAAATAAACTTTTTTTTTCAGTGGAAGAATGATGGATTTACCTACAGATCTTTGTAATAGGAGGTAGCCCTGGTTATTCTGCGGTATCTAATAGTAAGCACTGGCTGTTAACAATGAATTACAATCTTCTCTAAGCACAAATCAAAGTTTGATTGCTATACTATGAAAGTGAAGTATTAAGTTCTGTGTCTTTCAGAAACATACATCATTAGAAGTTTATGAGAACCAAGTGTCTGGATTATTTTTCCCCTGTCTTTCCTGAATAAAAAACCTTATGATTAGATATAAGCTAGTTGTTACCAACTATCCTCTCTTTATTCCTCTGATCTCAGGATGAGTCTTTTGCCATTGGGCTTCCTTATGTTTTTATTGCATTTGAATTCAGTGATGGGTGAATACTAACCATGTGGGCTGCAGAGAGGGCTATACTGAATATTCAAAATATGCAATTTTTTTACCTCATCCACTCTGTATTTACTTGTTAGTCAAGTTGACATTGCATTTAAAGTCAATATGTTAAAGAGCAATTTTAGGTACTGTTCCTATCACATTATCCCCTGACATTTTAAAAAGATTTTTCTCACTATTGCCATATTAAAAACTAACCGAATAAATTCCAAGGAGGGACACTTGTTCAAACAAATGGGAGAGAATTCAAATATTAGACATCATGGAACATCTCTGAGGAGGGTCAAAAGCATGAAATAAGTTGCAAAACCTGACAAATATTTTTCCACTGGATGATGCTCAGTTGAGACATCTTCCACAATGGTGTCTCTTACAAACATAATGTTGAAGTCAACATGTTCTTTTTTTTTTTTTTTTTCTCATTAAAAGCATTCAGGACTTTAAAATGTTTTTACTGTTTGAACTCTAGTCAACAGGATTCAGGGGAAGATCCCTTTTCTACTCTAAGGTAATAGCTTCATTTTTCTATTTAGAAAGTGAAAAGAAAAACTGCTGTGAACATATCTGTCAGAAGTCACCACGGTTATTATCATTATAAGAAAAAAAAAGGGGGAGAGAGAGAAAAAAAGATGTACCAGCACTAGAAAATATATAAACCTCTTTTCCCTCCAAAGAAACAAAGAGAGTTCTAAATAATCATTTTCCAAGGGCAATATAAAATCTTTATTAATACGTGGGTCAAATCCAAGACACTGAATGAGGATTTTTAAATTCTACTCAGCAAAGCTATTGCATTATACCATTATAAAGCAAACTGATTCAAAAGGAGATCAAATATCAACTTGTTTTTATAGACTCTCAAAGTTCTTATAAGATGGGAACAACCAACTGAGTTACGATGGAACGGTTTCTTGTGCATTTCCTCATATCCAACCTTTCATAAACCTATGGGACTGATTCTCTCTTTACACCCTCTCTGATCCATTCATCTACTTTTGCTTCACATATGTCTTAATGAAAGGATGCATCTCGTGCCAAGACTTTTATAAATAGCAGCACTTAAATCCAAGATGAGCACAATTCACACTGCTGTAGTCAATGGGAGTATGTCTCTAAGGCTTTGTAACCTGGATGTAAAAGTGTGTTTTAGGCTGAAATCTGCCATGCATGGATTTCATGAAAATGGGAATCTATGGTTCTTTAAGAGGACAATTAGACGAAACAAGTAGTGGGTTTATGCTTAGCCAGGCAGACTGCAATCTCAGAAACAGCAGCTTTTCAAGTTCCCATTTTTTTGCTAAGTGGTTACTGTCTAGCATGCACAATATCCATTAATAGAATTGAGTTCATATTCATGTAGAAGGCCGCACCCCCAGGCATACTATTAATGAATAGAAGAACAGGGGGTTCTGGACTTGGACTAAGTAACACTTCCACACATGAAACAGTAGAATTACTGGAATGAGACGTTTCCAAAAGTAAATTGTCCAGTTTTCATACCTGGATATGATTTGCTAAAATGAGACCATAAGGTAAGCTTAGAGAAGGGGCACAGTTGCTTAAAATTACTGCTGTCTAAAACCCTAGTATGCCAGTCAGATATCTGGGGATAACTGTATGTATTTACTGTGTTGAAGACTACAAAGGTCTCAGGGATAGGAGAAAACGAGCATTCAAAAACATATCCCCACGTGTTTCTGTAAGGTTACTTGCTCTTTGGTACTGCTAGAATGGTGCAAAGGGATGTAACAGATCACAGCAACTAGTCCACTACCTGTCTGTAAGAGCTTTTACACTATTAGTTAGAATAGTTCTTCAGTAACCTTACTGTATCGACATGTAAACACATGACTTTAATTTCCACCACAAGGAATATCGTTCTATTCATAGTCTTTTATTCCTTTATGCCTTAAAAGAGGTAATGCATTCTTTTATAACTTTTTTTTCTATTTCTAAGATTTCTCCAAAACCTCCCCTTTTCCTACATGCCGTTGTGGATGACACCAGAATAACAGGGGACCAACACTTACAATCTCTTCATTCTGCACCTCTAGCATGCTTGAAGTCAAGTCCTGCAATTTTTTAATACCAAAGTTAGAGCTAAATCTCCCAAGAGTCCCAATGAAGTCAATACAACTATTTAGGACTGCAAGTACTAATCAGTTTTCTGCTGTTGTATCTACCAAATATAGGATTGGATCCTTAGGCCTTAATTTAATGATTTAATTTCTATTCAAGGAAGTGTTTAAGAACATACCTCCTTCGATTAATTATGGTGTGCTCTTCACAGTATGTAACTGCTGACAATAACAGCATCCTTCTCTCTTGAGATCTGAAATGTTTCTCTCTGTAGCTGCTTGCTTTATATTGCAAAGACACCCACCATGTACAACCCTGGGAGCTTTCTACTTCTTTCCTTTCAAGAAAGACACTCTATGAGCTTAGTATGGATAAGTCAAATAAATATTATTCAACCAAGACTAGAATATATATCTCCTGGTTTTCTTTCCTCTCTTAGTCACAAACTGCCATGCAATTTCTCCATTATTTTCACCAGTACTTTTGTTATACCTCTGCTTCTAACGCTTCTGTTGATGGTTCAATAGCCTGACTGTCCAGAAATCATTCATGTCAGACATCATGCAGTGTTCATATTAGTACCTAAACAAAGAATACCTCCTTCTCTAATGTCCATCAGTTTGCATTTAATGCACTGTGAAACTCTGTTGTCCTTTCCCAGAAAGAAAAATGGAGTGTAACTGGAGCCTGTCAAATCTGCTTCTTGTGGTCTGTCACCATGACAGGTGGTGAGCAGCAGTGTTGAGTGGAAGGAACAGGGAATGGTGTACTTTGAGCCTCTTAGGAATCCTCCTGTTTGCCCACCTGGGCAACAGTACCAGCATGTGAGCTGCCTCGCTACTGTGGAGTGCTGATACCACAGCAGATCAGACACACAACTGACCACAGGCTTAAGTATCTGAACCACATGCTCCCAGGAATATGAACAGGCTGTCTCATCTAACCTACCCAAAACCCAAGTCCACACAGACAAAAAAAAAAAAAAGCACACCTCCAAACGCAAAGCCTAACAGCTATTACGTGTGTAACTGCTCTGCTCCACACAAAACCTGCTGCTGTGTCAGGACTCTGACCTGGTTGCTCTTGATGAATCAGAATGAGAGAGGATCAGGAGCTGCCTGCTGAGCTCTGACACAAGGCTCCTCTCTCCTCTTGGCATCCTCCATTTCTGAAAGTTAATAAAGAAACCCACTTATTATTTGGAAGTAATTAGTCCTTAAAAGCGCTTTGCAAATACAGCTAATTGATTAAGTAGCCTGTGCAATAGGATCAAAACACTGGTTTTAATTAACATCCTTAAAACCTGCAGTTCATACAGAGTAAAAGAAACCTTATTCATCAGCCAGGTGTACAAAAGAGGGAGAGGAAGGGAGAAAAAAAGGTACAGATTCATTTCTCAGTGAGCCTTCTATACTAATTCTGTAGCTTTTTGCATCATCCTGTGCAAGGTTTTTATTTCATACTAAAAAAACCTTTTTTTCCCCCCCCAAAATAATTTGCTTATATTAAAAAAACAAAACAAAACATTCTCAGTCTTGGTTCCAAATCTTAATCTCACAGCTCCCCTACCTTTATTTCACAGGGATTCAATGTCTCTAAAAGCTATGCCTGCAGGTGACACCTGCCCTACCCAGGCATCTGGCATCACCAGCCATCTGCAGAAAGATCCCACAACATCTGCAGACAATTTAAGTCATCCTGTTTTCCAGCTCAGCTCATCTCATCCCTTTCTCTGTGTGCATCTAATCAAACAGAACAGTCTTTCCTGTCTTGAACTCTCAGATACCTGTGTTTGGGATTGCTAACCTAGCCAATGCTGCTGTTTCACACCAAAGGAGGTGTGGATTTTACTATGATCTCGTTATGTAAGCCTGTTACACGTTAAAGTTCTGGGCATGAAAGAAGGTTTGCTAATTGTGATAAAGTCATACTGATGAACAAAGTGCAGCAGTGACCCCCTAACTCATGCTCAGCAGCTTACAACTTAACTGACGACGGGGCTCAGACACTCTGGTCTCAGTATCCCAACCCTGGAGAGGGAGGAAGAAAGACTGGATTGTATTTTTCACTGTGGAGGATACCTCCCATCAGAAGACATACATGCAGTCTACATGCCAAAGGAGAATGTTTCAACTCTGCAGTCCAAGTAGTAGTATTAAATTTGGTATTCAAATTTGTATTTCTTTGTATGTTGTAAAGGCAAAGTACATAGGTTGCTGATAACACAGACCAGTCTCTTCCTAGTACAGAAATGGAAGCAATAGCGAAGCATAAACTTCGGCTAAACTTGTACTTCCCTGATCCATGGCTAGTTGTGTATTTGCCTCTCCATCTGGTGCAAATTAGAGCAACCATGATGATCTGTTACTGACTGCGATATTTCTGCTCTCTATACCCATAGATAGCCATACGTGGTACTGGTTAATCAAACAAGATACATTGGAAGTGGCCTGATGTATTGGTTTTGTGTGGCAAGGTTTTGGTAGTGGGGGGGAGGGGGTTACAGGGGTGGCTTCTGTAAGAAGCTGCTGGAAGCTTCCCCTGTGTCCGACAGAGCCCATACCAGCCGGCTCTAAGACGGACCCGCCGCCGGCCAAGGCCGAGCCCATCAGCGATAGTGGTAACGCCTCTGTGATAATATTTTTAAGAAGGAAAAAAAGTTGGGACAGAGAGAAACAGCCGCCAGAGAGAGGAGTGAGAACATGTAAGAGAAACAACCCTGCGGACACCAAGGTCAGTGCAGAAGGAGGGGGAGGAGATGCTCCAGGCACTGGAGTGGAGATTCCCCTGCAGCCTGTGGTGAAGACCCTGGTGAGGCAGGCTGTCCCCCTGCAGTCCAGGGAGGTCCACGGTGGAGCAGATCTCCACCTGCAGCCCGGGGAGGACCCCACGCCGGAGCAGGTGGGTTCCTGAAGGAGGCTGTGACCCCGTGGGAACCCCGCACTGGGAGCAGGCTCCTGGCAGGACCTGCGGATCTGTGGAGAGAGGAGCCCACGGAGCAGGTTTTCTGGCAGGACTTGTGACCCCGTGGGGGACCCACGCTGGAGCAGTGTGCTCCTGAAGGACTCCACCCTGTGGAAAGGACCCATGCTGGAGCAGTTCGTGAAGAACTGCAGCCCGTGGGAAGGGCCCACGTTGGAGAAGTTCGTGGAGGACTGTCTCCCGTGGGTGGGACCCCACGCTGGAGCAGGGGAAGAGTGTGATGAGATCTCCCCCTGAGGAGGATGAAGCGGCAGAAAATAACGTGTGATGACCGTAAACCCCATCCCCGTCCCCCTGTGCCACTGGGGGGGGTTGGTAGAGAAATCTGGGAGTGAAGTTGTGCCCAGGAAGAAGGGAGGGGTGGAGGGAAGGTGTTCTGAGATTTCGTTTTATTTCTCATTACCTTACTCTGGTTGATTTGTAATAAATTGAGTTAATTTTCCCCAAACTGAGTCTGTTTTGCCCGTGACGGTAATTGGTGAATGATCTTTCCTGTCCTTATCTCGACCCGCAAGCTCTTTGTTATATTTTTCTCTCCCCTGTCCAGCTGAGGAGGGGGAGTGATAGAATGGCTTTGGTGGGCACCTGGTGTCCAGCCAGGGTCAACCCATCACACCTGAACAGACAGAGTGCAACCCATAAGATCTCAGGAATAGTTTGTTTGCTCATTAAAACTTGCCTTGACTACTGAGGCTGCCCCACAACATGGAAATTACAATGGAGATGGGCACAAGAGCTGGCACTTGGTGATGAAAATTTGAACCACTGATTTTTTTTATTTTTTTTTAATTACACTTTAGAGAGAAGGCATCTAACAAATATAATTTTCTATTTTTCACTGTTTGGACCAGTATTTGGAAGAACACTGAAGTCATTAATTCAGCACAATTACTTTTGAGGTCAATAGTGTCCTTTTCACTTTTCCTCATGGGCAAAAACTAAAATACTAACCTACTGTGTACACCTCTCTAGAATGAAGTCCCGCACATAGTCCTCTTGAGATTTACAGTGTATACATGAAGAGTTAGAAATGGTAATAGAGAAAATGTGCCTATATTTTCCTATACAGATTTAAATCTTTCCTTTAGAGACATTTAAATCCTAGTAAATTGCCCCTTGCATATGAAGCTTTCTTTTTAAATCTTAAGCAAATTCCACTGCTTCTCTATTGCATAATGAAATAGCCAATCATGCTGAGGAGGTGATGTTAAGCTTGCCTGAGCTTGCAGCAATGGTTGAGAACATTTCATACTTCAGAAATGCCGTAAAATCCTTCATCACAAAAATTCAATTTTTTATAATCCCCAGGAGTCTCTAGGCTGTATCTAACATTAAACCCCTAAAACAAGAAACCAAGCCCAGACATGTTCACCTCCCATTCTAGCCTCCACCCTCATTTAGCTCTTTAAAACAATTTTTTTTTTTCATTATTTTGTTTGAAATCTATCCCAGTGGGAAATATATACATGCACACAATATATGAAATTTATCCCTTTCTCTTCTGCAAATGGATATCTAGTCCCAGTTTTGCCTAGGAAATAATTAATAGAGGATCAAGCTTTTGTCTGAAAAGGAGCCTTTTCAAAAGACAGAATTCTGTTTTTCTGAAACAGCATAAATTAAGTAAGAATAGGTTATTCTATATGTAATATTCACTCCAAACAGCCATCACTGAAGTTCCTAAGGTGTGATAGTTTATTTCAGATGCATTTACTTTAATAGGCTTACAATAGTTTCTCCTATCATGCAGCACTCCATTCTGACAAGCAGCACATACAATTATTGTTGCAAGTTTGCTGCTATGAGAGCCCATGCTCAACTCCTAGGAGCATGAGGTATTTAAAGGACATGCAGATGTGGCCCTTAGGGACATGGTTTAGTGGAGGACTTGGCAGCGTTAGGTTTACAGTTGGACTTGATGATCTTAAAGGTCTTTTCCAACCTATATGATTCTATGGCTTCTATGTTTGTCTTGGTCTACGCAGTCATCAAACACATGAAGCAAAGAAATGCACATGAAGAATAGCATTGACTCTGAAGACTTGAACCCAGTAAAATATTTAAGACTTGCACTTAAATAAGATGCGAGTTTGAAAGAAGTTCATTTAACAGTACATTCGCAGCTGCCATTCTTTAACATTCCAGTTACCTGCAGTCCATGTAGGTCTCAGTTGTGAAGGAATGGAGGAAATAAAGCAGTATTTAGCCACCAGTAGTGTTCAGATGAGGCTGCCCATTGGCAGTGGAAATAAACACTTCCAGTGGAGCAGAGCTCATTCAGTGAATGAGCTTGTTTCTGAGAAGGGTTGTACGTGAGGCATCCTGAGCCTACTGCTTCTGCCTTTGTTCAGGTAGGGAAAAAAATCTCCATCCTTAGCTTAAAAGTTTTTTAAATATTGCCTTTTTATCACATCTCCTTTCTGGCCTCTACCCTTCTCTTTGTGCCCTATCTTCCTATATAATGTTCCTTTGTCCTTCTTTCTTTTCATACAACATATAGACTAGTAGCGGTTGTTGTGAGACATTTCCAGATAAGAAACTGGCCAAATGATTTTCACCCAAGGATGAACAGACCTTTTTCTTTATTCATTCAGAATAATGGTCAGTAATATTGTAAACATACACAAATTGTTCCTGTGTCCACAGAGGCTAAAATTATTTTATAAAACAAAGCCGAATTCAGTACTATTTATAGCAGTAGTTAAATTATAATTATTGATATTTATGTTGTACCTCTCAGCAAAGAGAATGTGTTCAACAACAATGCAATGTCATTTTTTAGACATTTCTCAGAGGAGTTCAGAAATTTTCTACTTGTTGTTATATTCTTCTGGACAGGTCATCTTGTTAAAGAAGAAAGCTTCCCTGAAAAAAAAGGAAAATGCTTTTGCATTCTGAATACCTTCAACTCTGAGGTAACATGAGCCAACAGTCCCTTGTCCAATTCCTCTCCAATTCCAAAATGTTCTGCAAGGTCAAGTGAAAACCAGCTGAACAACCAGGCCCAGAGGCTTGTGATCAGTTGATCAAAGTCCATCTGGAAGCAACACCCCAGGGGTCAATACTGTTTAACATCTTCACTAAAGATGTGGATGATGGGGCAGAGTGCAGCCACAGCAAGTTTGCAACAGTATCCTGGCTGTATTTGGAAGAGCATTGCCAGCAGGTCAAGGGAAGTGATCCTTTCTCTCTACTTGGCACTGGTGAGGCCTCATCTGAAGTACTGCATCCAGTTCTGGGTTCTCCAGTATGATTTTGCACAGTATTTCCTCTCAGGCATAACAGTCATAAAGTCACATTTATTAGTTGATTTTAGGGGACTTTAATTTCCCTCCAAACCCTCAAACAATCATAGCAACATAACAGGTCTATAGCAGATCCTCAAGAAAAACCCTAACTGTGTACAAAATATGGCTGAACCCTAGTTCTTCTCAGACATCTCCATCAGACAGATCAAAGTAATTTACAAGTTCAGTGGTTCTGCTGCCCCTAAGCTTCTACCTTCTCCTGTCTTGCTTTGTGTTTCTTATTTTTCCTGATTTAATCCCCTCTGCTCTTCCCAAATTGCTAGCCAAAGTCTAGTTCCAGTAAAACATCTCCTTGCCCTCCAGTGTCACAGAACTTGCCTACAGCTGAGGTCTTCCTTGCACATAAACTGGGCCTTTGCCATCACACAGCCACATGAACGAGGAAGGAGGCCACCAGGGATGACTTGGAAGCAGAACTGTTCATGTTCTTGCCCTGTACTTTTACATTTTGTCAGCCACTGTTTGCCTGTGTGCATGTGTGTGTCACTCTCAGCCATGACAGAACAGCAGCACCAGCAAAAAGATGACTGGCAAGAGGTGGCATCAACCAGTTGCTAAGCATGAAGCTTGAATATCAAATGCCACTTGTAGATAGGCTATGAATAAACAATGTGCAGCAGTCAATTTTTCACTTGGGGATCACCCAGTGTTTTCAAATACTTAACATGGGCATGGTGCCGAGGATGGGATTGTATATTTTATGTTCACAGGATCCTTCTCAACTACTTGATACTTCCTTTCGAATACCGTCTCTGGAAAAGGAGAAGAGGTGAAATATGCTGTCTGAAAGGGGCATATCCTAGCAACTCTCCTTCATGTTACTGGTCTACCTAGCTGAATACAATAGCTTACTATGGTTTTCATCACTGCTGACGTCATGTTTAAGCAAAATTGACTTGGTAGTTCTGGGATTTGGTAATTGGATTTGAAGCCTTTAACCTTCTGGTCATAGGGTCAGATCCAACTCCAGTTCATAGAGTCTGAAAATCATTAGTATCACAGATCTGTTCGGTGGCATATATGAAATGAATGTGTGGCTTCAGCCCAGTTACTGGTGGGAATGAGTCCCTTGTCGACTGTTTCAGCAGAAAAGCAGGGGATTAAATGAGCAAGGAATACAAGTTAGCTTTTTACACAAAAGGGTGGTCTCTCTGGTCAGAGTCGAGACCATTTATCTGGTGAGTTTTACTGCTGCTTGCTCTGCACTAGTCTTTAGGAGTATAAAATTTCAAGCTTGAGGTCTACATATTCCAGAACTTTAGGGCTCCTGTATTTATTCTGGATTAAAAAAAAAGAAAAAAGAATTAATTCCACATCCGGCTTTCTTTAAAAATTTGTTCAGCTTAGCTGCATTTGATTCCAGTTTTTCAGAAATCTCTGCAGGCCAGAAGTGGCCAGCAGCACTGTAGACTGGATCTGGTTAGGACACCTATACCCAGAGGTGGCTGTGCCTTGCGTGAAACTGGACTACTAAAAATGTTATCAGAGCAGAATCCATAGCCTTTTACGAGATCTTTGGCTTATATGAAGCAGAACATCAATTAAAAAAAAAAAAAAGAGATGTGACACTATAAACATTTATCTAACAGTTACAAACTCTTACACTCAAGTAGTATGTAATACTCTTATACTCAAGTAGTTCTGAACCTGTGCTAGATTCTCCAGCTCTGAGTGTAACATATACAGACACCACTTGCCAACAGGGAACTAAAGTGTGGGTAGCTGATGAACCTGGCGCCCTCTTGTCAGCGATAATAGCTTTAACCTTGGAATGTTTACAATAAACACCAAACCCACAGAACTCGCTTTTTTTTTTTTTAGCAGATTTTAAAGCCAGTCCTAGCTCCTAAAAAGTCAGGGGTGTGTAAGCTTTTCAAAACACATGCTAAAAGTCAAACCTTTAGCCCTCAGCACTTAAACAAAAAACAAACAAAAAAACCCCGTAGATGAAATTCTTAAATTTCACCATACTTTTGTGGACATTTTGGCCTTTTGAAAACCAAAGTTCAAAGAACATGGAGAGAAAGTCAAAGGAATTAAAATAAAATAAAATAAAATAAAAAAACCTCACAGAGATGCAGAGGCAAGGTTTCAAAAGACTTACAAAGCACTCAGAATTATTTGCCTCTTGCTTTGCAAATCATTCACTGAATCCCAAATGTAGACAAAACATTTGCAGAATCCCAAATGCAATTCATATGTGTTTTAATACTTGTTTATTGTGAATTTTTTATAATCAGTTTTGAGTTTATTTGTATTGGGCTTGTTTCTCATAAGGCATCTGTTCTTCTGTTTCTTTTTACATGACTGGCACTCTCCTAGTGTAAATGACTGGACTGACTTTTATTGGATTGGGCTTCACAAAGAGCACCTGTGAGCAATATGTGGTATGTGTGACTTTCCTATACAGCCCTAGCAATTTTAATTTTTTTTGGCATGTTTTTCCTGCCATATACTGTAACTTGACCTTTGCAAATATTCATTTCATTTTGATGCTTGTTAAATGAAGTAGATTAATATTCCAGAAGAATGAAGTCCTCTGTTTAGTCACAGAAATAGATATGGAAAATGTAGTGGCAGCACAATTTTTTTTTTTCAACCAGTTTCCTAGAAACCTTGGGAAAGTGGGTGGTATAACTATAGAGTAATGCAAATGCCTGTAAGAACATAAAACCCAGGGGGGTAAGAAGTGGCCCAAAAGAAAAATATAGGAATGTTTTTTTAAAAAATAATCTCTATCTCAGTTTTTAGGAAACACAAGTTCTGATGAGATCTACTTTTTTTTTTTCCTACTCAAGCTTATAATGTTGTAGATGCTACTATAGAACACTTAGCACTTCTATTATACAGTAAAATAATTTTTTATAAAAAAAGAATACAGTAATTTTTTCAAAGCCTTGTGAATTGGGCTCATTAGTTATTCTTACTTTTTCTGAGGTAAAACTGAGGTACTGAGTTTTCCCCAAGACTCAGAATGGGCTAGGAATAGAGAAGGGATTTGAAGCCAACAGTTCTTGAGTTTTGTTCTCATGGAAAACAATTAGACAACACTGCCTTGTAAATGGTGAAAGGTATGTAACAGCACTACTTCAGAATTAGTGGAGAGGAAGAATTTCCTTAAGGAATTATGTACACGACGCCAGGTATATTAATCCTATTAGCTCTTAAACCTTTCATATTGTTCTATATAGTGTGTCACACTAACAATGAGAATAGGCAAATATTTCATTACCAGGGAGTAGGGCATTGTCAGCCAAAAACTTTCCAGTTATTGGCTATGATGATTTTACATACCTATGACTTCAAATTATCTAAGGTGGGCAGATTTTTAGTTGCATGAAAATAATGATAGTGTGAGGTTTTCACAGTATTTTCAATTCTTATCTTCTATAAGTGGTAAATGAGCTCTGGACTCCTTTTTAATTAGGGGGAGAATACTGGAAGACACTAATTAAAAGCTGTACACATCTCCTCAGCTAGTAGTTAGACCAGTAATGTATTATTTATTAAACATCATCACTAGTTGGTACAGCACTAAAATAGGTCCAGATTTTGTAACAACCATGACAAGCTGATGACACAGTACTTACTAACAGACAGTGCTAATGAGGTTCAGCAGGGATTGCTTTCCTCTAAGTTTGGGAGGCTACCAGCCACAGGCCCGTGTTAAGGATTTCACCACTTAGACTTCCCAAAAGGAAACAATATAAAGGCAAATGGGATCAGACTGCAAAGTGCTTATGGTAAATAAAAGAGCTATGAGAAATCACATGGCGTCATTCTTCAAAAGGCTAGCGTTATTTTATGTCCACAACAAGGCCACTTTATAATACCACGGCATCTAGAGGTGCCTTAGACTAAATAAGAATCTGACCCACGATGCTTAGCTCATGAAAATTCAAAGGCAGTTACTTGTTACTACTCACTTAGCAAGAATTCTGGGTATGAATGCAGTGTGTGTTAGATAGCTGAGTAGCCCATAACAGCTAATAGCCCATCAGCACAAAATAATCATCAGCAGGAAAGAAATATTGTGAGCTGGATCTTTACCTGGTGTAAACTGACATAACTAAGGACAGCGGAAGGCAGCTGAGTCACACTGCCTAATAAGCTTATAGCATATGATCCAAACAAAGAAAATCTTTTGTAGTTTGCAGTAATTATTACATCTATATGTTTGTCCCCATTTTAAAACCATAAAATAAATTGAAAAATACTAACATCAGCTTTAAAACAGTAACAGAATTAGGCCCAGGACTATGACCTTTTCTTCTTACACAGCTATATTCTGTAAAATGGGATCTATTGGTTTCATTTCCCCAGCACAGCATTCAGACAACCCTTCAAGCAGAATTATTGCTTCTATTAAAACATGTACCATCTTCTAACTCTTCCCATTTTCTCAGCTTAATATGAAACAATTGAGAGTTATATCAGTACATTAGAAAAGAATTATTGTTACTGGCATCCCCAGAAGTCCTGATTAATGTAACTACCTCTCTCCTCTAACTAAGGATTCCACAGGAGGTGCTAGTCCTTCTTGAACAATTATGCAATTTAAGCTTTGTAGAGTGCACATTTTTTGTCAAAGTGGTCAATAACTCCCGACTGACTAAGAGCATTCCTTTCAATTAATACAAGTTTCTAAGTAAACTTACATATACAACAAAAAATACAACAGACTTGGACTCTAAAGTCACCTGCGTACAACAGTATATTATAAAAATCCCATTTACTACACCTACTACACTAACATATTCTCTTAAACCTATACTGGTGAATGCTGTGGGACAAATTTCCCCCCTCACTAAAGCAGACACAGGGGTACTGTCTATACATATGTACCTACAGAGATGCAGTTCCTGCACCATGGCTACAGCTTCATAAAATTGGGAAGATGAGGAATTCAGGGCCAAGATAAAATGGACAACAAAGCAGGTCTCCAGAGATGCTGCCTGCCCGCAGCTCCTTAAGTAGCCCATATAGAAGCTTCTCATCTGAAGAGCACAGTGCGAGAGACCGTTGGTGCAGGATTCCCCTGAGTCCTTGCATCCCAGAAGCCCTGTTCACATAATGCTGTTCTCCTAAGGGCATATTATTCAACAAGACAGCTTTCATAGGCTGAAAGGAAATTGTGGAGCCTTCTAATAATGTCCAAAGAAGTTTAAAGCTCAGTGACATCCACTCACATTCCTAGCCACATCAAGAGAAAAAGTTCGTAGCTGGCACTGGTGCAGCTCATTTTCAGTTTTGAAAATTGGTCCCAAATTGAGAAAACTCTTTAGTTTTTGCACTGAGCCCCTGTGAATTATGTATACTAGTGATATATCATCTATGTAGATATCTGCACAGATAGAACAAGTATACTCATATGTGTGGGAATGGCAGTGTTAAAAAGAAAATAAATAATGCTGCCCAACTGAATTCTCACTGTATTTAGCAAGGGACATTTTCCTCTGATACATGTGTGAGAGGTTGGATGGAAAGTCAGTGTTATTAGATTTTATACTTTTCTAGAGACTTTGTTGTCAGGGCCTAATATCTTTGTTTCCCTTCTACTCTCTTCAGGGGAAAAAAATGGATACTTAAAGTTTGGTTGAATTTGTGCGCTGGGGGACTTGGTTATTTGGTATAAAAGTGATCCACCCCCACCTCTCCCCTCCTGACTCTCTCTTCTGTTCTGTACTTTTTCCAATTAGCGACCCCAGTGACTGAAGCAAGCGCCAAATTACCAGCCTGAGGCTAAACTGTAACAGCAGCAAAATTCCAATTTTAAAAATCTGATTGAAGAATGTGGGGTTTTATCTACATACCAGTGTGTGTGTGTGAGGAACAGGAAGGGTTTTTTTTCTTTCCTCTCCTGGCCTTGTGAGCAGACAGAGAATCCACTAAAAATACTGAAATGAGATCATATAAGCTGATAAGAAAACCCACAAAAGAAGAAACTGAGAGTCCGTATAACTGCAGCAGTACCTCTGAGTCAAATTCCCTATGATGAGACATAAAAGGTCACATTTCCCGAGAGTCCCCTCTGTGTGTATGCAGTGGCAATGTGTCTGCTGCATATAATGTCTGTATGCAAGGGCTGAGGGGATGCTGCACCTGAGGTCCTTCACATTGTGCTCCTTTCACATTAGAGGCTTCTACTTAAGCTTCTTCAGCAGCCTCCTGAAATGGAACGGTCCATTAATTTGATCTCTCTCTGGATAAAACTGTTGCATCTCACTTCGTTATACAGTGTTAACGGAGTGAAATCAACTGCCTGTGACTAGAAGCTCATCCAGAAATCCAGAATAATCCTTCCAAACAGGCACACTATCTGCTATCTGTGCAAATATATACAGAATTGAGGAGCAAGGACCTGCAACACCCTTCTGAAAGGCCTATACCTAGCCACTTCTGCCCAAGTTTAGAAAAGACCATCTCTGTCACACACATGCTACAGAAGCCTTTGCCTCAGCTCCACGGCCCCGCTGAATGCTTCGCTTCTCTGAGTGCTAACAACCCAAAACCTCCTGCACAGTTCACCTTGGCAAGAGAGTTTCATGCCTTGGTGCTCTTTTGAACCTAGCCTTTTGTGATACATTAACAGAGCTGTCCCAGAGATTGGTGATTGGCATTTCTTGGTGAATACTGACTGATATTGCCTGGAGACAGGTGTGCCAAAAAAGGAATGCACCTTGAAGACCTAGTTTGGGATGTATGATCTGAGAAAAATACAAGCAGCATAGGAGACAAAAAATTCAGCTTTTATTCTCTTTCTTCTGTAAACGAATTTCCATACTCCATGTTAAAGTATGTAGTGTATATTATATCTCTTTTCATTAAGCATCACTTTCGAACACTGTCATCTCACCTACAGTTTAACTCAAGAACAGTGGTATCATCCCCAGAGTTACTTCCTTCTCCTTCATTGTTTCATCTATTCTCAGCTGCGCTTTCCTAACACCACTCCAGTATTTAGTTTTGTGCTGGCAGCCAAAGGAGCAGATATACCAAGGAAAACATACTGTGCCACCAATGCAGTACAGACATCTCCTCTGCTCCACACAGTGGCTATGTACGCACCTAATTCTAAGCACATAAATAGCTTCTTTCTTTCTCTCCTGCCAACGTGTGCTTATAAGCTTATATTTTTACAAGTACGCATGGATTCGCTAAGGGACTAAGACCCATTCATTTGCACTGTTTACTGCAGCAGACAGGTACTCCAGCTACCCCTTACCCTGAGTGTAGCTGAATCCACTTAAAACTTAAATGCCTTTCTCAAGAAGAACAATTTGGAGACTTATAACATTTTGGTAAGATAATCCAAACCAGTGCTTACTAAATATCTTTGCAATTTGATAGTAATTCCATCCTAAAAAAAACCAAATCTGCATATGGCAAGTCTGTTAATAGATGACATTCAGATTTGAGAAAGTCATAGCTAGTTGGCTGGATGCACGCAAGTATACTATTGAAAATACGTAATTGATCATTTAGATCATCAGTCAGAAGTGATCAATGATACGAACATGACCTTCACCCCATCTGGTGAAGAACTTCTAAAAGGGAATGACTGCCAGCTTCAGCCTTGTGTCTGACAAAATATTTTTTACACATAAATTGTAACTTCACTCCAAGTATTAGCCCTATAATGACTTTCTCCCATGCCTTGTGCATAGGGTGATTTGCTGCAAACTTCCTTTTCATGGCCGTTGCCATTACACGCACCAATGCTTGCTTTAGTACAAGCCATTCACACTTCTGGTGCAGAAGACTGCAATTTCACATTTCACTGCATAGGAGCAGGAACAGCAGCAGACTGGACAGGGACCCTACAAGATCATCACTGCAACCAAAATGAGCTAACCAAGGACCAACTGTGGAAAAGACATTACTATTCAAAAGAGCCTTCTACCTGCATTAATTTAGACATGTACAGAATCAGAAGGTTCCAGCACGATAAGGGCAGAATCAATGGAAACTACTTTTTCATTTAAAATGAAACTATTGTTGCTTTAAGAGGCAGATCTATTTTTAACCTTGTCCACTCAGTTCTATTAACAGATTAGCTAAACAACAAGATACAGAGCAGTTCTATATGGCTTAAAATGTTTCATACCAGATGGCAGATTGCAGATTCATGTATTGAGTTATTGGGAAGGGCAGGGGGCTATTTCTCTTAGTCATAATGTAAATGTAAAGAAGAAAATCCAGTAGTATTTAGGAGGGGAAGAGAAGGAAAAAAAGCAAGGAGTAATTGGGGTCACATGCACTGAGCACAGAGACATTTCCAGAACAGAGTCCAAGTGAGTTGTAGGCAGCATGAGTGAAAAGAGGGGGGCAAGTGATAAAGTAGAACTCATGTGGCCTTTTAAAGCTTTTCTGGCAGAACAAGAAAAGTAATTACACATTGTCTCAGCAAACATCCATGGCACCACCTGGTGTATTCTCAGAGAAATCCCAAGAAGGGATTTTTCATCTTAACCTTGATAAATGCTGTGCTGGTACCAACTCCTTTGCATTATACACAATTTCGAGAAGGTATCAGCCTGGGAGCACTGTTTGAAACATAAGCCCTCTGAGATATGCAGGTGATGGAAGTTAGCTGAAGACTGCTGGGTAACAAGCTCAAAAAGAGAGGGAAGAGAAAAAGGCCTCAGTTCCACAGACTGCTAAAACTGATTCTGACTCCGTGAAGTCATAAACATAAAATCTCCTGGAGCTTGGAAAAAAGAGGATGATGAAGAATCTCCCTGCTGCCTCAGCCAGCACCATTGTTCCTAAGGCATCGTTGTGCCTTGTTCCTAGCTGTGTGTGGCACAGCTTCCTCCTTGCTTTGCCTACCGCCTTTGCCAAAATTGGCATGCCTTTTCCCACGAGGATTTAACAACCTCCCAAATAGGGTCCAAAATATATTAATTGCTTTAACAGGTAATTATGATTCCTGCATTCCTGAAACACTACCAAAAGTGTTCTATTGATGGTAAGTCCAAGCCTCCGATAGCCCACCCCCAAATAAATTTCTATGAATCCTGAGCTTTTTTGTGCTAGATCCTAGTCCATTAAAACATCTTTTACAATCCTAATTACCCTGACTGGGACATCAGTCTGAGTCCAAGCTGCTGCCTGCTCTTTTCGCTTTAATTGGGTGGGAACCCATAGATTAAAGATGACAGCTCCTGCTTGCTCACATCATCAAAAAAGTCTGCAACTGATCTGTAAAGGCTGATTCCCACGTAAAAACCATGCAGTGATACTTCTTTGGACAGAATAGATATGATGGTATCAGACTACTGAAATTAGCACACAGTCCTTTTTCCATGGATCACCTATAACCTGATCTATTTAGGCTTTGTGTTGGTGGGGTATATGTATATATGCACGTCTATACAGTACATATGTAAATTGAGCACTTCACTATAGCGGCACATCTAAGACCTTTCACTATGAGTAAGTCAGATACTACAGGTATTGTTAATGGGGTTTAATAGACTTTGTCATACTTCTGCAGTTGAAAAATCTAAATTTTAATACCTTTTATGATGCTATAAAACTTTTACTAAGCTTACTGTTAATTAGAGTTTGTATCCTTACAGTTTATTTCAACTGCAGAAACTACAGCATAATAATGTTTGCAGAAGTAAATCTGTGACAGCAATTTTGACTCCATACATAATACAATCAACAGCAAAGGGCACATTATCAACACAAGACTTTTTGTGAACTTACCCATTAAGCAAGACATCAGTTAAACCTCTGTTTTGAACATGTGTACACACTCTTTTCCATCACACACCAGCAAGGACCGGTGTTTTGGACAGCTTGGCTACTTCCTTACTCACAAAAACCTTATGTGAGAGGTATTCAATTTTAAGCCTCAAAAAGTTGATTGGCTTCTGTGTTTGAGAGACATGCATGTGTGTATATGCAGACATACATAAATACATATATATATATATATAATGTATTTCTTTAAATAACTATTTATTTACGAACAGATGAATTTGTGAATCAGGTCACTCCGATGTTTGCCAGCATGAATATTTTTGGTGGGATTCTTAGGCTTGAAAGCAAACAATAGTGCCTTGTTAGAACTCCAGCAGACACTGTATTGCAAACATTTGAATGAGTTTTTCCACATGTACAAGATTGAAATACTGTGTTGTGTTATAAAATGCAAAATTACAAAGGAGGTAGTTGAAATGAACTTACCAATTTCTGAAGTATAGCATCCATTTTTCATCCTCAAATTTTATTCCAGCTCCCATACTAAAAAAAAAAATAAAAAAAAAATACTGCGAGTCATTGGGAAAAGAGATGTTATAGAAAGAATAAAAAGAGAATTTTCCTGATGGATTCCTTAATCATGTACAATTCGCTGGTGAACAATAAAATACAGTGAACATTGCTGTAGAAATTAGGTCTTGACCTGAGCTGTTGAAAAATAGTTCAAAGCAAATTGAAAACATAAATGGATTTGTGGGGGTTTTTTCAAACAATATTTCAGAATAATGAAGACAAAGTCTGTGTCATACCAAAGGCTAACATTAAAATTAATGTTACCACCTCTATAAAAATAGATAAATCGCTCCACATCTAGAATGTTGTATATAATGTACAATAATGCCACAAGAGACTAACATACACTCCACCCCCTCACTCCCTGTTTTCAGCTTAAATGATGTTCAGGTCATCATGACACCTGCCAACCAAATCAAAGAAGTTCAGAGTTAAGATTGGCATTCTATGCATTATTTTTTGTGCTTGGGACTTCAGGAGTATGTATAGAAACTATGGGATGAGCTTAGCTGAACACTGCATTACATGTTGAACCTGATTTTAATCACTATTACACTTTCTTTTATAGTTCAACAGATCTACTTGGCTGAATTCTCCACTTACACTAGAGTACATCTGCATTTGCTCTCCTAACACTGCTGAATATCTCCAGTTTCAGTGGACTGAAGCCAGAATTTGATTCATAGAAGTTATTTGGATTATACCTTATTTGAAACAAGAGCATAAGCAGAACTACATCTATAGTCTCAGTGCTTCCAACGTGTCAGAAAACAAAATCAGTGTTTCTGCTGCATGAATATAGCTACTATTTCAACCAAACAGCTAGATGAATTGATAGTGGGGCTTTTGTGATTTTTATTTTTCCTTTTTTTTTTTTTTTTGCAAAAGCTGTTACTTTTAAATGAAACTAACATTTATGAAAGGCGGTAGGTTCATAGTTATGGGATCAAAATAGGACTCAAATTTAACTCCATCCTATAGGTAGAGAGAAGGTAGCAGCGCTGCCCTCCCTGCAGACTCTGCTCTGAATTACATTTCATTGCGTGCTAATTCGCTGTATTTTTACACCCACATTAATGTTCATAGTGGGTGAAAAGTAGAAACATGTTTTTAATGAGAATTATTCTAATAAATGGTATCCTTTCCAGTGGATTTAACCATGGGTCTGCAAAGGTCAAGTACTACTGTAATACTTCACTTTACCTAGCAACATCATTTCTGATTCCTGCGTATATACCAGACTCAGGCTGGCATCTAAGTACTCAATCCACCCATCACTTTGCAGGTGCTTCAGCACCCAGCATCTCTTTATTTCAGTCATTAAAACACTTGCCTACAGAGCAATCACTCATTCTTAGACTGACATTGCTGCATCAAGCAGTTTATATTAGCCAATGCTGTAATGACATTTCTTAGACTTGAATTTTACAGGCATTTCTCTTCTGGAACTTGCGAGGCATAGAGAGGACTAAGCTGGGTGGTTAAATTATTAAACTGTCCTCTAAATACTCATCTTTCCAAAATGTCTTAAACAATATTTTAATCAATACATAAATTAGCCAGTTTCAATTGCAAGAAAATTCCTATGGACACTAGCTACTATCTCTGTGCAACAGCTTATTTTCAAAGCTGAATATGCTGGTGACTTACAGAATAATACTCTTGAAAACACACAATCCGCATTTATTTAGCATTTTGCTACATTTCCTGGTTTTATGTAGTTTAATAGTAAGAGATACAAAATAAAGCATCTTGCATGTATGTGTCCCAGATATATTATCTAGCAGAGCCTAAAGTCGCAAGATCTGGCAAAGTTCGCATTGGGAACCAGAGCTACCTATCCTGGGTCAGTGTCAGTCATTGCGATGGGTCATTGTGTGGCTCAGCACGTTATTCTTTACAAGGAAATTAGCCTTTTGCTAACCCTTTCAAAAGCAAACCCCAACCTTCCCTTAAAAACAGAATCAGAAAACTAATACACCACACAATTGAGAGAGCAAACTGGAGGCTTGTGATTTTATGGAATAAGAAAAGATTTATTGTGAACTTATTGCTGGTTATTTCCATCTGCATCTATTAGACATAAGGAGAGTAGACTGTAAATGGAACTGAAGCTATGTCCTTGATTTAAATGGAAAGGGAATGGGGCCAATTATAGCTGAAGATGTCATCACAAATAGCTTTGAAGGATGAGAAAGGGGTTTGAATATGACACCCCCCCCCCAAAAAAAACCACCAACAAAAAACCAAAAAAAACCCGACAGATATGGCCAACAGCTGTCCATCTATTACACATAACAGGCAAGTCACTTGGGTTTATGCACTAGCAGAGATGCACAGGCAAGAGCACACTGACTCACATTCTTTGCCTCTACAAGGGCAATGGATCCAGGCTCTTACTCCCCTCTCATGCTCATTTTATTTCATCTGCAGCTTCCCTGGTTTCCATTGGAAGATACAAGTTGAATTAGGTACCTTCAGTGCTACTGAAGAACTGACTACACCTGTAAAAGTTTTCTGCTTGCCCCATACCCAAATGAAAAGCAAGATCAGGCTCTCCATTGGAATAATCAAAATTGGAACAGGAAAGAAGGACTGGGCTCATGGTAAAGCTTTTAAAATACAAACTGCCTTTAAGTCCTATTGAACTCTATTTCTGAATGCCAGCATCTTATTGTATGAAAGCAGTGTGCATCCAAAACAAGGGCAGTCAAGTAGAAAACAGGCCTTTTGTAGGGTGTTCCCTGCTGTCCCCCTTGTTCTTTTACACATGTTTCTCTATTACTGGACATCTTTTCTTTCTCTCCCCGTGAATTTTTTTGGTTTTATTCTTGTATTACCCCCTTCTCTTTTCTTTTCTTGTACAATGCCACAGCTGTTCTTGTCCCACTAGCGGCTCTGGCCCTTGTGTCTGTATATTTCTTCTCTTTTCTAGTACAAAGAGTGGTAAGTTTTAACAGGCACAACTAGACTGTTTATTCATCCTGTTTCTCTCTGCTTTTACAGAACTAGAGGCAGCAGGAAACAAAACAGAGGGCTTTCGTCATGTGCATCATTCAGTCAGCCACTCCTGCAAGATTCTGTGTGGAGGGTTTGATAGACAAGTCCTGGAAATACTGGTCTAACTATTGAAGGGAGAGGTAGTGCTGCAATACAGACTTGTCATCTAGTGGCACCTGAAATGTTTTTTGGCTGGTACATTCTATTTAGACGGTATGGACCCACGGGGACCCATCTGAGCTATTTTTATATATATTTCAGGCAATTAATCTAACACAACTTTCTGAGATTAATGTTTGTAAAAATGTTCATGACTTGGACTTTTACTCAGGCTACCCAAAGCACACAATGCTAAACTGAAAACCGTAATGATTGCTGCGAGCATTCTTCATTGAAACTCTCTTCCATTGCAGCTAAGAACCATATCTGTACTCTATTAATAATTAAGCCACTACTGAAATTCTCAAGGTGAGGATCCAGCAGCAGACAAGCCAGCATCAGGTGGGCAAAGGTATTTGTACCATTACAGTGACAGAGATAAATCTTTGTTTGAAATATTAATTTGAAAAGGATCACAGTGCAATAGATTCACATGGACTCAGCCCATATTTTAATAGATTTATCCCAACAGTAACATGTGCCAGAAGGAAAGGGAAAACATAAACCAAGCAATTTTAAAAATAAATAAATTCACACATTGCTGCCCTTCTCCACCTTCAGTACTGCTGAGTTCACAGAACTCCTTTATACAAACTTTAAGCATACGATGAATATTTAAAAAAAAAAAATCTACAGGGAATAGTGTTTGTTCTGTCAGCTCTTCACGGATTGTTTTGTGGCATCTACAAATAATGAATGATTAGAGAATAAACACAAAAAATAATTGACTTTAAGGCATAAACAGCTGCACTTAATTCTGGAGGAGTGCCCAGAATAGTTGCTTTGAAATCCCTCTGCTTTTTCCCGATAAATATGTTACAGAATCACGAAACAAAGCCTGCAAACAAATTATGACTACTTATCTCTTATGTGTCATTCTCTTTTGCATGCTTTATTCTGCCCTGTTAGTTTGGCATTGTTGCCTAGGTGCAGTACTGTATCATTTGTTTTTATGAAGTAATTACGGTTGGAAATAAGTTTTTGTAAACCTGATTTACATCCTTCCAAAATCCTCATAAATTCATAACAGCCTAAACATGTCTGATTTAGCTCTGGGGCCACAGAAGGCATTTTCTACCACATTTGATTTGGACAGTAAGTCTCTGATCTGATAACCCAGTTATACCAAATTATATATCCTTTGACAAAAATCCAAGTGGCCCTCAGATTCCTTGCCTCATTTGTTTATATACTTGAGGTTTTCATTCAAGCTGCTATGTTGGAAGAATAATTCATTCTGTCTATTTTTTCACAGGCTTTTTTAAGAGCTGAGAAAGGAGAAAACTTCAGATCTAATATATTGCTACAGTTTTCTACTGTAAGCTTTTACTGAAATGAAATTAGATGATACAAGCAAAGGTCAAAATTGAAATGGAGTCAATAAAAGTCAGTGGATTCACAGTGATCCTGAACTGAATCACCATCTAGCTGATTCACCAAGTTAATACAGCCAGTCACCAAATAATATGGTTATACAGCACAGTCAGTTCTTACAAATGTGCAAATACTCTCCTATAGAATTTAAGGAGACATTGTTCATTTAAACTTAAACCCCAATTACAACATCCTACTTAAAGCAAAGTAATGAGTCCAACCAGTTGAATGTTTTTGAATAAAAGGCATCCTGTTTTATATCTGAGCCCTCCAAGGATGCATAAAGTCCTGAAGTTCCCACACATTTATCAGCTAGCTGTTTTGTAGTTGTCTGGCATACAAAATTTTGATACAATATCTGTCATAATCATGTTCATTTTAATGACACTTTCTCCGCTGTTGAGATGACCACATTATTTCTTTTAGATTTACGTATAAAGAAAAAGAAAAATTACCATGGCAAGCTTGAGGCCACAGAAGAAGGTAATGCACTCTGGACTCACCCATAACACACCAAGTCTCTTCTCACCGAGCACCAAGAAGATGCTCACGCTACCTTAACCTTGCCATCACAAAAAGACTGGCAAACATATTGAAGCATATTTACACATCTGCCTGTGAGAGTTTTATTTCAGCAGTCACCATAAAAAGTAGAATCTTTTAAAATGTAATTGTATAGCACTTGGGGAGCCACTCTTATTGTCATGTAAAGGTAGTTAACGAATGTCGGATTAGATAAAAAGCCAAAGAAAACCTCTTGGCATTCTTCACTGAGGTTTAGGTCCCACTACAACAATTTTACAATAGCCAATAATCTAAGTGTTCAGTCAAAGAACTAGCAAGTCTTTTTATTAAAACCACACTTAGTCAGACTTCACGATTAGAGCATTTCAGTGACAAGAGCAAAAGTCAGCATGGTGACATCAGGATACAAATCATTGCTCTTATATGAACAACGCTGACGGTAAAACTAACAGCTTGTGGTAGATACCTTCAGTAAACCTTAGCAAACCTCTTGCAAGGAGGGAAAATGGTAGACCAAAATGGGTAAATTAGGGTCAAACATCTGCCTTGTTTCAAAGTCCAATATTATCAGTGCATTTTCTGTATTCCTTAAAGGTCTTGTTTCTAATTCTAAATGCCCTCATGTCTTGGACTGTATGAACAACACTTAGAATTTAACTGAATTCCTCATATGTTTAAAATTATAAAAATCCTTACGTTTTAATGTTCCTGGAAGCTCACATGCATCCTAACCACTGAGCATGCAGCAGACATCTTAAATACAGAGATTTAATCTAAAACCAGACTAAGTCAAAATCAAAACCAATCTAAACAAAATTAATATCTAACCAGAATAATCCACTGAATACAAAAGGACTTGAAAATCAGCCCATATAATTTCAATATTCTCCATGCTTTAAACTGGATCTACCCAAAGCCCCCCGATGTAAAAAAACCAACCAAATCTCTCTCAAAGCACTTCACTAGCACATGCTGCAAAAATACTTGGAGCCAGAAGTCCATTACATTGCAGATAGAGTTAGTCAAAATTCTAGACAGAAAGATTTTCCACAAGAGAGTAAATTAAAAAATTTTGGAATTGTGCAAGGGTTTGTCATGAATCACATTGGCAAGTAACCAAACCTTTTTGTTAAGAAAAGTTCAGTCTTCTGATATTTAAGTAACAGTTAAAATATTTTGTGTATTATGATTACTACTACAGTATTGAAGCATAATTATTACATCTTATAACTGTATGCAGTTTTAAAAGTTGAATCAGACAGTATTGTTCTGATGTTGCTGAAACATTTTGATACGACTGAATGAAAATATAATTTCAATTTATCCCAAAATAAAATCTCAATTTTTGCACTACAATGTTTTTCTTTCACTTTCTTGTTCAGAAGAGAAATTCTACTTTCCAACTACTTTTTTTGGTGGGGGGAAATACTGGTAAATCCTCTGAAGGCAGGGAAGGAGAGTGGTGGGGGGGTGACTTTGTCAAAATCTTCCAATATCTGTAAGTTATTATGGCAAAAATTACTTTCTTATTTTCAATTATGCCATCACACTCCATGCAATTTTTTATTTTTCACATTAGGGGTTCCCAAGCTAGGATTCTGTACATGAAGGGAGGCAATGTAAAGTACAAAGGAGCAAATGTCAAGGTGGTCTGGTTCAATAAATTATACACCTTCTCCCTAAAACCCTTGTCTTACCTGAGTAAACCACCATAGCACTACTGCTTGAGGAGATGTGCATGGCCGGCACATTCAGTTAAGACAAAGGGAGACTTCAGCAATCTTACTGATAACCCTGACACCCAGGTGAAAGGCCACTCCTGTCTCTGGCAGTTTGGATCCGAGACTTGGAGCTCCTTTCCCCTCAGCAGCAGTGGCCCTCTCCTCTCTTGTTCCCATACAGACACCTTCACCAGCTTCAATTCAAAATGATGACCCCTGCAGTAATCAGTTTCAGGTGATAAGGTGCTACCCCTTTCAGATGAAGTAGTTCTTGGCTTCCTAAAAAATTAATTCCGCTTTGCTTATACTATGGACATACTTCCAGCATGTATATGCAACAAGAAGAAAAACTTATATATAAGCACTTCATTTTTTAATATAATTACTTTATAACAATAGCCCAGTTGCAGGCTTAGTAATACCAGTGTTTTTAACTGGGCTACTTACTAATTGCTATCTTTGAACTTCCTCTCAGAGATGGAAACACGGAGTAGCTTCTCATTTACACCAAGTCATGGTTCTCAGAGAGAGACAAAAAAGCCTAAGCCACAACACTGTATCAACGGAGACAAGCAAGATGTGCTTCTGGCCACCCTTTTGTTGAGAAGCACTGGACGTTTTTGGAATATTGCTACACGTTATCTTTGACTGTTGTTCACCTTCGTTAGTTGAAATTTTAAGAATACTCTGAACAAAAATACATTTGGAAACAGTACCATCTGCAGCTTTAACCTATCTGTGCTGATTGTGGACAGTGTTTTGGTTTGTGAGACGATACAACTTGACATAAAATCTTATGAGGTATGAGCTAAAATCTTAGAGTTTTGGCTAACTGAAGAATCATAAGGCACCCCAGCTAGGATTTTTCTGAATGGATACTTAAATTTTATTTAAATTCTGAAGACTCCCAGAGATGGGAAAATAGGCTGGTCATTAGCTAGAGAAAAGAGTTGGGTAAGTATGTAGGTAGCACACAGCATTATTTTTCCACTGAAAGAGAATAAATTAGGTTAGCTTGCACTTCTCTGGCTTCCAGACAATGTGTTCTACAAGAAAACAGGATAATTTGTCTAGAATGTATTATTTGTATACAATTATGATGTATTAAAATAGTAATGTTGTTATGGTCTAAGGATCTAAACAAAGAAGGTATGTAGGGAGAGTTAATATCTTTTTATTAGACGGACATTTTTAGAAGAAAACAGACAAGATTTCAGGAACCCAAGACCATCTCCAATGGTCTGAGGAACTGTATGCCAAAATGCCTGTCTGTTTTTCCCCTAACTATATCAGTTAGGCAAATAAAAGATATTAACCTTCCTCATAAACCTTGCTTCACTTAAAATAGTGAAAAATTGTGCTCATATGGGTTTATGCTTAGATATGGAAATGGCAAGAACAGAGAGAAGAAATAAGGTTAAGAGCAGAGATATTTTTCAAACAATTTATGCTAATATCCTCCTAACTTGCAACATGAGCTTCCAGCAAAGTTGTATTATTTTCAGTGAAACAAAATTACTCATGTGGAGACTAAGCAAATTCAGAGACTTGCTTTTTTCAAGCTGGCTTTGTATTTTATGCCTGTAAAAGATTTCAATTACCCTTTAAGTGAAAACAGCTGCTTTAAGGGCACAGTGTATCATCTAACCAGTCCTGTCAATAATACTTAGGCAATTATGCAAAATGATTATTTATTCTTGTTAAGCCATGAGGATGTACATAACAGCTTCCTTTGAAGGAAGGAAAGCAGCACAGTACTTGCCTATTTAGCCAAGTACAGACTCTGCTCTTCCAAGAATTACCGATATGTATAATTTCAAGGTATTTTAGTTATTGCGAAAGCTTTGGTAAGTTATGTTCCCAGGATTGCATAGTGAATATTATCCTGACCTTGCAAGGACATCTAAAGTGCTTGCAATGATGGAGTATCTTCGAATAAGACTGACTGGACACTTAACAGGCGTGGCTGCCTTGCAACTATGTCCTGTAAAATGCATGCGCTTTCATTGCTATGATGTTTGACACATCATATCAGGAACAATCAACTCTTCAGGCTCACGTCTAAACTACAGACCTGATGTCCAGTTGAGAGGGAGACAGGCTGCAGCAGATAGCCCTGTTTCTCTAAACAAGGAAAAGTACATGCACATGGATTCATCTCTCAGAAATGGAGGAGAATGGGAAAGCCTACTTACTTATTGTCTACTTTGAGAGACCTTAAAGAGGCAGAGAAAAGAGATACATCAACTTGGATATTGATAATATTAAATACTGGATACTTCAGAGTACTCTTCACCATTTCTGTGCTACGAACAGAGATGAACGTATAGCATAACATTTTAAAATCACCCTCAAATACAGATCAGTGGTGAAGTTTAAGCATCAACACATTTCTAGAAGCAAGAACTCTACAATCTGGTCTGATTTTGCATTTACAATAAATACAATGTAAGTGGCCTCAATAGGAACCACGAAGAAGGAAAGATTAAGGCTTGGTGTATGTTGCTGTATGCTACAACTGTCAGACAATGTATACATGGCTGGATTTTAAAGCATTAAGGCTTGGCTGGCTTGGGGCCAAAAAGCCACACTGCTTGGCTCTAGCTGATATTTGTTGAAGACAGAATCCAGAATGCATATAGAAATGTCAGCACTATTTTTTCTTCAGTGTCTGTGCATCTGGCTTCATTTGACTGATGTTTTAAAAAAAAAAAAAAAAAAAAGCAAACCCATTTTTCCTTCTTTAAATGGAGAAAATGTATCAGGCCAGCAGTTTGCAGTGCTTGCATTAATTAAACAATTTTAAGAAGAGCTTTACTATAAATAGCATTGCTGAAATAACCTGACTCAGTTGTCACCCACATAATAAGGATGTTCCTATTTCTGTTTTTTTTTCCAGACATCTAAACTGCTGCCAACTCTTTTTTATTCATTTTTAAATACTGATGAAAAGAGGAAAAGAAAAAGGTTGTGTTAGATGAACATCAGCGACAACATCACTATGTCCTATTAGAAAATGATTAAATCAGAGGATTTGCAGATAGTTTAAGTAGGGTGGAACACGGGGTAATTCTAGGTCTCCTGCAGTCAAATCTTGAGTCTCACCAAACCTTCAATGGACTCCAATCAAGACCACCTGACTTGGCCCCTTCTGAGCTCCCCCAGAAAACTCCAGTGCTGTCAGTTCAGAAGTCTTCCATTGAATGCCCATCTTTAGCATCTACCTGACCAGCGGCACTTGCCTGTACCTCCCTCATTATCTGCAAAAGTTAGTCAGTATTTAAAGACCCTCCCTTAATCCAGCATTAACAATATTGCGCAAATTTTCAATCCAGCTTCTTAACAAGCCTTCTGAAAGGGCTGCCAGTCCTTCTAATCCAACAGTTAGGCCTGTCAAAACATGGTAATTTTGGACCATAAGTCCCCTATCATGCACCTAAATGGGCTCATTTGGCTGGGAAGGAGGACCAAGTCTTTCTAATTGACAAAAAGGGGGAGGAAGAGAAATCCCATGAACGCCAATCACTGAAACCCACACAAGTGAAAAAATTCAAGTTGATCTAGGAGCAAGCACCAAATGGAGCTATTGACATAAAAGAATCGCCCAGAATGAGATCACACTGCATTGTGAACTCGTTGTAGGCATGATGGTTGAATAGTGTGTTTTTGAGCTATGCCTAAGGCTGGGTTTGTATGTGTCAGTGCAAGACACTGAAAGAGCAAAGGCCACAAATCAAGCATAAATACTGAAAACAAACTTTTTTTTTTTCCTCCATCTTTCAAGAATCTCTGGAAATGGCTGGGGGGAAAAAAAAAAAAAGCTGGGGGGAAAGGCAGAAAGATATTAGAATTAGGGAAAAGAGCCCTGAGGTCGGCGCACAGACTACATATGGGATCATGAAATTCTGGTTTGTAGCAGCGCAGATTATTCCTGACGGGCACACAAATAGTGTGTATTATAAATTATATGGGATGGAGGGGTTTAAAGGCCCTGTCTGGGTCAGGGGACACATGCTTATGAACACCGCTGACCCCAGCCTTCATCTTAGAAGAACCCTGCAGTTTCAGCAGTACAGCAGCCTCTCTCAGCTTTATAAAAAGCTCCTGTTGCTAAGTGCAGGCTTGCTGGCAGACATCTATATACACCATTTGCCAAAAGGTGTCTTTTCCTCTTTTGACTTATTCAAACTTCTGTAAATTAGCAGCTAAAAATGCCCTGCTTTTCACGGGTTTTAATTAAGATTGCTTTCTCCCTGCAGGAAGAGTAATATTGAAAATAGCCTGAAAAATGAGTCCCCTTGTTGCCAGGTGAGTTTCTCCAAACACACCCAGCCTCGCTAATGAAGTGAAACTCTTATCATCACTTCAGGTGGTAGCTAATTAGTATATTTTCTTAATTAAAATGCTTTTCCTATCGAGGTTTTCTTCAAGAAGGCCAAGGAGGGCATTTTGTTGCTATGACCACTGAAAATCAAAATGTCCTATTAGAGGAAAGGGACATCTGCTCTGAGATTCAAAACCTGCTAGAAACTTGCTGGGAACAATGCGTGCAAGTCTGCAACAGCAACCAAATTAATTCAAATACCAAATAAGAGCTTCAAGACCAAAGGGTTTAAACTACAGAGGCCTAGAACCTCAGCTCTTAAACCATTCCACAGGAGAGGTGCCACTCAAACTATGTGTTATGTGTATATTATCACATATATAAAACTATACCTCAGTGATGTGTAAGTTCAGCATCGTTTACTTCAATTTTTGCTTAAAAATAATTTTAAGCCCCCGAAACTTTCTCTCCACTTCTTTTAACATCCACAGATCTTTAAATAATAAACTGTTCTAAACTGATTTCATGACTTTGTAATTAGCACGTTACCTGAGCGCTCATAAATGTTGTCTTTAAAAATCCAAATGGTTTGTTTTGGCAGCTGGGGTGTGTGCTTGACTAGCCTGTTTGGCACCTGAGTTTTCCTGATCACAGTTATTGGTTAAGACTTTTAACAGAATGCATTTAAAGACCGGGAAAGGGTCACATTTGAGGGCCACTGAATTAAGGGCTGAAAAGGCATGGATTTGGTATATTTTTACTGCATTCAGCTTCTGGATCTTCAGTGACACCCCCCACCCCCTATTTCTCCCTGGAATAAATGTGTACAGAGCTATTCTCAAACTTTCAGCTGAGCACCAAAAAAAAAAAGTGAACTCCAGCATTTTGAATCATTTGTAGGAAGAAATGTAACAGCTCTTCCCCTTTTTCTCATTTTCCTGTCAATGGTGTTCAGATACCATAGAAACTCAAGTCTTTCAAATGCTTCAAGTTACTTGAAAGTACCTTGAAAGTGTCTCATTCTGCTTTTACCAAGTTTGACTCTCCCTCTGATTCCCGCAGAATGGGAAGTAGGAGAATGCCACTCTGCTTCCATCTGTCTCATTGTATCTGAGAGCGCAGAAAGGAGCTGTCACACCGGCAGCTCTCCATCACAACACTGAGCTGGGGTCACAGCTGCCTTTCACCTATTAAAGATAATTCTAGGCTTTGTCTGCAGTGTGGAGTGTTTCCTTCCCCTTTCTTTTTAGGTGTAATGTATAACCTTGTCAAAGAGCTAAATATACTGCAAGTTCTCACAAGAAACAGAGAAGTGTCAGGGACTGAATACTTTCACACTGACTTTATAATAAGTTTCTGTTGTGTTTTGTTGTTTGGGTTTTTTTAATAACAATTTGATGGCTTGCAGAAGCAGTTAATTTTCCCCTCTGGTGCAGTAGCTCAGGGTTGTGAATCAATTTGTTCTTGCATAGACATAGGTGAAATCCTGGCCCTACTGAAAAATCCTAGTCCAATGGGAGTTTGTGACTGACATCTTGGGAGGGCAGAAGCTATGGCTTCCCTTGAATGTTAAAAGATGAGGGGATTTGGTTAAACTCCAAATGTGTAAAAAACCTTACAGGTCATGGAAGAATTACTGACTTGACCAATGTTGGGAAAGGACTGTTGAAAAGTGAAGTATCTTCAAGATAGAAATTCCAAATTCCCAGGGAGAAATTAATAGTTCTGTTATAGAGTGAGAAGTAAAATATTTGTTAGAAGGCAATATTTTGGTTTAAAAAAAAAGAGAAAGTTACTAATTTAAACAAAACATAAACAAAGGTGCAACCAAGACCCTGACCAACTGCATGTCTTTCACCTTTAGTCCTGGCAGAATGATGGTGATTTTTAACAAGAGGAATTAAAAGACTTGTAAGCTGAGCCTCCCAGGCTCTCAGACCTGTAGTAGGAAGTCTTGGAAATAACAAGAGGCCTGAGTCAGCCCTTCAGGCTCCCTGCAGCAGCGCTGGGAAGCTCTGCATTCCACGACAGAGACATAGCTTGCAACGATGATACCCAGGTCCTTCCATGATGATGTGCCAAACTACATTTCTCTTCTTCAAATTAGGGGTTACAAATTTGCAATTGAAACATACAGCCAGATGTACCTCCTGAATCAGCGAGGAATGACTGAAAGCAGGCTATGCCTCTTCAGCATGAGAAAGAGACAACATTGAAGGATATAAGAGGTCTATAAGATCCTGGGCTGCACAGTGAAGGGTGGATAAGAATTGCCTGTTTCAAGTATCTATTCCAGGGCCAGAGCCAGTGGTCAACAAGTGAACCTATTTAGACCCATGTTCAAAACAAAGGAAAAGATGGGTAGTAGAGAGGAAAAAAGCAATTCTTTAAAGTTGTTAAGGTCAACCCTCACATTCCTTTTAAGAGGACACATCTCTCATTTATTATAGAAGCCTTCTATTTCCCAAGTTCAGTTCCTTGCTCCTTCTCTCTGCTTCATTATCTTCTCACATAATTCTGCAATATAATCCTGCCACAGTGTTCCAAAGAATTTGCAATTGAACTAAATAGTCATACATAAGGTACTCTCTGCTACTTGTGTGATACATCTGTGCTGTACAACAACAGCCATCCCTAGAAGAGGGTTTCAGAATTGCCTGTGATAACAGTAGTAAGGAACTGGCTCGCCTCTGAACTTACAACAAAGCACGCAACAGATGAGTGAAGGAGTGCATAAGGATACATGCTGAATGACAAGCATGTATACGCTTGATGCCACCTGTTGTGTGGAAGCAAATATATCTCCTAAAGCTCTGTGCTGCTCCAAGCCCTAAGCACAGTAGGAGTGTTTCAGTTCAAGGGTAGACACCTCCTGCTCTGCATCAGTTTTGTGATCCTGCCGGCACTCCTGAGCACCTTAGTACTGTGGTTGCTGTGACATCTTGGTCACTCAGCCACAAAGAAGCAGCATGGCAGGTGGATAGAGCCCAGGACATCCGCCTACATAACCAAAAGGGTGCACAGAGATGCACAGGCCCCCAGATAATATGGTGATCAGTTGGCTTTGTGCATTCCAGACCCCTCTCTTTTGCCAGTGTGCACCTTGTGCAAGAAGCCACGCTAAACCAGCTGCTGACTAGGTCAGGGCCTCTGGTACTAATCTTCCATTAATAAATAAATTATTGCTTACCAGGAGAGGGGTCCTTATTAATGGAAGATGCAGAAAGATCTAGATCTAGACCCCTCCTAGGAATACTAGAAACAGGGAGCTGCTGCCTCTCACAAATGTCCATCACATGATACTACGGTCTGTGCTCGTATCGACATGACCTTGAAAGACTTCAGTGCCGTGTCCTTGGCATCCCTGCTGCTGCCCTGTTAGACAGGACTTACCTGAAAAAATTGTTGGTCTGCTCTGTTTTGCTCAACACATACAAAGAGCAGAGGTAGGCCTGGGTCTGGGTCTAGCATCTGATGTGTCCTTGAGTGACCCATCTTGCCTGCACAGCTAGCGACCGTACATTCCTGCCAATGCAAACAGCGTATCACTTCTCAGAAGCTGCTTCTCACCACCTGCAAGTCCACCAGCTCCTCTGGATTTGGCCAGCAGTTCTCTTCTCGGCTCATGGACGCTACACTGGTTATGACACTACACTAATACCACTTCCCATCTGCTCAGGGGAATCTCCAACCAGTTCCATGTCCCTGTATAATCTGATCTTGGTTTGGATAAGTTATGGATCTTGTTCAAAACCATGCTAATCAGTACATTTACATACATCATTCAAATATGTGCCAGGCCTTAAATGTCTATCTGTAAGGAGAGGGTTTTTCAAGGTGTTTAAAGGGCATTATGGAAAGCTCATTCACTAAGTTCTTTAGGACTATTTGAAAAATTCTATACGTAGAGTCAGAAGTGAGAAATATTTTTAAAAACTCCAGTGGAATTCAGGTACGGTAGGCCCCCACACCCAAAATGAGTACACTTAAATATAGTTGATGTCTTTCTAAATCTCTTAACAGAAAAAGCCAAAAGCATTATGCAAAAAGATATAAAGGAAAAACTGTAATATTGATAGTAACTAGTAGTGCATATTTGTATAAAAATTGCATGCTATTACCTGGCATTTCTTAAATACAGACTAAGGATGACACTATGCAACAAATGCACACACACAAAAAAGTGCATATCAGAATCTAAAACTTCCCTGTTAGAGTGTGTAATTTTGAACTTCACCACAGGAAGATTTTTTTCTAGAGGAACTCCAAGGTGTCCACTTGGGTGCTTTGATTTTAACATGATCAGTGTTTGGAATGAAAAACACATTATTCTGTTTTCTTCCTGATGGAAGAGAGTTATATTTAAAAGTGTGGCTTTTATGTCCATATTTGAAATAAACAAAGTCAGCATTTATCAGGAATCCTAGAGATACTTCTCACACAAAATCTGAAGCCACAACTTACAGATGATACATCTGTTAATTGCAAGTTCTTTTTTTGACAGATGTTCGATATGTAATAATGATCTGCTGCTTTGACTAATGCAGCCAAATCAACAGCTTTAGACAGAATTCAAAGGCTATTCCAGGGAACTCCGCCAACATTTATGTCACTGGATTTAAAAAAAAACAACAAAAGCCTGTCTCCCATCCTCATAATTCTAAGTGTAGAGAAAGTAAAATATGAATTGTCACACTCTTTCCATAATCAAGCTGACCAGAGCTACGTTAAATAAATAAATAAATGGACAAAATACGGCTAATGTTATTGCCCATGGGTTCAATATTTACCAGTTTATGTACCATCTGAGCTGTTTCCTGTAATCAGCCAGGCACATGGCACTTTCATTCTCAAGAGACATTATCACCATGACAACTTTATCAGAATAAATTATGAAACACAACACTTGGGGCATGCAGAATTTGGGCATGGGTTTGGAATATTATCTTGTTAGTTACTCTTTTACCAACACTTTAAGTGCCCACTGGAGAGGAGGAAATTAAAAAAAACCCTACAAACCATGACTATTGAAATAACAATAAAAAATGTAAAAACTTTACAAAGAGAAAAGGAATAAAGTCATTAGGCTGAAAAATGGGCAATCAAAGGAGCTATTGCGCTCGGCAGATGGAAAAGCAGCAGGTGCCATAGTGCGATGGGACTTTGCTTCCCATCATGCACACTCTACAATGATGCAGGCTGACAGGGAAGGGAATTAATGTGTCGGAGCAGGTACTTTCTGTCCATTAGCTGATTCTCAATACGTCTACACAGACTGCTACCTCTAGCTCTTTGATAAAATGAGTAACAATCCTTTGTTCAAAAAGTTATATGAAAAAGGACAACATAGTGTGACCTGCCTGTCACTGTCCCAGATTAACAGAGTATAAGTGACCAAGTAAACATTTCTGCACCTCAAACTGGGATTAGAGATTTCAGCCTATGAATAAATTATTTGAATGCAGATGTTTAGAATACATTAAGGTAAAGCATATTGGACAGGCTCCACTGGGGGAAAATACTGATGAACAGAATTTTGAAGCCCATATTAACTCTGGCAAACAACAAAAGCAGCGTGCAAAGCACGATAACACACCCACACCTATGCTTTATCTGGGAAAATCCATTGTTACATGAAGGACAATTTATGTACTATAAACTCCATTACTCTGGTGGCCCATAATACATCACTATAGTCTAGTCGGTTTGCATTCCTCATTTCCATCACAAATGACAAAAAATATGACCATAAAAATAAAAACCAAATCAACACAGATAGTCTTAAGAGGTTTCAATTTGTTCAAGTCAGTCAGTCCCCTTCACTGGCCATCTGTCCTTTTTGTTGCTAAGTTCAAGGATGTCTAGAATGATAAATACAAGAATTACTTCTGGCAGCAGTACAATGACACACTTTGAATTCCTTGCTTCTGACACAGCATTTCCAAAGAGGCAAATGTTGCTGGAAGTACCAGTCTTGCCCTGACTGGAACAAACTGCAGATTTATTTCCACACACAAAAGGAATCTCTAAGATGGCCCTATTAGTGTTTTTCAGTGACTACAAGAATAAATATTGAAGTATGTAACTCTCTGGTATTTTATCTGAATTTGGCACAATCATATGCCAGGTTTCTGTCTGACACCAAGGTGGAAGATTTCCTTGCATCAAAATATTTTCTTTTAGAATTTATAGCAGTCTTTGAGTACACTGTGCTTTGAAAATGTTTTATTTCTCAATACGATAAGCAAACAAAACATTAACGATGTCAGAACCCTGCTGCTATTTCCAATTGCTTACATTACATTTTTCTTTTTAATGATCACAATTTAAAAGAAACCAAACCAAATAGATAGAAAAGGCACATGACTGGTCAACAATAGAAAATGTGGAAATTCATATAGGTTAGACAATATATCTTTTGCTCTCAAGCTGCTATTGTGTAAAGAACCGACAGCAGCTGTAGTTAAAAGGGAGTGTCAATTTTTATTTTAATTCCTTGGATTTTTAAAATGTATTTTATAAACATATATTTAGCATTCTTCCCTGTCCTCTCCCCCCAGTTTTGTTGTTTGTGATATATCATTACACCCTAGAGCTAAGAATTATCTTCTTTTAATTATTTCAGTTTCTCAAAAAGTAAGGACTCTTATTTTCTGAAAACATCTTTCAGAATCCTCTTAGTTTATTGGATCCATAGTTACAGTAAATAATGTGATATCATTCACAGGCATATTTTACTCTTTAGAAGAGAACCAACAGAAGACCCATTAGGCATGCTTAGGCCTTTCAAAACAATCTACTAGACACGTGCAATAGCCACTTTTTAAGCAAGGACTTCAAACTGTAACATGGCCTTTTTTTTATTAAAAAAAAATTAAAATTTGGTTTAGGATATCAAAAGACCAACAGAAATGGTCCATTTGTTTTGCACTGATAACACAGGATATGACTTTAGGGAAGTTTTAAATGAATAAAGCATAAGCAGGACTAGCCAAAATATTATTCTAGACATTTGGGGTACAGCCAGGGCAACCTTCACACCTGACTTGTTTTAGTGGCATTTGAGATCCAACAGAAGAATAAGAATTAACACTGACATAGAACATGGTCAGATGGGTCATGGCAATTCAAGAAACTAGCAGACACATGATTAGAGACTGTTTCTGCCTCAAGTAAATCTATGCATTTAAAAGGAAGGCATGAGAAGCAGATGAGACCAGAGAGAAAAATAAATATCACAGAAATGTGAAAGACTCTTACCTAAAAGCTTAGGCACAAAGTTAAATCTCAATATGCTTTTACATCAGCTGTTAAAGCAAAAGATCCCCGGCCATCCATATCTTAGAAATACCCCCAAAACAAACATACTGTATCAAATTTAACCCACTCAGGTGCCTCCGATTAATCTGATAACGTTTCAACTGTGCAAGGCACTGCTGTACTAATATTTATGGTGTTAAACCAAAGAGCCCCATGTTTTCCGAGTCCTAAGGGACATACCTCAAAGCCTAAACATGATATAGTTATTTCTATACATTCTACTTCTAGCAGCTGTCATTTAAATGTAAATTACTGGATAAATTTCCAATCATGACCTATAAGAAATATTTCTAGTAGCATTTGGCATGATTGATTTGAGTTCTATAGCACTACTTTCTCACAGGGATTATCCATTTTGCAGCCTGCTTTGCTCTGCAGCAAGATAGAATGATAGAGACCAAGAAGGAAGGATGCATACAAAATGCCTGCTAACCAGCAAGGCTAATGGGAGTATTTAATCCTAAACCTGTATCAGAGTTCATTTTGTAGTTACACACAGTAGCAGACCAAAAAGAAATTGTAAAGATCTCTTCCTTAACTTGTGGGTTAAGAGGTTTTTGCAACTGCTTTTTTTGACCATTAAAAAGCCAGTTAAGATGTACTCCACCTGCAAATGCTGCATGTTAGCAAACACAGTATTATGTTACTCCCAGCAGTTCAGGATGCAGTAACATTAACGCTGACATATTTGTATGTAGCATGGCCTCATGTCTATATGCTCGTTTACAATCTGATCACATGTGCACTTAAAAAAAAAAATCTCTGTGAAATGGGTAAAATACTATTACTAAATGATATGCGTAATCATTCAGTGCTGTTACTACTGAAAGGTGATATTGCAGTGACATTGAGAAAATTGGATCTATTCTTCATACAATTATATAGCTACACTTTCACTCTAATGCCATTCTAATTGGAAAGGAGCACTGAAATGTGAAACTGGGTGCATTTCAATATCTAATTATCACTCAGTAACTCATTCTCAAAATAGTTTTCTGGAAAGACAATTGCCAAGAATGCTATTTTAATTCTGAAGTCTTCACTAGCTTTCTTACAGAAAAAAATCTTTTATTTGCTATTTGTCTGTATTTCGGCTATGCCACTGAAAAAAAAAGATGGACAATAAATATATACAAGTGTAATTTGGTCTTGCTCCAAAGGAAAAGCACTTGCATTTACCACTCTGCCAGTCAAATAATTGCAAGCAAGATATGCTTCCTGGGGCAAGAGCTCTAAAGGGTTAAGAGATAAAAACAAATTAAATTAAAAAAGCAATATAAAGGCAGCATTTTTTACATAAAACATTTGCTAGATACAACAATAAAAGAAGTAATTTGCCTTATTGTAGGTAAAATCAGCAGAAAATACGGTATAGAGCCATTACAGTGCTTTAACAAGGTTCTTTTCAATTGGTGTTTCTCCCTCAGGATTTAACATGTTGACAATCAAATGCAATTTAATTTTGATAAAAGAATATCTCTGGGGGAATTTTGTAATGAAAATATTCTAAAGAACCAAACAAACATGAAATATGACAGTTCTGGGGCTGAATCTGGGTTTTATTTTTGAAAGAAATAGAAGCTTTTACACTGCAACACCATATTGACAAAAACAAAAAGATGCCCTGCCTGCTAGTGTAAATTACCAGCATTCACCTGCTAAAAGCCTCCTTGTAACAAATGCAGCAAGCAGCAGCCAGAGATAGGCGAGTCCCAAGATGCTGAAAGATCTGAAGAGCTCCAAAGCTCTCTGTTTTCAAGATTAGGCTAAAATTCCTAATTTTCCCTGCAAATTAAGTTTATTCTTCTTGCCTCCACATTCTCTCCTCAAAAGCACAATTCAATCTAGAACTAAAATTATTTTCATTACCTAATGAAAAGGCTGTATCAGGAGGGGACAGGAGGAACAACTCTGAGACATTAGGTTACCAACACCAGGCATTCCAAACACACTGCAAAGTGTGCTCCTTTCTGACTGATGCTAATCTGCAATTACACAGTCTTTAAAGACAGGGAGCACGGCAAAAAGCTTCACCAGAGATCATTACTATGTATCATCTTGCCCAGCACAGAAAGGATGGGGGGAAAAAATGAAACCACTAACTTCTGCAGGTTGAATAAACTTCCATATCTGTGGCCAAGCTGATCATCATCAACAGTGTGAAAAAGATCCTTCATCTGTTTTTTACACAGGTGCCTGTTCACACATCCCAGTCTGAGCCTTACATTTATCACAACCATATGACACTGTTGACTCATGTTCAGTCAGTACATGCCTGATCTTCTTCTACAGATCTGTCATTCTGGCACTTGAATAGTATTCCTACCAGAGAGGAGAAATTTCACTTTACTGTATTTAATTATACCTTTTGTTTGTTTGTTTTGAAGTGTTTCTCTAGCTTGTTAACATCATTCTAAAGAGCCAACCAATCCTGCAATAGTTTTGAAGTTCATCCTCACTTGGTGTTATCTGCAAACTTAATAAACGTACTAGTAGCCCCAAACCCTCTGCAGACTGCCTGGAAGGCCCGCTGATCCCTATTGAACAAAGCCATTGATAAATACTCTTCAAATACAGTTAGTCTAGAGGTTTACATGTGGCTTCTGAAACCTCATTCACCCTCTCTAAGTTCCCATACACAATTACGAGTGGTTCCAAGATTTTCTAAGGTGCTTTAAGTGCCCTAGAGAATGTCTGCAGGCCTAAATATTTTAAAAATGTCAACTAGATAGAAGGCCTACAGATCAGGTTAGGGTCTATCGTGACTTCTTTCATATTAGTTTTGATCATATGATTAAAACATGTTTTGGTGAAAACCAAGGTAAAAAGTAGATTTCAGCCTCCCGGGCAGTGTCTGCTACTATCTCTACTTCCCTGTTAAGTAGTGAAATAACCGATTCCTTGGTTATTGGCATGCAGAGTGTTTTCTTCTAATGTTTTATGCTCCTGGCTGATTGGTTCTTAGTCTTTCTCGTATTTTCCCTACATACTTTTGCTAGTCTTTGACAATCATTCTTAGCAATTTGACCTACTTTCCATGTTCTATACAATTCCTTCTTGAGGTTTAAGTCCTTGAAGAGTTCATGATTTAGCTGACCTTCACATAAGGATAGCTAATGTCTGTACCTTACTAGAAAGTCTCTCAGGAACTGCCAGTTCTCTTGAGTGTCTTTTCTCTTGCTCTGACACAGTATCCACATCAGTAACCTAAGGATATTAAGTATCCCTTCTTTAAGTCCAGTATTTTTAATTTGTTCTTACCTCTCTCTGTCATCTTCTGTATGAGAAACATCAATATTTCATAAACTTTGTCACACACCCACCTCTCACTTTTGCATTTTCATCTATTCACCTTTAATCATCACAACACAATCCATAAGCCTCCCTTTAACTCTTTCTTCGGTCCTGAAAACCTGAAAACAGTCTGCAAAATGTTTTAAGCATAAATTGGGCCAATGGATTCCTTTCCAGCAGACAGGAGGGCAGCTCATGACCTACATTACTGCACAACAGCATTGCCAGCACCCTTGGCTTACTATTCTTTTGATCATTAGAAATATAAATACTAAGACACCTGATGCAAGTCTCTGGATCTATATCTTGCCACACTCTTCTCAGAGCAGTGTGTACTAAATACACTTATATAATTAATCATTATATCCATTTCTTCCTAATAGTTCATTTCCTTGCCTCAATTTCTTTTTTTTTTTTTTAATAACTCCTCTTTGATATGCAAGGCAAAACTTCCTTTGTCTTTCTTCTTGATCAATTACTGTCTCTCTATTATTATGATGATACATGTAAAAACTTCCAGTTTTTCCAGTTCCTCCCCTTTACTTCCATAATCCTTGCATTATGATACTCAAGACACATATGTCCTTGGTTTATGACATAAGAGCTATCAGAAGCACCAAGGATTTGAAGGATACCTTAAAAATAAGTACTGAAAACTCAATTTTCCCCACTGTCCTAGCATATAATGAAATGATAATGGTGCTTTGCTGTGGCTAGCCAGAAGGAGAACGTTACTGACAGATGGATGCCAAAAGAAAAGAGCTAAAAACAACTAACAGTCGTAAACCGATGAAAAAGATTTAAGAATCACAGTCTGTTGCCTAAGTTCAGACTGCTGAGTGATTCTGATGAAGACTGTTCAACCATACTTTTGGATTGTATATAATCAGTTCCTGAAAAAGAAAAACTTCAAATCCCACTGCAACTTGATATTTTTATTTTTCTTTTTATACAATATGCGTCAAGCAATTTATGCCATTAAAAATCTTCAGCATTTTAAAGGCAATGGCAGCACAATGAAGGAAAAGCACAATTTAAATAATCACTTTCTCCATATAAGATCTGATTTTTCATGGAGAAGTTAGAATTGTATTCTGTCCTGCACAGATCCACAAAATGAAACAGAAGAGTACCTCATTCTATTTGGATAACAAGAACATGTTGCTAAATAAATATAGCACCATATTTCTCACTTCTTTGCAAAGTTTAAAAATAAGTTCTTAAAGGTAATATAACCTTAAGCTATATGGGTTAACCTTTTCCAGGTGTAGCAACCACCAGCCAAAAGATAAAGGGAGCAAAATTCATATTCTAGCAGAAGGCCAGAAATAAACCCCTGTGCTTCAGTACACCCTAGAAAGCTTGTTCTGACCATCCACATTAGGCTGAATTTCATTTTAAGAGTTTCACAGAGTAAGATAACAGAGTTATCACTTGCCAGCAGGGGTAAGATTTGTTTCACTTAGCAGTAGACATCTCCTATGCAGGCACCTACAGTTAAGCTAATCAGACCAGGATTTCTTTACAGTTCAACTCGGAAATACCTGCACTTTTAAAAGGATTGATTCACCTGACCTATTTTAGATGTCCACTTCTAAATGAGGTAGACCATGCCCCTAATGCACCTATTGACTATAAAGGGAATCTAGACTACTAGCTCATTTTGGACAGCTACTTTTGGCCAGATGAATCCCACCCTCAATATCACTGTAGTCCAGGGTTATCTCATAACCTACAAGAAAACGAGGACATTAAAATGCTCTGTAAGAACAAAGCTAGATTAAAAGCAAAGACAAAAATGGAGAGATCCAAAAGATGCCATTATCCTCTTTCACAGCGAAGACTTTCTAGTAATTCAGGAGAAATATGTCATGTTCTGTGAATCCCAGATTACAGAGCTAGTTCCAGCATCCCTTTTTCAACAATGCTTTCCCAAAATTTCATTTGTATATCTCAATCTTTTCTTGCAGAAGGAATATAACAGCAGAGGGTTTTAATCACACAGGACTTATTTAGTTTTGAAATGTGGTTCAAAGCCCTACTAGACATGAAAACCTTAATAAGAGAATGTCTCTTCTATTAAAAAAAAAATAAACCAAAACAGTTTCTTTTTAAAGTAATGCAACAACAACCTTGGAGCCATAGATATTTTTAAAGGTTTGTCAACAACATTCAACAATTTAGTCATTGATTTTCAATCAAAGTATATATCTTTTCTGTACTTACAATAAATATTGAATAAATAAATGCAGAAGATGACAAACTATTTTCCCAATCCACTCTATGCATAAATACACGAACATAAACTGGAGACTATTTTTATCTGTGGCATACAAACAATATTACTATTGCCACTGCATATAATCTTTAGCCTGCCTGTATTCCAACAAAGAAATTAAAGTGATTACTTTTTGCCAGGACTTGCTAAAGAGGTGTTATAATGCTTCACAAAATATTTGTTACTGCTAACAGAGAAAAGAAAACCTCAGGAACATCCGATAGCTCAATCACTTGCAAGTTTTTGTAGTTGTCTATTTTTTTTCCCTGCATTGACTCACACCAGAGCTAAAAATATTTTCCCTCTATTTTAACTGGCTACTGGAAACTCAGTCAATAACACCTACAGTAAAATGTTGTATTAAAACATAAGGGTGTAGATGAAGTTTAAATTGTTTGTGTTTCACCAGAGCCAAACTGTGAATAGTAAAGCCAATTGACTTGCAGTGTTTGCCTCAGAATTTTGCTTTAGCAAAATTAACTTTTTACTAGAGGTGATCAGTGCACTCTCACAAACCTGCATAAATACCCATTGATTATACAGCAACCAAAAAGAAGGAAATAAAACCTTGGTACTATACTTATTTATCATAGACTCACTAGCCTGCAGATTATGGAGATGCTCTGCCATTATCAAGTTAGACAATGTTAACATGAGCTTCTTTAGAAAGAGAATTTTCTGTGAAGTTTCAATGAACACAAAAGCTAAGGGGCTTTGACTTGACAACAACATATTGATATCTTTATTCATCTTCTTTGTTTCACATGTCCTCTGAGCATCTCTGGAAATATCAGCCCTCCCCTCAGGATTCATACCACCGCACTGTGAAATCCAGTGTACCCTCCATCACCTTAATAGGTCTAGACTCAACTATTAACTGCTTTAGCCCAAAGGATGACAGAGGATTTGACAACCTCATATGTTTTGTGAAGAAATCTGCTAAGAGACAGATTAGCTACATTGCTACATTTCCATTTCCCACTGCCTCTTCTGATTGCAACAAAGCACCCTTTTCACCAAAATGGAAAGCATCCCTCTGAGTTCTATATAAAGTACCTGAGCTGAAGCAAGTAGGAGATGAAAGCACTTTTAAGAAGTCAGCCAGGAAATACCAGTTTGCTTTATAATTTAATCACTTAAGTTGCATTACTTGCTATAGCACTCTATTAATACTAAGATCATTAAGCAGAAGTACAGCCATAACAAGATTTTCATCTCTTTTATACATCTAGACTAACTTTGTTCTGACATTTTGCCACCACAAACTAATCCCTTCAAAATTTACGCAAATCCAAACCTGTGCATTAAACATACCCAAATAATTCATGTTAAGACCAACAGCACAGGAGAAAAAAATATCCATATTATTTTCTCAATATCAGTTACCTCGCACAGATGTTGACAACAAGCTTCTAAACTTTTGATATTCATATGTAATAATGACTTTTCATTAACTACCTAGAGAATGCTACAAGCGCTCCTGTTCAAAAGTAAAACACGAATAACACCATACAGCCAGAATATAATTTTGAAAATTCTCAACCTGCATAATCAAAGAAAGTAGGCTGGCTGTACAGCCATAGGCCTCATAAAAACAAATACTCTTAAATATTAGTATTTATTTGTAGACGATATTTCTAAGCCTGAAAGGCCAAAAGTTGTGAGGTTATTTACTGAGTCATGCCTTTGCAGAAACTTACTCCCATCTGCCTCAGATGCTTAACGAGTGGTTGGAAGGGAAAGGGGGTCAGCTTCTCACCATTAATCATTGCAAAAAGTAGCCCTGCAAGCTCATAAATAGCAGAAAAACCATTTTTACTGATGTGGTTAAGATAAGTAGCATAGGACAGTGACTTGAGCCCCCCTTTCACCTCCTCCAATATTCTGAGGGTGGTGACTGAATATCAACGCTCCTCAAGTTTAGCTACACTATACTGGCCCTTCCCTTAGCAATACTGTATTTTGCTTAACTAGCCTTGCCTCCTTTGAACCTTGCTCATAAGAAATTGCAAAACAGACAGGCAATATATAAGAAAGCTTTAAATTATAATGATAAGATCACAGAAAAATATCAATTATTCCACATTAGGGCAATTTTAGGGTGGTTTTCAAGTAGATGCCTATGTTGTTAAAAAACGTTTGGGTTTTTTGTTGTTTGGTTTTTTTTTTTCACTAGGTGTGATCATCTTCTTTTGCGTATCCACGAGTCTCAACGGTGATATTAACATCTCATTTCTTCCTGTGTTACAGGTCTCTTCTATATAGACAATGACCTCTGTATGCCCTAAAACTCACAGGTTAAATCTATTTATAATTGAAGTGGAATGAATATTTCATAGAAATGTGTCATTCAAGAAACTTTGTTGCTTTTTCTTTTTGTAGAATATCAATGGAAGATTTTAATCTTTTACTTAAAAAATGATTGAGTGTATTTGCCATCTGGGCAGTTTTGCTTAGTCAAGCCCTTTGGTATACTTTCTGTTCCCTGACTCGGTAACTGTGTTAGCAAAACATTATTTTCAAAATATGGTCACCAGAACAGAATATTGCTGAAGTGACCTGAAAAATGCAGACATTTCTGAGGACACTTAATGCAAAAAAGGCTCAATTGTTAGGGGAAAACTTAATGTAAGAAAGGTTTTCATACAATTTAAGAAAATTCTTCTGAAAGGTCAAATGAATATTCCCTTGTCTTCCATTATTATCATTGCACTATTAATACTATTATTCCTGTGCTGTTTATTTACTAGAATGTATTCCCCAAAAGTTGCTGGATAGTTCTAAAACAATACAATTAATGCATTAGAGACCTATTCATAGACTTCATTCTGTATGAAAAGAGAAAATGAAATACTTCCATATATTTACTGGAGCCAGATATTCTGGCTTTTAATAGCAAAAACATCTGCTAAAATCAAGCCAGTGCCAAGCACTACCATATTACCTCTTATAAGACATACAATTTATGTATCATTTTTTTATCCTCCGTGCTAAAGTACAAAGTGACCTTGAAGACCTGTAGTTCCAAGAAGGTTTTCGTAGGTTTTCTGTGAAACAATAAATAGCAAATTACTGTTGTTGAGGATTTCTTGGCTGGGCAAAGGCATGTGAGCAATCCAGCCGTTAGGTGGGAACAAAGCATAAGTTTACAAAGTGCTGGAGCAGACAAGGACGCTGTGTCCTTGTACGCTGGGAAAAAGGAAGATAAGAAGAGCCTGACAAACAACTCCTGGATGCCGAAGAATGAGATAAGTAACTGCTGGACGCCTCGTGAAGAAGTTTGCACAGCCAATAGAGGATAAGATAGTGTCGCGTGAACCAGGGTATTGTACCAATTAGAGTATTGTATAAGGCGCGTGGACAAGTCAGTCTTGTATAAATGTCAAGACATCTGAAAATAAAGGAGCAAGATGTTTAACTCGCATTGAGTATGATTCTTGACTCCGGCCGTTCTTCCCAGCATACTGTGACCTGCTGAATTTGGAATGGCCTCCCCAATAGATTAAACTGTCTCCTTATGTGTAACTTGGCAATTGTTACCTGTTTTCACCCTCGGGTCAGTCATTAAAAAAAATACAATTGTGTAACATAAAGTTGGCTAATCTTCCTTATGCTTTAGGGAACATAATTTCAAAACCAGCTTGCCTAGAACTTCAGAATTCTTCCTCCTCCTGGAGAAAGAGAACTGAAAAATTTCTAAAACTGTGAGCTACTGAAACAGAAAATTGAAAGACAGTATCTATAAAAAGGATAAAATAAAGTACTTGATATAATGCATGTTTAGTCCCTGGAACATATAAGATAATATTGAACCTCATAATTCAGCATTAAGGTAGGGAAAAAAAAAAACCAACCAAAACCACAAGATGAGAGTCACTTGGTACATAATAGCAAAAAACCCAGACAACTTTAATAAGTCTGTAAAAGAGCCTTCTAGTAATGTCTAAGAAAAACTTCAGCTATTTAGGACTAAGGTAATGAGTAAACTATTTCATAATAATTTTCCTCAGTTGTTTGAGCTGATAGTGGCCTAATGAAAGGTCAATATAAACCAGCATTTTATCTGAGGCATCATTTGTGTTCTTAGGCTCCTAAATCCTCCTGGTAAGAAAAAGCAGGTCTCTGCAGGTGTCATGTTTTCAATTCATGTCAGCTCTTGTGTCAGCTGCACGTATCAGGTTCACTCATTGCACCTGAACATCAAGCTGAAAGGTGTGTAACAGCCACACTGATTTCCTAATAAAGGGTATGGCAGGTGATTCATATTTGTTTACTTTGCCTCTGAATTTAGTGCAGCAATGTCCACAGCAGCTCCTACAAACACTAGATTTACATGTTAGCTATGCAAGGGAAACTTTATTTGTTGCTAGTAAAGGAAGGAAAATTTAGACTTGTTACAGCTTATTTTCAGACACCTTCCAACCTACTTTAATAGGTGTCACTATCCTGAAGAGTGTAATATGTACAGTCAAAGGCTTATCAGTAAAGTTTAGCCTGTACAGTTGAAAGACATTGGGGTTTTGGGGGTCAAAATCATCTGGGCAGTAAGTTTCATTTCCTATCATGTCTTCCCACCAATATTCATCCTTTCTGAAAGCAGTTTTCAGTTGCACTGACAAACCAGTTATTAGCAGTTGAGGTATTAGCTTTGTTTTCTCAGGTCTTCTGTTATCCAGCTGTTCTTTCCTTATTTTGCCTATGGGTTTTGGACCTGAATTCTTTCCAGACACCTTTCTTTCCTTTGATAGAAAAGCAATGTAAAACAGTAAAACACTTCACAGCCCTGTAATTTCTGCAGCTGTCACTGATACTTCATTCATTCAGGTCCTGAAAGATAACCTTTTTGCCAGAGGTACAGTGGGACAAGCTCTTTACCACTGTAAATAAATATAGTTGCATTAAATTTTATGAATTTATGTTGATTAATTCTTAAAAGAGTCCTTCCAAACCAAAACAATTTTTAAAACCCATTAAAATAATAATTCAAGAGAATCAGTAAAAATTGAATCTTGGCTAATTGTGGGGAACCCATCAAGGATGCTCTCAAAGAAATTCAGACAACATAAATAAGTACATGGAAATAATCTGGTATTTTTTTGCTTGTGACGGTTCAAAAAAATTAGACAGCTTTGCTTCAACAGGAAATGCTGAAATAGTACCACTTGAACTATCTTTTCTCTATGGGAAGCTGCTGCTTGCCTTTGGGAAATCTAGATGCTGTAAGATGGAAAAAGGGAATCAATTCACATTTGTCTATGAGGGTAGAAATCCTGACAATTAAATAGTGTAAACTGAAGAGGAACTTTACTTTCTCTTCAAACTGACTTTAAGCATTTACATTTCAGGCTACCCATAAATGTACATTAGATATGGTTTCCTGAGCTTTTCCTAACAGGAAAATTAAAAAATATTAGTTCACTCCTGTATTTTACTCTATGGACTTTGCTATTGTACTGCAGGTCCTGGTACAATGCTTCCAGACGACTGATGAGTCAATGGTACTGATGCTTATACAGGTACCAAGAAGCTTTACTTAACTAGTGCTCAGGACAATGTGTGCACTTTGGACGACAGTGGGCAGCCACAAAATAACTGATATGGGTCTTTTATGGTGGCCCCTCTGTCATCATTAATTTTTACCTCACAGTGTCTCAAGCAAATGCTTTTTATTTAGATTTTCAAATATGGTCAGCCTTTCGTTTGGCTATGGTCAGCATTCCTCACCTTATGGAAATAATATTTGTTTCTCTTAACAGTGGTGTCTACAGACTAAATACAGAAAACTGAGCTTCATTGTTTCTGTTATTTAAGTTCATATTGGTTTGTTTTGTTTCTATGACCATGCAAACCTCATCCCAATTCCTCGTTCCAGCCAATTCTGGAGTGAGTGCAGATTGAGACCTGTTACATCTTCCACTGGGTTTGCTGATGGAAGTGGCAATCTGCAAATCAGGAATCCTGAATTTGCTGCTTAACTTGAGATGTTATGACATGACTATTTATTAGTCATTCCAGCCTCACTTTTTCGGAGTTGCTTATGGGATTTTCTGAAAGAGACAATGAGGTTGTAGCTAAAATTGCCAAAAAATGTCCTAACTTGATTGCCTTGTTTCTGGACGGATATCTTTTTCCTCCTCTATACTCTGGGACAACTATGGGACCATCTCTGTTTTCCAAGTATAACTCATTGTAGTCTCATTGTAGATAACTAAAACTAGCAGAAGTGTCCATCAAAGACACATTTCTGGTTCAGGAAGGTCCAGAGACACAAGTTGTTGGAGACTAAGAGAATATTCTGGGAAAGCATCTGTGAATGCTTGTCTTGTCCTTATTGGGCATCTGCTACTAGTAATACCAGAGGCAATACACAGGGCTATACAAAGGTTGGCCATACTTGCATAAGCAAGAGGACAAGCAAATTTAGGATAGTTTGTCTCATCCTAATTTATCTCTCTAGCCCTTTTTTTTTTTTCTGCTTACAAATGCAATGCACTTATTGGCATCAGGTAGCTGATGATTTTATTAACTTGACTGGACAGCACCTGTGCACACTTAATGACAGAATTTAAATCATGTTTTATTTCAGAAATCATGTAAAGTAATACCCCTGTTTTCTGGCTTCAGATGATGTAATTTAAAATTCATCAGTGTTCCTATCCCAGCTCATACTCTAGCCATTACAAAGTTAAGGTTGTGCTCTTCTAATTACATTGCTTATGTCAGAGAACAATAAATTCATTTGTTTTGAATAATTTACCAAGTGCTTCATATCATTATTGACTGCTGCAATTTGTAGACATTCAGTGCTAACACTTTTGGTAGTGACAAATTTTCTCTTTTTTTTCAATTTCTTTAACTCCGATGCTAATAGATCTGCTAATAGAGTTATGACCCTTCAGTGGGACAGGATCACTGCAGAGATGCTGCATGAGACTCTTCTGGATGGTTTCAGTTATGGCTCAGTCTAGATAACTGGGAAAAAACATTTTCCACAAAGAATATGCTACAAAACCCCTTAGTGCCCGTTTTTAATGAAGAATTGCCTTCTTTGAAGCCAGCCGCTATCCCAACCAGTTACTTATTTTTAAAATAATAGTAATAAAAATATTAAGTCTTATGATTTATCAGTCCAACTTTCAGCTAGCAGTCTTCACTTATATATAGGCAACTCTATTCTTGTAAATACAAATGAGCGTAATTTTCAAGTACCAATTCTTGCATGATACGTTTGTTACTATGCAAATTTCATGCTCTCTTCATTAAGAAAGTCTATTGCATTAATTGGCATGCCTAACACAGTAACTGCGTGCAGGCAGGGGTGCATGATTTAAGTTATGGTCCCACAGGTACAGGCTGGACAGAATTTTAAAGGAGTTCCAGAGTAAATGAGTTACAAGAGTCTGATTTAAAACAAAATACTGTAAGGCCTCTATTCTGTTGTATTTGTATGTGCAGTAGAGTGGTTTGGGGGAAAAACAGGCTATTAACTGCCTTTGTCTTGTTCCAGGACTTTGGCCTTACTCAAGAGCAGACTGCCGTTTTCAGATGGTGACTGATATTTGCAGCATGCACTTAAGACTATAAGACAGTTTGGAATTGCTTCTCACATAGACTACACTGGCAGAGGTGCACCTCCTTGACTTTGAGAAGTTGCCTCATTTTCCATCACTGTAGCTAAGGAGGGTATCAGACCCTGCCTGCCCTTCACTGTCCCCTTACTCTCTCACGTAGTTCTTACAGGATCCTGTTTATTAGAACTCTTGCGTAAAGGCAGCAAAAGAATGCTTTTACAGGGGCATTTGAGTAGCTGTAAATTCTCCCGCAAACCAAACTAAACCTTGATTAACAGCATTTTTAGACTCAGGAAATACTTGCAGGAAAATCAAAATTCCAGGTCCGAACCTCTGTAAGGACTCTGCCTTCCCTGTATTGCAGCCTTCCTGCTTGACCTACTTTCATTTCAGTTTGTCAGACTTGAGCTACTTGTAATGTTGTGCCCTGACTTAGCTGTCCTGAAATTCATTTTGATCATGCTACCTCTTGGATTAAGAAGCTTCATCGACCTTTTTCTTTTTTTTTTTTTTTTGGGGGGGGGGGCGGGGGCGGCAGGGATCAGGGTTATAATTTAAGAGTTTTACTTACTATGTTCAAGACACTTCAGGTCTCTCATCCATGTTATTTATAGGAACTGATCAATGCCTATGTTCCATCTTGGAGCTTGTACTCAGCCTCAGATTACTGTCTGCCTTGACTCCTTGTCATTCTCTGTTAAAATTCAAGCATTTTTCATTTTGGCTTCTGTATGTTCTGATTCTTGCCAGGAACCTAAATCAGCAACCACTGTACATCAAAAATGTTAACATTAGACATGTCCTTAATTGTTTTGCTGAAGTGGGACATAAGTTTCTGTGCAACCTCATGATATATCTAAATCAGCAGGTACTGCAGGCCAGCAGAAGTGCTTCTGCAGAGTGAAACAGCTGCTCCTAGGATTTAGCATTGCACTGCATGTTTCAGAGATTTACTTTGGACTAGGATTAGTCTGGTCCCATGGATCTAATGCTCATTAGCAGTTGAAGTGAATTAGGTACATTTCTGGAACACTTTTTCAGTCCAGTTTCACTGGACTGAAATCTGAGTTCACTCAAGGCCATCCTCCAATGCAAACCGAAGCATGCTAAATGGGGACAATCAGGAGATTCCTCCTCTGAGCCAAACTGAAATCCTAAAGCAGATGCACTTTTGGACTCCCCAGTGTAGGAAGAAAACATTACTGTTTCCTTTTCCTATGTTTTTCCAGATTTACTCCCTGCAGCTGAAGATTTCAAAAGTGATTATTATACTGTTAACTTACTTAATACAGTGATTGGGCTCTTAAGCTCACAGGCTGTTTTTGACATATGTAATGCAATGCCAGACAGACACTGTCTCCAGTTACAAATTGGTAAAACACTTCGCACAAAATGAAATTATAAGGCCTTCTCTGGAATCTTCCTTCAATGGCTACTATTTAGATGTAATTGACACTGCAGAATTGGCTGTTTGGATACACCATTAGAGAGAGGAACTTCAGCTTGTGTAACATGTCATAATTCATGGGAAATGAAGTAATGCAGCTATGACAGTTAACTGTGGCAATGTTAGTCTTTTCAGAACTACCCAGCAATCAGTGGCCCACCACACATGTTAAGCAGCTTGACAATGACTTTCCATTTATCCCCAAATATCTAATTAGTTGTTGGATATGTTCACAGTGTTGTCAAAACCCCTTAACTCAAAGTCCCCATCATTTGCACATGCCTGGAACTCAGTTTTAATCTCACAGGTGTGTAAATCAGGAGAAAATATAAAGAATCTATTAAAGTTGCGTCTTTGTCAATATCAACCAATTAACTGCCTGAAGGAGAAACATAAGAACCTGTATTTGGAAAGGGGGAGAGAAGTAGCATATTTATTCTTTTACCAGAACAAATGATGAATGAAATAAAGCAAGAACACAAGAAAAGACATTTAAGTTAGTCTTTCTTTTTTCTTCCTTACTCAATAGCAATATATGCCATCAAGGCATCAAATTTTCCAGTTGGTTGGTTTTGGTCAGAAAAATAGTGAATATGATGGCTGGGGGGGTTATCTGACAATAGCACAATCACTTTTTGCTACCTCTGATGCTCCTGACTGCTAAAAGTAATATAGGTTTTGTTCAATAAAATGCACATTCCTATATATTCAGTATATGTACATTATGACTTGGGAGAATCTTTATATTTAATTATGTAACATATACAGACAGTACAACCCTTTACACAACAAAACCTTCCGTGTGCTCTTCAGCTTTCTAATGAAAACTGTGAGATAATTTGGCCTTTTAAGCTGTTGGCCTGAAATAATGGGCAGCTCCCTGATTCCCTCCCTTATAGGGCAGTTTCTCTGCTTGCTTTGTGCCTGTCTGAAACAGGCAGCGTAAGGCTAAGTCCACTAACGGAGGAGATGACATTTATAGATTAGCCAGAGGGACTTGTGGTTGTGGTCCTTCCTCTATCCTTTGAGGGATTTTGCTCATCCTGCATCCAGCACACTGAGTTGGTGCTTGCACATCCTAGTACTCATACAGTTTCACTAGTGGACTAGCATATGCCTTTCCAATGATTCTTCTCTGTCCTTTTCTCCCTTGCACTGCTTCAGAGTTAAGCCTCATTTATTAAAGGCAGTGTGTTTCGACTGTGACAATGATTGCGAATGCCACAATTTTGGGGGTTCCAGCTTGAAACATTTCTAAGACGCCTCTGAAAGTTACAATAATATCCACCCTCAGCTATCACAGATTTATAAATGCCTCATGGTGGAAAGCCAAAAACTGAAACAAACCAAGTCACTAATAATTTTTTTTAAAGATCTTGCTGTAATTTCTTAGGCCAAATCACAAAATCATTACTCAGGTAAAACTTATTGGAATGGACATAAAGTCTGTCTGTATAAAATTCAATAATAAAACAATTCACAAACCACGTATATGGTAAGAAGCAAGTTCTTTAAAGTATGTGATTTTAATTGGACTCTCAAATGATGTAAGTAACGATCTTGGAAGAAGATACAAAGCTACTGGGAATAACATGATAGCAGAAACCCACTACAATTTAAGAAGCCAGCACACCCACACCATACTACAAGCACGAGAAAGAGGATGAATTGCTTTAAGACTGAGACTGATGAGAAGGAAGTGACATTTTAGTATGATTCATAGCTTATTGAATTTTATTGAGTGGTGGGCTGCTCATTCTGAAAGTCTTCGGCTCTAGGAAGAAAAAAAATATTTGAAGAGAAACATTCCACTCTCCAGTTTTCATAAGAGCTCAATATAGCAAAATCATCCAAGATAACTGGAAACTGGCCATATTGTTGTATTATGTGATGGCAACTTGTTATGGTGAGTGCATATATAAGCACACTATTTGCGTAAACACGCTATTCACATAAGTGGGTGATGTGTGTATATAGAAACATACACACAGAGATCAATAAGCAAATAAAGGATTTCCAAAATGTGCAGCCCAATCTGCATTGCAGAAATTGTTAAGAATTGTTCCAACTCTCCATTCTGTACTGTGAGATTTATGGTACTCTAAATCCCATTTATATTTTTATCTGAATCAGCCTGCTCATCCCTTGCTGCTCTGCCTTCCCAAATCAAATTCAGTCAGTTCTCCCTAGCTCTGTCTGAATGTTTCCTTTGATTGAGTGATGTTATTTCTAGAAAAAACACTGAAATCAATTTAATGCAAATTCCTTTTCACATCCTGGTTGACCCATCAGGACATCGACAATAATAGATTGAAGTAGTTACTTCCTGAGGCAGATGACTCATTGAGTGCTTAGTAATCAATTTTCATCGTTGTGACTGCATAATCTGTCTTTGGGGTTCCGTTACATATCGTGACTAGAATGCCACAGAATCCCAGATTGCCTGATACAGAAAATGAATGGTGAGCCATCAGCCATTCAGCCATTTTAAATTGCACAAACAACTGTGACAGAATTACACCTAATACAGAAAGGCTCTCGCTGTTCTCATGCACACCAGTGAAAGGCAGGAGTAAATCGAGGCAAACTGATGGTGGTGTACTGGTTGAAATCCACAACAGCTAAGGTCAGAATTTTGTCCTTTGGGGTTGTGCCAGTTTAACATTGTTGTGATATCAGAAGCAACTCACTGCATTCAACCCTTTCTCATCTTTGCAAAAATCCGTTTCCTTGCTTCTAAACTGAGAGGTGTGTAGTCAAAACAAAGTGAATGCGTTTTGATCTACTATAGAAAAGGTGTGGATTCATTTATGAAAACTTAGATAGGGGAATTGGGGATTTAGATCACCTAATGAAATATGTTATGGCTATACATATGCTTACTCTATATATAGACCTGCAATATTTCATAGCATCCAACCTGCATCTCATACAGGACATTTCAGATGGTGACATTGCATTATAGTGACTGCAGTTTATAATCATTCAGAAAGACCACCAGGAATGTGTGTTTCTGGCACAATGGCAGGAATAAACTCAAAACTCTATTGCCATAAGGTATCCTGCAAAAACATGTTCCTGCACCACAGGATGCAGGACCAACTAATCTGAAGTCAAAGTTGTTAACTGAGTGCAATAGGATGAATGACGATTCTGATTCTCCTCATGCTGTGGTGCTAATGACTGAACTCAGGTTCCTTCATAATTAGACTGTGTAGGTAACAATCAAAGCCAGGGCAAAGTACAACTTCAGGATTTTATGTACCGTTTTAAGGCAAGAACTTCAGTTCATGAGATTTGTATCAGCTTGACAACTTGTTCAGTTTTCTTACAGGCTGCTCATTGCCTCTGGTGTGTCTTTGCAAAGCAACATTTGAAAGGTTTGATACTGTTTGACATCGTAGCTTTCTGACAGGGAAACATCACTCTTTCTAACCAATTTTTTGTTTATAAGGAGTGCACTGGCCTATGAAGAATTTGAGGGGCAAACTCCATAAAGTTTGGAGGCATAACATGCAGTGCAACAGTCGCCACCATCCTGCCAGAAACGTAACAAAACCAACCACAGAATCAGGGCAAGTTCTGAGTTTAAGTTGGTCCATAAACGTTACTACGCAAAAAGTCTATGTTTTGGTATGAGTAAATCTGATTTACTGCAGCACCTTGCTAATGATCTTCAAGGCACAGGCATGCAAAAACTACTTTCTTATCAAAGAAGAAACAGTTTCATTAATATTTGGGAAAGGATTCTTTCTAACAGTTGAACTCATTGAATTTTTAGCAGCTATATACATCTAAATAGGAAAAATATCTACAGAAAAAATGGGAGGAAGTATTTCTCGTATATTAGCAAACACAAGTGTTCAGACAAAAAAGACATGTTTTAAACTAAAGCAATACAGGAATCTCCCTGTCCAAAACACAGCATACTACTACTGCCATGCATAATAATGCATAATAATCCCTTAACTGTAGCACTCACAAGGTTCTGTGATTCAGAAGTACCCTAAGTGATATATGCAGAAATAGCTGGATGTGGCACACCTCGTGTCCATAAAAATAAGCTTTTGGGGCTCCACCTGAAGTAACTCCAGCTATTATATTTTGTTGATGATGCTTAAAGAGCAAAACCACCCGCTGCTCCTTAGCATACTCTAAGTTCCCAGGGAAAACAGTGGGGTTTTAGGCTTACTAACTAATGAACAATTGCCTCATAAAGCAGCACACAACATAAATAGCACTGTTGGACTGCTGCAGCGTGGTCAAGAGTATGCCAGCATTATTCTACCTTACCAGCTCTCCAGAGCAGCCTAAATCTTGTACCCTGCAGCCTCTTCCAATTAGAGGTTTTTTGTCTGGTTTTGGTTCCGGTTTAGATCCCACAGCAGTTGCAGAAATAGAAATACTGCAACAGAAGTACCAGGGTGCACCTCTGAGTCCTGAGAGCTACTGCTCTCCTAAGCACCATGGCTTGTGCAGGGTTTGGTATCAAGCTCCTTGGAATACCAGCAGGTCTTTGATAACTAAGTACAGATTCACCATGCCCGAGGGCTAGTCTCTAGTGCTAACACACAATGGGGGCTTGGACCTGGCCCCCATTCTCATTCACAATGATTCTCTAAGGACCTTACCAACAATAACTCCTTCAAATCAGCTATAGAAACAGAGAGAGGAATTTTGGTAGAAGACCCTGCTGTAAATGGACAGAGTCACAAACTAGCTGCTCCCTATAAAGATGCTCCAAGGCCCTGCATCTTGGCTAACCAATGCTGCTTGTTCAGTGTCTGCGTACGTATCTGTCTCTAATACAGAAAAACTTACAGTAGTCATGATCCAGTCTGTGGTAATTTAAGTGTCCAAGTGAACATGTAGTAGCAGCACGATCACAGGAGCGAGCTCTGATATTTCACATCACATAACAGAATGTCTGGTAATTATCAGTGAAGTGGCTAAGACCAAAAGAGAACCTTTCCTAAAGGAAAAGCACATCTAGAGAGTCTGGAAAGCAGAGCCACAGATACACTTAAACATAACACCTGCTTTAGCTACAAGTACAGTTCCTTTTGATCATGGTTATTATCTCCACAGGCAGCTGCTCTTTTGCCTTCCTGATTTTCCATATTGTGCCACTAAAATACACTCTCAAACAGGAAGGTTTTTGTTTTTTAAGACAGTTGCTACAACAAAGGAAGTAAGATGATTTGATGAAAAGTGATTTGCATTGTTTGGAAAAAAGATTCTAGCAACGCCAGTGCTTTGCCTTTAAGTCCTGCTATAATACAAACTCTCTTCACATTTTCCTTTTTATCTGAAGATCTCAAAGCAATCGACAACCTATGTGCTCCATCCTTTGAAGCTGATGACAAGTGGACACAGGAACAGAAAAATGAAGTCAAGAGTTATCTACGTTCTGACTTGGCCGTAGGAAAGGCAACTATAATCCCAGATGTATGAACAGAAGAATTTTAAGTAAAGATGGGGTATCATTAAAGCTAAAACAACGAGCTGAAAACAATGTATACAATTCTAAGCACCCTTAAAATAGAAGGATAAACTGGATCGCATGTAGGGAAGTGCTTCTAGGATGACCTGAGCAGTGGAGAACCTGTTTTATTAGAAATGACAAAACAGCCTGGACACTGGGAAGGAAAAGGACATTTTTGAGTGTAGGCGAGACTAGCCCAATAAGAAATAGGAATAAATCAACCACAATAAATTTAGGCTGGAAACAGTAAGATTGTTTCTGAGCAGTCAGATTCTGAAGTAGCCTCCTGATGCTACTTGCTAGGCTTTTGGTAAAACTAGGCTTACACATTTATGAAGGCAGTAATATCACATAGTTCCCTGTGATGGGAGGGGTCTGGATTCTGTGTGTTTTCTTGCCCTTGCTAGTACATGATCATGTAAAAGTAGCAGCTTCTAACTTGGCAAGCCCCCCTCAAGGTTTGAGCACCAATGTGCAGCAATTAAGTCTACGAGAAGCCTGCTCCTCTTAATTTTGCCAAGCCAGAGCACTTTTGAAGGGAGAACTTATTTTTCCTACCTCTTCTTCATTTTGCGACCACTTCTATCTAGTTTCCAAGGGCAGTGGGAAATATCAGCATCTTACTATAGGATTTTAACAAGGAAATTCATAGGGTGTTCTGCATGATGTTGTCAGCTCAGTGTAGAGGTGATAATGCACAAGTTTAAATTGATAAAGCCAGATCTGTAAAAGCACATCCAACTTCCTTCTTGAAACAAGCTCTCGTACTAAATACAGAAAACCAGCAGGAAATGTTTAGGCCTTTAAGAAATCAGACTATGTGATCTACCATTTCCTTTAGACTGAGCCAGCCTAAAAAAGTATAGCAAAAATTTCTAAGGAGTGTATCAAAAAAAAACCCCCAACAGTTTGAAAGTTAATTTTAAAGGCATTGATTTTGGTCCAATCGGTTGGATAACTTTAATACTAAACGACATTTAAGTAACTCTGGGTACATATAATAATTTGCCCATACCCACAAAAATTCTTGTTAAAAACATTTCATTCAATAATTGTTGGAAAGCACGACTCTTTTAACTGGTCTGTAGAAATAACATTACAAAAGATAAATAGCAAATAAGAAATAGTCAAAGTTTATTGATCACAACCCATAGGCTGAAAAATTATCTGTCCAGACAAGCAAGGAAATACTGAAAAATACAAATGTGCTATCAGAAAATAAAGATAATTTATTGAAATATTTGCAAACCAAAAAGTATTATATTCATAATAATTTATAATAAATATCTTTCCTATCTCTACTTTTAAAGTAAAATAATTTACTGTAATTGACGTGAATAATCTCAGTTCTGCATTAGTATAATTCATCTCTACAGTGACACAATAGTTAAAGAGCAGCATTAAGCACAAAGTCCCATGACTGTAACCACAGATGCAGTGGAGTGGAATATAATTAACTTTTACATAGTTCAGATGTGCAAAGGTTATGACACCTGCCACTTACAAAGTACTTGTGGCTGGTCTTGGGAAATTGGGTTTCCTGTAGCTACCTGCCTGATTATTCTGAATCTGCATAGATGCACATACATCATGTTGAATAGAATTTGTAGTACTTACAGCGATGCTTCGTAAGACTGCACATTATCTGATGTAAGCAAGCATTACAGATCTGTTTTAAATATATTCACCTTTCTGGTTCTCCTCTCCTTAGTCCCTTGGTACTTTGAGGAGGACACCTACTCTGCTCCAGTCCAGGAGAGTGCATGGTCAATGAACATTCATGCAACAAGAACTCATGGCAAAGGCAGAACCCTGACTATAGAGAAGCAGAGATTACAACCTCTACAGGGGTTTTCTACAGGCTCTGCAAGGAAACGTACTTCTCAGCTTCAGTGCAGCTTGCCGCAGCCTGTTGCAAGTGTGAATGATTCAGGCCTAGCAGTGGCTATGTGGTGGGTAGGGTGCTGGTTGCTTGTGTCTTGGTGAGTGTGCAAGATTAGCTGGGACATTAATAACAGTCAAGCAACTGACCCAAGCATGTTGTGCTTAGATGTATTTTCAACAGTGCTTTCAAGATGAGGGTAGCTCTTAGACAACCTTTAGCACACACAGATTGAGAATGTTCTCTTGAAACATCCCATCCAAAAATTTGAAAGGATAGGCATGGATTTTGCCATTTTTTTCAAATATTCCGTAAAGAGCAAACAAGGTTCAGAGAAGACATTATCTCTCTAGGGGGCCTGGGGTACTGATAACAGGAAGAACCTGACCCATTAGGGGCAAGTCTTGAAGAAATAGCTTTTGATTTAGCCACGATCAGGGAAAGACCATGGTTCACAAGTTAACTACAGAAATTAGCTCTGTAATGACAACTAAATGCCATCATATTCAGCATCCTCGCAGATGAAAAAGCCAAAAGGAAAAACAAAAAACCCACTGTATCAGTGACACTTCAGCCCTTTAAAAGTTATGTAACAGAGACAAGGCTCATTAATGAGAACATCTGAAAGTAAAATTCTTGCAAACAGCACAGACATTGTTTAAAGATACTGTATTAGAGTCTCAGAGTAAATGTATATCAGGTGTTAAAGACTGAAAGGACTACCAAATAAAGCTAGCAGATTTTAATAGCTGAGTATGGGGAATTATTAGCAGTAAAAGAATATTCATCAAAAAAGTAAAAATCATATGTAAATGCATATGAAAAAAAGCCTAAATTTTGGCAAGTTAAATATAAAATTTTAAAGCAGGTGAGAGATTTTGGGGAATAACTTATTGCAGACACAAAAGCTAGTAATAAAAGCTTTTCTAAATACAATGGAAGGAAGAAGCCTGCCAAAGAGTTGCTGTGATCAACAGATAATCAAAGCAGAAAAAGGGCATCCTGTCCTTCCCAGAGAAAGTCTACTTTTTCCACCTACGTTCATTGACGACAACATCTGAATATTCCCACACCAGTATGAGGTGAGTTTGAGAGAATGTTTCAATAATAAAGGTTTTACAGAAAAAAAACCTCCAAAACCAACCAAACCTGAATGGTAACAAATTTCCAGGACCAGAGGATACTCACCTAAAAGCTGAAAAGTAACTAAAAGAAGTAGCGTATGGTTACTGCCCACAAACAAAAACCTGGCTTGCTGTTCCTGTAAAGGAAGGGTACCAAATTCTATGACACAAAAGTACATTGCTTGGATATCTCTTATCAAAGTAGTCCCCTTGGCTGCAATGCACAACTGCCCTGTGAGTGGGACTTTACACACACCACTTCAGAATGAATGCAGTGGGGCAGAACACACTTATTCTACTGCACTGACAAAAGCTGTTGAGAGGTGCAGCATGTATTGATCACTTTTTCATTTTTAGAATGGTGATGGTGAATTGCTATAATCAGTACAGTTGGTAACAGCAATTTTTATTTATTGTTAGGAGTCCAAGAAAAAGCCAAATATCAAATGGACATAGGAACTGAAAAAAAATAGTCAATATAAGAAAAGAGCTCATTTCCAACGGTGTCACGTACCACACTATTGAATGACACATACTGTGCAGTACTCAGCGTAGCAGAGAAAAGTATCTAAGAGATTGCTGCATAGCAGCAGCTGGCAAACACTCCTGGCTATTATAACTCCTTGTTCTTAACAGATAATCCCTCTGAATCAGACGTGAAAGCTGGCACCAAAAGTCTGGGAATTTTGTTCAGGTATTGTGGGTTTTAGTGCTCTCAATCTGGTATTTTTGTGAAAATAAAATATTCCCTTTAAATAAAAGTAAATAAATATAATAACACTCATGATGGCAGGAGAAACATGATGATTTTCAACATTGCTCTTTGACTCCACGCTGGAGTTGAAGTGACAGAATCAAAACAGACTACCTAGTATACTGTTTTAGTACACAGCCCATACCAGACAGGTGGAAAGGGTCTGCTTTCTCATGTATAAATATATTCTCCTTCTAAAAGGATTATAATTTTTATCCTTCAAATTAAATGTGAAAGAAATAAAAAGCCAGGATAGCACATGTAAATATAATTTAAAATCTGGATCAGAACAGAGGGGAATTGCTAAAGTATATGTCATTAACTCAATTGAAGTTCTGTGGAAGAACGTATCCCCAGCAGTTTGCAAACTTAGAATATTTGAAATAATATAGTTGGTTTACTAGAGTCCTTAATTATACCACTTGCCTTTTTACATAAAAATATCACACTCATTTTCACTGGTAGAGCTTTAATGAAAAGAGGAAAGGGGCTGCAAAAAAGCAGCAGGAATTATTTCCAGGTTTTCCTAAATAATATTTAGTGAGGCAAAATACTTGATATCTGAGTTTACATCTCTCCAAGGATATTTTGCTTCTAATACATTTAGAATGTTAAAAAAACCCCAACATTAACTTTAATGTTTAAAATAGCAATACTACATACTGAAAATCTAATAATTCTCTTATTCCTTGTTGGAAAACGTCAGTGTCAAAGCCTAGCTAAATATGCAACTTAATTGTCAGGTCTTGCCCACCAAACTGAATGTAACAATTCTAGTTTAGCAAAGGTGCAAAGGGAAAAATATGTTTCTGTTTTATTATTTTCCACTAACCCCACGATTATTGTATATAAGAAATTTGTACATGTGCTCCTATTTATGTGCATGACCTTCACTCTGAGGCTTCTATCTCACTTATAGGACTGAAAATTTAACAGTTGCTATACTCTTTGCAGAATATCATGGAAGACTATAAAATAAGAGATGCATAGATGGCTGGATATATTTACTTCCTATGAGAATGTTCATAAAATCCTATGAGAATGCTCATAAATGGCTAAAAACAAGCCCCAGAGCAAGACAAAGTTATAAGTACTATGAAGAATATTTGACTTTGAAAGAGCTCACTGGTATTACCAAGATAACAGCATGTAAACAAAGGTATTTAGACACAGCATTAAAACTATGAACATACCATGTGCTTTGGTGACTCTGTCATCTCACCTGAGCAACACAGAGGGGAAAAAAGGACAATCCATTTATTTAGTTCAACTGTAAATAATGAACTTAGTAGCATTCTTAGGGGTTGTCATTAGTTTTTATGGCTCTATGCTTTGTTCTAAGACAACATATTAGAGTAATGAAAGATCTCTGCAGTAACTGGCCTGCAGTAACACTGAAACATGTTGTCAGTAGAAAGCAGAATCCCAAGCAAGATAATGGGTTTTCTCTTAATTTGATTTGCCACAGAAATAGTTAGCGTGCCAGTATTCTCCTTGCAGAGATGCTACTATTTATGTTTTTGTTGTTAATTAACATAGTCACTTAGAGGTATATAGCGCTGCTAGCTCAGCTAGCTCAGCTACCATTCCACATAAATCTAATTTGGCCTTGAAGAGTGCTGCTAGTTCTATGGATACGAGGAATTGTCTGACAAACAGCACAATAGCGTAATGCATCTGGCAAAACGTGAAGTTCTGCATCCCATTTGGTGTCTGGTACCACAGAGGAAGGAAGAACAATAGTCACTACAGCTGACAAATCAATGTCTTTCACAAATGTTCCTCTGGTCATGGCAATTCAGTAATAATAAAAAAAATATGAGATTGAAAGAATATGAAACCTATAAAGAAAAGATTTTAAATTGAATTTGAAAATTTCTAAACTAGGCATCAGAATGGATGGTCTGTGTTGAAGCAAATGCTTAGCCTAACGCCTAAAACTCCATGTAGAGAGTGACATTTCAATTTTCCTCAGATTTCAGAAGCTTGATTTCACAGCTCCAGAACTCAGTCTTTGAGAAGCACCTTCTACCAGTTACAATAAAGTATACAGAGCAAGGATATGGGCAACACTGATAAAGAGGCACTAATCCTTACCCTCTATGGAAAACAACCTGAAAACAGACTCCAACCTTAGGAGAGAAATAATAAAATACTAAATATGACTAGGAATGACCTATTTTTCAAAGAGCAGCTAGGAGCCCAAATTTTTCTACTAATGCATAGTATCACCAGAAAGCCATGTGACTCAAAAGCATTTCACAAGCAATCAAAATTAAGCAGAAATCAAAATATAATATAAAAAAATATTAATCTGCCTTAGAACAGAATGATAGCAAAGAGTAATTTGACGGAGCTTTAATTCTACTGAACTACCAGATCCTACTGAAAAATTGCACTGGTGTTGGAATTTCTCCTCTTAATTAGTTCCTGCATCCTTGCTTACAACTGTAACAGCACAAGGTTTGAGGGCCTCAGCAGAATTCAGCTCATAAAGTTCTATTGAAGCTCACACCAACATAATTTATGGCCAAACCCTGTGCCATAAAGAACATAATGTTAATGATCTTAGAAATCTGTTAGGCCTCTGGAACAACTGAGAATTATAACTCTGTCTGCATACACATTGGAAACTACCCAAGATTAAACTCTGAAAAATGAACTTCTGTCATGTTTCACAATCCAATTAAATATATCAGCGTCTCAGGGGCCAACAGTTAGGTCTCAGAATAACTGGCACAGACAGGAAGACATAAGAGTAAATATCAATGTCTTAGCCTGGTCCATCCTGAAATCAGACCATACAAAGATGTCACTTCATCCTTCTAAAAAGGACACTCAAATGGGAACAATTTGTGGAAAAAGTCATTTACCACAGGGAAAATCCTCACACAGACAACCTTCAATTTGTGGTTGACGTGGTTTAACCCCAGCTGGCAACTGAGCCCCACACAACGCTTGCTCATTCCCCCTCCGGTGGGATGGGGCAGAGAATCAGAAGAGTAAAAGCGGGAAAACTCATGGGTTGAGATAAAGACAGTTTAATAGGTAAAACAAAAGCTGTGCATGCAAGCAAAGCAAAACAAGGAATTTGTTCACCACTTCCCATGGGCAGGCAGGTGTTCAGCCATCTCCAGGGAAGCAGGGCTCTGTCAGGTGTAATGGTTACTTGGGAAGAGAAATGCCATCACTCTGAACGTTCCCCCCCTTTCTTTTTCTTCCCCCAGCTTTATATACTGAGCATGTCGTCCTATGGTCTGGAATATCCCTGTGGTCAGTTGGGGTCAGCTGTCCTGGCTGTGTCCCCTCCCAACTTCTTGTGCACCCCCAGCCTCCTCGCTGGTGGGGTGGGGTGAGAAGCAGAAGAGGCCTTGGCTCTGTGTGAGCACTGCTCAGCAGTAAGGAAAACATCTCTGGGTTATCAATACTGTTTCCAGCACAAATCCAAAACACAGCCCCATACTAGCTACTACGAAGAAAATCAACTCTATCCCAGCCAAAACCAGCACAGTGGTCTGTTATAAAAATACTGGAAACCAACAGTGAGATTCATCCAGGTCCTTTTTATTGCCTTAGTACCACCATGTGTTAGCCATCAGTGTTCATTCTAGGATTTTGTCTAAAGACCCTTTATCTATTAAGTGCCTGTCACCTGTGTATAGAAAGGCTGCCTGAGCATTGTTGATGCCACTCCATTTTGCAGTTGCTTAAGTACTTTGCAGTGCTCCCCCAAGGGCTTAATGCAGTGGCTGTATCACTTTCCTCAATAGTAGCAGCTGGAGAGGGGAAATAATAGAACATGAACATCATAAAATACATTGATAGGGTAGAACACAATGCATAAAGAACAACAGTTTGCCATAACTAGCTGATCTTTAATAATTTCTTAGTATACATTAAGTAGCAACAGATCATGGAAGTGTTTCAACCAATACACAGAGAAAACCTGAAAATACCAAGTATTCAGTGACCTCAACATATTGTCTGTGAATAAGGATGCCGACCTAGTCAGTACCTTAAGAGGCATTACAGATCATTGAGTGAAACCGTAAGTACTACGTCGAGTAAGACAAATGCCGCAGTTCCATAGCATGTGATCAATCTGATTTCATACCCCATATGTGTCCTTCGCTTCTGCACTGAAGAGCACTGACAGGCCAAAACACCTGCTGCTCTGCACGTATGGACATGGTGTTTATGGTTGAAATAGACAGTAGTGTTACAAGTCACTGGAAGTGCACCTTGTCCCACACTTTAGTAGATTTACAGGAGAGAAGCCCCATTTGCTTCTGAGTTAATTCATTTTTTGCTGTTTTGTTTTGTTTTAAATACAGATGAAGGAAGTTGCTGGAGTCTGGTGGCAGCTGATAAGACCCATTTCAACATGATTTCTCTTTCAAAAACAATGTGTTGTAGATAAGGTCATTAAAAAGGCTGTAGTTTGGGGTATAAGATTTTTCTTCATGTGCTAGGACAAAGCAGTTCACGTCATAATAAAATCTCGGTCATTGGGTGAGTCTGTAATTTTTTCATCATCATCATTAGCCGTTCTTAATTTCAGCAATACATATCAGCTTCACTTCTTCAACTGACATAAAGGTGATAGTTTTATGAACCAAATAAAACTTGTTTGTTTACAGCTTATGGATCCAGATGCAACTGTCTGCTTATCACCTCTGTTCAAGCTTTTTAAGATCCAATAAATTTCTCCAGACTGAACTTCTGTAGTGTTGCACAGGGACCAGATCAAGTGAGCTTGTCACTAGTTGGCCTTGTCATCTGCACGCAGCTTGGCAAGATCACTGCACATGTTCAGTCCAGTTCACAGTAGCTTTTATGACAAAAGTACAAGACAAGATCAAACAATTTATGTGACAAGCAGGATAATACAGGAAGACGTGAGCAGCTGATGGCAGCACAACAGGGGAACTTAAAGCACTACAATCAATAGGTAGTGACAAAAGTTCACAGTTTTAAAGTACAAATAAAGATAGTGCTTCATGATCTATCTCCTCTCCTATTTTCCCAGTCCCAAAGGATTCGCATTTGGGAAAGATCTCCCTGACATTTTCTCTGTTACTCAGTATCAAACCTTTCCCACTCATAAAATCAATCCACATGCCAATCAATGTTCTCCACAGCTGCTGAATTTCCCATGCACTGGGATTCTTCCTCTTTAACTTGTCTTACCGCTTCTTCTCTCCCACTTTCTGGTACTTGGTATCTAGGTCTGACAACCAGGAAACTACACCCTCAAGGATTCCAGAAGCTGTGAAGCATGCTGTAATGATTGTCTGGAAAATCACCTAACAGATACTTGAAAGCATTCCTACCACCGAAACTTTTCATATGTTTGTTCTGTAGAGTTTTCAGTTTTGGAAACTCTGTTGAAGAAAAAAAATCTACAGTGGCAGGATGGTGTTTTAAGAATAAGAATAATGTTGTAAACGTCTGTCATTCTGAAAGAACAGATAAATGTGCCAAACTCAAAATTTAAGCCCATCAAACCAAACATGACTCAAGATCTGAAACAACCCAAGACGTAAAATACTATGAGAAAACAGTCAGTTATTTTGGCCACAGTCAGCCATTGAAATCTCTTCAAAAAGTAAATGAAACCCTAATTCTCTTGCATTACTAGCTGAGATGAAACCAGTTAAAGTTTTCTCTTATGAGACTTAAACAGGCCAAGAATTAGTAGATATCTGTCTGAATTTTTAGATGCTTAGCCTGAAAAAATTACAAAATTCATCTATTGCTGCTTCTTACATTTCTCATATGATTGAATCTGTCAAGGATTTGAAATTGCATAATCAAAGTACTCTGCTATCACAGGTCATGTTCTTCCCCAAAGATGGAGCCTCATTTTTTTTTTTTCTCCTGGAGAAGAGGTCTTTAACAGTCTTTAAAGACCAGCTATGCACTTATAGAAAGCATTAAAGCCTTACAGAACATCACTTTATAGCTGCATGTACTATCATCAACAAAAGAACACCTGTCAGAAAAAACCAACTCTATCTTTTCCCCTAAACCATGAGAGAGTAATTTTCAATGTAAATGAGACCTGAATATTTTGCTCTTGCCTGGCAAGAATCTCACATGAAAAGCAAATTAAGCAAAAAAGACTGACACTATTACTCACCAAAAATAGAAATGTCTCAGATGCTCAAACATTTGCTTAGGATAAACTACAAAAAGGCAAGATAATTAAAAAATAGCTCTCTGCCTTTTTTTCTACTGAGCTAAGACAAGAATATTTCTTGACACGAAAACTGTGAATCTTGGCCTTATGACTTAAATGCTTGAAGCACATATATATCCTTTTCACCTATATTTGCAAAATGCCTAGAAAATCAGTATGCTACCAAAATGCAGTCAAGTCTTTAAACAGTAGCAGTAATTGCTTGAATGAGAGAACACATAAGCAAAGCTGCAATGAAATGAAGCATATGCTTGTGAGCTTGGCTGAACAGGGGCTAGCAATTATAGGACATTACAAGGCAGGCCCCAGGAGGGGAAGGCATGCAGTATTTTCAGTTCAAGGTAGGTAATGCTTGCATCATAGTTCCACTGTTGGGAATCAGTATAACATAACCATCATTAATAATGACTGGGGGAAACAATGTTGCTGAGCCTTTTCCTTGCAAGAAGCAGCTACAAACCCATGACACTGAATACCACAAGAAACAGAGGCAATGCAAGAGATCCACAAATGCATCATTTAAGAAACAGGCAATGCAAGAGAGCCACAAATGCGATTTTTCTGAAGTGTCATAGTATTTAAAAACATTGTAATTTTTTTCTGGAACTTGACTCATGATTTCTGAACATGGTGAAGTTGGCAGTTGGCACAGAAGTCTGTGCACTACAGACCTGATGGATTGTTGTTGTTATTACCCACCCAGCACATCAGTATATCAGTGTGCAAAGAAATAACAAGAGTCTTTCCCTGCCCAAAAGAGGCACAGGAAAAATAAGTGAGTTTTAAACTACAGGAAATTTGGAGGAGAAATGAAGATTTTGGAGAAAATTGGATGTATAAGGATTATATACATTTAAGCATGTGCATGTGTGTGAGTGTGTGTATATGTATACACACATACATCACACACTATCTATATCAAAATAATATCATGCATGCCAAGTTGAGAAACAAGAAATTAAGAAATGGAAGCAAGCAAGGGTTTCCTCTGCAGCTGAAAACAAGGAAATACCAGTTTGCCAGAACTTTAAGCAGTACACAAGGCACAGTATTTGGGGCAGTATAGTTTATAGTATCACAATGACAAAGATGGAGAAAGACATCAGTATTCTATAGAAATTTCAATATCTTCTATCCAGGTTTTTATTCTAGAGCCAGAATCAGTGGCAGAACCCATTGATTTCCAGGCTGCTAGAACTGGAGAAAAGATTGATTTTTGAGATGACAATATATTTGGAGATATCTTTAGTAGCACTGTCCTGCTAAGCCTCAAGCCATTCTTCTGGTGATGATTTCCTCTGTGAAGGGCAGTACATTAAAATAAATTGTATTGTATCCATACATAGAAAAGTAAAAACAAAGTATATGTTGCAATCTTACCATGACTCCTAATTCTTGAGGATTCAGAAAAACTGAAGTGATAACTATAGATATTCTTCTATTTTTTTAAATCACAGAGTGCTATTTTGAGGCACTAGAGTGTACCTAGTGGTTTATCCTTTTCAAACACATAGGGTAGAACCACAGAAATTTTATAAAACTTTAAAAATATAAGTGGCAGAGTCTTACAGGGAAAAAGATTCAGGAGGTTCATACTGAAATTTCAGTTTTGCTTCAAATACTTTCAGAGGATTCTTGGAATAGTTCTGCTGGGCAACTTTATCTAGATGTGCAATTGGTTTCCCTTTCTCCTTAGTTATTTTCTCAGAAATTTTCTTCTGAACTGGCCATTAGGACCATATCTTAGAGAAGAAAACTAAGCAATGGAGTTGCTAAATAACTTTCTCCTGATTCACTTATGTATTTAGGGTCCCAATCCATCAATAATAAAAGTGCATCTACTGATATTAATGCATACAGATAACCCTCAGAACTCAGACCTGTTCACATGTCTGAAGGTATATATGTAAATAAGCATTTGCAGGCTTGACTCATTATTACTGTAACACTTCCTAAACTGAGAAAGATTAGTTCACTAAATTGAAAAAAGAAGTAATGGGTGGAAAAGTAGAGAGATTTAAATGAAATTGTTTCAGTGCCCATTGCAGTTATTGGAAAGACTCCCATTGACTCCAACAGGTATTAGTCAGGATCATATTTCCAAGTGTCTCAAAAATTAATTAGGCTTGAAAAAAAAAAAAATTACTGACTTCTAAGGACAGATTCAGCAATCTGTGTTAGGACAGCAGCAAACTTTTCCATTTAAGTTATAATTCAGTAAAAGAATTGTTTTCTCTGACTAACATAAAACCAAAACATATAAATGTATCTATAGACACACACGTGTATACTGAATACTGATGCAGATTAAAACTTCCAGATTCCAAAAACAAATTCTATCACTTCTTTGTAAGCTGACATTGAATTTTCTCTGACATCTCAGTCTGTAGCTATTACTCCTTCAATAATACATACATATACACAAAAAATACAGCTGAATCTATAAGGGTTTTAGACTCTCCTTAGGCAGGAAACTATATACACATCACCTATATTTGTAGAAGGACAATTATAAAGCATTTTTAAGGTTTTTTTTCTCTCCAAAGCCCTAATTTCTCAGAAAGTTACAGTGAAAAAAACCTTTGAACTCGCACAATGCAGTAGCAAGTTCAGGGCCTGAGGCATTGTTTTAGCAAAGTAACCATATGCTTATCTACAAGAATAAGGAGAATTAAGTTTTGATGTGCACATAAATTTATTGCTGCTGTGAGTCTAGGTTTGAAGTAAATACTTTAATCCCTCTATTCTAGAAGCTACATTTGTAACAGTAAGGCATTAAGACTGACTTGTTTTCCTGAAAAACTTCAGTTTAAACTTTGTAAGAAATCAAGAGGGGAATTGTCCCATGGAGGGGATTACACATCCTTGGCTCTCCTGACCCCAATGGCTGTCTTACTACTAAATAATTGGCAAAGCTAAGAAAATGGACAACTATTTTTTGGGCTCGATCATTTTAACATGGAAATCCAACTCAGAAAATGTTGTGTAAAGTTATACTTTAAAAAATAAACCACATTTTTTAAAGAAAATAATTATTAAGTCTAGTTTTTCACTAATCAAGCTGTATATATGTTTTCTTACTCACTGGAAAAAATGCATAAAAAAATGGATTCCCCATTAGTCTTCAGTTAATTCAGTTAGCATTCTGCATTTGCATAAATAGGGTCAGCTCTTGGTTATAAAGCTTATGGGATAACTTCAATAAAGCAAACAGCAAAACATACTAAATTAGGATATTAGAGTATTTTCACTACATTCATCGGACAAATAAGTTCCTATAAAAAATAAAGGTCGCTTCAACAGCAGCAGACAGGTAAGCAGGCTCAGTTACCTTTGGGCACATGGGGTATGGTGGTGTGCTGCAGAAAGGGATGTATTTTGCTCTCAAACAATTGATGGCTGACTGTTCTTTTTTTATTCAGTGTGGCTGTTGGGTCCCAGCAGCACTGGCTGCTAGTTACATTTTTCTACTATACGGATTAAATTGATGAATGCTTCCAAGATCTGCCTCCAAGTATTTCAGCTAAAAAGACATACTGAAAAATCATAAGATTTGGTATCTCTTGTGTATTTGGCTGTTAACTGACTATGTTCATTGGACAAATGATTTCTGTCTCTCTTAAAGTAAGATAAAGATGTTTGCAGCAAAAGCAAGTCCAAAGGGTAGAGGATATGGATAGGACAGATTTTGGGGCCTTTAGCAGAAACAAAAGAGAGCAGTACTAACAGAAGCATTTTCCTTACCTATTTATATACCAGATTTGAGACTTTTGTGTTAGAAACATCTAAACTGTGAATTTGAAGGAATGATTTCATTTGTAATCACATTGTGCAAAGCATAAAACCTCAATGGTGCCAGATGCGCTTCAGGGGAAGGAGTCAGTTGGATTTAATACTGCAGCTTGCAACTTCGTGACAAATAAACTGTGGCAAAGAACCCAGGATTTATCAGAAAGACTCCATCCAGAAAGCCTCTGCTTTGTGACAAGAAATCTGGACATTCCCTGCTTAACACCTTTCTGCAAGAACTGAACTACCTCAGGGGCTACCTGAGTTGTGGATCAGCAGATGAGCACTGTGGGAAAGAAAACTCACTGCCCTCACAGTGATAGACAGAGCCATGCAGAGAGCATGACTGAAGCAGCTCACAGAGAAAACAGCAGGAGGGAACCTAGCAATGAATGCAGTCAGTGGGAGCAGCCATGAGGGTGCACAGCCAGCAGGAATGGGAGCAGTTAACAACAAACTCATCTGATGGGGACTGATGGGAAAGCTGATGAAAGGCAACAAGAGGCGGTGGCTAATGAGAAATACCCAGATTAGAAAAAGCCTGGAAAGGCCTCCTGCGACGTGTGCTATGCCTTTTACTTGGTTGTTTACCATTTAGTGTATCAGTATTGCATGCTCTAGTAAAAATAGGTGAGCCTGGCCATGGAGAGGAAGGCTGCTTGGTCACCTTCAGCTGACTGCTGTCCCTTTGGAAAGGAGAGGGAGAGGAAGGATGTAGTATGTCTTACCAGAGAGAAATTCAGCATGCAGAACTGTTGTGAGATCTTCTAGAGCACAGAGCAGGTCAGGTGGACAAGGGGGGCGGAATACAGTAAATAAGCCTGTGGCAAGAATGTACTTTAAAGAGCAGACATGGCCAAAACTGAGGGGATTGAAGGAAAGATACTTTCCCTAGCAACCCAAAAGGTTCCCTGGAGAGTTTGTTGCAGCGCAGGCAGACATCAAAAGGCTTCCAGCTTAGGACAGAAAGTGGGACATCATCCTAAAATGTTAGAGGACAGGACTCTCACTGAGAGAAGGTAGGAGGAAAGCTGTTTAAGAAGCTTTTATTTTCCTCTTGCTCAGCTGGTCTGAGGTTCTTTTACCTTATTACAGCATATCTCTCATGAAACACTGTTTTAGAGACCCACCAGTCCTGCTGGTTTGAGCTCCACTCTAAGAGGGAATGCAGGTTAGCTCTACCTCCATGCTCCAGCTGATTCAGGGTCTGGTCCCACCTCCCTCACCAGACTTCTAAAGGTCACAGAAACTCAACACCTCTCTCAGAGGCAATCTGTGAGTGTGCCATGACTGGAGAAGAAAGAGAGCAACTAGCTGAGGACTGACTTACTAGCTGTTGGGGGTGGGGTGTTTGTCTTGTGGCAACTCTTCTTGACAGGTTCTCATGTTTCCAGCACTCCAAAAGAAGTTCCTTTTGCTTAAGCTCATTTGATTAACTCATCACTTGTAAGTGAGAAAGTATCACTTAGACCTAACACTGAGATAATTAAATTCAATTTCCTATGTTTCTGGATGGTGCTTATATCTTTGTGGCTTTTTATTTAGTATGGACCTCTAGAGGCTCCCATTGCAGCCAGTCAATGCCTGGCAGAAGGCTTACATAGTATTTATTGACCCTTGTAAAGGTCTTAGAAAGCTACAGATGGGAAGCAATATACAAGGAAAAAAAAAATTATTTCCTTGAATCAAAATAGTACCTAATGGAAAGAAAAAATTAACAAAGAATAGTAGCTGCACCCAAGCCTTTTTCATTAATTGAAGCACTGGTTCAAAATTGAAATTCCTTAGGCCAATATAAAATGATTCTTCTTCCCCCAAGCTAGGAGATGTGCTTTTTATCCTTTAAAGAGGCCACTAGCTGTACATATTGATAAAATGTTCCTTCTCCAGCCCAAGGAAGATTTTAAACTTTCAAGGGATTACAGGATTTTATATTGTTAGTGGATAAACCTAATCTTCTGCTACCCATGTCCTGGAATCCCTAATAATGAAAAAAAGAAACCAAGGATTAAAAGCTAGTGGTATGACAGCTGTCAACACATCAGCCTTAATTTTTCAAAAGCTTTCACATAGGTACACTGATGTGTCTGGAGTCTTTTGCTGAAAGTACTTGATCAGTTTCACAGCAATAAGATAACCAAAAGTTACTTCATTTTTATAAGTATAGCACATCCTTGTAAATGCACTGGATTGACTTTAAATTCTTCCTTCTCCCCTGAGTCATAGGTATTTGGAAAGATATGGTCATGTAGGATGGAAAGGCATTCAAAGGCATCCTGGTAAGAACTGTTATTACAACATTGACCAGTAGCTTGGTATGTCATAGCATCCTGACAGTTAGTGAAAAGGGGAAAATGAAAAAAGTTTTGTGAGGCAATGGTTACCTTTTTCCCCATAATGTTGAAGTGGTGAAATAAATCCCCAAATGAGCAAATCACAGTGCTACATTTCTTGTGCTTCAGAACTCCTTGTTTCCACAGGGAGGTAGAACAGCTGTGAGCTACTGGGACTCTCCCAAACCAATGTTAACATTTACACTGGTTGTTATGACATGACTGTGGCCAAAAAAAACCAGCAGGGTGAAAGTTGATGTGTGAAGTAGTGTTGTTCTCAGCCTTCTGGGAATTGTGACTGTGACAGAAGAAAATCTTTAAAAAGGGGAAGGCCAGGATACATTTTTTACTGCTTTCATTATTTTTTTTTCTTATTTCAAGATTCATGTTCACATCAAGAAGCAAAGAACTTAAAGAGATGAGAATTCTTAGTGTTGGGATCCCACAGTTCTTAGATTCTCAGGGAGATACATTAGAAAACAAGCCAGCTTCATGGCTTATATATACTAGTCCAGATTTCTGACACCTGGGAAACCTGGAAAAACATAAGTCTATGGGACCTGACGAGATGCATCCCAGAGTCCTGAGGGAACTGGCTGATGTAGTCGCCAAGCCACTCTCCATGATATTTGAAAAGTCATGGCAGTCAGGTGAAGTCCCTGGTGACTGGAAAAAGGGAAACATTACACCCTTTTTTAAAAAGGGAAAAAAGGAAGACCCAGAGAACTACTGGCCTGTGAGCATCAGCTCTGTGCCTTGGAAGATCATGGAACAGATCCTCCTAGAAACTATGCTAAGGCACATAGAAGACAGGGAGGTGATTTGAGACAGCCAGCATGGCAAGTCCTGCCTGACCAACCTAGTGGCCTTCTGTGATGGAGTGACTACATCAGTGGACAAGTGAAGAGCTACGGATATCACCTATCTGGACTTCTGCAAGGCCTTTAACACGGTTCACCACAACATCCTTCTCTCTAAACTGGAGAGATATGGATTTGATGGGTGGACTGTTCAGTGGATGAGGAATCTGTTGGATGGTCACATCCAGAAGGTAGTGGTCAACAGCTCAATGTCCAGATGGAGATCAGTGACAAGAGGTGTCCCTCAGGGGTCTGTACTGGGACCAGTACTGTTTAATGTCTCCATTAATGACAGAGACAGTGGGATCGAGTGCACCCTCAGCAAGTTTGCAGACAACACCAAGCTGAGTGGTGTGGTTGACATGCCTGAGGGACAGGATACCACCCAGAGGGACCTGGACAAGCTTGAGAAATGGGCCCATGTGAACATCATGAGGTTCAACAAGGCCAAGTGCAGGGTCCTGCACCTAGCTTGGGGCAATCCCTGGTATCAGTACAGGCTGGGGGATGAAAGGATTGAGAGCAGTCCTGCCAAGAAGGACTTGGGGTTACTGGTGAATGAAAAGCTGGACATGAGCCAACAATGTGCACTCACAGCCCAGAAGGCCAACCATATCCTGGGCTGCATCAAAAGATGCATGGCCAGCAGGTAAAATGAGATGATTTCTGCCACTCTGCTCTGTTGAGACCCCACCTGCAGTACTGCATAAAGCTCTGGAGCCCTCAGCACAGGAAAGACATGGACCTGTTGGAGTGGGCCCAGAGGAAGGCTACAAAAATGTTCAAAAGGATGGAATGTCTCTCTTACGAAGAAAGGTTGAGGGAGTGGGTGTTATTCAGCCTGCAGAAGAGAAGGCTCCAGGGAGACCTTATTGCAGCTTTTCCATACTTAAAGTGGGCTTATAAGAAAGGTGGGGACAGACTTTTTAGTAGGGCCTGTAGCCATAGGACAAGGGCTACTGGTTTTAACTAAAAGAGAGTAGATTCGGACAAGATACAAGGAAGAAATTTTTTACAATGAGGGTGGTGAAACACTGGAACAAGTTGCCCAGAGAGGTGGTAGATCCCTGGAAACATTCAAGGTCAGGCTGGACACAGTTCTGAGCAACCTGATCTAGTTGAAGATGTGCCTGCTTATAGCAGGGGGAGTTGGACTAGGTGGCCTTTAAAAGTCCCTTCCAACCTAAACCATTCTATGATTCTATGATACCTACCTAAAATGGGTGCATCACGTCCCCAGATACAAGGAGTGAACATAGCCTATACACAACATGTGCAGCTGCATGCTGTACCCACAGTGGTGGAAATTTGCATCCATACAAATTATTCCTGTAGCTGAGCATTAACCATAACCTCCTTAATGGGCATTAAGGTCAGGGGTGGTTTAGTGAAGCCTGTCTTAAAAGTCCAGTAAGTAAGCATGCTCATCTCAGCTGCAAACAAATAGAGACTCTGTAGCTGCATATGGAACCATTTGATATCTGAGGGAAAGGAGAGATGAATCAAGAAAAAAGCAGTAATGAGCGGACAGGGAAGCAGGCCTATATAGGTTCTATTAGCTCCAAAACATTTGCAGAATACATCAGTAATTAATTCAGCTCCCCATGGGACAAAGCTTAAGAATTATATAGAATCACTGACTCCACTGGAGGCACAGCACCAAGGTACCTCGGGGCAGCTAAGAAAATAGAGAACCTCTTCTCAGTGACCCTATGTAGTGAATAATCATCAACCTCCGGTGTAAAGAAGGCAGAATTTCCCCCCTTCCTCCAACCACCTCTAGGGAAAAAACTCCTAGGCAACTACCTAAATTGAGTATTGAAGTTTCCTCTCACATACTCAGGTTATTCTTGGATAAATCAGAGGAAAGTGCTCAAATAGAGCTGTGTTGGGAGGAAAAAAGAAAACAGACTTTGGAAAAATCTTCACATCTCTCTTTTACATTGATCCAAGAAGCTAACAGGCAATTAACTACTGCAGTGGTACGCTGCCACCTACAAGAAGCACTTCAAGACATCACAGACATCCCAACTGATTATTAAAGAGCAAAGATGCCGTCACACTGGTCAGATCTTTGCAGCTTGACCTTTGAATATTAAGTTGTCGCCAATACGCACACCTACCAGACATATGCTTAGCCCAGTGAGAGACATTATAATTGAAAGAAGATACAAACTGATGCCAGAGATGTAGAATGCCTTTCCTATTAAAAAGTTAACCTACATTGATTTACTGTATGTGCATATCTTGCTATTGTGTTAATAAATTGACAAAAGACCCTTCAAGGATAGCCAAAGAAAATAAACTTCCTATGGAGGTTTCTGTCTGTAAAAGCCCTTTCAGAAATAAAAAAGTGCAATTAAGAAAACAAGGCAGATCAAAGAACTCAACAGCAAAATATCATCTTAGAGAATCAGAATATTACTCCACATTTGCTGTTCACAAAGGCTAACCAGTATTGCTTTGTTATTGGGGTTTTTTCCCCTAATATCATGATTCTTAACTCTGTCTAAACTAAGCATCCTGTGAAGTGATCAGTCCATCTCAGCCAGGGGAAGTAGTCATGCAGCCTGGGGGAGTTCAACGTTTCGCCTTTGGTCTGTAGAACACTTAAAGAGCACATTGCAATCTCCACACTGATAGGAAATAGGCTACAAGTCTACCAATAGTGTTTTTTCCCATATAAGCAGCAAGAAACACATCACATAATTAGCAAGAAAGAAAAAAAAAAGAAATCTAACTACATTATGCCACCAACAAATCCCTGATCATCTGATATGTCTAAAGAGGGGGGATTTAAATCAGAGTCTACTGAGATGGAAAGTTTTGATTATCACTGCTTAAGATATTTCAGACCAAAATCTAGACTTCCTGCGAACACACTCACAGCCTTAACCTCAATTCAAATACAAGCACAATGAACTCCTGGACAGAAACAGCAAATGACTGAAAGGTCTAGACCCTGCCCACAATGCAATCTAAAGCAGTTTCATATAGTATGTAATGGCCATACCTTAACTAGGTAACCATTCTGCTTTGCATGCCTCCCTGTACAATTGAACAACTTAGAATTTGCATTTACTTTAATCTATTTTGTCAATTTTATTAATGAATGAATTCTCCCTATGAAACAACAGAAACCTTTTGTCTTATGTTTGCAGTTGGTCACTTAATTAAAAATTAAATAAATTTTAACCAAGGCCCTCAAATCATCTAAAACAATGGAGAACCCTTTTTAAAAGCATTTTCTGTTACACGAAAGAGTGTGGGAGGTTGCCATTTCTTATTCACCATCACTTACTACTGCATGAGCATTCAGTCTTTGTTTATCCCTATGAAATCTTTGCAAAAACATAATATACTCTGTGTACAGACTAGATAATGCAAAAAAATCTCCTTATGAATTTTTACACCAACACAGCAAATACATTAGTGCCACTCACACATTCAAGGAATTCCATTACTGATTTCTGTCTAATCTGGGAATTATGCCACAAACTAGTCTTTCATCCTATAATAATAAATTCGAAGGAATTCTGAGATGAAATGTTTTATCAGAAACAATGATGATTATGCTGAACAGTGCAATGAACCATTCACTAGTAATTCTGATAGCAGGAATATTGGACACTTACATGCTTCCTGAACAATGCAGATTGTCTTTTAGAAATGGATGAGCTGCTCTGGCTAAAACACTTCTTTTCACCATACTGTTGCATAAAAACATAAAAACACAGAGCTCCAGGGGGTTTTGAGAGGCCACTGGACAGCACTGTTCGCTGCACTGCCCAAGGCAGGATCAATTATACTTCTATCATTCCTAAAACATTTTCCCATCCCTTTCTTAGAGAACGCCAATAACTGAAACTTCAAAACTCCTTAAACAGTACATTATTATCTTTGCTTTAGAAAGCATTCCCTAAAGAATCTTTCTTGCTGTGATTTAAGTCTATTACTTATTATAGTCAGCAGAGACTCCTACATAAACTTTTTCATTTTGCAATAATCTTTATGTATATAATTATTATCGTGCACCCCTCAGACTCCTGTTCAACATAAAAATCCTGATTTTTTAAAATCTTTCTTCACATTTCAATTTAGACAAATCTTGCTTCTCTTTAGGCCCTCTATAAATGATGGTTCAAATCCTTTTTGAAATTTCTCATCCCCAAACTGGAGAACAGCAGAAAGTTTGTAATGTGTATAGTATAGCTGTAGTCTCTTCATTCAATGCTAGTAAAATGTGTGGTTTAGATATGCTCTTTTCATTCCAGAAGTGTGTTTGATCTTTTCACAAAAGTACAAGACCTCTGGTTCTTGAGCAGTTTATAAACCACCATAATCCCATTGCTTTTTTCAAAAAAAACCCCCCAAAACCCCCTCCTAAATCAATGGCTTCTCCTCTTATATTTGTGTTGCTGATTATTTCTATGTAAATGGGATAACACAGCACCATTTATCCCTGTTGGATTTCATCCTATCTTTTCAGACCATTCTTTCTTTGACTAAATGAGATCATTTTGAATTTTAAACTTGTCCTGCAAAATGTTGGCCATTCCTTCCACACCATGGTTTCCTTCCAGCAAATCTTATAAACTTGCTCCTTGTTCCACCACCCAGATCTTTCATTACATCATTATTCATTATATTTTACTGAGTAAAAACAAATCAAGGCAGTGTGAGATGGGATTTCAACCAACACTTCCTTCATTTTGACCATGAACTATTCTTTGGTAACTATTCTGTGGTTATCTTATCCATACAGTTTTTCACCATTTGTTCTATTTCAGATGCATAGAAAACAGGACTAGAATGTTGCTTATGGGCTCCTTTCCCTGTCCCTCCCTTTCATTTTAATGAGGGGCTTTACATTTCATCTTTTCCAGTCTTCTAGTACCGTACTCATTCTCTGTAACTCTTCGAAGTTAAGTTGTGGTCTGAGGCTGCAGTGGCGTTCCTGTTCTAGACTAGATCTCACACCTTTCTATCTATGCAAAAAGAAAAGAAAAGGCATTTAAATGTTGCTAGTTTTCAGTTATCAATGGTAGTCGTCTGTTCTGTAAATACACAAGAATGCACCAAGGAAGCCTCCTGTATTTATAGAATGGCTTCTGGGTATGTGTGATACTGAGTTCCAGGGGGAACAGGCCACCACAGAGTTATGTGGAAGGTGTTGAGGAGTGGAGGCAGAGGAAGAGATTATAAGTTCTTGCTTTTGATAGGACATTTCTTCTTTTTTCCTCCCTCCCTCTAATCACTTTGCCTTCGGGAGGATGCATAATAAAAAACTCTAGGTGTTTAATCAAGGAGTTTTTCTGACCTTCTGCCCTTTTGCCACAGAAATCCCCATGGAAGATGACAGCATGATCCATGTTCAGAGAGCAAGAGCAGCATCTATTCAACAAAAATATAAGCAGACTGGTAATTAGGGCAAATTTTCTCATGTACCCTCTCTTTCTCTGTGCAAATTGCCAGTAGCCATTAAGAATATTCTGGTTTGTTAAATCTGAGTAGCAAATAACTGCTGAAGAAAAGGGATCTCTTCAATAAATGTTGCGTTGGTTTTTTTCTTTTCCCCTCAAATGGGCTAACCTTTCAGGTTTTTTAAGAGGCACTGGAGGTTGTTTACCAAGAAACTGCAGGGAAGAAGGGTGCTTTCATTTTTATGTCCAAATATTTCATGTGAACTGTGTACCCCTTTCATGTTCTTTATTCTATTAAACTACCTATTAGTGCATCTCAGCCTCAAACAACCTCAATCTAGTTCTATCTACAGTATAAAACCTTTGAGATTAGAGAGGAGTGAAACATGAGTCTAACTGCATCAACAGTTTAGATTCCAGCTACACAAACTTATACCTGAAGACAAGGACCGTATTATTTGTTACATTCTTGACAGAAAAACAAATGAAAACCAAACATAATGCCTACCCAGACTCCCCACCACTGCATTCTCTAGGCTTTGAGTGTGTTGTAATAGAGAATTAACCTAACAAATTGTAGAAAAATTGGGCCACAGAGTGCTCAGAAATTTAAACCGCACAGAGAACAATAATCCATGGGCATGTTGAAGGGATGAAATCTGAATGAGAACACTGCATTATTTATAAGCTAATTATGAACATACATATTTTTTATCTCTGCACTGTGACCTGGGGCTGAAGTGCCAAGGAGCCTGAAAAGACATGATGGCTCAGAATGGAATTAACTTTTAAAAAGAGCATTTCCACAGCTTCAGGTCTTTTTACGAGCATCAGCAAGGCTAAGAAAAGGAACATAAGCAGAGTGAAGTCACTAGAGAAACTCTTCTTTCCAATAAAACAAAGGTTTAGAAAAGGCACCGTACCTTCAAACATTAATCCATGCTTGAGGACAGCAATAAATAACAATAAAAAGTTAGTCAGTGCTCAGCTCTTGAAACATGAAGGATATATGTTTTTCTCTAACACGCAAACTGCAGCTGATAGATGGAGTATCCAGATCCCTAGGTTTTGACTCTTTGCCTCTTACAGGCAATTCATCAAGTTTCTTGATGAATATTTTGTGCCACAACACAGTTGTGCCCCTTCTTCTGGCACACACTGAATGTCTACCCCCACATTTGGAGTGAGGCAGTCTTAGACACATGCTTCAAGTCATCACATCTCATCTGAGAGGAAGAAACCACCCAGTATCCCTTACATAAGTAACCTTTTACTTTTTAACTTTTTTTATTGTGTATGCTTCTGTCAGTAATGATGCTCTGCCGAGATATTCAGGAAGATGAAAAGATGGCTGTATTCAGAGGATGAAAAGGAAATGAAGAATATGTTGCCTACGGAAGCACAGAAAAAATACAATAATGGCTATAACACATGGCTAGAGACCTGTCCTGGACAGAAGCAGCCTCCAACACAGACTTACACAGTCCTAAACACCAGATCTAGAATGCGTTGTTTAGGTAATATCACAGTATAGCCTTGGCACTCTTCAGGTTCTTCTACACTTCCTAAAGTACACAAGTCCTCTGTTCCTGAAATTTTGTGCAATTTCATAAGGAAACTGTCTGGAAAACAACTGGTTTTTCAAAGGACCATACAAAAATCTGTGACACTTAAAAACCCCACATGCATACTGTCATATCCTGCAGTTTCTTCAGTCAGCTGCTAAAAGCCCAAGAAACACTGCAGCCCTTTACATGAGGAATTAAGAGAAATCAGGTATGTATTCCAACCCTTACACCTGCCGATTCCCAGACCACATATCTTCTCCCCCTCTACAACCCTGAAGGCCATCAGTGGGATGAATATGGCTACAGCCCTACTATCATTGCTTGTTCTTTGCATATACAACAACCATAGGTCACTCCTTCCTCACCCATTTTCAAGAAAACATACAGAACTGGTTGTTATTGGCCAGCTACCAATTGCAAAATTAAAAACCTGTGTGCCAAATGGGCACAGCTGCATCAGCCACTGCTGAGCTATATGCAGACCTGCCAAATAATAGCAACCTCACTTGGACTGACCAATGTCAAAAGCATAGTTAAGAAGCCATTTTTTTCCCATTGAATGAGTTCCTCTTCAATCACCACTTAAAAACAATTTATACAAACCATAGGACACAGGGTAAACAAAACCATGCAGCCAAAGACTACAAAAACTTCTCCCTGCAGTATAGTCATACCTCAGACAAAACTAATAATTTGAAACACCAATATGCCCTCAGAGCAAAAAAATATCATAGACATGTATTTATTAGTATTAATAAATTGAACAACATATGCACCCTACAGATGCTTTGAAGCATTAGAGTACGGATAAGACTGAAAATAAAAAAAAAACTTTCATTTTGCCTAGACCTACTTTTTTGTTTTGTTTTAAGCAAAGATTGTTTTCTTTCTCTTATTTTTTTCAGGAACAAAAACTTTGAGTTTTTACATTCAAGTTGTGGAAGCCGGAGACAAAAAGCTACATTTTTATTTGAGATGCTTTCTTTTAAGAAAGAAAGATTGACATTTCTAATGGAAATAAATCCTGAACAGATCTGACTAGGCTATGCAAGAATCAGTGAAGCTATGTCTCAAAGTGTCTGTCACTAGATTATAACAATTGCATGACTCCCACCAAATTTGTCTTAATTTCTTTACAGCAAAATAATGGTTTGGGTTTTTTTAAAGTCAAGAGTATTTAGATTACACTGTCTGTTTCAGCAGGACCAGCCTCAAGTCAAAATTTGTCTCAGCACCTGTAGGCTTTTTTTTCTTTACAATACCACAACAGATTTCTTTTCTGAGTAATGCCCAGAACTGCTTTTTGTAATGGCAATAAAAGTCACCAAACTTTTGTTTGCCCTATGGACCAATAAGATAAATTACAGCAATAATTCAAAGCACCGTTGCTTCCTGCTACCTTAACCACAATCAGGTAAGAATAGGCAAAAGTCATAAGAATTCTATCTGAAATTCTACTGTTGGCTTTTATCTCATTGCTTGACAACCATTTGCAGAAGCTTTTTTCTTCAAACATATCCTCTTTTTCCCTCTTTCATTGTAGAATTTTCAGAAAGGCCTTTCATCATCTGATCCACTTTTTAACAAGAATAGTTGCAATTAACTTTTCCTAAAATGTATTCTGTAGCCATCTTTATTCCTTATATGAAATGTGCCCTCTTAAAAAACAGCCATGCATTCCTCCAAGGAGTAGACAGCAGATTTTGTAACTCTGCCTCCAGAGAAGGGGACGCAGTTTTCAGCTATCACCTTCCTGAAAGAACACAGACAAGTCATGCAGCGATGCTGTGCTTTATTGCCCCATCTGTGACATGAGGCCAAGTAATTGCTTCCCCTTACAGAATCTGATCTATATTAACTAATGTGTATGAAATTACTCATATTGCAGAAAATACCACAGAAAAAGTATTAGGCTGTTTCTCAGTCTATTAGGTGTGTAGAGTACTACAGCATGGACTATACTCTTATGCCTTCCTCTGCGCAAGCAGTACACTCTAGCTCCTGATAGAGATTCTTCACATTACCTAAAAGCTAAAAAAAAAATAAAATGAATATTTAATATGTCTCTGTGTTTGTTTTAATGAAACTAGTGAAATCTAATATATAGTAAGATTTGCAATAGGAATAAAGCTAGAATAACAATCCTCTTGCATGAAAATTCCTCCAGGTTTCACTATTTAATGAAAAGAGCAGCGACTCCCTCTATAGGGGAACCCTACCCTAACAAGAATGCACCAATTAAGCCTCATCCTCCATCTTTGTATCTTAATCTGAGGGTGTCATTTTGCACCATTGATTTTTAAGTAGAAATCCCAACTGAGCTCAATGGGGATTTCTGTTCAAAAATCAATGGCACAGTATGGCTCAGGGTATTTAAATTAACACTGGACTCTGCTTTAATCTACTTTCTTTCCTGCTTCTTTAGCATGGGGAGAAAACTGTTATTTTTATGTCTCTATTGACTACATTTTAATAGATTAAATTAACCAGGCCCCAAACAAGTACCAAGAGTTATTATTTTTACTGTTTTAAAGATAAGCCTTCTTGATATGTTGGTTTTCCATAAAATGTCACAGTGGTAGACAAAGTGCAGTTCAGCTGTGTTGTGGGGGAGAAAGCAGGATGCAGCAGACTCAGAGTGAGTACTAATATACTGGGGAAACTAAGAGTCTATTGAAACCAACCTAGAAATGTGGTTTCTTTCCAGCCCTGTGTATTGCTTTTCATTTACTTTGTAGTCAGGGCACATGAGAATTTGTTTGAAGGATGTTTACTGTACTTTTGCAAGCTCCTGTGTGTGATGCAGTGGCTTTCACTCTAATATAGATCTTCTGGCTGTCTATAGAGACTTTGGGACTACTGGGACACACACACAGAAGCAATTGCTTCTTACTGAGGCAAATGAGAAATGTCATTTTTTAGAGCATTTGGTTTTTCTACAGAAGAAAAAGGTTTCTACAACCTCGTTCAATTAAGTTATGTAAGAAAGAAAACATTCCTATAGCTCCTCCAGCTGTTTCTTGCTGTTTCTCTCCTTAACGGCTTCCTCATTCCCCAAACATGCCAAAGCATATCCCATGTCTTGTCCTCTGGGTCCAAGGTTTCAAGTCATTTTGATGGACTTCAGTCATGAATTGATTTGGCCTCTATCATTTAGATTTGATTCTACCTTATATCCAATGAACAAACAAGGCCGAAAGGGATTGGGTTCTACATGGTCCAATACTTGTTTCTTATCAGTTCATCTGAAGGTACCCTTCAACTGAGGAACTAAATTAGGAATCAGGACCACGTGTCTTCTTGACACCTTGGAAACTAAACCCTAAAATACGTTTTAGAAAATAGTACAGACTTGTTCATGGGCCAAAAAAAAGTAAACATACAGATTCAAAAGGAGTTTTGATGGATGCTGGAACTATGTGGAGGAATCAAACATGATTTTAAGCAGATTGCATTGCTCTAAAGGGACAGACAGTTCTCACAGTAACGGCAAGAATGAATTATCCTGAAAAAAACCAAAAACTTACAGTAGTTACCAGTAACTTTCCTGAGGTGGTGCTGCTAAACGCACTCTCCAATTCTTCCTCCACACGCATATCTAACAATTGTTGAGCCTTTTGGGCTGCAGGGACATACACATAGGGAAGACAAATATACTCATTGCTTTAGAGGAACTATTTTCAGAAGCAGAATGAAATACTCATTACGTGTGCCTGCTCTGATGCCACGCAAATCAATGGCAGACTCTACTGATTTCATTGGGAGCAAATTGGGGATGCCTTATAATACTTCAAAAGAAGAAACTGCAAAAGATCAAGAATCAGCTTATCATAAAACAGTGTTTATGTTAACTGTGGTAGGCCTCAGTCTTCATATTTGGCTAAGGATCTTATTGCATCCTTGATTGCATGACTCTCCTTTGCATTATGCCAGTTATCTATGTAAAAAGAGCAGTTGGTAAGCTGACTGTTCCCCCATGAGCTATTTTGGGAGCTAAGATGCTTTGAAAAGGTTCTGTAACCACGTCTCCTGATACTTCAAAACACTTGAAGCTATATAGAAGTGCGACAATTTTAACAACAAATACTTGATCTCCTAAAAGTAACTGATAGAGCATCTAGTTATGTAGATCATCATTAACGAAAAATGGATTAACAATAATCACAAAGCACAATTTTCTGTGCTTTCCTGTAAGACTCTGCTCAAGAGAACTGTTGTAGATCAACTGTAGTCATGCAAGTTTGTTGTCATTTGGTGATATAGTAGCATCTAGTCACCACTAGATATAGTGTTCATACTTTGAATAATGATGCAGGAATTGATGCCTTACCACCTTCTGAATTGAGCACCGATGTTATTACACTTTGTTCTAATACAGACCTTAGGGAAACAATACAGAGGCCATTATTTCTGAGACTATAAACACAGCAAGAACAGAAGACTGGAATTGCTTGATACACCCTTGAAGTCAAGGGTCCTACAGCAAATCCATAATATAGCTATTGTTCCAAGTTTTCTAATTAATAGCTGATAGTATAGGTGTTGTTAAGAACTGGTTTTCCTTGCTGAAGAGCTTCAAAATTTAACCAGTCTTCTACTGTCCCACCTGCTCAGAAAAATAATTTCAATAGGAGCTTCCACACGAGAAGTTCAAAGTACTTGCAGAGCTTAATTTGTCACACTTAATTGCTCGCTATCCTAGTAAAATATCTCACCATCCTAGTAAATGTCTCACTGTGCTAGTAAGACAGTGAGATAGTATCCTGATCTTAGATTGAGGGAAAGCAGGACATTAAATAGGATGTCGTGAAAGTGATGAAACTTGAAGAGAATCCAGATCTCCTTGTTAAAGCTAGCTAAAACCTAGAATTCCCACTGCACAGAGACACTTCAAATTTTTATTCATTTAAATAATAACAATAAATCCTGTCCTACTCTACTTCCCACATGCCTAAAGATTTTAATAGGTTTCATGAAATAGTATTTAAATTTTAACTCTCCCCCTTTTAATAGTACTGTCTTGGTATAATGATATGACATGCCCTTATTTTTCTATTGCTTTAGGTCCACAAAAGCAGCTACCTCCTAATATATACCGAATATTTTTCCAGAAGGAAGTGTTTCTGTTGGTGTTGTAGTGAAACTGATATTGCCAGTTACTAAACATTACTACTATGGATATGTCAAGAAATAATTTAAAATAGTTTTAAATAGAGAAACTCATGCTGCAGGGCTAATTATAATAATTAAACCAGACAGGCATTCAGACGAAATGAAACTTTGAAAAAAGACTTGCAGCAGTCAGGGTCACAAAAGGTGACAAGGACTACTGGAGAAAGATACCAGTGTACAAGCAAAGTATATGTTCTTGGGAATGTCTCTGAAAGAAGCTGTTTACAAACAGCCAAGCAATACTCTGTGAGAAACATCTGCTTTGCCAGCAGCAAGCTATCAGTAGGAAAGACGAGACGGCAAATAGCATGTAATTTCCACACTTAGTGTAAACATGTGTATAATGACCACTCACTCATAACTGTCTCTTCCTTTTTGTCTTCAGGAAGAGATAGCCAAACTACTTGTCTCCAGCTGACCCAAGTGACAGAGCAAAAGTCCTCTCCACATACTTCTCTGCAAAATTTTCACATCAAGAAATGTACTGATACAAGTTTTTTGCTTTCCTTTGTATTCTTTATCTTGTGGATTGATCTCCTGGGAAAAGGAACATATTCAGTATAAGCCATCTCAGGTGTTTTCCCACTGGTTAATATATAGCCCATCATTTGTAAGAAAACCCATGTGATGTTGGGAAAGAACATCTTTTTACAATACAAAAACCACAGTCATAAACAGTGACACTTCCTCAAACCAGCAGGAGCTATCCCAGCTCCAGTTCAAAATCCCCAAGTTTTCACTTTGAACAGCACCGTGTAACATGTTAAAGCACTACAGAGGAATTAATGACCCAGGTTTTGAGATCAACATATTAACATCCATTTCTTCAAATACTCTCTTCTCTTCAGTAAGTCAACAAGAAAGTTTCAGCTATTCCTCCATTCTTCCTGCCTGTCTTCTGAGAGATAGAATTGCAATTTAAAATATAGCTTCTAAGTTACCTATAGCTGTGCCCGAAAAAGGTTACACATGCTTCACTTCTAGCTGCTTTTCTAGGTCTGTAACATATCAGCGTGAGCCACAATCTCTTTTAACAAAGGGTTTTCCTTGTAAATTAAGCTGTAATTGTTTACAGGACTATTTAGAGCCATACAAGGTTTAGGACACATCCAACATCTATTACCTGTCTGTTCGGCACTGTGAATATTTCCTCTGTGTTGCACTCTGCGAGTCCAGGCCCACAGCTCACCTGCAACACAAACTTTCTTTCCAGTTTCAAAGCATGGTATTTCTTGCTGATTCTGGGCCCTTCTAGCTGTGTTACTCCACCCTGCTCTTTGACTTGGTCAGTCACTCTCTCACTCCACCCCAACCTGCTTTTCCCTTTTGTGAAAAAACCACAACAAAGTATTCAAAGCATGAAACACATATACATGTAGGTTCTCTTGCACTTACCGAGTAATCTACTGCACAAGGACAGCAAATTTAAATAGGGACTATTTCTACTGCTGGCTTCCCCCAGAAGTATTTTCTTCCCCCCTTCCAATTCTTCTGTCCCTGTTAGCTGTAACTGCCCCTTTCCTCATTCCTACTCACTACCTAACCAAAAAGGGCATGGTCTGAGGCCTGCTACAAACAACATGCAAACCTGAGCTCAGAACTCTGATGTTTTGTAGGTAACCTTGAAAACTCCTTCCAGGAGATTCAGTCTACAAAGTAAAGATTCCCAGTTTTTCAGTGGGAATGCTCATGCTGATCCTGAGAACTCACGTTACAAAGCTCAAAGTTTAAATGTGCACCTCTGTGAGCCTTGTACAGTAAGACTCATAAAGCACAATAACAATGGATACATCTTCTCAAATAAATTAACTCAAAATATCCTAAAACATTTTACAAACTGGATTTTCTGTCTAACACAGCGTACATGCACATGCACAATGATGTACCAGGCACATCAGTCATTTGGAATGGCATGGACGATGATCCTCACTTTGGAGTGACTGCATCACTCCCAGCATACACAGTAAAATCTTTTTATCACATTGCAAGAGTTTCAAGGAAGAGAGCAGAAACTTGCAAACATGGATTCACGACACACAAATAAAGTTTTGTTTATCAAATGACAGATGTCTCAGAACTGCATCCTTTTTAGTAACGAACAATTGCACATTGTTACAGGACATAGGTTTGTCAATCATTGGATGCTATTAATGTTAGTGTGACTAACGAATAATTTAAACATTTTTTTAAGCTATTCTGCTGCAGGAAGATTTAAAGACCCTCTTTTTTCTTTTAAATTATATGAAGCAAAAGTAACTTGGACATATAATGCAATCAGTTCTATAATTGACAAGCATGATTACATTTTTGCAATAAAATATATGTGAGTACCACAGCAAATTATTGCCTAATGCCGTATGAATCTGGCATTAATGAAGAAATTGGAAAATAAACAACCAGAGCGGCTTTAAGTACAAAAATAATCAATGCATATTTGAGACTAATGTGATTAAGAACAACATGATGTGTGAACACAGATTGCTTCTTGGTTCAGCATTTCTCATTTTCATATAGCTTACAAGATTGCACAGGCGTTTTTTTACTGAATAGCTAAACTGGTTTAGAGATGTTACATCCCTATTCTATTTTCTAAGTGGAGCAACGTTTATATGCTTGGGATTATATTCTATTAGTGCAGGCAGATGAATTTTTCAAACTCGTTTGTCCTGGGATTAGATGAACATGAGTTTGAAATATTTTAAAGCCATCTACACATTTTGAAATTAAGTGAAAGCCTGCAGAATTAGAAAAGGTTCAAAAGGAATAAAGAATGGTTTTTCTTCTTGCCAAATGGGAAAAGACTAGATGATATGTGAGCAATGACCGGTTCTTAGCCATATTGTTTCAAAACTAGAAAATGACTGCCATGGGCTCAGAAGTGATTTAGTGTAAAAGCATCAATGTCTCCTTTTGGTTATTGGGAACATAAAAAAAACCTGTTGGATTACCGCTGAAAAATAGCCCATGTACCCTACTAAAAAACTTCTCAGGGGGTGGACAATTTCATACCTATCCAAAAATATAACCTCTCCCACAACAGCAGTGTCATATTCACTAAACAGTGAACTCACCTTACAGAGTTAAGAGCTATATCTGAAGTACCTCAGAACTCATTTAGACAATTTTATCCCACCTCCTATTACTGCAAGCTGACATAGACCATTTCAGATGCCCTTATGACTAATGCCCAGCTGGCTACATATCTCCCAGCAGGCCAAGCACTGCCCAAGGAGTGTCGACATTGCAACACAGGACATTGTCAAGTCATTCTACCCTAGAATGTCTCCCATAGCCAAACAGATTTAAAAAACAAGCTAGCATAGAGGACTCTGGTCACACAGTGATTAATCAGCTGCTTCCCAATTAATGCCATGCAGGCTGCCTTTTACGGATCAGAAAGACTATAGCCCCAAGAGAAAAGCAGGCAACTGCAACACCTGTATTTTTTGCAGGCTAACAAAAACGCCAAAGCCACCAGGCAATTAGCTTTTGTGTGGGTTTCTTTGAATCCCATGTTGTTTTTATTATACATATGTAAAAATATATAAACATTAATTATATATTCATTATACCTAATTTCACATGTTATAAATGTATAATACATTAGAGATATAAATAGGAGTAGGAACATAAATATGAGTTTCCTGCCATCCAGCTGACAGTTCTAATTAATAAATTCAGCCTCTCTCTCTTCCCATTCCTCTCCCCTGCAAGCCAGACAATATCAAGTTAGTAACACAGTCTTGGTTTCAAAGGAAGATACTGAAGGAGACCACCCCAAAATACTTCACAACTAAGGTACTGTCCCATACTGGAGGAAACTGGGATTCAAGTCCCTGGCCTAATATTGCTTTCCAGGTAAATACTCACACCAATAGTCAGTTTTCTAAAATAGAGTATGAAATTTCCTTCTTGGTATGTGTGGTGTTTGTTTCAATGAGAGAGAGCTGACTTTATCTACCTAACTCTAGAAAAAGATCATGTTTGAGACCTAGGAAGAGAAAGCCACTTCTGTCTTGCCTAGGGCCAAGCTTTGTTCTATTGTCAAGCAGTACAGATCTGCTCCTTTTTTAACATTCCCTAAAGGTTTATGTTCAGTCTCTTCTTGTACGTATGAATCCTACTACTACTCCCTACCTGAGGTGAGGGTTTCATGTAAAGAGCATACAGGTCCTTGTGTGGGTTTAGCCTTTATTATGCTCTAAATCACTTCCCCTTTCAGCTTTTAAGGCATTTAGACTGCATTTTGAGATGAGACTGTTTCTTGCTACACTGTGTATGGTGTCTTGCTTCAGGAGGTCCCATGGTCAGGAACAGCTGCTACCATGATATATACAATTTCTGTTCAGAGAGGTTCACACAAATGATTCCATAAAAGCAGTCTTCACAAACATACATATATTAATGGATCCTTCTGCCAATACAAATTCAACCTCACAAAGAACTTAAACAATTCTGTAACACTCAAGTCATTCATATGACTCTGACAGTGTGGCTGTACTGGTACCAATCTCCTGTATTTGAACACTCCAAAATTACAGGTTCTGGTGAAGAGAGACTGTGTTTATCCAAAGAACATTTCCTTTTTTTTCTCTGTACCCTGCTGATCCATATCTACACTTAGGAGGAAGGACTGCTCCTGGGAGCCACAGACTAGTTCAGTTTGCATGGCCCATCTACTCACAGAGATCTCAGCAACTGGAGTAACAGTTTCAGAAACACAGATCTGTCTACTGGGAATTGAACTGAGACCACAAACTCATTTTCCACAGGGCAAACAAACAGTGAGTGACAGCAACCAAGTAGTGTAAAATTCACAGTGCACAGATCACAGAATGTCTCAGAAACAGTTTTGCATATTTGGTCTCATGAAACTTTGCACCTTCAGATTGCACCTCAGTTGAAATATGAATACAATGCTACTTTCACATTTGAAATAGATGAAAAAGCTAAATACCTTGCATTTGATATAAAAAATTAACTCAGAAAATAGCCTTGTGATTAAAAATAGGCTACTTTTTCAGTGAAAATAATTTCTTTTGAACACAAAGTGCATTTTCAGAGGGTACTTCATATTACAGAGAAGATGAAGCATTTTACCCTAGTTGTGCAAATTCTCAGACAGATCCTTAACTTCATATGCATGATTGCTTCTCCAAAGTCTGTCTCATGAATGCTAAGCATACATTGCTAGAAATTCCTAATTATATACTTCAAAATCTTACTGATGTCTTGCACAATACTACTGATGGTGCTGATAGGTAGCAATAGCAAGATTTCTTTTAAGATTTCACCTGTAAATGTTATAGTTGGTTTTGCCATATTTTTGCAGGAAGACATGGAACAAAAGAAAGACTTAAAAAAAGATTTCCAGAGATCTAGAGAACGAGTCACAAAGAAAGACTGAAAGAACAGTATAACTTAGCCCAGAGAAGAGAAGATTAAAGCAAGAGGTGATAATCTTCAATTATAATTAGAGCCCATTACATGCAGGAAGCTAGTACTGTTCCCATGTCCACTGGGACTAGAACAAACAGTAATCAATTTATGTTGTATGTCATATTTAGACTAGAAAACTTTCTAATGCTGAATAACAATGAAGTGCAGGACTCTGGAGTCTACAGAATGTCTGAAAGCAGAAGTTTTTATGAGAATGCCAAGCAGAAGTCTGAGAGGAAAGTTTTAAAGATATTGCTGCCTTTGATATGAGCATATAACCTCCTAACGTCCCTTCTTCCAATAACATTAGATTCTGTTTGTCCTTGCACTAGTAGAGGGATATATTCCTTAAATTCTGTTCTACCAGAAGATCTTTTTAATATTACAGGATATTAGAAAACTATAGGTGACAATAAATAGCAGTTATATGGGTAAGAAACATGAGCACCTAATGGGTAACCATCTTACATAGATGACAATGAGTATAGCTCACATTGCTTTGATCTAAAATTATGTTCATTGAGAATTTGTCCATATAATTACCATCTTTCACCAGAATTGCATAGAATAGTGTACCACAATTATGAAAAACATAAGTATTAATGTAAAACATTACAGCGAAACGTGAATCCCTCAGAAATACTATGACACTGTGAAATGCCATTTTAGACAAAATTAGTTTCTAACTTAATAGGCAGGTTAAAAGTAATTCTTCAAAGACTCCATATGATCTTAAATTACCTAATGCCCTGTACCTTGAAACTGAATAAGGGGAGGGAAAAAGAAAGGTTAACATGTGAATGCCAAGATTCAGCTCTTGCTGGTATCCTAAGCAAGAACAACCGCGATATTGATTTCTTGCTGTGCTCTCCACACATTATGGTATGTGTACACAGCTAAGTACAGAACTGAGTATGACCAACATCCCCAGCTGAAGATGTTAAGAACTGAATCTTGAGAGACATTTCTGGTCTGATCATAGCTGACACTATGGAACTATATAAATACAGTAAAAAATCTACCAGCCAATAACCATTTTCATTGCTGGTATTATGGTATCATCTAAAATTCATAGCAAACATTAAGGATCCATAGGGCAAGAAAACAATATTTATCATAAGCTTACCATTATAATTAGCAAAGGATGGGAGAAAAAACCTATCAATACTATCCTACTAACAGAAGAACAATGTCAGAAGCCTATTTCTTTCCAATGACAATATAGGGAGTCTGAGTCAGATAACTTAGAGGTCTAAAGCAACAAAGGACATCTCTTTCGTCTCCACTGTGACTGGATTAGCAAACTGCCTCGAGTCACCAACTTAGATTTTTGAAGTGGTGGGAAATGAACCTGGAGTTCCCTATAAATGAACCTAGCTTCCTCTCACTATTTAATTTACCTTCTAATAGTCTCATATTGTTCACATACACCTGATTACATTTTTTAGTAAAAAAAAGAAGAAAGCAGTTTTGCTAAAGGAGGCTGTTCAGGTTTTTGCTTGGATAGAGTTGATTTTCTTCGTAGTAGCTAGTATGGGGCTGTGTTTTGGATTTGTGCTGGAAACAGTATTGATAACCCAGAGATGTTTTCCTTACTGCTGAGCAGTGCTCACACAGAGCCAAGGCCTCTTCTGCTTCTCACCCCACCCCACCAGCAAGTAGGCTGGGGGTGCACAAGAAGTTGGGAGGGGACACAGCCAGGACAGCTGACCCCAACTGACCAAAGGGATATTCCAGACCACAGGACGTCATGCTCAGTATATAAAGCTGGGGGAAGAAAAAGAAAGGGGGGAAACGTTCAGAGTGATGGCATTTCTCTTCCCAAGTAACCATTACACCTGATAGAGCCCTGCTTCCCTGGAGATGGCTGAACACCTGCCTGCCCATGGGAAGTGGTGAACAAATTCCTTGTTTTGCTTTGCTTGCATGCACAGCTTTTGTTTTACCTATTAAACTGTCTTTATCTCAACCCATGAGTTTTCCCGCTTTCACTCTTCTACTTTTCTCTGCCATCCGACTGGAGGGTGAGTGACCAAGTGTTGTGTGGGGCTTAGTCGCTGGCTGGGGTTAAACCACGACAGAGGCCCATCTTGCAATCTTGCTGATGTGTTAGTCAGGTAAAACCAACATTTCCAAGGCTGAGAGCAGCATTTTTTCCAGCTGTGTCCAGCACTGCCTTCTACAGATTGCAAGCTACTGTGTCAACTTAATGTGACATTGCTCCAGTTTACTTCAGCGGATGTTCTGCCTTGAACAGGAATTTACAGCTCAGGGAAGCAGGAGGTATACGCTTCAGTTTTATCCCATGCAGCATGTATGCCTAATTTTAGCCATGTCTCTAGTCTTAACTAGTTTGACTACGATGATCTCAAATCCATTCTAGTCAATTTTTGAGCAAAGAATTTGAAACTGTTTCAGAGGATGTCAAAACACTAGATTTGAAATATCTAAAAAGGTTTTGGGTTTGTTTGGGATTTTTTACTACAAAGCAACATTTGATTTTGAAATGTTAAGGGATAGCAAAAAAGCACCCTACTGCATTCCAGGTAAATAAAATACTTTGGACAGCCTGGAACGCATTTAGAATAGAACAGAACTGAAATATAAGTTGCAGACACCATCTCAGTGAGACTGTGTACTTCTCAAAGTGGACAGTTTTCTGCTGGCAAAGAAAAGAACAAGTTGGGATTAAAAGGACTAAATGGGGTCCTGGCTTGGTTTGTTGCTTGGTTTGTGGGATTTTCAGGGTTTAAGACTTTACCTCAACTTCACTAAGAGGATTACCCCATGACATGAGCTTTCCTGTGTGTTTTCATTCTTTTCAGCAATTCATGTTGACATCAAAGACTCCTCAAACATAGAGTGGATGGAAAATGGAAGGACATCTTGCTCAAAAATATCACAAGAGTTTTGCCCTTTGACATGTGAAGAACTCAGCCCAGACTTCCTGCACAGTTGTCTAGTAAGTGTGGCAGACAGTCTATCAGAGATAATTCTTTCTGTTTTCATATTAGCATGGTTGAGGCTTCAGAATTATTTCTTTGGCTTTTTTGTCACAGAAGGTAGCCATTGACTGTCAGTGAATCACTGCATTTCTAAATTCTCTAACTGAACATCGCTCCTTTCCTCACTTCTGCAAACTCCCTACCGTTCATGGTTTTACTCCTGAGAGAGTATTTTGTGATTAAAATGCAAGCACCCAACTGTACCGCTGTAATTAGTTACAGCCAAAAACGTGTTTCTGTCATGCACCCACTTATTCAAGGGCTGAATAATATTTATACCCAAACTGACTTTGGCATAGTAGATCCTGCCTTCATGGAAAAGTTTCTTTTTCTCATCTATGGAAAAACATTTCAAATTTTTTTAAAAAATCTGTTCAGTCATTTTGTCATTAGAAGAAAACATTAATGAGAAGCTAAGATACTTATTTTCAGAGCAGGAGACATTTATCCTGTGTCTACATTCTATTCCAATTATACCAAATGCTTAATGATGTAAATCTAATCACTCCCTGGAACACATAGTGCTCCCATGCACTATTGACAGCTCTTCTTCACTAGAAGATTATAAACTGACAATTTAGAGGAAAGATTTGTTCCAGACTTCAACTATTTAAAAACATTTTATCCATAAAATGCAAGTTCATATTACAGACTTTACAAATAACCCAATATTTGGACTAAACAGTCCCTTTCGTGTCTTCCAATATACTTTCTTACAGGTGCATGTCACTGATCACCTATGAGATTTGATTCCAGTAAAATTTTTAATATAACTTTAAAAGCCCTTCAAATGTCAAGAAATCACCGCTTTCTAACTTTTACTTTCTTTCATTGCCAAGGAGGCACTTAAATAACTTATCAAAAATATGCAGCAGTCTCACTGAAGAACGCATTTAACAGACATGTTTCCTCCAGATTTTTTCCCTTTCCCGTGTCAGAAGTATCCTTGTATTTGTTCTGTTTTGCACTGCCAGCCTGAATGTGATTGTGAGTTACCACTAATCATCTGAATGGATGAGACTTAATGAAACCATCACTTGTGTTTGTAAAAGCAACTGTGTCTGATGTTCTGGGGACAAATTTCAACCTTTCCAGTGCTTTGGTGGAAAGACTATAGCAATGGGGCTTTTCTATTTTTTCTTATCAACTACAGCAATGAGAAGGGGACAGGCAATGGCTTAAGGTCAAATCATGACGTTTCTGATGTTCATGGAATCTCTGAACTACCTATTCATTCTCTGAGCAGAGGATGATAACAGCTATAAGCCTTCACTGCCATGGCTGAACTACAGAACCTAATACAGATCCAGAAATCTTTGCCATTTCCTCCAAATTGCTAAGGGTTTCTGGAAGCTGTTAGTCTATTTAAAAAAAACATAGAATATATAAACAGTGCTTGAAAAACACCGTCTTATTATCAGAAGTGATGTGTCTCTTTCTAGAGTAGCTACAGATGATTCATGGAGACTTTAGTTTTGGTATTTGATAAACACCATAGGAAAGTCGCATGTCTATATATACCTTACAAAATATACTTGCCACTGGCTTTTTAAAAATAATTTAAAACCTGTAAATCTAATTTTCTTATGCAAGTGCATATGATATGCACATATCTGTTTCACAGTGACCATGTCTTACAGTTGCATACTTCTGAGAATCTATTGTAAGCCACACAACCAAGTTCAATTGTAGTATACTATCACCAAGGTTAGACTGCGAGTGAATTTACCCTCTCATCTTTAGTTTTGAAAAAGAAGCCCCAAAGAAGTAATTCACCTCAGTACATCCTCCAGTAAGATGAAGCCTATTTTACCCACCTATAGCTTAAGAAGCTGGGATTATTAAATTTCACCTAAGAGCAACAGCAATTCATCCAAGACAGCTGGACAGTATTAGAGTACCGACAAGTAAGAGCCTTCCCACTAGCACTCTGCCTGCAACGCTCCCAGAGTATTCTTAATGATTACTGGGTCAGCATCACATCAGCTGCATCATCAGCTATTCCTCCACTGGCTCCCATGCAGCCTGCATCACCAGCCCAAGAGACAGAAGCCTTGTATGTCCGATGTGCAGCAGTCAGCAGGCAAAGAGCATTCCAGCTCATCTACTCAGCCTCTAGCATAGCACATCTGGTAAAATTAAATGGTATAAGGAAGTCTTGTACTGCTCTCCAAGGCAAAAATCACCTGTAGAGTGCACAGCCACTAAACTACGACCCAGTCCTCCTAAAATGGAATTGAGGCAGTAGCAGGTTGGAGCATTTTTAATCTGTAATTCTGAATTTAAGCTTCAGAAAATTGATTGAAATTTGTAATATCTAAATTAATATAGAGAAATAATTTTCAATGTATTGTAGGTCATGGCTTTCCCTCTCTTTACTATTTTTTTGTAAACCATTGTGATGTGTCATTGGGTATTTATTGCTTAGTTATGTGTATCTAACCTCTTTAAGGAAGAAGTTTAGATGTCAGCAAGTATCAAGGGGACTGATAACAATTTCCTTTTAACTAGAAGTTGACAGTCTGTATTAGTGTCTGCTTTGAGACTAGCAAGTTGAAACCCACCTGCAGTCAAGAAGGAGGGACTCTTAAAAAAAGTTCCCAGGAGCATGAGCTAATTTTCATTAAATCAGCATTGTTGAAATTAAAATGCTAAATACTTGCTATACAATGATGACGTTCCCACTATGTTCACTACTTCTCTTTCTTTAGGAGAAAAAACCTGTTTATGTGTAAACTGGTGCTTAGAAAATGTTCATGATTGACATCTCCAAGGAGTAAAGGCCTTTTATTTACAGACAAGAAAGATAGCATATGAACAGTAGCAACAAAAGCTGCTCTGCTACAACTTCTCAATTAAAAGTTGGCACCTTTCCAACTTTCAAACGCTGCTCTAAGTCTGATCATACCTTGCTTTTGGGTAACATTTCAAGCACAAATGCCCATCTTTGTGGCAGATTGCTGCAGTACCTATCAGCAGCTAGCTGATGAGTACCAGAACGAGGATAAACTTCCACTGCAGACCAGTGCATATAACTGCCTAAGTGAAAAGTAAGTATTTGTTAAAGAATTAGGTCATTTCAAATTCACTTTTAGATAATTATTCACTAGATGAAAGAATACTGCTGACACAGAGATGACTCCAATTACATTTCTGTTAATGCATAAAGGAACTCTGTAACTACTGCACTCAGACAAACACCGATTTTGACAAGAACAGAAGTTTGGTTATGTGAGCATTATACTCTGTATCTTTTGCTTGGCTATTAAAATTATAAAACCACACAATCCCATACTACTTCCAAAACCCAATATCTGGACACAAACTCAGAATCATCCTACACTGGCATGAATGTGGAAATTTAATGAGTGATCTGGGCACACATGTATACACTTTCTTGCTACAGTTCCCAGCTTGGATATGGAGATCATCTTCCCTTTGCTCCTCCCTTGTGTAGCCATAAGAGTCAGAGACTGGAAGATGGAGGCCTAACTGCCTGCAAGAAATCCATAGCCTTATAGACGTCAGTGAATATAAGCAATCTATCACTGATCCCAAAACAATCCCAACAATTAGCTGAGCAGCTGCCCCTGCCTAACCAAAGACTCCTTAAGAGGACTAAAGCAAGGACTGTAACAGCCAGAGGATGAGAAGCAAGCACTGAAGTAAATGGAAGAGCTACCAGCCTCAAATAAAGAAAACACATAGACAAAGAACTGGTGGACACCCAGAACAACAAAAAGTTCTCTCTGCAAGTGTGCAGTCCATACAGCTCCCAAGATATCTGGCTAATTGACCAGTAAGAGCTTGTGGACAGGGACTACATATCACTGCTTAGATTTTTTTTTCAGTTGTTTATGTACCCCACTAAACTAGTTCTTTAGAGGATGGATTGTCTTCCTATCATTTGCTGCTCATATTTGTCACTTTGGTAACATGTTGGTATTTAGAAAATAAATAATCTTCTAGCTTAACAACATGGTCAGTGACTCTGCCACACTTCTGCTTGCTGCTTTGCACAAATCTGCATGCAATACTTGTACTCCTTAATCCCTTTTCATACAGTTTAAATAATCAATAGCAAGAATAGCTAAGGGTGATCTACCTGGGCCACCTACTGAATGCTCCTGTTAGAGAAAGTGACTGAAAAGCTCAAGAGCAAATCTGAAGAATGATTAAAAGTTTTGGAATACCTTAAATTTGTGTGTGTGCACACAATGAAAAAAAAAAAAAAAGAAAATTACATTTTCACACACTTAGATTTTTATGAAGCCCAGTTTTAAAACAAAATCTGTTTTGAGCAAAATTTTAATTTGTTTCAAAATATTCAAAACAAAATGTCATCAAATCAAATTTTTTTTACTTTCTGACACTTTCTATTCAGCTGATGTTACTTCCACTTCCAGTTTGAATTTTCAGTTTACTTTTGCCAGTCTTACATTGCATTTCCACATTAAAAACTGCAATCCCTTATTCCTATATCTTACCAAGACACCTTCTGTATTTCAAAGTACTCCAAGGACTTTGAAACAAGGGACACACATTAGGATATGTAGGGACAAAGATAACATTTGTGAGAAAGGTATCTTTTACCCTACAAATGTATTGTGCCTCATACAACAACAGATACTGTCAGAAGACCTTAATATAGAGTCAGTAGTATGTGTGAAAAAGGGGAATACTGAATAGAAGATCACTGAGACATGGCAGACTGATTATGGCAATATTCTGCCTGCTATCATCTGAAATATCAATAGAAAGCTCGATGCTACTGACAGGACAGTTTAGTAAAATTTTACCTAGACTAGTACAGCAAGAATTCGCTGGAGAACTTTTGAATTAATAATAGAGCAGTTAACTCAATGATCTAAAAAGTATAATACATGAAAATTTTCCAGAAAAAAAAAAATTTAGAATGCAAACTGTAGCAGAAAAGTAAACTATAAAAGGAAATGAGGGTTTCTTTCAGGATGACTATGTTTTGCAAATACTTTGCCATAACTAAGAAAGTATTATCTTGTTATAAATTACCCAGGACAGCAAGAAACTCACAATAAATAAAGAAACCACCAATGTATGGCTCAATGGGAGGATAAGGTAGCTTTGACAGTCCTGAAAAGATGAAATTATTTACCTAGCACCTGGCAGGAAAAAGAAAAAAAAGAAAAAAAAAAAAAGAAAAAAATTCACACAGATTTCCTGAAAAACTAAACCACCATCTGGGTCAATGCAATTTTAAAACAAAGGATTAAGGGCTTAACCCAATGCCTACTGAAGTCCATGGAAGTCTTTAAAGGTCTTAGATTGAGCCCTAAGAGACAGGGAACTGAGGTTAAGGTCTCGGTTTATTTATCTTGTAGCATTTCTACTTGCAGCTGCATGCCTCTTTCTGTATCTGCTTGCATCTTTCACACAGCCCTACTTTTTACCACTTGTCTCCTTAAAAACACCTAGCTGTATCACAGAGAAGAAAATGCAGGAAAATAGGATGTATACCACAGATCAAATAGCTAGGCTGGATATGACAACTTGGAAAACTACACAATTCATCATCAGAATGGACAACATAGTTCTTATAAAATAATTATCCCAAACCTCCTCTAGAAACTGAAACCAGATGAGTCAAAGCTGGGCTTTTCTGTCCCACTGAGCATCCTGGGTTCTCAGGCACACCGAGCCTAGTCAAGCTGAGTAAGAGCCTTTGCCAAGCATGAGGCAATTATTTTGCTCTAGTCCTACAAAGTAGAACTATCTGGCACCTGTTTACACTTCAGCGCTTCCACTAGTCAGCATTTAGCACTGATCATGCTGTCTATTTTGCACATAGACTTGACACTGAGTACACCTGCGCCAGGTGGATCAGCGAAGACAATGTAATAAAAACAAGGGAGCTACAGGTATAGCTCTCCATATACTCCCCATGCTCTATAGTTTTTATTTTGTACTGAATTCTCTGCAAGTTCCTTTGCAGTCCTGTAGCATGGTCCACAAAAGAACTGTACACAAACTGTTGCGTAAGGACACAGTGCCCAACAAGGACCAGGCCAGCCCTTCCACGGGAAATGTCACATATACAGTGTTTTCTGACACAAGGGGATTAAGCAAGTTCATTGGTAATAAGCTGTTAGAGAAACTGTGCTTCTCCTAGGCTGGACAAGCCACTACAAAGCTGAAAAGTCTTGTGAAACAGAGCGTTGTGAAATCTTGTGAAACAAAGCAATGGAAAATTACACAAAAAATGTATTTTTTACAAATCATACAGTCCCCAGTGCTTCTTTAGAACTATGTTCTATCAGAAAGGTCATAAAGTGGCACCTGTATTGATACACCAAAGCAAAATAAGACCTGACAGGAAAGAACCTGAACAATTTGATTCACAACCACATTACTCCCAATTCATAATGGTGTAACTTTATCACTTTAAAGAGAATTTATGCCAGCATAAAACTGGAGTAACATAGCAGTAAATCAAGCTCAGAATTTAATATTCATGCTGGTTCAGCTCAATTTTATTTAGTGCAGGTGTTCACTTAATTTTGATGATAGAATCTGGGGAGAAGGGATAGTCTGCTGTTATTTCATTTCTACTGCCTGGTGGTCTCAAGTCATGACAACACTGGTCCTATTTCTGTGTACTTCAAAGATTGCTGAATATATATTTTCTTTTGTCTACAATCTACAATGCCTTCACTTAACCGCATTTTTTTTTCTTTGCTACATTTGTAGTATCTCAAAAGCAGCAGCAAAGGATACTAATATAATAATTAAAAGACCACACAGAGGTATCATAAAAATAAAAATAAAAAGAACAGGAGAAAAGCATGCAAAGAGCTCACAGGAGAGAACAAAGACACAACATCAGGCAGCAGCAGCTTTAACTTGACTGCCAGCTTTCTATAGTGCAATCAAATCCATTGTCTGCAAGCCACAGGTGCACAGCACATTGAACAGACAAAAATGCAATGGGGAGTGATGACAGTTAACTTCTGAGCCCGTGCTATATTCATCTCAACATTCATTTATGCATCTGTTGAGCTGAATTTTATTCGTCAATTTCTTTTTTTTTTTTTTTTCTGGTTTCAGAAGCATTTGAGCCCCTGAGGAACTGTACCAAAAATGCAGCATGGTAGAGAGGGTCTGGGCTTTAGGAGGAAGAAATCTATTCGGGAACCTGAAATGTGAAGACAATCTCTGTGTTTATCAGCCAGTTAACCCAACAGTTGTGACTCTGGTGACGGTGGATACTGTCAGTTCAGCTGCAAAGCAACTACCAAGCAGGATGTTCATCAACTCAATTATCAATAGAAGCATAACAATACAAATATGGATTTTGTGTACAGTGCAGAAAAAAGGCCATATGGGAAAATTATCAGATGCATCATAATAATGAATGGTAATATTATTATAATGGTTGCTTTCACTGTTTATCACAAACCAGGTCAGTTTGGATTACACTTGAATGATGGTCTTTTGATCTCAGATGTTTTGCCCATCAACAGGGCACTTTTTGAAATTAGATGCGGGCTGACCTCTTATGCTTTGTTTTCATCACTCTCCAATCAGTGGGAAGAAATTAGCCCCCTGGGAACGTTTGATTCACATTGGCTCACTGTGTTATTTCAGCTGTGAAAGATGCTAATGAGCTAATATCAACTTTCCTAGTGGAAAATACACATATGTCGCTTTAAATTTTTGGCCAGGAACCAGCATTTCGTCATTTTAGGCAAGGTCTATCATTACACTGCAGCAAAAGAAAAAAAACCCAACAAATTAAAGACAAGTTGAATCCACCTAAAGGGCAGAATCTCACGCAGTCTCCTTCCAATATGTAATGCAGATCAGCAGACACATAATTTGCTGTGGAAATTAGTTGTCAGTTTATGTTCTGTGTTTTCCCAGTTGGACAGACAGGGCAACATCCCAAGAAGCTTTGAGGATCATTAATTTCTCAAAGGGAAAAAACATCACTGAAAGGTTTCACGTGCTCTTGAGGAATTCACCTGTGACCCACAGAGAGAGAAACAAGCGGCCTAATGAAGGGCAAGGGCACACAAAGGTGAGAACTTTACAATTATGAGTTTTCAGTTTCAGGGGTGAATCCCTGTCTTTCACACATACAAATAGAAAAATCAGGTCACCCTAAAATAGCAAGGAAACTTGCAGGCTTTTAGAAGAAAAAAAATTTCAGGTCAACTACACTGTTGCAGTTTTTTTATTCTTGGGATGAACTTCCAATGAGGTTTAAGATAGTAAAAGACCCTGTCCCCTTTTTTCCCCACCACAGTTGTCACTTTCGGGAAAATTTAAGTCAGATCCGATACAAAAAGATTTGTGGAAACTTTCACAAAAGTTATAATGCTTTCAGCTTTTCCAAAATAAAACATTTCATTTAGAAATGAGGACATTCCATCATTTACTAAATCTATTTTTTTTAATAAACTATCAATTTGAGCCTGAATCTTAAGCAATTTTGGGGTTTTATTTACTAAATTATTTTTTTTTTCCAAAAAGTACACTGATCTTCCTCAGATAACTTTTTCAATTCAGAAGAGTTCTCTGGCACAATATTACTTACAAAGTAAAGTATTGATGCTTTGGCATGCACTATTTTGAGACAGAGAAATTTCTAAGTCTTCAACATTTAAAGCAAGGTTGTTGTGGTTTAACCCCAGCCAGCAACTAAGCACCACGCAGCTGCTCACTCACTTGCCCCCACCCAGTGGGATGGGGAAGGGAATCAGAAAAAAAAAAAAAAAAAAAAAAAAGTAAAACTTGTGGGTTAAGAACAGTTTAATAGAACAGAAAATAATAGAACAGAAAATAATAATGATAATGGTAACACTAATAAAATGACAATAGTAATAATAAAAGGATTGGAATATGCAAGTGATGCACAATGCAATTGCTCACCACCCACCGACCAACGATGCCCAGTTAGTCCCTGAGCGGTGATTCCCCCCCCCCAGGCCAGCTCCCCTCAGTTTATATATTGGGCATGATATCACATGGTATGGAAAATTCCTTTGGCCAGTTTGGGTCAGCTGCCCTGGCTGTGTCCCCTCCCAACTTCTTGTGCCCCTCCAGCCTTCTCGCTGGCTGGGCATGAGAAGATGAAGAATCCTTGACTTTAGTCTAAACACTACTTAGCAACAACTGAAAACATCAGTGTGTTATCAACATTCTTCTCATACCCAACTCAAAACATAGCACTGTACCAGCTACTAGGAAGACAATTAACTCTACCCCAGCTGAAACCAGGACAAAGGTTTAGGCCTTTCCTTTCTCATTTTTTACCAGCCAACTACCTATCACACATTCTGCTTCTCATAAACCCCTCTGAGAAGACTGAAATCCAAGCATGTGAAAGCACAAAAATAAGCTATTTCACCTACGAGAGCAAGAGTGACATATGAAAAAACTTCAGGGTGAATTTTCTCCCAAGACACAAGGACAAGCTTCTTTATTTCTAGTGTTTCAAAGCAACAACTAACAAAGATTAATTATCTGACTAGATCTGACCAAAAGGTTTCTTTGAAAGTACTAATAATTAAAACTTATCTTTTTTTTCTCCTTTTTCCTTACTGTGCAATTTTCCAAAACTTCATCTTTGAAAAATAAGCTTATAATTTGTCTGCCTTTCACTTTCTCTAAAGGCAGTGAATTAGCTTTCACATGTTATAAAGATGAAAATTGGACAAAACAGGAAGAAATTACCACCTATAGTGTCATTTGATACACTGAAAACCATAAAATTTTAAATTCATATAAAAACACTGAGTTCAAATTTTGAAAATTTACAGACATCATAACCAAATACTTCCAATTCACTGAAGCAATATAAATAAATGTTTTGAGGTTTGTTTGTTGGTTGGTTGGTTGGTTTGGGTTATTTAACAGACATTCATTTCTAGACTAGTCTTGGTTATTTAAGCAATTATGCAGCTGGCTGAAGACTGGTTCAAATCATATTTGGTTCTAGATTTTTGTAAAATTTGAAAGAATTTGGGGCTTGGATTTTTGTTCAGTCCTTTGGTGCTGACATCTGAACTGCCAGCCTCTCCAGACTTTCATTTTTTGCCTATTTCTAACATTAACAAAGTTATTTTAATACTTGTTTTAGTTTATTTTTTCCTGGGTCTTCCTGCATAAGAATAATTTATACTTTCCAGACAACCTAATATTAAGACTCTGAAAGGAACGAATGAGATTAGTCCATTTGCCTGAGTGCTGAAGCTGCTACATAAGACACTGGTAGTCATTAGTGAAAAGGCAAATCATTCCTTGTCTCTTAACCACTTTAAAAGCTTCCTAGAACTCTGTCTGTTGACTACATAAATAGCAAATACATCATCCAGCACTCTCAAACCAGCTACATACAACGCCATATGAATCACTGCTGATACTTTCATACGCCATTTGCTTTATTGAGTGTGAATGGATCCAGAAAGAAGAGAAAAATCCACAATGCTACTTACAAATTATATTTCCCTTGTTTCAGTGCATTCTTTTTTTTTCAGTTCTTGGCTTTCTATTATTTTTCTTTCTCTGTGCTATCATAGTGATATTAAATGCTGATGACATGATAGCTAGTAGTTCAAATTCAAACCTGATTTCTGCTTAATCTTCCAAAAACCAGTTAAACCGTTGGTCAGAGGTCAGGCACCTCTGTGAGAAATTTTAAAAAATTATAGTGAATTAAAGCTTTGTCGCTCTACATTAAGAAGCTTCTGAAAAACAATTGGTAAAAGAGAAGTTTGGAGCTTCATGTTCTATGGTTATATCTTCCTTTGCTTACAAGCAAAATCCCTTGAGTAATTGCAGTACCAACAGACACTACACGGTTCCAGCATGCAACAATCCTGAATGCAGTGTCCAAAGCACTAGGAATGAACACTGCATCTTTGACTGTATACTGATGCACAGTGCAACTAGGGCCACAGTTTGGATATGCAATGTGTGGTTATCGAACACGAACACAGACTTCTGCCTACATACCTGTGCATGGTGTAGCAAGAGTGTATTGGGTTTGCATGGTAAGGTTTTGGTAGCGGGGGGACTATGGGGTGGCTTCAGTGAGAAGCTGCTAGAAGTTTCCCCTGTGTCAAATAGAGCCAATGCCAGCTGGCTTCAAGATGGACCTGCCACAGGCCAAGGCCAAGCCCATCAGCGATAGTGGTAGTGCCTCTGGGAGAACAGATTTAAGGAGGGAAAAAAGTTGCTGCAGAACAGAAACCGCATCTGGAGAGAGGAGTGAGAACTCATGAGAGAAACAACCCTGCAGACACCAAGGTCAGTGAAGAAGGAGGGGGAGGAGATGCTTCAGGTGGCGGAGCAGAGATTCCCCTGCAGCCCGTGGAGAAGACAATAGTGAGGCAGGCTGTCCCCCTGCAGTCCATGGAAGTCCACGGTGGAGCAGATCTCCACCTGCAGCCCATGGAGTACCCCACGCCAGAGCAGGTGGATGCCCAAAGGAGGCTGTGACCCTGTGGGAAGCCCACTCTCTGGAGCACGTTCCTGGCAGGACCTGTGGACCCGTGGAGACAGGAGCCCACGCTGGAGCAGGTTTGCTGGCAGGACTTGTGATCCCACGGGGGACCACGCTGGAGCAGTGTGCTCCTGAAGGACTGCACCCCGTGGAAGGGACCCATGCTGGAGCAGTTTGTGAAGAGCTGTAGCCCATGGGAAGGACCCATGTTGGAGAAGTTCATGAAGGACTGTCTCCTGTGGGAGGGACCCCACGCTGGAGCAGGGGAAGACTGAGGACTCCTCCCCCTGAGGAGGAAGGAGCAGCAGAGACAATGTGATGAGCTGACTGCAACCCCCATTCCCCATCCCCCTGTGACGCTGAAGGGAGGAGGAGGTAGAGAAAATTGGGAGTGAAACTGTGCCCAGGAAGAAGGGAAGGGTGGAGGGAAGGTGATTTTAAGATTTGGGTTTATTTCTCATTACCCTACTCTGGTTGATTGGTAATAAATAAGTTAATTTTCTCCAAGTCAAGTCTGTTTTGACCATGACGGCAATTAGTGAGTGATCTCTCCCTGTCCTTATCTCAGTCCACGAGCCTTTGTCATATTTTCTCTCCCCTGTCCAGTTGAGGAGGGGGAGTGATGGAGCACCTTTGGTGAGCACCTGGCATTCAGCCAGGGTCAACCCACCACACAAGAGCCATAGATACAATAAATAAAGAACATTGATAAGACTTTCTGGATGTGTTGATGGCAGATGCCTGTTGTTTGGCTCTTTAGAATAATTTCTGGTAAAGAAGAAACTCTTCCTAAACAAAATCTCCCCACCTTATCCAACATCCCTAGACACCGTAAAACCAGACAAATCCACTTACAACTATTCTAAAATTCTTTAACCAAGAAAAAAATACTTTTTTACTACTCCATTATTTTTTATTGGCTGTTCCTAAAATAAGCATGAGCCTGAACGTGTATATTACATGATTGTTATACTGCCATATCAATTCCACTTTATTAATGAATTTCAACACAAATGGCCCAGATCTTGGCACAAAGATGTTTTGCTGATAAATTACAGTGTGCTTTTTCTATGATTGCAGTCATACCATGTCCTTTCTTATTTAACTTCTATTTTGAATTCTGGACTCCCATGCACAGAAAAAGAACCATTTGTATAAGAAACAAAGATAAATTGGTTAATCATAGTCATTACTGATCTATACAATATGCACTTTTATCACATAAATACAAATAAAAGTGAAAGTGTCTGTGGCCTTCATTCACCAATAGGACATAGAACACCTCTATTAATTTTGTGATGACAGTCTGAGGTGTTCTTCAGGACACTTCTGAAATATGCAGACTGAAATCTTGGCCACCTTGAAATCATTGGAAGCTTTGACAATAAAGTCAACTGAGTTGGAATTCCATCCTTAATCTTTACTCTGACAGCTATTACTATAACATGCAATATGCATTCTTTCAAGGATTCTGTTTAATGTCTCTAACAAAGAATGTCTTCTAATTTTGAAATTACAGTAGCATGACCCTGTCTTTTTTCAGATCTGTACAAACATGTAACGGAAATAATCACTGTTCTGACAAGTTTCAAATAGATGTTTCCAAGTAAAGAAAAAACACTAATCATTCCCATTAATTACATATTAAAATATGAGATTTTTTTTTAATTACACGGGTCAAAGAACAAGCATGAATCCAGACTTCTAGTAGCTTTGTCTCATGCCCTCACTGCCAGCATTGTTCCTCCCCTCTGCCTCTATACTGTTACAGTGTTTTCAATTGCTATTTTCGCAATGTACTGTGCCATACGCCACCTAATGCAAAAACATACAATGTAACATTTCTAATTACACTTAGAGTTAATGCTGACAGAATCATATTGCTGCAGTTCTGATTAGATCAAAAGATGACTTCCTCACACCCCAGCTGTTTTGCCTACAGCATAGCTCTTAGCAATCACGGAACCTAGTACTGAGTATAAGCTTATGTGCACTGTATCTATATTGCTTGTTTGAGTGAAAGGTGTCTTTGCTTGCAGATTGAAGAGGCAGCTAAAGTTATGTGGAGCTGTATTTATTACTTTCTCCATTGGTTCAAAAAGGTTTTAGAGCTTTTTATGGTGCTAAAGCATACAGTATTTTCTCTACAAGTCTTTGCTGCTAGAGCTTTTCTGCCTATTCCAGTAATAAAGTCTGACTTGCACATTAAGAAAGGCTAGAACTTCAAAGACTACTAAGTCAATGGGACCCATGCACAAATAACTGAAGGCAGGCTCTAGGCCCTCAAAGTTTTCGTTAGAATTTTGTACTGAGCTCCAAAACCAACGGAGGACAAGATTTCACTCAAAAAGGCACAAGAATATGAACTGTATTCCAAGACAGCTATTTTTGCCTGTGTCAAGATGGGTTAAGCGCCACGTGCTACTCCTCTATACACAGCCTTTGCCAAAGGTCTTTGCAGGATTGCCATTATCTCCAAGAGACACTTGATCAGGCTATGAGCCACTCCCATGGAGGCTCTGTTTTCAAGGATTTATCTTAAATGAAAGTTCAGATGACTTCAATGGAAACATTGATAAGCCCTGTGGAGTTAACAGTAAGACTGAGATTAATATAGGAAACAATTATCTGCAAGTCTTCTGGTCAGTTCCCAAACATTTTTATTCAGCTGTACCTGAACTTTGATTTGTTTGTTTCACCAGGAGTGCAGATGTGAGGAAGTTTTTGTTCAGAACATACAGGAGAGTAGCTATTCTTCATTTCCTATTTCAGACATGAAAGGGGGACTTGGAGAGGAGTATGGCTATCTGTCATTAGTAAAAATTTTGCTCCTCTTTAGTGTAAAAAGTTTCTGTCTTCCACAAGCAGAGGAAAATAAATGAGCCTTACCATAAGTGGTCACTTGTTATAAATAAAAAGTAGCTTTTAAATAAAGCAAACACTTAACAATCAATCCACAGAGGCAAGAAAGTGGTTTTCAAATTATTACAAACAATCAAAATCAAAGTCTGCTTTTGGATATTTCATGAATAGAAAACAGGCTTAATTTATCAGACAATTGTTGGTTTAATAACAATTTACCTACCTCTTGTGCCTAACAAGTGGCACCATCCTAAAACATATGATTATTTATATGTCCTCTAAACCACAGGCTACTTTAAAATAATTTTTATTCAACATAACTGTTTGTTACTCTGCAGAGCAAGTAAGAAACAAAATTTATTTCTGCAAAATTGTACATTGAATATATTACTTTATAGTAGTTATAATCAGACAGCCAGACATTTATCATCCCTTGTTGTGTTTCAGTTCTTAACTGTTGAAAGTCCACAAAACAATATGTTTTACTTTACCATTGTACTGAAAATAGATGAACACTGTAATGCAAGTGTAAGACACACTAGCACAAGACCACAATAAAACTCAATCCATATGAAAACAAGATCTTAAACCCTTTATCCTAATAAGACTTTCTGAGCATTAACTAGCAACTTTAATCTCTTAGTCATTAATTCTCCTATGTTGCAAATCTGGATGTAATTAAGAACAATGCATTGCTGCCTATGTGGTGAAGAAAACATCATGCTGACGTGATTGATTATGTTTATTTAAACTGGAGATCTGACAGTTTCCAGTGATACTTCATTCAATTTTTATTACTATTTTATGCAACAAGATAAGCTTTTAATTTCCCCTGTTGTGTCCCACTTAAACAAAACTTAGGAAGAATCTGAGAAGCATTACTTGAAAGAATATTGCTGTAATTTACAAGGCTATTGAAAATAAAATTGGGTTTAATATTTTCACTTACTATAACTATTGTCAAGGATTTCGTTAGAAAATCAAGTCTAAACTTTAACTATAGAATGTCGAATGCATACCTTACAAGTTGTTAATCAGAAGAAGAATTAGACTGAATATAATATATGATATATCCTATTTTATTACATGGCCTTTCACTGCAGTAGCAGTAAGCTTATTACTTTATACATATTTTTTGTTTGTTTGTTTGTTTGTTTAAATATGAAAGATGATTTTCCCCATAGACAATGTGAGACAACAGTAAACTGAAAGTGCAAGGCAATATTTTTTCTTTCTTCCTTTCATTCTTAATCAGAGTAGTTAAAATTCTCCTCATACAACATTTGACAGTATTAACTAACCTGTAAATGTATAAATTTACCAAACAACAGGGACAACAGGATAGAAGTCAAACCCAGAGAAATACCTTTTACAAGTATCTTGCTGCCTTCATAAACCTAGAGGTAAGAATAAGAAGAATTGTTTATATATAATATATCTGCATAAACTTAGCAAACTCTCCTTTAAAATACCCAGTTCTCCTTTCTGTAGAAGCAGTCAAAGAACAATTGCCAAGATCTTAGTGTGGGTACCAAGGGACCATGTTTGCTGCCTGTAAAGATGAAACAAAATTTAATGAGAAATCACAGCTTAAGGGTATAGCTTTCCAGCTGGTTCTGAGGGGCCAGTCTAGGCCTGTACAGTTCCAAAATAGCAATCCCAGTGTCCAACCACCATACGTTCTTGTTGACTGCCTGCTGGCTGCATAGAGACCTAAGGCAGGGACCTATTTCACCAGAAGTGCCTTTCTGATGCGTTATTTTCCTGTCAGATTGGATCAATATGTGTGACTGCTACTGCCAGCCGAAGGCTGACAGTGGAAATACATGGTAAAGGGCAAGAAGGGGAATATTCCCTCTCATGACAACATTGTCCCAACAGCAAACCTTAGAAAATTATTGCATCCTGAAGTTAACCTGGTAAGAGTGAAGCATCTACTGTCGGCCATATCTGAAATATGAGAGGAGGAGAAGGTTGCTAGAGAGAAGGAAATTATAATTAACTTCACATGAAAAAGGTGTGTTTTGAATTTTAAACTGCAGTTCTTCAGATGTGCATCATTTAGACATAGCACATCACTCAAAGATGACTTTTATTCTACCATATCTCCAAGCAGGAATAGCATTCTTCAAGAGATGAAAAAATCAATAGGTGAAAAGCATGATTTGCTGTCATTACCAAAATTATATTTATAATCACAGCCAAAGAAACGTTAGGAAATGTCACTTTCTCACAGTTCTGTTGGACTAGGCCTGACTCCACCTCTTCCTTATAGGCATAACATTCCACTCTTGAATTCTGACCTGTGTCAAGGAGCTGAAAACCAGCTGATACGTATTTTAAATTGGTTATATTCTTTTCAGATATATTTTGTCATTCACCATAAGTACAGTGTACCTGGCAGTAGGGTGGCCTTATGAGCTGTAAATTGAGTGAAATTAGCATTTGAATCGATGCTACGTGAAGATAACAGCCTGCAATAATCCTATTTAACAGCTGTTAATTGTCTGCTATAAACCACAGTTCAGCAAATTTTGATCACACAACTGAAATACTTCCCCCTAATATGAATGAAGAAAATATACCAACTGATGCACAGAAAAACAAATGTTTGGAGATGCACATCTTAAATTTATTGTAAATATAGATTTCATGCAGATACTATATCTCCTAACTATGTGTAAATCATAAAATATAGTCTGTATGCAAATATTGCCAAAAAATATTATACAGAAATACATATAAAATGGTTTCTTCACTTATTTATAGGGAAACTTTAGGTTTGTATGTGGCAAAGAGCATTCTTCAAAGTTACGATCATATGTTGTTAAGAAAATATTCGTTTCAGTGTGTTGCCCACATCCATATGGCCAAAGATGTTAGCAGTCCATAAGCAATACCATTTTTTCCTACTGCAGGGAGACTTGTAAGGTAATGAAAAGCCATAGTTCCAACTGCAGGATGAAGGGATGCTTCTCCATCTTCTGTTAACTCATTCTGCTTGCATACATTGCTCAATCTGAAGCACGCACTAGAAGAATGTATTATTCTGGAACTCAGAGCATCCTATAGAGGAAGGCTAAACTTCATAAACAGTGTTTAATCTTTTATCTGTAGCCAAGCAAGAATGGAACCCTATTGGTTGAAAAAAAAGATCAGAGACTAAGCATTAAGATATCCTGGCAATAAATGTGTCTGTTATAAGGACTCATATTCAACACAATGAGAAAGACATTTTCTTGTCATACACCTGAGGATAGCAGGAATCTATGGCTGTCTGTATCAAATGCTGCAAAGATAGGTAGCAAAATATTCATAGCTAATTTATCTTTTTCTAAGAACAAGTAGATATACTTCATCTTCCAGATTCATGTCTTCTGTCCTGCAGGTCAGCTGAAAAGGAACTAGTATCATGGTAGTATCTTGTGGAGATGGAGGTAATTAAGAGGACTTTCCCCAATGCTTTGCTGGTAATAAGGATTTTACAGGACTGATGGTTGGTTTCCAAAAAGACTGGATGCCAAGGCATATACCAAATTTTTCTGCTCAAAAAGCCTATGATATCTTAGCTTAAAAGGCTGAAGGTTATCTTTTACTCTTTCATTTATCCAAAAGAACACTTCAGAGGCAAAAGTGACAACTGTGATGTTCATCAATTAATCAGCACTCAGATAATTGATGGGGTATACTTTCCATGGCAGTCTTCCCAGGAAGTTAGGCCTTTCTTCTATTCCTCCTTCAATTCTCAATATAGGAGGTTTTCAAGATCTTTTCACCCTTGCAAAAAGAATGAAGTGTGGAATGGGCTGATTTAGATCACTCCTATATTCTTGTGGAAGCTTCCCTATCTCCTGAAAATGTCCTCAAACTCTCTCTCAGTTGTCTTGTACCTTTCTGTTCCAAAGACTGCCATTATGATCACACTGACAGTTTCCATATATATTTTTAGTCAATAAGATGCTATTATAATATTTAATTTCCTATTTTTTATGTTTTTTCACATAGTTCTTTCATTATAGTCTTAGTCAAGGCCCAAGTCTTGGGTTTCATTCGTTCAACTTCTAATGTATTTTTTTTTCTTTAGAATTCCAACAGCATAATTTCTGGCACAATATTTCACTTCAGCACTTACGTCCAATTTAAAGCTAACAACTGTCCCATTTACGTTCAGACTGGTAGTCTATTCATCACCTGCTACAATGGTGTCCATTGATATAATGGAGAAATTCCTCTGAGCTGAAGAAGTCATCATTAAGCCCTTAACTAACCTGTGCACGCTCTACCAACATATGCAAGCTTCTGCAAGGTAATGTGATCTATTGTAGCTCTTCAAACTTCTTCTCATTGCCAAACATTGCCTCATTATAAGTTTTTTCCAGAGTATGAACAGCACCATTGGTTAGGATAATTTGAGAGGGTTTTTTTTTTCCCTGAGGAGCAAAAAGTTAGGACACTTTGAACATGAACTCTGCTTATCCCACTCTTTTCTCTAGTATTTGGGATTCTCTTGGTGAATGCTCTCCACACAGAATTCTGTCTTTCCGTACTGTCTTTTACTTTCTCTAACAAAAGGTAATTCTGTCTTCTTTCATATACTTAGTCTCTGAATGTTATCACAATGCAGTGTCTTGTCAGAGATTGTTTGATCAACCAATCTGCAAGATTACCTTTTTAGTCAAAAAGTTCTTCCTGCTTTCAATTTTTTACTTTTGCATTTCTTCTGAAAGAACAGATTTATGAAAAGTTGCAATTTAACAGCAAGAACTGTTTCTCCAAACTTTGTTAACAGTTCTGGACTTCTGTATCAGGGCTTTCTTCTTTGCAGAATTGAAAGTTACGCAAACTTAATTTGTGTTACTCTGGGTATCACATACTGTTAATTAATTACCCAGTGCACCTGTTTTAGTAAGAAATAGTGGATAAAATTTCATTTTTCATTTATTGTGAGAACTTATTAATCATAGTTTTCCTATGAGAATGAAAAATTTCTTATACTGACCCAATCGGAAGCGAGAATACTAAGTGACTGTCCCCAAATGAAAGGCACCCCCTTCATTTATAGCAGCATAATTTTGGCAAGCTCAGCTAGCTGACTTATAGACAGATCCAGTTATGACCTCAGTTGATGCATCACAGGCTCACAAGACAGTGGAATCTCTTGACAGGTAAGCATGTGTCATTAAAGAGCTCAGCAATGTATATTTAGGATACAAATTCAACTGTCAGTTGCCATTCAGGGTTGTATACTGCCAAATATATTTATTGCTGCTAGTGTGTTCAGAATGCAGTTTCAGCAAAGTCACACCAAATTTCTCCAAGCTCAAAGTGCACCTGACGTGAGGATACTGATGTTGGTTTGCATTTGAAGGAGAAGGATTTCAAGGCAAAGTGCAAGGAAGGTGTATCCCTTCTTGCTTCTTTTAGAATGAGTGACCCTTTGAGGCTGTCACAGGTTAGTGCACCACAGGGGTCTTCCTGCTCATGAAGTCTGGCTGCTTCCCAAACCCTGATGAATCACCCCTTCAGCTAGCCAGGAACAGACATATTCCTGGAGTGGAGTTGCTTCACACACTTTCCAACTAGGAGACTGGGTCCAGCTCTCACAGCACTTTAACTGTACAAACAATCTTGAGAAACCAACACCATAATTTTGTCACTGATCTCAGTTGTGAAGTCTCAGAGATGGATTCCTCATCTGTAATCCAGGAACCAGGCTGTCCTTTCTGCCATTTTAAAAACTCTCTCCCTGTCTTAGGTTAGATTTCTACATCCCCTTCTGGTTGCTTTCCTTGAGTAGCTTCCTTAAAAAACTGCCCACCAAGGAGGGAGAGGAAAATTGCTGACTAAGCCTTATATCTAGTACCTGAAGGTTTCTCTTTGCCTTTTAGATTAAGAATGAGGGGTGATCAACTGCAGATTTCCTGTAAATGGGTTGAAGACAAGTTTTAACTCTTACTTAAATACAGATCATTCAGGATACAGCATCATAGCTGACTGCGGTCAGTCCAAAAATGAAATAAGAAAAAAACCATCTGTCAGAGTGCTGATTTGACATACTGAGCAGCCGTACAAATACTAAGGCTAGCGCAAGGGAAGTAGACAGGAATCTGCAGCCAGAGATAGATGGTGGAGAGGACAGGACGGGACTTCCTGTCTCGCTGGCAACACAGTCTTAAATTGACTAACACAGGATCAGAAAGAGGAGCACTAACGCAAGTGTTAATGTAAAAATATAACATTGTGCCCCTACATTTTTCAGTGTAATACATGGACAATCAGAGACCCTATCATAACATTTTTCTAGGCAAGGAAAATAAATTATACAAAGTTATACAAAAGAAAGAACATCAGTAAAGCTACAAAATCAAGTACCCAGAAATGAAGATAAAACATTTTTCTTTGGAACAGAAACAGGCTAGGACCATTGTTATGCTTTAACTATTTTGCTTCTTGGTTAGGTTTGTGTCCAAGTTTCCTGTATCCAGTTCAGATCTTATATACTTTTCTCAGAATTCCCAATGCAGGATGTGTTCTGCACAAGGAGAGAGAAAACACTTTCTATAAAGGGTTGTATTTATAAATACAATATGACTTATTTTGTCTGGGTAATTTTTAGACCACCAGTAATCAATATGCACTTCTTGGTGTGGAGATATGGACAAGAAACTGAAGATTAAGCTAAGAACAGATGTAAAGCACATCTACTACTTAATACCTGTAAACAGGCTCTCACACAACAAAAAAAATGAGAGGACGGGCTTACTGCCCACAGAGCTTCTTCATGTCTAGAAAGGGAGGAGGTAATCCATGGCAAATCAAGCTGATGTGGTATCACATGTGGTCATGTCTTTGCTTCTCCCAGGGTTACTTGTTTGTGTACGTGCCTTTCCTCTACCTCAGATTAAATTCATCCAGGAGGAGGCAGTACTGACACACAAAGTCAGTCTACTAAGGAGTAGTAGCGAGAGCCAGAATCAAAAGGCAGCTATTTAACCATCCTCCAAGGGTTTTGGGCAGACCCATTAAATCATGGAAATGAATACAGCAAACTGTTTCAGCTCTCTGATGCGTGCAGTAGATTGCCCGAGTATGTTAATTACTGCCTTTGGCAGAATATATTTCCAGAAATGTTAACACAGAATCTGGAAGTAAAATGTCTCCTGGCACCACAACAGCATTTTCAGATACCATGCTCAGATGTGAAGCATTAGGACAAGTTGGGGGGGGGGGGGGGGACGGGACGACACACACAGACAACGACACACCAACAAAAAAAAACAACCCAGAAAGTACCGTTCCTACCAAATCCTGACATAGTGCTATAAACCTAGAAAAGTTTTCCACTACCAGCTAATCACATTACATCACAGGAGAGACATTCTGTGCCATCACCTATAGTGCTTAGGCACAAAGGCAGAATTTAGTCCCTTGACACCCTTGTTAGACCCTGGAGGCACACTTACCTCACTTTAGTTTCTGCCAATAAAGTCCTTTAGATTTCAGCCACTGAACAAGCACAGAGCGCCTGAGGCTGCTCAGTACTAAGCTGGTTATTGTTTCTCCCATGCCAAGGATGAGAACAGTATTCATAGGCTAGGTTACCCACCATCCAGCTTCCCTGTACAGCCAAATCCATTAGGCAGGCAGGCCCTTTTGCTACCCACTGTCTGTATTTGCCATATTTCCAAAACCCACAGAATAAACATTCCTTTCTTTTGACGCTGGAGACGGGAACCAAACCCAGATCTCCCATCTCTCAGAGGCTGAGGTTAATAAAATATTTATTGGACCATAGAGAGAAGTGCAGACATTTAGGGAGTTCAGCTGTGCTGCAGGTGAGTAGAGACCTGACTCCAGAGATTATTATTCATAGAACATCAAACAGCTTCAACAGAAAAGACTGGAAGAGATAAACCTCAAAATATTTTATAGGGAGACTTTTAATGATAAATGACAATAAACTAAATGCCAAGGGGCTACTTGCATATATATATTAAAAAAAAAAAAAGCAAACAACTTTTTGTAATTATTCATTAATTTCAACACACATATAATTTCAAGAGAATATATGTGTTGCAAAATGCACAGCACACATGATTCCCATTTGGGTTTGTTTTACTATTTTAAGAGTAAACTGATATTGTTAAAATCATAAAACAGTTCCTAATTCCTATCTGTTTCTCCATAATGCCTTCTAATTTCAGCAAGTAAGCAAGTAAGATCATAATCATGGCCATTTTGCTTGAATAAAATGGATTTAAGGAACAGGAAATTATCTCCCATGGCAGCTAAAAAATTAACCTATGTCAGCATGAGTGGCTTGAGAGATCTATACAATCTGAGAGTCCTGTAACCTAGGAAGGCACACAACCCTAATCTTGTGGAGGTTACAATGATCCTGACAGAAAAAGGCTGCAATATTACCTAGTAGTGTACTTTTAGAGGGAATAAAAGATTATATAATAGAAGTGCAGACACTGTCTTAACTGTTGCAGAGAACCAGTAGAATAGTCCCTTGAAACACCATCATGCTGCATATCTACCAAACTGAATAGACAGTCTTCAAGTCAGCAGCATTAATTAGGAGGTAACTTTTAGATAAATTCTATTATGGAGTACTAGTCAGTACTACAAACCAGAGAACCCTTCTTGAATATCCTCTCCTTCCCATCTATATTTTGACTCCTAGCTGCATTTGTGACTTTTAAGTTCCTTCTGTTCAAATACTGATAAGTACTTGTAAAGCAATAACAATAAATGCAGAAAATCATTAACCTATTTAACTTGATACTGCATCATGGCATAAAGTCAATTGGCCATGGAAATGTTATCTGAAAGTTCCAAAGCAGCGCTGGCTTTGGAAACAACAACAAGAATGGTTTAGGCATCGTCAGAGACAATCATACCAGCACCATTATGCAAAGTTATTAGGGGAACATGCTTTCAGTATGTAACTCAGATTCTTCAGATGAAGAAACTAATTTAAAAGGTCACAACCAAGGTCTCTTGAACATTCAGTTAAATAATGGGTGGTTTTCTTCAGCTTCTGCCAAGAGAAAGGAAAAATAGGGTAATTTTGAAAGTGTAAGTCATCTGTAAGGAAACACTGACTGTTCTAGCTGCAGCCTAGACTATTTTAACCTTTCATTTTTTTTCCAGCAAGTCCCAAGCACTTATCTGAAAATATGCCATGCTATTTGCAGAGGTTAACTCCTCCATCTTTAGTTACGAAATATTTGTTAATTATAACGACTACTATATCCTTAGTGGAAATTGCAGAGTACAGGCTGCCCAGACATATTTTCTTATTTGTAAAAATATTTCATTTATTTAAATGAAAATCTTATTGTTTTAAAGAGGAAATCTGCTCAGTGCAGGTATTTCCTCCTAAAGTTTCACTTTTGTTTTTTTCTCAAATCAAAGTACTTTTAAACACAAAACATTTGAACCACATTTGATAGTTATGTCAGATCAGTCAAGGAAGCAGTACAGATCCAGAGAAAGTTAGATTTAAATGAGAATTTAGATTTGAAGCATACCTGGAGCTAGGGTTCATATTGACATTTTGCAGCAGTAAAATTAATTACAAATTCAAGCAGTAGTAACATTCTGATGAAGATCTTCATCCAGGATGTTTACCTTTTTGGACACTGACATTTCACCAAACCACAACTACAAAACATTGGGGTGTTCCAACATTCACACTGTTTCCATAAATGTGGAGATTTCCACTTCTGAGGTTCCAGGTTCGAGTGTAAGCTTTGGAGATACAGTATAGAATTGTACAGAAATAGCCAAATGATCTCATGTCAAATTATACTCATTTTGCCTAGATTAATAACAGAATTTAAAACTCTTCAATTCCATATATGCAATCATTAACCTCATCCGTTAAAAAAAAAAAGTTATCTAATCTACTTAATCTTCCTAAGGAAAAAGCATACTAAAGCAAATATACACTATCTCAACAGAATCTGAATTATTTCCAACAAAATATCTTGCTAAAGGATAATATTAATGTCCTCAGTTCATCTACTACCCTTTATGTGCACTCTATTAAGTGGAATGAACAATATGCAAAAGTGTACCGATTCCTTTTCTCAGTTAAATTATGCCAGTTTTACAAATGTTTCTATCACATAGTCAAAAGGCAACATTGAAATTGCTGCTCACTACTATTACAGACACATGTCTTTGGATACTTGTGGTGGATTTTGTCCTACGGCACCATTTTATTAAAGCTAAAGGATTGGTCTGTAGCATCTGTATGTAAGCATATGCCTTTCGCTCACTGGTAAACTTGGTTCACACTTTTCTATTACCTAACGGGTATCTGGATGACTTTTGATACCAGATTCAATTTCAACTATAGCAGTTGTAGCTCTTTTAATAGGTGAAGTCAACCATGAAGGTTAAGCTCATCTTGAATTTTGAAGTAGGTGGGGTTAGCAACCATAGCGTAATCAGCACAGCCTTGAACTATAGGCAGTTAATCTAAAAGTGTTGACTGAGTAAAAGCTAAGGATGACTCTACCCTAATATACCTGCACACAGTCCAAGATATCTGTAAATTTTAGCCTCAAACAAACAAACAAACAAAAAACCCAATGGAAAAACAAGTTAAGGATGAGGAAATGTCTAAGAAAATTGTTTCTCTTCAGAGAAGCATAGATGGGTAGCCAGTAGGATCTGTACAAGCAACAGAAATACAGCTGGTTTGTACACTTTAATCAATGTGGATCAGAGAGATAAATTCAGCTTAAATTGTCCAATCCAAGTAGAGGTAATCCAACACTTTTTGGATATTTTGGGTTGTTTGCAAGACCTTGCAGGTCACGTTTTCTAAAGACTTTATGTTGAGAGAAAGGCAAGAGGAAAAGAAAAGGAGAGGACACGCTGTGTAACAACTTTGAGGTCTAATACTGCATTCAGATGAAATCCCAAATGATTATCAAAACTTCCTTGAAATATTTATTTTTATTACATTTGTGGTTACTTACTTAATCTCATGGTTATTTCTTTGAAAATTTGCAAATCAGCAACAATACCAAGGCTGCTGAATTTTGACCGTAAGGAAATAGTCTGAAACATTTCCCATATCAGGACTAACTCCTCATTTATTCTCCTTTTTAAGAGAGCATTGCTCTGCATGCAAATAGGCTGATGCTTACAGCAGCATTTCACTGATAGAATATCAGCATATGTTATGAATACTGATGAAATTCATATTCCCTTATAATGTAGCACTGCATTTTTCCAATTCCATTGTTAGGTACCTTCCGATTCTAGCACAGGACATATATATATGCCTTTTCTAACATTCATTACAGTCAGTCTCTCTCTCTCCTAATGTCTTCAATTATATTCAGCCCTTGTGTTGAAACAGAATCCCAATATTGTCAGGCTCGCTTTAAAGGGCATTTGAATAATACCCAGGTTGTGTATAGAACTGTTAAAGGTAGAAACAAAGTAAATGAGATTTTAGATAAGATTATCATATTTTCAGAGACTCTCAATGGATTGGGATGCTGGATTGCCCTTAGTTACAATGCAAATTGAACATCCAAATTCCTTCCATGAGACTGAAAACTTTAGATAAATGTACAAAAACAAGAACACTTGAAATTAAAGTTGACCTGCTGCAGTATCTGACCTCTGATCTTTTGTATCTTGGCATATTAAGAAATTTCCAAACCTTGCATCATCAAATATATTTTCTCTGCAATTCCTGAGACATGACAAAGCTTAGTTTAAAAACCCTGTGCCACTCAACTAGGAATTACTTTAATTTCTGGATTTGCCTCTGAACTATAACATTACCTAAGCATATTATTTTCTGTTTAATTTAGTTCATTTTTATAAAGAAAGCATAATTGATTTGGCAACATTTCAGTTTATATTGTAATGGTTTCTCCATAGATCTGCACTAAAATTGGTTTTCTGGTGTAATCACACATTTTAAGATTCAATAGAATTGTACTAAAACCGACCTGAGATTGTTGTGGTACTATATTCTAGTTTTCAAATGGTTTTAGTATTGCAAATTCACTATTTTTTCAAAAGGTGTTGAAGTAAGATTAAAAATAGAATTAAAAATAAATTCATAGTGCATAAACACTGAAGTTATTGTGTAAATATTTCCTTACTTTTCATCCCTTATATTTAGTAAAAGACTTCCAGTATAATTTTGTGCTTTCAGTAAAAAAAAGTTTACACTTCATAGACATGCATATAAATTCATACAGAAGCAGGTAAAAGAATCTTTTCTAAGTATGCAATGCCATACAGCCATCTGCATCTATCTGCATTGGCTTGAAAATGATAAGCTTTAAAAAACAACCTCCCTTCTGCTTGTAATAATTATGGCTAAAGTTTACCATGAAGGCCTGAAGTTCACCTTGTTTAAAAATAAGCAAGAAAGTCACATATTCACGTGACTCTATAGTTCAGACCTTCAGTTTTAAATAAAACCACAATATCTTGAGACTCTCTATAGAACTGCAGGTATCAGTTGCTGTGGATATGTAATAAATCACAGAGGGTCTATGCTGTTCTTGATCCACTGTTGACATTTCCCATGGTTTAATTCTGAACAAGGAAAGCTATATAACCTTTGGGGCTCAGACGTGTCATACATGCAGCACCTCCGCTTCTGTTCATATCAATATGGAAAGGGGGTCTCTGAAAAACACCTTTATGCAGAAATAAGCCACGGAAGGGACATATCTCCATTACAATGCTCCCTTTGACTACAGGACATTTCTGAGATCACAGGCCAGAACACTATTTCCCATCAGATCCTAGGAAGGTACATGCAGTACAACCCCTTTAGAGTAACTGCAAAGGCAGAACTTCAGCAACATTAAAATCCCACATTGCTTTAGCAAAAGAAATTACTTGAGTAGTAGTTAGCAAGGGGTCATTTTTTTCCTATATGTCCCTCAGCACTTTCTGAAGATTATCCTACAAATATTATTAAGTCCTTGTGAGTAAAAATTCACCTCTCATATCAGAGTTTTAGCTATCTACTCCAGGGGCTGCTAAGCCTGCTTTTTGGCAACCCAACCAATTCTAGTTCAATGTTTACCAAAATTTATGACACTGTTCTCCCCTAAGCTCAAGAACTTGGAACATTCTTTCTTTCTCTGCTAGCAAGGATGCCATATTACAAGGTATGAACCAGTCAGCGCTTCACTCCAAGTAACTGAGCATTGCTACTTTGACTGGATACTGAGAACGTGAATGAAAATACTTTGAGACTCAGGCAACGGCTCCTGAAGTCACTCCTTTCTGTTTCTATGTGGTGTGAAATAAGAGCTTCTCCCCTACACAGCTCAAGTTCTGGGAGAAAGGAATAAGAGAAAGTTAAAAGTTCAAGCAAGTTCCAGCCTGATTGCCTCATCTGAAAAAGAGCTGTGGGAACTGCAGCCAAGTCATAGTGTAGCCACTTTGCAGCTTTCCCAATCACCAAGATATTTTCAGATCTTTTTACAATTTTTTAAAATGCTTGAATTTTATTTTTTTTAATTTACCTTTTTAGCAGTAACTGCACCTTAACATGCACACACAAAGAGAAGTATCCCAATCTTTTAGCAGCCAGATGACTCTCTGCCCACCTATGCATATATTGAGAGAACACTGCAATTTCCGATAAAACCAGTGTGTTTCCAAGTGGATATAAGTATATTAAATGCCAGGCTTTCTCTTTTCTCCCACTCACACAAACCCTCTTTCTTCCTTTTTACTATTATCCCCATTATGTCCTTTTATTACATAAATGTTCTTGAGGTTTTGGGGTTTTTTTATTCTATACCCCATGACCAGCTGTAGGAAGAATATTTTCATGATCTTTCAATAGGACATGTGGGTGCCATAAAAATAAATGTGCTGTAGTTACGAGAAAGTTCAAATTATTGTTGGCTTTTTAGATAATTTTTTTAACAATTTTATTAGTATCATCTCTAGTTTTAGCACTAAGTTGAAAGCTATTCCTCTGGTGCATATGCAAAGCCTCATCGATTCTGACAGTATGGCTATGCAAATATTCTCCATTCAAGTACCTTAATGAATAATTAATATTGTGCTTAGATATCTAGCTGAAAGCACCAATCAGAGGGTCCAAATAAATTGGACTGGTATTGAAGAAATTGTTCCCCATGCTCATCAAAAAGATTACTGTTTCTTTCAGAGAATAGCTTTAACTATATGAAATAAAGCCCTCTTGGAATAACCTGCTGATATCTGCATGAATAATCAGACCAGCTATAACTTATCTGTCATAGTGCTGGCTGGTTTTCAAAGACATCTTCTGTAAAGGTATTGTTTTGTAATGACAGAAATCAAACTGATTTGGGGAAAGTAACAATCTCTTTTTGTCTTACTTTTCCTTCATCTTTGAAATAGATACTTCCAGCATACCAGTTTGAAATTAAAACCAAGTGAGCCATTATTTTACTGCAGGAAGGACAGAAGGTAGCCTGCCAGAAGTTGTCTTATATCAAAATAATTTTATTTTTTCTTGAAGAATATTAATGCGCTCTGTGTTTATATCCTTCAACAATTTGGGTTTCCATGTGGCTCATGAATGATACACCTTTATAAAACTGATGCATGTTGGGCATACTGATAGTGTGCAGAGTGTTTCCATGCTGAACACAGCTCTGACTGAAAAAAGGAAGCATTAAGGGGGCATATTGGAAGACATAGCTATGACCAAAAGAGAGAGGAGGCATTTTTTATTTCCCTGGCAATAATTACCAGATACAATTACCAGCAGTGAGAAGTAACTTGCGCCTACCTAAAGATAGTGAAACCTTTATATCATCTCTTATTTTTAAAAACATTGAAACCAATTCTACATAATTTCAGATAAATCCTGGCATTCTGGCCCTGTAGCAATTTTTCTAAGTTAGTTTGTGCAATCAAATGTAGAATGTTTCAAAACCAAAAAAGAGCATTCCTCTTTATCCAATTAAAGGGTTTTTTATTCTTGTGAAAGGGGATCAGAGAAAAAATGTCAGGTTTTACACCCTCTCCCCAGAATGAAAAAGGTCACCAGCCTGAAAAAAGTTTAATACTTCATCTCATGCAGTATACAAGCCTGTCACCCTCAGAAACTTGGGGGTTTCTGCTCACGCTGTGTTACCATTTATTTGGATCCAGGAAATTCCGGAGTCAGATCCCATGTACTTGCCTTTCAAGTTTCCAGTGTAGGAAAGGTTCTCTGTTCAGAAGAGGTGTTAAAACAATACTGACTTAAAGCACAAGTTTTAGATCATCTGGGAGCATACAGCCTGTGTCCTTTCTTGAGAAACACAAAACGATTTAAGGAAATAGAGCTGGGATCCATTTATGTGGATGGATATCTGCATCCATGAAGCTGTTCTGAAGCCATATAAGTCTCAGCCCACTGCATAAGTATATGAAGTTGACAGAGTACTTGAGTAGAATTACTAGAGTAAGTCACACTGGAGTAAGACCTATCTTGCATCAACATCACATATAGCTTATGGATTCAACACTAGTGTAATTACATTAATTGGGCTCTCCCATCAGCAGAAGCAAGTAGCTGCTGTTATGTTTTAGCTATCTCTGCACAGCACTGTCAACTTGGGCATCAAAATATAGGTTAAAAACACAACAACAGAAGTAAAATTTTTAAAAATGGCATTTCTAACATGTAAAAATAATTAGTTACTTTTACGCAGCTTTGTTTGCTTTTTCTATACCTTCCTCAAGACCAACAGATTAGTATAACAGATGATGGATGGCTACTCCATACTGTCTGTGTTTACTGTACTATATCACAATTACACAAACATCTGTGCTTGAAAACTTTGCTTTTCTGTTGTGGGAAAGCACTTCCATGGCCAAAATGAAAAATTGAGCTGGCATATGAGAGGCAGCTGGTTTGTTTCTATGCATACAGGATTGCTGAATGGGAGACAGTGGCTGAATAATGCTTAAAGAATTTTTATGACAAATATATATGGTATTTCAGTTTCTTTTGTTACGTAATTTTTGCCCATTCTATAATTATGTCTTTATAGCTCATTAAAAGAGGAGCCCAAGATTTTAAGGATGCTATTAGAACACCTGTGAGAACAGATGAAATAATGTTATATATAAAAAAATATATAACATATAATGTTATATAAAAGCATATATAAGAGTTTAAAGGTAGTAGACACCACTGCAATCATCAAAGTTCTCACAAGTGTCTAGTAACTCAATATCTGGTAGAGTATACATCTAAACAGACATTTCATCTTAAATCAAAGATTTCAAAGTAGTTAGGAGGTAAGAAGATCTCACATAAAAGAATTAAGAACATAACCCAACTTACTGGAAATTACAGAGATATGCCAAACTGTAGCTAATATATACAACGGCTAAACAGTTTTTTAACAGTGTTGGAAAACTAAAAGCAGATTTAACTTTGCACATCAGCAAGTCTTTGGTAATATGCCCAATCCAGAAATTTAGATTGTAAGAAAAAAAAATTAGAATCAAGCCCAAACAGGTCAGCACTCAAGTGATGCAGACCATCACTATTTTAACAATTCATTTTAACAATTTTTGGAAAATTACTGGAACATGGAGAATTTTTGTTGGTCTAGATATAAAGATAGCTGGTACACTTTACCTTCTTTTACACCTAACATCAATAGGATTTACTGGCAAAAATTAACTGAAAAGTAGTGAAAATAAATTACTATAAGGAGACATAGCCTTGACTTTGACTGTTTCCAATGTTTATTGCCATGCTTAGAGTTCGCAGAGTAACTTTGGCACTTTCTAGTCCTAACGAAACTTCAGATTCAATTCCTCTTTGTCAATTTAGCTTATAAGGTGTAAAGCACCCTTGATTTATGCATCCTCATCCATAATCATCACTGAAAATTGTAAATATTTTCTTGATGGCTGTCTATGTTGATGATCAAATGAGACACTGAAAATGACATCTTATTTTCACTGCCAGACCAAGGTATCCTAGCAAGAGCAGCAAATAAATTGTTTTCACCACAATGAAGTGTGACAAGAAAAAAAAAAAAAACTGAAGGGGAACAAATGTATGCAGGCATTGGTTTTATGAAATATCTCAACTATTGAATGAATTGGTTAAGGCTAATATCTTCATGTCTGAGGAACAATGCCAAGAAAATTGGTGTAAGATCAAAACACTACACTGATATAAGATTAAAATATCATACCAGGTTCAAAAGCAAAACTGCACCCGCTCCAGAAAGCAACAGTTAGCAGGGGCACTCCTGTCTAGTTCTGTGGTTTTCCATCCAAGAGGACATCTGAATATATCTGATGGATGAAAAGCAGAGCTGCATAACAATGAAATTAACAGGTTCAGTAACAGAGCAACAGGTGCTCCTGACAAGTAATCAAAGCCAGGCAAGCTGAAAGCATCTTGCTCAACTTCATTCCTAGGCACACCTTCATTCACCCTTTACAGCTCGGCCTTCATGCAAATAAACGTGCCTTTAGAAAAAAGAGCACAGTCATAAATTTAGTTAAAAAAAGCCTAAAACTTTTGCTTTGACCAAAATTAAAAGTTCAGTTTGCTCACTTTGGGAGCATTTTAAAATCCATTTATTTCACTTTTTTTTTCCTTTTTTTATTTCACAGGGAAATGACAGGGAACCCCCATCACAATGTTAATGTCTTCAGACAGAAGAGGGACCATTAAAGTTAAAACTCCTCCACATCTGCTTTAGATCCACCAACCCTTGAACTGCCGATATGCTGTCATATTTCAAACAAAAAAAAGTAGAGCAAATAAAGTATCTGAAAACGTCCAACATATTTTCCAAAATAAAAAAAGGCAAACTTATTTTTACACAACAACAAAAAAATCCCCAAACCCCTCTTCTTGTCAAGCCCTAGATGGAGGTGCTTTTTTCCAGGCACCATGGCATTCTCAATTGAAACTGTCTTTATTAATAGATGTCTGTAGTATAATGGTAGGGCTGCTAGTTTGATTAGACTACCTATGCATGTAAACAAATGTCTTAGTGCTGCTTCACATCCAAGGACAGCCTACCAATATACCAGCTCCTCCAAACACGATGACGCCAGCAGCACTGAGATTCATTGCCCACCCTTCCCATTCCAGTCTCCTCTCTTTGTGCCTTCCACTTTTGTCAGTTACTACTACCATTTTGCAGCTGCTGTGGAAATGAGCTACTCTGTTACCTCTCATGCACATATTCATCTTTCGGTCAAACTTCACAGGCATACACATGGCTTTGTACATCTCCCTGAGCAGGCAAGAAAGCTGCCTGAATCCATGATCATATTTCAGATGTATGCATTATTGGCAGAAAACCCCTCTAAATGATCCCCTATTAAATGTCCTTCATCATCATACACTGTTCCTCTGCTCACAGTTGCATTTTCCCTAGGGAGTACACAGGACACCAGTTTCCTCAAGAAGCTGTCTAAGAAAGAGTAACAACTCCTGAATCTGTAACTAAAGTCGCATGCAGCTAAGGCCTGTGAATTCTCTGAAGTTGTGAAAAACATTCTAGAAGAGATGCTATCCTGAAAGATAGCAGAGCAAGGGAGAATTTTTGTTATTTTTTTATTGGCCAGTTATGCTGAGAGTTTGTAACTTTTGGTGAAGATGCTTTAGCTTTGCTTATCCTATCACAGAAATTTGTTTAGTTATTCCAAAATCAATTCAGTCATATCCCTCCCTTGCAAGCCACTAAGAGCTGACACTGCAGCCCTGACCTCCAATATAACGCTGGAGGCATGAAAAAGATCCTAAAAGATTATGTCAGCGCACTGACCTTTGAAAATAAACAAAAAAGCAATATGTCTTGGGGGGGGGGGGGGGGGGGATGAAAAAAAAGCCAAAACTCAGAAACACTACAAAAGGACACCCCCAAACCCCTGTGGGAGTTGTTTGTTAAGAGTTGCTGTCTAGAAGGTACCTTGCTTCATTGAAACGTCCCTACCTGCACACGCTAAATGCATGTACGAAACACTCCAATTATGAAAGATCCTAATTTTGAATGACACTCATAATCATACTGTACTTCTGCATAGAATGTGCAGCATCTCCTGGAACAGCAGCTTAACAAGATCAGTGCAATTATAAATTTCTGTGCAGTGGAACTAAGGTTATTTTGCATTACATTAATTTATTTTTTAATGCGTTTTGCTCCTTTGCTTCCTCTGCAGACATAGATCACATTCTAGTTATTTTCTGCAATGGGTTCATTATACTGTGCTTAATAACTCAGAGAACCTGGCAATTTTAGTAGCAAGTATTTTTAATTCTTAAGCATAGCATAAATGAATAAAAGCATTTCCTGATACATGCATTCCTTCAAAAAAAGTCGAAATGCAAAGCACTGATCTGTACTTGAACGTATTTTTCCTTCCTCTCTCCCATTGTGTCTTTACTTTCTACATAACACAAAAGAATAGGCAGAAACCACACAGGCACAGCTGGATTTCAAATAGCTACATTTACTAGCTAGGTACAAATATGCATGCTTAGGTTCATATGCATACTGCTGTTCTGGCTGGCTTCTGGTAGCTACTGCAACAAAACACAGCTCTCAAACTATTTAAAAGGCCCCCAAACTATTTTAGTACTCAATTCCCATTCATTCAGTAATTTAAAATGCCACAATATTTCAAAGCTCTGGAGTCAGAACTGATCTTATCACTTGCACTACAAAACACATACAGAAAATTATTCCAATCCACCACTGTAGCACAACAGTTCCCAGTGACACATGCAGTTATTTTGCATAGGTCCAGGAAGATAATTCTTAAAGCCACCTTAAGCGTACAAAATTAATTTGATTTTAAAAGACAAATTGATATAGCATGCAGTTAATATTTAATTTCTTCTAGAAACATACAAAACCTGACAAACTTTGTCAACCAAGATTTCTCTGGAGATCAGACAAAAAAAGGCAAACAGGAACACCTGACCAAAAATTGCAGCTGGGACTACCAAGCAAGGAGACATGTGAGACTCCAGAGTTCAAAACTTTTAAACCCACAGCTCCCACCCCCCCATACGAAAGCTTTTGCCACTAGGTCCAGACTATTCTGGGTTCTTTACTCCTAATTTTTCACATGAAACTTTCCTACTACTAAGAACATTTTCAAAAAGCTTGTTGAGGAAGAAAAACAGCCCTACATAAGAAATACTAAGAACCTCAGGGTTTTCTGAGTGCATATCATACAAAATTGCTGTTTAGAACACACTTGATATCACATAATATTTATATTTTACAAGGGATGGGGAAAGTTAACTGGATAAATGGGAAAAACCCCACAGCATTATTTGTAGTGTCAATTCTAGATGATTTTTTTTTTTTTTATGGTCAGTCTTTGTCCATGTGGAACAAAGTTCCTGATCTCTTGCAAAGTTTTTCCCAGTCTTTTAACGCTCTTTCAACAACAACAACAAAAAGGATATCACATCTAACTGTTCAATCTAAGGGCACCTTCTACATCCAAATGTGCTTCTGTGGAAGCTTTGCTGTCCAAAGACAAACAGCTTTAACTTCAATACCTTCAAAACCACAGTGGGAGAGACAGGGAATGGCAAGATTTTAATCCTTTCTGAGGTTAATTCCATGTGATCAGTACCATCTATTGTCTGTACATTACCTCATCCAAGGTAGCTTACAGTGAAACCTTCAGAAGGTTTTGCCCTTCTATCATGCTTTATTTTATTTCCCTAAAGCTGGTTCAAGTTACTTCTGATCACACTTGCTATATCTCTTCCTTAACCGGTGAAAACAGCATGCTTATGAACAAGACAACATTCAAAGTTTTCCCATTTTGGAAACTGCATGAAATACTCACAAAAGCTACTTTTACTGCAAAAGGCAATTGCTTTTCACAAACTCCCCTGTACCTTCATATGCTGTTTCTCCAACCTTAGATTTTATTTCTACCAGCTGTTGCCCTAGTGATTTTGCAGATGGCTATATGGGCAGATGGACTGGAAGTTCATGCTATAAACATGCAGCAAAGGAGAATCCATGGTTTTGCACTGCTTCAGTTACCAGGATCTGCAGAGACGTCAAAGACATGTTATTCCCCATTTGGCAATATGCTTTGATTGCTAATTAATGCAAACAGCTTGTTGTCTACAGTAATATACAATTACTTCTCAGTGACCAAATGGCTTACAACAATTTCAACAAGCAGTTCAGGAGCCAAAAGCATTCCATAAATAAGATGCTGACACTAAGCTTGTGTACTTTTATTTAAAGATGTAATATTATAGCCATCTGGAAAACTGTTTATTTAATAACATCCAGCAACATGGGACTTGCCACCTGTTAACTGGCAAGTTATCAGCAAAACAGGTAGCCAAAGGCATGAGTGGATCCAGCATTCAGGGCTAGGGAGGAAGAAAGAGACAGTGACTTCTTTTTTTTTTTTTCTTTCTTTTCAGTGACAATGGCTTTCTTTTGGGGCCACTCATTTTTGGAAAAAAAAAACAAACCAAACCAAAACAAACACACAGTCCAATTTCTATGGAAAATCATCATGGAGTAAATCCAAGCACTGGAAAGGTATTTTACAGTGTCAGTGAGAAACAGACCTCTTCTTTCCATCTTTCTTGAAGAAAGCAGAAGAGGCTGGTTAGAGTTTCCAAAATGAATGCAAGACAAAAGCCTAAAGCTTGGACTTAGCTACAAGCTTTGCAGACCAGTGATGCCATTTATTGAGAACATGGGTGGCTCTTCCTCTCCAGCACACATCAATCTATAGCAGTATAAAGAGACACTCAAACAAGCTTGACAATTTAGAGCAACTCCATGATGTGGCATGTGAATGCTAATTAACTTCTTAGAAATTTTTCCCCTGAGGCCGAACATTTTCTGAAGTGGCCTTCTTGTAGTAAACACATCTGAAAACAATCCTTTCAAGTGCATGATTCATGTTCTGTGCTCACAGTCCAGCATTCCAAGCAGAGAAATCCTTTTACAGAACAAGATGGCCAGAGAAAGGGAGATAGCACAGAACAGAGCATGAGCTGGATTGTCCATTTGATAAATACGTATTTAGGATCTAACATCTGTACAGAAATTCTGTCTGCAACCAAGTTAGAGGTAAGATACCCTGCTAGGATTTTAGGTTACATTTTTAAGTAGGGTTTAAGTCATCAGAGAAAACACCACGAACAGCTTCTGTCTGTATTCCCGTCATGCCACTTCAGTCTTTAAGCTCTAGAAACAAATCGTATAAACAGCAAACAGCAGTAAACAGGGCAACATTATTGTATCCATTATTGTCTGTCTTATCTCCCAATAGCAAAGTCCTCGCTACAACAAAAGCACCTTTCCTACAGTCCTGTAGCTGTTTGGACAAAGCTGCACTGGACTACACTAGCTGAGGAAATACACCTACACCCACTCTTGAAATCTAAAACTTTCTCTAGAGCCAATGCAGACCCCTCTGGTCCTGGTAACAAGCAGTGCAAGAATAGATCAAGTGCAGTTATTTTACTACCACAGCATCTAGCTCCTGTCTTAGGCTAGATGATGGCATGATGGGACACTGCAAAGTAAGCTTGGTCACCACTGATGTTTGGAGTTATGGAAGCAGCACAGGTACAGAAGATGACTTGCATTTTCCTTGTACAGTTGTATAGAAAAATATATGTATTTTAATTACATATAATTTTCCCTCTAATACACTGAAACTTAAATGCTGGAATTTATTAGACTTCTTGTTCTGAACACAGAATGGAAAGTAGTTGAAAAAAATACATGATCAGTTTGGATATATTTACTCTGAATATTAACATCATACTAGAAAATGTTTAAAAGTTCAAAGTAGACAAAAATGCTGGAGGCTCTTCCCCTTTCCATAGATCATCTTATATTTGCATATTAACAGTAATTCTGACTAATGTCTGCCATGCTGCTTTAATCCTGCATTAAGTCTGAGATTCATATATACATACCTTCTGCTTCCAGGATCACTGCCCATCATAGTAACTGGCAGTACCTAACAGATTTAAACTGAGTTAAAGGTAGTAGTACTATCCATGAGTGAACAGGTTCAGGATGAAATCAGAAAAGGCTGCTGTAATGAGGTAGTCTGTGCAGAAATAAGTTTCAGTTGCTATCCTATAGGGTTTTTTTATTGTGTTGAAATTAATGTTATCTTAAAGATTTCCCAACAATGAGACAGAAATCAGGCACAGAAAAAAAATTTAAAAATAAATTATTCTACATTACAGCAACACTAATATTTGCTTTGTATGTCCTTTCTCATGCAAACCTAAGAAACTTCTAATATTTTTCTTATTATTATTTCATACATACTATAAAACATCTTCGATTGCAATATTAAGTGCATACATGTATTTCTTAGAAGTAAAGATGCACTCATAACTATATTCATAGTAAAGAAATAAGAGAAATCTCACCAAAAAAATGATAAAAATAATATAAAGCTAATTCACACAAGTCTCCAGCTTGGAAAGAAGGCGTATCTTGGAACTACTGGGTACCATCAAATTGAATTTTCAAGACATGAACTCTTCAGCCAAACCTTACTCTGGCTAAAGAACCTATTATTTTAGAGTTGTCTCCCCTTCATAAATGCACATTAAAAAAAAACCAGCAAAGAAAATAATCTTCAAATAAGTTTTCAGTAGTACTACACTAAGCAGTTTTTAAAAAGGGAGCCCACACAAATTTTTCAAACCCACTAGCCTTTGAAATATGCCACAAATATCAGAAGACTGTCATAAGGCTGCAACTCTGGAACTAAAACTTTCTGTATTAACATATTCTTTTTTAAATGCAGAATAAATATCACATTTTCTATACAATTAAATATTGCAATTTCTATACAATTATCTATAAACCACTCATCCCTGTGAAATGAAATTTGGAAAAGTTTTTTTAACTGCCCCACAGTATGAATGAACTGGATATCCAATTATGATATGAGGAGATGTGGAGATCACATGGGAGAGATTGTAGTTGAATACCTTCTCAATATTAACACCACATCAGATAGGTAAGATAAGTATAAAGAGGAAGCAACATATGATTTAATTGTGGCACATTCTCAACATCCTGACAGAGTCAAGTAGTTCTGACCAGTATATGCTCTTTTTCACACACTTTTCCATAAACATAGGAACAGAAGTTCATACCCATATATCATGGAGGATAACTTTTCCTCCCACAGATCTTTCATTTGTTATTAAACAGTGCTTTTCTATTCATGGTAGAAATGCTTTTCCACTATTTGTAACTGTTGACTGCAGTCTGTCAGCCAGCAGAGCTGAAATGATAACATGCAATTCATGTAACCAGTCTCTTAGTACCAGTGAACAACAGTCAAACATACAGTCCAAGAGAAATCCACCACTTCATGAAACTGTATTTGCACAGAGTATGAGTTAGTTAGCTATGGTTACAGTCATTAAAAAAACCCAAAACAACAACAACAACAAAAACCCCCAACCTTCAAACCAAAGTGTATTTGCTTATAATTTCTTGGCAGGAAGAAGCAGCACATGTGGCAAGTGAAATACGAGTATCAAAATATTATTCCGCAGCTTTAAAAAAATAGGCCTTACTGAAAAAGGAACGTGTACCAAAGTAAATGTGCTTTCATACTGGCAATGTTCAAATATATCAAAGTAGAATCAACCTTTTCCAGTGATTTCTAACCTTCCCCATTTCATTTGTGTGCAAGGCAATCTGAGATGCTGCTGACATCTAGGAATTAAGTTCTGAATCCCTAACCCAAATAATGCCATGTATAGTTTTGAAGCTGCACCTATGTGTAGTGGCATAAAACATCTGCAAGATGTGCAAACACTAATTTGCAGGGCTCAGTAATGCACAAAACTGTATTACATACATAGAGGTATCTTTAAAATACCACTCAAACAATCATCACAAGGGGAGACAAAACAGCGCTGCACCCTACAAAGGAGACAATCTGCTTAATGTAATTCTAATCCTAATCTGATTCCTTACCTGCTTTTCTCTACAGCCATAAATACTTTCTCTATTTCCTGTTAGTAGCCCTGATCTGAGCACCATTTTTCACCTGTTACTGATGCCTTCATCAATCTCTCCCTTCTACTGCAAGTACTACATTTCTAGTTACCTTGTCAGTGGAGCTGAGTGTTTTTTCTAGTCTACCCACCACCCTTTTGTTAAAAGCATTATTCCCTCCCTTGCTGTGCCTCATTTAAACATTCAAACTGACAGTCTATTAGGTGTTCTGGAGGCAGCTTCTTAAGAGATTGAGGCCTTTTGTGTGTCAGCCACCTGACACACAATCTACATGTAGCAGGGAGGTGACAAAGAATCTCTTTTAAAAATTAGAGAGAGCAAGAGAGAGATTTGCACGGAATAAGTGAAACTCTTCTGAAAACACAGCTCCTCTGGAAACGGGGTTGCTGGCTCTCTCAGGGTAAGGCAGCTGTTAGAATTGCCCACACAATCAGCATATCAGGCAGTTCAAGGGTTGGTGGATCTAAAGCAGATGTGGAGGAGTTTTAACTTTAATGGTCCCTCTTCTGTCTGAAGACATTAACATTGTGATGGGGGTTCCCTGTCATTTCCCTGTGCTGCTCGTGCTGCTTCCCCAGATGGCAAAAAAGAGATCAGAAACATCACTGAAATTATCAAATACTGAAGGAGAAAGAAAGTGTTTGGATGCCATGACAAGGCCAGCAAACTGTATGTAAAGATCCTTATCGAGTAGCATGAAATTGATTATTAATTTGATAATGTAGAACTCGAGCAGCTTATTCACATTACCTATTTCTGCAGGTAACAGACAAAGAACAGCTAGAGACTTTACTGAAGGAGTTTTTACTCCCTTATATTAACAGCACATAATGATACAAACAACAGTCAGAACAAGAATCATCACAACAACTCCATAAGACCTATTCTTGTTGATGGTAATAATTTCTTGACCGTCACAGATTTATGATCACTGCTATTATTACCTTTTAAGACCGTCCTACTATAACTGTTTATCTTTGTCGATACATTATCAAAAATTTGTCCTTCAGCCATTTCTACTAATAGCTCTGATCACCTAGATAAAGAAATTAAGAAACTCAGTTAAATGTATTCTTTATCTAACTCAGATGTCTACTCACCCATCTACACAAAGTCCAGATGGTGGAAGTAATGGATGAAATTCATAGTTTCACTCCAATAACATGTCACGGAAGCCAACTTTTCCCTATACAGGAAGAAAGAGCACTGATTTTTTTTTTTTTTTTTTAAAGAAAAATCAAAAAAGACTGGGAGTCCCAAGCTCAGCCAACTTCAGTCTCAGAATACTATTGGAAAATTATGTGCTAATGATCCTATTTCAGAAATGTAAATGATATTTTGTAACTTGCACTGGAACTTACTCTAGCATTTAGTGTTGCAGTATTTGTTATTATGAAGCAGATTCTTATAAAATAAATTATAGAGAAAAGCCTGTCATAGTCATTCAATATATAAAAAGAAAGAAATCATTCATTTGTTGTTGATCTTTACCTTCCCTGGATTCTGCCCTCCCCCCCTCCCCCCTTTTTTTCCCCCCCTTTTTTTTCCCCCCTTTGTCTCCTCAGTGGGAATGGGGGATCACCAAGGGGCAGGGGACAGAAAAGCATTCTGCTTTCTCCTCTTATTCTCTGTCTGTCTTTCACCTACTACATTCTTTCCTCATACACTGAATGGCCATTTTTCTGTTAAAGGCATGTCTTTCCTATTGCTGAAAATTCATACTGAGAGATCTCCTCTTGTCTAAAATAAGTTATTCTGTCTTTTTTCTGGGCAACTGTAAGGTTCATTATCACAAATAAGTGTCTTCTATTTATCATCTTCACTGAATTTGCTGCCATTTCAGTGCAATTCTTATTTGGTTCTTAACAGAAATTCAGTCCCTTATTACTCTTATTTTTACATGGGCCCTTACTAGCCCCCAAATTCATCTCAATACTAGATTCCACAATGGATTTGCTTTTTCTACAACTTTTTAGTAAGTATCAAAGTCTCACATCAACATAAAACTGTGGATCATACTGTCAACTTAAATATTTTCAGTTAAGGATTTTCCAAAAGTGATTCAGAACTAATCAAAAGATTAAAATCAACACCAATATATTCCAGCTCCTTCATTTACCTGATCTCTCAAACCATTATTTTTAACTAATGTTTCTATGCATTTATACAAAAGTTGTTGATATTTGTGATTGACAACTACTTTGTAAGAGCTTCTTACCAGCCCACAGCCCAAGTTTTAATTTCACTGGTTAAACATCCCATTCATCTTGCCTCTCTATTAGATTCTCTGCCATTTTGAGCACCATGTCTTACATCTCCAACCAAAGCATATCCAAAAAAACCTGCTGAATTCATCCAGTTTTTCCACAGACACATCAAAAAGCACTAAGTGGATCTCTCTCCTTAATTCTGCACTACTGGCAAATGAAGGGATATTGCACTCTCAAGAAACACTCGACTTTTTGAACTATGAGCCACAGTTGTGCTATCTTAATAATTTTAATAGGTACTCTAATTTCATTCAATCCAGACTTTTTCTTGAAAAACTTCCCTCTCTTAAGGCTTTTAATAACCACTCATATATTTTAATACCCCTACTTTCTGCTGAGCTAGCAATTTCTTGTTATTCTCACATGGACTGGATGAAAATAATGAAAAATAATCTACTACAAGATAAAAGTAATTGTGTAATAGGCATTAAATAAGATATTAAAGGATTATTATTCAACCCCTTCTATGGCTCTATACTCTATTACAATTTAGTCTGTTTCAGAAAAGAAGAATCAGTGCTTTCAAGAAACAATAATCAAGAAACAGACTGCAAAACCTGTTTTAAATACATTTGTGGTTTTTATCTACCTTTTCTTAGATTCATTCATTCCAATAACTTAATTTTAAGTAATCACTGAAAGCATTACACAGTTTCTTGTCTTTAAATCTGTAAGAATCCGTGTGAGAGCTTTAAAAACTTTAAATTGATTGCTCCGTTGAAAAAAGGGATTGTATCACTGATTGTTGTATAAATCAAAAACCAGTACTTAAATTCCAGTATACTGCACATTTCATCAAAAAAGTCAACACTGTACACTCTTGAGCCAGAAAGTCACTGTATTAATGGCTCCAGCCATTACTGAAAATTCTGAGATCAGTAGTTAACAGACAACTTAAAATGGGACAGTCTGATTCTAAAGACTTTCAGTAAAACTGAATTATTCCAAAAAGCCTTGAATTATTTTCCAGACAGTTATGCTACTAGAAGCAAGACTAAAGCTCTTTCCATAGCCAAAAGCCAAGACTTCTATTATGCAACACTGTAGTTATCTGTAATGTGTATCATGCTGAGCCATTCATCCAAGAATATCCTTTGCCTCCTTTAGGGTGAGAGGTAATTTAATCTCAGTACTAGCTCATTTCTCCCAAGATTGCCAGTCCTGTGAGAAATTACAAGATTAGCTTTACGAAAAAAACAAATGTGCATTAAGCAGAGGAATTTAACCCCACCTTCACCCTAAGGCTAATATACAACACTAAAGAACAGAAATTTTCTCCTAACCTATTGCAGTTTGATAAGGTGAAGTATCTTATTTGCTATTAAAAGGTAAAATATAAGTATTCTAGCTTCAGCAGTGGAGGCTTAAATACCTTATTGACAATCTTTTATTCCCTTAATAGTGTATTTCATTGTAATGGCCAAAATCATTATGCAGGAATACACTCTGGCAGTCAACTTGCGTAATTCAATATCCTTCACTACCAATGTGTTATTTCCAATCTTGTCTAATACTGCATCTCTCTCTAAATCCTCTTTTGAGAACATAATTGTTCCTTCATTCAGTGAGAACAAATCAGTCTCATACACAAAAGCCTTAGTACAGATACACATCATTGTACAGTTAGAACTTCAAAATGCTTTTAAAAGAAACGCATGCAACACGGGACAGTATTTTCACAGTGCTGAAAAGAGCTAACAATGCAAGTCATACATTAACAGGTTTGTGCCATTGTGCACTATCATTAATATACAGTACCAAATAAGCCAAATTTACCTGGCTTTGTTCAGCTGGTTTTTGTACTTAGCTATAGTCACTAGTATGATTACTAACAAGTGCTAAGCTATGACTACAGAACAAGGAAATATTGTTGACTGGGCATGGTACACTAGATTAAAGTCTTTTCTTTACAGGATTGAATAAATCTCCCTATGTACTGTGAAGCATCAGGCTGAATCACGTATAAAGTGACAGAGCCCTCATTCCAAGTGTTAATTTGAGGGGAGACTGAAGTAACAGTTTTGGATCTCTACACATATAGGGGAAAAAAATGACTTAAACTTAGCGGAAGTGTTTTTCTAACCCCAGGGGCTTCAGGGGTGAACAAATATAGAATTCTTACCCATGTCTACTTCAGACTTTGGTATTTCTATTCCATTTTGTATGAGCTGAGCAGCCTTTGGCTCCAAAATGAAAGAATAGTTCAATATGGCAAACTAGTGTTGAATTCAGGTGAATAGGATGATCAAAATGAATGCGTGAAATCAGAGATACAGATCTATTCTCTGTTTGTTCAAGCTAAATGCAACTCAGTCTCAAGTCACTTGATGAGATTTGTTGAAGGAGTGATTACATCCCAGCTAATCAGAAATAACAAACACAATATACTAAATTTAAATCATCATTCTAACTAGGTCAGCAGAGAACAGGTGAGCAGCATAAATGCCACAGAAATTATCACATGAAACAATGTTAGGAAAATGATAAGGAGTTTAGAAGTCAGAGGGTATCTTTTCTGCATATAAATAAACAAAAGATCAAAAGCCTGACCTGTGATTTTCTGATTCACAACATTATTCAACACTTGGAATTTGATCTTATGCTAGTTAAATACAAAATGGACTTTTCTGACATTTTTCATAAACCGTAATTCTTGTCATTTCAGAAAGACTGAAGTTACCTAAATTTTTATTTTTCTCCTGTTAATGGTTTCTATCCTATTGGCAAAGAACATTCATGGATTATTTGGCCCTACAGAAAACCTCAAGAAAACCATACAGATTTCTGATGGAAAGCAATCTGCATTGAGACAGAAGTTCAAAACCTCTGATACATTTTCACAAAATTGTTTTACTTTAATCAATCGATGTTTGTTAATAAAAGCATGTTTTGTTCCAAAATTGCAAATCAGAAAGGGACTGAGCATTTGCCATACTCCCTTTATATATAAAACTTTGCATGCTTTACAACGGAAAACTGCCTTATAATAAACTTCAAAATTTGTCTACGATTACCATGGAATCTAAAGTTCCACTTTGATAATATACAATTTTCCATAAAACTTACCATAAAAAAACACTAGTGCTCACAAAGGAGCAGATTCACATCTCAGTTTTCTCCTTATGTTTTCTTTCTTGTCTTCCAAGCCCTCTGATGTTTCTTTTAATTAGTTTGCCAGAAAAGCAACTTTCTGCTTGCTATTAGTCAGCACCCAAAAATACTCCACAAATTACTAATTCAAAATCTTCAACACAGATTTGTATTGTCAACATACCTTCCAAAAGCTAAGGCATGATGGGAATAAATGCACTAGACATCATAATCATCTTCATGAATAGAGGATACTCACAGTTTTAGACATGTCCTAAGTTCCTTTACATTCTTCTCAGCATGCCAGGTGGCCTAACAAGTACCATGCATAGACAGTGACAGAAACTGTCAATATAATGGGGGGGGGGGGGGGGGGGATCTCTTTATTTCCTTTGACTTCTAAACTCCAGTGTGTAATTTGAGTTCCCTGTACAAAACCTTTAGCATCAAGAATTATTGTATTGTCACCAATAATTATTGCCACTGATAATTATGGTTAAAGAGACAGAAAATCTACAGAGTGCCATGAGTTCACCACGCATATCTCTAGGCAGATGATACTTTAAGGCATGGGAAAAGCAGGTTCCCCCTAATTTGGCGGTGCTGTCACTGTTGTCACATTCTGACACACACTACGCCAGTTTGGTGATAACAGTTAAATGAGGCAAGTATACTTTCAAAACAAGACACATCAGCTTTAGAGAGAGAGCACAGAACAAAGGGAATCTGTGCAGTAGTCACAAGTTCTTTTAAAGCACAATGAGTGTTCTACATTAATAATATATCTTTCTACGTTGCACCAGTCATCTTATATTCTGTCTTGTATGTCTCAAACATTAGCTGCTTGCCACATCAGCCTAGTGGTTGGCAACCTTTTATACACATCAAACCTGACACTGAAAACTCCCTATTTACATCCATCCTCCCAGTCCTGCTTCTTCCTGGCTTTCCTTTTCTTGCAGTGCTGAAATCTGGACAACATTCCTTTCCTCTTTCTCTTTTTATGGTTCAATTACTGAAGCACACTCTAATGCCTCTTACCCAACTTATTTACCTCTGATCATCTCGATAACCATTATGCATCCTACATTGTTCCTCCACTCTGCCCAAATTCTATAGCTCAGTTATCACTTATCACTATCACCATGTTTCATGCCTGCTGACATCTTCCAGTGGTGCAATATCGGAATTGATATTCAAGGTTAACTGGGGTTACAGAGAAACTATGAAACATCTGACCAGAAGAACATTAGAACTGATATATGGAATTAAAGTATTTCTTCAGTTTGCTTGGTCAGTTCAGAATTTATCACCATCTTAAGATTCTACACTTCTAAAGTTAGTAGCTTCCTGTGGGGGTTTGGTGGTGAAAGCTGAACTGATAACTACATGGTTTCTTACATATTCTTGATGGAACAGAAATCTGGCATGTTCCATTTCTTCAATTTTCAGCCAAATAAAAACTAATCAAAACTCCTGAATAATAAAAAAATACCTCAAGCAAACAAAGAAAAAAACCCCAAACCAACTGTATTGGGTCTGGCTGAGATAGAGTTATTTCTCCCCATAGCAGCCCTTGTAGTGCTGTGCTCTGCATCAGTAGCTAGAAAGGAGTTGATAACACACCAGTGTTTTGGCTGCTGCTGAGCAGTGCTGACACAGCATCAAGGCTGTCTCTCCAACATTTTTGTCCCCCCTCAATGGCAGGCTGGGGCTGGGCAAGATCTTGAGAGGGGACATAACCAGGACAGCTGGCCTAAACTAACCAAACAGCTACTCCATACCATATGACATCAGCTCAGATATCAACACTAAGTAAAGGGAGACGGAAGGGGGGCATTTTTTGTCTTCTGGAGCAACCAGTATGCGTACTGAAGCCCTGCTTCCCAGGAGGACAAACTTTGGCCTCTTCAAGGCAGTGGTTGAGAGAGTCCCTTGGGAGGTGGTTCTGAAGGGCAAAGGTGTCCAGGAGGGGTGTACATTCTTTAAGAAGGAAATCTTAATGGCTCAGGGCCAGGCTATTTCCATGTGCCGCAAGTCAAACTGCCGAGGAAAACGACCGGCCTGGCTGAACGGGGAGCTTTTGCTAGGAGTCAAGAAAAAAAGGAGAGTTTATCATCTCTGGAAGAAAGGGCGGGCAACTTGGGAGGAGTACAGGGATCTTGTTAGATCATACAGAGAGAAAATTAGAAAGGCAAAAGCTCAGCTAGAACTAAATCTGGCCACTATTGTAAGGGACAACAAAAAATGTTTTTACAAATATGTTAACAGTAAAAAGAATCCCAAGGAGAATATCTATCCTTTAATGGATACAGAAGGGAATGTAGCCACCAGAGATGAGGAAAAGGCTGAGGTACTTAATGCCTTCTTTGGCTCAGTCTTTAATAGGGAGATCAGTTATCCTCAGGGTACTCCACCCCCTGAGCTGGAAGGTAAGGATGAAGAACAGAACATACCCCCCTTAATCCAGGAGGAAATAGTTAGTGACCTACTACACCGTCTGGACACTCACAGACCTATGGGACCCGATGGGATCCATCCAAGAGTACTGAGGGAACTGGCAGAGGTCCTTGCCAAGCCACTGTCTATCATCTATTGGCGATCCTGGTCAACGAGGGAGGTCCCAGAGGACTGGAGGCTTGCCAATGTGACACCCATTTATGAGAAGGGTTGGAGGGAGGATCCAGAGAACTACAGGCCTGTCAGCCTGACCTCGGTACCGGGGAAGATTATGGAACCGTTTGTCTTGAGAGCACTCACATGGCAAGTCCGGGACAAGCAGGGGATCAGGCCCAGTCAGCATGGGTTTATGAATGGCAGGTCCTGCTTGACCAACCTGATCTCCTTCTATGACCAGGTGACCCACCCAGTGGATGAGGGAAAGGCTGTATATGCTATCTTCCTTGAATTCAGCAAGGCCTTTGACACTGTCTCTTGTGGCATACTCTTTGAGAAGCTGGTGTCTCATGGCTTGGAGAAGCGTACTCTTTGCTGGGTGAAAAACTGGCTGGATGGACGAGCCCAGAGGGTTGTGGTGAATGGGGTGAAATCCAGTTGGCGGCGGGTCACAAGTGGTGTTCCCCAGGGCTCAGTGTGGGGCCCCGTTCTGTTTAATATCTTTACCAATGATTTGGATGAGGGGATTGAGTGCACCCTTAGCAAGTTTGCAGATGACACCAGGTTGGGAGGCAGGGTCGATCCGCTTGAGGGTAGGGAGGCTTTACAGAGAGATCTGGACAGGCTGGATCGATGGGCCGAGGCCAGTTGTATGAGTTTCAATAAGGCCAAGTGTTGGGTCCTACACTTGGGTCACAACAACCCCATGCAGTGCTACAGGCTTGGGGAAGAGTGGCTGGAAAGCTGCCTGGCAGAAAAGGACCTGGGGGTATTGGTTGACAGCTGGCTGAATATGAGCCAGCAGTGTGCCCAGGTGGCCAAGAAGGCCAATAGCATGCTGACTTGTATCAGAAATAGTGTGGCCAGCAGGACTAAGGAAGTGATTGTCCCCCTGTACTTGGCACTGGTGAGGCTGCACCTCCAGCACTGTGTTCAGTTTTGGGCCCCTCACTACAAGACAGACATTGAGTTGCTGGACTATGTTCAGAGACGGGCAACCAAGTTGGTGAGGGGCCTGGAGCACAAGTCTTATGAGAAGTGGCTGAGGGAGCTGGGGCTGTTTAGTCTAGTATATTGGCTTTGTGTGGCAAGGTTTTGGTAGCAGGGGGGGTTACAGGGGTGGCTTCTGTAAGAAGCTGCTGGAAGCTTCCCCTGTGTTCGAGAGAGAGCCAATACCAGCCGGCTCTAAGACAGACCCGCCGCCGGCCAAGGCTGAGCCAATCAATCAGCAATAGTGGTAATGCCTCTGTGATAACATTTTTAAGAAGGAAAAAAAAAGTTGGGACAGATGGGAAACGGCAGCCGGAGAGAGGAGTGAGAACATGTAAGAGAAACAAGCCTGCAGACACCAAGGTCAGTGAAGAAGGAGGGGGAGGAGATGCTCCAGGCACTGGAGCAGAGATTCCCCTGCGGCCCGTGGTGAAGACCATGGTGAGGCAGGCTGTCTCTCTGCAGCCCAGGGAGGTCCATGGTGGAGCAGATATCCACCTGCAGCCCGGGGAGGACCCCACACCGGAGCAGGTGGGTTCCCGAAGGAGGCTGTGACCCTGTGGGAACCACGCGCTGGAGCAGGCTGCTGGCAGGACCTGCAGATCTGTGGAGAGAGGAGCCCACAGAGCAGGTTTTCTGGCAGGACTTGTGACCCCATGGGGGACCCACGCTGAAGCAGTGTGCTCCTGAAGGACTGCACACCGTGGAAAGGACCCACGTTGGAGAAGTTTGTGGAGGACTGTCTCCTGTGGGAGGGACCCCACACTGGAGCAGGGGAAGAGTGTGATGAGTCTTCCCCCTGAAGAGAATGAAGCAGCAGAAAATAACGTGTGATGAACTGACCGTAAACCCCATTCCCTGTCTCCCTGTGCCACTGGGGGGGGTGGGGTGGTAGAGAATCCGGGAGTGAAGTTGTGCCCAGGAAGAAGGGAGGGGTGGAGGGAAGGTGTTCTGTTTATTTCTCATTACCCTACTCTGGTTGATTTGTAATAAATTGAGTTAATTTTCCCCAAGCTGAGTCTGTTTTGCCTGTGACAGTAATTGGTGAGTGATCTTTCCTGTCCTTATCTCAAGCCATGAGCCTTTCATTATATTTTCTCTCCCCTGTCCAGCTGAGGAGGGGGAGTGATAGAACAGGTTTGGTGAGCACCTGGCATCCAGCCAGGGTCAACCCACCACATATAGAGAAGAGGAAGCTGAGGGGAGACCTTTTAGCTCTCTACAACTACCTGAAGGGGGGTTGCATTGAGGTGGGTGCTGGTCTCTTCTGTCAGGTGGCTGGAGATAGGATGAGAGGAAATGGCCTCAAGTTGCGGCAAGGGAGATTTAGGTTAGATATTAGGAAAAAATTTCTTTACTCAGAGGGTTGTCAGACATTGGACTAGGCTGCCCAGGGAAGCGGTTGAGTCACCATCCCTGGAGGTATTCAAAAAGCACGTAGACAAGGCACTTCAGGACATGGTTTAGTGGGCATGGATGATAGTTGGACCTGATGATCGTGAAGGTCTTTTCCAACCTAAATGATTCTATGATTCTATGAAGTGGCTAGACATCACCTGCTGATGGGAAGTAGAGAATAACATCATTTGTTTTTTTTCTTTGCTTTCGCACATGACCTTTGCTTTCACCTTATTAAACTGTCTTTATCTTGACCCATGAGCCTTTTGTTATATTTTCTCCTCCCTGTCCAGCTGAGGAGGGGGAGTGATAGAGCAGCTTTGGTAGGCACCTGGAGCCCAGCCAGGGTCAAACCACCACACCAACAAAACCAAAACCAAAACAGCCCCACAGGAAAGTATTTATTCCACAACTTCAGCCCATCTTAGAAAGTAAGATATCCCCTTTTACATGAACTCTGCATTGGTACTGGATGCAAGCTACTCAGGGATCAAATAACCAGGGTTGACACTACAACTATGAAATAATGGTGGTCTCATTCTCTCTGGAATTTGGAAGGAAGACAGAATTAAGAAGAAAGTATGGCAATTACCTGGCTCCCTTCTCAAAACACTCTTGTTTGGACATGACTTGTTCTACTTTAATTTTTACCATTTTTAACCATCCTTTCCTTAGGTTTATATAAAACATTACCCAGTTGTGAGATTAACCATGGGAATGTGCTGAATTCACATTTAAAACACCTGAAAACACATTTGACTTTGCAAAAACCTGAGCTCTTACTGACATTTTTAGATCTGCTTTTGTCATGACAAAACTTATTAAAACAACCTAAAATAACACTTTAGAAGAATAAAGAATTGAACAACCCTTTTGCAAACCCCTCATCAATTTGTAATTATATCCACACAGCATACCAGCTGTAATTTAGTTATGCTTTCCTATGTGTTCTTGCAGGTGAAATAAACAGATTATTTACATATCTTTAGAGATTGTGTGCTTCCAGTTTCTTCCGTCCCAAAACAAAATAGTCATTCCCTTCTCTGCCAATGGAGAATTGTATCTGATACTTTTCATTTTCCATACAAGTCTATGTGCAGAAAACTAAATTTTGAGGAAGTGAAATCTTTCTTCATTAGTGGGAAGTGAAAGATTGTATCCATGAATCTCTCACTCTTCTCACAAATGCTGATTGCACAGTAGGGGCTAATAATGAAATAATTAAACACACAAACAATCATTAAGCTAATACCTAGTGATGCAGCCATTCTTTCTCTACGACTATTGTATTTCCAATAGAGTAGTCATGAATCTTTCCTGTAAAAGCAGAGCAGTAACTTGTGTGGGGCTACATGTTCATGCTCTTTTATGCCTTTTGGTATGACTACATATGGTGTAATAATATTTTTATAGAAATAGATTTGGGTTTGTTTTCTTTTTTTTCCTCAGACTGTTAAGAAACAAAGAACAGCACTATCAAAATGTACTGTGGGTTTTCTGTGAAGGCTTAAGTCCAGACACTTACACCAAGTCTGCCATTTGTCTGGTGCTAAAGCTACAGTGTAATCTGCTGTCACAATCTCAAAAAGTGAGAATTATAGAAATCTAAACATCAGAAACAATGAATTCCTGGGTCTGCAGCAATACTTTCTATAGCTACAGGCAACAGCATAATGAAACCACATGGAGGGAATATGGAGTCAGCAGAGTTCATGATTAAAAAAAAAAAGGCAAGCAAAATTTTCACAGGAAGATCAGACATTAGTCTACCTCACCCAAAAATGAGATTAATTCTTTACCATTTAGAGCCTTTACCTCAAGTTGTAACTCAGTCCTGTAATAGGTATGCTGTAGTCAAACCACTGAACTAGCGACAAGTACCAACAGGTAAAGTCTATCTGTAGGGCTGTGGAGATTGTTGGCCTAGATTTAAGAGCACAAGGGACCTTTACAAGGTATTGCTACATTAACAGAGGCCCGATCTACTGTCTCTTATTTTGATTTAAATTAACATGCAATAGTTGGCAATGCACGCAAACCACAGTAGTTTACAGAAGTGCTATCTAATTCAAAAATACCAATAATACTGAGAGCTATGTGTGGCTCTATCTTTACTTCTCATTGCTACGCTTAAAACCCACAGTACAGATGCTATCGGGGACAACGTACTGCACGTATACAATGAAAGTTAAGGATGGAGAGAGAGCTCCAGTACTACATAGCTTTGCCTCAATCAGTTTAAGTTAGATACTTAATACACAATATCGGAAAAGATTATACGTTTAGTAATAACCCCCAACTTTCATTAAGGGGATTATTGTATTTTCTATCTCTGCATCTACTGCTTGATTTGGCAAGGGAAATAAAATGAGCTTTATGAGAGGATTGCCTCTCTAGTTGCACAGGTAATTAAGTATGAAAGGAAAAAAAGTATAAGAATTTTTAAGTTATTTTAAACAAATTTTCCTGATTTGCTGCCATGAGCTCTCACTAGAGAGTGACATTTTGGCATACCAGAAAGAAACAGCAGACAAAGAAACACATAGAAACAGAATTCTTTGTTGTTAGTTTAACAGCTTGAAAATGAGAGGGTGATCCCATACAGCAGCTACACACAGCATGTCACCTTTCTAGAACTCCTCGATACCCTACAGGTTTGAGGCTGTTGGAAGATATGCGATTCTACGGACATCACAAGAAATCTTTTCTTATGAGACTCTTCACTGAATGGCAGCACTCATACTACAAGTGCCACTTTGCAGGCGTGAGGATTGCTGGAAAACACTTATATGAGCATCTCTAAACCTCCAAGATGTTATCGAAACCAGAGAGCACATTAGAGGGAAGTTGTGGAGCAGACAAGATTTCATTGAGAAGTTCCTGCCCAAAAGAGGAGGAAAGACTTTTAAACTGACTTTATTTTAGTTTTCTTATTTCCTAAAGAAAAAAAAAAAGAAAGAAAATAAACAGCAGAAACGTGTCGGTAGACAAGTAGGAGACACGCTAAAGTTACACTGTTTTTTAAATGCAAACAAAAATACAGGAGCTACGGGGAAATACATCTAAAGTCACTCTGTAAATGGACAGTGAAGCTTTCATATGACTTGAATTATTACTTCCTTTGTGCAAAATCTCCCTCACTGCTGGGACAATCACTGTTATTTTAAACACAGCAGCATGGCCAGAGTTTCTGAAAATCTCTTAAAGAACAAAGGAAAACACAGAATCGGGAAACTCTTATTTGGAGAGCATTCTCTTAAGAGTAGTAACTTATCTTTACATAGCAACAGAAATACTGAATAATCACAAAAGATATTAAACAAGTTCCTGTTAACTCCTGAATGCAGTATGGATCAGATTCACTCCTGCTAGCACGGGGGTGTGCAAGAAGTACCTACAAGAGGGAATTCGTCACAGTGAAAAATAATACTGCCATCTGCACTCCCTCAGGGCTTCAGCTTTCATTTGATGCCGGAGGCTCTATCACAGTCTTGCTGGCAGAGGGTGTCTTGTGGAGGTGATGAATCAATATATTTTCCAGCTTCCCGGGCTACACTCTGTCTCCAGCCCCCAGATGGATGTATCTCCAGGTCCTGCCAGCTGCTGCTGACTGCTGTGTCCACCGCCAGCTGAGACTACACCCTCCAGCACCTCTCCTACTTTCTTCATCCAGCTGGTGCTTCCTATCCTACATTTCCCTACACTGCCTAACTCTACAGCAGAGGTGACATTAACAGATTACACACGAGACTCATCCAGTGCTTCTCCAGAGATTGCAACCCATAATTCAACAGCCCTTGATTTAAACCAAGAGCAACACACGAGTCAGAGTCATAGCCTAACTCATGTGCTCTGTATAATAAATAGACCAAGCACAAGGCTAGTAGCCAGCAACTCATAAATTTGAGTACCACCTATGATGCCTTGGAATTTATGGAAGTGTTGGATGCATTTGCCCCATGCAAGTTGCAAAGCTATGTTTAGAACACAATTTCATTTGTTGCATTATGTTAGACATATAAATCCCTATTTAGTTCTCTGTAATGTGTCATAACTACAGGGAGCCACACAACAGGCAAGGTCCATTAGCACCAGTGAGTATTAGAAGTTTTCAAACAACTTATAATGAAAAACCCAATGTAACAGTCCTTGCCTTACAATCTCTTCCTCAGTTTCCCTGTCTGTAAGATAAGGTAGTGTATGGATACTGAATGAAACTTTTAGTACTACTGCATTTCATTATTATTCAATGAATATTTTTTGGTGGTTTGAGATTTTTTTTGCTTGGTTCTTGGGGGGCGGGGGTCTAGTTTTTAAATAGAGAATCTTTTCTGCAGGTAAAGGTTAGTATTACTGGTTAGATTTAACTGCAGCTTTAGACATTTTACCTTGGATCTCTACATTTACACGTCTTTTCCACTTGTGCTCACTCAATTAAGTGGACTGATTCAAGAAACTGTAGGGGGTTGCCAGTCCTTGGCTAGTTTGTGGAATCAGCTCACATACCCACTGAATATTGTGTGGGCATGCAAATCAATAGCATTATTTCACATTTGTATTGTACTCACTTTAGTAAACCCTGAACACTATGCAGTCTTCCCCTTTAAGCCACAACTCCATTTTCATATTAAAGTTAACACCTCAAAAATAGTGTTCTCATTCAGTATGAACACTTCATAATTACATTTTTCTAAAAAGCTGTAATAAACTTTATTTAAGTGCTTCCCATTTTATTGCCAACCCCAAACATTGTTCATTTGCAAGCACAAAGTGTCCTCTTGACACGATAATGAAAGTGCATTCATACATGTCAGCTGGAGCAATTATGTACTTCAGATTTATATGCAACAAGTATTATTCAGTCTTTCTGCTGACATTTTCAAACATGACCTGCATATTAAAATTAACACCTGAAGTGTGAACATAGTTCACTTTAACTGCAGATTTCCCAAATTTCTCAGAAATTTGGACAACAAGAAAGAGAGTAATCAAAATCTTTTTATAAAGAGGCCAACTAATTCCATACCATATTCAGACAGATTTGCTCTTGTTCAATTACCTCTCCAGTATCTAATACAGGAAGAAACAAAGAAAGAGTCAGAAAAGAACCCTGGGCCGGTATTAAGATATACCACTGTCTCTAGTGATCTCACAGCATATTAGGCAAACTGTGAATTTCTGTTCCTTTTACTTGAGCAATATCCGTTAACTGAACCACTTAAGCCTTGTCTTCAGCAAAGCTCATTGCCTGGGCTTGCAGCCCCAACAGAGCATGCTTGAATGGGAACTGCTAGATGTCTCTGGAAAGGCAGATTGCATCCTACTGCTTGCAGCACAGAGTCTGCTGGAATAATGCTGATTTATTGGGGTGGGGGAAGGGGAAAAAAAAAAAAAAAGATTACTTTGAAACTGGATTTTAAAGGACGCTTTTTTTCCCCAACACCCCGAGCCACCTCAAACGTATTTCACCCTCAGAAGAGTCGCAGAAGAAAACTTGGATGATTTGTTTCCTTTTATTTTAATTAGCTTTTAATTTTTGTCTTTCTTCCAATGCTTCCTACTCTTAAGAAAGAAACCAAAATTAATGGAAAACCACTACTTCACTGTAGAGATAAAAACCTCACCTAACCTTATAGATGGTAAAACCTAACAAATACAGCCTCAGCCAGGCTGCTTCAGGTGGAACTCACAGTTGCAGCATCAGTTGCCCCAGGGCCCTACTTGACATGTGACTAATGGTACCTTTGATTTCCTGTTTTACAGATCTGTTATGAGGATCACCCATCATCTACAAAGCACTCTGTGAACCTGTAGGGAGATACATAAAAAAATTGCCAGTCTTCTCTTCAGAGCACGTGGAAGGACAGATTAGGGTGTGCTTGCTACCAAAAATGCATTCTTGCAGGACAGAATCTAACCGCAGACAGTAGAAGTTAGAACTGCTTATCTGAGCTTCATCTTGACCATTCTCTAGACCCAAACAAAACAAAGTAACCTAACAAATCTCAGTGTCTTGCTTAAAATATGCAGCATAATTAGATTGTGAAACCATACCACTGTGAAGCAAGAACTGGTTTATCTTCCTTTCAAGGAACAAAGAAACAGGGATTTTCTTTGTAACAGATGATGAGAACTAACAAACTCAACCATTAACCATTACAGACCTGAAATAGTACACAGGTCTTCAAGAAGCTTATAATAAGACCCAACTTTTTTGGTACAGGGTCAGTAAAATATCTTATTGATACAACAGTTAAGGCTCAAAAGCATTATAACAAACAAAAAAAAACCCCAAAACCTAAAATAATTTATACAGAACTGTGTTACTGCAAGAACAGCTGGTTGAGTGATAACAATGGAAAAAATCTCAGGTGAGAAAGATAATAAGCCAGATCCTAAAGTTATTACTATGGTAAATCTACTTATATACCAATGAAAGCATAATGCATATTCAAGCAGCAGGCTCAGTCATAAACTATAGCCCTGTTCTGCCACCCAGTTAGACCTGCTCCTGACATTTCTTCCACTGAAGCAATCCCACACACATGCAGCAGAACACTTCTAGAACCCCACCGGTTTGGTACATTTAGGATACAACACAAGATCAGGTTCCTGTCACCTCCCAGGAAACAAAACAGCCCAGAGAATGCTACTGCTCCTAGATCAATTCATGCAGCACAGCCCTGCTGCCCTCTTGTTCCTGAGGTAACTTGGGAGCAGACAGAAAGCAAATACCAAGGTCCAAGTCAAAGATATGGAGGTGAAGCACAGCAAAGCACCTGGTTTCCAGCCTGACTCTGCCAGTTCCTCCTCAATGATTACTTTTAGGATTCATCCTTAGGTTAGTGTGCTGCAAAGCAGTCTCTCAGCTGGACTGAAGGAGTTCTAAGTCTAACCTTTGCAAAAAATTCCTTCTCAAAGAAATTTTTGGGTTTTTAATTTTTTTTTAGGCAGCAGGCTTTAGTCCTAACATAACTCTGCTTCAGTTCCAACCACTCATTCTTAGTGCTGAGTTATGACCCTTAGCTGGATTAAGTTTAACTCTTTTTTTCTATTTTAAACTATGTTTCCATTCTCACTGGAAGCAAGCTTTGAAAATTGCAATTAGGATTGCAGGTGGAAAATTAAAAAAAAAACACTTAAAATTTAATGCTTAATTTCCTCTGTGGGAACTCCAGAGGCACAAGTAATGGTTCACTGGAAACAAGTCATTAAGCTGAACATCTAAGGACAGAAATAATATACAAAGCTCCTGACTTCTTACGAGCTCATTTACAACAAGATTTGGCTTTGGAGCAATTTATAGACTCTTTAGTGTTGTCTGCAATTACTTTCTTTGTCAAAATCATTGTGAGAAGGAAGATAGTGAGGAAAAAAGTTGCATTACATGCACATATATGACTAGCCTGCATAAAATAATTATGTATGTGTCAGGGAATTGACTTTATCTTTCTGATTCTATAACGTCCTAGTTTTTTCAAGTATAACTGGGAGGAAAAAAGTGATTGAGAGTGCAAATCAGAGGGATGTGAAAAAAGTCTCTAATTTTACTATATAGATCTTACACATCTGTGGGTCGGACATTACCTATGAAATTAGACCTAACCAATAGAACCAGTTTGATACACGTCACACAAGGCACAACAGAGACATGTCATTTATTTCCAGTGTGTCCTACTTGAAGAAAGGAGCTCTACTTATCTTGAGGAAAATGAAGAACAGTTGCATGGATATATCTAGAACCATTAGCGCTTATTAGCAAACTACTGCCTCAGGTTTTGGTTTGGGGAAAGTGTACGGCTCATGGGAATTTAAAAAACATCCAACAGCTTCAACATGTGAAAGTCTTTATTTGTATTTAATTTGAAAAATAATAAAAACCATTATTATATTAGCAATAGTAACAAATAGAAAATTATATGGAATTAAGCTACTTCGCCAGAAATTGGCCAAGTCTAAAATACATAACTACATTCACTCAAAGTCACTGATGTAGTACTGCAGAACATGACTAAATTGAAGTATTAATGGTCTCAACTACAGGGCCATTGGTACCTGCTCTTTACATTGAGTAGGAAATGCAAAGGTCTTTGCCCATCTGCAAAGCAGATCACTCATATCCATTGGCAGTGCTTTCTGTTTTCTTCGTACACTACACATTGGTGAATAGCGAAGTACACCTCTCGCAATGGATACGTGAAGAAATAACAGCTCCCTACGTGTATTTGTTTACATTTGCTGCAGATGATCTGTAGGTTTGCTATGACACTAACCATATCTCACTACCACTCTAACAATTCTCAGCTGTCAGCCAGAATAATTTTTTTCCAGTTGTTAGATGCACACTCAGATCTGACTTATCCACTGCATCATCAGTATACTCCATGGAAAAAAAGATTTTAATGGAGTTTTCCAAAAGAAGACAAGAAGCAAATCCCAAAAGAAATGAAAGCTCAGTCTTCATGTGTTTTTTTTGATTTCCACTTTTGAGTAAATATTTGTACCACCACAGACTGGCATGTCTAAGCACCAAACTCTCCTGTTTATCGATAGGTCAGCTCTATGTATGCAGAGCCACAATGCAAGGTGCCCCAGGCTGTCTTTGAAGTGACCTTAACCTGATATAGAGATGACATGCATAGAAAAGAGAAAGATTTTTATCTCTTTGAGAGTTCCGTGCTTGAATTCTATTTAAAAAAACAACAAAAAAACCCCACACAAACTAGCAGCACAAGACAGCCTGACAGCAGTGCCAAATGATAACGACCTATATATAATAGGTTTGTGATTGGAAGCATTTTTCACCACGGACATAGAATTGTCTTTAATTTTGTGATTTTCACTATGCTGGAGACTCCTGACAGTATTATCTTTTCAATTAAGATTGTTGTTTTTTTCAAACATATTTCTCCCCTGGCCAACTTACCTGTAGAGGTACAGTCAGGCTAGTAGGAAGTCCTAAGTTTTTGCCAAGACATTCTTATTTCATTTGAAAAACTAAAATTAAAAGTATGCTGATAGAAAAAAAAAAACCACAAACATTTATCTGCAGGCTTAAAAGAGCTATATTAGATACCCTAATCAAAGTATAACAGCAAACCTGAGAAGAGTTGGTTTTCTCCCATACAGATTAACACTTTACAGGATCTAGCAAGTCACTAGCATTATATAATACGTGAGACTGTGCACTTCAAAGCACATTAGAACCTAAAATTATTGTTTAGAAAATAACTCAAGATGCCCTAGGCATAAATTCATGCTCATGCACTATGCAGCACAGGTCCAGTGAAACCTGTGAATCTAGGGCACGACAGAGCTACCATGCACATGCAGCATAGGTAAACCACAGGGTTAGCTCACTTCAAAACAGTAACAGCTTTGCTGTGTGTACTCACACCAAAGTGGATGGCAGGTCTGTAGGGTGTGCTCATAGCCAACCAGCTACTGTCCATGAACGATAGAAGGCATTTGAGCAGAAACCAGACAACACCAAGACTTCCAGACTTCCCCTAACACACAGCCACAGAAAAACAGCATGCACCATGCTGCAAGATTGTCAGAAATCCTGGTCAAATATTGTCAAACTGAAAATCCCATGCTAGCAGAATTTCTCACATCAAGAAAGAAGACATGTCCTGGAAAGCCAGCAGTACAGTAGCCTTGGCCAAAGCAGTCCAGGTCTGTTTGCCAGAATTAACTAATAAAGGCAACATGAGACAATTGAAAACATAGGACGAATAATCCAAAATGAAACTACTGCATGCAATTCTGCCACCAACTTAATAAAAGCCTATGACACAATTACAGTATGATCATATCATAATCGAGCACCATCATACCCTGTTATCATGCAACAATCTAAAGATGGGAAATGCAGATGAGCTAGAGCAGAGACTTTCCTTCCTCCAGGAGGCCAAGTTGTAATGGACCATGCACAATAAAACTAGAATGTAATCTAAACATCCATGGAGTCATTCAGATCATCAGCAAAAGCTTCAGAGCTCTCCACTGAGACAGAACAAGATAATTCTTTTGTTATGCAGAATAATTCCCATATAAGTGTCATCTGTCTGTTAAATTAAGGATGATTTGAACTAACACTGTGATTTGAAGTAGAAGACAGAATACAGAACTGATACTTAACAACAATTGCATTAACACAATTTAATTGTATTAATAATGTGAAAGGTTAGAAAGCTTTTCAGTCCCATATTCAGAAGTGACCAAACATCTACATCTTCTCTTAACATTTTTATCATCCCTATTTCATTCCAGTAAAATTTCTTTACATTCCATCAAATGGCATGAAAAGCAGATGAAAGCAGACAGACCTTTCCAGTAATCCTCTAAGCAACAGGGTTTTTTAAGATGATTTGTCCCTGAAGAAATCCTTAGCTTTTCTTTCCCCTACCCCCTTTTTCAAAATCCTTTATGCTCAGCTCACTAAAAGGCAAAGGATCACTGATCAGAGCAAAACTGCTGTAGTTGTATGGAAGATACTGATGGTAAAATACGGTTCACTTGAAGTATATTGAGATGGGACAGCAGGAAATGAGAAACATTCCACCTATCTGTTTCTTGAATCACTTGGCTCTTCACAAAGCTTTCTTCATGACTTCTTTATTATGTTGTTCTTTTTGCCTTTGTATTCCCCAGTGAAGAGACATTTCTAGGTTCATTCCAGTAACGTCAAAATAATTGAATCAAAACCAAGAACAAAGTGTTACAAGAGCTGTGTCTTGATGAATTTATTATTAGAGTAATTGCTAAGAGTTCTTAAATTTCCCAATAGACCCCTCAAGTTCAAAAACCAAGCAGAAGGCATATAGAAAAACACACAATAATATTAATACTGTCATCACCTTTCCCAAGCACTCACCCTTATCATATATAAATCTACACAGAAGGGACCAGAGCAGGTGCTTATTGTTTTACATAGTTACCACGTCAATTGTTCTACCCTAAAGCCTGGTTTCAACCACTGTAAATCAGGAGTGATTCCACTAAAAGCAATGGTGCCATGTTCATGTGAAACTGCGAAAGAAGAAATAGGACTCCTGGCCTTGAGAAAGTTCAAGTGGAATATTCCTACGTGGTACTAACATTGCATTATTTCATGTAGTTTGCTTTTACAAAAGTTAATGAGAGTCCAATTGCAGATCTGATGGCAAAAATCATTGTAGAATACCATTTAGACAGTAGTCCAAAATATGCTGATAAACTGTTGGTCTTAAAAAAGACATGAGGAAACTCGTTGCCAGTTTCAGCAGCTACAAGGAAACAGAGTAATATTTAAATGATAACTGTGCACTTGATTATTTTTACTTTTAAAGCCTATAAACCCCAGAAAAATTCAAGATGGAAAAGGAGATCCCAATTCTCAACTATTTGTTAAAAATAGTGAAAGGATAAAACAACATTCCCTCTGTAATTTTGTGTCACACATCAGAAGCCTTGTAGAAATTTCTCTGACATGCTCCTGTACTGAGACAATATAAGTTTATTATTACGTCAAAGGAATTAGTTACACACAGTCAAAACATACTATGTCAGTGGTCTAAATTTAGGATATTGGCCTGTAGCAGATTTTGGTTAAAACAAATCTGCTATCCAATTCTGCCTTTTCAAGAAAATTATGAAGAGGCCAGCATATACATAATTCACATTCTATTAAAAGATTTTTTTAGCTGCCTGGTACAGCATTTCTAAGACAGACCACAAAATGGTGCTTAGAGGACTGGGAAAGGCATTGTGTTTTGAAAGAAATACGCTCACAATATTTGAATGAATACTTATATTTTGTTTCATCAAAGTTCGAAGGAGAGGGAGAAATTTTATTTAGCTCTTTAACTATTTGTCTGCATAATGGCATATTAATTTGGGATTTATGCATGTAGATGTATTTGTATTACCTACTGTATTACCATTTGCCATGCGGATTGAAACAGAACAGTATCTGGAGAGAGTTTATACAGGGATGCAATGATGTAGCCTGGCTTCTTGGCTTTAGCAGCCTAGAGAGCAGCACGTCCCAAGGCAAGCTACCCAGCCTAATGGCAGAGTGGTAATCTATGCCTTCTCGTATATTCTTGTCTTTTTTCTGGGTTCTCTACAGCATACAGCACTTTATCGCACATTTTAAAAGAAGGAATTGAAATAGTAAAAATAAAGGAAAAATGAGATAAAAAGCAAGCCATATTTATGGAAATAGATCATATGGATGACAGAAGTGCCAACAGATTCTGTAATTATGGGAGACTCCCACGCCAGGCTTTCACAAAGGCATTTGAAATTCAACCATTAGTATGGTTCTACCACAAAAAATGCAAGTGTAGTTCTAAAATGTATTAGGAGATATATTCCCAATATAGATACAAAAAGACTGAGATTAACATACTAAGCATGGGTGAGACTAGAGCCGAAATCTAGACTGCCTGCAATCCTAGCTACCCATGTTTAAGCAAGAAAAACCTATTTAGAACTGGAACAGAGAAGGGGCTCCAGGTGTTATATCACCTGCCTTAAAGGAGGAAACTGTAATAGCTGGTAAAAAAAACAAGCTTCCTTTGTCAGTTCAGTTTATGTTTCTTTATATATACAATTACAGAGATGTGGTTGTAATCTGAAAAAGTAAGTTTAAATTGAAAAACACAAGAACTCTTGCTCTAGGTAATTAGTTTATCATAAACATGGTTCCTAAAATGTCGAATTAAGCTTCTTAATTATAGTCTTTTTATCACTCAGAATTTAAAGCTTTGTTTCTTTAATTTTAACCTGATTGTAAATGTATCAGCCTGCTTTGGGGGCTTATTGAATTCTGACACTTCATTTCTCAGAGGAGCCCAGCACTCATGGCACATCTTGACTTTACCCCTTCTCTTTAATTGTAAAATGGTATTCAGCATTGCCTTTTGCAAACCATGATCTTTTGTACATCTCCTTCATAATTATAACAAACTTTCTATCCCCTTGGCTGACAAGCAACATTATAGGCCTGTCAGGTTTCTGGTGATAATGTCTTATTTTACAATGTCATATCAAAAGCTGTCCTTTGAGGATCAGAAATGTACAATATGCACTGCTTCAATGTGTAAAGATAAGATTAAACTACAAGGAAGGCAATTAAATGCTTAGATCATATTAATAAAAGCATTTCCTGTGTTTACCCTGGTTTATCATTGCCTACAACATTGAGCGGTGTATTTGTTTTGCTGACTAACACATGAGCTGAAAACTCAAAAAGGGATTAAGGAACTGTTTTTCAAAGAACACAGTCAGAACTACTTTTGTGCAGTGCTTTTTTACCCCAATGTAATGAAAAATTCTGCACTTTAAGGGACAGATCTCAGTATAAAAAAAAATATCAATCTACCTACAAACAAATCAACATGGGTTAAACTCCTTTGATCTTCGTGGTTTCTGATAAAAACTACAACTCACTTTATAGCACTAATGGTTTATTTTTTCTCTTCATAAAATCTTATTAACTTATCAATACGAATCATTCATTTACCTTCATTTGGCCATCACATCCTGTAATAAGACAATAAGTCAGTCAATATATTAGCCATGCACGTTACCTAGCAATATTTCAGAAAAACAACAAGAGACTGGAAAAAGACAATTCAATATATTAGGCAGAAAACAATTCAAAAGAGTGGCAGAAACCCGAAAGGCTTGCATATGCATACTGTTGCACAGAGCTACCCAACCATCATTTTATTGTATGCAAAGATGGTGGGGGACATTAGAGCAATATCTGCAGACAGCACCTGATACAACAGAGAAGGCAGAGCTTCTTCACTCACAATAGCAAGACAGACCCGTGCTGTCTGCTATGGTTTTTCCATTACAACACTTATTTCTGAGCATCAGTCATATCACTGTAAAAAGCTGATGATTTACAGAGGTCACTTGTCTCAGGGAAAAAAAGGACTATGTCTTTGTTATACTTTTTCACATTGACTAGGACAACAAGCCCTATTGCTTATCACAGTGCAAATAATACTAAGAATAATTAATAACCACAACTGACTAGTTTATTAAATTTTTAAGCCTGTAAATTAGTCCCCAAGGGAACTGTGGTCTACTCTTTGAGATATTTAAAGGTAGGATACATAAAACATAAGAAAATGGTCTGTGGGGAATAAGCCGATATTTACAGGAACATCAACTAGATTATCTATTAAGGCTGTTTCATGGCCACTAGATGAGTCAATTTACATGAAAGTTAAAAATGAGAAGTTTACTCAGTCTTAGAGTATTTTCTGTTTCTGCTGAACTGTTAATACTGTTTTACAGCAGAACTGAGTTTGGGAGTTCTGTTCTTCCTCTTTTTTAAAAAAAAAGAAAATGGAATAAATATTAGAAAGACTGTGTTGAATTTCTTTTATATTATGTGGAACAAGGTAAGGGAAAGGAAAAAGATTACGGGCCAAAACATCCCATTCTTGGAAGGCAAGATTTAGTTTTGGCAGACTCTTAAAAGTGTTTAACAAGCCTAATTATCACATATGTATGTATATATAAGTACAATTGTAGTAAATGTGAGAGAAAATGGAACACAATCTTGTGAGACATGCAGGTGTAACAATGCTACGCTACAGAAATGCCTGCCTATTAAGATCTAGACCTTATGAGAAAGAATTCCTGTTTGTTGTCAGGATAAACAAAATATAAACACAATATACACAATGTAATTAAAGCTTCAACGTATCCCATGTAAGCAATCAGCATACTCACCTGGAAGTTTGTAACATTTTTAAGTCAGAGTTCTGCCTGATTTCCTGGTTTTCAAAGCTTAAGGCAAGCTGTAATTTTTAACCCTTTCTTTCCCTAAAATCACAGAGCAACATTTCCTAAGCAGTTACCAACTGATAAGCAATTACATCTAATCGTGTAATAGCAAAAATCTAGAAGATTATTAGTCTATGAAAAGAAAGATTTTAAATTGTTGGGTTTGTTGCAAGATTTTTAATGTGTCGCATATAAATCCATATATGCAATTACAGCCGCAGTGTAGCCACATGATAACTTGATTAAAACTTTGATTATGGAGTTAAAACAATCAAGCTTTATGGTGACACATTGCAAGGAATGCCTTCATCTAATCTCCATTTCCATGTGTCAGGCAACCTTAGCACCAGAGCTCTGCCAAGGCCATGCAGCTCTGTAACACACTGACAGTATCTCCATTAAAATTAGGATCTTCAAACTGTGTTAAGCAGCAGCACCCATTTCTGTGGCAAGGAAACAAGATTTCCTTGGTGAGCTTTAGCACATGCTGGTATTCTGCTAGTGAGGATAATATATTATCTTCCAGAGACCAGGAATGGTGGCAGGATGCATAAAGCCCTTGCCCTCCTTCTACTTTGCAGGGGCTCAACTTCCACAACATACAGACATGAATGTAATAATTAATTGGAGCATAATTCCTTCAATACCACCTCCATTTTTATTCTGCTACTATGCTGAAAATGTACAGATCTCCTCACCATGTTACTACTTTGGCAATTGGGCGAGAAGTTACTGAACTAACATCGAACATCCTAGCCCTCTAAAGCTTAAATGTGCTTCCAGTTATGTAAATGAAGAATCATAAGAAGTTGATTAGTTAATTAATGCTTGCTCAGAGGAGAAATATTTACACATTTCTTTAAGTTTAGTACAGTGTTAGACCAAAATCAATTGAGGAAAATAAGGCACAAAGATCTCTTGATGTTGAGCAGAAAAAAACAGAAACTGATATTATTTTACAAAGTACAAGGTCAACATAAGGAAACATTTTAATAAACCTGAACCCCTTAACCTACAAGATAGAGAACACAGTCCAGCAAGTTTCATGAGCTGGAAAGCCAAAGGAGGCCATAGAATATATAATTGCTGAAGTACTTTCTGTGAGAGTAGAGAGGGGAAAAAAGCAAACCATCTTTGAATGGATATGTTGCTTTTGTCCATATATACTCTTGTTCAGAGTTTGCTTGCAAAAACAGATTTGCACAGTTGCCAGCAAAACAAAATCATACACGATACCTACTGGAGAAACACTGTATGTTCAGCCTGCTCTGCCAGCTAAGATCATATTCAGAATCATTAAGTGCCTAAAAGGGAAGACAGCAAATATAATTCCTTAGTTTTGCCATATGCAAAAGAGTCGTATAATGACTTACATCAACAGTTGGCATTGCTGGTCAATAGCTGGTAGTGACTTTAACTTGCTTTGTTACAGGTATCAGATTTAATAACTACCTCTTTTTTCTATAAATACACAGAAGAGCCCTGGAATTTCTAAATCAGTCAATCAGTCATTAATGGAGTAAGCCTGATGTGGATTATCACAGAGAGAAAGCAGCCTTACTTTTCTTCTGGCACAAACTTTGTGTAATCTTAACCCCCTCTTCTGAAACTGAAGGAACATATTTCAGATATTTAAGATATTTCAACTTACATCAGACAGTGAATGCAAGACCTATACCTGTGGTAAGGTACCTAAAATCACTTTCAGGAGCAGAAAGAGCTCACTGCCTGGGGCTTTTCTTGAGAGCAAGCTCATTTCCTGCAGTTTGCTCAGGAAGCCTAAATAGTAAAGGAAGATTAGGTATGGACAGAAAATTAAAATCCAAACATTTATATCATGCAACATAGTGTATATAGTCCTACACTTCCCTTTAGAGCTCAGCAAGCACATAGCTATGTGTCACCCAGTTTCTGGAATGCTTTTAAAAAGGCATTGCTACTCCCAACTTTATTTTTTTTAAAAAGAGAGTAATTTAGCATGTTCCAGTTTTTGAGACAAACATCAAAATGAAAATTCATCACAGGGCTTGTAAGACTGCCGAGATAAGTTTTCCTGATAATTATTGCTTATTCATGGTTTCTCTCACTCCCTGTTAGCATGCTTATTCAAGTTTGCAGGCTGGAGTTTAACAAATTATCTTCAGTGGCTCTCTTCAGCATTTAAAGGTCGTTTGAGAATGTCTGATTGGAATGATTGTAACTGAGATTAGTCCTCAGCTGACAAGAAATAAAATGAAAAGGGCAAGTTGTTAGGAATATATAGGAGACATGCCAGAGACTATTTGCCTTGTTTCTACATAAAGCAGCACATACTCTCCTAGGCACTGATTTAGTGAATCTCTGAGAATTATTGTAGTAAACAATAGCTTTTAGATCAATTCCACTCTCATTCACAACCAACATTCAAGAACCATGTTTGTTCTGCTGCTTTTAAAATTGGAGTTTTTTAGAAATTTTAGAAGTGGCTGCACATACAAACCTCTTGAAAAGAAAGATTTGTACGAGTAATTCCAGTCACCAACTTGGAAATTTCCCCCCACGAGGAAATGAGAATGCACATCATGTAATATATGACCACATTTATATACTATAGAGCCTGAACAACTAAGTTGTTAATTTTGTTAATTTTTCTCTTGCTTCCATTTTTTGTGGGGCGGCAAATGTTCTGTCAGCCATTATCCTGAGAAAAATTGTAATTGATGGGTTCATTTTCATTTATGCCTAAGGAATTTTCACATTATTGTAAGCTGGAAAATATTAGATAATTAACATTGGTGATAAAACTGCATTCATACTGATTACCCTGTTCCACGTATATGCTTAATTGTCAACATTGCAATAGCTTTAACTGCAAATAGACATCATCCATTAGCCAACCAGACTGCTCAATGAGGAAAAACACAGACATTTTAGCTGTTATTTGGAGGCTGAGAAGAGCATAATTATAATTTAAATAGGCAGTTTTACCCCTCTTATCCACTTGGACACCCCCCCCCCCCCCCAAAAAATACTTGTCCTCAGTATTTTGGGGACAGAGAAACAACACTCTTTACAATAACAGTGATACTGAAGTCTCCTAATGCACTGTCCATCCAGAACAGTCACAGTGTTTTGTAAAGGTAGAAAAGAAATATATTCATTTCCATTTTTGGAAAGGCAGAAACAAACACAGAGAGAAGAAACAATGGCTGCTGGTGTGTATCTTGAGTTACTGGGCAAACCTTACTAAGGAGAGCTGAAGGAAGGAGAAAACACACTCCCCAGACCCACATGCAAAAGAAACCTTTCCTACATAAGTCACATTATTTCAAGCAGAATGGGGAGATGGGGGTCTCTCTGCTGCACTGTTCCTTCTGCCTTGGATCCTAGTTACTAATATCAAAGTAAAAAATAAGATCTATAGAGCTCCCTGCGATCCCTTTGTGTGCAAATTTTCTGATTGGACTTGACATCCTTTTCTTCAATAAGATGGGTGACAAATAAAGGAAATCTTTTGGCAGAGAGGCTGACAAAAGAACTCCATCTTTGGTGCATGTTTCTACAGGCTCTCCCCTCTGGTCAGTCTAACACTGCCTGATTTTTGACAGCACTTCTTCCTTCACAGTAGGACCTCCTTCCAATCTCAGAAGACTGATCTGACTCCAATGACCTGAACAGTCCCAACAGAAGCTGAATCAGTCTCCTAAGCACAGTGCATTCCATCCTACTCCCTCTACAGGTTCAGTTTAACGACAGAATTATATTCCAAGCTATTGAGCATTTGTGTTCACTCAGTCTAGTGTTTCAGCCTGCTCTATCTATCACCAGTGTTATTTCCCTGGATGGTTGTTTCATATTTTATTAGAAATGACAGCTCTATTATTAACAAGAAAAAAAAATATAGCATGAAAGAAAAATCCAAGTACTAGCTTTAAGATCCAGGTGCTGAAGGATGTGAAAGTTTTATCTGGTGACACATAGGAAATGGCTGGATCTGTGAAATATTTTCTACTTGAACGGTTTATTAAAACTGACACTGGTACAACAATTACTACCAATTATTTTGTCAGAGTGCCTATTCCATTCAAAGTTAAAAAGTTAATTGCAAAAAACACACGTAAAACCTAAAAGTAGCTAAAGACGATTTTACTAGAGGTCGCTTGATTGTTCAATAATTTGGTAAGGAAGAATTTTCTGTAGGAAGAATTTTCTCTCCAGATTACTAGTTCAAACCCATACCTGATACTAATCACAGAAATAAATATCAGCAAGCATTTTATGGTAGCTTGTATGACATCAGTTCATAGGCCAGATTCTCTAGTGGTCAGATGTCCCTATCAAAAAAACATAATTGTAATTGTTACTTGTCAGCAAATTATACTATCTATTTCCCAAGCCAAAAAAGTAACCCTTTGGGAAACTGTGCAATAGGGTAAGGTAGAAGCTCATTCTCCCAATTAGACTGTATATGTAATTAGTTTTTTCTTTTTATTAGAAGTCATAAAAAGAGATTTACAATATGTCTTCATTGTAAAGTTAACCTGAATGTAACCCTAACTCAGTTTACATCTGCATGCAGAACTCTCTTTTAGTCCAAGATCCTCAGATCAAAGTGGTGCAGAAAATCAAAGCTGCTCTGCAGAATGAATATGGTGAGCATCTTTAGACCATCATTAGCCTCCTAATACCTCCCTCCTGTGCCCAGTACAGACATACAATAACCCCCCCCATCTACACTCTGCAGAAGAATTAATCTCACAATTCAGTTTCCTGCAGGATTTCCCAGGCTAGGATGTCTGATCCTAATATTTAATGATGTAGCATATGCACATCAAAATTAAACTACCTAGGATGCATTAGACTATTGCACTGGTGCTGTCCTGCTTCCTTGCATTAACTCCAACAAATCACCATAGAATGGTTTGGGATGGAATCATGGTACAACAGGCTTTGAATAAATGCCCGGAAACCCTAGAAAAATTAGAACAGTTCCTCATATTTTGCTTGGACAAAATATCTGTGTAGAAATTATGAGGATGCCCAGTAAAACTAAAGATATAGTAAAATTATCACACAGCAAAACTTTTTCATAATTAAATAGGCATAATCGTACATACCAAATTACTAATACTGACAGAGTTTCCCTTTGGAAAGGGTTCAGAATTCATCTTCGTAATTCAGAAGAGTGTGTTCACATGAGCTATATTAGCATAAGTATAGCAATAATAGAGTAATGTCAATGTTTCCTTATCTAGTTAGCTAACAAGTAAGCTGTGTTAATGGATGAGAAAGTACTATTAAAATTTATCAATTCAAATGTTATTTCATACCCTGCCTTCTCTTACTTCAAAGTAGGCTAACACAAGAGGAGAAACTTAAAGACAATTCACAGCAGTTTTAACTTGAGTGATGACATATTTTGAGTCACTCCATTTTTCCTTTCAGTGACAAACAACATGCTATGTTTGGCAAGGAGTATACTTCTATTTTAACTTTTCCAATTGCTTCCTAGATGCGAAGAATGGAGAAGGATAAGCCACCCTTGCAAGCTGCATGATTTTTATTTAATTTACCAAGGCTTCTTCCATATTTGTAAATACACTTACTAATTTCAGGACTTCTGATAATACAGGGACCATATTAGGGGTAAAAAAAACCCCAAACTCTTCTTATCCCATAGATGGGTTAATAAGCAGTGAACAAAAAGGTTTATAACTATATGATCCACTGACTAATAAAGATTTTGGTGCCAGAAGTTACATTTCATGCTTGGGTCAAGTCCGTTAAGTTTATTAAGGTCTCAGATGCCTCCTGTATGAACCACCAGGGCTCAAAAGAAATATCAAAACTACTGACCTCAGGCTACTTCTTCTATGTGTTTAATACACAACTTACGGATACATGAATCTGAGAGCAGTGTTGTCCCTGTAGGGGAGGGATGAAAAAAAAAGCAAAGCCATTTCAAATTTGAACCAAACACAGAATAAAAAGTTACCTTATTCTGATATATAGGAACTTGAAGCAATACATTTTTACAATTCTCATTCACAGAATTTAAAGCCAGAAGAAACCATTAGATCATACAGGCTGACCTCGTGTATATCACAGACCATTAAATCTCACCCAGTTATTCCTGCACTCAGCCAAATAACTTGTATGTGATTAAAGCAAGATTTTCAATCTTGCTTTGGAAATATCAATGGAGAATCCACCACACCTCAGAATTCAACTGGCTATTCCAGTGGTTAATAACCCCCTCCCCCTTATATTTAGCATCCAACCTCAATCTGTCTAGTTTCAGCTCTCAATCACTCATTCTTTCACCATTTTCTGCTGGATTAAAACAATTTTTCACTCATGGAGAAATTATACAGTGTAACTAAGGTATCTCAAGATTAAATCTCTAATGATACAGAATTTTCTCCATTCCTCAAATTGTTTTAACTGAAGAGAAAAAGATACGTTACAATTACCTTTGACTACCACCAGAACTGAGCACATTTTCTAATACTGTTTGTAGAAAAAGTCATTCTATTTGCCCCTCTGCCTAAAAATGGTCACAATGGAACAAGCTTGAATTATCTCCATTCTGACAAAAGCGGGCAACCAAAGATCATATTATATACATATGCTTCTGAATTATTACCTATGCTGCACAAGAGATTCAGTTATTTGAGCATTTGATTATGTCAACCTGTGCACATAGTTCTACATGTAGTGAATAGGAATGTATGTGTTCCTCAGATGCTACAGACTAGCTGAAACCAGTTTCATAAAGTCAAATAAGAAAGATGGTACTTGATTAGGAACAGGAAGAATAGAAAAGAAGCTACAGCTAAGGAAAAACCCACAGAGGACCAAAGGAAATGCTGGAGAGAAGGACACAACCAAACCAAGGAACAAAACAAAAAAGCCTGAGAATTATTTTTTAAGGACAGGGCTTGAGAAGGACATTAAATTAAGGCCACAATCTCATTAGCATTCAACACTCCTGCTTGCTCTTGGGAATGTCCTCAAGACTCAAGATCAAACAAACAAGATTCTGCAGGCACACAATCAAAGCATAGATGTTTGCCTTGACCACAAAGCAATTACCATGACATACTAATCTTTTAAAATGCCTCTGACACCAATCAAAAATATAATTTAACAGGACCAGATTGTACCGTTATAAATATTATCATCTGAAAATTTTCATGAACGAAGATGAGAAACAATGGAAACTTATTTCAAAGCAGAAAATCAGAACTTGAAAAATGCATTGTTACAAAATGAAGTATCAACCAGGTTTCATTCACATAGGCTGAGCTTTGAAAGCCTTAAAAAGCCAAGTGGCATTCTAGAGAAACAGACCTAAATTCTAGGAGGCAGGACAGTTGGGATCAGGTTGTTGCCACAGCTAAACTAAACAGTCTGAATTAATTGCTTCTGGGACCCTCATTTAGATCATCCTCCAGCCTATTTAGAAACACCACCAACAACCCACAAACTGCAAGTAAAATTAAGTACCAATAAGAGTAACAGATAATGGTAGATGGAACATGACAATGCAACACCTAAACATAAACATACTTTCCAAAGAAATAAATATATCCTTAAAAATCCAGGAACAAGTTAACAGACCCTAGCACTTGAGAAATACACCCAAAATTCACAACTTGCCTAAATGCATACTTTTGAAGTACATATGATGCAAAACCAAGCCATTCCTACTTAGGAACGCAAAACTTCTCAGGGCAGCAAACCTATTCATTTTTTTAACTCACATCTGCATTTCCTTCTTCCCTTTATTTCAAACTCTGTGTTTATATCATAAGAGTCCTTCAGTGAGTGGTTTGATGCAACACCAAGTATTGTTACTGCTGCCATTCAAAAGCTAGAAGCTCCCCGCTGTACACCAACTGACAAATACTAATACTGCAAACATCTACACTCATTTGCATCATAACAGAAGCACTTTTTTCTAAAGAGAAAATGGTTATTTCAAGTTGGAGGGCAGAATGACAATAAACTTATTGGGATCTTTTCTAGGATTTTTTAAACCTATAGCCTAATTTTAAATATATAAAGCTTTATCTTAGATTTTAACTACACTTGGAACTCTGTCACCATCCTGTTAAAGTGAGTCTTCTAAAGCAAAGGGTGATGGCAGAATAACTTATTGTTGATTGAATCTCCGGTTAACCATTCTCCCAGCGGGTGCGGTTAGGAGCACTTCCGAGATATTCTTGTGCACATTAGGATTTCTCAGGCCTGGAAGTTCAATGCAAAAAGAAGCGGTATGTTCTCATGCCTCAACCCCTAATTTAGTTTGCATATGAATACAAGTCATCTGTTTGGAAATTTAAAGTAACAATCTAGTGACTAATGCATACGGAAGAAATTGAAAGCACTGACTCCTGTAGATCAGGATTTCAAAAGCATTTTTAAAAGACTGCAGCTAACAAAATCAAACCACATAGGCATTTGGTAAAAGCAACATTAGTCCAAGTTGCCGTTGTGCATCATTCTTAGCAAATACTACATGTGCTGTATTTACCAGGCATCCTGGAGCAGCCTCATTCTTTGGCAGACCTTGCAGTCTTTCCAGAGGATACAAACCACCAAGTATTTAGAAGCATTCATTAACCTTAAGTGTCTTGGTTATTGGTTGCTCAACACAGGACATCTTGTAACTAATTTCCAGAAGTGCCTCAGACCTTATCTCTTGACCAATAGTAAAGGATTGCCTGTGACAGCGATTACGAAACCTCTCTGATCTTGCTAATTTCCCTCAAAGGTAGTATACTATTCAGTGTCACCTAGAGTGACGTTCTTCTGTAAGAGCGAGGGAGACTTTGTGCTGGATATTAAGGCTTGATCTACATACATTTTGTCCTCCAAGAAGTTTTTTTTAGGAATACAATTCCTCAGGTTGTGAACAGAGTTGCTTTCAGATGTATCTGGAGCAAATAAACTTGCTTCCAGTTTGCAGCAGAACAACTTTCTAATTTACTTCAGGTTAGGTCAGCCAGTTTATCAAACAGGTTAAAGTCCTTGTGTCTGCTAAGTTTACTTTGGTGGGAACACACTATGGAGCACAACCATACAAAGATTTCTAGGCAATTTTGAAGAGCCAGCAGAGGGCTGTGATGATCAGCCAGGCGCAATAACTTCCTTCTCCACATAGTTCTTTGAGTGCACCACTGAAGATAATTTGAGCTAATGAAGTTGGCACTAATTACAGCAGATTAAGGCAATTCCCCCACCTGTGCCACAAGAACAAACATATTCAACCACTTCAGACAGACCTGGACAAAGATGTATGACTGCAACCTAATTGAAGAATAACTGTATTTGCACATCCTGCCATGATGGTTTGAATTTATAACCACTGGACGTTATAATGCGATTTCTGCACTGTCCCACTTTTTCTGTGGCTTCTCAGCTGGTCCCATGCACTTGCCATGCTAGAAGAGCATAGACTCCCTCCCTGCTCCCTTAGAGCATATAGTCTCACACCACAAGGCTCCTGTCCTCATGTCTTTCCACGCAAACCTGCCATAGGACCTTGACAATACTGAATTTGAATACTGTCCTGATGAGTTGGATGAGTTGTTGCTATTATTTGGAGAACAAGATGGATTTGCAACAGCACATTGAAATATAAGCCTTAATAAAGAAAACAGTAATTGTGTGCCTGTAATTTCACTGATTACAGAATACAGCTTGCAGCCCCCTAAATTATAGTTTACAGAGATAGTATCCTGAATCTTTTAATCTCTGTGCTTCTTTCTAAGCATCTATTCATATGACTTCTCCCTCCACAGCAGAATATGAATTTTGCAGTACTGATTTTATATAATCTGAGAGAAGCTGTCCTATACTCTTGAAGTAAACAGAAAATTATTTTTCATTAAAAGGTGTGTTCTTAGGCTAGATCACTCTCTATGGGAGGTGCAGCCAGTTTCAGTCTGTCAGAACCATATACTGTTCTACCATCTTTGATTTAGTCAGGTGAATCTCATGAATCTAATAAGTACCATGCAAAAACATTTGGTCCCTTGCAACGGCATAAATTTAATAACAGTATTGTCCAATTATAGATTAAGAAGAAACTAGCAAAAAGGTGACTAACTGTGCATTTGGCCACACCAGTAGTAGAGTAAAAGACACAGTCAGTGAATCCAACCTGTATTTCCTTATTCAAAGCACGAAATACAGTACTGTTCTAAGATTATTTAATGCATGTTGTTGATACAAGTATTCTTCTACAAATCCATTTGCTCTATAAAGAGGCAAGGCAACATTATTAAAAAGAAAGCCCTTCTTTGTCTTGCATTTGGAACTACAATGTACAAATCAAAGCAAACACCCTGTAAGTTCTGATAGTTACATTTTTTGTTTGTTTTTAAAATCACATCCCTTCTTTGGATGGATAAAAGCCCTTTCCCTGCCTGGAAAAACTTTTATCAGGAAATACAGACTAAATATTCCGTGCTTCACTCATCACTTGTGATAGCCAAATAAATTACAAAGTGACATCAATCCAAAGAGCTTACAAAATGTGAATACTTTGGTAGAAACCCCCTGTCTCTTATGGCAAAATTTTTTTCTTCCTTCTCAGTTTAAATAATTACCACGATTACAGATTACTGAAAGATGTGGTTGTGTCTTCCTTCTACCATTTATTTTGCCTCTGCATTGTTCCTTCTTTCCTCCCATAAACAAAAAAACAACAAAAAAACAAAACCATCAAGAAAACCTTTACGTAACAAATTAAAATAAAAACCAGAAACTTTTCTATATGGGCCTTTCTTGAGGCACATACTCACTTCACTGGGTTAGAGATACCCAGCTTCCTCCCACCTCATCAAGATCCTGGATTGAGCTCCTTGTGGTGCCTCAAGAAGGGTAACACTTCAACCTTTGAATAAATTTTCTGCCATTGTTTTCAGGCAATACTCTTAACAGCTTCTACAAACTATTACAGACCCCTACCAAGCGTACTAACTGCCACAGAGACCTTTTTGACCTGGGGGGGGGAAAGATTATCAAGCCTACCAAGGAAAAATGGTTTGTGGTGATAGATATTTGTATTTGAACAGGAGATCACCTCCATTAAATAACTTCTTAGATTTGTGCTATCATATTTCGGAGTTCTGACACAAAGATAGAAAAATAAAAGGCTTTCACTGTCCAACATGAAATAGAAATACTACTCAGATTTCAAGACCACGCTCATTTCTTAGTTATGTGGGCAGATACCTGAAATGGTCATACACACCAACTTATGGTAGAGGCTATTGGTCACAGGAAGAGAGGTTTTCGTACAGGTCCCAAGTCTTACATTTTGGTTTCAGACTCATCACCTGGCTGAAGACCTTCTAGAGATTAGCAGAAGAGCTTTTATAAGGTACAGCACCTAGAACTTTTTCAACATCTTCTCTTTCAGTAGCAAATGAGAATTCACTATCCCTACTCTCTTCAGCAAGATTTCCTCTTAAAATTGGTTCTACCGTAGCCCCCTGGATAACACAGTTCAGTTAAGATTAGATGCATTGTTTCAATTCTAAGGCTAATTCAGTCTCCAAGCTCAATTCAGTCCTTGGTCTTTCCGCAGAGAATCATTTTAGAGTTTTCAAATTATTTTATCATAGTTTCCTAAACACATCCCCAAACTACACATATTGCAACCTGAAAACTAAACAAGGATAAGATTTTAATAAAACATTTTTAAAAAGCTTACATGCTGGTAAATTACCCCATCCCAAGTAGTACCACATACCAGCAACACAATCAGGTACAGCCCTACTGCTATCTGTCTTTTCCCAGGGCCCTCTTTTCTTTCTATAGAGGCAGAACCACCCCCACTACCCATCTGCTTATTAAGCAGTTGTTAATTCAGCATCTGTAGCTTGTTAACACAGCTCCCACTACAACAGCAAAGCAGGTTCTTGTTCTAAACTATCCAAGACTTTAACTTTCTCTCTCATTCAACCATAGGCTCAAGCCAATGATTCAGGCAGAAGAAATACCAGCAGCTGTAGCAAATTCCATCGTGTCACCTACTAAAGCAGCTGATCTACAACATTTCAGGAATGTCTTGAAAGATACAAACCAGATTGGTAGAATGATCTACTCTTATTATACTTTTAGAAGCTACGACTTCTAAAAATTGAAGTTTCCTTTGTTGTTTTTTTTAATAAAGAAGTGTGTGTTTATCCAAACAGATGTCTTTCAGTGAACCAAGCTGTTACATGAACTTTTCTTTTTAAAATTTCTATTTAATTTCTCCCCAAACTGTGAAAATTTATAAGTTATTTTAGTAATTTAAATATTAAAATTAAAACAGGAATAAATGTTAAAATACATTTTGAGAAAAAAACTAATGAACAAAATAAGAGATTTGTTTTGAAAGTGTCAAAAAAGTTATGTTATTAGAACTTTTTTGCAGCACTGTTTTTGGACTGAAGCACCAAACAAATTAATCTGAATTTGTAGTAAAAAGATCAGCCAAAAATATGTATGTGGTCATTTCTATGATACAGAGAAGGTATCTTATAACAGAAAAACAGACTGAATGACTTCACACATCTTCTATGATATTGAAGTAATTATGTTGTGCAATAACTTGCTTTCCACCTGCGCTTCTTTCTGTTGATGCAACCTCAAAACAAAATTCAAACACAGGCTACATTTCTGGGGAGAAGCAAAGGTCAACAGCGGCACTGGCATTCTGTATACTACTTGCTCTTGTCAGGGACATGGGTTCATACAGTTCTCGGTGTCTACAAATCATTCATATTAGTCCTAACGAGTGTTAGAATCACCTCTGGAGGAGGAAGTAGCTCTTTTACTTTCCTTAGTCTATGAGATTTTAAATAAAAGCATTAGTCTTTTTCAGTAATCAAATATTTAAGCACAGATGTGCACAAATATTTTTAATAAGTTCTTTTATGGATTTACACTTTTGTTAAATAATAAATAGCTCAATATGTGCTAATGCACAATGGTAATCTGTTTGTGGCTGGTAATGAACTGTATCTATGGAATTTCAAACAACATCTACTTACATGTAAATAATTAAATTATGCATAAGAAAATTATAGCTAATATACTGAGATACTACTCAATCCTTTAGACGAACAGCAATTGCTGATAGTGAAATCTATGAGACCAAGCAATACTAATTGACTATTTATAAGTCTTTAAAAGGAGGAAGTAGTCAAGTGAATTTAAAACTTATTTTAATATGTGCACAGTTATCTCTGAAGCATTTATATAGTCTGTATGGCCTGCCAAAAAACATGATTTGCTTTTATGTCCCCTATTGACATTTATCACTCAGGCCATTCCAGCTATGTATTTTGGGATATCTACCACAGAACTGTTTATTCAGTCGGGAAGGCCAAATATTGCTTTAAAATCAGTTGGACAGTATCTCAGCTACTCATATGGATACGACATGGTGGAAGCAGCTCAGCATATCTGAACACTTTCCCAGGAAGTTGTACATTTTCTTTGCCGATTTTTTTTTTCCTCCAGCCCATTGACCATTTCCAGATAGGGCCCTTGCAGATATCTCAACAACTGAAACAGAGAAAAGCCCAACAGCTGACAGCTCCAGCTGGGCAAACAAAAAATATTTCATAGACAAAAATCCTATCAAAGGCAATGTTAGTTGCCTGCAGAAAGCTGAGTAAGATATTTAAAGTGGCAATTAAGTATGAGATAAAGATCACTAGTAGAAGAAGAATGAAGTGACATATATGTGAAATGTTAAGAAACATTCACTGCAGCCTTATGACTGAAATGAACAGGCATGTCTTGGGCAGCACAGAGTTAGAGGAGGTTGATTTAAATGGGGGATCACAAGAAGTCTAATACAATAATAAAAGAATAGTATAATGTGATACAGAATAGCTGCACTTCAGAAAATGCAGCACATTTCACCAAGTTTACTTACAGCGGTTAAATCACAGATACCTCTCAATGTGCACTTTTGATACGTTACAATGCTCTGCAAAAATCTTTATCCCAGAACAAGTTAGCAGCAACTGACCTGTGCAGAAACCCTGAGCCAGTAGCTCAGAACCTCCTTCAGTTCAGCATCATCTCCTCTTCCTCATTTCCTTCCTTATTTACTAACATGGCATATGCATGAAAAAAAACCACGCAGGTCTGATTTGGTTGCTCTTTTTAATGCAAAACTCCAGAACACTCTAAACAGAGCAAAGATAGACATGTGCTCCTGCTGGAAATGTTTTATAACCATGAACCTTTCTGTTTCCCCATCTCTTTCTATATTATTGCATTCAGTTTTCAATTGCTTAATTTCTGTGCTGAATAGGAAGTGAGTGATTGCATGTAAATATCAGGCATGATAGGACGTGCCCCATCAAGAACCAAATGGATCTAGTCACCTATTAATTCCCTAGCAAGGCAATGGAAGCCCCTAGGATTGCCCTTAAATACAGGTGGCCAAGAATCCAGCTGGGAGGCAGCTGTTTTTTTACAGAAGCAAGTGGACAAACACAGAGAGACACAAATTTCTGTGGTCTACAGCTAATTTTGCTTGTCAAAATTAAAACAGTCTGTCTTAAACTTGGCCCAGCTGTTTTGGTCTAAGGCCTCAGTTCTATACTTCACTTACTGGTTTGTTTCTAACAGACTGATTCCATAGCTCCAGTTTATTTCTGGTTGCATTATGTTTGCTTATGGAATTAAGTAACTATCAGGAGCTGAACTGGTCTATGGTCATAGGCAGGACCATGCAGACAAATAAAAATGGTGTAGATTGCAGGCCTAAGGAAAAAAAAAAGTTGACCTCTAAGAAGAAGATACACCTGAGAGTAACTTCAGCTTAATAACATGACATTTGGGATATCCACCCTTTGCAGGGGACCAGTTTCTGCATGTGATACTTAGGGTGCAAGGAAGTAAGTAGTACACAAGCAATCTCATGCTGTCCTTCTGTACAAAGGGCAATTTCACTCAGAACAATTAAGAGAACAGCCCCTATTTCAAGCCTATATACTCTACAGAATTTTTAAATTAAATAGCTCAGGGTTTAAAAACACGGCTCCAAATCCCTGTTCTTAATTATATACACTGTTTCTTTTTATGTGCACGACTTTTCATAAGTATTTTTATATGAACCTGTAAGTATTTTCACACTTGTATGAAAATAAAGGGAAAAAATGCACAATACATTTTGGGAGTAGAAGTTAATAAGTGTAAACCAATGGTATGAAATAGAAGTAAAATAAAATTGTAACCAGAGGTCCTCAAGACATAGAAAATTCTATACAGATATAATATATTTATACATGTATACACTATGCCAGGGATATCATTTTAAATTGTGTTCATTGTGTTTGTCCAAAAACATCCCATTTTCTAAACTTTTAGTTTAATGTTTGTTCTTCTTCATTCCGCAGAAAACTGGGCAAGACCCAGAAAATACTTATTTTGCAAGATGTATTTCCACATAACACTTGCCAAGACAAATTAAAAACTGTTTGATATATTTCATTCCCCAATTTGTTCAGTTTCTGTGAGAGTAGGGGCAAAGGAAAGAAGAAATTGTTATATTTCAGTTTGTCCTGGAGGTAGTTGTGCCTTGTTCTGCACAGGAGATGCTCCAGGATTTTAAAAGAAAGTAAAGTATTAATGCATACTTTAAATCAGACAAATCCTCAAATCTTAAAGAATAAAAGATCATCTATTTTACATCACTAAGATAAAGTCACCTATTGTCAATTATCTTTACAATAAAATACATCTATCACAGTGAAGTGTTTTAGTGTAAAACTAATTCCAGAATTCCTCATATTGCAGTTATGTGGCTAGGAAACTGCTCAGTTTTTCAAATTGTCTGGGAATAACTTGCAAAAGCTGTTATTTACAGATTAGGCACTTGCTAAAACAGGCATTTGTATCTGTCAAGATGTCATAATTGTCTCATTGGATAATATGACAAAACACAGCAAAATGAGGCACAGAGGAGGCAACATCAAGTCCCCCCTCTCATATGCAGTGACTGCACCTATATCCAATAACATGCACTCACATCGATGTTTTGGAGACTACAGCCTGAAACTTATCTTGAAATATTTGCACATTAATTTGCTCTTGTGCATTAAAATTAGCCATGGAAAGCTTTTACACATAAAAAGACGTTTCTCAAGGTTTGAAAAACAAATTATGATGTTTGCAAGAGGTCTACAGTGGGTTTTTTAAAGTAGATTTACTTTTATTATTATGTTTATGTTTGCCTTTAGCTTTCCTCACCTCCCATTTTTGAAGTGTTAGAACTCATTTCCCTTTACACCCATTGCCTTTGTTACAAGGCCACTAGTTCTCATTTCTGTCACACAGGTATGCCATCCTTGCTCCTTTGCACAATCACTAGGCCACAGAGAGCAGGAGAACATTTACTGTGGCATCAGTATCTGAATCCATGTAGATTTGGGGGTTTAATTTTCTCCCTGGATTTTTTTTTTAAAGGTCTTTTATTTGCAAAAACCCATCAGTTAGCCTTCTGGTGTCCTAGATACCTTCCCACAGAGGTGCAGGAAACAGAGGAAGGAAAACATTTTAGTAAGATAAGGTTCTTTAAGACTATTTGGTATTTTTCCACAGAGATTGATCCTCCAAGGATATACATATTCCAGCGGTCCATGAATGTGTTGTTTACCAAGAAAACCAGCAAGAACATTTCCCATGCACTTAGCACAGCTTCCACTGAATCACACTAGCAAAGACCTAGTAACTCTGCATGTTAACAGATTTTATTCAGCTAAAGGTTCCAAATAATTTTAGGTTAATTAATATTAATTAATAATATTAATAATTTGTTAAAATTAACCTAATTAGCATTTCTTTTGGAATCTTCTACTTTGATCCATAGATACTATAAGTAGCTTATAAGAAATACACTTTTAGAAAGCATTGGCCACTAAAGGACACCTGTCCATCCAATATAATCAGAAATACAAATACAGTACTTCCAAATACACTGCTCTTTGCCCTAAGTTCCCACAGCTAGTAGCCATCTTGACAAGCACATGGCAGCGGCATAGCTAGAAGAAGCCTCTGAGCAAACCTCTCATATGGCTTCTGCTCTAAATCAGAGCTAATTTTTCCTTGAGAAGCCAGAATATCTCCTTGCATTACAGTCATTCACCAGAAGAGTTCTTAACACAGAAATGTTCCACAAAACAATAGAAATATTAAGCAATACTTACTGAACTGGTGCTCCAGCTACTCAAAGTCTTCTGTTGTGAGGGCAATCCTGGATCCACTGCTAAACAGGTCTTTTGAATTTCATTCCCAGAATACCCAGAGAAACAGCATCCTATACAGAGTTGTCTGACACTACAGTTTTTGCAAGGGTCATCACCACAGTCATATTCTAGGACTTCACAACTTTGGTATTTTTTTCCATTTCCTTGTATCTAAAAATTTGCTTGCTTTGTAAACAGGGTTGTGGCAGGCTGGTGGCTGTATGTTTGGGGCTCTAACCAGGAGTATCTGAAGCCCTGACAAGAAATGTTTAGCTCTTTACAGCAGCAAAATATAGCTAGAAAATTCCCAGACCTCTTGTCTTATCAATGCAATATAGTCCAGTGTGTCTGCAGGTGAGAAAACTGCAGTTGCTGAATCATATGCCTTGTAGTGCTTGTTCCAGGTACTTCAGGATGCAGCTGTGCTTGTCTGGCTGACATTGGGATGATACTGCAGAACTGAAAAGCAAAGATGGGTAACAATCCTTAGCAGGACCACTGCTGGCAATGAAGTAGGTAGGATACAGTACAGGCAAGATGGCAAACACAGAAAGGTGGAATTATAGGATTAGCTGTGGAGGAGTTCTGGAGTCATATCGCACAATCTCCAGCTATGCTGCAATGAGGTTGCAAATTGATCAGGTGGAAAAGCAGATGAGTGACACAATTACATAACTAGATATTGTGCAGGGCTTACAGGCCCATGCTGAGTTTATTGGTGTGAAAGGATATCATGTACAAACCTGAAAAAGCACTTAATGATCACCGTAAGCATATTTCCTAAAGAACAAACAGGAATAGAGAGATCAGTTGATCTGATGCTCTTGAGCAGATACCACTGTGTTTACACACCTTCAGACTAGTATGAGCGTGAACAGGATTCATACAAAGAAGAAACCAATAGTGTCACAAGATTTGTCAAGTCTTTATATATACTATGTATACATCTGTATAGTATTACCTATATGGTTATTTCCCTACATCCTTCCTTACATCACCTAGATGCAACTTATTACATTACCTTCTACTTCTAGAGGGCTCAGGAGTGTCATTTAAATGATGTGGCATTGTTACAGTTTAGAACTATGTACTGGATTAATTACTAACAAAAAGCTCTATGATTCCCACTATAATCTATTTGATGTGGTAAAATAATGACTATGTAATTCTGCAGACACTTCTTATTGTTAGAAGTCTAACTGAAGCTGAATTGATACATTCTAATGGTTCCATACATGTGTCAGTAGAGCTTAGCCTGAAAAATGTTATTAACTTTATTAACACTTGGTAAGATTTTGCTTGTAGGACAGATCTGCTGCAGCATTGGACAATGGGCTCTGAGCTGAAACTCCTCACTAATACATTTGAAAAAGCTATTAAATAAACCATGCTGGCAGTCTGTGCATTCATCTTCATCAATTACATTTTTTCTTTTATAATATTTTTTAGGCTTAGTTTAGTCAGTATGACAACACAGAACACACATTTAGATGCAACGTAATTAACTGAAGACATGCTGTTGCACAAGAAGGATGTCAGTTGACCTAGCTTTAACCTCTCATGCCTTTGAAGGCTAAATTAGTTCTGTGAAATTTGTTGAAGGCGCAGCATTGTAATCACGCCTGACTTGGAAATTAGCCAGATATCCTCCACAACTTCACAGCAGCTTAGAATAAAAGTGTGCCCCAATTTCACATGACTGGATAGCAATACAAGGATTACACTTTTTTTAATCACTATCTTTTCCTTTAAGTAGATGACATGTACATTATCCTCCCCACTAAAATGGTCCTAATTAAAAAGAAAGCTCATCCAAACTCTTTATTTAATAATTTTTCTATATGAATAGTACATGTTATTGCCTCCTTCAAGACAAAAATTGACAAGAAAAACTCAGAAGGCTCTTGTCACCTAGTACTAATGATTCATGACTCATCCCTATGCCGTAATGACACCATGGATATGCCCTCTATATGTGTCATTAGATACTTTTCCAATTAGTTAAAAAACAATATGAGCCTAGTCACCAAGGCAGGGGCATGCTACAACACTAGTTGCCAGGAAACAAACTTTAAAAAAAAATTCATCAATGAAATTACAATTTACCAAAATACTAACAATATATAACAAACAAGCATACAAAGAATCCTACAATGCTTTTAAACCTTAAAAGAAAAAAAGAAAAAAAGAAAAAAAAGGAAGAGTTTAGAAAGTGAACTGCAATTTAATTAATTTAATATTTTAAATAGTAAAATATCAAAGCAACTAGACAAGGTAGCATAAAACTTTCTTTCCCATTGGATCCTTCCCTCTAGGCATGGTTGCAGTTAACTCCATGATTAAGTTGCAGAAAACTCTGTCCAGTCCCTTCTGATTCACAGGAGGTTCTCTCAGTCTCCTCTGGGATCACTGGCTCCTCCTCACTGTTGCCTCTCTACTTCAGTTGCAGGCATACAGCTCCCTGGTGTGACTTCTTTACCTGCCAAAAACTGTCATCTCTCAAACCTGTTCTCCCAAAAAAGGGGGAAATATCCTTCCACCTTTCAGAGGGTCCAGACGTTTCTTGAAGGAATACAGCATGATAACTGAGAGCAAATTAAATATAATATGCCATAGGAAGGGAAGAAGTAAGGTGACCATGCCTCCCCGAAAACTTTACCGAATTAGACAAGGGCAGAAGGAAAGGAAAGCAAAGCACTTGGATACCTTCTAGAAGCAAATTTGAAGCAGTACCTCAGGCAGTGACTTCCCTCAGAACACGGCACAGTCAGGAGGCAGCCTTAGTACAGTAGTCCTGGCTACCTCTACACCCACACATTACAGTAGGATGACAGAGCACTGAGCACTGGCCTAATGCACGCAGAAGGCCAGAGTCATACTTTGCAACTAGTTTCAAGCAAGCTACAAACATGTTGGCACAAAATGTTCTCAAATGTTATTTTCTGGAGCTTGAGCATGGTTTAAATTTAAGAGACATAGCTGACTTCAAAACTTCAGTATTCAAAAGATTAAGAAAGTGAGGTTTAAATTTGTTCATATTAAGTCATTATGTCATAAATCCTTTTTATAGGATCTTATGACTATCCCTCAGTCACTTCAGTGTGCATATACCCTCCACTTTTGCTAGGGAAAGAAGTGTCATTCCCTTCCACAGATATAAAACTGAAGCACAAAGAGATGTAGTAACTCACCCAGAGCAACAAGAAGCCCTTTGCAACCAAGCTGCACAGTGCCTTAACCACAAACATCCTTCTCCACAGACCTGTTGCCTTGCTCCAGAGCACAATTAGGAAGGGAGATAAAATGCCACTGCTATATTGAGGTCAAATCTTAATTTTTATTTTTTAACTTATTTGTTGTAATTTACCCATATAATATGTTCAATAATATATAATAAACAAAATTTCATGAAGTTAACATTGCTTTTGCTCCTGTCACGTCCTGTTCCTTCACTACAGTGATAAGTTGACCTGTGATACCCAATAAAGAAAGATCTAGCAAGCACATGGGGTTGTATTGTGCAGATCTGCTGAAGTCACAGAGTGTCTTAGACAGGCCTATTATTAACAATTAGCCACTTACTGTAAATTCTAGCTGACACATCTCATTATATATAGGCCAAAATAGACTTTGGTGATCAAACCTCATTTATAATAGCTTTTCCCAGCATTCTGCCAATTGTTGTCAGGAAGCTGAAAATTACTCCTACCACTAGGATGCCCACTTTATTCTTGCTGACTGCTGAGAAATTTCAAAAGACTGGCCTGCCTCCTCTGTGCCTGATAAAGGTAAAACGCAACCATGTGCTCATGATGGTGATAGGCTTTTAAAAACCTCTCAGCAGTCAGCATGAAGGGAAGAGGAGTAGGGGGTAAAAAGAAAAATATTTTCCATTGTCCTTTCTTCTACATAAGAGCCCAGAGTAGATTATGACATTGACTGCCCCTTTCTAACACAAATTTGATGTGCAGAAGTGGGACTGAACAGCTGGTCTACTGTCCAGAATCTAAAGGGCAACTTATTCTTGAAATGTCTGCAGTTACATTCAACCCCCACAAGCAACCAAAAAATAAATGAAAGTCAATTTTTCACAAATATCAAACTTATCCAAAGATTCTTTGTTAGACCTTTTTTGTTTGTTTTTTTATTTCTTTCATCCTTCCCCCCAAGCCAGTTTCCCACACAGGGCAGGGATTATGACTATATTCAAATGGAAGCAAGCAATTGCAGGGAAATTTAGCTTACTTAGTGGAGTCCTCTGTGAGTATCTTAAGATCTCACTACCCAAAGATAATTATCTTAGCTCTGGTAATCTCTTCAGTTTAAACATTTCCCACCTCTGAGTAAGCACCAGAACCTAACTTGAGTCCTCTTAGTGCTTAGTGCTGGGGTATTTTCAGCAGTTATTTTCTATGTTACATTTCAACATATCCAATGGCATGGCAGAACACAACATTTCAAGAAAAAGCACTTGTTAACCTCTCTATGTACAGAGTCAGATCATCCTATTTTACTTGTCAAGATTTTAGAGTTCCTTTTTTGACCTTAAATTTTTTCATGAAAAGTACCCATGGCCAAGAATCTTCTTCACCATGAGCACAGGCAAAACATAAGGATCACAGGTTTATTCAGGCTGGAAAGGACCTCATCCAAAGGGCTGTAGTCCCATCTCCTGCTGAAAGCAGGGTCAACTCTGAGCTCAGACGAGGTTGCTCAGGCCTTTTTCCAGTCAGGTTTTGAAACCCCCCAGGAACCCACACAATTTGGGACTATACAATCTTCCAAGCAACCTGTTCCAATGCTTGACTGTGCTCAAAGGGAAAAGGTTTTTCCTTGCACCCAGTCAAAATCAATCTGTTTCAGCTTTCAACTTAGGCAGCCTGATGAAGCAGGCAAGTATCCAGATAGCCCAGCATGACTGAGCTGGTGACCGAAATACAGAGGGTTATAGCCGTGATTTTACACAACTTATCAAACTCTATAATAAAGTTCCAATGCCCTCTACTTCCCATACTTTACAGTTTGTAATTGTTGTCTGTGTGAGTCCCCAGTCAGGCCAATAATATACTGATCCCTATCCATCCTGTCTTCCAAATGTGCTATTCTGACTTATTTGGTAAATACATTCAGTGAGCACAGCTTCTTTAGGTCCCATATCTTCCCATTTGTTTAAGAAAACACTTTTGGCAAACACTTCTGCATCTATAAAAAAAAAACCAACATGAAAATAAATGCATTAATAAGCATGGGGGTTTTTTCCCAGTTAGGATGCTGCCACATTTAAAAAAAAAATCTTGAGAGAGAATTTAGTTATCTGCAAATCAGTCCACTGAATGGAGAAATTAGAAATAAAGCTTCAGAAGCCTCACACGTTTTGCTTCATAAGTATTCAGGTGTGAAAGTGGAGTCACTGATACGGGTTCCCTTAGCCTTGATTCAGCCAAGACCTTTTAATGATGTGTTTAATTTTAAAGAGCTAAATGTGACCTTCTCATGGGAAACTTTCTTTACAATCATTCTTCAGCAATCTAATGAAACCATCTTTCCTATCTAAACAGAAAAGATTCTCATCAGGAAATCTACAACAGAGATTGGCTATTACAGCATTTCCAATTTTCCTCTGGGATAGATCTCCCACAAGGGTTCCTGCCTTTTAATTGACATCTTGGTGTCTGAGACCAAACACTGTGTCTTCACTCCATTTCCTGCTCATCCTTGAGACAGCCATGAATAGTTTCTGTCAAGAGATGCATTTCTATCAAAAATGGGAATAATCACAGGAAATACATATGGTCATTAAATTAGTTTCCTGTAATGGAACTTGAGGACACTGCTTTTTTTGATTCTCAGCTTCAGAACCAGAAACGGTAAAACTAGCAAAGACGTATTAAGTCACACAGAAAGCATTCTAATGTCCTGTCAGTGCAAAATATTTTTTACTTGTCCTGTATTGCTTTTTCTATATCTATCTCAAAATAGAAAGAGATCTAAAAAACTATTCGTTCATCTTTAGCAATGTATACTGCAAGGAAAAATAAATCCTTCAGTTTGCCTCTATAACAAGGGTCCTGCGCCCTGTCTGGTCTGTGGTATAATCATCAGTACCAATAGCTCCCACCTATGCATATGCACAGAAGGCAATGCTGGGCTGCTGAGGAAGCAGCAAAGGGATACAAAACAGTATATACTCACAGCAGCTGGGGAGCCCTAACGCTCTACCTTAAAAGGAAAGAAAGTGAAGAAAAACAATAATGTAAACTCAGTTTGATTTCCTGTATTTAGTTGGATTCTCGAAAACAAGACTCCTGAGGTGGGCCAGGATTTTTTTAAATATGTTTTTTGCAGAAAATTAAGAATTCAGAGAAAACTGTCTAATCTTACTGGAAAACAAACCCAGACATTCTGCCATATGGAAGGATTCTCAAATTCTCTAATCTGATTCACATGGGCTATTTAGGCAATTAAAGCTGTTTAAAGAAACGTAAAGAGGGAATATCAGAAAAGGAAGCCAAACAGATCTTCACAAATATAGCAGCTACATCATGCCTCCTACAATCACCAAAGTAGACATTATGGGAATGATGATAAGGGCAGAAGCTGGATGGAGCTCAGGGGCTGAAAGAAACCTGCTATTTCAACATTATGGTGAACTCTGGAACAGAGGGAAGGCTACATGACCTTTCCTGTAACGGGAGATAGATCCTTACCTCTGTGAAGCTCTGCTGTACATGAGCTAAGGTGACTCACCACTACAGCCCCCCAAACAATCTGAAACATGGCTGAGACAAGACAGCACTCTCTTGTACAGAACAGCCCATTTTTGCTGTTATTTTTACAACTGTAAAGAGCCACTCACTGCCTCAAAATGAATTCCTGGCCCCAGTTACCAAATAAACTATCAACACCTGCAGCCAGAAACACTTAAAAGAACTGATAGCCGTCTACAGGAAGTCTCAAAGAATGAGTAATCGCTGTACTACATTTGAAAATAAGAACCTTAAATGACTATATTCTTCTTGATGGGATGATGTTTGGGGCCAGGCCAAGCTGAGAGAACCGTAAGGATCTTTAGACCAAGCACTAATTAACAGAAGTCATGCACAATACTGTTTTCTTCAATATAAAAAAAGTCTTGCTCAGCCTTCCAAAGCTCCATCAGCAGAGCCCTATATGTGGTATTGTTCTCTGAACAAGGAAGTGAACTAAGGCTTCTAATTTCTTGACTAACTTCATTTAAAGAAAGAATGAGACTAGTGCCAAAAAGCAATCAATGGATCCCCAGTCAAACAAAACACTTAAGGTCATGATTTGAATCCAGTCACTCATGTATTTAAAGTTACAAATGTGTTTAAGTGCCTTGCTGGATGAAGGCCCAATAACCTCTTTTTTGGACCATAGTCTAGCTAAATCCAACAAATAAATGGAGTTATACTCAAGAACTGAAAGTTTATTTAATGATAAACTCCAAAATTCTGATTTCCTCTTTCTTTGCAGCCACACACATTGTCTCAGAAAGTGTCCCTTTTCCATAATGATATTTGTAATAACCTCTTCAGAAGACAGACAGCCTGGGTTCACCTGTCTAAAAAAGACCCAAAATCTTGTGATACTGGGAGATACGTCATCAAGAGTTCTAACAATAAGCCAATATCAAATTGGTGCCTGAGTAAATTAACTAAATTTTCTAATATCTATAATAAAACAAGAGAAAAGAACTACAGCCCAGGAACCTGGCCAAAGTGCTTTCTTTCAAATATTAAATAAATAGATTAATAGATATTCTCAGGAAGCTGTGATGAATTTTTCTACTCTTTCTATAAAATTTTAAGTATTTATCAACAGAACTCATTTAGCCATACTAACTAAAGTGTTTTTGAACTTTCCTTATTATTTTTATTTACTTGTTTTTTACTTTTAATAGTATCCTCCAATTAAATTCTGTTAAGTTATACACTTGAAAATGGATTTACACTCATCCAAGTTTCAGTCCAGTGATCCTTATTAACATTGTCTGTCTGCCTTAAGTATTTTCAAAAGAATTTTTCAAGTGTATGTGATTTTACTTTTTCTTCAAATAAGAAGAAACAAAGAACCAACTCTTCAATTACTTTTAAGGCAACAACCCCACTGATTTACAGAAGAAGGATTTTTGTACCCAGAATCTCCCATTAATTATCAAAGAAGTATAATCAAACATAATTATTGCTGCATCCTGTGTGCTAAGAACAATAAAATTAACACATATTCATAAGCACTTTGTAACTTAATTTCAAGATATTCTGGTGCTTAGGTGCCCTGGAGAACGCAAGTCCTTTACACTTCTGACAATGTCACCCTTTTTTTCTGTGCTTACGCTAATGTTTGACTTCATGTCTTCAAAAAGACTACATTTGGGAGAAGAAGTAATCCCTTTAGGACAAGTGACTGGTGTTAGAGATCACTCCATCATTTCTCCAAAAGGAGAAATCGTGAGCATCTGCCAAGAGTACACAGAAACTACAATATATTTTAAACAGAAAACAGTAAGTCTTCTGTATGTACAAGTTAAAAACTCCTGGAAAGGAATTCATCTTGCAGTGAGAAATGTCGTTACCAACTACAATGAAACTTGCTACCAAGGCCTCAGAAAAAAATTCTTTTTTATAAATTTTAATAAATATTTCCAAGATCTCCAAAATCCCAGTTCCAACACAACACTCTGGATTTATATTGTGAGGTTCAGAACTGTCAAATAACTCAATAGGTCTGGACCTTCAACTCTCAGTAAACCCAGAGCAATAAAATAGGCAGCTTTTAAGTGAACATTTTCTGTCTTTCACAGTGTTGAACTCATACTTACATTGCCAATTCTGTTGTGTGTTGGCAGTAAAATATGGGGAAATTAACCCTCCCTTACCTGACTGACTTAAAGCAGATTCAGTCCTTGTCATGGGAGGCACTAACCCCTCACCATTATTGATGTCAAATTATCCTCACTCGGTTCCATAAAATGTAATATAATCTGAGTAATGTTCTAGGATGTGAACCTGTGAACCCCTGAACTTCTTTGGAAAGGAAAAGAAAGCAATAAAAGTTTTTCACTTTAACTTTGGTTTTATGCAGTAATTTTCAGCATAAATAAACTGCATTATCATTTTCTCTCCGAGTCTTTGCCCTCACTTTATGTTTGGCTGTTCACAGATAGGACTTGCTGAGCAAATAGTTCCTGAGGCTCTTATTTCCAGATGCTGGTGAACAAAGTCATCTTGGTAAACCAATAATTCAGAACAGCTTCATTAGTCTGATAAACATCTATGTGTAAACATACCCCAACATCCATTGCATGTTACTCTATTCGACTTGTAATTACACTGAAAAATGTATTGAAAATCCTATCACAAGTTTGCTTTCAAATACTTACTTCAAAGGTAAGTCCACCTTTCCTCTAGTTTCCTCAAGGAAATATAGTTCACATTCATTGTTACATATCCAAGAACAATACCTCTTCCTTTATGAGAGAGGAAAAAATCTTAAGTGGCAGAGAGAAGTGAAGAAAAACCTCACTATTCGGCTTCCCAGTCCCTTATTCTGGGATATGACAGCATCTGAATTCCTCTGCATTTGAACCTGAGAACAGGCCAACTAGAATCATACACCAAGCTCTCAAACAGTTGAGGACAGAGGAGCTTGATGTACAGGCCTTTTAAGTGTTGGCACTACATGAGTACAGAGCACTACAAAAATTATTACAATTAATATAGTAGTTCACACCTTTCTGGCCTGCCTCAGACTATACCTACTGGTGTAGGCTGCATTCATCTGGGAGCATGACATTAAAATGACTGGACACTTTCACATGTCTCTGACAGCAACTTTACATTTAATAGTCTATTCCACTAAAATCAAAACACTCTCTCCATTTTTCCAAAAATTCAGCAGACTTCATAGGGTTTGAGGGTTGGATCAGTGAACTAACTGCATGTGATTTGAAGTCAGAGCCTTCCAAAACCAAAATTTCTATAAAGGGACAGAGTTCATCTTTGCATGGATGTGTGTATCAGCATCAGCACACATATCTGTATGTTCATACACTGACCCAGGAATTCAGTTGATGCTAAAAGAATGAACCACTGGACTTTTAAACTCATTCATGATATGAGCCATCCCTCTCATGGAAGGCTGTTTTGAATGCAACATTCAGCACAATATTAAACTCACTCATTCATTTGTAAAACCGAAGAGAGAAGGGAGTCATCAACCTTGATCCTTTTTCCCTTAAATATTTAACTTCCTGTCCATTTCTTTGTGGAAAAGTCTCCTTTTGGTAGCCCAGCAGCACACCAACACAAATCCTTCCTTCCTTTTCTTGGAATTTACTCAGCCTTCACCAGTTTGTAAGACATTGAATTATTAATGGAATTTTCCTGAGCATTTTATTACACTGCAGATGAAATCTGGGGTTTTCACTTCCTAAAATAAAAGTCAAGTCCTGTGTCTCAGAAATCAAATGTGACTTGAATATAATGTACAATTAACACTTTGAGAACGTGGAAATATGATAGAATATGTATGTTCTCTAAGCATGGCTAGGTGCACAGAAAGAGACAGAAAAACCTAATGAGGTGAGCCCGGAGTACACAGCCCCAAAGATGTGTGCATACCAGGAGTAGGATGTGATGTGAAATTTGATTACTAAACAAAGAAAACTAACGGCCAATTATTGTCACCTCTGATTGGCCCAGAGCTCATGGCACCAACATAGAAGAGCAACCCTTTGTGTGTTAATGGCTTCTAAAATGCTAAAGTATTCATAGGAAAGGAAGAAGATGATGAACTAAAGGAAGGAGTTAATGAGCTTGCTAGAAGAAGCAATGAATGATGGCAAAGATGGAGGTGAAGGGAGATCTGTCAGTTGTTACTCATATGCTTTCCCTTATTGAAACTGGCCAGTAATTAATCTATGAAGATTGAGGGGCTAGAATGTGACTGGTTTCTCATGCTTTCCTGTTGGCATCTGGATGCTGCAAATATTTCAATATATGACTAAATAGACATACTATATTAGCAAAGAGGGCCAGACTGATCAAACTTGTGCCAAGACAGAATCTGAAAGCCACATACATAGTCAAATAAAAAGATTCATCTCAATACTCAAATTTCCCTGGCATTACCACTTGTCACAAAGAGTATTATTCTGGTTACCAGTTACTGGTTTTATGCATTGTATTAACCAATAAAGATGAAGGCATTCTGCCAATTGCTTTAGATTTTGTGTTTTGAGAATAATAGTACTTAGCAACAGTAATGGCGAACAAAAAGTCTTCTCACTCAATTCCTAAGAAGGATCGTATTTATCTTTTTAAAAGTGACACAAAAAAGTTAGTTTCCTTATAAATATGAGAGAATTAGAGTAGTTAAGAGCTGAACAACTGAGCCTTTCATTTAACAAGAAAGACACTTTCAGATTCACTGAGTCCGCAACAATTATATAATTTAAGATTCTTCTTTGTAAGGATGACCTATGCAATTTTCCTTCCACTCCATCTTCTTTTATTAAGTTTCTCATCATCTTTCTCATTCTACTTAATCATAGCCTGCATTGATAATACATATACTGTAAACCAGATTATAATACATAAACCTGTGTTTAATTCAGCCACATTCTGCCTAAAAATGTTAATGACATCATTATCAACTATACTACTTTCAACTTTCTTAAATACTGTACCCTGAGTTCAGATTTTTGACAAATGCTTATACATATTTACCATGTTTTCTATCAGTCTGGCCTACTTAGACTACTAAGACCAGTCAGTACCAGCTGTTACTGCTATCTTCACACAATAGAGATTTCCCATTAGCATCTCAGTTCTGTAGGTATCACAGGATACAGTAATAAACAGTATCATAGGTCTTTCAAAGTATCAATCTCTGCATTTTTAAAACAATTTAGCACATGGAATCCTGAGAAACTAAAGCAACATAGCACATGCAATGCTGAGAAACCACGCTACCTGTTGGTATTTATATGAAGATAATTTGGCTAAACAACTGTTACAAAAATTCTTTGCAGTTGGAGAAGATTAAAAAACAAAAGGAGATGCAGGCAAACAGTAATGATCAGTTTCTCATATTCACAGGGGACATAACTAAAATCCATCCCCTACTTATGGAAGGGTATTTTAGTTTGCTTAGGTTTTTTATTTATGAGCTTCTTGTTAGTACAGGCACCATATAGAATTTTTTATTACTACTACTAGATGGAAGCAGGTTCAAAGTGAGATTTGGCTTTGCATCTATCTTTCAAGATTTACTGTGTATAATACACAGTAAAAGCTTCACCTACTTTGGCCTCATTATATCTTGCTTAATTGAGTCTTAATAAAAAGACTGTTCTAGTGTGATATGTATTAATTGGTTTTCAAGAAGAGAGGCTTGAAGCTGTATAGACATCTCAATTAGGGATGCATTTCAACATAAATACAAAATTTAAGCCTCTTATGATTGCCAAAAGATTGGTTTAGAGCTAAACATTGTGAACTGATGCACCAAGTCTCTAGATCTATTTTGTACCTAGCTAGCAAGGTGAGGTATTTCTATAGTAGATTGATTTAATGCTGCTGAAGACTAAAGTAGGACTACATCCTGAGTGTGTGAAAGGCTGTCACAGAGGGAAAGCTTAATTTATCAATTTGCCAGTTTCTCAGGGGAAGCCATTAATGACAGCAGCATGAGACTGCCTTTTAGCAGGATTCATTGGACTTATTTTCCTAACTTAAAAAAAAAAAAAAATTATAACTTTTCCCCCCATAAAATACCAGATCTGTCAGACACACAAAAGGATGACAGGAAATGCAGCTCTAAGCACAGAGAGCACCATCTATCATGTCACAGCTTCCTCCTTATAGTCAGAACTCCAAGTGCCATAAAAACAGTATATTTAAAAAACAACAAAACAAACCAAAAACCTAATAAACCCACCCTAAAAAATGTTATACACTCACTTTGCACATAATAAGAGATGGTGTCTTTTAAATAGCATGGCTTTGCTTACACCTGTAGATGCCCAAGCAAAGGCACACAGCAATAACATATCATGAATGAGTCAGTAACTACTTCCTGTAAGTATCATGGAGCATTCTAGTAACAACTGTTCAACTCAGCTCAAGCTTTTTAAAATAAAATAATTTTCAGTGCCAACCCAGGATGTCTTTAAGGCAATTACAAAAATCTGTGCAGCGTGGCCAGAAGAAAAACCTCAGTTGTATATACAGCTCCAGCCCAGAAAAACATTTAAAAATGCACCTGAGTTTGTGTCTCACTGACTCAAATTAAGTTCAGGCCTATTTGCTGTTCTAATAAATAGCTAGACCTATGAAATACACTAAACTTATGCAGAGCTTGTATGACCTCCACCACCAATCACCATTGGTTCTGTTTCACCACAGAAGTCTAGAAAACATGTAATAAAGAATAGTGTCTGAGACAATAAGCTTTGTAATTATTTACATATAGTTTTATGCCTCTTAATCAGAGTTTGTAGCTTGTTAAATTAGTGTAGTTTTAATTAAAGCATCTGATTAGATGTATTAGGTTCCAGCAGAGCTACTGCTCCCAATGAGAAGGGGTGAGACCTTTCGAGCATGCCAAAGCAAGCTCTCTTGGCTTTGTACATCTATGGATGTGTCAAGTTTCTTGATATCACCTCTGGCAGATGGATCACTGAGCAGAGGGAAGACATGCTACTCTGCTTCTTCTCCATTGCTGAGCTTGCACAGTAGCAGCTCTCCCATCCAATGACCCCTACCTTTGATCTCACAACAGATCCAGAGAAAGACAGACTGCTACTGACTCACTGGAAGAAAAGGAAGCTAAGGTTTTCTTTGCTTGCAGAGACAGAAGAGCTGACAAGGAAAGGAGACAATGGTGCAATTCCTGGCTTTTCAGTCCCTGCTTGGGTGACAGCATGAAATGAAGTAGCATACCCGTATTTAAACTCCTTACCATTTCAAAGGATTCATTGTGTTGTTCCAGCTGTTGTTAACTCTAAGAAAGGTAAAGAAAAAGGATACTGTCACCTGTGAGAATGATGCTCTTTTACTAGGAAACTCGTGAGAATGATGCTCTTTTACTAGGAAACTCTCCAATGGTTTTGATCACAATTTTTGTGTTTAACCCATGGGCAGAGATGACCTAAGTATACGTTTGCCCCTGGAAAATTAATTGCCCCATAGGAATTGAAGATAAATCAAAAACATTGAGGGCAGAGGAAGGCCTTCAAATGCCTTTTTCATCAATTAACAGCATAATATCTTTCTCTGACCTATTTAGGCAGACCACAGCAATCACAGAGAGAAACCTTATGGAACTGAAATGCCATGCAAGCACAGATAGACATACCGATTTGCAGAAGACCGGCACTTGTTACTAGAACACAGACACCTCTGAACAAGTGTTCAAGATACATATCAGCTGTTCTTTGAGGCTCTGAACTCTTTCATTGGTACATACAGAAAATTCAAACCTTAAAACTCAGGAGCATGTTACAAAACTTAGACTCAAAGCCACCACAGCCTGCTAATCAGTGGCATTTCAATGACTTCTATATGAATACCAGAAAGACATTAAAGCTAACACTGCAGAGCAATCTTTGCACATTCCAGCACTGACACACCACTGGTTGCATGTTATTTATGTGTAACTGGAACACACTGACACCTGAGGCAGTCAGGATAACTGAAAATTTTTATTCAGGGAAAAGTCAAGGTTTTCCATCCTGCCTAACAGTCTCCAGTTGGCCCACTCACTATGATCCTCAGACTGTGAACAAGACAATTAGGGAATGATAAGCCCTGAGAGAACATGCTTAGCGTTCTGAATAAGAAATCCAATTATGTTTATAACTCCTCAGTCTTCTCTCTGTTGTGAAGACAGACTTGTTTTCTTGAAAGATAATAGAGCCCCCTGGCCATTGGAAGCTGGTATTTTTTCTCACAGAAAGACTGAAGATAGGACCTATTACCATTCTAGATTTACAAATCTGGAAACAGAGGACAAAGGCAGCTAATCTCCTTTCTTTCAAACCCATCTATACAGGCAAGTTCTGATACAGAGCTGTGCTGAGAACTCACAGTCTATTTTGAAATCAGCCAGATTTGTGCAAGCTTTGTACTTCTTGAGATGGAACCTGCATTGGAAAACTTGAAATTTTGTCTCAAAGACCAGTGAGAATTAGTGTCCTAGTAGTAGTTTGTGACTTCATTTTACTGCCCATTGTCCAGATATTTCCAGGCAGCTACAGTTTACATAGCTGTTTTGCACAGGGGCTAGATCAACCTCAATCAAACCATTTAGGCTTTATTGCTTCTCCATGCCATTAGCAGTATTTTGTGCCAACCCTGTTTTTAACTGAACTGAACTAATCTTGAGTTTTTTTCAGAGATCAAGGGATGCGTGAAGAGAGTCTTCAGATCCAGAAGATCAGATTTACAGAGCTGTGACCTATAGGGAAGCAGCAAGCAAGTACTTTGCCTTCGTGATCCATTTGATAAGCACATGTTCCTTTTTCTCTGCCAATGGAAGCTAAATTCTCTCTTGCAAACTCATTATCCTTCACCATGCTTTCACCTTTTAAACATCAAAACTGATAAGAATTCACTGAGTAGAAAGAAGCAGAGTGGAGTAAGGGGTCAAATTTTCATCCAATGTCACTCCAGTCATTTTAAAAGGATTTAGATTAGTCCCTGATGGCTATAACTCCTGTCTGCTTCCAGAGTAGACAATATCTCCCCCAAACAACTAAATAGTCTCTAAAATAGTCTGAGGATTTATCATAGGGACATCCCTGTAGGAGCTCAAACTCCTTCTGAATGCAAGGTGAGCATAAGTGAGCCTAAAGAGGAACAGAGATATTTGCATTCACGTGCCTTCTTTTTCTTAAGAAAGAGCCACGTAATCCCACTTTTCCTTTTGCACACAATGAAAGAGAAAAAAAACCCAGCTCTTTTGCAAGCTAGCTAGCTAATGCAAATTTAAACCCTCTGCCCAGTACAGAATGTGTCTGAATTCCATCTGTATCACATTGCTACATGCCAATTACTTTAATTAGGGTGAGACCCAAGACTTGCAAGAGAAAGTTCACAGTGTAATTAAGAAATAGTTTTTCTCAGTGCTCTTTCATCTTTTTCTTTGCTCATTTTCCTGCTTCCCTCCCACCATTTCTCCATTCAGAGTTTCTCATTCTGATTCTTTAGCCATTTTGGCACCAGCATTGTTGTACTTACACCTTCAGGCAGGCATGAAAGCCAAAAAGCTGGTTGCCTTTAATGCTTCCAAGAAAAGGTGTAAAGAATGAAAAGCAAAGAAATGAAAGTGAAAGGATTTATACTGTTTTAGAGTGCAGTTTGATGCAGTGTGGCACAACGCTTTGAAGTGTATCTTATTAAAAGCAATGGCACATTCTGCCAAGAAATGCCATTGCTCAGCACTCAGAGAGCTGGGTAATCTCACACAAACACAACAAATGTACTCGACAACAAGGGAAAGACTGATTAGGTTGTGTAGATGTTCTGCAGGACCTATAATCAGCATGATAATACTTAATGAATCAGTGAAATGAGTGTTGTCTTAACAATACCAGCAAAAGTCATAGAGCTGTCAAGGTTTGTTCAAACATCAATTTTCATTTTAGCTAGCCAGTCTTCATCTGCTTTGCAGTTGGGAAGGTTTAACACCAACAGTGGGCAACTTTTAACAACTCCTATGTCATGTGGTAGCCAATGCTATTTATTGCCCACAGTCTTGACACTTCAAACCAGAATGTATCAGAATTTGCCTGAACAAATTCCCACATAAAATTCTTTGTCTGTAACAAAATCCCTTCTGGGAGTTCCTCTGGGTTGTCAGTATTACACAAATTCATCACACAGCTGGTTCTGAAGTGGCAGGAATTCTCTTTCTTTCTTTTGAAGGATTTGTAAAGTATTCACTGGATTCATTCATCACATCTTACTTCAGCTATAAATCTTTCATTGCTTGGCAAAAGAGAAAAGCCAAGCTAAGTGTTATTTTTAAAATTTACCATATTCTGCGAGTATTTTAAATCACTGTAATATATTATTATGATTTATTATTCATTATGTCTCTTTGTGGATAGATGTATAAGCTTGTCTTTGTTTTAGTTCAGGTTTAAAAGTTTGCTATACTCCAATAGCCAAGCAGGTGCCCCTATCGAGAATATGTTACCACAAACTGATTTAGAATCAGGTGCTAATTTTAAACTAACACACCTTAAAGCCTGGCAGTTAAACTATGTTGTAAAAGTAGATTCCAGAATTTCAACCATCTATTTCTTCATCTCATACACATGCAAGTTATTCATCATATATTAATGTTAGCACAGTTAGATTGATGGTCAAAGTGAAGTGACATTCAATGCAAAATTTTGTTCACCATTAGAGCTATGAGATATGTACTTCATTCAATCATGAAGCTTTCATAATTTTGCTGTACCACATCTGAAACTGAGCTGAAATGGAGCCTTGTTCAAAAATTCAGTCATTAAGAGGTTGACACTCAGCTGTCTGCTGGCAATAGGAATGTCATCATTGATTACAGACATTAGTGTGGAAACAACATCTGGTTTTAGAATTATACCAAATAATTTCTGAATGAACGCTTCTTTGCTTCTGTGCTAAACCTGAATACAAATTTATCTTTTTTTTTTTTTTTTAGTGGAGAAAGTAAGTTAATGGAATTTTACAGAATCAGTGCTAACTAGGAAATAAGTTTATTCTTTAAGCAGAAGGGGATGGATTCTTAGCCAGGATAAATTATTTAAACACTGATTTACACCAAAGGAGAACTGGCCCCTGCCTCATTAAAAGAATCATTCAATCCTTTCTCTTGGAGTAAGTGGCAGTATCTCACTAACTTCATTTAGAACCAGATCAGATTATAGATGCTTTAAAAGCGGAATGCATCAGTGTGACCTAAATGCATTCGAAGCTAATGTAGTTATAGTGTGCAAAACCCTTGGTGGGATACTCATCAGTCACTTCTGAAGGACTCTTCTTTTTGTTTAACTAAAACTTGTTTCCAGTTGATTTCAGCTAAACTGAGAGAAGATGAAATACGGATCTTCCATACTTGGATTTACATCAACTCAATTTTGGAAGTTTACGGTCATATATTGGTTTGGAGCGTCTTTCCCACACAGGCAAAGCCCTGCCACTGCAGACAATGCAAAATCATAAAAGCTGCTTTATAACCCTTAGGTATTTACTCTAGTGAACACCTGCCATATTGAACAGGTTGTACAAGCATACAACTAATTTGCAATTCTTCAGCTCCTTTTGAATTGATTTAAGAGAATGTGATACGGTGTTGTTTGGGCGTTTGTTTTTGACTGGCATTATCAGTCATCTTTCTTCTGAGATAAAAGGCTGAAAAAGGAACAGAAATTATTCTTAAACTTAAAGTGAGCTTGGTCCAAGAGCAGAGTTAGCTTTGGATCTACAACGTAAGTAATCCTGAAACATACACAGTTTTTTAAATTCATGAATGCACATGTGCACACACATTATCATATGAGCATCAATTTATGATGAAACTGATCTTTGCCAGAATAAAAAAGTAACACAATAAATGGAGTATACATACTTCTAATTGACTAGGTAAACATACATAGAAGAGAGTGAAGGCCACACTTAGGATCAACTATAATGATACTATTTACGTTTCCAAAAACATGTATGTCCAAAGTTTTCTTCCTTCCATGATACAGTAATTCCTTACCATGATACAGTAATTACATCATTACGTAATTAGCATTTAAATGGAAATAAATAAAACACGCAAGGTGTTCTTTGATTTTTTTTCAAGTTCCGTAAGTTTTCTTTAGTTTAAGTTATTCTTCTGATAAGTGCAATTTTCGCCAGAAATATCAATATAAAAAAAATATGCACTGTGGAACAGAAGTACTGACTTGATACTTGGTTTTGGAGTCCCACATGCCCTATCATTAGTGGCAGACTGATTGTTTTCTACATTTCAGCAAAACACACTGGACTAATTATAATTCCACCAACACTGGAGTTGAAGAACACAGATTAATGATCAGCAATTAAAACATCAACAACATCACAAACAATAATGTTTCATACTGTTAATTTCTGTTGCCTGAAGTCATGCTATTTCTCTTTGGGCATGAAATACATAATACAATCATTACTTCCAACATGAATAAAATGCTATCATATTACACGCTGAGATTCATATACTGTAGCTAATTTACAGTACCTAGAAAGGAATGTGCTCTTGGTGTATTGTGCATATGTAATAAGAAGCTAAATCAGTGTCAGATCCAAAATATTAGAAGTCAATCATATTGCTCTAACCAAACATATGCAGCACCCAAACCAGATTTTTAAAAGCCATAAGCTTGATGTAAGCAAAGTACATCAGACTAGAGTCTTTACCTTCAAAGGTTTTTCTCACAGAGCAATGCTGTCAGGTTCAGCTGACAGAGGTACAGCCTAGACTTTTGTGCTACATGTTTTCTTAGAACCTCTAACATCACTGTAATCCTTTCTGTCTGGTGCAGCATCCAATTTAATCAAGTCTCTAGCACAAAGCTCATCTGATGTCATCTCTCATTTGTGCACTAGGAAATCAATGGATGCAGCTGCAAGGCACTGCAGTAGGTAACTATAGCTTGCCCTTGCACTTTGAGCATTTGCCTGTAGTTTACAGAGGCTGTCACCTCACAGTCAGCATGGCTTGTGGTAGCGCAACTAGTGCAGAACTTAAAACAGCCCTTTTGCCAGCGCATTTACACGGGCATCCCATTAGCTATGGTACAAGTGATTTGTGATCTTTGTTGCTCTAACACTGTTCCTGATATGCTCAATATTCTCTGTTATCTTTTTTACTTACTGAAATTTATGCACCTTGAGATGTTGGTGGATGCATTCAGTAAACTGAAAAATAAATAAATGTATTATCTCTCTGTTGAATGTCACCATCTTTATGTGATCTGAAACATGAAGAAGCAAGCTGCAGGACAGCTTTGTTACAAAAGAATGGTGAGCAGTGGCAGAAACACAGAAGAAATGAAAGCAAACACCTGAATGTCACTAGTCGTTTTCAGAATGGAAATATTCCATTCACTCAGATGCAGAACAGTTGTGGAAATTAAAACAGATAATAAACCTAAGAGAGTCATCCATGAATTAATGTTTGCTACATTTCAAGTTTTCCCTATACAATTCAACAGGGTAAAGCAAGATGTCAGCACTTGATGTATTATTTATTAATTATTTATCAAGGAACAACTAAGTGGCCTCACCAAGGTTACAGATACTCCTGATGACTACAGAAGTGCTAGGCTGATATGAAATAAAAAAATCCCAACAAGAGGGAGCGTATAACCTGACACTATCAAGACTAAGTATGTACCAAAGCTGACACAGGTGCAGAACTGTGAACAGACATATGGATAAATAATTCACCCATCAGCTTGTAGGGATGATCTGCCTGGTATAGCAAATATCAGATAAATAGGGGTGTCATGGAAGAAAGTGGAAGGGAAGGTCAGGTACTCTATTTCTCTGCAAAAACTTTCTGATTCTTTTCTAGCTTTAGATGTTTCTGGTTCCTTTCTAAGCGGCTGGAATTAAAGCTATTCAGCCGTCACTCATGAACAAAGTAAGATTCTCCCACCCTGACTTTCTGCAACAGTATCTTACAATTATCATTAAAACCAGTTGGTATATTTATGAAACAAAATATTACTTTGTGAAAAGCTTGGCAGAATTTTTCCCTACTCCATTAGCAGCCCTGGAGGCATGGTCACAAAACTGTGCAAAGCCAGAAAAAGAGCTGGTTTCAGTTCCTACCTCAGATTCCCAGGATCAGTAGGGATTACAGCAAGAAAAGTCTTTAGTGATTGCAAGAGCCTTTCCTTATGCTGCTTAATGGGATGCCCTCTGGCCAAATGAATGTACTCAGCGGGTTTTGAATATAGCCAGGTTGAACTTCACAGTATTTCTTCCTATGATACAAAGGAGTAAGGATGCTTCCACCTGACACCTAACACATGGCATACGGGCAAGTATTACAAGTGATAAACAGAATGTCTGTTAGCATTTTTCAAACATGAGCACTGATGGCTGAAGGCCCAATTTAAGAAAATTCCCTTTCATAGATCCAAACAAGAGGTGGAATAGGATTAGCATCATATTCATAAGACACTTTATGGGCACTGTCAGATGCTCAGACAACAGGGCTGATATACTCAGCTGCTCTGCTTGCATGTACAATAGTTTGGATATGGACTTCATATGCATTTAAAAAACAAAGAACTATGATTCACAAGCAGATTTGCTAGTTGGAAGATAGCCAAAGACACAGCCAAAGACCTATGCATGGAATTCAGATACTAATTCAGGGAAACAGTTTCCTCTCTGTTGTAGAACTTTTTCATTACCTTGTTCATTAACCTTTCCTTAAGCATTAAAATATTCATTACCTTTTCTTGTGCAGTATGTTCATGCCAATTCACAGTATGGTGGTGTCCAGTAAGAAGACATAAAATTGTAAGAAGAATCAGTTTCAGGGGCAATCTCTCAGGAGGTCCATGTTTGAGAGTTGTAGAAGTACCTGTACAGCTTGACCTGATTTCAATGACATCAAGTGCTCAGTTCCAGACCTGGATATAATACAGTCAAACAAGCCAACGCATGGACTAGATCTTCACTTCCTCAGCCATGATAGCATAAACTCAAAAAGCCACTGAAGACCCCCGCCCAGGCACTCTGCCTTCACTTTTTTCTCTTATTACAAAGCCAGATTCCAGTTCAATAAGGCCATGGAATGAAATCACTTCCCATTGCATTATTCATTTTGGATGTAAACTTACAGTGGCAGATGTCACCAAAGGATTTCAGAAATACAGAGAGGTGTTCTTACATGGCTTTCAGCAGCAAATAATTAGGTATTTGCTCTCAGAATAATACAGTGGATCTTTTGAGCAATGTGTAAGCATAAAGGAAGATTTATAAAGCAGTTTCACAGTCAGCAAATCAAAGACATCTTATCAAAATGTGACCTATTCAAATGGCAAGTGATGTAGTGAAGAAAGATCATCTCTTAGCTGAGTACAAGTTAAGTTCAGCAAAACTGTCAAAGCCCTTTAAGGCAAACAGTCCATTACAGACCATGAATGTTGTAAACTATTAGCACTGCCAAGGTAGTGTGGGATAATTTCTCCAGAACTGAGAAGCTGACATGTTGTCATTTGACTTTTCCTCAGAAATCTACAGATAGATCATCAGTGCAGATAACACACTTAGCAGTAGGAAGATTCTCTCCCTTGTCAGAACGGCTAACATAAAATATGTGAAGGGCAAGCCTTTATAGGCTACAGAAGTTACAGCAGCAAGAAAAAATACAGCAGCAATATTTCTTAAGAATTCCATAATTGTGTACTGCTCTATACTACAGAGCTTAGAAATATCAACTGGAAGACTGGCAGAAATCAGGATGCTGATTTCTCTGTCAAGAGTAGAGAAATATTACAGCATTGACTCCCAGCAGTAGAACCCACAATTGCCAGGAAAAGCAGAAGTTTACCTGATTAAGCTATGACCATTTAAGTTACTAGGCAGTTGATCGATATCTCTCCTATCACACAAGAGAGGACACAAACTGTCTAGGGAAACGCTAATGGACATCCTAAGGTAAATATGCCTTATAAGAGCATCTCCCTATGTTTGTACACTGAAGGGATCTGAAACAGTAAAAGTGCTGTAGTTGCACAGGACAGCATATACAGGAGATATGTTCTATGTTGTTATCTCTATCTTTTAATTATAACAGCTAACCATATAGCAGAAAAGGTTTTCCAAACATATATGACTGTTACAAAGCCTATACAAAAGCCCGAGGTTCTTCAGTAACAAAAAGCAGCAGATCATCCACTGTACCTATCAGGACAGGTTTCTGGTAGTCTTCCAACATGCCAGTTTAACACTGGTAGAGTCAATGACACCTTTAGAATAATTACTGATTTACTGTGGTATGAATCAGGCCTTAAATACATAATCACCTTATAACAGATGCAAATAGATTATAAAAAACAAATAGGTATCCCGTAGGAAACAAATAGAACATGACCATCTAACGGAAAATAAATATTCCCTTAGACCTTCAAATGACAGTTGTGATATGAAATACTGCAAGAAATCAAGTAATCTGGCACTTTCTACTCCTGGCAACTTTATCATCAGTATATTATCATATCTCATTGAGCTCTCACTGGTTTGATACAACAACAGCCCTGATGAAAAACAGTTAAAGAGAACAGAGACAGTTCACTGCATTCAAGAGGCTGAAAACAGATGTTTTGTCCCACTGGAGTTTTAAAACAAATAACAGTTTTAAAGACCATAGACCACAAAGTTGTTTTAGATCGTTGACTGAGTAGATTATAGGCCACTGCTTTTCACACTGAAAGGAATAGATCTGTACTGTTGAGTATGAATAACAGCTCTAGAAAAGTAGTAAAGTTTTTGTACAACCTTTATTAGCAATATACCTGCCCTTTGTACGCCAATCAACAAAAACTGCAAATGTCTTTAGCTACAGAAAGTTGAGCTCATATCATCAAGATTCATGGGTTTAGCTGTAAAGTTCAGCCCGGTTCAGATTTTAACCAATTTGGAAAAAAACCACTCACTAGGCAGTGACTTGAATGAAAGTGTGACAGCCCAAAAAATTGAAAAGAAGAAAATTTCAGAACAATGCTGAACACTGAATTTCTAACATTTCTAAATAGTCTTTTATTTTTAAATGTATCACTTGTTCCAAACAAAACATCCCATATTTGTATTTCTTTACAGAACTGACCTGAGCTGATTTTCAGTAGCACTCCCCCCCCGCCAAAAAAGTTTAATTTCTTTTTATTTCAATCAAAAAAGCCCCCAAAACACTGGGTAATGCTTGTTTTAGCTTAACTCAGCCATGTTTTTCACACCTGCTCTTCAGTGTTGCCAAATAACAAAGAATTCCACAATTCACACTGTTCATTTCCTTCGCAATAATTTTATTTAAATTCCATATAGCTCCTAAAATACTGTTAGCCACAAAAATGCCAAAGGTTTCTGCATCAAGGTACAATTCCATTAAGCCCTACTTTGAACTTATTAGGAGATCCTCTGGCTGAATTTTATGCAGATCAAGTTTGCTTTGAGATTCAGATTCAACGCTTATGAAAATGACTTTGTTTAAAGCTACAGTATTCAAAGATTTCCTGCCCAAAGGAGCCCCTTCAACTTTCAAACTGCATTTACTGTATGTATTTATGTGAGCCTTGAGTAATCCCAACTCTATTCTCTGCACAGCAGTATTGTTTATGTTCACTGATACCTGTTCTCCATATCTTGGAATTTTCCCCAACTGAACTCTGCCTCTAGAGGGTATTCATTCATCCGTTTTCTGATAACTCATACGTTCTCTTGAGATTTCTAAAAGAGACAGCAAATACTGCAAAAGGAAAAAGAAAAAAAAAAGTTTTGAAATCTTAAATACATTTGTCTTGGCTACATTTACCTCTTTCTTATATTTGCTTTACATGAATATTCATTTAATTGGGTTTCATCAGAATGAATGAACACAGAAAGTGAATTTTTAATTTGTTTCTTTCAAGTATTCATACCAGAAACTAGACAGGTTAGACATCTACAGATAATGAGGAGAAATACAAGTTTATTAGTGAGAACTGAATAAAAAGCATGCATCCTCATGCTTCAAGGCATTACAAAAATAAATACAGAACTGATATCCCTTAGCTCTATAAATTACATCTGATAGAGATAAAGGAGAAACTTTTCCTTCCCATAGTTGTCCCATAATTGCTTGATGGTACTATATTCTGAAGCAAGTTTCTGAAAAGAGAAAATAGACACATGCACAATTCACTGCAGAGAAAGCTAAATTTCACCAAATATTCCATGGTAACTCTACATGTTTTGAGCTCTTAAAGGGTGAAAAAATGCAATTTATCTTCTATTTTCTGTTGGGTGTATCAGGGCATGAGCATGCACAAGGATGTTTCCCATGCAGCAAACCAACTGAAAATTATCTGAGTGACTTGCCTGTGTGCTCATACACTGTGATAAAAGGTAGGCCTCCCTGTCCCTCACAAAACAGTAGTTCAAACTTATATGGCAATATGTACACTTCTTTTATAAATATCTAATCTCAGAACAGAAACAGCAGTAAGGGAGTACCCATACTCAGCTCAACTCACACAAACACCTCTTAAATAAAAAAAAATCTTAATCTGAGAAAGTTGCAGGTCTTTAAAGATATTTCACTAAGAAAAAGGTGCAATTCATCAAGTAAATTATTCATTGTAATTTATCAGCAATAACCATTAACAGATGTCTAAAAGCTTGCAAATGGATCCATTTTCAACATACTTTTCAGGCTGTTTAGAGTATCATGGCATTTTAACAAAATGTTATGAGGTGACATCTTGGTATGGTATTTAATAATTCATATGGACACATAAACTTCCTTCCTTCTGCCCATCAATGGCAATTACAATTTAAATAATCAGTCTGGCAGTTCAGAGTTATGAGTCAAGAATGAAAAGCTAAGTATGCAGAAGCAGTTCCCTGTGTAGTCAGGGGGGACCCTACAAACTTTATATACTCCTTTTTATACTGCCAGCTAAGGGAAGACATCATTTACAGGACATTGTATCTTTCAGGCATATACTGAGAAGCAGAAATGAATATGTCATTTTAGAGTTAAACAGTCATCAAAGGCCATAGATATAAAAATGAGACAGCCCTAGAATTTTTACATTCAAACTTCATTTCTAATCTAAATGATATAGAAAAAAAGAGTGGTTGACCACAAACTACTCCAAAAATAGTTTTTGTGAATAATGAACTTTTTCCCAGGTAATTCCGTTTAGTGCCTTTGATATAGTAAATGCTGCAATAAATGTTTTTATTACAAGTAATTGCAAATAAATTATAGAATACATTCTATGTCCTTCCTTAAGGGGTTTATTCACATAGTCATCCCAGACAAGCGCTGTTCCTACAGAAAAAAACCCCAGACCATAAGCAAGACTGCACTGTGTGACAGGCTTTACTCAATCATACTGTAGTTTCCTAGGAGATCTAGAATTTGTCATCACAGCCACTTGCTATTAAAGCTCAAACACTTTAATGAAGAAAACTGCAGCATTTTCACTGTTTCAGTCTGCATGACATTAAATTATATGATGGACCCCCCTAAATGACAAACGTTAAATTATGAAACAGTTTATGACGCATATGTGTTCTCCATCTTCTCTTAATATCCCTCCCCAGTTCCAACTTCTTGTTCCACATGTAGTAAATATCACCAAATGTCTTCAGCCATCTACAAAACCACACTAAAATGTTGGAAAAAATTATAATAGACAATGCTTCCTTTTCAGTCTTTATCTTCCATTTAAAAAGGTGTTAGGGTACACTTTGATAAAAGGAAAACCCAGTATGCAGACAGGATAAAACAGATCCCCTTTTCTGGAATGTTCATTATAATGTAACAACTAATAAAGCAGAGGAACAAGCTTTTACTAAAAACTGGACAAACAGTGAAAATACTTTTATTTTAATTAATGCCACCATGAGGTCTGGAGAACAAAATATTTCATTTAGCCACTTAGGAAGCAGAGAATAGACAAGGTTTGTGCCTTGTCTTCGATATACAACCCAATCAAAAAGCTCAATATATGGATCCTATGGGGAGGTCAGTCGGCCTCCACATTCATTCATTCCTAGACCTCTCAGTTAAACTTTAAGTGTCAGTGAATGCCAGGTGATCTGGTCTTCATTAGATGGCTCTACACAAAATGAGGACAAGAAGTATTAATGATCTTAATCCCTATCAGCCCTGCTAAACTCAAGGCTCTGTCTAGGAAGAGAGGCCCATACCCCATTGCCAAATCTTCAATCTGTACTTTTAAAAGGAAGGATTCTACAGTCCTTCTTGTGCTTCCAAATTCTTTGTGCTTACTCAGTCTTTCTTGTTATTCCAAGTCCAGGGAAAGACAGATAAGGTTACACAGAAAAAAAAAAATCAAAACTTTATAACTGGGAATTAGAAACTTGTTGCATTTAGTATCTTTCCCTAAAAGTGTTTCACATATTTAACATTGGTAGAAAAGCACTGTATGTTTTGCACAGCCACACATGGAACAACACATGCCACACCAGCTTGCTATACTCTGTTGTGTTTATCGCAGTAGAAACAAACATGCTAGCTTTCTACAGGCTCAGAGAACACTTTGCAAAGTTAGAGAACAAAATCATTTCCATGAATTTAGAATTATTTTCTTCTTTTCACCAAAGAAAAGAGAGGGGGAGAGGAAGGAAAGAAGTATAAGCTACATGTACACATTTTTTTCCCAGAGATAGTTCAATTCAAAAGATATGCATTGCTGTATGGATATAAAGATTAAAAAATATCACCATTGTAGATTAAATACTTAATGGCTTATAATATTCATGCCTGCCTTCTAAGGAGAAAATGGAGTTAGGAAAACAATTTCTTTATTGCTACAAGAATACTGAACTATTACAGAATCCATACATTCCCTCGTACGGTTCAGCGACTTGCCAGATAATAGGTTGACAAAATGGTCAGTCACTTGCACTAAACTTTATTGTCCATGTTAAGGTGATTTCAGCAGAGTGCAGGTCAGCCTACAGAATGCCTAAGGTAAATACATCATTGGATACAACTGGATTTAAAACATAGCACTTGATTCATAAAGGAAAGATCTATTCATGTGTACTAGTACATGTATATTTTCATTGCAACTGTATCTAGGAGTGATTTCAAGTGTTCACAACATCTCAGAAACAATGGACAATATTGCACAGTGTGTTCTAAATGCCTAACAGATATCCAGGACCTCTTTAAAAAAAAATTCCACGCATAATAAGGATTCCATGGCTTCCTGTATATTTAGTGGATTAAATTACCTTTGAAATGTTTCTAATGTAGTTTTAGAAAAACTAGCTTGCAAAGCATGAAAATGGTAATTCTGAAGCAAGGCACTATAAACAAACCTAAAATTCATATTAAAAAAAACTTCTGCAATATAAGCTTTTACATTGTCTGAAATAACTGAAAAATATTGGCAGTCATTCAGCTTTTAATGAAAAATAGACAACAGGAAAATTCTATGTTGAAAGAGACTGGGGAAAAGGCAATTCTTGGTTAAATATCACAAAGTTTCACATCAATTTTGCTGTTTTGCAAACATGAACAATTTTTCTACGAAGCTTGGAAATGTAAGAATCAAGCTGAGTTCTTCCCACATAATAATTTTTACTCAAAAGGACTCTGATAACTAAGTTTCCTCTGCTGGGATTCAAATGGAACTGTGAGAGGCATGTAATAATTTAATTTGTGACACAATGAAGAGTATGAATCAGATCACTATAACTTTTCAAAAAACACTTTTGAATGTGAGGTCTTAAACCTATGTTGTTGGTTAGGAGTCTCTGATCTAGTGTCTACAGTTATGGAGTTCTTACAAACATTCTGAGGTTGATTTAATGTCTTTGGAGGACATGAATTTGACAACTACAGCTTAGAACTAAAACACCTGTGAAAAATCAACAGGGGAAAAAAGAAGCTCAGTACACCTTATTTCTCACTTCCCTTAGCTGATGCTAAGAAAAATGAAGTTATTTACATCTTGTTCAATCCACTTCCAATGCAAAGAAACAAAAATGTTATTCTTCTCATTCACTTATACTTGGATTTTTAGTTCATTTACATAAGAAGAGCATGAAACATTAGCAAGAACACAGGTTATACACTTACAGGGGAGTATGTATCTATGGTCAGACTTCATTACAAATGTCAAGTGTTCTCATGTCACTGCTTGCTTACTGAAGTACTAAAACAATGATGATAAAGATGAATAGAATAACAAGCTTTAAGGAACAGGTATTAAAAGTAGAAGAATTAAGAAATATACACCTGCAAAAAAAGACAGTAAAAACCTTCCCTGACAAAATATTATTCAAGTAAGGCTGAAGTAGTGCCCCTACTGAAGATCCTGGTTTCAATCACTTACACTAGCGAAAAAGCTCTGATCATCCGTGTCATATATCTGCCTTGGCCTGAATTTTCCTACAAAATTTCAGTCAAAATACTGCAGCCACTCCAAGAAAAAGGCTAGCAGAAATAGCATTATTTTAGAATGTTAAAAGATTCTGAGGACCCTTTCTGTAAGAAATGCCATGCTTTAGAATACCAACTTGCAAATTGGCAGAGATCTTGTGCCTTTTGCACTCTTGATGAAAAGCCACTCAAAAATGTCCAACTTGCAAGCCTTGTGGTTTATGCACAGCCAGTACTTCCTGGACTTCCCAACCTTTCTGTCTGTACTGGACATGCTCCAGGGACCTGAGAAGGTCTTTCTCTGCAATTGCAGCTTTGTGCCAAACCTGAGTCTAACAATCTGAACTAAGGCCAGACGTCTTTGCTGCTGTTTCAATACTCTCCTTACTAAGTCCAAGCAATACAGAAGAGGCAGCTCTCAAACTCAAATATAAAGAGAGAGGACTAATCCTTCAGGGGAACAGACTGGCAAGAGGAGCCTGAGGAATGAAAAGGGACTGGAGAAGGGTGGGGAAAAGGCAGACCGAGGCCCAGAACATTTGGGCCAGAAGAAAGAAGATGGAGAGCAAATGGAACTAGGTCTACTCAGAAGCAAGTAGACTGCTGAGCAGAGACACTAAGGTAGAATCCAGAAGAGGTGAAGGGGAGACAAAGTGCTGTTGAAGAACAAGTCCCAGTTAGGAGATATCTGGGAGTGAGGCTGAAGGAGTGAGAGAGACAAAAGTGAAGGTATGCAGGTCAGACACTGTAGCCAGGTAAATAAACCAGGTCTGATAAAATATGGATGTCCGGTTTTGGCCGGGATAGAGTTAATTTTCATTCTAGTAGCTGGTATAGGGTTATGTTTTGGATTTCATATGAGAATTATATTGATAACACACTGATGTTTTCAGTTGTTGCTAAGTAGTGTTTATACTAAGTCAAGGATTTTTCAGCTTCTCGTGCCCAGCCAGCAAGAAGGCTGGAGGGGCACAAGAAGTTGGGAGGGGACACAGCCAGGACACCTGACCCAAACTGGCCAAAGGAAAATTCCATACCATGCAACATCACACATAGTATATAAACGGGGGGAGTTGGCAGGGGCAGGGGGGTGGATTGCTGCTCAGGAACTAACTGGGCATTGGTCAGTGAGTGGAGAGCAATTACATTGTGCATCACTTGTTTTGTATATTCCAATTCTTTTATTATTATTGTTATTATTGTAATTTTATTATCATTATTATTTTCTTCCTTTCTGTCCTATTAAACTGTCTTTACCTCAACCCACAAGTTTTACTTTTTTTTTCCTGATTCTCTCCCTTGTCCCACTGGGTGGGGTTGAAGTGAGCGAGCGGCTGCATGGTGCTCAGTTGCTGGCTGAGGTTAAACCATGACAATGGACAAGGCAATGCATGTGAAAAACCTACTTTATGAAGACAAGGACTTTTTTATCAGCAAAAACCATAAGCAAATGGAGGGAAAAGCCAAGACTGGGCAGGTTGGAGAGGATACAGCTACTCCAAGAGGCTAGAATGGATCCAAAGATTTCCAGGTCTTATCTCTGTTTGCTGATGGCAAATGCCTATGAAACCCATTGAAAAATCATCTAAGTATTTGAAAACAGAAAATCATGAAATGGCTTTGCTACTCCTGTATGGTGGGCTGACCCTGACTGGATGCCAGGTGCCCACCAAAAGTGCTTTACCACTCCCCCTCCTCAACTGGACAGGGGAGGGGGAATATAACAAAAGGCTCATGGGTCAAGGCAAGGACAGGGAGAGATCACTCAACCGATTACCATCACAGGCAAAACAGACTCGACTCAAGGAAATTTAATTTATTTTTTTGCCAATCAAACCAGAGTAGGGTAATGAGAAATAAAACCAAATCTTAAAAACACCTTCTCCCCAACCCTCCCCTTCTTCCCAGGCTCAAGTCCACTCCCAATTTTTTCTACCTCCTTCCCCTCAGTGGCATAGGGGGATGGGGAATGGGGGTTGCAGTCAGTTCATCACACTTTGTCTCTGCCACTCTTTTCTCCTCAGGGGGAGGACTCCTCACATTCTTCCCCTGCTCCAGCGTGGGGTCCCTCCCACGGGAGACAGTCCTCCGCGAACTTCTCCAATGTGGGTCCTTCCCACGGGGTGCAGTCCTTCAGGAACAGACTGCTCCAGCATGGGTCCCCCACAGGGTCAAAAGTCCTGCCAGAAAACCTGCTCCAGCACGGGCTCCTGTCTCCACGGGTCCACAGGTCCTGCCAGGAACCTGCTCCAGAGGGGGCTTCCCACAGGGTCACAGCCTCCTTTGGGCATCCACCTGCTCCGGGTGGGATCCTCCACGGGCTGCAGGTGGAGATCTGCTCCACCATGGACTTCCATGGGCTGCAGGGGGACAGCCTGCCTCACCATGGTCTTCCCCACAGGCTGCAGGGGAATCTCTGCTCCAGCACCTGAAGCACCTTGTCCCCCTCCTTCTTCACTGACCTTGGTGTCTTCAGGGTTGTTTCTCTCACATATTCACTTCTCTCTTTGGTTGAAGTTGCCATTGCATAGTCTTTTTTTTCCCTTCTTAAATCTGTTATCCCAGAGGCACTACCACCATCACTGAAGGGCTTGGCCTTGGCCAGCAGTGGGTCCATCTTGGAGCCGACTGGCATTAGCTCTGTCAGATATAGGCGAAGCTTCTAGTAGCTTCTCACAGAAGCCACCCCTGTAACCCCCCTGCTGCCAAAACCTTGTCACGAAAACCCAATACATCCTGCAATGTAATATGATTGTATAATGCTAAAGCATTATATTCCAAAACTTCTTTATCTGTCTCTCTGTGAGATTTCCACCTTTGTCTGATATGGCTGCTCTGAGCCCTAGTAAATTCTTCAGTGATACTTCTGGGCTGTGGTGACTGGCACTTAGTTATGAATTGTTTAGCTTCCCCAGTTATAGAAAAGGAAAAAAGCTCAGGGAAAAATTTTATTGGAGCACTCTGTTGGAGGATGATTCCCAGAGAAACTGTCATTCACTTGGTATTCTACTATCCTTTTTTCTCTTTTGTCATCCTCTGTTAAAGTTCTTCAGTATCTGTGGTGAAGTGAACCTCAAAGTGCTAGCTGGAATTTGATATGCTAGTGGTAGCCACTTATAAAAACAACTTTATGGTTGCACTTGTAATTTTAAATGAGCAAAATAATTCCTCACTCTAAGAACATGCTTTTTTCTCCATGTTATATGTATCAAACACAAGACTGGAAAGAAAAAGAATACCAGCCCAGTTACTCATCACACAACTTTCCACAAGGCCCTACTATCTGACAAAAGTGTTGGTATCACTAGTACAGAGATTAAGCCAAATATTGTTGCTACAGCAGCTGGAGATATTTTCAGGACCAAAGTATTGAGTTGTAAGGGATAGAGAAGGTAATGGTTCAGCAGACCATGCAAGTGTATTAGAGGATGAGAATTTAATTACACCTGCAAAAGGAGGGGTGGGAGAAGGAACATTGCGTTCACAAAAGCTTTCAAGTTCATGACACGTGCAACAGCAATTGTGTTCTAAATATTCTGTGCACATCAAGAAAAATTAGGGACCATTTCCACTTCCAAACATATTACAAATGGTGTCATAATATTATCACGGATTTTCATCACCACAACTGAAGTTACTGTAGGGACTCCTCCAGTCTCCAGCCTACTAACAAATCCAAAGCAATCCGCTACACTATTTATGCCAACATGTTTTAGAAGACTCTTGTCCTAAGCACTTAGTGAGAGATTTCGCCATTCAGGACACTTTTTGTAAGGATAATTGTTTACATTCTTGTCCTTAATCAAATTCAATGAAGAGGGAGAAAAATCAAGTCTCGTTCAGTCCTGATTTATGGACTTTTCTTTGTCTTGTTCCTCCTGTGAAGAAAAATTATTTTGGAATTTTACATCTCACTGAGAACTCTGAGAAATGAAGCAATTTCCCGATTGTGGTCTTTAGACCTCACTCCCCACAGCCTCAGGATTCCTCTGAACCTAGTACTCACACTCCAATACCCAGAATACCCTGTCTCCACCTGTCCCCCTAAAGCCCTATTTTCTCAAGATTTCTGAAGCCAAATGCTCCCCAAGATAAAATTTTATTAATAGGTAACAAGGGCTAAGTCCAAAGAATATTTTGTAAAAAGGGAAAACATGCCAATACTCACAAAATTTGCATTTTTATCTTACCTCTGAAGAAAATAGTTATTTGAGTATTTTCTGAAGTCTTTACTTTTACTTTTTCTGACATCACAAATTTTTGAACTGTTTTTTTGTTTGTTTTTAATAAAAAAGGATATTCAACTACAAAAAATAAGCTTTCAATAAAAAGTTTGACTTCCACGGGTGTACAAGAAGCCACCTCAGCTCAAAGGCACTTCCAGGAACACACCAAATTAACCTTTTTGTTTTTCTCTTTTATAGTTCACCATTCATTTAGCAGTAAATCTATTTAACCCAAATACTATGTCTGACCTGCTTTGGGAGAGCAAATGCAACTGCTTCTGCAGAGCCATTCGATACAGAGAAGTTCTTTTCAAAACACTACAGCATTTCCATTCTATTTTTACAATTCCTTAAGCATCATAGCAGATATGGGTATAACAGTATGTCATAACTAGTTAACCACCTTTCTCAATTTTTATTCTTTTTATAGATTGGTTACAACTGAAACAACTCCCACACCAGTAGTATCTGACCCATTTAAGCCAAACCCCACCATCCCAGGTATGTAATATCAAAGCACTCTGATGAAAAATAGCCATTAAAAGTAATGAGGAGTGTAGCATGTAGCCTGAATATCTATATAAATCCCCAGAGATTTTGTTCAACATTGAACAAAAACTCCAGTACAAAATTAGCCACAGAACCCTCATCTCCTGATTCCAGGCCTTGATAATCACAACACAAGCATCCTTCTAAGTCCAAAAATGTCTCACATGTCAAATGTTCACAAGTTAATCAATGGGATTTCCTTAAGGATTATTAGAATAAAAGGTTCCAGTGAGAAAATGTTCTTTGAACTATAAAAAAATTAGCACAAAGCTTGCTTTAATATTTTTCCCTCCATCCATTGCTTCTGGCACTCATCAGAAGAGCTCTGACAGCTGCTTTTCAATTTTCAGATTTCAATATTGCCTTTGATAGGTGTTATGCTTTGTATACATCTGGCTTATTTCTGAGCCTTATTCTTCTAAAAGTCACCGCTCAGCTGGATCTAGTTTTCACTGTCAATGGCCTGAACAAGATGATCACTTAATGTGAAAGGACCCATGAAGCAGTATAAGAGAATGATATGTCACGGTGTCAAATTTTGCAAGACTGTTCTGTATTACTTAAGTTCGTGTGACTGAATCACAGTCTGGCAAACTTAATTTTGGAACTCAGTACTAAGTTTTAGAAGACAGTTCTTAATTGAAAAGTTCATTTCTAATGAAAGTGTGAGGTGGTGAAAGGTTGGACTAGCAGGCTAGATCATTTGAGTCTTTATTAATAACATGAGTTCATTTTAATTCAGTGAAGCACATAATTGGCATCAAGCTTTTCAAGATCAGCACTCTCTTCTGTGACTGGAATCTGTAATATTTTAAAACTTTTTTAATGTTATGGTAGATGTTTTTATTATTTGCATTTTTAAATTAGGTTACTGTTAGATAGTTCAGACTAATTATAAGCTTGTTGATTTTACTGAGCCGAGTGATATCCACTGCCTAGTGACAAATCTTTATAAGTCTAAACCTGAATTCCTTATAATTGCTCTGCAGTCATCTAGTACTATGGTATAGAGATGAACAGGTCCCCCTGAGATTACTCCACCTTGAATAACCAGAAGAGGGCAATGGGGTCAATTACTGTTTCAGTTTACCCCACAGCTGCTGCATGTAAATCAGTTTACCAGAAGCTCGGGAAGTGCTTTAATAACATTTATTTCAGTGCCTTTATCTCTGCAATTTCAGGCATTCTTGATGTAGGAAAATGAAATTCAGAAGTAAAAATACACTGAACACAACCAAAATGGTCTTAGCCATTTAGAACAGAAATTCACTACTCTGCAAGTACAGGAACTTTCTAATGGTTGCCATACTACTATCATCCATTTTATTGGGGTACTTGTCTACAGAAGAGATATGCTTAAAAAACCTGTGCAATACAGATCACCCAGTCACAGATACTATTCCATTGGATATGAGATTTTAATCAATAAGGTCCTGAGTACTTTGGCACTCTTAATGTTAGCAATGCCAGGATTTTCTGAATAACTGAAGGTTTTTGCAAATCCATAGTCTGATTTTAGTTCAACTTTTCAAAAGAACCTGTGATTTAAAAGTCTAAATTATATTTCAGTAGTCATTTAGGCACTGATAAACTTTGCCCCCAAACAATTGGCAATTAATAGTCTTCAGCTAAGTGATTACCAATTAAATTCTTATTTGTTATTTTACTTTACATAAGCTGGTTATTTTAGTTACTACAAATTGGGAATTTGCAGGTCTAATTTTTTTGAAAGAAATGAGGCTTAGTACACAGGTGAAGATAGAAGCAATCTCAAACCACCAGTGGGTATGTTGAAATTACCATAATGCATCTCTGCACAGGTTTACAGCCCTCATTACCTGAATCTTCTGCTTTAAACAGAAGTAACATATTGGAATAGGCTAACTAAAAATGCTCTAAGGTCTTTTTAGGAAGTTTTCAGAGGCATAAATGAGAAATAGCTACCCATCTAGCAATGGAAAACCATGACCTTTAAATTTTCAGAAAGCCTCAACTTGCTATGGTTGAGCAATAGGGTGAGATTTTTCTCATTTTATTAGGTTGATAAAGCTGGTGAAGGTGGCAAGAAGAGACAGATAGGGTATGGCTGATGCAAGCAATAACTTCTGGCTTTCAGTTGTGTCAGGACTGAACACTAACCCTCATGGCTCTAGAGCATTTTCTTGGCTCCAAATACAACGCAGTCCTCAAACATAGCAACAGAAGCTAAACCCTACAGAGCTTGTGAAGTCATAAGGTCTCTAAAACCAAGATTCTCCTTTCTCAAGCAGCATCTTACCAGAGCAGGAGCTCAGCTGGATCCCTTCCCATACACATTCTCTGAAACTGAGTGTGAAAAAGTGTCAAACAGCAGACCTGACAGAACTTTCTTGAGATGAACACTCAGACCAAATTATTTTCATTGTGTAAGTAGTTATGTATTTTTAAAAAATTCATAAATACACCATATCTTAGATTCAGCAGATGTCCTTCAAGACCCTAAAGAGAGAAGACAGAAAGAGGTACCAGAAAGACAGAAAAAGGACAGACAATATCTTAGCACAAAATGTGAGCAGTATTTTAGCCAGTCTCTCAGGTCCTCAGGGTTTGAAGTCATAACCAATCACGCTAGTTTTACTTTAGCATGCTTTCTCATCCATTCAAAGCACCACATGAGAAATTGATTGCAAAATTTAAACCCCATATTTTTACAATATTTAGACAATGAAGATACATTTCTTTTGCACATCTGCACAAATAAGTCCATGTCCTTGGTTCAGCTGGGATAGAGTTAATTTTCACAGGAACCTGGGAGGGGGCACAGGCGGGACAGCTGACCTGAACTAGCCAAGGAGCTATTCCATACCATGCTCAGTATATAAATGGGGAGCAGGCTGGAGGGGAGGCCCCCTCGGCTTTCAGTGGGGGAAGTGGCGGAGCGTCAGGTTCTGGGTGGTGAGCAGTTCCACTGTGCATCACTCATTTTGTATATTCTTTTATTAGTACCGTTGTTGTAACTTCTCTTTTTGTGTTATTCCAGTAAATTGTCCTTATCTCAACCCTCGAGGTTCCAGGTTTTTTTCTTTTCTCCTTTCTGATTCTCCTCCCCATCCCACCGGAGGGGGGCGAGAGGAGTGAACGAGCGGCTGCGTGGTCCTTTGTTACCAGCTTGGCTGAAACCACGACAGTCCACAACTTAGTCTGAAAGAACCTGCAGAAATAATACTGGACTGTTTCCTGCTATCCTTTCAAAAATACAATTTAAAAGTGCTGACACAGTGTTTTCCTTCTAATGAATTAAAAAGCACCATTAAAGATTTTCTACTAAATTGTTTTCTTTTACTTGATGACTTCAATCTGAACTCCCTCTTCTCTTGCTGTGCCAGCAGCTATCATCATACTGCATGGCACCTCTTTAGAGAACATGTCTGCAGACCAGAACTCTGTAAAAAAGAACAAATGCAACTTTGCAGACTGCATGTTCCACTTAAGAAGCAAATGAATGTCTGCTCAGTGCAACGCTTTCCACTGTGATAGTCAAAGCTTTGAAGCTTGGTCCAACTTGTGGTACCCAGCAATCTGCTTCATTTAAAGGGCAGCATGCAGCTGCACTCTGGCAGAAGTAGATGAGGGACAGGATGGAGTGTCACCAATTACCTCAAGTGCTTTGACTGCTAGAGATCGAGCTTTGCATTGTTGTACAAGAATCTCAGCCCCACTAGCACAGTGCCTGACTTATTCATCACTTTTGTAACAGCTTCTAGAACAGCTTCCCTTCAATCTTTCATTTCAAAACCTTCCAGAATCTCAGCAGACCCTGGGTGGCTGTTAAACACAAAGTACAATTTATGAAGCAATGTCAGCTGTGTGCCAGCTCCAAGAGCACACAATGGCAAATGGACCAATTCTGGCTGTCCACCAGCTCTTAAGCAGCAAAGTGAAAAATACTGTTATCAGCATCCCAAGCAGAAAAAGACACACAGCTATGAAGCCAGTCAGTCTTCATGGGATGAGAAGCTTTGTTTGAAGGCAGCTAAGGAACAACGCAAACACTACATATGCAATAATTTCTTAATAAGTTCTCTCTCATCTGTCCATGTCCACACATAAGAAGAGCAACACATAGAATCAAGTCATTGCAGTGCACTACAATTAAATTCAGTTCAAACTAAGCCCCTCTGTCACTCCAAGCTCAAACATACATGTGAAGTGAGTACCTAGTCAGAAGAATACACTAAGGTCAAACAGATTAGCATCCTTAAAGACCATGCAAAAATAACCTTTATTATGTTTTTCCTTCATAAAAATGAGTTAAATTATGTCAAATAAGAGACAGAGCAATACACATCTAGAAATGTAATGGCAACTGGAAACAAAGCTAATAATGGTTTCAAAGTGGAAGGAAGGGTTTGGGAGGTGTGGTGAGGAAATTTGTTCTCATTTTAACTGCTGCACCAAGATAAGGTGACTACCCTTAGTGAGTTATCTGGTCTATTTACCATTACTAGCCCCATTATTATTCTTTTTCTTGCATTTATGTAATTTTAAATACTGAAATACATAATCAAGTTTATACTTCAATACTAAATAAGCAATTAGCAGTCAGGCACTAATATTAAGCTGACATTTCATAGGGATTTTAAGATCCTCTGGACTCAAAGTTCAGCTGGTATATCCATTAAATGTGTGCACTATTTTTTAAGTAGCACAATCTTTTCCAGCTAGTTTGGTGATGTGATACAATTTTAAAAGACTAAATATATCATTTGCAGAGGACTGTCCCCATCTCATCACAGGGTACAGGAACTCCACATCTCAGATTTACTATAACTTTGTTGCTGGGATGGAGATCTGAGTTCATTAACTTCAAAAAACCTACAGGTTTTTTTCCTGTAAAGGAAACAGCAGCCCCAAATTTAAGTATTATCTCTTCCAGCTTTCTGATCTTTGTACAACAGTGCTACCTAGGTCTGTAACTTAACTCTAGAGACTATACAGATGGGAGTTCTGCTTGTAAAAGGATGGCCGGTTGTTGGCAAGAGGAATTCTCCTTTACTCCTTATACTCTGGTATAGCCTGTGATACTAAAGTTGGATGATATGTTCAGATAAAACAGTCATTATTCTCACGAATATTCAACTTTTACTAACTCTAATATGTGCATACTAAAGAAGATTAAAACATAGTCTCTTTTTGTAAGTGACACTCCTATTTAAATCTTTGTTGCATGAGAGATCTCCACCAGACAATAAAAAGTTTCTAGGCTGTTCTAGACCTGCACCTCTGCTCTAATCTGTTTTGCTTTAGTCACTTCTGAAATGTATTTGTATCACGTTGAAGCTCAGCAGACTGCTTACCAACAATGTTCAGCTTAACCACTCAAAGTCCTTACAAAAAGCACAGGTTTTTCAAATGATCCTTCCTAATAAAACCAGATTAGGCACTGTCTTGATGGTGCTAGCCAAGCATGCATTCATATAGGGAAAAACATCTGCATGAATGGTAGCAAGTTGCAATTACTCCTCCTCCATGTTAATTCAAACAACAAAGTAAAATATCCAAAGACATTTTTTGTGAGAACAAATCATCAGCTTTAGGTTTTCTGTCTGGAGACACTACCATCTTCCCCATGAGTACATGGGGATAGTGCAATTCCAGCAACAGGAAAGAATAGGTTTATCTTTTGCTAATAGAATAAGACATTAAGACAAACAAAAGCAGCATTACATTATTCTACTACAGTAGTTGTACAGATGACAGCCAGTAACATATCAGGAACGTTACTTATAGATATTTTAATTGCAATATTAAATCGCATTTTTGTCTTAGAATGTAAAAAACAAAACAACCACTTTAAAAGGAAAAATTCCAGTTCGTAATAGCAAAGTCCCTACTTTCATGTTACGGAATTGTAGGCATTTCTGAGGTTACATGACATCAGTCTTTCAGGTAGTCACATGATGAAACAATCATTCTTAATGTGATTACCCTATAATTAAGGGTCTACTCAAGCAAAGGTCCATCATATCTTTACTAGTGTACTTTCCTTTTTCTGTGTTATCAAATGCTACTCAGTAAACAGAAAGTATGAACCACATTGTGCAGTAGCCAAAACCTGAGAGTAATGCAAAGACACAAAAATGACAACAATATCTCATAGCAGTTGACAGCCATTAGATCACTACTATTTTCCCAGAGGGACTGGCTACAATATTTCTGCCATGGCACTGAGTTTTTTGATGGAGATATTATCATCTACATTTTCAACATTGCATGGGATTTAGCCACAGGAGTTATGCAGCTAAATCTTGTTCATGCAATGCCTGGAAGATTTAAATGGAAATGATTAATTATTACCTTTTAGCACTATCTTCTGCATAAAGATTTTAGAGTTCAGGAGTAGTCCTTCAGGAAATTACCCCTTAACACTTTTCCCTCAGTGCTTTAAAATAAAAAGTTCATTGCAATGATTTTTCACAGATAAAAGTTTTGGGATTTTTTTCTTTTATTCTCCTTATGTGAACATTCTTTGTCTAATCCTTTTGATTTATTTTTTTCTCCTCATGGGTTGAAGAGATCATCATTTCCACCAAATTCTTTAGTACTGATTGTAATTAACAATCACAGCCTGAGCTACATTATTTACTTGCTGGGCATCCGTCATTTTTCCTGCAATCAGTGACTGAAGGTGACACTGACGCACAGGAAAAAAAATTTAGAAAAAACAGAGGTCTCATTGTTCAATTTTTTTTTTATTTTATGGATATTGAGAAATTACATTATTAATTTGGGAGACACCAGGCTGTTCTTGGTAAACTAATAAAAACACTCATTTTCCTTTGTCATGCCCCCTTCCCCTCAACAAGGTCATAAAGTAATTCCATATTATATCTAAGACTCTTCCTCTACCTGTAGCTACTACTAGGATTCTGGTGAAATTTAAATAAGCTAACATTCTTCCTTTTTATATGTTGACTCAGCTTTTTGCAGGGCATTACCAATCCCTGATTACATACTTATAGAATTATGTAGGAAATCCACTCACATGGCCAGAGAACTATGCTCCAAAATATACACCGAGCATTCCAAAAGCTTGCTCTAAGTTGTGTTCATAAAAATAACATCTAGTTTGTGAAATAAAGATAAATTAAAAGAATGGTCTCTGCGGAACAGCTCTGAGCTGACTTCACACTATGAAGTATTGCACAGAAGATGTGTTACTACCAGAAAAGCCTAAGGTTAATGCTCACCAGTAAGACTACCACTGTGTAATACAGTTCATGATGCAGGTCATCCAACCTCCAAGCAGCTGAGGGAAGAAACGAGAATGTGGAATGCAGGAACTAGCTTCATAAATTGGACGACTGTCTAGATACATAGAGCTTCTAACTTTTTTATCCTTAGCCATATGTTGGAATATTTCTGAATATTGTATCCACTCCAGCAGGAGTGGATAAAAGGGATGGGAAGAAGAAAGGGTATGAGCATAAATAGTTGCTCCCTCCTTAACATTCTGGCTTGTAACAGAGGCATAAGGGGAATGCTAACAGCACATGCTATCTGGCTTAAAAGCAGAGAGAACTTAGGTTACAAAGGCAATGGATGACTTAGCTCAGGAAGCCAAACAGACAAAATAGATTAAATGCAGAAATGAAGAGAGGATTTCTGCTCAGCTACACCTATGTACTGCACTCTCTTTTCTGCAGGAGAGGAGAGCATTGTAAAACATTCCATTCAGCCACATCTCCAGCTGATGTTGATCACCCAGTCCACTGACTTCAGTGACCCTTCAGGCTCGACCAAGCAATTCCATCATGAGACAGTTAGCTGGAGGCATAATGCTCTGGATGTTCAAAAACTCTGTCACCTCCTGGAATACCACTCACCACCATTCTTCTTTTAAAAGGAGACTTCTACATAATGTGCTTAAGAGCTGAAAGTGGACAAAACTTCAGATGTGAACCACGTGACACGGGCAGGCATATTAACAGGCTGTGTAGCTGTAGTAAGGGAAACTGCCGCTATGACTAATGACCTCAGCAGAATTTAGGCCTCTGCTGAAAAAAGTAGTGCAAGTGACATTTATCTATATGTACAATATTACTGCTTGATTCAGAGTTCCTAAATGAGCTATTATTTCAGTATCCTGAAACAAAGTGTTACCTGGGCACTTCAGTTTCAGGATTCAGAGCCTAGAATAATTCTATTCAGATAAGTAAGCAATATTGGAAGTCATCCAAGAATTGGTGGCAAATGGCAATCTCATTTGTGATGCTGCGGGATGTTCCTTTCCCACAGAGAGCGAGCACCCTTAGGGTATGCCAAGTACAAAGGAATTCAAATAAAACCAGTAACCTTCTAGAAAACTGCACAGCCAGATCTCAAGGGCAACCACAGAAACTGAGAGCACCAAAGTGATATAAACAAAAACCATTTTAAATCAGACCAATTATTTTTAAATTTAAACAAAACAACAACAAATCCACAAAACCTCAGCTCAAAAGGAGATGTGACAGTACTCTGGAACTGTAACTTTTAATTTCCAAAATAGATTTTTACTTGTGGGCTCCAAGCTGCCCTGTAACAGTAACAGAGTGAATCTAACAGTAATGTCAGACTAGTCAGGGAAAAGCACATCACTGAAAATTAAAAAAAAAATAATAATTGAAGGCTGCTGTAAGGCTTATTTGCCGACCAATTCACTTAAAGCCTGGGAAAGTACAGGGATATGAAAGCAAAAATGCCATTATGAAGATACCTTGTAAATAATGTTGACAGAGTGAAATGAATATGCATTTCACTGGGTATTGTTAAAATAATATAGTATGGCTGTGCACATTGCAAATCCAAGAATTCCACTTCTGGTGGAGCATGGATAATGAGAAAACCTGAAAAAAAAATTTAAAAATGGGAAGAGTCTGAGATGAACTTTCTTGGTAGAAAAGAGTTAACATCTGCTGCTGGTTTTGGATATTCTTAATTGGCAAGTTGTGCATTACATTTGAAAAAAGATGTAATTGTTTAATAAATGTTGTGTTTCACTGCAAATTACATTGCTACAGTAGCATCAAAATCAAATCACAGAACATGGTCAGAGGATAGGCAAAAGTGATAAACTATATTGCAGCAACAGCAGGGAGAGCTGGCTGGTTAGTTATAGCTACAATGCTGATTGCAGCTACAATGTTTTGTTGTTCTGAGACAAAAAAAAATGGCCAAATTAAGACATTCCACTGACTTCAACAGGAATTCATTCAGCCCAGAAAATCTTTAGTGAAATACACAGTGTTTGGTGATACTTGACAGTCTTGCAGATTATTTCTACGTAACATAACCAGGATCTATTTTTCCTGCTCATATTCTCAGTCAAATTCTTTTTCCAGGCTCTCTTTTTCCAGCATCTCATATACTGCAATACCACCTTCCCTTACCAAAAAAAAGAGTGCATGGAGAACGCTGCTGCATTCTCAACCAGTCACACTAACTATGTAATTGTACTTCTGCCTTCATCATCTCGCACTGTGTCTTGGGAGGTCTCTTCCACCTTCAGTGAGGAATGCCATCTTCCTGTATTCGCTCATCAAATTTGAAATGAAGCACCTTTGGGCTTTGCCCTTCTCTGATGGAAGGGATTCCTCATGAACACCACAGAAACCAAGCGATATCATTGTTTTCCTCCCAATCCCTTCCTAAACACCTCACTCACTCAGAGTGCTGCAGAATGATGCATTATGATTAGGCTAAGGGTGAACTATGACAACTGGCCTAGCAGACTGACTACTATTGTCTCTTTGCAGGCATCTAATCTGCTGGCTGGAATGGAATGGAATAGAATATTTCAGTTGGAAGGGACCTACAACCATCATCTAGTCCTACTGCCTGACCAATTCAGGGCTGACCAAGTTAAAGCACGTTATTAAGGTCATTGTCCAAATACCTCTTAAACACTGAAAGGTTTGGGGCATCAACCATCTCACTAGGAAGCCTGTTCCAGTGTTTGACAACCCTCTCGGTAAAGAAATGCTTCCTAATGTCCAGTATAAATCTTCCCTGAGACAGCTTTGAACCATTCCAATGCGTCCTATCACTGGATACCAGGGAGAAGAGCTCAGCACCTCCCTCTCCACCTTCCCCCCTCAGGAAGCTGTAGAGAGGAATGATGTCACCCCTCAGTCTCCTTTTCTCCAAACTAGATAAGCCCAAAGTCCTTAGCTGCTCCTCATAGGACATTCCTTCCAGCCCTTTCATATTTTACTGTAATGGTAAGCTCTTCCGACAGAAAAGAATGGGTGGCATGGGGGTGGTGTTTAAGTGTCTACTGTAATGATTTCCTAATTCAGGCCTCTTAATAATACAAAAGATTAATGATAAACAACAAAGCTGGAAAGCTGAAGGGATTACACAAAAACCAGTAACACTCGCAGCTTCTTTATGTGGTAAACTGCTGATCAGGAAAATTTCAGATAGTGCCTCTCATGCAGTGGGGTGCATTTTCACTATACATATGATTCTTAGACAAGATCATTCAATGAACCTGTGTCCTCAGTTCTAGGCACCCTCACATTCTCTTTTCTGCCTTTTCCTCTGAATTGTCTTTTCTCCTTCAGCACTGATTGAATGACTGATTAATTGTAATAATTTTCACATTGCCTTTGCTGCTTACATTAGAGATGCCATTCATTCGTGTGAGAAAGCAGTGACAAGCAGTGCTTAGTTTGCCTTTCTGTCCTTGTATAGGGCCTAAAAAGGAGAAAGCTCTAAAGTGTCTTCAGGGGAGTTAGGCTGGTATTTGTTACTGTGAACTCTGAGTGCCTTGAGGCAGAAGAATCTTGTTACCACAGCATGTTTCACAGGATTTTGTGACCACTGACAGAAATGTCCAAAACGCATGTCTTGCAGATAAAAACAAGCAGAGAATTTCCAGGAAGAACAACTTGGCAATTTTATGATAACTGGGAAATTGAACATGTCTATGCTTCACTGACAAAATATCTTCCTACCTGCCTAAAAACGATACAAGGCCCAGCCTTGTAGTCTCACTGTGCAAAGACGAAGGGGAAAAAAAAGGCTTTTGCAATGTCTTTGTTAACATCCCATCTTTCTGTATCCTGATCCTTATCCCTGGCTCTGCTACAGTTAGCCTGTGGTCATGAATGAACAATTTTAAAAAAGCAAATGTTTACATCAGCAGCTTTTCTTTTGCACTTGTATGACTTCAGTGAGGGCAGATTTGTTTTAATTACATATTGCATTTTAGTAGCACACATGTTCTCATCAGACACATTTGTCATCCATGATCAGAGCCTACATTCTACATGAGTGCGTCTTCTATGTACTCAGACTGAACAAGGATGAGTGCAATATAAAACCCTACATAGAGCAGGAAGATCAAAGATTATTTAATCCTACCATGGCTCAACCACAGAGAAGCTGGCTGGTTTTATTCTCCTGTACCACCCAGTTCTGTCCAGATTCAGGACCAAAGGCTAAAACAATCAGATTTGCATTCTTGTCAGCTAACACTGTGAAGTACTGACAGAGGCCCCAGAAGACTCAATGTCACGGCCCTCAAAACTTCTTTACCCTCTGCATTATCACTCTTCTTGCCAGTCAGGAATTCAGAAATTATGCTTTACTTCCTTTGCATCTAATTTACATCTCAGACAGGGCTGTCATTCTAACGCAAAAATGAACAACCAAGGAAAAAAGGATGGCTGCAGGAACACCACCAATAAACAATATACTATTATTTAGATAGCTGTTCTTAAAATACAGTTGAATTCTTCTAAGACTAGGATGAATCCCCTCATAGACTACCACCTAGAAAAACAACCTTACGACCCCATGCTGATTGTGGGAAGGATGATAGAAACCATCAAAAAACAACTTTGCAATGTGAAATTCAGTGTGTAATGAGGGATGCAGTTTCCTTCACTCTGTGCATACTTTGGTCAAGCTTATCACGTAGCCGTGCTATGTCTAAAGTACCATTGTCATTTTGGCAGTAATGAACACTTCTGTGCACAAAAGCAACATGAAAGGGAAGAATGCGTTTATAACATAGAATTCTGAATCATGCTGCCATTTAATGATTTTCACATCTTAGGAGGATGGGGTAGAAATCTCTTACATACTTTTCCATTTGCTAATTTTTGGTACCTTAAAAGACGTATGCAGCTGCAGTTTTCCCTCTCTTTTTGTTCTGTGTCAAACTCTCCCCTGAAGCACACTGTAGCAGCACACCAGACCAGTGAATCCCATTCTTTCTATTTAACTTCCCCAGTGTTGTTTAAGACCAGAACAAGTACTGGCTTTGGCAATTGCCAGAGGAGGATTCCACAATGTCTTTAGACCAAATGAGATGATTTGGGCCTGCCTATAAATATTTGAAGACCAGAATTATATCAGGAAAAGATACACAGGTAGAGCCTATCATCAGGAGGGCAAGACACTCATTTTTTTATGCTGCATATGAGATGTTAGGTCACAAACCATGTTAAGGAAGTCAAATTCTCATCTGGTGAGAATGCACTTCTAAGGCTGAACAAATTTATGTCAGTCAGGGATTACGTTTGTTTCCAATTACTCTAGCTTTGTAAAATTCAGGGCTTGATTCATTAATATTCAAGGCACTTTGCAAAGGCCATCTTTTCTGTGAGCATTTGTGGCAGAGATAGATTGATACATCCCAGTGGGTTTGTGATTCAGGGTTGTAAGGTGGATGTGTTTTGATATTAGCATAGTCAGTGATTAAATGAATTGCATTTATTATAGAAATTCTCTATCAAGTGTTACACTGTAAATAATGTGAGGTGGCCAGAAGCTGCATAAGTGTCAGAAAACAAAAAAAATCTATGTCAAATATTAAGAAAACTACATGGAATGCACATTCTTTCTTTCTCTGACATTGGTCATTCTATTCTTTTTCTATCCCTTAACACTGTTTTCTCCTTCATTTGGGTTCTAACTTATTTCATAATGGTACAGATGTTTAAAGTCATACAATATACAATATATCCATTTTTATACTCACTTGCTCACAAGATATAATCTAGTGAACAAGAATTTTCTTTCACTAGAATGCCTTTAAAGTCAGATTGTGCCATGCATTCATGGGTTCAGGAAAGTATTTGAAAGAGTTTGTAATTTTAGAGTAAGGTTAGTAGGCAGCAAAGTCTATTAATTGTGTTAATGAATTCCCATCTCAGCAAGAAAGGAACTAACTACTCTTTCATTTCAGATTATGATTAGCTTGGGCTTCAGGCAACCACTTTGGTCATGGAAACAAATACCTATTTGCAAAAGCATTTAGAATTTAAAATAAGATTGCATTTAACTGTGTATCTTTGTGGTTCTTAATCAGTTTAACTTTAGGAAAGAAAAAAGCAAGGGCAGATTCTGTTGACTTAAATTAGTTTTATCACACAATTTGAATAAAACAAAAAAAATAAAAACTATTGTCCATAATGACAGATGAAAAAGAGGGCGAACAATTGCAATATCATGAATACATATCTACTAAAGGACAGTTTCACACTGATTCAGCAACGTCCATCCTCCAGTCTCTTCCAAAATCAAAGTAATGTCTACCATTTCCCTATCAGGCTTAGTCACAATGTCTCCTATAAACTGTCCTGAATAAAGCAAAGGTACCCCATCAATTGACCATGCTATTATGTGACCAAATGTGGTAGCTCACATTATCAGAATATGAGCAAGCACTGTGTCACTCCATAGCTGAAGGTACACAGGCTTTCCAGTTATATTACCAACATATAGGTGTGTCCATTACATGAAAACCTTGATTGCGGTTACCTTACGGAAGAGGATTGCAGGACTAGAGGATACTGGGAAGCAGGTCATGGGATGGATGAAACAGTAAGGTTTGATTCAGCCAATATGTCATCAGATGGCCACTCCTGAATTAAAAATGTTTCAATACATACAATACATCCCTAGATACTTATGTGGTTGTCTACCTGAAGGAAATGGGAGATTTATATTATTTAAAACACATCATGTTCCCTACACAATAAAACTCACAGTTTGTGACTTACAGGTCATACATTAAAGCTATGTAGGAATATCTTTAATATTCTGTTACAGGCTATAGACTTATTCACCCAAGGCTCCCTTCATAATCAATAGAAATCTAGTTAAAAGTCAATGAAGTCTAGTAATTCATTTCATCCTGAAGTAAATATTTTGAGTAGATCAGATGTATCATTCCTTCAGTGTATCTATAAACACAGAAACTGACCTCATAGCCCCAGAGTCGTAAGATTTACCTGGGATGTGGAGACCTGGGTTAAAGATTTTTAAACAAGGCAGAAATAATATGGTTTGATCACAGAGCCTGTATATTAGTATCCTAACTGGAAAGCTACTGGCTACTCTGCCCTGTGGTCTAACATTTCCCTCTGCTTTTCACCAGAAGTTGCACTGTGGATTTAAGAAACCCTTCTAAAAAAATACTTACATTCTTACTAAGAACCTTAGTTTCAAATAAACAGCATTTTCTAATGGGATTTTTAAAACATAAAAATTTAATCATCTAAAGATCAGGGTAGAGATCTGTTTTTACAGGATATTTCTTGAGCCAGGAAGGGAAGTCCAATTTTAGCAGTCCCAGTGTTCTTATCAGTTGAAAATAACAGATATGTAAAGTTCAAGTATATTCTCACAGCATTCATTTCACTGAACAAAAGCTGGCTTTAAAAAAAAAAGAAAACTGTATTTACTGAAATACAAAACAATCAACATCGTATGCATTTACTTCCACTTTTCTAGTCCTTTGCTCAAAATAAATAATAGCACACACACAAAGGAAAAATCTGTCAGCTTTTAAACTTCTTTTTGTTTTGAACAGAAAGGAATATCAATACATTCACTCTTAAATTTTTACACAAAGTGGTAAGATTTAGAAGTATTGGATATAATACCATTTGAGCCCACTTTTCATCAAAATACATAGCAATTTTTTAAGGCACTTCTAGCTTCAAATACAAAAATGACTGCTCTTCTTTCATATGCCCCCCACAATGTACGCTGTAAAGATGACAGTTAAGTATTATATCAGGAAAAATGTCAGAAGAGATAAAATAAGAAGTAGAAAAAGAGAGTGATGAACCAGAAATCCAAAAGTAAATTAATAGAATTCTATCATGTTGTTTAGGGGAAAAAAAAAATACATTTTTCCTACATTTTGCAACAGTCTTCGGTCATCAAAATCCTGGACTTTCAGGTGATATACTGCCATTTATCACCGTGAGATTTTATCCTATCTAAGCATGTAAGCTTTTCTTGGTAAATATCAGTTTTATTTTATGAGTTGCCTAGCACATGCATGGATACATCATAAATAAATAACATTCTTATTAATAAATTATTATGTCAATAAATATGTAATGTTTCAAATGACCCACTAGCAAAGCATAGATACTGAGTGGTTAACTTATTTTAAATTCTCTCGAATGGAATAAGAATCCTCAGAGGTCTTCTCTCTGAAAAGAACAGAAGCAGGCATTCATGCTAAAGCCAGCAACAAGCCTGTAAAAACCAATCTACACTTCTGTTTCAATGGATAATCCGCCTCTTGCTAAATACTGAGGTAGGAACTCCTCTTAATATCAGTATTCTTGGCACACATGGAGCACTTTCACTTATAAAATAGCATTTTCCTGGAATCAGCTTGACTGTCTGGAGGCAGAAACACTGGTCCAAACTGAATGCATCATGGAATAGGTGGAGATTAGACTAAGGAAGAGCAAAGATGACTTTAAATGTCATCTAAATCATTCTGTAGAAGAATTTGAGTCAAACTCAAAGTCGTTTGAGTTAAGATTTTGTGCCGCCGCTTAAATCTGTATGGTGGCCCAGAACTGCTGAACTAGAATCACACACATTATCCTCTCTCTCTTTCATCCTCAGCTTCACACAAAGCTGCTATTGAGAAATACTGACCCATCTCCTAGTCTTCCTGGCACAGAGAGAAAGGTAGGGAGCTTTGGAGCAATGAACAATTTATCCTGAAATGTTTTGTGGATAAAAAAGAAAAGCATCATATAAAAGGAGAATATACCATTAACACTCATCAAAACCATCGTAACCATAAATAAATTTCTCTGTGAGGGAAAGCAACCTCAAGGGAAATAATGCCTCAGGAGGCAAAAGTTGCATATCTGCAAGAAAAAAAAATACTTAAGGGGAATGCCTGTCCAGTCAAAATGATCTGATAGGCTGGGGGGATAAGTGACCCGGGGGACAATCATCACAGAATGTTTATTGTGCAAATAAGCAGCTTAGTATTTGTAATGCAATATAGTTATGCATATTGATCAATATGCAAATCACAGACATTGTTTTCAAAATCTCTCTGAATTTTCAGGTATTCATCCTTAATAATCATGATGAAGACTAATGTCACAATCCAGCAGCAACAGGTATATCTACTAAGAATGAGAAATGTTGCTCAGTGATACTTTTCCCATGCTGAAAGTCAAGCTTAAATGGAAGCCTCTGCTGGTTCAGCAGCTAAAACCACATGTATTCCCCCTCCAAGTGACAGGCTGGTTAACATTGAAGCAGTGCAAGGAAACAAGCACAGAGCACAAACAGGACTATGTAGCTGTATTATCAGGTCCAAGCACAGAGCATAGCAAAAGAAATATTTCTTCACACAACACATAATTGCACTGTGAAAAATTGCATCTGTGCCACAGCTGTTGCAAAGGCTAAATTATAAAAGTCTTGAAAAAGGTTTAGACAAATTCCTGAAGGATAGGTCTCTCATTGGATATTTGATGTGATGGTTAGGATATAGCTTTTGACTTGGAAGTCCTTAAACTATTGATTGCCACAAGTTGCAAGAATATTAAGTGAGTCTTTCCTCAAAAGGGTCTTTCTATACTTTTTCTGTAAAAGTCTGCTGCTGGACTAGATAGATCTTTGGTCTGATCTAGGGAAGTCTTTCTCATCCATCTTCTGTGGGTATACTAGAACATCACTGGGAGTCTTTGATCTGCCATCTGCTATAATCACTAACTTTCTTTTAAGGATAATTGATGAGTGTACTTACAAAGTCACAAGGTATATGCATGCTCATTTACAGTACAGAAGCAGCAGTTTTAAATTCCAATAAATAAATAATTTTTGATGAAATAACTTGTTGTTGACTGACATTCAGAAATTAAATATAGACAAAGTCTGGCACATTGTTCTGAAACATGTTTGCACATGTTATTGCTTAACAACAAAACTAACTATGTGAAGACACAAAAGAGCATGCTGTCCTACTGATAGCATATTTCCATACATTCTGTATGGTATGTCTAAATATTTTGATGGTTTTAATATTTTGTACCTTCTATGAAAACTGGTTTGCTGCTAGGTGACTGTGCAAGTGAGATTTGATAAATGACCATATATTAACATTATGGTTGAAACAACAGACAAAGGGTAACCGGGGAGATAATTACAAAGTCTAGTCAAGTCATTAACTAGTAATTATTCATAAGTTTTGCAGTTCTTTGCTCTTATGACTAGATGTTCCTGTACACTAGATGAGAACAATGTTGAGACTGACCACATGTGATTGAAACTGCATTGAGCTTCAAGATCAAAGAACAAGGACAAGAATAAAGACTTCAAGGACAGCCAGCAAGAACTTCAAATGGGTCGGTGGTCGCAAAAGCAGCTCTTTGACTCAAATGGATCCTTCATTGCGCATGATCGGATGTAGGCAGTACTAAGATAATCAGTTGCAATCATTTTTATGTATATGTATACTAATCTGATTAATATGCAATTAGTTATTCTATATAACCTGTTTGTGCTAAACCTGTGGTATGCATGCTAGGTAGAATTATCCCCCATGCATCCAACGCTGCAATAAAGAATGCCTGCTTTCTAAAACTCCAAAACGAGTCTCAGAGAGTTTCTTCGACCGGCTTTTCGGTATCACTACACAATGAGCTTGCTAGACATGGATCTAAGTGGATAACGCAGAGCTGCTTAAAAATTTGTAAATTTTCTTTGGGTGGAGACTCAGAAAAGATTAATTCAGGGTGAGACCACAGATTCTTTCTGCGGAGTTTTCACAGACACAGATGCAGAGGTATCACGAGTATGGCTGGCTCAGATCAACTTTTTTAGCCAGGCAGGCTCACTTACAAAAGTTAAAGAATACTCTCAACTCTCAAAGAAAATAGTAAGAGTTGAGGGCATGCGAGCTTCCTACAAACTTTATTACATGCATTTAAAAATGAAAGACACTGGACATTTAGCAAAATCTCATCTAGCAAAAAATATTTGTATGTTCTGGCTAAGGTAGAGCACTAGATTTTGTAGTGAATGTGTATATAATACAACAAAAATATTACATGTGCAATTCAAGTTAAAATAGAAATATACAATGAACATTTTCATATATCTTGGTAAAGCTTTTCTTTTCTTTTTTTTTTAAGCTTTGTGTCTTCATTCTTTTTTCTTTATGTTTTTGTTAAAGATACGAGTTCCTCCAGTTATGACTTTGGATATTTCCCCAAGTCAAGAAAATAATTATTTCAACAGCACTGGCTCCATATGAAGATTGAGAATTAAAATGTAATTTTTCAAACCATGAAGCTGTGATACTGGGCCTAGGTACAGTGTAATCCTGGGAATGGTTAATGTGAAAGAAATCCATAACCTTGAATTCCCAGTTCTGGACTGAACAGACATATCTATTGTCCTACTGACTGACACTGGACAGAGTAGTCCCAGAATAGACCACACTAGGGTACCACGCTCCTTACCACATTGACTTGTTATACCTACATTATGCAAATCAAAAAATTAAATTAGAAACACCATCTTTCTTAGAATGACATCAATTTAACTATACAAGTTAATAAATGAGAAATACTATTTCCGCCTTCCTTTCACACCAGCATTAAATATTAATAAGGAAAGAGATTCTTCACTGAAAATCAGTTCAATGCTAAGAATCACTCTGGCATATATCACATCAGGAAAAGCCTCTATAAACGTATAAATGTTTTCCATTGGCAAAATCCTAGTTTACTTATAAAACTGCAGGAAAACAGTTTTGGGATTAATCTGACGAAGGCTGTCAAAGCAGAACAGAGCCTGTATTTCTGGGGACTTTGGTCCCATAAAAAAATACATAACTATTTCTGTCACCATGTCCTCCTTTAAGTAACACCACAAGACCTGGTATAGCTAGAATTTGTAAGGAAATGTCCCTTCCTCATGAAATTTTTACTTTTCAGCAAAATATCTATTAATCTCTATTATTGAGCATTGGAAAAACATTTATTAGTGCATCACTAGCAGTGTACTACAGGTACTGCGAGCATGTGTAACCAAATATGAATGGGTACCTCCAGATAGATTCTACCTACCACAATACACCACTTTCCCTTCTAGTAAAGGGAATCAGTGGGTCTCTGATCATACTGAATTCTAAGAAATAAAATCTACCATGGATGGAAAAAAAAAAGTCCAACTTACAATTGCAATATATTAGAGCAGTAGTCAGCCAGAATTCAAATGGATTTCAGGTTTCATTATAAGCAAAATTTTAAAAGCCTCTATACTCTTCTCTTTTTTTGAAACTTTACTTCCAGCACACAGTGAAAATTATCTAAAAATACAAAATAATAAAACCTTATTCTCCCATTAAGAGCGATTTCAAAGGAAACCTTTCAAATACTTCAAACTTCTTCCTTATTAGCAGCATTAAAGCATCTAACACAAAAATATATGGCAATGATCTGCTAGTGAAATACTATTCAGGTTATTCCAACCTGTTTCATATATATCTCATCTAAGGGAAGGCAAAGGCTGAAATAAAATTTCATTTCTGACTGAGATGTGTGGCGACTATGGCAGTACCGTGCATAACAATCTTCATGCACCTCCACTTTCTAAGATGCTGAATTCATCATACCCCACTGCAAAAATTGATTGTTACCTTTTGCATCCAGTTCCTTCAATGCGAATGTCCCTATACTTAAAGATGTGATTTAGAGCACAAAGGTTTTAGATTTATATAATCTTGTTAGGAAAAAGTTTTCAGCTAGCCCTTTAAGTGACCTTCCCATTGTACACAGCTGTACTTGAGGACAGAAAGCAAAACAAAAACACATCTATTTTGCCAGGGAAAAAATTGCACTTCTACCATGTAGACACAGTGGAGTTATAGTATAACATTATGAAAAAAAGTGCAAAATTAATTTCCTATTTATTTTGTATTCTGAAAACTGGTAGCAAAATATTAGAATCTGGAAATGAAGGTTTAGTTCTTAAGCACAACGACTTGCTATTATTTCTATTACACAGGTGATAACTGGGAATGGGGCTGAGGGGTGGAGTAGTCTTTTATTTCACATGAGCAGAAATACAGTATAAGAGGGGAATCTTTCTCTCCTACATATATAGCCCTGGTTTCCATATTTGAACAACAATAATGTAAGATAAGCTGTCTGCAAATAACATGTAGACCTCACATATATGATATAGTTTAACTGCCTTCTCAAAATCTCTGGCCTTTACATTTCAAATGCAGGGAACTGACATGAAATGAATACTGTTAGTATCTTTCCATTGGCAGGGGGGTATTCTGCATTTTTGGACTTTCCAATTTATATTTACTACAAGCTTAACTGGGCAAACATTTCATAAGTTAACACTAGCTTACTACGCTGCATAGCTATTTCCATAGCTGGTGTCTGATCTCAGAGATACCCTTCTATTGACCAAGCTTATTAAAGTGTTTGTTGATTACCTAGATCTGCCAGATATACAACTTCTTCATATGGGAGCCTAATATAAAACAATCACTAGGTAGCAAATAATCAGATATGTTAAATGTAAATGAAATAAATCAGAAAAGATACAGCACTGATTAAGGACATTTGAACAAAATATTTTTCTTAACCAATCTATTTTGAGCCAGTAGGCTGTGCTCCTGGGACTTTTAGGGCACAAGCATGGCACTAACCCCCCAAAGCATCATCTGCAGTGCTGACACCATCCAGATGCTAACATAGCAGAAGCAGACTCAATAATGAATGTGACTAATCTTATGGGAATTGCACTGAGTATAGATATGCCCCTCTGTAGTACCCACATGCAGACAAAACAAGCATAATAGCTAAGCATCACTCTTCAGCTTTAAACACTCCTTACCCCAGGACTCTTCTTAGTGTTTCCTTTCTCCAGTATCAATAAAGATTATGGAAATAGCACACTGAACAAGAACAGAACTCTGTTTTTGCATGCTAAAACACTAGTTGAAAGCATAAATACATTTTGTTAAGAACATGTATCCAAGGATTCCTTACATGGTTTATAGATTAGTACAGAAAAAAAACGATGACATCAGTAGAGGAATGTAAAATTTGACCTTCAGCTAGACAGTGATTGGCACTGACTGTAATTCTTCATGAGATTTCACATTATCAACATGCTGATGCATGTGAGGAGAGTACATAATCAGTTGCTTTTGATCAGAGACCACTTTGCATGAAAAAACAATCCAGCATTGGCATTCAAAAGTGTAAGGTCTGTGACAATTGTAACTGGAAACTAAAGTTATGGGGAAAATATCAAAGGGAAGTTGGAAAATTACTTTATATAAAATTTGAACAAAATAATACAATCACACAAGTTTTATACGCTTCAGACCAAGAAGGGATTATTGACTTAATCAGCTGGTTTAGTCTATGGATGTTAGTTGCAAATTCACTGATTAGATATTTTTTTTTTAATCCTTGACTTCTACCAATGTTAGACAGATGCATATATGACAAGGTTATCTCTTCCCTACTGACCCTCTTTGTTTTATTCAGCAGTTATTGGGGACCCTACATATATGATGTAAGAGCTAAACACAGACATCAGTTCCAGATGGTCCAAGTTAGAATAGGAAGCAGACCAGTACAGTTCCTTCTACATCAGCCATTTAAAAAAGTATATCCCAATTAAAAAGATATCTACTTACTAATCCTGTTTGAGAAGGATTTTACATCCTTGTAATGATATAATCAGTTATTCTGCATTAGATGCATATGCTCTCTGCTATGATGCACATCACCAACAATAGTTATCTACATTACTAAAACTTGGGTATTGCCTAACTGTACAATTGCACATGTAAATTCAGCGATTGCATATAAGGAGTTAACAACTGACTTACTTAGAACAGGTCACTTTCTGATATTCATGTGTACTTGCAATGACTGCACAGGCAAACATGGGTACACAAAGTAGAGTGAGACCTGGGCCTCACTAAAAATATAGCAATCACTACAATTAAATAAGTTTTAGGACCAAAGAATGAGAAGTGTCACTAGGTTGAGTCTATTCCCACTGCAAACAACAAGTCCTTGTAACTTTTCTGGGAACTAAGAAAGTTCCAGTGTTGATAGTTAAGGGGAAACAGAATTAAAAGGCTTTTTTAGCGCTCAACAGTTACAATCAGAATTTCCCCTTCAAATGGTCAGAGTTTCAGGGCTTTCTGGAGGGAAAAGTAGTAACACCTCAGCAAAGGAAGAAAGCCTCTGGTTCTTCCAGCTGTATAAACAAACTTCCAACTTAGTAGCTCTCAGTTTTACAAAGACTACAGATACTATGCCACACACTTCAACACCCACAGGTGCAAGCTCAGGATCAGAAACATGAAAGCTTTACAATTATATACTAAAGTTTGTGACTGTGTTAAATATAGAAGTCAGCTGAGCCCAAGGTTCAATACAAATTGTTGACAAACCCCACTTCAGAAGAAGCTGTATAAATCAAAATAACATTCCTCAGTAACAATATATTCTTTAGGAAACATTTGATATGAAAAAAAGAGAAAATATTAAAATGCCTTCCTCACCACACCTGCAATGTGTGTTGGGTTTGTAAAACAGTTAATCAGGTCGTCAAAAAAACATGAAGAGTAGTTCTTTACACAGCAGTTAAACCATGAAGGAAGGCAACTGTCATTCAAATTCAAATGGATTTTATCTTTATCTGGTCAACAAAAAGGAATTGTCAATCAATACTCTGTTGCACTCATAACAGGTTCAACCACTGTACAACTTATTCTCTGCTCTGATCATATATGTGCATTTTAATAAAAACCCCATTCACTGTCCCCGTTTCCTCTCTAGCATAAAAGGAATATAACTTGCCTCAATTTAAAAGGACTCCTAACCAAATAAACTTTCTCGAAGAATTTTTTAAAAAGAAAGAAAGAAAGAAAAAAATTACAAAATTCAACAGTAACTTCCACCTTATTAGCTCTCAGTTGATACTTTGGTATAAACTTACAGTAACTCCTTTTCCAGCCCTGAGATGTAATACCTACATATTGCTCAAGTGGAACTCCAAAAAGATGACTGGAAAGGAGACATCTCTTCAGTTGATTTGCAGATAAAATACAGTGACAGCACTCTGGTCCTGGTGCTCCCTGTTTGGAGCAGCATTTACAGAGGCATGTTTGTACAAATCCCTAAATATGTATCCTGGGCTTATAGCTAAAATATAGATATACCTATATGAGTATAATAGTTTGGATAAGAATTTCTGTACTGAATCTGTAAACAAAAGCAACTTAGGAAATATTGTGGAATTGTAAAACTTAGCAAGGAAAAATAACATTCTATCTTTCTTGGTTATACACACACATGTGTGTATATATTGGGAAGAAGGTAATTTCAGCTGGGCCCTTTTTAAATTATTCATTGTTGCACACACAGATTTTTAGTACTATAAAAGGTCACTCCTCTTCTGATTCTGCAACGCTTTCTTGTGGAGTAAAGAAGTGTCCCATGAATATGCAGACGCACACCCCTGTAACACTTCAGACACTGTGCATTAATGTGTGTTCTCTGTATATTTCAAAGTCAAACAAATAATACCTGTCATGAACATGAATTTCTAATATCTTCTATATTTCATTTTAAATGAAATGTCAAAATGATGGAAAATATTTTCCAGAAAGTTTGCAAAGGGCAGTAAAAAGCTGCAATATGTAATTCTGCACTGGTGCAAAACATCATTAAAGGGACACTGCTACAGATTAAATCAGATTTTTAAAATCATTATTTTACTTACCTTTGTCAATCCTTACACAGTGTAAACTGAGAACAGACATCTGTTTGTAACCCTGATTTGTCATCTCCAATTACCATAGCCTGTTAGATTTCCCTGCAGCTGAGAAAATAGATCCCAGTACATATTTTTTCCTTTGTTATGCAGTATCACGTTGACATAATATTTACAAAACACACTGAGCTAGAAGCCAAGTTTGGATGGGTGGCGTTTGCAAAAGACTGATTTTCCTGACTCTGTCACCTGGCATGTATAAAAGTGCTTTTATACATTTATTCACCAACATTGGTTCAGCTTATTAAGCACCAAGGAAGCCTTAATCAGTTTATGTGGGCATTCCAGTCACTCGTATTCAAAATATAAGTTGCCTTTTACATCAACAAGCCAGGCCCAGCAGCTCTCCTCAGCTCCTTGACTTGACATCTTTCTTCTGTCCTTGGGAATCCTCTCTTCCTCATAGCACTCAGGTTGTATTTTTTGTAGTCACTCAACAGCCTGCTGCTTTTGCTTTTCTTCCCTGTCACGTAGCTAGCAGCTTTTGATACTCAAGGAGGCCACAGTTCAGCTATGCTATATGCCCAAGTCCTTACTAAACATGCCAAAAACAGTTCTTACCCATTTCTCTCTCAGGCCACAGCAGTTCTGTTTTCCCATCCTCTACTTCTCTCTCCCCAAAATGTCCAGCCCCATCTCCTTACCAACAGGAATATCAATGCTTAAGTCCACTCAGCTCCACCCTGGATTTCTTATCTGCCACTTCCCACAAATCCAGATTACAGTCAGTCTACCTTCCGCTCAGAAGCAGAGATTCTCAGGACACTCCCCTAGATGCATTATAATGAGAGACTGCAAATGCACAATTCTTTCTGGCAAATATGAAAGTGTTCAGGCTGAACAACCACCAAGAAGACAGACAGTGCTGCAGTGCTTTTCTAACTCTCTTTAGAGTAATCCAACAGTTGGTAAGTAGTTATGCCTGCCTTTAATATGCTGCAGGTATAAGTTATTTCTCTTAATCAGCCCTTCAAGGCCAAGTACCAGTACAGTCTCTCCATCATAAGTGGTAGACTCCTTCCCCCTCAAAGGAGCAGCTCTTGATTGAAAACACTGGGCTTGAACTTTAGCAGGTACAATTTACAACAATACCATCAATTCGAAGGATCTATGTTGATTTATGCCTACAAAGGTTGTTAACAAATGCCAAGCTAATAAATGCTGCTGTACCTGATTAGAAGTAGCAAAATCATTCCTTTTTGGTAGAGTCAAATATCCTTCTTTTTATTTGTATAAATATTTTGCCATAACTACCAAAGCCTTCTGCATGCAACCCTTTTGATCTCCAAGAATTTTTGAAAGATTTAGGTCTCAAAGATTGCTTCAACTAGAATTACATGATCAGCTGTTGGATATTGCTCCTGTTTACTAAAAGAGCATAAACAGATTTTGTGTTCCTGAACACACTGTGAACCAAACAGCAATACAATTTCTTTAGTCAGTGTTCTATGCCTTTTGGCAGCCTGCAACTTGCCAAGATGCTAACTCCCACTCATTTTTTTCCATAGTTGCTCTGCAAATGTTTTTCTAACCATACATGTGATTCCTTCATAATCACATTTTGAAGGGTTTGCCGCCCTCAGTTTACCTAACCCCAAAAGCACCCTTCTTTCACCCAAGGAATGATACTTGACCTCTTGGAGAGAAGGAAGGGGAGAGAAGGAAGGGGAGAGAAGGAAGGGGAGAGAAGGAAGGGGAGAGAAGGAAGGGGAGAGAAGGAAGGGGAGCTCTTAAATAAAATATTCTTAGACCACACAGTATAGATTCCAGACAGCCCGAACACTTTTTCCTTATGTGAGGACTGTCAGCAATTCCCTTTTATTTCTCATAAAGGAACTTGAATTGTGCTGTTTAGGAGATGAGAAGACTAGGTGTGTTTTCTTGGGGGGGTTGCTTTTCTCCAAAATGAATTGTAGCATTCATATCCATATGTTTCCTCTTTCAGCTCATACACTGCATGTTTGGTTTATGTGCTGTGATGGTGAATCTTTGTCAAGCCAGTAAATTCATCTTTCACTGGATTAGCTATGTTCACAAAAAGAGAATAAGTCATTAAGTCAAGTGACATAATTTTATCATTAGCTAAGGAATACGGGAGAGTGGATTTGGGGGGGGGGGGTGTTTTAATGTTGGCACAGTCTCAATTTCTTTCAACATTAATATTTCAGACTTGTGATCCATCCAAATACAGTTCACACAGATGAAAAGATGAATCTTACCAAAAAGAGAAAGCATTGATTTTCAGGCAGCAAATGAATCTCTAATGTCCATACTACCTGCACTGTGATCTCTAGCAGATAAATTATTAATGCAAGTGTATGAACATCATTTTGTTGTGATTAGATTTCACTTAAATTTTAATTTAAAAAAGTCACAGGGGATCGAAGAAGCAGTCACATAAGATAAGCGAGTCAGTCAAAGTTTTATTTTTCATGTTTGTGTGCTGGGATTATCTGGAATCTTATCATTCATGCAGCAAATTACCAAGAACTACATTAAAAATGTGTATAGCCATTTTCATTTTTGAAAGATTCAAGACTATAAATAATTAAATGGGTGAGACATCTGTTATTTATGAGCTGAAATGACAGTTTTAATTTAGTTCCTCGTTTAGCTGAGCCTGACGTATTGAGACTAAGTAAAAGAAAACAAAGGAAATATTTTAAAATGACATCTCACAGAGCTTAGACCTTCTAAGGGTGCAAATCAAACACTGTTGGTTTTTTGTTTGTTTTGTTTTCCTTCAAGGCCCATCAGAAAACACTCTTCATTCATGACCTAGTATTGCATGTCCATGGGGATTCTGGTGACAAGGTAGAGCAACCACAGTGGCTTCACGAAATAAATCAGCCATGTTACTTTGCAGACATTCTGAAGTGACAAATTCTTTATTTAGCACATGGATACCAGTCACACATGTTGCTCAAACCACAGCACTATTATTAAGCAGATATTTCCATACTTTTTGCATTCCTTTTCTCTCTACAACTGTACTCCTGCACTTCTCTACCTAAAATATTACACTGACTTTTTTCAGTGAACGTGTGAAATTCATAGACTTACTGTCTCCCAAGGCAAACAGAAACTTGGTTTATTAACAGATATAAGGGAATATATGCAATGATACATATACCAGTCCTGATGCAAGTCATATTGTTGTGAATGGAAATATTCCCTGTGCGAAAATAAGGAACTCCAAAAACTCTGTAACAAGGTTTCCATAGAGCTGGCTGAGTTAGATAAAAATAAAAGGTGCCCATCTTCACCTTGCCAACTTGCCTGCTGAAACTTGTGTTTTCGTTTGGGGAGGAGAGGTTGGCTTTTTCTAAAACTATTGCTTTTCTCTCTCTCTCTTTTTTTAAAAGAAAAATTCTAAGTACCATAAAATGATCCCCTAGGAACAGGCCTTTTAAGCTTCCCCTTCATCACTGATTGTTGAAACTACTTAACATCTCATATGTCTGCTAACTTTGAAAGAAAAGGGACTGGGCCCAGATTACCGATTTACTATTCAAAGCATTTTTGCAGACTTCAGTAAACAAAACAAACAAACAAATTACTAGAACTTAAAAGCAAATTTTTTTTAAGTAAAAAAAACCAAAACAAAACAAAAAAACCCAAACTTTTTTTGGTGATACCAGTTATTTGTATATACCCCAGCTTCAAAAAGCATATGGTCCTCAAAGCCCAAGGACCCAGAACTCCTAAACCGAAGAAAAGAGTTGCAATTATTTGTATAAATCTGTCATTACAATTAATTTCAGATCAAGTTTACCTTGGAATTGACTATCCCCATTCTCTGTGTGAGAAAGCCAGATTCATAGCTTGAGGGTACCATGGCCGGGGAGGGGTGCAGGGAACAGTGGGAATTCCTCAAAAATGAAAGCTTTCCAATAGAGAGGAATGTCATAATTCTTCTCAAACTGAGGAGAATCAGGTCTGGACTCCCAAATGATCAGCCTGGGACAGAACTGCTTTTCAGAGATGATGGACTTATACAGCTTTCACTGAAATCAGTGGTAGCCATCATTGCTCTTTCTCTGAAAAACACTGCTGTGAGAGAAAGGGTTCATGACACGTGTTGTATCCAGTGATAAAGCAGGGTGGTGGAAAAAAAAACTGGGAAAAGGCCTAGGTCCAGAAACATGAGCTTTGTAATAACAAGTTATCTTTTATTAGATCAGTTATGAGAGGCAGACACAAAAGGAAAATATTCTAGTTGGCCTCATAAAAGACTTTATCTGTCCCAATGAACATTGCATTTCTTAAATCCTAGGCCATCACTGACACAACAACATTACTACCATGTCTAGATTCTGCAGTAACTTTCTTTTGATATCTTCCAGTTTCACAGAGAATCAACTATATGTTCAGAATCTGAGGGCAGTATAACTCTCCCAAAGTTGCACAATCATAATGTTTATTTTTGGTGAAGCATGGAAGAATACCAAAGTCTCAGGTTTTTGTTTCTTCACCTACTGCAATACAAGGAAAAAGGCATTTAAAAAACTGTATGTTTTGCAGCTTTTCTCTGAAACAAGAAAAGGCAACACAAAGTAACACTGATATTTCTTTCCTGCAGAAGAAAGTAGAAGAGTCTTTCTCCACATCTTTCTCATTGGTCATTGCCCATTTAGTAGGATAAAAATGGAAAGTATTGGTTTTTCCCACATACACACAGGGAAAAAAAAAAAGGAAACTATTCTTTTTTTCACTGGAAGATTAGCTTGTCAAAGAAAAAAAATCACAATTTTTCACATAATATGTAAACAATTACCTGTCTCCCCCCCAATGTGTAGCAGTTGAGATACTTATTAAAAGGGAATCTGGAAGAAGGCAGCGGGTGTTGAGGAGCATTCAGGCCAAAGACACCTGCTGTAGATGTCAAGAGTATTGAAAGAAATTAGGGACATACAAGAGGACAAACACAGATGAAAGCTAGAAAAGTAGCAGGGTGTCAGGAGAAAAATTAAACAGTACTAATCACGCAGATGAAATTAAAAGCTTGTAGATAAGCACTGCCGAGATGCCCAACCCATGGGTATAAACATTTTTAGCCACAGAAATAAGTTTCCAAAGTTGCAGCCTGATGTAAACTTGGTTATATACACCCTATAACTTTACAAAGATGCATGAGCTCATTTCAAATCCATTACTTTTTTTTTTTTTGTCAGAGGAAACTAATATATATCCTGAAAACAGCTAATAAAAGATAAGAACATGAGCAGGACTGCACAAAATAGACTGTTATAAGGTAGTATTTTAGAGCATCTGGAAATCGGATGTCAACTGGTTGGCTTTGAGTGACGAGAGAACACCTGCTCCACGTCCCAGCATATGGGAGCTATTTCAGCAGTGAAGCTGTGGACTGCCTGATCTACAGAAATATACTGCATCTGGAAAACTCTTTCTGTTTAGCTCTACTTGAAATGCAGATTCATTTGAAGGTCGTAGATCATTAAGGCATATTTTTAAATGCATTAATGAAGTACAATTTTATTTTTGTGAGTCAGATTTCATTAGGAAACTCTAAAAGTTGTATAGAGCAGAAATTACATATGGATCTACCAACAGCATTGCTTCTCATAGCCCTGAAGCAGAAGAAACACATGCAAATGCTCTGAGCCAACAGAAGTAATTATTGCTTATATGAACTGAAGCTCCAAGCCTCACGTTGAACAAAGCTCCAAGTGAGAAGGTATTCGCTCTCTTTTAAACAAAATGAGGCCTACTCTAGGCATTTGTGTTCTGAGTATGGCTCAGTGCTTGTCTGTAACAGGCAGAGAAGCATTTGACAGGTTGATGGACACACTGAGAAAGTTTGCCTTGCCAGTCAACAACCTAGTGGCCTTTGGTTCACTCGGGGATGCAGCAGCACTAAGAGGGGGGAAACCCTGCTACCTCAAGACTCACAGCTATAAGTCTACATGTGGTCAATACCAAGTGCTTTTGCCACTTGGCAGATTTCTTCAGTGAGTCTTGGGGAGAAGCACTGCTGGCACTGATTTAAAGGACAGATAGGTAATATTTGCTGTCACTTAACAGCTCAAGGACAGCAACTGATTGAAAGAGTTTTGATACCGAGTCTAGGGCACTGAAAATTGAACATAAAACCATGGTCAGATTAGTTAAAAAAAATTTGCCATCACAGAAGATAGGGACTGACCATGGCATAAAGCAAAGAAAAAGGGCAGACGGGTGCTGAAATGGGAAAGGAACTGCTCTGTAAACAGGTTTAGCATTCTGTAACTGAAGAAGGTGCTCTCAGCTTATTACAATGCTGAACAAGGTGTATGTCATATGTTGCAGAGATTCACATGGGTTCCTTCCCTCATTTGACTACCATGCCAATCTTGCAATAGAGGTTTTGGGCATTACAGAAAACATTGCCAGATCTTTTAAAAAGTGTATTTGTTATATAGGTATACATAATATACTTAAAACATAAAAAAAATGTTCAAGATGAATGAAAGGTTTTAGTATTTACTCCAAACCCACTTTCTCACAAAAAAAACCCAAACAAAACAACTATAATAATTTAAATAGCATTAATTTTAAAGCAGGTAAGTGGAATACTCCACTATCATCATCAGCACAGTTCTTATTAAAAATTAGGGGACAGTATGTTAAAAACCAAAGTTAATCAACCCTTCTCTTGTATTCTTCCCAACATACCACTGAAAGAGCTTAATACTAGTGTGACCAAGGATTATGAATTCCGTAGCTATATTATGGGTAAAATAACTCCAACAAACTACAGAATACCTATTTTCTCCACATTAGTGCTACAAAAAGAGTTGATCAAAACTTGCCATTTTTGCTTCCCCACCAAAAGAAGTCAGAACTGAAAAATTTCCCAAACTAGAGTAAATCTGGAAAATAAATGCCACTTCAGAAATAAACTCAAAGTTTAATATGAAACATAGTATTTTCTGAAAAACAGTTGTCTCAAAATTTTAGATTATGAGCTAACACAAAGGTTTTGAAGACAGCTTTGCCTCTAGTTCATGGAGTGCTCAGTTTCTATTTTTTCCATCAAGTGTCAAAACATCAGGTTTTGTCATTACAAATACAAATGTGAGATACTGATTTTAATCACAGGATGTTTCAGTGAGTGCAAAACTGTGGCTATCAATAAGTTTGGTTTGTTTGGGTTTTTTTAATAAAATTAAAAAATACACCAGCTTGTCTGTTTCTCTGTCAGGAAATGTCAGTAACAGGACATAGTGGTATACCTTATTATACAGTACTGGGATACTTCTTCTGTGCCGACACTACTGACATGTTAGGAGATAATGGAAGACATAATAAGGTGTATGATCTCCTGTCCCAATACTACTAACTTAATAGGATACCACAAAAAAATAAACTGACATAAATATTTTCAAACAAATATTGGAACAAAAATTAATTTTTAAATTAAAGTATTGAAGGAAGAGCAAATTAAGAGATGTTTCTTCGAAACTGATGTGATTCATGATAAAAAATACATTTAACTGGCAGTGGAATACTGTTTCAAATGAAATTCAAACATAAGCACTTTTTTGTGTCCACTGATAAAGTACCCTCAAGAGTTAAAATCACAAACAGATACAGTCTGTTGGATAAACAGCCTTTCTAATCCACCCATACAATAGAAGGAAGAAACCATTTGCCATTCTATAACAATGTTTCTAAAATGTGGGAAAAACGAGTTGATAGGATTTTAGGTTAGTTTAGGTTTTAATTATTATGATAGGAAGAAAGAAAATGCAACTCTAAGCTTTGAAAACATGAACGGCTCTGCATGTGCAAATATGTTTCACCACAGTTTAAGTACATATGTAACTATTTTCGAGCTATTACGTTCAAAACAAAAGTAATGGAAGTTTTGTGTTCTCCTCCCACTTGCATAATAAGTGACTGCATTTAATTGAAACCGTCCTGAAAACTTTTGAGCTGAGACTAATGGTGGCAGTTTTGAGACAGCAGAATTTTTCAAAAAATGTAGCTGCTGTGGATAAAAAGAGGGCTATAATGAAAGTGCGTTTGCAACATTAATAGAGCATTTGCTGGTGCAGAAATAACAGAAATTATCAACATATATCTTTGCTCAGGTAGGCTACAGACGAAAATTATATGGCTAAAAGGGAAATTCTTCACTGGATTTCCACAGGTACAAGGTGTATTATCCCAAAAGCTTAGTGTGGAAGAGAAAAAATTTTAATTTTGATTTCTACAAGCCACTTGCTTGAGTTCCCAGAAGCAGAGAAAACTGCCTGTAGATGTACAACAAAAAGTCAAGGGCAAATCTTGAACAAATAAGAACTGTTAGCATTTCTCATGTGAGTTGTCCCAGTGGTTGTTCAGGCATGAAATAAAGGTTTTGTTGATCACAGTAACAAGCAGTCAGTGTAGTGTACCAAAGCCAAAAATTTCTGTATCATTGATCAGTTTATACAGATATTTAGAGTCATATCTGGGAAAAAAAATAGATGTTTGATGTAGAAGACCTATCTCTGAAATAATTCAGTACTCTCTAAGCTAAGGTAAAAGGTATTGAAAATTAAGAAATTGTAACACGTCCCAGTGCATATAATTTACTGTTTATAGGAGATAGAGAGCTAGATGCAGTAAAGGACATAAGCTCAGAAGCCAGATTTTGACTTAGTACATAACCCTATAACAGCCTAACAAGCCTTCCTCTTTTACTTAATGTCCTCTGTGCCAGTGGCGGGACACATGGGACATCCAGATGCTTCCCTCCTGCCTAGAACCCTTCTGAAACATAGAAATGAAACATCCCTTTTTTCTTAGGAAGCCACCAAATGAGCAAATTTTAAAAGGTAGGGCGCTGTTTCTGTGAAGGTTTCATGACATTTTTTGACAGAAGCATGATCTGAGTGCAGATGTCATCTAGCTGTACATATAGGACAGGCTAATACTTGCAAACTTAAATGTTGCATTCTTGGGTGGGTTCTCAAATAGACCCAAGAAAGCCAGATCATGAGCTCTGGCTGCCTGGTGTAAAAGACAGAGCCAACAAACAGAAGGGGATCAGCAACTTTAACACAAAAACAGTCCTAGCCAGCATGCTGCAGGGAATGATGTGGGTCTCAGAAACATCAGAAATGGCACCAAAGGAAAACAGGCATTTTCCCCACTTTCCCTACACCCAGCTCCTTACACCAATTCTGTTCCATTTTAAATAGCAGTCTTCCTGACTAAAGGATAAGTAAGTGAATAAAAATTAATAGAACTACCCAGGCATTCCTTAGGTATTTAAGAACACAACAACAAAAACAACAAGAAAAACAACAGACACCCCCCCCCCCAAAACCCAACCAACTGCTTCACTGTCTACAACTAAACCACACATAGAAATATCTGTCATTGTCAAGCTCCTTCCCTTGGATTTCTTGCACTGAGAATCCAATTTAGAGGTATATTTCTGTAGTGCAATGATGCTCATTCACCTATTAAGTTAATCAGTGGTATTCGTTCCCTCTGGATATGTTTTTGAATTTATTTTTTTTTTAATCCAACCTTTCTTTTCAGGATGGCAGTGAAGAGGCAAAACAAAATTAACTGTGAGCTACCAACCTGCGTGATTCAGCACTACAGATACTAAAAATTCATCTGTGGAAAGGTACAACGTGCTCACAAATACCTGACAAAGCCTGTTTTTCTTTCTTGCCAAGCTGAGTCTCTGAGAAATTTCTTAATGGACTTGTAGCAGTGAGGAATAGGAAGCTAAGGATACATTTGTATGGGATGGACAGCCAGTCTTGAGCTGATCCAAGCAGTACTTTACATAGCATAGCGCAGTACCACTCAGCAAGAGAACATTGGTGCAGTACTGCACTCAGGGTAACAGGTCCTGCTGAACTCCGCAAGCTTGCATCACCTGCACAACTCCCCACTGCAAAAGAAGTCTGCTTCACATAGTTCAGAGATCTCTATCTAGCTTAGTTAAAGAGTATAAAAAAGTCATTCAAAATTGTTGAGCCCCTGGCATAATGGGATATGGTAAACTCCTGCACCATCCAGAATTTCTATCACAATATCTCCCTTCCACTTTTGGCACACCTGACCACACAAGGCTTAGCTTTGTTCCTTAGATGTATCCTCAGAACAACACAGAGAAAACTAACTGCACAGTAGCCTGCCACAGCTATATAGTGGGTACCTTGACTATATGCAGCTGGCAAAAGACTGGTTTGTGTCATTTAGGGGAAGAGCACCTGCAATGTCAACTTGTAATTGTATCCAAGTAGTAAGACTTTTTAAAGCTAATCAGCTGAGTTTTGCTTTGTGTTTAAACAAAATTTTGCACATTGAATCCCTGACATTCATTTAAGCCTTGCAGTAGCTACTGTAATAAGGAACAGTAATAACAGTTGAAGACACATCAGCTTTTAAAAAGTTTTTAAACAAATGCTGTCTTGAGAATGTTTAACCTTTCCTGCCTTTGGAAAAAAAAAAAAAAAAAAAAAAGAAAAAAACCACCTAAGGCTCTTGATCTCATGTTTTGTGACTAATACAGGACGAGAAGTGGAAAGGATGTGTGTGCTATGATTCTTTAAAAAACCAAAGCCATAGATTTGATCCAGGTTATAAACCTGCCTAGGCAGATATGGAGATTTACTGCACTCTGATAACTGCAAGGAGTAGCTGCCCACATATAAAATCTTCGAATAACACAGGTATGTACCGCAACTGAGTTTCTGGAGCAATACAGCCCTACAGATCTGTGTGGCTATGATATGCAAAAAGAAATAGCAAAGCATATCCACAGAGAGGCCAAACTCCATGCTGCATAGGTCAGCCTGCTCTAGTCCCAAGATCCATGACCTTACACAGCTTCTGTGGTATGCAAGGCTGCAAATCATTACAGCTTAACAGAGCTCTAACAGAAGGACCACCTCTGCTTTGCTCCATGCATCTCTGGAGAGAGTGAACTGACATCCAATAGAATGGTAATCAATACATACCTGACAAAAGCAATGTACATAAATTACAGATGAAAGATCATTTAAATACATTCAAACAGCACAGTTAGCCCTTCAGTTGCACTTGAAACGTAGATCTTGTTATATGAAAACTGGTTTGTGATACATAATTGTACGGGGAACGTTTTTCAATGGAGGCAGGTGACATTACAAACTCTGGTGTAGGCAAAAGGGACAGGCAGCAGACCTGCCTGCAGGTGTACCCAGGTGGAGGACCTCCTGCAGCAGGTGGCTGAGCTGCAGGAGGTGGTGAGAAGGCTATGTAACATCAGGGAGGCTGAGCAGGAGTTAGATAGCTGGCTCCAAGCACAGTCAGCAGTGGACCCACAGCTCATGGCCAGCCAAAAACTCCCCCACTGACACACAGAAGGGAGGGGGGCCAATAAAGCAGAAGAATGGAAGCTTGCAATGGCAAGGACCTGCAGGAGGAAGAGACATCTCCTGAGGCCTGAGGTACCCTTGCAGAACCACTTCACACCTCTGCAGACTGAAGAGGAAAGACCCATCACATCAGGAGAGACAATGGAGCCAAGTGAGGCAGCCTGATCTGCTCCCTGTATAACAACCAGTGCAACTAAGAAAAGGTGACAGATGATAGCAGCAGGCGACTTTCTTCCAAGAGGTATGGAGGCACCCATCTGCTGACCTGACACACCGTCTAGAGAAGCGTGCTGCTTACTGGGCACTCGTACCAGGGATGTCACGGGGAGACTACCAAGCCTCGTGCAGTCCACTGACTATTATCTGCTGCTGTTGTTTCACATGGGCACCAGTGATACATCTGGGAGCAGTCTGAGGAGTATCAAGAAGGATTACAGAGCCCTGGGAGCAGCAGTAAGGGACTCTGGAGTGCAGGGAGTATTTTCATCAATCCTCCTCATCAAAGGCAAGGGGTTTGAAAGAGTCAGTCAAATCTAGCAAATCAACAAACAGTTATAGGACTGGTGCCACAGCCAGAGGTTCGGCTACTTAGACCATGGGACTCACTTTGAGAAGCCTGGTCTACTGGGGGCTGATGGGGTCCCTCTGTCAGAGAAGGGGAAGAGCATCTTCAGTCATAGGCTTGCCAAGCTGGTGAAGAAGAGGGTTTCAGCTAAAGTTTCCAGGGGAGGAGAACCTAAATCCATCCCACTCCTACCAGTTCGATGCCAGTGCCAGCAATAGATGCCCAGAGCCTGGAGAGGGATCACAGGTCAGCAGGAGAGCACCTGAAGAGCTGCACAAAGGAACTGCAGCCATTCCAGCCAATGTCAGCTTCATTGGGGACCAAAATTAAATGCCTCTATGCAAATGCATGTAGCATGGGGAATAAACAAGAGGAGTTAGAGATGTGCGCATGCCTGCAGGGGTCCTATTGGCATCATGGAGATGTGGTGGGATGGGTCCTGTGACTGGAGCATTAGAATGGAAGGATATAGGGTCTTTTGGAAGGACAGGCAGGGGAGACGAGGAGGGGGTATTGCCCTCTATGTCAATGACCAGCTGGAGTGCATGGAGCTCTGCCTGGGGATGGATGAGGAGCTGACAGAGACCCTATGGGCCAGGATTAAAGAGAGGGCAGGGACAGGTGACGTCGTAGTGGTTATCTGCTACAAGACACCCGATCAGGAAAACCAAGCAGATGAGGCCCTCTATAGACAGATAGGAGCAGCCTCATGTTCACAAGGCCTGGTCCTCATGGGGAACTTCAGCCACTCCGTTATTGGTTGGAGGGACAAGACAGTGGGGCATAAGCAATCCAGGAGGTTCCTGGAGTGCATTGATGATAACTCCCTTCTCCAAGTGATAGAGGAGCCAATGACAAGAGGTTCTATGCTGGACCTTATTCTTACCAACAAGGAGAGGCTGGTGCAAAATGTGAAGCTCAGCCTTGGCTGCACTGACCATGACATGGTGGAGTTCAAGATCCTTAGGGCAGCGAGGAGGCCACACAGCAAGCTTGCTACCCTGGACTTCATGAGAGCAGACTTCGGCCTCTTCAGGGATCTGCTTGGTAGAGTACCAGGGCATAAAGCCCTGGAGGGTAGAGGGGCCCAAGAAAGCTGGTTAATATTCACAGATCACCTCCTCCAAGCTCAGGAGCGATGCATCCCAACAAAGAGGAAGCCAGACAAAAATGCCAGGAGGCCTGCATGGATGAACAAGGAGCTCCTGGACAAACTCAAACACAAAAAGGAAGCCTACAGAGGGTGGAAGCAAGGACAGGTAGCCTGGGAGGAATACAGAGAAATTATCTGAGCAGCCAGGAATCAGGTTAGGAAAGCTAAAGCCCTGATAGAATTAAATCTGGCCAGGGATGTCACGGGCAACAAGAAAAACTTCTATAGGTACTTTGGTGATAAAAGGAAGACTAGGGAAAATGTGGGCCCTCTCCAGAAGGAAACGGGAGACCTGGTTACCCAGGACATGGAGAAGGCACTCAATGACTTTTTTGCCTCAGTCTTCACTGGCAAGTGCTCCAGCCACATGGCCCAAGTCACAGAAGGCGAAGGCAGGGACTGGGAGAATGAAGAACTGCTCACTGTAGGAGAAGATCAGGTTCAAGACCTTCTAAGGAACCTGAAGGTCCACAAATCCATGGGACGTGATGAGATGCATCCACAGGTCCTGAAGGAACTGGCAGACTAAGTGGCCAAGCCACTATCCATCATATTTGAGAAGTCGTGGCAGCCTGGTGAAGTTCCCACTGACTGGAAAAGGAGAAACATAACCCCCATTTTTAAAAAGGGAAAAAGGAAGACCTGGGGAACTACAGGTCAGTCAGTCTCACCTGTGCCCAGCAAGGTCATGGAGCAGATACTCCTGGAAATTATGCTAGGGCACACGGAAAATAAGGAGGTGATTGGTGACAGCCAACATGGCTTCACTAAGTGCAGATCCTGCCTGACAAATTTGGTGGACTTCTACAATGGGGTTGCAGCATTGGTAGATAAGGGAAGAGCAACTGACATCATCTACCTGGACACGTGCAAAGCATTTGACAGTGTCCTGCACGACATTCTTGTCTCTAAATTGGAAAAACATGGATTTGATGGATGGACCACTGGGTGGATAAGGAATTGGCTGGATGGTATGTCGTGGTTTAACCCCAGCCAACAACTAAGCACCATGCAGCCGCTCACTCACACCCCCCCCCATCCAATGGGATGGGGGAGAAAATCGGGAAAAAGAAGTAAAACTCTTGGGTTGAGATAAGAACGGTTTAATAGAACAGAAAAGAAGAAACTAATAATGATAATGATAACACTAATAAAATGACAACAGTAGTAATAAAAGGATTGGAATGTACAAATGATGCGCAGGGCAATTGCTCACCACCCGCCGACCGACACCCCGCCAGTCCCCAAGCGGTGATTCCCCCCCCCCCACTTCCCAGTTCCTAAACTAGATGGGATGTCACATGGTATGGAATACACCGTTGGCCAGTTTGGGTCAGGTGCCCTGGTTGTGTCCTGTGCCAACTTCTTATGCCCTGGCTGGGCATGAGAAGCTGAAAAATCCTTGACTCTAGTCTAAACACTACTGAGCAACAACTGAAAACATCAGTGTTATCAACATTCTTTGCATACTGAACTCAAAACATAGCACTGTACCAGCTACTAGGAAGACAGTTAACTCTATCCCAGCTGAAACCAGGACATTGCAGCACTCCAAGAGTTGCAGTCAATGGCTTGATGCCTGAGTGGAGACCAGTGATGAGTGGCGTTCCTCAGGGGTCAGTATTGGGACCAGTGCTGTTTAACACCTTTGTCAGTGACGTGGACAGTGGGATTGAGTGCACCCTCAGCAAATTTGCCAACGACACCAAGCTGTGGTGGCGGTTGACACACTGGAGAGAAGGGATGCCATCTGGAGGGATCCTGACAGGCTTGAGAGGTAGGCCTGTGTGAACCTTATGAAATTCATCAAGGCCAAGTGCAAGGTCCTGCACATGGGTCAGGGCAATCCCAAGCACAAATACAGGCTGGGTGATGAGGGGATTGAGAACAGCCCTGCAGACATGAACTTAGGGGTGTTGGTTGACAAGAAGGTCAACATGACCTGGCAATGTGCACTTGCAGCCCAGAAAGCCAACCACATCCTGGGCTGCATCAAAAGAAGCATTACCAGCAGGTCGAGGGAATTGATTCTCCCCCTCTACTCTGCTCTTGTGAGACCCCACCTGGAGTACTGTGTTCAGCTCTGGGGCCCCCAACATAAGAAGGACACGGACCTGTTGGAGCAAGTCCAGAGGAGGGCCGCAAAGATGATCAGAGGGCTGGAGCACCTCTCCTATGAAGACAGGCTGAGAGAGTTGGGGTTGTTCAGCCTGAAGAAGAGAAGGCTCTGGGGATACCTTATAGCAGCCTTCCAGTACCTAGAGGGGGCCTGCAGGAAAGCCGGGGAGGACTTTTTACAAGGGCAGGCAGTGATAGGACAAGGGGTAATGGCTTTAAACTGAAAGAGGGTAGATTTAGATTAGATGAAAGAAGTTCTTCACTGTGAGGGCAGTGAGGCACTGGGACAGGTTACCCAAAGAGGTTGTGGATGCCCAATCCCTGGAAGCATTGAAGGCCAGGTTGGATGGGGCTTTGAGCAACATGGCCTAGTGGAAAGTGTCCCTGCCCATGGTAGGGGGCTTGGAACTAGATGATCTTTAAGGTCCCTTCCAAACCAAATCATTCTATGGTTCTATGAAAAGACCAGCTGCTTCAGAGAGACAATACTATCAGATTAAGAACACAGTAAACTGCCAGGTATTTCCTGCTTTCCCAAGGTCCAGCTGCTTTATATTAACTGTAATTTACCTTAAGGTGAAGGCAATCAATACCAAAGTGTTTCTTGCTTAGTGATTCTATCCCATTCACTGCCTGTTTCTTACTTGCATATTTCTGCTTTTTTGATCACTTCAGTTTTCCTTCAGGCCAAGGAGTGCTGAAGGCAGTACTAACAACATTATTCATCTGTTGGCCATCCCTTTGCTCAAGGACCTGAGCTAAATAAAGGCACACATTATCATTTTCATCTTGCTTACATCACATTTGCACCAGAATAATTCCTCCTGGAGCAGTTCCTCAGCCATGTCTCCTGTCTTCAGCAGCACTATACTGATTTACACTAGTTAAGCATCCAGCCTGTGAACTCTACATAAGCACAAGAGAAAAATCAAAGTCACAGGAGACCTGTTCTTTCTGTGGTGCCAGTGAGAAATGAACTGAAGCACTGACATAACTAGTCTTTGCATTCGTCATGAGCTAACTTCTTGTTTTTCATCTTCTTTATTCATCTCTCACACATTTCTCCCTCCACTTATCACTTGTTTCTCCTCTGTTCTTTAAAGACTAAGTGAGGAACATGAGAAAGAGCGATCCAATTTGATTCAGAGATATTCCCCCTCAGCTGAACAGGGAGTGGGCACCCTCAAAAATAGGGAATAGAAGTTTATTTTGCAACAAGTACCAGGCAGTAAGTTGCTACTCCAGAGACAATTCTACCTAAATCACAATAGGTGGCTACTTCAAAGGTACTTTGGATTAGTCTATCTTTATCTTGTCATATGCAAGGTGTGGACAATTTTACATGGTAACTAGTGCATTAGATAACTGTCTAGATCTAATTTTCTCACTAACCAAAAGTGTTAGGTCAGTGATGGAAACGCCAAAAAAAAAAACCAGTTTCTCTTCCGTTTAAACTTATCTGAAATCTTCCTTCTATCCCAAGTATAATATACTCACAGCTTCTGAGCCCAATATGAAGAAACTGGAGAAAGAGACTATGTGCAGAGGTAATCCAGCACACACAAGAAGAGAAAACTTGCAAGAGTAATTGATACAGAAAGTTTTGCACCAGCAAACACATTTTTATCACTGAGATCATGCCTACCTTCTCTCCTCATTAACTTAATCCTTTTGAGGAATACCACTTGATAGCCTGCCCCTAACGTAGCTCTTACAGTCAAAATTACTTCATTCACACTTTAATACCTCCCAGCTTTTAATATCTATTCAGCTACATGCAAGATTGAAATATCCCATTAAAAATTTGACCAAGCAATTCTGTTTAAAAACTTACCTTTCCCTTAGTGCAAAATCTTTGTCTAGTTTGAATTGAAGCTAAAGAAAGTTGCTCTGCTCACAGCAGCAACAAAAGCCCATAAGCACAAGACTCAGTTTGGTTCCAAGAGTTTTACCCTACACAAGATGGTAAAAAACAACTAGAAATGTGCTTAACCCTCTCAAACCCTGAGCATTCCTGTAGCATAGAGGAAATCCCTGGCTGGCATACAGCTAATTCTACAGCCAGCACATGTAGTAACCTGGTAGATACCTAGAGCTGTTTCTGCAACAGACGAGTGCAAGTGCAGAATTAGTGCAAGAAAATGGACTAATCAACTGGTTAAATAGCACGTAGCCTGTCTTGAGCTCTGTGCTGCCACATAGCTGTAATCCAAGACAATTCAAGTAAGTTAGCACAAATTGCGGTCACCACATCTATATGTATACCAAAATAGATTCTTTTGATTCCAAGTATCCACAAATGCATAAAATCAGACCCGAAGCTGATTATAATAGATCTGGATTAGGACATGACATAAGCTCTTTCCAGTCCATATGCAGTCCTGCCTAGAATCACTCAGTACACACAAGCAGAGGATGAGGTCTGAATAAAGTAACATGGACTTCATGCAGTCCTCCAGCCCAGCATGACCTTACTCCTTTCATCCAGGCCATGCCTTTCCTCAGTGGGAGAAGGGGAGTGTCTGTTCTAGTCAAGGACAGTCCACAAAATGCCTTTTACACCCAACTGCCAGCCTAGGTTGCTGGTGTGGCAGCCACTTCTGTCCAGCCACACTGGCCACAGGAACCATTCACATCTCCCCATGCTGCAGCCTCCCCCTTCACTTTCCCACAGGGAGAGCAGGAATGGGAGATTAGTAGAGGGGAAAACTGTTGCTGGGATTATTTACAGAATTACTATATAACGTGCATTTTAAAAAGGAGGTGCCTGTGGGAGCATTTCATTGCTGCAGTACGTGAAATCAGTTACATAACAGTTACTCAAATAGAAGGGAAGGCAGAAAGCATTAATAAAATACATTGAAGTTCACTTGAATTGAGGTGATGGGATTGCACTGCCAATTGGCAGTCAGACAGTCTGGCAATGTCAGAGATCTTTGTGTCTCCTGATAAGAGAGAACACAAGGGCTAAACGTAACCTCTCTGGAGCAGTATCAGATATGACTGGTGGACATTTGGTTAAATGTTCATTATGCCTTTTTAGCCAAGACTTCAAAATGCAAATGCCAGGTACTGTAATTCACAGCAGATCAAGGTGGAAAGTATATCTCTCCACATAATAAACAGCCAAATAACCTAAGAATATTCTAGGTCAAATTACAATACAGATTTAGATGTACAGACGAAGTACATGAAATATGACATCACGTATAGATGTTAACTGAAACAAAACTGCCAGAGTTTAATTGGTCAACAGTCAGTATGACTCTAGGTGGAAATATCTACAAATTGTACTATATTGTGCAAGAAATAAAAGCAGCAAATCCAAACATAAAAAAAGCAAACTTGCAAAATGAAAGCACAGCAACATTCCCAGCCGCAACTGTAAATCTGGATACAGTAATTTATTAGTAACACTAAAGATATTCACAATAACAGCAGTTTTGACAACAGACTGGAAGTTCAGAGGAAACCAGGTAATTCCTGACAAAGAATATCAAAACCTTACCATGACCTCAATATTTTTCACTTCCATAGCACACTAGGGTAAGAAAGCAACAGTGCAATCACACCTTTACACACATCCAGTTCATGTCATGCATGCTGCCATATTCAGCCATATGAAGCAGGATTTTATTCTAGGTTTAGTAAAGCTGTGCTGTAATGGAAAAGAGGGAGAGAGAATGTGAGATCAAATGATGAGCTCAGCAAGCCCTGGCAGGAGTAACTGGGCTTAAATAAAAGCTTAGAGGTCAGAGAAGAAAAGAGAAGGAGTTCAGAGAGACAGGCCTATCTATCTTCTTTGAGTATTACCAAGGCATTCAGGCCACTTCCACTTCCTGGCAATGCCTACCAAATATTTAAGGCAGCACTAAACATGCTAAAAAGTGCTGAATGCACATAGCATCTCCCCTTTACTTGCTTCCTTTCCTCCTGTTTTTTTTCCTAGAATGATTGTATTTCACTCTTTTCTCCTTTTGTTTCATTTTCCCTTTCAATCTACAGTAGTGCAGACTGGTCCTAAAGTGAACTGCCTTGCCAAAGATGCATTTAGGCCAAGCTTAATGTCGTGGTTTAACCCCAGCCAGCAACTAAGCACCATGCAGCCGCTCACTCACACCCCCACAACCCCGTGGGATGGGGGAGAAAATCAGGAACAGGAGTAAAACTCATGGGTTGAGATAAGAACAGTTTAATAGAATAGAAAAGAAGAAACTAATAATGATAACAATAACACTAATAAAATGACAACAGCAATAATAAAAGGATTGGAATGTACAAATGATGCGCAGGGCAATTGCTCACGACCCACCGATCGACACCCAGTTAGTCCCTGAGCGGCAATTCCCCCAGCCCCCACTCCCCCCAGTTCCTATACTAGATATGATGTCACATGGTATGGAATACCCTGTTGGCCACTTTGGGTCAGCTGCCCTGGCTGTGTCCTGTGCCAACTTCTTGTGCCCCTCCAGCTTTCTCACTGGCTGGGCATGAGAAGCTGAAAAATCCTTGACTCTAGTCTAAACACTACTTAGCAACAACTGAAAACGTCAGTGTTATCAACATTCTTCTCATACTGAACTCAAAACATAGCACTGTACCAGCTACTAGGAAGACAATTAACTCTATCCCAGCTGAAACCAGGACACTTGACTGTGCATGAGTCTACCCTCTTGCTGAGCAGGCTGAGTGAAATAAGCCAAAAACCTCACTGCACAAAGGAAGAGAGTCACTAGTAAACACAGTATCAATTCAATCAAAACTATTCATAAATGGAGCAAATATTTTTGGCCAAAGGAGGAAAAAAAAGTCTGCATAGCCTAAGAATGAAAATACTATGTCAAATATCTAAATTCTAATATCTAAAATACCTAGAATTTTAAGCAGGATTTCAAAGGTTAATTAAATGAAACAAAACTTTGTTGTCGACTAATGCAATTTTGTATCTTTCACTTCTATACTTGTCCATTAACAAAAACTCCACTTTTCACAAGTGAGCATTGCAAACTTAAGTTGCAGCACAGAATACAGAACCCAAAAAGCTGTACAACTGTTTTTATTAATAATATGAACTGCCCACACATTGAGGATGATATTGTTATTAGAATTCAGTCAGCTGTTTCACTACATAAAATAATATAGTTCTCTCTGAAGTAAGTTGGTAAATACTACAAAGAATTCAAAGAGAAAGGGATTTTGCTATTGTACACATCCTCCAGTTGACCTTTAGATGTTGCTGGTCTGGTGCGACACTAAAATAAATTATTATATTTTCCCATGTTTTCCTCATCTTATTATGAGTTTGATTTATGTATCATTTCTACCTAAATATAGTTTCTATCGTTAAGACTAATAACCAATATTTCCTACAATTACCTCAACAACATCTATATAAACATGTTACTTTAATGGTTGAAGATCTGGGTCTGGCCAACAGAATCTACAAGCTAGTATTTAACTACTTACAGTGAAAATAAATGCAGCCCAAACAACTACATGCCTCTACTTATACCTACACATAGTCTTAACATTGCTCGTGTTTGACAAAGGACGTCACAACAGTTTTGCCTGCATGAAGACTTGAGTTACTGAGTGATCCATGGATGACAGGACAACTTGAAGAGGACTTGAGCATAACAAGTCATGGCCAACAGGACAACACAAGCTAAAACTGAGCATAATGAGTCTTCATAAGATTTCTGGGTTAACAAGTGACAGCAGAATACCTGAAATTGCTGGAATGTTGTACCATTGATACCAGCATGGACTAATTTGATCAGCAGCCTGTGCTGACACCTGGATATTTAAAAAAAACAAACAGGAGGAAGGGTACAGAGCTGGTATGCATACATCTGTCACCACGTAGAAGCAGAGTGTGCAAGGTAAAACAGTCATAGATTGGCACTGAGCTGCCATCACAACCTGAGACAAGTCAGAGCAAGTGTCCAGTCCCACAGGCTTGACTGCACCTACGTGCTGGAGTGATAATTGGGGCAGGTCTCAGTTAACTCTGTGCATATGTGTTTATGTTTAAAGCTTCACTGACAGTCTGTCCTTCACTTGGTCCACTTATTAAATAAAGCTTAACAATGTCATGTTGTTTAGCGTGCCTTTTCCCATGAGGAAAGGAGAAGACCAAAGGACTCTCCACACTGAGATACGTGGTTTAGCCAAGGCATCCTGCTGCTGCCTCATCGGCATTGCTGACAGCTCTCCAAAGGAGTAAACTGTCAACCTCATTGCTGCCGGGTTAAGATCACTGTGAACTACACAATTCAGCAGAGACATTTGGCTAGTAGATGCTCATAACAATACCAAGAAATGAAAGTGGATGAACACTTTACCTCAATAACCTTAGACTGCTAAAACACAAGTACTTAAAAATTCACAGACAGCTTTCAGCAAATAATATTACTTTTTCGAATACCACTGCAGATGTCACAGTGTTGAACTCATGGATGTAAAAACACACTGACTGTTTGTCAACCCATTTGCTAATCACTGAACCAAACCAGGTCATCATGAAATATTCATAATAAAGCAAGAAATCATGCAAGTTGGGCCATTTTTAAGTTTTGCAATAAGCTTAGAACTTGGGTCAGGGTCGGCTAAATCTTCTGATGCTCCAGGTCTGTTGTGAAATGAACGACAGCAGAGTTGCAGCTTTGTAGTACCATCACAACCAAGAGGCCATTTCACATGATTTCAGTGGAATTCAGGTGAGGAGCCAAAGTTTTGAGTTTCACTCAATTCTGGCGGTAGAGGTAGATGTGTGAGCAAGTAAAATCAACTAAACTAAATGTTGCTAAAGCAAATCTGTGCTCATTCCTGTGGAATCCAGGCTTTAAAAGGAAAAACAAAAAAGAACACTTGGTCTCTAAAAAGCAAGTACATCACTTTACACACATCTAAACCACTGAGAAAGCCACTCTGTCCCAAACTCCACAAGACTTCTGAGGAAAAAAGCCATCATAAGCACTGCTCAAACATTTTAGGAAAAACTCCTGAAACTTGCTAATAAAGACTTAAATTCACAATATCCAATGATGCATCTTCTTCTTTGAGAAAGGAACAGACAGAGTACTTCCCTAAATTAAAAATCTGCCTAAGCATACATAGACATCTCAGTCTTTGTTCTGTCCAAAGCTTCATCATATTGCAGATACCAACAGCCTAAACTTCAACTACAATCCTGTTTTTCAAAGGTGGAAGTCTCACACTATAGTTTCTTCCTAGTTTGTTCTGTGTGTAGCAAATGCCAGCTCACAAGGGAAACTAGTATCCAGGAAAATATTTCTGAGACACTGAGAAGCATAATCTGCTAGATATATTCTGAATGTATCTTGAGATAAGCCTTAAAAGGCCCAAATTATGGAATGCCACTAGGCTCAGAAGTTAGGCACCAGAGTGCTTTGCTTTATCGAGAACACTGAACCAAAAACATGATGAAGGGTGCCTAGGAAACATTACTGAGAAAAATTGAATTCCTCTGGACTTCTGGCAGGCTGTTCCAAGCTTGGGAAGCAACTGAGTTTCTTTAAGGACTGCAATTTTGGACTGGGCTCCTAAATCCTTTTATGTTTCCAGCTTTTTATTTTATTTTGCTCAGTCATAGTCCCCAATACCATTTGGTTATGAAAGTTTTCAGTATCCTTTCGCAGACATCCAATACCTGCTCAGTGCTACTATACTCAGTGTCAGCTAAAGCAGGCTATATCCCTGCAAAGGCTTAGAATTATAACTGTCATTTTCTATACGTCATTGATTCTACTAACAGAGCTGCAGTAATTCCTTATTGCAATAAATAAAATTTTCAATTCTTGCTCTGTGAGTTAAAGAATTACCTAAACAATTGTTATATGCAAATTCCCTGTGGAAGGGAGGCAGCAGGATATATTGCCATCTCATATAAACAAAAGCCTTACTGTAGAGCTACAGTCCTCCGTCCCCTAGACACTAAAAGCAAAATACCTGCCATATTCATAAATCCCAGATAGCCTATGAAGTCCCAAGAGCTACTCTGAAATGAGTTTCCACCTTCACAGGAACTACATTATTCAAAGGACCTTGCACTTCTAATTTGTCATTGTAATGTGTTCTTCAATACCTTGCACTGACATTGTGTAATTTGACAGTGTTACATGAATTGGTCTCTGAGGACAAGTTATCCAGTAATATTCCCAGTACCGTTAGTTTCACTGCTGAACACGGCCGCTTTCACAAGAAGGACAGAGGATGTAGTTATTGCAGAATAATTATTTCCATATTGGTTAATTTTGTTACAGAGAGTAAAAGTGGCCTCACTAAAGCTTAAACAACCTCCACCACCCTCTCTCTCTCTGACAGTCTCTTAAAACAAAGCTGAAACTGCTGAGACAGCAGTGATCAAAATTTATCATGTTCTGCAACAAAATGTTCTATTGCTTAAAAGTCTTTGGGGGTGACACTACTCTTTTTCATAAAATAACACCTAAAAGGCTTTGTACAGTATCTCCACAGACTAAAACACATACTTCAAACCATGCATTGCTAACAAATCACTAACCATCAGCAGCACTCAGCACATGGCTGAAGTGCTCTACTGAGCAAGGGGTGAGGAAGAGAACAGATTTGAAGCCAGTAAAGGAAGAACAGTGATGACAAAACACATACACCAAGTTTGGCACATCAGGGGATTTGCTTTTTATCTGGATCATTCTGTACTCTTCATTCACATTTCTCTTCAAATAACACACTGTTCTAACAGAGAGTACTTTTTTTCTTTACAGCTGTTATCCATAGATTACTCTGATAATGACTAGACAAACAATGTTATCACACATATGTCCCTTAAAGCATATTTTAACATAGTTTAATTAAGAATTAAGGAACAGCTATCACCACAGTCGTTGAAAAGTGCAACTCATTAGACCAGACTATTATGGATGTGGGAAAAAAAAACTTATAAAACAGGCACTTAGCTATTTGATTATGTTTTAAAAAAATACCAAAACAATGATTATATAAAAATTACTGGTAACAAGTTTAGCAGAAAAATATATTGACATTTTAAAAGAACATCAGTCAGAACAAATACGTCTGTCTTCTAAGCAAAGTAATAGGAATTTTCAGCTTTGCATATAGCTTTGCTAAACTGGGGGTTGCAAAATTATAGCTCAGTTCCCAATAAATCAGTATACTTCTCCCTCTGCTGGAAAATCCATCCTACTACACAATCCAAAAATGCATAAAGATGAAGTATTATTATAACATTCTTCTCTGACTCCTCCTGCTGGGAGAGGTCAAAACTTTAACCTAAACACAGCTCAGTGCTTTTGTAATGAATGCTGCATTTCCTCAATAATTTATTAATTTTCACTTTGGGTAAGGACTTCATTTTTGTGAGTGACTTGCAATCTGAAGTCAAGGGATTATAACAGTTACTAGTTAAACTCTTAGTTGATGACAACTTTAAAAATGATCATGCTTGAATTTTCATGATTAATGCACACATTGCCTCCTTCCAGGCACTTTTTTTCAGAAATGAGGGAAGGAATACTGTATTTGAACAAAGTTCTAGAAGCCCATTGTTTCTCAAAAATGGAGAAAAAAAATGAATCAGTATGCAATTACTTTATAAGAACTTCCACACACAGATACATACAAGATAAACTCCTCATTTTAGCTTCTAGAGATGCTGACATTAATGCTTAGGTGCAAACTGATGGTTGGAACCAGTAACAGTATAGCAAGTTACCAAGCTAATTTGGAGAAAACTGTTCGCTAAGATGAAGAACTGGTGGAATTAGTTGCTCTGTAGAAAGATTTCACAACTAGCATAACTCATGCCACTGTTTAACACTGCAAAGAGGTTTCCGTAACATAGTGCGGTATAAAGGTTTTGGGGTAAGCATGTGCAAGCAAACCTCCATACAGACAAAATACGTATGCAGAGATTAATTTTTTGAGACATGTCCATGCTGCTGGAAGTATCTGCTGCCAAAATACAACTGACAGACAGTGATGAATTTGGGTTGGATACCTATCCAGCCTCAAACCACTCCAATGTTTCCAAGAACCAATTACCAAAATTCCACTCATCAGAAGAACAATCAGAAAAGGAATAAACAAGACATCAAAAAGCAATTTTTAAATGTAGCATTTATTTTGTTTAATAGCTACATCATACGCTTTAGGATGACAGTCTTCAACTAAGTTGAAGTTGCATCATGATTGAACCCATTTTCTGAAAAGAGCAAACTGTAATGAGTTTTGCAAAACAGTAGCCTACTTGCCAGTCAAAAAAATAAGATCTTATTAAATGGAAAAGTAGTACCCCATGAAATTCTGAGAATTGCTTTCAATCAGCAAGGCCTGATTTGGACACCCTCTTGTGAAAAAAATTATGTATTATTCTTCCAGATCTATAGTACTTTAAATTCTTTGGTTTGCACCCACGTGTATCTGGTATGCAGCCAGCTGAGATAAAGGGCACAACCTGTCAGGTTTGTTGCTGGGAGTTTAAAAGGGCAGAAGGACCTTGCTACAACTCTTTTGTTCCTATGGCCCTGAGAGAAAAACACTCTCAAGTATGATGCAAAAACTTCCATCTTTCTCTTCTCAGTATTGTCTGCTTCTCACAAAAAAAAAAAAAAAAAAAAAAAAAAAAAGGCAGCCAGACACAAGTTCAAGCTGGATCAACACTACTCTTGGGACGATCCCAAGTCTCTGGACTGGGGATAAACCTGAAAAGCCTACAAAAATCAAGTGCATTTGGATGGTCCGATGCAAAATTGCCCCATGTCTGTTGGCATCAAGACTAGCTCATCCATTAGCAGAATTAGAATGCAAAAGGATTTTGCACAGTTGTCCATTTAGTGTAAGGTTTCATCTATAGGCAATATTATTGTAATGCATCCATTTATAATACCAACAAAACTGCCATATTTTGAGAGCCCAAATCTTTGTGTCCCCTAACCATTATTTAGTCTGTAAGATTCTAGCATATGAAAAGGCCTGTACTCTTCAGCATGGCACAGCCTGCATTCATACTTCCAAGCTTTATCAGTGCTGCCTATTGGGAATAGCACCTACCTGTGCTATACCCGTGAACACAGGGTGACTGCCAGCTGGCATGAACCATGGCAGCAAGCATGCTAACAGCTAAACAGTATGGAGTACCTCATGTCAATGCATCAGCCCATGTTGACACATCGACAGTTTTATATTACAGACTACTATGACCCTTCAGATGAATGCCAACTAGTATTTAGCATAGCATTCCTGTTCAGCTGGAACCAGCTAAATACCTCATATCTCTGCACCAGAAGAAAACTGCACTTGAAGGAAAAAGCTTGTAGTCTAGCAATAATCACTAAACACTACAAAATTACTTTTTAAAACCTCTCTGAATCACTAGTTTTCCCTTGCAAGTTGCTGATCCACACAAGGCACACATGGTAAGCAGTGCTGAAGACTGCCTTCTGACAAACAAGTTCCACCCAGAACATATAGGCAATACCATAAGTCCCTGTGAACATCATGGAATGTTAGCATCTTTGCAATTATTACTTTTTCAATCCAGGCAAGGGCTCTTATGAATGAGTTTCAAACTGATGAATTTTGCACATATGATGAGTGACTGGAAACAAGAAACAGCAACAAATAAAAATGTATTCACAGACTCATTCAACTCAGAAGAAATTGGTAGGAGAACATAAAAAGTAATGTAGAAGATCTGAAAATTGAGATAACATCAACAGAAATATGCAAAGGAAACCAAACCAGAGAGGAACAGGAAACAAACTACCCTACAAATTCCACACACAGCTAGCTGCATAATCGATGATAAAAACAGAAACCTCTGAATAGGGCATACTTCTGTAGAGCTGTTTCAGACCAAATCCCAGCTGGCTGATTTCTCTGCCTTTGGGAGTTAGAATTTTACAGTTTTAATTTAAAGAATGTAAAAGAATCCAGTATTTTCTGCCACTTTAAAATGTGATCGCAAAAGATGTTGCTGTAGCTGCTCTTCAGGGCAGTCTCCTTTTTCAAATGGAATCAGCACAGTTTAGTTCAAGTAAGATATTGGACTGGGAATCAAAACTCATTAAACATTTTAAGTGCTTTGGCAGCATGCGTTAAACTGCCATACATTTTTGATCAAAATGCAAATAAACCCAAGAACAAAAAGGATACTTACAACAGTACCTGGGAAACATGACTGTTCTAATCATTGCCTACATTTCCCAGTAAGTCACTACACTGATTATGTCTGTCAGTTACACTGACCTAACAATTTTCACAAGAGAAAAAAAAACAACAAAAAAGCAACAACCTCTTCAAATGAGCAGCACTGATGATTGTCATTTCTTTGTCATTCCTCAGCAAGAAAATGATCACCTAAATGTATGAAGACAGAGTGTAAGCATTGGTGAGGAGGGGAATGGAAAATGAGCATCAAGAATGACTGGGATTCTGTACTGTCCAGATCTTGTCGGTTATGCTGGATCGGAAGTAACAATCCAGCAGCTTTCATATTTGTCCTATCCTATGTTTCCAGTTTCTCTTGAGATAATAAAAAACATTAAGATCCTTTTCATTGCTGCGCTGTCTTACTACAGCAGGAACTGAACACAGAAGAACTTTCATCAACCTTTTTCTTCATGGAATGTCTACTGATCCCACCAATGATGTACAGCACTTTACAAAAAGATGAAATAAAATAAAAATCAATCAAAATAAAAAAAAAGTTTCCTTATTCCACATTTGCTTTTGCTGATAACTTGTTCCCATATATTCCTCCAAAGTTTTGTCATTTAAAAATAAATAAATAAATTTTCTCTATCTTTTCCTTCAAACCAATCTTTTTCAGATTGCATAAATAGCACAAATCTGCTCCCAGGTAATCTGAACTTTTCTGTGGATGACCTCTTCTTAAAGAGTTTTACCTTAAAGCAAGGCCAGAGGACCACCAAATGAAAAGAGATGGTCTCCTTTGACTTGGGCTCTTTTTTGCAAGGATTCTTTTTTTGGATGACATAAAATACCCATCAGTTACTAGCAGTTTAATCCTTTTAGTAAACCCATATAAGCACTGTATTTATTACAAGTATGATTCTTTTAAAGGGAATGCTACAGCAGCAGCCCTTCCAGTCAAATAAGTAATACTCAATTCAAATACTGTATTTCAATTACAGCTTTCATAAAACAGTATTTTTAAAGCTTTTAATAATTTCTGGGGCAATGCCAGAAATTAAAGTATAAAAGATACAGTCCTATCAAATGACTAATCAATCTTTTCTATTTAAATAGGCTTTGGATCAAGTTCCAATATAAAAAAGTTGCTGAGCTTTTTCCTAATACCATTGTAAAATGTGTTAGAATGTGCCATAAAATATGTCACATTAATGGATTTTGTCCTATCCATAAGTGCTTTTCAACAGTTTCAGTAAATATTTTAAAATACAATACAAATAAGACAAATTATTTGCTGAATCTATGTTATTTAATAGCAGAATACTTATAAATATTACCTTAGTTGCAAGTGCCATCATTTTGCTTCCTATGCTACATTTTCAAACCTGGAAATATTTTTCTCCATAAAAGTACCTGTGCACTCAGCTCCTACTTCCATGCTAGGTAAATCTCAGACTATGCACCTGTCTAAATCGGGGGGGGGGGGAGGGGAGGGTTGTTTTTTTCATGTCAAGCACAGAAGAAACTCAGAACCAGCAGCAGGGCTTATTGCATAATTAACTCCCGTAGGAGACTGTATATGCATGAACAGTTTTGGAATTTTTCTTTTTTTTTTTTTTTTAAGGACTACTTTGCCTCTAAATCCTGAGATTGATTTTTATTTTTAATTTTATCACAGGCATATTTAGTTTGAATTTATTGCCATGTTTTGTAAACACTAATATTTCTTTAAAAGGTATATAAACCTGTAATTTTGCAACTTATCATGCTGATTCATTTTGAGAAATATATATTAAATGTAAAGAAATACTTCAGCAGTCTCTGGCAGTTACTGTTATGTTTGGAAACAATTTCTATTAATCTGAAATTAGAGCTACTACTATTTGTAATACATAAATATTTTGCTAAATTTAGCCCATTCTTCTTTTCCTGAATCATTCATGTTGAATATTATTATTCTGAGCAACTATGAACTGTGAATGATGAATGCATATTTGCATGAACACACATGAGCCAACAGGTTGATCAAGAATTGTGCGCTTTTCATTCTTCCCCTTTTACCATGGTATAATTACCTAACTTGCCCCTTGATAGTATGATTTATTCTTCTGAATTCAGAAGGATAATAAGAAAAATAGTTTCAAATAAAAGGTAACCAATCCACATTCCATGCACATATGTGTTTCTCCTTCTTACAATAAGAACTGAAAACTCCGGTGTTCAAAGGTAGGAATAACAAATGTAAATGTCATATTCAAGACCAAACCAAACAGCTGTTTAGAATTCAAGTGAACTTGAATTGACTGTGTTGTATTGGCTCCAACCCAGCAGAACGACTCCACCCATTCTATTTACATACTGCACTTCTCATAAGCATAATTTTTTGAAACATATACCCTGGGACTGAAATTTTTCAGACATTCTCTCTATCCAAAAATGAACAGTTTGGCAAAAAAATCCCCACCACACTGCCTCAGCTATTTCCCTTATCCACCTGCTAGTGCCAAGAAACTGTAAACATTTCTCAACAGAAAGATACAACTGCTTGAAAACTGGATCCTTGGTACCAACCTCATCACCTCTGCTGGCTGGTGCCTATGTCTGATTTGTACACCAAAAAAATAACAAGACTTAAAAACTACATTCTGGGTGTTCGTTAGTTAAGACTTAAAATTTTTGTAGAGTCTAGCATATTCTTGAAATAACCCAGAACCTCCTTATAAAAAAGTTATTCAGACCACACCACTCAGATGTATTTCTATTTTAAACAGAAAGTGCCTGTTGCAGAGGTGCTGTTGAAGATGCCTACTCCTCCTAGCAGTTGTTCTTCTTCACACTGATATTCCTGTATTTCTTCCCATTGGCTCCCATAGGTGCAGATTCAGTCCCCTTAAGTCTCTTATCCCCATTCTATTCTTCCAAACAGCTGAACCTAGCCAAGAATTTCAAATGCATCTCCTCAGTTGTAGGTTTTTCATGCAAAAGCAGGAGAAATTCCCCTGTCAGTTTATTGAAATTTTTATCAGTCATGATTTGAGAAGAGAAAGACTCTTAGAGAGATTAAAGTCTGACTTAAACTTACAAAGTGTGCACACAATCAGCCAGAGCAAGCCATGTCATTTCAGTAATGGCCATAACTCTATGCTATCTGAACTGATAGCTGTGCTCCAGTCCAAACTCTGCCTTGGATCTATACTCTTTTGGTACAAACCTGTACTCAATCACCAGATAAGGCAAAAACATTTAAGCCCACAAAACTGGTGGGTGTCCACATATCCATACACTCTTCTGGTGATGTCAAGTGAAAAACAGCAGGCAGATATTTCATTTAGAAAGTCCTTCCTTGAAAGACCTGTCACTAAAGCAGATGGGATTTGTAGACAACAAGAGCACAGACCACAGACTGTCTTTGTAACACTGAGAAATGTCACACTGAGCAACAAAAGTCCTACAGCTGTCACTGTGAAGCATTGCTGCTTCATCTTGCTGCGGTGTGCAGGCATATTGTTACACTTGATCTCTCACTTGATCTTCTTCCATTCACTTATCTCTTGTCTTTAAGCAGGCTCTCACACAGCACCATCTCTTCCACTAAAATTCCTGTTATGCATAGGAGTCCTCACATTTATAAGCTAAAGGCTAGCAGCCTAAGGCCATATCTATGTGAAAGAAATATGTCTCATCACAACTATGTCACACTGGAACACACATACACCACATACATGCTGCACCTTCACAAGTTCAGCTGATATGAGCTTGACTTTATCTGGCAGCAAAACAAAATACATTGTGTAACTATACCAGGAAGAACTACTAAAACACAGAGTAGGCTTAAGATAATGAGTTTTTAGAGGTTTGGAGCTGACTGACAGTGACTCTCCATCAAGCTTCATAGCCTAACTGAATATATGCTCAGTACTTTAAATGTAAAAGAGGACTAAACAACTCAGACTCCTTCAAAATATTCTTAATTCCCATCTCCTCAACAAGGCTGCTTCCTCCCAGTATTGATAAGATGATGAGATGTATCAGACATCACAAAGAACTATAAGTTATAATTTTAATTTTATATTGCTAAGCTTAGTTAATAAGATCAGATGCTATTGCTTCCCTCTGTACATATTTCTTGTTGTGTTGTTTAGAAAGTACAGGCTATGTTTACTGCTTTGTAAGTACCTATGAATCTGACACCTTGTTTCCCAGCATTATTTTTCTTATTCCATCTTCACCGGCACTGTCAGAGCACAGCAATCTGCAGAGCAATCTCCATGCTCATGATTAAATAGCTCCTCGTGGTATTCATTTCTCTGGGAGATATGATAAATATATTCTGTAGTTAAAGGCATGTATCTGAAAAAACCATGATATTTGAATATTTCAGCTCAAGTCTTGATAAAGTAAGACAGATATAAGAATATCAATCCCACACTGGCCTCATTTCGATTTCATGGATTCTCCTCTGCAATCATAAAGCAGAGTACTAGCCAATCTGAATGGAAATATTACCTGTTCTAAATTGATCAATATTACACAGAAATGGACAGTAAGAGCTATAGATACTACATGCTCAAGAGAGAAACTTTGAGGGCTGAGTGACTATTTTCAGGTTTATGGTCAGTTCATTTTGCTGCTCATTCCAAGACTCAAAATCAGCCCCTTCACAACAACAGCATCTCTTGTGAAACAGATGGCTGAAGAAGTGCAGCCATGCTCTCTCAGATTACCCTTAGCATCTTCTGAAAAGGGACTAGCACACTTCCAGGCAAGAAACATACAGATGTTTCATTTTAAGAAACAAAGGTAATAAAAATTTTGAACAAATTCATACAAAGGCAATGACACTGAAATAAGGTTATAAGTCATCCTAGCTAAGCTTTCCTTCTAAAATAGACATAAAAGAAACTGCTGGGTTTACTATGCTTGATAAACAATGCCTGCCTTTGAAGGAAGTCTTAAGACATCTAGTCTTCCCTAGAAGCAGTAGGATTTTATCCTGATTAAAATCAATGCCAACAGGCTTTCTCCTCCACAAAGCCTTCCCCCCCCCCCCCTTTTTTTTTCTTCATTCCCTTCACTTAAGCTTATTCAAACTTGTGAGCCTAAAGTATAGGCAGAATATATAACTGACAAAGGCACATGGACCTCAAACAGTTTTTCCATGGGTTCTCTGAGCTCCAGTTTTTATAAGGAAAAGCAGCTTAGCATAAATTTTGTAACGTATATTAGTCCATAACCGAATATAACCACTGGGTGTCACTAATGTTCTATAAAAAGGCAGCAAGTTATTGCATTCTACGTGTATTTTCTGGTGGAAATATTTCAGCATGATTTGGCAATCCCCAAGCCTTCATAAAATACCTGCAATATTTAGGATGAGCATTAAATTTAAACAGATGAATAAAGGGGAGTACAGAATCTCAGGAGCTCTGTGTGTTTTCCCAAGAATCAATACTATCTCTGCCTTAGCTCTGAATAGGATTCAATTTAGCAAGCAAGGAAATCCTGCCATAGAATAACAATACATGAAAGCAACTGTTTCTATGCAGTCATTCTGAGAACAGACCAACCTAATTAGTTGGCGTCAAATAGAACAAAAAAGCCAATGGGTTCCTATGGTAAAAATCAACAGATACTTTGTTTTTTGGTTTGTTTTTTTTTATCAACTGATACTAAAATCCAGCACTGACAAGAACTTTTCACTGTGCTTTGTATATCTGTGTGGCTGATCTGTAAATGAGGTTTAGAGGTGAGATTCTATAAACTAGTTCTTTTTTTGCTGTCAGTAAATTAACTTTCCACAAGCAATGCTCTATTTTAGCCTGAATAAAGCAAGTTAAAAGGATTTTCTTTCATCAGGTTTAGGGAAGGGGTTTGTCAAGTGTCAGGTTGTCAGCCTGCTAATCGCTTAACAAAAGATATACAAATAATAAATCATGCAGGACAAAATCAACCTTTTTAAAGTGTTTTCACTATAGAATAAGATATAGTTTCTGCCAGAGTTGAACAATATTCAGTTTTCTAAGTGTAATACCTAAATAGTTCTTTTGATTTTAGAAAGATCAGGTGGAAAAACATCACTGTAAAACTACTGAGATCAAGTTTATCCTTGCAGTTTAAGCACTTTCTTTTCTCATTAATAATTCTAATTTTTATTCTTGTTGATATTTTAGTTGGTAAAAAGTAAAGCATTATCTATTCCCTTGATTCTTGAAAATTTATTATTATTCAAAAGGAATAAATTTTCTACTTTTTTTTCCACAGTCTTGCTAGAATACATTAAATGTGAGGAATACAAAAATGTTACACTAATAACTGTACACCTCAGTATAAAGTTTTATACAATCACCAGTGGTTCCATCTCTTCCATACATCATTCCAAACTCATCCTGTCCTGCTTAATAAAGGCTTCCCTTTGTGAAAACTGCATGCTGACTGACAGAAGATAGAATGTTTGTTTCCCTTTCCTCTACTATTCTGTGATTTCATTTTAACATCAGATATCTAACATGCAATTCTATAGGATCATATGTAGACAATACATATGTAATGTATATGTACACAATATATGTATGTTACTGCTTCCCTTTCCCCAGTGCTATGCAACTTTAACATTCAGCATGTATCACTGACTCCAAGAAACCTGGCAAGATGACATGAACAGAAGCAGTCTGGTCAAAATAAAGCACAGACAAGCTAGCAAAGTTATCTTGCAATTTTTCTCCATACCTACATTTTTCATTAGATACTAAAAATATGTATTTTATGTTCTTATTAAAAGAAAGTGATACATATGTATGCATAAAGAAAATATAGATATATATTTGGATGACATTTAAATGACATTGAGAATGATCCTGAAATGATGTAACCAGCTATGGTTGAAAGACAGCAGAGCAGTGCTGGCTTACATTAACTAAGGTCCAAACTATCTCTTTGGCACAGGGTTTCTAAACACACTTTTCTTGAGTACAGTATCAAGAAAAACATTCTGGGATCAGAAAAATGATTTCATAACTGAAGGTTCTCAGGCATCTGTCAATTCCACAACATCAAAAACCACACAATTCTAAAAAAAAAAAAAAAAACAGAGCTAAAAGCCTGACTTGCACTACTAGAGAAAGCTAAAGATCTTGTCTTTCTCTTGAAAACTGAGGAAGGCAAAATTGTTCCATAGTCACTTCTTGACATAGGAAGCCCTATTCCTAAATAGGTGATTCTGACCATGTAAATTGCAATAGCCTTGGATATTCCATGGTTTTCATACTCTTTCAGTTTTACAGGTGGGAGGGGAGTTGGTTTGCAACCATCTATGTCCCTAGAGATATTTTCTTTAACTTAAAAAAGTGTATAAAAAGTCTGAAAGGCTTCTGTTGTGTGTCTCTAGACATCCATTCTGTCAGTATATGTCCTTTCTGGAACATAACACATTATGTGATGTTGCCTCTGAGGATGCTTAGTCATTTTTCCAAGGCAGCTACCGGAGTATTCCTTGGGAAATTATTCTGATCTATTTTGCAGTATTGCTACTTACTAATTACTAACAAGGAGGGACAGATTTGAACTTTCAGACACTAAATTAGAAACTGAATAGTAAGTGTTTGAGAACAGCATAACTGAGAACAAAGCTATACAAAGGTATATTTTTTGGCTAGCATAGATCATCAGAATACCACCTTCCAGATCTTGCCCCCAAAAAGGTATTTGAAGAAAAGAATCCAGCCTTCCCCCACTCCTTCTTTTTGGTAGTTCTAATAGATACCCCATTTCTGGGCTACTCTTCCTACTGCTTGTTCCAAAAAGGGAGGAGAGAATTTAATGAAAGTGAAAACTCATTTCTCCTTTGATCAGTTACCATAAACACAAGGTAAAGGAAAATTTAGTGAGTAATTTTGATATTTTTTTAGTAGATATTCCAGGTTTTTGAAATAGCAAACTTAAGGTCAGCTGAACCCTGAGATGGAACTACAAGCAAAAACAATTTACAATTGCATCTCACTGGACACAGTAACCAGATTGAAAAGTAGCATCATGAGACGTTTCTTTTATGTCCAGCATCATATCTGGTGAGACCAATGATGGTTTCTACCATTGACTTGACCAACGAGTCTGAAGCTCCTCGGTTGCCATGACGAGCATTTTACCAAATGAATCACAGGACTTGCTCACCGCTAACACCATCTGGCAGAGTTCTGAAACGCTGGTGGTTGTATTGCCTTATGGATGCAACCCTTTCTAAATATGGTAGGACAATTTCCCTTCCCACTGCATCCAGGTAGCAACTGAAGAAATTTGAGGCACGGACAAACAACATGCAAAACATACTTGTACATTTTTGCTGCCATTTCTGCAGTAATTGCCCTGTCCTGACAAATTAAAAACAAACAAACAAACAAAAAAACAACAACAAATTAATCACGCTGTCTGTGCTGGCTTGTCATTGTTTCTCCCACTGCCATCTGTTCAGTTTCTTTCAGCTGGAAACAAGAGAAAAAGCCAGCAACATTCAACCACTCTGTTCCCTGGAAGTTGGAGCAGTCAAGAGACCAAAGTTTAGAAATGGACCCATATTGTAGATATGGTTTTTTAAATGCATTGGTAATTTATATATATTGCATATACGTCTTTTACCATCAGAAAAATACAAAATGTATAGCTGGCCAACATGACTGTAAAACAACTGAACAAAAGTGCAGATAACAGGATAATTCCCTTAGATCTTTGGGCTCTATATAGCAAAATACCTAAATCCTCTCACCTCTTTTCCCCATAAAAAAAAAAAAAAAAAATTTAGAGTCACTTTCAGTCTGTGCAGTTGGAACTGGAAAGGATTCCTGGTGCTTTTGCAGCATCATCTCCCAGGTTTCCCAAGTTACCCACCTTAGGTGGGGGAGGGGGGGAATCACACTTCAGGCAGCTCAGCATCTGATACTCCCAAATACTTAAAAGAATTATTACTTGAACATTTCTTTGAGTTTTTTAATTCCTGCTTCATAGTTGCTCTGGTTTATATTTTTTCACTAAAATGTTTCAGAGTTTTCTTCAGAACAGGGATTCCGATCAACAGCCAGCTCTATAAATTAATCTGAGTTCTTTACTTCATTAGTACAACTGCACAGATGGAGAATTTACACTGGTGCTAGAGGTCTAAGCACCCAAGCATCAAATTAAGCTGTATAAACCATAAAAATTACAACTAGATTGCAAAGTAGCTGATTTATATCTACTACATTTCTTGGTCATAGCTGGACCAAATAATACAGTCATTTGCAATGCTGAACCATCTCTCCTAGGCATCTCCCCTTTTCAATGTTTTTATTTATTTCGGACCAAGACATAATGGGAATAATTAATCTTTGTGCTGGCACTGGGCCCAGTTCAAGAACCAAATGGAGAGCACTCGACTGCTCTTGAGCCTGCCAGCATTACTTTGGCTCTTTGATACAAAGCAGGCCAAATTCAAGGTTGACCTAACCCACTACTCGCAGCAACAGCTGAGGTGTACTGTGGTGCTACTGGTAAAAAGCAGTTGGAAAACACCGAAGTTCAGCCTGGATGTCTCCAGCTCCAGGGATCCCCAGAGAGGAGAGGCAGAAGGTAAGAGGTTGCAACTACTCTTCTCATCACCAGCAAAACACTGACAGATTCTTTAGCTAAGTGAAAGCTGATGACTCCAGAACAGATTAATGAGGCACAAAGAGGTGTTTGGATACAGAAAACTGGAGACCATTTGAACATCAGAATATACTGCTTACAGATCCCATATGCTGTACATCAGATCTTTCAGTATGGTTCAGTAATACAGCACAGCTGGTGTCCAAACAGTTATCTGCAGATGGAAAAATAGTCAAAGATGCTGAATGGTCCTACTCATACTTGCTATTACACAGCTAGTTGTCTTAATAAAAACTTGTATTTAAGACCAGTTGACCTTACCTTTACAATATAGTATCTGATATTAAAGGCTGGTAGTCTGAGACCCTATACAAACAGACCACCCCACAGCCTTAGTTGGGCTGCACAGTCAGCATGAAAAATAATACCGTTTAAAATATGTTATTTGGCCAAGAATAATGGCAAACACCCATCAGTACAAATGTGGCAGTGATTGTGATTATTCAATTTGATCTGCTTAACTCTAAAAATAAAAATATAGACCATCTGATAACTATGACTACAAGGTCATTGTGAAATGATCCCTTTTGGGTGCATTATCAATAAGATGATAGAAAAAAAATACCATATGATCCACATAACAGACTGCTTGTCCTGCTACCTTAATTGCTGAGCTTACATATTTGATGGAATAGCAAAGAAAAAAATCAATGTTGATCAGATAGGGAAGAAAATATTATTTACTTAACTAAGGCTCCTTTACTTAAATTTACAACATCCATGGAAATTTCAAAATACGAAGAATAAATAGACTTAACCTGAATTCAGAGAAAATAAATATCCAGAGAAAAAACAAAAGTAAGTTTTTCCACAAGCTTTAACATAAGGAAAATTATACAATTTTCTGCGCCTCTTAATGCAGCAAACCTTTGTGAACAGATGGTAGGAGATCTGTGTGATGCAGTGGGCAGCATTTCCATATCACGCTGCTGGCAAATATCACCACCATTTTACTCATTTACTCCTGTGCGCAGCCTCAGAACACACGTGTGCATTGCTGACCTGTCAGAGGTGTTTGGCACATAACACTCTCTACTCAATGGTAATGAGTGTTCAATACTAGCTTCTCCTTAACATTGTACAAAATGAACAGATAGTTTTTTCATCACTCCTTCGACAACTACAAAATGAACATTTGCCCCTGTTTTTCAGGGAAAAGCAGATAACCCCAATTCACCCATTCTAATTTAGCCAAAAGAAACGGAAGCTGAGATAGGTCAAGAAACCAGCTGCCACATGCATTTGGCTGGTAACACTAGAGGACCCCTTTTCTGTGAGATGAGTTGTTACATGAGCAGTGGATCAAATGAAGCTTGCCATGGCCTGCCACCTCCTCAGTCCCCTTCTTACTGCTCTGCCATGTCCCTTGTGACATCAACCTTCTCTTTAACACCATCACTTCCTCTAACTGAAGGTACCGACATGCACTTTCCTCCTGTGCCAAACAAGACAGAACTGTCGGCCTCTCACTGCAGCTTTTCTATCAGTGGAGGCCTAATTAAAGTCTCTCTTCTCTACCCTGTCAAGAATTTCCAAACTATGTTCAAGGGACTTCAGCATTTGATTAAACTGAGTTTGGGAATTCAAGAGTTTGGGGGGAGGGGGGGGTGGGTGACAGGAAAGGAGAAACCAGGGTTGGGGGGGTAGGACATGAGCTAAGAAAACACAAGAAAATCTCAAAGAAATATACACAAGGAAAAACTGAAACATTCTTCCCACCAACCAAGTCACTGGCAAGAACTATTCATTTATTTAGGCCCAAATTTCACCTTTTATCTTGACTTAATTTAAGGTATAAGACTGGATAGCCAGAGTGTGCTTTCAGTGAATTCGTTGCATGGCATAATTAATCATGGCTAGCATTCAGTTCATTTCTCATATCCTGTTCGCAGTTGTAGGAACCGAGAGGATGTTTTTCATAAGCATACATCTTTATTACAATCTCAGAACTGTCTGCAAGATCAGAACACACAGTTAACAATCCCAGAATAATCCTAGAGATTCTCAATGCTATATAATACGAGTCAAGCAAATTTCACTTTAACATGTACTGCAGCATTCTGCAGATCAGTTTGAAGACTAGAGCAAAGCTCACATGTTCCTTACCAATATGTTGACAAAGGAATCAACAATCCTTAACTGTCTCTGCATTGAGAATCTTCACAGTTAGAAAGCTGTACAGACCTCTCACATTCTTTGGAGAGAGAGTACAAAGAACTGAGTTGTTCCATACATAACCTGGGAAATATATTTAGTTTATTGTAATCAGTAACTTGGTTTTTATTATTTGTTATGAGTAATACAAATCCCACAAAATAAGTCATTCACCAGTTCAGAACTATGAAGTCCATAGAGCTTTGCAGATCACGTCATCCTTAAACTTACCGCTACCTCTGAGAAACCTTACGTGATGCATGACTTATTTTAGCAACTGAGCACGTAGCTTGCACTTTGCTCTTGAGATATGCTCCTTAGATGCCACTTTGAGAATGTAATTTACAAATATATAGTGCATATACCTTAAAAATTAATGCTCTTTATGTATTACCGCAAGAAATTTTCAAAGGCTCTTCTGTGGACACAAATTATGAGCAGGTGTTAAACCAAGAAACTGCTGCTGAAGTTCAGTGAACTCCATGGCAGTTATGGCTCACTAACTCCCCCAAGCAGAGATGACAATCCTCTGCCTTCCTGAAAAAGAAATTAGGATAGCTACAGTTCTAGATAAAATACCCTATGACTAAATGGGCTCAGTGAGAAAGGGTATCTGGAGGTCTCAGTTGCAGTGCTTTTTAATACTTTGAAAAAAACCACAGCAACAATATAAATCAAGATATCAACTTCAATTGCAAGCTCCTCAGGACATATATTGAAGATCTTACCTGTTCGCTGTCAAAAAAGCAAAGAACAGTAACATCCCAGTCTATTTTTCTGAGCAAGTATCTAAGTGCTCTGAGTAAACTGCCCACTTGCCACTTCAGCTACTAGCACTTATACATAAGTAGCATCTAGAAGTCCCATTCTTCAGAAGTCATTGAGTCAAACATCAAGCAAATACATGTCAATCCCTTTCCTAATCAGGCAATTCACAACTGACACTGAACACAGGACTCTGCCTCTAAAATGTTTTTTTATCTAAAAAAATACTAAAAATTATAATTTGACATTTCTTTCATTAAGAAAATGCCAGTAACTCAAACCTAATTCACTGAAAGACTGCTCATTGGTGTTACTGTTGCTCACTACTTCCTAAAGTTTACTTCACTAAGACTGTTTTAGAATGGGTAAAAAACAGCTGAATAATATTCAGTGGAACTGATTCCAATGAATTTAGTTTTCAGCTGGAGAAGCATATCAGTTCTTTGCTTCTTAGGGCTGCAAGGCAGCCAAAGTAGAAGTATTTGAAAAAATAAAAATTTCTAAAAGGATTTTTTAAAAAAATTTCCATTTCACAGGAGATTTTGTATTTTCACCTTTTTACTCTGGTTGATGGGGGGGGGGGGGGGGGAATATCAGACTCTTATACAGTCCCAGTTATTACTAAATATGTGCTCTGTTCTATATCCCATGCTTTTAAAAAGTCAATTAGACATGAGAACCTCCCTCAAATTTTAAAAATAAATTTCATCACTAAGCAGAGTTGGTGAGAGATGCCTCAGAGTTACATTAGTAAGAAGGAATATTGAAAACTATTTTACTTCAAATGATTCATATTTGTCCTGACAGGCTCACTGGAAATGCATAAAGCAAATTAAATACTTGTGGTCCCCAAATTACGCACAGTAAACACATTCATACTGCCTTAGCCACAGCCCATATAGATACATTGCACTGTTGTTCTCAACACAAGAAAATGCTATTAGATTAATTAGCAATGGTTCAGCTAGGGCATCAACAAGGTCAAGTTTGTGCTACAGACATGAGTACTTAAGAGTTAATGATTAGATCCTCAAAAAGCTACCAGACCAAATTAAACCCCAGCAATTGGCACAGTACATCAATTACACTGAACTGTGAGCTGTTGCACAAGGGGCAAATTCAGTCTTATTTTACACACCTCTTTTCATAATGTATTCCCTGTATAGTCAAGAAACTAGTAAGATGTTCCAGAGGGCAGTTTGAAACACCTAGCTAGGCACTCTACATGAGCTGTTGTTCACACATGCTCTTCAGAGACTCTGCTGAGCCTACAAAGAACAATTAAGCAGTGTGGATACTGTTTCCATTCTTCTTCCTCACCCAGTGCAAATATACCTTTAGATTGAAATATAGTGTTTACTGGTTTTAATATTGAAAACAGAAGAAAATAAGAGCTGTTTTTCAACAGCTAAATCCATAAACAATTGCACACTTTATTTGCATCTGCAGTTCAAAGCAAGCAAAAGTGACAGCTATAATGTTACAAGTTTGGTTGTTTTTACTTATAACTTAAAAACCCATACAACAATCTTTTGAAGCATAGATAATATTACAATAGGCTTGAGGTAGTTAAATTCTTACCAAAAGCCAGTGTGTCTTAAGAATATGTTGGTTTAGAATACATTCAGGTACCAATAGAAAATAAGTTAGGCAAAATGACACAGCATATAACATGCAGATGCACATGTTGTTTTAAATATAATCTACATAAGTGCCAGTAAAATTCGAGAAGAGTACCACGTGGAAAGCAAAATGAAAATAACACAAGAGAAAAAGCATTCCCTTACAGATTCTTTTTCTCATTAGAAGAATAATAGTTATCTTATAAAGTTAGGATGTATTCATGACAAGGTACCTTGAAGTTGAAGTAAGACACGGTACAAGAGCTACTAAGAAAGCAATGCAAACCTAAAATGATGATAAGCTTTTCAAATGTAAATCCAAAATACTTTGGTTTAAGTTCCCCGGAAAGGCTTTTAATCAAGTCTTCCTCAGCCTTCACTGCAGAATTGTTCCTGTGGTATTTATAAAAGGGTTGGTGTTGAAGATCTGGTCTGTGCCTAAAAACACTGTCATGAGAAGTTTGTAATAGGAATCTTGGAACTGGTGTCCTCCAGTTCCTCGATATGAGTCTGTGCTAGAAAACCCCATGCAACACCTTTCATTACCTCCTTAAGGACAGAAATGTCTGTGTGGAGAGATACAGAATTGAAATCTTTGCTGCAGCACAATACAACTCAGTATGCATCTGACGTTTGTTTTGTGGGGTTTTTTTCCTCAATAAAAGATCCCCAGAACATCTTTCATATACGCCTAGTGCCATCAGAACACTCAGTCTGATACAGAATGCTTGTTCATATGTCAGGAAAGTTATTTGTGTGCAATTGACAAAAAAATCATTTGTCATTCTACTAAACCATCATTTAGAGTGGAAGTTAAAGAACACGTAGTTAGAATTAATTGCACGCAGTCATTTGTGGCTTTACTGGAGGGATTCTATTTTCCAGGTGCTTGAAAGACATATATAAAGCAAGATACACAGATGATCAGAACCGCAAGAGTACAAAGTATTAATTCTTTTGCCTCAAGAAAAATCTTTATATTAAAACAACAGTGCCTCCTACCATAGATTAGGATCAAGACACTCAGAACATTATTCTAAACATGTTTGTTCACTAAAGGTTTCACTAAATTTCTGTACAACATAAGCATTTAGCAGAGAGCACACAGAATAAATTCAGTCAATAGAACTAGTTAATACTTAATGTTATGTCATTAAAGTCCAATGTCATGCCAGATATCACTACTAGGAGTAATTTATGTTTATTCTGTCTCTGCTTTCTTAGCATCTAAGTACTTACAACTGAACAATCACCAAACAACTCCATAATTTCTTAGAAAAATCCCACCCCACTTCCTAAAAAAAATTCTACCGGTCTGGAACTGCCATCATGTTTAGACAGACTAGCAAGAAAACAAAAACCTTGAAGATTCTGAAGAGAATTAACAGACAGCATTCCTAGACATAGCTTTCTCCTTAGCCATGGAAAAAGTCAGCACCTTCATAAGTGCCTCAACTCCTCTGTGCTGTTTAAACTATCTGCCCTTTTCCTTATTCCACCATTTAAGGAATTAGAATTTTTAGTCATTATTTCTTTCCTCCATGAGTACCTGATTGTGGTTTAAAAGAATTATTGAAAGTTTCATTTTTACTGCAATTTTTAATGCTATTGGTTTTTATTTTGTTATCATTTAAAATTGAAAGTGTGGGTGATGACTCTACAGGCCACTAAGGGTCCAGACAGGGGGAAAAGTTTACACACTTATGCACTGTCAAAAGTGTTCAGCATTTAGATACTCCTGAGGAACCAAGACTGTCAGTTTCCATGAACATGATCTTTTAAAAATATCCAAGCAAAAATTGTCCTGTAGCAAGGTCTTTTCAGGAGTACAGAAGTGACCATCCTTCACAGGTGAATGCCTTTAAGGTCTTCTACAGAAGCACACAATGAACAACAGTTCACAAATTAAGATTGCTTCGGAGGAAATCTTGTTATTATCAGTAATAACAAAGGTAGAGCAAAAAAACCCTGCATTACAGTTCAGAAAGTAACAGCAGAGAACAGGTGTTCCATCTCATCGATTGAAGAACATGATATTATCATAGATTCATTTAGGTTGGAAAAGACCTTTAAGATCATCGAGTCCGTCAACCATGCCCACTAAACCATGTCCTGAAGTGCCTTGTCTATGTGCTTTTTGAATACCTCCAGGGATGGTGACTCAACCACTTCCCCGGGCAGCCTGTTCCAATACCTGACAACCCTTTCAGTAAAGAAATTTTTCCTAATATCCAACCTAAACCTTCCCTCCCTCAACTTGAGGCCATTTCCTCTCATGCTATCTCCAGCCACTTGACAGAAGAGACCAGTACCCACCTCACTACGACCTCCTTTCGGGTAGTTGTAGAGAGCGATAAGGTCTCCCCTCAGCCTCCTTTTCTCCAGAGTAAACAACCCCAGTTGCCTCAGCCGCTCCCCATAAGACTTGTGCTCTAGATGCTTCATCAGCTTCATTGCTCTTCTTTGGACATGATCCAGCACCTCAATGTCTTTCCTGTAGTGAGGACCCCAAAACTGAACACAGTGCTCAAGGTGCAGCCTCACCAGTGCTGAGTACAGGGGAACAATCACCTCCCTGCTCCTGCTGGCCACACTATTTCTGATACAGATGTTCTCCAAGCTAAATTAACAGCTGAATTTGAGTTCTAGAGAAAAACAGGCAAGTAGCTTTTCTTAAGGGAAAAATACAATTTATTCAAAAACCCAGTGAAGATTTGAGACAATCATCATGGATCATGAAGAAAATATTCACAGAATCATAAAAGCATTGTGCTCAGAAGCTGTCTGTTTCTTGTGGAAAGGTAAAGGCCTTCAGGAGCACAGAAAACTGGTGGAGTGGTTGAAACAGGGTGTGTTCTTCAGGTTTCAAGATACCAAGGCTGGAGTGCAGCATTTCACCTTTGGGGAAAAAAAAAAGGCAGTCCAGCATAGGCATTTATCTTGCACGATGCCTCTTATGAGTCATGCTTTCTTTCCCTAGGCTGTGTGCAACACATTTCTTTTGCATGTGCTTTAGGATTTCTTCTCTATGCAAATTCCATAGTAAAGTCTTTTGAATTTTCTCCCTTTCCATAAAATACTCCACCTTTTGCCAAAAGCAGAAAATTCTCCTATTTTTTACCCCTAAGCAAATCTAGAAAAAATAGTTAGACTTTTGTACATATAATCATGGTTTCTATATCAAAACATGGTATTTCCTTCTGATTTTGCCAAGTGAAAATACTTCTTCCTACAGCAAATAGAACCAAGTTATTTCTCCATAGGATCTGCATAGTTCAGTGTCTGTTTTCTAAATTTGGACATCTTTCCTTTGCCTCCCTCTCTTTTTGGAAGCAGCAGAAAAGATTAAAGTCTCAGCCTTTGAATACCTATATATTTATTATTTTTTTCCTTTCCCTGTAGTTGGAGATGCAGAAGGCAAACCAGGACAGTCATCCTCATATGTGATGCAGACAAGGTCTTGAGAGATCATCTAATGCATCCTGCTAGACTGAGTCAAGAGCAAAGTACCCTCTGCCTTCCTAACACATTCTTAAAGCTCCACTTAAGACAGCTCCAACGGCAGCTTATTAGCATAAATTAAATAGATTTTTTGGTTCTATACAGCAACCACTCTCCTGAGGTAATAGAGCTTCCCCTCCCACAACTCCAATTAACTTCAAGCCAAAGCAGGGAATTCCTGGGCAGACTCCAGCAGAAGCACTGCAGGTACTTTTTCTTAGGGTTAAAAAGAAAGGAAACTAATTGAACAAAGAAACAAGATAGTCAAGAACTAAAGGAAAAATTAAGAGAATGAAGGCTCCTTGGATTTTTTTTTCTTTATTTTTTTAATATATATATACACACACGAGAGATTGCTTCATGCTCTTGGACACAGAAATCACTGTTACATGCAATGAAAATTACTTTAATGTGAGGTATTTAAGTCACTAACATGGAAGAATCAATTAAGGTAAATAAAACAATGTCAGCAAAACTCAGGTGAAAATATTTGTTTTCAGGAAGAATGTGAAGGCCTTATCTGCAGATACTTGCAGAATGATTCTTGCTCAAAGCTCTGTGCACAGAGTTAGCCATGTCTATAGGTTTCCACAGCCACAAAGAAAGTATTTTACTGTTAAACCCATAATTTAGCATTATTTTTACTTTAAAGAGGAATGTTACCTGCTTTAGGATAACACACATTCTGTCCCACAGCAAAGTCTCAGTGGAATTAGAGTACCACACAAGTCAAACACTGTGAAAAGTTTCTCACCAACCCAAGCAATAAGTTGGAAGTCTTTCTCACAGTTGGCATGCCCAAGAGTTACTGGCAGTCTTACTCGGATTAGGTAACAGAAGACTGGGCTGAAAACCCAAACTCTCCCTCATCATGTCTGTTACACAGGAAGATTGAACTGATCCTGCAGGTTCTCTGCTTTCACTTAAGAATTTTTGCTACCAAAACCAGATAGCTTTACTACACCTAAGGAAGGAAAATGCTTTCCTTTAGATCATACTGTTCTCCTATCATCCTACTTAATATTATGACTGCCTGTGCCAATTCAAAAGCCAGCTGTCTTTTCAGACATCAGTTGGATTTTGTTCCACCCATTTAAAAAAACAAACAAACCAACCCCCCCCCCAAAAAACACACCACACTGCTTTTGCCTCTAAGTCTTGTTGCATGCATTTGAAAAAATAAATATCAGTTGTAAGTTAGCATACATACTACGTGGAAGAGCCTTCAATCAGAAAAGTTACGGAATAGTAAGTATCAGTGGAAGCATATGAACATTACATAGTGGTTTCATACGTAACCAGGTCAACAGAAGACCAAAAAGTTTTTTTCCCCTTTCACCCCAGCTACTGTTCCCTTTAAAAAGAGATTGTCTTTAACAAGCATGGGAGTAGATAAAAATCTTAAGTGTTACGATGACAACATTTTTTTTCTATTCAAGGATAACTTGAGTATGTCTTCATTTACCTCTACATTCGCGTAAACTCACTTATTCTGTAAGAGATGTACACTTTCAAGAAGCAGTATAAGGCGAGATGAATCCCGCAGTCCTGACTCAGCCGAAACTGCCATAAACTTTAAAGGAGATTGAGCTTTGCAGCTTCAGTTATTGCACCAGTGGTACAACTGCAAGACTGCCATATTGACCTAGTACAAGAAAATGGAGAATCTTCCTTATGTCATGACACACTGCATACAGAGTAATTCTCACTCCCCTTCAGAGTTTAGAATCCCTTCCAAACAATTTTCAGGATCCAGCCTTCTTCACACCTCTGAGATGGAAATGGATAGGCACATTTAAAGGCTTTTGTTTTCAGCACTGTTTGGCAGTTATTACAAACAAAGCGGCAAAAGCCTCACCGTATTTTCTGTGAGGTCACATTATGTGCATAAAATGCAACCAAACACCTTAATCAAACATGGCAGTCCTCCACCTCCTCGTAGTGTTCTTTCAGAATCAACTACCGGTAATTTTCTCACCAACCCTCTGTGGATGGAAATTTACAACGACCCTGAAACATCGTCTCTTTCTCACTAACACAAAGCAGTTCTGACTCGTAACGTCGGCCCCATACTTGAATCGATAACTAAAGTATAACCCCTTAACGATCAAATAGGCGCTGCACAGCCAGCACACTGGCCAGCAGCTGCTGGTAGGCTCCGCGTACCCGCTGTAGGCAGCATCACTGGCAGCTGGTGGGACGCTCATGGATTCCCAAGAGCTTCATAAGCTCTTGGAGGTAGGACCAAACGTGAGGATCCTTAATGGAAAAAAACCCAAACCACCCTCAGAAGTACTACATATAACTAATAAAAGGCCGAAGTGCGAGACCGGCAGCGCACCGCCCGCACGGGCGGCGCGCAGGGCACCTGACCGCCTGAGAACACCCCCTCACAGCCCGCTATGCTGGCGCGGCTCGCCGGTGCAGCTGCGGACTTCCAGCCAGCGAGGCACTGCCCAGCCTCTCCGCTGACGGGAGACGCTTCCCTATCAGCACACTTACCGCTCCTGATTCGGGGGACACGCCTCCCCAGCCCGCCTCACGGCCGGAACGCTGCAGCACCAGATAAATCCACCCCCATTCCCCCCCCCCCCGACTCCTCTTTCTCCTCCCTCCCGCCCCCGTACGGCGCCCTGCCACCGTCTCACCTCGAGGCATCAGCCGAGCGCACCGCATCCCCCGGCTCCTTAGCCGTCCCTCCCTTTTTTCTCTTTTAAACCTAGCGCTCTCCTCTCTGCCCCGCGACACTGCCCGCCTCAGGCTGCCCGGCGCGGGGAGCTGCCGGTTCGAGCCCCTCGCGGCGGGCCTCGCACTGACAGGCTGGGCTGTGCCACCCTCCCCCCGCCCTTTAACTGCCTCGCGGGCGCGCGCACAACGGCCCTTCTCAACGGCCGCTGCTCGCGCAGAGGCGGTGCCTGCGCGCGCCTCACCTGATTCAGGCGCTGCCCCGCGCGTGCGTCGCCTCTCCGCCCGCCCTCCTTCCCTCGCGCCCGCCCGCCCGCGCGCTCCCGGCGGCAGCGAGCAGGGCCTCGGCCCGCGAGGCGGGCGGGAGCGCGGAGCCATCCGGGTCTCGTTCGCTCCTTGCCGGCGGAGGCGGCGGCCGCGGCGCTGCCGTCCCCAGGAGAGCGGGGAGGAGCCGCGATGCATCTCCACCAGGTGCTCACCGGCGCCGTCAACCCCGGGGACAACTGCTACTCGGTGGGCAGCGTCGAGGACATCCCCTTCACGGTAATGGTGGCGATGCCAGGGGAGAGGCGGGGGCGCCCGGGCTGAGGCGGGCGAGAGTGGGGGAAGGGGGGAGGGCGTTCGGTAGGCCCGAGGAGAGCGGTGGGAGGGGCTGGAGGGGATTAACCTGCCGGGGGGGGGGGCGGGGTGCGGGCAGGGTGGTTTGCGGGCCCTCGGACCGGGGTCGGAAATAGCGCGGTGGTCAGGGCGGGGATTACGAGCGGGGGCCTCGGGGCGGTGCGCCGAGCCGAGGGCCGGTGCGTGAGAGCCGGCCTACTTGTAGGTGGGGTGGGAGCGCTCCTGTGGGGCCTCGGGGCGCTCCCGGACAGCAGGGCTCGGGAGAAGGCAGGCGTGACCCCACCGCGGAGCGTCACCGTCTCGTACGCCCTCCGGGAGGGGCCTTGCTGCTCGCTCTTCCCGGGGTGCCGCTGCAGATGGAGGCTGGGACCTGCGGGTGCAGCCGTCACCTCTGGCGAGCGCTCCGCGGATCCTCCGAATCCGAGTAGGGAGCCAGCGAAACCCCCGAACTGTGCGTCCCCACATTTTGCTGGGTACTCTTTTTTTTTTTTTTTTTTTTCTCTCGTGTGTGTGTGTGCATCGTCCTCCTGCAAAGAGAACGTAGCCTGTTCCGCTTGGCTTCTCAAGAAGCCTGTCCACTATTGATGACCGTTTGGCTGCAATTACTGTGGTTAATAAAACACAAACTTGTCAAATGCTCCTCTTAAGCTGGAACAGAAAAGAAATCGAAAGAAATATGCTCAGGAAATTTCAAGAGTCCAGTAGTTTATATAATAAAATCAGTTTAGCATCCACGGGCCCTTTCTGTCTACTCTAATGTCAATTTCTGCTTTTTTAGCTTATGATATGCTTCTCTGATTTTAATGAGTGATCAGCTTATGCAATGTTTTGCACACTGTCATCTAATCAGTATGTTATTATATGGGAATAAATTGTTTCATTAGATTTTATATTAACATTTATAGGATTATATCCCAGGCACCAACCAATTCCAAGCTAAATGATACAAATCATCATTTTTAGTGTAAGGTAACTGTCAGCAGGCTTGTCAAACATTTAAAGCTTACTTTAGATTATCACAGATGTCTAATTTCAGTAATGGATGCTTAAAAGCCTTAAGAAATAAAAGGTGCCATGTCTGTCTATTTTCTTTGATCTGCTGCTATACAGCCATACTGCTATTAAAGGGACCTCCTCTGTTACTTTTGATATTTATATAAGAAGTCATTTACTCATATTCATATTCTAATGTTTCTTTTTACTGTGACGATTTGAAAAGTCAGTCAACTGGTATTACAAAAGACAACTTTATGCTAATTCTCAGAACAGTTTTGATAACATAAAAAATGAATAACAATATATGTTATGGTTTATACAACAATTTCCCAAGAACCAAAGTCATGTTTTACAAAAAAAATGCAGAATCATTTGGTAGCATGTTAATTATGGAACTGCATATAACAGACCTCACTGTCTTCTCTGGCTGCTGCATCCAATTTTTTATAATACAGTAAAGAAGGAACTAAAGGGATAAGTATGTTTTAATAAATGTATCTTCTGGACTTCTACATCTGTAACTTTCTTCTTCCCTTTTTCTCCTTTCTCTATATTTGTGGTATTATTTCCTGTTGTTCTAGACCTTGATCCTATAGTAAATTGTACAGCTAAAAAACATCTCCTTGCAGTTTGGGGTCTTATATCCAGATTCTTAGGAAATTAGTCGCCTGTGTGACTCTCAGTAGCATCATAGTCTACCATCCCACTGCAGGTGTCACTTTCGTTAGTGCCTAACCTTATATTCTGTTGGTCAACATCAGTAACGCTGTATTGACATAGCTTCATCCCCCCCAAACTGTTAAGCTGTTTTGAGTCATAACTTTAACTCAGATCCTGAAGCCGGATTTGCATTTTAGGCAAGAGATCATCTGTACTGGTGATAGAGCCTGACTCTGTAGACGTGCTCTTAAGACCCAATACCTGTCAGCCTCTAGAACACAGCAGAAGCAGAGCAGTAAAAGGCAAGAAGGGAAATCTACACATTATGTGCTGTACTATATGAATCCATATGAAGTTAGGCTGTGGCAGAGGAGCCATTGTTTGTATGCGCATGTCCTTGCTTATGTTTTGGTTGATGTTAAGGCATTCGTTTAAAAAGTGTGAGAACTAGTTCAAAATTGCTACGACTGATTAATCACAGGGACTTGAAAATACGACTTTTTTGTGTGCAGAAATGAATCACTTATGCTAAAGTTACTCCACTTAACAGTAGAATAACGGCTTGGGTACATGTATATGTGTATTTACTAGTCAATAGTTTTGGAGCTAGTCCCTCCTTTTTTGAGGAGGAGAAGAAATGTCCTCTTAACGTGAACTTTCTTTAGATGCCTAACTCCAGCAATCTTAGGATTCTGAGAGAAGGAACACATTTTCTTCTGACCTGATTAGGGACACTGCAATTCTCAGGTTCTTCTTTATCCTTCCTTTCCTCTATGGTTTGCTCTTGGCTTGTTTACATGACTCCTTGTTGCGGATAAAGGTAAGCTTTTAATTTCCGAGTCAGTGTAGCTAGAGCTAAGATGATAACATGTTCTGCCTTAACATTTTTAAAGCTTTGGTAAAAGTCATCTAGTTATTCTGAGAATAAGAAGGGGAAAAGAAATAATTTTGGCATTAATTTTTCTTTACCTGCTAGAAAACAAGTATTAGTGACTCCGTAAAGCAAAACAAATCCAAAGAAACAGACAGTTGCTGTAGGTTGTCTACAAAGGTTTTGTCAGTCTTTTATCTGAAATGCACATAGCGTACTTTCCTCCCTATGCTCCCACATCTGCCTGCAGCAATCCTGACATACATCTAGCATTTCCCAAATAAGGGATGAAGGACAGAGATGTTTGGATAACAAACTGGCTTGTGGATGTTGTAGCTGTATTATGCCCAGTCTAGCAGAGTGGGTAATACACAGGGAAACTTGTTTGAAGGGTGATTAGAAGCGAAATAGCTTCATAATGCTGTTTGCTACCAGGCAGTCTCTTCAGCTTCCCTTTTTTTTGAGCTCCAAGAGGGACGCTGCATAAGCAAAGCATTTAAGTACTAAATCACAGAAGTTCTGGTATTGTCATTTCTGGTAATAATTCTGTGTGCAATTCAAATTGCTGTTGCTTCATGTTCTTATTTCAGCAAATATTGTTAACTGTGTTTCACAAATGAGTTTACAGAAGGTCAGAGTTGAGCTTTATACAGAAGGGCCTTACAGTACACACCCTGCCTAGACAGAAGAAGGGTATGTTATTTGAACCTCATAGCCTAACTGGCAGCTAGTAAGTTTTTAAAGGTAGTAAACTGCATTTTTCAAACCATGGTTGATTTCATTTAGTTTTTGTTGTTAAGCAGCTGTTTTAGGTTAAGCCAATTTCAGTCACTGACCCTAACCTCTGAGTGGGATCTATGTTACCAACCTGACTTTCTGTGATGTGGAGTAAGGTAGTTTCAAATAAAGAAGACAAGCTGTTCTGATTCTGTTTATATGACTTCTGCCTTTTGTCCAAGTTCAGGGTTGTTTTTTCCCCCCTGAAACTCTGAACAGAATGTAGCAGTTTCTATGTCAGTTTAGGTTTAAAAAAAAATAAAAAATCCATAGGTATGCCAATTACCTAAAGGCTAGATTCTAGAAGTATAAAAACTCCATGCTCTGGCTAGTGTTACATGACTTCTTGTAAGAGGTATCACTAAATGCACAAAATACAGAACTCTAAACATTATTAATGAAAAATCAGAATATCAGATTTTAGGGGTATTTCTACATAAGAACTTTTATGATAGAAGTGAAAAAAAATTAATTAATTATTTTTCATTTTTTAAAAGGAAAAGCTTCTTGGCATCTTCCGTGCCAGTACTGACACTTGGCCTGGAATTTCATGTAATGGATTTCAGAAGCTGTTGCAGATGAAAGTCTCCCACGCCCACATGAACTTTTTTTACCTCATTGAAAACAGCAAAATCTTCATTCACACCATTATGTCCACAAGATACAGCAACTGAGAATAGGTTTTCTCTGCTGTGTAGGGTTCTCCTCTACTTCATCCTTCTTGAAAAATTACTTCTTAAAACCCTTATTTGCAAATCCCTGTTATTACTACTTAGATATATCTGTATGTTCTCCACTGTGTCATGTTTATGTGAGCTGGATTACAGACACTTAACATCTGAATCCTTACTATGTTCTTTTTTCTCTGAAGCTCTGTGTGTAAGCATATTATAAAGAATTTAATCATGAATTCATCTCAAATGTCAATTTAGGAAAGCCTGTTGTACAGCCCACAGGCTAGTAGCAGGTTGGGGTTTTTTTTCAGTTATTTTGCGGTTTTCATTAAGTGTGTGTAATTCTACTAGTACTTAGCTGAGGGAGGAGGGAAGTGTAAGTGTTGTGTCCACTGATGACAGTTTTGAAATGTTTCAGAACTCAGGTGTCTTTGTCGCTAATAGGAAGGTGGGGGAGTTTCTGCATCTTCTATGTTCACTATCCAATCCAGAAACTTAAGGATGAGTGTTGTTATACTGGAGGAGTACCATAAGGCCAATAGAGGCTTTAATTGAGGTTTCAGTACAGATTTTAATTAATATATGTAATTTTAAATGTTTATGAACTTCATTTTTAATACCACTGTGGACTGATTGTGATTCTTCCACATAATTTACCATCTTGAAATGTCTTTGTACCCCTAATAGTACACACTGGGGCTTGAGGACTTCTGGTCTCTTTCACTTATGCCAAACTTGTAAAGAGTTGCAGGTTATAGAAAGAGAAGAATCATTTTTTACACAGAGAAAATTACTTATATAAAGAAAAAACAAGATGAGAATGTGAAGGAATAATTGTTTCCCTATCTGTTAGTTCCAGTGCTCAATATTAAAATTAGAGAACCAAACTGTAAAACTTGGGCAGCTAAAAAAGAGAGATGCACGTGCTGCTTTCATATTATCTGAAAATTGAGGATATAGCATAAACTGTTACAGTAGGACACAATGTCCTGCTTGTGTCTGGTGTTCCTGCATGAAATTAGAGCCTTGTCATTGTTCATTTCAGTGGTCCCAGATCTTGACAGTTAGAGCAGACATTGGCAAACTACAGCTTATTAGTTGCTTATGGATCCTGCAAGTCATCCTTGCATTCTGGCAGTTTTGCAACTCCATTTAATTTTCTCTTTGAAGTTATCAGTGACATTAGAAATGGTTTGGCAGATACTCCATGTGGGTGGTTTTTACTGCACTTGTTTCATTCAGTGACTGCTTATAATTCTGTTTAGCTAAGACCTCTGTACTGCTCCCATCCCTTACAGTATCTCAGCATCTTCTTTTCCATCTTTCCTTTTTGTATGGCTTACCAATTTTCCATTCCTTTTATCAGGCTATGCAGATTGTTAGTCAGTTCCCCAAATCCTGTGGCCACTGTTATTCTGGCAGGATAGACCTGTGGTGGCATGAATGATCTCCCTGAAGATGTTGTCAGCCGAATCCTCAAGAAGGAACTACTAATGTTAAATATTATGACGCTACCGTATTCTTTGCCAACATAGGGTGCTTCAACTGCATTACCAGCTTAAGGAGTGAAAGGACAAAATGAGAAGAGGACTTAGTAGAAATGTGTTCTGTTCAAGTCTAAACATATTAATATATTGAGTGTATTAGAAAAGCCTCATAAAAGTAATCAGACGGAAAACGTGTATTTAGATGTATAATGTGAAATATGGAAATGTCTTTCAGTACAGAAAAGTATACTGACCTTTTATGTTTTGAGAAATTTGGAGACTATAAATGTGAAAAAGTGGATACTTGTTTTAAAACAAGGGGACACCTTTTCTTAAAGGTGGGGTTATAATAAATGTACTTCTTAACGTAAATTTAAGATTTAAGGTAAATATACTTTAACATACTTTCAAGAAATGAGACACATTCTCAGAATATATAACTACACTGAGAAAATGACCCCAGAACCAAGAGACAGCACTTCTTCAAAGAACCTGAAGGCTGATACCTGCAGTTGGGAACGTGTTCCGACTAAGGTCTCTAACAGACTAGATCCTCTCTGTTGGCTTAGGACATTTAGGTGTGCTGAGTCACTTGTTGGTGCAGTGCCAAACACAGGCAAAGAGTAGAAAGGATATGAGTGACAGTAATGATTTCACTTAGGAAAGAGATCTCTCTCTCTCAAGAAAAAATTCTACTGTAAACCACCCTTTTAATTCACAACGACCTTTGTACTTAACTTTAGAAAAATATGCTAAATCGTATAATTAGCTGGGAAAACACTGCGTTGTTGCTATGATAAGAAGTGTGGATAGGGGACAGGAAAGAAGAGAAACTAAAAAAGGAAGACACTAAATTCTTTTGCTTCACAGAGTCAACAGACATACCCAAGTATAAAATATTTTCTGCTTCATACATTATCAACTATACACACACACACAAACGTGCATGTTTAAGAACAGTAACCATAAGGAAATTAAAGTTGAGAAGTCTTTTCCTTTCCCTGTATCACTTCTGAGACACACATCCGTATCTCCTGCTAACAGGATTGCAACTAGTGATAAATTATGTTTACTTTGGTTTGAAATTTGCAAGTCAAGCTATCAATACCAACAATATAAAAACAGGGTATCCAAAAGGTTTAAGTCCTTGTTTGAAGTGGATCAGTAACGTTTTTTTTTACTGTATTAGATAACAATTTAAATCATGTCTTTTAGTAGGTTTGTATCAGTAGTTATGAGGCAGACTGTTGAAAAGAGGGTGAGTATTTAAATTCTTTGCTATTTTAATTGCTCACCCTCTGAAGTAATAGTAGGAGAATCAATTGCTTGTAAAAATTAGAATTCTGAATAAATTATTGGAACAAGAGGAGCTGCTTTTATTTTCCTGTCTACTTATAGGCATTCACATCCTGGTCTCCATCTTCTTCCTTCCTACTTGTGAACATTTGCTGGCCTGCCCAGCTTTCCACACCACTAGTGGAGTTTGTTTTGCAACAAATTCCAAAATAAAAAATAGGAAAACAACAAAATTAAAAGACTTTCTGTTCAGTGCCAGAACTTGTCTCAGAATCTCATCTTTCTTTCTCTTACTTTCTGGAAATAATCCTATTTCATTTTAATAATAACTTATTCCCTTCCAGACTGGGTCTAATAATTGCATAGCCTAGTCATCAAGGAGCTAGGATATTCTGTTACATAGATAATCTCTCTCTAACAACATTTAGCAGTTGTTTTTTGGGGTTTTTTTCCCCCTCTTCTGCTTACGTTGTGAATAACTCCAGTATCAGTTCCTCAGAGCTTCCCAGAACAACAGTTGTGGTCTTGAGAAATCAGACAATACTGGATCACTACTTTATTTTTGTGAGATGACCTTGGAAATCTTTTAGACAATCTATGTTTTGTACGCAGTTTTAATTTTTGTGTGTGCAGTTGTATGGTGTGTTAATTTCTGAGGCCTGAGTTTCTGCTTTGCTGCTTATATTGCTGTTCCTTTCTTGTTTTTAGCAGTGATTGTACTTTCACTAAATTAGGCCTTTTTCTTCAGACTTTCTCACTCGTTGCTCCTTCCCAGGAGGATCAGAAGTAGACATAGAAGGTCATGAGACATAAATTGTCCATTCTAGTTCCCGTGGTTATCTTGTACCATTACTTTAGTGTGCCCATCAATGGGCACTGATCCTGTAAATCTATAGAAATACTCACAACTTCTCATACACTTCTCAAAAATAATACAGGTAGCCTTTAAACCGATTGACCTCGGAGGAGAGGGCTAGGACTCAGTAATTTGGAAATTATTGTGAAAGAAGCAGGGGACAAGTTAAAATGACAGAGTAATTTTGTACCATCTGAAATTGACTGTTGAGGACTTGCACCCCCTGCTTAATGCAGCTGTAGTAAAATTTCTGCCTACTGTATTGGAATCAGTGGAAAACTTACTTTAAGGAAAGAGACTTCTAGCTTAATGGTTTACTTTAAAAAGGCTTATTGGTAGGTTGGTGCTGGGGAGGGATTTCTATGCCTGAATGTGGGAGTTCAGTGGAACAGATCATCTGGAGTGATTAAACTTTTTAGAATATTCTGGCATACGAGGACAAGTGAAAGGTTGGCAGACAGATATATATTTATCCTGCCAATAAAAAGTGCTGCAAGCTATCATTGTTCTATAACTTATTCTTAAACAATTTATTTAGACTGTAGTGTGTATTGCACAAGATACAATATATCCAAGACAAATCTTTGTTGGTTTCTAGTCTTATAGTAATGTGCACTTCTTAAAACACAGAAAATCCCAGAAATTGTATTCTTATAGAAAAGAATCACTTAATATTCTTTAAAAAAAAAAGAAAAAAGTGCAGAGGGGCATGACACACACATTTAAGAAAATTATATGCAAATTTAATAATTGCACCTAAATAGTAAACTCTTGGCTGCCTTGCTCTAAGAGGTAACAAGAATTGGAGGGGAGGAAAAAAAAACAACAAACAACTAAAACCTAACAAAATACACAAAACAAACAAAAGTGAAAGTATACACAGAGCTTAGGTTCTAGAAGAAGTTTGGGGTTTGTTTTGGGTTTTTGTTTGGTTTGGCTTTTTCCTGTTTCTTTTTGCGTGATTTAAACCCTGGAAGGTTTAAGGTCTCTTTTGCTACTTTGTTTTTACTGGTTGCTTATTCTGCTGGTGCTGCTGTATTGATGGGGACTAAACCTGCTACTTGTTTCAATTGAGATTTTCACAGCTCTCTCAAAAGTGTAAGCCATCTAATAAGTATTTAGTTTTTTTAATAAATTTTTAATTGTATTTCTTTTAAAAAATATTTCAGGCATATGGCTCTGGTTGTGACATTGTTATTCTGGCAAATGACTTTGAATGTGTGCAAATTATTCCTGGTGCTAAACATGGAAACATCCAGGTCAGTTGTGTGGAATGCTCCCAACGACAAGGCAGGGTAAGGATTTTAATAAACCTGTATAGAATTAAAAAAATATTGAATACTCAAAATAATTAAACAGCAACATAATATATTAATGGTATTAATGAGTCAATTTCATGACAAGGATCAGTTTTTACTGATATGTAACTTTCTGAGTAATACCTCTTGAGTTACTCAGAGAATTGTTTCAATTTAATAGTAATTTTGGGGTTGGGGGGAAGCAGGAGGCATCTTATAACAATGGTTTTTATTTCTTTCCAGGACCTGCAATAACAGGTCCCACAAAATGTGGGAATATGTATTAGTTACAGTTTAGTATCAGAACTGGAATGCTACTAAAATTATTGTTGTCTGCATTGTTGTATTCTTTCATCTAGCTAAAGAAGACGTGGATAAATCATTCATGTATACATATATATACACACACATATGTGCGTGTGTGTGTGTTTGTGTCCTGCAAAGTAATGAATTAGAAATACTTTCTCTTTCAGAAAAGCTTAGGCATGTTTAATGTGTTTAGAAGTGCTACAGTATCAGCCGTCATAACTGCATGGCCCCTTGACTGGCTATGGGGTTTTATTTTTAATCCCTAAACAGTGCTAAAGAGACAGTTTAGATTGCTGAGAAAAAAATACTTCCTATGAGTTATGGTAGTGCACTGAGCAAATTTTGTTTGTCAGTTGTCCCTGCCTAATATTAGTGAGTTAAAAATTGGTTGCGGTATTAAGAAAGCCTTAGTTAGGATTTGGGCAGCTTTAGGTGGCCAGGGCCCCTGCACTGCAGCAGTGCAGTCCCAGTAGGACTGGAAGAGAGGAGATTCCAGCTGCACAGGTGGCCCCTGCAAGATCACCATGAACCTCTGGGTGGTTCTGCATTCTGGACTCTGAATTCACAGTCTGTTCTCTTCTTTGGGAGTGTGTTGTTGCAACTTTCCCGCCACCACTCCCCTTCCCCCAAAGAAGAAATAAGATTTCATAATAAATGTTGTGAAACTTTTGCATCATTTCTTTATTAAGGAAACCAGATGCTGAACGGGATGAACTTAAACAGTTTTTCTTTTAGAAATCTTTTAAGGAAGAAAAAGGAATTTTAAATGTAGTCAAAAGTACTCATAGCCATATGAGTATTAGGAACATGACCAGATAAATTCGTCATAAAGACCATATGGTGTATGGAGGTTTCTGTGAAATAAGTGAGTGAAAGAAATTGCGGGGTTCAGTGGTATAAGTACTTCAGTTTTTCTGTTTACCATTTGTCTCCCCTCAAAATGTATTTAACTATTTAAAATAGAATTTCATTTCTTCCTGTTTCCTGTAATTATTATTTAGTGGTACAAAATGGAATCTGGGAACACACTGAGACCCAGACACTTATGATTAATTTATTAGTTAGCTGTGAAGTAGACGAAACATGAGCAGTAGTAGTGAAGGCATCAGCTTTCCCTTATGCATTAGCAGTAGTTACTGTAGAAGAATATATTAGATCTGATTGACAGCATTTATCCCACTGAACAAGATGTCTTTCCTACCTAGAGTTAAAATCTTAAAGATGGGCTTGTTCGGAAGTATGTATTTCTCAACTTCCTTAAGAAAGTATACCTGTAACACAATTAATGACATTTGCATTAATTTCACTTTTCTTGAACAATGGCACACGTTGCTGGAAATTCTTTAGCTATTTTGGAATACTAAAAAGCGGTTACACTTATCTCCTAACCTTATGTTTTGAGTCTTGAATTTTTTTTTTCCAGATTGCAGCATCATATGGAAATGCTGTCTGCATATTTGAACCACTTGGTATAAATTCTCATAAAAGAAATTGTGTAAGTATGTATTTCATGATTGTAATTTGGTTTAGGTTTTTAGAAGAGGCAAAAGTCTGTCTGCTAGTTATTATTATTATATTACATGGGCACACAAAAGACTAATGGATAAACATTTTCCACCATCCATAATAAAATTGGATCTTCCGCTGCGTGAATCAAACTGGGAACTGCGCTCCTAAGTTCACAACATCTTGTTCTTGAATCTCATACTAGAATGACATGGTGACAAGTTGGTGTTTCTTTAACTTGAAGAGGTTGTCAGATCTGTGGTACAGAAATATGACTTAGACTTGTAGACGTGTACCCAGGCTTGTGTTTAACAGCACAGCCATGGTCGAGCACTCAAGCATTAAGTATGTTCTCAAGCAGGTTTCACAATCTTTGTTGCATCTATACTGCCATCCCTTATGTTGTTATGAAAGTATGACTTAACTAGTTTAAAGTAATCTACAGACATATTTGTATGTGTGACAGGTCCAGATCTGGTTTGCAGGGCACTCTGTGATGCATTTAATTTTTATAAAACAATCGAAGAAATTATTAAAACTAGATTCAACAATCCGCCACTGGGTCCTGAATGTTTTTGCAACAGGCTTAATAGCAGTTTCTTAGAGAAAGAAAGAAATATCAATAACTTTCCACTTTGCTGTTGATGTGAGAATTAATCCTTTACTGTTTTTAACTACAGCAACTAAAGTGTCAGTGGCTTAAAACTGGGCAATTCTTCCTCAGTTCTATGACTTACAACCTGGCATGGGACCCTCAAGGTAATGTGAAGTTTGTGAAATTATTTGTTCAACATTTGTAGTTAGGAGATCTTGAACACTTTATTTTTATTGTAATAAAGTGAGAGCATGAATATGGAAATTTTAGATTATCTGTTCTCAGGCAGTGTTGCGTAAAATGTGAGGCTACAGTTAGCGTTTTTGAAGATGCTGTGCCAAGTGTTTGTCTCTCTTATGCAAGATCTTAGTTTGGGAATCACAATGCTAAGTTGCTAACTGACTTAAATTACCACTAATAATCATTTAAATAGAATTTTATCACCTTTAAAGTGAGCAATGTACCTGGGCACAGATATTTATAAGATGTCTAACAATGTATCTTTATTAGAGATGTGAATGGCTATTTAGCATCTACAACATTCATTGTTAAATATCGTTTATCATTTGAAGTCACCAAAAAAACCTTGATGTTCTTTCTTAAAAGGTATTATAAATTCAAAATGTTTTAATAAAAGCAGCTATACAATATGATTGAATACCCTATCATATTAAAATGGACTTTACAAAGTTGAGTTTTCAACCTGTTTTGAATAATCATCAACAAAATATGATGACAGGCTTAGTCTTTCAATATACATGCATCATCTTGGTTTCACAGCTTTGATATTACTTTCAGGTAACAGGCTGCTGACAGCAACTGACTTCTTGCAATTGTGGGCCCCTCCATCTAGTGACATTCTAGAAGAAGAAGGTGATGATCCTGACAATCAGATCAAAGATGATAAAGTTCTCCCAGTTCTAAATGACTGGAAATGTGTCTGGCAGTGCAAGTGAGTGAGATAATTTTTATTTTAAGACAAATTGTAATGCCCCCTCATATATCAACCCTATCTTCTCTCCAAAACCATATTTTAAAATGAGCTTTTAAATCAGCTTAAAATACCATAAAATTCAAACAATGTACATTACTCCAAACAGAAATTCCTCACTTTTTCAAGTGACCTATCACCAGATAACCTAGATAAAGGCTTACCCAAACTGTAACACTGGCAACATATAAAAATTGTCCCTGTTTTCTCATCTTTGAAAGTAGTGCTGAGATATTGGATGAGACTGAACAGAGGAGCAGTAGCAGGCAGATAGACTCCACTGAAAGATGAGAACTGCTTCCTGAATCTTAGGAAGAGGGTCCTGAAACCCCTTCTACCCAGTTCTATTTGAGATCCATATTATGGAAGTGCTTTGTGATCAGCCATTTTTATATATATGCAGACTTGGGAAGCAGCTGCCTATGAACCTGTTTTCTCTTGACTTTTTTGAAGCCATTTTAGATTTTGTGCCCATGAAGCACTGTATAGGCTGCTTTCTTCTTTCAGACAGCTGAACGATAAGCTGTAGTCGCAGTCAAATAGTATCACAAATTATCTAAAAGATCTTCATTTTCATTTCTTCCTACTATTTGTCTTGGCTTCACTGGGAGTAGAGGAGCATATGGGACAAACTTCACTTCTGTGATCTCATCGGATCTAGCCTAGGCTTGCTGTACTTAATTTATTTTACGGGCTGTTTTTCTGTAAAACTGAAAATACTAAATATTTTGTTTCACTGTGGCAAATACTTTTTATGCTTCTGCTATTTCTAAAGTATGCATAAAGCAACAACATAGAATACTAATATATTTCATTTAAATAATGAACAGTAATACTTATTCAACTGAATACATATGGAATAATACTATAGAATAAATAGACTTTACTTACAACTTAAAACTTTACTCCCATGTTCTTTAGGACTGCAGTATCAGTACATTTGATGGCATGGTCTCCTGATGGTGAATACTTTGCAACAGCTGGGAAGGTATGGACAAAAAAAGAATAATTAAATAAGTGTTTGCAATGTTAATGTTTTGCATTTGTTTGACAAAGTAAATAAGTAATACAGAATAGTCCTGGACTATATGCTCTATCGTAGTCTGAGCTAAGTTAAATTATCATCTTGTGCAATGCTGTATTTTCATGCAATTCCATGAATTTCAGCAACAAGAAATTGGATTTAGCTGTGTACTCTTACTGAATACTGGAGAATCAACCTGGAAATACAGTGACAGTGATACAGGCTTGTATACATATATGCTTTAGATAAAATATACTTAGATGAACTTTCAGATATGCATAAACATATTTTTCTACTTCTATTGGAAGTAATGAGGATAAATATTAGCTCATTATGATAGAATATGTACACATTTTAACTGGTATAATATGCATATCTCAGTGGATAAATTAAAATATTTTCTATTATTTAGTGAATTCTGGGTTCAATTACCAATTCTTAACTTCTATTTCAGTTTGGCATATTTTTTGTTAAATTGCTGTATGTTGAGGATTTCTTGGCTGGGCAAAGGAATGTGAGCAATCCAGCCGTTAGGTGGGAACGAAGCATAAGTTTACAAAACGCTGGAGCAGACAAGGACGCTGTGTCCTTGTACGCTGGGAAAAAGGAAGATAAGAAGAGCCTGACAAACAACACCTGGATGCTGAAGAATGAGATAAGTGACTGCTGGACACCTCGTGAAGAAGCTTGCTCAGCCAATAGAGAATAAGATAGTGTCGCGTGAAACGGGGTATTGTACCAATTAGAGTATTGTGTAGGGCGCGTGCACAAGTGCATAAGGTATATAACTGTATCAAACGTGGTAGTAAATGGACTTCACTTGATCACATTGGTCTGTGTGTGATGTCCCTCCGCAACAGCTATTCAAGCTAAGTTTTCAATTAATAATTCTCTTTAATGTCACCCTCTCATTTGAGTGATTCCCTTTGGTTTTCAAGTCTGGATAGGTAATCATTCATTGCTTGCACTTAATGTCAGTTGAAAAATGAGACGAATTTTTGGAACCTTTGTTTTCTTACACTTACTAAAGAGGACAATTGAATCATGAGCTGCATTATTTTATGACTAAACATGTATTTGCAACACCTTAATAAATATTACATTTAGAATTGTTGTGGTTAGAAAATTATCAAAACATTTGCTTCATTCCATATTTCTATTTCCCATGAATATACTTCTATATAGCTAAGCATTTGACAAAGTAGGTGAGGCAGATGGTTCCAGAAGTAATTTTCTGTCTGTAAGACAGCTCTGTATTAGTTGTTCCATGAGATACACAGCTTTGATCATAATTCTTAACAGGGCTGCCTGTCAGACTTTCTTCCTGCAGAACCTGTGGTCAGATACTGTACTTTTTGATGCTTGTCAGGAAATAGTATCTTTTATTCACACTCTTAGAGTTTCATAATTTATTCATTTATTTACTTTATTCTGTATCTCCAGAAGCAAGTCCTGAAAACCAGGGATATGGCATCCAGCTGTGTACAATGTACTGTTGTCATAATAGTAATGTTGTCCGTAGCTCACATCAGTATAGTCATACTCCAGTCTCACTTATCAGCATTTGTACTATTGCTGTGTCAGCATTTCAGTTTTGTTTCAATTAATTATGTTAGTGGTGCCCAACCATTCAAACCAGAAAGGTAGCATAGGTTGTCCTGGTGGAGGGGAAGGTTGTAATACACATATCTGCTCCTCTGTTGTGGGCCTGTGGTCGGTAGGTGCAGTGCTTTCCATGAAAGTCAGGCTTTCTGTGTATGGGAACCAACAGGGACTTACAGTATGAATTGTCTCAGTGGAGAAACTGACTGTTAATGAGCTTAATATTGTAGTGTGAGTGGCAGTCTATTTCTGGCTTCTATCTTTTCAGGGAAATGGACATGGAACTTAAGCGTGCATATGTGCTATGCAGAAAATGCATAGTGAACCAAGAGAAAAGTAGGGGGCCAACTGGACTGGAAGAAAAATTCCTTAAATGCAGTGTTGCCAGCAGAATAGTTCTTCAGTCCTGTAACTCATTCCAGGATGACCATCAATGAAATAAGTGGTCTTAGAAATGGGTTGTCTGAAAAACTGCAAATAGTTCTGGGACACAGATCAAGTTTTCATGAAACATACTAGACTTGCAGTTTCCTTATTATCTGGGATCTTCTTTTTGTGATGTTTTGTAATTATAGCTAGCTAACCCCATGGTTTTTTATTGCTTTACATAGGATGACTGCCTCTTAAAGGTTTGGTATCCTATGACTGGTTGGAAGTCATCTCTTCTGCCCCAAGAGAATGAAGAAAAGAAAAAATGCTCAGGGGTTGTCCACTTCTCATTTGTTTATTTGGCGCATCCTCGAGCAGTGACAGGATTTTCATGGCGTAACATTAGCAAGTACATGCCCAGGTTTGGAAGTTTTCTTTTTAAAAAAAAAACAAGCAAGCCTTTGACCAAGTATTTTTTAACACTCTGCTTGAAGTTTGGCCATCAAGAACATGATTAGATTTCTCTGCTTATATTTTCAAGAAATAAAACATATCAACATCTTCCCATAAGCTTCTGTATTACCTAGTGCAATAGTGATAGTCATGTTAACAGGTGAGATTTATTCTAAAATATGGTCTAAACTTCAGTGCCTTCTCAAGTTATGTGAGGAAACACGGATGTAAGGCTTTGTCTTCACCAAATGGTGCTATGACATTGGAAATAAAATGCTTGTTTAAATGATTAGCATTTAGTAAGCTATTTTCTACACCTTGTTGTATATAGTGGTGTTTAATTAGCTGTTCAATTTCACTTTTCATTATTTAGTAAAATTTATGCATTCTTCACCATAGCTCAGCAAGTCAGATAGTTTAGGAAGTTTCATAACTGCAGTTTTATAATAACTGTTGCATTTATCAAATAATAACCATTCTGTGTTCACATGCACTTTTGCCAATAATCTATGGGTTTATCAGCATGCCAAAAATCCCTACTGATATAAAACCTTTAGTTAGGGGAGAGGCAGAAATTTGGATGAAACAATAACTACTAAATACTTGTATAATCCCCTAATTTCTGCTGTGTCCATATAGCTAATTTAATTACATTGGGTAGTAACCTTGATATGTCTGTCGTTAGGGGTTTGGTCTGTAATGTGTTACTCACATCATGTCTTGATGGCATCTGTCGGCTGTGGGCAGAGACGTTGTTACCAGAAGATACTCTTCTCGGTGAGCAGATCTGTGAAACCAGCACTTCCAGCATTAGCAGCACTATCTCTCAATCTGGAAAGCAAAAGGACAAAATACAGCATGCACTAGAGGTACAAGTAAATACTTACTTTGTGAATTTTTTATTTCAAGATTCTTAAAAAGTAAATATTTAAAGGATGTAGAACTCGATAAGAATATGTATTATCTAGTTCTTATAAGCATAACAGTCTGAATTACTTCATATCAGTTTTTGAAGTCTGTTACTAAACAGTGAAGAAGTCAGAGACTTTGCAACTCTGCACCCAAGCTCCATGTCTTAAAACTCAATCAACTTTTTCTACAGCTAACTAATAGTGACAGGAAGAGAGAATGTTTAATGGAATAGTAAGTGATGGTTTCATTCTGATTGGGTCTGAAAGTCTGTCATTATAAAACAGTGAAGGCAGTAAATAAACTCTTCTGATTTTTAGTTATCTGATTTAATAATTGCATTTCTAAAGGGTGGTATTATGGGGCTCTAAATTTCAGTGGCAGTCGTATCAAGTCTATTAAGTTTACAGTAAGAGAAAACCTATCAATATAAAAACAAGAAAACAAAACAGAACAAACCAACCACCCTACAACTCATTTGTAGACTATTACTATCAGACCAAGTTTTTACTTCTTACATATTATAACGATCAACAAATAGGAAGAGTGGAACCAAGTATGCTTTGCGCCTTTGAATCAGTTGTGCTCTACATGTGCTCTCAGCAATTTTCAGTGACACAGAAATAACTCATTATAAAATTATATTGCAAAGGTTACTGCTTTTAGATTGTTGTAATATAGTTTATGAACATTACACAAAATAGTGTGTATTTTTGTGTTGTTGTTGAAGCAGATATTAAAGGAACTTTCAGAAGACTGTTAGAAGTGCTTTGCCTTTGGCCAGAACTGATGTACATAAGTGTTACTAATATCTGTTGAAATCTGTTTAAAATAATCCTTTTGAAACTAGTCTTCACTTCTTAGGTAGAAGGAAGTTAAAAAGCTTTAGGCTTTATATAAGTGTGAGTTTTTACCTTACAGTTTTTTAGTATTCCTCAATTTATTTTTTATAAATATTTCAGACAATTCACCATTTGAAAAATATGAGAAAAGGACAAAGGAGATCTTCAGTTCTTGTTACCCACCCGGATGTATTGCCAGATCAACAGGGTACTCATGAAGTTCAGCGTCACATTTCACATCATGCAAATGCACTTGGTCACTTCCATATAGCAGCAAGCATCAACCCTAATACAGGTGAAATACAACCATTTATTAAACTGTAACAATATATTTGTACAAAATGAAAAAAATAAAGGGGACTGAGATGCATTCTTTGCTTTGCCTTATTGAATACAGGGAATTTGTAGGAAGACTGTTATTTCACCAGTCTGTTACTTGGCATAGAGTTTTGTAAGACAAATGAGGCTGAATTTATTCTGAATACCTTCAGCACTTTTAAAAGACAATTAAATTCATCTTTGCACATCAGAAAGCAAAAGAAACCTAAACTTGAAGTCTTCTTTGCGTTTCATTGTTGGGTTTTGGGAGGCAATGGTTTATGATGAATAGAGTATTTGCTTCCTACAGAATATGTAGTGAATGAAAAAAAACTGTACCAGATTTTTTGGCAGGAAACCAGCTACTTTTTATAGAATAATGCAGAATATTTTAAACAAGGAGAAGATTAAAGAGCAATCATGTGCCTTACCTAAAATTTGTACATGAAATGACAACACTGCAACATATGAAACTGAACAATTAGAACTGTTGAGTATCATTTACCATTCACATAAGAATCAATTTTCATGTAAATTTATTGATGTTAAAATCTCTTTAAATTTTTTTAATTACAATTGCAAGTAGAAACTTGATCCACATCTTACCTTTTCTAATCTTAAAGGCACAAATTATGTTCTACCTGAAATAAGTTAAATATCTTAATTAAGAAATCTCTGTGTGTATATATAAATAAAAAGATGAGCAGTTTAATATATAGCTTTTTTATTTGTTTAAAAATCTCCACAGATATTCCATCAGTCTTGGCTGGAACAGCTTTTAATATAGATGAAGGAAATGGAGGCTTTGTTGTTCACTGGTTGAATAATAAAGAATTTAATTTTACATCCTCTATTGAAGTATTTATGCAGCATCTAAGAAAAATTTCCGAACAACAACTAGAACAAGATTTTGATGTTGAGGTTGAAGAAGAAGAAGAAATGGAAGAAAAAGAGAGAGGATTACATATGAAATTAGATCATGGTTAGTAATATCAAGATATGTAGCACAAGCATTATTCTGAAGCACATTAATGCAATAACTAATGCAGTTATTTAGCACAAGAATTATAAGTGCTAACATTTTATCACTAATCTAAAATAAATAGACATTTAGAGCTGAAATTTTGGCTGCTGTAATTGTAGGCATGAAAAATTAAATTATGTACGCTGTTGGAATGCAGTAGTGATATACACAGTGAAAAAGAAAGGTAGCTTTTGTCTTTCATTTCCATTTTGGATATATTCCACTGAGCTATGAAATTATCACTAAGACCTGCTTTCCATTTACCTTACAATCTGATTGTCAGTAATGACATACCAACTTATGGCAAGCTTTAAGAAGGGTTGGACTTTAGCTCCATTTTAATGCAACTGCACTGTTTCCAGTACTGATAAGATTTACATCTTAAACCTTAGATCACCTGATGATCCCAAGTGTAGCTGTTCACAAAGGAATGGAGAGACATATTTTGAAATTAATGAGGGAAAACTTATCCTACCAGAAGTACTTTACATTGGTGTGGGAGGGTCACTTGGCCAGTAAGAATGTGTAAAAATAAAAATCTGTCTACAGAAACTAGTAAGACCAAGTAATGATAGTAAACCAATGATACATTGTGTCATTTATAATGCTTAGGTTCTTAAAGTCTAGATTACTGATGCAGTAGTTAGTAAGCGTGTGATAATTATTACTGAACACGCACTACATACTAGTTCAATGATTATATACCATATATTTCATGATCACCTTCTAAATAAAAAAAAAAAAAAAACCACTTATATTAATTTGGAACCAGCATTCATATGAAATGTGTGGGTTTGTACAGTTGACCAGAATAATCTTAGGCAGGGCATTACTCTAAGTATCTTGATTTTTACGGTTGTATTTATTATTACTTGTATTGTATAGTTAGAAGCGATAGTCAAAGGCAAGAGCCTCATATTTTTGTACAGACAGACCAAAGAAAAATGTTTCTACCCTCAATGTGCATGAATGTTCTTATCAGATAGTACTATTAGCAGATAAAAACCGATAGGGAAATCTTTGCAATGGATAAAATGGCGCATTTCTTTTCTGTTGCAGACTTGTCTATAGATAGAGAATCAGAGACAGGGACTGGTACAGGCTCTTCAGAACATGAAGATGGAGAAAGAGAGGGAAGCCCCAAAACATCTCTACTAGCAGGCCCACGCATGCCTCTTCCAACAGTTTTGTTAGATCGGAAAATTGAGTTGCTCCTAACTGAATGGAACAGAAATCCAGATATGCTTTTTACTATCCATCCTATTGATGGTACCTTTTTGGTGTGGCATGTGAAATATTTAGATGAATACACTCCAGGCATCTTTCAACAAGTTCAGGTATTTTATATTTGAAATTGTTTTATTATTTATGATCTTAATCAACAATCATTTTGTCCTTTCTTTTATATCTGAAGATCAGTATGAATTTAATTTTAAGTACTTCCTGTGAAACAGCTATTTATTCAGACTTAAGCTGGGTTGTTATATTCTAATTTTTTTCTTTCTTTTCTTTTTTTTTTTTTTTTTTTTTTTTAGGTTTCATTTTCTTCTAGGATTCCTGTTGCATTTCCATCAGGAGATGCTAGTTCCCTTAGCAAAAATATTATGATGTATGCTTGCCCTGTCTTTGTAAAAGATAACAGTAATGCTGTACATCAGAAGACAATGGACTTTCCAGATAATACTCTAGCAAATAAAGGACAAAGCTTTGCCCAGGACAGTGCAAATGTGAATATAATCTCTCCCCTAGTAATGATGATTTCCAAACATGTAGATGGCTCTCTAAATCAGTGGGCAGTTACTTTTGCTGATAAATCAGCTTTCACTACTGTGCTAACTGTATCACATAAATTTAGGTACTGTGGTCACCGTTTTCATCTCAATGATCTAGCTTGCCATTCTGTTTTACCATTACTGCTAACATCTTCTCATCATAATGCTCTATTAACTCCTGAATCAGACAGTTCCTGGGACTCTGACAGGATAAACAGAATAATGGATCCTATTAAACATGTGAAAGGTTCTTCTAGGCAGCAACTTAAAAATGCAGCAACCCGTACATTCCATGACCCAAATGCAATCTATAGTGAGCTGATTCTGTGGCGTGTAGACCCTATAGGACCTTTATCATACACTGGAGGAGTATCTGAACTGGCTCGAATTAACTCTCTTCATACATCCGCTTTCTCTAACGTAGCCTGGCTTCCAACACTTATTCCCAGCTATTGCCTTGGTGAGTATACTTAGCATGTTTCCATATAGAGTTAATACTGAAAGTCACAGAATTAATTTGTTAAAATAAATTACTATTGTATTTAGAGTATATTTATATTAACTTTTCAGTAATTTCCTTGTATTATGCAAATTAAGCATTTTTATTTCATTTGAGGCTAAGCTACTTCAAAACATTTCATCTTGTCTGAGTCTGTAGTTACTGTGCATCAGCTGACATTCAGTAACTTCTTTGTGTGAGTAAGCAATCATCACTCTCACAAACAACAAGATGATCATGATCCCTTTCCTCAGTGCTTTAGGCAGCTTCACTGAGTGTTCTCTGCATTGACATGGTATTAATAATGCAGATGTTCTCATGACTTAGGCGTCTGGGTTGTTGGCCACATACAGCTGCAGGAGGCAGTGGGTTGAACAGAACTAGTTTTTGGACTGCTTGAACATCTGAATTATTGGGAAAGATTTTCAGCCAAAATTTACAGTATCAAAATCTTTTAACATGCTCTCTAAGAACTCTGCTTAGAAGGTCCTGAACCAATACCAAAATTCTTCAGGCCATCAGTGGTTTACAAAGGCCCGGTTAGAACACAGAGTATTTTTAAAGAAATAGACTACATTGACTTTACAGAACTGCAAACAATACTTTTTCAGAGGTCAGGCAGTACAACATCTAATGTGTAATGCCCTAGGACAATTCTTCAGCTTCTCTATTTAATTTTAGGGCTTTCTATTGCAGTTAGGAAAATTGTCTCTACAAATGTTGCTCTATTCAGCCACTCAGATACTTATTTTTGAATTATCATAAAGATGCTGTTGTAGTAGTTGTCATCTTTGTATACAGTACTAAAAATGTCATTTGTGCTGTGGATGTAACGTTAATTTTATACTAATAATGCCAGGTTATTTTATTATGCTAAGGCCAGTCTGACCTTTTAAATGATTAAATGGGTGTCAAAGATGTTGTACAACCTCAAAAATCCTAAGTATGCTTAATAAATGCATAACATAACTTTGATTTAAAATAAAATAAATCCATTTTCTCTGCTTACATAGTAACATTCTGTGCTGTCTGAATCCCACAAAGTCTTCTAAACACAAATAACTAGCTGCTTCTCTCTTATAATGTAAGGGGAAAACGTGTATCAGAATAGAAAACCTTGTGTCAAGCCAGTTCTGTATACTGTAAAGAAGCAAAAAAGACAGTCTGTTACAGTTTTTCATATATTATTCACTACTGCAGATATATTTCTCCCTCCACTTTTATATCTGCACTTTTAACTGGAGGGTAGAAGGAAATATTCATAGAGGTTAATATTACCCAAAGAGCCTAGAGACAGTAACCAAGGAAAAAAGCTATAGCTAATATAGCTTTTCTGAACAGTTTACCTTAGACTCCTACTCTGACAACCTAGGGATGCTAGAATTAGCACTTCCGAGCACCTCCTTAGAGGTGACAGTGAAGAGAACATAATCATTTTAAGGAATGGCAGCGTTCCCTTAGGTGTACTACATACTGGTTTTTGCATGTGTGAACAATGTTTGTAAACATACATAAATTCTGCTTAGATTATTCACTTTTATGAGGAGTTTCAGTTACATAAATGAGCAGAAAGAGAGTTATTTCAAAGTTCAAGTACTGGTGGCTTAATGCACACATTTGCTTAGGTTTTTGCTTCAGTACTTTACGAAAATTATGTTAGAAACATACTCAGATATTGTGAAGTGGATTGTAATGGACTACCTGATGCCATTTGACTGCCATTTTTTTCTCTAACTACAAAATTTTTGTGTTTTCTATTAGGTACATACTGCAATTCTGCTAGTGCTTGCTTTGTTGCATCCGATGGCAAAAACCTGAGACTCTATCAAGCCGTTGTAGATGCACGAAAACTTCTAGATGAATTATCTGACCCTGAATCATCTGTAAGTTTTATGTAGCAATGGTTTGAAAGTATTAAAATAAAACTAATTAAGGTAGCTTTTTTTTTCCACACCAGTGGTTTGTCTTCACTTAGTTCTGTATAATTTTTATGCCATTCCATGTATAGGATCTTATGCATTACACCTTGCAGAATTACATTTTGCAGCTGTCTGTAAACATTAGCAGACAGAAATGCAGCTATTACTACTAAAAGTGGCTGGACTGAAACAAAATTTCTCTGACAAGTTTCCCCAGCCTGTAGCAGGTGGGGGGAAAGGAAAAATAGTTGGTTTTTTTTTCTTTGTCTTCTCAAAATAGGGGAGTCAATAGCAAGTAGGAAGGTGAAGACAGAAGAGCAAGACTTAGGTGTATCCACCTAAGTTACATTTATGTATCAGGAAGGGCAGAGATGGTAGGATAGGAAGGAATCAGCAGGTTATTGCCAAGGGTAATATTAGCTCTTATTTTTTCTGTAATAAGCAATTTTTTCATCCTTTTTTAGCTTTCATTTCTGTGACTTTAAGCCAAGTAAAGCCTGACCTTGCACTGTTAAGTGTATAAAGAAGCACATCCTTCCTTTTTTTTCCATTCTTCTGTTATTTTATAAGCTATCCAGCAAGATAGAGCCTGTCACTATTCAGATCAGTCTGAGGAATCTGTTCTAGGAACCATGACTGTGAACATTCCAGCAAAAATCAATAGACCCTTCAGTTTATATATAAGCTGTACTGATTTATTTTTTTAGATGTTGTGACAAAACCTGAAGCTTTAAAGAAAAGTGAAGAAGTGTATTTGAGTTTCTCATGGCACAGATACTAAGTTATGTTATGAAAGGATAAATCTTTAAATAAACAACATTTAGTTTCCATAAAAACTGGTGTGCTATCCCCATGAATAGCTGCAGACTCACAACAGTGCAAATGTCCTGATAAACACATTATTCATAATTGCCAAAATGACAACAGGAAGAAGTCTGTTACAGTTTACGCCAACAAGGAAAATCAAAGCATCAGTTTACTGTAAATGACTGCAATTTCCTTCTGTCTAAAGGAAAAATATACTAACTCTTCTCATTTTGCTCTGTTTCAGAAACTTATTGGGGAAGTGTTTAACATTGTGAGCCAACAATCTACTGCTCGACCAGGATGCATTATTGAACTCGATGCAATAACAAACAAAGTAAATAAATAGTTAACTCTTTAAGGGTATCACATAAAAGGTGTTTCATAGCTTTGTCTATTAATTAACCTAATCTGTTGAAAAGAATTCTCTATGGTGATAATGACTGCCTTGAATTTTTGTGAATGTTGAGATACCTTGAATGTTTTAGTCAGACAACTTTCTTTTAGCTGCTAGGAGCTCAAAGCCCATTCTTAGTGTGTAACAGTATTTTCTAAGCATAAATCTTGATGAAAACAAAACTTAACTAAAAACTGGTTTACAAACCATCATAATTTAAAGGAAAAAAAAAAACAATCCCCCCCAAATACAAATAAACAAAAAGATGAACAACATTAAAAAAAAACCCCAAACCTAAAAACTAGACCTAACTATTCAAAAATGTAGGAATCATAGCCATGTATGACTTCAGTTTTTTTGTCTGTCTTGTAAGACAAATTTTTATCTGTTAATTAATACAGCTATACATTTCGAACAATGAGGGGATAGTATTATTACACCTTGTTCTCACTCACAGTTATTTTGATCATATGTGTACCAGTGCTGTTTTCTGTTAGGAAGCAGCCTGTGGAAACAGTGGTTTACCATTTCTTAATTAGACATCTGGATGTTTTTAACATATATAAAGACATATTTCTCTGTCAGTAAATTTTCCTGTCTTTTAAGTATTAATCACATAGGATCTTCAATTTTAAGTTCAGATTTACAAAATATTTTTCTAGAATTTTTATAGATGAGTACAGGGAATACTCTTTTTCCATGTTTCTCTGGAAAAAGAGAGTGTTTTGCAACATGAAAACTTTGCCATCACTGTCTTTGGAGAACGTATTTTTCCTTGCCTGCAGGAAAGGATTTCATGCTAGCAGCCTCCTTTGTAGAGAGATGGAGGTACTGCAAAGAAATCTGTTGCTGTCAGGAAGGACAGCTCTTGAGATATCCAATTCATGCAATTCATTCCCTTTTTTTAGATTTCCCAAGCAATTCACTGCAGACATGTCTTCCCACTGAAGAGGGATAAAAGTCTAAGAGTTTTTGCCACTGTCATTTGTTCAGCACCTAAAGAAGTAAAAACCAATCAGATACTAATTCATCTGTCAATAACTGTGACAAAAATGTTATTACGTAATTTGTCTAGCATAGTAGGTATCAGTGAAATTATTTGAATATACAAACAGTAGGTTCTAGAATATGCTGCTCTTAATATAAGAGGAAATTGGTTAGTTTTCCTGATGCATTGAAATAATTTTCAACATTATAAAAGAAAATGATCCTCATCAGTAGCTAGATTGCACAAAAGAAATAATTGCGTTAGTACAAAATGTTGCTATACTGTTCTGGAAGCATAACTATTGCTTAATGTTTCAGTGTGGCTCAAACACACAGTTGCTTCATGTCTTTCAAGAAGATTTCATTTTGGGATACAAACCACATAAGGAAGATGTGGAAGGGAAAGAAACTGAGATATTTTTCCAGCCATCACAAGGTATAGCATAAAAATAACTACTATGAATGAAGTAGGTACCAAAAATGTTCTTAAAGAATACTGAAATCTAGCTGGCATATGCTAGTTTCCTTTTTAATGAGAATCTCTAGAATTCGGTATGATGGCTGTTTCATGTTTCTCATATGAATTGTTGTTTACATAGTTAATGGTATTAAACAAAGGTAATTTGCTTAGAGTGAAACATTTTAACTTATATGGCAAAGTCTATTTTTCACAGTGCTGTATATTATATGTAAAAAATGTGTACAAAATAAAACAGAAGTGTATTTTCTGCATCAATGTGTTGTTCCAGGTGATAAGGTGAATATATCTGACTTCTGAGTTAATACAATAGAAAGTAACTGGGGAATTTGGTAGTAGACTTAAAACTTTAAATGAAAAAGGAAGAAAGCAGGCAGGTGGAAAAGAGTTTTTACAATCTAGAAAAATAGTTCAGACTGACTGGGAGACCAAATATATCTAAAATTAGATTTGCCACTAATACTCAGGTTGTCTGTAAGTCAGTCTATCTTGTTATTTTTGTAATTCTTCTGTAGCCATGAGCAAACAAGATGTCAGTTAAAAATGTTATTAATGGTACTGTTTGAATATTTTGTTTAATAATCAAGCAGTTTCTTTCAAAGAGGAAAACGGGGTTTTTAGTACCAATTTTTAGAGAGTCTTCTGTTACTGAAAATTATTTATGTTGAACATAAACTTCATGATAGTGATAATAGGTTTAATTACAGGGTATCGTCCACCGCCTTTCTCAGAAAAGTTCTACCTAGTAGTAATTGAAAAAGATAGTAATGGCTGCTCTGTTCTTCAGATGTGGCATCTTCATCTCAAATCTGTGCAAGCCTGTTTAGGTGAGTGAGTGACTATCATTTTCTTAGACAGATGTTTCTTTCACATTATTTAAAGTAAAGCTTGGTGGTTTATTTTAAAACAAATTATGTCACCTTTGTCAAGCAGAAGCCTCAAAGTCAGGAATCTTTGAAATAATTTATCAATGCAATAGAAGCCGTAAGATTCTTTACAAATTTCAGTTGCATTCTATACCAATAGCAATATAAAAATTAGTTGATAGGGTGAGTAATGTACTTAAGCACTGGATTCTTTATTTTAAACTATCAGTATTTCAGAATGTTACAGGTATCTTAAAATGAATAGTCACAGCATGCAATAAAACTAATGCAGCCTGCACACGCCATATAATTATTTAATATGTGGCTTAAGCACTGCTAAAAAAATAAATCTGGTTATAGGACATTCATGCCTTGTCCTTACTTATAAACAATTTTAACACTTTTCGGCAATTTTTTTTTTATATAGCAAAACCAACTGAAGCTACTTCATCAGAGAATAAGCTTAGTGTACCTGAGCAAAAGACTGTGGATTCTTCTCCAGATGTATCACCTGGCATAAGTCCCATTCCACGATCTTCATCAATTGCTAATCTTCAGACTGCTAGTAAACTCATTCTGAGCTCCAGACTTGTGTATAGCCAACCTCTGGATCTTCCTGTTGGTGTAGAAGTAATAAGAGCAACTCCATCAGCAGGTAAATTTAACATTTTTTTTCTATCCAGTTGGTCCACTAATTTTACCTCCCAGTTTTTATAGGGTTGTATCTCCTCGGCCTATCACATTCTGATTTACTGATACAGGGAATGCAGGACTAAAGAGGCTCTCTCAAATCATTGTGACCTTGTCATGTTGCTCTTTCACAAATGTATCAAGTCCCCACTGGAAAGCTGTTCCTGACACTTAATGCTGTAGTAGTTGGAAACTTAACTTCCATCCCTTATTTATTAATGAACAATTTATACCTGCTTGTTCATTGGCCAGCATTAATGTGTTGGGTATATAGTGCTTTTTTTACCTGATGCACTTACACCTTCTTTGTCTGTCTTTCTGTGTCTCTCCTATCTTAGGAACCCTCTTAGGTTTCATTTTTGTAGGCTATATGAACTTAATCTTAACTTCCTTAATCTCATCTGATTAAGGCTTTGTATTCCTGTCATTATTCTACCAACCCTACTCTGAATTAGTTCAGTTCCAGCTTATCTTCTGTGAATAGTGACCAGAAATGCAGATGATTAGTAATGTTCAAGCTGCCAGACTGTTATCAGTCTCAATACATTTGCCCTACCCAACTCCAAATTAGAAAAATAATACCAGGTTGTAAAGCTCTCTATCAGTAGTTAGACAGTGTTATGTCTGCCTTTTTCATATAGGCATTCTACTTTGTGTTACTAAAACTAAATATGTTTGTTCTAACTTCAGGTCACCTGAGTTCTTCATCAATATACCCAGTCTGCCTTGCACCTTATTTGATAGTAACATCGTGTTCAGACAACAGAGTGCGGTTCTGGAGATGTACTGTAGAGACAGACCTAAACAGCAAAAATGAAGAAAAGGAAACATATCATTGGAGAAAATGGCCTTTAATGAATGATGAAGGAGAAGACAACAGCAGTACAGTGAGCATAGTAGGGAGGCCAGTTGCCGTTAGCTGTTCTTACACGGGACGTCTTGCAGTAGCATACAAACAACCCATACAGCATAATGGTTTTGTGTCCAAAGAATTTTCCATGCATGTTTGTATACTTGAATGTGAGTCTACAGGAGGATCAGAATGGGTTTTGGAACAGACAATTCATCTGGATGATTTAGTTAAGGTTGGAAGTGTACTTGATTCAAGGGTCAGTGTAGATAGTAATTTATTTGTTTACAGTAAATCAGATGCTTTTTTGAATAAAGACAAATACCTGGTGCCCAGTATCAAGCATTTGGTGCATTTGGACTGGGTATCAAAAGAAGATGGTTCACATATATTGACAGTTGGAGTTGGTGCCAACATCTTCATGTACGGAAGACTTTCAGGAATTGTAACAGATCAAACTAGCAGCAAAGAGGGAGTAGCTGTCATTACTTTACCACTAGGTGGTAGCATAAAACAAGGTATAAAGTCAAAGTGGGTGTTGCTTAGATCAATTGATTTGGTATCATCTGTAGATGGCACTCCTTCACTGCCTGTTTCTCTGTCCTGGGTGAGAGATGGTATACTGGTAGTGGGAATGGACTGTGAAATGCATGTTTATGCCCAGTGGAAACATGCTGTCAAGTTTGGTGATGGAGAAAGTGATGTTTTTACTACTGAAGACTCAACAACACAAGATCCACTCAAAACAAGCTTGATAGTGAAGAAGACCAGTGTAATTGATGGGGCAGGTATTGTGGATGATGTTTTTGGCACTCCAACTGTAATTCAGGATGGTGGCCTTTTTGAAGCTGCTCATGTTCTTTCACCTACTCTACCCCAGTATCATCCAACCCAGTTATTAGAACTTATGGATCTAGGTAAAGTTCGCCGAGCCAAAGCCATTCTATCGCATTTAGTTAAATGTATTGCAGGAGAAGTTGCAATAGTTAAAGACACAGAAGCTGGAGAAGGAACTGGTCCTAAACGCCATCTTTCTCGCACCATTAGTGTAAGTGGTAGTACTGCAAAGGATACCATCACAGCTGGAAAAGATGGTACTCGAGACTACACAGAGATAGACTCAATTCCCCCACTGCCACTGTATGCACTGCTTGCTGCAGATCAAGATGCCACTTATGTTTCTGAAGAAACTTCTAAAATACCTCAGGGCTCTGAAGATCACGCTAAGAGAAAAACAGAGGATCAGTACTCAGATCTATTCCAGATTCAGCCTGTTACAACTGAAGACTTCATTGATTTTGAGCCTGAAAAGAGGGAGAGTAAATCAAAAGTTATTAATCTGTCACAGTACGGACCAACGTACTTTGGCCGAGAACATGCTAGTGTCCTTTCAAGCCACCTGATGCACTCAAGTCTGCCAGGCCTCACTCGACTGGAGCAGATGTTCCTTGTAGCTTTGGCAGACACTGTGGCCACGACAAGCACTGAACTAGATGAGAACAGAGATAAGAATTACTCAGGTTAGTAACTGACGTATTACTGAATTAACATTAATTTTCTTCTCAGCAAAGGTAAACTTAGTCCTTGGGTATTTGGGGATAACAAAGCTGAAAGCTAGCATCGGTTATTCAGATTAGATGCAGTAAGAAAGAAAAACACTTAAATATAAATCTCTACTTATATTTCGTACATAATAAATAACTTGTAGTTCAGGTTCTCAGCAAGTTTAGAAACATACATTCCTCACACACTGCATATAGTAAGTTGTATATATGCCTCCTGTGGTCACCTGTGTATTCAAAAGTCAGTATTTTATATTTCACAGGAAGAGATACCTTAGATGAATGTGGCTTACGATATTTGTTGGCTATGCGCTTGCACACCTGCCTTCTGACATCACTTCCACCTCTGTATCGAGTTCAGCTGCTTCACCAAGGTAATTTCTTAGGGCGAAGTATTGCTTTCATTTGATCCACTTGAGTTGACAGGATCTGGTTATTTTTTATCTATAATATTATGATATTTCTATTATCTGCATATTAATTTTAGATTATATCTATTCCACTAACACCCTTATCTTGCAAAGGCTTAGTATAGGCTTCCCTACATGCACTGAATAGCAAAAAAAGTATAGGTGTAGAACAGAAGAAAGATTCTGCCTCATTCAGTTTGAGGAATGAATAAGTTCCTCAACCAGATGACATACAGATTTTATATATATTTCATTGTTTCTGCTGGAGGAATGAAGATATTGCTTTACATAAGCATGGCTTTATCTTACCTTAAAGATTATTTTACTGTTTTCATGACAGCAGGTTGTGAAATACAGGAAATAAAAGCAGGTACCACCTAAACAGCGGAGAGAAAGGTTTCTGGCCCAGAATGGGTCTGCCTTTGTGATAACAGAATATTTTTCCTTCAGTCTTTCGCCATATAACTCTAGTACAAATACGAATGCGGTTCTGGAAAATGATGGAAGAAGCACTGAGGAGAGGACATCCCTAGTGAGCAAAAAGATATTTCAGCTGTTCCTTTAGCAGCTCTACTTCCTGTTGAGGGAAACAGTCTCTCTCAGATCTACCTAACTCCTGGGTTGGTGATCCCACTTTGCATCTCTGACATATTCCATTTGCTTATTAACAAGTCTTAATCTTCTGAATTTTATTATGTTATTGTTTAGGCCTATCTACTTGCCATTTTGCATGGGCTTTTCATTCTGAGGCTGAGGAGGAGTTGATCAATATGATTCCTGCTATCCAGAAGGGAGACCCACAGTGGTCTGAATTAAGAGCTATGGGTATTGGTTGGTGGGTCAGGAATATCAACACACTCCGAAGGTGCATTGAGAAGGTACTTCTTATTGCTTACAAATTATAGTTACATGCTGTTAGGTATGCCTCAACAGATATGCACAGTGACTTGTATATAGCAGATTCCTTTGTACTCCAGCCCAGTCAGGAGACTGTGTAACTAGTTTTTTCTATGCCAACTGATGTTGGTAGTCCTGGCTTACAAATTTCATTATTCAATAGTAAGATATAATACAACTGATCTAGGGAAAAGCCATTTCTGAAGCACCTAATTTCTCCCCCCCATATTTTACAGTATGTTAAAGGTCATATTAAGTACTCTATTTTGAGAATAACCTTGTGTTCAGATAGATGAGACAGTATATATCTGTAGATTAAACAGGGAATTATGCTTTGAGTTCAGTAGTGGGTTTTATTTAAGAAATAAATATATCTAAAAATATTAGTCAATAAAAAGTATATAAAGGATCTTTTTGCAAATTTTCTATTTTTTATAATGGAGTACTATAGAACATAGATCCGAACTGCAAATAAATGCAGGTTTTACTCTTCTGAAGAGTCACAAAATCACTGTTTCACAGAAATATGCACCTATATTATGTAAAACCAAAATAACACCAAATCTCATTTTCAGGCAGAGTATTCTTATGGGAGAATAATGGATAAAATGCAGTATCGTTTTGGATAATATATAAAACTCTTTCTCTTAGCTACCAATGAGATTTAAATCCTTGCTTTAATAAGAATTTCAGCTTTCTTGTAACTTGAAGTTTGATGTATTTGAATAATTACTAGCTTTAGCTTTGTATTACAACAAATAATGCAATCTCTGAAATGGTCTGTGGCACAGAAATACTTACTAGTTTAATGAATTTCCATGTCATCTGTTGTAAAAATACTTTTTAAAAATTTACAGGATACTCAAAAGAACCCAGGAGCAAAACTTAATTATCCTACTACTCCAAATCAAATACAATTACATCTCTGAGTCCTATACAAAAACTAGTGTTCATTAAAAAAATACTTGTATTAGCTTAAGTATATGGAAATAATGGATTGCAAGAGGAATTTCACCTAATAGCATGAGTTACTGTAACATTTTTAAAGAGAAGAATTTTTATTTGCACATTTTTAATGTCCCACTGTGGTTAAGAGGGGTTACTATCTGCAGTGCTGCTGTTTTTCTGACTCTTAAGAACATTTACAGTGTAATGAGAGCTGTCACATATGAATAAAACATTCTGACAGAAATTATTGTTGCTTTGTAGAAATAATACAGTCACCTAGATCATCCTCCCTAACAGAGAACATATGTTATTTAGCTAAAAGTAGCCTTTATATTTTCAGTAATAATAGTAGGTTTTGTTTACTACAGGTTGCAAAAGCTTCATTCCAGAGGAACAATGATGCCTTAGATGCTGCACTCTTTTACCTTGCTATGAAGAAAAAGGCAGTGGTGTGGGGTCTGTTTAGGTAAGTTCTGGTAACTGTAAGTTTGATTAAATCTTAATTGAACCAGCAATGCAAAGCAGAATTTATTCAAGATTAGAGTTTAATTTAAAGTGATGTTGTTCAAGTGATTGTATGCTAAGGTTATCTAATAAGTAGTTGTACACATTGCATTTCTTTATGCAGGTCCCAGCATGATGAGAAGATGACTGCCTTTTTCAGCCACAACTTCAGTGAAGATAGATGGCGCAAAGCTGCTTTAAAAAATGCTTTTGCTTTGTTGGGAAAACAACGCTTTGAACAATCAGCTGCATTTTTCTTGCTAGCAGGTTCACTGAAAGATGCTATAGAGGTATCTACTTTTGAGAAATTAAGATTCAATTTCTAATTTGACCTATGTAACTGCATCCTTACAAGCTATTCTCTGCTGATGTTTTCACAAATTGTGACAGCACAAATGGTATGGTATGTCCACACATGACCCCCTTGTGCCCTGCAGACATACCATTTACCTCCGTGCTACTGTGAAAAGCAGCTTGGAAGCTGATCTGAAGGCCAGAATAATTGTTCAGATACATCAGTCCTCAGTGGAAGCACTCTTGGGAATACCAGTTATGACCCTTCTGGCAAAACTTTCTGTTTGATCAGCATAGTTAAGCAGTAGCATTCTGCTCAGCCTCCAGCTATTCTGCATGACCTATTGTTACAACTTTAAGTAAAAAAAGTAGTCAGAGTTCTCTTCTGAAGCAGCCCTAGGTTCCCTTTTTAGTGGAGTTGTGAAGTTGCCTGCCACAAGGGAGGCAAGAGCTGTAAGCAGGATCATAACCTCAGCAGTACCTCTCAGAAGAGAATGGGAATTAGAGAACCTTTAGTTATCCTGCCTATTTACATGCAGTATGTTTGTCTTCACCTGAGAATGTAAAGAATTTTCCTCAGAGGTTAATTCTGCAGATGAGACAGTGTGAAGAATATCTTACTATTAACATTAAAGTTGGAAGTTATGTTTATTCTAGTAGGTAGAATAAAAATAAACATCTTTACTTCTGCCATATTAATTTTTGACATGCTGATGTACTGCTATGCATGTGATAGTTCCTGAAATAGAAGTACACTTCTTTCCAGACATGGAAGAAAATATGTTACTTAGATATATATCACTTGCCACATTTTTGACCCAAAGAACAGATATGATGAGAAAAAATTATCTGTTCTGTAAACATATATTGCTATTCCCTTCACTGTTATTTTAAAGAACTACCTTTCCCTCATAAAGCAATCTTTTCCCTACTTCTTATCGTAGGTGTGCCTTGAGAAAATGGAAGACATCCAGTTGGCTATGGTTATTGCTCGTTTATATGAATCAGAGTTTGAAACCTCTGTCACATACACCTCCATTCTTTATGAAAAGATTCTGGGTTGCCATAAGGATGGAACTGGGTTCAGCTGTACTAAATTGCATCCTGATCCATTTCTGAGAAGCATTGCATACTGGATAATGAAAGATTACACTAGAGCACTGGACACGTTATTGGAACAAACACCTAAAGATGATGATGAAAACCTAGGTAAGGGAAAAACGTTAGCCTGATGGGACAAACTTATTAAGACAAAGTAGAGAAGGAGAAATAGTTTCTGTGTATGTATGCAGTCCCTGCCATTATGCTGAAATCATTAAATGGCTTCTGTACTGGCCCACTCAATTTCTACTCCTTAAAAAAAAATAAAAAAAAATTTAAAAATTCCAATTTATTCTAAGGACTTGTCTCCAACCCCCAATACCGAACTTAGTTCTGCCGTCAGATAAGCTCAGGAGGGCCACCTTTGTTGGGTACTTCCCTACAATACCTCTCTACTGAATGCTGGCTAGTCTTTATTCCAGTGGACTTAAATTCTCATTCTTGCTTCTAGGAATTAGCAGTGTTCTATAGCAGGATTTCCTATCCTGTCTCTTCTGAGACTAATGTTAAGTGACAGGTGGCTACATAGGTTTCTTGTGGCATATTCCCTCCCTTGGGGAAATCTCTACCTGGCTGATTACCTCAGCTTTTTTTAGGCTTAGCTGAGTGGAGTATAACAGTGAGGCAAATGACAGAATTCAGTATCTTTCTACTCATCCAGCTCATACCTTTAATCTTTGGGGGGGGGAATAAGTAATTCTTTAATTTTGTTTTGGCAGCTACACCCAAAACTGTCTTTGTTATTGTGTTTTGACAAATCTCTGTAATGCAGGAAATACTGCAAAACAGAATAATACCATTTTAAAGCTATTTTCAATAGATGTCATATCTGTTTAATTCCTTAGTTATTGTCAAGTCATGCAATCCTGTGGTATTCAGTTTTTACAATTATCTTCGGACCCACCCTTTGCTCATCCGAAGATACTTCAGCTCACCAGAAGGGACTTTGGCTACCTTAGGTCTAAAAACTGAGAAAAGCTTTGTTGATAAAATTAATCTTATAGAAAGGAAATTATTCTTCACTACTGCAAATGCTCATTTTAAAGTGGGCTGCCCTGTACTAGCTCTTGAAGTCCTTTCCAAAATTCCAAAAGTAAGAAAAAAGTCTACTGTAGCTGCAGAGAAAGATCCATCTAGTCCTCCAATACAGGCTGGTGTTTCAGATTCCAAAGCTGTAAGGGATGGTGCTGGAAGTGGTGATATAGACTGGTCAAAGCCAGTTTCAACTTCCTTTGCTTTGGAGAACACTGTTGAACCTTCAGCACAGTTTGACTGGAGTCAACCAGCAGTAAAATTTGATGATGAGCCCCTTACTCTTGATTGGGGTGAAGACAAAAATGGGTCAGATGAAGAGGACAAGGATGTTGGTATAATGATGAAAAATTCAAAATCTGATTCTAAGAATGGAGAAGATGAGAGAAACTCAGACACCAACATCTCACAAACACCACATGGGGAGATTTCTGATGCAGGAGACACTGAGGTTGATGTTATTGCTGAACAATTGAAGTTCAGAGCCTGTTTGAAGATCCTTATGACTGAACTGAGGACTTTGGCTACAGGTTATGAAGTAGATGGAGGAAAGCTCAGATTTCAGCTGTACAACTGGCTTGAAAAAGAGATTGCAGCTATGCATGAAATATGCAACCATGACACAGGGGCCAAAGACTATTGTAAAACATATACCAAAGTAAATGGGGATCTACTTGATCACGACGATATTATGGATAAGCCAGACATTGGTTCGTATGAACGGCACCAGATAGAAAGACGTAGGTTACAAGCAAAACGAGAACATGCTGAAAGACGAAAGTGGTGGCTGCAGAAGAACCAAGCTCTTCTAAGAGTTTTTCTAAGTTATTGTAGTCTTCATGGGGCACAAGGTGGTGGTTTAGCATCTGTAAGAATGGAGCTGAAGTTCTTGCTGCAAGAGTCACAGCAGGTAAAACAAATTCAAGTAATTTCTATTCACAAGTGTGAACAGTTCTGGACTGTCACTTTTGTCAAATGCTTAAGTTTGTGCCTAGATGGATACTTCTTATGTTCTGCAAGTCTTATGGCCAAGATCATTTTAATGTTCTTGGAGAAAGAACTTGGTATTTAAGCATGCTGCTTTTCCACATACTGATTCTTTGGTTCTTAAGAATCTGTATATGACATTGAGGATTAAGCTACCTATAATTATGGAATATAAATGTTGCTGTTTATACTATAGCTGCAGCATTATATGTGTGTTTTAATAAAATTAAAATTTTGATCACAATATTCTAGGTACCTATGTAATAAATTAAATTCACAGTTGCTGAAATATGACAAAATCTCATTCCCTGCACCTCTGCAAATCATGCAAGGGAGCTACAAGGAATGGGGTCTTAGCTGCAAGCTCAACAAGAAATACCAAGTCAGACAGGGTAGTGCTCCCTTTTACTATATTATGACATTTTCTACATTTATTTCATACAAAAAGAAGTATTTTCCAGCAAATGTAAATGACTAACCTGAGCTACAGCAGATAATCTGATATTGGGCAAGTCATTTAACTTGCTCTAGTCCTCAATTTTTCACATTTCAAATAGGAGCAGTAGACAACTGTTTTGGTGGTACTAGGCTTAGCACAATCTTTTAAGAATAAAAAAAAAAAAAAGTTTGTTTCCACTTGAGGAACTCAGATTAGTGCAAATTTGACTTCTGTTATAAAACTCGGACCAGTGAGTATTATGTCAACTTATGCTACTGCAAGTGCATTTTTAGTTAGTGTTTCTTAATAGACAATCCCAACACTTCCTAATGAACTACATAAAAAAGCTCTCCCTGCACTAAACTGAAAAGAATTCCAGGAAACTTGGCTATCAGGTCTGATCCATATTATTATAGTAAAGAACTTACTTTTGACATCAGTCACAATAAAATCTTGTCTGTACTGTGTAGACAGCAGTGGAGGAGGATAAATAACCCTGGAAAAACATCTAAGATGTAAAATTGTCATTTTTTTAAACTTTTTGTGAAAGCAATAATTTTAAATACAATCTTTTCTTCTAAACAGGAAACTACTGTAAAACAACTTCAGTCTCCACTTCCGTTACCCACAACGCTACCGTTGCTTTCTGCAAGCATAGCATCCACAAAAACTGTGATAGCTAATCCTGTGCTGTATTTAAACAACCACATCCATGATATTCTTTACACTATTGTGCAGATGAAGTCGCCACCACATCCTAATATTGAAGATGTCAAGGTAATGAAAAGCCTTCAGGAAATGCTAAATCATTTTTTATAAAATGGGGAGTGAGCATGAGAAAAATAAAATGTGTGTTTGAGTTAACTTTTCAACACTTACCCTTTCACAATACTGACCTTCTCCCTTAAGTCTAGTGACTGAAAATGCTAGTTAACAACTTGCTTTCTGACATCTTTTTGAATCTGCTTAGTTCCCTTTCATCCAAATTCTGGTCATTCTCAGGGAACTATTCCAAATGTGAATGTTTGCTAAAACACTGAATTCTTGGCTCTTAAAACAACATGATCATGTAAGTTAACTAATTATTATCATTCTAGTCAAATCCTGTAGGGAGATTAATGAAAGTAGAGATGGGAGACTGTAAGTTACCATATAACCTTCTAGTAAGATAGATATTGTAAACCTTACTCAAGCGTGAATTTCCTCAAGTGTACTGGTTTTTAAGGAATTGTGGTGAATTACTTTATCTGACTCCATATTCAGGAGTGAATAACTTCTGTTCAGATTCAGTAAATAGGGGTGGGGGAGGTGGGGGGGAAGCCAAAGAGCCTGAGACTATGACACAGTTAATTACTAAGAAGATAAATCATTATTTTGTACATTTAGATCAGTATTCATATTCATTAAATTAATTTGAATTTCTATTAACTAATTAAATTAGGGAAAAATTAGGAAACTAAATGGGTTGTCCCACTGCAAGGCAGTTAAATTTCTAAAACTGTAACCCAAGCTCATTTACATCTCATTTTCTCTGTTATAGCAGTTGACTCCTTTTCCATCCTTCATTATGCTATAGCAAGCATCTTTCTTACTCTAAAAACTCATGCTTCACATCACATGCATTTTCTTTTAAAAGAGAATTCAGAAAGAAGAGCTGACATCTCCTAACTGCAAAACAACTACTTAGATAATTCATAGCTTGAAGCTAAGGTTTAGCATTTGATTAAATGGAAAGATAGTAGGAAAAGATGGAAATGAACACAGGGTGGGTTTAAAAAAGTTTACATTTTTAACAGTTTGACAGTACCATTTTCTTCACACTGTGGATTTCATCGGACTTTCCAAGAAATCCTTGCATTTCTTCTGTTTAAGAACTGGAATGTTTCTGTTGCATTGTGAGGCAGTAACGGAGTATTATTCTTGTTACTCCTGGAGACTTCTGGAAATTTATAAGCACATAACTGAGGTAAAAAAGAGATTATAGATAAAACAATCATACAATGATTACACAAACTTTTGTATTTTATGCATATTGAGCAACTGCTGCTACATTGAACTGCAATGTTATATAATACAGCTTCCAGGAACCATTGTATCAAATTCATTATCATAAGAGGACATACTTAATCATTCCTTCAGTATACTCATTCATTGTGGCAGTTCTATATTAGAATAAAGTTAATTATCTTGACATAATATTAGAAGGTTTTGACTGCAATCAAATGATCTTGAACAAGCAGTTATAATTTTCAAAGTACTGTATTGTAAACTTAAAGTAACATTCAGTTACTATTTCCTGCACTTGTGTTAAAACTAGGACATTTCTGCATAACAAGTTTCTAATGCTGTTTAGAAAGAATTGTAGTTTACTCACCTTTTATATGTAACTTATGTATAATTTATTGGCTGTTTTTATTTTAGGTGTACACACTTCATTCTTTAGCAGCTTCACTTTCTGCATCCATTTATCAAGCACTATGTGACAGCCACAGCTACAGGTAAAAATGGAAGTGTTTTTACATTTGGAGTATACTTTGCGTATCCAAAATGGAAATTCTTCATGCATGTGTCTAAAAAAGGGATTAAATATCCGTGTATGGGTATAGATACTTAAACAGTATACACATTGCTAGCTTTGATATGCCAGATCAGTTTTACCCAGATAAAATAACACCAATCATTCAGATTTTTTCCAATAAATAATAGGAAGATCTGGTGTCACTCTCACTTGGGATGCTTGTGAAAAATATTTCATTCATTGCTGAATAGGGGTGCAGGGGAAACATTTGAGCCTAACTGAAGTCAGGTTTCAGGCAGTTTATATTCCAAACTGGAAGAGAATGCTGTAAAAACACATTTTTAAAAATTCTTCACAACAAATATATTATTAAAATTTTTTAAAAAGCTTTTTTCTTATCTGGAGCTATGCATATAACATATTAAAATTGATAATGCCACAGGGAAACATTTCAAGTTATAATAAAAAATGTATTATTTTGTGTACCATGAAATTATAAAATTCTTGACTTAGTCCTATAGAATTTTAAATGTTGCATTTTCTGATTAAAATGAGAAGCATGTATATATACTATACTTTATTACAAAAATATTATAAAATCCTTTCTCATTAAAAAAAATTAATTTGTATTTAGCAGTCAAACAGAAGCGAATCAGTTTACAGGGATGGTTTATCAAGGACTGCTTTTGAGTGATCGACGCAGACTGAGGACAGAAAGTATTGAAGAGCATGCAACTCCAAACTCATCTCCTGCTCAGTGGCCTGGTGAGACAAGAATAAGGTTACTTTTAGCACCACTGGACCAGCTCCACATTTCAAAATTATTTCACTGTCCTCTAATATGATGGATGAAATGACAGATGATCAGTGATGGATAAGTGTTTCTGATTTAGTTCTCAAATTAATAACAGCCTTTAACTTTTTCACTTATCAAAACAAATAAAAGGAAACTTTCTATGTGGCAAACATCTTGCTTGAAGAAGAGACCCCGATCTTTAGGATAAACTCAAGCTGATGATTTCTTATCCTAAAATGTTTTCCTCCAGTCTGCCTCACCCCCTATCAGAGCTATTTCTGTTAGCTGTTTCTACAGTACTGTCTTACATCTATACTTTATTTGCTATAGCTATCAAAACAGCTACTCCCAATGTATGAGTATAAATTTAGTATTTTGAGGTCAACTGGGGAAACAGTGCAGGAATTTCATAGGCAAGCTGAAGTGCCCATAGTATTTGCAGAGAAGTACAACAAAGTCATCTCAGACCCAAGAAGGCTTTTTTAAATTTTAATCTTTATGATTTTAAGAAAAATATTAATAGTATGTTTGATCTGAATAAAAGTATCACGTGGCTATTAGTATATGTTTAACATAAAAGGTAGAGGTGAAACATTTCCCTTTTTTCCATTTGTACTCCTACTCACTTAACATAGAACTTTTCCTCTTTTCTCTTTGCAGGTGTGAGTTCACTTATAAATCTCTTAAGTTCAGCTCAGGATGAAGATCAACCAAAGCTAAACATCCTACTTTGTGAAGCTGTTGTAGCTGTCTACCTGAGTCTCCTTATACATGCCCTTGCAACCAACTCATGTAATGAATTATTTCGACTAGCAGCCCATCCTTTGAACAGTCGAATGTGGGCTGCTGTTTTTGGTGGAGGAGTGAAACTTCTCGTAAAACCTCGAAGGCAGTCAGAAAATATTCCAGGTACTTTGTTCTGTAAAGGTCATACTAATAATTTGCATTTTATACCTTTTAATAACCTAGGGGAGATTTCCTTCCTTTTAAAGACAAAAACCAAGCAAGCAGAATTTAAGTATCTAGTGGCAAGCAAAACTGTTATATTAATTAAAAAGCAGAAAAAATATTAGTCTTGCAGTAGTCCTTTCTAACAGCACCCAGCACACTTTGAATTTGCCATAAAAACTGTATAGTTGTTATATTGCTATGATTATTAGCTACTTATAACACTTTTCAGGACTTTCAGTCGTTATTTTTTAGTGAAAAAACAGATGGTATAAATCAGTGTTAATACCTATGGTTTTCTGTACGTGAGAGGTGAGTGTTACTGTTTAACAACTGCCGTAACTTGGAAATAGTATTTCTGAAACCAGTTTCTATTGTAAGAAATTATGTAAGAAATTATTTCACCTTGCAGAAGACCACAGAGAAGAAATATCAACTTCATCTGTCAGAGGAATGGTTCATGCGTATGTCAGGTCCAGCTAAAACCAGGAATTTTGCAAAGGCAGACGAGCATGTCTTAATGAGGAAAAGCAAAATTGGAGATTGAATTTAGGCTCTGGAAACAGAGACAAGTACAACCATTTGTCATAGACTTCATGCTTGCAACAATACTGAAAATCATGTCACACAGACTTTAAAAACAACAATAGGCTTGAAACTCACGCAAAAAATAGATGTTCCATCTCAAATATAAAATAAAACAGTAATAAGGCAATGTACTATTATAAGTATGCACAACAGGTATTTGTCATTCGTGGAATAACTTAAACACACTTAGGGCAGTTATTTTCACAAGATGTTAACACGAATAACTTATATAAAGTCATGTCTTCATTTGAGATGTATTCTGTTTTCCTTTAACCTACAAGCTGCTACAGTTCCTGATGTTTCAGAGGATGGTAATGAAGGTTTGTAAAAACTTGCAGTGTAGATGAATGTTAGTAATGGCTTTTTTTTTTTTTTTAAAAAAAGGTTTTAAATATCTAGCTCCTTTGTAATAAATTAAGTGTGATCTTCAATGTTGCCTAGCCAATAACACTTTGAAAAACAAATTCCACATTAATATTTTGATAACTATTAAGACATTTTAAATCATAACACTTCAAAACAGACTTCAGTTGTCAAAAGTCTGTCTATTCAAATTTTCTTCACTATCTTAAGAGTTCTTTGGCTTATATTTTTAATAACTACTGTTTCTTGTGCAGTTTACAGTTTAGAGAAATTTTATATATTTTATTTTGCAACAAAATTTTTTAATTTCTTTTTTGAGAAATCTTTCAGCTAAAACCTTTTTACTTAAAAGCTGCATCTCCTGAGAACTTAAAATCCAGATAATAAAATGTATTTCTCATGATATTTCCAACAGATAAATACAGTTATTGAATTAATCATAGGTGAACTTTTTGTATGATTACACTTACTTTATTTAGGCTGGCTTTGATTTCTGAATTAGTAGAAATTAGTACCAATAACAATGGGTTAGTTGCTTCAGTTATAACATATAGCCATTTCTAAAGTTGCAGTATTAACATCAGCTTTTCAAATTACCTGAATTTAGCACCACCTCTTCCATCAGAAGAAATGGATAAACATCGCCGTCGGTTTAATATGAGAATGCTAGTGCCAGGAAGACCAGTAAAAGATAGCACTGTACCACCACCTGTACCTGCAGAAAGACCCTCTTACAAAGAAAAGTTTATCCCTCCAGAACTCAGCATGTGGGACTACTTTATGGCAAAGGTAATTTAAAATGGAAAATAGAAGTTACAGTTCATAAAAGTATCTTTCTTTGTTAAGTTTTAAAGGACAAAAATAATGTGAAAAATTTTGAGTGCTTTTCATAGTAAGCTGCAGAATATATCCTCATAATAAAAGATGAAGAGTCTACAAGTCTATTACTTAACTTTGAAAATATGTCTCTTGTCAATAATAGAGATTAACGCTTATCCCCTTGCTACTTGTTTATGTTTTAGGGAAACTTATTTATAGGTTAACTTGTCATTTAAACTCTATGACAGCAATAACTAAAGTAAGAGCTGACTATTAAGAGATCAGAAAATTCATTTATAGCAGACTGTTATTTTGCATTGCAGCCATTTCTTCCTTTATCAGACAGCGGTGTTATATATGATTCTGATGAAAGCATTCACAGTGATGAGGAAGAGGATGATGCTTTCCTCTCTGATGTACAGATCCAGGAACACAAAGATGCCAATTCTTACAGGTTAGCAGAAATTGCCACTATTTTAGAGTAATTACGTTGTGTGCTTACCTTTGCTTCCAAATTAAAGAAAATACAGGTCCTCTGCACCATCCAGACTTATCTGTGGCAATGGGATTACAGAAGTGACAAATTCTCATCACGGTAACAGCTTCCCATTTACTTGCCAAAAAAACAGGATTAGGAAGTCAAAGCTGTGTGGCTTGTGTTTTGGGGGAGGGGAAAAAAACAAATAAAAAACCCCTTATCTTCATTTTTAAGACACAAAGAACATGAGGTACCACAATGCCAGCTCTAGAATGATGTTTTAGGCTACTGCTTAAAGTATAATGTCTAGTTTTTGAATGAGAGGCAGATTAAATAGAACACTTAAAAGAGAAAATGTTAGAAGACAAAATAAAGTGGATGTTCTCAGCATTATAATAATAGAGAAAAATGATGGCTCTTTTATGTGTTCGAGTGTCTCATTAGTCCTTATGGCTATACTGTGTAGGATTTGTATATTTAATATCTGTGAGACTCTTTCACTGTGAAAGCTTCTGCCATGAATGCCAAACTCAAGTAGTGTCTTGTCTGTATTCATTGTGATTTCATGGAGAATTTCAGGAGATATTTCAGGGGGCTTGTACTTAATTCTCAGTCTTGCAAAGGCTCACGTATGCATACTCTTTTATCTGGGGGAAGAGTACAATAATCTGGGATTTGTAAAAGAGAGAAGGGGATACTATCTGTTACAGTGAGATGCCCTTAGAGGCACCCTTATGTTGCATAGTAGATATATAAGTAGCTTTCTCTATGTGTCTGGTAAACCTCAGTGAACCATCTACACTGTTTTTCTAATCTGTGTATTTGGTAGAAGGCAAAAAATATTCTGCAGATAACTGTGTTAATGTTGTTTTACACAACTAAATCTATACTTTTTATACAGCTGGGCTCTTCTGCATCTGACAATGGTAAAATTAGTTCTGCACAATGTTAAGAACTTCTTTCCCATTGCTGGTCTGGAATTCACTGGTATGTTAAATTCTGCTTTACATTTCAGTTTTCTGTGTAAGTGGCTTTCTGTCAGACTTTGCTTTTTAATTTTCATTTTTAAATTTAAATAATTTAATACATTACTTTTTACAATTACGAACACGTACACTTCCTTTCAAGACTTTTTTTTTTTTGATGTTTGTATTATTCTGGGGTTTTATACACACTAACTTAAATGATTATTTTTTTTCTCTAAGCCTTACTTTATTAATATATCTGTTTAGATCTGCCTGTAACATCACCATTAGGCATTGCTGTAATAAAAAATTTGGAACACTGGGAACAGATTCTTCAAGATAGAATGGACCAGTTTGAAGGCCCACCACCAAACTACATCAATACTTATCCTAGTGACCTTGGCGTAGGTGCAGGACCAGCTATTCTCCGCAATAAAGCAATGATTGAACCTGAAAACACACCATTCAAGTAAGTATTTTTTTCCTAGCAAGACCACATTCTTTGATCATAGAAATACTAAAGAGTATTTCCACCTAAAGTTAAACAGCCAAATGAAGTTTGGCTAGATCTTAGTTCTAGCCAATGCTTTACAGAAACCACTTTCCCATGTCCCTTTGTTCCTTCTTATGCAGCTGTTTCCTGCAGCAACCTTTACTTATTCTGCTGCACCTTTCACAACTGCAAGAAAGAAAAATAAGAAGGAAAGAGTGGAGCTTGAAGGCCTACAAATCAAGGGCAACAGCTGCTGTTGGGAAGACCCTATTCAACCTCTTTTACTATTCCTCTAGTAGGAGCTGTCTCCCACCCTACCTCAGCAGCAAAAGAGTTATATAATACATGCAGATGTCAGGAGGAGGAGAGAAAGAAAGTTGTAGTACAGTCCTTGTAAAGCCAATCCTCCTGTGTTTAGACCAATGTCATGCTTGCAGGTATCTTTAAATGCAGAGAGTGAACCATGTTTTCAACTCAAAAATAGCTTGCTTTTCTCCATATACTAAAATACAACTTTAGGTTACTTCACTATATATGACTTTGAATTTGATGCTGCTATAGGATTTTATTAAAATATTCTTACAAACATGCACTGCTTCTTAAGAAATATTTGTCCTCAGATCTGAGGCAGTGAATTTTATTTGGCTCATATGAGCTAAATATTTGTGAATCTTTTTGAATACTGAAAGAAACATGTGAGGAAATTCTGTAGGGCCAGCATAATTTCAACATAAAAGCAGTTTTAGTAGAATGTAAATATAGACATAAATGCATGTTAGCAGATTACACTGTAGTATGTGGAAGTTAGTAACATAACTTAGATTTTTTTAAAAAATGCAAGAAAAATGTATCTCTTGATATTTGCCTTGAACAAATTACAGCTTAAACTTTGGTGGTTGGTTTTTTTCCTTCAAATTGGAATTTTAGCTGAAGTCAGAGTCTTTCTTTAGATTTATTTTTTTTTGTTTTGTCCACCTTTAATTACATGGAAGCTTTTTCCTTTTTTTTTTTCCCTCCTTCTTCTTCTTCTGTTTTATGCAGATCAAAGGATTATTCAGCTCTTCCAGCAAAAAGGCTCTGGCATTTTCTTGTGAAGCAAGAACTTCTTCAGGAGACTTTCATAAGATATATATTCACAAAGAAAAGAAAGCAAAGTGAGGTAAACAAAGGATGTAACTTTTTTTAAAAAGAAAGCTCAGTTATAACTGTTCCTCAGTCTCTTCAATATTTCTTTTAATTTTTCTTTCCATTTTTTTTGTTGGCATTTCAATTTCCTTTCTTTCATTTAACAGTGTGGGTTTTTATAAAATCAACATGACTGTCATGTTGTTTATTGAAATATCAACTGAATCAAATATTTTTAGACAAGACATAACTCACCTTACCTTTATGTATTTGAATACTGTCTTAATAAAGAAACAGAACATTTGCAATAACTGTAATAAGTAAATAAATTTGAGTCTTCATAATTTTTTTGTGTCATATTGAAAAACAAATTTAAATAAGCTATTACTTTGTGTATATGTATATATGCATGAGTAATATATACATATAAAAGTAATATTATATAGTAATATATAATATGGGGCTTTACAAATTGTACCAGTTACAACTGTAATGAGTTCTAACTGAAAATTTAAACCAACACATAAGTACCATGGGGGAAAAAAAAGTATATTATTTAATATCTTTAAGAATTCCTGTAAGTATGGAGTTTGTGTGTGTATTATTCCTCCATTTATTTACTATATCATACATTTTGTGTTCATCTAGGAGGCATTACATTTTAAGTGAGTTTGTTTAGATTCCTGTCTTAGTTTCTGTGCCTTTTATAAAAAGTTGAAAATACATTTGTCATCATTTACTGACAGAGTGGCCTTTAAAATCTAGTTTGGAATGTTTCATTCTTCTTTTATATTTGTTTGTGCATGTGTTTTGTGTTTGTGACTGTGTGATGTTATGTAGTCTGTAGAAGATCGTGTGGAGCAGGTCAAACAAAACTGCGTAGCAGAAGATCACAAAAACAAGGTAGTATCCCTTCTCCCAAACCTCTAGCACATTCTTAAAAGTTCTGTGGAACTGGCTTTCCTTTCTCTAATGTGACTAACAGAAGCTATATGTTCTGTGTAGTCTGTGTGACAGGCTTTTAATCAGTGAATTAACTTTGGATGTCCTGATAATTGGGATGAGTGAACACCTTGTAAATAGTGTTGCACACACAACTTTGTGTTTCTTACACTCAAATATAACTTTTGGCTTCTAGAACACCAAAGAGTATGAGAAGTCTAAAGTCTAGCTTCCTAAACAATGCTGAGGCCACTGAACTTTTCTTGCATGAATTTTGTATAGATTTTTGCAGTCTGAATGTACCACTACAAAATGGATTTTCATGCTAATTGAAATTTCTTATAAATGTTTTGTAGGTTGAAGCAGATCTTGGCTACCCTGGAGGAAAAGCAAAAATCATTCACAAAGAATCAGATATGATAATGGCATTTGCAGTTAATAAGGTAAGCCTCAAATACTACAATAAGTGTAATAAAAAGATCTTTTTTAATTATAGTTAGTATAAATTTTCTATTTGTGTTGCATAGGCAAACAGCAATGAAATTGTTTTGGCATCTACACATGATGTTCAAGAACTTGATATTTCAGCTCTACTGGCTGCTCAGTCATTTATATGGATTGGGGAAGAATATGACAGAGAGTCTAAAAGGTAGGATAGTTTCTGCGTTATTATATTAAGAGTATTGGATTACTGTGAGGCTGCATATATAATACCTGTGTAAGCACAAGTCAATCATACAAAAAAAGTTTATTACTCTTCTTCAGTAGGTTTCAGACTGCTTTACAAAGGAGTGACGGAAGGCAAAGAATAATTACTACTGCCTTTGTTTTACACATGGAGAAACTAAGGTTTTGAGGGGTTTGAGTATTTTGGGCATGTCTGCACTGCACAGTGAAGCAAAAGCCCATGGTGTCTAAGCTAATAAAGGAAGCACTGCCTTAAAAACACTGCAGTTGCATCATCGCATCATTGAGTCTAGTTGTGGTAGCTGATGCTTGTTGTATAATGCAATGGCCTGAATTACTGTCTCCTCCATTATTGTGCTGACAACTGTGAAATGTATCAGTTGCAGCAAGCACTCATCTGTACCACACTCTTGTACAGAATAGATATAAATATAGGCACGTGGGTCAGGAATATTTCAACAATATTCTTCTCAAGAGAGCTTATATTCTCAACATCAACCACAGTTAGGATCATCTGTTGACGTTAAACACCTATAGCTTTGGAGCACATGGAAAGCATTTGTACAATCTAAGTGCAGGAATTATCGATTTATAGTTTCATTATCACCACTTCCTCTATCCACTGCCATTAGGCTCTTGACAGTGAGATAAATGAACAGCACTGGTAGCAAAGAAAGATTTGTTTAAAGCAGAACACTGCTATTCTTTTACAGTTCTGATGATATTGACTTCCGTGGTTCTACCACAACACTAACTCAGTCAACTGCACCATCTTTTGGAGTGAATCAGATACAACCATCTTCATCTATGCCATGGTTAGGCAGTGGTCAAACTAGCACTGGGGCTGGTGTGGTAAGTACTTTTGTTGCATGCAGCTCAAGGAGACTGTTACTTTTTTTTTTTACTGTGTGATTCAGTAGAGAGACCTAGTCTGCATTAGTCATCATACTGTTAATTCAGTGTTGTAAAAGGCCTACAATGACCAAGACCTAGCCAAAAAGAAGGCTAAACTAAGCATTCTCTTGTATATTGTGTCACAGAAAATAATGGGACAATCAGTTTTTTCTGTTTATGGGAACTTTGAGGTAGGACCTGGAGTTTCTGGGGACAAAACAAAACAAAAATAAAAAGCCAACCAAAACCAGAACAATCCCAAACTTAAAATTCTTGCATTGGGAATAATATCGAAAGCATACACATCAGCATGTGTTTAAGTTCTTTGTATAATAGAAGATAACATTAATACTGTTTGAACTTTCATGTCTAAAAAAGCTGTCATAAACAGGCTTTAATTACTATACTGCAACTACACATAATTAGATGCAAATAATTTTAGCTTAACAAGCTTTTTTTATCTGGGGGACACTCACCATGTAGTAGTATAAACAAAACTGAAGAGTATGTTTCTGTCTTTTTTTCAAAATTATTTTAATTTTTATTTGTTTTATATGAAGCTTATTAAAAGAAATCTGAATAACGTCAAGAGAATGGCTTCACATCCAGTCCATCAGTATTGTAAGTGAATCATACTTACTAGTACAGAGTAGATAATTTTCTATGAAATATTTTAGTATTAATGAGCATCTGTCTTTTAATCTTAGATCTTACAGGAGCACAAGATGGTAGTGTTCGAATGTTTGAGTGGACAAGGCCACAGCAGTTGGTATGCTTCCGGCAGGCTGGGAATGCCAGGGTTACAAGAATGTATTTCAATTCCCAGGGCAATAAGGTAGGTACAACATTTAGAATTTTGCCTTTTTTTTTTTCTTTTTTTTTTTTTTTTTTTTTTAAATTCATAAGGAAACATTTGCTTGTGCTGTGACCTCTAAAACAGTTTTAACTGGTGACACACAAAACTCTTAAGATGTCCTAGAATGATGGTATAGGCAGTATCATATCATTCATTTTGGCTGCATAAGGAAGCTTTGTAATAAACACTGACGCTTACTCTCCTTTCCCTTCTGTCAGCTTCACACTGCTATCCCATTTGCCACATTTTCAGACTTTGTTTTCCCTGTTCTGAAATCTGTGTTCTCATATGGTGACCTTTTAAAAAAAAAAAATACTGAGCTTGCTTACTTATTTTATAGAAGCAGATTTGTATCAATCTAGGCAGGAGTTTACAAGAAGTACTTCATTCACACTTTACATTCTGGCCAAAATAAAGTTTTGACAGAATGCATTACCTACAAGATATATATAATACAGCCTATTAGTTGAAGAATGCAAGTATACTGCAGTACAGTGGAGAGCAGAAGGAGAGTACAAAAGAGCTATACACTTTGGCCAGAAACGACTCTGTGAGGTATATGAGATGCAGAAAACAGAGTGGACAAAGAAAGAAATTGGGAGGAATACCCACCCTCCTCAGGTTTTTCATGTTGCCCATTCTGTTATTTTAGCAGGTCTTGTCTGCATTTTACTGACAAACTATTTAACTTTATTATAGTTAAAAGCCATACAAAATGAATTAAAGGAGTTTGGGCATGACTGTAAGATAGCTATAAAACTGCAAAGGTCAACATTTAGAAATAGCTGGAAATATAAAGTATCTCCCAGCATACCTATTTTCAGGTAGCATAAAATCTCATTTAAACCTTTTTTAAAAATCAGTGTTTTGATTGTGTTTTGAGATGTTGCAATCTTAACATCACATGAGAATCAATTTTAAGTAAGAAATTAAGATGTACTAGTTGTCCCCACTGCTTCACATGGAGGTCACTCAGGCAGGACTCATGAAACCTAACTAAAAGGAGAAAATATAAAAAATAATTCTAAATATTTCTAAAAACATTTTGTAAAATACTTATAGAGCATGATGTATAGAATATACAGCATTAATTGTTATGCGTTTTCATTAATAAATATAACTCAGTCGTTTTACCATTCATGATATGGTACAGTCCTTCCATAATTGTTGTTATCATGCATTTATGGCATACTGTCATGCATCATACTTTACTAAGCATTTTCAAGTAGAGTCATGGAGCAATGATACCTCTAAGCTTTAGCATTTAACATTAGGATTTGAAAGATAAGCTTGCACACTTAAAAAGGCTCCATTTCTAGAAAAGCAGTAGGTATGTAGGAGACCATCAGTCATTAAATAATCATTAAACATTCAGCACTGAACTCACTTGGCTTCTAAACTACTTTTTTGTACGTGACAATTGTTGATATTTAATATGCAGGCAGCAGTTTGGTGTGTTAGGTGGGTTTTTTCCTGAAGTCAGCTGTTTACTGTCATGAAGTAAGCACCCAGTAACCAGTACGTTATGCTAATAAATGCAGTTTCTTCCTTGCAGTGTGGTGTTGCTGATGGTGAAGGGTTTCTAAGTATTTGGCAAGTAAACCAAACCACCTCAAATCCTAAGCCCTATCTGGTAAGTAAACAGAAAATTTTATTTTTATTTTTTATAGAGGAAAGTTAAGTCTTTAAGACAGGCTAAGAGTGTAAGAGTTTCACTGAGATGTTTTTGATTTTACTGCTTTTTAATTGGCATACTTTGTCAAAACAATTGTAGAGTTTCAGTGATACATCTTTGGAAGACTAATTGTCCATAACCATAAGCTGCAATGTAATTACAAATACTACTTCAGCAATACCCTTGATTAAATTAGAAATCAGAGCTGACAGTAATGATTTTACAACACGAAGACTTAGTAAAAACACACTCTTCAATTCTTTTCACTGCTTCTTAACTGTACATGAAGACCATGCTTAATTTGAAATTCAGGCTATTGTGATATATTGTGGATTTGTTATAGTTAACTTTTTTAGCATCTTTTTATTTTATACTGGATTTTTAACCCATTGTTCCATTCTCTGAGGTTTCAAACTGCATTGCCCATCAGTTTTTAAACTTTGTTTAAAAGACTGCTTCTGTTATGCTATCAGTGACATCAGACTGATAGTAACTTTTGATGCAGACTACAACTAGTAAGATTGCATCTTTTCTGTTTTGTTTTTAATAGAGTTGGCAGTGCCACAGTAAAACCACAAGTGACTTTGCATTTATAACCTCTTCAAGTCTAGTTGCTACATCAGGACAGTCCAGTGATAACAGGTGTGTTTAAAGAAACAATGAGGAATTTCACCAAACCTACCTATTCATCTCCATTAACTTGCTAGCTCTTGTGCATTAATGTGTGGCTGACATTTTAAGGCTCAGTGTTGTAAGCTTTATTACAGCTTGAACTTGCCAAATGATTTCTTTGAACATCATTCCTTCAGTCGCATGTTTCCTAAATTTAGTTTTTGTGAGGAGTGATCAACACTTAACCAGTTTTTTGAAGGTGTATTCCAAATGCAACTGGTTTACCATGATGCTGTTGCTGGGGTGAGAAATATGTTCAGCAAAGGCAAGGTAATTCTTTTGCTCTGAAAAGAATAACTTCAATAATTTCTTGGTACAACCTAGGATTAGTACACATCTTAAAGGTAGAAAGTATAGTTCCACTAAGAAGCATAAAAGAGCAGAGAAAGAATTAAAGCTCTTAACTCTTTGCATATGCTGTCCAATGACTGCAGAGAGTCACAGGCTCCTTGTTCAGTTCTGCCTTCCAGCCTTTGACATGAAAAGCAAACGCTTTCTGAGTCATGTCACCCCATGAATCACTTGGCAACAGGCTGTAACGACTTTTTCCCCCCCCTCAGAAACGTGTGCCTCTGGGACACCTTGGTTTCATCTGGTAACAGTCTTATACATGGTAAGTACTACAGTGAAAGTTAGACTTCTTATTGACTAAGGAAATATACCATGTGTATGCATTTGGGGCAAGGGGAAAAATTTGCACTGGGAGGCTGGTCTAAAGCGTTGCACACTAATGCATGCACCAGAAGTAGTACTATATAGTCTCTAGCATGATGTTAATCTGTTCTATATAGAAAAGTATGAACAAAGAAGGTCATACACAAAGCTGGTTTTGTGACAGTATTAGTAAAGTCTGAAATATACGAATAGAGTCCTGAAAAAAAAAATTAACAGCTAATTAAGGCTGCATTATTGAACTTTTATGTGTATGCAGGCTTTCACTTAAACTGGCACTTATTAATTAATATACCCAGTACTCTGTTGAAGCACAGAGGAAAAGATAATTGTCCGTAATAGTAGAAGCAACTCCTTCCGTCTACTGTCCTTGTCTTTCAGCACTTGGACTTGATTCTTAAAAAGATGTTTGTGTCTGTTTGACCAAGTGCAATAATTTTATCTTTATGTAACAAACTAAAGCAAAATCCTGTCATGTTGTGCTATGAAAGAAAAATACATACAAATCCAAATATAATATCCTGGGCTTTTAAAAGAGCAAATTCAACCATCATAAGCATCTGCAAACAACTGCAGTACTTGAATAAGCAATCAGTGCATTCTGAGATTCATATTTTAAAACTAGCAGATTGCACGTTTCAGCCTTATTTTAAAGAGATTGAGTCAGGGCTCCTATGAAAAATAGGTTGGGAAATTAGAATGTAGTAATACGTATCTATAATGTAATTAATATTTACTTTATTTTTTTAATTCAGGAATTTAACTGAACTTAATATGGTGAATTTTATATTTTCTCAATTTTTTTAAATTCAGGTGTGTGCCTGTATTCTAAAATAAACTAGACCACGTATCATCCTTCCTTGTGCATTAGATCTATATAGCTTTAAGGAGAGCAAAAAGCTGTCAGCTGATATGACACTACCCATATGAAGGAATGTACCTGTCCAAGTTAGAAAATATTCAGATAACAATTTATAGAAGAAATGCATTTTAAGATCAAAAGCTACTTACAGTTTCAAATCTATTAAATTCTGACATTTTGCTTCTTCAGCCTTCACTTGTCACGATCATGGTGCCACAGTACTTCAGTATGCACCTAAACATCAACTGCTAATTTCTGGAGGTAGGAAGGGATATATCTGTATCTTTGACATCAGACAGAGGCAACCCCTTCACACCTTGCAAGCGCATGAATCAGCTGTTAAGGCCCTTGCACTGGATCCTTCTGAGGACTATTTTGTTACAGGCTCAGCAGAAGGTAATATGAAGGTAAGTTATCAGAGGAGCTGAGTTGTATAGGAGAGTATTTAGCTGAAGTAGTGTATTGACATATGTTGATCAGCATGCTGTAAACAGCCAGATGAATGCAGTAACAAAACAAAAACAAACCAAATAAACCCAAACATGCATTTGATATACAGGATGCTTGCCTTAAGTTTATAATGTAAACTTAAATATACTAATATCCTTCTAAACCAAGTAGGTTTTGTTCTCTGCTAAAGAAGATTAAACAGTCTTTTTGAAGTTGTGTGACTGAATTTTAAGCAGATAAAGCAAAGTGCATGATTCTGAAATCTTACCTTTATTTGTCTCTGTTAAAAATGTTTTGCCTTTGGATATTTCCCTTTGTAATACAGGGGGCGCTCAGTAACTTCAACATTGTGTAAAGTTTCTGTAACGTCAAGTTCTGTGCTTTTTCTCTTGATGCTGTAGCCTCAGACAGCTACTGAGATGTCATAGTAGTAAGAAACAAACAACAAACACCACCCCCCTACCCCACCTCCAAAATACAGCCCCTATTTTAAAGGGCTTATTTCCTGAATACTAAAGGAAGGAAATACAAGACCATGGTAAAGAAAAAGAGAATACAGTTTCTTTCTTTGTAGCTGGACTGCATACTGTTTAATAGATGCTTTCTGTGTTTCCGCACACTTCATAGGCTGGTCTTGATGGGGGCTCCTGCAACTTAAGACACAACAGACAGCTCAGCAGCAGTGCTACCACTCTGCACGCTTATTACTTATGCAGCTTACTCTCTGCAGCATTCCACAGCAGAAAAGCATTTACAGCTGCTGGAAAGCTGACAATAGTCATCTTGGACAAAAATGGAACCTGTCCATTTCTGCACCTTTCATGGGGCGGGGGGGGGGGGGGGGGAGCTGGGAGGGACACTACTGATAAGGTAACACAGGGCAGCTTCACCCTGCCGAGTAACCAGCTGGTCCACATTAAGGTAGCCTTACACCGTCTTGCCTTATGCTTCACCAGGAGACTCTCAAGATGCTTGGACTTGTTGTAATTGTTGCTAATAGACAATAAAAAATACACTTTATCTTTGTTGAATAGGGTTTAGAACAGCCAAGAATCTGAAACATTAGGGAAAAAACACAAATCCTAATTTTAATCTCCTTTTGTCATTTGTCATTCTTTTGATACAGGTGTGGAGACTGACTGGCTATAATTTAATTCATTCATTTAAAAATGAACATGCTAAGCAGTCCATTTTCAGAAATATTGGTGCTGGTGTCACCCAGATTGAAACTGTGCAAGGCAATCGTATCTTCTCCTGTGGAGCAGATGGCACGCTGAAAATGAGGGTTCTTCCCAATGCTTTCAACGTACCTTCAGGCATTTTTGACATTCTGTAGTGTTATGTGAGCTAATCCTGTTTTTATATAATGTCCCTTTAAGTAGCTAAAAACAGTGATATGCACTGTGGAAAGGAAACATTTTGTTTCCTTTCAAAGGAGTTACTGCAGCATTAAGTATTATGGGGCAAAAGATTAAAAAAAATACTTTTACAACAGGTATATTTTGAGTATGCCCATAAGGATCACTGGTGTGGAAATGCATGTACTGTATTGTAAAAGCAAAGAATTAAACCTAGTACAGTCAGTCACAGGTGGGGTTATTGCTTAATAACCCACAAGCTGCATTTAAGTAAGTGTATTGTAAAGATTCTGACAATTGTCAGTCACTTAACAAGCACTGTGGCTCTACAAGTCAGTAAGCATTTCTGATGTGATTCTGATTATTTTTATCCCAGTTCCCACTAATTGAAGCATGTGTACAACTTCTCATTGTAAAATAGTTTAGTTTTAATTAAAGGTACTCAGTGTATTTGATTTTTGCAAGAAAGTGTAATGGATGCAAATGCCGTGGAATGTGTGCAATCAAGAATGTACTATGAGACATGTATCATTTTATGCTGAGATATTTTTTTCCCCCAGTTAGTATTAATACACAGTTGATACTGTAACTTGCACATCAACACATTTTTAAATGTGATGGTTTTTAATTTGCACACTATTTTCCTTTCTTTCTGACAGCTATGTTTTCTATTAGACACCTGCCTTTACTTTAGGAATGTACTGTAAGCACTAAATGGTTGTAGTGAAGACATCCATGATTCTAGTAAGCTTTTAGTTTTGAAATTCATTTGTCCAGAAAATACTTCATTAAATGAAGCTGTTAAGAGAATACCAATGGGACATATAATGCCACATTTCAGATGAAGGTCAGGCTTTATGTGGCCAGCTAGTAAATAGTGGATAAAACTGGTAATTAAATTATTACCACAGTATATTGTATAAACTATGCAGAGTTCAATATTGTTTGCTTGTAATATAACTAGCTACTGTTGTCAGATGTATTTTTCTGTTGTAAACAAAAAACATGTTCTTAAGAGACTGGAACGGATGTCTGCGTATTTAAATGTTTAACAAACTGTCTTATTCCTCCAATGAAAATTTTGATGTCTGTGCTGTATTGTAAAGTATACTAGAATCAAAAGCACCTTTCTCCAAAGGTGATTTTAAATTGCAGGCTGTGAAGTATGAGAAGTATGAAAAGAAAGAAGAGTAAATGTCATTGTTTAGTTTTCCCTTTGTAATTTAAATAAATTACTTTTATTTCATGGAACAGTCCATTCCAGAACTCCTCCTTTTATTTAAATAGATTTAACTAAACCTCCAGCAGACTAACTGGATACTGCCTGAGCTAGCTTTAACTTGACCTCACACTATACTGAGATAAAAAGGATTAGCTGTTTGCATTTTATTTTCAGCTGTCCTAGAAAAGCATAAGGCTAACAGAATTTAGTTCTTCATTTCCAACAAAGGCAGCTGCAAGAAACAGAGCCTGGTTCTGTCACTGAGAAAAGAGGCAGAATTTGCTGGCCCTCATCTTCCAAGAGGTTGATCTGAGTGTTTCAACAATGACATTCAGAAATTTAACATCATTTAAGGTAGGCACATTATCTAAAAACTGTCACATCTAGCTTGAACTGTATTTGCCCAAGTATATTGCTGACCTTTTTTTTTTTTAGCCAAAAAGTCTACTTTGTTAGTACCATAATTCAATTTTTGAAAAAACACCACACAAACACACCATGAAAAAAACTTACCAACAAAAAAAAAGAAAGCCACAAAAGTCAAAAGAAGCCCACGTACACAAAACCGTAGCTCTGGACAATGAAGTTTTGCACTCTTTATAGATATAGATAGAATTCTTGGTAATGAGTTTTGATGTATATACTAGTTCAAAGTATTAATTATGCTTTTTTGTTTCCCTCTGCATCTCTCCCCTTAGCATGCAAGGCCTGAATCCTGGCCTTAGTGCAACGAGCCAGTATGCTGAGAAGAGAGGATGCAGCCCAGGCCCAACCATCACTGTATCACACACTGAAGCTTAGCTGCCACAGAGGTATTTTTCCAGCACATTTGCTAGACAAGGTTCTGCTGGCATAGACGTTCCCAAATTCATTAATCCCTTTGATAGTGCCTGGATGTCACATAGGTATTAAACAGCTCAGTGCAGTTCAGGGTTTAAGTGATACTTTGCTTCTAAGTATTTGGATGAGCTCCATGAACTTTACCAATATACACAGGCAGCTTAGAAATTCAGACAGGGGTTTTCTGAGAGCATGATTCTGAATGTAGATACAGGAAGCAACAGTAGGGATTTGTGTTTCAATGTTAAATTTAGAAATCTGAAATACCAGAACAAAATTAAAAAATCAAAAAGTTCCTATTATTTCTTACCTCCAGCTCTCAAAAATTTGAATGTGAATGGGCAATCTCTGAATTAAGATTAACAACACATTAAGTCACTATGCACTGTGATGAATACATGCATTCCTGCTCCAGATAGATACGTTTTTGCTGCTATTCTTCAAAAATAAAGTATACCCTTCATTTTATGATTTCATTTGTAGGGATGGATGTAGGGAAAAATTTTTTTAGAAATATACCTTACTATAATTAAGTATAGTTATAAGCAAGTTATAGTGGTATAGTTTACATGGCAGTGAGGGGCAAAGAAGAGTCTGCAGCAATACAAGCAACTCAAACACTGTTAAAAAGGGAATTTTAATCATAAATTTTACATCTCTTCAATTTTAATACCTCATTACTTTTCTTCCCACACTCCATTTACTAAACACAATTTAATGTATATTCAATATTTAATAATGCCATTATTCCCATTTTCCTTGTACTTGGGCTGGATTTTGCTTTTGATTATGTAACAGTTCACTGGACTTGTCAAATTTGAAGCTTTCTGCTTTTTTCCTATTTAAACAACTATTTCCATCCCCATTAATTTTAACAGCTGTATATCTTTGTCCAAAAAAAAGTTCACAGAGAATCAGTGAAAAGTATTAAGTGAAAGTGACAGAAGTATTTGTACACAAAAGTTCATTATTTAGACATTTATACTAGACCATAATCACTGACTAGAAAATGATTGCAGATAAGATGATTGCAACTGAAAGTTATAAATAGTCTCTACTGAGCACATGACCACAGAATAATCAATGTACATTAGATATAATTATCAGCTGAATAACAGGGGAAAAACAAAAGCAAGTCTGTGCTGTGTGCCAGCTGCAACATTGAACAGCTATTCTTTTAAAAAGATGAGAATGGCCTATATAATTGAAGTGTGTTTATACAAAGACGCCTAATCTCCCTTTTATGCACACTCACAAACCACCATCAGCGAACAGAAAATTATACCAAGAGACCTCCATGTGTATATCATATAGCTTTAAATAATCTGTTTAGTCAAACATGGCTCCCATACATGACATATTTTAAAATATATTCATCAGCCAAAATGTACAGGGTATACCATTAAGCTCCCATTCTCCCAGGTATACAAATTCTTATCTCTTAGACTGTATGAAAGCATAGCAAGAACAGACTGTGAAGACCGTAACTCAAACCTTGCATCAATCTGCTTCTCTTTCAATAAATCAAAAGCAAAACTTACTGTCATATCCTTAGTATCAGTCACATACATAATCCCACATGCTATGAATGCGTTACCAGCCTTAGATTTAGGATATGTAGTATTGATATGCCGAATGACTGAAAATGTTTCTTCATCAACATGTGCTACTATTATATTTTCGTCAGTGCTTGAGGCATATATAATCCAAAGACCCTTCTCATCCACTGCTACGTTGAAATAAGTCTTCGAGTTAGAAAAGAGGTAGTTACGACCATGATATAAGGCATTTTCAATTAGCAGTGTCCCCAGCGATGCTTTATCAAGCCCAAGTCTGAAATGAGATAAAGTAAGTATTTGGTATGTTATGTTAAAAATTGATTTTTATACACACTGTTGGTTGAATCAATTCAGAGTGCATTATTACTGATAGAAGCATTGCTGAAAATACATGAGTTCAAGGACCATTCTGATGTCTTTTAAGATTAAGTACTCCACTCAAAGCACCTTCCAAAACACTATGAGAAAATTCCAAAGTAATAGCCACTCTAAAAGGTGCACAAGAGCATGAACTCGCTATGGTAAGTTTCACTTTATTTAGCGTATGAGCTTTATTATCACTAGGATGAAAGAAGAAACTAAAAGGAATGGGTATGAAAAAGGATTAGATACCAGGTGAAGGCCCAGACTTGTGAAATGGAATCTGTACAGAAGTTTGCTTTCTAAGTGGAAACTAAAGGGAGAAAATGTGATTGACCAAACCAGCATGAATACTGGGCAGGTTCACCTAGTCTTAGAATTCCTCTTTTGAAAACAGTTCAGATAATGCAGTGATTTGCTCAAGTGAACATCAAAGGAATAAAAAAATCTACTTTTGCAGAGCCAAAATTCTGACCTCATGCTAGCCTCCAACAGGACAGCCTGAATGTCTCATCTCTGATGCATAAAATTGTTTTTATTCCTTGAAATTCCTTATTAGGATGATAACCTGAGGACAGCAGCATTGAGCGGCTAAATTGAGTTCCTCTACTAGTTTAAGAGGGTAATCAGCTGCTATCAAGACACATTTGCAGTTAGCATTTAATCACTGAATAATTCAGTGCTTTAGCAGAAAAGGCAAAGAGAGTATGCTTTATCCTTTTAAGTAATGCCTTCTGTAACGAAACACTTTTCATTGCCTGACTTCTGTCTAACTGTATAGCTCCATTCCTCAAATGGATGAAAAACATTACTCAATACAGGAATCTCCTACAGTTACAAAAATTTTCTTAAAAGACAGGCTTAATGACAGGAATATTTCAGATCAGGGAACTTACAATAGAAGGAAAAATACTAGAAGGATAATTTTTCTGTGGAAGAGATGTACTGGAAAAATCATCCTAAGTCAAGAATGACTAACTAGATGATTCCCCTCAGCTTTTGTAAAACTCATTGTCTGCAGCAACTCCATGTTCCAGTGGCATGTATGTGCAATAAAAAAGGCTTCAAGGCTGGAGAAGATTTCTGAGAAATATGTGTGTCAACCCAGTTAATCTTGTTAGTTGCTTCACATTTGTAAATAACATCCTGCAAGGACAAGGGCTAGAAGGACAGCCCTTAGCAGGAATAGTCACATAGAAATGCAGATTAAATTTCTACAAAGAGCCAACAAGATAAAAAGCATCTCAAGATTCATTAGGAACGTGCAAGACCTGCAACACAGAACACCCTGTCTTTTCCCCTTTTATGTGAAAATCCTGAAGGGAGCAGAAACGTGAGATTCTCTTCTGCTCCCCCAGTCAAGGACAGTCTAGCCTAGAACTCCAAATGCTTCAGAAATCCCTTAATCTTCTGGCACCTTGGGGTAAATGACAAGAGATAGTGTAATATTTTCATCAACCACAGGGAACTCAGGCTACAAACACTTCTCTGATTGCTAAGATGAATAAAGTCAACCAAAAACAACAGAGGTAGGAAAGCATGTTATGAAACAAAGGAAGAAAGGACAAAGCAATCAATGTCAGGGATCTGACCGTCATGAGAAAACCTGCCAAAGGTCAGACATAGTCTTACCAGCTTTCAAATACAACAGGAAACTCCTTTTAAATATTTTTTTCAACATCTGCAAACTGAACCAACAAGGTCCTCACCTGTTCTTTCCATTAAATCAATACAAAAACTCCCAGAAGCTTTTATGCAGCCCAAAATCAAGGACTTCACTGTCACAGAATTGATAGTACCTCATTCTATCTGTGCTGAAGGTAAATAATCTTAGAGTGAATAACTGAACAGGAAGGCCATCTCTCAGCAACTTCAGAGAGGTTTTGAAAATTCCACAAATAGCTTGCGTTCATCTGTATGTCAAGGCATTTCCCAATTAACAGTACCCAAGCAAAGGTGAGGAACCTCTCTCCTACCATTATGTATCGCTTGGACAGAGATGGTCTTCTACAGATGTATAAACAAAAAGCCCTGAAGATATTTAAAGGAGGTTGCCAAAAAGTGGGCTTGTCTTTGGCAGAATAAATATTATAGAATCCAAGCAGCTTGCTCACATTCCTTGGCATCCAAATGAATATGGGAAGGCAGCACTCACACCTGCTTGGGAATAGACATCAAAGTATAGTGATGTTCTTGGCTCAAACATCAGAGTCATGTAAGAGAACTTGAAAGCAGATGCAATCTTTCACTTGCCCTTGGACTGTCTCTTTGGCTCTCCCCACAAGACGAGATTTTGGTTTTGATTTGTATTGTCTGTCTCTGTCCTCAGTAGAAACTGAAGAAACAGAGATTAATTCCCAGTTCCAATTCAGGGAGATACATTGGGAGAGTTGTAAGAACTTCTTATTATGAGGAAATCAAACAGCGGAGCCACTCCTCCACAATGGAACGTGCAATTCACCAGGTCGCCATGTCCTCAGCTGGTGCCTTAGTGCATTCCTCTGCACTAGCACCATTAACTCAAGCCCTACCAGCTAAGAACAGTGCTATCTGAGAGCAAAGCATGTGCATCAACCCAGCAAGAAGTGCTGGAAAGCCAAGTTCCACAAGTGGGCTACAATCACATAACTGCTCATCTGCATCCCCCAAACTGCAGCTGAACAAATTCTTAACTCTGATGCAGGTAGATGCATAGCTTATTTAAATCAAATACTTTTTTCTGACCCCCAAATTCCTTAATCAGTTCCCCTTTCTTTCCTGCAATTATGAACACAGCAAAGAATCCAAGTGCAAGAACACCCACAGCAATGTAATGTATAATAGAAACCCATTGGACCCCAGGATAGCCAAAAGAAAAATCTGTTGTCACCGCTGCACATGGCATCTTGTTAATCTGGAGGCCCAGTTGTCCTATCACGTAGCAACTACTCAGGTTAACCACTTAGACACAGCGCTGAACTATGCTTAAAGAACTGACTGTCACAGCAGAGTAATGGACCTGGACTACCTTTCCCAGTTCCTCTCCTCCCACAGCATCTGCACAGACAGATGGAAGGCCAGTGGCCCACATTCTAGTTACAAATTGGAAAGAATTAGTAGTTCTGTTCTGGAAAGAATTCTGAACCATTCATCCATTCTTTCAAAAGAAACATAGAAGAGTAGAAAGAAAGTGGTCTGCTTTTCTGAGGTTCACCTCTGTCATTCCAACCCATTGTTTCTCCTTCCACAAGATCACCTGCCTTAAGCCAACTATGTTTGACTTACTTCAGAATGACATTGGTTCCTCCCTTTTGATAGTACAGATGATTGTTTTGTACTGCATGACCACATCCATAAAAGAATCCTGTGATGTTAATGATCCTGTAACTGTCGTTCAGCAAGGCATTGGAATTCTCATATTCTTTTACAGAGTTTCCTAAACGTAGGGGAAAACATGAAAGAAAAAAAAAAAAAGGACTATCATTTGGTTCATCTGATTTTGAAATCTCTATCCTAAAATTCAATCTCTACTGAAAGTCAATCTCAATCAAGTATCTGACAGACAATTGTATTTGTGTTTTCAATAGTGATTCAACTTGCTGGAAAAATAAAAATAAAATAATCCAGAGACAAACAACAAAAAAATCTGTAGAATTGGTGTTCAAGGGCCTGCTTCCCACAGACCTGATGGGCCCTAATTCTGAACACAGTTGGTAAATATACAGAAAATATTTCCTTTTTCCACTTAGGTCCTGGAAATTTTCCTGCACAAAATGTAGCTTATGCAGCATCTGATTCATTTTCATGCCTAGCCAAATGAAAAGGCAAAACTCCTAGCTACAATTTAGGCAAGTAAAGCCATAGGAAACTGTTGAAAGAAAAGAATAGAAAGACATGAAACAACAGGTATTTAAACTTGGATTGGTAAAAAAAACCTCTAAAATCCTCAAACTATTTTCAAAATCTGATGTTGACTCTGAAAATGTCTAAAAATACCACAAATGTCTACAACCATATGTATAGTCAAGTACTATACAGGTAATATGGAGAATATTCTGAAAAAGATGTGGGTAAAAAATCCATCATACTTGATTAGAAATATTAGTTTAAGTTGGAGGAATTAAGAAACCAATGTTAATATAATAACTGATTTTTGATCAGTGACTACTACTAGTGTACCTGAAAAATGCATGGTAAGCCAAATCCTTTCATCGCTTATATTTGCAGGTTCCCGCATCCAGGTTCCAAATGTTTGCTGTACACTAACAAAGTGAACAGGACTTCCTACAGATGTTATGACACATTCTAGTAGAGAAAAAGCACATGTCCATTATCTGTGACATTAAAACAGTAAGTTGCAGTTAGTCACGCTCTGTGGGAGGTTACCAGCTTTTTTTGAAGGACCAGGGGTTCTGTCTTCAGCTTTTCCAGCCAGGGTATCATCATTCGGTACAGCACACGTCTCACCTAGAGTTGAGAGAGAAAGGGTAAAACATGTCATTTTGATATGACAGATATGCACATCAGTGACTGCATTAAAATAAAGGAATGACAACTGGGATTTTGTTTCATCTGGGAAAAAAAGGCTTAGGTTGGTCTGGTCAAAAAATGAGATTAAAAAAAGACTTGCTTTCACTTCCACCAAGGAAATGAAGTGTTCCGGCTGGTTTGTTTCCTTAATGTTGTCACGCTGACAGTCAACTTTGAAGAGTAACCGATTTTGCTCAACAGATTTAATTCCTTAGCTGTGAGTTTCTGAGTAGCTGCTTAGAAAGACAGAGTTGCCCCTCTCCTTAGGTAACTTCAGACAACTGAGATAGCTGGCAGCTGGCTGGTTTAGCAGTAATACCAAAAATGCTTTCTTGGAAATGAGTGATGGCTAAATTCAAAAGCTTCATGCCCATATCTACATACACCTGCAGAGGGGGTGTATTCTGTAAGCAACACTGGGAGTTTTGCTTGTGCTGTTAATGCCCGAGACAGTCATAAAGTACTAACACATACACTGAGCACATAATGCGTAAGAATGCAGGTCAGTCATCCATGCCATTAAAGAAACAATATGAAAGACTAAGGGAAATTATACACTATATTCCTTGCCCACATAGAAATGGTTCACATTAGAAACAAACACCTGGAAACATTTTTCCCCATCCCTCAACAATGTAAAGAGTAACCAGTTGGTTTTTCTCTTAGCATTTACTGTTAAAACAATGCTTGAATGAAATTATTTATGGACTTCTTTCTATAAAGCCAGATCCCTCTTCTGCCTTTAAAACAATGCAACACATTTCAGTTTGCTTAGAGTGAATAACCACAGAGAACAGTTCTCAGCTCTTTGCTGAAGATACCCTAATTTCATTGTTGCCTTGTCTTCTAGTTCCATTCTTAACTTTCATCTCCTTACATGTTTCACACTGCTTGACATGCAAATTCTTTTGGATGTACATTTTCGTTGTTGCCTTCCAATATATTTCTGGGATTTATAGGGCTGTGATGAAGTTTAAATGAGAAAGACAGTAAAAATATGAAATAACTATAAAGTAATGCTGAAAAGGTACTGTGACATTCAGGAAAGAAAGGACAGATTATACTGCATTGTTGTTTTCTCCTTTAGGTTATATCCTCTCTTTGTTCACGCAGAAGACAAATACTCCAAGACAGACCACGAACAACATGTATTTCTCCCACCCATTTATCTAGGACATTTGGTGATATGACATTAAAAGTTTGTAAGCGATCACAGTGTATCTCCAAAACAAGGCACAAACAGTCAATCCAACCACAGGACGATGAATGCCTACGGCTAGAATTGAGCAATCCCTCGAGATCCCTTTCCAGCTTCTGGTCTCAAAATATTGTCAAAATATCTCAAAAAGAGGAACCCACTCAGCGAAATTATAAGTTGCAGTGCGCAAGTTAATTTCCTTGGACTGAGTCTGATACAGTTAACTGAATGAGCAGTTCCCTATACAGGAGTTTATCTAAGACTATAGAATAGACAAGGACCAGGTCAGTGTTTGTAGTGAAGCTGAGTGCACTATTTGCATTTGAGAATATCTGCAGTTCTCTCTGAGGACTTCCAGCAGCATGAAACAGAAAGCAAATAAGATTAAAAAGACAGTTTTCAATGAGAGACTCATGAAATTTTCACTGCTTTCTTTCCATTAAAAAAACCACAAATATCTTACTGATTCCTATCATAAAATATTCTGGCTGAGAGTTAATGGAGTTTACAAGACATTAAAACTATTGATTTGGTCTGTCTGGGGAGGATGGGAAGGATGGAGTGAGGGAGTGTGGAGCAGGGATGTTTTGTTTCTTTTCGAATTAGCTAACAGTACCACTGAGAACAAATACACCTGAGCTTCCAACTAATGATTCTCTTCTCTTAAAGAAATAAAGTTTTACCTGATTCAAAATTTAATTTAAAGAAACCATTCCTGTATTCTTATGTAATAAGTTAATTACAGTTATAAATCAGCATGAGTATTCTCTTTTCTTCAAAGGGATGTGCATATTTAATTACAAAAGCTGTCTCATTCTTTGAATTTTGGTAATAAGACCTCACAGCCTACTGACTCACAAAACGTAAATGCTCACTGAGGAAGATTTCATCTTTGCAGAGTTATCTGAGTATAACTCCCATTTGCACACTGGGATTTCAAATCCACCAGAAACCCATCAGATAGCTTATCCTCCAAAGTACTTCAGTCCGTTTCAACACTTGAGAAGAGGCTACCTGAGTAAATGGTCCAATTATATCCTGTACAATAGTTCATGCATTTCTGAATTTCAAATAGGATGAGATTTCTGTCTCAGCTATCTACTTTCCATTGTAAGGAGGCTCTTTGGGCTCTGTTCTGATACTTCAATACCCAGAATCACCTGATTTAGATTTTTACATGCTACTACCATTACAATGACATGCTATATTAAAAATAAGAGGTGGAAAAAATTGATATGTGTTCCACCCAGTATTAAATATTCACTGGTTAATAGCATTTATAATAATAATTAAAAAAAGATTTCTCATCTAAGCAAACTATGCAGAATGATGGTGACAAAAAAAACATATCACCCTATTAATGGTGAGACATACAAACTGCTCTGCTTGTTTCACAGATAATAACTGCATGAGTTCTTGTGCTATTCTCTTTCGGTATGCCTATCAAGAAACCACATTCCCAGTTACAGAAGAAACCCCACTTTACCAAACACTTTCACAGATAACTCTCCTTTTCTCTAGAAATGTGAAAGATTGGTAACTGAGACATGCTTTCCTATATTTTTTATAGGATTACTCTGACCTCCCTGAAGACAGGCATCTCAGCTGGGAGGAAAATTTATCCCAGAACTGTAAGGATAGCAACAGTCACTGAAAGCCACAACCATCTTGAATGCAATACCATCCAGGGGTAAAGGAGAAGGGCAGCCAGATCCAGTATGTAGATCCAAAACCAAAAGTTCGCTTCCATTCTCAAGCTGGAGTAAGCTAGTAATACAATGCTGTTCTTGCACCAGCTTCTCTTTGCTTTCCATAATCTGCTAATACCTTGAACCACAATTTTCCAGTTACCACAATACCACAGTGTTTGTGGAACCCATGTTCCTGAGCATCCAAATCACCAGCTCCTCTCATCTTCTACTGCTAATTCTGCACTGGCCAAAAATAAAAAGGCTCTCCTCTTCCAGTATGTGTAGAAATGATTTGAAATGCAAGTCTCAAAACCACTTTTTTTTTTGAGAGTTTTCAGGAATGGATGATAACATTTTTGGCCAAAATTTTCAGAAGTCCAGCAACTTCATACATCCATCCTGAAATACTTTTAACACATAGCTGTTGATTTTCACAACAAAACAATTAAGAACATCCTTCATTTCCAAGCACCAGCCTTCCCAGCCACACCCACTCCCCCCACCCCATGTGCCTGAACTGCCACTGAAAAGCATTAGAAAAATCAAACTCTCATTTAATAGTTCTAATTCCAAACAGAATTGTTTAGAGCATTAGAGAGATCAAAGACAACAGAGATTACATTTTCTTTTCAATGTTGTTGAAAATAAAGCTGATTACAAAACTTGCGAATACTTTCAAAGAGTCTCAATGTCCCTGTAAACCTCTTAGAAGCTATTCCCACTCAAACATGCAAAAAGAAATACAAGCCTATCTGAAAAACCCAGTTTAAAATTAAATGTTTCTATGATAAATATATATATCTGTAAAAATACAGTAAGAAATGTATTTACTATAGAAGGGGTTTAGAATATTAATATAGTCTTTGGTACCACATTGACACCAATGCTTTCTTCCACAAAGTATTTACCTATTATTAATATATTTAAATTCATATAAACTTCAGGCATGGAAAAATATGATCAGTACACTGTATCTGTCAATATATTTACAAAATACATTGTTCAAGACAGCCGAGTATTTCCAACCAGTTACCTGCTGGAGGAGATACCTGCCAACTAACTTGCTCTATATGTGCTCCACGCAGCAGAGGCAGTGCTTTACTCATTAAAAAATGCACGTGGGCACATGCACAGACACACATGGATTGCATCTGAGGCACAATTTTAATCTATTTGAGAAAAAGATCTTCGAAAACATGGATAGAAGTTGTGACATGAAACACTGACATGATTTTTCAACAACCCACAATATCAAGTTAAAATCAAGAGGATTTACTAGTATCCAGCACACCTGAAAATCATGCCAGAGATATCTCATAGCAAACTCTTAATTATGTCAGCACTCTAATCGGTGACTAAAAAAAAAAAGCGTAGCAGCTGCTACACTTCAGCATACAGTCTATGACCTGGCAGTCTGGATACCGATATTTTGGTTCTAACAGTATCTGCTGTGCAATTTGCAGCCATAGTTTGAAGGGAATCTACTATGTCTTTAATTTTTCCTGAGTATTAGAATTAGCCATATATCTCACCAACACAGCTACAGTAAAGGAAACAAACAAGACTTACGATCCACCTGTCATTTGGGATACAATAACGATAAATACCAACAACGGAAAAGAACTCAAGATGACCCTGCTCCAAAACTTACATATTCAAATAGACACAAAGCCTCAGAGAATCCTTTTGTATTCCTCCAGCTTTTAAAAGTCTTAGCTAGTTCAAGCTTGCTTCAGTTCTGCCAATGACCAGGCAATTTCATTTTGTAGAATACACAGAAATGTAGCCTGGTTAAGAGGTGTTATAGTTACATGTAAAATTAAAGTTCGGTATTTAAAAGCTAAAAATTTCAAGTGCATTTCTCTTACTTTCCAAATATACCCCACCTACCAGAAAACACCATGTGTAAATGCTTTGCCTGAGCATTAGATTAAAAGACTAATATGATACTGGAGATCGCTTGCTGCCTTATCCAAATTATATTTCAGCAAAACATCTAAGCACATGCTCAGCTTGAAGTTTGTGCAGTTTTACTGATGCCAGCAAAATTAAACACATGCTTACTGTTTTTGTGAGACTTAGAGTAATGGGTTTAATCTTGAACCTGTTTCTAATACTAAAAGGAGCACTAGAAGGAACTAACCTGTGCATTTGCTGCTGTATATGTTCTCCTGAAGCTGTGCTTTGCCTTTACCTTTACGTTTTCCTGGAGGCCCCGGGGGTCCAGGTGGTCCAGGGGGCCCTGGGGGTCCAGGTTCCCCTTTTGAACCTGTGTACAAAACAGAGTACAATGTCACAGGCCCCGTAGGCAACAGGCAACCTGCAGAGAACTGTACGTGTCCACATGATGGACTTTGAGAGATCTCAAAAACAGCCTCTCTCGTCTTAAGAGGTTTCTGCATACAGAAATATGGTGCAATAAACTCATTGGGATACTGTTTGGTAGAAGATGAACCATACAGAACTTCAGAAGTTGTAGGACATCAATGGAATTTATCTGTCTGGATTACAGGCATATTAGAGAGCTATAAAGCACCGTTACCTTTTACTTACTGTATCCTAAGACCTTGTCCTGGTTTCAGCTGGGATAGAGTTAATTTTCCTTCTAGTAGCTGGCACGGTGTTACGTTTTGGATTTAGTATGAGAAGAATGTTGATAACACACTGATGTTTTCAGTTGTTGCTAAGTAGTGTTTAGACTAAGGCAAGGATTTTTCAGCTTCTCATGCCCAGCCAGCGAGAAGGCTGGGTGTGTTTCCCCACACTGGGTGGGGGGAAGTGAGCGAGCAGCTGCATGGTGCTTAATTGCTGGCTGGGGTTAAACCATGAGAGACCTCAACTTCAGATGCTACAGTACGACAATTTTATACAGCTTATATTTGTGGCTGCTTCATGTATTCCCGAGTGGAAACCTGCCCCTCATTTTCTAATAGAAAAATAAAACTACACTGCAAGAGCGAGCAGGAGGAGGTCAACTGTCTGGAAGTGTACTGGAAAGGGTGGAATTCATGCACGCCTCAACCCAAAGCCCAAGCAGAAAAGTTTTTGTGAAGACTTGCATTAAAAAGAGAACATAATCTCCTGGACAGAGCGATACTCAGACTTCACTGTGGATAAGATGGTTATGCTGGTTGGTCCTACTCCTGCAGATCACATTCATGCTTCAGAAGCAGAGTATACCTTTTTCTGTCAAGTACACTTGCAAGAGAGCTCCTAAGAGCACTTCTTCCTACCTTCTAGTATTATATCATTGTTTGCATCCCCCTTTTCACCCTTGGCTCCTCTTGCACCTTTTCCTCCTGGCATACCATCCTTGCCAGGTAAACCCATTTCTCCAGGTTCTCCTTTCTGTCCTTGGTCACCTTTTGGTCCTGGCACACCTAGAAATAAAAAGCATTTCAGTACCAAGAACGCTGCTCCAGTATTAAGCATCGATCAGTACATTTTTTTAGTAGAAAACATATTCAATCTAGTTGGTTTTTTCACCTGTATTTAACTAGGTAGCTGTAATTTGTTCTGATTTCAAAACAACCTTGTAACCTAATACGATGAAGGGAAACTGTGTACAATCCATGTGGCACAAATAATACATTCTTTACCTAGCGATCTCTGAGTTTTGAACATGAAATATATAGACCTGGGCCTCGTTAACACTGGCTGGAGAGTTTCTGGTTAAGTAGGAATACTAAGGGAAGATGTGAAGCAAAATATTTATTTCACATTTGTAAGGCATTAAAGGACATTTTCATGGTTCCTCTAGAATTTTTCTTAATTAGGCACTAACGTTACAACACACGTTGCACTTCTAACATTTTCCACTGTCCCAACGGAGCATAGAGCTACCTAGTAACATATTCACATGGCTACTATAACCCTCCCTCTACACTTGTTAGAAGCACGATCAGTCCGCATACTTTTTGCACTTCATCATTTAGTAAAGTAACATATCTAAGAAGGTATTCCTTTGTCCTGTGTGATTTAGTTGTGCAATAAGGAAAACAACGGCATGTTTGTACAACTGACACACCAAATCCTTGCACGCTCTACTTTTGTGGCAGTTAGTATTTTCTTGCTTTAGGAGAGAGAAACGTAACAGTTGTACAAATAAAAATGTCAGTGTTCTTGCAGGCACAGGTTTCAAATAAATGACATTTGTTAATACTTGAGAAGAAAATGCTTGGTTTTCTACTTATGCTTCTTCTATTTAAATAGATTTTGTGAAATCAGAAACAGAATTACAGTTTTGGGGTGAAATCTGAAATGTGTCTTTGGCAGAGTTGCCACCTGACTCTCTGAAGACTGGTTCTCACTTTCATTTCCATTTTTAAAAATCCGTTGAGGATACTGAAGCGACAGACCATGTCGTGTCTCAAGACATAGTAGACAATTGTTCCACTTGTACCTGCCAGCAAGCCCGCACGGCTAGGTGCAAAAGCCAGGATAATAAATGGGCCCCTATAAACACCAGCCGGCTAACATCAGCCTGCCTACTCATCAACATACCCTTCCTCTTCTCTACCCCCTCTCAGGTCTACCACTCTGATGCCCTTTTCTCTCCTTACCCTCCTACCACACACAACACGCTGCTTTCTCACTCTGCCTTGAAGGCACCAATTATCCATCGGTGCTGGCACATAGCTATTGTGTGTCAGATAAGTCAGGGGATAAACCAATTACTGCTTCACAACTTCACGGTAGTTTACAGGCTCTGAGCGCAGGAACGGCCTCCCTGCCACTTCAGCTACCGCGCAGCGATCTGTTGAATCTAGCGTGCCAGGTCTACTACTGTTCTCTATAGTCGGCCTTTGCCCTGACCCATTTCCTCACGTGCTGATGAGCTGGACAGCTAAGAGACGACAGCACTTCTGCTGCTGGTTCTCTCTGTTCTTAGCAGAAACGTGTCACGGTGACATCAGCAAGTTAGGCCAAATAGTTTCCTCGACCAGCACGGAAAATTGCTTGTGAGCTACACACAGCCTATGGACTATTTAGCAGAGCTGCTCTATCTGTGCCAGCTACATCAAACTAGTACCTGGAGACCTAGAAACAAAGTTTATCGGAGACTAAAAAAAAGTTTCCTGCACCAAGAGTTTCCAGCCTAAATGGACAATACAGAAAAGAAGAAAAATACGGGCATATACTGCTCCTGCCATAGTTATTATGAATCTGGAACCAAAACTGCGGTAACAACTTCCACCCCCAAACTCTGGCTTTCTTTTTTTAACACATCTGAAGTCAAGGAGCCATTATGTTGGCAGGTTGAGGGAATGGAAATATTCTTACAATAACAGTATTTGCTAGCAAGTTCAGAATACTAAGATTCAGTTAAGTGCATTCACTAGCTTTAATTTGCAATATTCTGTAGTGTACGTATACCATCTTCCTCGCTGTGGAGTAAGTCTGAAGTAATCTACCAAAGCTTAGTATAAGACAACGAATGCTACAGAATTCTGTAACGTGCAACTTCTTTGTAAACACTGAAACCCTTCTCCCTGTACAAAAGTCTGAAAGTAACTACATCTGAATGTAACAGTAAGAAAGGATTTCTTTTTTAAACAACCACTAAAAAAAAAAAAATACCTATTTTTCCTCTTTTTCCATTTATTCCTGGTTCTCCCTTTTGTCCTGGTATACCTGGGACTCCATCTGATCCATTGTAGCCAGGCAGTCCATCAAGTCCAGGAGGTCCTGAACAAACCAAAATTCAGCATAACTGAATTTTCACTGTTAAATGCAGTTTATACTTAAATCTACTCTATTTACATATAGTGTGTTTGTGGGGGTTTTTTTCTTAGACATACAAATTCCTCTACTTGGCCATTACGTTCTCCATGCCAACAGAGTACCCTCCTAAAACACACCAACAAAAAACCCACCGCCAAACGAAACCAAACAATACAAACAAAAAACACCCACCCACAACAAACAAAAACTGTGAAACCAAGCTTGTTTGCCCTGGCCTTAGCATAAGAAAACTGACTGAAATGAATACTGCACACATTTTGCATTAAGGCCAACACACAGCAGCCTTTTGGATTCCACCTCAAGGACAAACACAGTGGAACCCATCCTGTTTCTGAATTTGGTAGTGACTATAACATCTTCCACAAGCCACATCAGCTTCAGTGTTGCTTATGATATTGGCCAGGCTAATCTAACACAAGAAAAGCATTTACCTACTTGTCCAGAATACTGTAGTGCCAAACCATGACTGGTTGATAGACATCACTCCCTCTTCGTCGCTATTTGAACCCCCAGAAACAAAAAGCACCTGATAGTTTTCTGATACAGAGAATTATTCTAAGCAGACCCACAGCTAAAGAAGCACAGAAAAAAAGCAAGTAACCATTCACATAGCCTAGCAACCACAGGAGTGAGAACAGAGTGAGAGAGTTAAATAAGAAAGGAAGAAAAGTTATGGGGGAGGTGGGAGGGTGGAATTAGTAACCAACATTTTTTTAAAGAGATGGTTTTAGTGTTAAATTATAACATCAGCTTACTTGGGGGATGTGTGTGTATATATATACACACACACACTCATCTCTTCAGCTGAATGCTACTTAAACACTCAGTTCTATCTGGTTTTGATCAAATATGTTTTAGCAAATGTGAAACTTTTCTATTCCCTCCCCTAGAAAAGTATAATGTCTAAACCCACCCCCCTCTCAGAAAGGGCATGGGTTGACCTAAATACAAAACTCATAAAGGCAGGCAGTCATTCAGCCCTCCCTCATTCTAATTAGCAAAGGAAGACTGTTCTGTAAAAGATACATTTCTACATGTCAACAATTTGTACCAGCAACAGTTTCAACTACCCAAAAATGTTACTGCAATTGTCCAAGTATCTTACCTGGGGGACCTGGGGGTCCTACAACAAGAACAAGAACACAAAAAAGAAGAAACGGTGAGTTTAACCCAGCAAGAAATCAAAAAGCAATTCCAAACTGAACTGATTAGCATTTAATCAGAACAGTAAAAGGGGAGGAAAACCCCTCAAATTTCAAAATTAACACCTATGGATTTAACTGCTTTGTATTATAACTATTTGAGCATTAGCAGAAACTCAGACTTACTGAAAGAGTATCTTTAAAAGCAATTAGATATACACATATGTTCTGCTTTTTGCAAATTTCAGATGATAAAGGTTTGATAAACAACTACCTCTACAATGTAATCTCACTGTCAGGGGCTTAGGTGCCTTTACAATGCCAGGATGCAAGGCATCTACCAATCAGTACATTTCCTTTATGTAAGTGTTCTCCAAGATCCTGTTATAGTAGAAGAAGAATAGCTTTACAATACTGATGAATGTCACAATTAAAAATCCTGTTGAAAATACACATTAAAAATACATGCTACACTTCTCCATGTTTTATGGATATTTCATCACAGTTCACAATTCAGACTATTTCAATAGAAAGAAAAAAAAAGGAGGGGGAGGGGTGCGTCATTCCTATTAACTACATCTAAATCACAATCAGGCTTTTCCCATGTAATTGTTCTCCAGACCAGACCAAGCTCCTCACAGAACCTGGTTGGTGTATTAGAAATTGGACTGGCTTCAGTTATTCAGCAACATGTAATACAATACAATCTGTCTCACTCTCTCTGACTCAGTTCAAGTATAGGGCCTTAATGGGAAGAAAGCATAGCAGGCAAGAGTAAACCAGAAAACGTTTCTGGAACAAGATTTATCTTACATGATCCCCCCCCCACATTAAAAAAAAACCAAAAAAACAAAACAAACAAAGAAAAAAACCCCACCAAACCAAAACCAAAAAAAGACCACACCACAAAAACCAGATGGGAAAAGCAGGTTAGGAGAATACAAAGAAAGGTGGTAGTTGCAATTAAAGAACCAAATTAGTTCTGTGAACATTTTTATCCAGCCAAAGTACCATTTTGTTTCAGCAAAACTCTCTACAACAGAAAGTAACAGTAATTACTAGATTTCCCTAAAGAAGACAATTTTCAGCATTAATTAGAAAGCGCTATGAGGAAAGTGAAAACCATTTTATAATACCATTACAGCAATTATCTCTTTTAATCAGTACAGGCAGCAACATCAGTTAACATCTTTCTGCCAATTTTCCAGTAAATGACCATTTTTTTCCACCCTACAATGTTATGTCCATTAATGCATTCAATTACATCCTCATCTCAAAAACTGAGGATCTTGATTATCCTTGTATTAGCATAAGATAAAGAGGAAAGGTGCTTGAAAAGTAGCAAACGTCACAGAGGCCTATAGCAGAGAAAGCCAGTAATGGAGACAAGATTTAATAGTGTCAAGAGAGCAAAAAGGTGCAGAAGGCACCAAGTAGCATGAATTCAGAAGTCTGGAGCCCAAAGAAGCAAACTTTTAGGTTGTCTGCTGTTCAGCCTCAGTTGCAATCAGAACTGATCTACAATTTCGGAAGTAGCATTTAACATCTGTGTGTACTATGGTAATTCTCATTTAAGTTGAAATCAGTTGAGCCAAGTGGACCTTCCAGCCATTTGAAAACACAAACCAGACAGCAAGTGAAGCATCTTCTTAACCTCATAAAAAGTGGCTTATTTCTGATCTTCTCATTTCCAAAAAGAATAAGACTCAGTCTGTTACAGACTTCAAAGCTGGACCATAGCCCTTAAATTGGCTGCTACCTGACATTCTCTTCACCAAATCACATAGAAACTTCTCACATCATCTCCTGTCCCAGCCATCAGCCATTCAGACGCCTCACTGGTAACACGTGAAACCCAACCTCCTGTTACCGTGGTCCAACGCAGGGGAGGCAAACGCGTCGCTCATCAAAGTCCCACTACTCCACAGCAGTTTGAACAATGGAATCCCGTTTCTACACTCTAATATGTTCACCCCATGTCAGCCTTGAAGTGTGGGGACATACACAGAAATACCAAGACTAAACCTCAACTAAGTCTATGAGATTTGCTTATGAAAATTACATGGGAAAGAAACAGCTCCACGTAATGTCAACTGAGCTCCTTAAATTCCAGCATTTATAGTAAGGAGGTATAGATAACTCCCAAAGTAGCACCTATTATCTTTTTTAAAATAAATAACCCAATTGATATGTAAATTCTGATAGAGTAAATAGCATAGTTCTTTGACGCAGTCATTGACCTCAAGTTCTTCGAAAACATTGTAATTCTGTATTCCAGAAGATAACATAGGTGTAATGCTTAAGGCAATAAACATACCTGTTAAGCAGATCCCTTTTGTGCTGTTACATAAATCCACCATCACTCGGACCTAATATTGCAAAGAAAACAAAGTTGAAAATGATGCATGCCATAAAAGTATCTAGTTTACTTTGCCTACAGAAAGAATTCCAAAAACAAAGATACAACTGTCCCCTCTGTACTTGTAAGAATAAACTGTTTAGAACTACCTTAACATTGTGACGCTACCCATCTCTTCAGGCAGCAATTCTCTTATAGAAATCTGTTCAATATACCTCATTTTAAACCTCACTGAAAACACGAAGGAAATATTGGGCAGACAACTCCATACATCATCTAGGCATTAAAATTCACACATTACTGTAAAACATGTGGTTGTCCATGCATTGACTCTATTGGTGGAAGGTATTAAAAGCCAACATAAGCCAATGAAAATTACATTCAATTTTATTTTATATTGGTATCAACTCATGGATACTTTTCCAACACAGTATATCCAGTGAGAAAGATGACCTATATTCCAGGTAAGCGATTTCTTATCTTGGAATGACCAAGATCTGCAAATTTGGAATGGACCTTCATCCATTCAAAATACTTCATCCCAACAATGACAGACTTTATAAAAACCAAGCTGGAAGAGATAGTCATACAGATGCTTTTAATCTACAATAGACTAAAATTTATCAATTAAAAAGTCATCTTTGCAAAATACATGGGTTTTGGCTGGGCCAAAATGTAATTCACATTACATGTCCTGCATGCTGAAAGTCAACACTCTAAAATGTTTTGCAACTCACAAAACATCCAGCAGAAGTAAGAGTATTATGAACAGGAGCACTGAAGTGCCTCAACTCTTTATGGGAAAGTCTAATGTTCATAGTTAGAAAAGAATAAGATTGTTATTTCAGGGCTGTGCAATATATGATAATTTATGAACTATTCACCCAGAGTTGCACATTTATTCATCTTTGTACAATTACTCCACTTACAAATAATGGAATGCACTAGTCCCAAAAGACAGAAAAAACAAGTGCAAGTCAATCTGAAAGGCAGACTGATGTTTAATCCCAGCAAGGTTATTTGCCGTCATCAATCTTTATTTTTACAATTAATGCATCATTAGCTTCAAGTGACAAATCTAACAGACTCAAATAAAGGACAATTATTTTGACGGCAAGTATTCTTTCGCTGCAAAATCAAACTATGTTTGACTATGGATTTCAATTCTGTCAGATACATACTGAGAATTTACTGGATTCCAGACTGCACTGGATCAGCTCTTATATTTAGAAGTTTTAGACTCAATTTGAATTAGCTGTGAAGAGCTTATTGGTTTTGAATAGCAGAATTTGCTTGTTCTCTTTCCCCTCACACCCCTCAAAAACACTTGGTTTCTACCCTGTAATTTGTACAATACACGTTGTCCACATGCGCGCTAATTCAAACTGCGTTTTAATCTAAATGGTTTTGTTGAGGTTGCTGAAGTGATTACGACTTGCTTTGGGGCCCTCCAATTATCTCAGCACTATTATTTTTACCAATCAGTGCAATTCAGGTGATAACTAAAAAACATGGCACTCAAGAAGTGAGCGCGTTACAGCAAATAGCCTACAACAGAACCTCCAGCTTAACTATGAAAGATGAGTACACCAGTCATCCAATCAGCCAGCATCACCTTTGCCATGAAGAAAAGCTACAGAAAAAAGTATCTTATTTAATTGCTAAATGCTTAGTTTTCTCCTGAAGAAAAGGTGGGGGGAAAAAAAAAAGACAACATAAACTATGAAGCAACTACTCAGATAATTACATATCCATAAGCCACCACCTCTTGCACTGTCTTCAATCTCACTTTCAAACTTACTGCTCTCAAACTTATTAGACTATTACCCTCTCATCAGCCTCTCTACAGCAGCAGATTTGCCATTTTCCTATTTTTATTCTCTTTCAACATAAATATATATATTTATAAATACAGAAATAAATAAACAGAAGGCCCAGAACCAAAAACGTACTCACGTTATGAAAGCTAAAATACAATTTTTTGATGCCTAAAGTTATTTCAAAGATTCTTCAACAGTGGCCACAACAGATCTCCCTCGCCCAGCAGCTGTGTAGAGCAGTAGGCTATTGCTACCTGCAGCACCGATCTGCAGAAATCTGTGCCTCCGCTACAAGAGAGATCCCGCTCGGGCAAAACCTCCATTCAGGCCCCACATTCAACAGAGGCTGGAATTTATATCCTAAGGCCCACCAGCGTAGTAGGGATCATCTCACCAGCTGTAAGGAACTTTGTCTCACGCCACAGAAGTATTCAAGCCTTCATATTACGTTAGTGGGAGTTAGATACAAAATACAAAAATGCAGGAGTGGGAGGGGGGGGTGCCTGAAAATTTTTCTAAGGACTTTTTTCCCCTTGAGCAAGTGGGTCTGCACACAGTTACACACTCTTCTGAGCAGCAGGCAGAATGAAAAATATTTGATGGAAATCTTGTAAGAACAAAAAGGCACGACCGCCCCGAGCGACTCCCTGTGGGATACACACATTTAAATGAAGCACATCGCCCACAGCAGTAGTCACAGCGGTGATGTAAATGGAGGAGCTGCACAAGTGAATAGTCTTGCCACATGCTGTTAAAATATACACTGTGTCACTCGGTGCTATTCGGAGGGGGCAATAAAACTCATTTAATCCATACATGCTACCCAATGACAGGGGAGTAGCATATTTAACTGCCACCATCAAAATCATCTAGACATCCAACTGCCATTAACGATTGAAGTCTGAACTCCTAACGGCAAATGGCATCAACAGTGTTCAACCCCTATCAGGATCTGAATCTTTTCTCTGATAATTTTATTTGTGGATCCCTTAGACTCAAAGAAGAAATTCAGATCAGATGGAACAAAATGAGCTTTGGCTGCCAAACACAAAGATGATTTCTTAAAAGAAACAGGAAAATGTTTTGACTAAGTGTTTTGATGAAAAGCTTAGATACAGCACACAAAAATGCTTCACTAGGGCAGCAATTTTTTTAACATTACCTGATCCAAAAAAAAAAGAAAGAAAGAAAGAAAACACACTGGTTTTTTCCATTTTTTTTTATATGTTTCTAGAAAGTCATTTAAGTTTTTGAATTTGAAATAACCCTGTTCAGTAATAGTAACTTGAGAATTATAATCCAAAAAAATAATGTTTTACCTTCCACTTTGACCTAAAATAATGTTTAATTTTTTTTTCTGAATTGCCAAAGAGCTGAAATGTGCATTATTCATGTTATTTTTAAGACCAGTTTGGGTACAAAACCATGTGATTTTAAGACTACAGAAAATTAAACACTCTGGTAAAATGCACAGGGTCCAGCGAAAAATGTTGCTACTTTGATAAGTGGCATTGGAAACTAGAACCGAATATCCAGTATCTTTCAGTTTTGCCTCTCAATAAAAAGACATCCTTTGAATTACAGAAGTCTTGTACTGCAAATTCTCAACTCAGAGCATAAGGACTTAAATGGCCTAAGCTAAAAAAAAAAAAAAAGTAACCATTATTTCTTCTAATCCCCCAAACAATTGCATAATCAGAACTCTATGCTACGAACACCTCTGCTCTGCAATCTCGTTAGCTCTAATATTAATGGAGATGTTATCACTGTAAAATCATCATTGCAATGGTTTATTAAAAAAACGCCAGCAGAAGATTACAGAAAAGGTATTTTCTGTAAGTAATTTTTTAAACCAGTAACATTATTTACATAAGTAAGAGCTTGAGTTAGCCTTTTCTGCTTTTTGGTGGGCCTAGGCCTGCAGTCCTTACTGGGACAGAATCTCCGCTAAGGTTCCCTCAACAGTGATATTTTTCTTGCATTTCTTCTGACTCGGAACTTAACGGCTTTTTCAGTCTACTCAAAATGTTTCAACTATACGACCTGTATAAGTTCCCAACTACACCACCCAGCTCCTACCGAGCAAGGATAATCTTTTCCACCGAAGAGCAGAACACTGGGTGGTTTTGCCAGGGAAAGAACACACGGTTCTCTTCTGGCCCGTCAAGTACTAGCTGAACTTTAGCGCTTACTGAAAGGGCCCCCTCAGTTTCAAAGAAACGGGACGGTAAAGTTGGTCCGGTGCCGAACACCATCAAACACACACACACCACACACACACACACGGGGTTCTGGCAGCGGGGCAGGGATTTAAAAACCTGAAGCCTTGGAAACCGGAAGGCTGCCTTTTTGCGGCAACCCCAGTTCGGAAGTGTCCTTCAATCCACGCTCCCGGCAACCAACCTCACTCCGTCCGCCTACGCCGCTGTCGCCTTGAAAGTTTCATCCTAACCCGCTTCATCCCAACCCATCCACCCCGCCACCTCGGCCCATGCAGGTGGCAGTAGGGCAGCTACTGTTTCTATGCCTGTCGCGGGCAGCGCCCCACGGAGGGCAGCGCCCCACGGAGGGCAGCGCCCCACGGAGGGCAGCGCCCCACGGAGGGCAGCGCCCCACGGAGGGCAGCGCCCCACGGAGGGCAGCCGCAGGCGGGCGCCCGCCCCCACGCCCCCCGCCGCCCCGGGCCGGGCCGGGCCGGGCGCCTCGGCCCTACCGGCACCATGGAGTAGGTCATCAGCATGAGCATCTCCTCCGTCTCGGCGCGGACGTGTCCGCGGGCGCGCTCCCCGCGCCGGCTGCGCTTGCTGCGGGCGGCCGCGGGGGCCCCGGGGCCGGGGCCGCCCGGGTGGTCCCGCAGGGGGCCGAGGCCGGCCGGCAGGTCCCGCAGGGGGCCGAGGCCGGCCGGCAGGTCCCGCAGGGGGCCGTCGCCCGCGGCGGGCCGCGCCGCCTCCAGGTCCCGCAGCGCCGCGCCCAGCTGCCGCCACTGCGCCAGCAGGAAGAGGGTCCCGGCGGCGCTGAGCGCCGAGAGCAGCCCGACGGCGGCCAGCAGGCACGGCAGCGCCCGCCCGCCCGCCGCCTCCATCGCCGCGGGGCGCCTGCTGCGCTGCCGACGGGGCCGGCGGGGAGGGATTTATGCCCCCCGGACCCCCCCCCCCCCCCCCGCCACCGCCCCCGGCCCCGCCGGGCGCGGCGGGGGCACGTCGTCCCCGGGCGGGACGGACGGCGGAGCCGCCGTTCGCCGGCTCCGGAGGGGAACGGCCGGGACGGCCCGCGGCTGCCCCTGCCCGCCGTCACGGCGCGGTGGTGAGCCACCCGCATTGCACGCCACTTCCCGCAGCGATGGAGGTTCTCCCGAGCTTCATTCCCCAAAGCCGCGGTGCGGGCGGTAGGTGGCACCGCGCCGCAGAAATGCCTCCTGGAGCCACACGCTGCCGTTCTGCAGCTGGTAGGAGCGCGCCGCTGGTCCGAGGGCATCGTGTGTCGTTCGCTAGTAACACCTTCACCGCTCCCTTTAGCTGCTCGAGCAGAGACCTCTCCCAAATTATTCCTGCCAGCCCAGTTAATCCATCGTGAGGATAAGAAAACACGGAATTTCACCGTTGTAAAGAACAGCAGAGTTTGACCGCGTATGAGGACTTCGTGAAGAACACGAAAGGGACTAAACTCAGAACGTTTTTTAGAAAAGTGACGTTAAAAGCTGGCATTTTAATTTCGAAGACAAAGCAGTCGTGCTTTCTGACACTGCTACTGCTTCGAATCCACCTCGAGAAAGTCACAGCTTTTGAATGCCAAGTTTCCTACGAGAGAGGGTTCTTGAGCCTAACTTTGGCAAAGTGACAGTTCTCTGCAGATCTCTGCAACTCGTCAGGTACACCATTTTGTCTCCATTCTAACTATGCCATTGACCTGCAATTCATGCTAAGCCCATACTGCACTGTAGGGTGAACTATTAGGTCAAGTCAAATTTGAATTTAACACACACAGTTCTGCTGCGGTCAGTGAAACACAGGAGAGAAGCCAAGACAGGAAAACAACTCCAACATATCAAAGTTCTCATCTCTCCGAAATAAAAAACTGCAAAGCGTTGGTGTCCTCAGGCATCGCATTGGAGACTCTTTCCTTCTGAAACAGTCGTGATGGGTTTAGGTAGAGCAGGGTGAAATTGGAGGGAACAAAAAGCATTCCATCTCTTCCCATAATGACAGAGGAGACGGAAGAAAATTGTCGTACATCCAAAGGGGTAAGGCTCACCAGCATAGAATCACAGAATGGTTTGGCTTGGAAGGGACCTTTAAAGGCCATCTAGTCCAACGCCCCTGCCACGGGCAGGCACATCTTCAACTAGATCAGGTTGCTCAGAACTGTGTCCAGCCTGACCTTGAGTGTTGCCAAGGATGGGGCAACTCCCACCTCTCTGGGCAAGTTGTTCCAGTGTTTCACCACCCTCTTCCTTGTATCTAGTCTGAATCTACCCTCTTTTAGTTAAAACCATCAGCCTTTGTCCTATCGCTACAGGCCCTGCTAAAAACTCTGTTCCCATCTTTCTCATAAGTCCCCTTTAGGTACTGGAAGGCTGCTATAAGGTCTCCCCAGAGCCTTCTCTTCTGCAGGCTGAACAACCCCCACTCTCTCAGCCCTTCCTCACAGGAGAGGCGTTCCATCCCTCTGATCATTTCTGTGGCCCTCCTCTGGACTCGCTCCAACAATGCTAATCTCTTTCTCAAAACTCTGAACAGGTGTCCTGTACCATCACTACTCTCGTATGTGCGGTAATACAGGATCACGGGGATCTATTTGGTAGCTCGTACATATTGCAGATATATACAAAATGCCTTTTTCACCCTGTACGGCAGACAGATTTGGAAAAAAAAAAAGTTTCACTGTATTGTGCAAATACTTCCTACCTTATGGTCTCGGAACCAGTTACACTTTCTCAGATCTGTTCTGTTCAACTTCTGCCATATCACAGTAATTTTTTCAGATTTCTATATTTTACAAAACAAGATCAGGAATCTAATGCCTCAATTAGCATTCTCAGAAACCAGTACACTATTTAAAACTTAATTTGGCTATTAAAAAAAAATACGCACCAAATACTGACAGAACTGCAACTTCATTATCTGATTCTGTCTGTATTCCCATTACTAGCCTCCAATGAAATGTTCATCAAAAAAAGAATCTCACTGAAGTTTAAATTACTGCTTGAGCTCTTTACCATGTTGTTGCAGACAATCTATTTTATGTAAGACTACTAACATCACACAGATGTGCGTATCATTTTGCAGGATGAATAGTCTTAGAATGTGTTCCACCAGTAAAATATTGACATTCTAAGGAACAATAACAAAACCAAATATGTAAAAACCTCCTGAAAAATTACTTCTGCCAAGGCCTTGGCAGACTAATCTGAAGCTATCACAAACTTCTACTTACATGTGAATAGTCTTTCTGATGCCAATGAAGATTACAAGAATAATTGTTTACTCTGCAGTTGATATCCTAGCTTATCGTAGAAGTGCATATTTCAGTTTTGCTTATAGTATTAATCTTGTGAAGGGAAAAAAAAAAAATGACCTTGCATAGGAATTCCCAGAAGACATTATATCTTAAGCAAGCTAAGTTTATAATTCCATAGATATAATAAAACTAGTAAGTATCTATCATAACAGCAAACTAAAGCTTGCTTTCTGAGAACATGAACAGAACTGCACTCCAGAGACCATATAGCATAACAAACAGCAATTCTTCATCTTCATTGTCCATTTCAGAGCATAATGATTGAGTAAAAAGAGTATAATAATCATGAGCTACCATTTGGAGAACAACAGAAGCAATATAGCACTCTTGTTTCCCCATCTGTCTAATCTTGCAGGATTTTCTCTGCATTACAATCAGAAAGAAATGGAACATTGTTCATCTTAAAAAAAAAAAAAAAAAAAAGTGGGCCATTGGATCATTGTGGACATCCTATCCAAGGCTGTGGTATGGAACCTGCTCGGTTGGCAGAGTTGCAGGATTCTTCCCCAGGCTGTTAAGGGCTCCAAAGCTGCTACCTATGTGACAGATTATATGGCAGCCTCTGCACTGCTGTGCTTACTTTGCTGGGACACAAAGAGTTTCACCTCAGTCAAGAGATTGCCCTTTTTTTGAAAGCCAGGAATCAGTTGTCAGCACAGTTTTGTGGCAAAGAGTTTCCCAAGCTTCGAAAGTCCTATTGGCTACTCCAGTGGCAGAAGCAGCTGTCTTACAGGGCTGCGGGCACGCCTTTCCCAGCTTTCTACTGAGCCTCCCCCCATCCCATACAACCAGCACTTCGTCCAAATGTCCCACACCATCTCACCCTCTGCTACCGCCCTATAATCCTCTGTCTCCTTCTAGATCTCTCGTCCCTATATAACACACCTGAAATGTTGGTCCATCTGTACAGCACTTGTCATCAATTGTAATGCAGCTTCGTGCTTGATGGCTCCATTCCTTCTCCATGATGAAAATCAAAGGTCCCAATGGTAGACTGGTGATCAGCAAAGCAGAAGGGTGGCTTGGGAATGCTGCTGCCAAGTTCTGGAAACCTTACTCCTATTTCCTTACCAAAAGGACAGAAAATATATGCTTAGTAACAATCTAAACCAATCTGAGAAAACTATTGTCCCATATACCCGTCAGTCTTTTTTTCAGGTAGGCAGAATGCCAGCAAGCAGCACTTCAATTATTTCCTGGCATTTCAGAATTTGTTTCTCTAAAGCATGTCCTAATACAAATCTGCCTCATAACTGACATGCAGTGAAGCATGGCATGCAAAGATGATGTAAATCTGCCCAAGTTATATGGGAACTAGAAAGGAACTACCAATATAAATAAGCAAACTGCAGATTCGACGTCACGTTTACACTTTTCATAATTCCAGCTTAGTCGTACAGTTGAAATAATTTGTTAGGAGATAAAACATAGCTTTACCACAAGAGGTATTTTTGTATCCAAATTGCACACTATGTGTATAATAAAGACTATCGACTTGATTATTCTGACGCTGAGAATGTATTCAGGTGGTGTCACACTTAACTAATGCTCCCACTGATGTTTTACTTTGCAAAAACTGTTATTACTGAAATCTGATCTATTTAGGCAGCTGTCCCAATGATAAAACACATTGGAGTTTGGCGTGTTATTTTCAGTTGGATGACTAATGCTGAAAGAGGGACTGAGTTGCTGAGGATGATGCTCTTACAAGATAGATCACCAAACTTCCTCTGATGATGCCATTAAAAGATTATACAGATTATAATCTTTATGAATGCTATTAGAGAGAAGATAATCTCTTTTCCTGAACTAGTTAAAGTGAGAAAAGGTCTTACAAAGCTTTCGTAACCTCCCATGATAACTGAAAGATTGTATTGAATCCCCTTCTTCTCAGGAAATGTGATAGAGGTTTCATAGATTTGTTTTAGGATTCCAAATCTACTCTACTCTCCAAATCTACAAAGGGGGAGATCGTTCTTTGGACTCTCAAACTGATGAACAGTTAACGCTTTTCAGTAGGTTTCTTGTGCTTTCACTTTGCAACAGCTGATATCCGTTAACTGTTGCAACTCTATGTTCAGCCTGGATGTACTGGGGAAGGCAAGCCCCAGCAAGAGCTGGAAATGCCCTTTCTGTTCATCTCTGTTATCACTGCCCAAACCATGTCACACGCTAGCAGCTGAGCAGCTGCAGACTTCCTCCATCCAAATCACAGTTGCAGTTCAACATTGGCACCAAACCCAACATTGTTTCTATAGCAAAGGCTTAGCTTTACAGTGTTAAAAGGCTTCTGACCACATGCAAAAAGAAAGGCTTGATTTTGAAATTCTTATTAGGTCCTAGTCTATTCATGTTTAGAAAAAATAGAATACGTAGGTTTGAAATGTTTTTGCAATAACTGTAGGTCAGCCACAATAGCAGACTTACAGTGATTCGGACTACACTAAGCTCCATGATTAATCTCACCCCACAGAATTACTTCAGGCTTGTATCAGTGACAGACACCAGAATGCAACCCACTCCATTTCTACACACACATTCCACACAGATTATAGCATACTGGATACACAGGCTTACTTTTCGGGGGGGGGGGGACGACACACAACAACAACAACAACAACAACAAAAAACCCCACAAGTATTTTTAAGAATTAAAAGGGGGGGGGGGAACACCACAGAAAATGGTATAATTCTGATCATTTTATATCAGAAGAGGTGGGGTTTTTTCGTGAAAGAAACCTTGGGTGCTCCTATAGAATACTGCAGAAAGATTAATGCAATCACTTTTGTATATCAACCTGTGGTGAAAGGTATTAATAGGAAGAAAGGTGTGTGGAATTATCTTTTCATTGTTTTACTTTGGCAGGAAGACTTAATCATTTAATTCAGTTCCAGCAAATGCATGGGCCTTAAACAAATGTATATTATAACCAAAATAGCAGCCAATCGGAAAAAAAAAAAAAAAGTTACAGACTGAAGAGTACTGGAATAAGTGAAATTAACGATAGAAACTTTTAATTAGATAGGGTAACATCCTTTCAAGCAATATTTTACAGACAAATAAAAATTCTGCATGGAAATGGTTGGAATTGCTAGAAAATGCTTAACAAATTACTACCTGAAAAAGCTGGAGCTATACCCCAACCCCTTTAAGCTTCCATTGTGTATTTCAGTGGCATAGGGTATAAAGCTCTTTAAGGAATCAGCAGCATATACCTTAAGAAGTACCTCTGATTTCAGGAAATTCCTACTTAACACAGAGTTGCAAGGATAAATAAATTTATGCAGAGCAAAGGGTGTACCAGCTGTTATTTTGGAATATCCGGTCTTAATAATAACTCTTAAATTAAGAACCAATGAAAAAAATTTCTTACTAGGTCAGCCAAGCTGGTGTTTAAAATTCAAAATAAACCCCATAAATATCTGCAAGTAGTGCAGCACAATGAGTACTATTCAATGGCATCAGCAGAATGTTTCATTGTCTTTGAATGAACATTCAGTAGTCTTGGAGGAAGATGCCTCAGAGATGCATCACTAGGGCACTGGCAGCTAAAGACTATTTTCCCAGAAAACTGCTCAGAATTCCCCCAACACACGTGTTAGAAAAAAAATCAAAGCTGAATCATAGAGAAAGATGGCTTAAGGAGCAACGTCAAACAGAACAATTCAAACACCACAGCCACAACCACCTATTCATAATTTAAACTGTGGGAATAAAAGCAACTGATCAAAACACATGACAAACGATAAGCAGCTTGACAGATCTATCACATCTTTGTAACACCATTGGAATCTGAAAACAATGAATAGAACTGGAGAAATCCACAGATGGCTACCCTTGAAAAATAGTCCTTGCTTTTTGCAAAGGGTTCTGCAGTTCAGTAAGGTATTAAAGGAAGAAAAGGACACTCCTCAACCACCCCAAAACCCAGTCAGGAATTAAATACTGAATATTCATTATCAAACAAAGTATCAAACCTAAATCGTCTCTATATTGACAGTGGCACACAAAACAACAGAGAACATTTTTTGCTAAAGGTATTCCAACTACACAAGAAAAATTCAGTTTGTACACTATGGGAACTCTTCTACATCATCCGCTTCCCAGGAGTCTGTCCAAGGAGAAGGTGTGGGTGTGTCTGTGGCCCAAGGATACCAGACTGGAAGAAGAATAATAGCTGGATATAAAGTAGAGCAGCATTAAGGTTGCCTCTCTACTTCAGAAGTTTCTCCTTCTGTCCACATTCTATCGGGTATACGTTGCGTCCATCCCTCTTACAGCCAGTATTGCACGTAGTGCAATCTAACACAGAGCTGAATAAAGCTGTCTGTATCTCTTGGTAATTTTCAATCCAAAGGTATTGAATACAAACAGTATTCCAAACTTGTTTCTCCTCAACTTTCTGTCATTCATTTTATTTACCACTGTGATTCACAGGGAATTAAAACTATTTTTGCCTATTTGAGCACTTTTAACGTATTAATTTGATATATCTCTATACACACCATAAATATACATCATAAGACTATTTATAAAGCCGAGAGAGAAATAGCACTATATAATCTGTTTAACAAACCATAGAGAAGAAATTTCAAATAATGAATTTACTACAGGTATCTACAACTTCCAGAAATCTGAACACAATAATAGCCACAAACACAGCTGCAAAAGAAATGCACCAACTGCACTGGGATAGTTTCTAAACGGAGAAGATGGCAATGCAATCACAGAACATTCACAAGAAAAAGAGAACTGCTAGCCATATTAGGTAGGTTATTATAGGCCTATATATCAGCTCAAGTCAAAACCACAGAACATACTCTTTGAGGTCTTGATAGTGAAACACGTTGTAATTTTAAAGGTACAGAGGGGTAACTGAAAGACTATATTAAAGATAGCAGTAAAATCATGCATTAGCATGACATTAAAAACAATCATATTAAAGCAATTAAAATTAATCTGCCATTTTCATCTTTAAAGTCTACCAATAATCTAGAATTGGATCTTCTTCAGTCAGAAGAGTTACAGTTTCCATCAGTAACCAAATAATTACCAACTAGCTATTTACCCATAATCAGGATAAAAATCACATACACTGGATTAACTAAAGAGAAACCTTAAATAAACTTATCCATGACACCTCAGTGCCTCTTCCAGACAGGCATGGAATCTAACTGACCGCACAGACTTCTACCTGAAAAAAAGATGAATCACATCCTAGAAATTACTTCTTTTCCCTCTACTGCTAACAAAACAAGCCCAGAGGACAGGTTTAGACATACGTGTCTGAAGTTAAGGAAAATGAATCGTATCCATAGCAGTATTACCACCTGGGGAAAGTGGGATACAAAGATAGACCTTATTCAGACACATTTCCTAAAAGATCGTCTCTATTTCAAAGATTTTATAATCTCAAGTCATCACACAACAGAAATAGGAACGAAGCAAAGAAGCAAGAGATGGAGTCCTTATATATTAGGTTTTAATTATTAGATTAGACTTTAAATTTAAGTTGGTTTTTTTATATACATTTTCAGGAAAGCTGCACATATAACTCAGTAACAGAATGTACACACATAAAACTGTATTTTGAATATTTTGCCTTATTTAGGGAGGAAGTGTGCGTGGAAGGAACTGACATGTTTCCAGGGGGGAAGAAGGGGAACATTCCCTCCCCTTCCCCCAAGACCCCTTGTTTCAGAGCTGTATATATCTTAATTTGCAGAGTAGAAAATATGCAAGTCTGTGCAGATCTGAAAGTGGCACATGGCTATGACACAACATTCAAATTGTTCTGGGAATACAGGATGGAGGGGGCACTCTGGCAGAATACTTAGTTCCTTTACAGGCATTGTAGCTACAGCCCACGTCAACAAGCAAGCAATTTGGCACATTCCACGTCTGGAAAGAACCCCCTCAGATTGCACCGTCTGAATTTACGTTCCTTGTCTCCATATTAAAAGATCTGAAGATGCCACAAAAGGCTAAGAAATACCACAAATCATGACTCAAAAAAATAGTAATTTTCGAAACAAGTAGATCAAGTCAGAAAGACTTTTAAGAAAAGAGTCATTTTATCAGATTGCTGAATGTGCGTGACAGACTGGATGCTATAGGACTGCAATCTCAAAGGTGCTGAGCATCTACACCTTCTGCAGGTGCAAAGGTCCTCTTATAAAGAAGGGGTTGGGAATAATAATCAGATCTAACAATATTCTTGATAGCAGTAAGAGGTTGTATCGGCGGGTACATTTTGTATTACAGACAACAGCAACAGAATATTTGGACAGCTGAGCTCGAACTTTTCTGCTATACAGCCTTTTTTACTTATATGGTCTTTTAGCCTTAAGCTAACATTTTTTGCTATGTAACCTATACTATGCTATTCAGTGTCTCCATAAAAGAGGAACAAGAGAGCTAAATATAATTGCCCATCTTAGTTCAGCATCTCAGCAACCAATATGTAAACCAGATGTATTTAAAGTTTAACAAAAAAATTATAAACTAAGGATTTAATTACAGGATAAAGGCAACTGGCACCGCAACACGATTCATGTTGATTTCTACCTATGTACTACCACTATATTTTCTAATGTAACAGCCAATTAGTAGGTCATTCGGGAAATAATTTAGTGGAGATCACTGCAAAGTAAGTTTATGATTCTCAGAAACATATTGGTAACTTGCCTTTTCTTCTTCGACAGTTTTTGTCACTGTGATATACAATTGCACACTCTTTCCACTTTTGTTCTTACTTCTAAATCAAGATTAGGATCTTTGTGTCAACAAATAGACCTAAAGAAAAATTATTTTTGTCTCAGAAACACGCTTTTTAATTTCTCAAGCTCTTTTTTATTGCTTGGCTTTCATCAAGGGTTTTTTCTTGAAGAAAGAAAAAGAAATTGCACCACAAACAAGAAGTACCCAGGACATTCATCCCTTCTTTTCATTTCCTCCGTTCCCCCAGTTTTATTGTTGTGTGGTTATTTTTGCACTGTCGCTTTGAAAGTTTTGCATTGTTCCTGCATAAGCTAGTGTATGCACATATTTCGATAAAATCTTCCTTAGGACGAGCATGCCCCCCTCTGCTTTTTTTGTTTTCCTTGTTTGTTTAAACAAAATATGTCTACAGGACGTGATACTGACTTTATGTCTTATCAAAGCAGCATTACCAAGAATACAGAAAAAACGGTGCTGACACCAACCCAGAGCCTTGTATTTGTATCCTGCACTTTATAAAGAAAGCAATCTGAACTGCCTATTCAGACAGAAAGTTCCTTTTTAGAACCCTGCAGTTATTTGTTGGCTATACTAAAAGAAGAGTTTAAGACTTCATCTGTGACAATGAAAAGAACTATTAAGAAACCAGACCAGATATCTATAATCAGGGACAACAAGGCGGAGGTTTTGTTCAATTCATTTGCACTCTCAGTTATGACTCAACTCCAAGTTCTATCAATGGACAGACCATTATCTTGATTCGGAAGAGACTCAACTGCTCACAGGGCAAAAGAGCTTCCCATCTCTCTCTGTATGTATGGATAAATATGATGAAAAAAGTAAAATGGGAGTTTAACTTCTACCAGATATTAATTTCTATTTTCATGTAACAGAGCTGATTGTGTTTTCTAGTTTCAGATTATGTCCTATTTGTCACTTCTTACACACACAGATTAAAGTAGAAAGAAAAAAAAGAAGAAAATCATTGCATTTCCTTAAAAAAAGTTTTAACCTTTCCTCCATAACAGAAATGAGCACAAAATTTAGTGTATTTCTTAGCTGTAGGTAGATACTGATTTTACAACTATGTTAGGATAGGTTTAATATCAATGCAATTAAACATAATTATACAGTTCCTTCAGGTAGGAAAGCTGGATACCAGTACTTAAGTTACTAGGTAAAAGAAGTTTAGCAGTGAGGAAGAACTGCAGCATCTCCCCAGCCAAATCAGCTACTTTAAAAAAATAATTAAAAAATTGACAGTTCTAGAGTGATTCATCACAACACATTACTCTTCCAGCAGAGATCAGATGCAGCCTGATTGTGGGCTAATCCTGGGATTTTTATTTTTTTAAATTTTTTTTTTGTTATACAACTTGGCGGCTGATGAGTGGTTTTGCATAGCTAACTGATATGAAAAGCTGGCTGGTTTGTCTATTTAGATACAAATTTTAAAATTAATGCTCTTATGCATGAGTGATTATCATTTATGTCTTATGGAATTAGATCAGCATCTATTACAGGTATGTAGGGAGTCTGCTGGTAAGCAGAGATGAGGATTACTGAACATACCAATTTTTATATGAAGCAATGCCACAATGACTGACTTGGTCTTTCATTAGAAAAGAACATTCATAATCTGCAATCCTCTAACCTGATTTTTACTGCTTATCACTCAAGCCTTTGATCAATTATTTACTTGGGTTTTATACAAGATCTACTGGACCTGGCATCTCCTGAGCCTAAAAACATAATCTAAATCATTAAGAAAAATATGGACCAGGAGATTTCCTCTGCATGAGATGCATCAGCCATTTCACCTTGAACAGCAAAGTCAGTGGTTTCAGTCACCCAACCCCCGGAGAGAAACTTCCATCCGAGAACATTTACTAAGAAGCAGAGCGAGTTATGACAGGCAGAGCACCAAACTAACCTGGTCAGCCTGCTGGGAGCCACCAAGAGTTAGTTCCTCCAGAGTTAGCTGAAGTGTTACTGTAGAGTGCTGCAGTGTGTGGTGATGTTGTGAGACCATTTACAAAAGCATCATTTAGGACTGCTAATAATCCTGAGTGTTTCGGGCATTAGAATTGACTGGATTCCACCAAACACTGAGTCTGCAGAGAGGATTTTGCACTGTTTCCATTATGCTGCTGTCTCAGACATAACCTTCAGCAAACACATCTCTTCAGGAGAATACATTTCAGTACTGCTTCTTCAATTTGAGTTTACCTTGTTATAACTAGGTTTTCAGAAAAAATGTTGTGTTCTACTTGTGTACACACACCAGTAATTGTGAGCAATTTTGTAATGGACCAGTTAACATTTTCTTGTAGGACTAGCTGATAAACATAAGTACAGATGATTCAGAAGTCTTACCTGTGCAGGCTGTGATAAATTCTGCTTTGCATTTCATAGCTTATCAGAAAGGACCCAGATTAAGCATATTTACCTCATATAACTTTAAAGTAAAAAAATATTTTTTTTACAGATCTCAGCATTTGGGATATATTCTGGGTCACATGCTAGATTATTCCCTCAGAGCTCATGAATCCTGAGCTCACAACCAAAGGGCGATTTTGGTTGTTTTGGTACCTACTCACATGTAACTGTTTTGGTTTTGCCAGCAACAACTTCTGTAGAAAATTACAGTTATTGCACTGTGTTGTAGAGCATGAAGTTGTAATATTCCATCAAACACTTAACATGAGAAGGCCTAAACATACAACATGTGTGTTTCTACAAAACTGAGTTTCAGCCTTTACAAGGTGAAGGTAATACAGAAGCTTAGAACAACATATTTCAACACAGAGGGAATTATTTTAACAGAGCATTTTCAACCTGAATTTCTGCACAGCTTTAAGTTAGATTCATTAACGTTTATCGTATTTTTTCTCCATAGACCATTTCAAAACATATGCTTCTTGAATTTGCCAAAACAGCACAGATGGAAAAAACCCAGCATTTTATGAGAAGCTGATCAGTCAGAAAATACTTCATAACTCGGACTGAAGTACAATCAAATTTATGTAAAACTAAAAAACCACTTACTGAAAACCCCCCTTATATAAGCAATAAGTCCTGCGCGCAGGAAATGCTTTTGCAAACCGGCTCTGCCTTGGAGCAGTGCGACGGTCAGACAGCAGGTGCAGAGAGGCTTCTCTGAACCCTGTCCACTTCAGAGCCTGTGCAGCCAAGGCTGTCTTGACGGAGAAATCGGTACCATTAGCAGAACAACCAGCAGCACTTGTAGAAGCAGTTTAGAGGACTCAGAACAACTTGAAGCGGTTAGAAGCATTTTCGTCTGATTATTGCGTACCTTCTTTCCAAGCTGAACTTGAGTATCGTATTGAGTGTTTTAATTCTACTGAGGAAGTGCCTGCAGCACCTTCAGCACTGAAAATGTTCTGTCCTGTGAGCACTCTTATAATGACTGCTTTGACTGGCTGTGATTATATGCACTAGAGGTTTGGCTATACTTTCCTTTTAGCAAGAGTTTCACATTTTTGTTTTGAACTTTTGGTGGAAAGCATCCCTATTTGTTTTTTAAAAAAAAAGCCTGAAACATCCCATGATATATCCAAGTGAGCATTAGAAAGAATTCTATGCGATACAACAAAAGTACAGCGGAGTCCTCTTCCCACTATGACCAGATAACAGAAATTTGCTTGGGCAAATTAGGTGTATACTGCAGCATTTTTCCAAAAGTGGCACCAATAGGCAGCAAGTTTATTCAAGCTGAAGCCATCCCCATAAGAATGTGAAAGTCCAGTGGCCTGACTGGACCCACTGCCTCCTACCATACCAAGGAGTAAGAGGGTAGTGCCAGCACCTGGCCAATACACAGTGATTATCTGGCCAAACAGCAAGTAACTACACCTCAGTATTCCTTCAAGACTGCAATCCAATCTTTCCCCTTTAAAAACAGGCCAAGAAATGGGAATTACAGTGCAAAGAAAGCTCAGAGAGGCAGATACTCCCAGCCTTCCCTAGTTCTCTATAGGATAAACTGATAGGACTTAGCGAAGGGAGGAGGTTCGTTCACAAGTCCATCGAATAGGAATAATTAGAGCAACAAAAACAGTGCTTAGCAGTTTAAACTTTTGAAGAGGTAAGCAGCAACAGACAAGCTCCAGAAGTCAGGAAAAATCTTAACAATGGAAGAGAGAGATGCCTACCAGCACTGTGTATTATCTCTTTGGGAACTTCCCCTCAAAGAAAGACAACCACCTGAGTCCTGCCAACAGGTTGAGAAAAATGTACTCAAACTATGTATTACAGAAAAGGAGGCTGCAGCCATTGCAGTGGACCCACATATATATGCTTAGTTATATTAATTTAACACAGATGAGCTTTTAATCATGTGTGTTCTCACATACATGCACACCGTTTTATAAATGAAAAAGTTGAATATATGAAATGAAAGCTCTAACAAAAGATTTTCCAACTCTCTGATAAAGAATTGTTTTAAACCTCAAGTTGTGCAAAAGAGGAAATGAATCTACTAGCATGAGCTGCTCAGGCATTCAAGTAGTTACAATGTAAAGTAGATAATATTAACATTAAATCAGTGTGATAAAATCCCAAGTAATCAGGTTCTTATAAACAAGAATAATATTTGTATAGCATGCATATTACTTCAAAGAAATTAAACTTGAAAAAAAAATGGGTGAAGCGATTTAAAAGTTAAATAGAATGTACTCTGCCTCTGTGGCTGCACATTCAGGTACAAGTTCTGTATCACTTATTGCAGTCATCACATAAGGGTGCTGCACAAGACTTGCAGAGATAGTCACTCAACTGTGGCAGCAGAGCTTACTCAAAAAAAAGAGCGGGGGGGGGGGGGACACGGATGGGACACACAGAGTATTTAGCTGTCAAAGAAGCCTGTAGCAATCTGAAGACTCATCCTAAACTACCCTGAATAGCCTGCACATTTGTCCATAACAAGGGAATAGATTGTCTCTCAGAGCACCTTTCCCCACACCCCAAATTGCTGCTCTCAAATTAGTCTTATACCCATGGACAAAGAGAGAAAATCTGAGATAGTCCTCACTAGCTCCTGCACATCAAGGACAAAGAAGTCTTCACACACATCTTTCTTTTTCTCGCCAGCTGCAATACCAATTCAGGAAAGAAAAAAAAAGGTAAACAAGTTGCACAGCTAACAAGCTGAAATTGTAGGTGCTCACATACTTAATACAGAGTTAGTTTTAGATAGCACTTCCGTGACCTGTTCCTATAATAATTCCTTACTGCTGCTTCTGCCCGTGACAAGAACACACTGTCCCCATCTTTAAACTAAGTAGTACTTCTGGAATTAACAAGTGTAGTCTGCCACAGTCTGAAGATCTGAACTTATGCAGGCAGGCTAATAGGAGAAAAAAATCCATACTGTTAACTCTTTCCATTTTGACTTTCATTAGGAGTTTTTTAAGGCTGCTCTACCAGCCTAATGTAGACAGAATGAGAAGAATTATTTTGGGGGGAGTCACCAGGAAAATAGAGCTTAATTTTATTAAAAGGTTTAAATCCTCTTAATAGGCAAGAACAGTGCTGAATAACAGCTATCTAATGCCTATTTCAAAAGGCAATAGCAACATAACTCTGCAATACTCCTTTTTTCTTTTTTCTTTTTTTCTTTTTTTCTTCAAGGATCTCAAAGCCCAATACATCCATTCAGCCTAGGACCCCTTTGATCATTAAAAAAAGAATAATAACCTTATTGGGTATATTTGACAAACATGGCAGATAAGTGAAATTGTTTTCCAGATAACCATGTATTAGTATGAAGGATAAATTATTAATACACACCACTAGCATATGCTTGATTTCCAAAAGAAGATTTTGAGGTAAAAATAGGCGAGATAAGTCAACCCTTAACAATCAAACTTAAAATCCATTTCCTGGAACCTTACCTTATCATCTCTCCATATACTTTAAAGGATATCTTATCCTCTTCCCACTGAAGTTAGGATGAAAATCCCATCATTTTGAGTGGAAACTCCATTCAACTTTACTGTCTTTTTAGTGCTCCTCTGAGTATATAGCCTTTTATATTCAATATAGGGAAAACTAACTACAGAGCCAACAGCATAATACCCTACATGTGCCTTAACACAGAGAGACTTGTTACCACATCCTTCAGTCATATGTTTTGCATGAGTGCTGCAGCAAAATGCTTTAAAAAAAGGTAGACGGGCACCATAGTAGTGTAACTACATACAAATACATAATCTTTCCATTATCCATACCCTCCCTCTTTCCTGCCATACCATTTCTCCTCAAAAGCTTTCCATTAATTTTTCAGCCTTTTCTAAATTACAACATATATTGTGTTAAGTGTTAAGAAAAAGCTATTTTGCTGTTAACTACCATAAGCATGAAGAATATAACAAAATACTATTGAAAGTTACCAATAAGTCAAGCTCTCGAAAGTTAGAGGAAATGTCAAAATTATCTCCTCATTCATCAAACAAAAGACAGAAGAATCCATTAATCTGATAGTCAGACAGTACACCAATACAACATTCATAGGTCAGAATCTGGTATTTTTATACAGACTAGCATCTTGACCTGATCAAATACTGGGGAAACAGACCACCACCTCCTTATCATTATACTGTAGCTTCAGAAAGGTTTTTGTCAGGCCTCCAAAAACAAAACCACCACCTACTACAGACAACCACTACCAAGCAAAGAGCCAGTTTTTCTTTACAAGTGTTTCTAAAAGACTTATCAATGAAAGTCATCACTAGTTCCCTCACAGAAGGGCTGTTAGATATTTAAATATTTTTCAAAATCTAATCAAAATATTCCAAAGCACAGTCCAGAAGAGTAATCAGTTCATGCAGTAGTGGCTGAGGTAGACAATTCTCAAGTAACAGTTAATATTCTGATATTAATACAATGCCACAGTGAATTACATTTTTTTTTTATCAGTAGCTAAAACCACAGCGTGGTGTGTGTGACTCCTCCTTTAAGCTAAGTGATACAGGTTTGCGGTAAAAATGACCCTCAAAAGAAAAGCTGAACTAGCCCACTGGGTCCTGTCCAGCTACACACATAGTTATTATTCAGGGAAAGAATGGTTGTAATGAAGGACAGAGCACACAAACACCAAGTGAGACCCGTTTTTAAGAAAATAAACACACATGCACACAAATGGCTCCTAAAGAAGCTGCATTCAGCCATACCACTTAAGAGTTTTTCCTGCATCTGTTCCTGCATTCAAGCCCACATAGAACTTCTTTTATAAAGCTCTTTCTATCAACAAAAGAAGGAACAACAACAACAAAACCAACAAAAACGTAAACACCAAACTCCAAGTCCCCAAAGGTGATAATCTCCTAAGACTTGTACCTATCTCAAGGCAGTACAGGCAGAAAGGATTTCAAGAGGCACTGATTGAGTGTTCTGTACTTGACAGTATGATGAGCTTCTCTGCAAAGCTTTTCTTTTTTTTTGGTTCTCTTTAAACATTTCTAAAGAATTTTCAGGAAGCAGAGATTCTGGAGAAGCATCCTGTAACTAGTGGAAGCATGCAGAAGGCCTACTTAAGAACACTGCACTGACCACACAGATATTTTGATTTTTAAGTGTAATATATTAACAGAGTAGCAGCCACCACAAATATTCAGCTGCTATGCAAGCAGTGTTACAGCAGAAGTATGTGTCAGAGACAGCAGAAGTTTTCTCTTTGTCAGTTCAAGATGAAGGAGTAGGAGATGATAGTCAAAATTCTTGACTGAGTCCTGAATTATGGATGATGGAAAAATGGGATCTAAAACCCCTCCATTTCCAAGCCATTGATATAAGGTTGAGACAGGCTGGACTGGGACCAATGAAGCAGATATGCTGCCAGAAAGATGTCAGATGAATAGGATCACAGAAAAATTAAGGTCAAAATGGACCGCAGGAGGTCCTCTAGCCCAGCCTCCTGCTTAACGCAGGGGCAGCTATTATCTGAGAAAAAAGTTGGTCACAGGGAGCCCAATGGAACAGATTCTGGATTGCCTTCTTGTTCCAATATGGTAGTCATTCCATGTGTCCTGGTTTCAGCTGGAATAGAGTTAATTTTCTTCTTAGTATCTGGTGCAGTGTGTTTTGGATTTAGTGTGAGAATAAAGTTGATAACACACTGATGTTTTAGTTAGGGTAAGTGCTACTTAGCAACAAGTTAAGGATTTTTCAGTTCCCATGCCCTCCCAAGCTGGGAGGGAGCACGGCCAGGACAGCTGACCTGAACTAGCCAAAGGGATATTCCATACCACAGAACGTCATGCACAGTATATAAACTGGGGGGAGTTGGCTGGGAGGGGCGGATCGCCGCTTGGGCAACGGTCAGCTGGTGGTGAGCAGTTGCATTGTGCATCACTTGTCCTTTCTTGGAGGGTGTTTTGGGGGGGGTGGATTTTGGGGGGGTTGGGGGTTTTTTTGAGGTAAGAACAGTTTAATAACTAAAGTAAAATAAAATAGAATATAAAATATTACTATTCATTACTATTATTATTATTATTCTATTTTATTATTGTTAGCATTGTTAGTATTATAACTTAGGATAAATGCCACTTAGCAACAACTAAAACATCAGTGTATTATCAACATTATTCTCACACTAAATCCAAAACACACTGTACCAGCTACTAAGAAGAAAAGTAACTTTATCCCAGCCGAAACCAGGACACCATGCCATAGTGGATGCAGATTACCTGGGGGGCCGCAGAGAAAACTAGAAGGATTGTTTCTTCTATTATTTATTATTCCTCAAGGGGAGACACATAAAGATGCATATTATCTCACTTTTTTTGGCTGATCTGGGCTTTTTTCTAACCCGTTTAAATGCAAAATAGAAACATAAAAGGCAGAAAGCAGTTTTGGCTCAGATGTTATGGAAATAACTAGACCTCCATGGAAAGAGCAGAAACAAGTGGCTTATGGCACGCATCTAGCCCATTCTTTGTTAATCTAATTTACAAGGTAGACTACTTTTATTTTACTGCAATTGGCAGATTGTATAAACCTGGCTACTAATCACCACACAACAAATCCATTGTGTCTAGTTGAGATAGACCAAATGACAGCCAAAGTTACCCACCTGTGATTATTTTCTCAATTAAATTCTATAAAAAGTTCTGCATTCCCACCAAAAAGCTTATTTGCCAAGAAGGCCAGATAGGAGGTGATTACAGGTGACCCACTCGCAGCTAATTTAGTCAGCCAGGCAGAGAAATTCCACCAAGAGTGTCTTCCAGTAGAATTTCTCCATCAACACTAAAGCAGATGGCTTGAGTTTGATCAAGTTTGACAAAGCCAAAGAAACTGTACTGGCTTCCCACCATATCACCTGCTCTCCTTCTCAGGAATTGGCTTGTGGGTTGAAGCGAAGTGATATAATTTCCTGATCTATAGCTACCACACAGACCAGTCTGGATTCAGAGACCCTAATCCTTTTCAGCAGAGCCCCAGCTAGGGATTTCAGAGTTTACTGGGAGAAATGGAATTTCCTACACAATTATGTTTTGCTTTAAAGTACGTGTATTTTCTGCCATTATTCCCCTGTTCACCCAGCACTAAAAAATAAACAAGAATCCTCAAATAAATAAATAAAATTCCTTTCCTAGCATCCACCATCCAGAATAACAGCTGATGTACTTTGCTGAAACAGACAGGTCACCACGACACTCTAGATGTTGAGCATCCACATAGAACAATTTCCAACACCCTCTAAAGCTTGGGGGTTTTGGAAGATACCCTGGAAAGCAAGTTGTGAAGATTTGAGAAACAAAAATGCCAGATCAGCCTGGTGTTAGTACTGCAAGCAATATAGATCTTCTAAAGCTAGGCATAAAAGAAAAACTGTGGGCAGTATAAATGGATTTCAGCCAATCCCATGATATGAGTCCTTAGGTGATCTTTTTAATAAAATGGCATTAGCTAGAGAAGCCAAACTCTAATTTGCATTAAGAAAACTTTGCTGGGGAGCCAAAAAAGGAGATCATCTCTGCACTGAGTATAATGTTAGAACAGCCCAAGAGGCCAGTTCCTTCTAAGACACCACATAAGAGAAATTCATGCAGAAAATGTGAAATGAGTGATTTTCAGTATCGTGTGCCACTAACTCCCTCAAAATACACCAGCATGCGTACACACTGTTCTTTGAAAGGGTGAATTCATGACAATGAATAGATATGTTATTGTAAAAGGATGAAAAAGTAACTTACAGAAACGCTGACGGACAAGATATGAACAGGTTTCGGAGCGCAGTGGATGCCAGCCAAATGAAGGAGCTGCTTAGAAGCAGCACTCAGGCACCTATCAAGGCAGCACTGCAAGTCTTGGCTGGAAATGGAAGACAATGGCTAAAAGCAGATTGCCTGCAAACATTCTGCTGTACTTTGCACTTTACTAGTACTTATTACTTCAACAGAGGACTGAAACAGAACCAAAATGATCAAAAATCGGAAGCGGCTCACCCAATACAATTTTAAGGGAATTATAAGCTTTGACTTACTCAGTGTAAGTTTTGCTGAACAATTTTGCTCGCCAGTGAGAGAACCTGACAGTTTTAACATTAACTATTCCCATGGCTGATACACACTTCTGAATTATAAAGTAGCACAGGAAGTATATGAATACAGGTTCTTGCAGTACTCTCAGGTTTCTTAGTACTTGACAACTGACTTGTTTAGGATAACAGCAAAATAGTACATATGGGAAGTTAGGAGAAAAGGTAGGATTAAAATGCCTGGTTAAATTACTACAGTGTCTTCCTGGAAGTTCCTAGAAAAGACAGGTAGCCATTGTTGCAAACATCAGGATGGCTAAGACTGTCGCTTTAAATTCCTTTATCCTTAAATAGTGGAGGGAAGGCAGGGGAGAAGAAAATATATATATTTGCCCAATGCTTATACTCTCCACTTGGCATCTGGTTTTGGCCAACATCCAAGATGGAGCACCGAGCTAGATGGATCTTTAGCGTAACTTTATGCTGACAGTTTATGTTCATACAGATGCCTTTGTTTCCTTGTAGCCTAAAACAACAAGGAGTATGTTAGGGACAGATTTACCCATGGCTATCAATCCTTGGGGTAAGGTGAGCATTTATCTGATACCCTACTGACTACAGTGAAACCATCAGGACATAAAAAGAATTAAGATCTGAGCCTGATCCCATCCTACTAGTTTCACAATACTGTTTCTTATATTAGTGATTTCATTTCCACCGATTTAAGTGAAGTTATTTTCTTTCTACAAAGTTATTAGATCAGATTCAAGCCTTTATTACTAAAACAGAACTCTAATCAATTTTATCATATGAGCCACAGGGTCCCTATGGGGTTACATACCCTTCTGCTCAACTTCGAAGAGCATTTTGCATCCTTTTTCCTCAAAAGTCTATTGTAAAATAGGGGAAAAAAACCTGCCTTATTTTTAATGATATAAAAAAGAACTTTGTTAATTCAGTGAATGCCTACTCAGGCTCTGAAGAATTTGTAGTATTCAACCATAGATCTTTGTAGTGAACAACAAGTCCAATCATTCTGGTTGCATTATACAGAGTTCCAGGAATTCTTTGGCATGAAAGAACTTAAATACATTTTCTCTGGTATATGGAAATAATATTTGATTTAAAGATATATCCCACAGAAGTCACTCTTGACAAAACCTAGTTTAACTATAAACAAGTATTTTCACGTTATTTAACCCTTTTTGTGACCTCTTCATGACCAATTCTACTGGCTTCTTGCTCCGGAATTATGAGTCATGCACAAATTCTTTATATCAGTAAGGAAATACATAGCACTGACAGAAGAAGCAGGCCTAACAAAAACATTACGAGATTTTTCATTTTTAGAAATCAGTACTTTTGGTTAAATAAATGATCATGGAGCAAGGAATCAAAATGTGCTTGTGTGGGAAACTGGCCATCATTCTAGGACTCCCCTAAACCTCAAGCAACATGTGTTGACATAGAAGAAATTGTATTGGTTTCACATTCTTTATGTTAACTTCTTATTTTACTAAACTCCTCATTCTGAAGCTTCTAAAAATAATGAGTAGTTAAGTAGTTTATTCTTACCATTTGCATGTATAATAAAGAATATCTAAGGGTATAGGTGCTTCCAAATTAAGCTAATATTTGTTTTAATTGCAATTGAGCAATGAAAGTAATGCCTCCTAGAGCTCTTTTTCCAATATACTACAGCCTGACCCAACACCTGTAAAACAATATACCACCTCCAAAGTCAGTGAGTGGCAGCTGCAACTGCACAAGTGTTTGAGGTATCATAACTTCCCTTTGTATCCTAGGCAGAACACAAAAGCAATGATGTGTTTGCAGTGGTAACAAATACTGAGTTTGACTTTTGATAAAAATATGTGGGGAACTCGCAGAAAAACACAATGAGAAAACAAGCAAGCAAAGTTCAACACAGGCTGTTATTCTTCTCAACAGCTGAAACCGAAGCAACACTAAATGCAGCAAACCAGTTTCAAATCATGGGAAAGAGCTGGAATCTCTGGAATCTTTGAATGGTAACTTTCTTATCCTGCTACATAAAGCTTTCTTGATTTGGTATCCGTGAGACAGTTATCCATCTACTTCAGAACTGATCCTTCATATTAGTTTGTCCACATTAACAATCTGTAAGAAATATACCATGAAACGGACAAAAAACAGCCTCAAAATCTAGCTCCTCCAGAACGTAAATATCCCCAGTCTACAAGCAGTAAAAAACATACAGCTGGCTTGTTAAAACAAAAAATGTTAATGCATGACTTCCCCCAAAATTTTTAGGTAGGCTTAAAAATTAAAAACCACTATCTTTTTTTTTTTTTTAAATAAAAGAAAGTCATTTTAACACTTGCAGAACATCAGATACTATGAAACAGGTTTTAACCATTATTGTGACCAGCTCTAAATACAGGACACAATAGAATTGTTCACTAAAGTTCTGCCCATTTCTGCTTGTACCGTAAACAAGTCTCTGCATAATAAGTAGATATGGAAGAGTGTGTGCACATGGAAAAAGAACAAGAGTTCAGTTCTCAGATTGAAATTGTCTTGGCTTCTGGTCGTATAAGCTGTGTATCTTCAATGAGGTTGCGGTAATACTAGAAGCATTTCTGCATGAATTCAGTCCTTATTCTCCCCAAATTGTCTGCATTATTTATTTATTTATTTACTTACTTAAAGAAAGGCCTCTCAAAAGAGATTTTGCATTCAGTAAAATTCTAGGCCTCTTCCATCCTTCCCCCGAGTTAAAAATATTCCATCACTAGAACTATTGTACATAACTCAAATACATTTTGTTCCAAGTGAGATCATAGCCCTTTAGATATAAGGCCCTTTTACCCATTGGATGGGTTTTCTTATTAAAAGTGCTCTAATTTGTTTTATTTATTCCTTTTAAATGCTAATGCTAAAGCCTTAACTGAATTCAGAAAAAGAAGAATAAAAACACTTTACGGGAATCTTTTACGTTTGTGGCCTGACAGTGAAAGACAAGGATGCATAGTGTCTTACTGCCAGAGGACATAACATGGACTTGCTGAAAACAGACTTGAGTGACTGGATTTTCTAAACTTGAGAGCACTAAGCAAAAAAAGGATTATATTGGCCTATTTCACAAACCAGTCTATTTGGACTCATAGGGGTAAATTTAGAGAGGAGGCAGCTGAGTCAGCTAAGGATTTCCCATAGCAGAAATTGAGAAAATTCAGACTTTTGTTGGTGTTTCAAAACAGTGAGTAACAGGCACAAGCACCTTATTCATTCATACTTCTCTGTTAGTTACAACTTTTAATAACATCATCACCTTTTCCTACAGATCTTTGGTCATTATTTCAACATTTCCTGTAACTGCTTAATGCAGTTCTTGAAAATATTTGGATTTTCATAAGTTTGTTCAAGTTCCTAAGGCTACAGCAAAACCAAGAAGCAGTACAAAGCAGAGAAACCAGCATTTAGTTTGTATAGTAATTCTGAAGTTTTATCAAACCAAAGGGGAATATAAAAGAAACAGTATATACAAAAATATAAAGGATAGTCAGTAAGACCTTTCCAATGTCAGTGCAGGATTGTACCTTACAAAAGGTTATTGACAGCTTTGTGCATCCCAGTTTTAGAACAAAACTTTTGGATCTTTCTTCCTTTCTGTCGGAAATTAAAAATACATTTAGATATGCGAGGCAAATAATTAATATCATTTCTGCTAGTTGCACCTCCAGTTAAATGACAAATCTCTTTCCTTGATATTCAGAGCCATCAAACATAATTATAAGCTTTGTTTACTTTTCAGTTTTACTCTCCAGTTACAATTCTAATCAGCATTAGGCATGTGTATCTCTATCATTGGCTATTTTGCAGCAGATACATTGAGCTGTAGAGGTAAAGTTACAAAATTTTCTTTTCAATAGCAATGGCCCCTGATCTATTACAAAAACCAAACTTCCATCTCTAAGCAACTGATCTCTTAGCAACAAGAAGCACCTGCATAAAAGATGCCACAGAGAGTGATCACCAGAAAACCTATTCAGATCTTTAGAAGGAGCACATCAGTAACAAAGATAGCGCTCTTCACCGGTAAAAATCAAGAAGTAACAAGAGGACACAGGTAAATTTTTAATTCATATTCTAGCATTTTTCTTCAAACAGTGCCAGTAGGACATTACAGAAATGTTTATTTTGTTTTTCAGTGGGAAGTAAGTCTTCTGGAGCTGCTTTGATCTGAGTTACTGTAATTAACTTTGTGTAAATTATATGTTGTCACTATCTAAATAGAGATTTTTATTTTTTTTTTTAAGTAGAAAATCTGCAGGTCTTAAACCAAATTCTTGGTATTAAGAGAACAATAACATTTTATATATTTTGTAAGTATGCTACAAAATTTCTTTTTTAAAAAATGGCACAATGTTCTTGCAGAATAGTCATCCTTAGAAAGCATTCACTTCATTCAACCTTTCAAAGTGTTTACATTACACCAAGAAATACTTAAACTTTTTAGGTTTTATAGATACAGGCTTCACTGATTAAAAACCCCAACCTGTTCAGTGTTTCTGTGGTCTCCGATTTCATTCTAACTACTCTACATCTACGAAGTGGATTTTGTTCCATTCATTACATTTCATGCAAGGATGTGTACCATAACAAAGTGAATGTAGAATACATAGCATGGAACAGACACTGCCAACTGTTGATGATGTATAGCAATGTAGAATTAGTTGGAAAGTGAGCGAATTTGGACAAACCAACATTTCCAAGCACCACTGTCACAGCAGGTTAGAAATGCATTGAGTGAGGTTAAAAAAAGGTCATCAGGTAGAACAATTCTGGAACTGATCCAGAGAATTTGTTCATTCTATCATAGCTTGATTTCTCTCAATTGGTGCTTGCTGGGGAAGAGTGCTATCTTTCTTGAAGCTATTACATCTCAGTTAATAATTATTTCTAATTAATAAAGTCATTTGCAGGAACGATGGTTTGAGAATAGTCATACATTCTTCCTTAGTCTTGTTTTTTTCAAATACCCAGGTAAATTCTCGTCAGGATTAATTTACATACTTTGATAGGATACTTGGTATTTAGAGCCAGATATAAAGTAAAACATTTAATTTGCATTTCTTACAGAGTGGTCCCTTCTGTCTCAACTAACTTGTTGCTTCAGTTGGTCAAAGTATTTGCTAGCAATAAAAGTACTACAGCAGAGACATAACTATGGCAGAGAGAGCTGCCTTCTACCTGCCAAGTCAGAAACAAAACCACCCACCCAGTAGTAATAGCAAACTGGGAGTAGCTACATACAGAAAACCCTCCTCACATAGGTCTGCTTTGCCATCGTCATAATGAGGAAGTCTGATGAAAAGCGTATTAGAGAGAAATTTCAGTTGTCTATCCACAACTCATTTTCCGGTTACTTTTAAGTTCATTAGAGCTTACTTTTTTTAAGGAAACTTTGAAGTAGACAGGCAGTAAAATATATTCCTACCAATACTGCAGAAGTTTGCATATATCCATAGCTCTTTTTGATGACTTACAAGCACTGACATACTTATTCTCCTTCAGGAGATGTACAATTCAGATGAAACCATTTTACCATATAATGTGATTAGTACTTTTCATGGACATTATGTTGGTTCCTAAGCAACAGTGAGACCTTTTGTGAAAGGTACTAGAACTGGCAACTTATTTTTCCAAATCATACGTTGGACTGCAATTAAAACCTCAGAAGAGGACATAGTCCAAATTCTAATTTCAGATCACTATTCTTCTGAAAGACAAATCACCATATAATTAGAGATTGTTCAGAAGGCAGAAACGCTTATTGTACAGTCATTTGGGAAGCACACAGCGTACCTTGCCTCACACATCCATGTTGTATAAATAGCTACAAGGAAATAGTATGGACACTGGCCAGAAAGGAGAGAGATGACTACCAAATTTTTAGTTACACAGAGCAGGTTATCACTCCAAGTCTTGCTCACTACAGGCAATCACGGTTTTATGACTGGCTAGTTATTTTGAAGGCTTAACACTAGTGGAAAGTGATTTTTCAGGATGTGAATATTTATCCTCTGAAGATCAATTGAGACATCTAAAGTAACTAGCAATTTCTAGAAGGATATATTTGAATCAAGACTTTCAGAATATCAGAACTTTCACTGTCTAGTCCCAAAGACTACATCCAAACCAAGCTGACAGTATATTATAAATACTTTATTTTTGGAAGCTCACTAAGCTCTATGATCAATAGCAACATAAAAAGCTCATTTAGCCATTTCAGCAATAATTTATCATCTTGGTCAGTACTTGGTTACATGTCAGCAACGTCAAATCTTCGGCATTAAGAATGACCAAAAGGATCCTGTAACCTCTTTGAAAGGTTTAAAGGCAGGACTTATAGCTCCATTGTACCAGAAAAATCATTTACATAAATCACAAGGAGAAGAGCAGCCCGTAGGATACTTATTTGATTATCACCTTGCAGAAATTACAGCTCCAAGCTTGTTACAGTGGCTTCAAATAGCTCCTCCATGATTTACACACACACAATGTGTGTATAAATGACTCCCTGTTTGATATGTGACAACTTCTGATTTAACCCAAAAGATATCTCCGTAGATGACCTGGAATGACAGCCACAAAGATGGTAAGTTCACAAAATGAAGGTTGCAACCACCATGTAAAGGCACAGAAAAGAGTCATTGCCTTTTCCAGTTATCAAAACAAATAGTAATATTCACACAGAGTCCTACATTAATAGGAGATATCTTTAATGTATTTGTTTCCCTGCCAATCTGCATTGACCATTTAAGTCCCAGACACATGCTAGTACTAGCTGGTGCTCAGGAAACTAATTGACCAAACAGACTCCAAACAACAGGAGTGTCAGCATTTACAACAGCACTGCAACAACAACCTTCTCTGCACCTTGTAAATTTACGGTACGCTTTGAGTAGGAGGGGTGACAAGAAATCGAGTTCTGTGGCCACCGAGGCAGATAAGAAAAGCCAAGTGTTGTTTACAATTGCGTATGAGCCATGAGCGGCCACCACTAACATATAACAAATATGCAGTAGCGTTTTAGAAGTGATACTGAAAGCAGCTGAGAGAACTTAAAAACCTCAGAGAGACATGCTCTAGGGATAGCTCCTATTTGGCTGTGAAACAAGGTAAAACTGCCGTAAGAAGGCTCACTAAAACTAAGAAAACCACAATTCCAAATAATAGCAAAAGCATCAAATGTAACCATCTGTCTTATCTCACAGTACAGACATACTCTTTCAGCACCACAAAATCATGGATATGTTGTGCATTTCTGTCTCACTTGCCCTCTGACACAACATTAGGCTGCAACCTCCTCCTTTACTTGTTAAGAGCCCCTTTAGATTGCCAGGATGATCATTATTAAATTCCCACTTCCAAGCTTCTGCTGAAAGCTGTCATCTTTTCTTTCCCTCTTCCTCCTTCTCTGATCCAAACAACAGACAAATTTATAAGTGCTATTTAGATTAGATTTTGTAGTAAGCAAGTGGTACGGGTTTATTCTACAAGGCTATAATAATCATTCAACATTGCTAGAATATATTTCCATAGTAATTAGATGTGATTGACCTCTACGACTACACAAATTCTAGCCCACTGACTTGAACTCTAGAAATGGCTGAAAAAGGTAACCACATGCAGTGTATTCATTTCATAACATTCATATTTTACCACAGTTACCTCTCTCTTTTGAGTTGCAGGAGAGTGAATTAAAAGTAGGAAACAGACCTAAACGAGCCAGATTGCTTTCAAAAGCAGAGCAATATAAACATCTAACTTTAAAAAGGCTGCTCTACACATTGTCATTGCAGATGAAACCATCTAGAAGACAGATGTCATTTGGAGCAAAGGATCAGATCACTAAAGCACAGATTCAGAGCAAGTGAAAAAGGAATAAGAAAAAAATATTATAAAGCACAGGTTCAGAGCAAGTGAAAAATTAATAAGAAAAAATATTACAAAGACAAAGAATGTCACAACAAGAGTAACAAAATAAGAGATCACCAATAAATTGTGATGGAAATCTCTCAGTGATATCCCCCTTGCATCCTGAGAGAATTACAGCATTAGAAGAGACCACAGAATATCAGGGAGCAATTTCCAGGGTGACGCTAAATAAACATGCAATCTGATGCTTACAGAATAACTGTACAGCTCAGTTTACAATGAATGGTAAACACTCTCAAGTTTAAAAAAGCCTTTTGATCCGTTCTCAACTTTAAACCCCACAGACTTTCAAGGGAACAAGACAATCCGTGTATCAAGGCTCATGTGGTATATGCTGTACACCTGGTGATAATTACCCACTTCAAATTAATTAATTCTTTGAAAGGAAAGTAACCATGTAACAAGAAGGTAGATTCTTTCTGGTGGTTCTTACAAAAGATTCCATGCAAATGCAACTAATTTTACAGTAGTTCCACATATGACTTCTTATTCAATAGCTGTGACAAGATTTTCTGACTTTGCAATAAAATCCACAATTTGAAGGCAATGTTAAAATAGTTGTATAGAACTCTTTCAGCAAGAGCTGTATTAAAGAGATCTGACACGCAGTTAGGAGTCAGAAACAGTTCTCATCCTATGTTAAGTGCTATAATCCCAACACAGCAAGATAGTTACATGCCTAAAACTAATTAAACCCAACTATTTCATTTGTCAAAAGGTACTGTGTTCCTTTTAGGCTATATCAACACTGGCAAACACTGTGGTACAACAGGAGCAGATCTGTAAAACAAAACAGTTGGTGAGGACCTACTCCCTACACTATACACGTTTCACGGAAGTCCACTTCAATATAGATCTAAACTGGTTTTGTCATTTGAATCCCCATTAAAAGCTGGTGTGCATGAGACACAGCTTTGGAGTACATTACCTGATTTTTTTCATCCCCAAAGACCCCAGTTTGCATGCTCTGACATTGCTCTGTGATACGTACTGAAGCATGGGAATCATCTGAAGGCTGGCTATCAAAGCATGCCCCTGATACGAACTAAAACACCAGCGCAGACACCATGAGCCACTGTCCTCCTGGACTACTGCACATTCAGGCAGGATCCACAGAACAAATGCAAGAAAACCACTACTTGCCTAGCTAGACATTAGCTTTCCAGTTGTGAAAAGCACAACAAAAGCTGTCTACATACTTACATGTAGAAGGCTGAACCTTTACAGTCTGCATGAGACCGTCTATCTTAATTGAGTGAAAACAGGCAATATGTAGAATCTGCTTCTAGAAAGAGAGGAAGGCTACAACATTTTATCTGGAAGAGTAAAGACTTACTGGGCTTATATAAGGCAATAGATTTATTTTTATGTGAAATCAGTCTATTTAAAATTTTATTTTTCCAAACTGTGTAGTTAAACCTAGGTCAGATGCTTCAGGTGCTGCTAATATTGGTCACTAACGTTTGGGGATTTATAACAAGTAGCAGATTTTTTCCCCCTGTCTCTCCTGACAGATGAACCACTACAGAAGAAAGAATTCTAGCACTCAAGAATGGTTCTTCAAGAGTTTTCAAGGCAGTTTTATGAGATCCTTCTCAAAATTATCAAAAATTTTCAGCTCCGGTTCTATAATACGATACATAATTTGCTCTCTTACTGACACAGTGAAGTACTAAGCTCTAACTGGGATAAAAGGAGTCAACGCAGTTGTCATTTAGATATGTGAACTCTTTTCTTTACCATGGGCCCTATCGTCATTTATCATATCACCTTTTGCAAGAAAACGTTTAACACCCAGAATTTTCTGACAGCACTTTATAGTTAAGATTTAAAGGCCAGCAATCTGAAGGGCCCTCTGCCGGCAGATGCTGTGCCAGCTGCTAAGAGCCACAATTACTGTCAGCTCAGGCAGCCTGTGCACATCCACCTATTGTGTCACAAAAGCACTTCCCTTATCATAAGTCTCTTTCCTCCCACTATTTGATTTTAAAAGCTTTTTTGCCCCATCCCCGTCCCCCCTCCCCCGTATAAGTGACAATCAGCCCCAACAAATCCCTCTGATCAGACACATACCTCAACCGGCTGCAAGGAAAGGAAAATTACGTATAGAAGATTTCAAGACAAAATGAGCAAGAACAGTGAAAGCTTCTTTCATGCACAATGGGCACTCCGGCTTTATTCCATTTCTAAACTTCTTCAGTCTATTCAGTGACTACTTACTATCAAAATTTACTTGGCTGAGTTTTAATTAGGAGCGATTTACTTCATGGACAGTTCTTAAAAAATACAATGGGTACAAGCAGGACAAAGCAGTTCAGGTGAAATATTTTTAAAGCTGAATTTTTCATGGTCCGGTTGGCTTTTGCAATAAAAAAAAAAAAAAAGAAATGCAAACCCTAAAAGTCTGCGTGGATCGCACTCATTGAAATGAGGCAAAGAACTTCTCAATACAAGAAATGTCAATTGTTTTAAGAGCTTGGGGAGCCACTCTGACTAAAAATAAGACTGCTTCAGATCAGTTTCAGAGTATAAAAAGGATTCAAATTTAATACAGTGCATTTAATACCTTTTATCTACATGAGAGCATGATTGACGATATAAAAATTATAAATCTAACAGCAAGGTGCACACTGATGTATTGGATATCACATTGCAGCAAAAAAAGATTTTACTCTTTTATAAAAAAAATATAAAATTACGGAGCTGGGGTAAGCTAGAACCTAAAACTCAATCCATTACAATCTCTATATTTTGAAAAGATAGAAACCTGCCTTCATTTCTCTGTCAAAGATAAGCTTTAGCCATGAATAACTAAGAACTGAGCAAGATCAAAACTCAGGGCTGATTTTTAGAAAATAAAAGGGGGAGACTCATGCTTGCAAAGTACAGCATGCAAACATATCAGCACCTTGAACTCTAGCAGGGCTTAGCCTACAGATGTAATATCCATAGGTACACATCTGTATATTTAGCTGTGTTTATTTCATACCGCCCAAATGCATAACCACCTACATACTTCTCTTCATAGGGAATATGAGGCAGAGAAACTACTGTACAGACACACCAGAATGTCTTGGAGATGAAAAACCCAACAAATCGCAATGAACATCAGAGCCTATCTGTGGCAATGGAGTACAAAGATGAAGTTCATCCAGATCCAGAAAGAAAGCAACAAAAAAGTGAAACTATATGCCCTAAGTCTAGTTATTTCCTTCTATAATGGTGTAAGCTCATATAGTGAAACTAATAAAAGTATCTATATATACATGCAGGCATGCTTTTATTGTGGTAACAAATAGTACTCAATGAAATTTAAAGCTAGCATTTTTACTTGTACTGAACAAACACCATTAGTGTACATTAGTGAAACTAATAAATACCATTACATGACAAAAAAAATGCTTGTGATTACAGAAACATTTTTCACAACATGCAAGACAGTACAACAGTTGAACACATACAAGACATGATATGTACATGGACACTCTCATAAGAGGTGTACTGCTGGCTACTGGAACAGCATGCATGTTTCTAAAAGGTCACCTGGCATATTGTGTCTCAGTCACTTTCAATCACAACAAAACCAGACAACTTGCATAGCAATCATCCAAAATACTGGAGCATTGCAGGCACCTGCAAGGTTTCGAGCCACTGCTTGCCCCTTCCCCAGGGTCTTGCCTGTACTCTGTACGTTTTCTACTTTAACCATAAATACCAATCTTCTTACTATCTAGAAGGCATCCATCGCATTCTTGGCTTAGTGTAATGTAATTATAGCACTGATAGTTACTACAAAGCAAGCTGTACTTTCTTCTGCAATGTAAGACCAAAGCACAAGATAAACAAGAAAGCACTTGCTGAAAGTAAACGGTAACAAAAAGCTTCCTATTAAGTAAATACATCCTTTAGTTCTGAAATATCGTCGCAGGAAGGAACAAAGCAAATGTATTCTCAATTATTGTCAGAGCAGAATTAAGAAGTTGTTTTATTAATAAATTACTGTGCAGATACAACCAGTATCTTTCTGTGGTTACGTGAGTTCTCATTCGTAGAATAACATCTTCCTTCTCAGGTACAATCACCTCTTATATTTTATGATTTAAGTCAAGAACATGCAAAACAACTTTGAAGGAATCTTTCTACTCCCCCTATGCGTAACAGACCTGTCCATTTTCTTGGGTTTTCTGTGCCAAGTGCTGGTTACTGCCTCAGGAAAAATATGGTACCAGACAACCCATGAACCTGTTTGTTATGGCATACACTATATTTTTCAAGGTATTTAGCAGAAGAACCATAAAGAAATGCAATATATTATATTGCAGCCAAAGGCTGACAATAAAAAAACCCCATAATATATTGTTTGAAACAAAAACCTGTGGTACACTCTATCTGCATCATTAAAAACTACCGCAGTTATTCTGAAAATTCAAGGACTCTGGTGCTACAGGTATGCTGGAAGGAGAAAGGCTAAGTAATGGAGATAAAAGCTTGTGAGTGAACTCATTCAATGCTTCCACATGTGCTGAAAGTTTAATTTCTTGTGTTTTGGTTAGAAATTTGCAAGGAGTAAACCTCAGTGTCGGCCAGCCAAGTCAATATAAGAGATAAGAGGTCTGTCAGCCAAAGTATCCAAAACTATGCGTCAACATCAAGGTCAGAAAAGCTTTGTTACTTCCAAGCAAAAAGTGTCTGCTGTATGGCTGTTTCGACTTGTGATGTAGCTTGGCCTGGCAAGCAGTCCGGGCAGTCACTCTCGTTATAAAATAAAGCTACCTCAAGAGCTAATTTGCTCACTTACAAGACCCACAAAGGAGGTGGGAGGTACCGAGTAAAGCTGAATGTATCTTTGAGCTTTGAAAAACCTCTGCCTCTTTCCCCTCTCTCTCTCTCTCAAGCAAAGCAGAATCTCTTGGAAAAGATGGTGCTGGAAACTCTGAATCCAATGCACTACAACATCACCAGCTTAGTACCGGACGCGATGCCAGTGGCCACAGTGCCCATACTCATTCTCATGTGCTTTCTGTTTCTCATGTGGAATCATGAAGAAACTTCATCCATACCAGGTAAATTAATTTTAGCTATAGTATCACCTAAAAGCTGACAGAGTATTTGTGTGTGTTTGTTTCTCAAATTTAAGTGAGAAAGCGATGCTGAATAATGATTGTACGCCAACAAAATTTACTAAGAGTCAGTTTAAATAATACAGCTTTTTACAAGAACTGATAAAAGAAATTAGGCTCACTCTAACCTCAGAACTTCCATAATAAACCTGGCTTGGCTATATAAATACATGACATTTAGCTTTCTGCTTTATTATGTGTAAGCTAGAAAGATATAATACCATTTTACAAACTTTAGATGTTCATGTTTTCATGTGCATTATAAACTACTTTTTACATGTTTTACGTTTAAAGCCTTCTAAATTGTCTTTACTAGAAACAAACTATCCTCTAGGAAATTATCCAGATTTTAGTAGATTATCAATTTTTATCTCCATGTTTGGCACCGAAGACCCTCCAGAACACAACAACAAATGGGTTCCCTTTCAGAGAGCCCCTTCTGTAATGTTTTGGGGGCTGATGGTAGACATTACTGATTCAGCCTATTTTTCATTAGATGCAGTGCAATGACCTCCTGCACGAATGGCAACAATGCACACATCTCACAAAGGTGTTTGACAGGAATAATCCTAAACCAATGCAGTGGCACCTGAATGAAATTTGGAGATGAGATCCTTGCCAAACATCCTTCAATATGCTAAAACTCTTTGAGCGTGAGAAAACCAGGGAAAGTGTTCACAGAAGGTTATGCCTTCTATTTGAATGCTTGATTGGATCAACAAGAAAATAGAACTAAATTAATATGTTTCAAGTTTACAGGTACTTAAATAATCTGGGGTCTTGCAATTCCTGTTGTAAACGGTGGAGCCATAAGCAACTTTAAAATTTTTAAACAGTATACAAAAGTTTTGTAAGTACTTAATTTGCTTCGTTTTATGGAGTTAGATTTATGTTTTACAGACAAAAGGAGCAAATTTAGCTTTCCCTAAGAAGGAAACTCCCTTTTAAAAGTCATTCAAGGCATATTCTCTCCTGCTGTCTCCACTTTCCCCTTTTTGTTGTAAGAGGGAAATTTCGTGCTGAGTTACAGTGGAAGGATTTAGTTGAAAACTTTGTTGACTAAATGCTTATCAATCCATTCTTAGCTCCTACTTAAGCATGTTTTCCTAAGTTCACAGCAGTAAAGTACTTTTTCCTTTAAATATCTGTTTTCTCACTCTAGTATTAATATTTTAAAAGAAATGTAATTAATGACATTTAATTTCATCGAAAGGATATTGACTTTTGTAGGTGTTACTATGACACTTCAACACAAATTCAGCCAAGATCACTCAGGATTTGTTAAAATCACAAATTAATAAACCATATGCATTTTTTTCTAGATCATTTCTTCTTTCTAATATCTAGCCACTGTCTCCCCAGATGTAAGCAATCTCAGAGCAGCAGTTTGCAGCTGTACAAAGTAATGAATGTCATTTGTTGTATGTATATTGAAAGGACTATAGGCTTCCATAGATACTAAGTGAGGCTTCAACAACGTAGATGCAAGTTTCTTAAAGACAGAGCTTCAGAACAGGATTGTGTACGTGACTTGCCAAATGCAGACCTTGACTGTCATGTTAAAAAGCTCCTTTCAAAAGGCTGATGCTCAGAGGTATATTCTTGGTCTCAGCAGTGCTCACTGACAACCTTTTCTTACCGTATTTCTTAGGGCCAGGATACTGTATGGGAATCGGTCCCCTCATTTCACATGGGAGATTTCTCTGGATGGGAGTAGGTAATGCCTGCAACTACTACAATAAGACATATGGAGAATTTGTGAGAGTTTGGATCAGCGGTGAAGAAACATTTATAATTAGCAAGTAAATCCTTATTTTCTATCCTTAATAATATCAAGAACTTTTTCATATTTTTACAACCTCTTTGCTACTTTTTTTCTAAAGTAGAACTGAAGTTATTCTTTACAAAAATTATCCTAACATAAACTTTTTACTTCCTGGTGTTCACAGACCTTTTTCTAATCTTTTGTTTCTTTAAAGACTCTGCTATTGAAGTCTATGTGAATACTCTCATTTTCTTCATGGAAATGAAGATTAAGCACTGTGGCTCAATCAAAAAAAATGTTTACTGTCTCTTTTACTATTCTATTTGAGATTAGGATTACATACTATACAGGAACCTAGACTAACTGCAATGCACAATTAAGCCAAATTTTAGATCCCCGTGTTCTTAAGTTTGTCCTTAAAACAGGAGTAATGCTTGAAGATTATGGCTCCAATTCAGCAAGTTAATTAAGCAAATGCAGCGTTATAGGATTATGAGTAATTCCACTCCATTTAGTAGGATTACTCATAGGCTTGGATTATACAGAGTATTATGCATAATGCTAAACCGCAGTCTATCATTTTATTAGCTCCAGTGAATGGCTGCTTTCTTCTTACATTGGGTCTCCTGGTTGCTTATGAGTTATGCCATGAAAAAAAAAAGTAGTAAAATGTTTACCATGTGCAATCGATAAAGAACCACAACCTTTTTATTAGCAATATCCATCAACCCACACTCAGCTTTCATTATGTAAAAGCTTTTGAAAGACAACATAGTATAGGGGACTGTCACAGGATTTGCCATGTAAAGCAAGTCAATTTCATCTCTGTCTGGTTTTACCTCTGTAAAAGGAGGTAATCATGACAGGAAAACTATTTACATTCCAATCCTGCATAGGTGTTGCAAATATCAACTAATGCACTGTAAGATTTTGATAATGTAAAATGCCCTGAACTCTCATTGTCTTCCACTTTCTGTACTACCAATTCATCAGAAACAAATCAGGAGTGCTGATAAACAATGCCACAGCTGCATCAGACTTGACAGTCTGACATCACTTTTCATCAGACATTTTTTGCTTAAAAGCATTGACTGTACATAGAGAACTAGTATTTAACTTTTTTTAAACAATAATGTAGAATAAAGTTTTCAGTGGATCATAAATTCACAACAAAACTAAACATAACCTGAATTCTGCAAAAGTATACTATTTCCACCAATGTCATCTGAATTTTTGCCAGCAAATCTAATCATAGTGAGATGCCAGTGCTCAGACAGAACGACTTGCAGTCTTGGTTACAACAGACGTTGTCTTTTAGAGGACTTCATTAAATAGTTTCACAAGGAAAATCTGCTTATACAAGGTCATATGTCAAGTTCCTTAAAATATTATTATGTGTCGCCTGCGTAGATGCATGGAATGGAAGGAAGCAAAATGAGCCTCCTGCACCTTTCCACTCCTAGGGACAGCTGTCATAATTCAACACCATCTTTTCACATTCATGAAAATACTGGTGATGTTGTTCCTTGACATGCAAAAAACCTTTGAGGAAATTAGAAAAGAGAGCAGATGTGGCGAAGTGTAGGAAGAGAGAATATGCCAAGTTACTTGGAAGGTTGGACCTGAAGATACACTCCTCCCTGTTCTTACTTCAATCCTTAATCCATGTTTGCCTATTTGTACCATATAGCATCTCACTGCTAACGTTACTTCTGGTCATGCAAAACACGGTGAAAACCCAGCACTGCTGAAAGTCAATAGCAAAAGTCCCATTTACTTTGCCTGCCTGAAAAAAATAAACTAAACCCATGTATGAAGTCTGGGATTTGGTCCACAGAGTATGCTACATGGTAAAGAAAACAGCATATTGTTTCATTTCGATCTCTGTTCTGATTTTCTTTCTTTTTGTTGGATTTCATTTGATCAGGTTTTCATCACATCAACATTTCTAAAATGCTAGCTCCCTCTAAAGGAAATTATATCTTAAAGCAATAATGCTGGTCACAACCTGTTTGCCAGCATGCGTAAACAAACCTTGTCAACTGTAAAAAGAATTATACCTTATATTATATGTTATTAGGAAACCATGGATTTCCCTAACGTCTTTTTAGAAATATTTATCCCACACATATCATATTATGATGCTGCAGATCTAAATGATGCATGTATATTTATGCTTTCTGTATGTGTCTGGGAATGACCAAATAGCTACAAAAATATTGCTGTAATTTAATACACATCATGATGAAATTATCAACTGTCAAATATTTCATACCTCATCTTCTGAAACATCTGACATTGGTCATTGCCTGAGTGTATGTTATGCATCTACACGTTTCCATGTGTACACACTGTTCAGATTAAAATGGTTTGGTAACCATTTGCATAATAACTGGAAAATAGTTTTAAATATGAACAGAATACATTATTGCTTTAATATACATTCTGAAGGCATTTATCATCAAGATGTTTAATTATGTAAAAGGAACAACATTTAATGTCAAGCATTTTACTTCCTGCTAAATTGAGAATGCGAGTCAGCACTTCAGAGAAACTATAGAATGTCAGAATAAAAATTCTGTGTACAATCTATGAAACAGTATTTTTGTTTTGGGCTTTTTTCTCCCCATTTCTTTCCCAGATCCTCAAGTGTGTTCCACGTAATGAAACACTGGCATTACGTTTCTCGATTTGGGAGCAAGCTTGGATTACAGTGCATTGGCATGTATGAAAATGGGATCATATTTAATAACAACCCCGCGCACTGGAAAGAAATTCGACCCTTTTTCACCAAAGGTAAATCTGTGTGCATTAATACACTGCATCACTGTAGCACAGAGTCTATCTTTTCTGAAATGCTGTTTGTCCTCACCATACTTAAATTACAGAAATCAGTTTTCTTTATATATCCCATAGATGTATTTTATTGCACATGTTCTTTCATGCTTATCCTGCTTGGTATGCTATTTGAAATGGTCCTGAAATAGTTTTGCAGATTCTTAACCTCATCCAATTAAACCAAAATCAAATGATGCCCACATGCCATGTTTTTAAATGTTTTTACATTTCAAGTCCAGCATTTACGTTAGCTCAGCTGGCACTTCCATAAATGTAGTTGGCCGTTCCTATCTCAGTCTGCACTGAGTTCAAAGGCTTTTTTGTCTTGTTCTAATGGCGGGGGGGGGGGGTGCTTTAGTTTCGGAATTAACTTATAAGACCTGAACAACAGAACTGTTTATTAATCCCTTTAATATACTAGGAATCAGTGTAGTAACAGAGAAAAAGATTGAAGTAATTAATATCGGTAGGTTGAAATCAAACAGGAAATTTACATAAACAAACTCCAGTGTTACTGGTTTAGGAGTCTACAATTTCTGGATTCACCTTCTTTCCACAAATTGAAAATTTTCAGTATTTGCATATCATTAGAATTCACTAATTCTAGTGATCCTACAGCCTTCCTAACAAAACTGCCACACTTGTTCTACAAGTTCAGAAAAGATTTTCACCAGCTGAGACTGCAGTAGTCTATGACAGAGATTCGAAAACCTGAAAATGAAAGTAAAGCAAAGTAAAACCTAAAAGAAATCAATTATCTGTTGGTTTAAGTTTTCTATGTTATTTTGTTGATATATCTGTGCTCCTATGACACTTGGCCTTCCCTACATGATTTTGCTATTGAAAAATATCAGCAACTTTGTACTGGTTGAAGATGGCAGGAAAAGAATATTTTTTTATTTTTCTACTTATTTCTAGAACTACCAGTTCTCTCTATTTACAAAACAGATCTCTTCTCTTCTCAATTGCAAACATACAGTCCCTCTCAACATGTATTTGATAAAATAACGTCCTTGAGGCAGTTACAGCAATTCTTGTATGGAAAAGTAATTTAAATGGAGTACTTAGGGCAAGATTTCCAAAGTAATTCAAAAATTATTTGAATCCGTTCCAGCTGGAGCCTATCACAATCCCACTGAATTACATGGCAATGGAACTGGCCACTGCTTTTGGTTGCTTTTGAATTCTTAAAATGCAATAAATCCGTCATGACGCTATTTCCACAGTTCATGGGTGGACAGATGACTGCCAGGCTAGGCTTCACTATGTCCACAGCAACGTTACAGGTTGCCAGTAGCTCACTGCAAAGCTACCATGCTGTTTAAGAGCACCCAGGAGTTACGTTTTCAGAAATTCCCGTCATCCTCCCCGCAAATCCCTAAGCTATCTTCCCTGCTCAGTGTCATTGCGAGCAAACGAGACAGGACATCTGCAGTGCCTGTAATGCAGATGAGGATACAGATACCCTCCCTCGCAGAAAGGTAGCAGAAATGATGCTAAATATCTTTCCTTAACACAGTATGAACCTAGTAGAAAACGTGTGTCTGAGATACAAAGTGGCTGGATGCAAGGGACGTTTGGACTTTGAGTTCATTGCCATTTTAACTCAAAATGCTTCCATTTTTCTTTCAAAAGATGGTAAACCAGTAAGCTTCAGAACAGTTTTATACCAGTCGCTCACGTGATAATGTTTTACATTTGATTGACACCGTTATCACCAACTGATAAGTTATAATTAAGGTATGAAAGTTAACCAATCTTTTGGTCATTTTGCACATATATTTCAGCTCTATCCGGTCCTGGTCTTGTGCGTATGATAGCAATTTGTGTTGAATCAACAATTGCTCACCTGGACAAACTAGAGGAAGTAACCACTGAAGTAGGAAACATCAATGTGTTGAATCTTATGAGACGGATCATGCTTGACACATCTAACAAGCTTTTTCTCGGGATCCCTTTGGATGGTACTAACAGCTTTATTTTTATACCTTGTGATGGATCTAAACTGAATGTCCGAGGAAAACTCATTGACATCACTCAGCAGTTTTCTTTCAGAAACAGAGCAAGAACAGACTCATATCACCATATAATTAATTGAAATTGATTTATGAGTGACTTTAGTTATAAAAGAGAATTTTATATGATTAAAAATATACATTAGCTTGTCACACTCACCTTAATAAAAGTAGCATTTAAAGAGATTTTTATGCACTGAGTTGGTATGATCCCAATATTATATGCATGTAAGAATCCGAAATCCTTCTACCAAACTAAATGATGGCCTTGAAAAGTTCACCTGACAATTTATGTCTTCTGTGATTTCTTCATCCTCAAAACCATATGACAGAAATAACATTATGGTGATGTCCAAATTATCCCATTTCAATATGCTGCAATAGTTTTGCTTCTGCTCTCCTGTGGGAGACTATTTGGCTCTGGTTGACACACCACTATCTCCTTTTAGCTAGCTACCAAGAGATTTTACAAAGATCTGTACGTTTTCTACAGTGGGCCACAAGTGTTTCCTAATGCTATCTTCCACCATTAAAACCAAATGTTTATCAAATTCCCGTGAACTTAGTCAGAGTAGGGAATGGGGCCTTATTATTAATTTTTCTGAAGCATTTCTGCTCTTTGGCTATTGAGGTTTGTACTTTATACTGCTTTTTGTTAACGTTTATTTTCAGAACATGCCATTGTACTTAAGATTCAAAACTACTTTGATGCTTGGCAAGCACTTCTATTAAAGCCTGACATCTTTTTTAAGATTTCTTGGCTGTGCAAGAAATACGAAGAGGCAGTGTAAGTATTAACAGTTTTACAGATCATTTGCCTAAGATCCTTTCTTTCTTACTATGAAGGAGATCTTCCCTGATGTTTTCCTCTACCTTTTAGAAAATAAATTGTGAAACGTGCAAAGGTGGCTGGCTGAAGTCCTCCATCTGCTAAGATAGCAGCAGAACAAGGTTTGCCACTGATGCTACAAGTGGCTGATCTCAGGGGACGATTTAAAGCCCTTGTCTATTCAGTCCTAGATAACTCACCAAAATATTAGTTAATGCCAGCTCAAATGTGAAACTAAATTTAAATCACTGGTTCAGTTCAAACAGACATAAAAAAGCCATCATATGAGTTCAAGTTACATTTGCTCTCTAGTCAAGGACAGTCAAATAGTAGGCTACAGTTCATCAAAACAGGAAAAACCATCTACGTTTATGGTACTGTCTGAGTAGAGTTAACCCCTGAGCATAAATTTATTTATGGGTTCCTTCAATGTGCATTTTTGAGTTAACAAATCATTTTTGAGTTAAAACTTGATGCTCAGCATGATAATCCTTTTCAAGGGTTTTTTTTTCCTAAATAAGGAACAAATACATTTTGCCATCTTCCTCTTTGCAAAAATACAAAATGCCTCTTCTATTTTTATGATCTCATTTGCTGTCTTCTGCCAAAAGAGGACTGGTTATAAAAAGAACTGGCAATCAGTTTGTTCATTTTGGATTTGGATTCTAGCTAGTGAGAGAAACTACTGCTTATGAAGCATGTGTAATAAATTCTTTTGATGGTGCTATATAACATAAAGGTTTTAAGGGAAAGATAGAGGTTCCTCTGAAGTAGTTGGACAACTCTTATAAACTAGACACAAGATTTAACTTCTCTAACATATGCTTGCCAGTTTTATTATGGCACTGATTAATGCTTTATCCTGTGATTCTAATAACAGCTAACTGTGGTGGCCCAGTTATTACTAGAAAGCCCTTGCAGAGCCCTTGCAAATACTGATGTTTCAAAAGCAATTCCATTAAAATGGACTTATTCATAAATTTCTACTGCAAAAAAAACCCCAGTAAAGATTGCTGGACTTAAAGCAATGCAAAGAACAACCACAGGATATGATGACTTCTGATATTATTCTAATAAAGTTAGCAAAAAGGACTATTTGCTATTTCTAATACATAAAACATGTTATAAATAATGAGAATTTTACCAAGTTTTGAATTCATTTCCCCCTACAAAACTGGTCAAATTTTCTATCCCGACAATAGCAAACACAAATGGAAAGCCTGAGGATTTCATTCAAAAACTTTCCAAAGTACTTTTTAAAAAGAATTTCCTTCAAATCTATAGCTAACTGAAAATCCCAAATAAAATTATAAACTGTTGGACGTTGCTTTTTTCCACCACTGAAATACAAGCTGTTGACACAGTATTACTAAGTATTTAAATATGAAAAATTTATATCAACTCTACCTTCAAGACAGTATAATTTTTCTAACATTTATCTACATTTTTCTAACAATCATCCCTCATGTCCTCTAAGTTCATTTTACTCACTGATAAAATACAGTATAAAATGGAAGGAAATAAACAAATTCTTTGGAAATGTTAATAAGTCTCTTAAAACTCTATTCATTAATAGGATATACAGAGATATATTCATCCTTTTCAGTCTATCCTGTAAAGAGAGAGTAAGATTTCAGTCCAAACTAACAAGCAATTATTTAATAAAAAATAATAAGAAAATACACCTTCCCTTAGTATTACTGCTTTTGCAGAGAACCATAGAACCCCTCTTAGGAGTACTTAATTTCTGCCATTCTTAGATGGTTTTATTGGCATATTCTTTATGTTTCTAATCATATCCTAGTGTATACTAGAAGTCTGCAGATATTTATCAATACGTTGCATTTCATCTGTTTTCAGCAAGGATCTGAAAGGAGCAATGGAAATCTTAATAGAACAAAAACGACAAAAGCTTTCCACTGTTGAGAAGTTGGATGAACACATGGATTTTGCATCCCAGTTGATTTTTGCACAGGTATTGGCAATGTACTCAAAATATGACTAACTTTGATTTTTCTGACATTTTCCCATCATTAACAACACAGGCTTTGCAACTTAAACTTCATGTATCTATCTGAAGGTCATGTCATCATAAAGGGATACAAATTAGTGGGTTCTGTGGAGTCCCTAACAGTGATTCAAACATTGAACAGTTGCATTTTTGGGAACAGGTGCTTGTCTGATTTTTTTCATGGCTTAAACAACATCCTTAAAACTCTTGCATCTATCCCTGAACGTCCTCTGGTCTTTCCCTAACCTCTGTATTTTATCTTGATGTATTGCCTTTTGTTTGCAAAGGCTTCAAAGGCTGCATAAATCCTACCTTGTATAATCTCTGACAGCTCCCAAACTCTGTGAGAAAAGGCAATGAATCAATAAGATCCGAGCTAAGAACAAACTTGCTTTTCGGTAAGATAATACACACCCATCAAAATATGAGTTTTCTATTTTTCTCTGAAAGACAAAAAATAAATGTTATTTAGCATATGAGATAGAAAGACTGCCAAGATTTTGGCTTTTGCTTAAAGCAGATATTCTAGGTCCTTCCCATTCTACTGCTATAGGATCTTTGTTGGCATCAGAGGTGAGCAATCAACAATTTCCCCCCCAAATTTCCAATTTATTTTCAGAACAGAGGGGACCTGACTGCTGAGAATGTGAACCAGTGTGTGCTGGAGATGATGATTGCTGCTCCTGATACTCTGTCTGTGACTCTCTTCTTTATGCTAATACTGATTGCGGAGCACCCCACAGTGGAAGAGGAAATGATGAGAGAAATTGAAACTGTTATGGGTAAGCAGGAGCTGCAAAGTCAGTGATGTGGGAATATAATTTTGCTTCAGCAGTGATCTAATTTTGATTATTCGAAGGCTGAAAAATCTAAGTGTTTTCTTCTTGCAGAAGCATTTGCTGTAAAATTTATGAACTACCATTCCGTGTAAAAGATTTTACTCAAGATCAAATGAAAGAAGAGGAGTAGTTTGTATGATAAATTCAAATAGGAGTCATCAGAACTGATAATCTATTAGAAAGAATGTGTTACATTCCCTCCTCAGCAACAGCAGTGCAAATTAGCACTCACCTCATAAGTTCCACTGAAATTATTTTCCATTTACCTTGAAACAGCAAAAGGGGACACTCATTTAAAATACTTCTAATCACCAATATTACTCTCCGTATACATAAAACCCAAGTTTCACTATGACTGCAGAAGGGAAAGATTAGAGAAAATGAAAACTGTATTCTGCCATCATCCATTTTAATATCAAACTGGTCTCCTCTTTAAGTACTAATTACTAACTATTCAAAACACAATCAAGATATTCCAAATTTGTATTCTGCCCCTTCTCTAGACTTCATTCAAAGCCTGACACTGAATAATATAGAAACTAATTTCATCCACTCTTATTCAAGATTTACTTCTGGTCCATTAAACACTAGAAAGTGTATAACAAGTCCTTTAGTCTTTTTCTAAGGTACTGTTAATAAACTTTATTTTATTGACCTCATGAGAGTCGAGTACTCACTTATTCGTCTTTCCTATTTCTTTTTGATAGCCTTGATTTCTAAGGCAGTAGGACGTTGTTGCCTTCAGCAAATGACCAACTGGGGTAGCAAAGCTGACTTTCGTCTCGAAAACCTACCCCCGTAGTGGTCAGCCTGTAGTTCTTGAACTGCTTGTTGCATGCAAGTTAAAGTAAGGCTCCCACCGGCAGCACGTCATGGCTCTGATACTGCTGCTGATGGAGTCAAGCCGGGAGGAAGTTACAGTAACTGAAATAGGCCACAGTAGGACCTAGCTGTACATCCAGCCAAACCCAATTGCATGGTGAAAACTCAAGGTCTCTACAAAGTTTGCAGACTATTGCCAGATTCCGCTTGCTGTCAGCTCTCAAAAGATTTCTTTGTTGAGTCTTGTTGCTCTCAGTCATGCAAAAGTCAGGGAAGGACTTTCAGAGTTTTGCCACTGACAAGAAAGCAGAACAAAGACTCATAATGTATTAAGAAGAAGGTGAGAAGATGATAAATTAATAAACTAGGGTTTATGCTGGTGAACAATATACCAGATTTCCTGAATATGTAAGGCTACATAAAGCTCCTCAGAAGCTGTTGGATCCATCCTACCATTTTAGCAACTGAGAATCTTCCAAAAATGTTTTGGTATTTGTACAATGAAGCTATTAAATTCATAACCAACTTCTTCACCATCTGTTTTATTCCACAAGGTGACAGAGACATACAGAGTGATGACATGCCAAACTTAAAAATCGTGGAGAATTTTATTTATGAGAGTATGAGATACCAGCCAGTTGTGGACTTGATCATGCGAAAAGCTTTACAAGATGATGTAATTGATGGCTATCCTGTGAAAAAGGGGACAAACATTATTCTCAATATCGGACGTATGCATAAGCTTGAATTCTTCCCAAAGCCGAATGAGTTTTCCCTCGAAAATTTTGAGAAAACCGTAAGTTTTCTATCTTATTTCTTACAGGAAATTGAGTATTATTTTTTGACAATGTCTCTTCCTCTTATTTTGATCAAGAGCTTTGTGACCACAAGACTGTTTTCCATTTAAGTGCCTAGTTAGCTATACATCCTGCTTATTACTATTATTATTATTAAAACTGGGCAGATATTTTCCTATCAAATTGCCTTTTAATTAAAAAATAATTATGATATCGAAAACAAAGTTTTCCAGGAATCTTAATTTTGATTTAAAATTTCTGCTTGGATTTGTCCACATAAACATAGTTTACATTATATCCCCTGACAGTGGACAAAATAAAGAGGCTTTAGGGAGCTAGAGCCATGCAAGCCATACAACACAGAGCTGAAGCTGCGTAAGGATTCTCTGGAGAGGTGAAGAAGTATAGTAACTCCTGAGAGACTGAGAATCTAGCATCCATCTCATTCTCTCTCCTTTTTTTTTTTTAATTCCTAAATAAAAATAAACACATTTTATAGACCAAAATGGAAGTCCTAAGTTTTAACCAACTCAGTATTGCAGATGTTGCGTAATTCAGTCCCAGTTCAGCACAGCATTTCAATTTAAGTGATATTCTAACTCCCAAAAGAACTAGGATTTTTTTTAGTCTACATTACTGAGTCCTGTATCAAAAGCAATATGTGAACTTTTTTCCTGCTTGTAATCTCCTACTATCATAAATCATCCTTCAGATTATTTAATTTCATTTAGACCTCTGCTCTTCTGATTATTTGTTAAACAAATTGTTTTGCAAAACTGTATTTGTTCAGCAATAACCATCTGGAGAGATTAAAACTGTACTGAAAGAAAATAGACTGATTCTATGGCATGTTTGACTCCTGGTTTTTGACTGTTAACCAGTGCAGATGGAAGTGGAAGACAATGCTACCCATGTGTCAGAGAGCACAAAAATATGAAATACTAAGGTTTGGTTAGCACTCCTGTGAGAGAATTAGAAAGATCTCTGGAATAAGTAGCCCTGCGAGAGTGGAGGGCATAATCAACTTAGTCCTATGAAGGGAATCTCAACTGCAGAACCTTAGCATTACTATCATAGATGCATACATTTGCCTGGTATGCAAGCTTTCTCTTACATTTTCTTGTAGCTTGTCAAATATTAAGGTTGAATGGGGTTGAAGCTAAAGGGTTAATGTTTTCTACAGCTGTCGTAGTTCTCATTTTGTCTAACTAAAAAAGTTAGGAAGTAATTCCGTTACCTGGCAAAATTTTTTTCTTTGGAGATGTCAGCAGATGCACATATAAGCGTCCACAGACAGTAATTTCAGTTTTAAAGAAATAAATAGATGACACACTTTGATACACCAAAAATGGGCTTACTAGTAAAAACACCTGAAGAAATAATTAAGAAAATAAAGAAATAAAAGATTTGAATGTTCAAGCCAGAAACCCGCCCAGTTTTACATTTTTCCTATCAGAAATCTAGCAGTACCATGTATGCCACACACACAAAAATGAGCACCAAATCACCTGGTTAACGTTTCTAAACTGCTGTTTGACTACCCATAGCAAATTCCGTCCACAGTATTAAAAACAACAGATCAAGGGAAAAGTCACTGTAGAAAATTCAAGAAGAGAGTGACTAAGTTTATTGAAATAACTGTTCATTATGAATAGTTTCCATTTTTCCACCCGTTATTTTCATTCTAAGTATTTCTGTCAAAACGGATTTCTTGCTTATTTTATAAGTACCCTTTACTACTAAAAATATTTCCCCTTGACCAAATATTTAACCACACATTTTCTATCTGACTTGATACATTCTGTTTGCCACATAATTATTCTAGCAGGCACAATTTTCACACAGTTCTCTAAGTGAATAGCAATCCACACCATTATTTATGATAAGATGGCACTGTTAGAATCTAAACATATTTCCATTTTCCCAGGCTGTGCATTTGCCATTGTGCTGTACTGCCAGCTGCTGTACTTGCTCTGTATTATAGACACTTGTACTTACCTATCATTTTTCAAAAAGTACAGCTCAGTTTATTTGAAAAAATTTAAACAGAAAACATTTTTCTCAGTCTGAAAATGAGGGAAAAATGACACTTTTTTCTAGATAATTTAAAATAAAGCAACCTTTTCTACCATATTCCTTCGTTAAATAGGAAGTCAGAACACAGCTAATATCTTAATTTTTTTAAAAAGAAAGTTACACAGATGAAGAAAAAGAATGTATTTTTTTATAGACAGACCTGCTTTTTCTTACTCATAACAAGTACCTTTGTACCTCATTAGCAGTACTATTCATGCTGTTGGGACTGTTTTGGATAACTGATCTATACAATGTCAATAAAAGTAGCAGAAACTGGCTGTGCATTCTTCAACAGCTCTGGGAATGCTGCATTTCACATTTTAGTTGATAGGACAGGAGACAATCATTTTATAAATGTTATCTCCCTATTAGATACCAAATAAAATTTTCAACGTTGCATCTTATGACAAATTAATTCTCAGGAACACTAGCTTTTTAAGGACAATTGTAGTAGGTGTATGGCTTTAATATTATCTTTAGACAAGGCATCAGCCTGTATCTCAGGCGTTTATGAGCTTTGTAATGAACATTTTCTGGAAAAATTTTTAATGAACTTTAATGCATATTGAAGAGCAAAAGCTTCCCTCCTTTTCACAGCTTGTGGTACAATGCCTGTAGTTCACAGGATGAACAGACTGAAATGCACAGACAAAATTCAACCGCTTAACTTCACATTCCCTGCCACCTTAGCATTTAAAGAGGCATACCTTCCGTAGGTGCCTCTGTATTTTGGCCTGGCTTGGGTGGGAGGGCTGCTCAGTGTAAAGGAAAGAAGTAACTGCTCCTAAGAGATTCTTTCCACAAGTTTTTCGGAATATATTCACTCCCAATTTCCATCATAATTTTGGCTACTTTGAGGATGAAAAATTTGTCTTAAAGCTTATTCCTCGTGTTCTTCTGTGCAGGTTCCTTCACGCTATTTCCAACCATTTGGATTCGGCCCTCGGGGCTGCGTAGGAAAGTTTATTGCCATGGTAATGATGAAAGCAATTCTGGTGACTCTTCTGAGACGGTGCAGAGTACAGACAATGAAAGGAAGAGGCCTTAACAACATCCAGAAAAACAATGACTTATCCATGCACCCAATAGAAAGGCAGCCTCTGCTGGAGATGGTTTTCACACCGAGAAGAAACACAAACAAGAATCAGGGTGACTAAAATGAATTGGCATCAGCATTAAAGTTACAGGGCTTTCTCAGCCACAGCCACTAAGAAATCCCCATCGTTCCTAGGTAAAGATACAGAGTAAGGCGTTTTGTTGCCCCTAAACAACTATAGTTTCAGATGACAACTTGTTCTGCCTGCACAGCAGAACCGCGTTCTGGCCACAGCTTCAATGTAATAAAGAAAGACTAAAATTACAAAACAGTCCTGTTGCTAGGTGATGCCACACTATTGCAGGATTCCTAGCTACTTTTTAAAATCATCAAGTCCAGACGAAGCTATGCCTTGCTTTTCAAACAGTGCAAGTTCAGAGGTTTGGGGATCAACAAAAGAACATGCCCAACGTCTGTTTAATTCCAGGACTACGCGTGTCCCCCTTCCCCGAACCGCCCCAAAGTTGCACCCAGCAGTATTTAACTACTGCAAAAGCTCTAATTATCTGGTTTTGAAAACATCTGAATGAATAATGTTAAAGTTGATTTTAAGACTATGAAACAATTTAAAATATTTAGGACATATATAAGCTACAAAAAATGTTTGTACAGGGAGTCACTCAAACATTTTTCTTTGCCATGTTTTGCTGTCCCATTAAACAGATACCAAACACAGTGTCAGATAAATTTTGCTGATGGTAGTAATTTCCAGAGTACTAGGTAATACGACAGTTGAGATAACTGTTCTGTTTTTAAAACCCAGAGTCCTGCTACAGAGTATGCCACAGAGGATCTGTAAACATCTTACTAAAGACCAGCTGAGAATAAGGTAACGATACGAAACATTACCACCAGTAGGACACGGAGGGGTGGAGCAACACTCAGTTCCACCTCACTTGGTTAACTGTAGAAGTTTCCCACCTCGCCTCAGTTTGGTGAAGAAGTTCAAATTCTCTCTAAGCTGCATAAGCAGTACCAAATCCTGTTTCAATCTGGTTTTAATTGCTCAATTCTACTTCAGAGAATAAGACTTGGAGTTGTTGCCCATGTTCCCACACCACAGCAGGGGAGAAAGTCCCTCCCTAATTATCCACATAGCTCTTATTGCTTCTCCTGAAAGAGCACTGGGCTGTATCCTGCTCTCGAGCATCTTGCCTCACGCCCACTGATTTAAAGACAGTCAGTAGCAAAAGAAGAGAAACACTAGCTCAAGACCCAGACTTTTTTTTTTTTTTTTTTTAGGTAAAATAGGCTTCAGTCATCTGCCCAAGGTAAGGTGCAAGCTTCATTGGGTAAATGATCAGAGTTTTGTAGTGGCAAAGGAGAAAAGTTCTGAAGTAACAAGTAGATTTCTAGAAAACATTTTTAAGGGGGTTTTGCACACAGATTTTTATTTTTATTATAAATGAGGCTTAGCTTTATACTTAGTCCTTGACAGGGTAGCTACATAACTACCCAACATTTCCTGTTGAAAATGGACCTATCTTGAAATCTGTAGAATTTTGACATTCATTGATATCTCTACTAGCCTAATGATGAGTTGTTAATTTGGTCAAGAATAAAAGATCTTCCTGGCTTAATAACAACATTCCTTGACAGACACTTTCCATTTTCAGCAAGCTTGAGTTTTCATACTGTGTAGCCCAAAGAAAAGTGTTTTCCAGATAAAACGCCTTGAAAAAGCCAAACAACCAATGTACAATAGGCTTCTTATTAACCTTTTCCTTCCAAGTCACTTAAAAGGAAAAAGGAAAAAGGTTGCTTATGTCCTTACTTAGAAAATCTAATTAAAATTAATTAGATAAATTAATCTGTTCCCTTGGACCACTGCTCTTAGGTGCAGGTCCAGCAGAGGAAGATCGATACAGTAGCATATAAAAACTGCATTAACCCAACAAATAAATATGTGTTCCAGCCAAAGGTAATGAATTAGGTGAGGCTGGGACTGGTAACAAAGAAGAGGAGCTGCACATTTAGGTCATTTCTCAAAACAGCATGCAAATTTGCTAGAGTAATTTTAAAAAAAAATCAAAACTTGAAAGCAGAATAATTTATTGTAGCTAGATTACTTTTAAAGCTTTCTCCGTAGCATTTGCATGGTACCGAAAAATTACAAGAGTGAAGTGCAATCCCATACCACCTGTAAATACAAAACTGGGCATTTGAAGACATACAGAAATAGGATTTAATGGTTAGACTTGATGATCTTAAAGGTCTTTTCCAACCTAAGTGATTCTATGATTCTCTGGTTTTTAAGTCATGAAGTGACATAGTGGTATGAACCTTTGGAATATCTAATGTAACCTCTATTTCTACATTCTCTGTAGCCTTTAAACTAGGAATTTGTTAGAGCTGTTGGGAGAAGGAAAAAAATAAAAAAACAAACCCCAAAAAAACACACCAAACAAAAAAACCCAAACAAAACACTGATTAAATCCTATTCTTATTCATTCTCTATTGTAAAACACTGAAAAGGGTGCATCAGTGGACACACATTTCTCATCTGTGTGAAAACTTTAAAAAGAAATCCACTGAAGGGTCCTTTTTCTTGGGAATAAACTACTATTTTATACACAGTATGTATCTTCACTTATTTCACACATTAAAACATTTTTATAGTGATAATTTACTCTCTGATTTTCCACCTCATAATTATAGTTCGCTCCCAAGTAAAATTTTTCACAAGGTTGGAATTAATATATTAGTTTTAGCATTCAAATTTTGAAATAATTATATGAAATCATGTAGATATATGGAAAATGCATGCTGCTCTGATTTCTTTAATGTATTATATATTGTTGAATTTGTAGACTGGAATTTCAGAAACATGATTACCATCATTATTCTATGGAAGAAATAAAGCAGTTTAATTTTTTACTTTCTTAAGCAAGCCTGCAGAATTATTTCCCATTGTATTTAAGTATATTCCTTCTTATATGCTTTGCACATAGTGTTTCTGGTCCTCAAATCTCTACACTACGTAGTTTTGCCCACATTTGGACAATAGGCCTGTTAATCTGAGCTGTTAGCTAATCTAAGCCCTGTTTCTCCACATCTTTATTATGGGTGTTATGCAGTGGTCCATTTGCATGAATATTTGCACGATAAGGTCCATTTCCCCTCTTCATGTACTTACATATGTTTGAGAACTGTGGTTGGGCGAAATAGTGTTTCAAAACGTGCCATGTGGATATAAAGAGTTTAAATCTTTTCAATGTATATATGCCATTGTACAAAACAGAGCTCTGATTTTAAATGGTGTTTTATTATCAGGCACTGTAAAAATTTAAGTGACTTTTAAAATGACATCACATCTACTGTCATCAAGTGACTATTCCATTAATGTTCAATACGTCAGCATAGACCAAACTTGAAGACTATGTTTTATACATCACTGTGATTATGGGCTGCTCACAGCACGTAAACGTGGATGTTGTTAGAAAAATAAGATGATCATCAAATAAAAGTTGTATGCACAAAAACAAGTTTTAAATCATGTTTCATAGTGTTTTCACAATCTAAGAATCACAAAATATATTTAAATGCATGAGTGTGTATGCATGCATGAACTGATTATTAAATTATTCGATACAAGGATGAAATCCGGGATGTTCTAAACTCAAATTTCCCACTGATTTCAGACAATATAGTATTGCAAAGATATTTTTAAGACTAGTAAGAAAGTGGAAATGGATTAAGTAATTTCAGTTCATACAAGACTGCTTGCCTCGGAATGCACTTTATCGCAGCGTTAAAAGAAGGGAGAAGAGGTAGATTTTGCTGATTCTGAAGATAATAGGGATTTGTGGATGTAACAAAAAAGCATGGTTTGATGATACAAAGGGCTCAGCTATCTGTGAGAGGAGTAACCAAAGTAATAAAAAAAAAAAAAAAAGAAACAAAGCAAAGAAGTAAACTAACTGCATAGTTCAAAGTAATTTTCATCTCTTCTTCTTTTCATATCATGATGGCATGACAAATTCAGTTTGTATCTGTATAATTTATTTCACTTTCAAATGAAAGCTTTCAGAGAGATAATTCTTGTATTTGGCTAAAGTGACAGGAAACTGGAAGGTAGCAAATGGCACAGTAAAAAAAAAATTCACAAGAACTTTAACATAGCTGAAAATAGATAGATTTTTCAAACAGTGTCCTGATCATGAGACACTCCCAGTGAAAACATTTATCCTAGAATTTTACAAGCTCTATTAGTAATTTTAAAACATTAATAAACAATTGTCATTTTATTAGATTGTTCACTTTCTGCTTTCTCCAATACAATCCAGTGTTATATCCTCAGTTAATACCCCATTAAATGAAGTTCCTAACTTTAAAAGAAAATCCCAATTGAAAGTTTACAGCAGAAAGGAATGTATTTGTGTTGGTTAGAGGAAAACGGTTAATATGTTGGGCCAAATCTGCTCTGATCTATGGTGAAATAAATCCTTCTCTAATCTAAGATTGGAATTTGCTGCCAACATACTCATTTTAAAGTGGCAGATACCCAGGACTTGAGATGTTACAACTGTTAGGGCTCAAAACAACATTACCTATCTACTATTATTGTAAGCCTTAAACTTTGTGATATCTATTATAAAAGTGCTGGGTTTGCATACTGTTGTAAGTCCAATGTTTTCAAACACAGACCTTTAATTTTACAATATAGACAAGTACTCGATTCCACAGATCTACACTACTGTAGCAATAATTCCATTCAAATGCATTAATGCATAAAAAAAAAAATCCAGAATTGTCATTTTTAGAATTACATATTTTGAACTCCAGTCACTAAAAAAACCCTACTGCTTTCATAAAGTGAGATGATTTTATGCTGTTCATATTTTTGCTATAATCTCTTTAGTTGCAGATAACTTTATTGAGGTACAAATATAATTGAAAAGACCTGTGAATTAACACTGCACTCTGAGCAGGGTCCAGCAGGTGGCACACACAGAAAATTTATTCATGCAACAACAGCAGTTCATGTATTATCGAAGTCCCTGTTGATATACAAAAGCCACTAGACTCCTATGGTCTTTACTCAGTTATTAAAACTGCTTTAGGAAGATGCGGAGTCATTCCAGAGTCACTCAAAGTATAGAGGTGGAGAGAAAAGGAACCACCAATAGTGTGGACAGAATTTATTGGCATTATTACAATTAGTACTGGCATCAGAACATCATTTTCAAATATCACGTTTTACTAAAAGTGTTGTCCCAGGCTACTTGAGTGGAATCTGTATGTACCATTTGGCATCAAGATTGACAGAACCCTGCTTAGTGAGTTTCAAAACTATTTCTGAGAAATTGTAAGGCTCTGCTGGTATTTTAAGTATAATTCAGCTTAACTTAATTAATTTGATGCATTGATTCTAACTCACTTTCTCTTAATATGATGTTTTTATGTGATATTTTACCCTGTTGCTTGGTTAATTTAATTTAGTGCCTCTATGGCATTTTTCCATAGTCCACAGTAGAACAGGAATGTCTAATGAAACATTAGAGTCTTTGAAGGACTTTGAAGTTGATTTTTGCATATTGAACCTTCAATGAGTAATGCAGGTCCCAATACTTCATGCAGCCTCACCACAATTCTACAGTAGTTACGAACTTATCAGTCCAAGAATTGAGCAGGTCTTCATAATAACTCTTTATTCTTTAAATAATTGCTGGTCAAAATCAAGACCAGTCAACTTTGCTGCAAAAAAGGACACGTTTGGCACAATGTGCACAACTCCATTAAACTGCCTGATTAGAGTTGAAAATACCTCCCATCGGATTTCAATCATTTAATTCCTCTTTAGTTTTAGAAAAGCCGATTAGCATCTCAGTCAATGCTTTATAAACTTATTCTTCCCTTGTAATGATATGTAGATGGAGTTGAATTTCATTTTCCATTTGGCAGCCATTGAAAGATTCTTGGCAAGTAGTTATAGATCAAAATAGCTATATTCAGAAACTGCACATTCTAACACCTATACGCATATTTGTATTTATATTCACCTTTTTTTCATTCCAGCAAATGTTAGAAGATATTTTTCAGTGTTAAACAATAATTCAAGAGAGACATGAGAAGAGTATAAATCAGCATTATTATAATATTAAGTACGGTGCTAACTGCATTAAGAAAATTGCCGCTTCCATTTCAGAAAGCACATAATTAAATTTTGCAAAAGGGTTAGATCCAGCTACTGAATGAATACTAAAGTAGCTGCAAATGGATCTTTTTCTCTTTGAAGTGAAATGTTTTCAAATTAAATTCCACCAGCTCAGAAGTATAAATACAAATGAAACTATATTCACTGGTCTTGTCTTCCTGCTTACATGAAGAACAATGCAAAGAAGATCAATTCATACTACAGGAATGTCATCAATCCATTATATTACTTCACTTAAGGATCTCAAAGCATGTTATGAGTATCAATTAAGTCGTCGAAACAGACCTGACTTGCTAAACCCATGTCCCAGAGAAAGGTTACAGTAAAAATCAATTTACTGTGTAGCTCAGGAGCTAATTGCCTGAGGGCCCCTTCACTCAGATGACAGTCTTTGGTCAAAACCCCAAGACACTGGGACCATAATCCAGTTAAAATGCTGTTGTTTAGTTGCCAGTATATATGGCCAGAGTCTGCATCTATGAGGATGTATACGTGGTGTGAGTAAATAAGATTATGTATACAGTAAATATTTCTCTAACACTATGTAAATCATATGATCTAACAATTTAACCAAAGGTTAGTAAAGCAGGAAATGTATGATCAATGACAATGCTTTGGTTAGAACACACAGTGAAGCTCAGGGATAGCAGAAAGTTGCAGAAAGATGAGAAGGTAAGCCAACTGTTATTGCAAATGTGTACATGTGGCTCCAGGGAACCTACAGGTGAAGAAGATGACAACACCATGAGGAATAACACCTCCTTGCCAGAGTTGGGGACACTAATGTCTTGTTGTGACACTCCACCTGGGGAAGGATAGCCATCAACCTTGGGACTCCACACATAATCAAGATGCAAGAACACTTCAAGAGGAATAGATACAGCTTGCTAGTTTGATGTGGTTTATTATTGCTTGCTTATTGTTATTAACTAGGTTACCAGTAAATTATTGAGTCTATACTGTGTTTTCCTTCATTGCTAGCAAATATCCTGCTTAAAGTAGTAAGTACAAGAACATCAGAGGTTTTTTTGGTGGGTTGGTTGGGTTTTTAACAGCTATTTAAAATTATATCAAGGAATGACAACTCCCCATTTTCAGTTCCAGCTACACACTAGAGCTCTGTGCCATAATAGGAAAGTGTCACCTAGCAAATACAAAAGCCTGCTGAAATTCTCTTAAATTTGAGTCATTTACCATCAATCATTTCTGTATCACGACCCAACAAAGGATAAATTGTTTTGGAGAACTACATCTTGCAGGGTTAAAAGGTTTTCACACAGGATGTTACTATTCTCTCCTGGGCTCGCTCTATGCTCTTCGGAAAATGTGCTCCTCCTCAAAAGCCCTGTGGAAGAGCTCAAGTTTAAGAAGGGCAAGGCTCTGCAATTTAGCTACTACCACTAACAATAGAATCCAAGTTCTGGTAATTGTAAAACTAAATAAGTAAATAAACAAACAAACATACCAACCCACAACCCACCACATTTTTTGAAAGAAAGGGCAATGCAATATTATGTGCAGGAATAGTCTCCAAACATTATAAACTATTGAAAGCCCAAGTGTGCCATGTTCTTTAAAGATGTCAAGCTACAGATCATCAGTTGTGAGCAGCTTAAAGCATAATATTGGACATACTTAAATTTCAAACCATTTATTGAATTTTCTGTTTGAAGTCTGCTAACATGAATCTGTTTACACATTTATTTATTTTTTAATTAAACTATTAAATTCCCAATTCCTCTCTCAGAATTCAAGTTCTCTGTAGAACAAAGTGTAGGGACAGAGCATGAATAGAGCAATAGGGGATTAAACCAATCCAAAATGCTGCTTCAGTATTTGGCTTCTGAAGAGGCTGATTAATTAGCATGGCATTTCTGTGACACCATAGTCTTTCAAATAAAATACCATAGATTGGACTTGGATCAGATTAAAAACCCTTAATGAATATTACTGCAGTGGAGCCTTTGCAAGTCCAATGACTATTTATGTATTAGTCCACAGTATGAAAAGTTAAAAAATAAACTGAAGTGTGACATTTATTCACCAAGCCTTTTTAGAACTTACAATGTGTGGTTTACAGGGGTTCATTTCAGTATTCTGAGCAAGCCTAATGAAATGTCATGTAAAGTCAGTGGGATTTAAAAGTTTAAGTGTTATGACTGCCCCTGAGAGCAAGGAAAAACTAATTCTAAATTTATTTTAAAATTAATAGCAAAGACATCATGTTCTTCTAATTGATTAGCAATAAACAGCAGTACCCGGGTACAACATAAATCCTAGAGTAACAGTCATCCTTCAGCCTGTCAAAAGAGATATTCTGTGCTTCACCTCATCTGCAGAGCATTGCCATTATTACTTTTCACAGTATTTTAATTCTGAAATATTAAGGCTATACTTTGTGCCACAATCTGGTTTTGTGCACCAAGTCCAAACATTTTCTATTTTTTTTGCAGTTATCATTATATTGCAATACATATTTTATTATTGTATAACTATTTCCTATTTGCAGTTTCATTGTGCTATTTCATTACATTAATAAATTATTTTTCTATAGCATTCTGAACCCTTTCATTTACTTATCCATCCCTTTTGCAGTAACATGACAAAATACAGTTACAACAGCTTAACTGATTTATCAAGGGAGAAACTTTCCAGAGCAGAGGTTTAGGCCACATACTACACAGTTATTTAGTCCTTGATCTCTTTTTTCCACTTACAGATGTCTGAAGTAACATAAGTTCTGTACTGGAGCCTCCCAGAGCAGTATGGTTTTATGCATAAAACTACACAAAACTGAAGGTTTTAAACGCATGCTTTGAGATAAAGATGAGATCATGTGAAAGATGTAAAGCTTGTTGGCATGATGGAGAAAACAATACTTGGATTCTGAAGGAGATTTTTGTATCGCACTACCCCTTTGTCCTGAAGAGAGCTAACTGAAGCTCTCCAATATACAGCCAAGGGACAGACTAACATTACTACAGAACAGGCAAACAAGAAGCGTAGTGCTCAAGCTCATTCCTTAGCCCTCTCATTTAGCAGCGGGCAATTCCTAAAATCGGGGAGCTGCTGATGCACAATAAACATCCCTAAACATTCAGAGTCATTATAATGCATTATGAATGGAAGAAACCATAGAATTCATCAGGAAGAACGTGTGATAGGAAATCAATACCTTTTAAAATCTTCAAAGTATGTATTTCTTCGCCCTTAGGAATGAAGTCCATTTCTGATGGAATTCATGATAGTTTACCAAGCTTTGTCCTCCCCTATACTGAATTACATTTAAATGGCCTGCTGAGAGAAGAAATAAAACCCAATAAACCCCAAGCCTTTCTATTTAAGCCTAGTTAATTTTCTTCAGTTTTGGTTTAACGTCGAAAGTAGCTTTAAGACTAGCATGTAAAATGGGTTCAGATTATGAACTTCCTTTGAGAAAAAGGCACTCATATCTGATGCTGGCTTCAAATCCATTTCCAGTGGATAAAACAAACAAAAAGAGTATTTAAACCCTTTTCCGCTCTCAGAGATTTAAGTTCAAGTTAACATTCAGTAACACATTTTTACAGGTTCCTGTAGTAGCCAAACATCTCTATTAGTCTCTGTTTAAAATTTAAAACATGTGTCTAGAAAAACTAAGAAATTAAATAACTGTTCTTAACAGCCATTTCTGAAATCACCATATGACCACAGGTACATTCTAACCCTTCAGTATAATTTTGAGCTTTGGTGTTATAGAAAATGCAGAAGGGGATATGTATTAGCTATGCAAGACTATAAAGCATATGGTCTCCCGATTACTTTAAAATAAGCACTTAGAAGTTTAAATAAGAGAAATAATTGCCTTCCCCTTACTAACAATGATTCTGCTAGGTTATTAAAAGAAATTTGATGCATCGCATCTTTTTAATGTAACCTAGTAGGATATTGAAATGGAGAAACATGGATTTTTTTTTTTTTTTTTTTTTTTTACCTACTATATGCATAGGTAAGCGTGGAAATCAAAGAATGACACATACATTGCTAATCTCATTTACTCCAGAAATAAGGATTATACAGTCATGCATTCTTTTTATTTGTGTGCTCTCTCCCCAAAAATGTTTGCACTAAAAAAATTAAAAGAGAAAGGGAAGGAAATTTTAAAAATATTTTCAATCCTCCAATTTTTCCAAAACATGCAAAAAAATAGAAGAAATGCTGTAACTGAAGAAGAAAAAAAAAAAAAACCAAACCAAAACCACAAAACAAAACAAAACAAAAAAAACCACCACAAAGCAAAACACTTCATTTATTAGACATTGGAAGACATCTAATGGACATGTGATGGAACCTTCTTACATAGGTCCAACTTTGGTGCTCATAGTTCATTAAACAAAAGAAAGCTCAAGAAATAAGTCAGACTTTCCCAGTCCCGCTGCCACAGAACTATCTGGTTTCACCAAACAGAACTTTTGTGTCTTCCATCCAGCTCTTAGGCAATCACGTACTGGGGAGAGAAACTGCCCTTGTAAAACAGCAAAGACTAAAACGGGATAGCTAGATCTAAACCACTGAACTTCTTGAGCAAAAGGAATTGCTTCTATTGAGAACAAACTGGACAGACACTTGAACCCATCTGTTATCCCTTAGAAGATGACAGAGCACCACATGGATGAAATATAGCCATCAAGAGTCATCTTTAGACAATACAATTCCCAAACAATCTTCAGTTTAATAATCCCCCAGTAGTAAAAATATCAGATAATAGATCTAGCCTGTGAAGTAGGGCCAATTGTGCATTCAAAACTAACTGTACAAAAGAAGCTACATCAAGACTTTTTCAAATTAATTAGGGAACATGTTCTGTCAGATCTATTTTAAATCCCCAGCCTCCAATATCTCTTTAGAATTGAACACCTTTTAAAGACAACAAGAATACAGCAATCATTGCAAACTGGCTTAAGTTATTTTCCAGAGCAGGTTTCATATATTTTAATAGCATTATGTTTTTGTCAAGTGGGCATAATATCTTTGGGCCTAGAATAATAACTGACAAAAATAATTATTTTTGTACAGTCTAATGCTTGTGCACAAGATATAGAGCTGATAAGCAACAGAGTTGTCCATGACAACTATACTGTTAGATTATGATTAAAGAATATCAAAGGACTGTCTTTTATTCATCATCAGCTTTCAAACTTTGGAATTTTCACTTGATATCTAGAGTTGTGTAAATAAGTAAGGTTGCCAGCTGCGTTTAAATAATTACATAAAGACAAAAAAAACCCCAAAACAACCCAACCCTGACTCAAAAAGCCAGGTTTTTACTCTTCCTTAAAAATGTAATTGAAGTACAAGGCAGATGGATACAGAGAACTCAGAAAACGTAACTGTTTCATATGAAGTTTTAAATGGTTTGATGCCTAATATTTGCGAGAGGGAAAAGAGAGAAAAAACAGAGCAAGGCTGATTTTGCATTGCGCCAGTGTGGTAATATTGCATGCTGTTCCTCATTCATTTCCAGTTGCTACTCTGTCAGAGGAAATGAAACCTCTAGTTTTTTAACAGGATAAAGAGAATGACAGCATGAAATTAAGAACTTGGGGGGGGGGGGGGGTTGAGTTTTTTTCATCTGTGCAGCAAAAGTTCAACTAGCTGTAAAAGATTTATTGCTGTAAAAGCAGTTATGCAAACTCAAACCCATAGATCTAACACCAGTAGAATATACTTCAAATCACATGTTAAGATAGAATTTGAAGGAAAAAAAGGCACACTCATTTTAAAAGAAAAAAAAAAAATAGCATTACACCACAATATTTACCACAGTGCACAGAAAAACACATCCCTTTTTAGCCTGTAAGGATGGAATGTGAAATGAATCTGCATTTCTTTATTGGCACATAATGTCTAGTATTGCCTACTATGATGAGTTCAACAATTTCATCCTAAACCTCAGTTACTAGCAGTTATGACAAAAAATCTGCATGACTGTCAAACTCTGCTCATAAAGGTCTCAGAGTGAAAGACAAAGATTTATTTGTGATCAAGAACTGGAAAAAATATGGGCAATCACACAAGGTTCCCAAATCCAGTCAGGACTTTTCCTTTTAGTCATAAATAAATAAATATGTATATCTCCCCTTCTTTTGAAAGGAAACCAAGCCTTCCCTTACGAGGAAAGATTCTTTTTCTTTGCGTGCCATCATATGTTTGAATACATGTAGTAAATCAAACTGCTTATTTCCAGTCATATCCTTCTGCTCATGCACCAGAATGGTATCTTTCAATTTTAACTATTTTACAAGAAATACATCTTGTTGTCCTCATGCCTTTTCTGCTAGATTAATCTTCTCTTCACCTTTGCAACTGTTATTAACTGAGAATAAACAGGGAGCTGTTTTAACATGAGACATTCAGTTCCAAGGAAAGACTAAACCATCTGGAATGGATGTGAGAGGATTCTTGACACTCAGTTTTATTAAACTCCCATATGGTCCTGAATTATTCTCTCTCTCTCCTTTTTTTTTTTTTTTTTTTGTGGAATGGGGAAGCAACAACATACAACAGCAAGATTTTCTGCATAAAAGCTCATTTCCCCACAGCATTAATGTGTTGTACTGTGAAGTACATGTCATGTTTTGTTTATTTTACTTTACCTGGTCATCCTGGTAATGCCATTACAGGATAAATACATTTAACTTTTTTTTTTTTTTTACTAATATTTAGAATCACGTTTTTTAATTACTGTCTCTCAGCTGCTCTGCATCCTGATTTCAGGCTGATTAGTAGCAACAGTTGCTTCAAAACAACATTAGAAAAGGGTATTCTTATCCTCATTTTTATGGAGCCCAGACTTATACAAATAGTTCTACTGCTATGGTCTAGCATAAATCCACAGAGGATTCTAAAGCCATTAAAGCTTTTAAGAAATTTTTGGAACTAGAGCTCAGGTGCAGTAACATCAGCAGGTATCAGTGTTTTCCTGTCTTTCACTGTTATGACGCACAGAACACACTGAGCATGACAACTGAAAGCCATTCAGTATTAGAGGAGGATGTCATGTTCCTGATTTCCAAAATGTTTGACATCGGGGCAGGGGGAAATAATAAATTGCTTTTATATTTTACAGAAACAAAATGGAAAACATTTCCATGGAAAAAGTGACCACTTCATACAATTTTTATACAAACTAATGTTTCATCTCCGCACCTACATGAGCACAGTATGTTCACAGCAAAGAGACAGGAGCACTAGTTATCCTCTTTAGCTGAAAACAGAAAAAAAAAGTTATGTGAAACATATCCCTGAATAAAAGCAAAAGCTTGCTAGAAAATATCTTTACTAGAACAACCAGAGATCATAAACTCTCTCTCTAATGATCCTTGTTCTTAATAATCAAATCCTGTTCACAACAGGGGTTGCATGAAGCCTGCTGAAGGCACAAGAAGCTTTTCTTTTTGAACACTAGCTCAAGCTCTGTGTGTTTCATAAAAATAAGATGACTGATGAGTGACAGGGTGAAGGAACAATGGAAAATCATCATAACAGACTGCAGACGTTTCTTGCACTGCCAAATGCTGCTTAAAAAGCCTGAACAAGGTTCCACTATGACTACCACCTTGCTTGCAGAAGCAGACATCATAGCATAGTTCATTCCAGGAATGGGCTGCTCTCCTGTTGCTTGGCTGTTAGTTTTGACAACCAGCAGTCTAATTTTAATCTCCTCTCTAGCTGTTGACTTGTCTAAGGTAGCCCTTATTAAGAGTTATAACGTGGTCAGGCATTGCGCTGTGGATCACTAGGACACAAGCCATCCCAATGTCAAATCAATAAAGCTTTAATAATATGCTTTGGAAATAGTATGGGTTTATTCTAAATTTTTTTAAACAGCTTTACCATGCTGGTCAATGATAAAAAACAGAACAGAAATACTATCTTAATCAAATGAGATTGGTTCCACCATAGTGGACAGCTGAAGAATCAATCAGTAGTAACTTACATTTTTTGCTATCTAAAAGTCTTATAAGGATGTCCTTGCCTTTCTTCATAAAGGCATGTGCCTCTCTGTCTTCCCTACCTACAGTCTCAGAAATCAGGATCTTTTCCTATTTAACACATACTGTTGACACACAGAAATCTGAGGGTCTATAGCTAAGACATAACGTATTATTTTGGTCACGTCAGCTAGCAGCCAGCAGACAATGGCTGGCTTTCAACAGTACTAGGAAATCTTGTCGAGTGTTCTCTTTCCCCTCATATCGAAGTTCTCCCTTTTGCTACTTAGACATTTCAGACACTGTAGTTCTTAAAACTAGGTATTATATAGGACATATTGTACAGATCTCAAAGTCAGATGGCACTCAGAGCCATTATATCACCACAGCAAGTTGTGAAAGGTTCTTTTATCAAAATTTTTAAAGACATCCCTTACAAGTACTATTGGAACAATGTCTCAGGAAAAAAAAAAAAAAAAATTCCTTCTCTCCTGGCTGCCTGGTCCTAGTCTGTCTCTTGACGAGAAGTTTTCACACACTCTACTCCTTCCCCTTGCTTTTCATCAAAGCTGCTGTTTGATGGTTCAAAAAATCTTTTCTCTCACATCAAACCTCAGACACTTGTCCCATCACAGCAGCCAGTAATAGGTGATACTTCACATAATTCTCAGGTGTGGTTCACTCAAACTAGATGTAAAATTCTATACAATCCAGTAGACAAGACCAGTAAAATACACAAGACTGATTAGACTACAGAAAATCTTGCTGAAACAAGTATATAGCCATCAATAGGTTCTCTCTCTTTGCCACCTGTGTCAATGTATTTCTGTCATAATATAGAATTATTTTGCCCTAAAGTCAAGGAGATTTTCCATAATGGGAAATACAAACCTTGTCATCAAACACTACACTGCATTTTTTTCATAAGTGACAAACACTAAAACATACTTTAGTAAATTCATCAAGTTTTACTGATCATGAGGAATTGAACCATTAGTACAGTGCAGTTTCATTGAAATCAAAGGTTCATTGAAATGGTATTGAATTTTTACTGGGAGTTTGATGTTTGGGGGTTTTGTTTAATTTTTCTTTCAAAACTCTATACTCTATTACCAAATGATGGAGAAGATTTTTATTTTTTAAGCACATTCTAGTTATTTTAGGAAAACAGGATACTGTAAACATCCAAAATTCTTGCAGCTGTGAAGTCTTACAACATCAAGCGTACATATTATCACAGTTTAAAGGTTGTACTAACTACACCTCTTTTCTTCCCAGTACTCCATATATACACTACTCCATAATGCTTCAGCACTATTTTTTTCCCAGCAAAACAAGCCGACAACTGTATTATGCTTCAAGCCATTTTACGTTCATATTAAGGTTGTCTCTAATGGTTAGACAGTGGATCAATACATACTTAATCGCCCGCTGTATTTCCAATGCTCCATAAATGGCAAAATGTTGCAGCTGTATGCAGTGCAAAAGACATTTGCATGTGATACCCTGAGCAGACCAATATTTCAGTAGGAGTTCTTCTAGAAGTAAATAGAGGAGGATTTTCCCTGTCCAGATCCTTGACTAATACACAGTCACATTCAAATCCTCCTCTTAGAAATTAATCTATAAAATCAGTAAGAAATAATAAAGAATAGGACTTAAAACATAAGTATAAAATATACAGTAGGGGGTTGTTCTAGACTTGGGGTTCACTTCTCTAAATTACTAGATGAAAACCTTTAAACTTAACTGCCTATTCTCCACGTTAAGAGCTCCAAGTATTTGGGAGGCAGGTGTGGGCGTGCTCTGTCCATGGTCCTGACTTGGGAGGGAATCGCGCTGTTGGGAGGGAATCCCGCTATTTCAGTAGCTCCACAATGAAGCCACTTCTATTTTGGACTTACCTTAGAAGGTACAGAAGACAGCGATATCACAGATACTAACTACTTCCTGACGGCCAAAAGTACCACTGTCCCCCAAAGACTCCAGATGTAAATCACAAGAGATACAGAGGTCAGTGCTGCAACAGCTATCTTTTAGGTAGCCTGAATCTGTCCTTTCCCAAGCCCTATTCAACACTCGGACATAATGAAAGGAGGGACTCGAATCTATTTCTTACAACCAGACACATGAATGGAAATTTTCAGGTAGTCTCTGGACAAACAAAGACCAGATAATCCAAAAATTCAACACATCAAATTTGCTAAGAATTCTTTTTTTTTTTTTTTTTTTGCAGGCAGATGTTCAAAAGTGCTGAAAGGGTAAAATTTGAAACTTCTTTGTGACAAGGTAAAATATACGTAATGATGCTAACATAGCTTCACAATCTCTGCTTGAATGTAATGAATAATCAAAGTGAGAGCACTGAAGTGCTCAGAATGATTATATCCAGGAGAAAGTCTAATTAATGCAACTGCTATAAAAAGGAGTATTGCATCTTTTGATAATTAAGTTCTATTAGAAATGGAAGAGCAGAAGCATAGGATTAAATTGATTGATTAAATTGATCTATTGTTTTCTGGATGAGAAAGAACAATAACTAATGCTTGGCATTCACAAAAAGAATCATAATTTTTGAGAGACTGAATAGTAAGACTCCAATAAACATTGTTAAAAGAACAAAAATCTTTCTAAAATCAATTTAAAAAAAAAAGGAAGAAAAAGCTTTAAATTGCATTCAGAATAATCTACTTAAAAGAATTTCTTTGCAGGTCAGTCATCACAAAACAGTTACCACAGTATTTTCCCCGCCTACCAAACATAGTAGAAATGCCAGCTTCTCAGACTAACATATAGTTAGACAATCCATAAAGCATGGATCAAGCTGTAAAATTCTGATATCCTGGACTGTTATAAGTAAATAAGTTTATTCTGATGAGCAAAATTAATCACACTTCCTTGACTCTACAAGTCCTAAAAGGGACTGATATTCAACACTGATAAAGAAGCCAGAAATAATAATTCAACTGTCAGTCCTTACTGAGCAGCAAAATAATTGCTCAGTTGGGAATAATTGAGCAATATGTATTTTGTTCATTCACGTGAAAGAATAACAATTGTGTGAGAGAGTTTTCCTGCATTTCAAAGACAGCCCTCACCTGTGAGTGGTCATCGGCTCATTGTCTCTTCAGAATAACACAGAGTGTAAAAACAAAAACCCCAACAAGTTAGCAGATCTACACACAAAAAAGGGCTTTTTAAGGCATCTCATCTTAAGCACTGTCCTGCAATATTGCTGACCTGAGAGTTCAATATCAAATAAGGAAGAAAAGATTTGGATACTAAATACGTATATAAATTTATTTCTGAATGGTGAGGAAGTCAAGAAACTGTAAATTTACAAATCTACCATTCATAAAACTGCTCACAATTTTTCAGAAACTGGATACAGTGCACTTTATTCAATCTGACACTGATTTTTCCTCACCTCTACTTGAAACAGGACAAGCCAAACTTGAAATCATTTATCTAAACTTCCTAATTTTCCAAGTTTTGTTGAGTTCAAACAATTTCATAGAGAAAGATCAAAGTAACAATGTTCTGGAACTGGGATTATGTTGCATGCCTTTATTATTGCATTTATGCAATTAAGAGTTGTGCTTCAGAGATTAAAGGTGAGATCAATTCATCAGCAATTATGCAAAGAAAACAGATCAGCAAATGAAACTCTGCTACAGGATAAAAATGAACACATCGATTGAGCTTTTTTTATCAGTTTCTATTTTTATTGTGTTCCTATTTTCCTCTTTGTTCAATAATGAAGGGGAGGGCATGTAGGCGTCCAAGCTTGAGCCCCCATATGTAGAACAAAGTTTCCATTGCTGTGCATTAGCAAACTGGGTGTTAATTTCTTCCAATTTTATTTAAACTTTGCAATGGGACATCTGTTCTTGTGTGCTGTGTTGTATTATTAACACTTTCTACAAACTCTTACAGGAACACAGACAATCATTTTGAAAGAATGTTCCTGCTTTAACTTAAGTATTCTAGAATGTGCTTTTTAAAAATTAAAATGCCAGCATAGCGCTCCCCTTTCATTATGGTAACAGCTGAATTTCTATTTCTAAACTGAGGATGTATGAAGAAACCAGATGTAGTGCATATTGCATATTGCACTACAGCGACAAACTTAAGTACCTAACAGCCAGTGTTATACAGAACAAATAAGAGATTTTCTCCCTGCTAAGTCCTTGGAATTTGTGAACAAATGGGATCCAGCTCCAAATCATTCCACATTCTTTTTTAAGAGCCAAAATGCAACTGTAGTACACTCTTCTACAGCAAAATGAGCCCCATTTGTTCTCAATTTTTAGTGATAGGGAGATGGGCCAAAGGTGAAATCAATCATCCAGATTCCTCTTCCACTCAAATGGCAATGTATTTCAGTTTATATAATTGAGGCAGGACCCAAACCAGCTTTTGTCTGAAGCTATAGAATTAATACTGCAAAGACAACCCTATCGTTTAATCCATCATAGACCATTATATTAGAGCTGGCTGTCAATTTCTAATAAAGTATCTTTTTACCTGAAAATGTAATTTGCCTAAACTGAGCATCCTCAGAAGAGCAGCATTATTTGAGAAAAGGGAGACAGTAATCCCAAAAGATAGGTTTATTTAAAGCTGTTCTCTCTGTTGGCAGAAACTTAAATTGAAGCCTCTACTCTAATAAGCATTTCCGTGCCCTCTTTTTCATAGTTTAAAAAAATGACAATGTAAAAAGGTTTCCTGACTAACATGGATTGTGCTAAAATTTAAGTCAGGGAAAACAACAACAAAACATTTTGACCAGATTCCTAAATGTCAGTGTAAGATTGCAAATATCTTTCACTGATGAGATCTAGAAGAATTGCATTGGTAGCCAAAAGCCAAGGCTGTGTGCCAGATTAAATAGCTTCAGGGTCTATCCCCAATGCATCACCAAAGCCATCAGGTCAATGGACCAGGGCAGGAAAGAAAATAAAGATCCTAGTTTCCAAAACATCTTTCTTTGGATTCCTTAGATACATATCTTCTGTGTCAAGTTCCTTATGCAGTGAAAGAAGGAACATACATGCAAACCATACCCATACCCGCATTGTCCATGTTATAGGAATCAGGCTCTGGATTACTGTATTGGCCTAATAACGAGGAGGTCATGAATACAAATGTGATCCCATGTTCTAGACCTGAAAGAAACTAACAAACTGTACATTAAAACCATGAAATGTGCCATGCTGTAGGGAACCTGCTCTCTAGCCTGCTTTCTTCAGCCTCTTTCTAGCTCCAAACCTGATCTTTGTTTCCCCACTACACCACCATGCATGTTCCCACAATCATCCTTGATGACTCTTTCATGCTGTATTACTCACTTCCTTGGTTGCTCATGCTACAGCTCAATCCCCTGGTTGCTGCTCATATCCCACTGCTACAGTGCCCGGATCCCTAGTGCCAGATTTAGCTGGTTACCCTATTTTTGTCATCTGCTGAACAATTGCGATCCTTGCAGAGGGGCAGGCAGAGCACAGTGCTGCATGTACCCATGATGCCCAAATCCAGTGACCCACTACATCAGAGGGTCACCTCTCATCAGGTCTTCTGACAGGAGAGATCTTAAGGCTTCAGTTAAAGTTGCCCAACCACCCCACCTACCCCTTACCTCCACTGCTGCCCTACAGCTTCCTTCTCCCACAGAATGTCACCACTCTTTACAAGTTCTTCTTTGCCTCTGAACTTCAACAGTGGTGAGAGGGCTAGAAGGCTCTTAACTGCTTTATGGACCTACAGCAGGTCACAATCTTCCCACCTTTCTGCCAGACCAGTATTTTGAACAGGTCCTGAATTCCAGGAGCAGCTCCACCAGAAGCTCCCGCTGCTATGTTTACTAGAATAGCCATTGTGTTCTTTAGAGGAAACTTGATAAATGCTTCAAGCAGTTGTGCTGAACTGTTGCTGCTCATTCCAACGTAGGCACCAACAGAACTTTGGGCTGGCACCAAAAAACAATGAGTAGCAGTGCTTTTTAAAACAACTTTGGTACCAGGCAACAAAATATTTGCCATCTCTGACCGTTACTCTGAGCAATAAGGCAAGCAATATTATTTCAGATTTTACTTTCTAGTAAACTCTTATCTTATATTCAGGCCAAAAGAATGAATAACTGCAGGAGAAAAGACATCATTACATTTAAAAGTTTGGGGTTCTTTTTTTTTTCTTCAGAAAACTGAGTGCAGAATTGGCCAATATTCCACTGAATTAGATTGCCAACCCTTTGGCAGAGGAGTCGGGCTTTGTTTTATGCTTTGTAAAGCCTCAAGCCGCTACCAGCAGTTCCCCAAATGATAAAAACATACTTTTACACTATTATGTTAGATATGATAAAAACGTGGCAGCAAAGCCAATGCAGTATGTTGGCTTAAAGCGAGTATGGCTTTAAAGTACAATACCTATTACTAATGGACACTATCTGTGGGCACTTATTTTGATGTAAGAGAGATTTACCCAAAATAAGTTTAATTTTATTTTTTTTTAAGTCTTATATGATTGAAAAAAACCATAGAAAGTTGCTTTAAAATGTCAGAATGAAAAGACATTTAAAGCTTTTATTTGATTCAAATACATTTTTTAACAAATAAATAACTGGGGAATGTATTCTAGGCCTCATAAGTTCACTGAATTAATACCATGGCTGGAGGCTAAAGGAAGAATTGTATGAGACAACTGAGAACTTTGGACCACGTATGTACAGAATGAGTGCTAATCCTCTCCATCACAAACATCTCTGCATTGATCAGTCCAGTGTAGCAAGGGTGCGAGAAAGGTGAAGCACAAAAGTCTGACACATGAGCCAAGGGCTTGGTTATTGTTCAAAATAAAGTACTACTAAATGACACTTTGCCGAACAGCATACACAGCTTTCTTGTGGCACATACCTAACAAGCATTCCTTACTGCAATACTTACATTATAGTCTATTCCAACTGATATAAAGTTGTTAAAAGTCTAATTCAATTGAATTTATCAGTGAACACTCTTTTGTATTGCTTCTTACTGAAGGAGTTTTATTTTAGTGACTGCTACTAAAAACAAAAGCTTGGAAGGTTTTGGAAGAATTCTCTTATGTTAAAAAAACCCTGTCAAACCTGACTGGACTTTGTTCACCTCAGCTACAAGGTAAATGCACAGTGCAAAGAGTTAACATTTCCACTCAGAGACCCTCAGCCGGACAAGAAACAAACTAATCAGATATGCCTTTAAGCTTGCTAGCCTGCCAATAATCCAGCTGTGTTACAATGGCAGACACAATGGTATGGGAGTGACATCCCCATCATAATAAACAGCTAAAACAGAGACAATTTCATTACAAACCAAAATGAACATTTTGTCAGCTGTTACTATAATACCCGACTGCTGAAAATAGGGTCTCACAAATAATGATAAATATTCATTAGGACATCATTACAAGGCTATGAAAAACATGGCTCAAAGTGAGCTACCATTGCTGGTGTGTCCTTTTTACAAGTCATGATACCTTGTGTCTAGATGCTAACTCTCTTAATTGATTCCAAGCAATCATTTGTCCTAAGCATCGGTAGGAAATGTGCATGCTTAGCATTGGACTGCAGACTCTCAGTGCCTCACAGGAGTGAGATTTTAAAGAGGAACAAAAGGAGAAGAGAGCCTACAGGCAGATGGTAGGCAGCCAGGGAAAAGTCATGCTGGGTTGGCTGACCAGCTAAAAAGAAACAGAGGGAGATGGTCCAGCAGACCCATTGTGGAGGGAACAAGGGGAAAACTTGGTGGGGGGGATCACACACAGCTTGCTTCTGTTGCTGCTGCCCCTATTCTCTGAAGCGCAAGAGGTCAGAACAAAGTGGAAATTGGCAAAGAAAATGGCAGCCTTGCTCGATTCGCATACCAACACCACCTGGCACAACTGCCTCTTTCCTCTCGGCCACTGTCACCGCTTGGGCTGCCACAGTTTCCGTAAGCTTTTGTGCTGAAGTTGCTTTAGCCACTCAAGGAGTACACAGATAACAAAGATATAAGAGAAAATCCCAGGTTGACCATGCTTTAAAAGAAGGGATTACCATATCAACAAGCATTGTATCCATTTGACCAGGTGAAATGATGTTCTTGAGAAGTTCCAGAACGAAGTCTGCAGTCAACAGTTACCCTTCACTATAGAAGAACTTCAATGACTGGTGTTATTTATGTATTTATATTGCTCCTGCGACCTCATAAACTATCATTAATTCTGAGCTATACTGATGGCACCTTTTAAGCATAGAGAAAACTAAATCAGGATGTCCTGCTTGCTTTTTCCTTACCCTGATCACAAATGCCTGCCCCTTTCTCACTGACACTTGTGTGATTTCAGGTTAAATTTTTCAGGGAACTAAATCACTAGAAACCTATTCACTTCTATTTTGGCAAGCTATTTTTCTGCCAGTTTAACTCTCTTTACTGGCTCTTGGGAGGAGACGGCAGGTAAGTTGGACAGCACTGTGACAATCATGGTAAAAGTAGAGTGCCAGCATTTACAGAGAAGGAGGGGAGAGGACAGGAGAAGCAGGCCTGCCCTTTTCAAGTGACATGAGGCCAGCTTAGCTCTGTTACCAAGCCATATCCTGATACACTGTATAAAAAAAACCAAAAAAAACTCATTTAATGTGGTGAATTACACTGGTCAACATTTACCAAAAAAGGAAACAGAAAGCCCACATATCATTGCAGTGTATCAAGACGGGCAAGTGCATTTCAGTTATGGACCTTTAAGTTTTTATGATGTTAGAAAGAAACACAGTCAACCTCCCCCCATTCCCACATATATATATTTATGTATGTGTATGTCCTGGCTTTGCAATAGTCACCTGGTTTCTAAGTGCCATCACCATCCACAAAGGTTTAAAAGTCACCAGTGGAGCTACAAATCATTGTGAAGAAAAGATAGTTCAAATAATTATAATAGCATCCATCTTTTAAAACATAGGTTCTTACTTTGTAAGAAATATGAAGCACCAAAACCGTGACAGCCTTCAGACAGTTTGTAATGTGTCTGCATGCATAGCCAGACAAGTACAATTTTAAGCAGCTAGTAGAGCCCTCCATCTGCTGGCTACACTTAGTGTATGCGGCTTGCAAGTAACTACTAAAGCAAAATTTAAGTGGGAACTTTCAGTGTGAACTGAGTCCTATTAAAAGACAAGTCACCTTTTTCGTACTTTATTCAAGATTTTATCAGCTAATAGATTATACAAATTACAGAATCTAAAATTTATAACGACGCAAATCCTAATAAGAAAGTTGAATAGACTATTTCACCTATTTACCAATCAAGACCTAAATCACTGTCAAAACTATTTGTTCCTTTACCTATAATTTTTGCATAAACATTCTGCATTTTATCCTAATTGGTCACTAGCTTATCAAATAGTCTGGCAAGACAACAAAATGAGAATACTTACTTTGAGAATGAAATTTGTAGGAGGCATTTTTCCCTTAATAAGCTTTACCTACAAAAGCACTGTAATAATGGCATGTAAAATCTGACAGAGAAAGGGGGTAGGTAGAACTTCCCCATTAACTTGAGTAGATTACCAAGAAAGGGAGCAAAGAAATGAGGGCCAAAAAAACCCAGATCGCTGCCTGCAACAGGAGGTTGAATTTTTAACAGTCAAATATCTGAGACATAAAAATCTCAGGATTGTTCCAGGAAACAAACATATTGCATTCCTCACTGAACCCTGGAACTTCACCTAAGTGCACAGGAAAGAAGAGAATTTCTTCATAAATCCGAAATAAGAGAAACGGTGAATAAAGGCTGAATCATCACAACTAAAACTTTAGCTTCCACCTACACCTCTTACACATGCACATACACACAGAAGATGAACAGCATTGTTTATGAACACTGACGCATCTTAATATCAGATGAGTCATCACACAAGGTATTTCAGGATTCATTTTATCATAGCATGTGAGAGGGAGACAACAAATGGGCTGCTTAAATCCAACCCACATATGCTTTGTTCAATGCTTTGTAAGGTTTCATAGAGTATTTTTCAATATCAAGAGCATCTTGCTTTAAACAAAAGTCCATTTCCAAAACTGTTATCCCAAAGTAGGTTTGGCTAGTGTTCAGTGTGATACTATATGATCTGCAGTGCTAACTGTATATATCCTTCTACTTCTTATATTTCATTTCTACCTCTTAAATCTATCCTTAACTTTGAAAATTTTTAAAGAGTTACATCATCAGTTAACTAAGGATCACCTCTCCTAACAGTTCTAGTAGCTCACATCAAAACTTGATTGCAACGGTGCCTCAGCTGTGAATATTTGAATCAGTCCTCATTCCTACTCTATGATGCTGTGAGGAGATGACACAAGCAAGACCACAGGCTCCATACCTCCTTCACAGTGCTAAACACTGCTCATTAGAACTCTTAAACTCCTAGAACCTGTTAGAACAAAGAGTACTGTCCTTCAGTAAAAAACATGAGTTGCCAGGCTCAGTTTTACCCCAGATAAGACATTGTTATCTCCAGAATGACATCAGCTACTAGCTACTTTAGATCCTTGTCCTGAAACTCTCAGTACACTGTTAGAACTTCGTGGTACCTGGCTGAATTTAACAAAGCTCTGAACACTCTGTTTAGGGAGATGTGGTCTCATTAATCGGATTGGTGTTTGTTGTGCATGATTTCTTGTTAATTATGGGGTACGGTCCCAGTTCATTGTCCTTCAAAATGGTGGGAATCTTATCTCATTTCTTTATCTAATGAAACAGTGTGCTTGCTTTAGTATCCTGATGCTCTCCTGCAGCATTTCAGTTTGTAGACTTTATGATGGCTTTCTATCATTCTTCAAATTCTTTCATTATAACACCTGCTCTGCTGCAGCAGTTGATCTGCCCTTGGGCTTGTGATATCCATGATGACTGTCACTCTGCAGTGACTCAGCTCGCTACTCATTGTAACTGTTCATACAGAGCTGGAAGTGTTGTTATATAACCACCCCATGGACACTATCCGAAATCTGTTGGTTTACTTTTGTTCTCAGTAATGAACTGGGTTTCTTAGCCATGCACGGAGAAAGAGAGCTCGGATTCTCACATTCTGAAACACGTAGTGCTGTCTCCTCTTCAGGTTTTGCTCCACATGCTGCTGATCAAATCGTCCCACACTAGCACCTTTCACACCAGCACTCAGTTCCCCTATCAGGGTCCAATTCCTTTGTGGGGCTCAGTACTACCTGTGAGATGCTGAACTTCCACTTCTACCTGCTTGCCTGAAAATGGGATATGCTCAACCCCTCCTGTGACTGGATCTTTACTTGGCATTCTTTTCAAATCCACCAGACACTGTAATTTTAATCTGAAAGGTGCTTGGTAGAAACAGTTGTTACGGTAATGGCTAGGTTGCCATTTTTTTACTCAAAATTGCCTTGCAGATAATGGATCTGATTCTCCCCTGCCTACAATTTCTGGTCTCATTTTTTAAATTATTATTTATTTACAAGTGCCTAACAAGCTAAGAGAGAACGCGCCCCACTGACAAATGTTACATCCTGTGTCTTTTACAAAGACAAACCTTTGGCAGAGTTCTGCTTTGAGCAGGAGGGTTGACTGGTTAACCTCCTGAGATGCCTTCCTACCTGTACCATCCTACGATCCTAGTACTTCTTCTATTACAGCCTGTTCAGATTGATGGGCAGCCATAAGCGTTACATTAGTTAAATGCAGCACCACTGTATTACACATTGTATAATCTTGTTTCTTTCAGGTCCTTTTCTTTGTACATCTTTCACAGATACAGCAGTGAAAGAGTAAAGGGAGTCCATCATGCAATGAAAGCAATTTGAGACTTCAAGCATATCAGTGTTAAGTTTCCCTACTGCAAGCTTTGTCCTGAAGTCCTACTCTCTATTCTAGGTCCTTGGCTTGGAGCAGTGGTGAAAGCCAGAAATTCATGGTATTTTTCCTTCCCTTCAGGAAGCACATTAGGATTTCTTTTTTCTGAAGCAGCAGAAACAATAAGCATGATCTCTTCACCTCCCTCATACAAACACTTGTAGCAGCAGAGAAACAAACATTTCTCTTCTTTCCCCATCCTACACAGACATCAGTAGGAGAAGACAATTCCCCAAGAAAGATTCACCAGTCAAGATTTCTCTGTCCAAGTGTGTGGTCAATACAGCTGATGTTATTTTCCTGCTTTCATAAGTAAATACTAGTCTTACCATATTTGTCCTAGTCTAATACCTGCCTCCCAAGAGCAGTCTCACCTACTGAAGCTCTGAGAACTCATAGAGTTTTAACCAAATACCATTCCCTAGGATGTGCTCTGCCATGGACATGTGCAGACGACTTGGTGTCCTGCCCTCCCAGCTACACCATTGTGCAAAATGCACTGGGAGTGTAGTGCAGTAAATTCCACATGCAGGCAACTCAATCTGCCTGCTCCTCCAGTATTTGTAAGCCTGATAACTGCAAAGAAGGGGCCAATGCAAGGGAGTGCAGCGTTTCTCCCAGACTGAGGGCTTTGCAATAAAAGTTCTATACTCGAAGGAGCCTTGATATCAAGCAAATTCCCTGCAAGTCTTGTTTTAGGATCTTCCCTATTGCTTTACCACCGCTGACCTTGATGACAATGTGATTATGTGTCCCAGCAGACCATTTCTTCTTATCTCAGCTGATCAGATCCATGAAAAATACAAGACCATCTCTCCCAGTCCTCCCACAGAATAACACATGAAGTGTGAGGAAAAGGACTTCAGTTGTCTTGCTTAGACAACATGAAGTCATCTTCATGTCACTTTTATACCTCTGAAATGAAATGGAGGCCTTACTGAACTCTCAAAATGTCCATCGACTTTACATACCAGAATTTCACCCACAAAATGATTCACTGTATGCTGCAAGTCTCTAAAGGTTTGCTTTACAGTTTGATAAAAATGTATATTTTTTCTTATTCAATCCACATTAAAGCACAGACTTTACATTTGCCTTTCAAAGTCTTCTACACTTTCAGAATTCATTTATCTTCAAGAAGCAACCTTATCATCATTTCTCACTACAGTTCATGAACACTACCATTTTTTACAAGATATACAAAAAAACAATCCTCAAAAAAACCTAAGTAGTTTCTGCTTGGCTTTTTAAATCTTACACAGCAAGGCTTGAAAGTATACCATAAATTGCCGTTAGGTAAATATGCCACAGAATATGCCTATTAATGTAATATTTTCATCCTCTGTGATATCTGCACTAGTTCAAGCTTCAGCTGAATTAATACTATGTTGCCTCGAAAAATCTGACCATCCTCCTTTCTTCTGATCTTCATGTCATTAATTTCATACTCCAGCTGACACCAGGCCCTTCTACAGAATTGAGGAGCCCCAGATGTCTTGTACCACTTTACAACTTGATGTTCTAACATAAACCAAAAACAACAACAAAAATCAATAACCTCAAAGATCAGACATTTTACTTAGTCACACTCACCACCATTTTTAGACTGTCTGCATTTTGTACTCTTTCGATCTGACTGACGCTCCAGTTTAATGATTGAAGAATATTACTATTTTATCTCATTACAATTTTCATCATTATAGATTTCTTCTGGTATATTTTTTTTTCAACCAACTGCCTCCTGGTCAGAATAAAAACAGGATGGTTCATGGTGAGTCACAACAGTGATTTTCGGCACTAATACAACTGTAATTCCACTTTCAAATATGCTGTTCCACATGTGCAGAAATTAACGTACCTTCTTCCCTGTAGATGCAGATCCTTCAGCCCTTAAGTCACTCCTATTTTCTTCCCCACACGACAGTAATTTACAATTTACCTTCTAAAAGCTCTACCAACAAAGAGACAGCATGCGATACACTAACTAAATCTGAGTTAATGCATGACAACTGTCCAGCCAGTTGCTGCCAAACAAACAACAGATGAGTTTTGCCTGCTTTTCCTTTAGCAGGGACACCAGTTTGGTTGCTGAGTGAAGGAGGGAGACCCAATTTTCACAGTTTGTAGAAGCTGATTCATTTTTGAGGCACGCTTTCCTCTTCTGACTTTTTGAAACTGGCTAGTTGTATTGGAAGTTATTCAGGCAAAGACAGAGACACACATCCTCTGCAGGAGGGCGCAGGGGGTGGAGGGAAGATGGAACGACTAAGATTCTTATCCAAATTTTTCCATAAATTCTTCTTTTCATGAAAAAATAGGAGCTGCCAGCTGAACAAAGGATTCTGCCTAAAAACACATAGCCATCAAGATTGCAGGAGAGGCTTTATTTAAAAAAATCCTGGCTTGAAGGGCACATCTTGTAGTGTGATAGGTCTCTCTTAGTGATTGCCAATGATAAGTAGTCTGTAGAGCTCACTGAAGGACTACGGAAAGTTATCAGCATCCTTTACATTTCTGTTTCCTTCAAAACTCCACCAGTATTAAAACAGGCCTTTATATATATTCTCTAGCCCTTCCAGCTACCTTAGCTGCAAAGAGGATCCAAGATCTATAATCCAAAAATTCAGTCATACAAAAGTAAAGGCTCTAGATCTGCCTATCTACAGACAAATTTGTATTGTCCAAGTTGAACTCAAGTCATTCACATATTGTATTTACAGGTACTCCGAGTCTCTCAGTGAGTGCAAGAGAAATAATTCACCTGAAAATGGTCTGGACAGCAAGTTTCTAAGTAATTTCATTCTCTTTATTGGGACTGTTGTAGGACTACATGTAATCTAATTGCCTGCGTTTCATGTTCCTAAGACTACCCATAAAATGCAATTTTATGTCTGGGTTGATGATATTTAGTTTTTTATGGATAGGTGGGTAGCAGAGTGCCTTTTGCCATGCTCTCAGAAATGGTCATGAAGTAATGCCCACGCACTGTCAGATGAAGATGATGTTTCCATACTGTTCTAAAAATCACATCAAGCTCTACAGAAACCACAAACGAGTATATTAACATTCTGCCATTTGAGCAAAGTCTGTGGATGTCAGTGAATTGCTCCACAAAAAATTGTTTTCTGTCTCTATGCTGCCTCTCAGAGATTACGACTCCCTTTATTCCAAAGGGTCCTACACCTTTTAGCAGAAGCTCTATACTAAGACTGATCTCAGCTGTTGCATCACTATTTCAGTTACAGGTGCATCACTCCTGGACTGAAATCCACAGCATTAATTCAGTCACCGCTCCAATGTGCAGATACATCTTATGGCTGTAAAATGGGAGTCACAGCATCCAGCGTAAAGGACCAACCAGACCTAGTCAGCTGCAAAATACCATATGCTTTAAGACTTTTCCTGATAATACCCAATTTGAAAAGTCTTATTAAGTTTCTATGTAAGATGTGCAACTATGGATCTCAGCATTTATCTTTTGTGGGAAAGCATGATCTACCATATCCCAATAATTCAGGATGTCTAGGCAACGTTATCATGTGAATAAATATTAGACTTCTAAACACAACATAATCTGAAATCTTTGGTGAGTTGTTTTTTTTGTGTGTTGAAGAATAGAAGAAAGCAATACAGAAATAACCACAGAAAGAATGTATTTTCTAGTACACTTCTATAAGTGTGTAACAAATATCGTGACTACAGGAAAAAAAAAGTGGATGTTTGCATAAAGAAGAGGATTAGAGAAGTTAATGAAATAATTGATGTTAACTATAAAACATTCTGGAAAGACAGTGCAGTATAGGTCCTCCATAGTTTCCTAGCAACAAAATTTTCTCTGCTCTCTCAGAGTATCATGAAGTTGTGGAATCCTCCTACACATAATTTGAAATCAGGGATGAAAACAAGGATGACCCATCTTCCAGACTAGAAGCAGAAAACTGTTTGAAAGCTTGCTGAAACACAGCTCAGTAACAAGCAGCATCTGTTGTTGGTTTAACTGTATTTTACTTACATCTTAGACATGATCAAAGGCTTAAGTGTAGCCATCAGATAATCAACCCTCATAACAAAGAACATAACACACGGAAAGTAAGGAATGTGACATATTTTAAAATAACTTCAGTGACAACCACAAGAACTAAAACTGATTCCCAAAGAGAGTGGAAGACAGGTAAATGGTTGTGACTAGCAGGTGTCCCCTAGCTTCCTCTAGACACCGTCAGAATGGGGACAAAACAGAAACAATCCCCTGCTTTATCCTGTATTTTACAGTGATTCCCTCAAGAAAAATTCTTTAAAGTTTATTTTTCCAACCCGAGAAGAAAGCAGAAACAAAATTCGTGTTGTGGCTAATCAGTCTTATCCTTTAATATTATTAGTATCCCACCTGTAATGAAATTTAAAATTACCATTAAGTATCCAGTTTATCAGGGCTTTAAAATAACAATGCCTAACTGCCTGCTCATAAAAACAAGTGAGGGTCATGGCCTAACTGATAAAATTTCCACATCGGATTTCCTCAGAAGACATTTTCCACCAACAGAATTAACAGGTGCATTTTCAATTTGGGAAGGTAGCTTTCATTTCTTTAATTGCTTAGAACGCAAGGTTGTGAGTGCAAGAGTTTGCCAGTCTACAGCAAATTGCATACAGAAGTTGCAACATAGGCATCCTTCTAAGCACAGGACAAATCATCATCCCACAAAAGAATGGTACAGTATCTTTAAAAAAATAAAAGCAAATATCACTATAGTAGTACAAAACTATGAAATGCCCAGGCAATTTAAATTACAGTTTAATACAGAAAACCTTATTCTACAAGCAAAATCCTACTCTAAGTAAACAGAAAAGTAGCAACATCCTCCTGGCCAAAAATTGGATGTGAATGTTTATGCCGTTCAGTTCTTACAGGAGTCTTCTTTATATAAGGTAAGAGGAAACAGGACAAGTTACTGCTTTAGGGACACACAAAAAAACCCCCAAACCCCACCACACATACAAAAAGGGGGTACTACTCTGGCTGTGCTGTTTTCCTGTATCGGTAAGCATAGATGTTAGCAAGCTTGCCTCCCAATTTAACTGCTCCTTCTTTAGAAGTTGTTGCCTTTGTTCAGTGTTGCATCAGATCAAGGGAAAAGATATTTATTGTTCCTTCTTTTCTTAGTATGAGCAGTCAGAATTTGGATCAGACTATTTACTTACTGTTATTAAACTTTTCCTGTGCTAGTCAACCCACAGTCCCAGCCTACTTAAGCAGGTGAAAATATCAATTTCTGACAAAATTATCCTTCTGATAACGTACCAAGAGTAATGCAGTTCCACGCAACGTAAGTTGCACGGGAGTACAATATTTTTCTATTCTACTTTATTTCCTTTGGGATTAAAATATCATAAAAGCCCCTTACAAGGCATTGAGCCAACTGAAGCTAAATTTCAGTCCTAGCTTTAAATGTGATATTCCAAAAACATCACAGCATAGGTTAGTACTAGTACCAGGCTGCAGTCTCAGTCTGTGACTGCTTCCCCAGCTCTTCTTTAAGAAAAGTCAACACCAGACAAAGGCAGAACATAACTCAGCAAGTTCAATGGCTAAAAATATGTCCATACTATGGTAGGTATTCAGAACTGATGCCCTACATCTCTTATGGTAGCTTTAAAAAAAAAAGGGGGGGGGGGGGGGGGCAGAAAATACTGCACTCTTCCTTATTTATCCCTCCAACATAGGATCTACGTGCACTGCCTAAATCAGACATTACAAAAATCTAGATGTTTGAATATCTACTGGCATATGAGTAAGAACTGAAGTAATGCAGACATCTTGTTCATTATTTGAATTCTAAATCAAATATGACGAGCGTTTGCAGACCACCAATAGATGCATTATGCAGCAATTATACAAATGCTTGCAAAACATATATACGTACATGCACACTGACTAGCTTCCAGACATCAGTACGAATCTAAGTTCCTGGCACAACAAAGTTGTTGACAGAGAATCGACTGATCCTTGACACTGGTTATTCAGCCTTTGCCAATAATGGTGCAGACAGGTTTCTTCATGAAATATATACACATACGCTGATGCCACAAAGAAATTGGGAAAAAAAAAATCTGAAACCTGCTACAGTACATTTCATGAATATATCAGCCTGCGGGAAATGCTTCTCTGTTTAATACATTCAGTAGCAATTGCGCTTGGATATGAAAGACATAATATCATACACTGTGAAGCAAAATATTAGGCAACAGCATTAGAAACAGGACATCCTAGGGTAGACCTTCTTTAAATAATGTTAAGAAATTATTTGTGAGAAAAAAATATAATCTTACATTTTTATTTTTAGAACCAAAAAGATGATGTAAACCTACCCACCTGTTTTTACAGTCTAAAACAGACAAGGGAAACACAAAGATGGTAGTGCAGAGGGGGGTCTGTTAGATTTAATAATGGAAAGAAAAGAGATACTGCTTGCTGGGATAGGTTTTAAGGCTCAATTTGAAGGAAGAAAGCTTGAGTAGCAAAGCACAGAGGCAGCTTGCCAATCTTTTATTTAGCAGAAATGGATAACCTAACAGTTCAGGTACGGCTCAAGAGATATAGGTGAAAGACTGTGCTTCACATTTGACTTTAAATCACAGCTTCTCAGTACCTCATTTCCTTCTCTCTGAATGAGAGAAATACTTATTACCCTTATTTCACAATAGTCCTGTAAGGATAAATATACTAGGCATAGATGCTACTGTAGCCGGGCTACTTAGGTATTTAGAATATGAAGAAATTGTACTTGTGTGAACATGCCAGCATGATTTGGAGATAGAACAGTGAAAAAGCATGAATCCTAAAAGCTCTCACAGGCAGATCTCCAGCACTCAGATACAATGAGTAGGCAGAGGAGGATTTCAGATAAGTTCCATATGGAGTGAAGATCAAGACCAGATGCAGCTGAAATGTGAATGGAGGAGCCATAGAGCGATGTAGCCACTACAGACAGCATCATATAACTGGGAATAAACGCAACACATGGGGCAGTTCCAATTGGCTGTGTTACCAGCTCCCCTGGTAAGTCATATTTGTAGAGATTTGCAGGCAAACGTATTAACTGAGCCTTGAGAAAAAAACTTTCCAGTTTCTAAATATCCCAACAATCTTTAGGTCTACCCTAGTAATAAAGGAAACAGTCACAGAGCTTTAGCTTATAACAATGAATATGTAATTGCACTATTTGTACTAAATGCAAAAAATAAATAAGTCATGAAATATCAACTTTCTCCATGTGGAGCTTCATTTAACATGCATCTAGCTAGTACATATATTGCTGTTAATAAACCCTTTGTGCTTTTCTCTGCACCAGTATTGTAACGAGTGGAAACTATGAAGTTCAGAACTCTAAGCATATGGAATTTTCCAGGTCACATGTTAAACCAAGTGCTGGACTCTGCTGGGCAGAGAACATTAAAAAGGAAAAAAGCTGAATTCTAACCATATGTTTTGAAATGAAACAATATGCTCATTCTGTTGCAGCTGAAAACTTTAATAACTGCTTTACAGTTAGCAGAAATAAAGAGGGAAAGTAATCTTGAAACAGCACTTACTGTGGAATAGAAAGCAATTACAGCATAGTAATGAGAATGCCCAATGTATATATCGCAAGTCTGACGCAATACAATATTAAGTTATACCATTTCCATCATAATATTTATTAGTGTGGTTATACAAGGATCAAAAAAAAATTGACAAGAATTAAAATAAGTGGGATTTCATTTTCATTTTAACTATTCCCTGCCAAGACTTTTGTGTTTCAGAGGATCATGAAAAATAATCTGTCCTTTCACCAACTGAACTATGATCAGTAGTAGCGTGACTATTCAGCGTTTAACATTTAATTGCAATTATAGCATAGGTTATGCACTCAGGAAAAAAAAAAGCCCCCACAGAAAATAGGGTAAGGCCAGTGCCTAAAATACCTTGGAAGCACATACACAGCTGCATTGTATGAGCTCATTACATGACCCAGAACACGCTCTACCAGGCAACGCCCTTTGCCACTGGGGAAGCAGGAAGGGTTCCACTGAACACACATCCTTGCAAAAAACATTTTGGGTTTTGCTTACCCAATTACAGTCATGGTCATTAGAAAGTCAGAATTTGTCCAGGTTAGAAGTTACCATTAGAGTTTCAAGCAATTAAAGACAGTCCAGAAATTGAATTAATTGCACTCAAATACGAACTTACTCTTCCTTTTAGACTTAAACTGTTATATTCTTATTGGGGTGGGGTTTTTAGGTTGCATTTATGCTGGTAAAATGCAAATAACAACAAGAACAAAAAAAAAAAGAGACAGAGAGAGATTAAACTCTTTCCAGCTCTCAGATTCTGTTCTTGGTGTGGTGTCTGGGATTATTTTTCATGACTTAATCTCAGCATTCTTCTGTTGCTACATTGTTTATATCATGCTTGTAGATTCCCCACATCTTCTGCATTCAGATTTTGCTCTGGCTCCTCACAATAGAATCCTAGAATCACTTACATTTGTGATGTTTTTCCTTATATGATACTAATTTATAATCAGCGTGTCTAATCAGCAGGTTATAATCAGCACTATTTGGAATGTCATTTTAAATTTAATGAAAGCAATTACAAACAGAAGTCAGAACTTGTTTTCATGGAATAAAAATCAAAAGCGTCTTAACACTACAGGCCCAGGGTATGACAGCAACGTTACAAATTACTCAACAACCAACTTTTCACACCAGTGGCTGAAGATTTCTGTGTCTAAATTCAACACATCAATGTGTGCATTCCAGGGCCAGAAAGCTTGAGGTCTTCTATCTCTTCAGGCTCAACCTGATTTGAAGGCAGGGGACCGTGCTAGGATTCACCCTAGAATATAAGGCAAACTCTGGCTTCATTTTTATTATTGTAGTTCCAGTCTTACACTCAGCATTGCACAGGATAAGCCATCACTGAAAAGAATTTGACAGGGCCCTTTGAGTTTAAAAAAGAACCCTTTTCCTTTTTTTTTTTTTTTTAAATGTCACACTATACACTAGCAGAGAAAGTCTTCACATTTGTCAAGAGCGTTGGGCAGTCTGATGACAATCGGTAACTTCATATATGCAGCTTCAAAGCAGTGTCCAGGCATTGCTTTCTCCAGCAACGAAGATCTGCATGATTTGGGGGGGGGGGTGGGTGGTTACAGAGTAAAGAGGTATCTGTGGTCTCCCACTACAGGCATAAACCTCTGGCCTGAGACTGCAGTAATCTACAGATAAGCGTTCAAGGCGCTGGCTGGTTTTTAGGATGTGACGTATCTACGGATCGGTTAGATCGATGAGGTCTGGTTTAGGATGACATTTGGTTCCCAGTTAGAAAAGTATTCTTACTACTCCTTTCCTGGGTTTTTTGTGCTAGAATTCAAGGGATCTTTGGCCTAGGAGAGCAAGACGAAGTAGAAGGAGTAAAAGCAAAGGGAAAGAAAGACCTACGTGACCTCAGAGCTGAACGAGTGGCCTCAACCGCCTGAGCGAAGGGACGGCTCAGGACGGTAGTAGCCTGTAGGACACAACCAAAGCCCGCAGAGTTCAGGCTATGAAGTCCTCAAGAGTTCGAAACGGCCTTCTAACAGAGTCTTCGTTTACCAAATATCGCACCGTCTCCCTGAGCCTGCGAATAACGGCCCAACAGGCAGCCGCGATGCCCGAGGAGAACTGACGCTCCCCTGCCGGCCGCCGCCGCTCTAACGGCTCGCTTTTGGGGAAGGGGATCGCTGGGGAGGGGGAGCCGGCGCAAAGAGGCGAAGCGGCGACCGGCGGTCGGGGGAGACGCCCGCCAGAGAAGCGGGGAGAGACCGAGGACAGAAAGGGGAGACGCGATGGCAGCCGGCGCAAGGGACCGGCACCCCGGTCCCCCCCCGCGGGAGCGGCCTCGACCCCGCGGGTCCCGGCCGCGGGATCCAGCCGGAGGCCGCGGCCAAACCGGGAGGGGCGGGGGGGGCAGCCGGCCGCCGACGAACTTGTGCAACGAGCTCGGGGAAGAAAGCGTTCCCCCGCCGCGCCCCCGCTGCCTCCTCCCCTCGGCGGAGCCCGCCCGTCTCCGCTCCTCCTTTGCAGCCAATGGCACTAAGCGAGGTGGCTGCATGTGGTGGCGCGGACCCAGCGCCCGGGCTGGGAGGAGAGGAGGAGGAGGAGGAGGCGGCAGCAGGCTCCGCTCGCTCCCGGCTCCCGCTCCCCGGCTCCGGGCACCGCTCCCGCCAGCGGCGGCCGGCCGCGGCGCTGCCCGCCCCGAGCTGCCCCTCGTCGCTCCCTCTCGCTACCCGCAGCATGGACTCGGACTCCGGGGAGCTCAGCGAGGGCGAGCTGGTCTCACCCGCAGGTAAGCGGGGGCGAGGGCGGCGGGGGGTGCCGCCTAGCCCCGCCAAGGACGGGAGGAGGAAGGGGGTCTCCCGCCCGCCGCCTCCGAGGCGGCCGCGGGGCAGGGCTGCCAGGCTCGGCGCCGAGGGGAGATCGCCGCCGTCCCGCCGTAAGGCGGCCTCGGCGAGAAGCGTCCCCTCGCCCGGCCGCCCCTCGGGCGGTGCGAGCGGGAACCGGCTCCTCCGGCCGAGGCGCCCCGCGGGAGCGGGGGCGGGAGCGGGAGGGGTGCGGCCCGGCCCCGGGCTCCGCGCTGCCCCGGCCCGGGGAGAGCGCTGCCCCGGCCGGTCGCCTTCAGCCGCGACGTGACGGCCGGCTAAATCGGCGGCGCTGGCGTGAAGCCGACGCGTTGTGCTTTATATCGAGAGGCTGCGAAGTTTGGGGGGGGGTGGTTAGGGTTATTTTGCTGCTGTGGCTCCGGGACCGCAGCGGTTAGCCCATGTGCAGAAGGGGAGGCTCCCCCTTCCCTTCCCTTCCCTCGGAGGCCGGCATGCAGGGCCATGGGGCCGCTAGGCTTTGGGTTTCGAGTCCTCACTCGCCACCAAAAAAACCTAAAAATGCTGCTGTCTGCCCGCGGCAGCCCGCATAGTTCTTAGATGAGACAGAAGACAAAAAAAATAAAAATCTCTCCTGCCACTTCCAATTCTCCACATTCCTGTGTCCTACGCAAAAACAAACCGTTGCCGATGTGCCGTAATCCAGCGCCGCCCTGCACAAACAGTAAATGGGGACAATAAACTTGTATGAAATCCAGCACACGCACAGGTACGTTTGCTCTACCGGCACGGCATGCGTCCCAGTGCCGGTCCGCGGAGAACTGCCACGGGCTCAAGGCCACCCCCTTCTCCCCACGCACACCTCGAGGTCTCTAACGCTTCTTCCGACAGCGGTGGCGTCGCCCTGCCAGCAGCAGAGCGGGCTGCGGCGGTATGGCACGCACGGCCGGCATCTGACTGACACTAGGTGCCGAAGGGACCTGTTTGACCTCCAGCTTCCCACGCTGGAAGTCGCAGGCACCTTCCCCGAAGCCGTCTCACTGGCATCAGACACGAGTAAGTGCAATTCGAGTGATGGCTGAAGTTGTCCTAGTGATCATAATAAACCCAAGTAGAAAGTTACCACATCATGTTACGAGATCTTCTTCTTCGAGGTAAAAAAAAAACACCACCAAAAAAACCCCACTTTTCACCACAATCTGCCCAGTTTAGACATGTCCTTTATCCCAGCTGGCACCTCCCCCACCCCCAAAAAGAAAGGTTTCAACACCAAACAATATTTTAACTACAACAGGAAAAAAACGCCAGAGATTTTGCAAAATATTTTAACTGTCCTATTAATATAGCAGTGATGAACAACAGTAGGAAGTCATAAGATAAATAGGTGTCGTCTTGTCTGGTCTCCCAACAGAATGGGATGTTATAGCGTAGTCTTAAATCCCATTCAGATTTAAATATTAGGGGTATTTACTCTTGATATCTTGCTTTGTATTTTCTTACTTGAGATCTAGAGAATGAACTAAGACTAGCAACAGGTCGTAAAGCTCCTTATATTCATAAGGCTCCATTAGGCTGAACTTACTAACAAAGACCACCGACAGCTATAGTCTTTTATCCAAATATTCAAAGCAGTGCATGAAGCGCAAGTTACCAACATTACGCTTATAGACAAATTGATGTAATATAGCTCCTGCCAACAACTTACTCCTGTTCTGAATAGGATTTTCTTTTAAAGAAATTAAAAATAACTATGCTTAGAGATTGCCATAAGTGCTTTTTATGTCATCACTTGCTAGCTGCCAAGAGTTGATGTTCATCAGTCTCCTCTCCTCTTTTCTATTCCCTTCTTTGTACTGTCCAAGAGAAGAAAAACCTGGTATTTTGACCATACATGGCAGATGCCTATGCAGTGGAAGAAAACTGGAATACAGTGAAAACTCGGTGGTTTTGTCTTAACCAGTTGCAATCATTTTTTCTGCACTAAAGAATTACTTACTGTTTGTATCCCCCGTCCTCTTCGGAAAGATACATTTTTGCTGGATTTCATTTGGTCTTTTTTCTGTACTCTGCCATATGTACAGCGCAGTATCGCTCTGTACGTGGGTGTTCAGCAGTCACGCTGTCAGTCATTGTTGCAGGCACAGAAGCTGAGGGTTATAGTGTGGGATTCAGTCACCACCTTGTTCAGGGAGGTGTCGCACCCCGCAGGACCCAGGGGCATTCTGCCTGCAGCTTACAGGGCCAGTGGAGTGCCTCAGAGAAGTATTCGGGATGAAGTTCTAGTAATGGTTCGATTTTGGCCACCGATTTCAGAACAGCTAGGATTTTGTACCAAAAGCGACACTAACTTGAACGTTTAGCTTACTCTCTTCATTACCCGTCTCCGCACTTCTAAGTTTGTAAAGCGGTGACTTCAATTTACACAGTTAAAACTCCTTGTAGCCACTGCCCACTTCTTAGGTTGTCCGATTGTTCAAGCCCAGCATGATACAGTTTACTTTATCGCTAGGGCTCCGTGATGCTAATGCAATACAGATGTTTAAAAACATATCCCACTTAAGGGTTCGTACTACTCGTGCAATACTTAGCCTTTTGCTCTGTCCTGGTGGAACAGCACCCCTACCATTCCTGGGACTCGGACGGGCGTGCACAGGACAGGAGGCTACCTTGTACGTTCCCACCATCTGCCACACATGCTTGGCTTCCAAGAGCCAGCTGGAGTCTTACTCCCAGATCCCAGCAGCCTCATTTCCTTTAATAGTCCACTTAAAGCTGAGTCTCCAAGGAGGCAGAACTATTTTTTCTGTATTTATTCTGAACATGCTGTCACGAAAGCACCTTCATAGTTGTTTGGTGCAAACAAAAAGCTCCTTATATGCGAGTAGTGCAAGATGTTAGCTGTGCTTTAAAACAAACAAACAAACAACAAAAAGCACCACACAAGAACATCCAGCTCCACGGCCTTGCCCTCCACAAGTCTTCTCACACCCATCTGTTACTGCTTCACATTTGAGTTGTCTATATAGTCAAAGAGTTTGGGTTTTGGTTTGGTGGGGGGGGGGGGGGGGGGTGTTTTGTTTTGTTTTTCAAAAAAGTTACTCATGAGACAGACTCCTATTAAGAGCATTAAACAGGTCTTGCACAATTCTGAAAAAAATTATATATTATAATGCAAAAGAAAAAAAAGTTGTGTGCTTACTAGCACTACCCTCAGTGAAACTTCTTGAGTTTTCCTGTACATGCAACTAGTCACATTTCTTTTCGTATCCTGTAGATAAGCTTTTGAGAACTGAACAGGTAATCTTAAAATAGAACATTGTTCTCATTTTATAATGTCCACCTATTGAGAGACTGGTTTCTTTAAAAAACTCTTCCGTAGAGCAATGGACTAGCTTTTCCCAGCTCTTTCATAGGCAGCCTACCACATAAAAGTATGATCCTCCGTGCCATCTTTCAGAGTAACGTTTCACAAAAATCCAGGTCATCACCAACAGCAATGATTTTGCAGTGGATTTAGAGATTCTGCACGTAAGAGAAAGAAGGCAGCAGACCTTCACTTGGTGTGCCTTGTCCTAGGTTCCCTGGTTGAAACAGGCAGGAATTTGGCCATATAGCTTTTATGCGATATTGATTTAAGCCTTTCTACAAGCTACTAAGTCAGAATGTAGATTTCCATGTTTATTTTAATGGAGCTATTATGTTGCACTATTAACACGATAACGAGAGGCTAAATTGCCTGTATGGTCTTTGAAACAACACAGATTAATTTAATGAAGTTTAACATATCCTGGAGAGTAAACTGTTGCTAGTCCCTTCTCTGGCTTTCTTCCCACTGAAGTCCAAAGACATTTGGCCTAGGAAAGAGACCCGCTTGCACTTCAAGTAGAGCTCTAAACTGATGACAGGATTTTTTTTGTTTGTTTTTTAAAACATTAACACTGTGGAGCCTACAACTTTATATGATGCCACAGATAACAAAATGAAGACAACCTTATTACTAGGCTTGCATCCATAAAGGCAGTGGGAGTCTTATTGCATTCAGTAGGGCCGAGATCTTACCCTACAACTCCCAGCACAAAAATATTAATGCATTTTTAAATTATTTGATAAATTATCTGAACTCTACCCTGGCCAATAAATATATACTTAGTAAAAACAACATGTTTAAACATTATTTACTGTTGTAAAACAGCCCCAACAGACATGAATAATTTTTCTGGAGCTGTAAAATTATTTGATTTGCAATGCTTAGCAAATTTTTTTTCCTGCAAATTATTTATCATGCTACATGAACTGCCTGTACTTTTGTGGTACTAATCTTTTAAGTCTGTTACATATTGTAATAGCTTTTACAGAGTTAAATGCCATTCAAGAGCTAATATATTCTTGTAAATATAAAATGAATTCGAAAATGTACTTTAAGATATTTAGCACTTAATTATTTGAGGCACCAGTAACATGCTTATGTAATATAAAGTGCAAGTAAACATTTTATAACTCTTTTTGCAGTATCACACTGGTCATTTGAACAAAGTTTATCCTGACAAAAGGTATACTTTGCCCCAGGGAATACTTGTGTGTTTGAAAGAGGAGGGCTTTGATTTAACGAAGCCTTGTTTTGATTCTACATTGAAAGTTCCAAGTCAAATATGCAATAGTATTTATTGGACTTTAGACAAGCCAGCAGAAGTGGTAGATAACAGCATACTGTGAGTATGGAAGCTAGAAAAAAAAACCAACCAAAAACCCCACAACACTATTTTGAGTGGAAGGTGCAGACTCTACTGGATGCTTCTGTTATGAAGTGCTTTCTAGTACCTGTCTAATAAAGGGCTCTCCCTTCCCTTCTGCTGGAAAACAAAGGAAAAACAAAGCTAGTTGAAAAAAAGATGGACAGACAGCAGACATGAACTAGTATGTTGCGGGAACCCATGCTCCAAACTCTCTTACAGGGCATTTTGGATCACACTGCAAACTGAGGCGAGCATGTGTCCAAGTTTCTCTGCCAAGACAGAGTGGGCAAGAGACACTTCAGGATGAGCAGGCAGCAGCTGCCTGTAAGAGCAGCAGCTAGGACTGGCATACGAGCCAAGAGCCTGGCTGGGTGAATTTTTTTTTGATCTCTTTACTGTTCCCTCCAGGAAACACCTGGGAGGCTGATTCACACACAGACCCCTCTTTAGCACAGCGACTGTCAGACTGAGAGCCTTGTCCAACTGAAAAAAAAAAAAGTAAAAACTTTGGAAGGCAAAAAAATCTAATCATGCTGTGATGATATTAAAGACCATAAATAATCCCATTTTTGTCAAGTTGAGTAGACAACTTGGACAAGCAGAATAGATAGTTTAGTTGAACAAGTCAACTTGTTCAGGCTTCTGTTTTTTAAAGTCAAGTGGAAATATGAACTTCATGAAGCACTGGATTGAAGCCCAAGCGCACCTGCTTGTGCAAGAGCAACATCTGTGGATGAGACTGCTAAGCAGCAGTAGCCAATACTGTATGAGGTAACACTCTTTTTAGTAGCTTTGATAGTTTCTTCCTACTTTTGAGGGGATGGCATATGAAAACATGTGACCTCAGAAGGATTTGTCATCATGGGTGAAGCAAAATCTGACTCCCAGGTAGGGATAGCAGGCATATGAAGAATGCTGTGTTAAGTTATTTTAGTGCATAAATATTTGATATTCTTGATCAGAACTACTCACTTTCAGGACAGGGTATGCTGGTGCCACCCAGACACACAAATAGCACGCAGAAGCCAGCCACAACTTCACCAGGTCAGAGACAACCTGTTTCTCAGGCAGCAAGGTCAATTCTACACTTACGTGAATGATGGTTGTAAGGGGCTCCCATAGCCGCAAACTAAGCTGTTCCCACCCAAAATTATAATGCTGCTAGCAGTCAGTGAACAGAAAGCTTCTACTTTTTCCTAATACATGGATATGGACAAGCCTCAGTGCAGGAATTTATGATGCCAAGTGAAGTTCATAGACAGGAATATGAAGCAATATCCTGCCACACAGCAATCATCGACCATTCCTGTCTGCCTTGCCAAAGGCCGGGGATGACAGTGGGTTCCATTTGATGAGATATTTTGGCAATAGTGGATGACCTGTGCAAAGCAATGAGTGCATCTCCTCAAAAAACTCACACTTCCTGTTTGACAAAATAAATCTTTTATCCTTTCTTCTCATCTACACCAAAGATTAAGAAGTCACGGAAGGAAGAGTAAGTCCCCGATTTTGTTCGTAATGGAAGAACAAAGCTATAAACCCCACCTAAAAAGAAAAACAGTAGGCCAGATAGATGAGAGAGAGTTCTTGACGACTTGACCTGCCTGAGAAGCCATTTTACCCATAGCATCAGCTTTGGGGTGACAGGCCTTCCCAGGTCCCCGGAAAGTAGCAGAACCCTGTAACTTTCTAAGAGTGCTTGCTATCTTTTCTAGTAAACTAAACAGGACCTGGCTGTGGGCCCAAGCAGTGGTACACAATCCTCTAAACTGTTTATCTATTAATATAGTTCCTGGCACTGTTTCAGCCCATGCCAGATAGCCTCCCAGAAAATGTCCTGGCATGAGACAGAGGATAACAGTAGCCTGTATGAATTAAGCAACATTTGGAGTGTGGGAAAGAATTTAGCTTGCATCCAGATGGCAGTATGATGCCTGTACAACAGGTTCTGTCCCAGTTTATTTACAGACAGAGACCCTGTGGTCAGAGCAGGGCGCAGACATTCTTCGCTATCACCATGACTTCTGGTGCACTGCTCAAGGCTGTCCACGCTGTTGGACTGCTCGTGGACCTCTCTCAGGGCAGCTGCCTTGGGCCAAAACTGGGTTTGGAGCCTTGCCCAATTAAAAATGTGTTATTTTCTGCAGAAATCTCTCTGCCAGTTAGATTATGAAAGGGCATCTTACAGACTGACAAGTCTAGCTGAAGGAGACTCATGGGAAGCCAAGACCAACTTGTTGCAATAATTATGACTTTATACCACAAACTCAAACATCTTCTTGAGAAGCCAAGCTGAGCTCAGACACCAGCTGGTAGCCAGTGATTTTTTTCTGCTCTTTAAGGCAGCCATCTTTAATGAAAAAGGCTAAGAAAGAGCAAAAGTCACTTTGCTGTCCTTTCCAGTGGTCACTAATGCCTCCTTGGTAGAGATTCTGGTTTACGTTTTATCAGTTGGTTCTGTCTCACTTTCCCACAGAAGAATGGAGTGAGCAGTCTCTCTGTACACATGTAGATTTAAGCCAACATCTGTTGATGTAACAACAGAAAATAGAGCAGGAAGATTATTTTCATCTATGATATGAAACAAACACTTCACCATGAAGACATTCCCTTTGGTCTTCTTACTGGTGCTAGTTTAATATGAAGGGTAATCTGAAACACAAATAGTAAAAATGAGCAGAATACTTCACTACCACCAATGAGTGTCTCATTTCTGGCATTAACTTTGTTTATCCAAGCGGCTTGTGTTACAGGAAGAACTAAATTTTCTCTCTTTCTCTTTGAAGACATGTATTAACACTATTATTGTGTTACTGTTTCATTTCCAAATAGTTTTCCATTTACTTTTAGATCACGTAGTTTACATAGTCAAATCACTGACAGATATAGACCAAACAAATGCAAGTTTCTTGGACTTTTTGAACTGAAGGGGGGGTTGATTTTTTTTTTTTAATTGAGATCACCATCTTTCAGATGATTTCTCCAAGACAACCTCTGTACCATATAGTGTTCTGCCAGGTGAATGTCTGCGGGTTTGTTTACTTGCATTTAATTTTAACTTTGTGTATTTGTGCATTGTTTCCACTTCACTCCCAGAAGTCAGAGGGAAGTAGGTTAAAAGTATCAAGAGTGACCTTCATGTTCACTTCAAAGCAAGTTACAGTTGATGCCTCGCTATTCTGATGCTTGTCAGCATTTTCATAGAATCATTTAGATTAGAAAAGACCTTCAAGATCATCGATTCCAACCATCATCCATGCCCACTAAACCATTTTCATACATTATTTCATTAATGATCTCCACTGCTAGGGGAACTGTTTAGTAGTAGATGCAAAAATAATCAGTACAGTCATTATGATGCAGAGCTACTGGATTTCTTAGAAAATTATAAAGAATCAGTGACGAAAAACGTTGACTTGGAATACAGATTTAGGAATGGGATTAAAAGTTCAAGCCTAAGTATATGTAAAGACCACTTCCACAAACTTTGTAGAGTGTCAGTATGCCTCATTCTAACTTGGACTGACTGGTGCCCTTTAAGTATGCCAGGGTCTATATAACTAAAAGAGGAAGGTTTTGCTCAGTGATTAAACCTCACCTCTATTAAAAACCAGCTTCTATCGTATAAATCTAGCCTGACCTCAGCTATGAGGTCTCTCTGACCTGTATTTGTTTTTAAGAGTCTACTTCCATGTCAGTTCTTAAAGGTTGGTATCAGATATCATCCTGCATAAGAAGGAATGACATAACACTTTGTATCCTTCAGGCAGACAGAGCTGAGATTTTACTCTTGCCTGCACCCCTGCACACCCTCCCCTTCCCCCCCCCCCCAAAAAAAGAAAAACACCCCACCATCACAAAAAAACCAACCCAACCCATACAACTAAAAAAAGAAAAAAAAAAAACCACCACACAAAGCCACCAACCCAGACCAGTACCCCTTACAGAAATCATACAGAATTGATGGAAAGCCAAGAACAAATCATCTTAAGGACAGATGAATAACAATGTTCTTCATAATTCCATGATTTAACTTTAAAATTTGGACCAAATCAGAGCTTTTAGGGCAGTCTCAATACTTAGTTGTGAATCAGCTGATATCTTTTTATCCTCCAGACCAGGATAACTCGTGTAGTTTCGAGGCTGATTTCCAAAGTGTGAACTAGGGTTCTTTTTAACTAGTTGGTATCATTCACTTCAACAAGTTCAAGAGAAAGTTGTGCTGATTTTGCTCAGGGCTAGGTGTTTAAAAGCATAGTTATGAAGAGCCAGAAAACAGCCACTTCCAGTGTTATGTTGCTACATGCGACAGCTTGTGCTGGTAAAAATGGCTGTTTTGACTACATCAAGAACAGCGAGTGGAACTGCACCCTTGGAGGACATGCAGAAATGCCTCATGCTTTTAAAAAAAGGTCTGGCATATGCAGTATACTGTGGCACACAGAAGGCAAGGAAGGTCGAAAGCCTCTTTGCACCCTCCCTTTAATTGCCACATGCTACCAAAGGGGCCAAGTCCCTTGCAGGAATGCAGGTACCCGGATTTTAGCCATATTCTCCATCTTCTAACCTCTAGAATATTTTCCAATTCTTTCCCTTTCCACCCATCCTCACCTTTTATACTAACAACGTGTGTTCCTTCTCCAGATACCCACATCTTTCTAGCATATAACTGATCTCTCATTTCCCCTGTGCCTTGGCCAATATGCTATTCTTTTGCAAGTCTCAGTTCTTCCAGTATTGAGCCAATTCTTCTTCCTGAAGTCATTTCTTCTCAAATATTCTTGGGTTTATGATTTCTGCCACTATGAAAGGGAGTAAATGCTGTCAGATTATATTTCATGAAAGGGAAGACTGATGGGAGTAAGATATTGTCCTGTCTTGTAATTTGAGGTATTAGAAACAGATTTGCCTTGCCAGAGGAACTCGCCTGCTTTCTCTGGCAAACAAACAATACAGACAGTGGGCTTGCAAGTGAGATCGGTGTCATCTTGATTAGTAAAGCATGCTGAGAACAGGAAAGTTAATTTGATTTTGAAATACCGAAACAGGTAGATGCAATATTTGTCAGAAAGTGAGAACACAATAGCGTCTCCACAGATAACAAGAGCTTCCCTGTTATTTCCAGAGTGCATTCCTGAACGAAAAACTACTGGGAGAAACAGCATATCCTCACTCCCATGAGATCAAATCATTGGGCTTGAATAGCAGGTCCGGGGGAGAATTGCATTCATCTCCAGACACAGCAGCCTGTGAGTGTCACTGATCAAATGAGGTCAGAGGAGGACACTGCTTTCTAGTGACAAAACTTAATTACAAGGAATAAAGGAAAACAGAACTTAGCCCTTTTGCACAGTATTGTGAAGAACCATGGCATGCAGATCTCCCCCACCCAAGTTTACCAATAGATTTTCTTAAAAGTTTTAAAAAAATGTAATGAAAAGATATTGTAGGAGGATTCACAGAGATTGCCTCTAGAAAGCAAGCAGAAGCTTTAAACAGCTGTGAAGAGGCAGCGAAGGCGAGAGATGCTTCTAGAAACTAAACTTTTCCTTACTTAGGACAAGAATGCCTCTTTCAATGTTCTTCTGCCAACGAGACAAGGATGAGAGCACAGAAATACACCAAGGGAGGCCTTAGGGAAAGGACTTGAAGCAGAGGAATTGCCAAGAAGGTGCAGGTTCACCAGAGCACCAGCACAGCACCTGCATCCACCTTCCCACTCCACCACTGACCTGGCTGAGCTGAATCAAACTCAAATCAGGGCTGAGTCTGCCCTTTGCAGGGCCAGCAGCCGCCCCGGTACCTAGGTTTCATCTTCCATCACCAGAGTGGCTAGAAACAGGGTCCCTATTTTCCACCACATCATCTCTCTGGATCACTAACCCTAAGTGCCAGACCCACCTCATTTGTCCCGAGTCAGCAACATCTTGTGCGTGACCTGCCAGAGGACAAGACGACACGCAGACCTGCGCAGCAGACCGGGAGACAGGCAGGGAGAACATAGCTCTGCCCTGGTGCAGCCCTGCCCCGTTGGCGTGGTGCAGCACAGCAGGAGACACATGCTCACATTACATGATTTTGCAGTCAGGATGTCTGTGCATCTTTCAGATTCCCAAGAGCTATGTCTGTGCTTGCCCATCCATGTACAGAAGATGAGTAACAGTTGCTCTTGCACTCCTTAGAGCTCGGCGTATTTACCTTTTAGAACTTCTCTAGGAAAATATTGCCTTAGCAACAGCTGAGCAGTATTAAGACAGAGACAAGTGATGTGTAGGAAGAGAATTTAGGACGGGGGGGGACCATTATTCAGTGTTTTCCATATTTTCATAGAACAGAATTTAATTTCCTTGAAGTTATTGCAGTCAATGACAAGCAGCTAGGAAGGTTCATGTGAAATACCTCTGGCTGTGCACTGAAATAAAGTATGACTAGACATACCAAATAACCAATGCAGGCAGCCACAGACTGCGAGAGTTTTTTTGACTATATACTTGTTACTGAAACAGCTTTTCTTTGTTTGTAGAGTTCCTTTTTCCGCATAGCCATGTTTGATGGAAATTCAGGTAGCATGTGTGCCATTATGTTAAACAACTAATTCTGGAATACTTTGTTTCTTTCCTCACTTTTACTGACATTAAAGCAGTAGTTACGCTTCCTAATAAGTATTATAATTTAGGGACAGTTGATGCCTATGCTTAGTCACTTCATCAATGACTAAAATACAAATTCTTTCTGCTCTACAGATCATATGTTATTAAAGAGAGTGAAAACAAATCCTTAAATAAGTACTTAGCTTGCTTCTAAAGCAATGTAGCTTCTTTACCATGATAAAGTGATAAAAATACACATGAAATCATAAAGCTTATAAAACTCACAGCAATTTTGTTGCTGAAAGTTTTACAGCTATCTACTTGAATTCATTTGGTTTGAAACTTGCCTTGGCCTAACCTTTTTCTGAGCTGAAAACATTTTTTTATACAAACAGCATGTGATTGAATATAATGAAGATTTTTTTTTTTGTACATGTGAAGTGGATGAAAGTAATTTTCCTTAAGTAAGGAAATGCTATATATAGAAGAAAACCTAAATACTTTCAAGTCATAGACTTCAGTAGGGTTTTTGACATCATCCCTAGAGAGGCAGAAATAAAACAAACAATATAAAAGCAGTTTTCTCCATAAAAATACACAGAACATCAGAAACAGCTTAGTAAGTAAAGAGAACAGTGTTCTGCAGAATGGAAGTCATTATCCTGTTGGTCCACATTTTTCCCTGTACTAATGATCATGCCCTGCTACCATGTATGGGAGGTGCGCACACATCAGTAGGCAAGACTGATGTTAAGCTGTGTTTTAAATGTTTTTAACAAATGTCAAGACCTGAATAAGTCATAGAAGGTGTAGGCTCTGCAACTCGAGAGGTACAGTGTGGAATAACAGCTCTGGGAAGAAAAGAATGTTACAGGGCATTTTTGTGCCATCAAAATTGCAGACTGTTACTGGGGATAAATCAACCTCTGCCTCCCCATAGTTGCCCCTGGGGAGCACCATGGCTAGGAAGCTGCCTCCCTAGGGAGAACTACACACAATGCTGCTGCTATGCTGGAAGAAAAATCTGCATCTTGACCTTTTGCAGCTCTTCTCAGGCCTTGAGGGTAACACACCTGGATCGTGCCAGGAGTTGGAGTAGGTTCTCTTGTTGGGGTTTTTCTGTTTTGTTTTTAGCAGATCCACCAAAAAAACCCCCACAAACCCAACACATATATGCAGAGACACATAAAATTGGTATTTAAATTTACTTTCACTTGGGTTCCCATATACACACACCTTTCATGATGGCGTGGGGGAAACAGAGGGTGGCTTGCCTAGAACAAACAATATACAGTGAAATAGCAAATAAAAATCTCAGGACAGTACTACCTGAGCCAGTGAAAGCAGGGTGACTGATTCTGCAATAGCAGTTACTCAGGTAGAGCAGGCATCACAGTGGAAATGTTAGATGGCTACAGTTGAAGGGTCTAGGGAGGATACTCCTAGGATATGCCCAGGTATGTCAGATTTCAACAGATGGAATGCTGATTTTGGGTTTATGTAATTCAGAGCTGTTCTAACAGAGTACACAGGGTTAGACACGTGTGGAATAACAGAAAATGGCAGTATTGAAGAAACTTCACCATGTTTCCACATGCTCATTTGGACCAAGATGGGAAAAAAAAAAATATCCGAGCAAGGTTTTCCAGGGGTTTTTTTCCTCTCTCTTCAGTTTTTCAATCAAACAGTGGCAGGATTCCTTTCTTCATGTAACACACCAGTAGGTGTCTGTACTAATAATACTGTATTTATTTTAAGCCTGGCCTTCCATATTAATGGTTTGTCCACCAGTTTAATACATTGTTAAAGGTATATGTCATTTGTATATCTTTTAAAACAAACTTTGCCACTTCAGACTTCTGTTAAGTAACACCTTCTTGAATTTCAAAGCAAATAGGATTTGAAATTTAAGGACGTTGTAAAGATGCCAGTCCAATTTCTTTGTGCAACCTCCCGTACAATATCCTTTCAAAATCTGATGGATGAAGTACTGGACTGACAGCAGGGTCTTAATCACAGCCTTAAGCAAGTATTTCAGTTGTATCTATTTCTCCTCCCATTCCTGGTCTGCTTTGTCCCTTTACCTTTACTATTTCTAGGTCAGGAGTGTCTTTCATTATGATTTTGTGCAGTAAGAACCCCAAGATGCTTTATTAAAAGCTAGTAAATACTAATATCAATGCAGTGCATGGTCACTGCAGGTACTTTTATAGGTATATTATGAAAGAACTTCCATCACCGAGAAAGAAGCTGCACCTCTGCAGTTAACACATCATCTTCAGTATGAAAGATGCATAGGCATTCAATATGGTCTTTCAGAAGTCTTTCATAAAAGGCTGCAGTTTGAGCACTAATTTATCTTAACCACACTTGACTTTTTGTCATACTAAACAGATGACTGCAATTATTTTTTTCCCCCTCAATAAGCAGTGCTACTGCATATCATAAGACAATAAAGGAATGTTACAAACAGAAGTAGAAAATTCATATTTTTTAGCAATTCAACTGAAGAGAACACGTTTATGTTCCCCCCCCATTTTCGTATTTGCTTCTGATTCTGACTGTCTAGCTCTCTGGCAGTGAAAGCACGTTTGGATTAAAAATAGAACCCACAATTTGAAACTATCGTGTGTTGCTTTGTTTTGCTTTTCCCTTTAATACATGAGCCTCTTGCCAAAATGAGGAAAGCCTTTCACCCAAAGAGAATTTACCAGAACAAAGTAAGTTTGGCAGAATTAACATGCTCATGACTGCTGGCGTATTTTCCGATACAAGCCTTTCAAAGTACAGGGTGGGATCAAGCACAAAAAGAGATCCTGATCAAGTGATAGCATACAGGCTTTCTTCCATGACTGTGACACACACACCACGGTCTAACACCACAGTCTTCCTAGGAAACCCACTGTAAGTCACAGCCTGAAAAGTATTCCCCACAGCACAGAGTCATTCTATTTTCTTCATTACCCGAGTTTCAGTTCTTCCGCATAAAACAGTTTGTGTGGACTTTACATGTATAACCCACCTACACCATAATCTTCTCAAGAGGTTGATTGCTGCCAAGCTCACTTGTGTGCAGGCCAAGGAATACGGACATTTTCCGATCCTGTCTGTTAAGACTTTTCTGCAGGAAGCTGGCTTTCTAGGGTGTGAATTTGTGCTTTAAAACCATCTGCCCCCTGTTGCTTCATCTCAGGCAATCCCTTAGTGGAAGGGATAATAAATCCCGTTCTAAGGTGACAAGATCTGGTAACCTGGCACTAAACTTCAAATTCTGGAAAGCCAGATGAAACCTGGCCTGAAATATAACGAACTCCAAAATCAGGTCAGTCCAAGGCGTAGCCTTTCGTTAATAGAGCTCTGGCAGTAATCTTGCCTATAGAAACACAGTTTGAAGAGTTACTAATAAACAGCTGTAGTGGATAGTGTTCTTTTCCTTCTCTCACTTCTCAAGATCAGTTTATTTAATCTAGAAATGAGATCACTACAGGATGTTTTCACCACACACATATACTGGAAGATTGCTAAAGTTAGTTAATGCACACAGGGATCAATGTCTGCTGGAGACAGAACAAGAAGCACTCAGCATATTTGCAGCCAGATTTAGCCTGACATTAGGAAAATCTTTCTAATTTAAGAGTTGCAAGCACTGCATTAAGCTACGAAGGGATGGTGGTCTTTAGGAACAGATTAGGCAAGTATCTCTTCTAGCCAGTTAGTTTTATCTCAGAGAAAGGAATGGATTAGATGACTGACAAAAAGTTTGTTCCTTCGACCTCATGTTTCTATGATACTGAAACAATACACAGCAATTCGAAGCTTAGTCTGGCGATATAAAGAACCATTTTCTACGCAAAACCAAATTGTTATCCTGACTGTGCTTTCCATGTGAGGAGACAGAATAACCTTTGCCAAAAGTCTGTCCTTAACTCCATCTCATTTTCAGCACTGATAGTCTTTTAGATACAACCTCCAATCTTCCTGGAGAGTGTCATTACTTTAGTTAATATCTGTGTAGATAGCCCACTGATCCTAACACTAGCCAAACAACCCTTGCTGGCTGCAACTTTAGAGCTTCTGAGCCTTGTTCATTGTTCAGTTACCTAATCACCAAGTTGCAGGTGATTTTTAACACAAACTTTGATTTCCAAAGCATAAATGCAGACAGCCCAGTTGCAGATGCTCATAAAGACACAGCTGAAAAAATTAAAGAAAACCACTTGATTATTCTTATTCCTCCTTCTCTGCAGCAAGCTGAAAAAACATAGATTGTGGTAAACCACGAGATCAGGATGCACCGCTTGTGCATATCTTGCGCTATCAGATCACATTCACAATCCATTCTCAGCTCTCCAGATTCAACGGAGATGAATCCCTCGCAGCATCACCTGGGGTATTACTGACCCTTAATTGCTACAGCAGGCACTGCCCTATAGGCTGCGGACTGCCCTCCCCTCTCTGGAAGGCAATGTTCCTCCAGAAGCCAGGTGCAGCCACCTTCTGTGCCAGCTGGCTTTGAAAGCAGAAAAAGAGCCAGTCTAAGTCATCGGCAAACTATACCTGAAGGTCTGTCAATAATAGCTTGTATTTACATATCATATAGCCACTAGCCATTATTGACACCTAATGGCAAACTTCCCTCCCCCCCCCCTTAAACAATACTAAAGTATAACAATCTCCTGTGGACAGTTGTAGATACAACTTGCCTAATGCCCACTAGAAGCACTTCGTGGGTGTAAATTACACCTGGCAAAAAGGAAGGTGGACTTCTGGTCAGTTAAAAGTACACCATCTACTCCCAGCCTATGGACTGATTACATGTTGGTTTACAGCTTAAGAGTGCAGTGAGGCCAGGAGGCAAATTAATACCAAGTGCAGCTGCTGAGGAGCAGATACACTTTCTGGCAAACCTGACAATGTTATTTTATACATTAAATGTCTGGGTTTTTTATTTTAATCTTGTTATAACAAAGCCATATATAGCAGGAAAAAAAAGCCTTACAAAAGTAGAACTGTTCCTGAAGTGACCTAAGATAGACTAAACAGACCATCTATCTTAGGAATCTGATGTTTAACCAGAAAAAAAATAAAAATAAAAAAGAATGTTAGAACTACAGTTAGCCTTACAGCTTTCTTCATTGTACTATAACTTGCCCCTGCAAAAATCTAAGCAGACTGAAGGAGGTTAAAAAAAACTAAAAAAAGAAAGACTTTTCACTTACAAGAATGGGTGAAAAAAAAAATAAAGTTTGGTAGGCTTTAGCTTACATCTTAACAGATGGAGCATTGCAGAGTCCTGTTGTGAATTCCAGCCTCATCCTGACCCTTAAGGGAAAGACTCAAGACACTTCAGCCTTCCTCCCACAGACTTTGGTTTCCATGCAAAGTAAGGGAGGCAAGGTGCCTTCCAGGTGGTCACTCAACTGAACACTATGAGGGCCGGGTCTCGAGTTGCCCTGCTGAGTCTATAGCCAGGAACACCAGACTTTCATTCAGTTTTTATGAATTCAAAGTATGGCAGGGCTAAGAAAACAGGCTCTCTTCAGCTCCAGACTACAGAAGAAGAAAGAGATGCAGGCTGCCTTATGGAGATAGGACTCCAAACCAAGTATGGTCTTGGCTTCCATTTACCTGCAAGCCAGCCTTTAGGAACAACAAGTTTGGAAAGGTTTTCTTAAGTTTTATCATGTGGGGGAGACAAGGAAAAAGTCATTTTTCCTCTCAAAGAGCGTGCTACAAAGTCACTCTGGGCTGTGCAAGGAAAGGACATCAGAGCAAAATTACTGAAGTACAGAGCATGAACAAGACTACTACTACAGAAAGCAACTGGCATAATGTTCAGCTATTCTGCTGCCAGAAATAAACTAATCAAGCCTTAATGATATTCATTTGAATATTAAAGGAGGAGTTACACATTCATCTACCCGTTAAATGAAAATGAAAGACCTCAACAGAAAGTTAAAATATAATAGAACAGTATTCCCAGGGACCATGTGAACTTACATTGCAAGAAAACACCATTTCTGTGAATGCCACTCGAGCATGGAGCATATACTCGTTTATACTGGTTAACCTAACAATTTCCTCTCTTTCAGGCTACTAAAGAATATGTCTGCTTTAAAAAAAACCCAAAGAAACAACAACAACAAAAAAAATCCCAGAAAACCACACAACCTAAACAAGCAAAAATTCAAATGCTGCCAAACTAACCTTAATATTAAAGTGACAGAGTAAACAGGAGTCCTTTAAATACATATTCAGACTGGTGGATGTGTTACTGCACATAGCACAGCAGAGTTGACTCCTTAGCTCACACTGGACATTGCAAAATGTCCTGCCAGACACCACTATAAGTTTAGGACTAAAGAATTACAGCTTCAGATTTTTGTACGTTTAGAGTGACTTCTTTCAGCAAAAAATCAACTTACACAAGCAGTTGGATCCATTCTCAGTTCCATGAGAAAATGAAACAAAACTGTGGTGACCACCCAGTCAAACCCTGGTTTCGCCAGTGCCTGCTGCCAGAGCAGCACAGAAGGGCCACCAAACCCCTGCCCTGTAGCACCATAAAAAAACTACTGGTTCTTGCAGACATTTTCCATGCAGGTCCCAGTATACTATCGCAGGCCGCACACAACGGCCACCGAGTCGGACAAAGGCTCCTATCAGCCCAGTACACAACTTCTCACAGCAGCAAATGCCCAGACAAGAACAGAATACCTTGTGATGCCAGCAAAAATATTCCTCACAGCTTCCAACAACTAACAGCCCCGAGATCTCCCAAGTCCGAAGAGCGGCCAGCAGTACCAGGGAACCGCACACCCCCCCTTGCAAGTTGTGCCTCCAGCATTTCAGCCTTCTCCTCCGTCGTCCCCCTGCCTCTCCTCCGTTTCAAGCACCAGGTGCAGCTGGTCAGTGAAGCCCTTGATTTGCTGATGAGGAGCACCTTGTGCTATGGGGGAGACGGCAGCAATGTGCTTTAGCCTGGACTCTCTCCCGGGAAGGTCCCACTGCAGAAAGGCTGGCAGATTACCACGTTGTGTCCTGGCACCCCCGTTCTTCCCTCGTTCTGTGCCAGATGCATTTCGCATGACGAGCTACAGCACTCTTCTATACGCTGGAGGTGAAGACAGGGGAGTTTTGCATCCTGGTAGGGGTTGTGACCCTCAGGTTAGCAATGAGACTATCAATACTTACCCAGACCTCCATCCCTTCCAGCTGGGGCTTTCCCAGTTCCCAGAGGCTGCGAGAAGCAGCAGCGTTACCACATATATGTCCCGTGACTGCACATTCTGTGTCTCAGATGCGTAGACCAAAATCTGACTACGTGGTTTATGTTATTTCGAGCCATTAATTAATTTTCATCCTCACTTTGGTACTTTGAAGTCTGCTCTGTGGTTTTCCGTTTCAGACATTTCCGTGCTCAAAAAGCAAAATATAAATAGGATCGCAGAGACCAATCATCCATCCCTTCCAGAGTAAAAATTAAATCTGTGGTACTGAGAACGTCATGTGCAAGTAGCAATTGCAGAGTAGGCCTACATAGCAAGGCATAAGAAGGTTCTGCAAGTATTAAAGGAATTTGATTTTTAATTGGACTTTCAGCTCTAAGTGCCATCTTGGACTGTGAAAATCCCACTGTTAGAGCCTGCAAGGGACATAGCGCTGAAGTAGGCAAACGGAAATTTAAAAGTAATTTGCTATCCCACTAGCAGGTTAGGCTAGGTGGAAGTTCTCAATCTGGAAATGATGTTATTTGGGTCTCTCTTTCACATCCTTCACCATATCTTTCACGGTTGCTAAGAAACAGCAGCATTACAGTAGAGCAATCATTCCTACTCCATTCTAAATTGTAGTTAATTAGCCCATGTGTGAAGTGGGATTCCTAGCATGAGAAGAAAGAGATAAAGTTTATGTTTAAATGCACAAACGAATACAACTGAAGAACTGAAGATTCATTCTAAATCAAAATGTTCAAATGGCAAGAAGCTTTGGAAAGTTTACATTTCCCAGAATGTTTTATAATACTTGGATAGAATAAAGAAATCATGATTAGCTGTGTCCCAAAATCTGTCTTTTTGCAGACCTTAATGAAAATTCTCAGCTTGAGTGTGAAATCTGATGGGTACAAAGACAACGATGATGTGATTGGGTAAATTAAAAAAAAGGGATTTGTCCTCTGACATAGATAGCATATACAGCAGGAAGAGCTTTACAGCTTAGGAGAAGGTGGGAAGTAAAAGATGCTACTGGGGGTTTTTTAGAAAATTTGAAGGTATACTTTTTATATGGAAATAAAAAAGAAGAATCTGGTACAAATTATTTGGGAATAAAAATGTTTAGGTTACACAAATATATCAGATTATCCTTGCCTTCTGCATTTCTTATTTACCTGAATAAGTTTAAACATCATGGTCTTGAACAGAAGTAAGTCTTAGTTTTGTCATTTGCCAGGGAATTTTCTAACTAGTGCCTTTGTTGTACGTAGCTGTAGTCAAAGGATTTTGTCATTTGATTTCCAAACATGAGTGAAAATTTGGTATTTCATTACGAAAGAACAATGAACAAGTGCCTGCTATTTGAAGCTCAGGACATATCTGTCATTATCTTTCTAGCAAATTTGTGGTAGCAGTAATATTACTTTTTAACTAAGTCAAATAAGGGAATTTTAAATACCTGAAACTGATTGCTGTGAAAGTCTTTTTTTTTTTTAATCTGTACAGTTTTCTATGGAGAGGATTTTCATAACTTCTGCTTGGAAAGGAAAATAAAAAGTTGCTTCCTTATCTTTTCCTTTTTCTTTTCCAAATAGGGATGTTAAAGAAAGACCTTTCTAACACAAATGCAATGGACTTAGTTCTCACTGAGCAGAGAGTCTCATAGACTATCTAGGTACTGAGTGTTAACATTAATAACAAGGTAGATCTACACTCTGTTAGACAATCTTCATTTTAGCGGTTATTTATAAGAGCCAACATGCTATGTGGTGATGGTTTATTAAGCAGGATATACTCTGCAACCAACAACTGAAAGATACTCCTGTTCAGTATGCTTTAAGACCTTCCAAATCATAAAAATTTAGAAAATATGTTTAAAATCCTTATTGTTAAATATACATGTATATTGGGGGGGGGTGCTATTTCCAGACTGGGATTCAAAAGTTATTACTCTGATTATCTCTCAAGCCTCTATTTTCCTTCCTCTCCAAAATGGTATAAAGATTGATACATCTTGTAAGAAATCAATGATTATTTCATTTTTACTACTGATTGGGATGTCAGAGGGCTTTTAAGATGTATTGTAAATAAACAGCTTGACAGAGGCCACATTGGCTGTGACCCAAAAGAGAAGCTATGATAATTTTTGGAGCAGCTAAGAGCTATTTTGGAAGTGAGCTGAACAACTAGCTGTTGTCAAAGGGGCAGAAGAAGGTTAAAGCGAAGGATCAGCAGGGATGGATGCAGCCCTGACCTAGGAGAGAAAGATACATTTTACAGCCACATGCACATAACGAAATGAATGAATTGAGCAGAACTGGGGATGAAAGGGGGATAAGGCTTTCCCTTCTCCCACTCCTTCCTCTATCCGTCCCAGCTCTGACTGTGAAATTCCTACAGGTAAAGATGATCTCCGTAAGATAAAATTCGATAAGGACCTAAGGACCATGTACTGCTAAGGGCTTATGTTGGCCTTAAGCAGTTTGAAGTTTTGCAGGGATTCTTTGTATGTCCCGTTACCCCCAGATAACATAATATTAAGAAAAATGTTCAACTCTAGCCATAAAAGATTATCCATGGTTTATCACGATTGGTAGGAGTTTTACAGAAGCTCGCTGGCCTGTGAGAATGCAGTTTTAAAAAGCACGGTGGACTTTCCACAAAAATCTGTTTAAGGGCATGTGTTTGAAGTACATAAATTTGTATTTTAGTGTGCCATTGCCCTTTGAATATCCTTGTGAAAATGTAGTGAGGTGTGGTATAATTCAATAAGATGACAAGTTTTGTTGCTGATCCCCAAATCTAATGCATCGTTTGATTGTAAGGAAGGTTACTCGAGGGACTGACAGCCGTACCTGAGCCTAGCACAGTGGCTTTAAATTCTCTTTTATGAGATTAATCTGTGAATAAAACTAACCATGACTTAGATTAGCTCGACTATGATAATCACACTCATCCACTGTCTTGTGAGTGCTCTTTGGCTAATGCCTCACAGATTACCTCTCTTCTGGCTTGCTCCTAATGACTTGTAGACAAAGAACTGCATTCACGTGGAGTAGCCAGGGTTCTGGCTGCCCATATACAAGGTAAAAGAAAAGCAGAGGTATTCTCACATGGACAGAAACTGTCCTCCCCCTACCCAAGGCACGTCACTCACTACCTTAATTCTATCAATCTCAGCAAGAACTTCCAATGTATTGTCTCCCACACGGAGATGGTTGCAATGTCCTAAAAGCATCAATTTAGATGGTAGTTCTGTGCCCAGAAAACTTGAGGTCCTGAAACCAACCTAAAGAAGCCTTTACTGAAAACAGTAGGTAGTTCTGTAAGTGCCAATCCCTTAATATACGGTCACACAGAGCAGCGTGGCAGGGGAATTCCACTCTGCAGGAAGGGAAGCAGTTTGTGTCAAGCTGCGCTCTGTCTGCAAGTCCAAGTACTTCTGAACATCATTTCAGGGAAGTTCTCGTAAAGGCTGGTGGAGATGCAGACATGTGACAAATGCATTTGGCTTCATGAATCCTCTGGCTAAAACTCCTACGTATGGCATGAGCCGCGATAGCCGCTATTACAGCATGTGAATTGTCGTAGCAGAAAGGGAGGAGCTGGCAGGACATACAGACACTAGGCAAGGACTGCATTCCTGCATTCCCAGCGGCACGCTCTGGCAGATCTCTGTGCTCCAGTGTTTCAGCTTTCAAAAGGAGCTTTTGGAAAAAGGCTCTGGAATAGCCACTCGGTTTCCACTTGACAGAAAGCAGCAGTTCAGACCCACTAACTGTAGATTCTTTTTAGAGAACAGCCCTAGAAATGAATCACTGAAAGGCATAGCACAAAACAGGCTGCTGTTTCAACTGGCAACTGCGGAATACACTTGTGTTGGGCTATTTCTGTCTGCCTTGTACAAGAATAATTTCCATAATTTTAAATCATTTTTCCAAGTAACACAATCTGGTTTCATTTTCCAGCACTAATGGAGGAGAAACCTTCATTTAAATCTTGTAAACGATCATTGGCAACTAGATGAACCGGTACCAGAGCTAAATAAATATGCCAGATACCCAAATGAGCTTGCTATCTACTCCAAAGTGCTAGAAAAAAGAAATAATTCTGATTAGTTCTTTGAGTGGCAAACTTCCAACCCCAGCAATAAAAGCAAGGCCTATGTACTCTGGAGCAGACATACTTCTTTAGCCTAGAACAAAGTGAACTCAGCAGCAATGATGACTATAGCCAGCTATGGGAAGGCTGATCTGCCAAGCAATAAGCACTCCATAGTCTACTGCAGTGATTTGCAATGTTTTGTTTCATTGTGCAGATTACTTAACTTTTCTTCAGCTCAGAGTGTTTATATAGTAAATATAAGCTTATAGATAATTGACCAGGTTTCCTAGTTACCTTTTTCACTGACATCTTGCAAAAAGTTCATGGGCTGCTCTGGTCTGGGTATGTCCACCCAGGTCTACAGTCTAGGACTCAGCCTAGATAAGTAACTTTCTATAATATGCTTTACCTAGGAAATAAACTCAAACCTCTGTGGAGAGTTGTGAAATCTTTTCTCTATAAAGAGCTGGTGCAAGTGCTACATAGGACATGAGCGCATAACCTCTCTGTAAACATCTGAGTTTCATCCAATACAAGTAGGAAAGGGAACGCTTTATGGTTTAGTGGATTTTTTTTTCTTCGGCATTTTTGTTTTTAATTAATCTGTCTTTATTCCCCTGCTAATAAATTAGGTCACGGAGTTACATCTGTCTCCTCGCATAACCTGAACACCATAGGTGCTACCATGGAAGTCAATGTTTTCTGTGCTGCACTGTTTTCTGCAGGTTTTTTAACACAGTCATTATCAAAGAATGAAGAATACAAATATAAATGAGCCATCAGAAGTTATAAGCTTTGAAGTTCTGTATAACAACTGGTCCTAAATAAAAGCAAGAACTTAAGCACCACCAGCAGCAGTTATATGGACAAGAAAGAAACCTTTCATGTAGTGAGTACCTACAGAGAGACTCCTACTGATCACCACCACATGAAAGGATACCAAAGAGGAAACGTGCGAGACTTCAGTTGTGTGAGGTTAATACATTATCTACTTGAATCATGAAAAAACAGATGAACAAACACAGGACGCTGGGAAGTTTAAAAAAAAAAAAGAAAAAGTCAGCCTGATTTAATTGGAAATCATCACTTGGCTGGCTTCTTTAGTAATTGTTGGAAGCCATCCCAACTCTTTATATATTTAGAAGTGATATAATTCAACTCATAAATAATTTCTTAATAAGCAACAGTGCTCCCAAAGTATGTGATTTAATCCTGCACAGTTTATGAGAAATAGGACTGTTCCCTTTGTGCTTCATACATTTAGAACATTTTATGACAACAATAATTTTTCCGTTGTATATTTTAGAAGTAGCGTATCCCAGTGAATGCATTTGGTATCCTACAAAATGACAAAGACTTTGGACAGTAGGTAATAACAAATGCTGAAGCAATTATTACTGTCAGTCCTATGGTGTCACAGAGATGAAATTACAATATCATTAGGGAAATCTACATAAGTGTATGCAAGATTAGACCTGATTAAAAGGCAGTCTTTACACTGCTGAAAGACTAGCAAAATCTAGTGGTGCTGTGTTGTCATTAAGAATGAAAAATTTCCTGAGAAAATTTAAATATATGTGTGTATATACATATTTATGGTCAGCATCAGCTCTGTTAGTTTGAAGAGGAGCAGAGAGCTGGATTCCCTATTGCACAACAGGAACAACTCACTTTTTCAGCCAAAATCTATGCAGCAAAGCTAACGCCAATGGCAGACACAGGAGGAAAGGGCTGTCTGACTACCTGGGAGATTGACAGGAAATCATATGGAATTTTATAAAAAATACATGTATTTCCAACAATATTTCAACCAGTCAACATTTTCCATCAAAATAGCTAAATAGTAACATTTCTAGCTTATGTTGATGCTAGGGATAGCCTATAATTTATGAATTTCCCTGTTCTCAATTGCATAAGTAGATACAGCCATAATATTTGTTGAGTCTTAAGTCTCTTTAGGTCCAGAATTATTATTGTTCCTCAGTCAACCTTATAAAAATAAATCTAATGAGGGGAGTGCTCCCTCACTTAGTATAGAACTGTACCGGTTTATCAGTGTACACCAGAGGATTTAGCTTCTTATTTTAAAGAAGAGCAAAGAGTTTCAGAGGCTGAATCTGTACCTTGGGACAGGAGCTAGAGGAAAGACCACAAATTCTTTTTGATTCAGGGGTTCTGTTTTTCTATGACTTCAATGCAAATTTCAGCAACACTCTGACTGATCTTTGGAATATTATTCAGGATGGCTATTAAACATTAGATTGCATGAACAGGATTACCTTAGCATGGGCAAAAATTTAGGATGTATTTGGAAAGATGGAGAGGGGCGGGGATCAAGATTTTTTTAAATTTAATTTCACACTAAGGTCTGTTCATTTTACTCACAACATACCATATAAAATGACAAAGCTATTTACATGAATAAGTTTCAGCAGGGCTTGGCTGTGAAATCCCTGGCTGTTAAAGAAGCGTGTTTTGATTAGTTTCAACTTGCTTTGGGTTTAAAAAAAGTAACAAATAGTGCTGAAAATCAGCAAGGTGCCAAGGCTGGCAACTGGGAGTCCCCCGAGCCGCCAGCCATTCTAATCAGGGTACCGCTGAAAAGCGCCGTTTTGAGAGCTGTTCTCTGGCAATGGAGAAAGAAACGGTTTTTCATTCATTTTCTTCCCACTTCAGTGGGTTAGTCAGGACTAACCGAGTAGAATAGGCTCATTATTGTAACTGTTTAAAGGATAAGGATTTTATATTTTTACATGGAGGTGGCTTTGCTGGTCTTGCTAACCTCTCGCAGTTAGTTAGGACTTCAAAAGCGTTACTTTGCTCCACTTACCACTTAGATCATTCAGGTCATTTCTGTACAGCTCAATTAGGGAAAGCAGACCAAACAGCTTTACTCTCTGGAACTCATTCATGAGCTGTGCTGCAATGTAATGTTGCAAATTCTGCAAGGAATCGGAGGAAACGTTTTCCACTGAATCATTTAAAGGCTCCACATAAACATGCCTGTTACCATAAAATTTAGCTAAGCATTTTCCCCTCCCCAAGTAAACATTAAGTCTGAAACATTGAGCCAACAGTGGCCATCTGAAGCTGCAAGTCCAACAATACAGCAAAAGGCAGCAATTAAAACTAACTGACGCTTTGGGAATTGCTATGATTACAAAACACTTTTGCTGGAAAATACCCCACTCTATACCGCGTCAGAAAGAAAAATGTAGTTGTGAAAGGGAAGCGACGACCCTTCTGAATTTGGTGCTTTACTTCCGTGTTATCCCAAGGGTTGCATCTGTGAGTCTGTTTCCCATGCTGACATTCCTGTAGGGATTACTTCCCAGTAAAGGAAATGGCTCCTTTGCTGTGTCAGTGCTCCAAAGGTCCAAAAGCGCAGAGAAAGGCCCATTTGTTAGAGTTGGTGCAGCCATTGCATCTGACCTGAGGAAGCCAAGAAAGCAGTGCTTAAAGCACAGAAGGAGGTCCTTATGAAAGGTACCTTCTTGTATGAAAGATACCTCATTGAGAAACCTCATACTGCCCTGTACTTACCTGCTTAACAAGTATTACCCAAAGCAGTCCTTGGCCACGCTAACTTTCCTCGGCCCCTAGAGCGATAGCACAACTCGTTCCTACAGCAAGAGGAGCTGAAGCTGCAGTGTCATTAATTGTAGTCCTGTATTTGATGAGCAGTTTCCACCTGTGCACCGCTGCTGCTACCGTACTGAGCAGCACAGAGAAACCTGTCCTGAAGCGGGAAGGAGAGCAACGGGGTGTTTGTGTGTCTCCTGAAAGACGCCTATAAACCAAGATATCTGAAAGAACGTTATTTTGTAGAAGTGAGGGAGGAAGGAAGAGTCCATTTAGCTTGCACCTTTGACGCTGAAGGAAAGAAACCAGGTATGTTTTGCAAAGGGGATGAACAAAAGAGGAGATGCTGCTATTAATGCAATGCAAAATGTCAAACAGCAAAGAGCAAACTAATGCACTCTGTGTTTTTCAGCACTCTCCATCTAATCTTTCCTCGCCCAAGTAGAGGTGTGTGGTAGATTTTCCAGGTCAGATGAATACCTGCAAACAACTGGGAAAATAAATAAAATCAACATTTTATAGAAATATACCCTTATCACTTAGACCATACTAGACATTGTCAGAGGTCTAAACTGGTTTTGGCACGGGTTTTTATTTGAAGACGAAAGTCCTTTTTTCTTGTATAGCAAAAAAAGGGGAAAAGATTACACAAGCAGGACTTGAAGAACAGAGTGTGACTATAGTTGCCTGTATTTAACCAAAACACATTAACTAGCATATGTGATAAGAATGACAGCCAAGAAATAACACAGAACTAAGAGTTCCAGAGATCTTATAAACCATGAGAGCTTGGTAGAAGTAGCCTATAATATTTCAAAACTTTGGGGTTTTTTAGTTATTCACTGAACACATTTCTCCATTCCTATCTCTGAAGCTGTTGTTTCATTTACTGCTTTGGTGACCTTCGTCTCTTCGTTTCTGAAGCTAAAGCAAAGATAATGCCATTAAAAGTCACTCCTAAATCTAGCCATCGACACAAGTAATATATATTCCCATATTCTGGATGAATTGCATAATTATTTTATGGAAAAGAAAAAAAAAAGAGGAATGAGGCAAGAACAGACACTCTAAGATTTCAGCTTGTTTTCTGTTTGAGAAGTTGTCATAGTGAAAAATAAACATAACTAAAAGAAATCAGAAAATAGTCCTTCTCTGCGTTTACTGATCCAGTCCCCAGTCTGGAGATGAGAAAGAATGAATACCTTTTGAATTCAGGACATTAATTCAGGCAGTAGCCAGCATGCAATGCATGGTTATCCGCTGGTAGCTGTGGGAAATTAGAACAATAACACCAGATAACCTGTACAGAGATGATACAGTCTGAGAAACATGATGCAGGGAATCTCAAAAAAATACAGTTGATTGGAATACGTCCCCTTTAAATAGTGAGGTCCCTTTAAAAGAATTAGGTAAAGAGCACCTGCTGGGTATTAAGTCACTCTTGGATGGGAAATGGTTGGAGTCAAAGCGAACTACATCATGGAAAGTAGGGAAGCGTCTTTGAAAAAATAACCTCCCTGTCTTCATACATGACATCATGATTTTACCAGTTTAGGCCATTATCACTGATATCAGTAAAGACTTTCTTTCATGAAACACTGAATATAGCAAAAGAATTCTGATCTATGCAAAAGGAGATAGAATCATGTCCTAAATCTCCTTGTTCATATGCAACCTTAGGACCTACAGGTATTTCAGAGGCAGATCCTCATACAGCAAATGCTTCTCCACAAGGTAGCATTTTCTTTACCTTTATAAAGAAAAAAAGGGCAAGTATTTTCTTTAAATAATTTGTTTTCTGCAGCTTATCTGAGCAGATGTCTAGATAACTTTTTCTTACCACAACATCTTGGCCACTTATTTCAATTTTTGTAAATTTCTCTTTTGAAAGAAAACAAAGGAGAGAGCTGCCTCCAGATGCCTATAGTTTCATTGATTCTTCTGTCAATACATAGGTATTAGATAATGTTTGCTTTTTAAAATAAAGAACTTTTATGTGTAAAATAAGAAAGTAATTAAATGACACTAAAAGAAGCCATTACAGGCATATCCAAATTAAGACATTCAAGTGCACACTTTTAAAATATTGAAATATGCTACATTGCCTTTATGGTGTTCATCTGGTTTTTATTCTAGAATAAAGCAGATAGCTGTAGAATTGTCAAGCACCTCTAGAATTTTACAGACCATACCCATCACAATGTTAATGAAATTTACCAGCTTCCATTTGACCACTTTACAAAGCAGTATAATTATTACAACTACCTAGTTTAAGAAAATCAGTGCTGTCCTGAATAATTCTTGTGGCGTGTCATCACGTTTATAGGCTTGTGTTTATAGCACTAAGATTCTCACTTAAGCAAAAGTCACTGGATATAAATCTCTCTTCAGTTACTGTCTTAGGATGTATCCTTTGTGTAAATTGCAGGAAGAAAATACATCAGCCGACCATGAGCATGAACATGGGACCACAACGTTGGCAGTGACAGCTGGCTTGGTTTTTTTAACCCACCATTCCCATTTGTCAGAAATCTTGCAAGTTCTAACGCACTGCTTGGATTTCTAGGCACTCAACCACTATGTAAGAGACGGAGTTCTGGCATTTAGAGTTTTATTTCTTTGATAAAAGCTTTCCACGATAGATTTCTGCGTATATTAAAGTCAAATAAGTGTCCACTGATGCAACATTACACTAGCACCACTGGGCTGCACTTAATGAGAGTTCATGGAGTGGGAAGCTAGTCTGAGAGGCTCACTGGGGTGCCCATTCGCTGGAAGAAAATGCCATTTAACATAAGCGTATTTTGCATTGGGGGGATGGTTGCTAAGCATGCTGGAAGGGTAAAGCTTCTGCATGTGTTTTCTCTGTAAGCGTGAGAGTATATAATATTTGGGGAGAGAGTATTGAAAAGCAGCGAGTGGTAAATCCTCTTCAGGCTTTAGGCTTAGAGAAAGGACAGACAGACAGCTGACTGATGGGGAGATGCCGGTAGCATCGCTCCTACAACAAATCTTGAGACCTGGAGCTAGGGAGGGCCCAACGCTGCCAGAAGCTGCAGAAATGCAGGTGAGGAAGTTCACCCCAAAGGCAAAGGGAGGCCCGAGGAGTTAGCACTGTGCCAAGGGGTCCTCAGCAACACCGTCAGGCCCAGAGGAAGAGAGCAGATTGCTGCAAAAGAAACCATTCAAATAGACTTGGGTGGGGAAAAGGAAAAAAGAAAAAAAAGAAAAGCATGCCAGCTCTTGAGTTTGGCAGCAAAAACAACTCCACTAAGGTGAGGTCAGCTGAGTTACATTTCTGCTCAGTTGTTTGCCAAGGGACGCTTCAAATATATTGTAGCATAGGGCTTAATAACATAACACTAGCAGCTCAAATTAGCATTAATTAAAGTAAAATAAGAATAAACAAAAGGGCTCCTCTTCCAGACCTTTCATGTCGAGTAGGTAATGTGCTATGTCTCTACAGGGAGGACTGCAAACTTTCTCTCTTTTGACTTAAATCATCCCGGGAAGTTTCCTCAAATTAATAATGACTGTTAGTAAAAGTTAAATGATTTATTTTAGAGTATCATTCAACCTGATGATAGAATTTATTTAAATGTTCCTGCAAACAGTTTATTCCCTATGAGCAATATAGCAATACCTATGTTCCAAACACAAACACTGGATTATCCTTCTCTAGGCTTTGTGGTGCAAACCCATAGGAAACTCTTGAAATCATTTTGGTATATGAAATAATAGTAATGAACGACAAGTATACGGTCATTCCTTTTTAAGGCTCCAGTCTCCATTTAAAAGCATACAAAGGTTTGATCATTTGATGGAAGGCTCTCTGCAGCAGTGATTGCTTTCTGCTCATCGTTTATGTAATTAGATGTGAATGTCCCTGGGTTGTGCTATGGCAGCTGCAGGAGCACAGAGCAGGAACTACAGATAGATGTTGTTTCAGGAAAAGTTGAACCCTAAAAAAAAACGCATGAACATAGTAGTCTTATTTCTCTAGCCAAGCATATGATAGGGATTGGTAGACCCTCCTGCTAAAGGGAATCGGACCAGTCATCAGAATTGGGGTCCAGGTGGTCTGGCCCATCCCTACCTGACAAAGTCCCCTTGGGTGGGTTGCCCATACACAGCAGCAGTACAGACCAGAACTGTTCAAGTCCCTCTTCAAGAAAGGAATTAACATTTTTCTTCATTGTAGAAAAAGTTGGATGGGAAACACGAGATTGGGCAGAATCCAGTTTGTTCCTACAGGACTGGCGAGAGCTGAGCAAGAAGTAGGTTTTGCCATGCTTCTTCAGGCAGAAAGAGCACCGAACCCAGGAGACCCTTAGAGCAGGGCTAAGAAATGCAAGATTAGCTCTATAGGAAAGAAAGATTTACTGAGTCGTAAAAAGCAGTAAGAGGAAACTAAGCAATGTTTCCCCTCAGGCAACTGCTAGACTATGTGAGGAAGCACCACAGGGTGTTCACTCCGTGAATACCATGTCCAATCCAGGAGAGATAAGATGGGTCTAAACTCACCTTCGGAAACTTTCTTGATCAGCCTTGAGAAGCTGCCTATTCTTAGAATGGCTCTGGAAGGAAAAGTAGCGTGCTGGTGGTTCTGTTTCTTCTGCACGTACCACAGACACTCTAAAAATTCATGCTTAAGATGAAGAAACTGCAAAATCGACCAAAATGCCTTCAGAAGCAGCAGTTGTTTTGGTGGAATGAATTTTTGTTCCTAAGCACAGGTTTTTTAGCAGAACTGTGGAACTGTCTATTACTCTATTACCATTAACCAGATATAAAGGCAGCAGTTTTGCCGGCATCTGAAACAGCGAGATGATAACAGCATGTGGGCTGTGCTACATTTCTTTCTCTTAGTATCAGGGTGGGCCTGACTCAGTTCATGTGGAGTCTCTCTCTACAGACTGCTGTTACTGCTGTATTCAGAGATAGCATTTCTGCATTGTCCTGGATATTCAGCCGGATGCTTTCAGTACATGTGTAGGTATCAGCACAGATAAACTCAGTACATATGTACTCAGAGATTTCACAGAATTGAAATCTCATGGGGGATGGCACATTGTGCTTATCTGTGTTTACCGTTGAGGCTTATCCTTTCAGGGTTTTCTTTAGGTAACATAAAGGCAGTGGTTTTTTGATTTTTCCTCTGCAAATTCAATCCTGACTCCATATCGCTACAATATCATATAATAAGGATACATACATACATACATATATATATATATAAAAAACCCACAACACACTGCTGTTACTCACACGTCTCAGTATAATGAAACAGACCTCCTAAGAACAGTCTTGGCCATTTCAGTACTTTTCCAGCATCTTTTCCATTTCTGCTTTCCTGAAATAAAGAGTTGCACTTAGAGTGAACTTCTACACCATGGGTGGTTACAGCTACTGCTGTTAAACTGTTATTAGAGACTCCCTGATGACAGAGAAAGCATCCCTGTTACCAGGATATTCCTCCTACCATGATATGTTTTGCAATATGTATACTCACAATGAACAACATAAAAGTACAAACCCAGATTATCTTCATTAGCATTTATCCTCTACAGGAGCTTTGACTGTAAGATATTATTTATGCTACTTGGGTCAGTTACATCGCTGTGAAAGTACTGACACCATGCTTAGCACTTTAGTTTAAACCCATAACAAGGAAACCATCATTTGTAGTCTCGTTTCTCCTCCCTTTTTTCCAGTATAACCTCAGGATTTTTTTCGCAGGGGTGGAAGCCATCACAGACTCCTTTCTTAGTATTCTGTGCATCTTGATCAGATGCTTGACTGTCTTGATCGGATGCTTGATCTGACACTGCAGATGAGCATTGCAGAGCAGATCACCCAAAGGATATATCAAAGTCCAAATCAGGCTTCATCTTAAAGGAAAACAGGGTTATAGATCACGTCTGAGGCATGAGGCAACATCTGCTTTCTTCCTACCAATAAATCCCCAATCAGATGCACAAAAACTTCTAAGAGATGGAGAGCATGATGAATCCCAGCTGCATTGACCAGCACTAATTTTTCCTTTGGTCAAGAGTTTTCCGTTTAGAATCTGGGTTGGCCATCTCCCCGGCAGCTAATCCTTCTCTAGAGGCAGGGGGGGGAGAAGCAGGAAAAAAAAAAAAAAAAAAAAAGGTCAAGGATTCCACACAGCCTAATATTCTGCAACTGTAAAAATCTTCTTCTTTTTTTTTTTAAAAATAACCAGGCAAACAGTAAAGCATTGTTTAAAACAAGAAGTAAACAGAGACTCTTCTAGTTTTGTTGTCCTCTTTTGGGAACAACAGTAAACAGGCATAAGCAGACTCTAAGTAGTCATCTTTTTTGCCTTTTCAGTTTCAGCTTTGCTGTTGTTAAGAAATAATTTTCTAGCACTTTCAGACTGAAAACAAGACATTGATTTCACCCTGGATCAACAGTATTGATGTGTTCAGTTTAGATTTTTCTTGTAAAGGTATGCAGAGCACCAGTGTTTGTGCATGGGCAGCTGTTTCAGTATAGCACGTGCTTAATCTGTTCTCTGTTGAAGAAGGGAAGAAAACCCTAAACTACAAGGAAAAGGAATTTACTCATTTGATTGTCAGCCAGGATAAGCAGGTGACATTTAAAATAGAAAAAAATTATTATTATTTTAAACTTGTAACACCGTTGGTTCATTTATAAGTATACCATTGAACTCATTGCAGATGGATCCTACAATGGAAATTCTGATGGTTATAATCAAAACAGGGTTTTTTTCAGCAAGGCCATAGTGGGATTGTCCATTAGAAGTCTCTAAAGAAATCTTTAAACTTTTAGTGGGGAAAAAAAAATTACTTCAAATGAGTTAAAAGAAACCAGAGCAGGCACCATTCAGACACTGATATTATCAGCAGCTCTTACTCAGAAAGGGAGGATGCCCTCAAGTCTTTTATGGACTTGCACAAGCAACATTTCCATCTGGTACTGCTGTGGTGTTGTAAAGCTGCAGCACAAAGCATCAGCTAATTGGAGCTGGGCGAAACAAAACTGTCTGCTTCAAATGGCAGTGAAATTCTCACTGCCACGTTTGTGCGGGCAGAGCACGGACCTGTATCCTGTGACCTATTATGGTAAGTGAAATGTAATAGTTTAAAAGCTGGGTCAGAAAAGCTGCTAGTCTCCCCACCCTGCAGCGGGGCACAGAGCAGAACGCAGCGCGTGGCTACGTGCGGGGGCACTGCGCGCGGGGGCAGAAGGACACGGGGCGAAGAGAGCAAGGGATGCTCTGCAGCCAGTAGGCAGAAGGAAGGTCACTAGGATGGCGAGTGGTGAATTAAGCGGGAGCATCTTCTTTACACCAAGACTTCACAAGTTACAGTAACTCCTCCAGATTTTTTTTAGTCCTTTTTTCCCTCCCAAACATTCTTAGACTAGGAATTAAAATTTTGGACTGCACTTAGTGATCCCTTAGGTGCCTTTACAAATCTAGGCCTTTGCATTCATGGAGGGAATGAAAACCGTTACAAATACAGACATAGGTAGCACCCACATACCTTGTAAGTACTGATGCTGGGACATACAAAATATTACAACTAGGCATGACTCAGGGTGAGAGTTCAGAAGAACATCTCTTTAGTAACCGACTTACACATCTGCAGAGTCTTTTCTATCAAGAGTTTGGGTTTGGTTTTTTTAGTGAGGGGGGTTTTTTTGTTTTTTCTTTTGCTGGTTTTGGGGGGTTGGTTTGCTTGTTTAAGAACACTAATCAGTCACAGGATAAGGCACACTTTAAACTCCCTTATGCCCCTATCGAGCCCTCATGTTGCAGCAGGTTTGGCATCCTTTGTTTTCTTTAGTGACAGTCAGGTCATGGTCCTACTGTTCTAGCTGTATTATAGCCATAGCTGTGCCTATTTGTTGATTGCCAAACAGCAGGTCCAAATGTGTTATAAACTGTAAGCCCTCATCTTCCACAGCCCTGTGACTAGTAGCTGATTTCTAAGCACTAACCAGCATCTTCAAAATATGTCTTTCTTTTAACTAATTGACTCCCCCAAAGCACATAAGCAAAGAATAAAAATGAGACAATAAATAGTCTACACATAAGTTTAATTAAATTTTCTTTTCTTAACAGTTTTAAATATATTGTGATCGCTCTAGAGTGTCTGCTCCTGACTTCAAAAGTTACCTGCTGTCAGACACTTCTTGCCACTACTGTCCTCTTCATCTTCCCCTCATTTGACTTCTCTGGTTTAAAAAGAGCTTGGAAGCACGGCTGGAGTTAATTGCGAAAATTAACAGCTCCTCTGGTGTTCTGTTTAGGGACCCACAGTATGTTTTTCCAGATGCACCTGATCTCTGCCATTATTTTATTCCCCTTCTATCCATCACCTTCTTAATTCAAAACCTAGTGGTCAAACAACCAAATACCAAGGTAGTAAAACAATAGCACACGGTGTTCATAAAAAAAAAAAATCTCCCTCATTTGCCAGATACGCAGATGCCATTAACTGAAATCAATTCTGAGCTTAAACAGCCTGCCTTTCCCCTCCACACCCCCCCCTTTCCTTGGCCTCTTCTCATTTGCACACACACGCTGTTCGGTGTTACCCCTACCCATCCTGCACTTGCACTCTTGTCAGGGTACTCAAAGAATTTCAAGCGAAGAAGGCTAAGTAGTATTGGCAGCAGGGGGGGTTGTTTTTAAAAAGCAAGACAAAAAACACACAACAAGAGTGAATTGCAATTTTGCTTCCAGTCACTCCCCTTGTGTGGGACAAGGTGGGCTGTTTTGGGTGAACCTGAAGAGCGTGCTGGAGGATGGTGAAAAGAACCGTATGCTCTGCAGAGTTACTGGTGTAATTCTGCAGGGATGCGGTGCTGGAGCTGCCGACCCCCATCCTCTCCCTCTGGATGTGGCAGAGCTCAGCCTGGAGCAGCTGGGGAGCCCACTTGGTCAGCAGCAGCTTGACGCCTTCTGCAGCTGCAGCCTGTTTAGGAAGTTTTTTCACCTTGACCTGGTTTAGCAGAAATACTTTTCCCCCCACTTGCTTTCAGCCTCACGTTAAGCTACAGAGAAATGCCATCTTGGAGTTTCACAGCATCTTTGGACCAGCTGTCCTTGGGGTCCTGATTGCTTGCTTTCTCATGGAATTTTGTACATCCCTAGAGCGCAGACGTAGTTATTTTTCATGCCATTCTTAATATATTAGAGTCAAAAATAGCATTACTCTATGTAAAAGGCAAGGACATTATATCTCTGGAGAAAGGGCAGTGTACTGCAACAACAAGCAACTTCAAGGCACAAAAATAAACCCTCAGAATTTTCTTCCTGAGGAGTAGAGAAATGGCGGGGGGGAGAAATCAGCAAACCAGTACCCCCCAACAGCCTGTTTCTTAGCTGCACTTTATCTGTTTAAAGCACACATATTGCACAGAGGCCTTGTTTAATGTTTTAGGGCTGATACTGCCAGGCCTTGCTTTACTAACAGCATATTATTATGTTCCTATTGGGAAAGACTGGCTTCTGCATGCTTAAGAGACTTCTGTGGAAGAAACAGAAAGCATTTGAGCTACAGAAGCACAGGGAAATCTGCACCTCCTGTTAACCAGGAGCGATGACTGGGGTAATTGCCAAGCACCAAGCCCACAGAAGCACAAATGCCTCCATAGTCCTCCTCCTCCCCTCACCCTACCAGAGGAAGGCATGAAAGAATACACAGAAACGCTTATGCACCCTGATCAAGAATCCAAGTCATTCATGAAACTGGACTCCGATCCCCCAAGATCTGTTGTGAGTGTCACAGTGTTCAAACATTCAAACATCAGAAAAAGGGCATAGCTGCTTTTTCTTTTCCAGGCACCAAATCCCTCATCTACACCAGGAAAACACAGCCAGAGGTTGAACCAGGAGATTTGCTTCTGGGTTGCTGCGAGTGAATACTAAAGCACAGATATCAACAGGTGGAAAGCACCTGCCATATAGTTGTACACTCTCTGTCCTGGCTCCATTTTCTCTGTCTGTGTGGTCTGGGGAGGGGGGATTTGTTTCGAAGAGGCAAGGGAAGAGACTGAGTTGTTACTACATTCCCGGAGCAAGAAAGACTGTGTGTACTGAAAACAGAAAGCCTCAGCAGCTTCAAGTGAGGCAATTCTAGCTGCTGACATCCAGGATGCATGGCCATATCCCCCATGCTTAGATAACGCAGACTGGATTTTCTATTATTCAGTGCTTGGAATATTTTTTTTCCTCTTCTGAGTTTTTGCTTAGAACAGAATCTACCAGTTTGGAAACCGATCATAAAGTAACACTGCAAGCAAGTTCTACAGGTCATCTACAAAGAGAAGTTGCTACAATAATTGCATCTGGATAAAAACAGGATAGCTGCAAGATCCTCAGAGGTTTCTCATGGCTTAAGAGTCTCAGTGGCAAATAATACTTTGGCAAGAAAATCCTTCTTTTTCTAGGTAATTATTACTTTTCTGTGGAAGAATGTGATGGTTAGATCCTTTTAAAGAAGCCTATGAGGCTTTTTTCCTTAACAAGATAATTGGTTTATCATTCATTATATGCCTGATGCTCCCCCAGAGACTCTGTCCCATCTAAGCAATAAACAGTTCCTTAGCACATATCAAAGAACTCATTACTGTCCTGTTGTGAAAATTACATAGCCAGACATTAAGAGAAGCATAATTTTCCTATAGAGATAATAATTATTTGTCTAATTAGATATTTTTGCTACATAGTCACCATGATACCTTATTTTTATATGCAGTGTCTTTAAAAGGAAGGTGTAAGAAATGTAGTTGTGGAGAAGACAAAGGAGACTAAACACAAAACATTTCAGAAACTAAAGTTAAACTCTTCAACAGTTACTGTCCAGGATTTGCTATATACCATATTAAAAAAAAAAAAAAAAAAAAAAATCACTAGCAGTTTGAAGGCCAAAAAATCCTAACGAATTCAAGAAGTCCCCTATTGCCATCAAAACATTACCTGCTGGGTTTTGTGAGCTATCCATGCTTACCTAAGATCCTGCTGTAGTATTTTGGATATGTCAGCATGCCTCTCCACTCTAAGACTTTTTTTGACCAAAGCTAGCAGTTAAAGAAAACCCCCACTAATAAAATCCTAAATATCTGTCTCAAAATACAGGAACAGGATCAATAGGTCATTGCAACAGGTAGGAACCAATCCTCCTGCATTCCCATTCCCTAAAGATCAGCCCAGGCAATGCCTTGGTCTATTATGACTCAATCTATGCAAATACCTCCCTTTGCTGTCAGCGTGCAAGCATTTTGTCTTGTGGTGTCAGGCGGAGTTAAAACAGTGTTTTCTGGGGTAGGGATGTTGTCCTTTCATTGTATTTTGCACTTGCTATCAACAAAATGAGCTGACATTGAAAGACTTTAAACCTGTTTATAAAATACAATGGTCAGTTTATCAAAACCTCTTTTAGTTGTACAGTAAAGTTTAAAAAAAGCCCAAACACCACAGTAGTTTACTATCTCTCCTGGCAGACAGACTTACTCATTTCTGTAACACCTGAGCACTTTCAGACAAGAGCAAAGCCTTGTTCGTACTCCGTGTGTGTACCTCAGGGTGCTGCATAAGCAAGCTCTGCATTGTTTACACTCGCCACCAATTGCCAAAAGTTAACCAGAAGCGTTTGCTGCCTTGGCAGAGCTTCCCTGCGTGCTACAACATGGGAGGTGCAAAGCTTAAACTGAACACTTGAAAGTCAGTCTTCAAAGATACCGTTCCCTGTGCTGCAGTCTGGTTTAGGTTTTGGTTCTGATCTGTGTTACCAGATTAAAAAAAATGAAGAGCTTTAGTAGCCACTTTCGGAGGTGACTTTGCTGCTTGCATGTGCCAAGCTCGTACTTGGCAAGCTAGACCCCAGGGCTGGGTCGTTAGCAAAGCTGTTGCTGCCTAGTACTGCTGTTTGGTCTGTGGCACAGGGACACAACGCACAGAGGTGATCCTCACTGAGCCTTTTTGTCAGGGAGGGGTTTCCTCTCTCACAAGCTGGATGCAAGTTTTCAGGATATGACTGAGAGTAATGTCTCATTTGTAATGTCAAATAGCAGCCATACAAAATCACAGCATCGTGTCAGCTGTGCCGTATAATCGAGGGAGCTGTTGTGAAGGTTTCCACACCGTGGGCCAGTTTCAGCCACAGGACAGTCCTGTTATCCAGACACCACTTCCCAGCTACTGCTTTTAGACACGGGAGAAGAATACAGTGGTGTAGTGCAATTCCCGGCCAGCTACCGGAGGTAGCAGGAGAAAAGCTTAGCCAGCCCCTTTCTTGGCAACTCCAACAGAGCTGATGGAAACTGCAGCTGAGCTCCTCTCCCCCTGGACATCCTCTCTGGAGGCATTACCGAGACAAGGACAACAATTCAACCACTCGTTCTGCGTTGCTCCTCTTCTCTTTACGGAAGGGGCTCCCCAGCCTACCACCACCTCTGCCAGGTATTGAAAGGCACACTCCAGTATGTAGCAACACGATACATTCTTAGTAAAGTAAATGCCAAATACAAGCCAGCTGCTGAAATAAGACTATCATTAGGAATCTCCAGTTGCTAGATTCCCAGACAGTAGTTTTTTGCAATATGATTGCTGCTTGTATAAAGCACCGAAAGGAAAAATGGTCTTTTTTTTTTTTCCATTCAGTCATGTTCCCTCTGTAAAGGGCTGTTGCTGCCATTTCCACCATGTCCAAGTTGTGCCTTCAGACGTTTGCATATGAGTACATTCTCCCAGGATCATATAATTATCAGTCTGTAATCTCCTGTTCCACTACGGGAATGAGCAACCCTTTTATGTTCATAGTAACAATTTAGAAGTGTTAAAAGTTTGAGCGCTGGGCCCCTGGTGCTTACACATGTTTAAATTGGCCCTCCCTGAAAGCTGATATATTCCATCTGGTCTATTGGATTTCTTGGCTTAAAGTTATTGGAAACACTGAATGTTTCTTCTGCAGTGATCCTGTAGCTGTCCAAGAGTAATACACACACTTACAGCTAGCTCCCTGGCTGCTCAGCACTAAAATGCTATGGGAGAAGTGCTTTCAGTGCACTTTTTTTCCTGTCTGCTTTTAGAGCTATTTTGAAATCCTGAGTTCTGCAGTTCACTTTCCTAATCGATCTTATAACATGTAAGTGATACTTAAAGGATAAATAAAACACACAAGTTTGCAGGCTCATTACCTCTAAACATTTTGCCTGAATGCTGCGAATTAAGCAACTAGATTTTTTTTATTCTTTGTTTTTCTACATTCTCCTTTCCAAATCTGCACTAGCTTTTTCTTGTCCTTATAGCTTTACATAACAGCTTAATAAAACTCCCTGCTTTTATTTTCCTCAAAAGTTATTTTTGCTTTCTTAACTCTTTATGTCAAGAAAAAGAGACATTACAGGTAACTCCAGGCTATAATGAAACAAGCTGCCAGTCCAGTAAATTATCAACACCAGCAGCAACGCTGGATTAACCATTCATATATTCACTGCTCAACTCCCTGCAAGTGCTTTATGATACAGCTGCCTCATTCCTTCTTGTTGGCATTCCCAGACTCTCCAGGCTCAGGGGCAGGTTAAAAGTACACAGGTGCATTCAAACTGGGTCACACAAATCATTACAACAGCACATTCCTACAACAATTTTCACAACCCAGCTATCTCATACTGTAGCAGACTCTGGGAGGGTGCCTGTCCCTTGGCTTAGCCCATCTCCCACAAGCCTGAGCAACTGCTCGCAGCTGGAGGGATGCCCACATTTCCAGCAGCATTGCTGACTCCTTGAAGCCCGTCTTTTGCTGCAGAGGCTGCACTGCATTGGCAAATTGAGGATTCAGGAGTATTAAAAATATTTCAGCTTCTTCATCATCTTTCCTTTCCTGTGTATTTCCCTCTTGTTCAGTTAAGATTCAGCCCTTTGCTTACTTAGGGTGCAGCTGGAGCACAGATGCAGCGACCTCTTCCGATTCCCATCACCTCCCATTCCTGCCAGGCTGCAGGAGCCCACTCCACACGTACACCGCTTGGCAGTGGCTTGAAAACACAGCCCACCACCAACTGCCGGGAGGTGGGATTGTACTCACAGTGTAAGTGGGAGATAAGGCACACAGCTCCAAGCGTGACTCACTTGAGACCAGGTGAAGTCAATGGTTGAGGTAATAGATTTCCTAGTACAAGCTGCAGCAGACGCTACAGTAACAGCTCCCAGCGTCAGATGTAACTCCACAGGTGTGACAAAACCAAAGAAATTGCTTTTTACCCCTTCTCTCCAAGGAAGCCTGCTACAATTAAAAATCCACTGGATGAACTCCACAGAAACTCTTCAGATTAACTTCTACTCTCTCCATTTTTACCTGTGAAGCAGCACTCCCTCCATAGCTCACTTCAACATGTCTTTCAGCTGTTTGCCAGGGGAGAAAATATCTTGGCTGCAAAACTTTGTTAAGGCTTTAGACTAAGAAGTGGCTAACTGGTAGGGAAATGGATTCACGTGCTCGGGGCGGTTGTTTCCACGTCTGTGTAATTGCTTTCAGAAAACGTCCACCATGCTCTCTCCTGGGCATAGCGGGAGCATGTTCTGGTTCACTGGTTCTGCCGTGGGTTTTGTACAGAGTGGCTGAATGGATATTTACATGAAAATAGTATTGCTGAGCATTTAGTTCTAACCATTTTGTACTTGGTACAGCCATCTGGAATCAAAATATTCCAAGAATATTACAGATGCTCTTACATTTTAGTCTCAAAACCTCTCAAGATATAAAACTCTTACATCCGCTCTCTAGAGTTGCCAAACTTTTTCCACGCTTCTATTATTAAGCAACTCTGTTATTAAGCAATCCTGTTATTAAGTCTAGTGGATGCGAGACATCTTTGTCATGTTCAGCACTGTGTGCCAGAAGCTGGGCTGTCGCTAGTGGGGAGTGGTGTCGCATCCTGACCGCAGGACTGCCCGGGCACGGGGAGCCTCTCCCCTTCGCCCTGCCTGCAGCTGGGCGCGCGCCGCTCCCCCCTCGGGTATCACAGCTGTGGAAATACAGGGCTGAGGAGTTGCACTTTTTGAAGGATGGAAGATTGCTGTGGGATCAATCCCATCGCAAGGGGCTTTTTTCATACGCAAGTCTCTAGAAGACAGAGAGGGAGAGAGCAGATCTGAAGGCAGAACTGGTCTTTAACTTAAGTAAAAACTGAGATGTCAGACTTTCTATAATGGAAGCTAATCATTACCCAGCAAAGCAGCACGCTCGGAGGTTGCTTTTTCATTTTTAGCTTTGGGGTAATGTTCCTGAAAGCTAATAGCATCTATAATGTTGTTGCTGATTTGTTTTGCTGTATGAAAGAAAGCAGAAAACAGAATTGCTGTATGTGGGAGGCGACGAGGTATTTTGTGTAACGAGCAATGTGCTGCAGTGAGAAAAGACTGCCAGAGTAAACCTGCAGTTCCCATGAAAGCCTGAATTTAATCACGTGGCTAACAACTTGTGATCTTTGAAAGGCAAGGCATCACCTTGGTGTCTGAGCACTACGTGATTTTGGAGCCAGGGATCCAAATAATCAATCCAAGCAGTCTCTCTCACTCCTTCCAGGATATGCCACTGTAAAACTGCACTCCCTGAATTTAAGCAAAGCTGAGCATAGCCCATTGCAAACAGACCCCACGCCATCTCTAGGCTGCACAAATGGGTTGATGACTGTGGTCTACCTGTTCCTCATCGCGAACATGTTGTCTGACCCCACCAGCGGGCGCTTGGGCAGCTGGAGACCACGGCTGGGGCTCTGCAGAGTGCCGATCCCGGCGTCCAGGTTGGCAGCTTGCTAGTGCAGCTGGGGTGCACCTGGCGTCCTCCTCCCTGAGCTTCTCAGCGGTTTCCCAACACGGTGGAGGAACCATGGCAGCATGCTGCAGCTTCTGTATTTAACACAGAGCACCACCGTATGCACAAGCTTGTGCTGTGTCCCCACCAGGTACCACCCTTCCCCACCGCAGCCTTGTCTGCTTGGTACAGTTGACCGGGAGAGAGCGCACGGCAGTCACGGTGGTGAAGCCAATTACCAGCTATTACAGATTTTACAACACACAGAGCAGCACGAATCATGGAGGGAGTGTGCACAGAGCAGTTGGATCTGCCTGGCTTTTGAGGGCTCTGAGCACTCATGGCTGGCATGGCTTAGGTGCTAGGTTAGAGATGCCATGGTGAGACAGGCTGGAGAGACAGGAGCACGACGTGGCGAAGGGGGCCACAGCAGGGATAGGAGGCGTGAAACTGGGGTCCTGGTTTGAGCAGAGGAGAGCAAGAGGTACAAGAGGAGGGGGAGGATATAGCATTAGGGCCTGGTAAAGGAAACGATAGAGGAACAGGGAATACAGCTTCTAGAGAAAAGTTGAGTAGCTCCCATGTAATAACAGATTTCTTTATTTTGTTTTACTCTTAGAAAGATGAGAAGGAGCTCAGTCTCATGCTGTTACATAGCAGATCCCACACTTGGAACTTGCCGTGGAAAAACACTCCAGCCTTAACATTCAGTTAAACTCAGCCCGATGCTCTCTGGCTGCGCTGCCCTTTGCGTAGCTTGTACCTTTTGCTAGGAGCTGTGTTACCGTCATTTGAGGTACCAAACCCAAGGGTGTCACAGGGGAAGAAATCCATCTTTGAAGATCACATTCTGTTCAGTTTTGTGGATGAGAGCCAGGACTTTGAATACAGGAACATACCCCTGAACCACATTGGTTGGGGTTTTTTTTTGTGCCAGACAAACCTCACTTCTGAGAAGCTTATTGGAAGCTTTTACGTGCTAATTTAGCATCAAATTTTGTCTCCCAGAAATCATACAGATGGGAGGGCACGTGCATGCTTGTGTGCTGATGGTTGTGCTGGTTCTGGCTGTCCCACAGACGCACTGGCGTGCCAAAGACACGGGACGTGCAGTGGGGCACGCGGTACTTTGCTAGCCACCTCTTTCTGTGCGCCACAACTGCCGGCTTTGCTGCGAGCTGCAGAATTGCAACGGCTCTGCAAAGCTCTCCCTGCAGTGGAGCTGAGCACAGCAGGAGCCAGCTAGGTTCTCACCTGGTGAAAATGACACAGAGGCTAAAGCGTCATGAACACTAGTAAAATTAATATTCTAGAAATCCACTATTATTTTCAGTTTTTGATCAAAACAGATACTGCAGAACTACATCCACTTCATTAATAGCAAACACTTACTACAGAAAGAGACAGTAATATTAATCTTCCATTTTACTGTGTGAAATGCACAGAACTATTCATCATGGATACTATTTATATACCCATGTACCACTAAGTGAAAGAATGCTTTCATCCTGGTTTTATCATTTCTAGATTAAATCACAGTATTTCTATTTCCTCCAGTCAGCAGCTCAGCCCCACGGTTTTCTCTCCAAATGACAAGCAATTCTTTTAAGCACATTGAATTATTTTTTCCAGGTGGTGGTTCAGTTGAAATTAAATGTTACTCTTTCATATTGCTCAGTGGTACAGCTGTAGCACGCAAAGAAGGATGACAACTTTAATATTCTAGCTAACTTGAAAAACAGGATTTAAACAGAAGACTCTTTAGATTCAGAGCGTTGCTTATTCAAAGTGAGCCCAGGCACCCAGCACCCCTTTTTCCTCAGACGAGGACGTAGGGAGCGTGGGGAGGAAGGAGAGGCTGCGGTGAACCCACGGCAGCACAAGCGAGGCCATGGGTCAGCCCGCACCGCAGCCACGGACCGATGACGGCTGCGCAGCGGGGCGACGGCGTTCGTGTGCTGAAGGCTAGAAAAGGCCTCCGGAGCTCGCCCAGCCAGCCTAAGACCCGCTCAGGCTTCAAAATCAACTCGGCACTGGAAGCTTTGGTTTCTACTGTTATTTTTAATCTCTTAGTGGTTTGATTTCCCAGCCGCTGGTGAAGGACACGGTTACCTCCCTCGCCCTTGCACCAGCCAGGGCTCTGGTCTCCCTGTGAGCGGAGCGAGGTCCCCAGCTGGCAGGGGAAGACAGGCGTCTATCTCCTTTGCGTGAGCAAATGTCGAGAGCAGATGCGAAGGGAAGGCGAGGAAGGTGTCTCGTACCAAAGGTGCCACTCTGCCGGCGCTCAGCACTCACCTCGCTGGCTGTAAGCCCGAGTGTATGCACACTCGTCATCGTTTGGCTACAGGGATAAAATGCCCTTTGATGCAACAGAGACTTCACTACCCTAATATTAAACTGCATGATTACTTCATCTGAAATCTTTCCATTTCCTTCACTTTGTCCATATAGGGTCAGTTAAAAACCAACATTAATGGGAAAAACAGAAGAAGGTCAAATTAATCTCTACCAATAATTATAGAAGCTCACTGGATAAAGTCCAGCAGGAGTAGCCACATGCTCAGGTGTTATGCTGAGTGAAACTTGCACAGATGGGTAAAAGATAAAAAAATCTGAGATATTTCCTTGATAAATGTAGAGGAAATAGCTCAGGTATTTTCATCTGGCAGGAACCACAAGCACTGAAGCACCAACGTTTTACAAAAATCACATTCTATAATTTTGCAAATTGCTAACAAATGGGAAAGATATCATTAGTAGAGATTAAAGCAAATAAATCCACACTTATGAATCTGCTTTATTAGGCCTTATCTGAGACGCTGCTTCGTCTAACGGTGGAACAACAGTGCCTCCTAATGACCAAAAGCGTAACTCTTTCAGGTTCATGTATTTAATTTGCCCGTATCTCATTTGGCTTGTCTCTGATAGCTTATGTATTATTTCGACTACAGTATCTCAACGGATCTCTCTGCCAAGAAAGCTTTAATATTGACCTTCAAAATTAAAATACTAGTAAAGAACGAGCATAGATATCCCCTGCCAGAATATTCTGTTCTTAATTTGTAAGCAAAAATCCTCAGTGACAGTAAGACCTGAAAAATGAATGTCTGAGACCCCAAGGATACCTGGAAATACAGTGCTGGAAGTGTTCCCGTTACTGCAGTCATGACTATATGCAATGAGCAGCGATACACATAATGTCTCAGTGAAGCACACAGGTACTACTTTTCTTAACTGACTGTGAAAATTATTCACCAAATAAAATTAACATTTTCCCTCTTCTCTGCTCTTCCAAAACAGGTCCCGACTGCTTCAGTTCTAAGAATCTTGCACTGCAAGCCCAGAAAAAGATCCTGAGTAAAATGGCAACCAAAACCATGGCTAACATGCTAATCGACGACACAAGCAGTGAAATCTTCGATGAGCTGTACAAAGTAACAAAGGAACACACAAGAAACAAAAAGGAAGCCCATAAAATTATGAAAGACCTGATTAAAGTGGCAATAAAAATCGGGATCCTCTATCGAAACAATCAGTTCAACCAAGAAGAGCTGGAAATCGTAGACAAGTTCAGGAAGAAGCTGAACCAAACTGCCATGACGATTGTCAGTTTCTACGAGGTAGAATACACTTTTGACAGAAATGTTCTTGCAGAACTTCTGAATGAATGTAAAGACCTTGTGCACGAACTAGTAGATCGACACCTGACACCGAGATCCCACGGGCGCATCAACCATGTCTTCAATCACTTTGCGGATGTGGAATTTCTAACCGCCCTTTACAGTCTTGATGGGGATTGTCGGCCATACCTCAAAAAGATCTGCGATGGCATCAACAAACTTCTTGATGAGAAGGTCCTTTGAAACCACGCTCAAAAATAAGAAGCCAACCAAAAACTTCTCTCTAGAACCCTTCATGAGCTATGGTGAGCAAGCGAGCTTCCTTCCCACCAGTCTCTTACTACAGTCTCCAACAGGGGCCAGAAAGTGCTCACCAGGCTCATGATGAAGTAGAAAACTTAAATCGGAAAGCTATCCATTTTAATGTTTTGTTCAGATAATTCAGTTTTCTCCAAGGACCAGAGTGAACAAGGCTGCTGATATATATTGTTCGGGAACAGAGTGCTATACACCATGATCTTACTAGCTTTGTGTTCAAGGCTGAACACGTGAAAAGAAAGTAAATTCAAACGCATGGCTATGTAAAAATAGACAGGTGAAGGCAAAAGAGCAACGCATGGAATTTACCCCCAGGCCCTTGGTGCGTATGTTTTTATCATTTCCACGCTAACTGAAACAGCTTAGACAGAAAGTAGCGCTGTAATGGATTAAGCTTACTCCTTTCAAAAGGATCAGGAATCAATATGAGAAGGCATCTCTGATTTTACATGGTATTTACGTCTAATAGGGGAATAACAAATAATACAGAGTAGAAGTAGGAGAAAATTTAAAGAACTGCTCTATGAAGCAATATTTTCATTAGAGTTTAGTTTTATACATGCTAATAACAGAAAGAAGGTTTCGTTTTAATTTTGAAAAGCAGCTCAGCGCTTCAAGCTCAAAGGTAACCAGAAAACTAGATAAAGTAGTACATTAGGTTCCCCACTCTCAGGGTCTGTGTATTTGGTAAAATCAGACAAGTTTAGGCTGAAGGTTGTGCTGCTATTTGTGCTCTTACTGTTTTGCCTGACAGAACAAAATACTCTTTGGGAAGATTGTGAAATTGCAGTTGTGAAGAGAAGCATGACTAAGACACCAATGGAGCAACAAAGTCACACTTACATCCCCCAACCTCAAAATATTCAGCCTAGATAAAACTCTCGGTTTAACATGTCCATGATGTTAACTTGTTCCTACAGTAAAACAGAGGTGTGATAAAAAAGGTACCCCATCCGCTATGCTTGCAGTGCCATCCAAGTGTAGTATATCCACAGTGGTCTTAAAAGAACAGTCTTAGTGACTCTGGTGAGCTTCATCAATGATTTTTTGTTCGGAATGTTTTCAGTGACTTTTTTCTTTCTTTTTTTTTAAACAAAATATACTGATGTCTTCAAACTGAAAATATTTTGCAAAGAAATACTGGTTTCTGTACAGTTTTGTTAGCATTAAGGGAGAACAGGAACAGAGCAGATACACCAGCGTGCCACCTGCAGAATCTTGCAGCTGGGCAGGTGCTGACTGACCCTAAGGAAAAGAAGTATGTTTGGAAATCTCTCCTCTCCCTGCCCTCTACATCTTATCCTCCAGACTCACCTCTACTGACACTTCAGTATCATCTACCACCTCCTTTTAGTTGACACAGATAGCAGACAATCCCATTATCTGGAGGTAACACCTTCCATATCACGTATATTATAATACAGAGATGCATGTACTTGAAAATTGACAAAGCAAGAAAATATATATTTGAAAGCCATTCCTCTCTAAGGAAAATGTCCAGTGCTGATCACTCCTTACTTCAGGATAAGAAAACTTCATGTTTCTCATTTAAACTCTTAAATACAATGGGGGTAGAGAAAACTGCTCAAAATTTTATTATTCTGCCTTTCTTCACCACAGAATAACTGTATTTCATCTCTTGCAACAACAGTTCTGACTGTTGCACCTTTATACAGTTGAGAATACACATACCCAGATGAGGTATACACTTGGGTTGTGCTAGATGGACTTCTATCTGTTCCCAGGGAACTCATTTTGGAGCACAGTAAAAATGGCAGCACAAGACATTAGCAGAGAAGTTCGTAACAATGTAAAATTTCCCCAGGTATTTCCTTTAACCATAAAAAGTATATTTAGTAGCAATGAAAGTGGACAATTCCTTTGCAACACCGCACAGTAATAAATACCAACATTCGGGGTTGCAAGTTCATCCATTCGCAGAGCCATGTTTACATGCACCATTAGCTGCATTTTTTCCAAGCACGTACTTGTCAATTAATGCTTTTGAACAGTATTTATTGTATCCAATACTCCTGTCCCAGTGCACACGTCAGATTTTACGTGTTTGTTTCACTTGTGGCAAACAAATCTAAGTTCTTTTTTTAAAGCCAGAACAAGAGAGATTATTCAACATTCAAGGTGTCCAAAGGAGAGGGATATCTTGTATCTGTGACTTTCTTTTTGTGTGTTGCAAGTATCAATATTCAGATTCTGGTATTTTAGACACACCAGCTGAACTTCTGTTGCTTTATTTATAAATCTGAGTAGCCTTAAAGAAAGAGTGTTTTCAAGTATTTCTCATACTTGCATATCCTGTATATTCATTGTTTACTTTTGTACTTGTAGCTTGGTATGTAATAACATTGCTAAAATATCGGCAATGTTCAGGTCACCTTAACTATATGATGTATTATCATATTTGTGGATTAAAAATGTGTGATTACTGCCCCTGTTGTTTCCTTTTGATTTATTTATTCTACCATCCAATGTAAACTGAAATTAAGCAGTAAGAGGAGGGAATTCATGTAACCTAAGTTTTGTCACCTTCAACTTCTGCAACCTTAATGCTCTCTGATGACCAGATTTTATGAAGGCAAGAGGTAGGTAGATAGACAGTTTAAAGGTTTAAAAGAAAACTGGAAATCCACAGTCCTGTTGCATCACACATAGGCAACACAAGCATGCGTCAGCAGCAAATGAAATTTCTGGTTTTCCACAAAGTTCTCAAGCACTTGAGCTAACAAAGGACGGGACTCAATGTGTTTAGTAGCGCGGTTCAGTCACCAGGCTCAGAAAACTCCCTCACAAGCCATGTGGAGGAAATAGCCCAGGCTTCTTGCCTTCAGGTACCAGCCTCTCCTCGGGCTCAGCCTGAGCAGTGCCTAGAATATAGACAAGCAGCCTGAGTCAGGGCCAGAGCAGATGTAACATGCCAAGTATGATCTAGCTCTCTACAAAGCACCTTCTTGCAAGTTTTCCATGATGTATTTAGCTCAGTTTAGCTAAATGTGATTTAAGTGAGACAGAAGACACACCTCTGACAGATTCCAAATCCCTGCCCTAAACATAGAGTTGCTAGAACCTATGCTAGAATGTTTTAGCAACAGCAAGCGTATATTCTCCTATCCTTATTCCCAGAAAAGGCAAACAGTTTTGGCTGAAAGAGCTCAGGATTTGCAGACAACTCACACGGCAATTATACTGGAAGCAATTAAAGATTGGCACAAAGAGAAAACTGCCAACTACCTTAAAATAAAAAGTTTAAGGCAATCTTCGTAAGTGATGTTTCGAGCCACACTGCTGGTAAAACATTGCTGTCAGCTTAATTTTATGAATCATACCATGGCAGGACACAATATTCTTTGCTTCATCACTGCCAACTTTATTATATCAAGTTAAAGAGAAAAAAGTTAAAGAAACTCTCAAGGGAGCGACCACTTTGGGCATCGTAATGAAATCATACATGTACCACAGAACAGCAGATTGCACTGAACATGTAATCTTAGTTGTGTTAGAGAAACGTTCTCATAGAAAGGCATATAGCTGACCCTGAAGAGAACCAAGAGGTAAAGCACAATTAACTCTTATCAGAGCAACAGAAATGCAAAAGCAAGTCTTAACTGGACGACTTATCAAACCTGCAGGTTTACTTCCATTTTTTACATACCTCAATGCCACAAAAACACAATGCACAGTCTTATCCACACAGAAAAGATAATACAGCCTTTTATGCTGAAAAACTACTAGTGGGACTCTATAGGAGATAACTACCTTTCCAATATTTAGAAACCATCAGACAATGTCATATACGAGCTTCTTGCCAGTACAGGAAAACCTCAAGACAGTGCCATTTATTAGACAAGTTGATTCTCTGGGGTCCTTACAGGATGAGAAGGGGTTGGGAATACATAGCAGAAAGTAATACAACACAACAGGAGATTTCATCTATGTTTAGGAAAACATACTGCATGATATTGCCATGTCACACTTCCACCAATTTTCCTACCAAAGTATTTGTTTCCTTAAAAATACCTGAAAACACTTGGGGTAAGGGCAGAGAACCTGACAAAACAGTTGAAATCTAGATCCTGTACAATCACTTATCTGTTGACGCCAAAACGTCCAGAACTCCAAGCTGCCCATGGCACAAAGCAGTAAAAGAGTGGCGCCTCCTGGTAGCTAGGGTTTGCGTCCAAAACACTGTTAACCTGCCAGTTCAGAAAGGTCAGTACATACTCTGACTGGCCTCTGGTTGCCTGTTGAAAGTAAACTTCTTTGTGTTAATTGGATTATGTGCTCTCTTCCTTTTAGCCTACTTCTACGTGCCTTATTTCCCTTTCCCTGAAAACAGGCTAATCCTTCAAGATCTAGTAAGTCAAAGAAAAGTAAAAGTAAATGGGAACACCACAGAAGATGAAGATACTCACTAAAGGATTTTCAATACAGAACTAATGAAAGAATATTCCTTTGTATAATTATTTAGGCAGCTATATTTCATTTTAGAGACAACTGGATGATGGATCAAGATCAGAGGGATTCCAAGAACTGAATTGCTGAGGTTCTCAAGGGCCTAGTCCTGAACTGGTCAGGCAGTTGGACTAGATGATCGCTGTAGCTCCCTTCCAACTGAAACACTCCATTCTGTTCCAAGTGCCCCACATCAGCCAGAACTGCAGTGTAGTATGCACTCTTGTTTACACACCAACAGCCACACCATACAAAACAGCCTCATTATATAGATCAGGGCTGCAACCACTTTCAATTCAGCAATCATGTCAAACTTCCCAAACTCCCAACTCCTCAATACTATAGCAAATTGTGTGTTATGTTAGCATTGGATTTAAAAATAATGCTATTGCTGTCAACTACGAATAACCCCAAAGTCTCTTGTGATGCCTAAAAACAAATCCCGCAATCTGGCAGTATTCCAAAAAGATTATCAGATACTGTGAGCTAGCACACAGAATGCTGTTCAAAAGATCTGAAGCGTACTCTTTCACTCTTTTTATACCTCAACTGAGACGCGGGACATTTAAATCACCAATGGAGTCAAGACTTCTGCAATGTTAGATTCTTCATCACTGTTCAGATGCAAAGAGAAACAATTAAAATAGAACCCAGTTCTTAATACGCAGAAACACTGCTACATGTGGTAGCAAAGAATGTTTAACAAGTATCAAGCTTTTTTTTTTTTTAAAAATTAAACTGAATTTTATTAAACTACAAGAAATGCAAAGATGGTGGTAGATTAAGAAAAATATTGACTGGGCAACCTAAAAATAAAGACTGACACAGGTACAATTCCCTGCAAACTCCTTTATGTAATGTCACCATAAAGCATTTTGAATCTGCATATTGACAGCTTAACATACACTATTCATACAGTGAAAATGGTTATAAAGAACATTACATGAACAATAGAAGGCATTATTGTCTTTTGCTGTTCTTTTTAAACACTAGGACATTGAACATCTCATTGCTGAAATGGTTTAAACGCATAGGCCACAAACAGATACTTCTATTATAGTTCATATGATTACAAAAGTCCAATTGCCTAACACAACTCTGATTTACCAGCAGGGAAATAGTTTGCTGGAAATTATTCCACTATAAATCAGTCTTCATTTATATAAACTGTCTTGAAGTGCCAAGTAAACATTAAAGTATGCAGAACATTAAGTATATTTACAGGTTCAGTGCACTTTAAATTCCTCAGTAAGAGGGTACTGAAACAGCAATAAAAAAAGGAGCTTTGCTTATGTGATTATACTTGTGATAACACAAGTGGCTTAACTTAAAAAAAGAAGAGAAAAAAAGAAAAAAGAAAAAACCTATCAGCACATTAACATTCTTATGGTGATTTCATGAACATTTACCAAAACATTAGCAAAGTAACAGAATACTTTATTTTCCTTTACAACCAGTGCTTATCAGGTGAGAATCAATAACGCTGAAATATAACAAAAAATTTCCTTGTTAACATTAAACACAAAGGAGAGAATTCCACTGTAGAATCTGTTTATACCGTGTCTGAACCATGCATACAATCTTTGAAGTTTTTAAATAAAAAACATGACCAGTTATAAATAATATTAAACAGTATTAAAGTTTTCATTTAGCATCTAAATAAGATTGCTGGATTTTCAAGACTGTGAAGTTATTTCAGGAAGAAAAGGAGACAATCTAAACAGACACATTTATCACGTATCCTGCTCCGATTCAGATGTCTTATGCCTTACTGCAGTTCCTAGCTACAGACACACAATACAGCCCCATCTGCGCAAGTCAAAGGTTTGAAGAGTCATACTGAGGCTATAAATAATTAGAAGTAAAAATAAATGAAAATTTCCTCCATGTGAATTTTCATGAACAGAGGTATTAGCCAGATTAAATGTATAGAATTGACTGGAGAGCAATGAACATGTTGACTAGATGGTAGCTGGCTAGGGGACACGTCCACAGCCAACTACCTTCAGCTCAGCCAGACTTGATCCACGTGAAACCTATCTTTAGACATGCACAAATATTCAGTGACTGTCACAGACCCCTAAGGAAAGGGAACGTGACCAAAACATGAGGCAGGAAGACCTGCAGACAGGAACTAATCTGAAGGGCCTTAGATCATTCCCCAGGAGGCGCTCCCATATGATTTCACATGCCTGCCTCCTATCAAAAACCTATTTAGATGTTACCACTTAAATGATAAATATCAAAGATCACAGGAAGTGCATTGCTCACTAAAAATCTTTTAACTGTTTTCAAAACATGCATTCTTTGCCCCATAAGTTACTTTATACAACCACCAACATGGGTTTTGTTGCCAGCAGTGCTTAAAAATAGCTTTAGAAAAATTATCAAAATAAAATTAGATGGTCGTGATAACTGATCAAGTCTGACATCACAATGGAGATATGTTTTCTTTAAAATCATATTTAAGTAGTTGCTATGAAGAATAATTGTTGGCATCTATAAAAGCTGCATAATAAAAATAAATACTTTCAGTCATTTACAACAAAATTAAGAAATATACATTTCACTTAAACAGGTAACAACACTTTAATGGATTACTTGTTAGTCACTGTACAGTCCTGAGCATGTTTTTGCAGGCATAATTTAGGTTATCATTCTTCCCCCACAAGTCCATATGACATATGCCAGCTGGAAGAAAACTTTTAATACTTTTGAGAAGCAGTATCTTAATTTAGCTTTGGTAATTATCTGTGCAACTGTAAAAATCTTTGATTTGCTTTTCACACACCACACAGATTAAGGCAGGCACTGCTGTTACTATGATTCCTCCATCACCTTTTGACACTGATAAAGCAAACCATCTGGAAGGGCAGAACAAGGCGATCTGAACCACAAAGCCAGCATCCCTGAGTGAGTACGACAGTGCAGCAGACAGGGCACAGATGGAAGTAGCTGGCAGGCCAGTATTCCCTCGTTACCTTAAAACAACAGAGGCCACAAAAAAAAAAAAAAAACAATTAGCAAGTAACAATAGTTACAGCAGTATGGGTCACAAAAAAATCTATCCTTCTCTCAAACTTCATTTCTGCTGTTCTCTTCTACTCTTACCCCTACTCCCCTAACATGTCACCAAAAATCATGCCTCCTGCATGCAATCACAGCTTCATATTTGTCATACAGCTTCATTCCCTTTCTTTGTCCTGTCCAAAACTCTTTACAATGCAACAGTTTGCTTCTTTGTAAAATTTACCATTTGCTGTACACTTGTACCTTTACATCAAGCTTCACATAGACCCCTGAGTAAGGCAAATAAAGTCCATAGGACAACGCTCCTGTGTTTACTATGCTCCTAAACGTTCCCTGCCTTAAACTGTAAGATACCTGCTTCCATGCACTTATATTCCTGGGACAAATTATAGGTTGTAAGCAACCTTACAGTATGCTTTCACTCACCTATGATGTCAACTATATGGAGCTTCAGCTTCTGTTGCAGTGTACTCAGAGCTGCTGAAAGGGAATCTTGAGAAGATGACATTTTTATATTCTGTTTCACATCATTGGAAAGGGACAACCACAGCTTCCCAAAGTCTTCTGTAGTCATTTCCATTGGCCTAAAAGTAAGCGCACCACACATCTTAGCAAAATAAGATACATTATTCAGAATATATTTGGTCTCCCAAAAAATCCTATCTGGAAGCAAATGGACAACAGTGTGAGCAACGAGCAAATACAATTAGTTTAAACAAACCCCTCCTCTTCCCAGCTTAACATTTAAAAAAAGTTTCTATTCCTTGTTTTAGATTTCTAAATTTAAGAAAAATACATTATTCTATGTAAATGGAAGACCAAAGTGAATGGCCTTGAGATATCTGCCCATTGAAAGACATGGAACAAGTTCAATGAGAGGTAGACTTTATTATGGAAAACAAGGTGGATTTCACTATAAAACACAGAAGTCTACTGGAAAAAGAACACTTGCTTTTTCTACTGCTAAAATAAATGCAGTGTTCAAAAATAAAAAGGATAAGCTTTCTTCTTCCCCTGCAAAAGTTGTCATCCTTTTCATATAATGTATAGGTCTCTGTACTCAAATCACTTATTTCAGTTTGACATGTTTATATTATGCCATATTTTAAAACAGCAAGCCCTTCTGTTCACTCAGTTCTGTTAAGCCTCCTCAAAAACGCATTCTGTAGTTCAAGACTATTCTAATCTGCAGCTACTGTCAATATTCTCACTGTTTGTACTTCTTCCTGGAACTCTGCCACTTTTTTCTAAGTGTATAAATAACCATTTACTATCTTTAACAGTCATCTCAATTAGATTAAATTTAGCTGCTCAAGATGAAGCCTTAATTTTCATAATCAATATCCAAATCATCCTGCCCTTGTCTAATACTTATTTGAGTACACATGGTTTTAAAAACTACAGCTTATTTTATTTACCTGATGAAGTCCACCAATGATAAAGTTATTGAAAATTCAAGGCGAGTTTCCATCTCTGACTGGTAATTAACGGAGCCAGAAAGAATTCCCTGTGTACAGATTTTGTCCATCCACACACGTTTCTGGCAACGTTCCACATTTTGAGCTTCAATTACAGGAAACTGGTAGGTGGTACTCTCCAAAATCTATATAATTTTTTAAAAGGAATATAGAATATCAGTCTTGCTGTCAAGTTGTGTAAGTGGCTAAGATACAGGTATATAATTATGTAAGTGCCTTTTATTTCAATTGATTTTTCTTGGACTGTTTAGCAAGTGAACAGAGCTACCATTTCTCAGCTCTCATCGAGGATAAATCAATCACTAACATTACAAAAGTTCTATGACAATGAGAACACCAAAGAAATTGATCTCTTTCTGCCAGTTGGCTTTCCCCCCTGCCCCGAATAATTGCTCAGAGAGGCCAAGAACTGATGACCAAGAACCTGAATTCGGTAGTTCAGTCCCAAAATAAAGTAATATACAAGAGGAAGCAACACTGCAACATACCCCAGGCTATACACTAAAAGCAAGAAGTTGAGAAATCATCCCTACTAACAAGCATAATTTCAAAATTACTCAGCAGTTCCTGGCCTCTCCAAACAAACTAGTAACACAGATTCTATCTGTGGTAGTGGCCTGTGTGGAAACTTAAGTGAATTACAAGAAAAAAAATAAAAATGAGATGCCCACTTCCTATCAATGCCATGACAGGTTTGATTCAAGCCAGAAATGGGAAGGAAGGAGAGTTCATAACCAATTAGCAGTTCCTTGCTTAAGTCAATTCTAAAAGAAACATTCTGCTTAATTCTCTTTATGCAGTTACCACTTGCTAAGTGTCTCCAAGGTTTCAGAATTCTGTGCTTCTTTCAGCAAAATCTGTGGATAGTCATGCCAATAGGCAATTCCTAAATAGCTTTCCAATTACTTAAATGAAGTTTCAATCAAGATTATCACATGCTTTTACCAACCGTAGTTAAATCCCACATGTAGCCGATGTCAAAAAATAAACTGACTAACTCCCCTCCACCATCAACTGAATGCATGAGAACAAGAATGAAATATGACTGATGTCTTTGGGAAAAAAAAACCCCAAACAACAAAACACCAAAACTTGAAGCAAGCTTACAAAATTTTATGTGAAGGAAGAAACTGCATCACATCTGCCTATCAGATAAATACAAACGAATGCACGAGACCAATAGTCACATCCAGACAAAACAAGTTACACAGTGATTTCTTTGGCAACTCAAGTCATACCATTCTGAGTATGACTGGTTAGGTTTGCATTCAGCCTTGAACACCAGGCAGAAGCTGAATTCAGAATTGAAAAATCATATATATTTGTTATACGGAGGCAAGCAGTAGGAAATTAAATCAAGGTGAATTAAAAAAGTGAGATGCTAACTTTTATACCAAATGACACCAAGTTTAGTATCGAGATTTCTTTCACTACCCTTCAGGAAGTGTGTAATAGCCTTACCACAGGTTTTAAGGAAATGCTTGGGGAAACAGGCATGGCTATTACATTAAACCAAATACTGCACACTTAAATGCAAGCGAAAAGCAAGAAATTCCAAGTGAATGTGAAATATAATGGAAACAAAGTTTCTTACCTGAAAATGTTCTGCTTCTTCAAATACTAAGTTCACAGCATTAAGTGCAGAAGTGGTTTTATTTGAAACAAAGACAATGAGCAACAGAGAGTCATCTGTCCACACCTTACACAAATACAGAGCTAAGGCATCACTCTGACAAAGTTCCACTACTTCAGAGTGAGTGAGCTCTTCTAGCTCTTCTGATAAGCAAGGGACCAACGGTGTTTTACTGGCACTTTCACATTGAGCATTTCGAGAAGGCTGAAAAATTTCAATATTACTGTCAGCAAACAAAGACGACTGTGACAGCCTACTATCCGGAAGTCTGTCGTCCAGCCCAGACTTTTTTAGGGACTGAGGTGTTTCAAATGCTAAATTATCTTCTACAATATCTGAAGAACACAAGGAGGCTTTCCTTAACCTTGTGCGTATATTTCCCTCACAGTCTTCCATGTTAATAGGTACCGTATCAAGTAAGGGACCAAAATCTGAAGCAGCACTATTTTGGAAGTCTGATGCCTCCTCACTACTTTGAGTTTCATTTATCTTTGATTTTCTTTTGAACTTCTGAGTAGCTGTGTCTGCTTTCCCCATCTGAAAAGGAAAAAGAAAAAAAAAAGGGGGGTGGGGAAGTTTCTAGCAACCAGCTGTGTTACTGTTAACAGCATGAAACATAGTGAGCAAGGACAAATAATAAGCAAGGAATCAATTCAGATAACAAATACAAATAGATTCCAAACATTTGAATGAATCCAGTAACAGGCTTTTGTTATATTTCTCACAGGGTATCGGATTAGCCTATAATGCAAGAATGACTCCAGCTTCTCTAAAACATAAACTGAAAGCTATTAAAAAGCAAGCACAGGTAAACATTTTCTGGTTAAACCAGTGATAAATGCCAAGATTTGAGCTGGTTAATATAATAATGCCAGTCTTAAAAAGATTACATAACGGTGAATTCTTTAATGTTCTGCATATTAGCATACATAAATAAAAAATGGTCTTGACATAGGGCGTCAAACTTTAGCCTTACTGCCAAATAAATGCCAACAGCTCTGGAAAGTTGGGTCAAGGAACAGTTGTTAGGGAAAACCGAGACTAAAATTAGAAGTGCAACATGTAAACAGGAAGTTCTAGTTACTGAATCAGATCTGCTCCAGAGGCTGTTTCATCAAGTAATATCCAATCCATTTCAGGTTCTTAACAAATTATCAGACTACAAAAGTAACTTTCAATAGTTTTTCAATGACTTGGTGTTTTTTCCCCTCATTTTACCACAACACTAATTTGATCTCCATTTGCATATAAATATCTGTACTTGTAAATAAGGCAATATATAAAGTTTAAACTGCTAAGTCTCAAAAGAACCACTTACCAGACTTACACCAGCATTTGATCCTAGCCCAATAAACAAAGTTGATGCTAACTGCTGCTTCTCTTTGTCTTCCTCGGAGAGGCTGGCAACTTGATCAGACCGCAATGCGGGAGGATCACCCATCTGTCCTGCTAATAAGCTGCCACAAGAAACAGTTTGTGGCTCATTTTCTTTCCCTACTTTATTTTCTTTCTTTGGAAGATAGCCTTCTTTTCCCCATAGCCTGCGTACTCCCTCAAGTTTCAGAGTATTTGTCCTAAAAAGGCAAACAAAACAAAGCAGTATCAACCATATGAACATCACATTCATAAAAACATGACAACACTCTAAACACCATTCACAACTTTGGTACTTTGATATACACAGTGAGTAGTAGAACATAAATGAACACTTTTGCATCTGTATGAAGTTCTATGTTAGTGATGTCATTCATTACTTTTAAAACACCCTGCAAATGCAAACTTGGACTAGGCTATGTAGTCCTAAGTATAGACCTATACTAAGTCAGCATTAGACACTTGCAGCCAGGACTGTGTTTGCCAACTCCATCCAGAGTTTCAGATTACATTTATAATGTATTTGAACATTTTTTTTTTTAAGTGAATACAAGCAACATGGTATCTATCTCTCTCCCTGGGAGAAAGATTCTGGGAACCTCTAAGTATATTTAAATAGTACTACAGCCGATTTCTTAAAAAATAATTTAAGTTAATGTAAGAGACTGAAAATTAGAATAGACCTAGAAAGCATTTTTATTTCTTATGAAAAGCATTCATGTTCTCAGACAGCCTGAACTCTAGCACAAGTTGATTGAACAGACACAGGCTAAATGCTGCAAGTCCTACACCTAAAAGCCTCACTCAAATTTCTTACACAAACTGGTTAAAGAATCTGAAAAAGCTTCCAACATTTCCTGCATACTAATTTACCAGAGTATAAATGAAGTTATTTGTATGAAACTATGGATATTGAACTTATTTGTAGTGTTCTAAATTTCAGGAGTATCTTACACTGTGAATCTTAGCCTCACTTTTATCTAAAAAAAAGTTTCCTTAAAAGGTACGTTATTGTAAGCCCGTAAAAAGTAAGCATAGCCTGTAAGAAAAAGAAAGCAGCCAGAAGAAAAAAATACTGAAATCATGTAATCATCAGGTAATCCTGTACCAATTTTACTGCATTAACTATAACTTGATTTGTAGTTTGTGAAGAAAGTGGAAGAACAGTCTAACTGCATTAGCTTTTTTTCTAGTTATTTCAATGAAAATGTCATCTGAATTTCTTCTGACATGATAGAGGTTTCCAAGTTCAACTGTACTCTTTTTAGTTCCACATAATGAAAAAACAAAGACACACGATACTAACAAGAACAGAAGCTTAAATGTACTTCATTTCAAACACAAATTAACTCACTCTTTATGCCCTGTCTCAGCACTATTACCAGATGTATCAGAACCAAAAGATAAACCAGTGGGGGACTGTCTGCCGGTGACGCCAGATGAGGACACACTTGAAACAAATGACAATCCATAAGGTTCAAAATTCAGAGCTGCAGGACAGACAGAATCTTAAAATTACAATGAGGCATAAAAAGGTAAGAAAGAAATCAGTTTTCTGAAAATATATATGCTGTACTACTGCCCTTCTCGGGTTTCCCATTCAGGATCCTATTCTCATTAAAAATGGATGTTTCTGTTCTCAAATAATTTTTTTTAGACACACTGAGGATTTATCTAAAACACGTATTCATTTGGTATTTGGTTTTAAATACTGAAATTAAACAGAAATAGTGACTTTACAGCGTATCACCAAGACATCTGCCAATGCTTAGTATTTGTAGACAGAAGTACTATATTGGATCTAAATAAGTGAGCTTTTCCATTTGTTCATGACCCTAAATAACATTTTGAGTCCACAGCATTACGTCCATATATCACTGCCTGCTTTGCAAACATAACTGACACCTTGGGTGAAAAATCACCTTCATTAAGACTTGCAAATCAGGACTCAGAACCAGCCACCTTAACTATGCTTTATGAATCAAAATGCAGTTCGAATGGTTTCTAAAAATTGTTTTGGACTATAACATGAACAGTCATTGTCACATGCGAAGCAGAGCACACTCTCCTTTGCAGCCCTGGAACTATCAAGGGGTAGAGTCCCTTTCCCTCATTTCCACCTCAGCCTTACACTTTCTTCTTCCCAGCAAAATGAAGGAGCAGGACAAAGCTGTTGGGCATCTGGGATGAGAGGTCTCCTGATAAAGGAGGAGGCAGTGCTAAGGAAGTGTCCTGTCCCATAAAGAAGCAAGAAGAAACAGAGATCCAAGGGCCTTTGTGATAAACAGCATCCACAAAGATATTCAAACTCTACCAACCTGTAAATTTAGTCATCTATAAACAAAGAATTTCAGTAAACTCAGTGGACTCCCCTTCCAGAATATTTCTGAATATTACACCTCATCTGTACCTTACCTCCTAGAACATTTATGAGCCAGTGGAAGATGCTAATCAGTACTTGTGATTAACTAAGAAAAAAAACAGCAATTCACAATTCGGTTCCTACAATGGCTTTCCTGCAAAATTGTAAGAACACTGCAAACACCAGCGTGCTAAATGGATGTTCTTCAGCAGTACAGACCACTAATTTCATTCTCAACACCTCAGTATGAAGCACTATTATGAGCTCAATCTGACATACAGTAGATTGTATCCCTCAACAGGCTTTCCATGCATGGAAAAAACAGTATGGAATATTCAGTTTCAATATGTTTGACCTTGTTAATTTCTCCACCAAAATTTTGCATTTTCTAGCAGGCTTCAAGTGGAGGCTGTAGCTGTAATACTCAATTTATAATTATTTCAGAAAAGTGTTAAATTCTGCCAAGCTACACACGCAAGCAAATGGACAATATTATTTATTCTATGCATTAACCTGCACATTCAAAATCATCTTTTAAAAATAAGAATTGTAGATAATGCAGTGTACAAGACTAATTTTTCCAATTCCTCAACAGTAAAGCTGAAGAATGCTTTAGAAAAAGCTTTCCAACCTCAAAGAGAATCATTCAGAAGCATCTAAAAGAAATCCTTATGTGACTGCCTATAATAAATGAGTATTTCTATGGCAAAAAAAATTTAAAAATGCACTATAGCTAAAGTTTGGGGGTATTTTTTAATAAATAAAAGTACATACTGCTGTCTTATCTGTACCTACACTAGGTAAGAAACCTAAGATTTGTGTCATAAAATAAGTTCACAATGGTTATTATTGCAAATTATAATTCCACAGTCAAGACTAAGTGCTCAGTATAGTAAAGTTAGGAACCCTTTGCTTTCACTTTCATAATCCCCATAAATTTCATATCCCATAGACCAGCAGAGACTGTAGTGAAACACTGTCATCTGCAGAACAGCAACCTATGATAAATGAACAGTTACATATACCAGCTAGACAGATATGGAACTAAAATCTAAGTTGTCCACAGACAAGAGACGTATTAAGATTAAGATAACATTACTTTAAGTAATAATATTAACTGTACACTTCAATTTTTTTATTACTACTTAGCAGGTAATGTACCAGCTATTTAATAAATGCAGTAAACTAACAGTCACCTTTTTCCTGAGAAAGTTTCTCCTCTTGTCTCTGGTGATGAGGCTTATATGGTGCTGCACCACGACCAAGTCCCTCAGCCACAAATCCATCCAGAAAAGATAAGGAAGCATCTACCTACACAAAATTAAGAAAAGTGAGAAAGCAATAGAAATATTTTCTATGCATGAGCCTGATGTTACCAAAGAATATTGTGTCTCATCAGCGAATCAGAATCTTCTGTCTCACATCTACCAGTAAAGCTGCTGTATTAACAGAAATTGTTAAGCAAGTATGTTGAATTGGACTTTGAGCTAGAGGTTTATAACTTAACTCCTCCACTATTGACTTATTTTCTCTAAACAAGAAAAAAAAGAAAAAAAGTAGAGTGAAGTTTTCGCAAAATAGTTGATCCTAACGTTATATGAAAATACTAAATTCAAAAACCTTAGCAATATCGATACTATTTTCCATCATTTATTATGGACATTTCAGTGTAAAGATCAGTAGTTTCTAAACAGGAGGCAAACCCTTTGAATAAAAAAGCAGTACCATAGCACTAGAGCAGGCCTAACTTGTCTTTTGGAAAAAAAAAAAAAATCAGTGTATGAAATCATAATTTTGTTAAAAGCTACTCCAGCTTACTAACTAAACACCATGGTTCTTTATCTTGCAGTACAGAACATTACGATTCATCACATATGCCTGAAAAAGTATGTTTCTGAAAACTCACTTTAAGCAGACTAAAGACTGGCACCAGTATTATTCATTCTGAAAACACTTTTTTACCAAAATATTCAACCCTTTCAAACTACAAAGAGGTTCATGAAGAACACTACAGATGTCTTACCACCATGTCATTGCAACTACCATCAAATGGAAGCAAGTTTCTCATCAGTGCTTTGTCTTCACACAAATGCTTCAATTCAAAGGCATATTGTCTCATGCAGGTATCTAGAGAGCTGCTGAATTCCTGGATTAGTTTGTCAACTATTTTCGAACAGGAGGCATGTGATGCTATCTTGGTGACTGCAGCCATTATCCACATTTTAGTTTCAGAAGTAATAACAGTCTTTTTCAGCAGGCTGTGTAGCTTTGTCAAAATAACTTCTGGATCAACATCTGTAACAAGGCTGGAATATTCACCCAACACCTATTCACAAAAAGCAGACAAACTATGCATTTAGTCACACAGAGCAGTACGTTCAGTTTTGAAATTAGAATGTAGTACTAAACAACACAATAAAATCCACCTCACATTCAAGAAACTATTATTTAAACATCTTCTAAAATAATTCTTTACCATTTTGTCTTTTAAATGTCAAAGGCTTGAAACCATCTTTGTGTTTACCTCAGCAGACTCCAACTTTTAGCTTCTTAAAAAAAAAAAACAAACAGCTGTCTTGAAAAGAAAGCTAAACGCAGTAATTAGGCCCTTACAAAACATGATTTGCTCATACCACAGCCTCTTCCTTGGGTGGAAGCTGAAGCTTACCCAAGTACCAGACAATACTAGCACAGCACTTGAGCAGTCACCTGCAAGGCTAAAAATGCAATTCACAACCACATCTGGCCTAATTCTAATGAAGACAGAAAAGCTCTCAGCATGCAGTCAGATTCATGTGGCTACTAAGTCATCCCAATCATCACCTGCCTTAAAGGGAGCAAGTCAGCTTTTCCACAAACTATGAGAAGCTAAGTAGTCCTCAGGCACCAAAAGAGGCCACTAGAAATAGATTTCAGCATATTATCTTGGCTTCAAGTAAAAATAGAATATTCATGACTAAAAATAAAACAGTTAAAAAACATGACCACCTTTGACAGTTTCCTCGTATCTGTGTATTCAATTTTGACCATGTGTCTACCTTACCCAACTCATAACTTGAAGGAATTTCTGTGGATACAATGCATCTTCCTCTTCAAGTAATGCTAAATAAGACTGTACTGCATACATCCGTAGCTGATCATCTTCTTTTCTGTCATCAAATCCTAGACAGAAAGCAATACCATACTTTGCCTGAAACGCAAATAACATCTCGCAGCAAATATTTCAAAGTGCATTTTAAGAAAAAAAGACAGATGATTAAGGAACACGTCTAATTCTTCAGAGCATTCAGGGAGTTACTCACCTTCAGCCAACAGCCTCAGAAAGTTGTTTGGGATATCAGGATGCACGACATCACCTCCAACTGAAAACACGGCATTCATTGTTTGGATGAACCACTCATTGTCAGGGGCATATGTGTCCAGACATTAAGGAATTAAGTGCTAAGGCGTAACTTTTTCTTTCTTTTTCTGTGTGCTTCCTAAGGAAACAAATTTTCCACAAATAAGCTACCCATCTTGCTCTCCCCAGTAAGTTGGGGGCCTGATGGTCAAATATCAGCTCAATCTAATTGAAGAGGAAATATTCCTGTATCTTTTATAAAGTGTTTCCTGTAAACTTCATGAAAACTGGTGGTCAGGTATAGAAGTCTTAAGTTACTGCCCTGTTGAAAAAGCCTGCACATGAACTTAACAGCTATCCATTACATGCAATTTGCTGGCTTGTCAATCAATACATCTTAAGTTGTGCATGAATAAATGTTAAGAGTGGAAAAAAAAAGAGTTTATAGTAGACTTCATACAGTAGGAACAGACATGTTCACAGAAGCATTTGGCTCTGGAAACCTGTCCTACTGTATTTTAAGTTCACACTTGTTCAGTGCTAGCTTTCCAGCATAATCTTTTGAGTTCGTTTACGCAGAATCACTTGATCAATGATAGACTAGCTGTTCTTTTCAGGAATGTTTTGCTGTTAATTTACTGAAAAATAACAAACATTTTGAAGTACTCCACAGAAAGCAAAATTGCTTTTTTTATATATTTAAAATTTTATCAGCCTTTGCTGACTTCAGAAGTTAGCTTCTGCCTTCCCTCAAATAAATCCTGAAAATGCACACTTACTGAATGGAATTTTTCAACAGTACAGAAACATAAATATTATTGTCTTATTTTTGCATACTGCATGACAACACACCTTTTTTTTGTACGCTACTCTGTGCCAAGCAGTGTACAAATAGGATAGTAAAGTAGCTCTCTGTTATAAAGAGCTTACAACTCAAATTATCAGACAATACACACAGAAAATCAGGCAGTGACAACTCTAACAGCAATATCCACCATACACCAAATCCCTAATCATCACTTCCGTCTTTTTGGCATAGTTAAAGAATCTTTTCTTTATTTCTACAAGTGTGTTATTCTTAAAATCCATATACCAATGAAGAGTTCTCTGATAGGTAGATCACTGCCACAATTACAGAACAGCACTCAATGTAGCACTGCGGCATCTCTCTCCATACAGCGGTGTAAGACTTCAAAGTTTTAATTTAAAACCACAAGCTTTTAATGTTAAACTCCAAAGCCAAAATAAAGTATTTTGAGTGCCATTACTTTCTCTCAGTGAAATACAAGAAACACTGTGGTCATTTTTGTATGCATTTTCTTTTGCATATTTTTTTTTTGCATTTGAAAGAGTGGAAAGCACAGCTGTAACACTTCCTACTTCAAAAGATCATGAAAGATGCTTTGAAAGGTACAAATGCTACATTTGCCTGAGTTCTGACTCCAAAGTTTCAAAAAATAAAAGGATATTTCTCAGCTAGTTCTGCTATTTTGCCAACTAAATTGATGATAGCATATTCTTCTTTGCTTTCTTTTAAGTAGTCAAGCATCTTCTGAACTATGACAATTACATTCTGTCCATTTGTAATTCTATAGAGAAGCTCCAAAGTCTGAAAGAGAAAGAAGAAAAATATATTTAATTGGCTCTGATGACTCAAAAAAAGGAAGCAAGCAAAGAGAAACACTTTGGTATGATGCCAAATTGAGCAACTGTCTTTATTTGGCAAGTCTTAAATGAAATACACCACTTATCTACAGAGCTTGTCACAGTAGTGTTGTTTGCAACTGCTCTCACCATAACTGAGACATAATATGCCTTTTACACTACCAAGTTCAGAAAACGTACTGCCCATCTTAAAAATTAACTTAATTTTTGATGTTTAAAAATTCACTGACCTCCCTTTTAATAATGGGATCTGGATGATCCAGACATTCAATTATTGTCATCTGGTGCTGAAGTGCCAGATTAGGATCCTGCTGGATAACATAGGTCAGAGCCTTTAAACCTAGAATATAAGTGATTGGAAGTGATATAAGAGAATGTATACTACTATGACCAAATTAAAAACATCTTAATGAAATCAGGCATCCTTACCTAAGTATTTCAAATTAATTTTGGGTGACAAAACAAATTTTCCAATGCACTTTGCAGCCTTTTCAAGTAGTTCAGATTTGGGATAAATTGTATAAATTGTTTGGACACATTCAAACAAGATGGCTGCAGGGGGGTAGAAAAAAAAAGACATAATTAATGTGTATTAAATACTTCTACAATGCAAAAATTTTTAACAAGCAAACAAGCTCACTGACTGCATCAAGAAACTGCACTGCTGTCCCACCCCCACTGGATCTAACTGCAGAGTATCTACTGACATAAGTAAAAACAGGATGAAAGACTATCTCCTTTAGCATATACATATTTTTTATTAGCCTTTGCCATTGTGCATACAACTTTGTCTTTACAGTTCTTCCAACCCTGAAGTCTCCTATAGTTGCTCAAGGGACTGGACTAGGATGATCTTTACAAAGCCAATGTGCAACTATAAAGGATTTGAGACAAAATATTTTTCAGTAATTAACATGATTTCTTAGCTACTACCAGCAGCTAAATCATCCCAAGAACATTCTTATTAAAAAAAAAAAACAAAAACCAAACCAAAAAACCTTTGTATAGTTGTTTGAGAAAAAGCTAGTAGTAAACTGAAGAGACAAAAAGTAATTAATCCTTTGTGGCAGCAATTTGGGCAAAGATTCAGACCGAGATAATTGGCATTTAAAATCATGATGTAGTTTTCAGCTGTTCTTGTAATTCAGTCCCTAACCAAACCATCCAATAGACAACCACCTACTCTTCTTAAGCACTACAAAACTAAATCTGAGAAAGACTACCACTACAAGAAGCAAGAAACATGCAATAACCAAGGACTTTATGTAAGAGAGCAATTACTCCGAATTACGTTTTACTTTTGTCTGGTATCATAAACTAAAATTTTAGGAAAAGCTTATCATATGTGAACGTAAACTACATACCTAAATTCTATGTCGTTGTATAAATCATAATATACTGCCCACTTTGGCACCTTAAGTGCTTAAAACAAATTGAATGTTTAACTCTTAGCAAGTGCAAGTGCAAATTGCCTGTGTTATAAGGCAACCCACCTCCCAGTATCTTCTATGTTCTTGCCTAAAAGAATAGAAGCAATAAACCAAATACACTAAACATCTGGCAGATGCTTCCTCATGTATTATTTACTAAAAGAGAATACTTCCCCAAAGCTCCCCTTTTCAGTGCAAGTGAAGCTTACACAATGCTTTACAAAATATGTATCAACTAGGCATTAGACATCTAGAGCTTTGGGCTGTGTTCCTTTTCTTTTTTCCCCCAGTGTTGTTTTAAAAAAAAGTCTCAATTTTCTTTCCATTCCATTAGCGCAGGTACTTCGGCAACATCTATGGGACTTATACTTTAATAATAAAATAATGGGAGGGGGGGTGTAGGTTTTTTTAATAGTGAAACAGCTCTTAATATAGGGTTTCTAGAACATCAGATTTTGGTGTTTGGGGAGGTATTATAACCTGGGGAAGGGGAAGGCAAAGAAAAATCCAAATAAGTTTTTTCTAATAAAAAGTTGAGCAATTTAACAGCGCAATTATTCCTTTTGCTTTGTTCTAGCAACAAATACAGCTTTCTCTACTAAGAATGTAATGAAATTAACATAGCCTTCTACCATGCCCTAGAAATTTTAACTTGAGATGTGTGCCAAAAACATCTTTTCACAGGCATCACTATCACTGAACACTAGAGGTGTAATTTTTATTAACTGTGGCTAGAGGAAAAGTCCTACACAGCTGTAAAGAACTGATGCTGCCACTCTTGCACACTTTTTATTGCCTTTCTCAGGGCAGTGAAAAGAAGATCTAAGCATTTCTAATAAACAGAGCTGTATCATTAGGATTTTTCTTTCATCGTTTATTTCCACTTAAGCAATGTTCAGTAAGAGCTTTCATGAAGAAGCTGACTTTCTGTCTTTAAGGGCAAGGACAATGCAAGCAAGATAGAGGCTTTTGAATCAAGATGAATTCCCAATAAATAAAAATGTTTTACTTCAATAATAAAAAACTGCGCTGTACAGCAATGTATCACTTGTTTTACAATTTACTAGTTGGACACTTAAGAACACAGTTGTTGTTTATTAAGAATATAATTAGATTTTCCAAAAGTACTGCATAAGTATTTTAGCACAATCAACTACTCACATTTTCATTCTTTCCAATTACAGATAATTACATAAAATAACCTCACCCACCATATGTAATATTATGATTTATCTCTGCTCTTCTTAAAGATTCATCTAGAACATCATACATCAATTCACTTGTCCTGTTTAACAAGAAAAGAATAATGTAAAATTATTTGCAGCACTTACAAGCATGTAGTCTTAGTTTGCCAAACAACTCCAACACTAGTATTGAAATCTGTAACAAATCATTCATATCCACAGATTCACTTTAACACGGAAGAGCTCTATAACATGTTTCTAAATGGCATCCAACAAGATGTCTGCAGCTTTCGAAAGAAACATTTACCATATCACAAGAATAAAAACACTTCACTTGCTGCTTGTATAAAAAATAAAACATCAACAGGAAAAGGATCACAGACAACTAGCTCCTCACAAAATGACACCACTTTTTGAAATATCTTTACTCTGGATTTTCACATAGTTGTTTGGTTACCTAGTAACAGAAGTCCCAGCAAAAATATATTTCAATATATTTCCACAATAATCAATTGTTTAGCCAATCCAGAAGCTAAGAAACTAATTTTGCAGTTTAAAGAGTATCTACTCACTGTATTGGTTAATAACAAATGTATACAAAGTTCAACACTGAAATCCTCATATAAAAAAACCCAAAACAATAAATTGTCTATGAGGTACAGGTCATGACTGTATTTTTTGTACCTTCAAAATATTAATTATAGAGAAAGATCTGGTTACCTTGGATCATCTTTTCCTAACAGCCCCAATATTCTTAAAAGCTGAATTTGTAACCATGGTGCTGGCACACTGTGATAGTTGAAGTCAATAGGGAGCTTCCCTCCCACTACCTGCTTTAGGATGGTTACAAAACTCCCAGTCAAGTCCTTGTATCCAGATGAGTTTTCCTACATAATCAAAAAGAAATACAATTCAAATATTTCAATACAGCACCTCAGAAGTAAAAATAATCCACAACTTGAGTAAGATCAAAATACCTACACTAACAGTTTCATTTCTTTAAATCAAACTTGTGCTCTCATCCCACAACACCTGTAAGCTCTTCACTTTAAACCTATGCTATTTTCTTGCACATTTGCAAAGGGAGTGAATGCAACTTGAAGGCAACAGTAAAAAAAAAAAATTTACAAGCAAATTTCAGCAAACCCTTTAACACACTATAGAAGTTAGATCCTCTAGCTAACTATGCCAATGATGCTGAGCATTCAGATCATGCAAAAAGTGGATCTGTCAATCTAAATGGAGAGCTAGCATAAACAAACATAATACAGATATTCATGATCACATAAATTAACTTTTCTAACAATTACAAGTAAGTTTTTTCTGCAAAACTTCTGTACAATACACTGTGTATTTAAAATTAAAAAAATATATACATACATATATGTATATATAAAAAATACCTCCTAAGTTCAGTTGTGCTTCCAATTCTTTGCCTACCTTAATCATTTGAAGATAAATATGCAAAGAAGCTGCCATAACTCCAGCATCCCTGTCACATAAGGCTTTCCGGAACTTATCATGAATATGCTGAACTTGATTAGGAGCAATGAGATAGAATTTATATAAAGCTTGAACAGCTTTTCTTCGGATGATTTCCCTAAAGAGAAATGAGATTTACACAAAACAAAATTAAGCTGCTTGTGTATTTTAAGTACTTGACTTAACAAAACAACTTGCACTTTTTATTTCTACAGCAACGTGAAATTATGTGGCCAGCCATCAGAACACCATGATTTGGAGAGAGATGAGAACCCATGTTTTACATACTTGATAACAAATGACTTTGGAAATACCATATAAATGAGTGACAAAGCAAACTTGAAAGCGTAGTAGGGCTTGACGTCAGATTGATGAGTCAAAAGAATGGCCACCAAATACACAATGAAACTGGCCACTGCTAATCTATCGTGGTCACATGTGCAGCTCCAAAAAATACCTGTCTAGAAGGTACTGAGTCAGTTCATTCTGCAGTTCACTTTGTAATCTACAAAACACTTATAATGTTATCCTCTGTGTCTGGGATATTATAAATTAAGAATCAAACAACTAAAGGGTATTGATATCTGCAGATACACTTTTATCAACAAAGTTTCTATAGACAGCTTTATAAAAAAAAGTATCAGTGAAGTACTTCAAGGATCCTAATCTGTTTCTCCACCTACTCTACAAACAATTCTTCATCCACGTATTTATTAGAAGGACTCTAGCAGATAAATTCAATTACATTTACCTACCAAAACTGGTTAATACCTATCCAATACTCAGTCAAGACGGAAAATATATCAGACAAGTATCCAAGAGAAAAACTAGGAGAGGAATAATTTCTGAAGGTAATGATTAGAAAGACCAATTCAGAGAAAAAACACCAGTTTACTAAAACTACCTATAAAATTATGCCATTCAACCGTACAAGGCCACTTGAAATTCTGTAAACGAATACGTACTTAGAATGCTGCAGCTTGTCTTCTATTAGGGGAAGAACAGCTGGAATCATCTCCCGTGGAAAGATCTGGCTGACAATGGTTAATGCCATGCACACCTCTACTAGATTAGTGCTCTGTAAGTCCTGTTACAATCATTGAAACAAACCAGTTATTTTTCGTTTAGAATTTTAAATTCTGCACAGACATACCCCAAATCTTTCACAAGCAGGCTGGATCTAGCCCACCTACAGCAAGCATCTTGCTGCCAGCCATCCTGTTGTCTGCTTGTGTTTGAGAAGTGTCAGCTCTCACTGAGCTAATCGGGTTCTTTTCTTCTCTTACACAGGAAGACGGAACAAGCAGCTCCTCACACTCGTGTTATAGAACTACATTTGTATTTTAAACGTATGCGAGATTAACGCATAGAGCTACAATCAATGTTTACTGAAAGAGTTTGACGATTGCAAAACTATGCTGAGTCCCCAGTTGGACCAGTGGGATGAGTCACTTCTCATGGAATTCAACAGTACTCTCTAGTGCCTTTGATCTAGCCCGAAGAATTAAAAAAAAAAAAAAAAAAAAGAAAAAAGAGCAAGCTCAATAATACTGCCAATTACACATTTGTACACTAAAATAAGACATTACCTACTCCCTAAGAAGCGAATATAAATTACACATAATGTTCTACAAAAGAAAAAATAAAAATTCACAGTCTGTCCCAAATACAGTTAAAAAGAGTAGATATAGATCACTGTAACCTTAAATGAAAAAAGGATGGATGAATTCACAAAATAGAAGAACAAATGAAACATGTAAGATTTCCAGCTGACATCATCACTTGCTCTGGCCATTTGCCCCAGATAAGTTTTAGTCCTCATTTTGGTTTAGTTCTTTGTGGACTCTCATTTTTCACTTCTTTCTATAACCTTACTAGTTTCAAGTCAGACCTTTAAAGATCATAAAACAGTTTTCAATCACAACAACAAAATAAGCATCACTTTCAGTCTATAATTTAGGTGACTTTGGCCTACTGTAATATAAAAGTAATCATTATGCAGAAAGTTATAATAAGTCACAATTGCTCCATGTAAGAGGCAGTAATACAGAAGATGACACCTATGAAATATTATTAGGTAATAGATTTGCAGAGTCACTCCAAAGCATATTTCCATTTTCTATCAAAATTACCAAAAGAACTCAAAGAAGCCAACAGATAGTTGCTGTCAGCTAAAAGCAAAAGTTTACATTGATAATATGCATGCATGGCTGCTCCTGGAGTTGAGCATGTATATAACCAGTACATTTTATAAAGGAAATTTTATGGTGTATCTCCTTTGAAAAATTTTTAAAATATGGCTTCAACAGTAGGATTGCCAAGATTAAATTAAAAAGCCAGGGAAAGCCATTTCAAATTTTGATTGCTAACCAGAAAAACAGCAACTTTAAGAGAGCAAGATAGAACTAATGAGTACATAGCTTAGATGTTGTGCGACACAAAATGGGAAGAATTGGTCCAAGTTTAGTTTACCTCCAGACCTCCAAAAACACTGTACCTTCACAACTGTGTTCACAAGTAGAAGTAGCAGTTCATGATTTTCATGTAGAAATAAAGAAACTGCCAAATAACCTATAAAAGAAAGCAGCCTCCATTACTACTTTCAAGCAATAAGCAACTTCAAGACAGAAAACTTAAGACTGTAATAAAAGAACAGTTAATTCAAACAATTACAAAAAAACAACAAAAAACCCCACTGTTGGATGACAGTTGCTCATGTTTTAAATATCAAGATTTTCTTTTATTTCCAGGCAAACCAGTTATATTTAAGTTGCAGTAAAGCTCAACAAATAACAGCTAAGAATTCATAAGCTGTGAGAAATAAGAGACATTACGATACTGTTATAGCTAAAGAGCAGCCAAGAGCACCATGAGAAATCACTTCCTGGAAAACTAGTATCTTCTCTGCACGGAGAAAAGTACATTACTTCTAGACTACAAAATACAAATGCACTTTCTTCTATCTGTTAATAAAGTTCCATTTCAACTAAATTTTATGTTCAACCCAAAATACAGAAGAGTAAATTCACCACCCTATGCCAAAAACTCCCTTGTTATTTCTTAACAAGGAAGAAACAATTCCAGAACCCCAGAAAAGAAGCCTGCCAGAAACCTTTTTCTTCAAGACCTCCCTTCCTTTTAAACTAAGAGACTTAAAGCGGGGGGGTGGGGAGGGTGTGCCACAACTCATGACAATATTTGTAATACAGAGATGGATCTTAAAAAAGTCTTGGCTCATTCAGGGCTTAAGGATCAAAATGAACAACTTAGATACAAATAACTGTATTGTCTCATCTATCAGATTGATTTATCTGCTTGTGAAACTATGGGCTTGATCAGGTTAGCACACCTGCAAAAATGTAGTGAGCCTCAGTGAATGAGAGCGAACATTTGGTGAAAGAGTAACCTATCTTGATTGGATCAACTGACAATTCCTTAATACAAACTTTAGTATATTGCACCAAGAACAGACAAGGTTGTTCTCATGTATCACATATAACTGCAGAACAACAACAAAAAAACCCAAAACCCACACACATACTCTTGATAACATCCTTTTAGCAACTCAAAGCTTAGGGGCGCTTTGTGTCCAGAGAACTTTAAGCCACCTACATTTCAAAAAAAAAAAAAAAAAGAGTGCTGCTTCACCAAAGCCTTCTCAAAAAGAGCCCTAGTAGGGAAAGGTCTCAAACTGATTAATATCAAGACACATTGGTTCTTGACACTTACAGAGGTCACAAAGTTTTCTTCAAAACAGTTTACCACCTGCCCTCCCAGGTTTGGTGAAAATAGATTTTTTTAATCCCTACCAGAGCACCTGTGCAGTGGCTTTCATTACTCAGGGATAAAGCAACTTTAAATCATCACTTGTAACGCATTCTCTCAGAAACTCCAATACTTAAGTGTTCAAACAAAGGCTATCAAACAAGCATATCCCACAAGACATTGCCTTCCTTCTGTGAATGCGGACATAGCATTGCTTGGAGTTAAACCATTTTCTCCACAAACAGGAAGAAATGTCTTCACTAAGCAGTTGAATCAGCAACTGCAAGGAAATTCTCCAGACAAGACAGGCTGACAGCTGCTTCAAACTGGCAGGCAAGGAAATCACAACAGCATGAAATTTCAAAGAAATCTGGACTAGCCTTTCAGACCTCCTCAGCAACTTCTGCACCTGTGCTATAAGGATCTCCCTATTTGCCTCATTTCCTACAACTGTTTCTAAACTAAAAAAATCCTGCAAGCACCAGAACAGAAAATATTTGTCTGACAAATGTCTGACATTAACATGGTTTTCTAATCTTGAACTAGAGTGCTTGAAAAAGAAACCAGATCCTGACAGAAACTCCTTTTCAGCTTGATGTGTTTTTTAACAAAATTTCTTGTAAATTACTTGGTTATTGGTGCCACAATTGAAAGCAATGAAAGGACAACTGATGATTTAAAATAATTTCCCCTGCCTTCTGTTCCACGAGCACATACAGAGCAGCTCATAAGCTAGAGGAGTGAGAGACTATGAAACAAGACCAAGAAAGTAGAAGAACATTTTAAGTATTTTTACATGAATTATAAATCCTAAAAAACTTTAAAAATACAGTTTGAGAATATTATTAAGGCTACAGTTCCGTGCACATACCAACTCTTTTCTCCAAAAGATTTCCTTGCTGGGCAAGCTTGATTGCATGGATATATCCAAAGGAAGACTCGTACCCTAGCATTTCGCAATAGATGAGTCTCACCATACATTCTTTCATCAGTCTCTGAAATACCAAAAATAAATTAATGAGAATTCTAAGTCAGCCATGTTTTATGCTCTTCTTCACTGCTCTAATGAAGTAGAGGACTTCATCAGATAGAAACATATGTGCATTCACACGTTTTCTAAAATCAGGGTACTCATAATTTTTCCTTTGCTATGAATCTCTTCTGCGAATCAATATTAACTTTTGACCATAAAAGCAGAACTCCCCATATACTACCCTTAAAGATGTTAGCTTATTTTGATTAGCAAGCATGTGATCAACAGTAGATTAATCATGACTAACATAAAAAAAATTACCTGAAGTGTCAGATGATCACACTGCTAATACAAATTATTTTTTACCAATCGCTACACTGACCTAGGATGGGCTTTCACTATGTGCGAGGCAAAGCTTTATTTCTCCCTTCAAAAATTCTCACTCATGGGACTGAGACATGCATTAACTAACTCACGCCAGAATATATCAACTCCTGCCACTCAGACATGAGCAACAGTGCATACGACAAAGCACAGCTTCTTACACAGCACAAATTAATTGTAAGAACAACGTCAGCCTGCAGAGACTGTTATCTGACTGAAGCAGTTCATCACCTAGCTTTTTTGTCCGCGTTATTTCAGAAACTACAGCACGACCGTCTCTGGGCGCCATATTATTACAATTTGTTCACATCAAGCAGAATCGCAGTGTCCTCACTATTTTAACCGTGCCGCAAAACCACAGACATCGGTACCCTGTAATGCTGACGACTAAGCACCTATAACGCAGATAACCTGTACGCTCCAGCCGGCAAAAAGAGCGAGAACACGGTTTCTCTTCGCCTTTGGCCTGCTGTTGCCACAGCCTGTAACCACTAACAGAACTTACAAGTGTTGTGGCGGGGGCCGAAACTGTTGCTTTCAAACTGGTTAGCTCCTGCTGGATTAATTTTTCTTCTTCCTAGAAAAATTAAACTTAACTTTAATCTCGCACAGAATCCGGAGGGGCGCAAAAGTCAGCGACGACACCTTAATTTAAGAGAGGCTCCGGAGCCTTCTCAAAACCAGCGTACGCCTCAGCCGCGGCAGTGACCCCGCACCGGCCGGTTTCAAGCACAGGCGGCGATACTTGGCGGCCGTGCTCTCCCACGCCGTGTCCCCCCGCGGAGCGGCCTCCACCCACACGCGTTCCCACCAGGTTTATCGCCGGGCTCCGGAGCTCGGCGAGACCCAGCCCGCCGGCTGAGGGGAGACGCCGGCGCCCCGGGGCCCACAGCCCGGGGCACCGCACCGCCCCACCGGACGGCGCCGGCAACCTCGGGGAGGCCGGGAAGGGAGAGGAGAAAGGCCCGGCCCCCGCCCGCTTCGAGGCGGCGGGAGGAGCGGGAGCCCCGGCCCGGCCCGGCCCGGGGGAGGGGAGGGGAGGGGGGGGGGGGACGCCGCCCGCAGCCCGTACATGCTTGGAGGTGAGCGCCGTGATGCTCCGGATGAGGCTCCCGAGCCGGGAGGCGGCCGAAACCCTGCCAGGGCCGCCGGCGCCCCCCGGCCCAACGCCCGGGTCGTGCTGCCCCAGCAGCCCGGGCAGCACGCTCAGCGTCCGCTCCACCACGTCGCTCATGGCGGCTCCCGCCGCGGCCCGCTCTCCCCGCCGCCACCCGGAAGGGCGGGGCCCCGCCGGGCCGCGGCCCTCTCCGGCCTGACAGGCACTTCCGGGACCGCGCCTGCCCGGCGGCAGGGGGCGCTGCACCGCCCGCTGGGGGCGGGGCCTGAGGCAGCCGGGCCGCCATGATGGCGCCGCGCCGTGAGGGGCAGCGGGCCCGAGATAGCACCGGCTTGAGCCGGAAGGTGGAGCCGAAACACAGCGTTTGGAGCGGGTCAGCCCGGCGGGGGGGTTGACGGCAAGCCCTGCCCGGGCCTCCAGGGGTTGCTGCCCGCGGCCTGGCGGTCACTGATCGCATCGAGATAAGAGCAGACGCCGCCCTGAGGGAGCGCTGCCCGGGCCAAGGGGTGAGGGAGCAGGAGCGGCCTGAGCGGCCTCCCGCCCGCGGGAGCTCTTCTTCGGCAGCGTGACAAAACAAAAGAGGTTGCATGGCGCGTTTCGAAAGAGAGCGGTGCGATAGTTCGTAGATGCTTGTGAAGAATACTGTTCTTAAAGCGTGGGCGGGAACATCGAGAGGTTGGTCTTGGCCGAGGGGCTCCCGGAGGAGCTCTTCCCGAGGCGGTTCCCGCTCCCCTGGCAGCGGGGGTTTGGCCCCTTGGGAAGGTTTTCAGCGCATAGCTCCTGGGAACTACCTCTGCCTTCACTGCTCCTGCGAATGAAACTGGCTTTCTTGCCCGTGAAAAGCAAGGTGTGAATTTGTAAGGTTAAAGATGACAGCTTTTTCTGACTCTCTAGGTACCGTTTTTGCCATTTTGTAACCCTGTGTCTGTCAAATTAAGGTTAATTTTATGTCCCCATAGCTGAACAGGAGTAGTTGCAGTTGCTAAATGAACAGAAGCCTTGTTACTTTTGGTCATTTGGTGCCCAGAAAAGTGATTTCAATTAACAGAAAAAGCTCCTCCTTTTTTTGTCAGGCACAGGCTATATCCCGGCTCTGCTCTGAAACGCCATGACATGCCTTCTGCTCCGTACATGGCTGCCGCAGCACTGTGTGGCTGGGATGGAACTGGGCATTCACCTGCAAAGCAATGAAATGAACATGTGAAAGAGGGGTGCCGGATAACTTCCATAGATGCTTAACACTACAAGGGAAAAAGTGCATCTAACCCAGCCATGTTTACCTGATTGGTTAGGATACACCTTTCCAAATTTGTGTAACGAAATCTTGAGCCAGTTGCAACAAGATATATTCGGATAGTCTTTACTGTCATTTTTAACAGAATTGGTTTTCTCTCACTGTTTTTCCTGTGAACACGGAAGAAGCATAGTGCCACTTAAATATGTGAGTCAATTGTCTCGCCAAAGACAGCAGACTAAAATAATACTGTATCTGTGTAGTTTTGGATGCTTAATTCCATTTTAGAAACCCACGTATGCCTTTTCCAGTTATACATATTTTTCTGAAACAAAATTACTTGACATTTTCTAGTTTGTATTTCAGTTCAAAGGTGATGGGGTTTTTTTTCCCTAGAAAGGGTGAGGAAGAAACTAAAGTAATCCCTTCTGAGCCATGTGTTTCCAAGGAAAAAGTATCCCTCCATCTCCAACATACATCTGGTCAGAAAATCATGCTGAAGTTCGAAGCTATAAATTGATTTGTTATCAGAATAAAAGCCAAATAGGAACAAACTGAGGTCAGTAGTTTTAAAAGTATTAAAAGTTGGCATTTCCTTGAAGTCAAGTGGAAAGATTTGGACTGGTATTTCTTAAAGTCCATTTTACGAAATTAGTCAGTTAAGAATATCTCAGTTAAGAATTGCTCATGTAAAGACATCATATTATGTTATAGAAGCTAGAAAAGCTTGTAAGCTTTGCAGACCGAAAATGTAAGTTCAATAAGCATAGGTAAAGCTGCTGGAACTTGAATAAATGCTCAAATCTCAATAGCTTTGACTTTTTCCTTTTATTTTTATTGATTCTAGGGTCTTAAGTCCTTCTCTTTGCCTTAGGTGGTGGACAAATAAATGCTGTATGTAAAATGACTTGTAGAGTGCAACCCTCAGGCTTGTGTGTGATTAGTTTCTCATACTGTTGATGATTGCATTGAAATCAAGAGGACTATTCATAGTGCACACATATGTGCAAAATACGTGACTTACTGTCAGATGATTATAGATACATCTAATGCCTTGCATAAAGTTCACCAGTAATTCTTCCAACATTTTTTTTCCTTTTAAGCCTTAGACTAGTTAGTTATTATTTAGCATAATATGAGATAAAGTAGAAAAAGCAAATCCACAAAAGTAAGGAATGTCTACCATCTAGGCATAAACTTGGCAAGGTGGGTTGTTGGGTTGTTTGTGTTTTTTCTGCTTTCATCTGCCTTCTGTTTTCATCAGCTAGATGAAAAACCTTGAAGTGTGGTTATAAAACAACTGCAAAAATAGCACTGAAAGGCTGCATTTCAGTAATTTCTCTAGGCTCCATATCAACTGCACTCACCACAATAAAAAACCATTCTAATTGCCATTCCTGTAAGTTCTCCTTGGCATCTGATAGGCAAGTGGTATTCTTTCTGGCTCATGAATCATCACTGGAAATAAATAGTTCTAGAATAGAAAATGGGTTGATTGTGTATGAGCCAAAATAGAATCCAAATGAGACGAGCTTATGCTCTTCACTGTATTGTCTCTGCGCTGGGAAGAGGAGCGTGTAGTAGTAGATGATGTAAATGATGCCAAATGAAAACAGAGATGTAGTGAGAAACAAAGGCAGCACTTTTACCCAGTCATTTTTCTACGATGATTAAACATATTTTGTCATAATTAGCAGAGGTTAGTCACATGTCATACAAGCTTACCAGTGCACTAGCAAGGAGTACTGGGCCAAATGTGCAAAACCAGAGCATGGCATTGCAGGTGTGCTCTCTGCTTGCCAGTTACAGCAGGTGTCTGTGAGCGCATTGCCTCTCTGTGAAGTCTTCGTTAACAGGGAAATGGTTTGTCTCTGAAGTTTTAGGCTTGGCTTTCCTGGCATGGTCTTTTTTTTTTTTTTTTTTTGCTTGCAATTCCAAGAACTAGAGTGGCTACTGCAGTCATACTCTCTTTTGATGATGGCAGGTTTTGAATTCTTTTCTCTCCCCACCATCAGTCCCAGCCCCTACAGAGTCCTTCTGCATCATTTCTTGTTAGAGAGGCTTGGCAAAGCAGGAGGCGATTTAGCACTAAGGAAATAACAAACTGTATGGAATTGGGAAATAGTATAGAAAAGATTTCACATAAATAGAAACATTTATTACATAAACAGAAGCATATTGTGTAAAATAAACACATCTGAGCACAATTAGACATATCGTTATGCACAAAAAGCTGTATGTAGATGTATCACATAAATAGGTATATTTTTAAGCGGCAACTTTTTTGCACTGTCGTCACCAGTTAGAGTTCCTTTTCTGATCTCACTGTTTTACAGCTATCTTGATTTCAGCACGCTTAAAATACATTTACTGCTTTTGTATTTTGTGGTGACTTTTGTCTGAATGAGTAAATGTGTAGAGTCCTATAAATGGATGCATGTTTACAATGCATTGTGGGAAATGTTCAAGTGTTATAGAAGTAAATATCAGGAAGGGTAAATGGAGAGGAAGTACACATTTTTTGAACACTGAGACCATTAGATAGACAGTGAATTGTTGAATTAATACAAAACTGGGATAGAATATCCCACCACATTGAAGTAAGAATTGATCTTTTCGTTTTTCTATATCGGTAACATTCTGTAGTTTTGAGATTCCTCTTGGTGTGTATACACATGCTAAAGATGGCAGGGGAAGAGGTTACTCTACGCTTTCTTGCGGAAGCTGCTTGTCTTCTGTACTTCTGAAGAGAGGGAAGGTTCAGTTTAGTATAATAATTTCTGTGTAGGTTATCAGGCGACGTGTGAATAAGGCTATTTTGTTCTTACATACAACTACGCTTGAAAGGTTTTTATCCAAAATATCCTATAATTCCTAACTCTGGTACAGCTCCAGGAATAGGAGCCCGACTATAGGTAAGGCTTCTGGCATTATCAGTGCATTTCTAAAAGTTATTTTCATTGCTTTGGATCTGTGGATCGCAGGCAGATTAATTTATAGAAGTGAGCCTGATGTAAACTAGAGCATCAGATTTTATCACTGTTTCATCTAAATTATATGCAAAGGCTTGACTATTAAATACAGTGGTTGCTAACAGGGAAATAAAGAAGAAATCGCGATTTTTTTAGTGCTCGTTGTCCAATAAATTATCATTCTCCTATTTTTTTTTTTGTGTTCTTCCCAGCTTATACTATAATAACATTATACCTTGATACAGGGTTGAACAGTTCCACTGTGTTCCTGGTTTTTAGTTGTAAAAGCACTGATCCTCTTCATCTCTTCAAATAGAGTTTTTAGCCATTTTTTTAGCAGTTAGCAAGTATTGAGATTTCTGATGTCAAAGTGTATGTATGCCTTTGTGACTACAGAATGAGGAGGTCTTTTCTGAAGACAAACCGCTGTGATTTATCTCCCATTTTGGAAGCAGACCCTATAGTTCTGAGAAGAGCTCCCGCTGCGATCCTTTGTTCTGCCGTAAAACGGTGCAAATGTCTTCCTCCGATCCCTAGGGATTTGTCGATGTTCTGTGTCTGCAAGGGCTAAATTTTAATTTATGAAAATGTTCGGAACTGGCTTACATGCCTATCGTCATTTGTGCTACTGCTTCTTTCAGTTCTAGATTTTAAAGAGCAAGATGCGCTATAATTAAACTTTTGACGTCCTCCCTTTGTGGCGAAAAGAATCATTGATGACTGTGCCTTTACCGTGCAATTCGGCCCCGTGGAAAGGGCTGAAGCAGCTGTGGGCGATTCGCGGGCCTCCTCTGCAGGACGGAATTTCACTTTTACAGCCCCCAAAGCGCGCGCAACCCAGCCTTTCCTCCTGCGCTGGCTTCGACCCAAAGCTTTCCCCGCGGATGCGGCGTCCGGGGTGGTCGAGCCGCTCGCCTCTTCCCGCAGCCCGCTGCCCGAGCTCGCCTTGCGGCTGAGCCGCGGCGTTCAGCCCGGGGCGAGGGGCGAAGGCCGCCCCGCGCCCGCGCACCCCCGGCGGCCGGCACAAAGCCGCCCCCCCCGCCCCCCCCGCGGCCCCTCTCTCCCGGGGAGGCGGCGGTCCCGCTCCCCGCCCCCGGAGAGGGAGGGAAGGGGCTGCGGCTGCCGGGGCCGCGGGAGCGGGAGCGGGAGCGGCGCGGGGCGCGCATGCTCCGCCGGCCGCGGCCCTCCCCCGTCTCCTCCCCCCCTGCCCGGGGCCGGCGGCGGGGACGGCCTCGACCATTTCAGCGGGCGCGGGGACGAGGGGCCGAGCCCGCGCGGCAGCGGCTTTCCCGCAGCGCGGCGGCCGGCTCGGCTCTGCGGCTTCAGCACCGCGGCGCTGGACAGCGCCCGCCGGCCTGCGGCTCCGCGGCGCTGAGCGCCCGCCGGGGCCGGGGGCGCGCAGGGGCGGCGCGGGCGGGAACCCCCGCGGGCGAGCGGGCGAGAGGGCGAGCGGGCGGGCGGGCGGCGGCCCCGGCCCCGGCCCCGTCCGCGGGCCAGGCTCGCCCTCCGAGGGCGCTGGGCAGCAGCAGGATGTTTCTCAAGCTGGCGGTCGTGGTGCAGGTGCTGTCGCTGCTGGCAAGCCGGGCGCAGGGCTTCCCGAAACCCGGGGGCAAAGGTAAGCGCCTTCGTTAACACCCTTTCGCCGGGGTGGGGAAAGTTTTGCAGGGCACAGCTAGAGGAAAGTCAAAACTTCCCTTCCACTTGGCTAAAAGCAATTAGATCCTAAAGAAACAATATTCCGGGCGAAGGCGCTGGATCGCTGAAGTTGCGGTCTAATACTAAAGTGAAGAGATAGGTGCCGGTAGAGGGAAAAGCTCTCAATTTTGTTCAGTCTTTTCCGAGCAATGTTTGCATCCATTCCACAGCAGTTTCTGCACAAGTCTCGCTCGCTCGCTCCCTGTCTCCCCTGCTATTCTCGATGTAAGAGATTTTTAATCTCTTGGTTGTGCCAATCCGATTATTGCTATTTTAGTCAACCTCTTACAGCATTTTTTCCCCCAGTTGGTTTAAGAGTTTTCTCATCAGAAAGGGGTTACTGAGTCTGTATCTGTATTTCTGTTACATCTTTTGCAGAACCTCTCCCTCTGCCCCAAACAATCATGCTTTGTTTAAATGTTTGACTTTTTAATTAATGTATTCTCATTCTTCTAGGAACATTGCATTTTTTTACAAGAACTAGCAGTTGGCTTCATATTTAAGACACCGTGTTTTATGGGAGAAAATTATAGATTAAGAAGAAATGTGCTGTCTCTTTGTAGTCGCATGCATCATATAACTGAGTATATACGTGTGTGTGTTTATTCTAGATAAAGCTATACACAACAGACAATTAAGTGTAGAAAGACCTTTGGAGGAACAGGTAAGTGAAATAAAAAATACTTACAGTGGGTTTTGGTTTGGGTATTCCCATAGTATTTTGAGCCTTCAGGTACCAGATCCATGAATATCCTAATGGCTTAACAAATGAGTTAAAAATAGATTTGTCAGTAAAGTCAATATTGATGGGGTTGGGTACAAAATAGAGTTTCAATAATTTTTAAGAACTGGCATGTAGAGTTTTACTGTCCAGCATTCCAAAAGCAGGTCATTAGCTCCAACAGCTCACAGGTGTGTCACCCCTTTGTATCGACATCCTACAGGATTATAGCGGGAGCTTGGACTGAAGAAGGAAAATATATTTGGCATTTAACTTAAAATGGAAAGTCTATCGCAGCTTCTCGTAATGTCTGATTCTGATCAGAGGATGCGGTGGTACTGACAAAAAGTGCCAAGCGCTTAATCATGGTCTACTTATGAAGGCAAACTCCTTACTAAGAGTGAAGGTCAGGCATTAAGGCTTCTGCTGATATTGGTAAATTAAGAGATCACATGTTTTAGTGTATTTATTCCTTCTGCCTGTTTGTTGTTTTGTTTGTTTGTTTGTTTTATTTTTGTATATCAGATTGCTGAAGCTGAGGCAGACAATAGGAAAATAGCTCCCACAGGTAAAACATCTTTCCTGGTTTTATAGCAATATTCATAATGGTATTCAGAGAAGTGTAAGATTTTATGTCATGTGTGCATTGATGTATTTTCCAGAAAATAAGCCAGAGTTCAGGAATTATTCCTTTGTTGATGACCTGAACCTGCTAAAATCAGTAGCAGAAAGAGAGAGGAATGAAAAGGAGAGGGAGTCAATTAGAAGCTCTTTGTATGAACAGCAACTGGCCATTGATGATGCGGACTCCACCAAGAACCGCAGGCTTGTGGATGACTATGACTCCACTAAAAGTGGGCTGGATTATAAATTCCAAGGTATTCTGTAATCAACTTTCAGTGACTTTTAGGTTAGACTTCTCTTGCAAACTGATTGCCATCATGCATGTTGTGCTTATCACTAAACATGAGCTCTATTTGTTACTGGAGTGCAATTTCAATTATTTCCAGTTGTGGAAGCTTGTAGGTTTTGAAACACAATACAAAAGAATTGCTGTTGATTTTCAGAGTCTTCTTCCATGGAGGAAAATCCAACTGTGTAATTTGCATTATGTTTTTTAGCAATTTAGATTTGATGGAAGGAAAACAGGACATATTTTTAAATGAAAATATATTTATTCTGGTTTGAAAGCAAGAAGTACTTTTATAGAGAGCTAAATCACATATATTTGTTCCAAATGTTATGTGCACTATTAGATAATTCTCCTCATCACAAAGCTAAAAGGAGTTACTGAAGGCCAAAGAATACTTGCCTTTACTACAGGAGTAGTTAATTGACTGGCAGTTTAAGTGAGTCCTCTGAGAGTTGCAAGCAGCCTTTAGCTCAGGATATTTTTAATTATAACAAAGTATGCTGATCACAGACCAAAGCTTACTCATCATGTTCACTTTCTCATTGGTCACAGTGATATTATTCGCCATAAGTAATGATTACATAATTAAAACTTCATTTGCTGAAATCTGAACAAGAAGATAGTATGCTGTTTGTCATGATCTGTTTTGATCTAAGTGGCCCTACAATGAAAGTAGATACTGGGAGGAGGCATATAAGCAGATAAGTGAGCGATGTTCTCTCATTCTTACAATTTTTTCTGTAAACAGAAGAGTATGCTCCTGATATTCATCTCTGCTCTTTCAAAAAAGCCAGTCGGAAAGACATTGTTCAGATGTGAAAAATGGACACAAAAAACTTTTCACTGGGACTGATGTCATGGATTCCAAAGTGTATATTAAAGTATATTCCTAATGTGTCTAAAAAGTGCAGCTTTGTTCTGAAGAGAAAAAGATGTGGGCAGGTAGTTTTTTACAAGATGTCTAATCCAAATGAGTTAGGACAGTCAGCACACGGTTAAACTGTAATCCTTTTAGATGATCCAGATGGCCTCCATCAATTAGATGGCACTCCTTTGACTGCTGAAGACATTGTTCAAAAAATTGCTGCGAGAATTTATGAGGAAAATGATAGAGGAGTGTTTGACAAGATCGTTTCAAAACTTCTAAATCTGGGGCTAGTAAGTATCTTGTTAATACTTCGTTTAGCTGTTTTGTGGGTTGGTTTAATGCTCTTTTAAAAAACAGCTTTGGTGAACACTGTGTCCAGCTAATAATGCTGACTTGAGTGAAAATGAATGGGATTCAGGCTCTGGGCAAGCTTTTTGGCTCATTTGAGCACATTGGTTTAGTTCTGCAATAACGTTGTTCCTGTGATGGCTTTGCAACAAAATAGGCCAAACCATGGAATGTTTCTGATGTTGAGAAAACATTCGCTCATTGTAGTCCTCCTATGTCTGCCCTCATTTTTCCTTTAATTTCTTTTCTGATTCTCACTGAGTTCTTTTGTATTATCAATTTCTTTTGGATGTTTATGGGGAAAGGTCTGAGCTCATTCCTATCCACCTACTAATTATTGTCATCAGCAGACATAAATTGATGCTGGTTATTTGAGGATACATTTCTCATTGTTACTGATTTTTAGGAAGACTGGGTTTGTTTGTGACCTCTAGATGTCTCAATGGTTTTAGCCGTTGCAATATCGGATCCTTATATTTTAAAATACTAACCTTATCTTTTCTGCACTAGATTTTGCAATTAGCTATTGCATGCTGAATCCCACTGATTGCAAAGGGGGCTGTGGGACAGCTGCATGGTAAAATTCTCGCTGTTAGGAAGCAAAGAGAAAACAATTTGTTGATGCCGTAGAAAGCTGTTTGCTTTTTCCCTCTCTGTATTACTGTATTCTCTTGTACTTATTCAATTGTACATAGGTATGTTGCAGAACATATGTATTTATACCCCCCCACACACACATATATACACATATATACACATTCCGCACTTGCAGCTCCATCTTTCAAGCTGGACTCCACTGTGTTAAGCCCTATATGGGTTTGTTTTCCTATTGGAGGCTATATGTGTGGGTGGGTGTTTTTTGTGTATACACACATATCTGATGTGTGTTTGTATGTGTGTGTATACACATTTATATAAATATAGACGTATATGTATCTATATGTATATACACACACGAGTGAAGGTATTACACCTAATTTGGCTGTGCTCAGCTTTGAAGCAAACATATTTGAAGCAATCTATTTACAAAGCTCAGGTTTTATATTGATGTTTAATCTAGGAAACCCACAATATTCTGTAAGTACTCTACACAAATATTTTAACAGATCACAGAGAGTCAGGCCTATACCCTGGAAGATGAAGTGGCAGAGGTTTTACAACAGCTAATTGCAAATGAAGCAAAGGATCGTGAGAAGGAGTCTGAAGATTTTTATTACCCTCCAAGCAGAGCAGACAGTGACACAAAAGAAAAGCAACAGGAAAGAATGGTAATTTCTTAGCTAATCATTTTGACTCACTTGCTTAATGGTACAAGTAGACCAATACACAGCTTTGCTTTAGGGAATAATTAGTTCAATCTGGAAACTAAAGGTGTTCTTAAAGAAATTCCATCAGACAGAAAAATTAATCATGAGTTACTTTGAGGTTTAAGCCAGATGCCAAATTGAAATAGCTTTGAGAAAATAGTATACTCTTCACTTTGTAATTAGGAAAATGTTGGCATAAGATTACGATGGTATTTATTGCTCTATTAACTCTATCACCAAAAGCATTGTGCTTATAGATATTATTTTTTTATGTCTTTTGTGGAGACACCAAGCAAAGCTGATCAGGATAGTTTCATTAATGGAGAAATTGATGATACACTGGATAACACATGGTCATCATCTAATATCTTGGAAAGAAGAAATGAGCTGCCTTCTGAAGATAATTTTGAAGACCTCCAATATTTTCCAAACTTTTACGCGCTATTAAAAAGTCTTAACTCAGGTGAGTTCATCATGTGTTTACAGGAATATTTAGGAAAAAAGTTAGAAAATTAAGATTCTCTCTGTTTTCTCCTACTCCTTCCCTTCCCTTCCCCACAGCTTTCCTAGTTGCAAGAGACCATGTGCTTTATTGAGTATGGCAAAATATTGGGAGGAACAGCACTCAGAACTGCGAACTGTGAGACCTAGATAGCCCTTCCCATCTTGTGCTGTATGATTCACGAGTCCTGAATTCTTTTCATTTCCATAAGGGCATGATGAAAAACTGGCAAATTGTTTTCTCCAGAGATCTTTCCAGTAACACTCGTGTCTTCTAAGCCAACAGAGATACAAATAAGCTACAGTAGAATCCTCACAGTGATGGTACCAGTAAATGAGTCTGAGCCTCCCAGCCTTTTCACAAACCACAGGTTTGCTGTTTATTGCAATGAAAGCTCTGCACGTCTCTTCCTATTCCGGTGCTAGACATCATTGCCTTCCAGTTATTGCAGGCAAGATTGTGGCACCTTGCCACAGCCCCTTTGTCAGCACGCTCTACCACACACCCACTCTCACTCTCTGCAGCCAGTATACCTTCTGCTCTCTCCAGCAGTCAGCAACAATTTATTCTGTAGATTCCTTGTCCTGCAGGAGCCTTAATCTTGCTCCAAACTGCCCCCGTAAACACCTGAGTAGAGAGCTAGAATGAAAAACCTGAGGGTATATTTTACTCAAGTCCAACCTACCAACTTCATATTCTTCTTCCTGTTCTTTTCATTTTCCCGTGGTAGTTTTGCATGCTAGTTCTTCTCCTTTTTCACTCACAAAGCAGAAAGGCATGCTGGGTTTAACAGGTTCTCAAGCAAATAGAACCAGGTCCCACTGGCTGAACATCTCTGCCTTGTCTCCTGCTTTATGCTGTTCACCTGCTGGCTTGTATCAAGCTGGAGGAGAGGGGATTCAGTTGCATCCTACAGATGTGTGTTAAATTGCAGGCAGCAATAAAAAACCTGTTCAGCAGCTCTCCAAGGGGGCTGGCCCTCTGCCAAGGCTGGGAGTATGTTTCTGACTGTCCCTGTCTGACAGTGCCCCTAGTGCGGGAAGAGCGTGCGTGTGTGATGGGGGAATTTCATGCTGCTAATGCAGAAATAGCAGTAATATTGTTCAGCAGATAAACACGGTGAAAAAAGAAAGGTAAGAAGCGGTGATCGTGAAGAGAGTCAGAGATACATATGGGCAAGAAGGATGGATTTTTATAATGAAAAATCACTGTTTGTATCCTGTTCTGGAGTCATGATCCTCCCAGCCATGTAATATTATGTTGTCCCAGTACATGAGTCATGGTCTTCTGCATGGTAACAATCTCATTTGAGACACTTCATATTTTTGTCATTGAAACCATGGATCTTGTAGGAGAAAGGATCTCTGAGCTATATTCCTCATACAGAGGCAAACTGGTCTACTAAGTAGTTCACAGACAAATAAAAGAAAAGGACAGAGACTGTAGAAAACTCTGCCTGTATCTTCCTTCTGACCAGCAATTTGAACTCTGTCAAGTCACTTCATCTCAGTGTGTTTAGTGTTCTTATCTGTAAAATGGAATTAATACCATTTGCCTTCCATAACATAGACCTTCAAGACAAAAAGCTATAAAGAACTGAACCCTGAAGTTTTAAAGTATATTCAGCTGTACTTTGCAGGAGCAGTTTAAAGGGAAACATATATAGGAGTTCTCTTTGCTAATCCAGCACAGCATTTTCTTTTTAGTGAGTAGGTCATTTTTTATGCATGATGTTTGTGCAGAGTTTGCAGAACTGAGTTTTTCCGAGTTGCCTGAAGTCTTTGACTAGTTTTGCTTTATCCCCTCACACAGAGACGGAGGCAAAAGAGAAAGAGACCTTAATAACTATCATGAAAACCCTGATTGATTTTGTGAAGATGATGGTTAAATATGGAACAATCACACCAGAAGAAGGAGTTTCCTATCTGGGTGAGAGTACATACTTTATGCAACAGTGTTATTAATGCGATGCTCTTACTCTACCAACAATGATAATTATATTCTCACCGTCCTTGCTCTTATGAGTCCTGTTTCAGACTTGTTCATTCAAAATATTAAAGCTGTACTTCTAAATGATTGATTATTCATTATAGCAGTGTTGAATTCCATACAGCTTTAATATTTCCATCTAATGAAGGAAAGGTTATTTATCAGATATGTATTCAGAGGATTATTCCACTTTCACACCTGTGAAGTGCGCTTGATTTCAATGGCTTTATGTCAGGGTAAGATTAGCGTTTTGCTCAGTTTATATTGAGGTGGATCAGGTATCTGCATTTTCCAGAAAGAATCCAGCACTTCAGCACCTTTAACCTGTCATCTGTAAGTAGCTAGAGTAGACGAGACCTAATGCTATGGTCTTCTGCCAAGTAGAACTCCTTCCATCTATGGAAAGTGTTACATCTTGGCACAGGAGTAGTTTTTAAAGCACTCTTTCCTGGATCCATTTTAGAGTCTGTGGCTATGCAGATTTTGTAAAATTGTTATAAAATTTCCAGAAAAGGGATTTAGGAACAGCCTGGTTTGGGGTTTTTGTTTTGTTTTGGTTTGCTTTGTTTTCTCACACACTTCTAGCTTTTTATATTAACTGTTGGTAGCCTTTCTACTAAAACAAGCACAGCTACAGAAGAAAGGCATATCTGCGTAAGCTCCACACAACCCTTTCATTTTTCTGAAGTATTCCTGGTCTGAGTTAGCCTGAAAAGTTTTTGTTTACATCAGGGCAATTTCTGAGCTTAATAAATCAGCCTGTCATAGAGATAGGACTGGCAATGATCTTTCATGACTTCCGCTGGCTTGTTTGATAGGGACCATTGCAGATACATGATTGATTGATGCAACTGTAACTGTACAGATTGATTATCAAATATTTGGCTAAAAAAAATCCAGTGGATCGTGATTCACATTCAGTGCATGATTGCACCTCCTCTCTAAAGAATTCATTATATCTCTGACCAAGATTATCCATTCGTTTCTGTAAGAAGTCCTTGAATTTTGGAATATTTGGACAAGTTTATTTTTTTATTCTCCGGCTGCCTGTACATTTATTTCTCTGGCTGCCTGTATGTTTAAAGAAAGATGCACATAAAGAAACGGTTGATTACAAGCACAGTGGTTTCAGTGTCATTCTACAAATAAAGATAATATGGCTTGAGCAGATATTGCCCACACTGATAGTGTTGTGCCAAAACTTAATAGGCTAAATTCATTCCTGACGCAAGACCACTCAGATAATGGAATTACACTAGGGATGTGTTTTTCCTGCTAAAATTCAGGGCAGTTGTTCACATTGGCTTTACTTTGAGTAAATAAATACTGTAACCCTGGAAACAAATTGCCATGATGACATAGTACAGCGGGCAGAGATTAGGTTAAGAGTTTCAAAGGTCTGATTTACTCTGGATTTAAAGTAAGACTATCAACTGATGTATCCAGACCCTGCCTTGCAAATGAGTGATTTATGCAGAGATAGATCTTGTATTCCATCAAAGCAACTTACTGTAGTGGAAAAAGCTTTCTTGTAGGTCTCAAGTTACTTCTGCGGTATTCTTTTTTTAGACTTGCTGTTGAGAAATTACTTTAAAGCTGACCATTTATTGAGCTAATATTCTCAAATATTCAAGAACAGCAAGCACAGTAGAATCTTAGCTTCTTGCAGTATCCACAAGCACGGCAGCAGTTTTATTGTCACCCTTATTCAACTAAACGTTACAAACATAACATACCCAGTAATACTTGAATAGGTACTGTGTTTCTTGGTGCAGTTCGGGCTAGGGGATTGATGCCTAGCTGTGTTTATTTATAGCAGATAAAGGAATTAGTATGAATGTCTGTCAGAGAGAAGAAACAATTAAAAAAATTGGCAGCTTTCAGTTGTTTCCTCAGTCCAAAATCAGTGAGCAGATCCCATGCTAATCGGTGGAAAATACCAACTGGGTCTGTGCAGATGGATTATATCCTGTCTCTGTTTTATTACAGTAGGAAACAGCCTAGACTACTTTTCCCCACTCTGTGGCTGAAGCCATGCATAAGCTGTGTCCCTGAATTATACATTCAAAATAATAAATCATTTACTGAATCAAGTCACAAGCTTTTGTGCCTCTCACACAGATGCAGAGACAGTAAATTTGAATGCATATTCCAGTAACAGCTGGTTTGGGATTTGGAAACCACAGCATTATGTCATCATCATTGTATCCTACTCTAGGGGAAAGTATCTTGCTTCTGCAGCGAATGATGTTATTAGGTTTAGCTTTAAGTTACAAAGGATGTAGGGGCAGTGTGGTGCAAGAAAAACATGCACACACACACAAATGCAAGGAAGAAGAAGTTCATGTTTTAATACACATATTCAATATTATGTAATACATATTTAAAAGCTTTCCATATGCTAAATATAATATGTAACACAGAACCCAGAAAGCCAAAAACAATGTATACATATATATGAAAGAGGAGAAGAAGTACTGCCTACCTTTTACAGTACATATTCAGAAAGTAGAGCTCTAGAGGCATCAAAAAACTGATATAAAATGTGTGTTCAGCTGAAATGCATCAAATTTGATAATTACCCTGCTGGTGGCAAAATGCCACTGTCTTCTATCACTCTACTTTCTTAACTATGAAAGCTGTACTTTGATGTACTGGGAGCAAATTCTTCTGTGGAGTGAAAGTCTTATGATATGTTTCTATCCTGTTCAAAGGCTTTCAGAAATCTTTCTAGAAAGCCTACCTGCCCTCTGAAGATTGAAAGCTGCTTTTAAATCATTTTTGCAATTAAAAGAATGGACAAACATTGTTGGTACAGAAAGCATAAGGTAATTAATCATATGACATAGGATCACAGTTACACAGGTGGCTTGTGAATTAGATCCAATGGTGGTATCAACTTATCCAGCTATGGTTTGATTGTCAACATCCAGCAAATGCTGCCCAAACAGCTGAGCTCTCCTTGCTTGCCCCAACCTGCTAGAGGCACAGGCTGTCATCACTGAACAGGCTGAGTATTGGGAAGGACTTTTAGGACAGTTATTGAAACAATGATTATGGTTGGTAAGCGTGCAGTGACAGAGTGGAATCTGCACGTAATGACCAGTGGAAAGCAGCAAGAAGCTTTCAGAGAAGTTATGACTGATTCAGCGTAAAATATTTCATTATTCATAGCATTCATACTGTTTCTGTTGCATAAATAGCTGATACTGAATTTTCCCTGCAGAACTGAAAGGACTATATCCTTCATGGTGCTGAGTGCTTCAAGAGAAAAAGTGCTGTTCAAGCCAATAGCAAAACTCACTTTGATTTCAGCAGAGCAGAATAAGGAATGCATTGCATACATACTTGTATTGTTTGAATATTAGTTTGTGAATAATATCATACTTTTCTTCATTTTCCTTCTGTCTGTCGAGTAGCGTCATGGTGGAGATTCACTCTGATAGCTTTTCTGTCAGAGCCGTCTATCACAGACCAGATAGATAAATATTAAGGAAAAGCTTCATCTATACCACACAAAGAAGAGGAATTTTTTGTGTGCTGAGTAACTTTTCCTGTGTATGCCAGGCTATCTAGCTAATTTTAAAATGAAAGCATATCGGTCCACTACTATCCTAGTAAAAGCTCTATTTATAGTAATTATGTAAATTAAACTATGGTTTTGTAAAACATTTATTTTAATAATATTGTTGTCAGCGTAGAAGCAGGAACAAATGGGTTTTGCCAGTTTGTTTGGATACACCTGTAAATCATCTCCCACTAATAAGACCAAAATAATGAGTAATTTTTAGAACCATTCTAGGAAATATTTTTAATTAGAGCCTAGTGGACCATAACAAAAAGTAGAGCTTTTAGAGATGATAGACAAATTCTTAAGAGGCACCAGTGTGTATGTATGAATTCTTTTTACACAATACATTGATTATATTCTCCTGCTGTACACTGCTTACAAGAGTAGATTTTTAGCAAATTTATCCATTGCCACCCCAACCAAATGAAAGCTGTCTTATCCAATGAACAATTACCCTAGAAATTAGTTATGTGCACATTGTATTCTTGTGGAGTTCTCATTTATTTACTAGTACATGTAGCACAAACTTTTGCCATCAGTACTTTATCTCACAGATATATAGAAGCTTCACTGTGATACTGCATATAATGCATATTTTATCACGTCTTATGACTGAGGTTGGTCATTTTGTTTTCAGTTTCTAAATCAGGGCTTCTGTATCTTCCACAACTGAACAATGCTGGAGAAGAGAGAGAGACAAAGGAGTGGGAAGAAAATTAAGTTTAAGCACTCCGTAGCTTTGCTCTTTCTGAGGGGGGTCCCACTTTTCACCTCCTTGTAGTAGAGTGCTTAGCTTACTGGAGCCACAGAGTACAACACGCGGCCCACAGCAGACTGGTTGGGGAGCAAACCCCCCTTTAGTTAGGAGGGAAACAGAGAAATTGCTCCAGCTCATCAGTATGCAGTGTTTGAGTTACAGCTGCCTCCCTCCATAGACCAAACCAAAGCCACCTCTCACACCGCCTCCCTTTGGCTCTGACTCACTGTCAGAATCCACACTCTCCCCCGTGACTGAGTAGGAGATTGTGTTGGTTAGAAATGGGCATGAACAGATGTCTCTGTTTACCTCTTCTACCCCTTCATCATTTGTTCTCCACGGACAATTGGAAAGCAAACGAAACTGCAGGATGCACTAGCAATAGGGAGATGGATGGTTCATTCGCGAACTATTGCCGAGGTCTATGTACACTCATTAGTTCGGTCCTTTTCTAAAGTTACTGTTGGGATAGTGTTTTACTGTAATACTCTGTTTTAGACTGAGGCTGCATGAAAAAAATCCAGGGCAAACAGAAGAGGCAGAAAGTCCCCTATGTTGATTTTGAATATGTCCCTGCCTCTCCATGCTAAGGAATATGGAATAGCTCTTCTGCCTCTCGTGTTCACACTCAGTAGCCTCCACAGCTCCACTTGTGATGAAGGCAAAGCTCTGCAATTTCCCTGGCATAGGCCACTGCACAGCAGACACAATCTGGCCTTTTCTTGGGAGAGGAGGACTTGTTTGAATACTGTGACTAATCCCTGAAGTTCTCATCAGCACAGATGCTGCAGGCCAAAGGTCTGATCCTGGTATTTGTTTAGTTAGGCAAGAACAGGCGCAGAGCCAAGAGTGTGAGGCAAAGAGCAGATCACAGCACAGACTGGCATCAGCTTTCCCCTACTCACTGTCTCCAGAAGCAGATGCTCCCTGATGCAGAGCGTGTGATTTCAAAGGGGTGAGGGAAGGTGTGGCTAAACCGGAGCCAGAGGCTGCAAGTGATATATGGACGGTGTCATGTGGACCTTTTGTTCTTTCCTTCATTTTGAACCTGGGAGATGAAGAGCACTGACATTATTTCATACAGGGAACTGTTCATGCAGAATACCTTCCTTTTCTTTTTTAATGTCCTTTTTTTCCAAAGGGCTCTTTGTCGCTACTGTAGGTTTTCTTCATAAGCATTAAAACCCTTAATTGATTTTCCCTATCTGCATTTCCCTTTGGTGATTTTCCTTGCCCAGTATTACTTTATCATATGACTGATGCATACAGCTGCCAGTGGGAGTTATTTAATTTCAGGCAGCTCTCTTTTCTCTGCTATTTATTTTGTATCTATCTGATGAACTAAGGTGACACAGATGGTAGTATACTGTACTGTTCTTAGGAAGATCAAGGACGCTCACATATCTGAAAAGTAGAAATCAGGGACACCTCGGATGGGGGCAGTGGGCCAAATACTGAGGAGCAGCAGTGATGGTGTAAAGTATACATGAATAGTCAAACCCAAGATGAATTTGCATGGAGGTAAGATAAAAGGATCTGGGGACAGAGAGTGTGCAAAGGTCCCAGACAAGATTGGAATCTAGGACGTATGTTGATCGCAGACCCCACTGCAACTTTATAAGCTTTTCTTTCCGTAGCCTCATCCCATGCCTCATCCATGTCCATCCCATGCTACTTCTGCATTTGCACAAACACATGAACGTTTTTTGCCCACACCACTTGGATCTTATCTCCTGTTTTCCCCCATTCAGACTCTCACTGCATAGAAAAAAAAAATGGGTAGCTATGGTGTGAAAAGTCTTGACAGCTAACCTCACAGTTCTTAAAAAACAGGACCACTACACACTACAGTAAAATGGGCATCACCTGAGGGTGACAACATGTGTGAGAGCATAGTTTTTCCAGTACCCATAGGTTCTAAATTTTCTCAGATATCTTTTTGGGAGAGATCCAGTAGGTTTAGTATTACTAATGCTTTTTCCCACCACATTACATGACTATCAAATCATATGTACAAGAACCAAAATGAATATATTACAGTTCATTCCTTTGCCTATCACTATCTACCCTTTAAATTTGCAGCTATTTCTTGCAAATATATTATCTCCTTTTCTGTTCCCCTTCACTGCTTCCTCTGTACTTTCCCAACTGGATACTTTGTAAGAAATCGCCATCTCCTTGTAGTGTCTCTTTTGACAAGTATATTGCTTCGGTCCTGAAAATCTAGGTTTTGCATTCTACCGAGTGGTTTGTGTTTCTAAAGAAAGGAGGGCAATGCTTTTCTTTTTTCTCGCTGTATTTAATGGCTGCATAAAAAACCCCTTACTTTCTGAATTCAGTATCTCTCTGTTTGACAGCTGAGCACTGAGACCATAAGTTATGATTTGAGATGATGTTGTGGGTGTGGGATAAAGAGGGTGTCACTGAACTTTCAAAACTAAGCTCCATCCCACTCCTCCAGTAGAGGCGGCTGTGTGCTGCTTCAGTCCCAAACCATCGTGCTTATGAAGTGCATGTTATCAAAATACTTAAAGTGTGTGCACAGGCCATGTAGCAGCCTCAGGATGGGAAAGGATTAGGAAAGGACTGCACCACACAGCTCTAGGAGACCTGGAGTAATACAAAGGAAATGCCTGTAGAATACTGAAAGGATAAATCTGAGAAATAGTCTGTGAGGTAGGGAATTTAATAAGGACAATAAAGGAGACTTGGTCAGAGCTTTGTTCGCCTCCAAACACATCTATTTAATTGTGTTTTACTTTTTGAGTTGCTTTTAATCTGATTCCCAAGTGATACTGCTGCTGGTTTTATTTCAAACCACTGACCATCTTGCCTGTAATCCATTTACAAGTGATGCCACTACCTGGGGGTTGTCACCTAACATGTCATTCCTCATGGCAGCATTAGGCTTCAGACACACCATCATGACAAATCAGTCAAACAGGAAGATTCAAAAAGAAAATTCCGTATCTTGACATGTAAGGCAGGGAGTTAGAAAGGACCAGGAGATCTGCTGGTCGCAGGAGATTCAGCTGGAGAAAGCTGAGACCCATCTGTAATTCCAAAATGGAGGGATTTCTCTTGTTTGTCACAGTTTAAGCAGTTTATGTGACATATGCATGATACATATACGAGCTGACTAAAGGTCAAACTCTGCTTTTGGCTACATTTGCCCATTGGATATTGACAGTTCTTGGACCTACACTCCTGTAATCTAAAAGGAGGATTTGGCCAAAGAATTAATCAGGTAAGCTATTCCCCACAGAATAGTCACAAGCAAATACTGAGATGTACTGAGTTTTGTCACAGATGGAAAAAGGCCTTACAAACTCTTGAGGATCATCTACTGCAGGAGACAGAAGAGCCCTGGGAGAACTGTGCTTTTTTAATGCCTGAAATATGTGCATCTCATACAAGCAGTCATCAGCACAAAGCTTTCTGGCTGAAGCTGCTGTAGTGTATGAACTCATTAAGTAGGCTAATATTTTAGCTATTGTTAAGATTGATTTCAGGTACCATGATCATCCCTTTTTCTCCTTTAATAAACACAGCCTCTCTATGCTGCATGAAGACAGAACAGCAAAGCAGGTCTTTCTGCGGAAGTTTAATGACATGAAATCTCAGCTTCAGTCAATTTGATGAGGATAGAATGTGAAACTGCCTCCCGGGTGCAAGACAATTATGCAGATGAGAAAACCTTTGCAGGAAAATTTGCAAGAGTCAGGAAAACACCGTGAATCTCTCTATCTATAGAGAAGGGTCCATTTCAGTCTTCCATTACCAATTCCATTAAATACTCAGATGGGTGCATTAGTTTGTGCCTCTCTAATAAGAACAAAGTAATTTGATTTGTAATATTTTTTCACGTAGTATCTTTTTCCATGGATTTAAAGGACATTACTGCAGTGCATTCTCCCAGAGTAAAGATAAGCATTCTGCTTTCACGGAATTCAGATTTTTAGATGCCCAACTCAAAGGACTTCAGAGTCTCAAAAGTGCTGGGAATTTGCATTTTCAGATGCAATTAATAGGATCTATCGGTGTGTAGCGCCTGTAGAAACTGGGCCTAGGACGTCTCAGAATGCCTACTCAAAATAGGAGCCCTCCTGCAGCATGAATGCTTCAGTGAGTCATCCCAGATCAAAGAGCAAGTTAGAAAGTGATGCAAGGCAGAAACCAGATCTTCTGACTCCTGGTGTCTGGTTCAAGCGATGAGATTATACCGCTCCACGGAAAGCCGGCCGCCAGAGGAGTGACCTATTTTACCAACGGAGGTCACTTCCATTAGCTCAGTAGTTATTGTTCTGTTGTTTTAATTAGTGCCATTTCAAATAAGTGGCCAGCTCTGTGGAAAGGTCAGTACCTTTCTAAACTCTTCCTCTGTAAAAATTACGTTGCTAGGGAAACGATACCAGAAAAGTAATCAATTCTTGTTAGACCTCCAGATACGACATGCAGTTGCTTAGCTGCTGGCCAGGCACATCTCAGCTGAGAATATGACTCACTCCATCAGTGTAACTCAGAGCAAACATTGTTCAGCCCTGGCCTAGCCACATATGACAAGTACAAACATGTTTTGAAACAATACCAGCTGTTAAAGACATTAATTCTGAAGGGGAAAAAAGGGCAATAAATCCTGTTCAAGAAGAATTGGGATTCTCTCTATGATACATATGTAGGTACACCAGATGATCCCCATAAACATGAACAGGCTTACATGGTTAACTCCTCTGTCACACCGAAAATACAGCTGCTTATACAATCTTGAAATTCATGTTGATGTGCCATCCAGCTAGCAAGACAGCTTCAGTATTTCTCCTGTAAAATGTAGTCCTTATTAAAAGGCCCGTCATATAAACTTGTCCATATCTTTACTGACAAAATAAAGCTTTGAAAATGGAATATAGTTGTTATCATATTCAGTCTGAATTTAGTGGCAAAGCTTGGATCATTAGTGGTCAACATTGCCATATTATACTTCATATACAGATGTAGCTGTTTAATGCATATGGCTGGAAAACCATGCATATTACTATGTTACTGTACATGACAAAGTAGTAATAAATTTTGTTTATTACTCATATATTGAACTCAAATGAAATAGTTAGCCAAATCAAAAGACTCAGAGCAACTGTAGAATTCCTGATGGGATTTATAGAAGTAACTGAATAATGGAGGAGTATAAATCCTATTACCTTCAGTAGCATGTGCTGTATGTGGATATGTGTACAACTTTTAAACACTACAGTCTATCAACATAACAAAAACATTTGGAAATATTATCAGTATGCGGACATTTAAATCTAAAGATGTTTAAGCGGGTTATAAATCCATCTTGTGGTAGAGACTTTTTGTTTTCTGCAAATGCAAGCTTACTGCAGCAGTGCCTAAATGCATTAAGACAGAACATGAAAGGCACTTACAAATCAATGCACTTACATGTGTGGCATTTTAAACATTTAAATACTCCTATTTACTTTAAAATACTATGTTTACGCTTAAAATTAAGCCTAATTTAATAATTTTGCTGGATTAAAGTCTAAAATCAGTGACATTTTTGCATTTGCATGAATTAGTGAAGGAGAATAATCTATTCACTTGAATTTACAAAGGGTTTTTAAGTTCTTAGCTGTATAATCTTACCCTAAAAACTGTGCCTCTTGCAACAGAGAAATCCTTATATTCCTGCTGGAATACTAGTATGGTACTGATTCAGGATAAAAAATAGTATCTTAAGCTCAGCTGAAAGGAATGTTTATGGTCCTTTCAATAAGCTTTGGATCAAGTGATTAGTGAGGCATCAATACCACCACTATAATTCTAGCTTGTTTTTTTTCTTCATCAGTATGTCTGATCCAGCTTGTAACCCAGCCCAGACCTGTTTAGTTTAGGGCATATGGCAAGGTCAGAAATCACATTAAAAGGATATGTACCAAATGAAAATAGTTTTCACAAAAAAAAAAAAAAACGCTAATGCGATGTAGAATTGACAGGGTGCAATCAGGCAGGGAGCCAACAAAAACTGCTTACATTTTAATTTTATGATATAGAGGACTCGGGCAGACAGGATTATGTGATTTCTCATCAGATGGCAGGCAGAATTGCTTATGGTGATCTGCCATGAAGAGAAATGTGCTTGCTAAAAAACTAATCTTTAGGTTTCAGTGCTGAATATCTTTCTGATAGAAAAAGATGCTCCCAGCTGATGGATAAAATGTTGGCCTTACACAGAAGATATGATCTAAAATATTTACTAGCCCTATAATATCTATCCTGCCACAGTTACCACATCTCATACTGAATATTTTAGCTGTTTAAATAAAGGGAATATTGACAATTCAAAACCAAGTCTCTCAAAAATACTCCACCAACTAGCTGACATCTATCAAATTTTGGATCCATGTTTAAATGAACCTTTAAAAAAAGCTGATAAAGGGAAAGAAAATTCTACACCATGTCCATAATATCACTGAAGAAAAATGGCAGATTGTTTGATGATCTGTATTTGTGAATATCTATTAAATGTTGTGTCAAAAGGACTTTTTTTTTCCCACATAAGCATACAATGTTTATATCTGAAGCATCCGTCTCGATGAAAAGGTGCTCTTACTTTCAAATTAGATGAGTTCAGCCCTGAAATTTGCATAGAAAAACATTTTATAGACTTCTAGAGCTGTACACATGGCCACAGCTGCCTTCTGGGTTTTCAGGTAAATGCTTGACTTCAGGAACTTGGTTTGATCAGTTCAATTTACATATTTATTTCATCTAAACATAATTTAAAACCTTGTATTACATTTCTTTTCTAATGAAACCATATAAAATCCAGACAGATAAGCAGTTTGGGATAATATTTTCCCACCAAGATGAGGCACATATTTCATAGTCTTGTATACTTTGTGAAGTTAATTAAATTAGAATAAATTGCTACAGATACTGTTATCCATATTTTGTGACTTACGTGACTTATTTAAGTAGAATATATATACACACATTTACTGCCTTTATGAATATTGGCTCTATTTGGTACACCTATTGTCATGATTTAGTTGTTAATTTTTTTAATAAGATTGATCAACGTTCCCTACAGCTATTAGTTTGTTCTTTTAGTGTTGGCTCTGCATTATTAATTCTTCAGAGGTGAGGATGAAGATTGGTTTTTTTAGATTTCTACTTACCATTCAAACTGGTATTGCGGAGAATATAGTATAGATTCTGCATCGTATCTGTTGAAGAATAACTGGGGTTTGGTTTTGTTTTGCCTTGATTTCTAGAAAACTTAGATACAATGATAGCTGAGCAGACAAAGAAGAAGCTTGAGAACCCTTCCACTAAAACCAGAACAAAGCTACCAGCAGGTACTTATTCTACAATTTTCTCTCCTGGAATAACACATGGTTTTTTAACCTTTTCAGGTAAAAGCATGCTAATTGCTTTAGAAGCTAGACTGCTAGTTAAAGATACAGTCCCTCAGGGACCTGTAACTACAGCTTGGATGTCTAAACACACAACAAGAGAGGAATTTTTACTTAGTTGTCCAATCTTTGAGAAGTATATTCACTGTCCTTTTCTTCAGTGGAGTCCAGACATTGCACATACACAAAAGCAAGCTGTATCAATGCTTTTTAAGTTGTAAATAATAATAAAAAAATCATTCTTTATCAACTTTGGATCTAGTGAATGCAAATTTCCCATCATTTTTCCCTGCAGAAAGGAATGTGCCTTTATGAACTACATATTATTGCATTTTAGTCACCTGTATTCAGCTACTGTTTGTAAGAGCAGAAACAGGCATTCCTGTTGCCAGAGGCTTGGGGTGGAGATGACATTTAGAAACCACTTTGAGCCAGACTCCGAGGAGTTTCTTCCTCAATCATCAGTCAAAATGTTTTACTTCCTAAAGATCATATTGATGTGATTTAGAAGTGCTTTTGGTACATTTAATACAGAATTGCTCTTATTGTTGTTTCTTTAGACAAGAGTAGTGAAGAAGCAGACAGTACGAAGGAAGAAGCAGCTAAAATGGAAAAGGAATACGAAATTTCAAAGGATTCTACGAAAAATGAAGAGCAAAATGCAGCAGGAAACAGTGAAGAGCCCAGAGGTACAAAATATCCATTGCTTTTGCCACATATGTATGCTCCAAGTGATTGGAATCTTTTCCTATTGTTTTTCCATTGTGTGAGCGTACATATCTTCAGTTTGTAGTTACTGGGAGTCAGCACACAACGGCTTGATTTGGAAGTGTACTTGCTTGCTTACTTTTAAATGTATGAAACTGTATCTCTTACTGAGCAAGGCCATAATCTTTCACAGAATTCAAAGCCCCTTTTGAGAGCAATATGAAATGCATTTTGACACAGTAGTGCAAAGAGATTTTGCTTCTTTGCATCTATGGCTTTTCAGTGAAATCAGATCGTCAGGATATTCAATATTCTGAGTGAGCCCATTGATTTCTCTAGTTTGTGTTAGAACAAGCTGGTACAGAAAGGTACTGAAAAGTTGTGCAAAGTGAAGCAATTTGTATTACTCACTGCCAGAGGTTAAGGGTCATCAGCAATTAACCTGTTTTATGTAACTTTGAAAACCTATTACAGTAGGTTAGTGTCTCCATAAGCAAACTTAGCACAGTAGTACTTCCATTATCCTAGTTGCCTCAGCGTGACACATAATGCCACGTGCCATGCTACATTAGACTGTACTAGCTGAAGTCGCTCTGTCCATGGGGTACAAATCAGCTGCTATATCTCAAAACAAATCTGCAGAGGACAGTGTGCCTCTTTACAGTCCTGAACTTTTGAAGGAGGATGTTTGTTGGTGCAGAAACCTTTCAGTGGGTTCTTATTGCTAAGGATCCAGCATAAGCATCTATGTTTTGTAGTCCGTTAAAAAACCTGCTTATAATCTACTTTGCACTGATGCTGTTTTATGCTCGTACTTTTTTGGATGCATGTGTTTTCACTGCAGCATGCTCAGTAATGAATTGCAATAATCAAGGCTACAGCAGATTGTAGTTCATTGGTCACCTGGTTCAGTCCTGTGGGCAGTGCAGACATATAAACTATTAGGCACTCACAGATAGAAGGTGGCATTTTTCCAGAAGTGCTTATTTGCGCATAGAAGAGGAAAATAGCTCAAGATGGCTGCCTAATTTCACAGTGAAGGAAAATCATCTCAATACCTGTGGGAAGTGATAAATAACATATTTTGCTTGTCTATTGAAGATTCGTCTGTTCCGTTTGGTTCAGGTTATTTTCCTTTACCTTCAGAAAAATGTTCAGCCCAATAGCTCTTTAGAAATTTAAATTGGATCAGCATTTAGTTCTTTGTCTCATCATGCAATGCCCTTTGCTCTTTCACAGAGTGACTTACTCTAAAGCTAGCTCTACACTGCCAGCTCAAAAATTATGGTATATCTAATACTGTATCCACTTACTAATGGGATCAGACAGGCATAGTTGGCAGTAGTAGCCTTCTACATGCTAATCACACCAGGGTTTTTTTCCTGACAAATGTAAGAACATTACATCAATAAAGCTCCAGCCAAGTTAAGAATTCAAAATCCATTAGCTGGAATATTTCCTTAGGGGCCTTATTAGGTAATCCTTGAACTAATTCTGTCCTGTGTGCTTTCTGGTCCAAAAATAGCCATCACTTTACAATTTCAGCTATAACAAGGATTTATCATGGTAATTTTAATACATCCTTTTTCTTAGTAAATATAAGTAGCTGTATTTCAACTTGTCTTTCCAGAACATCCCAGTCTTAGATTTGCTGTATGCTGTTAGTACTACTGTATGGAGGAGTTTTCTGACACTTTGTATATGAGCAGATACTCAAAGCTCTCAGTCTTATTTAAGTCATTCCTTGCTGTCTTAACAGCTTCACCTTTGCTGAACAATTATGATGATCAAAAATCTACAGCTTGCCTTTAATCCACATATGCAGTATCTATGGATACCACCAAAGTTATGTATAGAGGTCAAAAAAGCCATGATCCTAAGTTTCTGGATGACAAATCTTGCACAGACAAAACCTGCTAGCCATCTGTGAGAATTTTGCCTGACTAAAGTTGACAGCACTCAGCTTTTAAACAGAAACTAAGAATAGTTTTAATCTGCCTTTGCTGTGACCAACTTCACCCAGTTAAGCAAGCTGCATCAATCATTGATGTAAGTCCCTTATTTCTCTCTCATCCTGTCCTCTAGGGAAAGCTGAGGCATATTTGGAAGCCATCAGGAAGAACATAGAATGGCTAAAAAAACACAACAAACAAGGTAACAAAGAAGGTATGAAGTAAAAAGCCTTGACATTGGGGTGGGCACCATATACATTACAAAGCAAGTAATTTAAATTGTGTTGTATAACTTAGCATTATGTTATAAATTAAATAATAGTAACGTGAAACTGTGCTTAAGATTACAGTTATAATTAGTGGTGTTAGTGTTAAATGATACAGGTTGTGTAAAAGTTAAATCAATGAATGAAAATAGTAAACTAAGGCAAATTCATGTAAACTGGCCTGAACAGCCATTGGCTGCAAAACACACAGTGACTAACCAGGTAGAAGTTAGTCATGTGCTATCCAGATAGTCATGGTGGTCTGCCTGTCACCAGGTAACAGTACATCGGTTTTGTCTGGTGCTTCATTTCTTAGTTCAACATATCTTTTAATTTTGATTCTGTATGTGAGGTAAATGTGTTTTAAATGTCTGGATGTGTCTAGAAAAGCTCAGTGCATCTGGCTAGCACTGCGGATGCCAGCACAAACAGCAATGAGTTTTGTTTCATAGCCATAAATAGTTAAGGTACAAACGTATGTCACTAGCAGTGTAATATATTGGATTATAGCCCAAATCAACTCTAATGACTTGTAGCTCTCACACGCAAAGCTGTGTAGAAGGGGGACAGAGACTGAAGCAGCTGCACAGGGTAGGTCACCAGCTGCCCCACCATTTGACTCTTCCTCGGAGGCAGGGCTGTACGAGAGCTGGAGGGAGGGAGCTAACAGCAGCAGGATTTCTAGCTTATTTTTCACAGATCTTTATTTATCCATATCAATTTTGCCCTCGAGCTCTTTCATAAAACCAGCCTCCTATCCCTTCTCTCTGTCATTGCTGGGTCTTCTGCCATCACCCACTCTGTAAGTGAAGGTTCCTAGCCAAGAGATCTATCCCTGGGGTATGACTGGCGCCTGGTGAGAAGGATCCTTCTTGTACCAGCTGAGCAGAGGGGAGATCTGAGATGAGATTAGCCTTGGGTATCTAGCCACCCTCTCTGTGAGCTGAAGTGCATATGAATTACATTTCAGAGATGAGTGCATGCCTACAGCCCAACACATCCCTTTTCCTATACAGAAACTCCATAATAGGAAGGGCTTTTAAAAAAAATTTTCCATCTCTCAAATCATTTCCACACAATGGCAGTGATGGCAATTAGCAGCAGGCATACATATTTGCTCAAGAGTTTTCCTGCCAATTCTAATAAATGTTTCTGTTTGTCAGTGTACTCATTATAGTAATTAGATCTCAGTCATGTGCAATTATTTCTCTGTGTCACACATACTAACTGGGCAGCCCCTCACTCCTTTTCATAGTAACCTTTCCCCTGCACTGCTGCAGTCTGAAAATGGCTGTGACTGCAGATCAATAGCATTTTATCTGCCGTGAATGCATCAGGTTGTACACTTTCTGCGTAGGTGGATTTTCATTCGCCCTAAAACATCTTTATTGTCCTCTGACAATGGAAATGGGCCTTGAAGCGAGTGTAAGTTACGACAAAATTAGAATAGTGTTCTTACTCTTCTGACACATTACCTTTATTGTGCCTTTCCATGCTTTTTATTTTTGTAAAATGCTAATTCAGTTCTCCTGGGTTGATGTTAAAGGAAGTGCAGTCGGGGTAAGTTTATCTAACCATGAATGCATTGTGCTGCGTTTCTTCGGTACAAGATCAGGTGGTACTGATGTGCTCATCAATCATTTCTCCACTCCCAGCTAGCACCTGGGAGCTAGCAGAAAAGTGATTCACAAAGTAATTTGTGTATTAAAATGGCCAGTCTTTTCCACCCCTACTCATGGATTGTTTTACTCACTGAATATACTTGAAGAGGTTTAGGTTTTCTTCAGGCAAATGTTTGTAGATGCTTAACTTTGTATGAATTTCAATAGAAGTTATTATTCATTCAATAGCTAATGATCCTGGAAATGTTCCCAGTTTAAAAATATCAATTGCCTCTTAAGGAGGCAAGTAAACTTGAGTGGGCTGGATGATTTAAAGAGAAACGTGTCAAAAGCCCAGATTTTGGCCTGACTGGCTTTTCTGTCCAAAGTTTGTTTTGCATATATACAATCTATAGGCTCTGTGGGCCTGTCCTTAGTATCTCCCAGACCTGGCTTGATATTTGAAACCAATGCTCTTTAAGACCAGCTCCTCTCCTGTGTAAATTAACATCGCTCCCACTGGTAATTGGCTGCTGGGTATTCTATTGTATTTAGTCTCCAAAGAACATAACTGTGACTCCTTTAACTAATACATGCAAATAGCATGTTCCGATTTTTCACAAAATACCTAGGTAGCTTATAGTTTCATAACACTAACAGTAGCCATGTAGGAATGAAAGTAAATTCTATAATGAATTGCAGTGGCAAATGGCTTGATTTGAATATGCAGATAAGACCTCACTTCATTTACTGTAGCAGTTTCATAGCTCAATGTAATGCTGCAGCTGTTGTGGTGAATATAAACCAAAGCTGATTTTTATAATTACTCGTCCAAATTAATAGCTTGTAAATAAGTATTAGAAATTAACAGTTATCAATTTCTATTTAAAAAATCAAATTAAATTGCCATGAGATATACAAATTAGCCAGAATTGGATAATATCTAAATGGTTGTAATCTCATACAGAATGTTTAGTAATTAAACCTTCACATCTCCACGTAATGATCTTAGAGTTGTAAGCACTATTCTAGAAGAAAAATAAGCTCAGGAATTTTAATGTGAATAATGTGGATGCTGTATTAATTTAGTATTTGTTCTTCCATTCATTTCCATTCCATGGTATATTTCACTGGAGACTCTCATTCTGTCAACATGAATGAAATCTCACAACCTTATTATTAAATTGCTAGGTACTATTTGTGCCTATTACTCAGATAGGGTGGAAAGACAAACAGGTTACATTGTCTTAAGTAATGCCGGTAACGGACCAGATGTGAAATCTTGGCCTCAGTACAGCAAATGGCAAAATTCCTATTAACTCAGATATGGAGAGGACACCTCTGCAGGATTGTGGAGTTCTGAATATCAATTTTCTGTATTACTCATTTGAAATTGCCTTATACTGTTATAAAAATGATCGCAAGCATTAATTTGCTTCTTAATGTCTTTCTATTTCTATCCAATTTTGGTCACTCAACCATAATAAGACAGAAAGTCATTATCGTCTGTTTTGTTAAGAATGTAATTTGAAAGAAGGTCCTTCCACTTATTGCTGTATGATGATATACATTGGACTACATTACAAAATCAGTATTAATGTATTCTGAAGGTTCTGTCTGTGGAATAAGTAATTTATACTGAAAAATTCAGGATGTATGTTCTTGTGAAAGATACTAATTCATTTAACTTAGTATGAACCCTTAAGACATTGATGTTTTCCAGACTACTAACATGTCATCTAACAAGTTAAGCTTTACATTCTATGCAGTAAATTATGTAACTGAAACTTGCATTGTGTTTACGTGTGAATATACTGGATCTGTTGCCAGAGTTCCGACGACACAATAGGTTACCTTTTTATGTTGCTTGAAAGATTGCTGTGCAGTAGAATTCTTTTCATGGAAAATAGTGATGTTTTCCAGCATAGGAGAAGTCTGTTTAATGCATATGGTGTGAATCATGCTGCATAGATGCCACCATGTATCAGAAAATGAGAAAGGGTCTTTCAGCACCGTATTGCAGATTGACATACAAAGATTGTCAAAGACTCCTTTGACACTAACACTGTCATAAAGACTAGCCACTGCAGTATTTTTCATGTCAGGATATTATGTTCTGTATCAAGGTAAATAATTGCTTAATTATTTTGATTATTTCCAGGAAGTTGCTTTCTTGAATTTTCACTACAGGTGTTTGTAGTAAGTGGAAAGTTTACTGGGATTTCAATAGGAAAGAGTGAATTTAATACTTTCTTTTGAATCCATTACAGTTGTGAAAATAATAGGGTTTTAACAACAGCTTTTGCCATGCAGACTAGAACATCAAATCTCTGGACCAGAAAATATTCTTACTTAAGCATTTGTTAGCAGTCAGTCAAGAGCAAGAGATGATTATTCTTCTTGAATACTAAAAGCACCATGATACATGAAAAGACTTTGTGCAGGTGTTGGTTTTTTTAAATTGTTTTCACAAGCTGCACTTTTAGTGAATTCGTGTTGGATAAACTGCATTTGTTGGATAAACTTTGCAATGACATTGTTTCTTAGGTGAAGCAGTATAATGGCAATGACTCATTGTGCAAATTCTTATTTTTCAGACTATGATCTTTCAAAGCTGAGAGATTTCATTGATCAGCAAGCTGATGCTTATGTGGACAAGGGCATCCTGGACAAGGAAGAGGCTGACGTAATTAAACGCATATATGGCAGCCTGTAAAAAGCTAGTGGCTGCCAAAAATGTAGAAAACTAGTATAGCTTCCCCCACTCCCGGCTCAGTGACTTATGATCTGTTAATTTGAGGATATCATTAGAAATGCTCTGTTTACATTGTACTGACAACTTTCTAGACAGAAATGAAGAGCTCTAGTGCTCCATACACTGACTGCATACTGTATTTTCCTACACTCACAAATCAATCCTAAACGCCAAATTCTGACACTGAATTTGTATTTGATAAGATAAATATTTATGTAATGTTCTCTTTGATTTATTATTTGTGTTTGGTACTTTTGTAGAAAAACCAATCATTTCTGATGGAAAGTTCTTTTAATGCTACATCTTTTTGCTCTCACTCCACTAGCTTTCTATAGATGCAACTATGTAAAGGGCATTATTAGAAAATAGTTCACAGTTCTCTAAATAAAATATTTGAAAATAAGTTACCTATTAAAGTTTTCATTAATCTTAATATGATTTTATATCCAGAAATCTTGTTTTTAAATCCTAATACCTTTTTTTTTCTTGACCCTTTTTTATTTCTTCATGTAGTATTCTATAACTGGGACTATAGTGTCCTTAGCTAACTGATAAAGCTTTGACACTGCAACTGCCTTTCATATTACAGAGCTGTATTCTCCTCATTGTTGCTTCATTCAGCATGTATAAACATTCTCTTCGGTGCACTACTTGATGATTGTGCATGCATAAGTAGTTGAATTCCTGATGTGAGTAGCCTGATAACAAGTGTAAATAGCCATTACTTTCTTTAAAGAAAAAAAAAAAAGGAAAGCAATTCAAGTCATTTTGCATGGGAAGGGGAGTTTGCAGCTAGAGATGTTTTTGGGAACATGGGTCCTGCTTTTCAGAAAGACTTAAAGAACCTATCATATCTCAGCATCTCTGAATATCAAGGCTGTGGTGTGTTTACTGACTTCTGATCTGTGTTGAGCAGTATTATTTTGGAAAAATATTTTCTAGGCATATATACGCTCTCATTCACCAAGAATTTGGTACCTCCTAAAGAATGAAAAAGGAAAACAAAAATGTCACCCTCATTCTTCTTCCTCAACTCAGAGAGTTTTTGAAGAATGGTTTATGAGATCTTTTATATTTAAGTGAATGGATAATTTTATGTATGAAGAACTCATGAAGCAAGATCAAAGCTAAAGTTTTTAGAAAACTAAATTTTAAACTGAGTCCCAGAAGACGTAAGTCCTTAGACTTATCCCTTGCAGCAGTCATTTGTCTAAATGAACTCCAGGAAAGCCCTGTTCTCTTTATTTACGAGTTCTTCATTGATAATTGAGGTTATCCCTGCTCTGATTTTTTTTAAAAAACTCATGATACTTCTGAGATTGATACAGTCAAAAAATGTTAGCTGATGCAGATTGATACAGTCAAAAAATGTTAGCTGATGCAGAGGTCAGTATCTGCCTGCCAATGAAGGGAGATGCTGACTGACAGCACTGCCTGCACGGCACAAAATTCTGTAAATGTCAAATGGGCAGATCGTTTCCTTCCTCATTTTCTCAGCACAGTTGGAGAGACGAGATTTAAGCAATGTTTCTTAGCCAACTGAAGTAAGCTGTGGAATCCCTGCAAAACATAAATTACCAGCTGAACATTAGCAGCAGAACATTATTAGTAACAAATATTAAATGAATGTGATAGCAATGAAGTGTAACAGCATATCAATTTGAAAGCTGATGGTACATAAGCCAATGAATGCTTTCTAGCATACAAAAAGTATGTCACTGCCTGCTTATACACCTCCTGATACGGATCATTGAATTGCAGTATCAGTCACTAATGGTGGTATTTATTTTAAGATAAAAATTGTATCCAGAAATGTAGTCAATGTAACCTTCCTGGTTGAAGAATAGTCCCTTAGAAACACTGCGGAAAATAATTAGGGAAAAAGAATTCCTGTTATTTTGAATCAGTGTATTTGTTCTCATCTAAACCCTCTATTATTACTATCATCATCATCATCATCATCATCTAATGTTCCCAAAGAACAGAATTTATTCTTGTCCCTATAGATCTCAGGTTTTTTCTGCAACAGCTTGTGACTTACTTTCTTATGTGACTATCACACTGGAAAAGTGGACTTTTGGATTTATGAAAGAAATCAGAAGAAAGATAACTAACCGTAGACCTTTACAGTTGGGGAAGTGGTAGTGAACTGCACTTAAAAAACAAAAAGGTCAAACTTTCCTTCCCCAATGGCTACGTTTAAAAAAAAAAGCAAACTTTCTTCTTCTGTCAATATAATGAGTAGTATAATAATATTTTTATTTTCATTGGAAGTTAGGTTCTTACTTTCACCTTTCAGGAGTCTATGCAGGAGTCTGGTACTAATGGAAAGATGTCATCAGCTAGCGACCTGTGATTATGAACAGTTTGTGTCCACAAAAAGGCTAGTACAATATTTTTTAACCTCTCAGTTTTGCAAATTTTCTAACTTCAACAAAGCATAGGTGACATAATTTAGAAAAAAAAGTCCAGACAATGGGTATGACCTGATTCTAGTTCAGAGTATGCATGTTCTCGGACTTGTTCTGTGCTTACTCTGCTGCTGTGCATCACTTGGGGTACATACATAGACCAATTAGACCAACCTGATGACTGGCTGAGAACAGAGCAAGCTCTCTGACGGATAGATGAGCAATCTCAGCTACATTCTTCAAACGCAATTCACTTCCCATCCTGCCCAAGCCCATAAAACTTGTTATTTGAATGCTTCAAATACTGGTTTCATTGCTGGTACATCAAATGAACGTCTATCGGTAAATCACACCTTTCAGAACTAGACAGTAAAAACAGCCAGCCTGATGAATCACCCTGCCTTTCTAAAAGGCTATGACTTAAAATCAAACCAAGTGACGTGAGTTTCAGCCTGCACTACAGATCAGTCCTTATTTTGAAGGGAACACTTGGAGCACATTAGCACTGGACATCTGCTGCTTGAGTGGTTAGTACATAATTAGTAAATCATATTCTATCAGTGCTTTCCTTTTTCCTGCGAGAAAGGTATTTTCAACACCTGCACATCTCTGGTTCTAAATTGACAAAAATCAGTTTCTATGTTGTTTGTATCTCTGCTGGATCCTTCACTCCCTAAATTATTACTGAAAATGTAACAAGTACAACATATATGGTATCACCTTTTGAGCTTTTCTATTAGACTACTGTTTCTGATACTGTACTTTATTAAACACTTTACTACAAGCTACAGTAGTACAAGGCTGCTTTTGTGCGTTGAAGAGAATGCATCCTTTCTATCCACTGCCCAGTTTTTGAGGATGTCCTGCACCACAGAGCAATAGGAGTTCATCGCGACGTCTGCGGGAAGGGGGATGCCCCGCTCTGAGAATGTCAGATGCAACTGCAGCACTTGATGGCTGAGTTAACTGGACTTACAGGGGTTTAGTAGCCTCCAGCCACATTACAAATGAGTCCCAAATGAAAACTTTTTGTCAGATGTGTCCCACATTTAATTTAAAAAGATCCTAGTCCAAGCCTGCCCAGGTTTTGACTTTTCAAGCTTTGACTGAAGAAATATGTAAAAACAAATCTACAAACGTGCAGGTTTCCCACCACAGAATAGGTGCAACGCATGTAATTTTATCTGCGCTGTGTGCTTCACTTCTGCCTGAAATTGCCCCATTCCAGCCCTAAACCACACCTTGTAGGACTGGTACAAATACATCAACAGAGAATAGTTACAAGCGTAGGAAGAATAAAGGCAGAGCGAGAAGCAAAATACACAGGATAATGTATAAACAATATATAAGATGTGCAAGGAAAACCGTCATATTCTTGAGTAATGATATGACAATGTGGCCTGCCTAAGATACTAAACCACTAGTTATTTCAGAGTCTCTTTTCACCGAGTAGGAAGACTCCATCTTGAATGACTCTGGACGTATCACAGATGCCCTATTTCCAGGCACCACTTCCCCTCACCTGCGCCGTCTTCCCTGGGGCCGAGCGGACCCGGGGGACATGGGGCGCCTGCCGGGAGGTGTGTGTGTGGGCAGCCGCCCCGCACGGCGGGGGCGAACGAAGGGGTGCGAGAAGCTTGCAGAGGCACAGGAAAGCAATTTCTAGAAGTATTTTACCCTTACATAAAAAAACGGGCGTTCGGTACCTGTATTCGCCCTAGGGGTTATGAAGCACCGCATCCATCTACCTGAAAACCGGGAACAGGCATTAATTAAACGCAACGAAATCTAACTTTTCACCCGCGCCGCGGCAGGCTGCCAGGACAAAGAGAACCCCGTCTAATTAGTGCTCAGGCAAAAGCCAGGTTGCCCGCAGCTGCCGACCCGCTGAGGAGACCCAGCCAGCCGCGGGGGCTCTGTCATCAGGCCCCCCAGCCTGCTGGGAGGCCCTGCGGCCATAAGGAGCTGCCTCCCCTCGGGGCAGGGGGAGAACGGCTGCTGCACGTTTTGGTAAATACAAGTGCTAAAGAAGGTGGAGTGGAAGCAAAAGCTAAGGGCCTCTCTGGCCTGGTGCTGAGCAGTGTGCCTTTGGGGAGCTGTGAAGAGCGTCTCCGTGGCCCGTGAGGAGCGGAGACCTGCTCTGGAGCCATGGCCAGCGAGGTTGGGCCTCTTGCAGGCAGCCTTGGTTGCAGTTAATGGCGGCACTGAAATCCTCCCCGGGGGATGATGCTCGTGTGGAACAGACGGCTTAGGTGTCTCTGCTGGGTTATGCTAATGGTTTTGCAATGGATGCCGTGTTGAGCGCTGACGTGGTGGGGTCTCCAGAGATGCTGTGGGTCAATCAGGGTCCTGCTGGCGTGAGCCGTGGGACTGAAATCTGCATCTGTGGGGAAGGGCGTGCAGCCGTGGGTCTCTGCCCAACCACGTTCTTCTGTATGGCCTTCTCAGTCAGGAAAAGTAGATGTAAATGGTGTCACTGATCTTCCGTGGCTTGTCCTGAAGGTCCTCCCGCCCATGAGCACAGCAGCGCTCTTGGGAAGGGTGGAGTGAAACGTGGCTCTGTCAGGAGCTTGGTCAGCCTTGTGCGACTGCCAAGAGGTGCACCTGCTGTGCAAGGAAAGCTGCGCTTCTGACCTGCTCAGCAAAGCACCCTGATCCTGCATGTGCTGGATAGGTGAGGGTATTACAACAGTAGCTCTTGGGTTGAAAAGGATTAAATTTTTCTGCGGGATTATAAAATACACCTGGGCTTGAAGCTAGGGTCTCCTTTGGAAAAGTAGTTTTATTCTGGCTCCAGTAATGTCCTACTGAAATTAACTGACTGAAATTAACTGACAACAAGAGAAATTATTATCCTATAAGGAATAGATACAAATCCCAATTCAAGAAAGATACAAGATCTAAAACTAATTCACCACTCTCTCCAAGAAAAATCAATGCTTTCTTTTATGCACTCTAAGCTTTCTCTGCTCTTGTTAATTTGTGTGCCACTGCAGACCTCCTCTTTAGGACGAGAGCTAGAGATGATTTGAATGAGCCTGACATGCCTGAGTTCCTGCAAGCTCTAGGGAAACGCCAATTCCTGTCTAGCTTTGAATTTTTACTTCTTGTTTTAGTAAATTAATGTAACTTTCTATATTGCTCCCATCATAACATACTGCAGAAAGTTTTTGCTTTGAGGGAGCAATAAACTGTATAAATGAGCTGCTATATAGGAAACATGTGTCACAGTGGGCATCCGGCAATTCTTTACTGACAAAAGTTTTGTGAAGCTTATTGAATACTTGAGGAAAAATTGTAGGATGCTTAACAAGAACTTGCTAATACATTAACTTCAGGGCAAAGAGTGAATGCAGTCTGCACTCTGCCTTCCTGAGCTTCAGGTAGGGTCCACCTGCAGACGTGAATACTGGCATCTCTTCTCAGAGCAGCGAAGGCTTACCGGTGTGGCTCTTATTAATCTTAATACAGTTTTCTTGACTGCACAACTAGAGCAAATAGTTCTTACAGGTCTCATTTAGGAGGGTGAGCTATACAGTAAAGGTAAAGGACATTATTTGCCCTGAAATTAGTATCTAATAGCTCACGTAACTAGACAAACCATTCTTCACAAAAAACAGACTAGAACCAAGCTGACTTCATTATGAACAGACACATCTGTATTTTTGTATTTATTAAATTAAAACCACACAAAATATATAACTGTACACAAGAACACACATCTGATATTCCAATGTCGTATCTCACAAAGAAAAATCTCTTGCTGTAACTCTTCGCTTTTATTAGCAGAAATCCAATTTGCAAACAGTTGTTTAACCGTAAAGGCTTTAACTCATCAAAACAAGTCGAATTCCCCTTTCTGGGAATATATCATAATCACACATAGACACACACAGAGTTCAGAGGCAAGTTCTGCAGCTCTGAAGTAGACAAAATTTCCACAGCAAACTTGCCTGTGCTTGCAGAATAAGTAAATTTCTATTGTTTTCATAGTTTGTCATTTACAAGCAAACTTATTTAATATTTTTAAATACTTAAAACAAATTTCACTTTAACAAGTATTTACAAAATCTTTACTAAAGATCAACATCCTGCATAAAGGTGACCTCAAGGATATATTGTTGCTACCATGCTACAGTTTGCACAGAAGGGGTATAAAGGCCATTGCTAGTTTTGGAAGGCTTAAACCCTTTGTTGATATAGCATAAGGACATTAACCTATGGAAGGCAGAAGAGGTCATAATTTCAGTGCAATTACCCATTCGTGACTTGTTTTAAGTACATCAAGATGATGAGTCCAAAAGACTTGGGTTTTGAACTATTGACCGTTTAGTTCTTTAAGAACTGATTTCATGGAAATTTTTCAGGCCATCACATCTGTCTTCTACTGGTGATACGAAGAAGTTGCATAGGGACCTTCCTCATTCTCCTCCTCTCTAAAAAAGAAAATGATCATAATCATCAGATCAGGAACATACCATGTCTCAACAGTAACTGTAATGCAAATGCAGATAACAATTTTCCTAATGGATCAAAACAGACAAGACTTGCATTGCCTAACACGAATACTACTTGCAGTATACTACTGTTCATTACACATCTCTGGAGTTGTCGTTCTTTCAAGAACAGAATGCTGAAAAGAAGTAAAGCCGTGTAAGTTCAACATCAGAATGCATTTAGAGTTTAATGAACTCTTCTTGACACTACAGTGCCAGATCAATAAGAAGTACTGCAAAGGATAAACAAGTGGAGGGCATGCTGGAGTTCCAGTACTGTTGCTGTCAATTTTATTTTTTTTTTAAAAAGCAACCTTAGTTGTAGGTTTGTTTCAGCCTTTTGAATGGCAGGGGGTGCAGACAGACCAATTGAGGCAAGAACAGGAGCAGTCCATCATAGCTGTAGCTGCATCTGTCTTGATCCTGCAAGGATATTCCTTGAGTGGGCTCCTTGATATATACTTCCCATGCCTCAATCAATATTGAGACTGATCACTTGGATTTTCTTACAAGAAAATAGTTGCCCACAAGTGCTATTGTTAATGCAATGACTGGATAAACCAAAGTAGTGTTGCTATTAAAAAATCCTCAGAAAAAAATCAGTCTGCCTACTGTTTACTTGACAACATTGCCTTTAAAAAAAAAAAGTGGTTATGTAAACCTATTGCAGTGCAGCATCCAGTACTAATTCAAGCATGCTAAGTTCTCCAAAGAACACTGTTTTCTACTACTGTAGCTTCAAAATTATGTTCCTGAGAGCCTATTCTTAAAGCTGCTGCCAATTTTACTGTTTTGGTGAGAGGAGAAAGACTTAACAGTTGCTACACTGTGAGCTGCAAAGGATTTCCAGTTAGTTTTAATACTGCATGTGCCTCCATACAAAGGTACAGTTATTCAAATAGTCTAATAATGGTCTAAGTTAAAAACCATATATTTCAGTAGTATTCCAAACCCCAATCATGCAGGCTTTTCCCTACTTGCTTCTAAACATGATTATTTATCTACAACTTAAATTTCACATAACCCCCCAAAATAGAATCAGAGGAAAGAAACCTACAAACTAACCAAGCAGCTCAGTAACTTGCACTCACTTTCCCAGCCCTTCTCTGTTCTTGCATAGTCCAGCAAAATTATCTTCTTAAACCAAAGACACAATATTGGGTTTTGCCTTGAAACAATCTTGTAAAAAAAAAAAAAAAAAAAGAAACCTCAAAAAAACAGGTTTTGGATGAAACTGGTAGTTATTGCAGGGATGTGTGGCTACAGTAGAACAGAAAACCAACTTTAGCTTTTCTTACAAATACTACATCTATTTACATTAGTGATGCTACAGACCCAGTACCAAGCGTGATTCTTAAGATACAGATGATCTGTGTGTATTTAAGTAGTATCTTTCCTTATATCATCAATTCTGCATTGCAAAACTGCCATGGAATACTATAATTTGCAGAGGCTGTTCATAACACATGGCATGACAGTAAAGTACAGAAGCAAACAACTCATGTTTAGTTGAATAAGCACTAAAGCACTTTTGATCTATAAATTGTCTCAAGACAATACATTTTAAAACTTTTTTTCAGAATTGAAACCTATCAACACACAAAGCTTGTAAGATCGAACTGCAGGACTGTAAAATTCAACCATAACTACTTGGCTGAAGCCAAGTATTTCAAAAAGTATATTCTGAAGCTCTGATATATGCCCTTCTGGGTCAAGAGGTTTCTAGCCACATATGCCCAGAACATAGTTGCAAATAGTGATCTCCTGCCAGTTTGTGAGGATGAAGGAGAAATTCTGTATTTTCGGAGTTTAGACTGTCAAGTAGGGGAGAAGCTTACTTTCAATGCCGTACACTGAATATTACTTCGTATTTCTTAGTTTTGTTTTGTTTCCCCTTTCAGGAGAATAAAATGTGGCAGAGTTACAGCAAAAAGACCTTCCCTCTAATCAGAGGCTGTCAGAATCGGCCTTTCAGTCCTTCTTCTTGAAAGCCTTAATATAGGAATAACACCCATCATGACATGGCAACAGCCAAACACTGGACTCAAATTAGCTGCAGTTGATTATGGTGGATAGTAGGGGTGAATATGGAGAACAGGAGAGTTGAAATAGTGATGTCATATTAGCAGGTCTTCAAACATCAAAGTAACAAAATGGCTAGTCTAAGCTGTTCGTCTCCACTTACTTTGCTTGTGAAATACGCACTTGGACTATGGGCTTTTACTTGGCAATTGTCAGTAGAGGGCAGAAGACTGGCACTTTAGTCACAGCCAGCTTTGAGGGGTTTCTGTATGTGGCAGGGATGTAAGAACCATGTAGTAGGTCATTATGCTTGAACCTAAGCAAAGCAGTGACTGGCTGTAATGTGCAAAATAAATTTCTGACCAAGGCTCAGGCATGCAGTAGTTGGCAGTAAGGGTTGGCAAGAACAGCTTCTAATCTTCTGTCCCGGGCTGCAGTACTAGGCTATGGGATGAGGTCTACGACATATTATTCCAAACCAAGGTAATGGCCAGGAAATATTACTAACATAGATCTTCAGAACTGTACATAGCAAGTACGAGTCTGTTCTGATGGCTTAAAAAGGAGCCAAGCTCTACATGAAATGAAATTACATAGTAGTAGCTCTGGCCCATGGCCCACAAGCAACAACATGGCAGTGTGTGTATGTTTAATGACCAAACAATTTTCTTCACTTTTAAGATGCTTAAAATAGCAAAGTGGTAAGTCACTACAACATTCTCCTTCAGGCAAAGGGAAAAGAACAGCACAGCATTACAGTGCTTCTTAGTGTTGTCTCCTCCTGTTTGCTGTTGCCACTTTGCCCAGCAGGTTACAGGAGCTGAAAGACATCTACTGCAAGCTGTTGTATGCGTCAGGCCACAATAAAAAAATGCTAATAACCACTTCTGTAAGACCAAGTGCACCTGAGTGTGAACAGGTGAACTTGAATCCAATGCTTGGATGCTTCCAGAATCCACAATTAAACAAGGCAGCAATTTGAGTTCCTGAGTTAATAGCTTTTGGAAGTCTGAAAACAAGATTCTTCACAGGCAGCCTCCTTTGTTGAGGTATGTTTTCTTAGCTGATAGCCAATGATGGTGAACAATTATTGGGCAAACTAACTCAATTTGAAGCATTTGAAACTGATAAGAACACCTTACTCTTTCCTAGGTTCAGGTCAAGGCAAGTGAGCAGATGACAATATATGGTTCTGTTCCAGCGCTGCACACCAGATAATTATATTGGCTCGTATAAGCAGTAGTGATTAGAGTGGCTCTATTTGGTTATAAGGTTTTCAAAATGAGTCACTAAAACACAAATGCAGAAGGATGTGACCTGTCCCACAAGCACAGTATACAGCTCTAGTGCTCTAGCCTACCATAGTACCACCCTAAAATATTAAGGGCTCTATAAAGACCTTGCATTAGACCTCTGGTGGTGTTTAACTATCCGATATAAAAAGCATCACTGAATTTCAGTTTTGGCATCCTGGAACATGCATAACAATGCTTTGGGCAAGATGAAGCACTACTGCATTTTCTCAAACTATTACAAGTTGCTTTTCTTCCATGTGTGGATAAAACTCATAATGGGTATTCTTTCCTAATATGCAAATATGTGCGTTAGTGACATATGCTACAAACTACTATATCAATACTTTCACACTTCTTTTGGCTTATAAAAATACAGCTCAAAACAAAAACAGGTCTTACTCCCTTAAGCTGCTCACCTAAAGCTGCATCTTGAGTAAATATGCCTGATTGGGGGATTCATTAAGCAATGATTTCTTGCTCAGTGAAACTCTCTAGTAAAAGTAGTATTACATACAGATTTAGCCATATGCTTACATAAACTCTAACAGTGAAAAGCAGCTGGCACAAACTGAGTGGATCACATTCCATAATCTTTAATGCTCATCTACTCGCATGGCTAGTAAAGTTTAATATCTAGTCTAGATCTGCACCTATGAGCTCCTCAATTTTTCTACCTAACAGCAAGAGGCTTTTGCTGGGAAGAAAGTGACTTTAGAGATTAATATACTTTATTCCTTTCGGAGCACTTAAAGAGGTGACTTCAAGAGTTATGATTAAACAATGTAATTCACCTTAAGCTGTCTTTGTAGCACCAGGAAGTTTCTGACCACAAAACTGCCTGTAGAGTTTGATCAGAATCAGTGCATGTATGTGCATGCATTCTTGGCAACTTTAAGGGACACCCAACTAAAGAGCAATTTAGGAGATGTGATTCTCTCCATCTGTCAAATCAGGCTCACGGGTATGACGAGAAGTTATGACTCTTGAAGTTCCAGAATTGATAATCTGCTTCTGCTTGAGGTTTTCTTAGAGCCAACATCCCTTTTGGTGGTAGTAGACCTAACTTTAGGTGTTCCTTTCTTACCCTCAAACAGGCACTTAAGTACACTGCAGTGTTGGTGCATGTCCCATTCTAAACAGGGCTTGACAAGGCAATCTGAATACAGAAGGCCAGAGTAGCTGGAAACAGCACTCTTAATTTCATAAATGGCTTTCACTCTAAGAATTGGAAGTTTGTGTATTCATGAGGCTGGTTTATTATCATGATGGCTGTCCAATTTTCAATGCCTCCTGCTCCAAGCAAGGGACAACAAGATATACACAGGAGGGATAACAGGTGCCTCCTGGGGAGCTTCTGGAGCAGAGTAAGGAATGTTGCCACCTTCCAGTGTCAGCCCAGAAAACTGCAGCTGAAAAGTATCTCCAGGGCTTTTGGCAATAGTCTCCCTCTACTCCTGCTCTCCGCATGGAGTAAAGATTCACTTTGGTCCTTTGGCACTCCTGTCAGACTGTAAAGGGGTGAACGCAGTTGGAGAAGATAAAGCAAGTATGGCTTTTTGTGAGCCATGACTGAAAGCTGGGGCAGGATGGGAAGGTGATGTTATGAAGACTTTATCAGACATACAGGAAGCTTTGCTCTTCAGAAGCTTTGGATAACATCCTGCTCAGCAGATAGCCTGCAGCTCTGTACTTCAAGCTTCCTGTAGCATCATGACTAATAAAAATCTGTGCTCTATGCATAATTAACAAAATTACCTGCTAAATCTGAATAGGAAGTGGGAAAGTAACTCATCCTCCTGCATCCACTATTCCTTGGGAGGAAATTTGGTACCAGGCCCTCATTTCACAAGTTGTAACTTAGCAATGTAGGAAATGAACATTAGTGGTGGCAGCGTACTATTTGTGCTGTGTCACTGTATTGGCTCTGTTCATGGTGCAGCAAGGTCTAAGTGAATTTCATTCTGTAAATTAACATGCTATTTTGTTGAAAGGATGTTAAAATAATTGTCCTCCTCTGGCAGGGACTGTGGTTTCCTGTCACCCAGCTTAACTGCTGGGTCAACACCTACTCTAAGCTGTGTTAGATACATAGATCTAATGATCTGTGAGTCAGCAGCGGCACAATTTGATAGATGCTCTACATTGTTTCAAATATAACAATGCAAGTGAATGAGTTTAAACAGAGAAGGATCTGAGTTCCAGCAGCTATTTTTCCTCTTTCATGTAATCAATTCAAAAGAAAATAATTGACAAGCGTGTTAACAAGATGTGAAAGCATTCCAGCCTTCCCTGAGACTGTAACTCTAAACCAGTGTCCTTCTGGCAATGGAGAGTTCCATGTGGAGTGCAATAGGTAATGAATGACCTTAAGCTGTCTTACAGGGTCTCTCTCCAAATGAGGCTTGTCCAACTGCTAAATGCAAGATACTGCTCCCCCTCAAATTTTTGCCTATTAAATAAAGTTTTTAAGTTGCTGAAATAATCCCTTAACTTCTTAAAGAAATGATGGGACTCTATGCTCAATAGATTTGGCCCTGAAAGGTTAGTTTCTTCTTAACATGAAAAGTATGTTGCTTGCATTCAAAATCAGAGTATGTTAAGTGAGCCAGGATGATGGAAGAAGTTTTGCATTAAACAAATTTGCAAAAGCAAAGTACATATCTGCAGGCATAACCTCTCTCCAGCCCTCTGGTGAGAGAAGCAATACCAGTCCCCTGCAGTCATACCTTTTATTGTCATGAGAAAGGCCACCTCAGCATCACCCACTGAGGCAATTTCTGCAGAGAATAAACAGGCCAGACAACCAGCCCGAGAGACTGCTTGTGAACAAGCTGAGGAAGCTTGTCCCAAGGGCATGGGAAAACAAACACTACTGAAGTCCATTCTCACTCTAAGTCTTTCTGTACTCTCCATGGGATGCCTACATATGTGAGGGGATAATCACTGTGGCAGACAGGTCAAAAGGTACTGCTATTTCTATGAGCAGAGTGTGTGAGAGCTCCCGGCTGTAGAAGAAATACTGAAGAAAAGACAGAGGTCTATATAGGTGGATCCACAAAGGGAGGGGCTGCACAGGGAAAGGAGATAGGATAGCTTAACTGAAACTGCAACATGGAGAATATTTACCCAATTATGAGGCAATCTGGGACAGAAGAAAAATGTAATTGTGCCTTGCTGTACACAATCAGCTTCCACATAGGCCTTGGCTTAGTACTCTACTGAAAATTATGGGTTTGCTCAAATAATTGCCCACTTACACAGCAAGACATCTTGGAGAATACTGACCTTCTAGCTTTCAGGGAATATTATTGCTATTCTATAAACAGTGTATTGCTTCTAGCTTTCATGGAATATTATTGCTATTCTATAAACAGTGTATTGTGAGGCAGCCTTATAAGTGTCATATCAAGGCATCTGCTAATAGTATGCTCTGAATGTATCTGATGCATGATAATAGCAGACTTGCTGTTGACAAATTAAAACTACAGATGCTGTCTGAGATACCCCACAAAGAGGATTCATCTTAGAGTAGAAAGCCTTCAGGATGAGATTAAGATGCTTAATACTAAATGCGGCATTTACCTGACATTGTCATCTTTTAGTTTTCTGGCTGCTTGTTTGGATAACTTAATCTGCAAGTCCAACCTCTGTAGGAAATCTTTGGCAGATAGTTCTTCTGGTGCAGCGGGCTGATTGTCAGGCTCTTGAGGACTGGGAGAAGAACTACTTTCTTCCTGAACTGTCACTAGTCCTTCATCACAAGAAGGGGAGCTGTCAACAGTTTCATTCTCAGGAGACTCCAGTGAATTAAGTCCATTGAACAGTAATGGTTTCTCTGATACAACAGGAATATTCAGGGTTTTCCTCAGAAATATACAGTCATTAGTGAACAGTTTATTTGCCCTCTTTATTTGTTCCATCTGAAAAAGATAGGAAAAATGTAAGTTATTAAGTTTTGGCAAAGTATAAAGTACTAACTTTCTGCAATAGTACAGTAACCTTTAGTTACGTTAAATCTATGCTTTCTCTGTAGCAGCAATGACTTCAGGAAAGGTTGGGTTTTGGTGGTTTTTTTGCAAAGTGATTTCAGAGTGTATGTTCTGTCTTAGCCTTGTTAACTCAACACCCTAGCTTTTTCCTTTTATGTAGACTTGACTCCAAAATATTGGACTTTCTAAAGTCTTGCACTACCTAAAGATGTTTTGTTTTTTTTTTAACAGTCTTCCAATCTCTACACAGGCTCACATTAATAACTTGCCAAAGAATAAAAATTCTGTTGCAGAAATGCTGTTGATTGGTTTTATGTTAGAGTAAGGTTCAGAACTGCTAGCAGCTGCTGTAGGTGAAGTCTCTGGTAAAAAGCATGCATAATACAAACAAGGGGTGATAAAGTTACCTTGAGCATTCTAGGACATGCTCATTATGAACAGTGAGTACCACAAGTCTTGGAATAGCACTATATGCCTCACCCATAGCATTTTCCCCCCTAGCTGATGTAACAAACTCAGACTTCAAATGAAGTCCTGATTTTCATTGAGAAGTCAGGCAGTGAAAAGAATGGGGGACTCTTAAACGCTTTGTAATGCAGCTGCATAGACTAGTGGCTGCATTTGTCCAGTAAACTGAATCTACAGCATGATCAACAGCAACCTCATGTATGTAATAATGCATGGTAACAGCCACCACATAACTGTTGAATACTTTTAATGCAACTTTCACCCAAAGTACTTCTTACAACCTACTTCTCAGTACAGACAATCTTATGACAGAAGCAAGAAGACAACCCCATCTTTCTCAACTTACTAATGCATAAAGCCCTACTTGTTCTGTACTTAACCTAAGGAGCTATTCTAAATTCCATTGCTTTACAGGTGAAGAAAAGCTCCCAGTAAACGTGTATACTATCTCCCTGCTAAGAATGTTAAGTTCTTACTCATCAGAATTTCCCTTCCAAGTCAATAACAGATAAACTAGCTTCCTATTTCTCAATTGCAAGCTTTAAAAACAGCACGGAAATCAGTATCCGTGATTATGTGACTTTAACCTTTAGTTATAACCTGAACTCATGATTTCATTAGGAAGAGTCTTAAGTGAAAGAAAAATGACCATACTGGTCCCCTGGTGACTGCAATAACCAGAAATCCCTAATCACTACAGTACTGCAATGATAAACGCACTCTAAATAAAATCTGCTTGAAAACAAGCATAAAGAGAACTTAAAATACCTCTTGTCTGCATTAGAAGTGTTACTCGTTTTTATTAAACTAAATGGAGCTAAACTGAGTAAGCATAAAGACTGTAAGTCTTGTAATAATAGGAGTCTTACTGCTAGTATAATCGCCCAGAAAAAGCTGAGCACTCTAAGCACTAGCCACTCACTACTTCAAAGTCTGAAGTATCTTCAGCACTCAGATGATGAAAAAATTGCTCTACCACCTTATGCCTGTCAGTCTTAAACTCTTTAAACTTTGCTCTGACACTACTTGGAGTTCTTCCCAATTGCAAAGGAAAGACCATTGTTAACAGATAACTGGGTTAACATGCCTGTGCACTTCTTACACTGAACATACTAGCAGGGGAAGCAGACTAAAACCAAGGGAAAACAGCAGAGATGTTAGTCTGTCTTCTCTGTGCAGGTGTGAGACTGTGTGGCCACTTGTAGAACTGGAATAAACTCCTGCATGCAATGTAGACCTGTACTGTTTGGTAAAAGTATCTGCTGCAGTGCCATTACAGACCTGGTGTCATGTATGGATGCATTTGCTTGGGTCCTGGAAGCCTGATGAAATCTTTCTCTGTAAAAATAAATAGGAGATTGTCTCTAGAAAGGCTAGGTGTCTGGAAGAGTGAGAGTAGTGAAAATGGTGCAGTAAACCTCAGAAGTAAGTTATTTCTAGCCATTAAATACACAAAAGTGGTATTCTCCACTTAAAGACAAGCCCAACCTGTTGCTGCAGATGGCTAAGATGATGGGATTATTAGATTTAATAACCACTTTCAAAAGCTGAATAACTAATATCCAGTGTCAGATAGTGAGCTACTACTTCAAGTAAGAGAAGCTCGTTACTCTTCCAGATCCTGAAGCCTGGAAACTACTTTTAGTTAGCCTTACACAGTATACAGTGTATCTTTAAGTTCTCTCCCAAGCTGAGTAACATCTGAAGGCCATACAGGAAGCTTCACCTGATTTAGTAATGAGACCTGTAATGGCCATGAGATGCTAGTTTAAATGTCAATTGTCAAAATGTCTAAAAGTTGTCTGTCTTGATGGCTACCAAAAAACATTTAAAATGCTAGCTGGAGCCTTTCTCTTAAAATACAGTACAAAAGCTGACAACTGAGATCTCTGCAACAGGGGAGTCAGAAGGTGATGCTTCAATAGCTGATAAATAATGCACTGTACTACTGTTCTCTATGCTACTTCACTGTAACTCTACCTCTGGTTATTTCTTCCTAAAATATCTTTTTAAATACCATCTTGTGGCATTTGGAAGACTGTGCACCTCTGCACTGAGTAACAATCAAATGGGAAATACTTGGTTCGAAAATTAACATCCCTCAGCCTTGAGCAGGTTAATTGATATGTGTAATATATACTGCTCCTTCTACAACTGAGTATGACTCCATACACTCATAGGTGTATGACTCCATACACTCATAGGTGTACGAAGAGCAGGACTTAACACTAGTTTTCTTAGTGCTAGGAAAACTGGACTAATTTCTGTTAGCTACAGACCTATAATAGTGAAAGCATGTGCTTAAGCCTTTGCTTTTAATACTTTAACTGAAGCTGCACCAATGCATAAACTGGTGCTGAACTCATCCATCAAAACTGCTTCTACTGACAATGAAACAAATAGTCCTCTTCCTTCTCCCCTCAAAGGGACACCTTTGTGTGATGGAAAACAGCACTCCAACTGAACCACAAATATGATACTAAACATTAATTCCCAGTGTTAATTTACCCAACAGTGTTCAAAGGAAGATCTAATGAACGCAAGCCATACAAGATTAATAGACAGTTCCTGGGGGAGAGGGGTGAAGGGCAGAGTATGAGGCCAAACAAAGCACACTGATCTCTCTCTCTCTTCCCCCCCCAACATTTTTTTCCATCTTAAACTGCCTAGGCTATGTCATGCCAAGGCAGGCACTGGACAGGATGTCTCTTGCTGCAAAGTAACTCCCAGTGAGGAAAACCACAGGGGTAAACTTCTAAAAACAGTAATACTGGATGCAATGGCAGCCAAAGATAATTCTGACGTTCCCATTACAGCAACTCTCACTTCTAGCCAAGTATACAGGATGCAGGAAGCAAGTGTAAAGACGCTTCTGAGGAAGTCAGTCCTTGTCATTGTGTGAACACACAAGATTCTTCATTTTGCTAAAAGCAAACATGTTTGCACATGTTCCTACCCTAGGCTGGAACCTATTAAAGCAGAAACACCATGGCTGATTTCAGCTAACTTGGCATTGCTCTTTGAGACATTTCAAGTCAGTTTAACCTTTCTCAGCTGAAGTCTATAATGATGCAGCTCTGGTTTCTTAAGCAGAATACTAGCAACATTGAATCAAATAACAAATGAGATGTTTAAAAAACCCCAGCATTTATACTTTAAATGCATCATTAGCACAGCAAAAGCTTATTAAACTCATACTATGAACAAACTTTATGGTTCATAAGTTCAAACTATTTTTTCAGACTGTATAGCTTTGATGCACAACTTCACTTTAGCTGAAAGGGAGTTGTAAAGTGTTTAGAAATGCCTCTTTTCTAGAAAACTACTATATTGGTAATCTGTATATATTTTTCACTTAGTGCAGTGAGCAAATACATTTCTGAATGAAGAGCAACATAGCTAGATCATTCAGGCCAGAGACTTTATCTATTATGGAAAGCACTTCAAAAAAAAAAAAAAAAAATTTTTCAAACAAATCCAATGAGCAGCTCAGGTCACTTTCCTCTGCCCCCACAGTGAGTAAAACTTTGTTTTAATGTGGACCAATGTAAATCCAAAATGCCATTAATCCCGTTGCCAAAAAGATTTGGTCAAAAGTGTCTTGCTTAATCTTTCTTAAGGGGAGAGAAATAGACTTTTAACCCTTTTCACAACAAAGGCTGAATGCTGCTGAAGTTGCTGGAGGGCTTTAGTAGATCTTTCAGAACCAGAGAAGGAGAGGAAACCCATTCCAGCCAGAAGCTATTAATTTGGGACTGCATTGTACCTCTTCTGGAAGGAGCCCAACTCTGGAAGGTGCTCTTTGCAGCTGATGTGAAAGTGACACTGACTGTGTACTAATACCATGCTGTTAGCTATGCTCATCAGCTGCTTGGCCCCAAGCAATTTTGCATGCTGGGACTACTGAAGCTGCATATAGGTATGTCAGTTGGTAGCTCGCTGGGCCCCAAATAACCTGGAATGAAGGTAGGGCAGGTGAGCTCTGCTCTGTGGGGAATGGTAGCGTGTTAGGGCCTGCTGGTAGACCCTGTTGGACTCTGCATGTCTTAGGCTGGCGTAAGCCCTTCAACATTTTCCAGAGAAGTAAACTTTCTTCTCTACAGGAAGAGAGCAGAAAAGCAGCAACACTTTCAAATCTGTTGTAAATCGCCTCTAGACTGGCAGGTAGATGAGAATGGAAGAATTTTTAGCCCTGAAGCTACGGGAAGAAACGCTTTCTTCTTGTCACAGCCTATGCGTCCACCTCAAAATAATGATTCTTTTCAAGATAAGTTTAATTACATTGGTTTTGTTTAATCTGAAACGAGCGTAGCGGTGAGCTGTCACACGAGCGCAGGTCTACTCGGTGGGAGTAAGTGCATCTCCCTTCCCCGAGGCCGCCGGCCAGTCTCACCGACCGGGCGCCCGTCACTCCCGAGCCTGTGCTGCAAAAGGCCGGAGTGCGAGCTTCGGCCATTTACCCCCCGGGCTGGGCGCTGCCCCCCCCGGGCAGGTCCTACGATTCCGCTGCCAGCACTCTAAATACCAGCACTAAACCCAGCGCCGTCTCCGCGGCAGGAACGGAGTCTTCTGCCCGCGACGGGTAGGAACTGCTCTACGGGCCAACCTCCCGCCGTGATCTCCCGGCTCTCGTCCGCTCCCAGCGCCTCCTCCCCTTTCGCTGCGTTACTCTCCGGACCGGGGAACCGCACGCCGCTGTTGCGGGAGCCAACCGCCGCTACCGGCCCTGCCGCCCCCGCGGCCGAGTCGTCCCCCCCCGGCTCGTCCCGCCGCCCTTCCGCTTCCCCCGGGCCGCCCCGGCGGCGCTCGCCTTACCGTGACGCCGTACTTGAGGGCGATGCCCTGCAGCGTGTCCCCGGCGCTGAGCCGGTGCTCCACGTAGCGCTCGGCCAGCGGCGCCGCCACGCTCGCCGTGCTGCCGTACGAGCGGGCCTTGGTGCGGGCCAGCCGCTGCGACAGCTCGGCCTCCGACTCCGGCCCGCCCGGCGGCTCCTCCCGCAGCGACTCGGCCATGCTCCCGCCGCGCCTCAGCGACCGCGGCTCGGCGACGGCGCCCCGGGCATGGCGCGCCGCCCCCGCCCCCTCAGGCACCGCCCGCCCGCCGGCGGCGACGACGGCGACGGCGACGGCGACGGCGGAGGGTCCGGCTGGGCTGGCGGCAGGCCCGCCGCGCCTGCGCGGGCAGCGGGAGAGGCCGCAGGCGCGGGGGCAGCGCGCATGCCCACTGGCGGCCTGACGCCGCGCTGCGGCTGCGCAGTGGCGGGCCGGAAGCGGCGCCCGCAGGCCCGAGCGGGAGTTTGGGGCCTTCCGCTCGTATGCCGGCTGGCGAGGAATCCGCGTTTTCCTGGGAAAAAAATGCCGAGCGAAGGGGTGCTCTTGCTCCACGCGCCGCGCTCTGTGCCGTGGCGCGGCCTCCTCGCGGGCCGTGGGCCTCTGCCCCGTTCTTCTGCAGACGCCGGCCCTGCCTGGGTGGTGCAGCCCCGGCCCCGAGGCCTTGCCTTGCAGGGCTGGGAGTGCAGAGCAGGGGGAGACCTGCTGAACACGGTGGTACCGAAAAGCCGGTCGAAGAAACTCTCTTAAGGCTCGTTTTGGAGTTTTAGAAAGCAGGCATTCTTTATTGCAGCGCTGGACGCACGGGGGCTAGTTCCACCTAGCGCGCATACCGCAGCTTTAGCACAAACAGGTTATAGTGAATAACTAATTGCATATTAATCAGATTAGTATACATAGACATAAAAATGGTTATAACTGATTATCATAGTACTGCCTACATCTGATCATGTGCAATGAAGGATCCATTTGAGTCAAATTGCTGCTTTTGCGACCACCGACCCATTTGAAGTTCTTGCTGGCTGTCCTTGAAGTCTTTATTCTTGTCCTTGTTCTTTGATCTTGAAGCTCAACACAGTTTCAATCACATGTGGTCAGTCTCAACATTGTTCTCATCTAGCATACAGCAACATCTAGTCATAAGAGCAAAGAACTGCAAAACTTATGAGTAACTACCTCTACCAGTTAATTGCTTGGCTATACTTTTGTCTATTGTTTCAATCATAGTGTTAGTATAAGATTTCTAATGATTACCAAATCTCACTTTTATAGTCACCTAGCAGCAAACCAGTTTCCACAGCTGGTACAAAATAGTCATCAAAATATTTAGACGTACCATACAGTATGTATGGAAATACGCTATTGACGGGAGTGTCATCTGTCCATGGGGATTTATTAGTCACGTACTAAGAAACAGGGATGTGTGTCCTTGTGCTGGGTCCCAAAATCGCATCGCTGTAGAGGCTTCCAATTCCTCTTTCACCAGTTATGGAGGAGCAAGCGCAGAGTACTGGTGGCTCTTGAGACTTCAACCACTCTGCCAGCTGGAGTCTCAGTAATGCACAGTTTGTCTTTGAGACTGACCAGTAAAGAGAGTGTAAAAAGGAATTAATTTGGGCCTAAGTGCACAAATACAGAAGTGTAGTAATTACGCCAGATTTATTAGACCAGTAAGAAGTGGGAAAAGCCATTTGAGGAAAAAATTGTAGATTTCCCAACTAGTAACTTACATCTTAGAATATCCGTGTTACTTTAAAATTAGTAACAGTATTTTAAGTGACTACTTCTTGCCAAGAAACCTGTGTATAGACTTTTTTTGAAAGCTGAACTGGGACTTTCTAAATCTGTGTCATACATAGGGATGGCATACACGTGTGCATCCTGTACAGGTACAATATGTACCAAAGTACAATATGTACCAAAATACCAAGAAGTTTCTGGGCCAGCCTCCTCTAGGTGACTGTGCTTAAGCAGGGATATTGGACAAGATGCCCTCCAAAGGTCAGTTCCAACCTCAACCACACTGGGATTCGGGGAAGTGGTGTATGCATAACAAATGCCTAGTGTGGTGGTAACTTTTTTTTTTTCCCCGGGAAGTCCTAGAAAGATAGACCTCTAGCTTAAACTTAAGCAAAAAAGACATGCATGTCATAACCTCAGCATTCCTCAGCCCAGTATGTATTCACATAGTTATTTGGAAAATGAAATGCATCAACTAATATAATATCTAGTTGTGGGGTTTGGATTAATTATGTTCAGTGGGCAGCTCATGGAATCTCTCTGAGGAATACAGTACAAAAATCAAGGCAGATCTGACAAATGTTGCTAATCTGGCTACAAGTTTCCAGCCATATATTAAGAAAATATAAAAGCTGCCCTGCAAGATGCACAAGTTACTGATAAGGAATGACACATCAGAACCCCACCAACACATGTGAGAAGCCAATGTGACACTCCTAGAGTGTCCAAACAGAGGAACTGTAGGCAATGTGCAGATAGATCATGGCAGTGCAAGAGATTATATAAACAAATGGCAAGAAAGGGTTCACTTTAATTTTTCTGCAGTCTGCAATATATTTGGAAAGTTGGAGGCTCCCCTGGGGGTATCCAGTTGAGTTTACAGCAGCTATAGAAAGAAAGCACCAAATTGTGACATCTCTGTGCTTTCAATTCTTTGTGAAACAACTTGATCTGCTGAGCTGCATCAGCAATTCAGCCACGACCCACCTAGCAAAAGAGCTGAACTGCAGGTCAGCATTTATTAAAAATGTCTACTGTGTATGCAGTGTGGAGTCATGGCTCAGCTTCAGCCTCTTACGGCTGATAATTGGAAATTACAAACATCTGGATGCCTGCCTAGAGCTGGAATTACTCAGACCAGTTGCTTCAACTAAAGTGGCTTTTAGTAAAGGAGAGCTGCAGTTCAGTAAAATGGAAGTGTTGTTTAACATTACTGATACAATGAGCTGAACATGCAATATCAATTAGTTTGAAAATGTGTTTGACAGGCACGCTAATATTAGACAGTATTATTCCCTCTAATATTATCTTAAACTCGATTTATATGCGAAGTGTGTGCAATACACTTTAAATCAGCTGTCACAACTCTGAGAACAGCAGAAGCATCCCTTGCATTAGTATAGAGATACCACAGATATATTAATGTTGAAAGCTTTATTTTAGTAATAAACCTTTTCAAGAATATGTATGAGTTTTTTCTTCTGGGATTGCTGGATTGTCTTTTCTTTGCATCAGCAGTTTCTGGAGATGTGTGTTTCTTACACCCAAATCCTTATTATAGCCAGAGGAACGTTTGGATGTGGGATATTGCCAAGATACTTGATCTGATTAGCTGTCTGCCATTTCTCTACACAAAGCGAATACCCTCCAAACCAAAAATTGAGTTAAAAATTTGAGCCAGAGCTTAAATTAGGTAACCCATTTTTACCTGCATTTTTAATATGCATTCAAAATGAGTTACAGAAGAAACTAGAAGTGTCTTGCTAATGAGACTTCATTTTTATGGAAGAAAATTGTGTTAGCAGTGAGAATGTGGCATCCATGCCACCGAAATATCTTTACAGGCTGGTCTGTGGTCTTGTGAAAGCTAAGGGAAATGCTAGCTTGCCTAGGGTTTCCTGGCTTTAAGATGAGAGGCCCTGAGAGGTTGTTAGTTGTCAGACCACTGTCTGACCTTGGTAGAAGTTGGAGCTCACTTGCTTCACAGTGTCAGACTAACCGGGGCTTGAGTCAGCACTGTAGTGCAAATCGGCATTGTGCCTCCGCCGCCTGCTTGTTGGGTTGCCCCGTGTCTGACTCCAGACACGCGAACAAGCTCCTCTGGCAGGCTGCAGGAAGGAATGGTTTGCACTGGTTACCCACCCCTAAAGGTGCCAGTGTTCAATGTAGGGATGTCAAACTTGCCACATTAGAAAGAGTCCCTGCTATAGCTTTGGGATTCTCACTTCCTCATACCAATTTCTCCCTCCTGATCTCTGAATCAGCAGCTTATTGACATAGCTGGGTATTTCCTGATGGACAGTGGCTGTATGGCAATTAGTTTTAATTCATTGGTTTACTGCCTGATCACGATGTTTTCTGTTCAGCAAGGGAGTCTCTTGGCAGTACCGACTCCACTTCCTTCCTCCCTGTTCTCTTCTGTCTTTCCTGTTTCCTCATTACTGCTTCTGTGACTTCTTTCCCCACAGTAGCTTCCAGTTCCAAGGAGCTGTACTTGCCCAAACCTGTTTTTTTGCATTAAAATCAGTAATTCTTTAGGTAGTGCTAGCATTGAAGGCACGTAACTGGGGATTGGACTTGACACTCTCATCAGACTTACGTGCGACAGAGGAGTTCACTCCTCTGAGTCATTGTTCCAAGGCTGGCTGCAGACGTCGTTACTCATTTCACGTTTGGCAGGTTATTGCTGCAACTATAGCAGCTAGAAGCACACTTTTAAAAATGAAAGCATTAATTTCAGAGACCTCAACTAAGCATTGTGGAGTGTGTGCCTGACCTAAGGGTTCCTTAGATCTGAGTCTGAAAAAGGGGAAACCCCTTTCTGCATTGTTTTTTTTTTCCTCAGGGACGTGTTCAGATGTAGATAATACTAGCTTTGCATTCTTATTTAAAATCCTTATACAGGAATTGGATAAGGACAGAAAAGATATATGGGAGCTGATATTACACTATTTACTCATGCAGTGGTAGTTAAAGGTAATTCTAATGAATCATTTAGTTTAGAAACTCTCACTGCCTCTTCTTTCTGAATTTGTTTGAGGAAAAGAGTTTTCTTTTCACTAGAGCTTCACAATAAATTTTCTAAATAACCAACAGTATTTAAGTCTACGCAGTCCATTGACTTTCAGTTAGTATTGATTACTTAGCTGACATTTTATCATTGAAAATCATCCATATCTAGATCAGTAAGTGCACAGTGGTCTTGATTTATTTTAAATATTATATAGGTCAACAGAGTAAAGTCAGCAGTCTTCTAAAAGAGATCAGTATCAACTGAGTCTAGTTAAGGTGACCCATATGATTTAATGGCAAAGTAAGTAGAGAAGAGAATGCCTTCTAGCTAGGTTATCATTTTGTTAATGATCAGATATTTATCAGCTACTTTGCCAGTAGAGAAACCCAAATTTACTTAGTAAAGGATTAAATGAAACAGTGAGCATTTCCTAACTTTGATGTTTATGATGATGCAAGCCAGGGACATTACCATTTATAATAGTTGTACTGATGTAGGACAGGGATGTTTTAATTTCAGAAACAATAAAAAACTATCCTTCTGGGCTATATGTGTGGGCAGATTCACAGTAATTAGGACAGAATAGACAAAAAGAAGGCTACCCCCTGGTAAGGAGTGGTGTATCAAGCTATGCTGTCCACCTCTGCTCGTGTTGCAACCTCTGGCAAAAAAAAAAAGACGTAATGTAGGACAAAGATCAGAGACAAATCCTGCCTTTTAAGAATAATAGCCCTGGGTTCTGCAATTAATTGCAGCAAGGAGAGAGGGTCTTGCATGAATTTCAAAAGGAAAGTAGGTTCGTCTGAACTGATGCACATTACTTAAGCTGCGCACATATTCCTCATCAAAATAAGCCCATTATGTAGCGGTAGCAGCTGTGAGCCATTATTAATATTTAACGCACTTAGCAGGGGTTACTGTGGGTTTCTGTAATAAGGTTACAAGACAGTGTTGTAATATCATGTGCTGTGGGTTTGCATTCTCAGAGCTTTTTTGGCTTTGTATAAAGGGCCAGTGAAGTTTTATTTATTCCCCTTCCTTACCATTTGCAGAGGCTGAATATCTTTCTAAGCTGCATTGTAGTGCATGATTATCCATTCTTCATTGCCTCTAGCTTTACTTATACATCACCTGCTACTTAGTAATGCAAGCGTTGAAACTCCCATGCTGGAAGGAGCAATCTTGCAGAGGAAAGGGTGCAAGTGGTTTGGGTCCCATGGCGAGGGCTGGCTTGTGCTGTCACAGATGTGTTCTGTTTCCTCCAACTGTGTGGTTTTTAGTGTGATCTGCTAGAAAATGATGATACTAATCAGCCTCTTTTTCCTAGCTACACCTTTTGACTGATTTGTTTTGTACCTGTGCATGCTGAAAGGGCAGGGAGTTCTTGGGCAATTCATAGTTGTTTCCACTGAAAATAGATGGACTGAACACGCAAGATGGAATCACCATGTTTTGCACATCTGCATTTGAGAGGGGACCATCCATGGCTGTATTAGACCTTGGGTCATGGGGCCAGCAGGCAGTATCCAGCACAGCACAGGGGACTTGGCAGGCAAGGAGTTACTGCTGACACTGCTTTGGAGGAGCGTGGGACAAGCTGTCCAGTGGCTTTTCAGGGAAAGCCTCTGGCCTTCAGGCTCTCTTTTTGCTCAGATCATTTTTTAGCCTTTTTATTGTTTGTCAGCTTTTCCTATAAGTCATAAAATCCTTGAAATCAAACTGTTTACGGCTCTGGTTAATAAGTGATCGGCAGTGAAGTCGACAGTACAGAAGGAGGAAACAATTGGAGCAGCAGCATATATATCCACTAACATCATAAACCACATAAAATGCTGTTCTACGCTAAGAAGCAATTGTTAGGAAGGTGCCCTGGGACAGTATCATCTGCTGTCCTTCAATGTCTTCTGGGTTAAATGTGTTCAGTTAACAACTAAAATGTCAGGCTATAGCCTTCCTCATATTCATGCCTTGCTGATGATGTGTGCAACCTCAAATTATATGTAGCAGATGGATACATAGTGACTAACTTCATAATGCCTCCATAGCATGGTCCCTTTTACACTGTTGTGTTTTAAGCCCAGCTGGCAACTAAGCACCACAGAGCTGCTCACTCACTCCCCGATCACCCCGTCGCCGGTGGGATGGGGGAGAGAATCAGAGAAAAAAGTAGAACTTGTGGGTTGAGATAAAGAGTTTAAGAAGTAGAGCAAAAGCCACGCACACAAGCAAAGCAAAACAAGGAATTCATTTACCCCTTCCTACGGGCAGGCAGGTGTTCAGCCATCTCCAGGAAAGCAGGGCTCCATCACGTGTTAACGGTTACTTGGGAAGACAAACGCCATCACTCCGAACGTCCCTCCTTCCTTCTTCTTCCCCCCAGCTTTATATGCTCAGCATGACGTCCTATGGTCTGGAATATCCCTTTTGTCAGTTGGGGTCAGCTGTCCCGGCTGTGTCCCCTCCCAACTCCTTGTGCACCCCCAGCCTCTGCTGGCAGGGCAGTATGAGAAGCTGAGAAGTCCTTGATTTAGTATAAACACTGCTTAGCAAGAACTGAAAACATCAGTGTGTTACCAACATGATTCTCATCCTAAATCCAAAACACAGCACTATACCAGCTACTAGAAAGAAAATTAACACTATCCCAGCCAAAACCAGCACAACTGTTTAGCCAGCATATTAGTGACAGGAGATATTGGCAACATACCTTTTACCTTCCAAGATGGCTTATGTTGCTTATCTGTTGTTGGCCATGTAAAACCTGCTGCGAGATGATGGCAGCACGTCATGCTCATTTCAGAAGGGGAGGAGTGCAGAGAGGGACACCAAAAATAAAGTGCTGAAAACATGAGAGTAAATGAGTGAAGAACAGACAACTTTCTGAGTGATTCCTTTATCACTGGACCTCATGATACCATATTTGATTTCAGTTTCCAGAGTGAAATTAATGTCAAAATCAGTTCTTGCATAATGCATTGGAATATTAGTCGTTGCAGAATACTTCTGAGTTTCAACACATTTTTAATTTAGCTTCTGTATGTTTTTATTCACACTGCCTCACCTGTCCCTGCTAACTGCTGCTTCCCATAAGCTTCCTCTGTTCACGTGCACCTGCACCCCAGCTAAGGCCTCTATGTGCAGGATCCTCACCATTATCCCACTCTGCCATCACTGCTGAGCCTTCTGGTGCCAAGTTAACAATAATGTCTTCCTTTCCCTGCTGAATTCAAATTCAGTGCCATTAACCCCTGCTTTAGCCTCTTTTAATTAAAAAAGCAACGAATACAATAAAACTGGATGTAATATGATAGTTAATGGCACCTCCACTGATGTGTAAACCCAACAATGAGCATAAGAAAGACAGCTCTGTCACGTGGGAGAGCTGTGCAAAATAGCCAGAGCGATGGTAATAAGAAAGTGTCTTGTCTTCACTCCATTACTTGTCTGTGAGTGGCTTTTTCACTCTTAACATTTTTGGTTGGAGAATATTTTTTTGGAAAATAAGTAAACAGGTGATTCACCACTAGAAATGGTTTATTCGTGCAGATATTAAAAAAATAAATAAATTCAGTATTCATTTGTCAGTGGGTGTTTTTTTCTTTGAAGTGTCATTATGCACCTCACTTTGCCAAAGTAGTTCCAGTCACAGCTCTGTCTAGTTCCAGTCACAGGTCTGTCTAGAACCAAAGGGAGCTTTCTTAATTAAGTGAAGAACCACAGAAGAAAAGACTGCTTTACTTATATATGGTATTACAATTCCTTTTTTAAGCTTAGTTTTACCAACCTGTTCTAACAGGTCAAGAATAACTTGTTTATTTTATACATGCCTTTAGATTTCTTTTAGCTCAGGAAAACGTTAAAAAAATCAAACAGCCCTTTTAACCCTTCCCTCAATCTTAGCGTTCAGTACCACAGCAATCATCTAGTGATTTCAAAGAGGTCTGTCCTTTATCAAAGTGTACCTCAAACTGCTGCATCAGGGAATCCAAAGCAGCTGTCCAGAAATTCCCCAAGAACATGAATGAAGTCGGCAGACATGCAAAAATCCAGGTCAGAATATCAAGCTTTTCATCTCCATGTGCTACCTACTAAACTATACTTATTGTCCCCTATGCCTGCTCATTGACCCTATTTCTCTTAACGGTCCATCCTCATCCTACATTTCCCTCTTTTTGTTGCCCTTTCTCCTTCTTCAGGTTGGATCTGGCTGCAGCTATGGAGTTGAAGTAGTCTAAGACAGAATCTGAACTGCCAGTAGACTTGGTCTGTCCTATAGACTCCAGTCTGCTTCAATCTGTGGAGTCACTTAGGTCATTAAGAGTGTAACTTTGAAATTCAAGCTGTAAATCTTCAGCTGCCTGCAGATAGCCCAGCCCACTTGAAAGAAGAGCTAGGAGAAGCAAACAGATGCTTACTCTTGCAATGTATGCCTTCAGGGTATACATGTGTCTGGAAGAAATAGCTTAGAAAGAGGAGCAGTTGAAAATAAGGGGGAGGGGGTTCTGTTTGTGAATATTTTCCTTCAAGGAAAAACAAAGTTTAATCTTGCCTTGGAAAGAGCAACTCAGATCAGGTTTTTGCTGTGACTCACTTTCAAAATTACCTGTCTTCACTGAGTGCAGAGGGTGCCTCAGATTACAGCTTCCCCAGGCCTGAAGGTGGTGGCCCCTGTGATGTTCCTCTGAGAGCAGCCTGTCACTGGTAAGAAGGAAAGCTACTCTTTGAATAAGAAGAGAAAACAGTGACAAGGGTGCGTTTGAAGCTGTGTAGCAAGTTTCTGTTCCAAGGGCTCTCTTTGCCTTCCAGGATGTTTACTAGTGTATATTTTCTTCCTGTGGGAAGATTTTAATTTGGCCTAATTGGCCTTGTAGCTCATATTGTCATTCAGTGTCCAAAACTGGAGTATGTTTTTGGCCTGTGACAGCAGCGTTCATGCTTTTTGTTACAGGCTTCTCACTTGGGGCAGTTGGCGTCAGAAGTATTGCAGTGGGGGTTATTGGAAGTGAGAAGGTGATGATGGACCAAGTGGGTCATTGTTTTGTATCCTTGATAGTTTCTGGGTGCTGTTCCTTAGCCTTTCAAGTCACAATTGTACAACAACTTTCTGTGATCTGGTAGAAGACAGTTGACTGATCTGCGTGAAAACTAACTTTTTCCCTCTCTCAAGTAAGTTGTTTCCACTGGGGAGGAGGGTGGGAGACTAGGCTGTGAGCGCATCTGCCTTTCCTTCCCGCAGCTAAGACGTATGCAAACTCAAGTGGCCATACAGTCTCCGCTCTTATTTATCTGGTATTGACCGCTTCTTCCTTCCCTGCTTACACTTCAGTACTCTGCTGATATTGCCACCCTGCTTCCACAGATAGAGCCAGCTTCGAGATCACCCTTCAGACAAGATCTTCGCGGTGAGCTGGAACAGTCCAGCAGTTTGGTGTCGTCCACTGCTGTTCCCAGGAGTTTTTTACTGAAATGCTGCCCTCGAGTGGCGACCAGCCGATTGATCCCGACTGGAGCTCTCGGCGCAGTTAGTCCCCCCCGGCCGGTGCCAGGGGCTATCCCTTTGGGGGACAAATGTTCCCGGTGCCCCGGTAGCCCCCGGAGCGCAGTCGCCAGCCCCGGAGGGCAGCTGGTCAGCGGAGGGCAGCCGGGCAGCCTGCTCTGTGCCCTAACTGACTGAGCCCAAGTTTCCGAGCGAAGTTACAGCCCGGCGCCTTGAACTCCCTGGCAGCAACAGTGTCCTCGGCTTTCAGAAGAAAACGGAGAACTGTAATTCTGAAGGAAATGTAATGCTTTGAGATGCTGCTCTGACCACAAGCTCTCTAAATTTAATTTAGGTGAATGTTTCTTCCAATAACTCCATCTGTTGCGCTGTTGCTGGACTGTAGTTCGTGGGTTTAGCGTAGAAACTGCAACTCTGTAGAAGAGTGTTTTTCGGTGACGGGGTAAAGATCTCTGGGCTTCTCTAAGCAATACCTCTGCTGTGCTCTCCCCACTGTATTTCGTAGCTTCCTTTCTGTTAAACTCTCGAGTTAGTCTCTGACAAAGTGACACTGACGGAGGAAGTGTCCCGTAGCAAAGGTCCTGTATGAAGGTAGCCTCTGAATGAGCTCCAGAGCCCCCTGACAGTTTAAGTCAGAATGCAAGAGGAAGAGTTAATTAAGGGATGAAGGTGGCTTGTGGGAAAGCAATTTAAGGCATTACTGCTTTCAGTTGTATACTATGCCTCTCTGCCAGAGGTTACAGTCTTTACAGCAGTCTTTCTAGAAGCATAAGAAGGGCACTGGCTCCTCAGTAAGTCATAGCTTAGTGTACTGGTTTAACTCAGAGATGCTTGTTTTTCTGGGCCACTGAAAAATGTGTCAGTATGTGACTTGTTTTGCCTGCAAGTTAAAAAGCAAAACCAAAAATGAGGAAGGGTTTTTATGTGAAGGAAACTATGTCTTTTGGGAGGACTTGGTTTTTAGCATTCCCAGGGTATTTGAAGAATACTCCATGTTTCCATGCTTCATTGTAGACCAATTGTCCAAAGGGAAATATATAATCCTACCTGTATGTTATTAACTATTCTGGCAAGTACCAAGTGTGTCCTATTGGGAATATTCTCATGTTCTCATTGTTTCATGAAGACAGAGGATAGTGCTTTTCCTATGTACTGTAGACTTCTGTCATCCTGCACGATGTGCAAACGCCATACTTTCTTTCTGCATTAACACATCTAATTAGGGATAGGCTTGTTTGTTCAAGCATCAGTATGGTTTGTGGAGTCAGATATAAGTGAGTATATAAGGTCATTATAATTAGAGTAGCTTCTTCCTCCTCAAAGAATTTCAGCTGCAGAGTCCCTTCTAGGGAGTCCTTCAAGACTGGTTATTTAAGTGCCCAAGACTTCTCTATTTCCCTATTCCTTCGGAATCTCTTTAGGTGCCAGTTTGATTTTTTTTTTCCCTCCCAGCTAGTTTCCCCCCTCACTGCTCAGCCCTCATCACATAAAGTACTTGCTGCCATGACCTGGTAATTCTTGCTCGTTGTCCTTTGGGTGATTAGTCTTTGCAATAGTTGTGCCTATGTGTGTATGACTATATGGCGTATATGAATATATGAAGGCCTCTGAGAGCCTCTGTGTGAAATATCTGTGTCAAATATTGCAGGTAAAATAATCTCCTTGATGATTTGGCTTAGCTGAAGACTGCCTGTACTGAAGAGCTCTCTCAGAAATTATTTACATCTCTGTTTCTAGTTGCTGAGATCTCCTTAATTAAGACTCTGGTACTGGCCATAAAATGTGATTTTTCAAATGATTGTGTTGGCACTTCATGTACTTTTACCCGGCACTATCTGAAATCCCATCAAAACAGAATAAAGTATGGGAAGACTGTCTGAGGCATTATTACCACGGGCAAGTACATAGAAAGGAAATGCCCAGAATGTTACGGTAGTAAGCCAGGTACATACTAGTTTATGCTCTGGATTTGCAAACACAAATGCCAGACTTGCAAGCAGATGTTACGGACAACTAATTCTAGAGCAGAAGTTAGTAAGTTGGAGCGCCTGAAGCAGTGGTTATCTCTAATATTGAACCAGTGATAGGTGAGATGCTAAATGTCAATGATTAAGCTGTATGTACATGGAGGTCTGGACGGTGGGAGTTTCTGGAAGCAGTTAATTTTCACTGGACTTGCAACTGAAAGTAGTTAGCTGGCCAGAGCTGCAATGAGAGGAGGCAGATTCTCTCTTTCATTTAGACTGTACCAGTTACATTAGATTTCCCATTTGTTTATAATAAACGTGAATATATTTTGATACGTTTAATCCATTACTTAAATTTAATTTGATGCATTTAATTTTGATACATTAACAATTGACAATAAATGTGAATTAATTAAATGTATCAAAATGGAAACCCGATGTATGAAACAAAAAAAATTAAAGAAAATAATTCACTGCCACTATGTGAAAATTAAAAGAATCCCTGCTTGTTTCTGTCAGAAGCTGTAATAGCATACTATCACCCTACAGCTTTCAGTTATATCTGCTCACAAATGTATTTTGGTGGGCAGGTAATCTATAGAATGCCATGATAACCTTACAGTATAACAATGCTGGTTTTGTTGCCCAAACACCCGTGAGTATATCAAACTGGGTTTCTTACACTGAAACAATGGGCAAAACATAAGCAGTAAAATATACAGTGGCACTGAGTAATAAATAGGAACAATAGATTAATATGATCAATCAGAAAGAAATAGATGATTAGAAGTTTCATTGTCAGGATTCATACTTAAATCACCTGGTTCTTCTGTAAAAGAAATGAGATCAAAGAAAATAAAATGTTTTGCTTGGTGGGTGGGATGAATTGGGGATTTTTGTATGAAAGTTTTCTATAGTGATTACTCTTTTCTACAGACTTTAGATGCAGTATGGTGGCAGAAGATTATGTGAGACAGTGAAACCTGAATTGGAATAGGGACGCATTGATTTCCTTGCTGCTTACGTCAAATAATCTTTGCTTCCCTTGAATTTCAAACTTGGTCGTGCATAGCATCATCTATGCTAGTGTCTTGTGTCCTTAAAAAGATAACTTGAAAGGAAATGAAGGGAGCAAAATGGAGAACATTAGTAAAATAGGAATGCTTGCTTCCTGCACTTCAATGCAGAAAAGCATTTTTTCCTTCCCTTTCCTGGCTGAAATCCTCAATATACTTTTGACTTTAGTTTCCAAGTTCAGCCCAGCATCCATTTGTTACTGTGCAGTGAATCTGTGTATGATACTAACTAGACATGGCAGCTCTTTTCTAAAATAGACTGTTCCAATCTGTCACTTTATTCTTTGGCACCAGGGATTTTCGTTTTCCTGAGATGAACTCCACTGCTGGCCATCAACCTGATGGAGTGGAAGAATTGCAGAACAAACTGCTGCCATCAGCTAATTCACCTGAACAGAGTGGTGTGTGAGACCTACCTCCTCCCGTGAATGTCCTGTCATTTGCAGCAGCTGAACAAATATTTTCAAGATGGCAAGTGAGGCAATGGGAGGAATTACCTGGAAGACCCCAAACAGTTTATGCAAACACCTTTGCTGTTCTTAGTCGTACAAATTTGCTGGAACTTGCCTCAAATCTTCTTTCCTGTTAGGCAATTCTTTCAAGCTGCTCTGAATCATTTCCTAACTCCATGTCATGTGAAGAGCCTGAAAAGGTATCTTCAGTTTCTCAGAATCAGTCTGCTGCTGCTTCCCGGTGAGCATCCCTGGCAGGTTTGTTTCATTGGGAAGTAATCATGGAATTAATTAGCATTTAGTATCAAGGTTGACTTTCTTGTAAAATTATATAAAACCCTTGAGACATACCTGTCTGTTACACTGGTTATGGCTGCCAGGATGCATTTCTCCATCAAAAAATGCAGTTTGATCATTACCGTGGCACTGCTAAGTGATACCTTTTTTTATTATGTATTGCTCAGTATCTTGCTTCTAGAAGAGCTTGCCACATTAAAAAAAAGGAAAGAGAAGGCGAAGAAGATGAAAATAGGGGGTAAACGAATCCATCAGAAGAGCAAAGGGGTCAGGAGCTGTGTCTTGACCTCGTATGTGCAAAACACGGAGCTTACCTCCACAGCTCCATAGCTGGGAAAAAAAGCTCAAAGGCTTCAAGCACGTGTCAGGAGTAGAGTCAGAGTAGCCCTCTGGAGCCAGAGTCTCTGTAAAGCTGTGTCTGTGCCTCTCCAATGACTTTGTGTAAGGAGAAAAAAATTTTAAAATGGTTATTGTCACGATTTGGTCCTCGTCTTGCATGGATCCTGAGGGACAAGGATGGCATTGTGGTATAGGTATTCAGACCCTTTTGTTGCCTCTGTCCTCTTCTGCAGCATAATGTGAGGTAATGTGGCTCTGCAAAAAGAGCCGACTAGACGTTTTTTCTCTTCACCCCACTTTCATGTATTTAGTCATACAGGTTAAACTCAGCAAGCTGACCACCAGTATTTAATGCATGAATTGAGAAACAAGAGGTACTGAATATATTAATCTTTTAAATGTTGTGACCTAGTTGCCATCTGCTTTCATTAATTATTGTTTTAATTGTCTGTTGGGGTAAGAGGTTAATTTTTCTTCATTAAAAGCAGCATTTTATACTATCAGTATATTTCTGCTCACTCATATGACTGATTAGTATGAAATGTAAATTGAGTACAAAATATGCAACAAAGAACAAACTTTTTAAAAGTAGAATATTACATATTAATTGCTCTTCTGGTTGTGGGGGCGGTCTGTTCATGTAATCAGTCCAAGGTGGTGCTGAGAAATACATGGAATCTAAGAAAAATCAAGAGAAGTGTGCTAAAATCATGTTTCTCACAGAAAGATATGACTGTAGATATCAAGTGGCTCTGAGGGCATAATTTTTGTGAAGTTGCAGGGTTTTTCACCTCCTATCAAGTGCACTTACTCATCTCAGTGAATATTTGTACAAATGGCTCAAACAGCATGGAAACTCTTATAGTAAACAATTATATGCCTCCTAGAGCAATAAGGGGTGCCTTAAAATTAGCAGGCAGCAGAATAACGTTCAGCAGTAGTTCTGAGATGCTGGCTCTGAATTAGTTACTAAAATTGGACTCTTATTTCACAGCTTTGAATAGGAAAAAGCTGGGTTTGAACAAGAACTAGGTTTTTTGTTTTAACTGGCAAAATTAACTTCCTCGAAGGAAAGGGTATTGTGAACTGTGCTTCAGCCAGCTTGGTTATACAAAGATTCTTCAGCCTGTTTTACTGAAGTAAAATTAATAGACGTGTTTAATCGTCCTGTGAATTGGGATCATTATTTTAGTATAGTCATAACTACAAAGGAAAATGTTAATCACTGAGATTGGATTATGCAGTGACCTTTTAAATCCATGGTGTTTGCAGCAATTAGACTTGCTTCAAAGTAGGAGTCTGAAAGTGCTTTCAGTAGTGGACCTTTTGGAAATAGTTTAAATGTTTCTGTCCAAAAAATAACAATTGAATTAAAGAAATGCTACTTTCCAGTTACTGATTTTTGAATTCTTTGTATAATCCACACCATGAATATACGTGATATTCTCCAGTGCCTCAGTGTCCTGAAAAAACAGCAGTTTTCAGCTTTTGTTTCTAAACTTGTAAACTTCTTCTCCTTTTTTCTCGACTAAAAGGACTTGATGTTTTGGTTTGATATTTACATTAAATCTGAAGGTGGAAACAAGAAACCCAAGTTCTTTCAGGCAGATCTTTCTCCCCAGTTGGACTGCAGCTGCTTATGAGTTGTAGTTCAGCGGCTGTGATGGTACTGGTCACCTGTACGGGGTTTCTGTGGGGAAAGCACCTGCAAACACAGACGGGTTTCTGCGGAGAGCAGTGGGTGAGGAGCAGGCGGTGAGGAGTCCTTGCTCTGCTGCGGAGGCTGAGTGAGGTCCCTGGGCAGTCAGTCGTGCCTGGGCTGGTCCTGTCTGACCGCAGGTGCTTTAAGAGGTGCCTGGGCTTGAGGTCACTGGAGAGAGCAGAATATATGAAGGTAAATGCAGCTGGGCTTCTATACGTGAGGTGCAATGGAGGCAGACATGTGTTTGTGATTTTGAATGCTAAAATAGAAAAAATAAACCCGCTGGTTTAGTTTCTAATCTTTTTGCAATGATAACTATGCTTTTGCTAGATATTTGGGCTCTGCATGGTACACTGGGGCTTACCGTTCAGCTGACGTTGCTGGGGTCTGTAGAATAAAAATAGCTGTTACAAATGCACATGCAGTCGGTAGAGCTAGTTTTGTAGCTTTTAATTGACCCGAGTGAATATCTACAGTGAGAGCACTACCTCAGCTGTCCCAGTGCAGGGCTTAGACTCATCTTCTTAAAAGCCTCTTTATGAATCATAACTGTTTCTGTCCTTGAATACCTTAAAATCTAAGAGCATCGCGAATCTTAACAGTCCAAACCTCTTAATGATGGTTGGTTTTGACGCACATCTGAAGAAGTAGGTACCATTACTCATCTTCACTTGGACTATATCCCTAGGTCCATTTTGTAACATCCTGTAGTTCTGTTTCTTCATCACCAACTCCTGACCTGGCTCTGTAAACAGGCAGGCTTCTGTTGTTGAATGTTAAATGTGGCAAACAAGTAAATCAAGTAGAATGTGTATTCAGAGCTGACATTTCAATGAAGCCTATGAGGATTAGACTAGTATTGAATTTATTTTTCCAGAAGTGATTACACTAAAACATATTGCTCTGCAGTGGACAGCATCGTGCCATAGATGTCATAATTGGTAATTCAGTCACTTTTCTAACTACATTCAATAATCAGGAATTCTCTTAGCAAATGTTTTTGCTTGCAAGGATTTCTGCTCATCATCTCTATTGCCACGTATCATCTGTGCACAAAATCTACCTTAGCTTCACTGACAGTCCATAAAGTTTCATTTTAAGGAATCGGCTATTACTTTAGTATATCCATGTTGGTCTTCCATGTTGTCTGTATTCTCTCAGGCTCTCTAGCCCTTCTCATAAACCCAGATCTTGGCAGAGTAGCAGCATGTCCTTATAGTGACCTCTGTCTCCCTCGGTCTTCCCTGCATGTGGCTTTGTTTTGGGTGGTTACATCTGGTTTGGGCATGAGGCTGCTATTGTTTCAGCTGTGCCGTTACACAGAGCAGTGTAGTTGCTCCTTGTAGCTGGACGGCAGTTACTGTTTATGCTGAATTTCGGGAGACTCAGGCCAGTCTATCACCATGGCCAGCATCGGTTTCTACCTATTTTTATATTTTTGTCTCCTAACAAGAACGTGAACTCTGATTAGTCTGTGGTGTGACTATAACAAATCTTTCAAGTCAGTCTGAACTGGGTTCAAATTAAAATCATGATTCTTCTCCCAGTTTGCATATGTAAATGAGATGAGATCAAAACAACAAAGGCTCAATGTTCTTTATTACAACTGGACTGGTCATTTTGAAAAATAAGTTTGATCTTTCCTGTGTCATTCTGCCAACAATACCTGTAAATAGGTTAGTTCTACCTTGTTAACAGCAAACCCCAGTGTATCTCAGGTATGAAGTGCAGGACAAGAAAATATCCTCTCATTGGAGAGAACAATTTGTTAGTCATGTTTTTCATCTGCACCCGGACAGGTTTTTCTCTATAACTCTTCCAAGAGAAAGTGATGTTCTGGAGAAAGAATGTGTCCCTGCACCTCCCTGAGCCAAAATAAGTCCTCAGCTCTTTAGGCTATCCTCAGGAATTTCTTCTGGGCAGTTCAGTCATTTGGCCCTAGTAAGGCAAGTTCAGCAGGAGCCCTGAACCTTGGCCGAGTGTTTTCTGGGAGACAGTCAATGGCATCTGAGGAGTGGGGTAGAGGGGGAAGTCCAGATGCTGATTTACATCACTCAGTGCTGAGGTTAAAATAGGGAGCTCTTCACAAGTCAGCTTTTAGCTAAAGGCTTGGCTGTATCTGGAGAAGTCTTTTGTGCTATCTACACAGCACAATCTACCTGTCAGACTTTGAACCTTGAAGTCAAATTGTAAAGTCTTGAAAGAACAGAGCTGTGGTTGTATCCCTCACACTGCTGATCCTTTCTTGCTGTGGACATCAGGCAATTAGGGAGACAATGCTGGTCTCATTCTCCTGCTTTCTACTGCATACCTTGTATGTATTAGCACTACCATTTATTTTTAAACTTAGTTTATACGTGTAAAGCAGAGATCAACTTCAGTGCTTTTAGTTAAAGGGAAAATGGAGTTCTCAATGCAGTGCCATTTACTGCTGCTAGTAGATCTGCAGCCCTTTCCCTAGCAGCATAAAAATGGTTGAGAGCAGCAGGTATTACCTGGAAAGGTAGTGCAAAGAGTTAGTGAGGAGATCTGGGCTCTGTAATATGACTAGAGACTTCTTTTGGTGATGTATCTGAAGGTGGGATGAGCATCAGTGACCATATGTTGTGGTATATGTAATGACCTTGTGGTTAAGAACAGAAGAATCCATCTTTCAACTGTTAGAAGTAGTCATCACTGAGGAGCCAATCCTAAAAACCTCTAATGGTAACTGTGCAAAGGCCACGTACTCAGGGAATGGTGGTGTTGCTCCATTCAGCTCTACTGGAAGAACAGGGTACAGCTGAACAGTTTTGAATACTTACAATGGCTATGTGGTATTCTGGCTGTGCAATGATTTAGGGATGAGTTTAAAAATGCTTAAATCAGGCCTGTGAGAATGCAGGTTTTCACATCTGAAAAAGCAAATTGCTTCATGGTTTTGGGTTTTTTTTTTCCTGAATATGTTGTCTTCCTTGCATACTTAGTTATGTAATCTCTAGAAGTCACAGGCTGGTCTGTTAATGCAGGCTGTGAATTTCAGTTCCTCATCGTTAAAAGTGGATCTTTACAGTGCCTGTTGTATACCTTGTCCCAGGTTGATTTTTCTTTATTAAAAAATTACTTTTAGCACCTATTCTGGATGCATGTCTTCCCATAGTGCATGCTGTGACTGGAATTTCCTTTGTTATAAAGCGTTTCAAAAGTGTTGTTGCTAAAATTACAAGCATGTAGAGGGTTAGCCTTTCTTGTTGTCTTTGATTTTGCATCTCTTTTTCCTGAATAATTGCTTGTATAGACTTTCACCTAATACTAAAACAGCAAGAAAACCCAACATTTCCAACTGTGTCTTCAGTTTTGAACTCTGTACTATAGTGATTTCTAGCCTATGATCTTTAGATTCTTGAAAGTTAGTGGCCTGCTGTCCATCTACCAGAAGTCGTAAACTTATTTGTGGTAGGTCTCAGTCATCCCACTGGGAGGAGAATGGACAAACCCAGACCGCTTCCTCCCAGGATCAACGATACAACCGAGGGCATGTTTGGGAGCTGCTGATTCCAAGTGTATCTTTTCCTTCCTTGCTCTGACGCTGAAGGGGCTTTCTGAATGTGAGGGGCTGACAGGTGCTGGCAGTGAATCTCAGGTTTTTTAGTGATGAGCGCACGGGCTGTAGGCAGATCTACTTGGCGTCCATCACCTTGGCACTGCCCTTCCTTGAGGCAGTGGTCACGCCAGCAGCACCCAGCCCCGCTTCGTCAGTGCTCCTTGAAGCTCAGGGTTATCTCCCGTACGCTCTTTGGGCCGGCTGTAGTCTCGGCTGTTTGCTGTCTGTTTGCAGTCTTTCGGTGGCTTGCCTAGGGAGTGCAGTAAATATTACGACTGTGGGAGAAAGGAAGGAGCGACAAGCAAGCCATTAATTAAAGGCTGCCTAGTCTGAGTAATCCGATGGTTAAAACACAGTTGCCATGGCAGCACTGCCCCTGGATGCTCCAGCCTGAGTCACGCTCCTCCTGCCTCCTGCTCCCCTCTGCTTGGCTGGGTGCGTGCGTGCGGAGAGGGTGACGCTGCTCTTGCTCTTACCCAGACGGTGAGCAAAGGCTTCAGTGACTCACAGCAGCGATTAGAGGAGAAGGAGAAGTATTACTGCAGCCCCAATGAGCTCCACTGGAAAACAAACGCATGACTAGTAGATAAATCTTCATTGACAGGGTAGCGCATCAGGCTCTGTAGGAGCTGCTACGGGAAGCATCAAGGGGACTTCTATTTTTAACATTTTGTTAGGCGAATGGGGAAGAAGCGTTGAATGTATCTGTGCCTCAGTTTCCACCTCTGTAGTGTGTGAAGGATGTGTATAGTACTCGCTGTTGGAGTAATTTTAAACGTTTGCACCAAAACTGCTTGGCAAAATGCAGCAAACTGTGATTCATTAATGATTTTAAGATGGTCCAAAAACTGAAGTGTCACCTATACCAGTCAAAGGGGGAGTGTGATTGATAGCCACCACTTCTAAAGCGGGTATTAAAAAGGGCTTGTTTTCTAAGTGAAAAGTTGACATTGGAGGGGATGTTCTGAGGATCGGTAACCTGAGAGGTAGCCATTAATGCCCAGTTTACAGAAATGTATAAAGATGCATCACCCCAAAAGTATTTTTTTTAATGTATTTTACGTATTCCTCAGCTTTGCAAAAAACTCAGTGCATTTACAGTGAGGCCCACACATTCAGCTCAAATCTCTTCCTGCCCCCTTTCCCTCTTCAGTTAACTGGAAGTAACTTGTTTGTCATCCTGTGACTTCTCTGTTACTGGAGGCAAACCTGCTGCATTCTGTGTCTCTGGCAAAGCAGCCGCCAGTACTAACCCACCCAAAGCCACAGCAGGAGAGTGGGTAGCTGTACCGTGCAGGGCATCCCACTGAACGCCACGCTTGCTTCAGAGCTCGCTTTCTCATTCGTGCTGCTTGTAAAACTTGCTGAGGGTAACGTTGTCATTTGCCTTTGCAATAAGGTGATGTTAATTAATAGTAGGTGACTGTGGCATTTCCAACACAGTACATGTGCGTTCCCTATTAAAAGTCAGTGAACTAAACCCTATTTTGTGACAATGAGCAGGCCAGGATGAGCAGTAATTTGCTGCTTGCTCGGGCTTTCCTTCACAGTGTAGGAATACTGTTCGTGTCCTGTGCAGCAGGTAAGAGAGGATTTCCAAATATAGCTCAGCCTTAGCAGCGGCGTTTATTCTAAACTCCTACAAGGTAGATGCAGTCTGCTTACGCACCATCAGCACACTGATGATTATTGCAGGTGCTGGGCATGCTCTGAGTGAAAGCAGTTAAAAAGTGCTTGCTAACTTCAATGGTGATGAGGTTACACTCTGGTTGTGCAGTGCCAGATTCCTCAGAGCTGGGCTGAGAATTTTACTGTATGTACCCTTTGTGGTATCTGAATTCTTTTGGGGGTAAATTTCTCTTTAAGTTCAGAGCAGCTTTATTCAGGGGAGGAGATTCAAAGGGTCATCCAGAGGGCTGATTAGCTTGGCACTGGTTTAAACATTTTCAAGTAAATTAGCCTGCTGAGGTCTCCTTTGTTAAGTTCCAAGCAGAGCAAATGATTGGGCTCAATGTGAACATCCAGAAAAGGATCCAGAAAGTTGGTGCCAATCCTTTTTTAGTATCTCTGGCAGATCTTCTGTGCCAGACTGCTCATGTGTCCAGAGGTAAACTTAATCACCAGCTCTGAGCTGATAGCCCTCCACCCCAGCTGAGCTGACAGAGACCTTAGGCTTTTCACTTCCTCTGTAGCAGGTGGATTTTACTTTCAGCACATGGAAATATCTGCGTATGTCATACCTAATTCATTCCTGCCATTGCATCACTTATTCTCTGGAACGTAGTTCTAGTGTCAACTTTTTTCTTTTATCTAAATGATGCAAGTATTTGGCCCGATTAAATTATTGGCTGGGTACTGGCATGCAATTTAAGGATATCAGATACACAAGAGGCCAGACTAGGTGGCCCCATAGTCCCTCTTATGGAAAAGTGAGACCCAATGGGATTATTATTATAAAGCAACATGCCGTTTCAAAGCCGCAGGAGCTGGCAGTAGCTCATGGGCAAAGCTGTGCCACCAGGGTGATTAAGGACACGCGTGGCCTTTGTGATAGCTTATCCAACACTGATGTGAGTGGCATAGCTGGACGCTACAGCGACTGTGTGCATCAGTAGAAAAACAATAAGCAAAACCTTTTGCAAGTCTCCTCCTCAGCTCCCAGATCTCTTGCAGTGATTCATTCTGACTCCAAGCTAGCGAGTCCTTCACAGGACCAGCAGGTACTTCACGTGGTGTCCCTGGGGATCGCTGCTCTTCCCAGCGCTGGCTGTGTGCAGGTTTGAGTCCCAGCTGACTTCAGGGCATGCCCCTTCTCCTTGGAAACAGCGTGTTTTCCATTGTACAAATATTAAAAGTAACTTGTTCTGACTTGTTCATTTAATTATGGAGTCGGTTTGAAAGCTTCCAAGAAGAGTGAAAGTTCACAAGAAGAGTGAAGGGAAATCATATTTTTAATTGGATTTTCTCATAGAATAGGAAAGAACTAGAAGAAGATATTAAGTACAACTGTCTCATTTTAATGAAGAATACATACCAAATGGAAGCAAATACTTTTTATTTAAATGTCATCACATATCTTTGTTTAAACCTTTAGTCTTTTTCTCATCGTGAAAATGATCTTTCAAACTCTATGAATCTCTAACGCTGGAAGAGACTCCAGCTCTTGGCAGGTGGCATAACTGCTTATGATCCTGCTGGCTGGGTTTGTCACAGCTGCTGAGCACTTCTGTCCTCTTATGACAATCAACTTCCATTTCCCTTCTGTCAGGCACTCTGGGTGTCGTCCACAAATGCATATATGAGATCAGTACTCTGCAAAAAAGCATAGTAAGGGGAGCAACTTAAATGTGAGGTAACCAGGTCCAGGTTCATAAGAAGTGTGCTTGACCTTATTCCTGGCTCAGAAGAGATGCCATAAACTTCCCTGCAGTGCGTTTAAGAAGACAGCACAGTAGTTAACCTGGATCAACCGGCGCATTTGGAGTGGAAAGGCAGGGAGAGCTTAACTGGAGCTTTAATCAGCAGCCACAGAGCAATCAGTTCTGAAGACCAAAATTTAAAGGAGGTTATTTTGTGGGGCCATCCTTATTTTCTAGTGAGCTTGACACATTTAATGACAGACACGTCTTTCCCCCAAACAGCCTAAAAGCATGCAGGAAAAAAATTCAGGAATGGAACAGAGCGACTGTGCCGCCTAGTGCTGCCAGGCAGGCATGGGGCTGGGGGGGGACAGGCTGCGGGGGAAGCCTCCCTAGCAGCTCCTGCTGATGCCTCTGGTTTTTCTGTTCCTGAATGCAGAGTTAAGTGAACTGTTAGAATGACAAGAAAACACATTCGACCTCTGAGAAGCCGAGTTAATGTGGATGACGAACACCAGCGCGTGCAGCGTGCCAGCATTGCTGGGGTACAAACTAACCGAGAATGCCAACGCCCCTGTTCACCAGACGCTTGTACACAGTGACCTCTTTCTCCACCATCATCATCTGAAAGCTCTTATTGCCGATTTAGGCAGGTGATGAGTATATAACCTTGTCATGGACAAGTGGCAGAATTAAGGCAAGATTCTCGGGTTTGGGGAGTTCTTTATATGTAGTGTTCACCAACATAGATTAGGAGTCCAGGCAGCTTTTAGGTGGTCTGCACGTGTGGTGACAGCTGGGGAAACAAACAATTTGCAAGTACGAAATGTTGCTTCCAGTTTCTGCTCAATATATTGTCAATGCAGTCATCGGAACAGATAGAGAGTGAAACAATACGTGCAACTGCTTTATCTGACAGCCTTGTTTTCTCCTCCCTTGCTCACTGAATGAGTCTACCTAATGTCAGACTCAGCTGGCTATAAGAAACAAACAGACCCTCATTAAGGGAGGCCCCTCATGCTGCTTTTGTTTGTGCTCATCTGCTTTACTGGAATGGACAAGAAAAGCATGAATATTTAAAGCACTTTACTGTGGCTGCGAACAGCTGAACACAATTCTGCTGTTTCTTCCCCTCCTCCTCTTCCTCAAAAAGGAAACCTCGAGTGCCATTGACCGTTCTGCTCCCTTCAGACATAGATGAGCATTTGATATAGCTGAAACAGATTAGAATGACAGGGATTCCTTGGTGGTTGTTGGTTTTAATGTGCAAATGCTGTCCTCTATTAAATTAGTTACGAAGTTGATCTGAGAGCTGCACGGTGTGGTGGTTGCTGTCCAACAGCCTCGCACCCAGCGGAGTACTTGCCCTGTGGCTTCTCTCTTCAGCAGTCAGTGCTCTCCACGAGCCGCGTTTGGATGCCAGCCTTCTGCGGGTTTGGCAGCAGCTTGACACTGGGCACAGAGCGCAGAGCTCCTGGCTGCGGACAGAGAAGCACACAAACAGGCAGATCAGAGCCATTGCAATATGGCAGAAAATTTAGGCAGCTTGCACCTCTGTTTCTTTGATGTTGTATTAAAACTCTCTGGAATCTCTGTATCGGTCAAAATTGAGAAGATTTGACTTTTGGGTAGGTGCATCAAAAGGACACAGCAGCAGGAGATGGGTGGCCAGTGGTAAATGCAGCTTGCTGCAGTTCAGACTGTCACTCCATGTCACACTCAGGGGGAAAGTGACCCAGCATTTCTTGTAGAAGATGAAGCACCTGGGGTTTGCACTGCTGTTGCTCAGGCTTGGGAGAGGAGTGAACAGATTGGAATAGGAAAGAGGTGAAGATGCATGCTCAGAGACTGTAAGAATAGTATCGATCCTCTTTTTGTAAAGGAGTTATTTTTCAACTGTTGGTATATGAAACTTTCACTCTGAAAAGAAATGGGTGCAAGGGAAGAAGCTGATTCCTAAGGTCTGGAGTGAGAAGGTGGGATACAGTGTCTGGGTTCCCTGGCTTTTATTGGATTCATCGTCAAAATCCCAAGGGACTTCAACACAACCACTCTAATGAAAGGTATGCAGGACCAAAACCAGTCTTTCTGCAAAACCTATGAAGTTTGTAGAAATGAAACCCTACCTTGGAGCTAGGAAATGCAGTGCGTGACCCCACTAGCTTCTCTGCAGCTGTGTTCTGATTCCCTTACAGCTGAGGATCTGGGAACTGTGCTGCATAGTTCCCATGAGCACTCCCCCTGATGTTAGGCTCTACAGATCCCAGCAGAACCACATACTGGGACACAGATACCTCCTTTTCTTTCAGTATGATATTTCCTCATTTTCTTGAAGAGTCTCATCCAATTTTTTGGCATGCAAGAGAGCAAAAGTAGAAAGATACTGTGAAAATTCGGAGTTAAAATACTGACATAAGTAAAGACAGTCTTTAAAAGGCTGGGGAAGATGTTTTGTTTCTCTGTGGGTAAACTGTGAACTTCCCTGGGACTGCAGAGAGCACATTGTCTATGGGGAGATGTTCTGAGGCTTCTGTTTTAATGCTCCTTATGCATGTGTACTTATGCGTATTTTGCAGGGTGTTTTAATGAGCAGCATAGGTTCTAAGGGTCTGCTTAACCATTTCATTAACTTAGTCTATGCCTTTAGGCACTCTACAATGCGCTTGATTCTCTTGAAGCTTAGAGCTGTGTATACGCTGGAAGAAATCAGTGTATGTTCTCGGTGTCAAATTCTAATGAGGCACTATATGGAAAATTGCTGAGACACTGTGTGGAGAAGAGAGGGCAGGAAATAATGTGTGTCTCTACCTGATGCTCATGGAAAGCTCATTTTGCAGGCTTCCTAAGTAGAAGCTAGCTGAGGAGGGATAATTTGATATTGTGTTTCTGTGGTGGTTTGGATGCAAGGTCCTGATCAGACAATAGTGATTTTATGCACACAGCTGCACACAGTTGAATTGGATTCTGAATTTCGCAAAACAGTGAAATCTCTTCCCTGAGTTAGTGATGAAGAAAACATGAAATCTAGTCTTTGCAGCTCCAGTGACAGCAGCTCTTTATAAATTGCGCTCACTTTTTACTTCAAAGAACAGCACCTGCAGAGATCTATTATTGCTTTGTCACATAATTTCAGAGCAGTAAAAATTGAAACCAGGGCTAAAGATACAATTAAGCATTGTAGAATAAGGGTCCTACTTTTCAGTTGTCTTTACTTTTCACCGTGTACTTACATTTAAAGCGATGGCATATACTAAAAAAAAAAAAAAAAAGAACACTTGTAATACAATCTATAGTCTTGGGATATGGGGCATAGTTTTCAAAAGCATGTAAGTTCCCAAAAGGGGGTTGGGTGCCAGGGCCAGGTTCTCATGATATGTAGCTGTCTAAGGACAGGAACTTAGGTATCTTGTGTATCTAAATCTACATTGCAGCTGGTGAGAGCTGGTACCTAGCCATTCCTGAAAATATAATGGGTTTTCATATGCAGCCTTAGATGTCTACATGCATCACAGGAATCTGATCCAAGTGTCTCAGACAGTGACACGTTCTGAAAATGGGAGGTTTTAATTTCCTATTTATTTGCTTTAGAGAAAAGTGCATCTCTTGCTGCATCTTCCTCTGAGAAGCTGAGAGTTTCACAAGCATTCATTGAGTTGGGAGGCAGGAAAGTATTTGGTTGATGTTAGAGTGTGCAAACTGAGCCATGGGCAGGTATAATGAACTTGCTTTAAATCTGGGAGGTCTGTTAAACCTGGGAGGAGAATCCAGGTTTCTCTGCTCCCAAACCTGGTTCTGAGCACCCAACCATCATTCAAAAAGCTCCAGCCCAGTGCACGTAATGTGGGAGGAAGAGAAGGTGAAACCTGGCAGATAATCCAGACGAGTGAAAGCTGCAAGAGCCACAGTGGGGAAAGCTGCTTAATCTGATGCGAGAGCATCAAGGGAGGCTTGATTCAAGGCACAAAACCATGAGAAATTGCAAAAGCCTAATCATTTATGAAGATTTATTTAGAAAAACCACAATGCTGGGGAGTCACTGTTACATAGCGTGGCAATTCCCTTCCTCTTGAGTAATATGCACCACACTGTGCTCATGCAATTACTTTTGTTCCAGAGATAACATCTTCATCTAGAGTTATACATGTACACATACGGTCCTTAGTGCACACTACAATTCACGTATATGTTAGGACATGCATAAAGTTGAGCTTTTCCATGAAAAAAATGTATAAAAAATACAAACCAAACTGAAGCTGTCAACATGAGAAGCAATGTGCAAAAACAGTTACTCCTGAATGTTTGCTTAAGAAAAAAGGACTCTTCTATCCCTGTTCCCCATTCAGCGTTGAGTATGCCAGATGTCACTTGAAAGTAGAACTTAAAATAACTAGTCACATCCCGACAACCGTCACATTAGTTGCAGAGATTTTTAATCAGCTAAATAATCCTATATTAATATGAAAATCTGCCTCCAAGCATCACCATTGTGTGCTGCTGTTGTATTGAATGTTGTTGCAATGTTTTACTTGTGATGTTCGAGGCCAGGTGACAACCAAGCCCTTGTGTGGAGCACACAGAAGAGGCAGGACAGAGATGTCCCTGGTCACCGAGCCCCCGGCAGGGGCTGGCAGCAGCTGCCTGGAGAAAATGGCCAGGGATGAGGAGTTCTCCTCACGCGTGCTGGAAGGAGCCAGACCTCCCAGGTCTCCCACCATGGGCTGCACAGCTCCAGGCACTGTCAGTTAGTGCATGGTGGGGCTGGTGTTTGAGATGATCTCGAGTGCCTGAGGAATCCTCCCTTCAGAGGAAACACGCCTGTGCAAAGAGCGCGGCAGATGAAGGGACGGAGAGCCCACAGGGCCTTCCCCAGCCAGGTACCTTGGTCCGTGATGCAAACTGTAGCTGGCATGGATGGAGCCACTGGACTATATAACCACTCGTGTGGCTCTGAGCAAAGCTCTACAGGATGACATGCTGCAGACATCATGAAGCAGCCAGACCAATCCATCCTTGTAAAACTGCTGCATGCAAATACCGACACTTTAAATGGCAATTAAGACTAGAAATGGATTGCACTTGTTTCCCTTAAACACATACATGTACCACTCTTCAAAAAAAAAAAAAAAAGGTAACCAATTAAAAAAAAAATCTTCAAAATACATTAAAAAAAATTGATTGATAGTTGGGATTCCCTTGGTTGGATCAAAGGAAAAGAAGAAGAAAATAGGGGCAGTGTGGTTCTAATCACTGACGTTTGTCAGCAACCACAGTCTTTCGGTTTTGGGGGTGAAGATTCTTCCTACCCATGCAACTTGATGCTGGGAAGCCCAGTACGCCCCTGGTAATCCGCATGTTTTTTAAGAACTGTTTCTTTAAGCCCATGCAGAGTTATAACTGTGTTACAGAACTTGTCTTTTTTTTTTAATGGGCTGTCAAAGTTTTTCACAGCAAATCCTGCATGGATGCAGCGAAAATCTCAGCAAGACTCCCCTGTGCGTTATGTTTTTTACTTGCAAAGCAAAGGTTTTAGCCTTATTCTGAGGAAGGGAAGGAGAGGTGGAAATTGTAAAGACTGGGACCTCTCCAGGGAAGTAAACTGTGGACACTGCACTTTAGATCCCAGCTCAGCAGACCACTTTAGCAAACTATTTTAAGTGGGATTTAAGCGTACGTTACTCAGCTTGGACTCCAATATGAAGACCAGTATCCAACAGGAACAGTGTTGCCTTGGACCTACTCATTTCCATTATAAAAGGCACGGAGGGAGGTTCATCCTGTTAGCTTGCACTCCAGCTCTGGTTTCGAAAAGATCACTCGGGGAAGTATGTCAAACGTGTACCACCGACTGCTCCTGGGGCTCCCCCGGTTTGTTTCTAACCCCCCCGGGACGCCCAGCTGCAGAGTGGCTGACAGCTCTCCCCCCTGTGCTGCAGTGACCGTGACCTCCAGTACTGTCCTGTCACCAGGGTGAAGGCAGCAGCAGGGCTTCGTTCCTCTTGTCCTGAAGGAGCTCGGGGAGGAGAGGCTGGTGTCTCCTGGGTAGCAGCACCAGCCCCAGGTGCGTTTCTGAAAACACTGGTATGTGCGACACACCTAACCCGAGCCTCCCGTAGCTCTTACAGCATATGTACGTGTAACCAAAATGAACCTCTGGCTGTTAGGGAGAGACAGCTCTTGGCAGTGATAAACCAGTGGTAGAGAAGAGTTTTAGACTGTAAAATACACAAACGGAAACATCGGACTGAATTCTTGCTAAAATTTTGATGCTATTGAGCACTGGGGTTAGCCGCTGCTTCATGAGTGTTTTCCACTGGGTTAAGATTATGTCCAGCATCCGAGTTAAGGCTCTGATTTAGCAAAGCATTTGTGCATATGCTTAAATCTGCCCTTATTCAGCTAAGCATTGACGTGCATACCTAAGTGCCTTGTGATGCAGGGACAAACCTGAACTGGAGCCTGTAAATTTAAGTTATGTAGCTGTCACAACTATCCTTTTAATGTTTTTTTCCTGGTAGCACAGCTGCTCTCCTGGATCAACTATTTAATTAATCTTCATCTAAAAGGTCCTGAGAACAGTTCTGTAATACTAACAAACATACATAAATATGAGAACTAAACACAGTAAGTCAAACACATGGCTCAAAGCAAAACAAATATTGCTCAGAATACTTGTTTAGATTAAGATTAATAGCTGTAAACTGTGCATTCTAGTAGCAAATAAAAACCTCTTGGCCTAGAAAAAAACCTCAAAACATTCAAAGCCTATAGGATTGGCAGCACTAATATTACTTTACAACGTGGAGGAAGGATAACAAATATCAGTGTAACATTGCCAAATGATCCACCTAACCTAAGCTTATGTAAACAAGTAGGCTTTGACAATGTTTATACGTCTAGGTGTGATCCTGCACTTGGACCTGGACGGGTGGAGACCCAAGAAGGTAGAAGGGCGCTGTACCAATGCGGTTCCAGCTGCCCAGATCCCACTGCAGGGGAGAGGCTTAAGGGTGTGATTCTGCAAACCTATACTGGTATTACTAGTTCCGCTCCTGGGAGCATCCCATTGCAGGATTCGGTTCAGCAGGACTATACACATGTAAGTAAGGATTATTCACAAACATAAGGCATTGCAGAACTTGGCCCTAAAATTTCTATTTTCAGCAGAGAATCCCTTATCCATACACAAGATTATATTTTAACGTATCAACAAGTGTCTAAAATAAGGGTCAATGTCACTATATGTTACTCTCAATAACACAGTTACGATTCTGCATATTGGCTTCAGTTATTGCAAACCATTTTTTTCAGTAAAATCAAACCAACTATGAATCTTTCTCATAAAAATTAAATTAACCGTGAAAGTTAAAAATGAACAGGCTGTGTTTTCAAGGTTAAAAGGAGACATTAACAGAAATGAGCAACTCCCATTGTAATGGTTTTCCAGTGCCTTCCCTTCTGACCAGTGAACACACTGAGATTGCAGTTGTTGGTGGCCTCCGATCTTGCTTTGCATCCTCTACGGTGTGGCTACTGCCGCTCTCCTTCCACCCGCTTTTTACGAACTAGATCAATAAAACAAGAAAAGGGCAGTCAGTATGGCTTTCTTGAGAATCTAAGGACTTCTCTCACTGACACACTCCCTTCCCAGTAACATGAATAGGAAGGAGCTTCTAACAAATACTCAGCAGCATTATGTCCATAAATGTCATAAATAACAGATATCAATGCTAAACAAAACAATTGTATTGAAACTGCACTTTTCTATATCACAGATTGTAGAATTTCACCAAGTGCTCATATCAATACATTTTCTCTAAAAATCAGATTCTGAGCTAAAGGTTTTAGATGATGAAGAAGTCACCACTTCCAATGCTTCCTCCCAATGGCTCCATTTAGATTTTTGTTACGGTTTTATTGTTCTCTTAAAAGCCACTGTGTTCCAGCTAAATCGATACTGGTCTGCTCTAGTCTGCATGGCAGTGCTCTGGATTATTTAAGCACTGGGCATCAAAAATTACTAACTTTTCTAATCGCACAAGTGTATACTAAAGGTAAGCAATAATATCCTTTTAGAAAATAATTTGAAGTACTCATAGGTATTGATATCAGTGAGTACTGGTAACAAGGAAAACATCATATTGAACCTTAAATTATCTGTTTAAACTTCATATGCTCTGATTGCATCAACCATCTGATAGTAAATGAATTAACTCGGGAATCTCACTAGAAACCAAGTAGGTTGAAGTTGCCACTTAGCGAAGCAGAGAGCAATGAGCTTTGTATTACAGGCAGGATTATTTTGACAAGCAGGCCCATGTGAACTTTTACAGCACTTAGGATATGTTACAGCTGATACAGAGTAGGTCTAGTTGGGCAGCATTTGCTACTCCATACCCTAATAAAAATGTATTGAGTCTTCTCTGACTTGGCCAGATAAGATTAGTGAAGTTCTCCTGTTCATGTGATATAAAATTTGGTGTTACATCAAACTGTCATGTCCTTCTTCTGACGTTGAACTGCTGAAGTACAGAACAAAAGCAGTAAAACTGGATGAATGAACGCTTTTGACTATAGAAAGTCAGTAACAACAATACAGAACTACAAACGCCCCATTACTTTACTATCAGGAGGTTTATTTCATAGTGCTTTCTTGGCAAATAGACTGCATTTTCTCAAAGCCTACAATGTAGCATCAGCCATTTGTGTCTGCTTTCAGTGTTTTGTTGCTTCATTTATTTTATTTTATTGAATTCTTTTAGGTATTCTGTCCTACTAAATCTTGAACAAAACCATACAATACAAAAGCAGGAAAATGAAGATTAGGTACAGGACAAATGTCTAATGGCAACTGGTTAAATAGCGGAAAAAAAAGGTCTTTCTCTCTTTGTCGGTGGGATGTTTCAAATACCATTCTGGGACACTAACAGTTTCAGGACCAATAGTATATCATTAGAATGCTTAGGTACTGCTAAACATTAATACTGCAAAAAAATAAAAGTATGTGTGAAAGAAATCGGTTCTAGCTCAATTTTTATCTTAGTTCTCACAGAGAGAAACCCAAGCTGAAGCCAGCAAAGGCATCATGGTTTGACACCCCACTTTGAAGTAGAATTGATTAAAAACATACAGTTACTCTTTTTTTTCTTCTTCTTCTTCCTGTAAACTACTCCTGCCTAGTCATCTCCTTCTTATTCTGTGTATTGAGCACACAGGGCAGAGCATGCCACGCTTGGGTAAAACTTGCAAAGCTTTATTGTCTTTGCCTGTACTTGGTCACACAGGCAGGAAAGCCTTTTTTGTTCCCCTGGCTGGGCAGGCTTGGTCTGTCATGGGCAGGGCAAAGAAGCGAGGACTTCTGTGTTCACTGAACAAACAGGATGGGTTTGGCGCTCCACTACTGGCCAGAACAGCCGTCAGGGCAGCTGGAAATTGAGGGCGCTCCATGGAAAAGACTGAAGTAATTCCCCTTCCCAGAAGGAGTGGCAGAAGGAGAAGAAAAATAGTGGCTCCTAATCACAGTAAGACCTTTGCTGTTGTCTACTCTAGAGTCGGTGGAGCTATGCATCACCCCTCACATATAGCAGACTGAATATGTTGTAGAGTTAAAAATTAATCTTATGTACAGACAGGAAGAGTTGTGACTAGGAAGGTCAGGGCTTGGCTCACATAAACAAATTATGAGTAGATGTAGTAGCTATCTTACCCAGATCATTGTTTTTAGTGATAGCTGCTGCTACCCTGGTTCTTGGACCTTGCTTTGTGAACTGGTATCCAAACTTGAGAATCTTGGAGTTCTCCTCCAGCATCTTGGCAATTTCCATCTCTACAGCTGTCCCCAGCTGCTGCCTCTGTTGGTGATGTCGTGAAATGTCCCCAAAAGAAAAGAAAATATTTGTTTTCACATGAGAGAGAAATAAGTGGTTATATTTCAGTACTGTGTTGCAAACTACAAAGAGAATCCTGTCCCTGGAGATTTTGCTCTGGGTTTTATATTTGGCTTTGACCAGTTTTATTTAGAAGTTTTCCACTGTTTGGTTGCCTGGGCTTGGGACGTGAGCTGCAGAATGACTGAGCCACAGAGGTTGCCTTGACATTGCCAGAGCCCTCTAGGAGAACCTTCTGGGAATCCATATAGAAGGGAAACAAAAGCGGACTCACTCAATGCTCTCACTTTACCTGGTTGTCAATTTTAATCTCTGTCAGGGATTCATTCTCTTTCAGTGCATCAATCAGTGCCAAAATACCCGTCCCAGTGATGAAGTTGGACTCTACATTCAGACTCTTCAGTGTTTTGTTCACTTTCAACATATCTGCAAATGCCTGAGAGGTCAGAAAGAGGGAATATGAGATAACGTCTTGAGAGTTTCAGGGAATAAAAGGGGAATCTGCAAAACATAGCTTAGTACCTACAAAGAAATAGAACGTAAATAGACTTAGAAGAACATAGAGGTAGATCAGAAGAGCTTACACTTCTATTTTGCATAGTCCCAGGGAAATTCTGTGAGGGAAAATGAAGAATGCAACCTAAAGCAGACACAGACCTACTTAAAAATTGTTGTGGTTTTTTTCCAAGCAGTGTTTAAACTTACAATAGCTACAGGGTCATTGCTTCGAGTAGCTGCAAGGCTGAATGTCTTCACATGCGTGTTGCTTTCCAAAGCTTTTGCAAATTCTTTCAGTGTTGGAATAGGAATATTCTACAGTAAAAAGATAAATCCAGTACTTAGGAAAAACAGCCACATTGCTAGACATTGATTTTAATTATTATCAAACCGATTAATAGCCACAGTCTACAAAATGAAACATCCCCGATGCTTTTAAGAGTATGTCAGAATGGGCAAAGCATCCTCTGCTTACAGGGGCCTTCGGACACCCGTGGAGGCCTGCGCGAGGATGCAATGTCAGCACTGCCTTTAACTGGGTCAGGCCAAAGCAAGCACGTGACCCATCTCTGAGCTACTTTCCTATTTTGCTGCTGGCTGTTCAGGCTCCGCATGCCAGCTCCTCCTCCATTTGCATGTGTGGGCTAATTGAATCTGGCCGCTGATGATTATATAGTGCCCATGAGATATCTTGCTTTACAGTCTTCTAAAGAAAGGCAGCCAGAGGGAGTCACCCCTTGGGCTTTTAACTGGCATCTAATTCAGTATCAGGCATTGATGACCTTGGGGCCTCTACAACAGTTCCCTCCACACCCCCTTCCTGTGTCCTGCTTTTTCTGAACAGTAAAAAGAGACAAAATTTGAAGATAAAAGGCAAGGGCTTTGGAAAGATTTGAATAAACCCTCCTATGATGACATAAATGAAAACACAGCACCTACCTTTATATTGTTGAGATTAATTTCTATGAGACTAGGATCATTTGCTTTTATCCTTTGTAAACTTGCTTCCACATTGGTCGGATTAGGTGGCTCCTCAAAGATGGGCTTGACCTTTTCACCTTTCACCACATCTGCAACACAAGATCTCATGAAATGTTGACATCAGGAACAGGCATCATCATTTAACAGCCTGGCTTTTCAATTCCCATTTAAGTTTGTACGGTAGCATTCAAGAAAGGGTTTATAGGAACCACAAAACCTGGAAACAGGAGTATTAGCCCCGTTATCCCTGCCATACCCTTTGCACTTTCTGTGCCCCCAGAAGCATGTCACTGGAGGCTGCGGTCACAGAGGCTGGGAAGTATTGTCACAGGCAAATTCCTTTTTAGGTACAGAAGTCCCAGTTCAATTAGTCTGAGCCAAAGCAGTTTTAAAGACCATTGTATAGGATGTAATATACTGCAAGGGTTGCTTTGTTCTTTGTCCAATATCTGTAAAGGAGGGTGTGCTCAGAACTTGCCCATTACATCAGTGAGAAAAATATCCCCGCACCTATGAATAGACTGGGCTAACATAAAGGAACATGATTAGGATGCCCCTCAGTTTCCTCCTCTTGGCTGATGCTATCAGCCCTGCTACAAATTCAATTAGCTCTTGTAAAATTGCAACATCTGCACTTTCTATATAATGAAACTATCAAAGCATGAAAAGCAAGTCCATCTGCCAGCACCAAGATTTATGAAGTCTTTGAGTATTCATGCTCCAAAGAGGTACAGTTTTTAATGCTGGAAGCTATGAGCTATAAATACTCTTAGAGATGCATAAAAATCATAGCTTAGAACACAATTAGTACTTCTAATTCCCACTGTCGCAGTTTAACCCCAGCCAGCAACTAAGCACCACGCAGCTGCTCGCTCACTCCCCCCACCCAGTGGGCTGGGAGAGAGAATCAGAAAAGTAAAACTCGACCATTGAGATAAAGACAGCTTAATAGGACAGAAAAGGAAAGGATAATAATAATAATGATAATAATAATAATATACAAAACAAGTGACGCACAATACAATTGCTCACCACCCGCTGACCAGTGCCCAGCCAATCCCTGAGCCGTGGTGCCCCCACAGCCAGGTTCCCCAGTTTATATACTGGGCATGACATCACATGGTATGGAATATCCCTTTGGCCAGTTTGGCTGTGTCCCCTCCCAACTTCTTGTGCCCCTCCAGCCTTCTTGCTGGCTGGGCATGAGAAGCTGAAAAATCCTTGCCTTAGTCTAAACACTACGTAGCAACAACTGAAAACATCAGTGTGTTATCAACATTCTTCTCATCCTAAATCCAAAACACAGCACTATACCAGCTACTAGAAAGAAAATTAACTCTATCCCAGCCGAAACCAGGAGACCCATGCATGTAGTTGTGGAGATTCATTTATAAGCCCTGACCTCCTAAGCCACTAGAGGCAAGAAGGGAGTATGTTACTAACCACAAGTATGTTTAAACATTTTTCTTTTATGTTGCAAACAGTGAGTGACTTTGAAGACTTGTGCTCAAGTCTCAATATACTCCACATTGCTGTTCAGTGTGACATGTAAAGTTTATACCTTATCACAGGCCAAAATAAAACCAAATATTTTTTTAGCACTCATGCTCTTAGTAGAGATGAAGTCATACACAAACCTTGAACTGGTTTTCACTCTGCTCCCTTTCACCCCAAACTTTTTTTTTTTTTTTTACTAATTCCCTCAGACCTTACATATCCCTGAATAACACTCCAGCCTTCCTAGGGAGTAAGGAATTGGAAACTACTGGTAAAATGCATACAGAGAATTCACCTTGGATGCAAGGATGGAAAGTAAACAAAAAACAGCAAAGCATTTTTTGCACTTGTGGCAACACCCTGCCAAGCTGGGAGCCAGGGAGTGACTTGTACCCTGTCCTCAGGTTAGACGTCACAGTATACTCAGTCTAGAGTTAGCAGTATTTTTCATTTTCTACTTCTTGTTGCTTCCCGTGAGTTTTATCTTGTTCCTTTAATCATGGTGCTGTTTTGCCACATCGATGGGCAACTTTTGAGATGTCCCTCTTTTACTGAAGCATTTCACTTGGCTAAGGAAAGGTATCGCTTTTGGACCAAAGAATACAGTGATGTGATGATGATTTTCTGGTTCTTAAGGCTGTGATTGGAGCATAGTTTAGCTGACTCACATAGCTGACATTTTGACTCAGTACAACAAAAATATTCTGAAATCTATGTGGATTAGTAATGCCTGTTATGAGATAGATGGCAGCTCGCACAGGGCCCTGCTGGGGGGGCTTGCAGAGCTGTCTTAATCATGAGAAAAATGAAGTGACACTGTGTCCTGTCTACTTTCCCACCTCCCCTTTAGTAATGAAGGATGGAAATGAAAGTCCTTGGTAAGGATAGCTGCTGTTCTCATGGCCTTACAAGAAGAAAACATTTTTTGAGTACTGTTTCCCTAAAATGGCATTCCACAATTTTGTCTTAAAAAGCAAAGTTTAGCCCACTTGATACCCCAGAGCTTGGAGGTGATGAGCTCTGGAACAAGGCTTGGCAGCTCTCAAGAAAAACTTGGAATTCAAACGTACCCATTTCTCCTCCCATCCAGCCTCCTGTTGGTTGCTGAGCTAAGATCTGATTCACCAAAGGTCTGTTTATTTAGTGCAAACATTTCTGGATTTGTTTTTAGTAACTACAGCTCTTGGGAGATTTCCTGAACGATTACACTTCCCGTGTCCCTAAGGAACCATGTAACAGGTGCCGTTGGAACACACTGCCACAGGACTAAGGTGGAGGCAGTAGATCGGAGAGAGCAGCCAGGGCAGGAGCACATCCGTGCGGTCTTTGCCTCCCTGCGAATGCGGCTTGACGTGACTCTGGTCACAGATGTGACTCTGCCAGGCGTTCTGCCACATTCAAGCCCTGTGGTTACAAGTTGTTTTCCAGCTGCGTAGATGTAGGTACTCAGGGTGAGATGGCCTGGCCTGCGCTGTGGCCACCTCTTAGCTACAGCTCGCTATGTTTTCTGTTTGCTGCCTAAACTGAAGTAGAATGAAAATACATATGTCTTGGCTTCGTAAATACTCCCATCCTTTCAAGCGCTTCTGCAGAGCCAGATATTGCTCTCTAGGAAAACAAAGCTCCTTAGGAATGAGTTATTTGCATAGTACTGTTGTCATTATAGATAATGAATTTTAAGATTGTGTTTACTTTAAAGAGCTATCCCTCCTGATTAATGAGATCAATCGAGGTAAGACCCAGTTACATTACATTAAATTAGACCAATACACCCAACCTATAGGTGTACAAGTCCCTAAAGATGACATATAGCCCACAAGAGAAATCTGCTTGCTTACTTCTCACGGTTCCTTTTCCATCTTTACTGCGGGCTCCTCCTTCATCAAATTTTGGGTTGTTGACCATGTTGTGCACTCCAAGAACAGCTAAAATGTGTAAATACCAGCAAAAGGATACAATGTTAATGGCAGCAACAAAGAATGCAGAAAAATACCTGCTACAAATTCTAGTTTAGTTCCCCAAACAAAACCCCCTTTATAAAATATTAACTGAGTCATGCTTGCTTATAGGGAGAGTCTTTACAGGTCTAAATACTGGAGATACAGACATTTTTAATAGAGATTTTTGAAGAACTGAATCAACATAGTATGCGTATCACAGAAATGCCAGCTGGAAGGAACTGCTGCGGGTCATCTTGTCCAGCCTCCCCCTCAAGCAGGAGTGTTGCCAACATTAACCAGGTCAGCCATGGCTTTGTCTAGCTGGATCCTGAAAACATCCAGGGATTGAAATCCCACAGTCTCTTTGGGTAACTTGTTTCAGTGCTACACTCCTAGTAATTTTTTTCCCTAATATACAACCTGAACATCTTACTGCTCTTTGTCTGGCATATCCAAGAAGAATTTGACTGTAAATGTGTCTAGCTCAATAAACTGGCATTCACACAGGGGTTTCTTATACAAGCACATGGATGCTAACATGCTTGGGAAAAAAAAAAATATATATATATTCCAGGACCTTAAAATAAATAGTAAGGATATAAACTATTATGAGAGAAATGACAAGAGAACCCAAAACTCCGTAACAGAAGCTGCAAAGTTATCTTTTGTGCAAATGAACTTCCACAGTGTCAGAGAATAAATTAGGCTGTGTTTGCTGATACTTCTTCCATAAATTATCTAATTGGACTTTATTCTACAGGATCATGCATTGCATTAATTATAAGTTACTAACTTGATGTAGACTTTTACTTTTATCACCAGTTTTTTCTTATGGAAAATGTATGTTCTGTAAGCAAATGACTCTTTAGTTGCTGTTACAGAGTCTATTTTCAGAACTTTCGGCAGTAGGTGTGCTACTCACTGTTCTCACAGGTCTAATCAGCTGGCAACCAATTTTCTGATTTGAGGGGTTAGATTCCAAATTTCCCCATGGATGCAGAATCTTCACCCATTGCATCCTCTAACAAGTTCATCCTGCCATTTGGGCTGTCAGAGTTGAGAGGAGGTAGCAATAGTATGCTACAAACAATGCGGATGCAGTACGATCAATGGCCTCCACTACAATGCAAGCACCCCAGCCTGCAGTCTACCATCTACCCTTCTTCCCTTCCCCAAATCATGTTAGCTGGTTCATCTTTTCCCCTTGCCTGACACATCAATTATAAGTAGAAGTCAAAAATGCAGTAGCTATCGAGTCATGCTTGAAGTTGTCATGGGCAGTGCGTGGCCCACAGGTTGGCCGCCTGTCTGTATAGTGAAACAGCTATTTCAGAGACGATCACGAGACAGTCCTGGCGGCAGGTCTAGGCAGAGAAGGACTGGACATGTAGGGGGGGTCATACCTATATATTATCTAACCTGCAAGGTCATAGAGCTCGGTATCTGAAGCGCTGGCCAGGGCTTCTTCTAGTTCCGGATCCAGGGTCACTTTCTCTTCTGTACGGGTTTCTGTGGGCTTTTCTTTAGGGATAAATATTTTTCCTAAGAGAAGAAAAAAGCCAGAGTGAGTAATGAATTATTGGAACAACTCACCTGCCTCCTGGCAGTGGGGGTAATAAGTCTGTGACAGTGGAACTGCTTGGAAATGTTATCAAGTGCATATTTTCCTCTTTCTTACTTGATGCTATCCTCCACACCAGGATCTTAAGAAGAGTCTAAAAATAAAAGGTGCAGTCTTCTGCTCCGTCTTGGTGATTGTTAATGAGGAAGGAAGTTTCCTAAAATAAATGCCCAGGAGCAGTCACAGCTGGGATTTTTCTGAAGTTCCTGTGGCCTTAAACAGGCAGAATCAGGTCTACACAAAAAGCTTGCAGAAATTTCATCCTTGTATTTAAATGAGGCACTAGAAGCAGTTAAAACCATTCTACTGCAAGAACCTTTCCGTTTACCAAATTCCATACAAGAGCCTGAGAGCTCAGCAAATCTGTTCTCTTCTAGTAACTCAGTTTAATTCCCAGCACCTCCATGAGTATTTCTCCTCTGTGTCTCCTGATGATCATTCACATAAATAGCCTTGTCCTAATCACCTGTGCAAGCCTGGAAAGTCTGAACTGAACTGAACCACATGTTCCCCAAGAAAGACTCCTGACCTGTTTGCCTCTCTTTGTATACTGCTGTTACACTGGGGTCAGCAGGTGTGTGTGTTTCCATGCAATATTCCCCCAAGACTGAAATGAGGAAACCATAGCATAAATCCAGAAACAACACAAAAAGTCCCACTACTCCGTTAGCCTGCTATTACAGTTAACCGCAGTCGTGTGACGACGGAACTGCCAACGCTTGGAGCGAGGCCCTTCAGATCAGAGCTAGGGCTGCACTTCGGTCACCCGCGCTGCTAGGGCTCTTCTCCCACTCAGTACTTTCCTGCACCAAACCCATCAGTCAGTAATATCGTAGATGATGCCACGTGCAACAGACGGTGTCATTGCTCCCAGAATTCTGTGAATTCCCATGTTCTGCTGTCCACCGTGGAGGAGTTCCCCTCACCTTGTCCCTAACAACTACTTCTCAAGCAGGCTTTAGTTAATCCCATTGTAACGAAGCTGTGACGACCTTTGGATGCAGGTGGCTTTGGCCCACTGTCAATTTTAAATTGTCCTTTTGTGCAGCTCTGTAGACTTTAGATGTAATGCTTGAAGCATATCCTGTGGCTTTCTGAATTGTCTCTAAACTAGTTTAATTTTAACTGTATTAGTGATATTATTTTGTTACCATTAATAAATGCAGTTCTCGTATTCAGTGTTGAATTACAGATGCTTTGCCTCTGGTTTTTCAACACTGTCATCCTTTTGTGGCTTAATTTTTCCCCATTACGGTCCAAAGTATCATTTTCATGTAGATAATACCCAATTCATTTATCTCTTTCATACAAGTTTGTCTACAGCAATTTCTATACTGTCAGCTTCCATGACTGAGGTCACTGAATAAGCTCAGAAAAAAATCTTAATGGAAATTTCTGAAACTCTGGCAAGGTTTACTGAGGCAGGATTTGCATTATTTACCCTAGAGACATTTGTACCAAGGCTAAATAATTTCCGAGTACAAAACTGGACAGAAGGTTATGTAGAAGGCAAAGTTGTATCATATTATGATTCATTTTTCATGCGATATTTTAAGTGAGTAATTTTTTAAGAAGAGGCTTCTAGAAGATAAAAGCCTTTGTGGGCCAGAGGTAAGAATCACTTTAACTTTCACCATACACTCAGTGATGATGTGAATCAGAGACAGCCATCCCAGCAACATCAAACAAAAGTCAAGTGGAAATCCGGGTAGGAAATACTCTGTGAAGATAGATGAGTCATGCTCTCCAGATTTCATAACAGCACAGGTGCTAAGATTTCAGACTCTCTCTGAACTACCACCTAATCTATCTGAAGTGTTGGATGGCAGCTTCCAGACACCACTGACCAAGGCTTAACTTGATGCCATAAGGATAACATATAAGGAAAAAAATTCACGACTGTGTTGGAAGCTAGAAGACCAAAATTAATCAGAATATCTGAGTAAACAATCAATAGTGAGGAGTACTGTCCATAAAATATTTTCCTTTCAGATCCCTAGTGGTTCCACATGAGTTTCAAGTAATCATTAAGTCATCTGAGATCTTGAGAGAATCCTACTTATCTTTATCCTGACTGATAATACTATCCCCTAACAGCTATACTCCACAGAGCCATAGCTTGCGTGAAACACCTCTTGTCAGGCAATAAGTGATTCTTCACAGACCCAAACCCCAGCCACCCCGTTAACAACGGCTGATGGAAGCCTATACTTGCACACATAACACTGTAAGGGGACATAGGACCTCGAGTCTGGTGTACACTGGACACGATACGTAATGCAGTCGGTCCTTCTCTATGGACTTTGGATGCGGGTAGGCCAAGTATCTTGTGTAGCAAGAAATCCAGGGGTAATGGAAACTACTACAGGCTCATACTTTTTCTGTGCAGTTCACATATATAGGAATACAATTTTTAAGCATTTGTTTCAGGCGTACGTAATTCTTGGATGGCAGCCCAAATCTTTTAAAATGTGTATATGACTCCCGATGATAGTTTCATTTAAAGCATTCTTGGCAAAAGTTTTAGCAAAAAAATCTATTATTGGTTATATGAAATATTTAAAGGGGCAAGGTCATGTCAAAGATGGTAATATATATCTTTAATATATGTGGGCCTTGCTGGCATCCAGTGGTGTTTTAAAAATACTCTTTTTTCTGCTATCTAGATAAGAACATTCTTTTGCATTATCCCAATGTGAAGAGATGCTGTAGCATAGCAGATAGAGGTTAGAAGAGCTTATGCATTTAGCACGTTATTAGGAATTCATTAGCTGTTCGCCAACTGCAAAACTGTGTGTCTCTGTTTATAGATGGCTGTCAATCAGTTTTCCTTCAGTATTTTAAGGACCGAGTTTAAAGATTCAGGAGTTCCCTCCTAGTCCCACATCCGTACATTGTAAATTCATTATATAGTGCCATCATGGAATTCACTGACAAAATAAAATATGGATTGTGGCTTGCTCGTTTCAATGGTCCAGCTTAAATTTAAAATCTATTATTTGGAAGAAGCCTTGGAAGAATAGTGACATTTTATTATTTTAAAGTGAGATTTATGAAGAAAGGCTGCTGCTCTTGGTGCTCTTTATATTCATACTGTATTTTAGAAGGTACTTTATTATAACATTCTATGTGGTATAATTAATGTTGGCTGTGTCACATTTTGCCTCCAGAATATGCTAATGCTCTGCGCTAAGTCTTAATAGTAATAGCTTATCTTTCTACCAATGAAAAACACAGTGACAAAAGTTACGTTTATACATATCATACTTAAGCTACATCAGTGTTAACAACACAAAGATAACCACATTTATGTACAAAAATAACATATTATTGTGTTTAACTGCAAAACAAAATTAAATTCCAGTAAAAAAAAAAAAAAGTAAGCATTAAAATATCGCTTTGTTTTTACACATGCATAGAAACCCAAAATGTCTGGAATTCAAAGTGCTTTTTTCAACATGAAATTTTAAGCGTAAATCAATGCAATTCTCCCCTTCTTTCTGTCAAACTGGGATAAGTGCCTGGGGTGATCTGGATGACGACTGAGGCAGCTTATTATAACCCAGGGACTTTCTGACTGTGAGTGCACTGAGTGGAGATTTGTCCTGGCTCAGTCTAACAGCAGACCTATTCCTTTTCACACATGCAAAACTTCTATTCAAACTGAAATATGATATAGTTCACGTTTTACTCAAAAGAGGCTCGGGGAAAAGATCCATTGAAAACCAGAGAGAAGAAGGATTCACTAAAAAGGACTACAGAGAGACAGAAACGTAGAGTGAGATAAAAGGAAAACAAATTCTATGAAAAAAAAGAAATACCTTGGGTAGAGTCATAAAACCATAGACATAATTTTGCCACTTGGTTTCAGCAAGCTCTGATTTCCTGCATTATGCAAATGCCCGCATCAAAGCAATGTCAAAGTAAAGCAAGGAAATGAGATGTATCCCTAACTTCATCTCCTTATACAATAATAGTTAACTACATAGCCACATAGGCACATATATAGCAAAATGTATTAATTAAGCAGGGAACTACTTCAAGTGTATTTTTTCTGAAGTAATTTTATTTGTTTATTGTTATATAAGGGGAAAAAGAAAAAAAAGAAATTTGAATAGCATAATTGGTAGGATTTTACTAGGGTGTCCAATCTAAAACACACTTTAATGATTTCATCTTCATTTATACTTTACAGTATTTGGAACATGATTTCTGGTATGTCTTCTCTCTGCCTTCCTTCTTATCTCACTAGACTTTTGTCAATAAATATAAATTGCCACCATCTTTATTTAGTATAAATACTTAGTATTTATTCCCACCTTGTACAAGCTAAAACTCAACAAAGCACAGAGCAATGGGAAATAAACCCATTTATCCTAGCTGTAAAAACGTCCTCTTATTTAACATCAGTTTTATTAAGGATAGTTGATTTTATAATACAAATGCATTTTCTGCCATAATTGTAAAACAATAATGTACTTTCTTTTCCTATAAACTCTAGTTCAGATTATTGTACTTTCAAGAAAATATCTGGTTACGCTTATTACTTCTTACTTTTCAATGAATCACTGACTACAGTAAGTGCCTGTTTATTCTCAATTACAGAATGCTACACTGACCTTAGAAGTGAAATTCAATAATCTTGGAAATATGCCTTGCATAAATCACAGGCACCTGATTCACTTTTTCCATTTTGCACTATTCTTTTCTTTTGAGGCTTGCTTAAACTCCTCCCTACAAATAGTCTATGAAAATGGAGCTAAATTAGTTCTTATCAGGAATAAATTTGTATTATGAAGAAGAAAACAGGCCAAGTTCAAATAAGTGTGAAGCTGAAAGCTAGTAGCAATTAAAATGCAGTTATCATAATTGCTGCTGTCCTGTTACTCCTGGATTAGTGTCTGCATGTTCTATGCCTTATAAATTATGATAACAGAATAGGAAGGTTGCAAAGTTAAGCTTTCCGAAGTTATTAAATCTGTTGTGCATATAGACAAAGAGTGAAGTTAAATTGCACCAACGCCTTTGACTTTGATTGGCGTGCTGTGATTCTGCCGTCTTAGCGATACCCCTTAAAGAGTTCTTCTGAAAAGATACTTTCTCAAACAAAAATAAACAAAAGCCAGCCTATGATCTTTAAAACAGAAAGAAGCCCAGAATTTGATCAGACCCTCAGATGGCTTATCACAACAGTTAGGATCCCTGTAGTCCTACAGCAGCCCTCTGGATTACCACCTGGATTGACCTGCTTCACCAACACAGCAAAGCTCTTACGTCTGATGTGGAAGAGCAGCAGAGGAGGGAGAGAGTCAAGCTGTGCTGCTGGGCTCCAGGTTCTCAGGGACACCAAAGGACCCTGAAACCTGGGCAGAGCCAGATGCCGCACTAGTTGCGTTCCTCTCTGGCCTCTCTTCTCCCATCCCGCGTACCCTTTTCCCCTGGTCCTTTCCTCGTTGTCCCCTGTGCCGTCCCCATCCCCTGTGTCTCCTGGTTTTGCACATCTTTGAACCCTGACCCTTCCCACCACCTCCTCTCCCTCTGCTCTCTCCTCCTGACCACAGCTCCCTCCACAAAGCTGCCACGTCCAGTCCTTCATCCTGGACACGGTCACACAGCTCCTCGAAAACCAGTCCCTCCACCTCTCCGCACCAGCCTTTCTGCTGGCTGTTTACTGTTTTTTCTCCTCCTTTACAGTGCCCTTACAAAGCGAGGGGAGCTCTGTCAGAGCAGGAGAGAGTCTCCCTGCCCTTGGTTCTGGCGTGGCAGTGGCCCCTCGGATGAGCCATTTCCAAGAGCATCCCTCACAGCCCACGCACCCTCCAGCCAGCCACGCCGGGGCTCGGCGGGCACCGCTGCGCTGTCTGCACATGCAGGCAGAAGCTCTGACGGCACGAGCGATACTCACTGCAGGGGGAATGTTTGGAGAACGCTATAATAAACTGCACGTACAAGAAAGTGCAATATTTTGAAGATGCCAGATTCAAGTGTATTTCCCTGGGGATTGCAAAGGGCATACATTTCAAGTCCCCTCTTCAAAGCATGGAGGCACCGCAGCTCATAAAAAAACAGCTGGAAAAATTTACTTTAGATGGCTAAACCAATGTGTTTTCTCCTAATCTTGTTCTTGGAAGCAGCCAAGTCCTTTTTTGCTGACACTTTCCAAAAATTCAGCCCGAGGCAGACTCTCAGCATGGGAAATTTCAGCGTGAACTGTGCAAGTTTGGCAAAGTCATGAGCAGCTAAAACAGGGTCTTACAAAAGCATGCAGTGAAAGGCACTGGCTAGGAGCATTACTGTTAGCAACTGCGGCACCTTCAGTGCTTTAAGAGACAAACATCGGTTCTAAATTTAAGCCTGGAAAAACAGGAAAAAGGTGGCAAAAATTTAAACAAACCATTTCAGCATTGGGGGTGAAAAGACTGCCTTTGTCAGTCCAAGAAAGATACTGTGTCTCTAAACTAAACCCTAACTTTTTTATATAGAGTCTGTTAGAGAAACTGGAATTGGAACTCATTAGCATCTACTCTATTACTTTGACCTTCTGAAAATTACTGTCATTATTACTAGTGCTGTGTATTGATACTCTTCTTGGCACAGCACAACATGCAAGATAGATGGTCTTTGCCAGAGCAACTGAAAACAGGGGTTTGCCCAAAAGTTCTCTGGTTTAATCATCTTTATTTTCTTCCTTTTCCCTTTTATCAGTTGGCTAAAAATGTCAGCATTTAATCACATACAAACGTGTTCCACTTCCCTTTCCAGCCACAAATAATAACAGCCCAATCCACTGGAGTTTTTCCATGACTCTGAGGAGAACTGGATCAGATCCAAGATGAAATGGTTTGGCAAGGAGCAGAAGACCTTGTAGAAAACAGGGATAATGGTGAAGGGTTGAAACAGCCATCTTTATAGCAATTAAAAATGGCACGGCCAACTTTTCATATCTAAGGATATTTCACAACAGAACTTTTTTCAATTATGTTTCATTAGTACCATGTAGTTAAGAGAACCACTGCAACAAAGCAGAAACAGAAATGTTGTTAATAGTTTATGTTTTTATTACAGTAGTACTCAGATCTTAACTGAGATCAGATGTACATACCACATTCAGTAAGAGAAAACATGCAGCATTGACGTTGCTCTTTAATATTTTGTGCCTGCATTGCCCCTTACTTTCTGCACCTTTTCTTTTTATTCGTGGACCTTTCATGAACTTGAAAATGATACAGAAAAGGCTTCACAGTGATCAAAGTGTGATAACTGGCTGTTCCAGCTATACGTGTTAAATGCAGCAGGTCGGTCTAAGTAACTTCTGTAGTTCATCAGGTTCTGCGTAAGGATTTCTAGAATATGTATCCTAAGTAGGAACTAATCCAAAAATACATAAACACTTATAAACTGCCAATCACTATGGCTACAATTATCAGCCCTAACTCCCTAAACCTCCATTGCTCATTAATAACGAACCCCCTGTTTGTGGGAATGGCTGATTAATGGCTGTGTTGCACAAGAGTTCCTGAAAGCCACCAGATCGTTTCCATACCACAGTGGGAGCAAACACTCACCACGAGGACGTTCAAATGAAGCACCCACCCCTGACTCGTGTTAGGGAGGACGCGGGGTAAAGCAGTATGAAAAAATTGCTTGGTGGCCAGTTTGGGTGTGCGCCTGTCCAGCTGTGACCGTTCTGGCCCTGGTTCAGCGCAAAACTTGGGTTTTCATTGAAATTTGAGACCTATCCCGTACAGGCTTAAAACCTTTTTTTTTTGCACAGCAATTAGTGTAGTACATTAACAAGCTGAAATACGGCAGAGGGCCAAAACCCTAATGCATGCCATACATTTGATCGGTTTTGCCAAACATTTCCAACCTCTCAAAACCACGATTACAATCAAAAACAAGGCAATTCCCTGCACAATCAGCCCCCCACCTTGAGCTCATATTTAACATTTCCTGTGTTTTAACCACTCTGAATATCCCTGTCAGCTCTGGAATTTGTTTTGGCTTGTTTTCTAGCACAATCAAAACCTTATGGTTGTGTGTTCAGCACATAGAGATCAATGTAGGCAACTGAATTTTGTCCTTCAGCAGCTGCTCAGTATTGCTTTTTGGTCGAGAACTCTCTAATAAAACATTAACAACAAAAAAAGAGAGGCAGAGAGAGTAGATACATCATTATTTTTTATCACAGACTATTCTGGAAGGAGGATATTTTAAACGCTACCTTCTTTTCGGCTCATTACTGAATTTTCAAGTCAGTATCAGCTTTGCACGATAAATGTAGGAGCTGGTAGAAATGTCACTTAACATTTGGTAGAAGCATCCCACTTTCTAAATTTGAAAAAATAAATGCTTTCCCAGCGGCAGACAAATATCAAAGTACAAAACACTGACAAAAGCTTAAACAACACTTGACATATTCTAATCCTACTAACACACAAATATTCTCAGGCGGTAAGTAGTGCCAAATGGTACATTGGCATCAACACCTCCCATTTCTAATTATACACAACTGGATGCACTTTAGAGCTGCCCCAGAACTTAACTTTTAACTAGCAGAATTAGTGTAAAGTTAATTTGGGGCTATTGACAGTGTGGCTACATTACAGTGCTGCTATAATGTAAAGAAATCATTTAACAGGCATCTATATAATATAATCATATAAATATTTACCAATCTGTAAATACACCTTGGAGACCACCAACATGCAGAAGGTGAGGAATAAGCTTTTCCTCAAGAGATATCCTTCTTTAGTTTCTTTTGAGGATGCATTTTAAAAATGTAAATTATTTACCCTGAACTAATTACTAAGCTTTGGAAGAATACTAATTATTCTCTAATTAAAGTGACTTCAAATCTAGCATGTAGTATCATATCTTGGAAATGTCTTTGCAGGATTGCTTTATTTCCTTGCACAGAAAACATCTTATAAATGCAAATCAAGTAATTAATATTTTAATACAGTCATTCTGTTACTGTTTTTTTCAATTGACAGTGTCAAAATAAGTAATGCTGCAGTTACAAGCACAGATTCTAGGATCCAGAGCCAGCCACACATGGCCTTTGTGCAACATTCATCACGTTTCACCAGATTCACCCAATTAGCAGGATTATCGTACAATTCACGGGAAGATTTCGGTACATTTGGCAGATGGAGACTTCAGTCATATGGTTTATGAGGCTCAGATTCTGCATGAAGTCTCTGCAGTGCAGAGCAAGAGGGGAGGAGAACAAGAAAAGGAGGCAGCGAAGCCCCGTGCTTGCAGTCTGGTGGTCTTTCTGTAGGACACTTCCTACCAAGCAAGCCAGGGGCAGCCGCAGAGTCACTCAAGTACCAATTGGGGATATGCCAAGCTCAAAAAAGCCAGATTCTTTCTCAAAGCCACTTCCCTTAAAGCAGCACAAAAATGACACTGTGCAGTCCAACCACTTCTCAATGTTCAAGGTACTGGACTTCAGCAGATCTCAGATTAATTCAGTTATTTCTAATATTAACAGAAAAACAAAGGGTATTTTCATGGCATTTGGCCTTTGACTTCAAAGAAAATTTAGTAGAATTCTTTGCATTTAGATTATAATTGTAAAATGACTGCAGAAATCACAGAACATGCGGTTGTTTTCATTTGATTTAATCTGCTAAAGCCAATACTGAGGGTTTGTCAGGAACTGGTGTCATACAAGGAACAGGAGAAATTAAGGGAATAATTCCTTTAGCCTAAAATGCTGTCATAACCTCATAATTGTGATAATTCTTTAAATTGTAATTCTGAAGTAAATGATCACAGTGAATCAAAAGTCAAAATAAGAATAGCTTTAAATGCTAGCATGGCTGAATTCACTCTGTGCCGAGGGAAAAGTGAAATGTGTGGTTATTTGTGTGTGTAAAGCAGTGGTATTTCCACACCAGAGACACCAGGAATTAATAAGCAGCACTAATAAGCACTTTAAGGGCATCTGGAAGCAAACGTAGGAATAATACTGCTTTAGCCTCATCAAAAGAAAACCGAAATAGAATAAACAGGCCAGTACGTACAATAACACTGTCAGGGACAACACAGGGATTAGTTTTGTACAGATCAAGCGCCACTCCTATGGGTATATGCGATTCCACGCACCGCTAATTTTTTGTGTACTTATGTTTCAGGCATGTTTGGAGATCTCTGACATGACCACAGTGCAAAATGCAAAGTCTTAGCCCTAAGTCAGTAAATATCAGCACGATGAGACCTGACAGAAGGTGTTGGTATGCAGACCTGCAAGTGCTAACTTGTACTGCTCTAACACAGTGGTCTGTAGGAGACTGGAAACAATTGGTAATAAATCCATACTACAATAAGCCATTTCCCTTTCTGTACAGGATGTGCTTGATCACCCCTGCTACCAACAGGATCACTGGAGTGTCACTGCATTTCAGTGGGCTCAGAATCAACCCTGTGAATAGCAGTAAGCGCAAGTTATGATGGAGGAAAAGTAGGTTAAAGAATATGCTGCATCATATAGCATCAATCAGATCTAGCTGAAAAATGTCTCATTTGTCTGAAGCCACTGTTTCAAAGACTGAGAACACAATGTAATGATAGTAACCACTCTTGGCCTGCAAATAACTTTATATACCTTTGGTAATGATACATAAAGTAAAAAATGCTGCCTTCGACTTTCTCGAAATACCTGCTTTCCCTTAAGCCGATCCCACTGAAATAATGGCAAATTCATTAGATGGCCAGAAATGGACCCATAGTAAGTTCCTTCTTGAATGAAAGGGTGGCCTGAGGTAGGCATTTTTATCCACTTTATATAAATGAGGAAAAGGAGATAGTGGTGCTAAAGGAACATTGTTTGCTTAAAAACATGACTCTTCCTGCCCTAAGGTTATCCTATGAATGATTAGAATTAGGTTTTCCTGTTTTTCCCTTTTTCTCCTGTAGCTGTAGGACAAGGGGAAGCAGAGACACTGTCCGCATGAATAGCACTGCCAGATGTGCTAGTAAACAAGTGGAAAAATACTTATTTTTTGTAAGTGTATTCCCTGAGCTATTATTTACAGGAACTGTAGGCAATACTTACTTAGAAAGGCATTTATACGTTTCCTCCTAAACACCTCCCCCACTGCAGTACCCTTGCATGGGCCTAATGTTTAATGTGGGAATAGTCCCAGCGAGGTTAGCGAGGCCACCTTTGTCCACGCTTGACTGCAAATAGGGGCATTTGCTGATCTGGGAGCTGGTGACCGAGCCCTTTGCTGGACTGGCGCCCGTGCGTTCCCATACCCACCCACGGGCCTGATCAAACCTGCCGTTATGACTCCGGAGTAGCAAGGCAGACCACTACGCGGCAGATGAAACCACCCCCTCGTCTCCTGCTACGACGGCTCTAGACCTGACTCCTGAGCTTCGCCCTCCACAGGAACAGCCTGCGCCTCTTTCGTCCCAGCGTATTCCACAAAAAGGGCAGGCAGCGGCGGGTGCCTGCGCCCAGGCAGTCCGTCACTCAACACCGACACAAAGAAGGACGGTACCTTTCTTTTCCCCGGTAAATGGTACAAAGTCTTCTCTGTCTTTGTGCTCAAGCGCTTGCTTCTCCAAGTACGAGAGCAGGCGTTCTCTGTCAAAAGGCCCCGTGGCAGGTTTAGTGGTCTGGTCCTTTTGCCGAAATCCCGCTGGAAGCAAGGCATTCTGTGAAAGGGAGGGAGGCATGTAAAGCAGATGAGGCAGTTTCATATGGTGTTCCAAATTTCATTTCAATGTCCTTGGTTTTTAAGTGAAATCATTCTTTGCACGTTACTTCACATAATGCTCTTCCGTGGCAGCAATAACACACATTACCTAAACGTGACCGTTAAAACCAGTATATCTGTCAGGCTTCTTGACTGTACCACCTATTAATATTTTTATTAACCATATTTACAATCACAGCACCAAAGAACTAAGCAAGATCAGAACCCTTTGTGTTACGCATATTATAACCACAGAGTTTGCAGTCCGGGTAAATAGACCAGGATAAGTTTTCTATACATTTTCTTCTCTTCATTTACTCTTTTGCTTCCCCATTTTTCTCTCTCTCTTTTCATTTTTTAAAAAATTCCTTTCGTTCTAATGCAGATGTCTCTTGGACTTGAGAAATGAATGGCATGCACAGAAAGTAATTGGTGAATGATGTGGACTTCAGTCATCTGGAGTATGCAGGCAGCGAGCAGACGAAGCCGCACTTTAAACATGGAGCTGTGTGACCATGTCACTGCATCTGCATCCCATAATATAGGAAGATGCATAAGGCTCCTACATTTCAGTCCAGGAAATCCCAGAAAGGAATACAGGTACGCGGCCTCTGCAGTGCACGTGGAGTAAAGCCAACATGTTGAAGATGCCGCAGAGTACTGCAGAAACACTTCATCGTTGGCCAGAACGTGCACAGTAAATCTGACCCATGGCAAATATCCAGCGAATTCTGAGCACAGCCAGTGAACTCAAGTCACTAGACATTTCATCTATGCATGTGCAAATGTGCCCAGAGCGCTACAAATTTACTCCACGTATGTAGCCTGACTCCAAATGCACTGTGGCCTGTTTTGTTTGTTGTGTTTGGTTTGGTTTTTTTAATGCCCTGTGTCTCCATCTGAGATGCCAGATACCTGCAAATGCCAGAAAATGCACTGTAGAAGTGGTAGTAGTGAGGGAAGTGGCAACATGGAGGGAGAGAACGGTAAAGACCACCCTTGACTTCCAGCTAAATTTGTGCTATAGAACTAGAAGCTATAAATCTATTGTGTTTTTTCAAATTTATTTTGTCTCCAGAGCGAACAGATTTTATCTGCCAGTTTACCTGCCAGTTTTCAAACTCCTACATCAGTCTGGAAGGTTTTGGGGCAGTTACAGTCAGAACTCCCATCCAGCACGCTTGTGACTGTAACCTTGTTATTGTAGGACCAAGTGGTTCCCAGGCCAGAGATCTTTAAATTCTTTGTGAGAGTGTCTTCAAATATCCAAATTATCCTTGCTCTCTAGAAAATGACAGTTGTGTAGCTGAATCTTATTTTTTCTCAATCATGCCTAAATATATTCTCTTCAGCTAAAAATATCTGCGCTGAATGACATAGTCAACAGATTTCAGAAGTTCAAAAGATCTGATCTTCACAAACACACATTATGTTTGTTTGTTTATTGCTGTGCTCAGAAATAGCAGCCATAAAAATCTTCTCATCGTGCTGCAGTGTACAAACATGATTAAAGATTTAGACTGCAGACAAGCTCATGTCTAAATAGACAAGGGATAGAGAAAGGGCACCGTGACTGGTACAAAAGCAAGTAGCACATCACGGCAGGAATAAAACCAAAATGTCCCTAGCTGGGCTGCTCATACTCTAGGGTACACTGCCTCTACTGTAACGGAATCCAAATATAAAATGCTGCAGTATGTGACATTTATAATAGGCCGCTTTTGAACTATGATGCCCCTGGCCCCCATCACTAACCTCAGGATCGAGGTCATCGAGAACATGTTCTAGCTGTTTCAGTTCATCCTCTGAGAGTTTGCTGAGTATTTCATCTTCATTGATATTCTTATATTTCTCCAACTCTTTTCGGAAGGGCAGAGACATGGCTCCTGCTGCACTGCTCGACTGATGCCGCTCGTCAAGACTCCAACCATCCAGGAGTACTGAGCTTCTTGCAGCTTGGCTCACTGTTAACAATAAAGCATTATGAGTATCTCCGTTTAGCTGACATAGTCCTAGAAAGCCCTCATGCTGAGAATCACATTTACACTTTGTTAATGAAAACAAAGCAGCAAGATGTCCTGGCTCAGCGGAGGGGCTGTGGGAAGCGCTGGGGCTGCCTGTGCAGCAGTAGCCAAGGAATAGCAAGGAGGGGTACAGAACGCTTGGGAACCTCGTGGGTGCAGTGGCAAAGAGAAGCTTTGAGACACAGATAAGAAAAAACATTGGGAACTTATCCTTTTCCAGAGAGATAAACCTGTTTTATTTAATTTGCTTAGAAACAGCAGTATCTGCTTGTTCTTTTGGCTAAAGGCAGAGGAAGGCTGTAGAGTCACAGAAAACAGTCCAACGCTGACAAACAAGAAACAAAATGTTAAGCCTTGAGGTATTCTGTCTTATCCCAGCTTTGCTGAGGGCTGAAGGCTTACCCACATGGTCTTGGCTGGCTTTTTGATACATTCTGGTTACCTAAGCTGCTTTAAAGTATGCTGGTTGGTAGGCTTATTTCAAAATCTTTGGCTCCAAATGATAGCACTTATCATCAAAATAATTCTTGCAGTGAGGATATGCTACTTACAGCTCAAAAGATCATCTGTAAATTAGTCTGCTGCATAGGGCACCTGCAGGTGTTCAAAACACGGTCATGAAAAAAATATGGACTTAGTACTTCACAAACTCTTTTCAGTTTTAAGACTTGAAAGTGGTTCCTGGTCAGATGATCCCAACCATCAGTAACAAGAAAGTGTTATTTGCATGGCCACAGTAGTCATTGTCATATAATTCGTCACATGACGAAGGACTCTCTTTACTCGCTCTTTTTTTCCTGTCCAGAACCAATTCTAGAGCCAGAATCTGCCTGTAAATGGATGGAATGAAAGAGAATTAATCTATGATCAGAAACAGCATTAGCTGGGGACTTCAAGAGTGCTCCAGGCCCTCCCAAGTCTGCCCAGTTTCCCACGCCAGCACCAGAGCTCTCCGAATTACATAGCTAGCTGTGCAGTTTTACAGCTGACTTTCTGCATTCACAAATTTCAAAGTTATGGTTGATATGGAAACCAGCCAACTGGCACCTACATCTGGCTTACGTATCAACCCAAACTCCGATTTCCTTTGGCCAGGTCCTTAGCTGTCATAAGCTAACAAAATCCATGCAGGTTCTATTGCTCTTGATATGAGCTGGAAGCCTGATCTTTATTTTTCTTTTACTCAAAATCCAAATGAGAATGTTGCATTTACTTCGAGTTTCACTATTAAAATACTAAATATTAAAACATATCTCATTTTTCTGTTTATCGAAAAGGCTAGAAATCAGCAGCCTATAGAAAGGGAAGAGAATAATTAGTAGAATTACAAATTGGAGAAATCTCAAATTCTATGAATACTGCAAGGCATGATAAGCCTTGACTTGAAACACTTAAACATCCTATTCCAAGAAAAAGCATTATTTCCTGATACACTCTCATTTTTTTCCTTATTACTGCTCTATTTGTTGTCCCTGTTTGCACAGCACGACATCATTGTCAAGCTATGCCAAATGTCATGGTAGAATTCAACTGCTCTTTAAACTGTGAGTTTCTTTTAGGAAGTTAGTCAGCATCTGATGTTCCACAAAGTTACAGCAGTTGTGAAAAATTCTTATATTATGAAAATTCTATCATATGCAATGACTGTGAAAGATATTTTGGCAAAAAAAGTCCAAAAGGGCTAATGTTTTTGTGTACTTGGTGCCTAAAGAGAGCACTAGTTCTCTATACGTTTAATTAATATAATTTGTTACCAAAACTACTTGTTAGATAATGAAAACATTTTATTTAAAACTGGTAAGTATATTTGTTTAAACTGTAAAAACAAATTCAGCCGCAACACAACATTTCTGTACTAAGGCATCAGGCGCCTTCCCTAAGTTTCTTTAGATAAACTCATTAAAAATGTAACATTTCAGCTAGCAGTCATTAACCGGGCTGAAAAATTTCTTTGAGGGGATTAGAGCTTTTTAAAACTCTTTTTAACAGTTTAAATGGTTATTTTATTAGAGTTTAATCGCATCCCTGGAAAAGACAGAAACGTAATCCCAAGGTTAGGTTAATTAAATATTGCTGGAAAAGTAAGTAGTAAGAGTACGTAACAGTTTCCCTGGCTGAGGTTCAGCACTTCTGTGGGGCAGGATGCCTGGTACCAGTACCCCTCCCTCGGTTGTACGGCACTGCACGATTCCCATCAGGGAACGCAGCTAGGAATTGTTCTACTGGTATCAGCAAGACCATGTAGGTAACGGCTTTTGTGAAAAGGTTTGCAAAGTTGAACCCGGCTGCTAATGGGTAATTACTGCAGAGTATGATTTGTGTGTTCCAGACATTCCTGTTTCTTTGTGAATTACCTAAGTGCTCAGCCATAAAGGGAAGATGTGCCAGGAGACACTTTTCAACAGGTGACAGTTTTCAATATTGGTTATTAGGAAGAGAAGGTACTTGACCATATGCAGCAGAGATACCCAAAGAGAAATATAAACCCAGATATTAAAGATGTATCAGTCTAACGTCTCTCATGGCAAGAAGCACCGTGTTGGACAACCCTTGTTAGATTAGCAGTGCACGGAAGAGCTTGAAATCGTGCTTTTCTTGCACGCATCCATTTGCAACAAACTCCCTTGACGTTTTCCCTTTCACAGCTGAATCCTACCCGTCTATGACTGAACAAAAGCAGAAGACACCGCTTAGGGAATTTCTTTGTCCACAATCCCTGTAAGCAGTAAAGCTTTTCTGGAGCTTGCGCCCTGCTGTACAGGCTACTGAAAGCTCCGTTGAAACACCAATCGTTCACGTCCTGGCTTCGTGCTCTCTATTGACCTTTCACCACAATCCCATTATCGGAAACCAAGGGAATGACATAAATCTAACAATTCAGCATCGTTCAGGCTGGGAAGGAAATGCTGAGGTCTCAAGTTCACATACTCTGGAAATTGCTGTCTAATATGATGATTACGATCTCCGTCTTCCTAATTGGATTTCATACTGTTAATTTTGTGTATGTAAACAGGGCCATATGCTGTCTGTGCTGCTTCTTGTTGTGGTTTGACTTTCCTGAGTGTACACATACTGTTTACTTTTTACAGATTATACCCACTGGATTTTCTTTGTTGTGATTACTGTGGGAAAAATTTAATCAGTTAAAAAAGCAAACCTAACTAACCAACCAGTAGCTCCTAGCTACCGTTATTTTGAGCGTACAAAAGCAGATCAGGTGTCATACAGTAGAAAGGAGATGTTCAATCTAATTGCAGAGACGATACGCTGTTGAGTGTTACACTGCATTACGGACACTGAGGGAAGCAGAATGAGGGACCGTGGGTAAGACCATGGAGCTTCCCTTCACACTTACTGGGAAGAGTGAACAACGAGAGAGTAAGGAACAAGAAGGAGCACAAACCCCATCTGTTTTTTTCCATTTAGTTTCAATACGGAGCATCACAGTTTACCATGGGTTCAAACAGCCACTGTTAAAGAGCAAAGCATGCTGTTAGATGCCCAACAGGTGAGATCTATGCTTAACCAGGATAGTGCAGAACTGTAAGAGGTAGCATTTCTGCTAACCATGTGCTACTTTTAAATCTTTGTGGAGCACAGATGTTTTGCAGTGAGCTTCAAAGACTCCATTGCTATAGTTTTATCTTTGATTCCTTCTAAAGGAAGAAACACATACTTTTGTTTTATTTGGGGCAGCTTTTTCACCCATGCCTGTCAACATCAGGGTTCAAAATATGTTTTCAAAGACAAAAAGGATGTCATTAGTCAGCCTGCATAAAATCATTATTGCTCTATGTAGTCAACACCTGCTGTGACATAACTCCTCTATCCTTTGCTGTGTTGCATAAGTACTTTTTGGTTATAATCCTTATACACTACTGAATGGGCTTTCTAGAGTAGCTAGGCGGTAGTTTCTGCTGATACCATAACACTGTCATAATTTTCTGCTGCTGATCCAGATATTTCTTTCTGAGATGGAATGAGTCCTCTGCTGAATTAATCAATGTCAGAAGGGTCCCACACACATTTGCTTGGATCCCTTGAGAAGCGCTGGAACAACCTGAACTATAGAACCTTCTGTGGACCAGCAGCTACAAAGGCACATCGGGTCACTCATGCTGTCTAAAACACAGGCTATACACCTAGAAAAACATAATGTCTCTGGGGTCCTGCAGAGATGAGAATACTCTAAAACAGACAATGTGAATTTCTAGCTTTTGATAGCGTGTACAAGCTAAGACCGAAGCTGCATGGCAACGTGCATTTATGATGTAAAAAGAGATGCGCTGAATGGGAAATAATCCAATAAAGTTCCTTGCATTTTTATAGAAAAAAGATCTTTTTTTATAATCAGATTTAAGAAATTGTTCTCACTTTTCCAAATCATGGCAACTGGTGTTCAGAAAGGAAATCATGATGCACGATCTATTTTAAACTATTTATCTACATATCCACACTGGTGGATATTTGTGTTTTGAAATATAGTTGTGAAACTGACCTGTAAGTGTGGAAAAATTCTTCCCTTTCTTTAAATAGTCTCAAGTAGCTAAACATGAAAATAAGAAACAGGTGGAATAAATCCCAAGTTAAATTGATACTGGACCAAATAAATAGGATTGGGGCCGTTATGATTAAGAGCAGTGTTTGTGCAACACAAGCAGATGCTCAGTAGGAGGTGATTGCCCACACCGTCCAGGCAATGGAGTGCTCCCACCAATACACTTAGTCCAGTGCCAGACTGGGGACCTCTCTGTTGTCCAGGAACTGCTATGAAAAATAAAGCTGGGCTGTTCAAAGTTCAAGCTTAAAAAAAAAAAAAAAAATTTTTTTAAAATTATAAATATTCCATTATTTGACATATAAATAAGGTTCCTTTTTTATTTTTATACTTAAAAAGCAAGACCAATAGGTACTTTCTAACCATGAACATATGGAGATGCATACTCAGAGATCGTGTTTTGTGGTATAAAATTTCTTCTTGGTTTTGAACTAGGAGGTTCAGAAATCTCAGAAAAGCTAGAAAGGACGCATTAGGGTCAGCACAGCACAGACATGTGATAGGAACATACAGTGAAGCATTATGAAACTGATATTTTGTGCATATGATGAAAATGATATTAGCCACAGGTTCTGATGTAGATAGAGACAGTAGACACGTGAAAGAAACTCACATAGGTAGAAAATGGAAGAGATCTGTAGAAAAGCATTTGGTCTTCTAGAACCCCCCAACTTTTCTGCCTGTTTCCTCCAAAAAACTTCTGAAGAACTTGTGACATCAGGAGCACTGAACTGCTCTGGTTTAGCCACCTTTTCCAACCCTTTCCATCCAGGACACAGCATGATCACTTGATGGATCAAAGCAAATAACCTGTTTTAGGATTTGTAGAACAGGGTCCTTCGAGAGGGTGTCTCTGGGGCTGGCAGAGGAGCACACTCAGCTGCACATGGCACCGAGCTCAGGGCTGGCTCTGGCTGAGTAATGACGTGGCCAAACCTCTTCAATTCCCAGCCCAGTTTGCCATCTTTTGTCATACTGTAGCAAAGGATCCTTAAAAATCCCTGTATATTTAAAATGCTGATTTTCCCCAGGGCTAATGTAGGGTTATTTCACGTTCTGTTCCTAGCAACTGGTTTAGTCCCATATAGAGACTGATAAATAATTAACAATTACGTTGTCCTAATATTAGACTAGGCCTGAACCTTTAGGATAATCACTCAGTGATCAGAAACTCCACTTCATAACTGGATGAGCCTTTCTGAACCTCGGTAATGCTTATGCCACTCTGTAGGTTACATTAGAGTTGGCTTCTTTACTGAGGGATTGACAACTCCGATGCAAATAAAATGCGAGACATCAATTCACTTTAATGGGAGTTCAAGCGTGCCCTTTATAAGAAAATAACCATCATGTGTATTGCAAAATTATCCATATGAATGTACCGTTATTTATAGAAGACATAAAGGGAAATACTCCCTTTGATTCAGATAACATGAAAGGTTTTTCACCAGTGATTAAAGAAAGACAAAACTTTAATGCTTCTCGCACTGATGCAGAATAAAGTTATTATATAACTAATTTCTGATTGTTTCTAAAATAACACTAGTGGTATTATTCATAACCATTCAAAACATGAAACTAAGTCCTGGGAAGGAAGTAGATTTCTTTACAATGCCTGATGAATTTATAACCTGTTTCTAGGTATCATCACATTTTTAGATCATAACCACTAGAATTGTTTCCGTACAAAAAATATGACTAATTATATAGTGACCATACGATGATTTAAGCCAGTTTTACTTAAAAATAGCAACCTTTAAATCACTCATACAGGAAGAGGGTATAAGCATTACAGATATTAGCACGACCGTGTATGGTGCTCTGACACCATGTCAGATGCATCAAGTATGGGAAATGGAAAAGACCAGAGAGACCTATCTGCCTGTCGTCTCTCCTGCTTTTAGAGGGATAAAGTTTATTTATAAAATAACGAAGCAACCATCTTCTATTTCTGCTCATTGCAACTAGTAACTTTGTGGAACTGAAAGGTAGGTTTCTTCCATCTTTAGAAGTCAAGTCATTATTTGAAATCCATGCAAGGTTGATTAGTTTTTCTAAAACAAAAACATAACATAGTTACTGTCTGAAACTGAGGGCGGTGTGAAGTGCTAGGCTGAAAATCCTGGAGAGCAGAGTCTTTTTATACAAACAAAATGGACTATGAAATGGCAGCTCCACCCACAATTCGTCATCTGTAAGCTTCAGCTCCGACGTGAACAGAAACGCCTGCTGCTGAGCTGTACCCGTGGTGGTTGACTGACGGTCCCCCAGGTTAAGACTTAATATCACAACTGACTGAGCCTATCAGTAATGACGCTGATCAGTGTTACCAGTGACAGTATAAGCGCCCATTTGAGAGCAACTGGAAGAAAACAGCCTCATTACTTTCCGCGGGGCACCAGTGATATTTTAACCTCTTTCAGTAACTACGAGACTCTGCCGGTTTGATTCAGCAGTAGGCAGGTGCTGATCTACCTTGGAACAAGAGGTTGTACCTCCCCTGATGAGCACTGCCCTGGAGCATACATGCTCCCAGTCTTGTGACACAGCAGCCCACGGCTCTGTGGTCCCCAGATGAACATGGATGAATCAGTTTCTATATCATGCACATTACAGGAATAGCTGTGATGTTTACAAGACGGTGTCTTCATCCAGTTCAGTCTCCCGGATTTTGTGTCGTGTAAAGAATTGTAGTTCTTGTCACCAGCACATCTACCATGAATGCAAAGCAAAGCATACATTGGGGTATGAATTATCTGCACCTTTGTAAAAAGGCATCCTCTGGAAGCCAAAGGCCAGGTTCTGATATCCTCACTGTTCGATCACGTTTACATGGAACCAGCTGTTGTGGTGCCTTAAACACCATCAGCCACACGAGAGCCTCTCGACCTCCCTGTCCTGTCAGAGGAAGGAAATGCCTTGTTTGAGGTCAAATGGAAAATCTGTGGCAAGACAAGGAATTGAACTGTCTTCCAAGCATCAAGCGCTGGACAGCTTTTCCTTTGGCTATGGGTCCCTTCTTCCGTGGACAGTCTCGTTCATTTAAGTGGATCTTTTAAATGAGCAATATACGCCAAGTGAAAACACAGCAGAGAGAGAACCAAAGGCTGGATTAAGAGCATATACTACTGACTGCAGAACTATGATCCTTAATAATGATCACTGTTCAATAACTTCTAAAAAACCCTCTTTTTGCATCTTCCCTAAGCTGTTTTTTTCTCCTTACGATGTACAGAGACATTGTAACTACCTATGTTTTTTGCATTTTAGCTGTAAACCGAAGCCAGAAACCATCCATGATGTCCACATCCTGATAGCTGAAAAAAATAAATAGGAGAAGGAATTGTACCTGGAAATAGACTTTTTATTTTTACAACAAAATAGATCAGACCAGCCCTGGAAAAGACAACACTGATGTTTGTTTTTCACATGTTGGAAACATCAATAGGAAAAAAGGACACTGGGTAATAGTAACAAAAGCATCGTTCCACCTGTGCTGCCAACAGATAGCAAACAGTGTGCTACCTTTTTGTCACCGCTCTTCTCAGATTTCCCTATTTTAGAACAGCAGCTGGACCTTCAGACCCAGCCGTTCCTTGAAATAACCCTAATAAAGAAAGATTTAAAAACTAAGTTTATAGATTTCTGTGGCACCAAATGATGATGACCAAACTCCACTGTTAAACAGAAGCCACTGCTACACTTGTGTGCTATGATCAGTGAACAGAATGTATGCATTCACCATGGTACTAACCTACCATGTGCAAATACACGTGGCTACAGGATGCTACCTGGCGCCTCGCAATGCAAAACCCAGCACAGCTACCACAGCCTCAGCCAAAAGGATACTCAGTCACAGGAAGACATCAAACTATGAGTTTCACTAGCTTAGGAATGCTACAAAAAAGCCCTAGAGCAGATTAATAACAGCAGAAATGCATAAACATTGCTTGCCAGAAGTTGTAAAGACATGGGAAATAGTAATATGGGGAAGGAAGAAAAGTTATGTGAAGGGAGAGCAAAGTGCACCATTTTGAACAAAATTACTTAGATTGTCAAGATGAGAGAGGCTACCGTCTAGGTTCAGACAAATCCAACCAAGCTAGGTGAATGGGAGAAAAGATCCATAGAGAGTTTAAGTCGGCAAAGTCACTAAAATGACTCACATAACCTTCTTCATTTTTCACATAGTGGTAAAAAGTTAAATATATATATATATCGAGAGAGAGAGAGAGATCTCATGGAAGCTAGTTAATTGCTGCACAGCATACAGCACCACAGCAAAGGCAGAGAGTCTATCAGATAGCAAATGGGTGCAGAATAATGCAGAAAAGATTGTAATATCATTAGTACAATTCAGTGAGACACCTTCATACATCCCTGAATTTGAGTTCATTTTTCTAATAATTCTGTCCCTCAGAAGGAATTAAGAGGATGCGATGCCTGCAGTATTAGGCCAGTTGGTCCCAGGTGTTTCTTTCCCATTACATGTTCCTATCTCCAAAAGTGGAGGGCAGAACAGAGGAAGTTCAAGGACAATTTTTGAGACTAATCAGTTAAAGAAAAGCTTTCCTACGATAAGAAATTGAAAGACGGCACCTATTTACTACAAATATGCAACTCGATAACTTACTGAAGTCTTCCTCTACTACACACTTTCAAAAGCATAGATCTACACAGTACAAAAATATCATCACTTCTTCCAATTATTTTTAAGTTGCTATTTGATATTGACACATTTCTGAGTTTGTTTAATCATTAATGATGTTACAGTGGGTTTTTTTCCTAAGTTTGCGTTACTCCTAAGCTCAGGGTGGTCAAAGGAATCTAATCAGTTTTCATTTATTTTTTGGTGTTACAGTCCTCTGATTTCTCTACATGTTTCTCATTGATCAGCCGTGGCTTTTCACTCTGGCAAAAGAAATTCCCCCAAAGCTTCCATCAAAGCAAACCCCCTTGAATTAGCAGAGGGCCACCCTGATAATTTTGTATTCGGAAGGCGACGAAATAGAGCACGTGTGGTACCGAACGCCAACGTGCAGGTTTTGAGGACCATTTTCGCTCATCGAGAGCTTGGAAACGTTACTAAATGTGACTAAATCCGGACCCTGTTCCTGAACCTGTCACCGGTGCATTTATTCCGACCCGCTCCGCGGCAGCGGAGGACAACCACCCTCCGTCGGTCCTGCTGCGTTTCTGCCATACAAAAGCCACGAGATCTCTAGCGAGAGACAGCTCGTCTCCGTTGCCAAAAATGCCTTCTCCTCCTATTTTATTAAGCTGCTTCGTCGAATTTTGGTCGTTTATCGCCTGATATAAAGGATGCGAGCACATGGAAATAAACCCGCAGGCACTCCTCCCTCGCCAAACGCGCTATTAAGGCGGCAGAAGGGGGACGGGCGCTCCGCGCACCGCCGCAGCCCCGGACCTTTCGGGGCCGCCCGGGCGAGCCCCGCCGCTCCGCAGACACCGAGGAGGATGTCCGGACCGGGCCGGGCCGGGCTGAGCTGGGCTGGGCTGGCCCGCGCCGGGGATGCTCCGCCACAGGCCGCCGCCGCCGCCGCCGCCGCCCCGCCGCGCCTCCCGCCCCGCTCCGCGCCGCAGTGCGCGGAGCCCCGCGGAGCCGCCGCCCGCCCGGGCTGGCCCGCGGGCGACGCCCCAGCGGGCGGGCGGGCGGGCGGGCGGCCCGCCCGGCCCCCCGGTCCCGGCCCCGGCTCGCCGCCTTACCCCGCCGTGGGGCCGGCCCTCGCCGCCAGCCGCCTGCGCGCCCCTCCGCGCCCTCGCCCAGCGCCGCCCGCCGGCCGCGCGCCCCTCCGCGCCCCAAGCCCGGCGCCGGCGGCGGCAGGTGGGTGCCCGGCGCGGCGGCTGCGCACCGCGGCCCCTGCCCTGCCGGGCACGCTGGGACTCGTAGTCCGGCAGCCGCCGCGGGGTGCGCGGGCACCGGCAGCCGCACCGCCAGCGCGGCCAGCCCCCAGCCACCGCCACCAGCCGTCCCCCCCGCACCAGCACCACCAGCAGCATCCCTCCCGCCCGCACCCGACCGGGTCCCCCCCTCCTCCCTCACCCCGTTCCGTTTCTTTCTGCCCCGAGCCTGCAGGCGAAGTCCCACCTAAGCCGCATCCAGGCCACGTTGATTCCCCCTCGCCTTCGGCTTGGCACGACGCTGACTCAGCCTCACCCCTCTCTGTGGAAAGCACGAAGACAGAGTACGCCGCGGCTGGGATGCTCCGCCAGCCGCAGCCGTCGCCCCGGCCCTACGCGCATCTCTCGGCAGCGCGGGGGTGCTGGACAGTTCTGGGCGCACGGCTCGGGCAGCCGACCCTAAAGAAGGCGGCTTGCTCCGCTCGCACCCCCTCTGCAAACCGGACCGGCCAAACAGGTCCTGCCGGCAGAAGCCTGCCGGCCCTCAGCCTGCACCCGGCTGCGTCGCCCCAGGGAGCCAATTCTGGAGTGGAGGGTGCCGGCCTCTGAGACCGTCTGGATGTTTTTCCTCTCCTCTTCCAATTAGTTTTGCCAATTCAACTTCTGTTTGTGCTTTTGTTCTATACTAAAGTTAACCGTTGCTTGAAATTGTATAGAATATGTAATACGATTTGAACGTACCCCCTGTAATCAAGTACATCCATCATTTAATTCGTCAGATTGCCTTCACCGGCCACCGTGTTTTAGCTGAACCAAGGCCCCTGGTTCTGAGCACTAAGTGATGAGTCACTAGCAGCAGAAAAGCTATTCCCGTGATTAAAATGTCTTTAAGTTTCATGATGTGTTGGCAGGAAAACAAGACGTTGCCTTGTTAAGAAGCAGATGCTGCACCAGAGATGAATTTTCCTATGGAAAAAAAAAAAAAAAAGTACAACTAGGAAACACAATGCCTTCGGCTTCACTCCGTGCCCTGCTAAACACCTCAGGCGTCTGTAGCAAGACTTAGAGCAGAAAACTCAGACTAGTATCAGGGACTGAAGGGTTACCTTGAGCATCTTGCCACTGCTGCTCAGGAAAACACCTGTATCCACAATAACATGCAGAGTGCACAAAGATGCTCCAAAGCCGCCATCATCTGCACAGAGCCCTCTTGCCTCAAACTTCTTACGAAATGGAATATTCAGCCATAAGTTAACAAAGCTTTTGCCAAACATCCAAAATGTTACCAGATCGACAGAAATGGAAAAGAAACAGATCCATTTATTCCACAACCTTCCCCCCTCTCTCTCTGCCTTGAAGCATTCAGAAAAAACAGGGTTTGCATTCATGGTTTTGCTTGTTCAGTACCAGAAGCGTCAGGGAAGCTGAACTTAATTGCTTTGAAATCTGCTGCTCGGCAGCTTGGTGGCTCAGGCTGAAGATGAATCTGTTGGTTTGGTGTTCGGGTTGAAGCTCCACTGCAAACAGGGCTGATTCAGACATGAGCCAGAGAAATGTGGATTTAATTCTTAACATGGATTAAACCCTCTTTCAGTGTTTAATCTTGGTCTGTAGGATCAGGGGTTGAATGAGTTACTCATAATTATACAAGTACTGGGAAAGGGAAATGCACAATATCAACAAAGAGCGAAAGTTAAATTTGGGATATTTGTTTTTTGATAAACTTCTGCAAGTGTTTCACTCAGATTTTCCTGTCACGCCTTAAAATATATTGTGAAGTTGAAACTCTTTCTCAGTTGATATGAATAGAAGAACCCCTCCCATGCTGACTTTTCCATTTGCAGTTGCCTTGTATCTGCTCACAAACTCACTTGGTATTAGTTTCTGTTAGAAATGTAACAATCTAAGACCTCTGCAGGGAGCACGGAGTTTGGCTGGAGTCGAGGTTCTTCTCCTCTTTGGCTGTGGTTTCATGTTTCCTTCTTCCTTTTACCTCATGCATAGAATTTGCAATCAAAAATTCAGAAACACGATCAGTCTTTGTCTAAGAAAAGGTACAAGTCACCCATATTCGTGACACATACAGACAAAAATATGCATGATAAATATATTAAATGCAGATGTACACAAGCGTATACCCACATGTATAGAAGTAACATTCTCCTTAAATCACAGCGTACGAAGTAAACCGTATCAGACTTCAATCTCGTGTACAGAGTGTGTGTTCTAAGTAATTTTTCATTCTTCCCAAACCACAAAATCAAAAGACAAAAGTATACAATGCAATTCACAAATCTAAGCTGTATCCCTTGCATGGGATATACCTGCTAGAATACATATACATCAAGTGACTGTGACTACCTGGACTGACTGTATTTCCTGCATATGGGACTTCACAGAGAACACCCTGAAAGCACACCTAAAAGTGCAGGGTAAGGCTCCAAAACAGTCCTTTTTCTCTGGTAGGAATCTCGCACAACGTTTTGCCCATCTAGGCTTTTTATGTATTTAGGTTGACTTGCTGAAAGAAGTGCAGTGGTGGAGTTAACACCCTAAGGATACAATATACACAGGGACAACCACTCTCGAAAAAAATTGCTCCCCTCTAAGGGGCATCTTCAAGAGCGAGCGGTCCTGTGGACCCCAAACCAAAGTATTTCCTGGCTCTGCCTTCCCTTTGGCCGGTGACAGTTTGGTTCGGAGCTGCCGCGTGGTGAATGCAGTATAGAGGTCTGGCGTTCCTCCAACACTGCCTTAAACTGAGCTTACTGCCAGCAAGCTGCACCAGTAAATCTTTAACCAGGGCACCCAACACCAAGTTTTATTTCACTGAACTATTTGTAGCCAAAATGTGGTCGGTTGTTTCAAATGGTTCGTTATATTTTTTTAATAAAGAAAGCAGAGGGGCTGTTGTGATCTTTTCATCTGTTTTCCTTACAACACAGCTTGTAAGACTTTGCTTAATTAGTTCCTGCCTGAGCTGGAGCTTGTCTTTTAGACAAACAGCTGGTCTTGATTACTGTGTTGTGCATGTTTTGATCTCTTCCCTTAAAGACCAGCTGTTGATCAAATTTGGTGACCTGTATATAAAAACCCTTGGTTCACTGCCTGATCAGCACATCTCAGGCCTAGGGTAGAGATATAATTTGGCCCTTGTTCACATGTAGAATTACCGAGTTGTGGTGACACTTGCTGAAACGGTTTTGAAAGAGAACGAAGGTATGTAGTCAGCCCCGGTTCATAAGAGGCTGGTAGTTCAGGCCTTAAAATGCTGGCCAGCAGCATCTCGAGTGGTCAAACCCCAACTATATTTAGGCTGGAATTTTTTTATTACGTTGGTTTGACAGATAATAGGATTTTCTTGGACTGTTTTATGAGGCAGAGTACAGTAATACATTAAATAACAGTGACTTCAAGTCATCTGTTATTTCAGCCAAACTTCATTTCTGTGAACCCTCCTATAGCCATAGTACTCTAAATCCTGAAGAAGTGCATTTAGATTTGGACACTGCACTTGCCGTGGTAGTAACAGTAATAATAAATACCTCATCTGTACCAATTAATGTGCAGCAGTAGATCTCAAATTGAATCAGTATTTCCATTTTGCAGGCGGGGAGAGCGAGACACAGAACAGATAGTTATTGAAGCCTGGGGCTTGCTCGGTGGGCACGCCACTGGGGACAGGAGCACGGGCCTCCAGAAGGCTGGGAGGTGGAAGCAATTGCCCAAGGACATAAGAAGACCGCTGCTGACCCTGGGACCAGACCCCATCAGCTCACCATCCTCTACGCCCCATTTACAGAGCTACGCGGCACCGCTCCGCTCCAGGCAGCGTGTCCAAAAGCATGCCTTGGGTTGGCTCACGCTTCCCTGAATACAGGCAACGTGACTTCTGCTCTACCCAGTGAGGTACGGCTGCTCGTCCACCTGCCCCAGCTCTGCTGGCTGTGCTGGTATGAGAAGGAGGAGGCTTCGGAGGTACAGGCCAACTCTCCACCTCCTTTCAACTGTCCTGTTTAAAGTGGCTTGCTCCTCAGAAGGGAGCAGGAGCTACCAGATACCGTCCTCCTCTCTTTACAGGGTCTGCTAATGGTGAAGATCTTCCTGCTCCACCTCTTTCTCCACGAATGGATCTGCAGGACAGCTTGTTCAGTGTTGGATTTCCTTCTTTACTTAAAGAGCCTGAGGCCCAAGGTCAGACAAAGGCCCTCTGCAGCTGACCAATATGCACTGGGGATGTTTCTCTTAGCACATGTTTCTTTTATACAGCCAGTTCACAGTGAATCGGATCATTTTGGACATGTATAAACTGTCTTTAACGGTGCTACTCCAGAAGCAAACCCCCGTGCAGCGTGGTCCCAGGTGCTGGGCAGAGAGCGCGTTAGGCAGTGTGTGGGCTCCTGCAGACAGGGCTTAGAATGCTGCGAGTCTGACGGTCGGTGCTTGAGCTTGTCTCCAGACATGCCTCGGCAGGCTGGCCCCGGGCTGGCTGCAAGGCAGCCATCTGCAAGAAGAGGGAAAAATTCCAAAACACGTGTAGGTAGCTACCCCTGTGGCCTCCTACCAAAAGCTGTGTAAGCTAGCCTGCTCATGGGAATGTGCTCATCTTAACCCTTCATGTCAGAACATAAAATTCTCGAAGCATTAGGGTTGTGTCTCAAGAGAACCAGGACTGAACCATGTCCTTCTTTGCTGCCACTGGAAGGAATACGCTTTCCTCACTCATAATTTGTTTCAATCTGAGTTTGGCCACTCTCATAAAAAAAAATTATACAGGATAGAGGGTCCAGGCATCACTTTTTATTATCATCTAGTTTATTGACAATATCCTTCCCGTCTATATCCTGTGTGAATTCCCCCGCCAGGAAGATATTTCTGTCTCAGGCCGTATACATTGAACCCATGTTCTTCATTGTACCACATCAGCATTGTAGAAAGTAAATATATTATGATTTAATCAGTTTAGGATTACATCGGAGGCTTTGGATGTTCCTTTCCTGCTGTGCGCAGCTCAGCTCAGGGAACGGCAGTGAGGATGCTTCATGCTGTATCTGCTCTCGCTTTGCGCGTGCATCGTTTCAGCGCTAGTGGAAGTTGCACTGCTGTCCAGGTCTCTTCTACATCCTTTGAGGTTTCGTATATGCAACACCTCCCTCACCCATGTATGGCTGTCTTAAATTATATCGCAGCCTTTGAAAAAGAAATCCCTCTACTAATCCTTTTGAGAACATTATGTTTGCCCTCTGATACACGCATTGGTCTGTCAGCTTGGAAAACGCCAGCCTTCTAATGACTGAAGGATTATGAATCTATTGCTGAGCGTTTGCAGAAGTGCTCTTGTGGTTATACAAGCGTCTCTTCATTCACCAGCGGGCTTGGTGCCAGAAGGGCTCAGCCTGGCAGTGTGGGTCTCTTGCCTCCAGCACTGAACAAGTGAGCATCTCACAGCGGTCAGAAGCCCAGCTCCATCACCCGCTGGCCACTGCCAGCCTCCTCCTTCACATGCACTGGGAGTTTCCTTCTTTGAAGCGAAGCGCTTTTAGACGGTTCAGCCCAACACATTGGACTGTTCCATTTTAAGTTTGTACAATTTTGATTTTAATATTATTTATCAGATGAATTTCTATCTATTGAATTTAATAAAAGCCTCACTATGGATGACTTCAGCACAGCCAGGACTTTGCAAAATATCTTTAATTAATGTATTAGTCATAAGTTTCTAGAATTTTACATATTTTAAATAAACTCCATATTAAATAAGATGGATTATGAATGTTGCCTTACGCTCTATATATCCTATGGAAATGAACTCCTGGCACTACTGAAGCAGACGGCAGAACTTACACAGACGCCAGCGGGGGTCAACATTTCACCCCCAGTTTCTTTTCCCAAATCTACCAGGAGTTTCCAGTGACTGAACAAGTTGGCATCTCAGTATTACCTACTGTGTAAGCCTTGGAATCATTTTTCTCTAGGTCACAGTGGTCTTGCAGGGCCCTCGATATCTGGAAAATGCTTTGAGGTTCAAACCGCTATAGCTGCACTAACGATTACCGGTTATTACGTTCCTGCTACAAATGCCTTATCCTTGAAGCGGGAATGGCAATGTCTACTAGGAAGGTTACTCAACAGTTTCTATTATAAAACTGTATTTTCTGTTATTTTATGTTGCTGAAACTTAGCCGTTCAAATTAAATGGCACATGCCAGGCAACTGCCTTAGTTTTAATTGTTTTGAGGTGTGGAAAGCCTAACAGTTTCCAAAACCGAGATAGGAAGAAAGCAAACCCATGGTAAAAAACCAAACCTCTGAAGACTGCTGTCTTTGAGCAGCTCCAGCTTCCACGTAAGCTGAAATTTGATAGAGCACAGACTAAATCAGGTAAGGTCTTTTACTGTTTTCAAGACAATTTGCCCAGATGGCTTTTGCGTTATAAAGCTTTAAAAAACCTGTACATAGCTAACGTTTACTATCACACGGTGTTTACTAGCACGTGACGTTCGGTCACCGAAACATCCCAAACTGATGCTCATCAAGCACTCGCCAGCCCTTAACAGGGTACGTTGGTGTTTGGATGTCTCCTGCCTCGTGCCAACCGGAGGCAGTGCCGAGGGTGCCTTTGGCCCAGAGCTTTGCAGGAGAAGCCACCATTTCCCATCATTTCCCTGGAATCGTGCCTTTTGTTGGGTCAGATCGGGACCAAACCACGAGGGACTCATCTCCCCGGCGCCCGGCCTGACAGCCCGCAGGAGGAGGCTGCATGTTTTGAGTACAGATAAACCAAAACGTAGGCAGAGGTGAAGGCGAGGAGCCTGGAGAGGCCGCAGCAGCGACGGAAGAAGCTGCCAGAGAGACCCGCAAGGCGGCAGAGCGAGCCGCAAAGGCACACAGGCGTTTCAGGGACGCCCCCGGTGCGGCAGGGCGAGCGGGGCCCGGCCATTTTGACCCCACCGGCAGCCACACACCGTGCCCGCCCGACCACGGCCGCCGTCGGCTCCCTCACGGCCCGCCGCCGCCCCGCCTCGCCTTCGCCTCACACGAGAGGGCGGGAGCCGCCCCGCCCCTCACGGCACGACGGGCCCCCGCCGCCCCGCAGGCGCAGGCGCGGTCTCTGGCGCGGCGCCCCGCCCCGCCGCCGGACTACAGCTCCCGTCGTGCTCGGGGGCGGCTGGTTGCGGCTGAGGGAGCTGGGTTCCTGCTGCTGCTGTTGCCGCCGCCCGGGTGAGTGGGGAGCGGCTGGGCGGGGGTCGGGGCCGGAGAGCGGCCGCGGCGGGCGGGGGTCGTGGGCCGGTAGAGCGGTCCGCGGGCGCTCGGGCTGTGCCGGGCAGAACTCGCGGGGGTGCCGGGGAGGGGGTGGGTGGCGGCGGGCGCAGCCCTCCGCCCGCTGCCGCAGCGCGGCGGGAGCCCGGCGGGAGGGGCCGCGGCGGCGGCGGCGGCGGCGGGAGGAGGAAGAAGAAGAAGAAGTAGAAGGGGCTGGGCCGGCGCCCGCCCGCCCCGGACCCCGCGGCTCACCGGGCGGGGGGGGGCCCCCCAAAACCTCGGTTGGTTTTCCGGAGTGGGAAGGTCAGGGCTTCGTTAGCGCGGCGCCGAAGGGCGTGGGGCGGGGTTTTCGTATTTGCGTTGGGAAACGGGCTCAGCGGCGGCGGGGCTTTCCTGCCGCCGGCTGGCGAGGGGCTTGTGCGGGCTGAGGGGAGCCGGGCGGGTGTCTGCTGGTGGGCGCTCAGGTGCGGGGCGCGGGTTAATTTTTTTTCTTTTTAGCCAGCGCCCAACTTTGCTGCGAGACCCGACAGCTGCGCCTTTAAAAACTTTGCCCGCAGATCCGGTTAACGTAATTCTTTCGACTTGCCGTATACGTTTTCCACAACTTACGAAGCGTGCAAGTTGATGACACTTAATTACGGAAGAATGCTTTTTCCGGCGCACCCGCGGCTGGCGGAGGGTTTGCGCTCCGCAGCTGCGGGGAGCCGCTGGCGAGGGGACGGCCGCGGCCCGGGGGGCTCCCGTGGGCGTCCGCGCACCCGGGTCTCTCTGTTCCCGAAGGACTTTCGCGTTGGCTCTCGCCGTGAGCCTCGGAAGGCTGTCCGCCTGTTTCTTTGCGGGTAGGCGCGAGTCGTGTTGAGCGTAAGTAAAGCGCTGTTCTAGGGAGGTTGCCGTATGGTTTAAGTTCGCTGCAATGTGTTGAAGGTATCCTCAAGACTAATGCTTTGCTACTGCGTCGGGCGTACAGAGCTTGAAAGACAGCCTGCGATGTAAGGGGGAAGCTGAAACTGGCTAGTACTCGGAAGTTTTCCCCAAGTAACATAATGGGAATAAAGTGAGTTACTTCTACTGTCCTGTTCTAGGCTTGTAAGTTTTGCCACTTTTCCATAATGCGTACGAGTACCTGAGTGTTTCTATAAATGCTCAGATAGCTTGCATCCGATGTTTGGTTTTGACTGAAACACCTGTAGGCAGTTCCTCCAGGAGGAGATACTGTGTGTCAATGTCCATGGGCAGTAGTTCTCTGTTGTCTGAAAAAAAAAAAATGATGCCAAAACATCCTTCGTCCTGGCCGGTCAGTAACTCCTGACACAGTGGTGCTGCCCTGCGTATTGGGAGAGGGAATGGACAGCTGGAGTGGCGATTTCTGCCAGAGGAGCTTCTCGGGGCAGGCAGTACCTGTGCTACCTGGGATTTTTAGCTTATCTCAGCCTTGTATTTCTTTGGGATCATAACACCTGCCCTGCAGCTAGTTCAATGAGCACGCCTGGAAGTGTCGTGGGGATGGGTGTGCTGAAATGCTGCATCCCGTGCTGCCGAGACTGCCACTTCTGTGCCCCGTCCAGCTTGCCGAATGCGTGTTTCAGGGCTCCTGGCTCTGTCACCTGTGCTATTGTCCGGGCTGGGTGGGTGCGTCCACATAACCCTGCAGCGTGGGTGACTGGTTTTCAAGAACAGGCACACAGGAGTCAGTTTTTATGGGACGATGCCAAGTTGGCAGCTTAGCCATCACTCAGAGCACCCTGCCTGCAAGATAGCTGTGTCCTAGTTCTGTGTGGTTGTATACAGGACGTATAAAAGAGCAGAATGGGCTTTGTCTGGTTCCAGGTGCCCTGTGATACAGAGGAGGAGCTGGCAGGAGCTGGAAATACAGGTGTTTTCAGATTTCCTTTATCATGGAAGAATCTTCACGGTCCATGTAGTTACCCTGCAGTAGCTGTCTGTCCCCCTCCACTCCCTGGGTCACTGTATGGACAAATGTGAAGTTGGGGAAGCTCAGTTTGCCCTGTATAAAACTTAGTGAATTGTTTCTTTGAACAGAACAAAGCCTCAAGCTTGCTTTTGTAGGAAAACAGCCCAGAATAGCTATTCCCTACTGCCTGGAAAACACAATTTACCCTGACAAAAAGCGTAGTCAAAGATGAGCTGCCACCTGCTGGCTCCGTAGGCTTCGGGCTAGGGAATGTCTGCTGGTTCCCTGGGCAGGAGAACCTGGTTTGTGCACCCTACCCCAGGCTGGAGATTTGGAAGGCTCGGGTAGGTTTTGGAGAGCTTTCTGCTGAGCAGCATTAGACTGTTCAACAAAGTTATTGTAAGGCATTGCAAAAACATCCGAAGGAACCTGCTGTGTTTATGGTAATATTTATATTTACTCATTTTTCTCCTAGCTTTGGTAAATAAAGATAGCTCTTTCAAGTGCAGCACATTCTTCATAAACAGTTCTGTATAATCTTGCATACTGGAAAAAAAAATTGTTGCCATCATAGGGGTTCCCTGGGGAAATGCTCAGGTTTGGCTCCTCCAAGCAGCTGGCATGGTCTGGGGCCCTGACTGGTGCAGGAATGCTGACAGACCGGTGGACCCCCCCTGTTCCAGACCCCCCCTGCTCTGGGTCAGGTTCACCCAGAGGCTGGGTGGAAGGGGGCTCTGAAGGAACAAATGAGATTAAAGTGAACTCTGCGAATGTGCTGGCCAAAACCAGCTCGGTTTGTTTTTCATGATGTCACTTCTATTTTAAAATCCAAGTTACGGAAACCATTTACAGTGGACTTTTAACAAGACTGTAGTTTCCTGTGGGCAAGATACTTCTAAAGAGTTACTCCTGTTAGGGTCCCAAGAAATTGTGTTCTTAAGTATAACAGAAATGTCGGGGGGGTGTGGTGTGAATTTTTGGAAGAAAATTGGAAGCTAGCTATTTTTAGAATCTTTTGGTTTTTAAAAATATAATTTCAGAGAGGAGAAAACAAAAATATTTTAACTTGTAGGTAAGAGGTGTGTGAAAGTTGTTTGACAGTCTTTCAGGGGATGATTCAGGTAATTATAAAAAGGCCTGAAGTAAAGCTACTGCTGTCTTCTAATTTCTTTAGTTGTTCATTGATTCCTCCGGTGAAGGAATAATGGCAAGATTTTTGTCTCTGTGATGTCCAGCAGAATACCTTAATTTCTGATTTTTCAACTTCTTTTCTGCTTAACAAACAGAGAATTGAAATTTGATTGATTGGAAGTGATGGCTTTGTTTCCATTTCCCTAAATGTTTCTTATGTGACTGTGAACTTGCTAGAGTGAAGAACTTACTTTACCTTATAGTTACATACCTGAAAAAATAATACTAGCGCTTTTGACTTTTAACATATATAATGTTTTCATGGTAAAGCTAAGAAGGATACTTAGAAGAAAACTAGCTCTGCTCATCAAAAAAGTGCAAAGTATTTGCAAAGCCAAAATTGATGCTTACAGTTTTGCCTACAGTTTTGCAGTAAGATGTGCCACAAATATTCACAGTCTAAATAACTGCCCCTTCTAAAAACTTGTGATTTATTACACATGTATCTTTCTCTGTGCTGCACTGCTACAGTGAGTGGTGGAAAGCAAAGAGAGTACCAAATGTGTTTAATGGAAGGTGAAGGGGCTTGTTTGATTAGATTAGGGCTTCAGCTGGCCTTTATGCCCTTTTTACACAATGAGAATTCCTGACACCATGTTTTAAAACCTGATTTTTAACATTATATACAAGTGTCGTATGTGCTGTGGTTTCTTTGTAGGGAATGTTTCTGAATGTCATTGCCGAGCAATCTCTGTGTAGTACAGATATGCTAATCAGTGCTACCATCGTAACTTTTTAAAGGTGTCTCATGTTAAATATGCTTTCATCTTTTAAAAAACTTTTGATGGATAGGTATTAGAAAACATGTCCGAAACTCTTTAAATTTAAATTTGCCAGGCCACATGTGATTCTATTCCTCTTGTTGAAGTGAAGACTCAAAGACTCAGTTACAGAAGTAGTGAGTTTTTTGCTCTCCTGCTTTATTTTTCACTTTTTTTGTGTGTGTGAACACTAGCTCAGGATTTGAAATGGCTACTTTGATCGTATTACAGAAACAAGTGAGACTAAGGGCTATGACCTGAACATTAATTAGTGTATTATAAAGGATGAGTAGTTTTCCAATGTCAAACATACCAATGCAGTAAATAAAAGGTAATTAATTCTGGGTGACAGCATTTTGCAGCGATTCACAGAGAGGAAATGCAGCCTATGTGAATGTAATGCATGGTTATGCAGTGCTACTCCCTGTCAGAGTAAGGGGAGCATTATTCTGCAGTACGCTAACTATTCTGCTCCTTTTAATTACCTATTAAAACTACATCTTTTAATATTTCAATGCAAATGGACATGCAGAACTGTGGTAATTAGCAGCATGTTGATGTAGGACTCAGATGGTGCAGCCTGGTCACAAACAGTGTTGTGTAATCAGCTGCAGGAAATGTTTTTCTCTTATGATAGTGTGTAATGGCTTAAACTGTAAGGAAGGGCAAAACATTGAGGCTTTAGGAATGAGAAGTTTGCATGCAGATTGTGTGGCATCTGCTGCAGCTATCAGCTAATTGTCCTTCAGCTGTTACACACCTGGAGAAACAAATACCACGAGACTATAAAAACTGTAGGAGGTGGCATGCGAGACCATAGAGACGCTCCTTTAGTTACTGCTGGAACATGGCTTTGAAAAACATAGGCGTGCTACCTTCTGTATTTTCTGCAGCCATTACACTCTGATGTTCTCAGCTCTGTGGCCTCTTGCAAAAAGTCCAGGCTCTTCCAACATGATTGGTTTTAGTTCAGAGGAAGCCAGACACTGTTCTTTTGATGTAATTTACCATGAAATTGAGAATTCCTCCTTGTTATGTTTGAGAGAACTTTACCTAAGTTCAGCTTTGGAATTATGTCCTATCAGTGTCAACTGTGGCTTACAAGTAAGCTCTAGTGTTTGTATCAGTAATATTTTTTGAAAACGGATATCCTGAAAATAGCTGTAAATATATTCCTCATTCAGGTGTGGATGTTGGTAGGAACTGAAAATCTACCATTCTTGCAAAGGCAATTGTTAAAACCAGCTTTACTTCCCACATAAACTTGACTGAATGGTGTGGATGAACCTTTATGTGCTCATGCCTCTTCAGTGTCCCTGAATTAAAATATCACCGTATGTAACTGACAGCCAGGGAGACCTTTCTTGATGTAAACAACTGAGGTGAAGGAATCCTGTAAGCAGGATTCCATGGTATAGTTTGTATATAAGACCCTTGTTTTCCTTTTACTTAAGAGGCAATAACTTTAAATTGACCTGTTTTTGAAATACAGTGTAACTGCAGGTTTGAAGTAATGCAGTTAGCTTATGTGATGTGAGCATCTGACCTGGAATGTGGGCTATTGGAGAGCAAATAACGTTTGCTGTATGTCTGATCTGTGTTGAATATTTCTATAGAGCCGAGAAAAGGGTTAGGGAGGCTAATGAGCCTAAATGTACAGATGTAGCTTTTGCTCCCCAGATACATTACGGATACTCTTGCTCACTTACAGAGAGTCATTCAAGTTACCTTTTATGTGTGCGCTCTCAACTTGAAGCAAGAATGTAGCTGAAGAAAAGGAGAATCCCAGAACTTCTTACAGAAAAATGAGAGAAACCAACTTGTCTGCTTCAACGCTGTCATGATCAACTGTTTTTTCCAAGCCAAATGCTCAAAAATTGTGACTGTTAGAAAAAAGGTTCCCTGTGCTTTCCTTGTCCGTGAGAAATACTGTATAGACTGTACATCTTTTGAAGGACCCCAATTTCCTCTAAGTATAATATTTAGTGAGCAGTTATATGGTCTGTTCTGTATTTCTAATTTTTTTTTTTGTAGTAGGATTGACTGGAGTGCTGCTACTTAGGAGCTGTATTTCCTAAGCCTTTCATCAAGGTATTTTAATTTTCCTCGGACAGAACAGAATGTTACTTCAATGGTAGTGCTATAATTAACTGGGAGGCAAACTTCCTTTGTTCCCTCTGTAGTAATACACTGGGATATGAGTCAGTAGTAACCAATTTGCTTGTTTGTAGTGCAGTTCTTTACTGCCCTGGAACAGTAGCAGCAACAACAGATGTAAAGCATCTTAACTCTTCTTTTGCCTGCAGTATCTGTAAAAACCAGTGGTGTTAAGCTGGACTCATAAATACTAGGTATAGTTGGTATCTCCTCTCTCCTACCCCACAGCCTGCCCTGCTGCGTGGGAATTATGGCCTTGGAGTTCTTGTCGAGAAAACTGGGTGCTGGCATTCATCTGAAAATATATATAGCTTATGGAAATATATATAGCTGATGGAAAAGGGCATGGCGGGATGGGATTCTTGTCAGTGAAGAAGCAAGGTGTAGACAGCTTCCAAGCACTCCTTGTCTGCTGTATAATAACAGATAGATATGAATACTGGATGAAAAAGCTTTCCTTTCAGAGATGTATTTGGAGGTTGAAGATGCTTTGTAGTTGGGATGTTTACCTTAATTATGGTTATTTCTTTTAAAAACTTTTTTAATAGATCTGGTTAAGAATAAAACTTGGATTTTGAAGTGTTTGAGCAACTTGCTACTGCCCAAGTCATGACACTCCCATTTCGAAAGGACTTGGACAAGTACAAAGATCTTGATGAGGATGAAATTCTTGGCAAACTTTCGGAAGAAGAACTGAAACAACTGGAAACTGTTTTGGATGATCTTGACCCTGAGGTGGGTATTAACCAAGAGAAGTTTGATTTTATTTTTTTTTTATTTGTTCAGAAACTAGTCTAAAATAAATTGAGACTTTTTTTTACTTGAACAATATACTTTTGGACAGAGGGGGTTTTTTTCCTAGTCTGCTAATGATCTTATTGACAGATACATATGCGTATATAATGTTTCAACTGTTTATTTCCTGTTTGCAAGGTGAATGCAACTCCAATAGAGGAAAATGGAAGAAGGGATTGTCAGGAGGAGCTTTCTGGGATTTATTTATAAATAAAAATTGCTCGTAGTCATGTTCTTGAAAAGAAATTTTATTTAGAAGAGCCTGTTTAACTTTCCTGTTTCCAGTGTTGTCTGGTGAACAGTCCTTTTGCATCCTTTTTATTTTTTTGCTTCTGCTGTTGGAGTTTGATGGGAGAGGGAGGGTGCTAACCTCTTCTAAAGATTCCTGGCCCTGTACCTAATGGCCTATATCTATTCCTGTCCTTGTGCCGACTTTGCAAAGAGGAGGCAAATAATTACTCAGCTCCTGAATGATTATGTCGGCATGGGGTATTGAATGAGAAATATTTTAGCTTTCTGTTAGAAAGAGCTGAGTTATGTCTTCTACTAATGCGGCAGCTAATGTCAGAATCCAAGACTGGTGTTTTCACCTCCTGATTCTCTGTTCTTGCTTTAATAGTACCAGGATTAAGTTTAATCTTGATGTTCAGGGATCACTTAATAATATTATCATCACCTACTTTGTTGCACAGCAAGATATTCTTGGTATTTTAATTGGCTTTGGCTTTATAGACATTTTAACAGAGGAGAACTGGCAAAAATGATTGGTTGTCTTTTATGACAGTCTGAATTTTTATATGTTCTGTTCTTTCCATACTAATATCCTCTGGTTTGGGTTTTTTTTTTTATTTAGCTGAAATATGTTGGTGATAGCAAAAAGCCACCCTACCTTGAGTCAGGTCAAAAGTAGAAATACTCTGTGTTAAATGCCAGACAATAGTATAGGCAGTTGTCTTAAAGACTTAGAAACACATTGATGTAAGCAATGGAGGAAGCAGCCTCTTGCTGAATGTCTAAACTGTAAATAGCTGAGTTTTATTTACTACTACTAATTTAAAGTGTTCATTCTAGAAAAGAAATGCAAAGTAACTAGCAAGTCTAGTGGTGGGGGCTATTGTACTGAAAGAATTGCTTCAGCCCTATTCAGAGTGCAGTGTGCTCTATTTTTAATTATATTCTTGGTATCTAAAAAATAGGTTACCTTGTCTCCTCCCCTGTCCCAAAAAAGGGAAGCTGGCAAGGGATCAAAGATTGCCTAAAAAGGATGATGTATTGGGTTTGAACCTTGGTGAGAGAGAGAAGGAAGAGGGAAATTAAACTAAACAGGTGTTCACTCAGACTTCCTAAGCTGTACTTGTTTGTTCCATTTTGTTTTGCAGAACGCACTTCTCCCTGCAGGCTTCCGACAGAAAGACCAGACTGCTAAAAAGGCTTCAGGTCCCTTCGACAGGGAACGACTCCTGGCATATTTAGAGAAGCAGGCTCTTGAGCACAAAGACAGGGAAGACTATGTGCCTTTTACAAGAGAAAAGAAAGGTAACACCACCCTTTCTGGTGTAGGTGGTTGTGAAATCTCTGAAGTGGCCTAGCCAGAACTACTGTGAACCAAAGTTTATTGAAGCACCGGAATGCTTTTTAACTTGCGGCATTTCCAAATGAGTGCTACTGTGCAGAGGTGGGATGCTTCCTGTTCAAGTGTTTTGTGGTGCTGGGGCTGTTCTGCTGTTTGCATGTAGTACAGGAAGGATATAAGACTCAGATTTTTATCAAAGATTGCAAAGTTCTGATGGGTATGGTATCCTCAAAATAAGAGCTACCCCTGATTTGTGTCAATAATAACAAACGCTGTTGTGCCTGTGGCTTACGCCCTGTGGTGCTGAGTACAGAGAGTAACATTTGTTAATACTACCCTGAATTTAAAAAATAGCAGCAGAATGATGTCGTGGTAGATGATAATGTTAAAAGATGTTGTAGCTGACAAGGCCAAGCAAGTGGTGTATGTAATCATGTTGTCTTTCTAGTATCCTTACTGAGAGGTTTAATAAGATTGCATAGTTATTGTTACCTAATTGCATAGTTAACTGTCACAAGAAGCTCTGAAATCTGGCAGTGGTTTGTGGTCTAAAAACCACGGAAACATTGATCCAATGAGTGGACACATTATTAAAGCCTGGGATTTCAAATCTTTGTTTTGGATCTAGTCTTGTTGACTTGGTGGGAAGCATTTTCCTTTCCAGGAAAAAGATTTAAAAAGAATGTGCATCTTAAATATTGTAAGAATAGATTCCCGTCCCATCTGCCCCCCCAAAACAAGAGCTCCCAAATTTGTTGTGCCTTACTAACCACTATTGGTAGGGACAGAAACTCCCAGTCCTGTACTGGAAACATATGCACAGGAGGTGGCTTTTAGCTGTCGCCACAGTGTTTGTGTACTGCTTGTGAATCCTAGCTTGTCTGAACCTTCCCCAGCAGCAGGGCAGATCTGCTGCAGTAAGACTTCAGTAAATTGTTTGGTAAGTTGTATTCCAACTGCCCAAGATGAACAGGCTTCTCTTTTCTTAAGGGTTTGAAACCCTTTAATTCTACTTAATTATCTGGTGTGAATCATTGCTTATTTCAGACTTGAGTCTTCATTCCTCTACTGAGTTTGTATATATGATTGTGGTGTATATTTGGTGAAAATTTTCTTGGGGATATTGGCATTTTCCCTTGAAGTAATAGAGAGATTGTGACTTTATAAAGTGCCGCACTGTATATGATGTATTACTTCCTTAATACACAATGTTTTGCCTTACTTGTGTAGTTTAATGCCACTTTTACTGATACAACTGTGACACTCCTTTGCTGACGGGAGAACGGGAGTTTGCTGACTGAATCTGTAAGAGTAACCGAGTTAAGGATAACACAATGTATTGACTGTCGAAGGCAGTCAAAGGTACCTACAGCAGCAGTACTCTGCTGCTGGCAAGTACCTGTTGATCCCATGTTTGCTTCTGTAGTGTCCCGCTGCTTCCTCCCCTGTTCTGCTTCTTGCCTGACATACTTGCTAGTATATGTTGGAGACAGCCTAATGGTTTAACATGATTGAGTTCAAGTATATTTGGGCCTCATAGCTCGTTTGGGAGTCCCTTGCAGCCTGGCTAGCTTGTACACTGCTCCTTCAGGCTGGGCCTGGAGGATTTGCTGTAGTTAGTACTTCTTTTTCCTCTGAGTACTAGTGCTTCATTCATTCATTTAAAGTCAGCTTACGTATACGTGTACACGGCAAAACTATTTGTTTGGGTAGACAAAAATCTGTGAGAATCATGTAGAAAAACAGAAGGGTCCAGCTGTAATGCAGATCTTGGTTAAGAAAGATCAAATGTCATTTCCTTTATGTAATAAAGTATTACTAAATAGCAGTCTGTCTGGATGTTGCAATATGTCATACCAGTTTAATTAGTAAAATTTCCTGTATCTCTTAAAAAAAAAAGTTGATATTTAATAACTTTTTCTACCATTTATTTTAGTACCATAGAAGAGAAAATAATATGAAAAAATGAAATGTAGCTTACTTTCATTGAAACTAAAAATGTGGAAACAAATGTTCAGTATGGAAATTCTTGCTCTGTTAAATGGAAAGGAGGAGGAGGCAAGAAGGCTAAGCTCATTTTGGAGTAGGTGAGGGATAACCTTTTCCTCATGAAAGTGTTATGGTTCAGCTTTGACTTGCTGCCATGTTTGTAGCCGTTTTGCACAAAAATGGCAAACCTATGTAACTTAATCTTTTAAATCAAGAAATCATGATCTTTATCCAGATGTAAAGCTTGGAAAGGGAGTGGAGCCAAACTTAATACTTGTGTAAGATGTTTTTAATCTAGAGGGAGCTCTTATCCTAATGTGCTTTTCTTTAATATTAAAAAACCAAACAAACAACTAAGCTGGCTTACAATTTTTCTCTTTGGCTAGGTAAATGTATTGTGGAGAAACGCTAACAAATTGTAGAATAGGAGTAGGTGAAAATCTTGCTTGATTATGCTGTTAATTCAGAAGAAAACTGATAATCATAACCTTCAGATCTAGAGGTTTTGTGGGGAAACAGATTGGAGTTGCAGCTATTGGTGCCATTTTTGTGGGTCAGGCTTTACTAAAATATTTCGGTGTGCCTAGCTGGTCTCATTGCTCCAACTTGGTCCAATTATTCATTTCATGGAGTAAGAAGGGGAAAATCTATCCTTCTCTTTCTCTTTTCTTTTCCTGTTTTAGTAGAACTGATGTCCTGCGTGGTGATTTGGCATGCAGGTTTACCAAAGCTTACCCTGCATTAATTTTAAACTTCCTGGCTTGCTACTGCTTCTGGTAACCTTGTTCCCTACTACAGTGTAAAGGAAAATCTTCTCTTCCAGTTGTCCCAAGTACCTCATTTGGGGGTAACCTGTTATTAAAACAATGTTGCATTTGTTTTGCTGATAGGTGATGTGATTTCTCCAAATCTTTGGAACTTTTTTGTGCTGTGTGCTATTAAATGTGGAAGATCTGAAATAGTGTCCTGATGTAGTAAGATGAACAGTGCTAAAGAAATGTAAAGCTTGACAATCCCTAAATTATATTCTATTGCATTTTTCCACTGCCTGATTTTGTTTCTAAAAGCATCCTTAAGAACATACTTTGTTTTTAAATGTGATTTAATGACTTAAGTCACATTCTGTTCCAATTAAGTGTTGAACTATACAGTAAACCATTGTTCAAGAGATTCATGAGAGCAATGTGGTAAAAATTTCAACAAAACTAGCTTTGTCTCAATCTGTGTACGTAAGTATGTCATAAAGGTTTTATAAGGCATACTGCAAGGAGAAGGAGCTCTCGTCTAAACAAGCGAGGCTTCAGCACTAGTCTGTTGCCCTCGAGTGTGTTCCACACATCTGACCAAGTCCTCACTTCTCTTGGAACAGCAAAAGATGAGAATAATTGCACCTGAGATAAACATATCTAACATCAGTGATGTACTTTGTGCTGTATAGTGCAAGGCATTAGCAAATTATTATGTAAACTAAGCTTTGCATTTCTAGCCTTTGCACTTCTCTAATCATGGCTTGCTCTCCCTCTTCATTCCTGCCAGCGTATGTTTGTTCTGTGTAGATTTGCATTTCATGTAACTTATGCTTAAATGTTGGTTTGGTGGCATTTTTTTCCAGCTCTATCACCCAGAAAATATTGTTAGGCTGAAACTGTAGTTGCCACCCTGCTCAGTTGTTGCTCTGGATCACCACTTGCTTCTGTTGCAGCAGGATTTGGGGTGCTGTGTTCTCTCTTCGCCTTTCAATCACTGGTCTTTAAAGGAAGTGTGTTACATGTTGTAAAATGAAACTAATATCCTTTAGGAGCTTTGGAGAAACAACATGTCAAATTGACATTGTCCATACAAGATCACTAGAACAAAATAACATGTGATACTCTAGCCTTAATGTAAAACAGTTTTCTAACTTACTGCTATGTGTCCTGTAATCAGATAATGAATAACAGTACTGTTTCTACAGTAAGACACTGAGGAAGTCCCTTGTAAGTTGAATTAATAAAAATAGTATTAAATTGTGCTTACAAGTGAATTGATGAACCTAAGTCTGTCACATGGTAAGAACTGGTGATTGAATTGTGGATTATATAAATTCCTGTATTGATAAAACTTTAAGGAACATAAGATGTAAGGAATATATCAGATGTTGCTTGCTCTTCTTCATGAGGTCACTGATGAGATGAGCTTGTATTTGGTTGTCCTCAGGTGACACTTGATTCCTTTTCTGCAAACAGGTACTGCAAAGTGGATTTTAGACTTTCTTCTGATCTGCAAGTTGTGGCCGCTTGCTGCCTGCTAGCATGGGGGTAGGACTGCGGGATATGTGAGAATAGTACCAGCAGTATGCAGTGCAATGGCCACACTGAACAGACCTGATTTCCTCAAGATTTTCAGTCCCACCTTAGATACTGTGAGTCTGTGTATGAAATGTCTAGGGCACTTCAACAGACATCATCCAACGTTTCTGCCTTTTGAGCGATATGATTGTGTGGAACTTTCAGTTTAAAGTTCATTCTGTAGCAAAGAAAGCCTGTGAATTAATTCTGACATGTGCTTCATTTAATATGTTAGCTAAAGGCATAGGAGACCTGAATGCATCATTATTACAGAAATGATGTGAACATCTCTGAAATTTGCCTCTTCATATTGTATTGCTTAATCTTTGCAGTATCCTTGTTGGCTGAAAAGGAGGATGTCGTGTTCCTTCATGTGATCAAATCCTTGCTATTTGGAAATGTTCCACTTGAGGGCCGAGAAAGCTGTTCATCTCACGGGCTGCACAGATGTGTAGTTTTTTGGTTTTTGTTTTTTTGTTTGTTTGTTTAAAGCTTACTAAGGGGGGGAAAGGAATTGCCAAACTGTTGGCAGCAGGCCTTGAATTAGATCATTGTCCCCAGAGACACAGGGTCTTTGCCTTTTTGAAGTAAGTTCGTTACTAGGAGTGGGAAAGGACCTGCTTTTGCGTGTGCATTGTAAACTTCTGAACTCTGGGCTAGGATGAGATGAAGCCAATGAATGAGAGATTATATACACAAGGGTGTGACCTGTTTTATAACAAAACCTGCTCCTGACCCAGTTCATGTGACTGGAGTTGGCTGCAATGAACACTTCTGGAGGGGAGCGGCTTTTAACATTTTTGCTTTAATAAAAACTGAATATACTTCTCTCTCTAGGTTATCTTAAGAGTCAGGCAAATGTTTAGAACCAGAAGTTCCTTACCTATGAATTTAAGAATTACTTAAAGTAACATTAGGAAAAGTAGTTCTTTTTTGTGAGTACTGTGTGATGAACCAGATGGGAGGCTGATCTAGGTTGAAATACATCTTTACAAAGTTGCTTTTAATTGAGATCAGTTTCCTTCTCCCGCTCATTGCCTGCTGCAATGATGCTGCAAATAGGATGACATGAACAAAGGCTCAGGTGCTCAAATCATGCTTTCCTTCTCTTGTCCTTCCTCGTACTCTGAAATGCTCATTTTTTTACTAGTCTGTATTACTGAGGGAAAACAATGTAAAGATAGCTAATGAAGGGCTTTAGATCGTGTGTATGCTGTTCAGAGCATTTTATGTGTTAGTGAAAACCTTGTCAAACATTCTCATCTCTCTTCTGAAAATTACAATTTAAGTTGAAAGTTATTCTCTCCCCAGTAGGTGATGCTGGTGAAATAAAATGGGAGCAGAAATGTACTGTATCAGTTATATCAAAATAATCCTAAACATTTACTAAGCCTTCAATTTATGAAGGTTTTCTTTTAATCCTGAATCGCCACAAACATAGCTTCTTTTGCACTGTCCATCAAACGTGAGGTATGGCTAGTAATGCATGTCAGCTGCTTTCAGCTACTGTTTGTAGTCAGTACAGTTACGTAAGGAGATTTATTTTTTGCTTCTAAATATGGATAATGACCATTTATACAACTTTCCAAAGAGATAGCAACCCAGGAACAAAAATACTGTGTTGCTAGCAACAGATCTTGGTCATCAGACTGTGTCGTCAGAGAAAAACCTGATACACTTCTTTGTAATCTGTGCTAGTGGTAATGCATTGAATTCCTTTAAAAAGAAAATGAACCACAAACTATTGTAATGTAGGGTGGGAATTTGGAGAGAGAGAAAAGGTGGATGGGTTTTGTTATGCCTGTGTCTGCTGTGGGACACAGGAGCTGACTTCAGGCACTGCTTCCCACAAGTGGTGAAACCAAAATCCCGCTTTGTTGGAATTTCCCAGAAATGAAACTGAAACATCCCTATAAAGCTTCTTGTCACTGGGGGGTATTTAAAAATGCTAAACTTAGTCTTAGTCCAAACATGTAGCAAGATACACTTGTATGCAGTATGAGGAAAAAAAATTAGGCTCCTGACTTCTGCCCAGCTAGTCTGATTCTGGTGCATGGTGGGGTTTCCTTGTGTAATTGGGATGAGCTAGGGTGGTAAGCGTGTGGAAATGCTTTTTAGCTATGAATATGGAAGAGGGTGGGTTCCTGGATTAGCACTGACACTTCACAGGAAGATTATCAACACCACCTCCTACCCTGGGAAATAACTAAAGGAAGTTGGAACCCCTTTCCCACAGCTCTGCTGATAGCTCAGGCAACTTGGAAAGTCTGAAAAACTTTGAATAACTGTTAAGATGACATTCACAGTCTTCTAGTTGTGAATTACTTCTATCAAATGCATCGGGTTTGTTCTGTCACACAGTACCAGAGCTTTTATTTACCATGCTAATTTGTCCTGAACCTCAGCACCCCTTACCTCTCCTGGGTTCTTACCTAGTGGTAGACTTCTTTGTTCTGAAAGGCCAATTCTAAATCATTCAGATCTGAACTGTTTTCAGAATAACTGTTAGAATAGCTTTCTCATATTCTGATTTCAGCTGAAGATATATGCAGGAATTATGCCAAGTACCCAGACCTCTATTTATAACACATCTCCTGAAGTAACTTTTCCCATTACCTGTCAGTAATGACTAAAAAGTTGGTGCAGAATGTGATATTACTACTCTTTCTTTTCCCACTCAATCTTCTGTGAGCTTTCTAAGCATCATTTTAGAAAATAGTGTCATTGGCAGAGAAGTCTATTATCTTGGTTTGTGCTGTTCACAAACCATGGTTTTCTCAAGCAGCTCAGGTATCTCCTTTTTTTACTTCAAAATTGAGTTAACATCTGAAATCAGAAATATCGTGTATCCTGTAAAAGTGCAGTGAATTAGTCAGGTCCATGATTTCAGATGATTCTTTGATATTCTATTTCTCTGACACATTCAGATTACAGTTCTGCCTGGGTCCCTTTCTCCCTTGAGAGGCTACTGGTCATTGTTCTCTAGCAATACTAAATTTTCCTTACAGGCACTTTTTCTAGGCTGTTTAAAATGTATAATGGAGGCTTATATTTTACTTTCTAATCCTTAGGAGAAACAACTAAGATTGGAGTCACGATACAGACTTCTGAAAATTTGGAATAAGTAATGTTATATTCCTGTTTATGCTCTTTCCTCATCTCTGACTTTCAAGAACAAACAGAAGACACCTCATTCCTTTATGTTGTCCTTGGTGCTCTTCTTAGGATTTACTAAATGTAACATGTATTCCTTAAGTACAGAAAAGTTTAATGATAAGTAGCTATATAATACAAAGTAACATCAGACTTTTCATTTTCTTTACGCCAGGGAAAATATTTATCCCCAAGCAAAAGCCTGTACAGTCTTACACAGAAGAAAAATTCTCTCTTGATCCAGAACTGGAGGAAGCCTTGACCAGTGCCACAGACACAGAATTAGGTGACCTTGCAGGTTAGTTTGTTTGTTTGTGTTTTTTAAGTATGAAGGGGCTGGTGCGTATTTGGACAAAAATGATCTATAATTAATGTGGTAGTGTATTTGTTATCTGAAATGTGAACTATAGGAAGTTGTAGCTGTGATAGAAACTAGATCACGTTATATGCCAGTTCGCTTGCAGCGTATCAACTTTGTTGATTTGTAATAATTTATAGGAAGGTAGATTATTTTGGCCTGCCAAAGGGATCTGATTTTCAAACTCAAAACCTTTACATTCATGCCTCAGACTGGCCGGGTTTTGTTGTGTACATTATTGCTTTTTCTTGTGTATAAGAATGTGTTGCTATGTGCCTGTATTCCTAAAGCTTCAGTCAAGAATTTTGTGACTGAACTGCACTTTTAAATTTGCTTGAACCTGGTGAGGTCAAATCTTTCTAAGATGTGAAAGCCAACTAAAGTCTATAATTAATTAAAAAAATTTTCTACTTTTCTTTAAATTATTAAGAGATTGAATGGCTTATTGTACTGATAACTGCATGTTTTACGAATATCAGTTGTTACTATTTAAAGGAACCTGCATCTGTGCTGAATTAGTCAGGAACAGTAAAATTGTTTTTTTTGCTTTTTCTTTTTTTTTTCCTTACAGCTATACTGGGAATGTCCAACTTGATAACAAACAATCAGTTCTGTGATGTAGTAGGAAGCAGTAATGGGGTTGACAAAGACAGCTTCTCAAGTAAGTGTGTACGCAAGTGCTAGATAAATGAGTTCTTTGTACTGCACACAGTTACCATAGCATTAACTATTTTCTGTCGCACTAGCATTCTTTATAGACTATTCAGTCTTGAGTTGGAAATGTGCATGTCTATAATATTGCTAATTGAGTTCTGGCAAGAGTGGAATTAAAATATATGTACACTAAAATCTATCCTGCAGTTAAGTCACTTTTTGGGGAGAAAGTAGGCATAAACATGCATTTGTGTGTGTTGGTTTTTAGGTTTCATATTTGTGTTTGTAATTCAACTCCTATGTGCTTTCTGAAAAAAGCTGGTGTGCAAGAAAAGCAGAAAGGCTGAGAGGACCTTTGGAAAAGAGTTGAACTTTATGGTCAGGAGAGGATGGTATGCTTTTTGGGTGGGGAATAGATGTAAAGACTGATGAATGATCTTTAAATACAGTGAATATTGAGTATGTGTATAATTTATTCACAGTGAATGTATGTGATCTGTTTGATTACATTTAAATGTCTTTTCAGATATAGTAAAAGGTGAAAAAATGTTGCCTGTTTTTGATGAACCACCAAATCCCACGAATGTGGAGGAGACACTGCAAAGGATTAAAGAGAACGATTCTCGTCTTGTTGAAGTTAATTTAAATAACATTAAGGTAATAGCCTAAAGTCTGCAGTAAATATGCTGCCTTTTCTCAGTAGAAGACACTTCAAGCTGCAGAACTCTATAAGAGAGCATGATAGCCTTATTTTAAGTACAGCAGCCTTTCTGCTAAATGTTGCAGTGTGTGTAATCTCAAAAACCTGGAGCTAAACCGATAAGCCATCTTGGTTTCTTTTGCCAAATGTGCATTTAAAAAGGTCTTAGATTTTCTTACTGCCAGCCCAGACTTCTGTTGCTGCCAAGTTGGTGACAGCTCCAGCAGTTCACCGTCGTGGAGTTAACTACTTCTTTGAATCCTTTGTCCTTGATAAAGCAATGTGCTCTCAGTTACTGCTATTGCAAACAAAGTGATGTTTGTACCTGACATCCGTCTGATTCTTGTACAAAAGAGCTGCCAGCAATTAGCGCAGCTTCTGCTCATAAGTGTAACAGTTGGTTTTTAAATATGACTAAAACTTTTGTGTATTTGTGTGAAAGAAAACAGAACTATAGCACTCTTGACTTACAGTGCAGACAGCAGTGACAGGCTGCTTGCTAGCTGCAGCCTTGCTAGCAGCCTAGGCTATTTGTTGCCATTACTAAAGGAAGAAAATAAAATACATGGTTTGGGAATATTGTACAATAGAGAAACGCTAGCAAAAATAGATGCCCAAAAAGGCAACAGAACAAAATTTCTGATAAAGTAAACAGAAATTTGCTACCCTAATTAATTACCTAAAATTATTCCTTTTAAGCTTGGTTCCTGCTACACTGTAAAAATTATCAAACTATAAATTGGCAAATTCTGGAATTATTCTTAATAGAACACAGAGAGTGAGATGCTAATGGTTTCACCAGTCTAAAGCTCTAAATCTTTTTACATTTGTGAGAGGTTAATTTGATGTTGATAGTTAGCAGAATGTTCAGTTCATGTAAATTTTTCTCAGTAACCGCTCCAAGTTAGTCAAATATTTTTTAACTCTTCTATTCTGGCAATGGCATCAATGTAGTGAAGATGACTTTGCTTTATAGAATTGGTGACTGTAATAGCCATTGTATCTTGCATATAGCTTTGCTACACATGTAGGCCTTTACTGTGAGACTGCTGGAGACCAGTGACAGTCAATATTATAGTACATTTTGCTGTAAAGAGAATAAGATAACGGAAGAAGTTGGGGGGGAGGGGATAAACTTGTGTATCTCAAGAGAGTGAAGTGCTATTTTTAATTCAAGAACATACCAATTCCAACGCTGAAAGAATTTGCAAAAGCCTTAGAAACCAACACGCATGTGAAGAATTTTAGCCTTGCAGCCACCCGAAGCAATGATCCTGTTGCTGTTGTAAGTACTCTTACTGATGTGCTTAAGTGGGGTGCAAGGGAAGTTTGGATGGAAAGACAATGGTAAAGGACTGAGTTGAATCCTGTTTAAATATTTAGGGGTGAAAATTATTAAATTCCATTACACAGTAAAGTATGTTTTCTTTAACAAACCTTTATTGTATCAAAGTTGGTAAATGATTCCTAGTTGACTAATACGCAGCAATGCATCAGATGTATGAGATGAGTGAGAATTCTTTTATTCCAATCCCTTCCCCCTGATTTTTTGTTTTGCTAACCTCCTTCCTGTCTGTCTTTTCTAATTGTTTAGTTCCTGATGTTCATTCCACAAGCCAATAGTATATTCAAAATTAACTTTAAAAGAAGCACATTTGAGGACTGAAAAAGCTCATAATCTTTTTCAACCAACTAGAGTTTTAGTTGAAGAAAGTTGCAAAATACCTGTTTCACTATTCTCCCTGCTACCAAAGACTGGCTTAAAGCATTGGCATATAAAGTATAATATTAGTCAAGGTATCTAGTTTGACACAATTGAAACTTAAGTACTTATCATCTGGTCCTGTTTTTCCTATGTTGAATCAAAAGCAGTACCTTATTTATTTGCAAATAAAGAGGTAAGAAAACAACACTAACTGTTTGGCCAGGACAATCCTTTGCATTTGTTTTAATTTCATATTAGAAGGAAAACTAGTTTGAAATACTCCATTAAATGAACATTTGAAAGCTTTGGTTTGGGTCAGTTAAAAAGTTCCTTTTCGGTAGAACTGAAACATTTGTAATAAAAATCTATAAAGGCTTCTTTTCTCGGGTGTGGTTTTGTTGGGCGGGGTTTTTTTGCATTGTGACTTGAAAGAAAAAAATTTAAACGTTATGATTTTTATGACAGTTAACCTCAGCAGTTAGCTATTCTTGTTTTCTTATTTTCTCAGAAATAAAATCAGGTATATGCCACTTCCATAAGAGTGCTTTTAGCTACATGCTGGTACTGTGCTTAGGACTTTGAATTTTGCCTCTTCCTACCAAATCTGTAGACACAAGGACTTTGAAAGTCAGATCTCCTGTTTACAAATTAACCACATCTAATTCTCCTTTCAGTTGACTAGTGCCCTTTCTTTGGCCTTTACTTAGCAGCTTGCATTACTCATTGTACGCTGTGAAGGCTTACAAAATGGAATTGGTCCAATATGCTAATTTCAGACAATTTATATTCTGTGTAGCTTTTTAGTTTGTAACAAGAGAAAGACAGGCCTTTTCTTGAATAAATACTATTTAAAAAGGGAATGTAGGAAATGCCTGGTTGAAGACTCGCTTCAGTCTCAAATAATAAGTGAAAACTCACGAAGTTACACCATGCAGCTGTGAACTTGTTGCTCCTATTGAACGAGTTAGTGGAAATGGTTATCGCTGTGTCCAATGATGTACTGTAGCAAAATTCAAAAGTTTAATGATGCTTTCTTGCATTCAAAGGCTCTTGCAGATATGCTGAGAGTAAACACAAAATTGAAAAGTTTAAACATAGAATCAAATTTCATCACTGGAGTTGGAATTTTGGCACTGGTTGATGCACTGAAAGATAATGAAACATTGACAGAGATCAAAATTGATAATCAGGTAAGTGAGGTGGTGGTAATATCATAATTAAAATCAGTCTATCCTAGTTGACTGAATATTTTTAGAAAGCAGCCTGTGATAAACTTTCCAAAATATTTTACTTTTAAATATCTTAACTCAATGAATGATTGTCCTTAAGATTCTTAGAAGCATCCGGTTAAAGTTGATTCCTGGTCACTTCTGTGCTTGCTTGTGCTTTAAAATGCACAAACGTATTTTATGACCTTCTGCCTTTTAGATTAATCAAAATGAAGATAAGTGTTTATTGACTAATATGATGAAAGTCTTCTGATCTCTTTTAGGGTGAACACACATAAGCTCTGTTGTCTTTGTATACCTTTTACTTTAACAGAGGCAGCAGCTGGGCACAGTTGCAGAAGTAGAAATTGCCAAGATGCTTGAAGAAAACACCAAGATCCTCAAATTTGGATACCATTTCACACAACAGGGACCTCGAGCCAGGGCAGCTGCAGCTATCACAAAAAATAATGATTTGGGTAAGACCTGTCAGTGGTGAGCAACTATTAAATGAATATGTGTGTGTGGCACAGCTTTTAAAGGTGTCTGGTTTTTCTGTTGACATAACCAGGTAGCAAAATATAAGTAGATCAGTTTCAGATCTCTCCTGTGCTTTACTCCTACTCTTCCTTGCTGCTGGATGTTCTTCTTTTACTTTGTTGCAGGGTGTTCAGGTGTATGAGTTGAGGATTTTTAGCACAGTCTAGAACAAGAACATTCAAATTCCACGTGAGTTATGGCAAAGGGAGGGGAAATAATAGTTTTGATTGTTCAGTTTTATTCAGGTTAAGATTAATCGTTTCTTTAAAAGCAGTACTTAAAATTTATACTGCGAGATGCCCTTCTCAATGCCAGTGCAGCCAGTCTCATCTGGATTGCTTGAGCAAGGAAGCTGAATGTACTGTCATGTGCAGAGGCTGGGACTGGGTCATCTCTTCCCTTATGGTTCTGTTCATGCACCAGTGCCTTCCCTGCCTCTCTTAACAGTAGCTGGTAGCAGTGGCATCTTTATTTTGCTGCAGTAAGTTTTGTTGGAGCTAATCTGTTAGAATCCTAACTAAATGGACCAGCAGAAAATGGGTTAATAACGTAGCATGTGAATGGAGATTGTATAATAATGTCAAATACTTGGAACTCTCAACTACAAGAAGATAATGTGGTCCATCTATTTAAATAGAATTACATTTTTAAAACTCCATTTAATTAAACTTTATGGCTTTAGGTGCTTTGTGGTAAGGATTACACATCTCATCAGTGCAAAAATGGGCCAGGTAGTTTAGTAGTAGTACAGGAATACATTAGAGGGCATGACATAGGAATTTGGTTTAAAGATCTGCTTCCTCTCTGAGTAAAGTTTAAAGTAGAGGAGAAGAGCTCTGAAACAGATGGAGTAAGAGTAACAGAATAGAGCATAGAGAGAAGGGCAGCACTCAGACAATGCATAACTCTTTCCGAAAAATAGATTTGAAACAAGTTATTTTTTCATCATAACACTTCAGGTGTGTCTGTATTTCCTTTTAAGGTTTCTCTTTTCACTAGTTCTCATTTTAGTATTTGACTGTTGGAAATCTATGTTTCTATTGATATCTTGCCTTTTTTTCTTTGCTTTCTTAGTCTGGAGTATGCGAGTAAAAGTTTCTGCAAATACCTTTTCATCTCTCAAGCCCTGAAGCTACAGAGACAGGTTACTCTGAATACCCAGTTGGGTATTGAGCACTGAAAACTGAGATGTTCAAAGTCTCTCACTTCTGTCTTTGTACGTTTCTTCTAAAACAATAGTCTACATCTTCTTTCTCCCTTGTTTACACTGTGTTGTATGACTTCCCTTTGTCTGAAACTGTGTACATGTTGCTTTTAACTGCATGATTGGAAGAGTCTAAGGTTGGAAACTCTTCCATCTGTTCTTGCAATTTGATGAAAGCAGGTATGCATAACTTCTGTCTTTGAAAATTATTTGGATTGAAATGGAGGTACATCTATGGGTCACTTGCAAAGTGAGCAATACATTGGCTTTGTAAAGAGTAAAATTCTAGTGTGATTTTTATTCTGTTTGTTTCTTTAGACTGTATCTAAAGCATTTCTTGAGACAGGAAGAGGGAGGGGAAACAAAACAGGTTTCTCTCTTATTTTGATTTGAAGATAAAGAAGATCAACTCAAATTGCATATATCTGTAAAACTATAATTTCCAATTAGTGGATTTGAGAACAGAATCACTTTCTTATATAGATGTGCTTGCTCAACTTCTTTAAAGAAAAGGGAGATGCTCTATATAATTTCTAAGACCCTTAGCCTCATTTGTTATGTCTGCACAGAAAACAGTTTGATGGGGAAAAAGAAAATACCAATTAAAAATACTACAAATATTGAGCAAAACTCCAGTCATTCAGTCAATCTTGCATATTCTTAAGTCTAAACAGCATGTGAGCTTTTAGGGATTTTATTCACAAATTTTTGCTGCTCTTGCATTTTCTGACAATTGAATATTTTTCATTAATAAATGGAATGTTTTAGGCTATTGAATGTAACATCTTTTTTTATAAAGTGTATAAATCATATTAGATGTACAGTGAAACTCTTGACCTGTTTCTTTTGAAGCCATGTAAACTTAATTCTCTACCACTAAAAAACTGCAATGTCAAAAAAGTGTTGGCTAAATTTGCTTACCAAACAAAATGATTAATGTTTCCCCCGAGTCTCTCCTCACAAATATTTGAAGCTCTTAATGAATAATGCAATAAGCACTGCTAAAGCATAAGCTTAAAATGATGGATAATATTAAGTGTTAATTACCTTAAGTTGTACTATGTGAAACTTTGTGGCCAGGTAACTGTTGATGCTGTAGAAATATGAAAAGTAGTTACAATGATAACATAGTAAAATGCCTTTTTTTTCCCCCCTCTCTTGTTACAGTTCGCAAGAGAAGGGTTGAAGGAGACAACTAGCAAATCTTATTGTCAAAACTATGTGGAGATTTCAAGGGTTGTCAAGGCACGCTCATCATCGTGGGCTTTGGCAATCTTGGACTACATTTACCTGGGTTAGAAGGGAAAAGACTGGAAACCCCATTCCTTTTAAAGCAAAGCTATATTAATAATCTTTTGGTATGCATCACGTTTTTCAGATTGAGACACAGTAACTGTACCAGTCTCTGTACCATAGTTTTTGATTGTTTTTTTTTTTAAGAACTTTTTTGTATTCAAGACTTTGGCTGTACTTTCTACTAAAAATGTAATTGCAAATCAATGGTATAATTGTCTGTAGGTAAAGAATGGGACATTCAAGATCATTGGGCAGATAATGACGCAATTGAAATGTTTGTTACAAAATCTGGGGGTGCTTATTTACATGGAGGGGTGTGTATATTCTTGAAAACAATGTATTAGTGAAAAGGGATTCTTCACACAACAGTTGGACTCATTGTGTAGAGCTGTTCAGCCTTGTTCATATGCACTGAAGAGAAATCTTTCACAGCTATCTTATTTGTAAGTCTACTTTTTTTTATTTTTTTAGTAGTTCTTGATACTGTGATTAAGTTTAAAGACATCCCTTTAAACCAAACAAAAATAAATTGGCTAAGGACTTCTCCCAAGAGATTTGAGGGACTAATAAAGAAGTGGAAGCATTGGGGGGGGGGGGGGGGGGGGAATAGGAGCCTTGCAAAATGAGTTGTTCTGTTACACCTAAACTCTTAAAGTCTTTTTCAAAAGGTTCCATAACTATATCTTGCTCTGTATCTAAACTGGATATGTTTTTAGACTGATTTCATGTGTTCATCACCATTATTTAGTTTATATTCTTTGCTTAAAAATCCTTATCTACATTCATAAGTATCAATTTTGCTAGAAGTAGTGGACATGCATTTTAAATTCTGCATAATTCTGTACAGGAGAAGCAGCCTTAACTGTAAAACCACTGTCCTAAGTTGCTGGCAAATGGAAAAATCCTTTTTTAGAAGCTGTTGCACTAAGCTATTAGTACTTAATGTAAATCTATCATTTTTTTAATAAAGCAATGAATTAACACTTTTAAGAAAGGATTTTTGTATTCTACTTATGTCTTGATGTTGAAACACTACATAAGACGTGCAGAAATTAACCAGTACGCAGTGTCAAATCTGTATGGTGTAGTAATAATTAAAGTATTTAAAGTTCTATATCTAAGCAAACTAATAAGACATCAAGAATCACTTCAACTTCTGTACATAATCACAGTAGACTTCTCTGAAATAATATGAAAATCTGGAGGCTTTTAGGTGTAGGTCTGTTTGGACTGTACTGTACTAGTTTGCTCAATGTTGTCATGAGATCATAAACTCACAAAAATGTTCTAAAGGACTGCTCAGCTATATTTATAGCAACAGAGAATTCAAGTGACAGCTCTTTTCATCAAAGGATCATAATATGGTGAGCATTTTATGTATAGAAAACATATTGGACTGAGATTTTTGCATCCCGTTGTATATACTAGAAAAATTTAACAGAGCAACTCCCTGACACTGTGCCCATGTTGTAATCTGCTGCAAATCTTGTTTTGGAGCTTTAAAGACAGACTTTTATTATGGAGGTGACTTCGAATTTTACTGCAACTGTACAGAGAATTTTAAACTCTAGTGCCTTCAATGAGGATGTATATAACTGGTTCATACTTGTGGAAGAACATTTTTTTCCCCATTTCAAAATTGGCCTTTTCTTATAATTACAAATAAATGTGTGCTCTGAAAAGCAAGTTGGAATTAATTGTTAAAACTGAAGACTATACATACTCTAACTTTCAAACAACTAGAAGTGAACTGACTAGTAACAAAAAGGGCTTCTTTGGTTTTGGCTTTTGTAAATTTCCAAGAACTTTTAAGATTTTGAAATTTAAGTTCTTGTATGCATAAATTCACAAGTGTCTTTTTACAGACGGTGCTGTATAAACATGGCCAAAGCATGTCATGTGCTGAGTTGCCTAAAGCTATACTTTTTATTTGCTAGGCACCATAATAATTTTGTGTCAAAAAAACAGGCTGTAATGTCTTCCTTCATTTGTTGAAGGGCTGCATGTTCATGGAATCTGTTCGTGTATTGATTCTATGATGATTCATTTTATCATTCTCTAACAAGATTAGGCAATTATCTCCTACTTGAAGATGAAGCAGAAAAATGAAAGGCCGGATTATGGAAATGATAGCCCCCTATCCTTTCCTTTACTAAATCAAGTTTAGCTGCTTAATGATTTATATTCCAATCAAAGGCAGGGGCTTTAAAGCTGCAACTCTCAGGTGTCCTGTCACAGATGATAGTAGTGGACCTTAATAATTGGTTTAGCTCAACAGCTAAGTATTTGACTGCTTGTTGGCACTTTCAGGACAGGTATCTGACAGGCTGGGCATAGAAAACTAGTTGGTTTGGGTTTGTTTTTTTGGTTTTGTTTTTTCAGCCAGAAGGGTTTGGCCCTCCAAGTGTTGCAAGACATTTGGCGCTGTGCATGGAACGGTATCGAAAACCACTTTTATGTCTACAGTGTGTATCCTTTTTGGAATAAATGAAGGAATTTAGTCTGTAGCTGGGAATCGTAAACAGTCTCAACAAGCAAAGTGAATACTCTGATGTAATGCTATCACGTGGAGTGAGATCTAGTGTATGACTTTATTGAGTGCAAAAGTGGTATTGCTTTGATAACGGGCTACCATAAAAGTAGGGTCTCTTTTTCCAAAAGAGGCGATACTTTTTTCTTCTTATTTTTCAGGCTTAACGCAGAAGTCAAATGACCATGTCCGTTGAATCTGTTGGTTCCAAGCTAAGCATGGAAACTAGTTTATATTCCAAAGCAGTTATCTATTTACTTTTGTATTTTAAAGAAATAGCCTCATTTCCTCTACAGGTCGAGCAATACTGTTTGTAAGCTACAAACGAGCAAGTGTTCAATTTAAATTTCCGTTGAGGAAACGCGAGTTGAGTGTTTTAGCATATCAGCACTATATGCTGTCAGATTGTAAACCAGTAAAAGTTTTGGATGATTAAAGTACTGTATCCTTGTTGCGGTCTGGGGGCTTTGTTTGTTTTCACTAGTACACCCACTTGCTTAAAGCTGACCCCTGCGTTTACGTCCAGCCGTGGCTTTTCCTTCTCCGTGAGGAAAGCGAGCGCCCCAGCGGCCCTTCGGGGAGTGAAGGGCTACTGCTCTGCAACGCGGTCCCCCCACAGCAGGCCCCGGCCCCGGCCCCGGCCCCGGAGAGGTGTCCGGGCGCCCACGGAAGGAGCGGCGGCGGCCCCCCGTCGGCCCGCAGGAGCGAGTAGGGAAGGCGCGGGGTGGGCCGGCCGCCCGGCCCGCCTTTGGCGGCGGGGAGGGCGCAGACGTGGCCGCCCCTTTCCTAGAGGCGGCGGGTCGGGGTCGTCGTCTGCCGTTGAGCGCGCGGGGCCCCGGCCGCCTGCCCGCTGGGAGCTGGGGCCGAGTCCGCCCTCGCTGTTGTCTCGCGGCGCCGCTCCCCGCCTTAACGGGCGCTTCCCCCTTCCTCGGCGACAGCCGCCAATCGCTCACCGCCGAGGGGCGCGGCCCCTTTAAGAGGAGGTGCTCCCCCCCCCACTCACCCCACCCCTCCGCCTATCCCGGCGGGGCCGCGCGGCGCCCCGTAGTTGCGTCACCGAGCGGCGCCGGCGGTGTGGCCGTGGGCGCGCGGCCGTGGGGCGGCAGCGGCGGGGCCGTTCTGTCGCCATGGCCGACATGGAGGACCTCTTCGGCAGCGACGCCGACTCGGAGCCCGAGCAGAAAGGTGCGGGGCGGGGCGCCGCCCGCCCGCAGCCCTCGGCCGCCGGGAGGGAGCAGGCCTGCGGGAGAGGGAGCGGGAGGGCGAGGGGTTCCCGCACCGCCTCCCGGCGGCGGCGTGGCTGAGGCGGCGGGCGCTGCCCCGGGCCTCCTTCGCAGCCCCGCGCCTCCTTCGCAGCCCCGCGCCTCCTTCGCAGCCCCGCTTCCCTGGCCGAAAAGCAAAGCGAACGGCGCCGGTGCAGCTGCCCCGCGGTTCGGAATGCCCACGGGGGACGGGGGGGGCGTCCGTTTCCGTGCGCTGAAGCAGAAGGCCCTGGCCTGGCAGCCGGCGTTCCGCGGAAAAGCGGTTTGTAGCGGCTGCCTTCCGTCCCCGCGGCCATGGAAAACTCGTGACGGGAAACAAAAGCAAAGCGTACTTCTGAATTTGGTGACGCTTCGTCGTGTGCTTGCTTAGAGCTGTTTGGGTTTCGGTTGGTGGAGAACGATGGGACGCCTCCCGATTTAAGTCGTTTGCGTGTTTTTAAAGTGCTTGTCTCAGTAGCTGCAAATTATTTTCCATGGCAGATGTTCCTTTTTCTTTTCCTGCTTGAAACGGCATTCACCAACCCCAGCATTCAGGAGTAGCTCCGTTGTAACAAACGTGTCAGGGTACATAAGACAGCTAACTTGGATTAAAGACATGGTGACAGTTTTAGATTTGTAGGATCTCATAAGCCATGTGTATGCGTTTACCTATTTTAAGCCTGCACTACGTTAAATTTTATTTTATTTACTTTTGTGTAACTGCTTATTCTTTCTACAACTTTAGAATCTTAGATAATACCTTGTGGTTTGAAACTTTTTGTGGCATCCATCATTTTTCAATGTGTCTTTCATTGGCTGTGCCTTTATTAGTAGACATTTTATTTTATTGTTCTAGGTAACTTTTATAGTTCTTTCTTACAGCTCTTTGTAGGTTTTCTCTGTGGGTTTTGGGGGTGGGTTTGGTTTTTGGTTGTGGGTTGGTTTTTTTGTTGTTTTTTTTTTTAAAGCAATGCCCATCGTCTTACATGCATTCTTATAGGGACATTTTAACTCTTGAAAGTGTGACGTTTGTTTTGTAGATTCTGATTCCGGATCTGAATCTGATTCCGATCAGGAGAATGCTGGCTCTGGTAGTAATGCTTCTGGAAGCGACAGTGACCAGGATGATGACAGAGAGGCAATAAAACCTAGTAATAAGGAGTTATTTGGAGACGATAGTGAGGATGAAGGGGCATCCCATCACACGGGGAGTGACAACCACTCTGAAAGATCCTACAATCGCTCTGAAGCTTCAGGACATTCTGAGCATGAAGATAATGATCAGTCAGACATGGACCAGCACAGTGTTTCAGAAGCTGCTCATGACGATGAGGAGGATGATCACGGGCATGGGTCAGATGAAGGCAGTCATCATTCAGAGGGAGATGGTTCTGAAAAAGCACATTCAGAGGATGAGAAGTGGGGCAAGGAGGACAAAAGCGATCAGTCAGATGATGAGGAGAGACAGCAGAACTCTGATGATGAAGAGAGACAGCAGAACTCTGATGATGAGGAAAAAGTGCAGAACTCTGATGAAGATGAAAGGCCACAGATATCTGATGATGAGGAAAGACTCCAGAACTCAGATGAGGAGAAAATGCAGAATTCCGATGATGAGGAGAGGCCGCAGGCCTCAGATGAGGAGAAGATGCAGAACTCAGATGACGATGAAAGGGCCCAGCCTTCTGATGAGGAAAAGATGCAGAACTCGGATGATGACGAAAGGGCCCAGCACTCCGATGAGGAGGACCAAGAGCATAAATCTGGTACGAGTGAATACAGCAGTAATGATTTGCTTCTGGTTTGATTTCTCTTTGTTGTTTTGTTTATATTGGCCTGAAAAGATTCAGGCTTCAATGTAAAGGAATTAATCACGTAGCTTTCAACTGTAGTCATCTTTATAACAGTTTTTTTTATGCAGCACTTAAATTCCTATTCATCTGAATCAGCTTATTAATACAAAGGAATTTTTAAAATATGTGGAACAAAATTTTTAGTTTGCTGAGAATAATTATGCTCCTTAATAGAGTCTGCAAGGGGCAGTGATAGCGAAGATGAAGTTCTGCGAATGAAGCGGAAGAAACCAATTGCATCAGATTCAGAAGTGGACAGTGAGACAGAAGGACAGAAAGGTAAGTGGTGGCGTTGTTTTGTGGCTTTTTGGTTCATTTAGTCCTCATCTTAAGCACACCATTTATCTGCTACAGAACTGGATAAAATTGATAGCGCTTGCTATACGGTGTAACTGTAGTGCCATGAAAATATCAAAACAGAATTCTGTGTGGGGAAGTACGTGCTGTATTTCTGCTGATTATCTCTAGTTAGCTTTATCAGTTTTTCAGTTTCCTCCATGAGAGACAGAGCTTGTCTTTTGCGAATGTTGCTTCACACATTTTTACTGAAAGATGTTAAGAAATGGTGCCTCTAATCAGAGCAGCCCAGAGAACCTCTGCTGGTTTTTGTGATGTTTAGCTGCCTGAGAAAGACGTGTTGATTCTTCTGAGAAGTAAAACCTCCAAAATGCGTAATGAAGTTGCTTTTTACGTATATTTAAGTTGTTTACTTGAGTAAAGGATGGTCTTATACTCTTAATTCTTCCGTTGCCCTTTTTCAGCTAGATTCTCTTATTTGATAGAACCTTTCCAGGAGAACATACCTTTAATCCTTAGCTTAAAACTACATGCAAAAACTGTTTTTCAGGATAAGAGAATAATGTATGCTTCATAAACCTTTGCAACTTTTAACCTTTGTAGGTGATTTTAAGTGATAATAAAAGTGAAGGATGTGTTAATCTTTTTTTCTGTGAATGTGCTTGCATGTGGGGGGGTGGTGAGCATATATGCGTATTTTAAAATAGTAATTTTTCTGCTCAAGAGCATGCAGATGTCATGGATCTGTTTGGAGGTGCAGATGACATTTCCTCAGGGAGTGATGGAGAAGACAAGCCACCAACTCCAGGACAGCCCATTGTGAGTAGACTTGACTTTTGAAATTATTAACATTCCATTCCACTCTGAAATGTAGAACGCTGATTGAGTTTGATAATATTTTAGTGAAAAAAAAGAGTCATGGTGTTAAGTAAACATTACAGATAATTTTGCCATAGCTAAAAGAATTATTAAAGTTTTATACATAGCAATATCAGATGGATTTGTTTATCTGCCTTCACCCATCCCTGCTCTGCTTTTTGTACTTGAAAGAAATATAATGAGTAGTTTTGGTTGTCATCAAGTAAAATACAAAGTCATAGCTGTGTTTGGTACCTTAATACAGCTATTTGACAAATATTTTCATTTTGGGTCTTGGTGTTAATTATTTTTTTTTTTCTGGGAAAAGTTGTCCCCCATTTACTCTCCAGTGCTTAGCTGAAAACTGTATGTCAGCTGCTTTGCTGTCTCCTTGCTGTCTTTGGTCTCTTGAGTTTGCACTGGTATTTGAAAACACTCTAAGTGGCATATGAAAATGCTGAATTGAATTGCTTTCACTGTGTCCTGGTTTCAGCTGGGGTAGAGTTAATTGTCTTCCTAGTAGCTGGTACAGTGCTATGTTTTAAGTTGGGTATGAAAAGAATGTTGATAACACACTGATGTTTTCCATTGTTGCTAAGTAGTGTTTATACTAAGCCAAGGATCCTCCATCTTCTCATGCCCAGCCAGCGAGAAGGCTGGAGGGGCACAAGAAGTTGTGAGGGGACACAGCCAGGGCAGCTGACCCAAACTGGCCAAAGGAATTTTCCATACCATGTGATATCATCCCCAGTATATAAACTGAGGGGAGTTGGCCTGGGGGGGGGAATCACCGCTCAGGGACTAACTGGGCATCGTTGGTCGGTGGGTGGTGAGCAATTGCATTGTGCGTCACTTGCATATTCCAATCCTTTTATTATTACTATTGTCATTTTATTAGTGTTACCATTATCATTATTATTTTCTGTTCTATTATTTTCTGTTCTATTAAACTGTTCTTAACCCACAAGTTTTACTCCCCCCCCCCGCCCCCCCCCCCCCGATTCCCTCCCCCATCCCACTGGGTGGGGGGCAAGTGAGTGAGCAGCTGCGTGGTGCTTAGTTGCTGGCTGGGGTTAAACCACGACACACTGAAAATGTGCAAGTTCTTTTACCCAAAGCTTCCTGATCTCTCCCTTTGCATACGGATGACGTTTCTTTAAGCAAAATGTGCTTGTTAGAGCAACAGTAGCCAGACAGCTGTTTTTCACTTATGCTCCTATTCTGCTTTTTTCATTAGGATGAGAATGGACTGAGTCAAGAACAGCAGGAAGAAGAGCCTATTCCAGAAACTAGAATAGAGGTAGAAATACCAAAAGTAAACACAGACTTGGGCAATGATTTGTATTTTGTGAAGCTGCCCAACTTCCTTAGCGTGGAGCCCAGGTAACTGCATGCTAAATACATGATAAGGGTTTTTAGCATTTCCCTGTATTGCTTTTGTTTTAGTAATACAATTAAATATGTTGACCATATTTAACATGGTTGACATTAAGATGCACTTTTGGTTGTGATCAGTCAATAGTAATACTTATTGTTGTTATCTAATCACATGCTGAGTAATTTTCTTATGAGCTTGGGTTTCAGCTTGGTTGAAAACCTTTTTGTCTTTAAAAACAAACAAAAATATAATTTAATTGAAAGCACGTGCTATCAGTTGAATTTTAAACACAGGTTCAGGCTCTCAGAGGTGTGAAAGCGAAATGCATGGTGTCTTTATGCACTTTGAGGGATAAAAAAATCATTTCAAATTTTGGAATAAGCCCTTTTTAATTTGTGTGCTAAATGTACTATTTATGAAGAGGCTGGTTACTCATTTTCCTATTTACCTAACCCAAGCTAAAGAAATTTTCTGGAATTCATAAGGAGAAACAAAATAAATTATTAGAGTTGTTTGTGATGTTAGGTTTGGTCTTAAAGCCTACCTTCAGCACTTCTAGCAAATTGCTGCTAAATCCGTCTCTTCGAGCGTTTTGTTAAGCAACTTTATTGCATTGTTTAATACTGTTTTGTTAGCTGGCACTGTAGCGTTGTTTCTGTTATATGTTAGTTAAATCATTCTTCCTGGCTTTCATGCTATAATCTGTTTCGGGAGAGAACTGTTAAGAATCTGGTTAGTGGCTGTAATCCGTGAGAGAAGTCCTGGGGATCTTTGTGGGTCAGACAGGACTGAAAATAGAATTGTACAGTAGCAGAGTCTGTTTAGCGCTTCATTCCCTTGCAGCAGCCTGGAAACTATTAGGAAGGAGGCTAGGGAATGGCCTTCCCCCACGCACTCCCACCCTAGTTGTCAGGTTTTTTGAAGGAAGAGAGGAAAAACAATCTCATCTTCCTTTCCCTTTGGTTGGTTTTGAGATTCAATTAAAAAATTACCATGATTGTGCTCTTACAAAATCCCTAATTCACTACACTTAAAAGATGATAATTTTTCTTTATTTTCTCTGTACAATATTGTATATGTTTTGTTCCAGACTTAACCCTGACCTCATCATCCTGATACTAAGGAAGCAGTATTTTCTGAGGCAGACTTGCTTTCTTTAGCTAGAGCCATTTAGAGGGTCTGAATGTTAAAGTGGCTGTAATCGATGGTAGTGAAGACACTTGGGTAGGCCTCCTGTGGTGTAGAATCAGTGCAGTAAATTACATTACTGCAGAAATGGCTGTCTCACAGCTGCAGTGCCTACTGTTGTGTGCAGTGTATAATTTAAACTGTTCAAGCACCTGTTATGTTGCACAACTCTAGAATAATCTGGATTAATTTTTAGAAGAATAAAGACTGTATTATATAATTTATTGCAGACCTTTTGATCCCCAGTATTATGAAGATGAATTTGAAGATGAGGAGATGCTTGATGAAGAGGGTAGAACTAGGTTAAAGCTTAAGGTATAATGTTAATTTCCCTTTTCTCTTTTACAATCATCTAGCCACATTTCTTCAAAGTCTACTTCAGGTATTTTAGAATGGTTTTTTGAGTCGTGGTTCAGATTATGAAAGTGTGGACCAGTTCAGCACTGAGGAAAGTTGATCCATTTTAGTAATAAAGTAAAAAAAAAAAAGCTTGACAGCTGCATTTCACCCATAAATGCAATACCTTTCACCTTCATTTCTTTGCATCATGCAGCAAATTATCTAGCCTTTCTAACTGTAATTCTTGACCTATACAGAGTATATTTTACCACAGTATTCCTTACTATGAGTTAGAAAAAGTGGTTTGGTTTTTTTTTCCCCCACAGGTAGAAAACACAATACGATGGCGGATGCGACGTGATGAGGAAGGGAATGAGATCAGAGAAAGTAATGCACGAATAGTCAAATGGTCAGATGGAAGGTTAGTTTGGATTTTTTGTTATTGAAGGAATACAGTTGTTCTTACAGTGAAATGCCATGGTGTGCAAAATTGGAAGGTCAACAAACTTTGATGTCAGTTCTGCACAGCAGAAATTATTTTAGTCTCAGTGCTTTGAAAATTTTATGCTCTGCTTAGTTTGGATTGAAATATAATTGTCAGCTATATATAAAAAGGAAATGTGATGGCTTTCTCCATTTATAAATGAAGCAAAAAAAATAGGCTGTAGTAGCTCTATCAAATAACTGATATATGAATCTCTTTTAAGCATGTCTCTCCACTTGGGCAATGAGGTCTTCGATGTGTACAAGGCGCCACTACAGGGAGATCACAACCATTTGTTTATCAGACAAGGGACAGGTCTACAAGGACAGGCTGTTTTCAAGACAAAGTTAACCTTCAGGTAAACATGCTATTCTATAGCAAATGTTGATACTACTTTTGCAATTAAGTGTTGTAACTAGTACACAAAGATTAGAGATACCAATTCATAAACACTCAGAACTTAACTGTTTAATAAGAATGCGCTACTTCCCGAAGTCAGTATTTCAGTAAGATTCTTCCTAAATTAGGTGTCTCAGTTTGAAAGGTTAATATGCTATTCACTGCTATATGTAGGCTACATGTATTTTTTATGTATATATTTTAATTTGCATTTTTAAGTGCAATTCCTCATCTGAATCAGGAAGAATCTTAATATTGCCTGAAGTTAACCTTTCTTCTGATGAAAAGTTGCTATCAAGATGATGATTATGTCTTGGGATATTGATGTGAAATGTAAAGATGATTATTTAGGTTTGTAATGGACTACAGATGGTTTGCTGAGAGAGGAATTGATGTCTCCGGTAGCTGTTACAATGCACCTAAATAAATTAAAAAAAAAAAAAAAAAAAGATTATGCTTTTACTTTTGTGCAGATCAATCTTTGAAACCGTAAGTATGCAGGCCCTACTGTTGCCCTTCAAAAACGGGTATGTCCCTTGAAGAATTATTTAATCCATTGCAATTTTTTAACAGGCCACACTCTACAGACAGTGCCACTCACAGGAAGATGACTCTGTCTCTGGCAGATAGATGTTCGAAGACCCAGAAAATTCGTATTTTGCCAATGGCAGGTCGCGATCCAGAGTCTCAGCGCACAGAAATGATTAAGGTATTGTGGTGTGGAACTCTTTTATGTTCTGATTTTTTAGATTAAATCAGAACTGTAATATAGCTGAACATGTTATGACTTTATGAAAAACAGAGCGTATTCTGGAGTTACAGACAAGAGTTGTTAGCCATGGGTGTGGTTTGCTTAACCTTACAGATTACAAAAAAAATCAGAATGTGTACAATCTTTACTCTGCTGTGAAATTATTTCAAAAGCTACAATAGAATACAAGGTGCTGTTGAGTTGGTTTGGGTATTTTTGTCTGGGGTTTGGTTTTTTTTTTCCTCCTCAATCTTTATATATTGCTTCTTTCTTTGGACAGAAAGAAGAGGAGAGATTAAGAGCTTCCATTCGTAGAGAATCTCAGCAGCGAAGAATGCGGGAGAAGCAGCATCAGCGTGGTCTGAGTGCAAATTATTTAGAACCCGATCGCTATGACGAAGAGGATGAGGGAGATGATGCAATCAGTCTAGCAGCTATCAAAAACAGATACAAAGGTGGCATCAGAGGTAATAATAAACCTTAACAGCATGTAAGTAGGGCCTGTGTGATTCAGATGGAATAATTTCACAGGAGAGTCCTGGTAAGATTGTATTTTATTTTGCCACTTGATTTGATACGTGAGGAGACATGAATTCAGTTCGTATAAGTTTTTGTTTACTCTGGAGTTAGATTCTGCCAGCTTTTTGTGGGACTAAATATAAGAGAATTATTTTTAATATTCTGTCTTCCTCACCAGTTTCAGATAAAGGTAAGTATTTGTCTTTTCATTTTTCTCTGTAGAGGAACGTGCTAGAATCTACTCTTCTGACAGTGACGAAGGCTCAGATGAAGATAAAACACAAAGACTACTCAAGGCAAAGAAACTTACTAGTGATGAGGTAAGAAAAGGATTTTGTTCTGAAGCAACTCATTTTCAGTCAGGAACATTTCCTGCACTAAATCTAGTTTTTAAAGCTGAGACTTTCGTAGTTTCATTTATGCTGTGATGAATGTATTATTTAACTTGGCATGCTTTCCACGGTCATTAATCACCAATTTCTTATACACTGCTTTAGTTCATAGACATGAGTGATTCCCAAAGGAGGTCACTATTGTTATTGCTGGTTTAAAGATGGAAAAATTTATACAGTTATGTAAAATGACTTTACCAAAATCATGCAAGGAGTAAGACTTAATATTGGAATCCTAGGGCAGTGTTGTCTCCTAAGTTACATGGTCCTCTCCTGTTTATTATGGAAATAGCAGAAGCATTTTCACATAGTATTTCTGCTGTTTTTAAATAGAAGAGTTAAAAAACTCAGTTAAAAAGCATTAATGTTCATTGCTAAATAGACGTTATCCATTACCCAAGCATCATCCTAAACATTAGGCCATGATCAAGTTAGCACTACTGCTGTAGCTAACAGTTGTTTCCTCTTCTAAAATTGTGTTTTACTGGTTTGTAATTTATCACTTCTGGGTATAAGCAAATGAATCTTTGTGTGTATCACATCTTGAGGTTTAGTTTGTTTCAAGTAATGTCACCACTTCTGCTACAGCACTGCAGTGTAACGCTTTTCAAAATTGACAGATATCATTTCTGAGATTAAAACTTAACTATTTTCATCCAGTGGTGGAAGTGGAACCAGGAAGTACGTGGACTCTGTCCTATATCAGCTATACCTGTGTAGTCTATTTTCCTGACCCTTGCTCCTCACTGTAAAATGCTTCTGTGGCAAAGAGCCATAGGACATTTACTGTGTACCTTGGGAAGCTGAAAGAAGAGGGGATTTTGGAATTAATGACAAATGGTAATTGACGCTGGCTCCCTGGCTTCCCACTGCCCTGTTCAAGAGGGAATTGGGTTGGGTCAGGTGTTTGGCCTACTTGGTTTTAGTAGCGCATCAGTTTGTTTTCTTTTAGACATCACCAGTTCTGCATTACTGTAGTCTTGCTGTTGATCAGTATAGTGCAGCCCTGAGTTGCAGCTGTGTTTATATTTCTCTCAAGCCAGGTATGGCTTAGGAGTGGTAGTTTGGTCACACCTGAGCTCTGCTGATAGCCACCTTCACTTATGTGGCAGAATAATAAATACAAACTAACTTAGCTCAATAGGTTCTTATTACTACTTTGTAGGTTGAGAGAGGTGTTTTTACACTGGCGTGCTAGTTTGATTAATCTTCCTGTCCTGTTTTACTCTAAATTATATTTTATTTAGAAGTTTATGCATAGAATATCATGCAGAAGTTTAAAAAAGGAAGTTTGAGTAGGTCAGTGTAAGCTTATGGAATATTTTTTAATGCTTTACGTCACCATTTCCTTTAAGAGATTATTTTAACTGTAAATTATTTTAAAGATTGCCCTAAGATTTCTTTCAGCTCATTTCCTACAGTCATATCTAGCATGCTACTCTAATAGCTGCTGAAATGGCTAGAACCCAATTCTTGAATTTTAGAGGCTTCCATAGTAAAACATCCTTTTCTTCTTAAAAAGAGTAATTCTGCAGCATAGCTTGCTGTGTGTCCTAGTGAATGACTGCATGTCAGACTTCTGTAATCACAGCTGCTGAAATTCCAAAGTTGTGTTTAAATGACCAATATAGGATGTAGGACATAGTTTTCAGTATGACACATACCTCTATAATGCAAGAAATCTTAATTTTTGAAGGACTAAGTTTGCTCTCATTTTCATTTCTGTACTGTGCTTCCTGTAAACTTCTCAGGAGGCATGTCCTATGTCCCAGACTGTTTTACATTTATTACATTCTGAATGCATGTTCTTGCTGCTGTGACGCTACTCCTCTTACACTGTCAGCTGAGTATTTACAGTAATAGGATTGTAATATGAAGCAGAAGTAAAAATTAGTTTTTCTTTTGAAGACATAGATTCTGGCTTTTTATTATACATTAAGGAAAATGGAATATTTCAGAAAATAGGATAGTAATCCTGGAGAGACCCATAGTGAGGCATGTATACAAAACTGTAATTTTGTGAGCTCTGTTAGTGTTTGTTAGTAGAAATTGAATTGTTTATTTATAAGACGCTACTAGTTGCTAGTTCATGATATAGCAATGTCAGGACTTTGCAATTCCAGTCTCAGAAGAAAAGGTCTAGCCAACAGCATTTCTCTGCTGCTTGAGGAACGATAGCCTCCATTTTAAAATTATATGATTTAAAGGTAACATTCCCATTAGGGCCACGGAGGGGTGCTACAGCATTACGGAAAAAAACCAGTGATGTATAACTGCTTACTTTCAGGCACCACGTAGGAAGTATGGTATTTGTAATATGTATCTGCATATGTGAAACACAGGCTTCCTTGTACACAGTACACAGACTTGCTTTTATGTGCTGTCAGTCAACAACACAGCAAAAATCTTTGTTCTGATAGCAATTTGTTACCATTATTGAAAACGTCAATCTGTTATTAATAATAATAATTATCACCACGTGGCAAGTAGTTTTACTGTTAGTGTAGTTGATGGGGATATTCTGCTAAACAGAAAGATGAATCATTTAACAATAGCCTAGCTAGACTACAAGAGAATGCTTGTTATGAGGAAGAAGCCGTCATTGAGATTCCCACCCTTACTAATTTCTGTTTTCCATGCTTAAAATTCCTTCCTAACTGAGATTCTCACTGTACTAACTTAACATGTTAATATAGAATAAAATGCTTTGAATAAAAAATTAATCATTAGAGTTCTGAAACTCTAATAATTCATTAAAGTTCTGAAACTCAATCTTTGCTGCTGCTTAAAATCAAGTAATATGTGTTGCTTAAACCAAAACAAAAAAAATCCCCGAAAGCAAAAACAAAACCAATAAATGGAAAAAGGGATGAGGTTACTTAGACCTGAGGGTATTTGTAAAGATACTCTTCTTTTTAAACAATAATTGAGTTACCACTTGTTCTTCATGTCAAAATTGGTAAGTTTTGCATTAACAACTAGTGATTTGTAGTTTGATTAAACATTTTCATAGCACTCTGATTTAAAATGTTGTTTGGAAGGATAATTTAAACTGAACTTGTGTAAATGAACATGGAATAAAAATAAACCTGTTGACTCTATATTCAGGTGCTAAAAATTAGGCATCTAGCCTGTAAAAATCATTATGGTATTGCTTGCAAACAGGTAATTAACTAAATGATTTGAGTTCCTTTGACCAACTCTTTGAAGCCTCCTAAACTATTCTATTTCTTGGACTGTGAACTGTGGTGCTGATTCTCGGTACTAGTGGTTTCTCATCAGTCTTTCTCCTTTATGCCAGATAGTGGTTTAGGTTGTTGGGTTTTTTTTTAAATGAACAAACAAACAAAATGCCTACCCACTTACTGAATTTCTTCTTTGCTTCAGTAGCTCTAATTTAGGGCATACGAGTGTCAATAGTCAGAAAACTTGGCAAAGCTATACAGGCTCCCTGAAGGGAAGCTTCTGCATGTTGAAGAATTCACTACAAATTGTAGGAATTACCAATGCTCGTAAGACTTGCTGAGAATGGTATTGCACGTGCCATAAATCCAGATTAAGACATAAATTACTTCCATGCCATAGTTCAGTTTGAAGCAGGTATGGTTGCATGTCCATTGAGGTAAATGGATCTGCAGCTATATCATGGACCCTCTCAGGTTGAGGTTTGAGACTGGTAGCAATGTTGACAGAACTACTGATACATAAGTAGTCCTGCATTACAGTAGCATGAAATGGAAAAACTGGAACAAATAATTTTGCTTTTCTTGCAAAAAAGACTTTTGAGGTCTTTTTGTTGTTCTTCTGAGTTTTTTATTTTAGCTTGGAGTATGTTGGTTTATTTTTGTCCTTTTTTGCCTTTAGGAGGGTGAGCCTTCTGGAAAGAGAAAAGCAGAGGATGATGACAAAACAAGTAAGAAGCATAAGAAATACGTGATCAGCGATGAAGAGGAAGAAGATGACGATTAATATTAAGGAAGCACAAAAGTTGATTTTTTTTTTTTAATATATATTTATATATATATTGTACAGTTCTCTTACAGCAAAGATGTAAGTAACCATAATGGGGTTATTTTGATAAAGGAAAATTCCATTGAAGTCTGCATTTCTGGTGTGAATAAAGTTTTTTGACTTCCTTTTACTTTTAAGATTTTTCTCTTATTGCAGCAACTGTTGCACCAGGGATCATCACAGTGCCATTTTTTATCTTGCACAGTACATTTCAGTTTTGAGAATTGTTATCTGGTTATCCAAGTGGATTAATCAGTGATTTTTACCGAGTTCATTAGGAGAAACTGTTCTAGTCTTTATAGAATGCTTAAATGATAAGTTTGCCTGGCCAAGGGTATGGTAATTTAGCTTACCATCTGTATGGAAGGGTTGGAAGAATATATGAGTGTTACAGTACAATTCTGGTTTTTTCCTAGGTGTTCCTTATTTCCTGTTGACTGTGAACAGTACATTACTATGCTGGTATATTTTGATGACTGAAAATATTTTTTACCACGTTTGAGTAAACTGTGAAGTTCCTGCAGTTAGAGTAGTTCACTGATCACACAAGACATTTATTTTTCATGTATTGAAGCCCAGAATGAAAATCTGCATCTTGCCTGAGCGTTGTTAGTAATAATAAGCACATGCTAGTGATGTAAATGTCAGAGTAAAAGCACTTACTTAAACATAACTAAGACATTTCTGTCAGCAAAAATATATCTTAATAATAGTGTCTCATAATCTTATATGATCCTTATGGTGCTATTTCCTGTTGCTCCTGGTTGGTTTTATATATAGGTTTGTTCAGCTGGGAAGTCACTGGAGGAGAAGATTCTGGACAGAATGACTGCTGCTTTTACACTATATCTAAATACCTTACTTGATTATGCAATACCAGTTGTAAAGTGGGGAAAGGCTAGAAGAAATACCTGAACTTTTCCATACTTTCTTTCCAAGATGAAGTATCCCATATGTAGTGGTCTCTCGTTGGTGAGAGAGCATTCAGATGTTATCTGTGCTGCTTTTTTGACTGACTTTTCACACAGGCCTACAGAGTTTGGATGCGACTTGAAAAAGGTAACAGAAGGAAAACAGAACTAGCTTAATGCTTCTTTAAACAAAACCATTGACTGATGCTGTGAAAAGATTATTATGTGGATTTGTGTTACATAAGATGAAATAAAGTAGCTGATAGTTACATAAGAAGAACTGTTACCCATCTCTCTCCTGCCCAGCTGAATTCTGATTTTTTTATAAAACAGTAGAAGGGTGCAAGTGCCTCATAGTGAGCATTTTGCTCTCATGACATTCCCTAGTTCTTTGAGATACAGCTTTCAACCTGGACATCTTGCTTTCATCATCTTTAATTAGGCTAGTAATTTGTCAAAACACTCTGCCTCCATTTCTCCTGCCTGGAAGGTACGGGAAGTGTTCTAGCTGCAGCAGGACGGAGCTCTGCATGTGTTAATATATTCTGCTGAGCAGCTGACTGCAGTGTAGACATTTGCAAGTATGAAAACAAAGTGAAGAATTTCAACTCGGGAGTCTGAGTGGCTGAGAAACTGTTCTTTTTTCTATAATTAAATCGTTATCTAAGAGTTCCTGTGCCTCTTTAATGTGCAGATAAAACCTTTCTCCATCTGCTGGAATTTTGACCCTGTAATCCTCTTAGTTTAGACCTCTGCTGGGAGACTGGTTCCTTACATGAGGTTACCTGCTTTCCATTTGCAACCTTCTCAGGAAGAAGCTAGCCGTTTAGAAAGGGACTCATTCTATATGGACCTAACATGCTGTATTTTGATGTAAAATCATCCCAGATACCTCTTAAACAACAAATTTGGCATGTGGAAACACACCACCAATTCACAGGTGATATGTTTGCTTTTATGTCAGTTTTTAATAAAAATGTTGGCTATTTTTATTTTTAATACACTCCTAAGAGTGAAAATGTTTTAATCACTTCCATAGGTTTGATGCTGACTAAGCCTTTACTAAGTGGTCCACTTTAGCTTCCAAAAATGAGGCTTTTTGTGGATTACAAAGATGAAAAGAAGTAAATTTTTTACACTGTCTTCTTTTGTAAATTGCTCTTTCAAAGTCTTACTTAAATGTGGAATTTTAGAAAGTGTTTTCTCAGTTTAAATTGGTTTAACAGTCATCTTGTAGTTAAAGTCACTTGAATGAACTTAGCCTTACCCACAATATTTTTTAGTTGTTATTCTAATGTATAGTTTTATTTAACTCAAAGACAGTTTTTGCTATCTCTTTTTCCAGCCTCCAAGTATGAGAGAATGACTTTGGATTGTTTCATTTTACCAAAATTAAAAATATTAACCCAAAGGAAAGAGAATGTGGATTGAATTGTGTACTCTTGTACTGACTGGTCAGAATACTTCTTCCAGAAAGGGCATGATCTGAACAACTTCCATCAAAGAAAAATTTCTTTGAAGAGCTGGTATTAAGCTGTGCGAGTACTAGATATTCTGGCTAGTGGCTGGATGTAGGATAAATTCTCACGAAACAGTTACTGAAAGCTGTTCTTGGTTATATAGTTTTGTTGTTTCACGTATATCCTTCAACTGTATCCTGGTTTCCAGTAGTTGATCTGGAGTTTTCTTTCTAGTACCTGGTAGCATTTTCCACCAGCCATTTTTCTCCATCCTAGCCATGCAGCTTGTCACGGATTTCATGTTGCAGCACACCTGATGGATCAGGGAGTGCCCGCTGAAAGGAGCAGTTGCTCATGCAGTCCTTCGCTCTTCCTAGCAGCAGGTTTGGCAATAACTAGCCCAACTCAGTGAGTCAACTTGCTAAACTGTCAGGAAATGTCCTTTTTATTGAGTTCTTGTGTTTTCTGCCAGGCGTGCCTGCAGAACTGCCTTATTGCCTGTGTGAGCATCAGAGCCAGCTCAGTAAGTTGGTGTCATGACTTGGGGGACGTCAGGGAAGGGCCTCTTTGGCAGAGGTAAACATTAACTTGACTTCCTTTCGAAAACTTACCCTGACCATCCAGAAAGAAGTGAATGGTTTTCTACTGATGTAGCTGCCTGAACTGGCACATTGAAAAGTCAGCTGTGCCTTGAGTCGGTGCAAGGGGAAGCAGAGGTGGAGCAGGACAGATTGTGTATGTGGCAGCAAGTTTTAGCTCAGCTCTGATACGAAGCAGCAGCCTGAGGAATGTGTTAAACATGAGATGGTGACTTTCCCCTGAAGTCATGGGTATTTATTTCTCAGCCAGTAGGCACAGGGTTCCTCAGTGTCAGCCAATTCTAGCAGAGTGCTTTTGTTTAACAGCATTAGACTGTAATCAAGATCTCTGGGTGGTGTTGAATGTATAGAGATTGTTACATGGGAATGATTGAGAAGATGATTTGTTTCTAATAAATGTTCTTTTAATTTTTGCTATAAGAGGTATAATGTCTTACACTTATGAAACTTAGGTAGGCTAATTTTAATGCTCACGAACTTGCGTCTGGCTTGACTTGGAAGTGCTTCTTGGAGAGCAATGTGACTAATACCTGCTGTTGCTTAGTGATGCCCTTTGACTTGAGCTGGGGTTTTTCAATACTTGTCTGGACATGAAAGACTTGCAGAAAAGCTGCAAACTGATATTGATTGTATCTTTAATTGTTTTAAAACTCCTGGGCATTCCAAGGAATTATATAAGCTAACTAGTTGAGAAAATAACATTAAGTAAATCTAGGCTGAAATGATTCTCTTTAGCCTTTTTAAAAAAAGAAAATCCTTTGGCAGGACTTGGTTTCTTGAGGGTTTTGGTGGTTGTTTTTAAAGGGTATTTTTATGCTTTAAAAGCCTATGAATCTTAGTTTACTAGGCTGATATTTGGAAGAAATCAGTTATAAAAGTGGAAGCTTAACTTCAGAAAGTGGTTTTTGTTTTGGTCTGTTTTTTGTTTCCATTAAGGCTTAGTCTTGAAGAAATGAGAGGTGGTAGAGCCAGTTTACAAACAAACGTAACTTTGTATCTCTGGGTTATGTTGAAACTTTCTGGGAAGCAGTAGCATTCATGCAGTTATTTTTAGTGATGGAATCATATCTATGTTGTATTCTTTATTTATTGTAAATTAAAGATTAATAAAATCTTATAAAACAGTGGAAGTACTAACTAACATACCCTCTTTTTTTGTATCCTATGACTGAGTCAGATGATGTCTCATCTTATATTGTTTCATGCTTTTCCTATTCTTTGCCAGATACATCACTTCACAATGTAACTGTGGAAGTGAGGTGCTAATCTTAGCCTGGTAATTTGGCAGTTTTCTGAGGTTTTTTTCCATCAAGTGTGAAGATGTATCATAAACATTCTGTACAGGATAGAATCTTACAATAAGACTCATTATTGATCTTATGGTAAACCCATTTTTGGAAAATCTACATGGATACTAAGAAGCACTCTCATTCCCAATATGTAAAGGAAATAAACATTAGGGTTTTGGTAACAGCAGTACCAGCCCTTCCATTCAGGTGTTTAGTACACTTGCATTTAGTGTTTGTGCACTTGGTTGGGGGGGTATAATTTTGAGCTCTAGAATCCTGCTATAGCTGTTGGTCCAGGGTTGGTTCTGATCGTGTTTACTGCCTGCAGCTTTGAGGTTTGTTTGCTGGTATAGAATAAGGTAACTGTATGTAAACTGCGTGAGCTTGCTATCTCCTAGTCTTAGTTTTCAGCTTAAAATAAACTGATGCTTGGACTTGGATTTGTGAAGGGAGGAGTATATCCCAGAGAAGATAAGGAAGAATCAAGCCAAAGTGTTGTGGCTAAAACATGGGGGTTTTGGGTTTTTTTTCTTTTCTTGTTTTTCCTTCTCAAAAGTAACTGGAAAAAGCTCAAATGCCAAAATCACAATTGTGTAATTTAAAACTGACCCTGGGCAGCTTGCGTATTGCCAGATTCACACCTGATGATGTTAGGGGCTTTCTCCTTTCTTGCAAGCAAGTTAATCTGTGTTGGTTTAAGGGAAGCTGTTAATTTAGACTCTGAAAGGTATCTTTTTTTAAGTAAAGATAGATCTTTCACATTTTTCTTAGAGGATACCTCATTTTATATTAACATTAACACAACTTGAGTTATTACCCCTTTTCCATACCCACTTTGTTACATTAGGTACGTCAGATCAGTAATTTGTCTTTTGGATTGAATTTTCTGTGTTGTTTCTCTCAGTACAGGTTTTTCTGGTGATGAGGAAAGGAAATGAGAATATTCTTCCTCTGGAGAAAAATGCAAAATACCTACTGTTACTTTGAGAAGCATTGGTGATCATTTACAGCTTCATGTCTGATGATGAAACAAGAGGCTTAAATAACAAGGACAGAAATAGTGGAGTGTTAGCTTACCGACTAAAAATGTTTGTCTGTTATTCTTCCCAACAGCTCTGTGAATTGCCTTGCGATGTAGATGGTGTTCCTCTTTTCTTCTTGGAACGTATACCAGTGCTTTATTGAACATAGGCAGTCTTAGTCCAATGTAAAAAAATCATGGTTTCATAGAACTGCAAATTTGGGCCCAAATATGTTTGTTTGGATTCTTAAGTCAGTCTTCTGAAAATGACCAGGACAAGTTCTTACGTCGGGACTAACTACATTTAGATCAACCTGGTGGTAGAACATAGGATACAGATCAAACTCTTGCAGTAATTACAGTAAAGACATTTAATCCCATAGCAATGTCCTGTATTTTAAAAAGAGTTAAACTGATGAAGGCTAAACTTTCAAATTATAGTTTCAGGAAAGTATGCGAGTTTTGTAACAGTCCAGCCACGTATTTATGGCCTAATATACCCACATTGCAGTGGTCTATATGTAACAATGAATGGAAATCAATTTAGAGAGGAACAACCTTCAAGTCAGTGAGTTGACTTGACAGGCCTGTGGGTTTTGAGAAGGGTTGACACTTTCAGAAGTGTTTGGGCTTATGGTGAAGGATAGCCAACCCAAGCTAAAGTATTGTAGAGATTAAATGGTCAGCTTCCAGAATAACCACACAGGATCCTTAACCCAGTGAACTATAGGCACTCAGTCTAGGATGTGAAAGCTGTCTTAAGGAAAAAATCTTGTCTGTTCATCTAATGAGGGTGTATAAAGCCTGTTATAGTCCCTGGTGAGTATTTATGGTAGGTTTGTAAAAGATTCAAGAAATGTGTTGCACAGTGAAAACACTAACTCAGCCTTGACCTGTCACTGTGTGACTAGGCATTGCTATAAAAACAAAATATTTATTTGTTTCAGGTAAGAGGGGGATCACATTCCCTGAGAAAGTAAGTTTTCTTAAGTAGGATGTGCAAATAAAGCATGCTTGGGAAGAAAATTATAGACAAGTATCTTCAGTAGAAAATACAGGGATTTGTTACTAGCTGTTCTCTTCTCTGAAGTTATCAAGACGAATCAGTCTTCATTTCAGCACCCAATGAAGCATGCAGTTACAGGATGTGCCTGGTCACTGTCAGTATTAATTTCAGGTCTGTACTGAACCTTTTCCAAGAATTTACAGAACAAGCCAGCAAGCAGCAATACAGCTGCCATGTGGGCAGATTTTGAATAGGGTCCATCAGAGCCCGGAGCAAGGAATGCAGCATTATAACAGGTAGTGAGTTCTGGTGCCCAGTCAGTTTCTATGAGCTTGTTTAACCTTCAGTTTAGGAAAGAGAAGTTCAGTCGCGTGCAGCACCCTTAAGGCATTGCTATCCACTGGGTCAAAGTATTCCAGTATGGGATTATATCTTTAGCTAAACTCAAGAGCACTTTCTTCTTTTGCAGTCATGTTTAGTCATGGATAGTGGGGTATACATAAAGAATATATTGATTTTTATCTTGACAGCCAGCTGACTTGATCTGGCTGCCCTTACTCTGTAGACACATTGGTCAGGATGTTGCTGTAAATAAGGAAGTTTGATGGGTATTAAAATATCCGTGTCTGAGTTTAAATATACTTAATTGCAATGGGGTGAAAAAATTATGGGGCAGGGGAATGAATATTCAAGGATAGCAGCAGTTGTCCTATGTTAGCTGAATGAGATCCAGAGTTTTCTGCAGCTCTGACTGCCCCTGTTCTTATCACAGAAGTAACATCTGTGCATCTATTTAGGTTATTTATGATGCTTGTCTGGTTGATAATTAGGTTTGTGACCGCTGTAGCCGTTTAGATAGTATTTTCCCAGGATCTCCGCTAGCAGGTGGCTGGTTTTCAGCTTTTGGAATAGAGTGTGGTAGAAGGGTCCTTCAGAAGGGTCCCTTCCTGCCCTTCAGGAGATGTCAGTGGTTTGGTGCTGCAAACAGTCAGCTCAGTCCACTGAGCTGTATTTTCCTGTCGTGTAAGTGGACTGCATTTTCTTTTGGATGCAGTTCATTCACAATTGCCTTGGGTGGAGGCTTTTCCATTGTGAGCTGCATGATACTGCTGTTTTCATAGTAGTGGCAGAGCAAAGACTTGGAAGTTTCATATATAAGCTATTGTTAAGCTCTGGGAAGCTCTTCAGAACTGTTAATTGCTGTAATTGCAGGTATGGTTCGGCATATAGCTGTGTGCTGGGTTGTAAGACACTTGCGTCGTGCATCATTTTAGATGCACTATGAAGTAATTGCAGATAGTATCAGCATGGACTTTGCTTAAACAACTGGCATTTTGATAGTATCTTTAAATACTTTCTTCCTTTGGAAGAAAAACTTGTTTAGAAAAGTTGATAACTAGAGAATATTGATGGGCTTTTCTTTGCTAAGAAATACATGCTGTGCTCTGTTGACATGTTCCCTTTGTTGATAGTGCGTGTGGCTGTGGGAGAACCTTCCTGTATCAGTAAGTGAGTCAAAATTTGTATGAGGGGTAGATAAGGGGGCATTGGTGTTTTATGAATACGATTCCCAGGTTTTTTCATATATATTCATATATATGAGTGTATATTTTCCATGTAAATCCAGTGTCTCTGGACATGGTCAAAAACTTTCTTTATATCTACAGATGACAATGCTTTCTAAACATAATTGCAAAGTGACCACACTTAAACTGAGAACATTTCACTAATCTGTGGATATGTTACCCTTTTACAAATCCTGTTTGATCTCTCGGAACTAAGTAGGATTATTCTGGCTCTCAGACTTTCGCAAACACTAAATCTGGAGTAGCTGCTGGCATGTAGCAGGCAGCACCGTGTATGTGGTTGCCTGTCTTAAGATTTAGTCCTTCTGTAGCATGACATTACTAGATGGTGGGGAAAACTAAATCTGTGAATGCTGTACTGCCAGTTTGAAGACTTGAGTCGTTTTGTAATTTGGCACTTCACTCGACTTCAGGGCTGCCATTTTCCTTAGTTATTTACTACCTCTGTTCCTGTATTTTTAAATTTTAGGACAACTTCACTTAGCCACCAAAGTTTTTGAGTAAGCAGGATTATCTGAGCTTTGTCAAGTCATTTAAATGTCCTTAATACAAGTGACAATGACACTTGTTAAAGGCAATTCTGGATTTACATCATGTGAATTATATAAATGTGTAATGCATTGTGATTCCAATATGTTCATTAGAAATACTTGCACCTCTGCATAAGTCACTCAGCTGTGTAGAGCAGCGTTTTTAAATCTGATTTCTGCCTCTGAACTTATTTGCGAAGGATCCACACCATGTAACTAAGAAAAGCTGGCCAGTTGTGAATAGGCTTATGTTGGATATGCAGAAGAGCTAATACTACTGTTAAGAATTAAGGCTGCAAATTGGAAAAGGTTGAGAGCGCTAACCTGGACTTTTGGGATGGGTCATAGTTTTGTATGTAGTACTGGATATGACAGTAGTTTGCATCTGAAATACACTTGGCTGCATAGAAAGAACAATTCCCAGATAAGCTGGAGGGAGGCTTTTTTAAGGGAAGAAACTATTTTGAGTCATGTTCATAAACTCCTTTTGAGCCTATCTTTATCCCCTCCCCCGCCCCCTTTTTTTCCCCTTCCTTTCACAATGTCATATTAAATCTCTTCAGACCTTCCTAGGCCAGTTTTTTGTTGTTACACAACATCATCCAAGGTGTGCTGGCAGATCAGCTGCTATTGTTGGGGAGCTAGAAATGAGACCTGAAGCTTTTTGACACAGTTAAGAAAACAAGGTGTCACACTTGAGTTGGGGATCTCGGAGTAGTTTAAGATGCATGCATTGCATGCTGTGGGGCTGAACTCTGAGCAAACACACTTTTTTTTCAGCAGGCTGTGATTGTAAAATTTAAAAAGACTATACAGCTTTCAAAAGTACTAGAGATTTTAGGTAAATTGGCTTTTTGAAGGCCTTTGATCTTGAAAGGGTCCAGTTTTTCGATGTTTCTTAAATCAGGTTGTGTAGGTGTTTCAAAAACCTGAAAAGCTTTAAAATTAAAGGATGTCTGGAATAGATGGAAAAAAATCTGTCGTTTTGGAAGCAGAGAAACGGCAGAACTCGTAGCAGGTGTTTGATCTAGCAGAGGGGCTTTACTGGATGAAGCTGCAGCTGTCTGAATCTGCAGTGCTTGCAGGCACTCTGCCTGTCCCCTGGGGCAGAGCCGGGCAGGACCACGCAAAGGGGAATGTGCAGAAGGTCTGGGGGGGAATGAAGGCACAAGTCGCAGTCATTTGTAGTGTGTATTATATCTTGGCCTTGTACGCAGGGCTTTGTTGCACCCGAGTTTGCGAGAAGCAGAATGTTATTTCTCGCTCTTTGGAAAATGTGGCAATTAATGAAGAGTGGGCTTACAAATAAAAAAAACCCAAGCATGCCCTGTCTTTCTATAAACACACACTAATTTCTCAGAAGTACACAAGTTGTCTGCCAGAAGGATGTGTTTTTCAGGACGTGATTCCAGATGGTTCTTTCTAAACCGTATAAATATCTGTATTTTTAAACTGGTAATAAAGACGACTGTAAAATAAACTGAAAACTTGCATTAAAAAAAAAAACAAAACACATTTAGAACACATACCAGTGCAATTTAGACTGAAAAATTATTTGGAATCAACAACAAAAGTATGTGATACTTCACAAATATACAGACACACGGGTTGGGTGCCTTTGCACCCTGCTGATTTGACCAAGCTGTGCATCTCCACGTGTGCAGTGTGCTGGGGTGCAAAGCAGACTAACCCAAACGGAGCCCTGTGCGGCAGGGCTCCTCGTGCCCCGCTGTCCCACGCAGGCCTGCCATGTGTGTGTCTTTCCCCATTAGTCGTTTGTTTGCTGTTCCATCTCGGCGGCTGAGCTTTTGTGGTGTGTTTCTGCTCTTGCGAGGCAGGGCTGCACTTTTCTGTGTGTGGAATGTTTGGCTGTCTTATAAGTTACGGTCTGTTAAATGTTTTTCAGAAAAGGTGCAAATTTATTCTGCTCCAAGATAGTGAGTTTATGGGAAGGATCCTGTCGGTGTGTGGCTGTTGATAGCATCGGGGTTGAGCCTGTGTGAAGCCTCTCTGAGGCTCGGGCTGTGAGTTTAGGGCCATGGTGTGACATGGCAGGGGAGGACCAGCTGGAGGGGCTGGTGTTAGAGGGATGGGAGGACAGCTTACAAATCTTGTAAAGATTATACTTCAACGTTTAGAAAGCAGGAAAATGTTTGCCGAGATGTATAGAGTTAGCAAATATCTGAAGCCAAAATTCTGCAGTACAGAATACGGAGTGCTTTGGTTCTTGGGTTGCTCGGCATGAAGCACCGGTAGTTTTAGGTTCATAGAAAAACAGGTTTGGATGTGGACCTCCATGTTGTGAGACAGGATAAACTTGATGTAAGCCTTTCTGACAGATTTTAACCTCTAAATTCCCAATGATGATTGTGCTGCTTAGCTGTCTCCAGTTTTCCAAAGGTTTTTTGAGTCTCAGCTCACCTTTTACTACAGCTTCAGTCAGTGTATTTTCTACTTGGTGGATGAAGACAAGCTGCAATTTTCATAGCTGCGTTTTGAGCTTTTTTCCTAAACGTTGTGGTGTCTCTCTCATTCAGTTGTGGACCACCAAGCTCTTGCTAGCTCCCATTCGCTTGGACTTCTGGATTTATTCCTGCTTCTGGAAAAAAAAAGTTGTCTTAAGGCCTTACAACTTAAAGGTCTGTTGCCTGTCTGTATGTGGGAAGTCCGTTTTGTGAAGATGAAGCAAGGCTGCACATTGCATGAGGTCATTTGGAGGTGGCAGGTGAAATATCTTTGTGCTTTGGTGCGACCCCTGATAATGCATTGGCAGAGCTTTGATGTGAAAAGCTTAGATTGCTGCTTTGGGCCGGCTGTAACTAGTCTGTGTCGCCGTTCATCAGTTTTAGGGTTTCAGAAGGGAACAGGGCAGATTAGGAGAGAGCAGCACATGAAATTCTTGTCTTTGGGCAGCTTTTTGGTTCTTGTGACCGGTTTCCATAGCAGGAAAATACGCAGCTTTGGTTAAACCTGTTATGTGTGACTTTGTTGTTGTGCTCTAAAATGGTTCCTGTATTTCACAGCAGTGTTGAGCAGTGTAAAATCTGCTGTTGCCAGATAGCGAGTGGGTGTTGTGCCAGTGTGTTTGTGCAGATAGGAACTGCTCCGGCAGCTGAAGGGCAGCTGGCAGCATTCCTGCCTCGTCATGCGCGCTGGCATGCTCTCTGCTGCCCGGTGAACTGATTCACTGGACCAAAATAACTCGCTGGTCCGGGGTGTTCTTGTGAACCCTACGGGCATCTCAGCATGATCAAGGGTGGAAGATGAGATTGTCTTCCGCATGCAGCTGGTAGTTGGGAGTTTGTGTATCATTAACACCAAATATGAGGGGAATTCATATTTTGAGCTGAAGATCCTGGCGTAAGCTGGGATTCCTCTTGTCCAAAGGAACAAGTTAGGCAGTGTGTTTTTGGTTTGGTTTTTTTGCTGCCACATCTACCAAGGTGATTCCACAGGTGTGTTTCCATGGAGTTTGGTGCAAGTATGGGGCTTGCGTACCATGCGTGCTTTTCCACTAGCAAAGCGAGTCTTGTAATCCCAGTGCTGATCAAATTATCATCTGTTCAACAGCAACACCTCATGACAGTTTTTCTTTCTTTTTCTGAAAATCTGCCAACTCTGTACACAAGAAGAGTGGTTCACAGCTGCCATTTGGAGAAAGGTGGCAGCAGGGAAGGATTTCAGATTTTGGAGGAGTGAGGGATGTCCCTGGGGAATGTTTGTAGTAAAAACCTGATAATTCCCCCTCTCTCCCCACAGTGAATCCCAGGTACTACCTTCTGAAGTGGAGGGATGACTCGCCTAAATTCCATTCCCGTGTTGGATGTGGGCAGCCAGTTGCGCCACACCAGCTCTTTGAGCGGCCTCAGGGAGGTGCCAGGGCACTTTCTGTGCTTCACCGCTGCGTTCCCTTCCTTTGCTCTGGGTCCTCTAACGTCTCTACAGAAGTCAGTACTGTTGTCTGCTTTCTGCTTGTGGTAAACTCTGAATCGAGGTGTGTATTTAGCAATAGTTTTAATCTCTTTTAAAAAAATGTTGTCATGTTTGTTTCCGTTTTCAAGAGCAGCTAAACACCTTGTTTCTCTCCAGCCTCCGCCCACTTGCCCAGTCCTCTGTTGCAGGCCATGAGGTGCGGAATCGCTCTATCCGCAACTGCTTTTAACTGATAATAGTTAATCACCGCCTTTTGCAAAACAGCCTGTAATGTATTCTCTTGCTCTTCTGCTGGCCTGCTCTGTTCTTTTTCATTTTGATTTATAGCTCTACGCGTGGGTATGTTAATGGAAAAACCTTGAAGGGACAGATTGTGTACGCTCAGACAGCCACTTCAGGACGAATATGCGTTTAGCTGCTTAGATTTCCATGTATGTACTGCATTATGGCTCAGTGGAGCAAGTGGGGCATGCATTTAATTTAGTAAATGTCTTTCCTAACCTGTCACAGTGCTGCTTGTTTTTGCTAGAGCATATGCTTTGATGGGGGCTGTTGATTCAGCAAAAATATCGATAGCCAGTAGAGCTGATCAAATGCTCCAGAAATAGTTTATCACATAAATAATTCAGTGACTGTTGCCGTTTCTTATCACATAATGTGTTTGACCACTTGGAGGTTGGTGTGCTGCTGTGCAGAAGCTTGCTGAGGGGGCTGTTCTGCTTCACTCACTTTTGTGCAGGTACAAAGGTTTCCCGTGCTCCTCCCAGGCAGTAGAGGTGGGGAGGTGAGAGCCTGGAAGGTCTGGCAAAGGCTTGAAGTCCTCTTAAAAGAATCCCCAGTTGGAGCCCTCCAGTGAGCGAAGCCATGGAGAGCCCCTGAGAGCCACTAACTGCGCATGTTAAAGGTGTTACCGTTCATTTTTGCCCACCAGTTGAACGCTGCCACAGTTGTGCTGGTAGAAGGGATCATGGAATGTGCGCTGGGTGGTGACTTCAGGTAAACCAGCTGGCTGGGCCCAAAGCTGGGCTTGCGCAACCTCTGGGGCTGAGGGAGCCGTGGGAGCGGTAGGTAACCTCCAGTAGAAGCCAGCAGGTCCACCGGTTGTTCGGGGAGTGGGCGTCTGGCCGTGTTGCAGCACAGGGTTGCACACAGCTCCACCAGCAACAAACCAGTTTAATAAGTTCTCCTGCACTCCAGTAATTCATTCTTGCCCCCTGCCACAGCAGCTGTAGAAATCAAGAAATTTAGGTTCAAAAGTGCGTGGCAGGTCTTTTTGTTTGGGCGAAGAGATTGCGTGTCTCGTGTTTTTCTACAGAAAGTTTGTTTGCTGTCTGATGTGACACATTTGTACTTGTGTCAGGGCTTGTGGGGTTTGGTTTTGGGGTTTTTGTTTGTTTGTTTTCTGGGCCAGGTAAGTTATTCACTTAATGCTTAGGTTAATTATACAAGTAAAACCTTCTATGATACTGATAAATGGATTATATATCAAATACTGAGGGCACTGTGTAAAAGTGCACTGAAGAAAGATCTTTTGTTATCTTCCACCTGCAGTTGTCCCTGTCACCTGCCAGATTTGACAGGGTCTCCCCACGGGAGCAGCGTTTTCCCTTCCCCAGTGCTGGAGTCGGTTTGCTGGGGATATGCAACGTCAAAACACCTTCTGATGCTGGTGGGTGGCTTGGGTGTTGATCTTGGTAAAGGTAGGCAGTAACAGGGACAGGTATGTTGGGAGTGGCAGGGAGACCCCCAAAATTTTGGATTTTTTTCCAGAGAAATCTTTGAACTGCATTTGAAATAGTTGGCTTATCCCTCCTCTAGTAGTTGGCTGCTGGGCAGTGCTTTACTGCATGAATATCTACAGTGAAAATCCCAGTTTCCCTTTCAGAAGTGAAAGATCAGGCCTGCAAATCTGTCTAGGATGATAACTTGCCTGTGCACGGTCAATTTGCATTGCAGATGTGGTTTCCTCACCAGCCAAGGGCTGGAAGGCAGGCTGTTCTCCACAGGCATCCCGCTGTCCCCTCACCCATCCTTGCCTGTTGTGTACCACCTTGTCCCTCAAGCACTACAGCTTCTCCAAGCAGCCTCTGCAGTATTTTAACCCAGCGCTTCTTAGGATGGTGAGTGGCCAAAGCAGCCGGTTAACCCCTGCTCTGCCAGCCCAGCACTGTTTCCTTGGCGTCAAGAGACCTCCTAGCTGGTCTCCGGTGGAAGTGTTGGTTTCTGCAGTACTTTAGATACATCCACTCTTGCATCCTTTTTGAAACAGTCATTAAGGAGACGTGGGTCCCCTTAGATCCACGAAGAAAGGTTGTGGTGAGCAGAGAATGTGAAGCCGTGATCCTGGCCGTGCTCCAGGATGCTGTCATTGGTGTGCGGAGCTTAGGAGGCACCGTCAACAGGATCGCCTCCCATGATGCTGTTCTTTTCCGTGGCCATCTACTTCACATGGAAGAAAGGGGGAGAAGAGGCTTCCCTGGAAGGGCTCCAGGATGCGCTGTGGTCTGAAGGCTCTGCTTCGCCGCCCGCCTTGGGAGGGCTCTCGGGGCGCTTCTTCAGCTGGGGACCTGCAGAGCAGCCTGCTCCTCAGCCCCATCAGCGCTGCCGCCGCCGTCGTGGTGGTTCGGTGGGAAGTTCTGGGGCGAAGGACAGGGCTGTTCTTGCAGTGGGCTGGTGCGGGTGTGTTTTCGTGGTGCCGGCGCTCTGGTGGCAATGTTCCCCACTCCACCCTTGGCTTCTCGTCCCGGCTTCTGGAACTGAGCGAACCTCCCCTCGTGGTGACGCAACTGCGCGGGGGACTCCACGCCAAGCAGGTCTGCATTTAAAGCAAACGCAAAACTGGTTTTATCTTTCTTGCTTTTAATATGATTAATTTTGAGACCCAGATCTGTTCCTCAGTTAGTGAAGCCCCCTAAAAAGTTCTGTCACTGACAGCCCAAGGGGCAGCCTGGTGTGAGGTGAGACGGAGATGTCAGCCCCTTCTGCTGCCCAAGTGGGGTGAACTCTACCTCGCTGTGGAACCAGACAGGATTTTCATCTGCTTGGTGACTGATGATCCCCAGGTTACATGGACCTTATGGTAGGTGGACCTCACAGTGAGCGTTTCCGTGGCAGTTTGCACTGCTCATACCATCTTGTGCACTGAGAATTCAGCAAATTGTTTGGAGAAGGAAGGATTTAGAAGTCACGAGCCAAGAGCTAAATGTCTCCTGATGTTACCTCAGTGCCTGTAACCACCACCTGTCACGTGCCTCTTGGCTCTTAGTGAGGTGGGATTCAGCCCGCTCTTAATGCGTTGGCCTGTGTGGGGAGAGCAAGGGGGAGCTGCAGGCTGTGGGTGTTTCACGTACTGAAATGTGACTCAAGGTGCAGCTCAGTGCCATGTTTTCTTTAGCAACAAAACCTTTTGACAAAACAAACCAAAGGCACTTGACAAAACTATTGCCACTCCAACAGCCTGGACTTTCCCTCATGCCACTTTGCTGATAGACCTAACCTGTGGGCCTACAGCATAAGTGGGAGTACTGAAATAACCAGACATTAAAAAAACAAAACCCAAACCCAAACCTTTTAAAAAGAGGAAAATTTGTTACTGAACTAAAAAAACTCCTTCATTTGTGAACTGTATCGTCCCTCAGCATCTGGCAGCTTTGTAAAGCAGTAGAGGGCCTTACTGGCCTTGCAAGTGCGTGCCTGAGGAATCTGTCTCCACCCTGAAACCCGGGGGAGGAGAGGAGGCACTGTATTTCTGGCAAAGCTTCCTTCATGTATTTACATTTTCTGCTGAGACAAATTGCCTGTAATGGCCAAATCTGAGTGATTCAGTTCATTTGGGTTTTTTGTTTTTCCCTCCAGTCTCGTGGTAGTTCTGCTGTGCTGCACAGGGATGCAGATCTGAGGCTGTTTATATGTTGCTTACTTCTGCAGTTTATCACAGTCCTTCTTGATCTTTCCTCCCGCCAGTGAAGCGATGCTTAAATATCTGTTGCACGGCAAGCATTCAATTGTTAGGGTCAATTTGTTGTTAATAGCTGAGGAGACTATGCTGGACTACTCAGCATCCCTAGGGAGCGGTACTAACTCTGTTGGCCGTAGTACAGTTGGGAAAACCCCTCTAAAAGCCGGTTGTGATACCAGTCTAGCCTTAAGAGTGGCAAATGAGGCAGGTGAGCTTAGATGAGCACCGTGGTGGTTCATCGAGGCTGGAGCTGATGCCCTGCTTCCTCAGGTAGATGTTTTGGAGCTGTTGTTGAACTTCCCCCTTTGCCACGCAGTCTTGTCCCACGCTGCAGTGCCAGGTCTCCCTCTCTGAAGGCAGCAGCACGTGTGGAGTGAGGGCAGTACTCACAGCAGGGATTCTCCTCTGGTTCCACTGGCTTCTCCCACAGCCTTTACGTTAGGGTGGCTCTGCCGGTCCCAAAGGCTGCCTGAAATCAAATGTTTGGGACAAAGCGTGGCACACAGATGTGCCAGGTGAGCTGGTGTGGAGGCTCTGAAGTGGGATCCGGCGTCTGTTGAGAAATCATGCCTGAGAAGGGAGCCGCTTGCAAGACTAAAGTTTACAGGACAAGGTGTGAAGCACATAGGCAGACATCGCTGAAGACATCCAAAGTCACACTCCAGAAGGTATGTTGTTATTGGGACTTGCAACTTACTTCCAAGATGTTACTTCAGCCAGGATTTTATTTTTCTTTTATCTTAGTGGGTGAATGAACATCTTTCTCTCATGAGAGTGTATGGTACCAGGCAGACAGGCGTTACCTCTCTGGACTGATACTAATTTGGGCAGTGCCAGGTTTTTCGTTGTCACGGCAAAGGGTCTTATGTGGCATGAAAATGAGATGAAATCTGCTACCTTCTCCATCATCAACTTCAGCAATAAATGCAGCATCCACCAAGGACTGTGAGTCCTGGCATTCATTCTGTGAAAAGCAGTGACGCTGCAAGGCCATACCAGATAGGTTACGCACAGGTTACTTAACCCAGCAATAGTGAGGGAAAACTGGCTTGAACATGAGAAGGTCATGTTGTGTTGCTTCTCTGGTTTCCCAAGCTAAGGCCCACTGTGTGTCCCTGAAAGACCTAGGTAAAGCTAAAATTAAGCCAGTCGGATAAATATTTATAGTAGATATGTTAGGCTATAATCCTCAAGGGGTCTGATTGCTCTCTCTGTGCTCTGAAATGTACCAAAGGGGAAATAATAGCATTATAAATACAGTTGTGTTTAGCTAGGTCATTACCTTAGGGGTGTTTATGGTCATTCTCTAGGGACTAGAGTTGCAGCGGTGAAAAAATTAACAGGGAACTGAAAAACCAGTAGAGGGTGATCCCTTTGCAAACGATACTTTGGTTGTGAGGCTTCAGTTACGCAATGATTCACCATTACAGTAGTGATCAGGTTTAAAGTCCTCGTATGTGCAAGTCATGGCAGCAACCAGTGCAGCGTTCGTACAGGCTGGTCAGACCATTTTGTTGCAGGTTTCTTTGGACAAGCCTTGGCCATCAGCTCTTTTGGTTTGTTTGTGGTGTATGGTGGTGGGGTTTTTTTTTAATTTCTTTTTCCTTACATTAGAAAAATGGAAGAGTGCACAAGATTTTGAGGATTCAGACAAAAATAATACATTTTTTAATGTAATTTTCCAACTGTCAGTTTTCCACAGCAATTTTGCTTAGACATCTTCCAAAGTACTTAATATCTATACACAGACAAAGTGCGACTTTCTGTAGTAAAGGAGTTTTCTTTTGATTTGGTTTTGCTCTTTCCCTTTATAGAAGCAAAGCTCGGTGTACTGCTGAGTATGTGCTTCCCCTTGGAACAGGCTGCTCCAATTTCAGTAATAAAGTGGGTAGAGTTTGCAAGAATTAAAACCAGCTTGCACAGAAAGTAAAAGGACCTAACTTTCATAAACCCATGATCCCCAGCTTCTGTGGGAAAAAACTTCGAGGTTAACGTGCTGCTCCTTTGACCAAGAAGTTCCTGGTATGTGAAAGTCTTGCTGGGAAATGTTTAGTTTTTAATTTGGTCCGATCGTTGCCCCACGGAGGAAGGGAGGCTGGCTCCCCGTGTTAGGAATGTGGGGGTGTGCCTCCTGCCCGCGGCTGCACAAGCCTTTCTGCTTGCGTATCGGGAAGCACTCTCCAGAAGAGTCAGGAGGGAGTTGTGCAAAACGATGCTTGCTTTATTTTCCGAGGGGGAGGCCAGCGACACGCAGGGACTCTTTATCCAGCCTTTTTCCTCTCTGGTAACTTGAGCCCATGTCATCTCCTTAATGTCATTTAGTCTGCACTTGTTAGACCTTAGCAACCTCGCTGCTTTAATTCCTATTTTGGTATAGTTAACTCTGAACTTAAGTTTCTGCAGTATAGTAGCCTTTATAGCAGTGGAGCAGTTTCGCATAAGCATATATTGTTTAGCCTACATGTGACACCAACACTGAAATAAATCTGTCTAGATGATCCACTTATAGTGTTTTACTCTATGCAGACAGTACACGGGGTATATTTAGGGTCATGACTATATTTAGTACCTCATTCTGAAACATCTGACAGCCAAAAGGTCTGGGTTGTGGGGACTTTGGCTTTTGAGTATCAACAGCAAGCTGAAACTTTCTCCTGTGTCATCAGTGTTTAGGCTACATAAACAGCAAAGAATTGGTTCTGCTTTAATTTGTCATCACTCCATTGTTGATTTTCAGCTTCTCTGTGACAATAGGAGCTCTGGAAGAGAAGGAATAAAATCTCTTTCCTTTGCTGAATGCAGTAGTAACAATGTGGAACAAGTAAGTGGACAATGTGCGCTGTGAGCTCCGTTCTGGCCTGGAAACCCTGGGGTGTTCAACCTGTAGTCCCAGTGTACCTGAATATGCATAGATCTGTGATTATCAGTGTGGTGGAGAAGTACTCTGTAACAGGGACCAATCAACTTGCCCTCACCTGGAAAGAGAATTTCATTTCTCTACTGTAAATCATGTTTGGCACAAGTTTCATCTAGTTTCATCATTCATCTTCACACCTAACTTCCTACGCTCTTTTTCCTTTGACCTCTGTTTCGGATCTTTCTCTTGTGGTTGTGTATTGTTGTGTTGAATGGGTGGCTGCAGTCACTCCCCAAACACCTGCTGAGCTCTGGAAATTTTATCACAGATCAGTCAGCATCACATGGTGGGACTAGATTATACTGAAACAAAATCCTCTTTATTTCTCTTTTTTTTTTCTTTTCTTTTTCTTTTTTTTTCTCCCTCCCCCCCCCCCCCCCGCCCCCAGGTGGATAGCTGAAAATAGTCTTGCTCAAACAGACTTCCCACAGGAGCCTGTATGAGCCTGGCAGACACTAGAGATTGAATAAGTGCTTCATGATTTGGTTTTGACTTAATAGTTCATATCAGCATTTAAAAAAAACCCAAAAACCAAAAACTAAACCCAAAACCACTACCCCTTCTTCACTGAAGAGCTTTCAGCTTTGTGCCTGACACCTGCATTTATCTGATCATGTACAAGACGACTGATTGTCATGCAATTTCCTTCTAATGTCAAGCCATAAAGGAGCCTGCAGTCTGATCCCAGAAGACCTTACCCAGCACTGTCTGGTGGCTGCAGCAAACAGTGATTTCTTGCAAATAATTAAATCCCTGGGGAGCATCAATAACTGGGTTGCTAATACCGCATTTGGATAAGAAGGAGGAACTGTAGGTGATACAGGAGAATTACTTTGAAGAATCTGCTGTCTTTCTAAAGCACTTTCTAACTGAGGGCAGATGCCTACCAAATCTTTCTCTTGCCAGTTAAATTTAGGGCTGAAATTGCTTCTACTGTAGAGCTTCAGGAGGTCCAGCCCTTCGTGAGCACATCAGCTTGTTGCTCCGGTCATCTTCTGGATTGGTGCAGGCTAAGGCTGTGATCAGACATGTCCCAAAGTACCCCAGACCTGGCATGCTCTCCCCACTCCTGGCTGCCTTTAGCTGCAGGTACCAGGGCAAGAGCTGGAGTCGAACCTTTCTTGGCAGGCGCAACCTATTCCCATCCCTGCTCCGGGCAGCCCCACGCTCAAAGCCCACGGACACGGTGCGTAACAGGCTTCCCCGAGCGTGTACTCACACTTGCCCCTCACAGCGGGAGTGGAAGCTTACTGTATAGATGCATTTTGAGCCTTCAGTTGGAGCAGGAGTGCTTAGCCCCCCTCCTCAAACTGTTGTGTTTCAGAAGAGCTAAACGCTCGCAGCTTCTGCCACAGCTAATGGGAGCTGCAGTAAGAGCTCAGCACTCATGGAAATCGAGCCTTCAATTGCACTCTTGGGAATGAAAGGAGATGGCTTATCCTGCCATGAACCTTTAAAAGCCCTGGTAGTGCAGTGGAAGTGGTTTGTAATAGCAGGAATTCATTTGTTAATAAATTTCCCCTTGCTTGTCCTGTCATTAATTCAGCAGGCTTCCAGTGTGAGGCTCTGCTGCAAGGTGGCTGGTGCTCGGGGACCTCGGTAGGATCACGGTTCTGAAAAACAAGCTTCCTACCTCGTTTCAGTATAGATGGGGTAACAGACGTACCTATTTACTGGCTCGATTAGCAGCTTGTTTCCTTCTGGAGTATATGCTGTACGTAAAGAATAGCAACTGTAGTATTTTTAGGAGAGTTAAGTTTAAAGAAAATACATAGAAAAGAGGGATTGACTACAAAACACCAACAGGCAACAGTCTTGCACGGGCAGGGAGAACAAAAATGTTTGAATGGGATTCCCTGATTACCGAGGAAATCCCAAACTGTATGGTTTTGTATTTTTGATATACGAAATAGCAAGGTGTGGATCTGGAAGGCAGAGGGCTCTGGGCACTCTTCAGCCTCGCCCCGGTCTCGTCCCACCAGGAAGAGCACTCGTCGCTCCTGCAGCCCAGCACGCAGCAGCAGCATCCAGCACGTGTGCCCTCCTGCTCAGCACCGCTTCCCGGCGCCGCAGGCAGAGCAAGTGGCTGCAGCTGCACAGCATCACCTCGAGCCATCCCTCGGGCTTCTCGGGGCGGCAGGGGACGTGCGTCCACATCCTGGGGACTTCGGTTCCCAGTCCAGCATCTTAGTGCAAACCTGTCTTGGGTGGCAGTTGACTGCTGAGCTGGGAACTGAGCTGACCCAGATGCAGACCCAGGAGCGGCATTCTCCAGGAGAGACCAGGGATGTGGCGAAGGAGGGTAACGCGTCTTTGCGGGGCTGCAGCCAGCTCTGCTGGAGGTCATCGGCTGGAGCCCAGAGTCAGGCTGCTCTCCCTCACTTCTGGCTCCTGCTGCTGCACTTTCTGTTCTTGAATTTTCCTGTAACTTGTCTCTCCTACCTATTTTTGGTCTCTTTATCATCTGCCACAATCCCACTGCAGCCTGGCTGTTTGCCACAGGGGGACCCCTCGCTTAACCTTCACCGCATTTGGGGACGTTATGGAAATCATTCGCTCTGGCAAGAGGCAGAGTTTGCTGTTTGGTCTGTCACGGTGGTGGGTTTTGTGCAGAGTGAATGACGGCTGGCCTTTTTGCTCCGCTGCACAGCGTGGAATTGACTAGAACTTGTTTTATAATTAAGCTATAAGACAAGCCATGCCATGTGCTTCTGGGTAACTGAAACATGCTGCGGGTGATGGTAGTTCTGAGGCAAAAGGATAAGGCGACTTCAATGTAATACTCGCCTGCCTGAAGTGTATTGCCAGAGCCTGTAGTATTTTTATAATAATCATGCTTAATGCTGAGTACTTAGCACTCTTCATCTTCAAAGCGCCTTGCAAACATTAACTAATTAATTGGCGCAACAGCCCAGTGAGGGAGGTGAGACCGGGGAGAGGGTGTTAAAAGCAGAGCAGGTCCTTGGGGGAGAATTAAGTGGGTAAGGTAGACAATGTCTTATTGCGTGACCATTTTAGCACAATGGAAGAACCCAAAGTGAAATGTGCGAGTCGGACGAACGCCATTCTTGCGTGTTACCCAGGCAGGGAGGAGAGGACCCCCGTTCCGGGAGGCCCAGCCAGCTGCGCACCGAGCGCCGAACCGCCGAGGACCGTGCAGCGCTGCCTTCGCAGGCTGTTACTCCAGGGCTGTTTGTGCACATCAGGGCTATGTTTTATAGTGCGTATCTAGAAATGCCACAACATAAACAGGTCTGTTTGCAAAATGAAGCTGAGACTTCCATTGAATTCTGTAGCTTTTCTGACTTGGTAGAACCCTGTACTTTCCTCGATGAGAAATAGCTGAAGTCTCCTGACTTTAGGAGTGACCTATGCATGACATCTTTGCTTGAGGGAGAGGAAGGCAGAGCAGGACTGGTGTTCCTGGAAAAGGTGGGAGTATTCAGTTATTTATGGTTAAGTCTTTTGAAAGAAATCGTATTATACCAGAACAACTCATTGCATCTCACCTGGGTTTTATCCTCTCTTGAAAATAAAGAGTTAAATGTGTAATCAGAAATTTCAGAAGTGGTGTTTCTTTTGTTAGTTTGTTTTGAGTAAGTCTCGCTCTTAAAAACTAGGGAGTGTTAGGAAGCTGGTGGTGGTTTCAGAATGGCTTGTCCATTTGAAACATGGAGAGGTGCTGCAGAGCCTCTCCAACAGGCAACAGATCCCTCTGGGAAAGGATGGCAAAGCAGAGGCACTGGCATTGAAGTCTTGCACCGTGTCATGGTCACAAGTGGAAATCAAGCAAGTTTTGTAAGTGGAAATCAACTCCAAAGCAAAGTAGGGCATAACCTTGTTTTCCTTTACAGTTTCTGTTTGTACCGAATTAGTGCCCCGGCTGTCAGACCAGGGCTCTGTCACATGTAGTGCTGCAGGCATGACTGCAGGGCTTTGGCCAGGGAGAGCTGTCAGCTGTGCCTGAATTCAGGTGCAACTTTTTTTCATGATCCACATTCAAGAGAAAAGCATCAACATCTTTTTGGGTGCTGTAATTTGGCTGCTGCCATGCCCTTTATTGGGACTGACCTTAAATTCAGCTTCAGACAGCGCCTGTACGCAGCACTGCCGGTGCCTGCTGGGCCAGGTCTAACGTGGGGGGCACAGGCGAGAGCTCTCTCCCCTCTGCTGCTGGCTGAAGTCCAGGTACAGCATGGCGTGGCCCTGCCAGTGCCGGCACCGTGGCTACTCTGCTGCCTGTAGGCAGGGAAAACCGATGGAGTGTGTCGGTGTGGGAATGCAACAGCGGGGAGGAAATATGGGTGATCCTCCGGGCATTGGGGAAGTTTTGCAAAAGTCACCTCTGGTGTGAAAAAGGGGAGAGGCGGCGAGGGGGGGTGTACACAGGAGACAACTTGGTGTTTCACAGTTGATCTTGTCAGTCGGTTTTGGTGCTGATAAGTTCCTGTATGGGCACAGCTATTAGTGAGCATTTACAGTTAAACAGTGAAGAGATGGCTCTTACAGCCAAATAAAATTGAATTCTCTGCAGGCCCTTATCATGCTCAACTTAACAAGCCCTTTGGCCCTGAGTCCTTTACAAAGGTGAAGGAAGGTAGCCTCCCGCGTCCCCTGCAGTCAGGCTTGCGGCTGGAGGGAAACACCAGTGTGGTTTGTCCGTGCGGTAATAGAAAGTCCAGAGCTTCGCATCTTGGAGTAGCTCCAAGAGCTCTTGCGCTTTACGCACAAGCCCATCTTTGGAAGGACATGCTGTTTCCTGATACTCCTGGAAAACAGTTTTCTGCCCTGAGATAACCAGAAGTCGTTAACCTTAGCTAGGATTTATCTAGACATCCAATTTACTACCAATACCCATGCGGGAGTTGTGGGAACAGATGAGGCTGTCGATGTGCCAAATTCTTCCATGGGGCCCTTCAAGCCAGAGTAGAAGAGGCAGCCTCTGCTTTGCTCGTGTTATTTGAGGGAAGAGAGGAGGAAGAGGAGGAAGACAATGCAAAGTCTGTCTTTTCTTTCTTTCATTTGCATGTATTTTCTGGACAGATTTTCCTGCTCGGACTCAACATTAGTAAGCCCTTGTTTCCCGGTGTGTAATTGTTCTCTGCTGATAGAGGAGGAAGGCGGCTGTCGTCATGTGCAGTCAGTGAAATGGCCTCTGACATTTCTGTTAACTTGTTTAAACAAATACATCTCAAAACCAGTTCTGTTTAAGAGGGCAGTGCACAGTTAACTCTGTGTGTGCCAGTAAGTACTTGTATGTGATGTTCTACTTTTTCAAGGAGGCATAGATATATATTCATAGAGCTCAAGCTCCAGGCAGCAGCTAATTTGGGGTTGTTTAGCAAGATGTAGCTCCATTACAAATAAATTGACATGACTGCATTTTCTGCTGGTTGTGGAGTTTATCTTGCTCTTTAGATGAATATAGTGGAAATATTCTGTTTGCCTGTCCAGGCTTTCAGGTATTTTCATAAGTGTGGTCTTGTTTGTGGTAATTACATCATGATAGTCTTTTCTGGTTTTTAAGAGGGCTACAACAGAGAGCTATTACGAATAGACAAAAATTACCGAAGAAGCCTGTGACAGTGTTTAATAGCAATCTCTTTATGTCCTTCATTACTGCAGGCATGTAGTCTGCTTTCTCCCAACAAATTCATGGTATCCTTTGATTAATCCCTTGGACTGCACACGTTTTAGTCTCGTGTTCATGCATGTCTTGGAGGGTGAAAGAAGCGTAGTCTGTGTAGAAGAAGCTGGAAATCAGGAGGGATTTTATGAATTTTTTTTCTGTCATTTTTGTTTCACTGACCAGTTCCAGTCTACCCAAGGGAGCTGCTGCCACCTCTCCAGGACCACATAAGGCCTCGATGTGAGGAGCAGTGTGCTCCAACTGAAGCCCCCTGCTTTCCATGCTCCTGAAACAACATGATGAGTTTCCAGATGACTGGCAAAAGGTTTCAAAGTGAAGTAATGCCCAGGCTTGCCCTGTTCCTGACATCCAACCCCCCCAGTTCTCACTCTGGCATCTCAGATGTTTTGTGAAATTCAGAAGCCTGTGCTGTACCCTGTGTGCAGCAGGTTTGCCGAGGGCTTTTGGAAAGTCCCTGACAAAGACCTTCCTTGGTGTGCTGAGATAGAGAAGTCTTTTAAGGATTGGGGTTAGCTAAATTGTGATAAGCTGCCGGAAGAGATTTTTAGGTTGCATTGAGCTCAAGGGAAAAAACTTTAATCCACAAATCATACCTCACTGAAGGAGGTTTTGTTTCACGTAACTGGTCAAATGGCAGTTTGTCTGTGTTTTCATTTCCATTTAGACCTTAGGAAAAACACTGGCCTATTTGAACCCTGGAAATGGTTGTACAGAGGCTGACAAAAGGAAGGACCTTCTCCCTTAGAGCAAGGCGCCACCAGACTCAGAGATGCATTTTGTGAAGGACAAAAAAATTACCCAGTTAGGGTGTGAATTCAGCCCATTAACTGGGAGCTGGAAAAGAGAACAGCGCAGAGAGCTGCTGGTGATAGCTGGTGGTCCAAGAGGAGATTTCTGTCCAGGTTTATGCTTGCTTTTGGACTAAGAGTGTTACTAATCACAGAAAGTCCCACTTGTGTTTCCACTGAAGTTCCTGTCCTCGCTCCTCCACCCTCAGGGGAAGCCCACAGAGATGTGGGTAGCAGCTGTAAATATCCCCGTGTCTGAGGAGACGCTGCATGGAAACATTCTCCTGAAGCACATCAGACAGTGCAGGTGTCCTTAGCCTGTCACTTCTCCACTGAGACCACCAGCACAAGTGCGGTTTGTGAACCCAGTGTGCTAGTAGTTATGTGGCACACTGATTAAGTCCTGGACAGGTTGTTGTCAGCCTGTGGGCCTTAGAGAGCTCTAGCTTGCATTTTTGCAAACACTTAGCATTTAGTAGCTGTGTTTGTGCCCATAGGATCAATTTACATAAAGTGTTCAGCAGTCGGCATGATTTGCTCCTGTAGGAATCTGTCTCTTTGATTCCTCTCCAGTGCCCATCGGCATAACTGGAGAATCTCTCCAAGAATCTCCTTGTGTTACCATTATTTTTAGCACTAAATTGCACTTTCTGCTCTGCCAGTTCAGTAATCCTTCCCAGAATGCATCCTCATTCTTGCTTCTTTTTTTTCCCCATGCAAACATGACCAGCAAGCTTTCTAGCTAACCGACGTAACTTGTGTGGCTTCAGATGACCTTGACATCAGAAAGAAGTGCTTGTGTTGCTGATCGTCTTGCATGTAAGTGTTTGACACAGTTAGTTATTCAGATGTTTGAGACGAGAAGAAATCCTGGGAGCGGAGCCTTTGCAGATACAGTTTGGATGAATTCACTTCTCTCCAGGGAACTGCCCGGGGGAGCAAAGCACGCCTGCAGAGATCTCCTCACCCCTCAGTGGTGCACCTGAGGTGCCTCACTGACAAGCATCAGGCAGGAGCAATGCTCCTGTGCCAGCTTCTGACTGCACAGTGTCACGCAGACACTTGAAGCTGATTATGTTTTGCCACCTGAGCGCATTTCCACAGTCCAAACCTCAGCTGATGTGAACAGGCTTCAGTTCCATGCGCATGTCTTTCCATTCCCAACGTGACCTCTGCGCCAGGGTTGGGAGAACTGCCCTCGGAAAACTAGCTGTCGGCTGACAATCCTCCCTGCAAACTGCTGATGAAGATCAACCCCTCTCAGAAGCAATATGAGCCCTGTGGAGATTTAGATGAGGAACAGCTGGCCATCAGGAGCTGGGCAGTCCGCTCCTCATGGACGCTGCCAGGAGGTGTGCTCCTGTCAAGGCTGTGCCTGCTAGGAACAGAAGTTGTAGGGGTCTGAAGGAGCTCGAAAAGCCCTGGGTGCAGTTGGGGGAGCTGGTGTGGAGGTTGCAGGCTGTACTCCGAGGGCTCCTTGGCAGCTCTGATAATAGGAATAAGGCAGCAGAGCTTCAGGGATTAGGAGTACCATCTTCCAAGTGATAGGAGCATGGTGCTGTAAATCCCCTTTTCCTGGCTCTTCAGGTGAAACTGCACTTTAGAAGTACCTTTTCTGAGGGTTGACCTGCAAACAGCTTTGCACCAGTGTAGCTGAAGGAGTGGCTTTAAACCAATACAGCACCAGTCCTCTCTGGACACTCACCTACTGAGAAGTGGTATACTTCTGCCTGGCTTGGACTGGGAGGGGCTTGGATATGGCTCATGGACAAATGCTGCCTTCCAGCTCCTGCCTTCACAGCAGAACCATTTGCTTTTACAGAGGTTTCCTCAGATCTGCCACTGGAGGTGCCCAACATCCTCCAGTCAAAATGAACTGGTTTTGGACACACTGTTTATATGTTTATACATATAGCTTCTGTGTACAGCTGGACTTGTAAAGTTTACAGCAACTGTTTTCCTATAGATGTTGCTTGCGAGCTTCTCTAACAAAGACTAATCCTTGACAAGTGTTTCACAGCCCCCTAATAATATCCCAGCTTGAAGGGCTACACATTGGAGGCCTCTCCTGTGGCAACAGGTTTTGAAATTTGTGCTTTAATGTCTTGTTTCCAGTCTCTGGAGTGAGGTTTCCCACTCAGTGCTGCAGGAACAATCACGGCTTGTATTTGATCCGCGCTTCAAAGTGAGCCTTGTGCTGCAAGCCCTGCTGGTGTAACAGAGCCCGCTCAGGAGCCCCATGGCGGCACCGACCTCCATCCAAGAGCGGTGGTTCTGCCTACTGCAAATATCTGCAGTGGGGGCATCTTCAGGGGTAATCTGTGGTGGTGAGGTTTTCCGACAAAATTTTTTTACGGGAGTTATCCAGTTTGCGTGGAGGGTTGGCAGCGTGTCATTTCCTTTATTGTCTTTGGGACTCAGCATGTGCTTGGAGCTCCACTCTTGCCAGGAGAATCCTCACTGGTTTCAGTAGATGGCCTTGGGGAAAAGACCTCGTGACTCTGTGCTTTGTTTTCCCTTTCTGTAAAATAGGGTTAGCAATGCCTCCCTCACTGTGGCACTGAATCCATCTTGTAGATAATGACATACTTCAAGGCGGCAGTTATTAAGTACAGACTGTCATTGTGGGATGAAGTCACATGAAGCTCTTTAGAAATGGAAAGAAAAGGGAAATCGCTTGATCTCTGATTTCTCTATTGTGAGTGATCTTTTTAGATAATATATCAAATCAGGAGCATTGCACTGAGATTACAGAGTAGTCTTTGGTCCCAGGTATTACTAAGTTCCTTCTTTTGCTGTTACAGCCCCATCTGGAGTGGTATGAAATGCAGCAAGTCACTTGCAACGTGTCTGGACAGGCAAAAGAAATAAAAAGACTAGTATTCTGGTAGGTCAGCAGATTTAAAGTCTGGCAGTTAAGTATGTCAGGCATACTTTGACCAGCTCTGTGCTGGTTAGTTCAGGTAAGATAGCACTCCAGTTCATCAGGACAACATGATGTTCAACACAATATACACTTAGTCTGTGGTAAGACCTGGTGATGTTGCAGGTAAGTGTCTACTGTAACCCCAGCAGCTGTGCTTTAGTGAGAGGTGTCAGAAGTGTAAGCGAGCCCTAGAGCATCATGTCCTGTAAAACTTTGCTATTTTGAGATTACTGCTCTTGCAGTTGCCTTTGCATCCAGTTATATTGGTGCCTGCGAATATCGTCTAGCAACTCTGACTCATTCACTGTGTTTTCTTCTGGTAGCTGTTTCAATTGGGTTTTTTTTCTAATTTTAACTGTGTTTAAGCAGAAAACTTAAATGAGTTAGACCTATTATTTAGACACCGTGAGAGGTAAAACTATAAAATAACACAGTTTATTTTTCCTGTCCTAGTTAGCCAACCATTAGCCTACTCAGTCAGCCCTCCCAGCCACGGCTGGATCCAGCCCAGCGCTCCCACCCCAGACTGCCATTACGGGACATACCCATTGTTCCCAGCTAATTGCTTTCTCCTGTACAGAAGCTGACTTCCTTTGAACTGCAGTACAATGTGACACCAAGCATCACATTGCCTCCTACCTCACTCTCCTGTGGCATGTAGCAACCTGATACAGCTACAACCAAGAGAAATGCATGTGGCTGTTAAAGTCAACATGACTTTCCCGTGTTTTATGAGAGCGTTGAACAGAGAAATGCTGATGTGATGTGGTCTTGCATGAGCCTTCGCTGTTGTTTGAATTAACCAGACTGGTCTTCTTCCCTGCTTTCAGACAAGCTAAACTGTATTAAACACTTTATGAAGAAATAACACAGTGCAATGGGGTAAGCTTTCTGTAGACTCAGAAACGTGGGAGAAAAAGCAGTGTAAATCTTAGCCTAAAGCTAAAACTTAGCTTCCTCTGAGCTTTAGCTGGGCTGACCAAGTTCTGTTGGAGGCGGTTTGTTTCAGTTCTTTGCCTTACCCCTGTAGCTTGTTAACTCCCAGGCTTTCTCAGTTTCTCCTCGGGTGCATTCCCTGTGCAGACAGCCGCTTGGTGGCGAGGCTCCCTCCGGACTTTCAAGTCTTAACATCTCCAAGTCATCCTTGAGCAACTCTTCTTTCTGGTTGCTTTCACTGCCCTCCTAGTCCCTTGCTTGGCTGCAGCATGTCAGGATGTAAATTAATATCCCATTGTCCAGCACTTTCCTTGGGCTCTGGTGATGTATTTGCGATGTGAAAGCAGCTGGAGCATTCAGAGTTCCTCCCAGCAGCAAGCCTTACCCCACCAGGGCACCATGTTGTAACTCAGCAGTGTCCTGCCTGCACCCCAGCCTGCTCTGGCATGCACAGGTGAGATGAAGGCATTTTCATTGCAAGTCCTAGTTCGGTGGGGTTTTGGGGGTTTGTTTTGAAGGATTATAACACAGGGTTATTACATGGTTGTACTGTGAGTTGTTCTTCTCCCCAGCAAAAGAACAAATGCTGCTGCAAGTCACTGCCTCCGCAGGGTAAATAGCTTGCAGATGGGCCCACAGTCTTTTGAGATCCATTTGTATCTCACAGTTCATATGACATGCATCAAGAGTTGGTATTCATTCAAGAGGGAGTGTTTCTTCCTAGCTTGGGTCCCTTTTGTGTGTCTGTATGCAAATCCACGATTATACTCTCTAATCAAGGAAATTCTGGGGATTACCTGGTGTGCTCTAGGTGACTCAAAGCAAATTTTTCATTTTGGTATTGCTTTGTTTTTAGGCTGGGGTTGTGGGGTTTTTTTCTGTTTGTTTGGGTTTTTGTTTGTTTGTTTTTAAAAGCAAAAATAAATTTGCCCCGTTTTCTGTGAAAGACAGTAGTAATGGAAGTTCCTTACATAAGAAACTTGTTCCAGCTTCTTCCTAATAAGGATGAATTGAGATGCACAGAATAATGTTTCACCACTTGGGTAGGGAGTGCTTGGACAATATTCTTATAGTAAATATGAGCAACAAGCATCCTTAAACTTGTGAATGAAGTTGAAAAAGCAAGAAGAAATCTGTGTGTCTGTAGCACTACTGGCCTCCCCCCGGACAGTTCTGGGTCATCAAGTCTGGGCAGCATTTTTCTCTCCGGCCTCTGTGAGATGACCTGGCTCCATGGCTTCAGCGCTCAACTCTTCTAAGGCTGGTTGTATGGAAGTTCTTAGTCAACCGTGTGCTGTCTGTCCAGCTGGATGTGTCCGATCTTAAGATGCGCTGAGCTAGGGTTTGGTGTTGCTGGTGCTTTCAGATACTAGCAGATTAATGTTAGGGTCCTCATTCTGTATTCTGGTACGTACGTATGCTTCTATTCAGGGTTTACACTGTGTTAAATTAATTTCATCATGAATTATCCCCAAGTGCTTCAATATCTCTCATGAAAGTTGATTTGAAAGCAAAAATGAATTCATATCTTCAGAGGGACAGGAATCAAGGCAAATAACTTGCTGATTTAAAGTATTTACCAAGGAACCAAGATACGAAGGTGCTAATCCTGTTTGACGTCAATTTGTTGTGTCACTTTATCTAAATTGAGTTTCCGATATCTCTGTTTCCTTCTGTTAAAGCTGGGACACTGCTGCTGCTGGGGCTCCAGAGAAGCCCTGCTGGGCTGGATGGCATTGCCCATTAAGAAGGTTGTCAGAAACAGTTAAGTCCTGTACAAAGCAGCAGTTGATCCCCCTACCTAACACACATCACCACGTGAAAATCAGGGCATATTGGCGGAAAGGATTTGTTTATGCATGCATTGTGTATGCTTGAAGGAGACAGAGCAACAGAGAAAAGAGAGAGGGGGCAGAAAAGTAATCACAGCTGTAGCAGGAGTTCAAAGAGTTATTCTGGAATGGCCGTCCCACTAAAACTATTTCTGATAAACTTGTTTTATAAACATATTCTAGGTTGAGTGTTTTTTTATTGTGGGTTAGCTTAATATATTTCCAAAGGGATTTTTGCTCTAGAACGGCAGTCTCTAGCATTCATCCAAAATAGCTATTTCACTTTAAAATTGTAGTATTCCTCAATTTGAATTAACTTTCCCAAAAAAAGAGAGAAGCTCTGGGGTTAATTGGTAAATCCCAGGAAGAAAATTGGTGCAAAGAACCCAACTGCTGCTACTGCGTTCCTTTAGCATGCAGGGAAATAGGACTTTGCGTGTTTCTAGTAAATAAGTCCACTCACTGATTTTAAGTTTTAAAGTAAAATTAAATTCTCACAGAGTTACTTTATTGCTTTGATGGGTGACCTGAAAATATTTTTTTAAAAAAAGGAGAGAGAGAAATTTTTACCAGTTTCACTCCTGCCTCATTTTAATAGGAGGTGTACTTAGATCTATTTCACTTGGGAGTAAACCTGGATAGAAAAGTTACTGAACAGAGGAAGACAGAGACATTTAGAGGCAATCCAAGGGCAAGAACAGTGGATTTCCATATTTCTTCCCACATAGAGTGGTTGGGGCCTAGAGCACTGCTGCTTCATCATCTGCTTATTAATGTAAATTTTAAACTTCCTCTTTGCTCTCAATGAGTGGATCCCATTGGATTTATGAGCCTGGATTCCACGGATTAAAATTGTGTATGTATTAATTTTATGAAAGTTAATGGCCATAAAATAAGACAGTTGCATAAATAATTTCATTAGAATAAGTCCTTTGTAGTAATGTTTGTCTCTGCTCAAATGCAGAAGACTTAAGAGTTGGTAACATGATTTTCAACAACAGTCGATGAATTTGTGGAGTCTTCAGTCCCCTGCTTGAACTACCACATATTTTATAAATAATTACCCGTGGACATGGTCTGTTAGAACAAGCAGCGTTCCTGCTGCGCTCTACTTATGCTGAAAGATGTAATAACTCCAGAGTGGTTATGTTATGGCTGTTGACAGCTGTAGAGGATCCTTTTTCTCTCGGTGTCCTACAGTGATCATCTTTAGTCAGCGTTGCAAATAATCTACTGGCAATGCTAGTCTTCATAACCTGAAGCAAACAAAGGGAAACAGAAATACAAAGCAGGCAGGATGTCCTGCTTCTTACAGAAACGCACCGGGAGACTTGAAAATGTCCTGAATCTTTTCTCTCCACTGAAATAAAAAACTTGCATGGTCAAATAGCTGATTAAGAAGTTGGTATTTTCTGATGATAGATGTCTGTGCCCTGGTGAGGAAACCCAATTCCTGTCTGATTTGTTTGCTGGTTAGACATGGTGGTGGGTTTTTTTTACTTCTGTTTGTATAGGATTTTTTTTAATAGCCCTGCAGAGAACCAATGTGCTTTGACTGGAGCTGTGTGTCATCAACCAAACTGCCAACTCCAGTTTGATTCTTGATTGTGGATGATCAGGGCTGAAGTCAGAATAAATGGGAGAGATTTTGTCTTCCCCCAGTGCTGTTTGCCATGTGCTGTGGCAAATAACTCTCCCTAAAGGGAACTATCTTGGGCCAAATACTACATTTGATAGCTATACCTGGCATTATGTTCCCTCAGCAAAGCCTTGGCCGTGGGACAAAGGGAGTTGCAGAGCATGAGACCCTTGATCTCTGCATGCAAAGAATACAAAATGCCTTATGAACTTGGCCAGGGATCCTATTAGCTGTCCCCCCAGCAGCGCCCTTTCGTGTAAGATATTTGACCATGAGGGTGGAATCTCAACCTTAAGGTCTCTTTGCCCATTATAAAACTACCCAAATGTCAGGATCAGACACTCCTTTTTGCTCAGAGAGCAGGTGAGAGAGATCCAGTGATATTTGTGTTGTTTTAAATGTAAAGCTATCCACGGAGAGCCTTTAGATAGCTTACCAAGCCAGCCTGGACCTTCCGATTCCACGCATCCTCAGAGTGGGGGCACCTGCTGTAAAACCTAGTTACAATTTAAGTGTTAGAGATAAACAGACATGCAAGTTTGAACCTTCAAACTGAAACTGTGAAGCAAGTCCTGTGGCCTGGGGAAATCAAGGTAAATGATCGCAGAGGGTTCTCCAGTCTTACACTCCTGTCCTCTGTGGAAGCAACATTGGCTTTGGCTTCAAGACGTGGCTAGCAGTATGAAGCAGTCTTAAAACCATTGAAATGCTTCACAGCTATCAATCAGATTGGTTAAACTGAGACTTTGTGAACGGTGGGAGTTTTTTCTGGTGAAAAACATAAATGTGTTGTTCTTACTGAATACTAAAGTCAGCCTATAAGTAGGTATCAGTTACTACCAAGAAAAACAAATAGAAATGTGATCCAGAGAGAGAGGCAGTTCTGGGTTGAAGCTTAAGAACAAATAGAAAGCTCTGATCTGGAAGTTCGTAATTTTTCACAAATAATCTGAGTTATGCCTTCCTATCGCTTCCCTCATCTGAAAGTGTGCTACATGAGATATGTTTGTAACTACCTTTACTGTGGAGCCTATGTATTTTGGGGAAGTGTGTCTCTTGCAGTGTGCTTCGTGAGCCTTACCTGGTGAAGAGTAAGGGGGTGTGAAGACAAGAGATGTGGCAGTCAATGGCAAGTGGTGCAGGCAGACGAGGCTCTCCAGCTCTTGCTGCCATTTCTTCTGGAGGGATGTAGACTGCAATAGGGAGGGCTGTGATTTCTGCGTGGTTGGTAGTGTAGCTTTTGCATCTGATGCAACAGGAGGCTATTTCAAGATGGGCATATAAAAATGTTGGTGGGTGGGGTCTGGGACAATGGCTGGCAGTGAAGGGGCTGCTCGTGCTTGGTGGGCGTGTGGGAGGACAGTGAAGTGGCGTCAAATTTAAAGCTGCTTTTGATCCCTTATAATGAATTTTCATAATGTTAGATATTTAGTGGTTTTCTTTTTTTAAACTCTTTTTTTTTTTTGCCAGCTTTGTATTATCATGGTGTTTTAATGTTCTGCTATGTAACTGGGTGTATACAACAGCGATTAGTTTGGGAATTTCTTCAGATCTTTAGGGATGCCACAGTTTTTTCCTTGACAATATAATAATATATGAGAGCCCATCTTGGATCCAGACTGTGGTAATTAGCTTGTTTTGGTATGAAGTTGTTCTAACAGTGCTTTGAAGCTATGCCAGCTGACAAAGCCCTTCAACTCAGCTAGGGCCATGCGAGATGCTGAGAACTGCAGGTTACTTTTATTGATGTTAGTCTCTAAAACTACACATGGCAAATGTTGCAGACAGCAGAGATCCAGCTGGATTCTGTGGGTTCAAAGACCGTATCAAGAAGTGCTGTGTAAACACTGCATTTTTGTAAAAATATTCCAGATCAGTCTTCTTCCAGAAGGCAATATGACTGAATAAGCTAGGCAACAATGGTCCAAATAAAAGAAATGATAAAACTCATCTGTGCAGTGAATGTGAGGTTGATTAATTCTTACCTAAATCAGACATTGATAGGCTCTGTTTTTATTTTCTTTTGACTATAACTGCTCCTGTGATGACGAAAAAGCTGGATTATCTCCAAAAGCATACATCTTTCAGAGGCTTTGAATGGTTATTTCAAGCTTATTTTTAAAGAAATCTAGAAGGATACTGCTCAGAAGATACTTTACATAGAAAAAATTATACTTGGAAAAGGCAGTGCAGAGGGGTTTGGAGCCAAATCTAATGAAACAGTCCAAGAATAGGATTCCTGAATTATCAGATGCATTTGTCTGTATGCATGCTTCTAAGAGTCTTTCAGAAATGACTTCAAGATTTAAGTCCTTGTAGTAATGCAAGTCTTTGCTAACACTTCAGCTTTATTTCCTTTATTTATTATTTGTAACATAAGGCTTTCTTTACTATGGATGCTTTCTCCTTGTAAGTAAGTAACACCTCATAAGCACTGAAGATTATATCTTTAAATGAAAATATAATATCCCATGCTGGTCCTAAAGAACAAACAGCTATAGCACAACATACTGTTTACCTCTCTGGGTTTGAGACAACAAAGCTGCAAAAGAGCTCTGATGCTAACAGTGGCTACAGTTGAATACAAGTAGTTTTTAAGACTGCTGCTTTCTTGTCTTTTATTATATGACCGCTTATCTTTACTTACATTATGTTTCTTCAGAAAAGTTTGACTTTAATAGTCAGCATTCGTCTCCTCAAAATGTTGTAAAAGTACCTACCAGCTCCTTCTCACATCAGTGACTCTAGAAGCTGTGTTACTGTTTAGTATAGCCATCAGCCACTAGCTGAACTGGTATGGAGATCTTCACCCAAATGCCAGTAAGATCACGATGAGAGATTGCTGTGGCTGTTCTTCATCATGTTTGACCACACCACAACCCCCAGTGAGGCTATAGCTTGCATGAGATCAGCTCATGGAAGAAAACCAGCTGCCATGGCAGACAAAGAGCATTCTCGGGGACAGAAGAAAGCATTCTGAAGAGTCTTAAGACAAGGTGTGGTGTCCTTGGATGAACACCATGTGCAGTTTGGGAGTACTGTTGGATTTCACAGTGCTGCTAAGCTTTCTCACAATAGCACCCGCTCGTCACTCTTCCCAGTACCTCAGATTGGCGTGAAGTCTTGGGTCATTTAATCATTTTGTCAAAACATTCCCACAAATGGGAAGAGAGCTATGAAGTCATATTGTTCAATGTCTGCTGGGCATTTTTCAGTTAGGTCTAATAACAAGATTCCATCCCTGCTCTAAGCAGGACACTTCTGTCTAGACGTGTCCTTTCTTCCACCTACAAGTTTTATCCGAGGGGAAGCTGGACATTTTGCACATTTGTTGGGATTCTTGGATGTCTGGAAATCCAGGATGTGCAAGTGCTTACCTGGGTTTCAGTGTTTTCTGGCTGCTTTGGACCTCTTGTACCTTTCTGGCAGAGACAGGCTATAGGTATTAAATCTGATACATTTGGTATGTCAGGCATTTTGCACTTTTGCAAAATGTGCAAATGCATTCTCAGTAGGTTGGGTGCCTCCCAAACACACTGGTGCTTTGAGGCAAGTTATGCCTCAAAGAGACAAGGAAAGTGAGCTGCAGGTGCCTTGCTCTCTCTGACAAAAAGAGCGTTGGGTACAGGTGAAGTGAAAATAGAGGATTTTACTAGCTCCACAGATAGCATTCTTCTGTCGTGTACCTTTGTCTGTGGTCCAGTCCTGGTCTTCTCCAACATCTCCAAGGGAATGATGAAACCTGCCACTGAATTCTTCCCGATTTCATCCTCTTCTCCTGCTCTTTCCTTGATGTCCCGTATTGGCCAGTGTCAGAAACAGGTTTAGGCTAGATTAGCTGTTGGTCTGATCCAGTCTGACCCACTACGGTGGTTCTCTTCTTCTTAAAGAGTGCTGTTAACACCATAGCCTTTGCTCTTGTGCTGGAAGTCTTCGCTTGTTAGTATTGTAAGACTTGAAAGCTGGGAGGATTTGGGGGGCAGGGTTTCTTTAATGTGAACATAACCCTGCAGAAACTAATGGGTGCAAATGGCCCCACAGAGTAAACAGGACTTGAGAGGGCAGCAGGAGCAAGAGTTTGCCTGGCGTAACAGCACTGGCCACCAGAGACTGCGTATTTTGGGGATTCAGCTCTCAAAGCCTGCTGCTATAGGAGGTACTCTGCAATTATATAGTCTGGCGCCTTTGGGCTTTAAGAAAAAAATGTGATTCTTTTAATACCTTTTCGTTACACTTTTCCTACTGCCTCCCATCACGCAAAATCTATCCAGTTGGTGCTGGGCAGGGGCTGCCATTCCAGCTTTCCCATCTCCACTGCTTCGGTGTGGGCTCTCCCTGACTTGCTCCGCTCTGCAGGTTTTGCACAGAGATCCAGGGCTGTTTGCTGGCTCTTGAGCTGCTTGTGCTGGTTTTAGCTGGGATGGAGTTATTTTCTTCACAGTAGCTTGTATGGGGCTATGTTTTGGATTTGTGCTGGAAACAGTGTTGATAACACAGGGATGTTTTAGTTACTGCTGAGCAGTGCTTACACAGAGGCAAGGCCTTTTCTGCTTCACAGTGGAAAATTCTTCTACAAGCATTACTTACAGGAAGCGAATGAACATCTCCTTTAAATGGTCTGGCCACACGGGGAGGAAACGGGTCATTTTGTGAAGTATACTGTTTACCGGATAGCCAATGGACTGTCTCCAAAATATATACTTAGCCCAAAGGAAGAAAAATATCTGAGGTGATTCAGTTTTTATGTCAGTGTTTAAATATTATGTAGTTCACAGCTAATGAAAATGTGCATTTTTATGTGGGCTAAAAACATCCTATCCTGTACCAGGAAACTGGTAAAACCAAGTTTTAAATTTCCTTAAGTAAAAAATCCTGGATGTGTATGGCTTGCCAAGTTTTATTTTACTGTAACACTTTATAGCTTCATTATAATGGTTTGTGGTACGGGTATGAAAGAAAGGTAAAGTCTCCCAGTGATACTGACAAATTTTGTGCTTGTTTGACTCAGTAATTCTAACATAGCAGCCAGCTCAAGGCTGGAGCACGATCTTGGTTTTATGCAAGGCTGGTTTCATGATGTCTTCATTTATAATTACAGTTTCTGCCAGCGTCTCTTCGGTATTTTTGGTCCAACCTCAGGCTGAAGGGAAAGTGCTTCATTCCCTAACCCAGGAGACGTGAGTAAGCGTGTTGACATGGATTCGGTGCAAGATTAGTGCTGCTTTGGCTTCAGATTATCTAGATCAGACACTATCCTGTAATGCGATACTCATTCATCCAAATTCAAAACATTGTAGTCTGGCAAAAACAAAATGCAGCCGAACACAGTATTTAATGAGGAGCTAAGGCCAATTTTTTGCCATGGCACGGGTACTGCACAGCTGCCAGGGAAGGCAACGACAAGTGAACATGTGTACATCAGTGTAGCACCAGGCTCTTGATGGTGCTTTTGGGGAAACTCTGCCTGTAAGCAGTACAGAAATGCCTGTAACATTCATTACGTGGGTGCTCATTGCTTCATACTGTTAAATAAGTATCTTCTTTTGATAACTGTCAAAAATAAAACAAAATAGGAAAAAAAAGCAGCAGAAATCTCTAGGTATAGAGGCTGAGCCCCATGAAAATGAACAGGATGTTTTGTGCTTCTCTAAAGGTTAGGAGTTGCTGAAACACCCAAGGGTCATCCAAAGCTTCATGGTCAACACTTGAAACTGTGTCAGAGCACAGAAAGGATCCTGCATGTGTCTGTGCCTCTGGATCAGCTCCATGATCTCTATCAGATTTGGCGTTATCGGTTACATGACTCCTCATGTTTCCAACAAGTAGGTGTTTGCACAGTGGACAAGAGCCTTCATTTTCAATCCAAAGCCATTCATCAGTCTGCTCCAGAGGTCAAATCTTCAAACAGTTTGGTAATTCTACCATTGTCATCTTCACGTGATTCCAGTGCAACCTGGTTATGACTTTTACTTGAAAGTATGTCCAGGACTACAGCAAACTCCTCTGAACTGTTTTGTTAAGCAAACTCCCATATCTCTAGACTTTGCTTAACAATTGCAAAATGGTTAGCCAGTTAATATTTATCCTATTGTTACTAAAACTCACAATTCAGTGTGTCTTACTTTAGAAAGCAGTATATGTCAGTAGTAATTACGAGCTGTTCCTTGAGTTACAGCCTCCCAAGCTAAATTAAAAGCAACTGTGGCTTGAGCTAAATGATTAAAGGACGTATTTTCAAAGGCAGCCAACCCCTGAAAGATGCAGCTACATTCAGTTCCTATCACCTATCCTTTTGGATGGCAATTTAATTCCCAATTTACTATGGGATCTTTGTGAGTCCCTGGGAATATCTACCCACCTTAAAAATTTTGGGGTTTTTTTTTTTTTTTTTTTTTTTTCAAAGTCCTGCTTGAAATCTCCCAGCTGATGACTGTTTCAGTCTAGCATCTTGTGTGGATGACATGCAGAATGGCACAAACCACATCCTGTCTAGAGACTGCATCACTTCATCAACAGCAAAAAAACCAGCAGTGATCAAGGAGAAAACAGTTGTAGAGTTGTAGGTTTTACCAGGTTTTGAGAATTTTTTAGTACTCTGAGTTAGGATGTCTCAAAGGGACAAGATTTGTGTGAAGTTGTCTGCGAGACAGTGTGAGTAAGTCCAGGACATGATACAAAGGAGGGAAAGGTGGTTTTAATTTGTCTGCCCTGGCTCTGGATTGTTATGATCCATGTGCAAGAGCCGCAGCTGGTGTCTGCCTCCTTTCAGCTCCTCAGGAGCTGTGCTGTCCCTTGTACCCCACAAAGCATCACAGCCACCTCCGTTGTTTTCCAGACCATGCGCGGTGCCTGCGAGACGTTGGGAGGTGCCAGCTGGGGACGTTAAAAAACTCCCTCCTTTTTGCATTGGGCAGGTCTCCATTGGCCAGAATCCCTCCCAAAATGCAGTAGCACGCTCTTGAGAGGGCTGCTAGTGGATGTAACACGCTGGACTGCCAGTGTGGCTTCAGTATGAAATTGGCTGGAAGTCCTTGTCACAAGGCCTTGTTTTCTAGTGTAGAAGGAGCAACTTTGGTCCAGTTTGGAGTAAGTCGGCTGCCAGCAGCCTGGCTGGAAGAGGTGATTCAGTGCGGCCAGCCGTACCCGACCACGCGGTTCCTGCACCGAAAAACTGGAAAAAATGACTTGCTTAATGGGATGCAGGCTCACGAGCTGAATCAGCCTCGGCAGGGTTTTTGTTGTTTCAACTGTTTCTTGTATTGAAATCTCCACTCCACGGCCATCTGTGAAGCCTGGCTGTGTACCAGTGGTGTCGAACCAGTGCTGATGATCAGTGTTAACTGGGAAGGGCAAGCCCTGTCCCTGGGCAGTGAGGGGAGGTGGAGAGGGGCAGGTTAAACCTCGACCCTTTGCTCTGGGGCAGCTCAGCCGAGGCCCTGGGCAGCAAAGCACAAACTGTGCATTTTTGTAGAGAGCAGAGAGACAGCGAGAGAGTGGCAGCTGTGTCAACCCATGCTGCGTGCTTAGTCTATTAAGGTTTTGTCTGTCAAATACAAGCAGGCTCTGCTGCCTCCGAACATTGTTTACAGCCGCAGCCATTGCAGCCCTTTGTTTGGTGCAGGCAACTGTGCTGGGGCTGTGCTTGCTGGGGGGCTTTCAGGACCCTGTGGCTTGCAAAGGGAAATGGTTTTCAAACTTCCTCTTCCCCTGCCATGTAGAAATGGACACAGAGAGAAATGGGGATACAATCAGGGAGCGCCCCTTGCACTTGCCTCCCCAAGTTCCCGACTGCCTTTGCCATGCCTAGATGCAGTGAAACTGTACTTTCGCATTACATAGCAGGGGACTACGCAAGGGGACTGCCACACTGGCTCAGATAAACAGCAGCGTAGCCGGTAAGACCTGGGCAAGCGATTCTCCAGCCATGTTCAGCAGAGGCACGGCTACAGCTGAAATTCTCGCTCTGGGGTTTGCATGCCAGAAAGTGGCGGATCACACTAGAGAGCAGCAAAAATAATAGTGGCAAACCCCGGCAAAAGTAACAGCAGCACTACTCCCCCGCCCCATATTCTGTATGGAACAACTGAAAGAAGGGTTATCCAGCCAAAACTACAAAGAATTAAAGAGGGAGAGAACAGGCTTCAAGTGTGAAGTGAGGGCCATACAAAAGGACCTGCTCCCCAGGTCGGTGGTGGATTGCACAAGAAGAAATGGGCTGAATCTGCAGTGAGAAGGGTTGGTGTGAGGCAGGAACAGCTTGGGGCTGGACTCCTGCCTTTCTGCTGCAGGGAATCCCATCTTCACAGTATGTGCAAAGCACTGAGTTCCTTTACCTGAGAAACGGGGATAACGATGCTTCCCTCCTTGCATGCATGTCTTCATCACACATGGGGGCCCTATGGGAAAGAACACTATGCAAATGTTAGGTATGAACCTGCGGGAGCAGGTCTGCAGCAGAAGAAATAATGGCTGGTTGCTTTTATCCCAGCAATCTGCTTGTTTCTGAATTACTTGAGTGCTGTAGAGGTGGAAGGGAGCTCAGCCAAGCATTGCACTTGAGCAGCAGCTTGTGTTTACGGTGTAAGGCTGTAGCTGGTGAGCATGTGCGTACATGAGGAGTGTGTGTGTGCGTGTGTGTGCCCAAGTCGATGGCACTCCCTGCACACACAGCAGATGCTCCCTGCATGTATAGCCGCACAAGCCTGGTGGCTGCATCTTGGAGAGCAAACAGAGACCAGCCGGTGTTTTGTCTTGTGACTGTATCAGTGTGGCTGCTGGCATTTTCAGGCCTGTTTTAAAGCATGGCAGAGGATTGGTGCTGTATACAAGAAGAATTTGATTTTGCTGTCAGCAGGCTCCTGCACTGAGCTCCTCGGGGCCATAAGAATTTATGCAACCAACATTGTCTCTCATGCAAGTCTTGTGGATGGTAGCAATAAGGCCCAAAGCAGGCATGTGACTTGCCCTTCATCTCCCAGAGCCTCCTCAACCACACGCACAGGCAGCTTTATCAGCTCTTGAGACTCCATCGTGAGTCTCAAGATACTTGGTAGCTTGGCAGAGACAGCCGCAGTATTTCAGGGAAACCTAAGTATTTTTTTAAAGGGAGATGAGGAAGGAGGGATCTTTCTAGGTCCTGTGCTTGCAGAAAGAGATTTGAAATGTGAAGGGGTGATAACCTCTTTTTCATGCTGAGCATTGGTTTTAAGTTCAGATCTGTGCAAAGTTTCGTACTGGTACTACTGCCTCTTCAAAAGCACCTAATTCAGAGTATTCCACTCCCAGGCATCATGCAAGACTAATGAACAGCAAGGAAATTACTGCTAAAAGAAGGGCCCTTCATTAGGCTTGTCTGGCAAGCTGAAGAAGGTCCTTTACCTGCCTTGTAGGCTGGCTGTGGGCTAGAGCAGTGTGACGGGAGAAGAAGGATGGTGCTGGCAAGAGGTCGGGAGGGACAGAACTGCCACTCTGGGTTCCCTTGTAATTGCCACTGGTTTAGACAGCCAGCAGCACGCTTGCAGCAAGGTTTGTCTGTGGGGCTCAGTGCAGTCCTCACAAGGGGAGACACTGCTCACCTATGCGTTTGCTCTCTTTGTCTTTACCTGGGCGCTTGGGGTTGGCTCCCGCTCCCAGCAAAGCCCCTAAAGTCCTTGCAAGGTGGCTGGATTGAGTGCTTCTACCATTCTCTTCATGAGAGGATCTGAGCACCTTGGGTCTGAGGGAGCGCTGAGGTTTAAGCATTATGCCAGTGCCTCCAGTTTGTGCTTTTGCGGCATTTTATAAATAGCAGGAAATATGGTCATTTTCAGCATGCTTTTCTAAAACCCTGATTACTCACCCTGCAGCGCAGCATCTTATACAGTTAAGGCAGTCTCTAATTTCTAGTCTTGACAGCCTTGACCATGACCTGGCTGGAGTCAGACCTCTCTGAGCACTGCAGGGCATCTTGGAAGCATGCTTCAGCACAGATCTGCTTCTGCCTGGATCTGATGTGTGGAGGAGCTGAAAGCTTTCCGTGCAGATCACTCATTGAAATGCAAGCCTCATCCCAGTAAAGCTTCTGTCTGCCAGCATCCCCTTTGACAAACTGATAATCCATGATAATAGAGAATTTTATCTCCATTCTTAAACATTGTCAGGCATGATTATTAATGTCTTCCTATTGCACAATAAACAACGCGGAGCCCTCAGCTTTTCTGAAAGCGGGAGGCATGCAAGTTACATCTGCACTGTGGGTGAGCTGTGCATTTGCTGCTTCTGCAATCAGCCAACAAACCCCTCCAGATTTCCGAGGCCAGACTGTTGCTGCTGGCAGCTTATCTCCTTACTCAACAGCAGAGCAGACTCTCAGGGTGAAAAGCTGGGCCTGTTGAAATCAGTGGCAAAGTCCTGCTTGTTTCACTTGAGTCAGGATTTCTCGCTTGATTTCTTCATTTCTGAGTGGGCAGAGGAAAAAGTCCTTTCCTTTCTGAGTGCCTTTTTTGGAGCGTAGACTGTGTAGATATTCCGCTTTTGGTCATGCAGAAGGCGTGCAAGGTGTTAGAGGTCCTGCAGTCCTGCCCTGTCCCGAGTGAGCTGTGCTTGGGAAGGCAGGAGCAGGCGGACTGGGTCTGTCTGTGCTCTCCATGCATAGCACATGGCTTGCCAACTTAAATATAGTACCTGGTTTTCACCCCATCAGGACTGAAACACATGTCAACAACACCCTGAAGAATCCTGGTTAGGGTATAGGCCAGGAACTTCTCCTTTTGCATCCTTTGGTAACTTGTGTGACTGCCTCACCTGATTAGGCAAACAATTTGTTTAGTGCTGCTAGAATCAAATTCATAATTCTCTTTGCCAAGCATGAACTTCCCTATAGGTAGCCTTGACTTGTTCACAGTACATGTGTACAGTGCTACTCTTGTGCGTAATGAAAGTACAAAGGTTTGTGCCACCTTGCCAGTGGCTGTAGCAGGCAGTGATGCAGCTGAGGTCCACAACAGAGTCTGTGAGAAATCCAGTGGCTGCAACCCGACTATATACATGTTTATGGTCAATTTTGAATCAGAAAAAGCCCTGAAACTAGCAGTTCAAAGATGATTTCTGACCAAGTATAGATCGAATAGCCACTATGCTAGATCTAATTGGGAATAGAAACTTATATAACTCTCAACTCCGTTGTTCGAAATGACACAGTAATGGCATGCACATTGCAAGGCGCTGTGGCAAGTACCTTGCTGCTTTCCAGAGAATACTCTGACCTGCCTACTGGCCGCCTCCAGCTTCTGTGAACAGAGCAAAGTCACAGGAGCCAACTGTCCCAGAGGGCAAAGACCCCATGCCTCACCTCTCAGGCACTGCAGCAGAATTGGCTTTTCTTTCGCAGTTCCAGAAACCTGCCCTGATTTGCTGTCTGAAGAGCAATTACACAAGCATTTATCTCATCTGCTATTTTTTGCTGAAGACCTCAACTGCATCTGGGAATCTTTTTTGGTTGGGTGTTTTTTCTCCCCTTTACCTCCTAGAGACTTTTATGCACCTGGCCCCTTGTTCTTAGGACACCACCTTGATCACAGAGCACCTTACAGATAATTCTGGTTGTGTTGTTTCAAGGCATTTCCTCTTTCTCTCTCTCTTTTTGTGGTAAAAGTTGGTAGAGCTCTGCTGAAACACTGGCTGAACTTCTAGTCCAGTATGAGTTTTTTGCTTTTGGAGAAACCCTTCTAAGACGTCTTTTCTTGTGCTCCAGAAGTGCCTGTAACAAAATCCCAAGTAAGGTGGAGGTAGAAGGAATTCAGCTGCGAGTAACTGAGCTTGCAGTGATGTGGGGCTTGCTGGTTTTGACCTGAACGCTGCCCCAGTGCCTACACGCCTGTGCTGCACCTCTGTAGAGCTGACGTGTACTTGAGTCACCGTTAAAACCTGCTTCTGGCACAGCCTTTGTCAAACTTGATCAAATAAGGAAAAAATAGAGGTAGAGGACAGAGGCTGGCTTCTCTGCAGCTGAGATGTTGCTGGGCTTTAGACTGCAAATGCAGACATTTTCTGACAGCTGTCTGCAGCGGGAGAATTTGGCAGCCCTGTTTACCAGTGCCACAGAACTGCTGGTTCGCATTTTATATTATTCACTTTTATACCATTAAAATAAGCAATGCCTCTGTGGAGATGACTCGGTTTGAAAAGGTGGCAGAAGGGTTCCCAGCTCTCCTCTCCATGCTGTGAGGGCCCGGTCTGTTCACCCCTATCCAGCTATTGCCAGAGGCTGGGCAGAGATCCCCAGGAGCTCAGCCCATGAAACCCGGGGCTTTTTGTGCCTCCTCCCGGGAACTGGCGCCGGTGCCGTGCCAGCCGTCGGTGGCAGGCTCCCGATGCAAGTGAGATATTGGCCGTGAATCAGAAGGCAAGAAAGAGTGAATTATAAGCAAAATGGTTGCTCGCTCCTCTGTAGTACGGCCTGTGCAGCAAGTGGAACAGCAAGATCTGGTCTCTTGTCTCCAACCTCCCCGTGCAGGACAGAGAACACGCTCTGTTCCCACTCCCAGCGGGCAGGCAGGGATCTTCCCTGGCCGGGCAGGGCCGGGAGGGGTACTCCTGGGAGTTGCTGCCGGCTTTTCTCAGCCCCACGGGGCAGCAGGGTGTGTGGGCCCTGCGCTTTCAGGCCGAGGACGTGAGGAGGATGGATCTTGGTTGGCGTTGCTCCTTGCCGAGGGAATTGATTTAGCAGTTGCAAGTCACGATGGGCCCAGTCATCCCTGGTGGAAGACTCTCGGGAGGCAGGGGGCCCCACACAGAGCAATTCCTCCCCGTCCAGCCAGGAGGGCGCCAGGCCCGAGCTCCCCGAGACCAGCAGCCTGCCAAGGCCCTGCCTGTCCAGGCTCAACAAGGCTGCCTACGCGGCGCTCCGGTGCTAAGCTGGGCTGCCCGTCCTCCGCTGCGCTCCCCTGGGAGCAGGAGCTGCTCCCATTACCCCCTCGCCCGCTGTCCCAGAGGGGTGGTGGGGTGCAGGAGAGCCCTTCCAGCGGCTTCAGGCCTGCTGCCGCGAGGGAGCGCGGGGACAGGGCTGCTTTGCCAGCTCTGCCCTTGCCCTAGCATGGCCTCTTCCAGAGGGGTGTGCAGAGACGCGGTCCTGGGTGGGGGCTCCAGCAGGGCCTGGCACTCCCTCTCTCCCTGCACGTGGCCGCAGACGTTGCCCCATACATTTGGGCACTCGCAGTTGCCCAGCAAGCTTCTCCCAAGCCCTCTCACCTCCTCAGGGCACCTGGCCTTGTCCCCAGCCAGCTCCCGGTGCCTAGCTCTCTGCCTTCGGGTTTGTATTTTGCCCAGTGCTGTTCACTTGTATGCCAGCTCTGCTTATCATCTGGCTTAGTGGCCTGGCTGCTTTTTGATGTGTAAAAATGTTCTGTCTTCAAGTTTCAGCAGGCACTTCCCCCAGCTGGGTTAACATAGTCTTTCCCCTCACTGAAAGCCACTGCTGCTTCAAGAATTGAAGGGTCTGTGCATTTACCCTCCAGATGTGGTTGCATGGGGGAAACAGAAGCAACCATGAACATTCATAGGGTGGGAGTGATAGAAATAAAGGATCAGCCTCCTTAGGCTATCCTCTGGGCCCACAATAACAGCGTGCGAACAGCCTTGCAGAAAGCGGTCCTCATCTTGGGTCATGGTTTGGGTCTGACCCCAGCACCGTGCTCAGGTGCCATGGCAGACTTTGGTGACAGGAGGGTAATACCTGGGATCCTGAGGTACACAGGGGAAAAAGACTTGAAAACAAGCTCAGCTGAAGGCCTCATTTTGATACTTTTTTTTTTTCCTTAGCAAAACTGATACTGGAAGCTATGGGACATACCAGCTCTCCGTCACTTGTGGCTTGATGCAGTTCACACAAACTCATCTGGTCTTTGGCTGCAGGTGAAGCTTCTTTGTGCTCCCAGCAGTGACTGCACCACCAATAACAACACCACACACACACCCTGCCCCGGTATTCGCAGCAATATGTGCCCACCAGGTAAGAAACCCAAGTAATCATTGGATTGTAGGAAAATCTGTGAGGTATTTCATTTTTGTGGGAAACATTGAGAAGCACACTTGCCCCATCATTTCATCCTCCACAATGGCCTGTGCTAAGCTGCTGTCTGTCTGAAGGAGCAGGGCTGGACAGGACTCTAGAGAGATGGTTTCTGTTGCTCCTCACTCAGCTGGAGGCATTGGCATTGAGCAACCCTGGGCACACCTTTCCCCCCAACCCAAACACACTGCCTGCGCCTGTGTTGGCTGGCACCTGGCCGCAGCACAGCCCTGCCACCGGCCCCACGGCCCCGTGAGGCAGGTCCCAGCAGAAGCAGGAGCAGCAGCGCTGAGCCCCTGCCTGGCTTACAGAGCTGGGGATGTAAATCCAGCAGCTGCTCCAGCACTAAGGCAATCAAACCTTTAACACTGGGGCTGGATCCCATGCCAAGCGCCTGCTGGAGTGGTGCTAGGCACGGTGTTAGCTGGAAGAGGGAGCTCCCTTTGCAGTGAAATGTGGGTATTCATGTGTGTCTGTGTGTGCACTCGCATGCCCAAGACATCAAACTGATTCATTTATATTTGGATTACCACCTATTTTCATGCATTTAAACATTGCCAGCTGTGTTAATGATGGCTGCAGCACATCAGCTGCTTCTGTTCTCTCCCAGACTTGTTATTTTTCCCACTGGTTATTCTGTCTATTTCAGGAGAGCGCTACAGTGCAGCTTCTTTCACACAAACAGTCTCAGGTAGGAAATTGTAGTGCAGAGTATATATTTTTTAACATGACTTAATTTGGACTGGCAGGATCCCGGGTTTGTTAGAGCAGAGAGACACCTCATAGCTGGGATCAGCTAGCTACACAGGCTGAGGCAGACTGGAAAAAAGAGTTCATTATCATCTTTGGGAGATTTAAAAAACATATGCCTCCCCTCCAATACTCCAGACTATTGAGCTTTATCAGTTTCACTGCAAACTACAAATGCTTTTTGTGTACTGACAGCTCTTTAATTAGAACTTGGAAGCAATAGCATCTGCTGATTATAGCATGGTCCAGCATGTTCATATTCCTCAGTTTTATTTCCAGCTCTGCAACTAAATTGCTGCATGCCTGAAGGCAAGTGACTTCACCTCTGTGTCTTTACTTCCACAGACAGGATTAAAACCTCCACTGGAGATCCCTGGACAGAACCTGATCAAATGGCACAGTCTTGGTTTGCTTTTCCATCCTGTGCATGTTTGGGAACCCATGTATCAGTCCAGTGGATGAGGGTTTGGGATTTGCCTTGTCCAGGCATACCCTGTGAGATACTCCAGGTTTGAACAATGGAAATTTTATAGGCTTCAATTAACTGGCTGGGCAAGAAACAACAGCTTCACAGTAATGAGTCCTCACTTGCATGGAATGCCATTTAATGTCTGATCTCTTCTCGACAAAGAGAGCTATTAAAATCTGTCAATCCAGAGTGCATTTCTAGAGCGATGAAAAAGGGGAAAAACCCTCTCAGTTTGAAGCGATCCTCAGTTATGTTAGTAAAAGGGTTTGTTTCCCAAGAGGGATATTATATACTAGTGATTATGGAAAAAAAAGAGCAACACAGTTCAGAGACAGCACAGCTAATTCTGCTGTCTGCAGCCTTTCCCCCCACCTCGGTGGGGATACTGGTGTAGATGAAGGAAGATGACAGTGGTTGCTGTGATGCCTCTCTTTAAACCCTTCATTTGGGGATTGCCAGTTTGAACAAGAATGGAATATTTATCCTGACAGCCAAAGGTAGCAGAGTGCTGTGCAGTCCCATATAAAGTCACTGCAGGCCCTCTCATTAGGGATTTCAAATGCAGGCAATGGAATATTGTTTTAAAGTAGCCCCAGTCACTAGATCAAACTGGGGCAAAGTCAGAAGGGAAGCACACAAGGAAACGGAGGTCAGATCAGTACTGAGAAGCGACAGGAATGACAGTAAATTAGCATTACGTATGCTTACGGGCAAGCAGTGGTGTAGATCACAAGCGAGTTGCAATTTTTTCTAGTCTTACTTAAAAATGTTCCCAAAATCCATGAGTACAGCATCACAGAATGCCTGTTATTTTGTAATGCCGCAAATGCTGACCTTAAAAGACACCAGAAATCTCACTGGGAGTTTTATCCATTTGCAGTGGAAACATGAGGTCTTTAATAGTAAGAATGTTTCAGTAACTTTCCGGGATTTTTTCCACTTTGGCACAGCTGTTCCCTAACAGATTGCAAAAGAGAGGAATTCAGTAGCAACAGCTTGATCTTGCAGGATGCTAAAGCCTTTCTGCCCAGGGCCGCGTGCCCGCAGCCCCTACCCAGAACAGCTCGATGTCTCACAGGATTACTCAGCTTTTTGCAATGTGGAGCCTTTCTTACCCACTTGGCCTTGCCACTGACTTTGCTATTTCTACTTCTGTGGAAATGAGCCAAAAGCAGTGCCATTCTCTGAAAGGACTCATTAGCCTTTCTGTCTAGGAAAGGGCTCGGTGGTGTTGTAGGAAAGCTGCGGAGCGATGATACGACTTGAAAATTTATGCCTCGATTTTTACCTCTTAGAAAAGCAGCATCTCGATGCTAGGTTTAGTAACAACGGCAGCATAACCTTTATTACGTTGTATTAAGGTTATATAGAGGAAATGTCAAGGGAAATGGCTTCCTCCCCCTCTTTCTAAAACTAAGTATAGACTCCAAATGAGTATTTATTCTGATAAAATTTAATGGTTTGGGAAGGGGTGAGTTTTTTAGTTGATTAAACAGAAAAAAATATGGTATCTTTGCTATGGCTGGCATGATCAATGATAGTTAAACCCCTTGTTCAGACATAAAATACCCACTACTGCATAAACAGTCCCTGGGCTTTACCCATACGGCACTAATAGGGTCAATGGTAAAGTTCTTGCCAGCTTCAGCAGGCCAAAGGGGTTTCACGCTGTTCTGGCCATTCCTGGTATTTGCTGCCTCACAGATCAGTGTATTGCAGAATCCTCTGTTGTTCAAAAGAAGGCAGAAAACATGTTTTCCCTCTTTTCGCCCTGGCCTTTCCTTGTCAGAACACAGGAGAAGAGCAGGAGGCTGAAGCAAAATAAACATGAGCAGGGCAAGATGATATTTGATTACTTTGGGGGCAACTTAGCTGGAGTGAACTGCTCACTGGTTTTAATACAGCTGTGGTAGCCTACATAAGAGAAAGACATCTCCACTTCCCACCAAGCACCCCCAGGCTGCTGCCACTCTGCACTGGGAAGGGCTCTCCCCTCTGCAAGGGGATGCTTTCCCCAGAAGCAGACCCAAACTGCTGCATTGTGTTGTAGCTGGGAATGGAGATTTTGCTCTTCAGCTGGTTCAGTGCCCAGAAATCCCACCTCCTTGCAGCACAGCATGTTGAGCGTTGCTTTGGCACTGATGCCAAATTCATTGCTGCCAGAGCACAGCCAAGGGGAGAGCAGAAAGCCAACCCTGTCCCTGTCTAGTTTTGGAAGTCCCGTATCTTACGCTATAAGGGCCCCCTAGAAGAGCCTACGCCGCAGGCAGAAAGGATGGCCTGACCATCACACGTGAACTAGCTGTGGTGGTAGGAAGTGTTGACTTCCTCAGCAAGGACACGTGAACTGGCATTGTTTGTGTTCTCAGTGCGTAATCAGACAGGACACCTCCAGTCACCTGCTGCCGGGATTTTAAACTGATCAGGGTGGTACTTTTGAGCTGCTGGAATGGTAATTTTTTTTACTTGCTCCAACTTGATTGCATGCAATCACCTGCCCTTCAAGGAGAAAATGCAAGGAAGGATGTTTTAACACTGAGGTCAACCTCTTCTAATTATTCCTCTAGGCCTACTTTGCAAACTTCCTATTTGACCAGTGTTGACACTCAGATGAGCATTTATCCAAATGGAGGCTGCTTTTGCTGTCCTTCGCTAACCTCTCGGTCATTAACTATAGAAATTAACGTAGGGTTTCGGCTCATATACGTATAAAAAAATAGATATATAACACAATGTCGGATTAAAGTCCACCGAAGCATAGGTGTAACTAAGTGGGTCATATTTTACAGTACTCTTGTTCCTGCGCTGATTTTTAAAACATAAAGCCATGTGTAAGTAACTTCAAATGTACGCCTTGCCTTGCTTTGGGTTTGGTTTGGTTTGGTTTTTTCTTAATAAAAAGCTTTTCAGAAAGGAACCGCAAAGGCCGGCTTTGAAGCTGTTGGTCTGATGGGACACGCTGTTGCACTGAATCAGCGAGCGTGGGGCTGGGAGCACCCGGCCCTGGCTCAGGTGCTCGCGGGGACCTGCTGTCCTCACTGCGGGCCTTCCTGCTCCCCCGGCGCTCATTTCCTGCCTCTGAGAAGCAGAGCTTGTTCTTTCCCTCCTCCCCACAGCAGCATGACCTTGCCTGTTTATTTTGAAAAGCTGCCTGCAAAACTCTTTAGCCTTGTTCTCTATTGTAAGGGGAAAAATTAAAATCAAGGGAACGGTTGCCTCTTTAAAAAAAAACAAAAAACAAACCACAGCAAGTGATTTTGCTTTGTGTAGCAGGGTGCACTGGCTTCTGCATCTGCAAAGGATAATGGTTACAGATTTTTCCAGCATGAAGCGAATTACTTTGTCCCACAAGTCCCTAAAGCCAGGCCTACATTAGAAGCTTATGACAATAAGGAAACGCTGGTTAAAGGAATTATTTCTTTTATGCTGTTTCTGTACCATTAAAATCCCATTGTAGGTGTATAATTAAATCAACATGATTTTTTCCTGTTCAGGTTATTTTACTCACTGAACTGGGAGATGCTCTTCCAGCAAAAGTACCCTTACTAGGAAAGTTTGTCATTTTTACTGCATAGAGAAAATCTGGTGTTAGAGACAGGGCAGTTATGTCAAGGCCTTTTTTAGTCTAGACTGTGTCTTCAGACCAGAGATTTAAGACTATTTTGGATAGCAGGTAGTTGCCAAACTGCCTTTAGCAGCCTGACTTCTGGGGACCAAAGCCCGTCGACTGTCAGTGTCACTTCTGACAAGGTGACGCCTGTTTGTACCACCCAGCAGTGTCAGTCTTGCCAACGAAAAAAGGATTCTGTTAGAGACGGGATATGCAGTCTTTCCTACAGAAATATCAGCATCAAAAGCAGGGGAAAAAAGAAGATATATTTCACTTACATGTAGTGCTTAAGTGAACAGCATAACTGAGGTATCAAAGCAACTTTTGAGTGGAGAATCTGACTCTCTTGATTCTGATTCAGCAAACTGTTTAAGCATATGCTTATCTCTGCTATAGATCTGCCTGGTTAAAAAATAAAAGAGAGAACTGAAGCCAAATCTCCAATGCTGATTTAAGGCTTTTCTTCCCTCTGTGGTTTCTTCTGTCTGTGGCTTATAGGAAAAAAAAAAAAAGGCAGAGAGCAGCTTCTGGCTGTTCTGGCAGCCCTGAACGTCGGCCAAAAGGCGCAGAACGGCCTTTTATCCAGGGAGGAGAGCAGCAGATCCAACACACGGGAGGGAAGAGTTGTTCCCACATTCTCCAAGGCTTGCAACGGTGTTTGTAAAGCAAGGTTTGTCAAGCCACAGTCCCGCTCAAGGAGCCGGGGAGCTATTCCTGACATCAGGCGTCCCATCCAAGTGCTATTGTGTCCTACATTTTTAGCATCGCTGAGTTTATAACAGATAAGGAGAATAGGCTGCTAAAAAGAGTAAGTGAAGTAGGCTCCCAGCTTGGATTACAACAGAGAGGGAAGGCACAAGGTCATGGCTGGAGCATGGGCAGACCACGGAGTGCTCAACCCACAGAGTGGCCACAAAGCGGGGGAGCAGAAAGCTCGTCAAGTGCCCATGTAAGTGTTGGAAGGATTTACAGTCCTTATTCCCAGTGGGCGGCAAACAGATGTGGTAATTAAGGCAAAGAACCTCACTGTCTTGTACAGGGATTTACTTTCAGAAATGCTGAGAGCTCAGGAACAGGTTTGATGGTTCAAGTGATAGATATGCAGAGCTGCTGGGCTGCACCAAGTATGGGCTGCTGCTCAGATAAGTAGGGCTGGGCTCCTGACTTGCCCGTTCTCTCTCTGCCTCAGTCCTTCCCCCTGGAGCCCCCAGCTGCTGTTTTCCTCACCAGCCTTAAACCCTGTGCCCTGCCTACAAGAGAGATTTTAATTTTGAGCAAACCTGTGCTAAGATAGTTATTTTGGGCAGAGATTCTGTCAAAGCCTGTGGTTTCAGCAGTTTTGTTTTGAGTTCTGGGTGGAAACCTGCACTCAAATCAAGGTTTGCATGCTGCAAAAGAACGGCAGAAGCATTCGCACAAACTTCTGAAAGTTAAAGTTTCGGATATGTTCAGCCCCAGAACACCCTCTTTTCGGTTCCCAGGGTGGTAGAGCATAAAAGTGTCTCTTGACGAAAGCGGAGGCAGCATGCATACTTTTGCTTCTCACCCTTCTTCCCTTCCAGCCTTACCTCCAGGAGGTTTTATCTGAGGGGCTTCTGGCCAGCATCTAGCTGGATTGCTCCATCAGCAAGGGCACCCTAACCTTGCCCTCTGTGCGTGGCAGCGAGACTCCACAGCACACGCTGCCTGGCTGCCTGGTAATGCATTGATCATCAGCTCTCACGGGGTGGCCATGGCTGAGGAGATGGGGCTGACAGGACCTGCTGCTCAGCCTCTGGAGGGGTGGTAGAGGAGAGAGGCAGGACAGAGCAGAGGTGATCCCGCTGGGGGGGTTCAAATCTGAGGGCCTGCTGAAGACCAGGGGAATTGCATGGCTGGGTGCTTTAGTGGCAAAAAGGGTGGGAGCCTGGGATTTCGGTCCCAAACTTCCCTCTGACCATGGGAGCCATGAACAGTAAAGGTGCACATCTGAGAATCATGGGAACGGTCAATCCTCTGTAGTGGAGATGACAATACAGAATGGTAGCATGGCCTGCAGCAGTCCTGCTGCTTATCTGTATGGTCCTGCAGACTTTCTGGCCCTTTTGATTGTGTGTTGAATATAGTGGTTGAACCTTAGAGACTCTTGACCTGCTTCTCTTTGGCTGTGGGCCTGTTGCTGGTTCCCAGGTAGTTACTGGTCCTGCTGCATGGGTAGTCACTGGGCTCTTATCCAGCCTAGATTTTGAGAGGGCTGTATATCATTGAGCTCAATCTTTACTTCAGTGCTAATCCACTGGCAGGTCACAGATGTAATTTTCTTTCCCTTCCCTTGTCCTGTAGTCCTGGTTGGATGCCTTGGCTGCAAGCTGAAGGATTTCTCCATGTCCTGTGAAGGATGAGGTTGTGGCTGTGCCCTTCATTCTATGACAAGTTCAATATCTTTTGGAAGTGCCTGGGCTGAAATTTGTGAGTAAGGAAAGTAGGGACCCAAGTGCAGGTGGGGGGCTCCCAGCCCTCCCTCCCTTCCCTGCCTTCCCAGCCCCAAGGGAGAAGCAGTACCAGTCTTAAGACTCAGTGCAATGTCTGAATTCATGTAATAGCTCTGTCCTGTAATGGGTGAAATGAAGAGCCAACTATTAATACCACAAAATGTTGGGGGAGCCTGTGTGATTTGAGATCCAAATGTGTGGCACGTTTCTAATTGCCATTGTGTGTGTCCACCCCTACAGCCACCCCCTCTCCAAATACACAAGTGGAGCATCTAGAAGAAAGGAGCTCTGTGACTTCTCAAGCTGAGGACAGACACTGCCCCATTTGTCCTCCTTCAGCGTGCTCTCCATGCTGGAGCTGGAAGTCATTAACTGGCATGTTTCCGCCTACTTTGGACTCTGATCTAAGCTTATTATGGCAGAGTTTCCTCTTTGGGTCTGTGCAGTGCTGGTTTTGCTGCTGCTCTGATGAAAGAATAGTTGTTTGGCAGCTTAAACACTACGACTTTGCTTCCAATATGCCCTTGTGACCTGCTCAGAAGATATGGGCTCAATAATGCAGGATCATAGGTACTTACGGTCCCACCTGTGCGGTGGGAAGGAAGCGTGTGCCTGTTACAATGGGAAGCTGTCTGGAATACAGGAAATCTGCTCCGGAACAGGCAGTGCTGGAAGGCCCTGGCAGTATATATGAGCCATACGTAACCTGGAGCATTATTAAGTATGTTTCTTGTCCCATGGGACAAAATGAGGAAATGAGCCCCATTCATCTTTGTGATCAGTGAGATTTTGTCTGAGCAAGTGGGGTAGGACTCAAGATGTTGACTAACCTTCTGGCAAAAGCAAGGATTGAAATAAAAAAGTGTAATGCTGCACCAACTCTGCCTGTAGTGAACTCCGTAGGCGGGGACAAGAGGTTTTAAAAGTAGGATATCAAAAACAAATCTGTGACTAGGTGGTCCTGGAGAGACTTAATTGAGGGATATCTAAACTGTTTATCGTTTCCCAGGGGTAAGGAGAGCCATGAATAAACTGATCTGTGCTTTGATTGACAGTTAATGGCTGCATTCAGTTCTGTCCCTTATCTCACCATGAGAAATGGTTATTGAACAAAGCCCTATCCAACCTGGGTGTATCAATGTATTAAACAGTTTCCATCTGAACTTGATATGCTGATCTAAAGTGTTCTGTAAGTATACAGGTACGTACCACTAGTGATAGCGTCTGGTTCAAAAAGGAAAAAATACTGCATCATTCTGGCTATTGTAATAATCACTGAGGGTAGCTACGGTTTCCCTGAGAATAGCTGCTATTTCATTTGACTGCAATAACATTTGTATAAAGGATTTTATAGCACTTCAAGCTGCCTGATCCTCATGCACAATATAACCTCTGCTGCATTTTTTCCCTTTCTTCTTTCCCTTTCCTCTTTCCTCTGTTCGCCCTCCCTGTAACCGTTGTTTGTTCTACAGTTTGAGCTCCTAAGAGAGATTTTGCTACCTTCTTCGCTAGCCTTAGGCACAATTCATTTACAGGGTCAAGGCTGAGCCAGCTACAACGAGGATGTGGCAGGAATATTTCCATGTTTGGGGTGGTGCATCTGTTGTGGATGTTATGATTCTAGCCTCTGAATATAAACATCCAAACCTCTTGGGTCAAGTCAGTAGGCAGCAGGGTGAATTGCTCCTTATGGATTTACCTCTCATGGCTGTGCATGTACAGCAGGCACTAACACCATCTCTTACGTGCAACCACCTATCTTCACAGAACTTGTAGGACTGTATAAGCATGGTTGTGTCTATGCTACCCTGTTAGAGCTTCATCCCAACCTTAAGGCTAAGTGTTTTACCATCCAAGTTGCTGAGATTACTTTAGCTGGGCCAAGCAAGGGCTGTAAGGGAGACTGAGCAGGTAAAGCAGAGAGCTGGGTTTCTCAAGCAGTACCTCAGCCTGCTTTAGCATCTCTGTTGAAAGTATGAGAGCCGCCGGTGCTGAAGGCAAAATAACAAGAGTTCAGCCACAAGCTCTGGAGGGAGATGCCAGCCAAGAGAATATCCCATAGATAGCTCCGCTGACAACTCATTCATGCTGAGCCAGCAAAAGGCTGAGGACTCACGGGGTGGCCGGTACCCGGCAGGCAGAGCAGTCCACGCAGGTGGCAGTGCCGAGGCCCAGGTGCCAAATCTGCAGCATTATCAGCCTCAGTGGTGGGCACTCCGGGCTGAGGTACTTGCCCTGGCAGTAGCAGCTCTCAGAAGTAGAAGTGCTAATTGGACGTCAAGACAGCTGAGGGCCATGTGGCTTTTCCTTTGGATTTCATCTGCTGAGCCTTGCAGATTGGTACTGGACACCTCTTAATGAGCATGCAAATGGGCAGCCCAAAACCAGAGTCTCACGCCAGAAGCACAGGGCAGCTTAGGGCCCTTGATTACCTTGTGCCTGGCAGAGCTTGGCCAGGACGTGGCACGTACTTTGTTCCCTGTGTCCCTTGGGAGCTGCCCGGGGCCCCTGGGAACACAAGCTCCAAAGAGAAGCCAGGGCACAAGGTGGAGAGAGGGGACCTGCCCGTGCCGGACTTGGCCAGCCCTGGTGAAAGCGTGGGGCCCTCCGGGGAGCTGTGGACTCTGAGCTGTGTGAGCTTGTTCCCATAAATTGACCTAATCTCTCCTTGGCTGTCCTGGTTGTGCTGTGACTAGTGTGTGCAGGTTGCAGGCAGAGGGCTGACTTCTGAGTAAGAGTGGGGTTTTTGTTTGTTTGTTTTGGCTTTTTTCTTTCTCCTAGTGCAGCACTGTCGAGTTTGGGCCAGCTAGCAGGGCTGTAACAGCCTTTCTGCAGGAGGCTGTGCGCTCTACTTGCACTGAAGGAAAAGTGGGGTTTGTTTTGGTTTGTTTCTTAATGAAAAGAAAAATCTTCTCCTTTTTTTTCTGGATCAGTGCTCTTTGTGTGAACATTAAACTGGCTTATTTTTCCTTACCCAGCCCTTTCCACAAAATACTCTTCTATACTTGTCTCTTTTAACAACCTCTCTTGCTCGAGTGAAGCATCCTAATTACAAAATAGCTCTGGGCTGCTGGCACAGGCTTGGCAAAGCCATGCAGCCCTCCCGAGATGGGTACCTGTGCAGGTCAATGCCACCAGGCCTGAAGCTCCTCTGGAGACGAGGCAGGAAGGCAGATCTGGTGCTGGTGCTCTGCTTGGTTTGTACCCCAAGAGTAGGGGCCTGAACAAGGCTTCCTCTTCTGGGCTTGCTAGCGAGAGTGAATGCTGTGGCGTGGGCTTGTCAGTACAGCCAGGCTGCATATTATGACAGGTGGAGGAGAGAGAATTGTGGGTGTGGAGAAGTGTGGGTGTAGAGAAACTACTCAGTGGAGGGGTGAGGTTGGAAGGAGTGGATAGGGAAGAGCCAGAGGCATAGGTGTCAATTGGGATACTTGTGAGGTGGCTCCTGCCTATGCGCTGCTCTGGCATCATGCGTGATCTTCTGGGCAAACCCTCTCTGGTGGGGTTGTTGGAGTGAGGAGGGGTCTCCCAGAGCATCTCACCCTCTGAAACCCTCAGGAATTTATCATCAGCTTCATATCCTGGAGCTCCATGGAACGACAGCCCTGGTGTCTTCAGTGTCACGGTTCCTGCCCAGCAGCAACGGATACAAATTTGTGCCCTGTCTTGCTGCAGGCACAACTGAACGTGTAATGGCATTCAAGTATGTGCACCCATGTCACTCAGCCTCAGAGACCCCTGAGGTGACAACTTGCTGGTGATGCCCAACTGTGCTACCAACTGCTGGGCATGGCTGTGTCCAGGGAGCTCTGTCAGGGACACACGTTGTGTCATGGGAGGGTGGCCCCTGTGGTCCCATAGCCATCTGGTTCTGCAGAGGACATCTGCCCTCGCTCTCCTTGGCAGTGTATTTCTCCTCTTCCTCCCCAGCCCTCGGAGCCACAGCCCTTCTGAGTGTGCTGGAGCAGCAAGATGCCTAGGTGATGGCAGGCAGAGCCCCTTACATCAGGCAGCACCGCTGCCAGGCTGGCAGGGTGTGTGTGTGTGGGTGTGTGTGTGTGTGTGCATCGGGGAAACTGAGCATCCTTGGATGAGGAACAGGTGGTCCTGGCATTATCTGTCCCCTCTCACTGTATATCATGCCCAGTCGAGACAAGGAAGAAATGAAAGTTGCTTTTTCCCATCTGCTTCTTTAAATGTAGGTGCCACGTAACTCAATCCTGAACCTCAAGGAGGTGTGCTGAAAATACAGGAGTCCACAGTGAGGTCACTCCTGGGTCACAAAGCAGCAAAACACAGTCTCTGCCACCATGGGGCAGGAAAGGAGGTTAATGTTTCACAGTATAGTTAGCTGAGCGGAGTAGCTCTGTCAGTGTTTCACTTGACAGAAATTATTTATTGACAAGGACGGTTTCCAGACTGTCCCAAGGAAAATTCTTTGGGAAACTGTTGGGATTTCTTCCAAGTTCAGAGGAGCTATTTGGATCATGAGTTGAAAACTGACCCAGGGATGCACACTCCTGTCAATCAGTTACATTTAGGAAAGGAAAGATTAAAAAACTCTGAGGCAGAGCCAAGCACTTAAGAGACAGAAGTCTTTGCATTGATTCCAGTGGTAAAATGCCAACCCTTGTGATTTCCTGGACCAAGTGCAGAGAAATGAAAAATACGAATAGGCCAAATACTGAGATCCTCATTACAGAAAAGGGTCACTTGAGAGTACCTAAGATCTGGCCCCTCATCAGGGAGATAAAATAACTGAGGAAGCTGTCATTGCAGTCCTCAGCCATAGCCTTGTGCTCAGCAATCTCAGCAGCCTTCTTTTTCCTCATCTGCCAGCTTTCTTTTTGTTTCCATTCCAATTAAAAAAAAAAAGGAGACGAAACTACCTGCTCTATTTTTAATCCTATTTGTCTGTAGATAAATTGCACGTTAGATGATTCATAGATCTTTATCACTTAATAAAGTTTAGACTATAAAAAGCCTACCCCTCTTTTTTGACTGATAAACAACTATGTAAGCCTTGCTGCTGTTACAGAAATCTAAGTAAGTCAGACACAGCACTTCTGAGAGCATTTGTTAGTTCCTCAAACATGCCATGTTTGGAGAGCCAGAGGGAAGTTTGTCCACTTGTGTGGCCTTCAGGAAGCACAACTGTCCAGTTTCATCTAGAAAGACCAAGCTGTGGAACCCATCTGGTTAAGGAAAAGTTGGGCATGGGTGCAGGCTGTGTTTGACCATGCCAGGGGCTGGGCCCAGCAGCGTGCATCTGATGGTCATACATTTAAACCCTAGTGCTGCTAATTAAATCAGAATTTGCATGTGATGAGGGTTTGGGGGTTTTGGTGCCAGCATGGCTCTTCACATTGACCCCTCTGTTCCTAGGGCAAGTGCAGCGGCCAGCCTTGCAGTGAACTCTTCTATGTCCGTGAGTTGCTCTGTGACTATGGTGGGGGCCTGATGCTTGGTTCTAAGAGGAATGAATGAATGGTATGATACCGCCTGAGTTAGCAGTTAGGTTACTTGAAATGAGACTTGCCAGCGGAGCTAACTGCCACTGACCAATCTTTGAATTTTGTACTTAATCCTTCTCTAATTGGCACGTCTTCTCCAAGGTGAATGGAGGCTACCCCCAAATCCACAGAAGAGGATTTTCAGCACAAAAGTGCGCCCAAGAGCACTCACAAAATTAGTGGTAGCCTTCTTGGGCAGGATTTCCTTGTCAATATTGTATTTTAGAAACAAAAGAATTGGGTGAATTTGCCTTTTTTTTTTTTCCTTTTTGACTAAGAGCATAGGCTGGAATGGCGTGGCATTTGGGCAGACATTGGACAAAGCCTGAAAAAGCCTTGACCTCAAAGGTACTTGTCAACAGAGGATGGAGCTTCTTCTGAACCAAGACCATAGATTTGGATTAAACTAGCACCTTCTTCTGTCACTGAAGGAAGAGCAAATCTGAGTCTGAGCTCCTCAAACTTTGTACATTGACCTGGCTGCCACCAAGCCCAGCTGGAAATTGATGGTTGCCTATAAAGACAGTATAAAAGCTGTTGCAATGTGGTATTTTATGGAAGCTATTAAATCTGTCAGCTGACCCAATCGGGACCTGAAAATGTTTATCTTCTATCACACATTCACCTTCAATTAACAATTCAGTGGTTGCAAAGACTTTTTAACCTTTGTCCACAGTTTTTGTTCTGATGCAAAATGATACATTAGCCTTCTCTCCTTGTTAATGTGTATTACTATGCTTCATGTGGTTGCTTTTTAAAATGCAGACTAAAAGGAAGGAGGGAATAGCAGTGAGACCTCTTTGGCTTGCTAACCTTTTCAGGCTACTGAAGATCAATGGGAAAACTGGAGGCTGCTCTACAGATTATTTTAGCAATTGTACATGAGCGCTTTGAAATCTGGACAACTACTTGCACAAGGAGGATTTTGGTTCTGCAATAGTATGTGTGTATATAGTGTGGAGGAGGATGTATAAGGAAGAAGGGAATGAGTTTGGCTTATCTTAAATCACGTTTGGTACTACTAGTATAGAAAGCAGCAAATATTTTGCATTCTGGTGGACCAGACCCAACTCCTTCACGTAGAAAGAGAGGTTTTCTACTTTAGGAACTTTTCTGCTTCTCCCAGCATTTTTCCTCAACTATTCTGTGGCCAGTGACACAACTCAGCATCCAAGCTGGTTGAAGACGGAGCCCTCTGACACTGAGGATACTAGTGAGGGTGCAGCTTTGGGAGTGCAAATGGTCTTCAACCTCACAGTAATCGCATGATACTTGTTGGGGCTAGAGTTGTCACTAGAGGCTGACACAGAAGCTCAAGGAATTGGAGGACGGCTTCTGCCTCTGCATGTGGCTGGGAACATGTGAGTCCCAGCTAGGAGTGCTAACGGGGTGGGTGGCTTATTGCAGCCTTGTGTATCTGTCCTACCCATGAGGCAGCAGTGGTGGTGGAGCTGGAGGGAGGGCTCTGCCAGGGATAAAAGCCAGTGTGGCAGGTCTGTTCTTCCAGCACTCCCAAAATCCAAGGAGGAAAAGCCCAACCTCTCCTGTGTTAGTGTAATTACTAATACAGAGAAGAGGGTATCTTCCTGCAGACGCTTGTCATCTACTCTTGTGAGCAGTCTAGATCAATACTCCCCCTTTCTCCAATGTGCCCAGGGGTCTGATCTTGCTTTACGTACAACCCTTTGTAGCAAGTTAAGAAAACCAGTTTTAAATGGTCACTCTGCTGGGACACTGACAATGGATATGGAGAAGATCTGATGAGTGGTGTTTTCTGCAATGTATTAATAACACAAATCCTGTTGTACAGGATGCAGCAAATGAAACCTCCGTATCAGTCAGCTAAAAATAATATCAACGTTAACTCAGGCTGTTTGCAAACTCAATCTTGAAGGATGAGGCTAAAGAAATGAAGGGGGAGGAGAATGTCTTTGCTTGAATAGGAAAAAATAGAAAATTTCTGATTAATTTACCACGGTGTGCTGAGAACTGATGTTACTGCATGAATTTGGCATCTCTTAATGGTTGTACTTTGTGTACTTTGTATTTTCATGCTGAGCGCTAAGCTGAACGCTTCCCTGTGGATTTGTTCTGTTACAAACTATTTGTTATTTAGCCTCATGGCCATTTCTGGAGTCTGCGTCTGTATTTCTAGTTAAATGGTTGCTTATTACCTTTATAGAGTTATATAGTCAACAAGGCGATGCTCAGCCAGGGGTGTCATAGTAACACTCTTTCTGCTAACGAGGAGGAGTCGTACAGAACTAAAAAGAAAAACCCACCCCCCCTCCCCCAAAACTGGCATGTGAGAGGTGTGTTTATATTGAATTGTTGGATAAAGTTGTGCAACCCTATATGCAACCAAGCGTGGTCAGGCTGCCTCTCCTGCCAGGGATGCCACCCACATCTGTCTGGGTTATGCCTGCATCAGCTGTTTCCTCTAGCCCTCCACCTTGTGCTGAGCCTGCTGTTGCTGGGTGTTGCTGCTCTACCTCCTGAAGCTCCCCCAGGCTCCCTGGGGCTGAGGCTCTGCTCCTTGCAACACCTCCTCCTGCAGGCAGCCACTCCTGCTCCTCCTCAAGTCTCCGGAGCCTGCCCATACCAGAGACCCCGATGGGTCAAGATAATGGAACGAGCCTGGAGGTAAGCAAACCCTGATTAAAGAAATGCTTTTTATCAATGTGTCTGCAGATAAATGGCAAAGTACAGCAGCGATTCAGCACTTCCCTGCAAGGAACCGCCAGGTGAGGCTCTCGCGGGCGGCTCTTTGCAGGACGCATAGAAGCTTGCTGGAAATACACTGAAACCCAAGAAACACCACGTACAAAGCTAGAGCACCGGTTGCCGGATCAATCTGTTCATTAGGTAATGGCTGCTTCTGAGAGTGGAAACTGAATTTAACTCGCAATAGTAAAACCAGGATAATTTCTAGACTTCTTCGGGGACCAGTTTGCCCACTTTTCTTCATGAGGTAATGAAAACAAACCTTCCCACTCTATAGCTCCTAATGCTCTTTCTGTATCGGTGGCCTATTTTTCTGCTTAAGGACAGGGAGGGACCATTGAGTCACACACAATCTCCTGCCCTCCTCCTCTTCTCATTTAAATATTAATATGATGAATTATTACTAGAGTAACAGCTGTGCACTACTCATATCACAGCAACATAACCTTCCCCTCCTCATCAGAGCACAGCTATTCCTGACTCGCATTTTCTGGTCGACCTTCTCACTTCTTCTGGATGACTTTTTAAAAATTACTTTGTTAGTTCTGGTGTGGTATCATTAGGATAATTGTTTGTTCTGGTCTTTCTGCTTAAATATTAATGATACTGAGGAATTCAAAAGATAGCTTCAGTAATGGTAAGTTAAATGTCTGTGTGTATTCTCCTATGAGATCTGTTTGTTTAGAGAGAAAGAAGTATAAAAGATTAAGATCAATTTTTCTAACTAACACTTAAAAACATCTCTCTCTCTTTGAGAATTACCAAAATATATTGTCTTTTATATAAATAAAATCATTGTATATTAGTCAGCTAGTGTCTCTAGATAATTCAGGGGCATACCTAACATTGTACCTAGAAGTACTAATGCATTGCATTCTCTGTAGATACAGTGTTATAGGAGAGACTGCTAATAAAATCATGAGACAACTCTGTATAGACTGCTGAAAATAAATATTTGGCATCACGCAAAGAAGGGGAGGAAATATGAAGGAAAGATAAAACACCATGAGTTAGCTCAATATGACTGGAAATACCAAGCTAAAGCATTCCCAGGCAGATTTGGAAATGTTAGTAGATGTTAAGTTTTGTGGGTAAAGGTCCTCCTCTGCTGAGCACCTTTTGCATGGTTCTTGTGTTTGTGCATGTGTGTGTGTGGTTTATAAACCCACAGGTTTTTCCTCCTTGAAAATGTCACTCCTTGGAGTACTTTCATGCTGCAGAAGGGGAGGCTGGGTTTGTTGGTTTCTGGAGCACTGTTGTGGAGAACTTAATGGCAGCAGGAGTGTGTAGAAATCAGGTTTACTGCATTTGCTCAATTGCTCATACTTAGCATTGGATGAAACTTTTAACTCACTGCTCTTGTTACTTAGGGAGAAAAAAATCTGAAATGCTCTTACAAAGATTTTGAAATGAAATGTCCACATTTTGATTTGAAATTTTTCATTTTAAAATTTTGTTTTACTTAAAGTCAAAGAAAATGCTTTCCTTTTGAATAAAATATTGGCTTATTGCTTTGTTGGGTTTTTTAAAATAGCTCATAAATATAATGGGGAACCTAAAAAATTAATCCAAATTTATAAATTATGCCCTTCTTTTCCCACTCCTGAAGAAATTGGTAGAAATTTTTTTCCCAATCAGCCCTACCAGTGATGAAAGAAAGGGAGGTGGGAGGCTTCTGCTGCCTGAGAACTCTTCCCATTCAAAATCAGTGTCTAACCCCATGCCTGGTTAGGGGTTGGGGAGAAGAAAGAGTGAAAAGAGGGTACTGGAAAATGTTTTTCTAAGTCATTGACTGCTCTGACGTAATGCTAAAAGTAGTGCTGTTACTTCTTGGATAATTTTTCCAGTCTGCTTTTTTCTGAACAAGTACTTAGTGGAAACAAAGAGCCCAATCCCGACTGTTTGCAATTCCCACTGTAATCAACAAGTGTAAGGTCATGGATTGAGACATGCTCAGTACCACTATATACATACATATGTGTTGGGTTTTTTTTCCCTCTGTGTTCTGTTCCTCCTAACGTTTGTGGGAGTTGGAAATTTTTTTTTTCCTCAATTTACCTTTCACATCAGGGATTTTTTAATTCTCACGCAGGTTACTGTATTGCAAATTATTTGGCAAAAATGCTGCTTTTATAAAAAGCCTTGATAAACTTGTAGCATATCCCCCAGATAAAATCTCATTTTAAACAGTCCCTTCAGATGATCATCTGCACTGATTGCGAATGAACCTTGTAGCAATCTCATAACAACTGTTCTCGTGGACGGAAGAGAAACCTGCTGTCAGAACTACAAATAATTTACGTAACCCAATTTAAAGCTCTGACAAAATGTTCCCTTGTTAAGAGGATTGTTATACTTAACGTGTGAGATGAAAATACTTTCTGAAGGTCAGGAATGCACAGAAGACAGATTAGATCTCTTGAAAAGACGAAAAATAGGTTTTTACCAGAAGTTTTTCCTCTGTCAGACATTCAACTTGGCATTCTCAGAAGCTTATATAAGCACAGCTTTATTCCTGCAAATGCTGTGTTTGCTCTGCAGAGGGAGAGGAGCCTCAGAGCTTCAGCTCTGCACATGGGAAAATATAACTGAAGGTAGACTGGAGACTCAGGCTATTTTTTGCCACCACCAGCGGCATAAATAAAAATTTGTTTTAAAAAGCACAGGGGCGGATTCGGGCATGTATTTCCTCGATTCTGCCTGCCGCAGCTGCCAGCATTATGCTGAAGGACCCCAGGCAGTTTGTGTACCTGCTGCAGGTGAGACGGCCACCCCGCAGCGGTGGGTGCCCAGCGGCTGGCGCGGGGCCAGCCCGGGAGAGGTCCCACCGGCATCGGCGGCGTGGGAGCGGGTGGGCTCACTGATGCGCTGCGGCATTAGTCCGTGCGAGCGGGAGCAGTGGGACGGAGCTGTCTCTCGTTCGGGTCTCCTGCTCGTGACCGTAGCTTGGTAAAGGTCCTGGGAGCTGAGCTGTGCCTGCCGCTGAATGATGGAGGGGTGGGACAGACTCTGCTGAGGCTGCAGGCAGATGGGGGCTTCAAGAAGTCCATCTAACCCAGGCAAGGCGTCGGGGCACCGAGTCGTGCAGTCCTGGTGTTCAGTGACCTGGTTGCTTATGCTCAGTCAGGAGCTAATGCTGTCTTCGTAAAACTGTCAAACAGAGCCACAAAACTTGAATTTGACGTGTTGGAAAACAGCTTTGTGAGACAGCTTTTCATCATAGGATCTGGGGGGTGGGGCAGGTCTTGAAATGCTCTTCAGGTAGGATACGGCAGAAATAAAAAGAAATTACAGCCTATGTAACCATCAGAAAGTCAGGCTAATGTTGCTGTTGTCCCCATCCCCTGCGCGCAGTTACGTGTGGTTTCTGTCCGTCCCTCCAGCCAGCCAGAAAGTGAGATTGTGGAGAAGCTGATGATGGAGATTATTTAAACACTTATCTCCTCACCTTCCTCACCGTTGCATTCCCCTAATTCCTGGGGTGTCTCCCTGTAACCCCAGGTCTCCTGCCCGCCCCGACACTGGCTGCCCCACAGCCCCCTAACGGCAGCTGCAGTGTTGGGGGTGCAGGGTCTGCGCCCAGAATGCAGGGGAAGCAGCAGGGTTTGGGTGGTAGGAGAGTGACTGTGTGACTGCACGTCAGATCAAAATAATAGGAAGAAACTTTGTGCTGGAGACAGGGATATTTTGCTACAGGAAACGGCCTCCTGCTTTCCACTGCTGAGAGCCTTTTCCCAAAATACCTTTACAAAGGGGAAGAGAAGCTTGAATAGGGCTCTCCGCATCCCAGCAGCGAGTGCCCCTGGGGGGCTTCCTGTGCGCCCCCCGGCAACCTCTCACCGACCCACAGGGAGGACACTGACAGGGACATCTCTTTCTCAGAAACTCTCTGGTCTACTTTTTTTCCTCCCTAATGCGTTCCTGTGTAAGAAGACCCTTTTACTACCAGCTTCCCCGACAGCTAGCAGCTTTCCAGCCCTGGGGATGTCAGGAGAAGGCTGCCTGGAGAGGTGACGCAGCCCACGTTAGCTTTCTAGGTACCTTCTGCTGGGGGAGAAGCTCTAAATGTGCCTGTTCCCTTGCCCAGGCAGAGGGCAAGGGAGAGGTGATGGAGAGAGGCTGTACGTGCAGGGAGCAGTAGCATAGCAAAGCAGAACATGGCACTTGCAGCCCCTTGGCGGCTCAGGCAAGGCTGGGAAGCTCTCGTGTTGGGATCGCCTTGATCTCAGTGCTTGCCTCAGTTTCGACAGACCATGACACTGCTGACGGCTAATTCTTTGGATGGAAACATTTTTGTGCCAGGTACATTTCCAAATCTGAAGTTTACTGGAACGTTTAGCTCAAATATTTTGTCATTCTGCAAGAACTAGGGTGGAGGAGAGCATTGATTCTGCCCTACTTAAAAACAGGCAAACAAAAAAAAGTTTTTAAAAGGCTCTTGCCTGTTCCAGAAGAGGAGGACACTCTAGAAATCCAGAATCAAAGATGCGCATTTTATCTTTGTGGAAAATCTCTTGATGTCTATGAACTGGAGACCTCATGTTTTGCAGACTGGATAGATGTGGGAGCAGATAAATTCCCACACTGCCTGTCAGTCCTGGGTGTGCTCCAGCCCAGTCACTTCTGAACAGAAATTTTCCTGTGACTGCATCCACGGGCTGCTGCAGGCTGTGTTGGGTTTGGGCACCTTAGCTGAATATAAGTGGCCTGTTCCTGCCATACACTGCTTTTAGTGGCTCCTGTTGGCTCCAGTTAAGAAGCTGGAGGTAGCTACCTGACTCATGTGCCAAAGAAACAAGGACCGAATAGGTAGGAAATTTTTAAGGAGTAAGTTGGGAGAAAAAGCTTGTAAAAATGAGATTTGAATTGGAAAAGAGAAAAGAAAATAGCAACTGGGAAATGGGAGGAGACTTGGAAAAACTAGATGAGCAGCTGAGAGGGAGTGGAGAGGCTGGCGTGGAGGATGTGCAAACACAGCTACTCGAGGTGTACAAACACAGCTACTCGGGGGCTTCTGGTGCTGGGGAAAATCAGAACTGCCTGGACAAAGCCTAGAATAACTTGCAAAAACTGAGAAGTCAGAGCTTTGGGAATCTGCACTTGGTGCAAGAAGCACCAATCACTTTGAAAAGTGAGTTGAAAAGTTGAACAGTGGAATAAAGTACCAATCTCTTGCAAAATTCAGTTCTAGCAATCTTAAATTGTGCATCTGCTATTAAGGGCTACTGTGACCTTGATCTTTGTGACTCAGCTCAGGAAAGTGGAAATGATAATACCCTGACATTCTTGCAGACTGTAGAAATTAATTTAAAGGGTATTTGCAGAGCCCTTAAACCCTGGTGGTTCTGTCCTCAGACTGGGGCTATATGTGCTGAATAAAACATAGGGCAGTACACTGATTTTATTTTTCCTTGGTATCCAATTACTGGTAATCAGGTGAGCACATGAGGTACATGTCTTGTACAATGAATGAAGCGGAGCACTGAGCACTTGTGAGGAGAAAAAGGAGTATCTGCTCATGCAGTAAAGCTGTATCAGAGCAGATAGAGCTTGTTCTGATTACTGTGATTGTCATGTCACATGGAGTTCCCTGCAAAGGTCAGAGAAGTTTACTAGCTGACATGAAGGCCCATATTCCCATGTTCTTCTGCTATCTGAAACATTAGAGCAATCAGGAAGATAAATCTTCTTGTTCCTCTGGGTGAAAAGGTTCAAAAGTTTCCATTACTACCCTGCTGTTTCACTTGATTTCAGCAGTTACCGCAGGTTCTTGGTTGAAGTTCTACTTGACAACAGCCTATTCAAGCCTTGCGACTGATTTACCATCACCTAGCAATGATTACATTTGTATTGTTTACTAACAAATATCATTGGACCTAGGATGATAAACATGCAGTACAGGGTAGTACTTTCATCGCAAATTGTACATGTAGTCCTTGAATCATTTTTACTACAAGCAAATGAATTGCCTTAATTATTTAAACAGGGATATTATCACAAACCATAATAATCTCAGTTTACTCTGTACTTCTAGCAAGTATTTAGATAGTCCATGCAGCTGCGGAAATACCAGCTTGGGTAGTCTGTCAGGAAAAAATAAGCAGCTGACATCTCAAAACCTTTGCTAGGTTGAGGGGAAAACTACCACCTTTTTTTGATGAATATTGCACTGTCTTCTGAAGTCTTTGTGAAGTGCCTCTGACAGACAGGCTTGAGAGTGTTAAGTCCTCCTTGGAGTTGCCCTTGGAGCAGGATGGTTTGGGCAGTGGTAATGAGACTCCTAGTCCCGCCCCGGCAGGATGGTTTGACTCCGAAAGCAAGGGCTGAGACTTGTGTCCATCCTTGATTTCTGGGATATACCTTTTCCAAGACAGTCTGTAGCTAGAGAGGCTGTCTGTCCTGGAAAAGTTAACAGCAAGGAAAAGCTGAGAGGTTTGTGAGCTGCAGTCTTACCCCTCTGGGCCATCATTTCAAGACACAGGCTACCAGGAAGAGTTTGCCCACTGTGTCTGGTGGCTGAAGCCTAATTCTTCATTGCTTTGGGTGGCCAAGTGAGATATCCCACTGCACAGCCTGACCTTGTCACAAAGTCTCCCACTGCTGAACATGAGTGAATGGATTTGTGCACCTAACTGCTGTGATAATGGATGCAAGGAAACACAAAAAGGCCTTTCAGCTGGTTTGTGGTGCCGTCAGCCACTGAGGACATCAGATCACAGATAGGAACCACGTGGAAGCTCTTGCTGTCATCCAGGGCAATGCTGGCGTAAATCGCAGAGCATACGTAAACGCTATGATCATGTTGGAGTCTGTTGAATTGCAGCAATCATGAGAACTAAGTATTGCAATTAGAGCTGGTCCAAAGGTTGAAACTCCTCTTCTTTGAATCATCTTGATTGCTTTTGTTTTGGGAGTGTCCAGATTAAACAATAAGAAGAAATTTGAGATAATGGTTAGCAACTTTTTTTGTTTACTAAAATACGTTTATCAGGAATTGATTTTATTTTAACTGAGGCTTAAATGGTTCCCCAGTGTTTCATAAAACACAAAGAATGAGGGAAGACTACCTTTCCCCTGTCACAAAATATAACTTTAGATGTATGTGGTATCTCTTAAGCTTTTATTTAACAGTTTTTGACTGAATGCAATTGAAAACTGTTTAGAGATATGCTGGAGATAAGAGAATGCTGATGCACTAAAAAGCAGAAGGGTTCTCTACCTCTTTATCTTTCTTAATTCCAGCTCACTTGCAAAGTAAATCTCCCTATTCAGATCATGAAAGAACCTCTGGGCATAACTACACAGTGAAATGTTTACCTATATGAGATAACTTTCTGGTTTTAGGACTGCTTCTCAGTGATTCCTCCGCACCAGGGTATCCTACAGAGGTATTTCTGAGAAGCAGTCTGCATGAGCCCTGTACAAGAAGAGCATGTCTCTGTGGAGGAGGCTATCCAGTGGTACAGTAAGTAGGCATGTGAGACACATTTCCTCGTAGGTCAAGAAGCAAAAAAGATATACAAGATCTCTTTCCAAGTGCAGAAAAGAATGAAGTCTGGGTTTACAATTTTTGGGGTTTTTATGCTTGTGGTCATTAAGGACAGTTGGATCTCATGCATTGGAGCTCTCATTGAGCAAAGGTGGACAGCCTTGTCCACCTTCTCTTGTACCCTTCTCTCCTGCACTCATGCAGTATGTGAACACCCACTAACAAGTGGATTTGCTTTACATCCTGCAATGTATACGTGGACAGATGTATTCCATTTCTGTTTGCACAGCCTTTAACTCAGAAAGTTTGGGATGGCCCAGTTTCAGCACTGTTGTACCTCTAATAGAGGTAACAAATCTTACATTTCCAAAGTAACAAAGATTCAGTCGGATTTAATGTCTTTAATGAAAAAAAAAAAATCAAGTTCTTCTTTAAACTTACAGAAATGTAGACCATGGGTAAAAGCAGTTACTCAGTACAAAAGCTCAAAAAATGTGTCATGTATTATTTACTCCTTTCATAGGTAGGAGTGCTTCTAGGCTCTTCTGTCTGTCATGGGAACAGATAACTTACAAATGATGGGGCAAGACCATCCACCCCTGAAAGCAGGATGCCTCTGAGGTATGGTCACAAGAGGGATCAAATATGCAATTCTCTGTCAAAGTAGAATCTCAGCAGAAGTCTCAGGCTCCCCGATGCTGGGTCTGTGGGAGACAGTGCTGTCGGTGGTTATGACAATGCTCTCGTGCAGACGAGTTGTGTGCTTACACGGTCACGCACTTCTAGGGCCCAGTGCAGAACGGAGACCAGTCTGTGGCTGCTTCAAGGGCAGCTCTTCTGGCCCCGCACAATGCTTAACTGCAACGTGGGAACGTAGAGGACTTAAATGCATCACTCTCCGGACTGAATGACTCAAAAAGCACATCTGCTGGGGAGGTACACTATCTATTTCTCACTAATACTTGTAGTCTTCCATGTATAGCGTGCTGTTCAGTTATCAGTGGTGTGGAAGCGTGGTAAGGAGTGGGCTGAGAGGTGCTTGCTGCTGTTAGGAAGAGGAGCCAACTTGGTAGCGGAGGAGAAGGCTGGAGTCACTGCGTTGAAGTTAAACCTGTTGAGAGTTCTGCCATGGACTTAAGAATGCTGAGGGTTTGCCCCTGTTCCAAATAAATCATTTATTTGGGGTTAAATTATTGTGCTTTATCTTCATGGAAGCCAACAGAAACAAAATGAGACAGTGAGTTGATGCTCCATTCTGTATTACTATTGCAAAGAGGAACAGATAGTTCTTGGGATCAGATGAATAGACACAGATTAACCTCTAAGTAGCTATTATTGGAGCCCATTTAAAGCAGTTTGAGTTGGAAGAGCCTTTGCTGAAGCTGATGGGAAATGCCAGGGTAAGAAGATGATCCCAGTATTTGGCACCAGGCGGAGTCTGGAGAATCTCCAATGCGTGTGTTGGCATTTACAGCATGTTAGGAGGGGAAAGCTCCTCCTTGAGAGTAAAAGACGAAGTGAGTTTAGACAATTCTGGTCATTTTTTCCTCTTCAAAGGAAAATTTAATTTTCCTGGTTTTCATTGTAGTGTAGTTGCAAACAAATAGACTTTTTGCTTGAGCTGTAATAAGATAGAGGTCTTGTATTTCATAAGCCTGACACCCTCTGTAGTAAATGATGCTTCTGTGCATTATTTTTTTTTTCCCCTGTGTAGTAGTCAGTGGTGCAAGTCCCTCTTTCCTGAGCACTTCAGACAGTTGCCCTCTGTGGAGTGGCCTGAGATCTTGCATCATTTCCTGTCATCTGTCCAAAGCTATTTATAAAATGTCTGCTGATTCTGGCACACAGGCAAACCCCAGTTTTCATGAGAAAACTAATAGTTTGGAAATGTATTCCCTCCCAGCAAGTGTCTCAAAACCATTGAGAAAACCTGAAACGTCCTAGAAAATCTTAATGACAGCTAAGGTATAATGGGGTTGGGGAATATGGGGAATATGGGGAATTGAATAGTCCCATGTATTTGTAGCGGAAATCTTTAGAAATAGATGGTGCAACATGCGCTGCGAAAAAGTTACAGAGTGTTAAGGGAGAGGAGGTGGTTCCAAAATTTATTTGTTAGCAAAATAAAAACTTGGGGGGTTGATGTCTGAAGATATAACAAAAGTGACTCAAGGTAGCTTTTGCAATGCTGAGTATTTGCCATATAATTTGATGGTAGATGTTCTATTAAAAGTTTCTACTTTTCAATATTTCTTAGGTTTTCCATCTCTTTAGCTTCAAGAGACTGACTGAGGTAGGAGTCTGGCAGGGACAGTAGGAGGCATTAAGCGCAGCAGCACGCTTCCCAGTCAATCTGCTGTTTATGATAAGTGCTATTTTGGGAATCCTGAAAAAGTGCATTGGCCACAGACAAAAGGCAGCCTAAGCAACAGCACTCACATCGGCTTCCCACTGGCCTGCCTTGACCCTGCTGGCACCGTGCTTCTTGCCTCTTTATCTTTAGCCATCCAGTATGCTGCTTGCTTGTGAAACAGCTGCATCTATGAGCTTTGGGCATGTTGGAGACCACTGTGTGTAGGGCAAAGTGAATGGATGTGATGGCCTTTGCCTGAGCAGTCACAAAGACACGATTTCTTAACGTGTCTCCCAGGCCAGCTTGTTTCATCCTGTTTTCACACGCCACCGTAAGAAGTACCACAGTGCCGCAGGTGGCCTAGGTGGGATTGGAGTCCATGTCCCGCTCATGAAGGCCTCTGCAGGGTACAAGTCTAAGTAGCAGCAGAGTCCTGAGACTCTTCCACTATGACCAATTAGTACTGCTTTTCCAAGCCCCAAGTTTCTTGTGGCAGCAACAGATCATCTTCTTGACGGCTGACAGATTTGCTTCTGGCCATGCCATTTGTATGTAGTTTATTGCAAAATAATATTTGAAAGTGTTTGAGATGCCTCAACTCACTGCACCTTCCTCCTCCCCTTGTAAGCTTGTAGATAACATTTGTTGCTATTTGATATGTAAAAGCTATGTAGCCTCAGGCTGCTAAACCAGTGTATTAGCTGATGCCCATGGATTTGTATTGAGCTTTGCCCCCTGTAAATGTATTTCAAGAGGATTCTGGTGTTGGTGAAAATGTTAGCGAATGTTAGTCCATTTTTTTTTTTCTCTGTAAATGACAAGCTCTGCAGCACCAGCTGTGTTTACAATTGCACAGCAGAGGCTTTATCTCTATAATGCAATAGCAATCAAAATGCTGCATGTAGGAAGGTTTACTGCTCTATAGGAATGAACAAGAACAGTTCTACATAGCAATATGTATAGTTCTGCAATTAAATGCAATAGTTCTACAAAAACATATAATTGTTCTACATAAATCCATCATCAGGCCTTCATAACTTCTGCTTAAGAGCTGACGTATTTTCCAGTAGGAATCCAAAACCAAATGCATTTTTTGCTGACAGCACCCCGCCCTGCTTCCAGGGCATCTCCCCACATTGGAGTACTCAAGGTATTACAGATATTTAAATAATATCTGTAGGGTAATATGCTGCCTTACAACTCTAGCAGCACTGCAGCCTATGCAGTAACTAGCACAGAGATGCCTTAGACAATTGCTCTGGTGCCACTTCAGCGGGCAGATGTGTTCTCCTAACTACTTCACTTGAGGTTTTGGAGGTGGGGATGAAAGTGGTGCCTGCCTGCAGGTCTGAACAGGGGAGAACTGTCACACACAGAATTCTCTGGTACCTGAAGTGCTGGGAAAAAACATTTGGTGCTTCTTGTTTCCACTTCATCCTATGCTTTGCCTTGTCACAACAGCCCTGTTCCTCTCTGTAGAACATTTTTCAGCCGTAGATTCATCCACTGACTGGATCTACAGCCTAGCTCCAGCACACATCCCGTGTCCCGTGCTTGGAAGTTAGAAGCAACTTGGGTCACCTAGAGCACCCGAGTGTGAAAATGTTGGTACCAGTTATCCTTTAAAAGGCGACTAAACCTAACACATACTGCCTCAATTGCCTGCCTTGGTAAATTTTTCTACATGTTTGCTATTCTGTCCATGAAATACTGATAGCTATCTCTCTGCAAGGTTAACTAATGAGGAATTAATGAAAGGCTGAGAAATCTGGGAGAGCTCCAGCCCTACAAGTGTATTTCACACAGAGGGCTGAGGCTTTCAGTGATGACCCAGCTACAAGGCAAGCTTTCTAAGCTTTCCTCTTCTTCCAGTATTGCCATCACTTTGCCAACTCCTGCTTTAGGCAGCTGCTTTATCCCCTGTGCTAAGTCTTGGTTAAGACATAGAAAAAGTAGGCAGTGGAATTGCCTGACTTAATAAAAATGTGTGATATTAAGCGGGGAGCCTGCATGCAGCTAGCTGTACCGAAGTGTCCTAGATTGCTGGTGATCTACCAAGGGGGAAGAATGACTTGTTCTGTTTTAAGTGTTTAATAACTTTTTTTCTTGCAGATTCAAAGAATTTCCAAAGTATGTCACAGAACCCATTTATTTCTAACCTCAAAGTTGAAGATGTTCTGTGACTGTCTTTTTCCACCTTCATTTGCCCTTTGTACTTTGCTGCCTTTGGCTTGAATTGGTCTCTGTTAATGGCCTGTGCTTTTCCGGTCTTTCTATTGTTTCACACAGGGATGAAGATCTTAGGGTTTGCCTTTTTCCTTTCTTCTAAGTCCCCCAATATTGCCATAGCTTCTTTCCTGATCAGAACATAGCCGGTACAAAGCTTGCTCTAGCAAAGTCAGTTCCACAGGTGAGTGCAAATGAGGTGATACCATGCTGCCTGTGCCCAGGTAGCTTTGGCTACTGCTAAGTAGACTTTAACTAAAAAGGGATTTTGATGCAAAAAATTGTTAAAAGTTTTTAAGATGGCAACTTCTGTGTGGTTACCTTCTAATAATGCTGGCATGAAGTATACTTTAAGATTTATTGGGAAGACTTTAAAGTCTGCATTTGTTAGGAAAATGTGTTTGTGTTTAAAAGAACAAATAAAAAAACCCTACGTCCAGTATGGAAAGGTATAGTCTGACCTTTTCCAGGAAATGGAGCTGCACAAGAAGTGAAGCTACCTAAGTTGTTGGGTTGTCAGTGAAACTCAAATTTATCTGGACTATTCGTGCTGAACGTCAGCACTATGAAAATGTAAGCTGGAAGAGCAAGTGATTTGTAAAGGCTTTGCTTAACACCTGCAGAGAACTAGGCTAACTGGAGAAGGCAGCAGTTAAAGGAGATCAGAACAGACTATTAAAAACTCTTGGGAGCTGTGCCAGGAAAACCAAATCATACTTCAGGGCCCAGATCACGCTGCAGAACACAGGTAAGCAGGAACTGGCCAAGGAGGCAGCAGAAACTGTGTGTTCCCTGAACCTCTCCCCATCTCCTTTTAATATGTTGGATTTTCTCTCTAAACTCATCCCTATCCCCATGCAAAATGAATCCTAGACTTTGGTAAGAAGCACAATCAGTCCTTAAATATGTATCCTAGTATACATTTCCCTTCCTCTAGGAGGACACGTAAGTCGAGCAGGAGCAGTCCGGCGGGCGCCCCGGCTACTCTCTGCCGTCAGAGTCTTCCCCTGTGTGTCTTATCAAATTTGGCTGCCCAGGGGACTGATGCTGCAGGACAGGCCAAGAACCAGGTATCACCTTCAACACCTTAATCTTCACTGAGGGTGTAGGCTGCTTGATGTGAGGTACACACTTAAGTTGAGCCTCTTCTGAAAATACCTGGAATCATTAGAGCGAGCTGCATAAAGCCAGAAAACAAAGATTTCCCACAGAAAACCCCAGCGAAGCAGTGAAACTGAGACAAAAGCCTGGAGCTGCCAAGTCACCTTGGGCAACCTTTTCAAATCGTCTCCAAATCTTTCTTCCCTTGCCAATCATAATGGGTGTGGACACTTAAAAATACTTCATTCACTTTTACGCCACAAGTAATGATTCACATACAGGACTGAAAGATGGAATTTACTGTTTGATCTTTTTGAACTTGAATATAATAAATGAATCATTGCTTCAGTTCTAATTATTTTTTAATTGCTGAGCTTTATGACCTTTGAAGTCCGGTTCTTTTCTTACTCTGCATTTTACTGACAGTTAATATCTGCAGATGTTTTAGAATGGGTTCGTATCATATAGCATATCACCTACGTGCTATGTATTTGCATTCTTGTGGGGAATGGGGAAACAATTTGACACAGTAATTTATAGCCTAATCAATAGGATATTAAAAATCTGAGAACAGATTAGCAATTTGCAGGATTAGATAGCTATAAATTACCATGTGACACACAATTAAATTCTGAGCAACTCTCACATGCATTGTAATTCTATAAATAGTGAGGCTGAAGACAAGTAACATTCCCGCACCATGCTTTTCCTTGTTGCATGATTGTCTTCTAGATTGAAGGATCTCATTCACTAGATCCTACCACAGACCATGCTCTTAGAAAGGCAGAAAAGAATTTGGGTGCAGGGATGGGTGGGGAGTAGCTCTTGATTTATTAATTAGGAACGCAGAAAAACAGTGGTACTTCTGGACTATGAGAGATTTATGAGTGAGCGTGTGCTACCCACGCAAGGAAGCTTGCCACTTGCTGCAAGTATGCTCTGTGTTTGGTAAACTACTTTTCAAACTGTCTGGGCTGCTGCAGAGCAAACCCCATGGATGTGCAACTTCTCCACCTGGCTGAAATGGCAATGTGGGTATTGGAAAATAGTCCCAATGGACACAGTATGATGATAGGTTCCCCAGGTGCTGTTGCAAGGCTGTAATATAAATTTTTTTCTTACTGCAGTACCCCAGGATCAGCTTGCTCTTTTGTCCCTCATAATGAAAATACTTTGTATGGGTGAAAGGATTCTTTAATTAACTAAATAGCTCTGGATTTAGACATACAACCACTGCTGCTCCTGCCTTTTTTAAGTCCCGAATCTCTTCCTTTCATGCAAGTAAATACTCCTCTGTGGCTTGGCTCTGGTTGCCGTCCTAACATCACCTCTTCCAAATATGCACTCCTGCAGTTTTTTTTATAGACTGCATTTAAATACAGGCCGTCTGGAGCAGCCAGTGCTGTAATCTTCCAACTCTCTTTTGCTGGGTGGGCAGAAGAACTGCATCTTTGTTTCTGACTTTTCTCCACTGTTGCAGCATGGTTAGCTGCTGATAAATTAGCAAATATTGTAATGTAAAATGCCAGTTTAGTTACTGACTTCTGTACGTGTGCTGTTAGTACAGTGCTGTATTATCAAATGCCCAAGTCACCTTTCTTGATAGTGGGGGCAATGTCAGAGTTAGCAACGCATCTGACTAAATTAAGACGGTTAATGCTTGGCTTCATAATTGAAGGGGTTTAAAAGCTATAAAAGCTATTTAAATAACTTTAGAGAAGCTGGGTAGGGAGCTCCTTGGATGTTGATGTATGAGTCATTTATTAAAAAAATAAAGTTATGTGATTTAAGAGTGCAAGGGTCAATTGGATCCTTCTGTCCAGATGGCAGCAGAGCAAGCTGTAGAGCCCTATGCAATGTCAGTAACTTCTATCCTAGTACTAACTGTAAAGAATCTCTGTTTAACCAGTGAGTATTAATTGTTTTATCTTCTTTTGAGTCATCCTGCACTGAAAAGGCATGTGAGGGACCTAGGGAAACCACACCCTGTCTTGAGAGTTGTACTGAAACTGTGTTAGTGGAAACGTAAGGCTCTTCTGATACCTACAGGCCTGGTGTTTTCATGCCTCTCTCTCCCCACTAAGACTGCTGTATAAAAGTCTCATGGGGAAAAGATTTAAAGTTTTAATTCTTTTGCTTTATTTTGTTGTATTAGTCGTGATTTTCAGGGAAAAGTAGATTTTTACTGTCCCTGCCTATGTCCGTTAAGGGAGGTACAATAGCAAGAGAGAAATCCTTTCTGACGTCTGCAGAGGTGACAGCAATGGCAAGTAGTTTGTAGATGCTCGTGGGGAGAACGTGCAGGTCCCCCGTGACACTAAGACTGCAGAACATCTGCGCCCAAATGTCACCTTTGGAGAAGGAGAGCCTGCCTCCATCACTCCCCGTCTGCTGCCTTCCAACCGTGGTTTTGTTTCTCTACCACAAGGGATGTTTAAAGCCAGGAGGGTTGAACTGGGCCCACGCAACCACTTCCCCGCCTGTCGTCGCTCGGACTCCCACACGCCGGCATCTGCAGCAGCAGCAGTGCTTGCCCAGCGGCGACCGATGCTGGGCCTCCGTGTCCCATTCCTCTTCTCCCCTTCTTCCCCGCAGCCGTTGCAGGGCCTGTGACCTGGGCGCGGAGGCATAGCCCGGCTCTCCTCCCCGCATCCCCCCAGCTGTGGAAAACCCGCGTTCCTGCTCCCTTCTCTGCCCTTGGGGTTTCTTTCGGCGTGCTGTGTTGTAGCCAAGGGAAATGCTGAAGAAACCGAGCCCTAGGGCCCGGGCCAAATGCAAGTTTCAAAAGCAGAAGCCTGACTCCAGGGAATCTGTCAGGAGGCAGTGGAGATCAAACAGGAGGAGGAAGCAGCAATCGTAGTCGAAGCTGTGAGTGTTAACGCACTAGAGAGCCACCATTAGTGCCTGTAGGCCTCTTGTCCGTGTTCGCTGCGGTGGCACGCAGCTCCACCAGGCCCTTTCTTTGAAGTGTTTGACTCAGCTGGACTTTTGAGACTCTGCTAGATTACTCCGGCTAACCGCACACAGGGGCTACTGGGAGCCGCCATGTCCCATGAAGACAGGCTGGGCTGTGAGGTGATGGCGCGCCGAGGGTGTCCCGCCGCGGACCCCCGGGCCAACCCTGCTGGGGGAAGGGGCCCGCGTGCTCCTCCGGACTCGAGGGCGCGGCACGCCGGCGGGAGGGCCCTGCAGCGGGGGCGGCCGTGCCTCCCGCACGGAGACCCGGCCGGCGCTCCCCCGAGCGCCGCCGGCGACCGCGGCCGCCATCCCGCCCGTCCGCCCTCCCTCCTTCGCTCCCTCCTTCCTTCCCTCCTTCCCTGAGGGCCGCCCCGCGCCCCGCCCCCTCGAAGGCGGAGCCGGCGGCGGCCCCGCCCCTCCCTGCCCTCCGCGCCGGGTTACATGGCGGCGGCTGCGGCAGCGGCAACTGCGGCGAGGCGGGCGGGCGCCGGGCGGGAGCCGGTGGCGGGGCCGCGGGGCCCGGCCGTGTGAGCAGCGCAGCCCCCGATGAGCCTGGGAAGGCCCGTGAGTGCGGCGGGGCGGCCGGCGAGGCGCCGGGGGGCGGGGAGGGAGGAGAAATGGAGGGGGGGGGGGGGGTCCTCGGGCCGCCGCACGCGCGGCCCCGGCCCCGCCGCACAAAGGCGCTTTGTTCCCTCCCGCCGGACGGCGGCGGCGCCCCCCGGCCCGGCCCGCTGCGCTCCGCTCCCCGCCGCCCCTCTCCGCCGGGGCCCGGCCCCTCCGCACTGCGGCGGCTGCGGCCCGGGGACGGCGGCGGCGGCCCTGGGGCTGAGGGGGGCGAGCGGGCGCTGACGGGGCGGGCGGGGGCGGCCGCGGCCGCGCGGCGCCGCGAGGGGGGCGCTGCCAGCCGCTCAACGGCTGCGGCCCGGGCGGCGCCGCGCCGGGCCCTGCGGGTCGCCTCTCCCGCCGGAGCGGGGCCGGGGGCGGCGGGCGGCGGTGGCGGCGGCGCCCTGAAGGGCGTTTGAAGGTAGGGCTCCTCCGCGCTGCGGCGGCCCCGCGGGGCGCCGGGGCCGGGGGCCGCGGCGCGGCCGCGGGCCGGCCCGGCTGCCGGAGGGGCGGCGGGGGGAAGGAAGGATGTTCTTTGCCGGGAGGGCTCCGGGCTGGCGGCTGCCGGCCGGCGCGGGCGGCGCGGGCGGGGGGGAGCCCGGCCTCCCCGAAGTCGGCGGAAGTTTTGCTGCCGAATTCGGTGCCGGCGGGGCCTCGCCGGCGGCTGCTCGCGGGGGCTTCGGCGCCGCTCTCCCGCTGCCGAGCCGGGAGACGTGGGGGCAGGTACCGCTCGCCGCTGCTGCCAGGGCGCCCGCAGGCTGCCCTGTAACATCTTTTGTGGGAAAAGTGACTTAGTACTTTGAGAAGTAGCTTGAAACACCCGATGAACGTAGCTTGAGGAGAGGCCGTCGAGTTTCAGGACTTGGAAGAACAGGTACCCTTGGCTAGGCAGGCAGGATGCGCACGCTTGGCTTCTGTACGATGAGTATCTCTTTCTCTGGCTAATTCAGTGCCATTTTGGATCAGCCTGACAATGGCTAAGTTAATTGTGTTGCGGAGAAAGAAACGGTGTTTGGCATGTTGTCCTATGGCCAGTACAAACGTCGATAAAAGTGCTGTTGCCAACAAGCGCTTTTTTTTAATATATATATGTGTGTGTATAAAAATAACGTTTGATAGCATGATGTGTTTATAAACAAGTTACAAATTCCGGAAAGTCGTGGCTTAAAATAGAGGTAGGTTTTAGTCTGGTAATCGGGTTCAGAAAATGTGTGCTGTAAAGCTAAAATGGGAACTTTCATTTCAATCTCTCGCTCAGGCTCAGTCCTTGCTTGTGCAGTTGTTATCTTTAATTCACTCTTGACTGGTTAACTGTTCAGTGGAACAGCAGACGGTAGCAGATCTGCCGAGGTGCAGAAGGCTGTGGTTAGCTGATGATAGGCTTCTTCAGTGGTGAGCTTTCATTGACTTACCCAAAGGGAGGACCAACCGAACCATTTTTATTTATGATACAGAAAAACGCAGTGGATTTTTGTGTGCTTTTACAGATCCTTCAGAGGATTTATAAACTAATAGTAACATTTGCCGACTGCCAGCACAGAGTTCCCTAAACAGTGTGGGTAGCAAGTAGGAGGCTTTAGAAGAGCGGCAGTTTCGTGAGTTGGACGATGACTCACTCTGCCTACTGACTGCAACGTGGCTGATCTAAAAAAAAATACTTCTGTGCCCTGTATTTTTATAGTCAAAGGGATAGTACTTAGCAGGTTGTATAATATGTCATTAGTCACTCTTGGTCTTTCTCTTGTGAGTAATGATTTGATCATTATGTGGTCTGCATAATCAAATTAACTGGTGTCTTTCTGTCTTATTTGTATTTCTGAAAAAGTAAATGTCTCATACTTAACTGTGTTTTAGCGTACATCCTGTTTCCTGAAAACTGTGATAAATCCACGTGCAGAAGTTGAGCACGAATTGAAGAGGCCCCTTGCATAATGCATGAAGCTGGTCATGTGTGATGTTGTCTGTCAGCACTAGGAATAATTTCAAAGACGAGAGCCCTTCTGTGGGTCACTTCAGTTGCCCTCTCCTGAGAGCTCATCTGTTTTAAAAGCATAGCTGTAAACCACTTAAGAAACTAGTATCTTTGTGTTTCCCTCTCTAAACTTTGTGGGAGGAAGGAATAAAAGTACTGCTTAAAGAAACAGGTAGTCTTGAAAAGGTGACAGCCTAAATGAAAACATCAGTGCCTGTGTGAATAGCCTGTTTGGCACAAATTGGGGTGATAAGCCACCCCCTTTTTTTAATACTATAGTCCATCATGTGTTTCAGGTGGTTAGAGCATGTTACACAACTGAAGAGGAATTTGTCATTTTTGTTTATTTAGTGTGTTTTTTTCAAGACAGACAGTTGGACTGATGGTTATGATTTTCATTGAAACTGAAAATGTATAAACTTAATGGGTGTTGGTGTCACCCTTTGTAAGTATTAGTGTTTTAAAAAACTACCTCATCTTTTTCCAAAGTTAAAAATGATTATAAAATGGAAAGAAGAAGATTTGTTACTTCGAGCTCATTTCAGCTTGAGAAAAGCCTTAATTTCTTCTAGTTGATTACCCTTTAAGTAATTATCTCTAGAGTGGAAGAAAGCTTGGGGTTAACTTCTTATTTTCCATCCCCCTCCTATCTGCTTCTGGTCCACAGGACTATTTGTCTTAAATGTCTGTTTGCTATTAACTCCTGGATGGGGAAACGAGTTTAGCTGCTTCCCTGGCCCCTGGCACTAGCTGTGCTCCAGGAGCTGCAGTCCTGGCAGAGGGGCCAGCTCACAGGCAGTGGCAGTGAAGGAGCTGTCACATGTGAGCAAAGGGCCATGCTAGGTGAGAGATCAGATTGGCATAGTGAAAGAAGTATGCCTTTAATGTGAAAGAGGAGGTAAGTGTAGTTAATGTGTGGGGTTAGTTTAGAAGTATATTTTTTTGTTTAGACAAGGATATATGAACCTGGTACAGCATTGTCATCTGTTACGTTTCCAAAGTAGAATTTTCAGCGGCAGTAAATGAAAGATCACGTTCAATTATGGAATCTTAATTTAATTTCTTTTAATAGTGGGGCATTTTTGCTAGGACAGTCTCTAATTGTTCTCACCATACTCATGTGAGGTATTGTATCTGTTCAGTAGATAGGCTGCCTCCTGGTCAGCTTCCTAGGTCTAGATCCTATTCTGAATGATAGCTGGGCCCTGCTTTTTGTGGCTTTGAGATTAAGTCATTTGCTGATAGTTATATAGGAAGTTTGTAGCAGGATCAGGTCAAATTGAAGGCTGCAGTGGATTGCTTCTCTCGTCAACGTTTGTTTTCTCAGCTAAATTACTGAAAATCATTGCATATCTTCTGAAAACATTATAATTAGTGGTCACCTAGTGGAAGGGTATAGTATAAGCTGATGATTAAAAATGCATCATTTCAGAGATAACAGAATGAAAGTTTTAGGAGTTCTACTTCAGTAAGCAAGTGGGCCATTAACTCCCTTTCTCCTTGAAGCAGTAATGTCATTACTGCTTGCATGTTGTAGTTCTGCTGCTGCCTTTGTTTACTCGTGGTGGTAAGGGGTAAGATCTGAGTTATGGTGAAGAGATCAGCAGATCTTACTCCTTGCTACTGATGGGCATCTTTTCTAATCTGTTCCTGTGCTGTTTAATGGAACTAGCTAAAAGAGAGGTTCCAGATGTGTCACCCAGCTGGTGCAAACTGATTCCGTATGGCCGCATATTGAAGACATCAGCAATGTGAAACAATAAGACTAATTATGGGGAAGACTACAACTGGGTTTAGATAGTCCCAAGGATATAAAATACAGCTTTTTGCAGGGTATTTGAACAGAGGCCTTGGACCTTGAGTTAACATGAAATTTCAAGTGTTAGTATAAGCTAGAAAAATTAATTTCCATAAAAATTTTTTTTTGGGGGGGGGGGGGAGGAATGAAAGGAAAATGGTCTAGGGTGATGTAAACTTTTTTACAGGCAGCAGCTCAGAACGAGGGAGCCTGAAAGTGGTGCATGTGAATGAGAAAATATTTTAAAACTTTTAAAGAAAAGTTAAAAATCAAGAGCCTAGACTTCTGTTTTTTATAATTGTGAACAAAGAGTTGGATAGTCAACCGATGCTATCCTCATTAACTCTAGGATGAAATTTCTTATTTGTTCTTTAAGTAAATTCTTGGGTATTATAAGAAGGGTCCTCACGCTGATGTCTTAATACTGATATAAATTCAAGAGAGTTTGGGGAAAAGTAACAGTGTTACCCCATTGTGCTTGTACTAAGGTTATAATAACCCATGTAAAACACTGTCTAAAATTAGGATTCTTGGCAGTATGTGAAGAAAGGAATCTCAAGGCAATAGTTATGCATGCCAAGTAAAGACAGCTCTGAAGATCGCCCTTCTGGGAGGGTACTGTACCACACTGGTGGAGGGCAGCTCAGTGCTCTTCAGTTTAGAAATACTACTTTTGCTGATCTTTCTTTAAAAAGAAAAATCCAGCAGAGGATAACACGTGTTCCCTTCTTCCCTGTGTCTGTCATGTGGCTGTACAAATACCTGGAGCCAGGTGGTGTATGGCGGGAGGGAGCAAGCCAGGGCAGTGGGGCTGTGTGCCTTGGTGGCAGTCAGGCTTGAGCCTAAGGAACGGTAATGTTTAAATGTGTTGAAACAGTCTTGCTTCTGTTTGTCAGTGTGCCTGCCTTTTTTTTTTTTTCTTCTGTGTGCAATTCTGATTACTTTCATGAATTGAGGCCATTATTTAGAATATGCTAATAATTTGTCCGCTGCTCTTGCTGCCCTGTGAGGAGAGGGGAGACTTGGTTTGCTTGGTCCTGGTTGTCCCGCTGAAGTGCTAGCACAATTTTAAAGGAAAACACTCGTACAATTAATTCTGAAGTGTTGGGATAGTTTGGAGAACTTTACATTTATTTAGAGAACTGGGTGAAGAGCTGAAATGTGTTAATCTAAGATTGAAGAGAAGACATTTAGTGGTTTGATGTGACCTATAGTTGTTGGGGAAAAACACATAAGTGACTTGTAATGGAATTGCCCAAACCTTACCACAGCGTGTAAGGTACACCTTTGACTCTTCTCTTTGTGGCATCTTTGAGCTTTTAAAAGAAATGAGGATGTTGTGCAAAAGTGCAACATGTGGTCTTTATGACGGCATTCTGTTGCTGCAGACAGGGAAACTTACTGACAAAATTACCACTTTTTTGTTTTCGTAAATAGTAGTTGCATTCATTAGACTATTAAAAAATAAATGGTGTCTGAAAGTGCCCATATGTTAGGGGAAACAGTTGTAGAATATATCGGTTACTGTGTAAAATGTATTCGCCATTAGTTTTTCTCTGTAATCTAGGTTGGATAAGTGTAGAAGTAATTGATAAAGTAATAATATTTGCCTAATGTGTAGGAACTACGCCTGTGATTCCTGTAACAATGAATCTATAGAGGCAAAATTATGATTTGAGATGTTAGTAAACTTCATCCAAAATCACAAGGATTTAAGCTTTGTAAGTGGTGTTGGATGTGTGCTGTGTATTCTGGAAAGTCAATAAATACTGGGAGTGCACAAACGTCACCCTTTTCCTGTGAACAGCACCCAGTTATCTCTTATTAGGGTGAAATAGTTAAAATCCTGATTTTGTCTTGGAGTAAAAGTTTTGTGGAAAGAATTACTCCAAAATTTAGTGGCTGAGGTGCAGGATATTGTTGTTTCTGACTTGTCTCTTTAACAGCTGTATTGTGGAATTACCAAGTTTTCTGTGATATTCCCTTCTTTATTAAAATTCAGTAGGATTTTTTATTGTGTGCCTTGTATTCTCAGTAGGTTATATCTAAAACTTTTTAAATACATGTTTAGAAATGGTGATTGGTGATTACTGGCAGTTTTCCTCGACAAGTATGAAAAGTATATGTCATTTCTGGTTAGTTTAGCTTTTGTGATGGTTTCTTATTTTGTAACTGGACACTAAATAAGTCGTTTATTTAGGACAACTTAAGGAGTTGGGGGCAGAGGAAGAGTGCTGTATGTACTGGAATACTGATGTATTTTTCTCTCCTTTTCAGGTTGTCACGGAGTAAAATGGATGGTAGCTTTGATTGTGATTGTGGTGAGCTGGAGCCACCTGATCATTAACAGAAGGCATCTTTTGTAAATCAAGAGCTGCCAGTTTCCTGTTTAACTAGACTGTAAACAAAAGAGAGAAGAAGGAGGAAGAAGGAGAAAAAAAAAACAATAGTGCTTACCAGCACCATAGAATGACGCTGCTCAGGACCAGTCCAACACTGAATGTATCTGCACTGTGAGGAGGAGGATGTTAATAGAAGCCTATTATGTGCATATTTATTCACATTTTTGTTAAATGTTAACCAGTTTAGCACAGTAGAGCTGAGTGCATAGTATGTCATTTCATTCCGTTTGAGTTTCTTGTGAGTATTTTCTTTAATGTCTGCAGAAATGCTGCACCTTTCTTGAACTATGAATGCTGCAATCTTTCTATCTTATGCTCGGTTTGAGTTTTAGAGCTTACAGGCTCTAAATTCAAGGGGACACAACAGGCCTGGCTGGCTCATAATGAAATGAGAGTGTCAAGAAACCATCTTGCAGTCAAAGCCAAGTGTTTCTTCTCCCTTTCTGTAAGACCTTTCCTTCAGATACCAGTGGAAGTGTCTCTGCGTGTTTACAGAAGCTTAGTAGTTTGAGGAAAAAGAAACGTAAAGAATTTAAAAATGGCAGAAAAATTTGAAAGTCTCATGAACATTCATGGTTTTGATCTGGGCTCTCGGTATATGGACTTAAAACCACTGGGCTGTGGTGGAAATGGCTTAGTTTTTTCTGCTGTCGATAATGACTGTGACAAAAGAGTGGCTGTCAAGAAAATTGTCCTTACAGATCCCCAGAGTGTTAAACATGCTCTACGTGAGATCAAAATTATTAGAAGACTTGACCACGATAACATTGTCAAAGTATTTGAAATTCTTGGTCCTAGTGGAAGCCAGTTAACAGATGACGTGGGCTCCCTTACAGAATTGAACTGTGTTTACATTGTCCAGGAATACATGGAGACAGATCTGGCTAATCTGCTAGAGCAAGGCCCTTTACTGGAAGATCATGCCAGACTTTTCATGTACCAGCTGCTACGTGGGCTCAAGTATATTCACTCTGCAAATGTTCTGCATAGAGATCTCAAACCAGCTAATCTTTTCATTAATACTGAAGACTTGGTGCTGAAGATTGGTGACTTCGGTCTTGCACGAATCATGGATCCTCATTATTCCCACAAGGTATGTGAAGAGTGGGAATATTTAAGTGATACACTGACAACCATGCCGTCTTAAAATAGCATCTTTGTCCCTTTTGCAGAGGTAGATAGTCTGTGGAAGGCCTCGTTAGCAGGTGGGATATCATGTTGGGGATCATATAGTAGAACTGGAATGCTTGCAAATAGAGTAAAACAGATCTCTGGATGATATGTTTTGTCTCAGATAGGACTACTGCAAGCATAAAATAATTTTTTTTTTTTTTTACTAGATGTGTTCAGAAAAGCAGATTTTTAACAGTGAATACAGAACCTGAGATTAAGAGCATGTTTAGAGGCATAACTATAGAAGCCTTAGATAAGTTTGTAAGTGGTGCATTCATAGTGTGCAAGTGTGGCTACTTACTGGGATTGATTTAGAGATACTGTCTTTCTAGTTTAGATGGTGTTTCACAAGAGAGTTCGTTATCATTGCTGCATTTATTTGACATCTGGGAGTAAGAAAGTTTTGCTGCAGTACCTCATTTGACTAATAAATAGTGTCATACTTCTATATTGTTGCTGTTCAGTCATAAAGAGATTGCTGTTCCATTTTAAAAGGTAGAAGGGCTTAGTAGGGGGCGTGTGGTACTATCCCTAGGGCCCCGAGACCAAAACATCTTGTAGTAGTGCATTAAAAAACAAGAAACAAGTAATTTTAAAAAGTATGTCTTAATCTAAGTAAGCTTTTTTCTTTTTCTTTTTTTTAATTAATTTCATTAGGGCCATCTTTCTGAAGGATTAGTTACTAAATGGTACAGATCGCCCCGTCTTTTGCTTTCTCCTAACAACTACACTAAAGCCATTGACATGTGGGCTGCAGGTTGCATCTTTGCTGAAATGCTGACTGGGAAAACCCTCTTTGCAGGTAGGTAGAAAAAAAATGTGTGTGTATATTCCTAAAAGGAGTGGTACTGCTTAATTATCTTCCTAAAGAAAGGTTGATTCTCGTGGTTACTATCAATAGTCATTGACTATCAGGATATGCTATATTATTATACAAATATATAAGCAAACTATAAATCGATGTATTTGTAAAGCAGAAGACGTTTTAATTTTTATTACTCATACCAGTGTGTATTTAGATAAATATCACAATTTAATTTAGTACTTATATATGGTAAATCTGTCTGTAATTAGGTTAAGCTAAATTTATTGGATGCCTAAGAAGTGTTCTAAATACATGTATTTTAGTGAATTGATGTATCCAGGGAGTACTTGAGGATTATGCATTCCCTGAATATCATATTCATAAAGATCTTTTAATGTAGTCAACCTAATCATTTTTCACTTATTTATATTTTAAATTATGAAAGAGTAGCCCTTTTTTCCCCATTCCAGACTTTTTTGTCATCTGCAGACTGGTTTGACCTGACCTTTGTTTCAGTGGTATAGGGACGACTCTTAAGATTTAAAATTTAGTGTGGCATACCAAGGAAATGTGTAACCTCCAAATCTTTCTGGTAAGATAGGAAGCAATGCTCTGGTCTCATTGGGTGCATCTACATTAGTGCTTTGGTTAGGCTCAGGAGCAAATTTCTGAAGCAAATCTATTGATGGCCATCCTGTACCACATTGCTGATCTAGCTCAGGGCACAAACCAGTCTTTTTAGATAAAATGGAATTGTCATTTGCGCTGTAGGAGATCACCCAATGAGTTCTACCTGCTGATAGGCGTTCAGTCCGTAGGAGCAGATGAGCTAGTCCAGAGTAAATCCCTGAAATGCTTATTTTGTGTGCACCCTGGGGCCTCAGCAGCAGCTGTCTCATTCAAACGTGCTCTTGGATTTGTTCCTGTTGGTCCAAATTACTAGAGTAATACAGATAAAACCACTAAGAACTTGCATTTCAAAGTTGACATTCCTTTAGATATATGTGGACTAAAAGCACACCTGTGCAGTAATTCTTGGGTTTGTACAACAAGGTAATGAAATTGAGAGCTTTTTCCCTTTAAGTACTATTAATAGGAGTACTGTCACCCTGAAACCATTATTTTGTAGAAATCAGCAATTAATATCCAAAGAGGCTTTTCTTAACTTGCAGCGAGTTGCTAACTCTTTGAGTTACTAACTATTGGAGTAATGTCCCCAGTGTATTAAATGCTCGGCTGATAAGAGATTTATTAGGTTTCCATTGCATCGAGCACTTCTGCTGGAAAATAGTGAAATAATGGGAGAAGGTCTGCAGATTTCAGCATTCAGCATAGATTGATTGCAACTGGTAGCATTTTGGCTTTTTTTGAGTAGCATTGGTATTTGCCAGAAGTTTTTATTGGTCTAATAGCTGTGCAGTGAGTTAGAATTTTTTTTTTTTAAACTCAGTCTTAGTAACCAAAATCCTAAGTTTGTATGCTCATTTATGTGCCCTAATTGCATTGTGTAGATACTTAGAAAATTCTTTTTATATGTGGATGTGTCTCTCTGAAAACTTAGCACTGCTGTAGTTTTCTGATTTTAAAGAAGAGTGGACTTCTTAATGTCATGCATTTGGAAAGGGAAAATGGTTCGAGATATGACAAGTTAACCTGTCCTGAGACTCTGAATAGATTTCTTTTGCAGAGTTGTTTGGAGGGCTTGATTTGGTTAATTTGCAATTTCCTGTCTACTTCTGAACCATCCCTTAGGAATCCTGCTGTCTGGAAAGCTGACAGGAATGGGAAGGAAGAATGCAGGTTAAAATTGCAGAATACCTGGGACGAGGGAGGGAAGTTGAGGCAGAGGAATTCAATAGCTGTTCCAAACAACTTTGCTGATTCTTTCTTCTAAATGAATATTTTAAAATGCTCATTTCACTTATAGTGGAAAGAAAGCTGATTAATTTTTAGCATGGAAATAATGATACAGTAGGAGGACAAAACAGCTTTTTCAATCCAGCAAATAAGTTACCATGAGGGCAGTGCTGATTCGTTTGGAGAATGTAGGTCTTGGTCAAATTTTCTGTAGTGACTTTGCCTCAGCTTTTCTTTAAGTCATCTGGCAGATGTGTGATAGGGTGCCCAGTGCAGACTGCCATGCAAACTGCTTAAGTGAACTGAGAGCACATCGAATTTGAGATGGTACAATCTCTTTTCTAGCCCCATTTATTTTCGTATTTAATGTCACATGCACCAGTATCACTGGTGATTGCCCAGAGCTGCTTGGTGAAGGAGGGAAACACTAGTATGCAAATAATCCTATATAGTTTCATCTGCTAGCTCAATCTGTAGGGTGCTACATGCTTCTTGGAGCTGAACAATAAATTGAGGTAGAGAAGCTGTATTTCTGGGTACTCCAGCTAGACTGGTACTGAATACAGATGCTGTTTATTATTCAAAATTGACCTGCTGTATAGGCCCTTGTAGTTCTCACCCAGGGAAGCTTCAGATAGTGCTAAAACTGTACTATAATTTCAATCATAATACAGTACTCTTTAATTATTATTTTTTTAAACAAGATTACACTGCTTAACTGGCAGGTGATTTTTGTCTTGCACCTGACGGTACTACAGGGTTTCAGAGTAGAATATTAATATAAGTGGTTGTGGCCTGTAAGATCTCTTGCTGAGCTAAACTACTACTGTTTTTATTAATAAGGGACATATAATTCAAAGTGAGGTCAAATATTGAATTAATTTGGTGGATCACTTGAAAGGGAAGGATTGCAGTATATAGTGTATATATTAAAAAAAAAAAAAAATAGAGTGTTGCTGTAGAGTACCTCATCCATGGTGAAAACATCCTTGCAAAAGCTTACGGTTAGGTTGCTTTATCTGTGTGTAGCAGCTCTGTAAGTCTTGATACACTACAGCATTTTTGAGAGCTCTTCAGATTTATTATCATTCAAATTTAGAACTTCAGCCTTTCCTCTGTTGTAGGAGATAATAGTCTTCTACTGAAAATAGCTGCTCAGAGCACAAAATTTTTACATGCTTTCATACAGGGATCAGAATTGTTTGAAGTTAAAATGGCAGCTTGTATTTTCTCTTGGTGCATAGGTGCACATGAACTTGAACAGATGCAGTTGATTCTAGAATCAATTCCTGTTGTACATGAGGAGGACCGTCAGGAGCTTCTCAATGTAATTCCAGTTTACATTAGAAATGATATGACTGAGCCACACAAACCTTTAACTCAGTTGCTTCCAGGCATCAGTCCTGAAGGTAAGTGATTCAGAAAAAATACTTCCTGTATTTCAAAATCATAAAATACTAAACAACTTTACAGTGCATGTGTGCATTAAAAGCAATTTTCATTTAGAAGAATCTGCGTTCTCTGAAGAATGTTTGTCTTTTGCTGTAATAAAAAAATGTGCTTACATGATAGCTACTTGGTCATCTTTGGAGTATTTGGAATTGTGAATCTTTGCTGGACCTGTTTGCACTGGAATTGCTCTATTTTGAGACACTAGCCTTCTAAATATAAGGGAACATTGGAATGGAGTCAGTGTAAAACAACTGTCTTTCAAATGTTTTTAAAAGAAAGTCCCCCAGTCAAACTGACAGCCAAGCTGTTGGTGGATACTGATTCAGCTTGAAGCATTCTCTCTCTTAGTATTTTTTCCTGCTTTAAGTTGATCTTAGATTTGACCTCTACTCTTCCAGCTTTCCTATGGCTACAGAATTTGGCAGTATACTGTGAGTAGCTGATACTTCACAGGTGGCTACTTTTAAGCAAATGCACACCTCTAGAGCAAAGCACCTTAATCTTAAAGTCTAGATGTCTGAAATATCATTAAATAGGAGAAAAATGACAACTTTTTCTCCACAGCACTGGACTTTCTGGAACAAATTTTGACATTTAGTCCCATGGATCGATTGACAGCAGAAGAAGCTTTGTCCCATCCTTATATGAGCATTTATTCCTTTCCAACGGATGAGCCTATTTCAAGTCATCCTTTTCACATTGAAGATGAGGTTGATGATATTCTGCTGATGGATGAAAGTCACAGCCATATTTATAATTGGGAAAGGTAAATTTATCGCTTACTGTGGCATGTAACATAACTGAACGGTTGTGTGCTTGAAGTGATGTTGCTTCATGGGCATAACTTTCTTTTCTGTTTGTTTCTTCTTCTTAAGTTGACCTGAGAGTAAACTTTTACCTTATAGGCAGTGCATTGTCACTGGGTTTGTAATTCATTAGACTGACTTGGATATGCTAGTGCACTCAGGACTCTAGAATCTAAAGTTAATCTCTCCATTACTTTTTTCCCCAAAATATTTCTCAAAAAAATAAACTTTAAATGAAGAGAGTTTTAAGTATGATTGTCTTGTCCAATGCTTAGTGCATATAATAGTAAAGAGATTCACTGTAGTCATTTAAAGTCAGTTAAACACATTTTTTAGGAAGAGTTATGTAAATGGAGTGAGCTATTGTACATAATTCTGGACTTAAGTCTTTCAGATGTGCATATTAGGACTGCTTTATGCCAGGTTAAATTAAAAACCCGGAAAAGGTACCCAATTGGATTGAGGAAAAACTTTATCTGTGTTGAATTGTCATTATTTTGTAAGGGAATTTCTAAACGTAACTGTCTCTGTCTTGGAAGCTAGAAGACTGTTTTTTACCTGCTAACACTTAGGAAATTGTTTTACAGATACCATGAAAGTCAATTTTCAGACCATGACTGGCCTATTCATAATAACTATGAAGCTGATGAAGTTCAGCGTGATCCAAGGGCTCTTTCTGATGTTACTGATGAGGAGGAAGTGCAAGTAGATCCTCGCAAATATTTGGATGGAGATCGTGAAAAGTATCTGGAGGATCCTGCCTTTGACACCCACTTCTCTACTGAGCCTTGCTGGCAGTATTCAGATCACCATGAAAACAAGTATTGTGATCTGGAATGTAGTCACACTTGTAATTACAAAATGAGGTCATCTTCATACCTAGATAATTTAGTTTGGCGAGACAGTGAAGTTAACCATTACTATGAGCCCAAGCTTATTATAGATCTTTCGAACTGGAAGGAACAGAGCAAGGAAAAGTCTGACAAGAAAGGCAAGTCTAAATGTGAAAAGAATGGGTTGGTGAAAGCTCAGATAGCACTTGAGGAAGCATCACAGCAACTCGTTGAAAAAGAAAGGGAGAAGAATCAAGGATTTGACTTTGATTCATTTATAGCAGAAACCATTCAGCTTAGTTTACAACACGAGTCTACTGATGTTGATAAATTAAATGACTTGAATAGCTCAGTGTCTCAAATAGAGTTGAAAGGATTAATATCAAAGTCAGTAAGCAGAGAGAAGCAGGAGAAGGGAATGGCTAATTTGGCACAGTTAGAAGCTCTGTACCAAACTTCGTGGGACAGTCAGTTTGTGAGTAGTGGGGAGGAGTGCTTCCTCATAGACCAGTTTTGTTGCGAAGTAAGGAAAGATGAACAAGTTGAAAAAGAAAATACTTACACCAGTTATTTGGACAAATTTTTTAGTAAGAAAGAAGATGCTGAAATGCTAGAACCTGAGCCAGTAGAAGAGGGGAAGCTTGGGGAGAAGGAAAGAGAAGAGAGCTTTCTCAGTAACAGTGGAGAACTCCTCTTCAACAAGCAGCTTGAGGCTATAGGTATTCCTCAGTTTCACAGCCCTGTTGGTTCGCCACTGAAATCAATACAGGCCACGTTAACGCCTTCTGCCATGAAATCATCTCCCCAAATTCCCCACAAAACGTACAGCAGCATTCTGAAACATCTAAATTAAAACACTCAGCAGACATTTCTTTTATATTCATGAGATGTGTTTGTCTTTTTTTATTACTAGTGTAAGTAATTTTTTTACTTGAATCAGACAGTGTAATTTTAGTATGGATTTCATTAGTTTTCTGTTTACCATTGTTTTTACAATCCAGAATTACTTTCTATACATGAGTTAGTTTTGTTTTTAAACTGGCATGTCGTTTGCACACAAAATTAAAGAATAGAGCAAAATAATGCAAAATGCAGGAGGTAACAAAAAATGCACTAAACCAAGTAAAAAACATTCTCTCAGTAAAACAGTGTCCATGTTTTGCAGAAAAAGAACCTTGCCTTGAAATTTACACAGTGAGACTGTACATAATTGCATGAAAATATCTATTTTTCCCAAAACATTTTTTCATTCATGCGTATTTTAGAGTTTTTCATACTGTACACATTTCTTAGACACATGATACCAGCAGCAACTGAAATGAATGCAGAATTTGGTACGCATGTGTTATCTACCTCAAGGTAACAGCAGTATGTGGCAAAACATTAACCACCCATAGTGCTTCTCATTATGCACTTCTATTTAGCCAGCATTATTGTAGTAGCTATTCTTATTGAAAATCATTCAATATTTATAAATGTTCTGGTATGCATTCTTTATAGTGAAGTGTTAATATGCAGCACTTTTATTTATTTTAGCAAATAAGTATATTTCTGTAATTATAGAAAGTCAACTTAATTTTTTGAGTTACTTTTCAGATAAAAGTTTTTGTTTAGCACTATGGTTTTATTGCCTACATAGCTGGATATGTATTAACATCGGCTTATTCTGAGGCTATCCAATACATTTTTTTATTTTTATTTTTTCGTTTTCATTTCAAGTAAAGCACTCACTGTGTATAGGAATTTGTAATTGGAGGTGCTTGATCTCTACAAAAGAAATTAGGAATTGCTTTATTATCAAATGCTCCTAGAAGTCTTAATTGTGTTCATTTTTAAAAAATTTTGTAATGTTAGTTGTGTGCATGGAAATAATTAAGGTACAACATTACTGTAGGTTAAAGTTCTATATGGTGAGACATTTTGTTTTTACTGTATGTTTTTACTGAATGATTCCTGTCCCACATCCCAACCCCCCTCAAAAGCAAGCATGAATAAAATTAGGTTAAATATAGCATGTAGCATCTCGGTCTTCTGAAAATTTGTTTTACCTTCTGATTTTTTGGAATACTGGATGTATCATTGGCTCCCCTGTTTAAAATGAAAAACAAATAAAAACATGGCCAGCAAAAAGACTGTTGTTTTTTGATGCTTTGTACGCTGAAAGGTAAAGAGCTGCTACTGTAGTGCAGCTGGCTGTACTGTGAAGGCAGGCCTGCTTGCCTGCACTCCCTAATACAAGGTGCTCAAGGAAGCATGAGAAGTTGCCTTACAGTCTACCCTAGAAGTGCTGCTGCTGGGGGTTCAGCGCCCTGGAAGGAGGCTCGAGAAGTACACTTCTGTCCCAGTGCCTACAGCCTGTATTGAAGAAAATCCTCTGTAATGGTATGGCTATGAAAGTGTCAGAGTACAGTAATGTCAGTAACCATTTTTGTTGAAAATATAGTTGACTTCTAGCGTACAGGTGAGCATTACTGGTTTATCAACTTTTTAGACGGAACAGTGTTAAAGTGGAAAAGCTGCTGTGAGCACCTTCATGTTGCTGGCAACCTGGAGTGAAGGTAATCATGCAGGTCTGTCAGCCAAGAGCCTGTCTGGAGCACTTTTACAAGGAAATTTCAGGAGCAGGACCAGGTAACTCCTATGGGATGTTTCAGAATGGGCAGTTCAGGTCTCTGTTGCAGCAAGCCCTAATAACAGTATGTATTTCTCTGCCAGTTCCTCCTGTCAGAACCATTCCTGAGGGAGCTAATTAGCTGTACAATAAAGCTACATCTTTTGGCAAACTCCTACAATTTTTTCCATGATAGTGTCTTAGTTCCTCCAAATTTTTCCATCCCTCCTCCACTGCTCCTCTGGCAGGTAGCACAGCTGCAGCTAGCCTACCACAAGGAGCTGCCCCTTCCTCAATGGCAGAAAATGGTCACTTGGGGAGATGGGACACAGTGTATGTCCTAGGGCATGCTATGTGAATGTTTACATAGCCACATCGATTTGTACGTTAGAGGGCTGTAGGGAGGAGGAAATGGCTGGTTGCCCTCTCTCCTAGGCAAGGGACTGTTTTGAAGTGGTGTGGTAGTTTTTTTTGAGATTGGATGAAAGCGGTGGGAAGAGCTTAGAAACTGGAAACAAAATGCAGCTTAAAAACACATCTTGTGCAAATGAAGTTTTTGGGGGGTTTTGTTTGTTTGGGGTTTTTTTTAAGAACACCAATGAGACTCAACAGTATTTAAGCCTGTAATGGTAGAAAGGGAACACTTTACACTCGGGAAGGGAGAGTCAAGCGTTGAGCCTAAATCCAGCATGGTGCTTCACTGCCTCTGACTTCTAGTTGTGCTGCAGAGGAACACTGTACAGGTACTGCTGGTTGCTTTGGTGAAAACCGCACTCATAACAGGCTTCATCCGCAGATCATCGGGGGGTACAGCTAGGCAGTCTGGCTTAAGTAGAAGTAATTCCTTATGTGGAGATGATTAAAGAAGGTCAAAGGGCTTTGTAAGGACCATGCAAAGTGAAATCTAGCGCTAGAAAGTGAAGATAACTCTTGAGCGTGGTGTTGGATTCTCCCTTGGTAAACCGCAGGAGTCCTGCGTTGGGAGAGCAGCCTGCAGAAGGCGCAGGGTTTCATGGGGTGTTTGCAGCGGGTGGAAGATGGCTTCTGTCCTATGCTCATCAGCAATGGCCATCCCTGAAAGAAAAAAAATAGGACAGTTAGTTACATGTGTAGCCCTTTGGCTGTGACCTAGCAACTGGATTGTCTTTAAAAAATTATGGAAGAGGCTTAAATTATAAACCAGGTAAAGGGACCACTGTTTCATGCCAGGGTGCTTGCCAAGTAAAATGGGACACCCTTACTAAACAAAAAAGCAAATAAGAGATGAAGACGCTAACCATCTTTTAAAAATATCTTTTCTTCTCCATGTGGTCTTTAGTTAAAAGGCAGCATTTTAAAGTATATCTAACAAGAACTTCAGCTGGAAGAGGTGATGTTTACCACTGCTGAACAGACCAGGACAGAGCATTTGACATGTGCTGTCATCACATGAGATCTAATAATTGCAAACTGGCACAATGCTGAACAGTTTGTTCTGATCAGGAGTTCTCAGTCATGGTCAGTTAACTTTCTCACAATTGTATTTAAGTTTAATTCAATGAAGAGTTGCTATATATATATAATCTCAGCTATTTATATAAGACTGCCCACACTGCTGTTAGTGGTGTGATTACTGCATGAGTAGTGCATCTTAGCTAGTCTTTGCCTTGAGCACAGCTGGTCTGCTGGGGCTGTAGGCTGGCTACCAGGTTCTGTAAACCAGCTGGGAACTGGGGCAGCTGGCCAGTCCCTGCTGCTGCATCTTCTCTGCCCCTGGTCAGCAGGATAGCCTGTGTCTGCCGCAATGAGGCCACTGCCTGCAGCTGAATTTATACACCTTGACTTACTTTGTTTTTCCATCACCATGCTATTTGTTTTTCTGTGCTGTAGAAGTTCTTAGAAGCGTGCCTGGTACATACGTTTAAAGCCTTGCTAAATTCTCACTTTGGTCTGGCTTATTGCCTGGAGGCGTTAGTTTACGAACAGGTTTTTAATGCCTTTTTTACAGGGGGGAGCCTTCCTCCTGGAGAGGTTTTCTTCCATATGGAACTAATGTTGCTCTGGAACTATTTTTGCTATTTTTTTCTGTCCCCTTCTAAACTCTGTGATAGTCAGGGGTGGCAAGTTTTTCCACGTGTGGACTTTCATCCTCTACTCTACAGGCATGTATGCTACAAAACAGAATTGTTCTTAGGGTCCTGAGGAATTCAGTGACACACTGTGGTGCAGATTATTTCTGGGTATCGATAGAGGGGAAAAGCATCCTTGAACTAAATCTGGTGTCACAAGTCTGCTTTCATTTATTTATTCTCATGTTGCTTTTCTGTTGCTGAGATTTGGAAATGCTTGTCAAGCCTTTTGTTAGGTTCTACACGTAATTAAAGAGTAAACTGTCCTCGTCCTTCCAAAGATGCAATCCTGAGCAACAGCAGCCCTGAACCAATTTGTTCCTCATTCCTTCAGTTATTTTGGTGCTTACAAAATGCTGCAAATTCTTGGGTTTTGTTCTGCCACTGTTTGCGTCAGACTTGAGCTGAACAACCTGGGAAGTAATGCTGTGGGGTATTTAGTAACAAGCAAATAATCCAGATCACTGCTGGCACCCAGCACTCTTGGGCTTCCATTCCAGCGTCTCTATATTTAAAATGGTTATCTGCTTACTCCGAGTGCTATCTGAGAACTCCTTAAAATATTGACTGTTGAAAAGTTCAATGGCTTCTTTCGACTGAGAATTAGCATCGCTGATAAGGTGATTTGCATGCACCAGACCATGTGCGGAGGGAGCTCTGCCCTGGTAGCCCGTGTGGACGTGGTGATAGCCAGGTACGGCCGCGCTCTGCAAATAGCTGTGTCAATAGCTGGCAGCAGTCACATCATGTCATTGGCTTTCCTCTGGCATCTGTTGCATCCTGACTGCAAAGCAGCCCTTCCTTCTATAGTGAACTCTGATAATAAAATTCCTCTTGTAATCTTTGTGCTGGTCTACTGCAGCCAAAATTACTTTTAACCTTTATGTCACCCAGCCTGGATGTTATGTGTGGTATGAAATACGAAAGCGTGCTTTTTTGCAGTTGGGTGTGGGACAGCGAACTTACGACTTGTCCGGCTTCGGAGCCAGCGATACCATTACCTTTCACAACCCACTCACCGTTCCCACCTTCGGTTCCCTTGTTGATAAAATAAAGGTGCCGGGCTGTGATTACCGGCAGGACCGCAGGCGGTGTGGCAGGGCTCCCACTCTGGCTAGCGCACCCTGTGCTGCCACGGGGGCAGGGGTCCCTTGCTGTCCCCTGGGATGGAGGGACGCTGAGTAAGAGCACGGCTACATGGAAGGCGACCTGGGGAAGGACTTCTGCATCAGTGCGGGACTGGGGTTAACCTACCCTTACTGATAATACACTCGATCAGTGTTTCTAGGGTGCAGAGTCATTACTAAATTGGTGGCTGATGGTTTGTTGGGGTTTTTCTTCAGCTTTAGCATTTGTTTCCTAGTTGATAGAAGGCTTGGTCCTAATTCAGTATAGTTCTACATTACTTGTGTCTTCGCTTACACATTTGATTTTTCCAAATTTCCCGTAACTTCTGGTTTAGGCTTATTATATTCTTCTAGTAATCATTTGTGGCCGAGTACAGCCCAAGGCATGTGGGTGATCTCCTGCCTGCTTGGTTAAAGACTACTGCCCACTCAGAATAGATGTGAGGCCTAATAAAATACAGGCTTTCCTTTAGAGCTGAATTTTGCCGTGTTCCTCAAGCCATACCCCAAGGCTCTGGTGCTGTGCAGTGGGGAAGCTTCTTTGCCCCATTAATCCCACCATGGCTGGTGCAAGGTAAGTATAAACCTAGTCATTTTTCTGTGTCATCATCTCTGCAGCGTCTTCCCAAGAAGGTGTCTCCACACCAGAAGTATAGCCAGGGTGCAGTTTCTGCTTTACAAGATGGTTGATCCTTAGTCACACTTTCACTCTGCAGCTCAGGCTTCAGCTGTGGATGCTACAAACCCAGACTCTAGCAATAAAAGGACATTTTCTTATTCTCATTGTTGGGGATGCCGTTCAGAGTGGATTTGAGCTTAAATCCTCAGTGCTAGAGGCTGTAGAGAAACAACGTCTCCATTTAATGTCTTTCTTGAATTTTATCATTTTTAATCATTTAAAGCGATAGACCTGAATAACAGATTTATTCTGACTTCTGTGTTTGTTTGGATATAGATTTAATCAGTACAGCTCTTGAAATAGCTGGATAACTAGCAGAGACATTTTTAAAGCCTATGATTAAGAAAAGCTGATAGGTTTGGTTTTTATTTTGTGTTATGTCTGCCTCAGATTTTTTTTCTGCTAATGCTACAGTCTCTTAGCAAGTTTGATGTTGACATGTACTGAAGGATTAAGTTACTTCTACATGCTAAATTATCTTTTGAACCCTCACACATTTCACTGATTTTTCCATGATTCTTTATATTCTTTTTACTTGCTTTAAGCAGAGAGACCCTCAATTGTTTGAATCTCTCAATTTTACATCACACCTAGCCCTGTGAAGCAGCAAGGTGCCAGTCTATACAGCTATTGAAGTGCAGAGCAGACGGGAACGTCTTTGGGTACTGCTGGCACTTACATCCGTATTTCTATTGACCTTGCTAACTGCATCACCTAGAGTACAGCATCGATTTCCAGCGAGACGAGGTATAAAGCCTCACCGTGACTGGCTTAGGGACCTGTACAGGGCAAGGAGATTCATCATCCAGAACAGAGGAAATCTAAGAGTAAAGCAAAACCTGCAAGCCTAGGTGGAGCCATGGCAAGCTGGGCAGCCACTGAGCCACTGAGCTGCCAAAAATTCACCGCTAGCTAAGAAGAACATGAAGGAGTCTGGCTGTCCATACCTGTGTGTCTCTGGGATAGTTAATCAGTACCTTGCATCATTTCTCTTGTCCTGACAAAAGCATAATTATGTCAGCAATGAAGCACGTTTTCTGGTTCTTCAGCCATCGTGGAGCAAAATGTGGAAGCACAGAGCTGCTCGAGCAATTTAGTGGCTGAGTGAGTTCAAAATGACTTGATGTGAAGCAGGCGGTCGGCCGCGGTGGGGGTTTGGGGCCAGCAGCAGGTACCAGCGCCGGCAGCGGAGAGGAGCCAGGCGCGATCAGGGGAGAGTCCGGCTCATCTTCCAAAATGCTGGCGCAGCCTGGGGAGGAGATTTCCGCCCTGCCTGCCAGGAATTACAGTCTGCGTTGGCATGGGCAGGAGGAAAAATATGATGGGAAACAGGGAGATTAAAATAACCCGGTGAAAACAGGATGTTGGAAAGCTGGTAACGGAGCGGGGCTGCAGGGCTGGCTGGCTGTGGAAGGCTGCCGGGGGCAGGGAGGCTTTCACACGGGGTTTGTCTGGGGGAAAACACCCAGTTCTTGCATGTTTGTAGGCCCACACCAAACCCCCGAGGCAGAGGCAGCACGGCTATGCTGGCAGCGGGCTGGCGCCTTGTGTTCTCCGAAATATGACTGATTATGGCTATTAAGACAAACGTGTTCATTCACCTTCTCTCAACACCTGCCTGCTCTCTTTTCCATTGGATGAAGGTCATAAACCATTCCCTACAACACATCAGCCTGGCATCGTATTTATTTAACTGATATGACCTCACAGGCGCTGCCAAGCAGCAAAATGAAGCTCTATTTCACAGCTCGGCTGTCACTAGGGAGCTGTATTTTTCTCAGCTGATCGCAGCCTGCTCTCCGAGCTGTGATCCATGGCTTCCGTCCAGCCTAAGACAAAATAAAAACCACAGGGTTTTTCTCTTTCTAACTGGCTCTTCCTTTCAGGGGCTGACACCTACAGTTACCGGTGTACATTTACAGGAGGGGTAGCTGGTCCCTGCAGACGGGGGAGCTGGTTCCCGTCGCCCGTAGCCAGTTTGTGAGCTGTCCGAGTTTTTTGGTGCAGCTGGCGATGGGCTGCTGACCGGTGCTCCGCCAGCTCATCAAATCCCTCACGCACCCATCGCTGAGGCATTTCTGCTCCTTTGCGAGTGGGGAGAGCTTGGGTGCCAGAGGCTGGTTTCAGCCTGGGAGAACGGGGCAGGCTCATGAGAAGGCTTTACGTCGCGAAGTCTCAGTCTCCAGCACGTGGAGACCGTGCTCAGAAGCAAGCATGAACTCGGCCTTAACCCCATAATTTATGAGTTCATTGAGCCATTAGAAAATGCTTACTTAAAATCTCTGAGGCTAAGCCAAACTGCTTTATTCTTTAAGATAAAACAAAAATTGCCATCTTCCATGAGTCCAAACTGCTATCCGGTTATTTGCCTTCCATGGTCAAATTGAATTTGCTATATACATTGCAAGTCACCAGTGTTTGTCAATACAATGCAGACTCAGATGGATGCAAAACAGTCCTTGGGTGAGGACCGTGTCATCAGTTTTATTCAGCTGGGCTGGTTAACACAGAGTGATTCATCTCGATCATCTGGGCTTCTCCCAGTTAGGTGCCACAACCAGTGCTCTGCAGCCTTTCAGCAGAGGAAGGAAAGCTCAGGCAACGGTGGGGTCCCCCAGGCTCTGCCCAGCACCGTGCAGGTCCCGCAGCAGTGAAGCTGGGCTCCCCTGGGCTTCCCAGGTGGATCTGCAGGTTACTTTTCTCAGCAGCATTGTGGATGACCTGGGTCCTTAGGCTGCCAGCATGGCTAGTATTTCCGATGGCCTCGGTTTCTCTTCTTCCACGTTCAAAAAATGAGACGGATTTGCCTTCCGGGTCCATAAAATAGTTGAAATGCTATGCTCATCCGTGAACATCACAGATGTTCACTACACCACTTGACTTTTGCGACAGGTGAGAAATAATAGAAGGTGATGGACTGCTTAAAGTGAAATAATCAGCTGGAGTTAGCGGCCTGCCTGCCCCAGGAGCTCAGGCAGTTCCCGGAGCAGGGGGGTGCCCAGCTCCTTTAACAAACAGCCCCAGTAAAATTTTGTCCAAGCAGAAATGAAAGATAAGTTTTTCAGCTAAACTTCTTCGCTGTTGCAGGCTTTGACATCAATTTTAGCATCTGCGGGCAGTGTCGCAGGAGAGCTGGCTTCAAACCCGCAGAGCTGGAGCTGGGGAGCCCCCTGCACGCTGGGGGGTGGGGGGGGGGCACCCCCGTGGCAGCCCAGAAAACAGTTCAAGTTCATGTTAGTTTTAAATATTTGGCTCTAGAAATCTCTCCAGGCACCACTTTAATCCAATTTACAGCGTCTGGCTAAAGTGAAGTATGAGAAGAATTTGCTTAAGCTAATTGAGGGGCGATGTGCAGCGGTGGGGAGCTGGGCAAGCAGGCAGGGCAGCTGCCTGGCACCGGGCCCCCGGCCCCTGGGGGGGTCGGGCAGCCCAGCGGTGGGAAACCTCCGGCTGCCCCCACGCCGCCACCGAGGACAGTGGCAGCAGGTCAGCGGCAGACCACCTCGGCCCTTCCCCACCTTCTCCTTAAAATACTCGCGAAGCTGCTGTAAAAATCAAGCTGGAGACCCCTCTGCTCGTGCCCTTGGGTAATTTGCCAGCGGGGCACGTTTCCTCCAGGTGTCGGGGCACCCGGTTGCCGTCTCGCTGCCACGCGCCTCCCCAGCCCTGTCGCCCGCCCAAAAATTTGAGCTCACAGAAATTTGGGAATGAGATCAGTTTCGAAGAGTTTAAGCCGCCTTCGCTTCCTGGTGAGGGAAAGAAAGCCCCAGCAGGTTTTGCGGCATGCTCAAATGTTAGTTGCTTTACTCCTGCACCCCTAAGAAATTTGTGTGTTGTCTTTTCCACTTTATAGCAGGGAAAATGGAAGATGGAGCGGTTAAGGCTCGCCCTGCTGGAGCAGGGTGCTGGCTGGGGTGGGACAAACTGGGCTCCACCAGATGCTGGAGTTTGAGTCACCTTGCGAGAAGCCTTCGGGTAAGGAGAAAAAGTCATTTACAGTTTTAGCTCTTACTTTGTCCCTGAAATCTATGCAATGTCCTGGCCATTTATAGAAACTAATGAACCATGTCATCTGAATATGGAGCAGCTGCAGGGAGAATTGGAGTGGTGATGGTGATTAAAGGTAGCGTCCAGATGAGAAAGCAGCGGGAGAGCTCAGCGCTGCTCCTTTCGGAGAGCAAAGTGCGCCGGTGCCGGGGAGCGGTGGCATTTGGTAGAGGTAGCACATCCCGCCTGGAGACAAGGCTCTGGCCGTGCCACCTTGGAAAGGCGAGTAAGGATGCTGGGCTGTGCTGGGGTTCGCTGGCTGGCCTTGGCGGCGGCACAGGAGCAAGGCTGGCCGGGACGCACGCTGCGAGGCTGGGGCAGCACCCGGCCTCGGGGTGGACGGTGACCGCGGTGTGCGCCGTGCCCAGCTGCAGCGGTGATGCCAGCGGGCACGGCGGTGACCACATCTCTGCCCGGGCTCTCGGAGCTGCTCTGCTTCGTCAGGAGTCCTGCGGGAAACCCCACCGGCCCCTCGTCCCCCAGGCTCTTACCGTCACGTGGCCCAACGACGCAGCGCGGTGCAGTCTTACCCCAACCCTGGAGTAAAGCAGTTTGTTCTGGCGTATGATGGGAAACAAACCTTTTCATGGCCGTGGCAGAGCGGCGTGAGCTGGCCTTAGGGCCGACTTCTGCAGTCACATGGCCGTGTATCCAGAGTGGTTCAGCTGCCTCCGGTGCAGTTTTACATGTATTTTATGGCCGCTGTCACCGTCTTTCCTGCCTTCCCCTCAGGAAAGGGCTTGGGGAATAATTAATTCATTAGAAAATATTGTTGTGTGAATGCAGAGGTAAGTCATTTTATATTGCTAAATAGTTGGTTCCAATTAATGCTTTTTTTTAATTTCTGAGAACGACGCCGCAGTCACTCAGGTGATGTCAGGATTGTTCCCGCGCGCTGTACCAGCCCGGACTTCAGGAGGTTGGCCGGGCAGCGCTGAGCTGCCGTCTCTGCCGTGTTGGCAAGACATCCGGAGCGTTACAAATGAAAATTTCCAAACTTGAAGGCAGCACTGGGGGAGAGGAAAATTTCCCTCCAACGAAGCATTCTGCTATTGTCAGGGCAGTGTGGAGTGAAAGCAAAAAGGATTCCAAGACCAGCTTTCGGCTGCCTGTTGAGGCTCTGATTATAAAACGCCGCCTGAATGCACCATGCCTGAACCAACCCCTCCCCCTGCCCAAACCTTAAGCCAAAGGATTTAAACAAGCTCTTATGTAATACGGTTTTAGTGTTTCCAGTAGAAATAGGTGTTCTAAATATAAATGATTTGCAGATAAAATAGGCTTATATAAAATGCTTTTACATTTATATAACCCTATATTGGCATTGCACCCGACACCTCCATCGGCCACGAGCCCGGCGGCCGGGCGAGCGTGCCCGCTGCCAGCCGTGCCCGCTGCTGGCCGTGCCCGCTGCGGGTGCCTGCCTGCCAGGGCACGGGCTCGGGACTGCCCTGGCCTCTGCGGTCACAGGGCGATCCCCGTCCCGTCCCCAGGCGAGCAGCCAGTGCCCCTCCGGGGACGGTGCCTGCTGGAAGAGAGGTACTTGGGCTGGTACTTCTCCTGTTTAACTCCCTTCCTTCTCCCTGCCAGGGGTTTCGCTCGCAGCAGCGATCGCAGGATGCTCCCGTGGTGGTCCCGTTAGCGGCGGCCCCCGGGGCGATGGGGGCACCCCCAGTTTGTAGCAGCAGTGCCGTGGTAGCGGTGATCGTCCGGACTCAGCAGCTGGACGCTGCAGGTACTGTCCCTTGGGGCCAGCTGCTTTGGTCCTTTAGGCGAAGAAAGTTGTTTTGAACATCGAGAGCTGGAATTCTTCTCCATCCCGACGTGCACGCAGGGATGGGCGTGTGTATATGTATGTACGTATTTATACATACATATGACACAGTAAAAGAGCTGACCGCCTTCGGCTCAGGGTTTGCAGCGTGGCCTCAGGCTGTGGGTTCTCCCCGAGCCGTGGCCACAAGCCCAGTCAGCAGCCAGGCGCAGCTTGCCGTCACAGCGAGGCCATCTCAACACTTCAGGCTCTTAAGCTAAATATCTCCTTCACCACAGAGCGTGCCATCAAAGGGTGAGCCCTTGTTTGCGACGCCTCTTTCTCCAAGGCCAGCTTCATCAAGATTGTAGTTGATCAAAGCCGCTGTGCTTCTCGTCCGGCTCAGTAGTGCACCAAGACCCGTGACAGCAGCCACTAGTAAGGCTAGGAACAATTAGCTTGGAAATAGAGTCTTCTGAGCAGAAAACAATGGTTGCTACGTTACAACCTTTATGTATGGGAAAGATACTTAGCCAAATCTTGCACAACAGCCTTCAGTGCATCACACCAACCGTTTGCTCTTAGGGGAAGGACTGATTACTAAGTTTTTTTAGTTACCAACTTGTGTACAACACATACATAGAATTATACACAAATGTATAGACATATGAATAGATATGCATATCTTGTTTATACACACATATGTATTATCATACGTATGAGAAACAGGAATGCATTTTTCAGCTATGGTGTATTTTTACAACAGACCAATATGATTTATAGCTCTTTGCCATTAACATTTCCATTCAAATAATGCCTTATTTATGCCCATACCAGAGAAGCTCTTTTGACAACGTGGGAAGATGCTTTTTATTGTGAAGCCAGAACTGTCAGCAGCCTCTATTATTTCTGGTGGGACTGTCAGTTCTCCAAGTAACATGACTTCATTTTTAATCCAGGTCTGTTGGAAGACACTTGATCTGTCCTGCTTTTGTCTGCCACAGAAGGCAAACTTGCCATAAAGAAATGGTATGTGTGACCTTCAAAAATGACTGTCGCCCTTTCTGTCTTGGTCTGTGCTCTATTTGTCATAAAAGCCTGTTTCTGTGGTGCATTACGGGGGAAATGAGCCATTCATCTTTGTCTGCTTCTGCTGGGGGAGTCACTCCCTGCAGACACGTGGAGAGCGCTGGGTCAAGCAGCACTTGGGCATCTTCTAGAGCTGGACCTGCAGCAATTCATCAGTCGCTTTCTTTTTGGAAATCAATAGTCGTCTGTAGTACAAGCGCTTCTGGCCCCTGAAAGTTATTAAATCAAGTCATGCACAGATTAAAGGCAAAAAAACAAACCAAAAATAGACCTACAAAGTGGTCACAGAGTGTTTTATGCCTCCCAGCACTGAGACCACCGTAGCAGCCCTGCCGTGGAGGCTGCGCTCGAGCCTCAAGTGTACCTTCAGGTGCAGCAATGTAGCTGGGGTGCAGCAGCTTTTTATATTTAAATTAAAGGCTGTCATAAGTACACAGAAGGCTTTTGGGAGCTTAAATAGGAGGTGTCTATGTAAGGTATGGTTGTGTGAAAAACAGCATAGCAGTGTGAACTCTGGAGGTCACCTTTTGCTCAGGACACTGACAACATGGCCATATCGATGCAGCATTTCAGAGCAGGCCTGCTGCCGTGGCAGGTCCTTCTCCTCTCCTCTCCTCTCCTCTCCTCTCCTCTCCTCTCCTCTCCTCTCCTCTCCTCTCCTCTCCTCTCCTCTCCTCTCCTCTCCTCTCCTCTCCTTTCCTCTCCTCTCTTCTCCTCTCCTTTCCTCTCCTCGGAGGAGGTACAATGTGTTTTGCAGCTTCCAGGGGGGTCCACAGACCTTTGTAGTCAAACCACCTTGACACAATATACTTAAGCTCAGATTTTACTTTACCCTTTCATCAGTTTTTGTCTCTGTGGTTTGAGTTTCACAGCCTGCCACTGGCTTTTGGGCATTTACCTCCCCGTATGAACTGTCACTGCTGGTGTCCCTGGGGCAGTGGGCTGAAGAGCGTAGCATAGCATAGCCCTTTAAAGAAGGGTCTTTAAAGCAAAGCTGAGCCGCTGCCCAGCTGCCTGCAGCAGCACGAGGATGCAATCCACTGGTGAAACTGGCCAGTCTAATTCTAGTCCTCCGTGGGACAGCTTCACGTGCATCCTTAGCTTACAGAAAGAGGCTTAGCACGCCTTATTCTTCCTGAGAGGGCTATCGATGGGGTTGGGGCTATGCTTTCTGCGAGGGGTGGGTGCCCTAACCTTTCCCTCGATGGCCCAGCGCAGGGTGAGCCGGCAGTGTCCCGGGAACGGGGGGGTGTGACAGCGAGCGGGGGACACACGGCACACGGTGGAGCCGGGACACGCTGGTGGCACCAGCTCAGCATGGGAGGGCAAGACCTCCTGTACCCCTCCAGAACGAAACCTCTCCTTGCCAGCACGGCTGCCTGGGGGCAGCCAAGAAACACCTATGGTCTCCGTGGCAGTTTGCTGTGGGGAGCTCAGCAAATTGTCTCTTTCCTCCCACTTTCCCCCGGTTTAGCACACAGACAGGTCGGAGGCTGCTGGAGCAGGCGAAGCCACGGGCTGTCAGGAATGTGGTGCTGAGCACGTGGAGTTTGTTCCTTCATGAAGGAGAAGATAAACCACAGCAGCATAAACCACTGCTATCATAATGGAATTGGAACCTCCTTCAAGTTATAATACCTCTGTATTAGTATTGAAAAATTCCCAGGGCAACCAAGGTAGAGAGTTACCATGGGAGAAATAAATACACTCCAGTGTATAATCAGGGCCACAGAGAAACCTTCTCTTCCCCCCCAAATGCCAGATAATACGCCAAAAGCAAGCCAGGAGCAAAACTGAGTTTGCTCTTCGTACAGTGACGTGCTGGCTCCCAGGTAAGGCGGCAAAGCATGAAGAAATAATGACCCTTGGTCTAAATGCTTGGTGCTGTCATTGCTGTTTAAACCAAGGGCTCTGCCAGTTCCCACATGCCGCGGCAGTCAGTAAGGTAGAGCAACCCTTCTGCCAAACGTGCTAGGGCTGAAGAACATGATAAAAAACCCCACAGCTGCAGAGCAGGCTGCAAACCAGGTACATCCCCTGAGGCTCCTTAGGGATGGTTTGATCTCAACAACAAAAAAAGTTATATTACATACATAATATATAACATTATATATACATGTATATTATAGCATTATACAAAACATAACTTTATATTATATATACACATACATATATATGTATATGTAAATGTTATAGATGTATAACATGCACATACACATATCTGTATATAGATGTGTTGTATATGTGTATATATACATACATATAATGTCTATATATACATATATGTGTATGTCTATAAAATATATAAGGTGTCTATATACATGTATGTGTATATGTGTGTATATACCTATACGCATACATATACATACATACAGACAACAGAGGGAAGTTGACCTTGTGCAGAGCCCTGGCAGTCTGTAAGCAGGTGACCCAGGCAGTGGCACAAGGCTCTTGTATGCCAGTGCTTGTTCTTTTCGGAGTTCAGTGGTAATGCTTAACCCAGGCGCCTTGCAATGGAAAGTGAGTCCCAGTACCTTGATGCAACACAAACCTGCATTTGCATTAATGACACTTTTCTCCCCCACTCCTGTGAACGCAGACGGTCGCCGCTGTGTTTTCAGCACCGTGCTTGGGTGACACGCTGCAGAGCCCCACGGGGTGGTAGTGACTGTGTTTGCCCTGCCGAATCAAGGGAATACAGTGTACTTCCCACTTTATGGCCTTGACTGTTCGGTGCCCCAGTATGCAGCAGTACCTAGCCGGTCACTCTTCCAGAGGTAGCTGTCACTTTGGCACTTTTAAAATAAAGTAGAAAGGCAGCCTGAGTGTTGTGCTCGCAAACACGTGGCAAGCTGTTTCCCTACTGAGCTTTGTGCTTACAATTCATTAAGGAAACTAAATTTCGGTTACAGTGATTGGCCCACAAACTAAGCCATCACTAAAAAACCCACCCCTTTCCCCTTAGACTGTTTTGCTGTATTTCTGAAGAAGATGGTTATTAATGTGCCACTTTTTATTTTTCCAGTAAGTATGCAAAAATAAATGCTAAGAAAACTGCTAGAAGAATTTTGCTTATTTTTCCCGGTTTGAAGCTGGGTGACAGGGCACATGCCATGAAGATGTACATAAGACTATAAGCCGTGCTCATTAAGACTTAAGCCAACTTCAGCAGCAGCTCCTGGCAGCAGCCCTTGGCAAGCTTCGGTCCGTGTGGGTCGGCGCCATTTCTTCGGACATCTCGGAGACCCTGCTAGAGGCCTTCCCTTGGGCACTGCGCGAGCGCTGCTGGGTGACAGCTCGGGTTACCACGCTTTTCCTACTGTGCTGTATTAGCTTATTTTTAATGCTGTGCTCCTTCCCAGCCATCTTGCTATTCCATACCCCTGAACTTAAAAACAAAACGGTACCTATGATGTGCTGCAGAAAGGCAGGGTGCTGGAGGGAGCGTGGTGTGCTGCAGCAGCTGTAGGGCTGGTTTGAGGGCCTGCATCGAGTGCGCATGAAACCAAGACAGGGCAAAAACTCTGCCCAGCTGGAGTCAGAAAGCTGCTGTCCTACCCCTGCACGCATCTAGTGTCATCAGAGCTGCGCTGCCCGGGTCAGAGGGGTTTGTCTGAACGGCGCAGGAAAGTAACCCCCTTCCCACCGCAGCAGGGACCCCGGTGCGCGGAGGGGAAGGCATGCCTGTGCCCTGCCTGCACTGCCCGTGCCCCGGCTGGAGCTCACCAGGCACTCGTGCTGCCCGCGTCGGGGGTCCAGCTGGAGCTGCCGCTCTTCCGTCTCCTTGCGTGGGGCTCCCCAGGCGCGGGCTGACTCAGTGAGTGGTGGGGACTGCAAGGGGCAGAGGAGAAACTGAGCCAGAACCCAACCGTGAGCCCGGAGCCCGGGGGAGCATCACACCCCTGCAGCGTGGACCAAGGCAGGGACCTCCTTCCCCATTTCAGCTACGTTTTCAATGGGGAAAGCCTGTACCCCCAGGTACTGCATTGCCTTTTCTAGCAAAGGTCTCTTGCGGTCTCTACACACATAGTATGAAGTTGTCAAATGCCCAGCACATTTCCCACCTTTCTGTTACTTTCCCACGGAGTTAACCTGTGGGTGCTGGTCTCTCCACCCACACCCGCACATATATGTATATAGACACGTTCCACAGATATAGGTATATGTGGGTACATACATACATATTAATGTTTATATGTATGTAAAAATATATGCATCTAAATATATAACATGTATACATACACATATATGCATTTATGTGTATGTGTACAAAAAAATAGAGGGAGAGACTTTGCAGTACTTGCAGCCAGGTAGGAAGCACCTGGAGAGGTGGTGACTAAACTCTGGGTTTAATGTCTAAAACTGCAGATGGAAAAAAGAAGTCATTTTACTGGCAAAAATATTCAGGTGCATACTTTTGCAGGCACAAACCAAGCAGCTGCTTGGTGGCCAGGTAGCCAGAGGACTGTGTGTTGCTCTGGAGGGTGCTACTGAATTCACGCTCATGGAAAGCCGACAGCCACATTTCTGAACTAGATAGACATCTCGGCGGAGAGGAAGGCAAAGGCAGCTGAAAACAGAGCTGACCCTTGTTAAGGGAGTAGATCCTATCTCTTTTTGCAAGAGGAGTGACATGCATACTTCTGTTAAAGTAACAGCATAAAGCACCAAGAACAACCACCGAAAACATGCCAGCCTGCTCAGGCAATGTGGGGCAATTTTAGGAGATGAAAGACGAAAGATGAAACGGAGCTACGCCCTTGTGCTTTGTATATGGTGTGGTGAGAGGCTGGCCACCACAGTCCTGTGCTCTGCAGGCTGGCTGGCAGCCTGCTGCTTCCCCGGGCACTGGCCAGGCTCCGCTGCAGTCCCAGCATCCCCAACTCGGGAGCGAAGCATGCCGGAGATGTTGCCTTGATTTGCAGACGAGATGGTCTCTTGCTCACCAAAGAGCACTGCTTGCCCTTGAGCAGCTCAACTTGCATTTCCATCAGCAGGCAGCAGTCTCAGCCTGCTCCTAACAGAGCACCTAAGGTGCAGGACTCCAGCCTTACCCACTGATCTGAGTTTGCAGAGTAGCAGCAATATAAACAGGCAAAAAATGACACCAGCAACAACCTCAGCCCGCGCTTGACTCCGGCTGCTTTGGTAGGTTCTCCTGAATGACAAGGAGATGAGGGCTCCACTCCGCCTGGAGCAGACCCCTCACTGACTCCCGGGAGCATCAGCACTAGCAGGGCTCCAAGGGTTCAGCCCTTTACCAGCTTCGCCCCGGGGGGCATCTGGGGCTCGACCTCTAACCACCACAGCAGGAGCTGGTGTTACAGACAGGGCCTCCTTCGCTACGACCTTCACCTCCCGTTCTTTGAGGCTATACCGAAGGAATTTAGATTTAAATTAATCCTTTGGCACCATCAGGTTCAGGACTTCCACCCTGAAGACTAATGAGCTGCATTAAGATTAAATCCCATCAAGGAGAATACCAATGTCTTTGCTCCTCAGTGCTCGTTCAGATCCTGCCGAAACCGCTGTTGCAGTGCCGTGGGTCGCACCGTTCAGGCTCAAGGGGCTCATTGCCACTGAGCAGCCCGATGGAGCTGGACCCACGCTGAGCAAGAGGGAGGGCTAGATGGCCTCAGGAGGCATCGTCCAACCTAAGTTTCCCTGTGGTTCTGATACCGAAAGCCATCTCATGGAAATAAAAACAAACGGAAAAGCAAACTGCCCACAACAGGTGGAGATTCTGTCTTCTGTTGTTGGGTTTGTGTATACCATGGTCACAAACAGCACTTTCTTCTGTACCTGTCTTATCAGGAATAAAAGCGACAGAGAAGATGGACAAGAAAAGAGTCATTTTCTAGTAAAGTCTTTGGCATAAATGAAGAACTGTGACTTGCAGGGCTTTTACTTGGACTCTCGTCTCGCTGGCTGAAGTCCACAGGAGCAGGAAGCCCGGCCACACTCACCGCAGACCACACGGCCAGAAGCACCCAAAATTCATGGCCACTTTTGAAATAGCAACTGCATGAAAGCAGCTTTAAAAAGAAATGGAGGCGCAAACCTACACGATGCTCGGGCATCACACAGCTGAACCAAAACCCTCCACCCGCCTCTTGAACTTTGGGAAGACTGTCTCGGGATTTGGGCGCAGATTTGTGCCTGAACTTTGTGCCTCTCAGCCATCTCAAACATGCAGTTTAAACTCTTCAGTAATCTCTGATCTTTCAGGGTTAATGATCAGACGCAACTTTGAAGCCACTGAACTTGTGAACCAGGATGTGTTGGGAAAGGTCGAGGCATGTAAAGATTAGCACTTTCTCAGGAGGAGAGTGTTAGCTGAAGCGACGGGGAGGGTTTGCAGTTGGCAGGGATTTTGCTAACCGGGGGTGATGCCATGGCCCTGGACACCCGCGGCAGCCCCTGTGCTTCAAGGAGCTCAAGCAGCTTTTCCCCCTTTGGTCTCTTCATGCTCGTACAATGCTGTGCAATCAGCAGTCGGCATAAATCCATGGCTGCTGCATTGTGTTGTATAGGGTTGGGGTTTTTTTTTTCAGTTTGAATGAGATCAAACCAAATCATTTATTACAATTTTTCTGCAAAGCTCCGCTCTCGTCACCCTGCAGCTACTCACCCAAACCAACCTAACCCCTCACCTTGCGAACCATTCGGACACAGGTGGAGGGTACCCTGCCTCGGCTGGCCAGAACTCAAGCCTGGGAGGAGGCAAGCAAGGGGCAGCAGCTCTGCAAGCCCCGCTGGGGGCTGTGTGGCCATGCCCGTACCCACCCCACCACGCTGCTCCAGCCTAATGCCGCTCCGCACCAGCCTGCTGCCACGGCGTGCGGGTCCCGGTCCAAGCCGGGACAACCCCTGCTTTACCTCGGATTCTTTTGCCCCTCGCTGCTCCCAGGCACAGCAGATATTTCCCAAATGACTTCAATTTTACAAGCTATTACGACCTTATCTGGTAGGAAAACATAAGCAGAGCAACTCTAATGGGATGCAAGACGTGTTTGTGTGAAAACTCGTTTCTGAAAGAGAGAAATTTGAAAACGGTGTACTTCTCCAGAAGGGTTTTTTTTTCTTCTTCCCATTTCTCCACAACATATTTGAAAGCTGAATCACGTAAGATTTTTAAGCATTAACCTTTTCAAAGCCATACTTGACCTGGCATCATGCCCACCCTGTCACCTCCTCAGCAAATCTAGATTTCACCATGGGGTGACCTAAATAAGAGGGGTAGTATCCCTAGGGTTGAGAACACACGTGCATAGACTGAGACTGCCGGATTAAACATCCCCATCTTCTCCCTGTTCTCCCCGGGCCTCTCCTGCAGCCGCCCCGACGCCAGGGTCACCTTCGGCCAGGCTTCCGTGGCCAAAGGAAGGGCGCCTCTTCCTTCAGCCTGGCCGCGGCTGCCCGGGCGCTTCTGCTGGGGGAGGAAGCCCCAGCTCGAAGGCTGGGGGAAGGCAAGAGCTTCCTCCCGTGGAAGAGAAGGGAAAGCCGCAGCCCTCCGGCCGGCGGCAGCCGCCGCTCCGGCAGAGGTTGTGCCGGCCGACAGTGACACCCCCCGGGCGAGAGCGAAATGGCCGCCCCGGCAGCCCCGCTCCCACCCGGCGCTCCCCAGCGGCCGCGGCTGCGGGGGGCACGGACACACCTGCAGCCTGCGCGGCCCTCACGAGGCCCACCTAGTATTTCCTGAAGTATTACCGTTTGTAAATAGAGGGGGAACTGTGTACCTATGCACGCGTATGTAAATCGAATACACAGAGGCACTGCGTGCAGCACATGCACGGGGGTATGTGGGTATATGCACGCAGATACGGATGTACATATTCATACGTGTGCATATGCATATCATTTACATATGCACATCTGTCTGTGTGTATACACACACGTATAGAGTTGTGTGTGCATATGCATGTATATGTATAGAATCTGTATACATATACACACGTTTACGTACATATACATGCACAACCGCGCGCGTGTGTGTCTCTCTAAGTCACGTGCGTACGTATATATAAATTGTCTGTGCATACAGCTCGCGCTATGACGCGTTTCACCTCTCCGGGCCGGGCGGACCGTGGAAGCCGGCTCCCCTGCAACCACGGCGGGGTGCCGCTGCCCTGCAACCGCCCCAGCCGCCGCGGGGGGGCGGCTGCGCCCCGGGAAGGCAGGGAGCCGGCCCCGGAGGGACGGAGGGAGAGGCCGGGATGGGGGGCGGGCGCCGGGCGCAGCGCCGGGGAGCCCGGCCCCGCGGAGGCCAGTTCCCACCCAGGCCCAGGCAGCTCCGCCAGGAGCGGAGGTGTTTGAAGCCCCCTAATGCCACCGCTCGGCTGCTGCCTCGGCTGGCTCTCCAGTACCAGACGAAATACTCTCCTCATTTAGCTGTTCTCTGGTGCCGCCGAGACGCGAGCTGACATAGGTGGCAGGTGGGAATGGAAATACGAGCCTCGATGGTTAGCAGAGCGTTCATTTAGAAACACTAATCCTGCCAGGGCAGCCTTGGTTCGCTCCTGCCCGGCGTGGTGTGCGTATCCACGCACCCCGTCAAGAGGCTCAGCCGCCTCAGCCACAGCAAACCCCGGCTCGGGCAAGAGGGCGAAGCCCGGCTTTGCCGAGACCAGCACCCCAGAAAGCTCCTGCTGCGGCTTGCAAACCCGGGCGGGCTCCATCCCGCAGGACAAAGCAAAAATGCCGGCCCTGTCCTGCCTGCAGGGATAGTGCCAAAGGCACCCAGGCAAAGCACTAAAGGCCCTTGGAAAATTAACTCCCTGCAAGCACATAAGAAGATCTTCGAACCTGCAAAAAGGAAGCGGTGCAAAACTAAGAATTCGGGAGGCGGTGGGACCACCCCAGCCTCTGCCCGTGCCATACCTGGGCTGGAGTCAAGCTGGACATTCAGCTGGAGGCCTCCTGCTACAGCACATGAAGCCTTTAAAGTTCAGCTTCCCTTCACCCGTCACAATAAAACACGTGCTTTTAAGTCCAAAGTGCAGCAGAACATCAACGCTAGCCATTAGCGTTTGCATTTCCTACAGCCAGCCTCCGACAATATCAGGTTTCTGCCATTACCTCTTGTCAGAAAGTCCGAAGACTCCCCTGTGAAGAAGTGTCTCATTTATTTTAGAAGCAGAAGATCCCTGTACCCAACATCAAACACTTATGTCCCACGGTCAGCCTTTAGCACTTCAGAAAATTTCAGATCATCCGCACAATATTGAACTTCTACAGAGTAAGGGGAGGGGAAATTTTTTTCCTTACGTTTTGCTTTTGGCATTGCCAAAGCCCTTTCATGTCCTGATTTTCAGTCACTTGATTACTGCTGCAAGATGCACCATATGATCCAGCCTTATGACTCAGCATATGAAGGCAGGGAGCTGTGGCTCTGTGTTCCCGCAGTGCTGACGGCCCCGCGCTGGCCCTTGACACAGATGCTCTGCCCTTGCGGTGGCGGTGGCATTGAGCTGGGTAACCCTGCCCCTGCAGCACGCTGTGGGCGTAGGCAGAGCACGGCTGGAACTTGCGGCTGCAATTCATTACAGCATCTTGTGAAAGCCCTAATTTCTTGTGCACGTTACCTGGGCTTTCCTCTCCCCAGCACCGACCTGCTGCCCAGCCGCCAGTGGCTCACCCAGGAGGGCTGCGGGCGTTGGAAGGGGCTGAGCTCTGGCTTGGCTCACTTACAGCCAAAAACATGTGGTAAGCTCTAGTGAAAGAAATCTGCAGTGCTCCCCAATATTTTGCACATGCCATCCTCCACCGCAGCTGCACCGCAGCCCAGTGGCACACAAGGTTTGTCGTGGGGACTGGTGCTGATAAGCCATGCGGTGCCTCCGGCTCGCGTCCTCCACGTAGGACTTGCAATAATTATTAAACATAGTACTTTAACCAGCAGCTTTGCCCGTGGGAAATACCCAGGGCCTCCCAGACTGCTTGCCTGCCAGCCCCATTCACTCATCCGCACCACTGTCCCATTGCGGAGACAAGGGCTGGGACAGAAGAAGCTATTGGGACGCAAGGAGCTATTGGGATGGAAGGAGCTATCGGGGTGAAACACAGGCACTGGCAGTGGGGAGATAGTAGGTGCCCCGCTCGCCTCGCCCCAGCGGGACAGGGCGACCCCGAGGGGTGCTGCTCACCCGATGGGACAGGGAGTGGAGAGCCCGGGATGGGCTTCGCAGTCAGCTCCGGCTGCGCCTCTGCTCAGCGGGGCTTTGGCGGCAGCCCGGACCCTCTGCCTTGGCTCTCTGTCATCGTCAGCTGTATTACTGCTCCCATTTGCATACGGAAAGGCCATGTCAGCCCTCAGCAAAAAGCCATGTCATGGCCAGTAGCAAAGGCAGCGAGTACCCTGGCCGCAACGGTCACCAACTGCTTTCACAGGCCAAGGCAAAGAGTCCGCAATGAAAAGAAATCAATCCCAAAGCAGCAAACGGAAACATCTCTGAGCAACAACCGTGTGCCCCGCAGGAGCGCTCAGCAGACCGGGCACGCTGGAGACGTGCAGAGCTGTGCTGGTTTCACTCTGATCAGATGAGGATGAGGTCGGTTTTTGCAATTTGTGATAACAGCAATTCTGCAAGCACGATGAAAATGTGCGGTAAACCCCAGGCGAACTGGAGCAGCCTGCGCACACAAACCACGCGACGTGGGTTTTTAGCGGAGTCAGGCTAAGGGCTTTAACTCCGCCGTGCCTGTCCCCTGCGCTCCTGCGGCACAAGGCAAGCCCCGCTGCCTGCACCCGGCCGTCAGCCACCTCCCGTGGCTGCCTTGCTTCCTCTGGGGCCTTCGGCCGTGCCGCCTCGGAGGGGACCCGCCGTGCGGGTGGCCGCGGTCCCACGGGGCCACGGCTGCGGCTCGGCACCGGGCAAACCCCACAGGCAGGCCAGCGGGGGCAACGAGCCCCGCGGGAGCGTGGGGCTGAGCGCAGCAAAGCGAAGGGCACGCTCGCTAGCTGGGCAAGAACCTCGCCGGTGGCTGCCCCAAGGCTTGCAGCGGGTGAGCAAAACAGTAGACAGAAATCGATTTGCTTTGACGGAGTGTCCTTACTGCCCGTGAACTGCTTTGTACTAATAAAATCATTACAGCAGGGTAGCGAACTGCTCGTTTGTTTGCTTTGCTCCCAAGAACCCGACATTGAAGTATCCTTCGCACCTACTTGCTTCGCTCCTAAAATACACGTTGTACCTGGAGTAAACGAGGACATCCACGCTGGCACAGGGAGCGGCTGTGTGTCCTGCCCTCGCTCTGGCTGCCGAGGGACTCATCTGAAAGAAAACTAAGATGCCAGTACTTTGAAAGAGTAAACAGGACAATGCTAGAGGCAAGTCACCATGACCCAGGCACACGCTGATTAATTCGGTTCCCCTCCCTTAAATAGTTTATTTCTGCTAATCAAGAAAGGTTTGCAGAAAACAGGTCTGGTCACAGTAACTTACTGTGGTGCTGATACAGGATGCTTACATGGGGTACAACTCTTGCTTGGTATTGCGTTTCAACTGAGAGACGGAGTAATGCAAAAGGTAACACAGCACATAGCAACTGTGGCAAAACCTGGCCAACTCATAGGTCTGAAAACCAGTTCTAAGTTGTGAACCAGCATCAAGCAGACACTTCATCAGAGAAGAATTTTTTTCTTGCCTCTTCAAAATTTCATTTTTAATCAATGACCTGGATGAGACCACCATAATTAACACAGAATCCAGGTCCTGACTCCAGAGCTGGGCACACTGGACATGCAGTAAAAGTTTTGCTACCGACAAATATAAAAATCACAGCTAAAGCTAAGACAGATTCAGGGATGGGATATGGCAGTTGGACCAGCCCCTCATGGAACTAACAGGGCTCATCCAATTTATAAGCAAAGACCTCTGAGTGGGAAAATCCCCAGTGGGGCCCAGTATGAGTGCTGCCGGGACGGTGCATCCCATTCTGGTGTCCACAACCCCTCCCCAGCAGCACAGGAGCTTCTCCACTGCTGAGGGTGAGACGTACAGCATGGACAAAGCTACCTACAACCCCCCAGGTCTGCTCCGGATCACCAGCCCCTGTACGACATCCCTGCCTGCCAGTGCGCCCACACAGCTGTGGGCACACGGGGGAATCCTTGTGCTGTGGAGGCAACATCACAAATAACACTCAGCTGCTTCAAATGGACAACTACAGGTGGCATCGGCAGAAATAGACCCCACAGAAGAGCCACAGAGTCTGTAAAAGTCTTTTATGGCAAGACCAGCTAAGACCAGTCAGGCACACAGACGCTGAAGTGAATTTTAAAGGAAATACTATGTTTGGGGGACCTTTTTTTACAATTGCATGTACTTTTCAAAGTCCATGGTGAGATTATTAGAGGTTCCTCTCGCAAGTGAGAAGCCACAAACCATGCAGAGCAAAAGGTACCTTGAAACCATCACCGGATCCATGAGAAAGCCTCTCCCCTGAATGGTATCCCCGGCCCACAACAATCACACCAAAAACACCCTTTGGTGGGACATGGTTAAACCATACTGGCCTAAGCAGCTTGATGCCTGAGATGTGGGCTGCTGTAGCCTACTGCTCTCGTACAGTACTTTTTTCTAGTTATTAGCTAAATCAACTTTGAGACTTTACTCCTCAAAATAGCTTCAGTTATCCCAGAGGAACAAGGAGGCAGGAAAGCTCAGTTGCTACCAAAGCAAGACACTGGCAGCTCTGGGCGTCCTTTCCTTCTCTTTGTGACAAATAAGGGTGACCAAAGCTGGCCAAGAAATTTGTGCTATTCCCCAGTTCCAAGCCTCAGAAATAAATGCTCTTGGACTTCTTTTTTGTTTAGCTGTTATCTCCTTGAGGAGTCTCTAGGACACTTTGGAGGCTTCAGATAAGATTATGGCAAATTACGAAGGGAAGAAAGAGTTCATCTCTCGGTATCTTTTTGGACAAACAATCTGAGGCAAACAAGGTTTAGCAACCTCTCTGGGCTTGCAGGGTTTAGGATCCCAATAACTCATCCTGATGCTGTAAACTTGAAACGCAAGCCAGCCAGTTTTCCAGCATGGCAGTCTCTTATCTGCTCCCCCTCCTTGCTCCTGCTGGCCAAACCCACCAGCTGACCTTTTTATTGCAATCTGCCTGTGAAACGCTGTAGGGATGATGTGGTTTCTTCACCTTTTGTCCCGCTCTTTGGAGCTGTGAGTAGCCATCAGCTGCCTTGCACCCTGGCTGGGTTAGTGCCAAGTATACCCAGTGGGGACTTTGTGTCCCCAACACGACCGACACAAACCCTGCATGTCTCCTCTGTGACCCTTGTGCTTTGCAAAACCCCAAAACAGATGCTCACCAGCAGACTGGTGAATGGGCCCAGTTTTCTGCCCGAGAGGAAAGACCTCCTACAGAGGAGCTGCTATTCCCGGCATCCCCCTTTAGTTGCATTACCGCCACTACAGCCCACGCCACACACCTGGCACCACTGAGGAGAAAAAGGAAAGGAAGGTAAAATTCCTGTGCCCACACAACAAGATCTTTTTATAGCCAAGGGGATGAGGTTTTTCACTCTCTTCCTGTTCTCCACTTTGGGAGTAAACAGGAAAACCAACCTGGCCTGGTAGCTAATTTGGGAGCACACAGTGTCTCTCCGCTTGCCTCCTCGTGATGCTTCCCGCCCTCTCCTGCCATGCCAGGGGCAGCGGGACGGCACTGGGGCCAACACCCCGCGTCCCCAAAGTGTCCCTCGGAGGAGCCGACAGCCTTCGGCTGCTCCTGAATGCCGACGGAGACCCCACTGGGACTGTCACCAGTTACAGCCAGAGCCAGCGTCGGGTGTCTGGGGCTGGTCAGCCTCTGTGCTAACGGCGGGCAAAGCGAAGGGCGAGAGCATGAGCATTGCACCGCAGCCACTCGCAGGGTGGACATTTTCACCTTGCTTTGCCACTGGGAATGTTTTCTCACGCCCTTACCTAGGGCAGTGCACCCTGACAGGCTGGGACGTTACTCTGCCACAGTGCTGGGGGGGGCCTGGGGGAGGGCTGGGGAGGTCAGGCTGGGGGAGCGTGAGGACACAGGCTTAGTTCAACATATGCAGCTCCCTCGTCTCCTCGTCTCCTCAGCACGTTCAAAGCATCTCTGCAGCTCCTGCCACAGACGGGCTGGGACCCAGCGCCTCTGAGCGAGCTGCAGATGGCCTTGCGCTACTCTGCACGTGGCTGAACGGGTTTGTGCACACTGGCATCCACGTAGCCAGAATTCATCCTGTACCTGTGGACCTTCACCTGTGTTCATGTTTGTGTCACCACATAATGACTTCCCGCAAAAAGGAACTCAGGATCTCCAGGGAACCTGAGTACAGCACTGCCATATGTCATCCTTCATTGACTCGCTTGGCCACATGGCTGGGTGATGAGCTAGCCAACATTTGCCCCACACATACACACAGGGGTGTCACCACCAGCTCTGAAACTCCTCCCCTTGAGTCCATCCACGTGAAACCGAAGGAACACCCCATCCGTACCAGCGTTCCCACCTCCCGCCTCACCCAGCCCTTCCCTGGCCACATTTACCCCCATGCCGCTGCCTGTACCTCAGCACTCACCCTGCCAGGGGGGTGAGACGGATGCATGGCCCCAGGGGGGCGACTGCCGTCACTGAGCAATTGCTCTTACAGCAAAGCGTCGCCTCCTCGATGATGCTGCCCAAGAGAGAACACATCTTTGCCTTTTGCAAGGGAAAGACATCGGCAACTGCAAGAGAGAAAAAAAATACGCAGTAGTGCTGGCAACAAGTGGAACCCAAACTGTGGCGAGTCTTCAGGCCCTAAGAGATGTAGCAAATCTCTGGCCCGCTCAGCGAAACAGCTAGTGTAAAAGCAGGGAGCCCAGCAGAAGGAGCCTTGGTAGCAACATGATGACTTTAGTCATAGTCACAAGGCTAAAACAGCCAGGAGGGGGAAGTTTTCTCAAATACCAAATAGGAAAGTTGTGTAACTGCTGCCCAGATTCTTCAAACAGGGCCTGATTTCCCCCTCCAAAATTAGGATGACTTCCCCTTCCATCAGTTTCTAGCTGCATCTGTGGCACAGATTGAACCGGAGGGGTTGCGGTCCCCATCCGCAGGAAGACTGTGGAAGGAGAACGCCCACCCCACCACAGCTCAGCAGCCTCCGGGGAGTCCCACATGCTTGAGGGGGTGGAAGAGCGTCTCAAAAACCATCACCTGCAAGGCTAATCACAGCAGACAGCTTTGAAGCTCCTTCGCTGAGACATCACACACTGGTAACCAAAGGGCTGAAGCCGGGGGATGCCTCCTGCAGGCACTCAGCCGCAACACCTCCTGACATGAGCCAGGGCAAGGCACTTTGCTGGACCCTCTCCCAGGCCTGTCCTTTTGGGCCACCTGGGACAGCAGCAGAAAAGCTTCGAGAGGCTTTGTCAACAAGACTACAGTAAGGGTTTAGGCTCAGTTATTTTTGATCCCCTTCCAAAACGGACAGCAAGAGCAAGGCAAACAGAACTCAGACGTGGGTACAAGAGCTCACTGCGTACAAACGGGTGTTTGCCCAGCACAAGGACATCTGTGACAGCGGCACCGGTACCCCCAAGCAGCGGGAAACAGGCTCGATGCTGGAATTAAAAAGCCGCCTCAGTCAGTGTTGCTCATTCCCAGGCACCGTTCGTGTGCGTGAATCACTGGCCTTCCCTTTGAATCATTAATCACTGCAAAATCAATACAGGCCACATACGTTTTTTGTGTATCAGCCATTAGTCTGACCTTGTGTCTATCTCTGCAGAGGGTACAAAATAAAAGCATTTCAGATCAAAGCAATCAGCGCTAAATTTACCCAGCACTAGCACCCGGTGGAGCCTGCTGATTTACAGCCACTGAGCTCATACGGAGGTTGTTTTGGTTCCCGAGAGCCCTGGGCAGTTACAAAGCCCTCGTTGTCCTCTAGGGACACGAGCAGGCAGGAGGGGGCTGCTCCAAAAGGATGTTCTTTGGGATTTGTTTCTTTCCTTAAAAACAGGGACTGCTTTCTTGTCCAGGAGCAAGTGTCTATGCCACACTCAGGGGTGAGCAGATGCATCTCCTTCCCCAGGCACTCACCCGTGGAGTGCTCCCACCCTCCGCGCTCTGCTGCAGCAGAACAAACACTTTGCACAGCAAAACCTGCCGGAGACACACCATCACCGGTAAGGGAGGCCAGGACTGAAGGCATTCACCAGGGATGGGGCAAGGTAAACTCAGCCCTCTGCGGCCCTTAGGCTGAAGCCCCCTCCAGCCAATGCCCCAGCCACCGGAGCCAGACTGCCTACATTTTTTCTGAATGCATTTATTTCTTTTGCGACTAAGATGCCGAGAGCCAGGCAGTGCTGCCAACCAGTTACCATCACTATTGGTCACTTCTGCATCCCACTTCCCGGGCCAGGCCTGCTCTAATCTTGTTGGAGACAGGCGAAGGGCCAGCAAACCGGGAAACCACAGCGCTCAGAGATGCCCCTGGGGCACAGAGACAGGTCAGCCAGGTCCAGAAAACCCAACTCCTTCCAAATGCCCATGAGCCAGAGACAGGTACGCTGCTCTCCTGCATGGACCACTGATGACTGCATACCACCCCCCTCATCAGCCCGTCACAGTGCTTGTAACGATCTCTGGCTAATGCTACTGCAGAGGCCACAGAAATATTTGCCTAAGGAAAGAGGATGGTTTGCTTTTCAGAATTAAAAAAATGGTCTTTACACTACATGGGGAGATGGGAAGGTGGGTTAGGACACTGCAAAGTGCAGCCCATGCTCCATGTAGCAGGAGACACACAACTTGGACCTAAACAGTTTCAAGACTTCTCAAAACCTGCAGTCAGAAATAGCCCTGATTACTAGCGACAGCTCTTTATTGTGGATTGCTCTGGTTTTAATTTAAAATCATATCCTTTTCACACTTCCCCAGTTTTGAGCCTCGGGACCGTAGCAGGTTTCTCTTGGGAACACCGTGGTCCTGGCGAAGGTGCGGGGGCCAGCTGGGCCCTCGCAGGCTGGATTTCATCCACTTCTCACTGCAAGTCCATCATTCAGCCATCCTCCACGAAACATCAAAGTCTACCTTCCTACCACAGTGAAAACGCCATTCAGCCCATGGAAGGCACCCAGCAGACGCCCTCCCTTCGTGCCCTCCCTGTTAGGTGGGGTAGCTTTTCACTGTGCCCCTCTGTCCCGCCTCCCCCGCTCCCCGCCTGACACCAGTGCGCCTTTTTACTGGAAACACCTCCGCGCTCGGTCCTCTCTCGGCACCGAAATAGCTGTGGCCGGGCTGCGGCCGGGTGCGCTGCTCTTGCAGGCAGCGCTTTCATAACTCGGTTTGCGCTGCCTGCCTCCCTCCAGCGTGACATCCACCCCGTTCTGTTCCTCCTCGCAGTTACTTATTTCCAGGGCAGCTCCAGCAGAGTTTTTCACCCTGTGTCAAGCTGGCACACGGGGTGTCACACGCAGGCGCAGCCCCTTTGGCGTCGCCCGGAGCGTCTCCCCTTCCATCGTCCATTCCCAGGCCAGGGGTGCAGGTTGGGTCCAGCCACCCAAGACCCTGCAACCCTGCAGCTCCCTCCCCGGAGAGGCAGAGCCAGGACACCAGCAGGCTTTAGCCAGGAAGGTACGAGGCTTACACACCTCCCTCCCGAAAGACCACGAAGTTTCTGAATGGTCCTGGGGCTCAGCCTCCACGGACCGGCCGGCTCTCCACGCACCAACAGCCCCCAGGACAGAGTGCTCTGCAGCAGCTCGTTGATGCCATCAGCCTTCTGAAATATTATGGGGCCTTTTAGTTTCGAAGGAAACCACAAGCGCCTTTCTGCTTTAACCTCTCTTCTCACTCACTCAGCTGTAGTTGCAGACACAGCCCCTGCCCTCCCGTGCTCCCTGGTCCCCATGCCGAGCCTGGGCACACAGGGACCCCCCCGAGGGACCCACCAGTGCGGGTGGCACGGCACGGCACTGCAGGACACCGACGCTGCACACACTAGCTCAGCAGTGCCGGAGGTGAGGTAGAGAGTAACCGGGGGTGATGCCAGGCCAGTCATCCCAGCCTTGGTTCTTCCTACAAATGTGAGTGCCCCGCAGACGTGCAGCCAGGGGCATCCCGTGGTGATGGGATTTTGGAAAGTATGGCCACGACCTGCTGCATTTTCCATCTCTGCGTAGTTGCTCCCGGCACTGAACAGACAGGCACATGCACACACTGCTGATCTTAGTCTGCCGGTCCCAGAGTAATGCCTCTGTACATGCAAGTCAGGTTTGCTGCATGTATGCAAATCGTGGGCAGCGACCTCCTTATTCAAATTTGGTAGTCAACGGTACACACCTCTCTGGCTTGGAAAACAAACAACCCTGCCCCATTGCTCTGCCTTGGTCCCTCTTCAGGGCGAATGCTTCTCATGCCAAAGCCTTCAGCAGCCTGAACGCTCATTTCCCAACAGCCACCGTGTCAGCACCGTGATGGGTTTCTGGGGTTTTTTTGGTGCTTGACAGGCATCATCTCACAGAAGTAAACATACCAAGCTGCACTAGCAAAATTCCCCAAAGATTATACGGGAGATTTTATTCAAGGGTGATTCTGGTTTAATCTTGCAGCTGGGCTTACTCTAAACTTTTGGACTAGAGCGCGCATCAAATAACTCCACCTACCTAGCTGATTACATTGGGGTATTGTTATTAAAAAAAAAAAATTACTTTTGAAATTTATAATCAAACATGCAAGTTTAACGTTAAAGGATGGCACAGGGCCAGCGTTGGGCAGCCACGCGGGGAGGACAAGTCCCCCCTGACCATGCCAGTGCAGGTCACCCTGGGACAAGCAGCCCCTGCCCACCTCTGCCGGCACACGGGTGCGCTCGTGCTGGAGGGAGGACGCCCACGTGGCTGAACACACCAGCAGTGATTGCTCTGCCCGTGCTGACGCTCTCCCCACCAATGCTCTGCCCGCTCTGATCAAAGCTCTCCATCGTGGCTGCAGCAGGCACATATGCAGCCCATCGCGCTGGAGCCGGTCTCCTGCCCTGTCCCAGCAGCAAGCACAGTGCCTAGAGCAATGCTAACCAAAAGCGGCAAGGGGGCTTTTTTTTTTGTTTTCCTCCCTTATGCTGCTTTTTGCTCTTTTCCTCTGCCTTTTAAAATTCCAGATGAGAAAAGTAAATATTGGAAGGTTATCCTTTGTATCTCATGATCAGATCACAAGTTAGCATGTGACTTCGGAGCGAAAAACAAGTCTTTCCAGCAGATGTCAACGCAGCAAGCAAGCTCTGCTGACTGCTGTACCTTGAAGTCTGCTGCCAAAGTCAATTCTCGGTGCATCCTTGAGGTAAGGAACCTCATGATTCATCAGGATCTTATTCTAATTAAAGAAAACTCAGATGACTTTCATTTTGGCTTTGCCTGTTTAGCAATCTGAATGCGATGTGTATGTAAGGATAAATAGCAGCCCTCAGCCGCTGTTTTGTAAACAGGCTCCAGCTCAGGAAGGGCAAGGGCAGGTTTGGAGCCACCCTGTTAAGTTGTGTGTGCGCCTGGGGGACTGAGAAAAAAATCTCCCACTGAGCAAAAGGACCGATCAAACAGGAGCCCAGGTAGCCACCCTGCTGGCCAGTAGCCTGCAAAACAGCCTATAATGTAGTCTGAAGGCCAGGGCAGGCATCGGTGGGCAGGGCCACACTGCCCCGGGGCAGTGGGGAAGCATCTTTCCATAGGGGAGGCGTTCCAGTGGTAAATAAGCTTGCTGCCTTCCCTCTTAAAGCACATCAGGGTTTGCCCATTCCCAGAGGCCGGTGCACGGGTGCTGCCCGTGCTCCGGCACGCGCAGGTGCCGGGAGGCCCTTCCCCACCGGAGCACCAGGGCTTGCCCGTGGCCCCGGCGCGGCTCGATAAGCCGGTGATACCGCATCTCGCTCCAGCGGCCCCGCCGTGGCTCCTGTCACATGATGGGTCAGCAGTTCGTGGGAAGTCGCAGGCTGAAAACTTAAAAAAAAAAAAACACAAGTTACTTTAGCCAGCTCCTTCCCCACAGGAAATAAAAATTGGAGCTGAGCTTTAGCAATTTGGGTTTGACCAGACTTATCTCGCCTGGGGGCCGGGGTGGGCTTGTCTCGCCTCGCTCCTGACCGAGCTCCCAGCCACGAAACATGGCTGGGAAAGGACTCGGAGAAGGGCGGGGGGCAAAGGGGGTTGCTGTAGCTCTACTGGAGCCCCACACTGGGACAACTCTGCATGGAGAAGAAAGTCTCTCCCAGATCTTCCCGTCCCCACGAGGCCGATGGGAAAACCAGCACAGCAAACATTCCCACAGCCATCATCCTCATGCCCCGGCTCGGCCGGCAAAGCTGATCCCGGTGCATGGTACACAGCGCAGCACCGAGAGGCTTTTGCCCTTCCTTTGCCCAGGCTCCGTGGACAATCGGGCAGCTATTTTTAAAGTGGCTTTTTCTTTTCCCCGGCAGAGGCATTTGAATGGCTTTCCCCTCACACATGGAAGTGCAGGGAGTGCGGACGTCGTCTCTCATTGTGATGGGAAAGGTTATCGGGTACAAAACAAAAGTGAAATCATCCGCTGGCATTCCTGGGACCAAAATAGCCGCCTGCTCTCCAGCGCTGACGTTATTACAGGGGAAGGCAGGCTCCGGATACAGGCTGTCCCGCTCCAGGGCTCATGTACTGACCCTGCAGCAAGCCAACACCCAGGCTTCCCATGAGCAAAAGCGAAATGAGGCATTCTTGCCGTGACAACTTAGTGAGCGAGATCCCAAAGTTGCCATCGCTCCCAAGCAGCCAGAGAGGCTCGCACCAGCATCACGCCAGCGACAGCCCAGCAAAAAAGCTCGTCTGTCTCACGTTAACGTTCAGGGCTAGAGACCTCCCAGGGATGGCAGAGGAGTGGGGAGACCTATGGCAGATACACACTCCTAACAGGGGGATCTGTGAGCTGCCGGCCCCGGCGCCTGGCAGCCTGGGGGCTGCGGTGCCCTGCCAAGCCTGCCGGCTGCGCCCGGCCGCCCAGCACCAGAGCTGGGGCCGTGCAGAGACACAGTGAACTGCAAAGGCAAGGCTTGGCTCTCAGCTTGCGAAAAGCATCTTTGCTATTGGACTTATCTGGGGTTTTTTTGGTTATTGTTTCTTCCTCTTGCACAAATAGATCAAATCCAAGAAAGAGCATCGCCGCAAAGCCAGGTGCGTTGATCAGGCCTGTCCTGACAGAGCTGCTTCAGCGCTTCTCAACTGAAATCTGTCACAGAACACTGGCTTGCTGAAAGCAGAGCTTGCCACCAGCCCGCAGGCCCGCGCGCTCAGGAGGGCTCTGGTGTGGGGCTGCCCAGCATCACCCTGAGCCGGCAGCACGTCCCCGTACGACCGAAGCGCTGCCCCTGCCCCGGTCCCCTCGTTGCCTCGTGCCTTTTTGCAGCCACTCCTGTCGAGCCCTCTGCGAGAAATGTCAGGGAAGCATCCAGCTCCGGGGGATGCCCGCTGCCGGCTGCTTCCCGGGGATCTCCTACACCTCCTGCTGCAGGAAACGCAACCACTGGAAAGTCCTCGTTTCGATTTCTCTTCTCAAGGCAGGACTGTGCAGGCAGGGAGATGAGCCCCGGGCTGGCCATCCCTGGGGTGGTCCCTGCCGAAACCATTTCCAGCGGCACTCTGAGGAGCCCAAGGGGGGGCTTGCGGGGGGACTCCAACACCCCAGACCGATTGCTGCTCGCAGTCCTGCTTGCCATCTGCAGCTAAGCCCAAAACCTGGGTAAGGGCTGCAGGGCCAGGCCGGGAGGGCTGCGGGGTGCTTTGCAGATGGAGAAGGCAGGGACACCCAAGAGATCCTGCAGAGCCCAGTGCAGATGGAGCGGCTGGCAGCCAGCACGCCGGAGCTACGGCGTTGGCCAGGATGTGGGGAGAGCAGGATTTGGGGAACCCTTCAGTGCTGAGCAGCCTTCCCAACGTGCCCTCGGCACTTGCCAGCCTGGGAGAGGAGCTCATGTACTGGGCATCTGGGCTGAAGAGGTAAACCTCCCGCAAAGCGCAGAGACTTCATTGCTTAAATATCTCCCTGTGAGACAACTGCCAGGGGCGAGGGGCGAGTCATGGCAGTGCTGAAGCTGAGAACCGAGGAACGTGAAAACTAGGGGTAAATTTTACTTCCCCCAAACACGCAGTAAAACATTTACCAAAATTGTCTAAGGCATTTTCAAAATAAGCCGAGGGCTCCACTGCCTGCCAAACCCAGATTCTTTTCAGAGAAGATTTAAGACTCTTCTTCATTTGAATTGCAGTAATGAACTAATACTCTGAGTGCCTCCAGCTGCCAGCAGCTGGCTCAGACTTAATTGCATCCAGGAGCCTTTCCCGGGAGCTGCGGAGCCGCCCCACACCCAGCCCAATCCAGCCCAACTCCAAGCGGCAGGAGCGGCCCACAGGCACCACAAATGTTGGTTCATGCAAAACCAAGCAGGTCGGGAAATGCAAGCCAGCGCTGTCCGTACAGAATCCAGTGGGGATGGCAGAGCCGCCAGCATGGGCTCCGGTGCAGCTTTCCTGGCTTTGTTGACCAGTGAAGCTTTATCGCTGTTAAAACACCGTTTGTTGCTGTGACTTTTTCCCCCCTTCTTAAATGTCAACTTGAAAAGAAAAATTCGGGAAAGGTCATTTACCAGAGAGACTGGAACAACTCCAGTCACTTGGATAAACACGTGTAGGGTCAGCTGCTGCAAGAGGGGATTTTAAACCAGTTATTTACCTGGTTGAACAAGTGTTGTGTTTCTACAGGAGGGCGGAAGAGACTTTATGTACCTTGTGGGAGGCAATCAATCTCCTTACCACCCATCTATCCGCTGCCGGGATCGTTAACCCTTCAGGACACCCACGTGGAGAAGATGCTTCACTCAGGGTGGCTAATTCCATATTCTAAGGGGGCATGAGCACCCGTCAAAGCCCCAGGCTTACCCCAGCACCACTGGTCTGATGCTATGGAGAGCTGCTCACCGGCAGCCCCGCCAGACCTCTTCCCCAGGCACCCGCTGGGGCTGCTCTGTGCCCCTGCATCGTACTTGGTTCTTCAAGCCAGTCGGGTCACTAATATTTGGCTGGAAGCGACACGTCAGAGGGTCCATCAGTGAGGAGCAGCGTTACGTGTACGTAGATGTACGCAGAGCGGATCCAGGGTCAGGCGCGCTGGGTCCTGTTCTTACCAGCAGCGTAAGCAGAGACCTGCTGCACTCCTCAGCTTCCCTCAGCTGTGAAAAAAGGATAACAGGGACATCCCGTTCATAAAAAGGCACCCATTTAGAAGATTAGGGGAATGGGATGGCGTTTTCACTACCCCCAGCTAAGGTGGGGAATTGGAAGGCGAGAGCTGTGCGCCGCAGCAGATGCAGTGAGCCGAGCTTTCCCTTACTGCCTTCCCGAGGATGCTTCAGCATCCAGTAAACACCCTACAAACCCTGGCAAAGAGCACTTGGAACAGAAGCCTTTCCCCTGCTGTCCCTTACCTCCCAGTCAGTGCCTGGCCACCTTCAGCGCATATTTGAGCGTGCCCAGCACTCACAGCCCTCCCGCCCCTGCAAGCGGGCGGCAGTTTGCCCCTTGATTTGCAGGTAGGCATCAAATCTGGCGATTGCCCCTGCTGACAACCGTAGAACAGGGTAGGAGCTCGCCTGCTGACCTGGGGAGTGGGGAGGGGTTGGCAGTCCCAAGCATGCTTGCTATCCTTTTTGGGGAGCCTGGACAGCTTAGGTGGGGCAGAACCACAGAGGGTTTCCCGCAAGGTCTCACCCTGCTATGCCACTCGCCTGTCGGGCAGCAGAGCAGTGGGCATTCCCAGCAGCTCTAACTGCTCCCCTCTGCCCAAGCGCTGTTCCTATTTCACTGCCAGCAGGGCTCCGTCAGAGCCCTGATAACTACGGCTCCTTCAGAAAAAATTCCCAGCTACCATCGGCACAGGTGGCAAGGGGCTGCTTTGGCAAAGAGGGCAGCAGGCACGTCGTTAAGGAGCAGCCCCTACAGACACGGCCTTGTGATGCCCTTTAGCTCTACCTGCTGCCGCTGTGCTTGATCTCAGCGGGTATGTTTGTCTCTCACCTGGTATGTTTCCACCCCACCGCTGAACATGCTGGCTGCAGACAAGTCAAGGACTTGACTAAAGTAATAAACATTTCTCCGTTTGTCTTCCCTGTCTCAGCCTTCATCCCTTTGGCTTCTCAACACGGGAAACTTCAGAATTTCATTAAACAAAATCCATTGACTTTTGCCCTTATTTATAGCCGGTATGCTCATTTATGACTTGCACAGAGTGCTCCGTAGCACCAAAACTAGCACACAGACCAGAGCAGTTCCAGACAAATCTGCTGCAAGATGGGCCTCCGAACCACCACCACCGGCCGAACCTGTTTGGTTGATGGAGGTCCCCAGACGCGTACCACCTCCATCCCCTCAGCATCCTCTCGCTGCCCGGTGCGCATCCCGCACCCAACGCTTCCATGAGGGCCTGGCTGTGACCATCACCACCACAAGCTGGGAAGGCTGGAGTTACTCCAGAGGGCTGGTGCCGACCCCACAGCCGGCGGGGAATGGCTTTGCAGGCGCCTGCTTCGTGGTCATCCCCTGCGGCCGCACCTGCCAAGAGATTTCCCGGCGGCAGCCCCGGTTTCAGCAGGGAGCAGAGCACACCTCTGCCAACCCAGCAGCAGCCCCAGCTTGGTCTGTGGAGAAATCAAGCCAAGGTGCACGCTGAGCCAGACCGAGGTATTTCAGTGTAAGCACTCTTCCCATGGCAAAAAAGGCACTGTCTGTGATCACGGTTAGGTCTGTTGACAGTTGCTGTGCTTACTCCTAAGAAGAAGCAGAGCACACAGCCTTATTCGGGACAACTGCTCGCCCGCAGGAACCTGAAGGCTTACGTTGACCCTGTAAGGAAACCAGCGCCGGCCAAAACAACCAACGCCGCTCGAACCTAACGAGTCGCATTATTGTGCACAAAGAACGGCTTTTATGGCCTCCGGCAGCCACGCAAAGGGTACTGCAGCGGTGCGAGGTCAAAGGCGTAAGGTCTCTGCCCAGTGGGAAACCACCGCCATGAGGCTTTCAGAAGTTAAGCTAGACAGAAGAATTGTCAGCGGTGGGGAAAGGGCAGCTGTTGGTCCTGCCAGTAAAAACAAAAAAGGAGAAATTGGCCCACCACCGCTTCCGATCGGATGTGACAGCGCTGTCTGAGGTCCTCAGCAAACCCAGCCTGTGTCGCAAGCGCAGCAGGAGACCCAGGAGCTCCCAATCAGGGGGGAAGCGGCGAGCCCCGGCTGCGGGGACGCGGGAGGGGGAGCCACGGAAAGCGGTCCCCGCTTCTGCTCTTCCCCACAGAAGCCAGCACCACGCACCGGCACACACACGCCTCAGGAAGGAGCCCAGGTCCCTGTTACGTGCGTGCCACAGTCCCGTTAATGCTGGTCTCCCGTCCTGGCAGCCTTCCCCAAGCAGGGGGTGGGTTTCTCTAAGAAAACCAGAGACGGATTGTTTCCTATAGCTAGGGAAATGAAGAGCCTCTCGCGCCTCTGCGCTGGCCAGGGGAGACAGCTTCAGGCAGCCTGTTCCCAATCACAGCAAAGCATTCCCACTAGGCCCCACGCACCGTTGCAATAATTAATTTTTTGTGGAGTTCAGTCACTTCAAAAAAAAAAAAAAACCAACCAACAGAAAACTCTTCCACAGGCTTGCAGCAATATTTTGTCTGTAAATAATCTAGAGAGCAAGGTCACATTCCCAAGTGAAAGCGGAGCAGGGGAGGGTGGGCAGAGGGATGGAGGAGGGGTGCAGTGCAGAGGGGTGTGCAGCCCGCGGCCCCGGGCACAGCCGGGCTGGGCTGGGGGACTGGGGGGGATGGCAGAAAACTGGGGCTTGGGAAAAGGGGCAGAGCAGAAAGGGGCTCTGGGGGTAAAGAGGTGAGATGATTTCCCCTTTCTTTTTTTGCCGTCCTTCCCCGGGCTCTCCCCGCAGGCACACGACGTGCCAACGCCGGCACCCGCTCCGTTCGTGCCGAAGGCGTCGAAGGCCGCGCTTTTCCGCATGGCTGCCGGAGCGGGCTCTCGGCGGCAGCTCCGGGGCGGCCGCCGGCGCCGCCTGCAGCCACCGGCCAGGCCTCAGCGCCCGGCTTTGCCCTGCCAAAGGGCAGCTCCTCCGGGAGAAAGGAGATGCAAATCTCGCCCCGGCTCGGCGGTGCCAGCTCGGGGAGTTCAAAGCCCTCCCTCCGCCAGCTGCGTGGCAGCAAGGGGAGCGGGAGCGCTGTGGGAAACCACCCACGGCCCTGGATCGAGCGTACAGCAGATGGCAGAACAAACAGCACCGGGATTTCTGTTTCACATAATCTTTTGCCCTACTCGCTCCCACTTTTAACCTTTTCCTCCCACGGAGCAGACCTCTGCTTGGAAAAAGCGAGGAGGAACGCTGGAAGGGTTTCAGAGCGGCAGGTGGTGTTCCGCTCGGAACATCACCAAGGACAACGCACAAGACCCCAGAGGATCTTTCTTTTCCTTTTAAAGATTCAGGCTAGTTTCATGCCCTTTTCAAAAGAGTTTTATGAGAAATTTTTTTTTTTTTTTTCCTAGACCAGGGCAAGGGTAGTGCTGCTATGGCAGAGAGCTGCCTACACAACTGGCAGTAAGAACATTTAAGGATGGCGGGTTCTTCACGCTACGGCTGCGAGTGGGACCTGTGCTGAGCCGGAGCCCTGCGCAGGAGCGGTCCTGACGCTGGGACTGCCGGCAGGGCTACTGCAGGTAGACATTCTTCAGGGCATGTAAGGGTTAGGGGGGAAAAAAAAAAAAATTCAAACCCTGCACATTTTACAGACTTCTCACACACCGGGAAACTCGGGGGGTTTTGTGGAGTTTTGGGACGGAAACCACTCAGCGACTGGCTGACTCTGCAGGGCAGAGCTTCACCGGTGGCAGGCGGTGGCCGCGCCACAGCCCCGTGCCCCTGGTGCGGGGGACACCAGCCCGGGCCAGCGGTGCCACCGGTACGGGGCTGTGTGAGGAGACAGGATCCAGTACAGCCCAGGGGGAATCCAGCCCTCCTCGGCAGAGCTGGCGCCGGCTGGACCGCATCCCACGTTCCGCTTGAAAATGCCACCATCCAACCTGGGTACGAAATGCGCAAGGAAGCACATGGCTTGCGGGCTCCCAGTACAATTAGGTTCGACGTTTAAAGCGCTTGTCCGTATCAGAGCACCCACCATACACGTGCTGGCTATCAGGAAACAAGCGTTTGCCCTGCATGTCAAGCGCCATCAGCTCTCAGCTGCCGCTGGTCTCGTCACTGCCATTTTACAAGGTTCTTTTACACCCAGACTGGTGGAAGTCGTTCTTGCTCATGCATTATAATACTTAGAAAGTCATCTAACCACCACCCAGCCAGCACAGCACCAACACGACCACTCCTTCACAGCCTTCTGCTTGGCACCAAGAGGCGGCGTGGCCTTGCTGCCAGGGGCAGGACGGCACTGGATGCATCCCAGCACGGCCACGCTTCCAGTGGGCAGGCTGCTGGGACCTCTGAAGCTTCACAGTTAACACTTAGAAATTAATTACAACAGTCTGGGAGTCTTCTAAAGACACTAATAGCTACAAGGAAGAAGCCAACCAGCCTATTAGCTCAGAGCACTACAGTCAGTACTTTCTCTCTAGCACTTGATGAAGCCAAGCACTTATGCACTTTCACTATTACGCATTGCAAATTAAAATCGCCAGCAAGAGTTCCTGGCTTTGGCATCAGGCTGCAGAGCGGGCTCCCCACAGCAGAGCTCCAGATAAAATGCCTGCTCCTCCCCGAGGCGCAACGCAGCACGGACAACTTCCCCGCCGCCAGGCTGAACCCGGCCATCGTTCCCCACAGACCCTGCTGGGTATAAGCCACATTTGATCGGGCGGGGGGGGAAAGACTATCCAAAAGCTATAAGCAGGGTGTGGGGTTCCTGGTGTTACTCACCATGGGCTGAGCCTGTTCAGAGACAAACAAAAGAGCAGGTTGGGTCAAACGCAGGAACTCCCTCAAGTGAACTGTTGTCGCAGGTCAGAATCATTAAAGGGATTAAATCCGGAGAGCACAAACTTTCTGCAGTGCCTACAGCGGCTTTCTGCAGACAGGCTTTTCTAATTCCCTGCGCTGCGGTGTCTCTGACTACAGGACTTCTTCATGGATTTCAATCACCCAAATAGCTGGTGTGGTCCCCTACTGAATTAAACCAGCCATTTTAACAGGTTTAATTCTTAACTAACAGAAATGCCTAACACACTTCAGCTCTAACACAAAATGGGTGAACATCCAGGAACCATGAGATTGCCAATTGGCGAGTATCAGTTACAGGCTGCGGGTGCTAGAAACTTATCACAGGCTGGGCAGAAACAAATAGCCTGTTTGAAAGGAGACCTATTTGACAACGAGGTCAGAGAGCCAGGTCCTCTCTTCCTCCTCTCATTTGAATAAAACAAACAGACCAAGCCCAGGCAGAGAAAAAAATCCAGCCAAACAATCTTGTTAGTTCAGCACAGAGTTGATTTTTAGACTTCCTACATTTGACATCAAGTAAATCAGGATTTTTTTTTTTTATTTTTAACTCTCATTTAAGAACGTCAGTTTGTGACAGGATAATTGTTAAAAGTTTGAAGGTAACATTTTTAAGTGCTCCCAATAACAGCAGTAGTTATGAAGGAATTACACTGACTCTTTAAACCTGAAAGCAAGCCATTTCCCAGCTGCGCTTGCTCTCCCCCCGTCGAATCTTGTCATTGCAAGGATGACCTGGCTCAAGTCTGGTACAGAAAGCTGCCAGAGAAACAGAAGCGAAACCCAGGAGTTTGTTTTCATTATCTAAACTGAATGAACGCAAGAAGTGAAATTATGTGAATAAATGCCACATGCTTGGTCTTTTTCTTTCCAATGATTCTTTGGGGAGTTTTTTGGCTGCCCAATGAGTAAGTCAGTTGTAACAGGGCTCTCCCGTCCTAGCCGGGCTTGGGTACCCCCCTGGAGGTCAGACCCGTGCTGCACCCCCCCACAACAGCAGCATGTGTGGGCAGAAAAGGACACAGCACCAGCACCAATTCCTTCAGCGAGACATGCCAGACCAGATTTTTCGCATACCACAGCAAAGCAGCTCACAAACTGCCGTATAACACCATTCTGCAACTCACATTTTTTGAGCTCTAACAGCGTCTCATTTTTTCCAAAAAGAAACCCACTGGCTGGTTCAACGCTCTTAAGAAGCCTGATGAATAGATTGCTTTTTCCTTTAACGAGAAGGCAGCTGGGCTCCTGCAACAGCACTGCACTCTTTGCCCGCGGTTACAATGGATGGCCCTTCAGAAGGGAACTGCGTAGGGAGCAGGTGCAGCGCCAGCAGATAACACTAAGAGCTCCAGTAAGACTATTGTGAACACCACCGTAAGCTGGGAACACCACCGCCTCTGCCCCTTAGCCCTGCGAGGGTCTCTGTACGCAGCAGAGCAGGAAAGACTCGCAACCGGTACGAGCAGCCAAGTGTCGGACGCAGCTCAGCCAGCACCCTCACTTCTCTCCCCTCGAACTCAAGACCCTGCCCAGCACTTGGGTGCCTCGAAGCAACCCACGACTGGTGGCTTCTGCAGGCATAGGTGCATCAGGGTCCCAGCAGAACCCACAGCAATTACTGCGTGCTAATCGTTAGATAGGAGGAGGCCCGTTGCATCCGCCACCTGCCCGGGAAGTACACCGGCACTGAAGGTCTGAAAGCTGTCATGAGGATTAGACACCGCCTTGTACTTAAAACACCACCTACTCTCCTTCTGCATTTAAAGAAAGGAACAGCAGCGTCTTGCTTCCCTTTTCTGAGGCAGAAAAGAGGATGAGCAGCAGTTTTCAACTGAAATACAGGACTTCATTGAGACAAACTGTCAGGCTGAAACTGAAAAAAAGAAAAAAAAAAATAATTCAGAAGTCATGCAAATGTGAGTGAGTCTAAACTGCCTTGCAGTCAATGGGGCTTCAGTGACTGAAGCCCCAGTCTTCAATCCCACATCACCACAGCCCCCACCTCAGCAGAGCGTGGCTCGGAGAGCACGGCTCCGGCTGGGACGGGCAGGTTACCCCCTGTGCCAGGCTCCGGCAGCCTGGGCTGTGCCCACTGCTCGCAGGGTGGCCGAGCGGAGCACCCTCGGGTGCAGGCTCCCAGCAGAGACCGGAGCAGCCTGGCTCCAGGTGTCAGGAAGCTACAGGCAGTGTTGCTGCTAGGCTGCTGAGCTGCGCTGCAGTCTCCTGACACAGCCTTACAGCTTTCCTAAATTAACCCTGGTTCTTCTAGCTCTTAGGAAACCTACCTCAGCTGCTCCCAGGCGGAGGAAGAGCAGCAGATGCTCTCCGAGCTGCACCTTGTAAAGGGTCAGCTTTATGCCAAAGGCTGATGTGACTTTATTCAAGGACATTTCCAGACTATTTTCTTCTCTTTTCCAGAGCCCACTGTAAAAACCAGCATAATATCCCCTCTGCTATTGCTTTTGTGGGGCCAGCCAGATCAGGTTACACTGGAAATCAAGATACTGATATTTCACCTTTGTTCTGCTTGGTACTGGAGAGACACCGAGATCCACAGCAGGACATTTCCGTGCAATATTTCAGCTCCGTTTAGAGCACTTCTTGCCCTGTCATTTGCCATGCTTTTCGGCGCACATCCCCCTAAGCATCCCACGTTTTGGGAACTATCTTCGCTTCCCAGCACCAGACAGCTCACTCCCGCCATAGCCAAAGTTTCAGGCACCGCAGCCTCCTGGCCGCCCAGGAGGACGGGAGGCAGATGCCCGAGAGCATCCAGCTGCCGCAGAAGCGGGCGCCATCCCTGTGGGAACTTGAGAGAGGAACTGAGCATGACGGTCCCGCGCTGCGGGCTCTTAATCCTTTTGCCGAGAGGAGCCAAGCCGGAGTTTAGAGAACTGGAAGTCGGAGAACAAGCGGACATTTGTTCAGAGCGGGCGGCGTGAGGGGGAGGACCACCAGCTCCTTCCCGCCTCCGCGGGACTTACCGTCCTTGAATGTCCCTTTTTGTCCTTCTCCCCGCATCTGCAGCCGGTCGGCACAACGCCGCTCTGTCCGGCGCGGGGCCGCAGCCCCCGCCGCACGCCTCCCCCGGGGCCCGGTGGCCAGCAGAAGGAGAAGCAGGGTGGCCACTGCTGGCCACTGCAGACCTGGCTGCCAGGCTGATCTTTCCCAAGGGGAAGTCTGCCGCCCGCCGGGTGCTCTTCCCACGGAAGGGCATACCCGCTCGAAGGCCAGAGCAAGGGGCCGACGGGCGGCCAGGGACACAGAAGCATGGCACTGCTTTTTAAAAGAGTTAAACCCAACACCCGCAAAAGTTACAGCTGCTCAGTATTACTAATCCGAGGAGGTTGAACTCCGTCACCTATTGCTCAGTCGTCATCATAACTTGTATCAGAAACTCCAGTTTCAGTAAAAAAGCATGCATGTGTAAAAGAGAGGCAGCAGCAAGTCTTGGCAGAGAAGAAACAAGAGCTCTTTCGCTCTCTACAAGCGGGAGCAGCTCTTGGAGGAGCCCGTCTGTACCCAGCTATGTTAGTAAACTTCGGAAAGTTTTGGCCTACAAAACCACCCGGTTATTTCCAGTCACAGTGGTGAAGACGGGCCTTTTGGACTGGATTTTCCCCTTAGACTGTCTTAGCCCTAGTTCTGACTGCAGGACTCCTCCGCAACGAAGACTGGTATCGCACCGCTCTGTGTGGTATCACACAGCTCCTTGCTGCAGAGCAAAGCAGCAGGAAGGTGAACAGAAGCTGACGCATCCAGGCAACCACCGAAACGCTTGCCGTCCGAGTACCGTCACCCATCCGATCGAGTAAGCAGAAAGTTAAGTTTTTTTAAAATAAAAATACTTAACATTTATTCACCTTTGAAGTCACCATAGTAAAATTGTACACGCTATGAGTAACCCAGGAACGTTATTAAAAGCTACCAGAAACATAAGGCAATTTGTACAACCATTGAAAGAAATACACAGCATGTTGAAAATAGAGTGAAATATTACTCAAACAAGACAACGCTTGATACGCACTAGAGTGACAAGAACCAGCATTAAGTTTTAAACAAAAATAAAGATGTCATGGCTACAAGTATTATACAGTGATAAATACTTCAAAAATATATTAAGATATACGGAAATTCTCGTTTTGTCACGGAAATCCAGAGAAATTCCAGCCTCCACTGGATTTCAATATACCAATTAAGGTTTAATATTTAAATTCCTTTCCTTTCAGTAAGAACGAGTACTGCAGCCATTACCTTCCTGTATCAATACTTATCTTCTTGTAGTGTCATGAAATCAGCCTTATGTTATATTAAGCCCTAATGCCTCTCGCATCACGGGCGCTAATTGCTCTAAATCAACCAATGAGTTGCCTTTCGGTAACAAGTGCTGTGCACCACATTTGAGGCTATAAGACATGTTAAATCACAGTCAACGTTCGCCCACTTTACAGTATTAATGGAAGGCAGGTTCGAAGACTTGCCTCCATGTAAAAAAGACGTCTCGAACAGAAGGTTTAGTAGCGAGTCCACCATAACGTTTTCCTAGCATAACATCGAGCACTCAGAAGTTACAGTACATGAACCATGCTAAAGTTTAGGTTACACCTTCAAAAAGAAAGTCCAGAGGATGTTTGGAGACGGACAGGTTTTGAACATGCACAAATGGTGGTTTAGTACACATTTGTTTGTGTTGTTACTGGGTAGCAAGTGAAGCAGTTTATAGCCAAGGATTTGGTGAGACAGTTTTCCAAGCCAGTTTAAAAATATAAACTTCTTCTTAGAGGGTCTGTTCTATAGAAAATAGAGTGGAATCTGGTCAATTGTCAGTTTTGAGAGTACTTTCCCATAGCAAGATCCGTTCATCAGCCTACCGCACCACCAAGAGAAAAGCCAATCCTGCTATTCCAAACCCCGCCGCAGCCATGATCGCATTGCTTATGGTACTGCTCTGGTCAGCCGGCTGGGAGCCATGTCTGCCGAAGAAGCGACAGAAGCCATCCTAGAAAAGCAAGAGAAAGGACATTGAGTTGGTTGGCTCGCAATTAACCGGACTTCTTTTAACGAGTCTTTGAGCACAGTTTGGTTTGCATTCCCAGCACGGCGTCTGTCAGCTGCAGAAGTCTCTACTTAATCACGGAAGTCTAAGCCTGCTGCCTTGGGCACACAAAAATGCTTTGTGAGAACCTTTGCACAAGGCGACTGAAAGCAGTAGCTACCAGCGTTTGCACGGTTTGCTCAACAGTCAACTGCAAACTTCCTACCAAGATGCTCGGCACGTCATTACGTTATTGTTGCCCTTTTAGGCAAGTTTCTGATGGGAGCTGCCAGCATTGTTCCCCCTCATTCAAGTTTCAGAAAGCATCTGAAACGCGGGATATGGAAATTTCCACTTGAAAGACAGGAGCCCGAAGCCGGTCCCATCTCGGTGGACGTGGGACTGATTACACACTCTTGGAAGGGCCAGGCGGACACTGCTCAGAGCTGACCTATGACAGAGCAAAGCTGGCAGCTGCTCTCCCAGATCGTTATTTGCGATAATCAGAAGTGGCAGCAATACAACTCCAGATGGTCGTGTTTGAACTCTGCTCCACAGATGTCTATGTAAACAAGTCATACTCTTAATTTCTTCCGGAACTTTGTTCTTTACACTTTAATTTGTGCGAACGGGCAGCGTGGTTTTGCCAAGTGACAGCGTACGCTGTAGCCAACCCCCGTACTGTTCTCAGCAGTCAGATGGACCAGTGACCACTGGAAAACCAAGTTCATTTTGGTCTCTGGAAAAGTCAACGAAACCAGCGGCTGCTTCCCCCCGCTTCCTATTTTTAGCGCTTATTTGTACTGGCATCAAATATTCCACTAGGACTGAAAATAGGAAACGTGCAGTTCTGCGGGATAGCTGACATTTTGTTCGGAAACGCAGGCAGGGCCGCGCGGACGCCTTGGAGGCTGTACTTGCCGCACGCATCTCAAGTGGCAGAGAGCAAGAGCAGCCATCGCTTCGCATCGCGACGTCCGTCAACGCTACTGCCCACACCTTCCCGAGGCCCCGACCCGACCAGTTTCGGGACCAGCAGGAACCAGAGCAGCAGGTCTAGCTGACGGGTGCCTCCGCACACCGGCACGCCGAGGAACGGGCAACACCGCTGTCCTGTGCCTGCGCTTGGGAGAAGCCCCGCGTCGGGCCTGCTCTCCAAAATCTGGAGGCTGCGGACCTGAGGAGAAGGCAAACCTGTCGTGTGTGTGTGTGTCCCCTCTCCGAGCGAGCAGGGCCGTTCCCGCACTTGCGGGACCCCGCGGCTGGCCGCCGCCACCTCCAGCGAGCAGAGCTGGCCTAAGCCGCGGCGCAGGACACCCGCGGGCGCCTTTCACGCCCCCCCCCCCCCCCGCGCGTACCCCCCGGAGCGAAGCGGGCCCCGCGGACGCCCGGCGGCCCCTCCCCGCGGGGACCTCCCCGCCGGTGCCGCACACGCCCAGCGCCGGTAGGAACACCCGCGCGTTTCCTGGGCAATACCCCCCGCCCGGGGCCAAGCCGCAGCACGGCGCCGGGGCCGGAGGGGAGGGGGGGGGGGGGGGTCCAGGCCTGCCGGTACCCACCCCGGGCCGCGCTGCCGGGCCTCCCACCGCCCCCCCCCCTTTCCTCGGTCTTCGCGGGGCCGCCCCCCGCCCCGCCGCCCCGGTCCCCGCTCACCCATCCGCCGTGCGCCTCCAGCCACTCGCCCCGCTCCTCGGCCAGGTAGGCGGCCAGCGCGGCGGCCAGGCAGCGCGGCCCGTCGCCGCAGCCCCGCTCGGTCAGCGCGGCGGCCAGCGTGCCGGCGAAGACCACCAGCGCCAGCAGCCGGCCCCAGTTGAGGCCGCCCTCGGCCTCCAGCTGCGCCGCCACCCGCTCCAGCAGCGCCGCCGCCTCCCGCGGCTCGGCCCGCGCCAGCGGCGCGCAGGAGCGGAAGAAGGGCCGCTCCCGCCGCTCCAGCTCGGCCGCCGCCCGCCGCAGCGTGGCCGCCGTGGGGCTGGGGGGCAGCGCGGCGCCGCCGCCGCGGTGCTGGAAGTAGTCCTCCAGCAGCAGCGCCGTCTCCTCCTTCAGCGAGCTCGGCATGGCTGCGGCCCCGCAGCAGCAGCTGCCGCCGACTAAGAGGCGAGGCGAGGCGAGGCGGGGCGGCCCCTCCGCCCGGCCCGGCCCGGCCCGGCCCAGCCCAGCCCGCCCCGGGGCGCTGCGGGAGCGCTCCCCTTCTCCGGGGCGGGGCCCGGCGCGGCGGAAAGCCAAACCCGGGGCGGGGAGCGGGGAGGCGGCCCCGGGCCGGCACGGCCCGCCTCGCCTCGCCTCCCTCCGCCTCGCCTGGCCTGGCCTCGGCTGGCCGGCGGGGGGCTGCCGGCGAGCGAGCGCCGCGTCCCCGGAGGGTCCGCCCGCATCCCCGGGGAGGGCACCGGCTGCACCAAGCCGCGCGTTTCCCGGGGCGGTCGAGCGAAACGCTGAGTCGCGGGGTGCCGACTGCGGGCTGCTTTTTTCATACGGGGGGGGGGGGTCCCCCCTTGGTGGCCCGAACCTGTATTCTTTGGATCAAAGGAGCTGCAGGTTTTCGAGGACCCAAGGGCGAGCGCATCGTGTATTTACCAAACAAATGCCGTGGCATTTGCTTTTTGAGGGGCGTGTAGGCAGAATCTAGGATTAGGACCTTCACGGTGCAAAGGCTGGGCCCTTCGCCGCTGGTGGTGTAAAATAAAACGGGCGAGAACACACCGGCCGAGCGGTGTCATTTGCACGGGGCACAGCACCAGGGAGAAATCTCAGCTAGAGGCCTCCCCTGCATCCCACCTGTGCTCTTCGAGCTGTGAGTGCCATCAGAGTGCTCAACAGATCATCAAGACTCCCATAAAAACCACCCCCAGATTTATGGCAGGCCCAGCACAGGTACACCCAACTTGCGCTTCCTGCTCAGCACCAGTTTGCAAGCGAGGTTCAGATGGTGGCCCGGTGCAAAGCACGGCTGCGACTGCACCGTCGCCGCGCAGCCCCGCGCCAGCACTGGGAGGAGAGGGGCTGCCACAGCTGCCTGGGCCTGGGTCATGCTCTCATCTCTCGTCGCACAACAGGCTCAAGGTGCCCAACGCGCCAGCACGGCTTCACTCCACTTATCTTGAGTTACGGCTCTCTCTCTCCTTTTTACATCCCCGTCAGAAAACCTAAAAATAGATGGCTGGAATCAATCCTATTGCGATTTCTCAGATCACTATCAAGAATTGGCCTGAGCTCTTCAGAGTTGTTCCTAAAGCAAACTCTTCGTTTTACGTGCCTGCGTTTGGCTTTTGTTTTGTTTTTAACTGGGGAGATCTAGTCTGTGTTTATGTGCTAGAGCAGTAGCTGGATTGATATCTTTACTTTGCACCAGCGCTTTACACACATGCTTTTTTAACTAGAGTTTTCCTTACGATTGTTAATCCTGAGCAGGAATTTCCTATTGCATTCCTCACGGCAGGAGAGCAAGAGGGAGAGGCTGCTCTTTCTCTAGCAATATCCTTTTCCACCCTTCCTGTTTATATAGCGTTTTTGTTTAACAGGACGGAGCCGTCTGACAGTGACTTTGCCCTAGCTATAGCTCCCTTCCTCTCCATACATTTAACCTGGTTATAGCCCGCTTGCGCAGCCTTTTGGGACTGCTTTTCCTTCACCTCCTGGCTTGAGCTGAGGAGCGGGTCAGGAAGGTAGGGCCAGTGCTGGGGCTCTGGGATGTGACACTGCTGCTTCACTGCTGCATCCAGAGCTGCACGGCTGTTCTGCAAGGCTGGGACAGGTTGCGGAAAGGATAAGAGGAAGGTTAAAACCTCTCCCTCTGGAAAGGAATAGAGGCGTTTCCGAGACACAAAGAGCTTGACAGACCAAAGCAGGGGGTCTCGAAACTCTGGGTTTTCCAAAGCCTCAACCTTTAGCGACTACAAAATACAACGGATACTTCAGTGCCCTGTTCCTCTATCTTCCTTTATCTGGCGGGAAGTCAAGGCCCGTCCTGGTTCACAGCTTCCACTGTTACCTCAGGACCAAAAAGGTGATTTTCACAGGTGCCAAGTCCATGCAGCCTGACTTACGAGTCCACAGGCAGTGGTCCTGAAGTGCAAGAACCACGCGATCTCTCCCTGCAAGAACAGAAGTGCAAGATGCGATGTCAGCCTCGTTCTCACTGGAGCTGGTGATGGTTTGGGCACTGATGTCACTCAAAAAGAGCTGGCTCAGCACTTTCCCTCGCCCCTCAGAGGAAAGGAAATGAAACAACGTGCCTAAGCTAAGGAGATGCTTTTTTTCAGTGTCTAAACCAAGCGTGTCCACCAACTACCTTCATGCTGACCACAAAACCTACACTGAAGTGGAGAGGACAGCTGACCCCAGCACAGTTCTCCTCTACTGACAAGGCAGAAAGCTGAACTGCTGCATCTCAAGGTGATCTGCAAATACGGTTTACCTAAACAGTGATAGCCTGAGCCCTCAACAGCGTTTTGGTGCCCTGCTTTCACTGGCGTCCCGCTGCCACGTGAGGAGAATCCTGTGCTCCCACAAAACATATACTCTGCGTTTTCCAGTGCATTCCCGGGTATGGCGGTGAAGATGTGGAAGGAAAACACCACGTTAGCTGTGATCCTTCTGAGCAGGAAAACACAACCTGAGTTCTGGCCTCCTGAATGCGGAAGGAGCTCAGATGGAGTTTCAGGTACTTTCAAGGACTGCTCGCTCTCAGTTGCTGTGGCCCACCATGGGTATTTCCAGCAGATATTCCAGAAGCAAATTTCTAGTAGATCTGGATTTTGCCCTAGATTTTTGCAGGACAAATGATCTAAGAAACTGTATGGTGCAAAAAGTAAACGCTAAAAACCCAGAAAAAATAGCTACCATTACAAGTACCTAACTGATGGGACAAATGACTATACACATGTTCTCAATATGTAAAATACAATTTATTGTATTTAGGCCATTCATAAGTATCAACACAATGTAATATGTTTGAAACAAACTTCTTACCAATAAATACTATCTAAACATTAATATTAATCTTTGATCAAATGTGTACAGTGTATTGACTCAGTATTGCACAGTGAGCTCTACATGACATTTCCATAGTGCATTCAGTTTGTTACAGGGATAGTTTGCCACAAATATTGCAAAGCGTCAGAGTTGACTTTTCCAAGTGAAAACAGCTGAGCTCTTTCATTAGGGACTGAAGGCTGATAAAAATGTCAGTGTCCTAGGTTAACCGGTTATGGATTCATGGAACCTAGTGTTTTCATGAATGAGGAGACTTTGTTTCTAACACAATTTTTATAGAACTCTAAAAAAATCCCACCTTCAAATAGAACGAGCGTATTACCATCAAACTTACGTGAACAGCCAACTCCAGTGATCAGTGAGCTTGTGATCAAGCTCACTCCAGTGAGCTTGTTTTCTCTTGTTTCAATCTAAATATAAATCATGTCTTTGATCTTTTCAGAGATGTATCTCCCCACTTGCATTTCAAAGGCCAGACTGTGCCAGCTCCCAGCATTACTCCAGCACTTTGCTCCCTATGTGCCTCCGCTCAGGTGAGACTCAGTACCTGACAGTATCAGCAGAGGTGACACGCACTAGTCTCAATGGTTTTCAATGTATAAATGCAAATATAATTTCCCAATGGTTCTATCATTAACTGTATCTCAGCTTTATCTGATTAAATCTTAATTCTAGAGCATCAGCTCCGCATGGGGGTAGTCCTGCCAGTCTGCATTGCATTACCACGCTCACACAGAGGGCTGGGTGCTGCCAGCAATGTGGCCGGCTGTACTGCTTCCCTGAAACCCAGTGGCTCCTGGATCAGATGGGCTCGTGAGCACGGTGTCAAATGCTGGCAGGACTGTGGCTCACAGCAGGTTTTCAACAACTCACTGTTGTTCATTCTCAAGTCCAACTGTGACAAAACTATGTCCACGCCAGTGGGAGATTACTGTTAAGAGTAAGGACTGTATGATTTGCCTTGTAAGGTTTGACCCACGTTTGCATGAACTTACACTGCTCTGACGTTGCAGAAGGACCTTAAAATGGGCATACACTGCCTTAATACACATTTAAGCTACATTGCCCTGCCAAAGTGGTATGAACTGCTCAAAATGCAAATAAGAATCATGATCATAGAATGACTATGACTGACTTGGAAAAGATTTGACCATCAGTATAACAGTGCTTAGTGCTTAGCGTGTAGTATCCCTTAGTGCTTAGCATGTAGTATTCCTTTAAGTAAAAGAAAATTCACTCACCAAGTGATACAATTAAAAATTTCTAAGAAACTACTGGTTAAGTATTACCTCATGATTATGTAAATCATGTTTATATCCCTCCTCTTTGCAGTTTATCAGTTTGTATATATTTAGATTCTTTATATTCATGTAACAGAGATGAAATACTTAATTTCTATCTAAAAAGACAGTAGGAAAAAACAGGGATTGAAAGGATTTCTTTTCTGTACAAAAAATACATTCTTATGACAACAGCCAGTACCTTCACAGTAGGTCCTTTGCTCCTCTACTTACTGCCAAGGTCCAGTCATCCATAACGCCATCATAAAGTATCAGAATTGTTTTTCTTTCCACTTTTCAACACCAAAATTCAATGCACTACTATGGAATGTTTCCAAAGTTTTATGCTACATCCCGATAAAATCAAGAATCTTTTTTTCTTTTTTTTCTTTTTTTTAACTTTAAAAAGGAACTAAATTCATGCAAATAAATACATAATGTGCTCTGAAATACTCAATTCTATGATACAGGTGACTTCAGAGAAAAGTCCCTTTATAATTATCTAAACTAGTTCTAATAAAAGAAGATAATTTCAAAACAGAATTAAAAACATTTCATTTTACTACAAGTTGATGTTTGCTATGTGTTCAAGCAGATTACATTTTCTACCTAGCTGTGTTAATCTGTGGGTTCAGTGTCACTCTTTTGTAGTGTAGTGAATATTTGATTTTGAGGGGTGGCTTTTTTATGCAGTTTTTGTAGTCCAGGGTTTCAGTCTTCATTTGATTCTGCATACAGGATCTCAGGTTAAGCCCAGATCTGCAGAGAGAGTTGAACAATGGTTTATGACATTAACTATTCTATCAAACATTTAATTAAAATTTGGCAAGGCAGTCAGCTTAGTGGTACGGAGTATCAGCAGCAATCATATTATTTAAGCCATGTTCAAAATGTAACAGTTCTGCTAGCACTTTGTGGGGATTTCTTTAATTTGAATTTTCTGTTCATGTTTTACACTGTGTTTTTATATCCTCGTTAGTCCCTCTTGAGTCAATTTTCCTGTAACAACCCTTCCCCCTTGCCCCCTTTTTTAAACAATTAAACAAACAAACAAGCACCCGAAGTAACGTGCTCCCAACACTTACTCGGAGAGTGTGGTCCCAGGAGCCCGAGCAGAACGCTGTCCCATCGGGAGAGACCCGCAAGGTGCTGACACGATTTTCGTGTCCAAACAGAATGGATACACGGGACCCTTTCAGCACATCCCAGACATTTATGGTGTAATCATTATAGCCTGCGAACAGTAGGCGACCTACAAAGAGAATGAGGTTTTACACAGTGAGGTCATAAGCAGGTAACATGTCCTGACTGCAGCAAGGGCCTTCTGCAGGACATTCATCGCCCCGTGAGCCACAAGCCAGCTTTCCCGTGCCACCCTCCGCACACAGCGAGCCCTGACCCCTGCCTCCCGCCGGCTAGCTGTGCTCCCGTTAGACACCCCTGCTCCACGGCTGAGCTGTCCATACTAAACGCTGAATCAATTCACATTTGCTGGCTTAAAATATAGTTAAAATTGAGTTAAATTACAGAGAATCTGTTCAGTCGTTAGAGACAGGGGATGCCTCCAAATCATGACAGACTGAAGACCGCTTCAACAGCTAATGCAGGGTAGTAATATTTTGCTCAGTCTTTACGCAAGAAGTTGAATACAAATGGTTGAATGATTAGTAGACAATTTGGTAAGTGATTCACGGTCCCCAACGGGACATGCTGTGGTGCTTGTGACCATAACAGAGACATTTGCCTCTGTCCCAGGCGGAGCAGCTCACCACCCACTCATCCCCACACAGGGTGACTGGAGGAGCTCTGCATTTGTTCTGGGGCAGGAGAGAGAAGACTTGAGCTCATGTCTCTGGATCTGTAGTGAAAAATGGTAATCATCTCTCTGTCTTCATGCTCCTCTAACATACTTCTACTGTCTATTAATTATTTATTAGCCTTTTAAAAACTATTTATGTAAGTGCGCTTAATCGTCAGTTACATTTCATGTTTCCTTTGAAATGTTTTTAATCATTATTGTGAAATTCTAGCCCAGCTGTAGTTAAAGGCAAAATATTTCCTGCCTTCAGTAGGGCCAGGAAAATACTTTTGATTGCTACAACGAAGCAAGAGCCAGCTAGGTTATTTAAAGAGTAATTATTTTTACGGAGGCAAAAAAAGGCTTCCATGCATTAAATTTTTCTTTTGGTACTTACTATTACTTTTAATAACTTTTAATAACAAATGCTTCATCAAATTAAACTGGCAAAATTTTACAGTTCCCCTCAAATCCCAACACTAAGATAACCTCCAAAGTTCAGGTCTCACCACTGAGGGAGAAGTCCACACTGGATGCTCCAAAAATGATGCTCTCTTTGGAATAAATTGCTACTTCTCTGTCTGCACGAAGGTCATATAAACGACACTAGGATTAGAACAAAACCAACACACGTGCCTCAGTAAAGGCTGGAGTCAACAGCTACTACGTTTCATTGAAAAAATGGGAGTGGGAAGGACCACAGCCTAACAGGCATCACGGGAAGCGGCTGTTTGGCTTCTTTCCTTCTGCTATTTCTGCCCGCTGTAACTGGCACTCCCCTGGAGCCTAACAGGGATCTAAGCAACACAAGGCTGTGTTGTATAAACTGAGTGAAGAACTTGCTTTTCCAAACCGCTTCTCCAAGCCTCCTGCCTGTCCTGCTATAAAGAGATGAGTGGTGGGCTTTGGACCATGGCTACCCACTGAAAGTCCCCCTACCCTCTTGCTTCCCCACTGCGGTTTCCTGCATATGAGGGCATCCTGCTGCTGGGGAGGTGCATGGAGAGACAGTCTCTAAAGACAACAGTTTAGCCACAGCTGGAGCCTGGGAGACACAGAAGATTAAATCTCTAGTCATCTTTGAGAACACGGACCACATGGCACGGTGCTCAGACAGTCCCTCAGCACCGGGAACCTTAGATGGTAGTCCTTGCTCTGAGTAAGACAGGATAGCAAACAGCCCCTGCCCTTCCACAAGGCCTCTCTGTCTGAAAAACCTACGTGAAAATAATTCAAGTGAAATAACACATTTTTATACAGATCTTTGGGTTTCATTTCTCATGGAAAATCCCCAATCACCTCTACAACCTGCACTTCCTGTTTTTATCACTTGCCAGTGTACTTAGGCTTGTTTGACATGGAAATAATGTATAGACAGACCAGACTTCAGTGCCATGCAGAAAGGCAGTCTGTTAGCCCTGAAATCAAAATGCACTTTTAAAACTATTTGAACTGAAAACCTTCCTTAATAAGTTAAGTTTAAGCAAACACTGGCCATATGGGTTTGCTAATATTAAGGCTTTACTAATGAAAAATGGCTGGTATTCAAGCCCGCACATAAAGAAGAGGCTGTTTCATTCGCAGGGCGGTGGGGAGCTGCCAGGTATGTGAAGTCCAGGTTTCCCAGTGCTCCACGCTGGTGAATAATTCCATCAGACTGTCCTGATAGGGAGCTGGGGTCACCGCAGGTGACAGCACTGCCATGTGAGCACGCTTTTATGGTTTCCCTCCAGGCAGTCAGGATTATCTATCTGTTCCTCGAAATCCCTAAGTATATAAATCAGGTCAAGGATATCAGTCAGTGTATCAGTCTGTGAAGCTGAAAACACCAACCTCTTCATTTAAAGAATGAAGTAGATGGAAACTGCCAAAACCTCTGTCAAAAGTACGGAGATGGAATTTCCCATTCTCCTGCTCAAGTTGGAGGTGTCAGGAATAGTTAAGAGAGAGAAACCCCATCAAATAAATTAATAAGCACAGGAGCCCAGAGCCCGTGGTACTGGGTATAAAAAGAGAGTGCTCTCATTGGAATTTAATGATGGACAATTTCTCCATCTCACTCCCTCAGCATCTCAAGTGCTTAGAGTACCGCATCCGAATGTGCAGAGAGCCACTGGGCTCACCACAGAGCTAGAGGTATTAATTTATAATCGCAGCTTTTAAGACCTAAAAGCAGTGTACGCTTTCTCCAGAAGAGTCTTGGAAGGTCTCCACATCCAGTGAAGACAAAGGGAATGTTTCTATTGAGTTTAGCTAGTATTGGAGCGGACTCAAAACATGCTCTGAGGGCAGAGTACTTTAGAAAGAATAGACGAGAGAAAAAAGGTGCCAGGTGCCTCCCAAATGTCTGCTCTCCTCGAGTTACACCTAACTGCCAGCTCAGTCCCTGCAGGGCTGCGGTACAGGCAGAGCCTGGTCCCCCATGGGGACCCAGCAGCTGCAGGAAGAGCCACCAGCCCTGTGCATCGCTCAGGGGCCCGAAGGCACCGGGAGGTAAGTGGCATTTTACATACAATGTGTGACCAAAATTACTTGTCAATACATACTGTGCCCCTCCTAGCAGCTTGCTCATAGATAAGATCCAGTAAGAACTATTGTATCATCTAGGATGACCTGGATGCGGTGGTGACTCATCGCAGTGAGAAGTGTCGGCAGTGAGTCAGGCTGACAGGGAGGAGATGTTTGTGGCCAAGACCACCCTGGGGTTGCACTCTCAAGATGGACAGGGCCGTGGAAGCCAGCTGACCAGGTCTGCCCAGCTCCGCGCTGAGCCCGTGGCCCCTCTGCTTGCCGGGGCGTGCACCCTCACGTGCAGGCTCCCTTCGTGCCCTTGCACTGTGCTGCTCCTTCTGACACAAGCTGCATCATTTCATCTGCTTCCTCCCATGTTGCAACCAACAACTACATGAAGCCAAAACTCTTCCAGTAAGACAACTAGTTTTGACCACGAATCTTCAAAACACAGAAAATCTGAAATGAATATTTGGACAGTACCTCAGGTAGAAAAGTTTGCAGAGGTGACCTATGAAGTGTTACTGGATTTTTCCCTATAGCATTAGATGTACTATTTAATATATATTATATTATAGCATTATTATTTCTGCAACTTTGGTGTCACAGGCCCAGTTTAGTCACTTCAAGTCCTCTGTGGATGTGACCTAGTCTTTTAGGAAAATCTGACTTGGGAAGTAACAGACCTTCCCTAAATTAGGCTGCTGAATTAACATACCGTGGCATCGTCTGAACCAGAGGCAAAAGCATCTCCACTTGGGTAATATCTGTGCATGAGTAAAAAAAGACCAGAACACATTACATTACTTGGATGAGGTCAGACTTCAAGAATAGAACCAGTGCATTGCTCAACATCACAAATGTGTCCTCTCCCAGAAACATACTGACCTGACACTGTTGATATCTGAATCATGGGTTTCAAATGACTGGATGCACTGACCAGACCGCATATCCCAAACCATTGCTTTCTTGTCACATCCCTAATAAGACAAAAAAATTCACTACAGTTGTGCAAATGGTGACATTTCACCCCTCATGTGCCTGATACACGGCATCAAGCCCAGCTACATTCAAGGGCTCTGAACATCACAGCTCTGAGGGGACGTAACCAGCAAAGCAGCCCCAGAACTGGCTGCACTGGTACCCCCAGGCCCGGTGCAGTTGCAGTTAGGAGCAGAGTGCGTCGCGAAGGCTGGAGCCTCAGCAGTGCCACAGAGCAGCACAGGCATAGCGCTGCCGTGCAGCACGGTGGGGTGCAGACAGGCCTGGGGTGTTTGTGCGGGCAGTCCCAGGCTAACCGGCGCTCACAGCCCTGCTCTGCTTGCACTGCTGCTATACCTGCGTCTGCAGTCCCCCCATGCCACAGAGCTGCATAACTGGCTCATTCCCTCACCACTTAACATGCCCAATATAAAAAATTAATACCCAGCATTTAAAGTTTTATAACTAATTCTTTTCACACACTGAAACAGAAAGTGAAATAAGTGCGTCTGGAGGGTCTCTTGCCCAGCCTCTTACCAGAGTTAACGCCTGCCATGGCTCCACACCCACGTGCTCAATGGTGTGGTTGGGATGAGAAAAGAAGTAGAACAGCATTTCATCCCGTTGTCAAGCTCTAACCTGCCCTTCCAAGCTGTGCTTTGAAAAGATCATTTAACACTTGGTGCTTGCTGTGAGATGCTCATCACCCTGAACGCTTTGGGCAAGGGGCTCAGCCCATGTAGTCTGCAACGTCCTCGGGGCAGGAACCATCTCGTAGGGCCACGCTCTCAGCTGCTATGTCTCGCTGCTGTCACAGTGACAGGAAAAAGAACACGGACTTTTCTTTTAAGACTGATGGAAGATTTTAATAAATATGACCCTGCTGAGGGGCAGGCTGTAGGTAGGCTCAGCTCTGGGGGCCTCAGGCTCTCTGAGGCTGCGTGGGAAGCACAGGGCAGGCCAGGCGGCTGCTGCTTCTGCCAAGCTAGTGCATCCTGCCCAGCAGACTGTGCCACACATGTTATTTATTTTTAAGCAGATATGATTGCTCATTAAATTAAATAGTGTCTTCACAATCCACATCTTTCTCTCTTTCTTTTTTTAATTCTCTTCTTAAAATGAAATCCTAGGGTTTTTACTAATGATGTCATTATTTAAAAGAGGTAATGTTCCTTTGTACCAAACTGTGGTTTCTGCACTGGGGAAACCAAACAGGATAGAGGACATTTTGGACTCAGCATATTTCCTTCTCAAGCCCGGCCACAGCCCAAACCCAGCCCTTCGAATTGCTTCCATATGCACTGTTCTTACTGACCTCTCTGGGAGTTTGGGGGCAAGACCAATCTGACAAGCTGGTGCTTTGACTCCTAATGTTTTGAAGGAGAAACCAGCAACCACCTGTGGAGAGATGGGCTCCCTGAGTGCTATCCAACTTGCCCCAAGAAGCAGTGCTCAGAGGGCACTGGCCACAACAGCTGGGACGCAGACCTGAGCTCACCCAGGAGGGCTGGGATTTTCAGTTAAGTTGTTAAATGTAACAGCACCCAGGCTGCACGCTGATGTATTGGCATTGCTTATTCCAGCTCAAGGTTACTGTATTACATAGGTACAATATACAGGGAGTCTCTCTATTCCACTATACCTTCAGGTTGCACTGTTCTGGCTATACCTGCATTGACACAATATAAGACAGATCTTCACTGAAGCGGTATTCTGCATATGTGATGAATTAAGCGAGTCCCTGTAAGCATGGACATGCCCAAGCTGCTACATCGACACAAGTATGACATATTCTCTGAGCAGTACCATAGCTGCTTGCGATTCTTTGCCCTATAATAAGCTGAGCTGTTCCCAGGGAAAATGAATCTATCCTTTCTGGGAAGCAAGCTCGGTGACAGAAAAGCTGGGGAGGAGTAATGTACTCGGATGGAATTAGCTTTCAGTCACGCTTTGGAGCAGCTGTGCTAGCAGCAGGCAAACCGGGCCAGTGTGCTGGGCTCTGCTCCTGACGGGCCAGCCAAATTTGATAAAAGAGCCATAACAGAAGAGGTCCAGGTTTATTGTGTAGGGATGGGACTGTGACTCCGAGCACAACAAGTGGAATCCCCTAATCCATGGTCAGCACCCTCTGGCACAAGGGCCATTTCCATCAGCAAGCACAGGACCAGTCCTGGGCTAGTGCTGGTGGGGCTCAGAAACCAGGTACCTTCAGCAAAGTTACTGGTAGCAACCTGCCGCCAGTAAGAGAGGTCATCTCTCAGCTCCTGCCAGCCCTCACCTGCACACTGAACTTCTGATGTGAGAAAGACAAGGACCACCTCGAAAAGGAGCTGAGCCCCATCTCACTCACCTTTATGCCTTGTCCACCTCACTGCCAGGCTGCATGTCAATAGCTCAGCTGCCCGGGAACAGCAATCCCTCGGCAGCAGGACAAGATCTGGAAGATGCCCTGGATACTCGCCCAGACCAGTCCTGCAGCCCCAGTGAGGTTTGTGTGTTTCTCTGGGCCAGAACAGGGAGCAGGCACTGATGAAGGGGCTTTAAATGCCTCTGGTACCGCTGGAAGGCACAGGGGACTGCAACAGCTGAAGACGTGGCCACACCTCATCTCCCTGCTCCAACTTGTACGAGGGTTTAGCCAGCGTCCAAGCCACCCCTTGGCTTCTTGGGGAGCGGTTGAGGGACATAGTGGCACGCATGTTATTGGCACCCCCACTTCAATGCCCTGAGCAGCCCCCTGGTGCACCCCGTCCAGCTCCAGAGAGCTGGGCACGAGAAAGGAGCCAAATGCGGGAAATCGTCCACTGTGCCGGGCTCCTACCCACAGGGGCTCACACCTCTGCTGTGGTAGGAGCCTGCTGCTCTAACTCTGAGCCTTTCCCTTCCCGGGAGAGGCGTTGTTTTGATCTTGGGCTGGATTGCTTTGTGGGGTGGAATTTGCTAAGTAAGCAGAACTGCAGTCAGACTGGCTGGGTGGGTTTGACCCCACAGTCAGGGGTTTAATTTGCTCCAGCTTGGAAAATGTTCTTGCAATGAGTGGATTGCACTGGGGCTTCCAACACATACTCCAGCACCCTCTCAATAAGATCACGAGCCTCCTGCTTTGCTGCCTTTTCCCTTCCACATTCCTTAATTTTGTGTTATGATAGGAAGCTCCTGCTTACCCCAGAGACAAATGTATTTCCCGTTTCAGAAGGGGCCAGGTCCAGGCACAGGACATCAGCTCCATGACCATGGAAACTCTGCAGAAGCTGCCCACTCTCAACATCCCACAGAGCACAAGTTCCATCTCCACTTGCTGTCAGGATCTATAGGAAGTGGCAAGAAGAGTCGCAATAAAAAAATCAGGAGATGATCTTCAAGTTCACAAAGAAACAACTGACATCCTATACACACACCAAGGACAGCTTTAATTTAATGAAATACTATGTAATAAATCAAAGCCATAAAAACAATGAGAATCTAAGCACAGTTTATGGTTTTTATTTTTAAGGAAAGAAGTTCGAGTGGAAAAGACAGCTGTATTGACACAGCTATATCTACCCAGTATTTCAATAATGGTCAGTTTTGTGCAGGGGGGTTTGGAGAAGTGATGGCAGTAAGGATCTCCTGGCATTTCCATATCCTCCAAAAAGGACGTAGAACCAGACTGTTATTCCCGTCTGCCCCTGTATTTAACCCTACCCATATTTAGGCTGCTGGAATTCAACGCGGCTAAAGAGAAGAACTGTTGGAGTTAAGTATACCTGTTTACTCTCTGAATTTTTTTTCTGCTTGAAATAGTCAGGTTAAACCCAATTAATTGGGCTTAAGACATGGATTTTCTGAAAGGGAAGTAAGCCTGTCTAGACAGTTGTTTGATAAGTCCATCACCTCTCACTTGTCCAAAACCATTTGTGTGTGAAAGGGCTTGAACATACACTGACCGAACACAGCTCACAGCTTCCCTCATCTGCTACAGTGCTTGTAGAAAGCACATGTGATCAGCGCTTGTTATTGTGGCTAAATCCTGATGATGCTCAATTGTTCAAAATTTCCCCTTGGCACTCGAAGCTGTTACGCAATCTCAAATTCTGTAGGTTGAAAGGGTCCCTGTGCGCTGGCGTGGAAGAAGGCAAGGGTGAACATAGGAGGGCTCTCAGTCTTGCACACAGGTTTTTCTCACGGTTGGTGAGGAAACTCAAAGGATCCCCGTGGGTAGTCAGAAGTTAAAAAGAAAATATTGTTCAAGAAGATGATGATCACACAATCATGAAACCATTCAGAGAGTTGCATAAAGGTTAAACGCTGAACATGTTTGACAGATGCTCCAAAAACTCCTCCCACAAACAGAGGTCTGCAAAGCTGCAGAACAGCCTGTTCTGAATCCTGCAGTAGAGAGACGCTAATACTCTGAGATGATAATAGCAGAAGAAAGTCTCGACTTCTCTTTCTGGACAGCTTTTGAGCCTAGATCAATGAACTTCTCTGTTCTGAGGCCTGTTTGTACCTGGCTGAGGAACGAGGGCTTTCAGCTCAGAGGATTTGCTCTTGCAATAGCGCGTAAGAGAGATACGAGGGGAATCGGAGCAGCTCGGGGCGGACGGCAAGGGTCTGTTGGCAACCCATAGCTCCAGCTAATGCCTAAAGAGGAACGTTACGGACGCACCTTCAGGGTATTGCCACTGCAAACCGCACCAGACCGAAGCCCCTCCAAAAACCCAAACCCTGAAGGGAATTAACCGTCCTCGCCATCAGCCCCCGGCTTGCTGCAGGAGGGACTCCGGCCGCGCCGGACGGGGATCCTCGCCTGGCGCCTGGCGGCAAGAGCCGGCACTTGCACCGGGAGGGGACAGCGGGGACACAGCCCCCGCTGGCCGGGGGCACAGGCACCGCACCGGGGCCGCCCTCGCCTCGGCCTCGGCCGCCTCCGCCTCCTCCTCCTCCTCCTCCATCCCCACGGGCCTCATCCCGCTTCTCAGCCCGGCCGCACCGGCGCTACGGCTGCCCGCCCTGCGCAAAGCACTTGAGATCCCAATTAACTGCTGCTATTAATACACACGGAGCACTGCCGCCTGGGGAGCATTATCACACCGCAGAGCTGCAGATATACCTAATTTAGGAAGCGAGGCTCCCCAGCTCCCTGCGCACGGAGGCGGGGGAGGCTCTCTCTAGCAAGGCTGGTTTGGGGCACCGAGAGCAAGGTGCAGGGTCGCCCAGCCCTGCAGCTCAGCGCTTGTCTCGGCCCAGGGGGGGAACACGATGAGGAGCAAGGATGGGACCCCCTGTTTCAGCACCCACACGGCCCGAGAGCGGCTTTCATCAGTGGCGAACCACCCCCGGATCTCCTGCCATCGCACTGCCAGACGCCCACGGGCACAGCAACTCCTGCCCTGCCTTTCACTCCTCCGAGGGAAAACCGAGCTGTAGCCAAGGCAGAGCAGCAGCACTCACAGCACCTAGCAGCGGGTGCTGCGGGGCGCTGGGCTGGGGGACGCACGCTCGGGCTGCTCCAGGACAGGGACCGCCGTCCCTCGGTGACGCGAGCCGGGAGAGCAGAGCTGTTCCGCACGCAGCTGGGAAAGCTCCTGCACAGGGGGCTTGTTACACTGTGCACCCCCAGAGTTACTGAATAATTTTAATTCTGTGGCCGCTACGTAAAAGGAAAAAGATAAGAAATCTGGGATTCTCTAGGATCCTCTACGTAACGGTGTCCTAACGGGAGCCTGGCCAACCCACTTGCTTGTGTTTGTTTCAATAATAACATGCGGTGCTATAAATGATCACTTATAAACCCGTCAATCACAAGAAAATTTCTTTTTAAAGTCTTCAGAAAAATCTCTGAATCGCTGAATATAAGGCACTTCAATCCACTGTGGTATTATTTAACAATAGTAATACATTACTTTCAATATCAGTGCAGTTTGCTGTATTTCACATGGGAAAAAAGACCCAATTTTTCCTTCTTCTTTTAATTATGAAAAATAACTAACTATTTTTTCCTTTCATAGGATTCAATAACGATGCATATAGGTATGGACAAGGAAAGAGAATACTGGTCTTCTGTCTCATCAAAAACATTCCACTTAATTTAGACTGCTCTAATTACTCAGGGCTCCTGCACAGTGAGGTCAGGGCTAAGCAAGCCTTAGTGCTGGGTACCTCCACCGCTTGTTTCCATGGCAATGGACTTAAATTAGCACCTCGGAGTCATTACAGAAACCATAGAACGCCAAACAACATACTCTCAGGCATCTCATGTCCTGAAATAGAAGCAATGAGAGCTGGTATTTCCTTCAGAAGAGCTCCAAATATCTGGAAGAAGGGGACAAGGTATTCCCTTTCCAGCAGCTCTGCTGATACAGAGAGTAATGAAAATGCTCCCTTTTGCCACGTACTTTGTTGCAGACCTGCACTGAGCAGAGCTTCAATTAAACTCAAAAAACAGAGAGGACAAGGCGATTATCCTGGCTCCTTTCATCATCTTTCATATTCCCAGAGAAAGAGATCTTTTGAGATATTCACTACAGAGGAAGGCTGGCCTGGTCTCAGAAGATCTGCATTTAGTTCCTGGCTTTGCCATCCCCTCCCTCTGTGGGCCTCTGCACTCCAACCCCCCCCCACCACCGGGCTGCAAGATGGGGACAGCATCACTCCTCTCCCTGGAGGGAACACACCACTGCATGTATGGAAAACAGGGCTGGCTAGCCATCCTCAAGCTCAGATATCTCACTGGGTATAAACAAAAAATACTAAGAACGAAAGCAAAAGCAAAGTTGGCTGAGTGTCCAGGACAAAGCAGGCAAACAACACGGTCCCCATTGGCTGGCATAGCACATACCCAACCCAGTTCTAGCCGAACTGGGTTTTTAACTATTTGTATTAGTTTGAGCTCCTAAAAGCACCAGCCAGCACGGACGCAGTGAGCAGAAAGCACACAGGTACCAGCGAGCTCCCTCTGCAGAAGTGACAGGCCTTTGCAGGGCGCAGGCGCGACAGCCTGGCCACGGGCTGTGACAAGCATTTCCTTACAGCAGCTTTTGCAGCGCCTTCATTGCCCCCAGTGAGGGTTTTCCAGCAGACGCTGCATGGGGCAGGACATGGCCCCGGGTGTCCCAGGTGCAAGGAAGGTTACCTGCACTGCACACGAGTGCAGTTCATGTTAGGTGTTGCCAGACAGCAAGCAGCGGGTAGGGGATGCATTTACCTGCATGTCTGAGTTAGTGAAGCTGCAGGCAGACAAGTAGTTTGTGTGCATTGCAACCGATTTCTTCTTTGCAGCCATATTTTCATTTTTGTCAAATGTCAGAGGGTACACAGAACACTTGTTGTCCAGGCCACTAAAGAGAGTAATAATAGCAATAACAGAGAGAGGAGAACTGGTTAAAACTGCAACGACAAAAGGCGAGTGGTGATAAGAAGGAAACCACCTGTCAGTGCTGCGCTGCCAAACCCTTACAAGTACCGACTTCCCTGTATTGTGCTGTCCGGGATCTCCCTGTGCAGGGAAGCCCCAGCTGCCTCACCAGGCTGGCTACTTTACAGAACTTGAACAGCTGCGCCTCAGTATTTTTTAACCTCATCGAGTTTATAAATGGCACTGAATGAAACCTCATGAAAGTATGAACTGGGAGGTGACATAGTAGTCACCTCAGGGTTAATATTTCACTTGCAGCCAAACTGCCATCTTTCTGTTGACATCCATCATTGCGAGGATCAGTATTTAAGCATCATTATTTATCTACCTTAATAAATTTGACCTAACTCCTATGGAAGAGACAGTATAGCAAGTAGCGGGTGTGAAGACAGGGCTTTTAGAAGAGTTTGGAAAAAAGGCAACAGAAGCACTGACCTCTGTAGCTGGTGTGCCCCTCCTGGACAGTTGCACCAGTTAAGCTGTGTCTCCCAGGCCAGATGCGGGACTCTTTTCTAAAGGGTCTGACTTGTGTCTGACCCTTTTCCAGAGCCGTGGTAGATCAGCCCTGCCCCGGTCCCTGGGATCCCAGCACACCACCAGGTGCTGGTTCTCTGCCTTATTAGGTGCATAGCACTTAACTGACAGCATAACAGAAATACAGAATTAGGTAGTGCAATGCATATATGCCCTCCCTGTCTCTCTTACAAGTGTGAAGGCAGAGCTTTCTTGCCATTCTTTGAGTTTTAGTCAAAAACATGCAGTTTCTGGACTCCCTCTCCACACACATTTATGGAGTCTGCCTATCTGTCTCAGTCTGCTGCTTTCTAGATTTGCAAGCTGCACAGTGAAGTCTCCCTTTGTTCCTTTCTCTCACCCCAAGCTTGCTTTGCCTGTCTGATCCACCCAGTCTCTTTTTAAAAGATGTTTTGCCAACATCTCATCTCTTTGTTTTCTCCCCTGCATAAACTCAATTTTTTCAAACCTGAGCCCTCAGAAAACTTGGAGAAGACTACTGAGGATGGGGTTACTTCTCCCCACCCTGTCTTGGCAAGATCTATCCACGTGCTGGCAATCATTAATGCCTAACCTTCTCTACATTGTAGAAGAAAGAGTACAAAGTAAGAACAGGATTAAAGCCACTCTCCCTCAGAAGATATATCCAACACACACAACCAAACTGGAACAGAGAAGTTGCATGCATGTGGAATTCCTAACCCATGATATAAATGCTGAAAGAGGATTATTTTCCATGCTTACACAACAAATGTTATGGCACTGAAGTCAGTGGAGATAATGTGTACGAGCCATTATGGGAATAGAATCAGAGGCACTGAATGTAGTCCTTCCACCCGCAAGCGAGGCACGCAAACTTCTAGCTGTCAGCATCTGAAGGCACCGGACCACCACTACAAATCAAGCTTCTCTGTGTAAGCAGCTGTGGAAACTGGGAACTTACCCACAAGCGATGGCACATCCAGATGGGGCATATGCACAGGCCATCACCCAGGTACATGGCATCGTCACTGCGTGTTCCTGAAACACAGCACTTCTTTAAACTGGGATCTCACTGTTACTCTAATCAGTGCAAGGAGAACAGTGTAGAGTAGTAAGTTCAGTATTTCTGTGGGACATTCTTCGGGTCAGTGAAAGGTACAGGTGTTTCCCCCAGCCAGAACTCACATGGAAGGCTGGGGCAACCCTTACCGGCAGAGCAGCAGGATGGCTCGTCCCTCCCTGACACTTTCCACCTTATTCGTGAGCCCCAAACTGATCACACAGCATGTTTTATTGGGGTTATTCAGTGCTGTAAAAGGTCCCCACTGCTGCAGGTGTAAAAGCGAGTTACAAACAAGCTGGTTTTTCTCAGCTGTGTGGGGCAGGATGCCACAAGACAGCCCTGGCAGGGCTTGGAGGAGCAGTGGCACTGATTCACAGTGACCACTATGGCTGAAGGATCCTGGGTTATCACACACGGCATCTGGTACAGAGCTTACCCAGGGAGGGCCTCTGTTTTGTTGGCTGGGTTTTGCCTCCAGCCAGAAGCCCTCCCTGTCAGCGAAGAGGCAGGATCGGAGCCTCCTGCTGGAGATCACAACAAACCCCAGTGCCCTGACAGGGACTTTGCTCAGAGATGGGTCAAGGGAGGTGGTTTCCCCTGGGCCCCTTGGTTGGAGGTGCTGGTGGAGGTTTGCTGTTATCCCATCATCCCGCTGCCTCCTGTGACACCTGTGAGCCCTTCAGCCCTCCCTCTTACCCCACCGTCATTTGCCCTGTGCACAGAAATCTGACTTTTGCTGAAGTTTCACTTACCTTGTTGGTAGTGAAGGAATCCCACACAATCACCTTCCCATCCTAAATGAAAGCACACAAACAGAGAGAGAAATTGAGGGCTTCCAGAGACATGGCTGTCAGCCTCCTTTCCAGATTTGGGGAAAACTCTGCTGCTCATTTCCATCCCCCAGTCTGTTATGTCATGAAATTTTTGTCTCCATTTTAACAGCAGCACAATGGTCACAACAAAGCACCGAGGAGACACTCCTCAGTCGTGCCAGTCATGTCTTTGACCAGAAGAAAAGCGTATCTCGTCCTCACTGAGATGACTGACGTTGGCTTAAAAGACCGATTTATTTTTTTAATTTTTTTCCCTTCCCTCTTAGTGGGTTTATGAGAACTCCTCTCACTTGCAGCACACACCATGGACAGGACCATCTCCTCAGGAAACTGCCACTAGTGAGCCCTCGCTTGCCTCCTTTCAGCCATGATGTGTTTCTCCCAGCCTGTAATCACCACCTGCAAAGCTGGCCACCTCTCCCAAGTGATATCTGTCAGTGGCTCAGTACAGGGCCTTACAAATACAAGAGGTGACCTGTATTATAAATCACTTGCCAAGCTGGCAGCACTCACGGGGACTATTTATGGACATTGCACTGTTTATTCATCTTCCCTTTCCTGTCTTTTCCTGGTTTTCCCTTTACTTCTCACTATACTTACTTAACCTTCAATTATCCATTGATACAATCTGCTAAATAGCCATTGTAAGAACCCTCCACAGAGAGCAACACAATCACTTTGTGTATACCAGCTACACTCATGCCAGCTACTTCGCCTTATGCACACAATATTGTTATCCTCCTCGTATCGTGAAAGCAAAATGTTTATTACTGAGCAACAATTGTTGCTGTACCTGGACTCACTACGGTTCTTAAAATAGAGTAAAAAATGCAAAAATGCATTACAACTTGCCCATTCAGCTTTCTGATCTACACACTGACATTTTAACCACTTTAAAAAATGTGACATGATTTAAAATTATTATCTTTGCTGAGATCACCATGAATGGTAAAAACCCACAGTAACTGAAGGTGGCTTGCAATGCAGATTGCCTATTTTTATCCCTCAAGTGAGACCCCTGATAGATTTCATATAGGTCAATGAACAGCTGTGAGATGCAACAAGCTCACTCACTGCCATACTGGGCTCAGGATGAACCAGGGGATCTAGAAAGTAATTATCTCATTACCTCCTCCAGCTCATGAGACTGGTCTTGAGCAGGTGTTAGGACTATTTCTCAAAATGCCCAAGTAAATGCAGTAATTTTGGCAAGATGTTTGAGGCTTTCAACGTCGCACCAATCATACAGACTGCACAAGAAATTTCTTTGCACAGAAATCTCTAGAAGAATGAACATTTCTTCCCTTCCATTTTCCTGATTATTTTCTCTGAACACAGAAACTCAAATTGTTACTAAATATTTTGTCTGTAAAGAAAAAGGAAATAAAAGCGGCCTCTGATGAGTTCTCTATTTTCTATTGTAGTAGGGAATATGGGGAAAATCTGTATATGACTGGACAAGAAATATTTAGGGTATTAGCTACCACAGGTGTAGCAATGATCAGAAGCTTGGATTTATGCTCTTGGAACAAATTCATTGCCAATGAAGTGCTTTAAGGGTATCTTGAAAACATTTACACTCTACACAGGTATCATCTGCAAAGACTGGCACATCGCACAGCCAGAAGATTTGTATAGTGCCCAACAGTAGCTTTGAAAAACATGTGCCCAACAGCATACCTGGGAAGAGCTCACAATTCTTCTCTTGTCTTTGCACCAGTCCATACAGAGAACTTTATTTCCGTGGCCCTTCAGGGTCCTCCTGGTCTTCATCACAAACTGGCCCAGCGCCTCCACACGCTCTGCCACCTGATGAACTGCAAACAGCTGATGGTTAGAGAGCCCTGCATCAAAGCTCTGCCCTGGCAAATCTCTATGTTTATGAGTAATGTCACTTGAAGGAATTAATCCATGAAGTTTGAGTTATGGTGCAAGCCAACAAACTCTGCTTCAGAGCTGGCAGGTAGTAAAACCAAGGTGGGCGGTGTATGAACATGTTCATCAGATAAAGATAAGGATGAATTCACTCAGGGCTTGAATTCCAGGGCTGTAGCTGCTGAAGCTCTTGCAGATCATCACACCCAAATATAACTGGAAAATAGATTACCCCCTTGCCCCCTCTTATTGGGAAATCCTCAATCTGACTGAGGCTTGAAAGTGCAGAGACAGCCTCCAGGCTAACACATGCCTCAAGGTACTCAGCAGAAGTGAAGACCACTACTGGGTCTTGGAGGAAAAAATCAGACAAAAGAAGGGGGTAAGCACCAAATCTCCAAAGTTTCAACGGTAAAACACTTGTTTTATGTGAGGCTGTGATGTGAGCCTCTGGATGTGAGGCTCCCAGCCGCCGTCGGTTCTCGGCACCGCAGCGGTGGTGCAATGTGATACAGGTACTAGCCACTGGCGCTCCTCTGCTGTGCCATCCCTTCTGGTGGCCAGGGGAGCACTGGGGGCCAGGACACAGCTCTGAGTGAGCAGGGAAGCTTGGCATTTGCTGCAAGAGTGCGCTAGTCAACTTCTCAACAGTGTCTACAGACATTGAGGACTTCATAGGGACAGCTTTTTCTTTTATAGGAAAGAGAAACAGAGAGGGCTGGCAAGCAACTTTCCTGAGTAGCAAGCATCGTCTGGTGGAGGAGAAGTCTGTTCTTTGATACCTCATTTAATAGCAGTACTTTCAGCTGGTATTCTTAAAAACCCAACAAATTTACACTTCCAACTGTGCAAACTCACTTTGACATAAAATTAATCCCACTGCAGCTGACTACTAAAGGTGTCTCACGTAACCCTGATGCCTCATGCTGGGGTCATCTGCCCATGTCTGGGAGAAAGCGTCATCTGAGGAAACCTATTTGCTCTGCTCCAGCATGGAGCCGAGTAGGGCCATGATGTATCTTGGCATGCTGTGGCAGCTCTGACACACTTCACACGGAGCGTTAGGGAGGGTGGGAGCTGCTTCAAGTCTCACAGTAGAGTAGAGGTCCTGGGGCAGGAGACCCTGGCACCAGAATTAAAAATAAGTCTGTCTAGAGAAGAGCTAACAGGATCCAGTGCTTCCCCATGTTGTGTGTTTGTCCACGCTGAAACCTAAGATGATCCAGCTGCTGTTAGCTAAGGGGGCAATGCCTGACTCAAACCTTTTGAAATAAATGCAGCAGCTCACATTGTAATGAGCTGGTGGAAGAAATCTTAAGCTTTTCAATGCTGTGCTGGAGGCTGAGCTCCACATGTCACATGGCAGGTGATTGCTCCAGAGCTGCATTGCTGCTTCACCCTTTGTCACTTTTCTAGAGCTGCAAGAAAACTCATGGGCTAGGAAGGGCTCTCACAGCCAGAGAGCAGGCACCCTTAACTTCGAGATCATTCCCTGGCACAGGGTCAGGGGAGCAATTTCTGCCTAAGGCAGGGACTGATTTCTAGTGGATTAGCTTTTTAAGAGTTGTCTTTCAAAACCAGCAGCCCCACAGAATTCTGTGCCAGAATTATGTTCTCATCTGAAATCTCTGCTCAACCAGTCTCACCCAGCCAAGGACAAGTGCTGTCCACCATTCCTGACAATTTGTCCATGTCATCTCTAACAGGAGGTCGAAAGCAAGTTTCTGAGAAAGTACCATATAAACCCACTGAGGAAAAGATAACATTTCTCCCTACTTTTGCCCATGGAAACCTGCCAAATGATCCAATAAAGAGACATGAAAACACAAGACAGGAGGTTATTATGGCAGCTGGAAAGATGCTTGTGTCCAGAACATATCTGAAAAAACAAACGTTTCACAGACAATGGACAAAGTGTTTCCATTATGTCAACGCAGCTGAGACTCTGTGGAATTGCCTGGTTTAGCCTTACTGATTCTCTGAGGACACTTATCTCCAACCACAGCCATAATAATCCTGCACCCGCCTAGCACAGGTTTTAGAGTCAGATAATTATTTTGAAGCATTCTCCACTATTGTTTCAAGATAGTTGAAAATTATGCACTCAGGCAAGTAGATCAGCTAAAGCCAATAAGTAGCTTGAGTGGTTTTAAAAAGATCCAGATAAAACAGGCTTTTTTTCTAAAACGTATTGTTTGGCCTGAACAGGGGATGTGGACTTGATGCAGATACTATTGGGTCTTTGATCTTTTCTGTGCTGCAAAGTCAGTTGGTCCTAATGGTCTCTTCTGGCCTTAAACATCTGTGGATCTCATGAACAGAACAAACTGTTTTATCTACACTTAAAATTCTCAAGCGGTAGAATTGAATCCTTAAAATTTTAGATTGCAGATCAAATGCATGTTTGGTATTTCCTTTTTCTATCCACATTTTTGAGAGCTGCTGTTCAAAACGAGTTGAACAAATAAGGGCAATCCTAGTTCAGCCAGCTGTTTGTTTTGGGAACCGTAGAGGGAAAGTCATGATCAGAGCAAAAAAAATGCAAAAGATACAATTTTAGATTAGGAAAAAAACCACCAAAACAGAAGAGATGCTTTATTCTGAAACTTACAATCTCTGCAGAAATAGTTCTTGGGGATAATTTAAGTGCAAAAAAGCTCTGATACAGAATCAATGATATAAAATATCATGAGGGAGCATTATTCTACAGCAGCATAAGACTTTTATCTTAGAAATCATGCCATGGCTACGCAAACACAGCTTTCCAATGTAAGTTTACAGATTTTACATATGACAAAGACATAAATATCCTATGACTATCAATGACACGCACAGTTACAGTATCACTGCAATCATAAGTAAATCTCTCTGTGAACAAAAATGGATTTAAGCATATGCTTAAGAGGTCTGTTAAGCAGAGGCCCCACTACTTCTGATACAGAAATTATACTGTAGGAATATGACGGTTTATGGTAATGTTTCTGTAATGAGGCCATCTCCATTTGTTTAATGATTCCTATTAATAGGACACTCATATAACATATGATTGTCTAATTTAGACAAGAAAATGCTCTATTTACTCCAGAAAAAAAATCTTTTAACCCTCCCCCACCTGAAATTCAAGAATGTTTGCCGGTCCTTCAGTCTTACAAAACACTAAGAGCTAAATCACTGTCTACAGGCTCAGATTCCTTTTCAACATTTAAGCCATCAAAAGGGATGAAATAATGACCCACTAATATTTCTAATAAAGCGAGTTACACGATTTCAGAGGACTACAGTAATTTACATGTTTTTCTCAAAAAAAAAGCCCTGCAATATATTGTATCACTGTAATTACAAAAATGAAATAACAAAAATAAAAGGACTTTTATATCTCAGGTCAGGTGAATTAATACCTAGTTGAGAAGCTCCATACAAATAAGACTAGCTTATTTTTTGCTGAACAGGGGTGGGAGGGCACGGGGGGAGGGCAGGATTGAAATCTGTCCATGTCATTTCTGTTACATTAACCACGGATCTTGAAACCGCAGCTGATAACGGTGAGCTATGCGTTGACAGCTCGAGCATTGACTCACCCTGCACCTCTGAATCAGCACTGGATCCCTGCAAGTTGTCTCCCTGGGGGGGAGGTGTTTTTGGAAACAACGTTCCTTTTTAAGCCCTTCCACCTTGGGTGAAATCCCGGCCTCGTTAAAGCAAATTCCCATCAGCTTCCACAAGGCTGGGTTTACTCTTTGCTCCTGCCACTAAGATGTCCATTAAAACGATGCAAATAAACCTCAGAATCCGCCAAAAGGGGTACTTGACGGTCCCTTCCCCTCCCCGGCCGCCCGCCCGCCCCGAAGGCAGAGCAGGAAGCACAGCTGCCTCCGCGCAGCCCCAGCGAGGCCAGAAGCCCACGCGGCCGGGGCGAGGGGGGCCGGCCGGGCGCCGGCGGGCCGAGGCGATGCGGGGCTCCGGGGCTGCGCGGCACCGAACGCCCGGGGAGGCTGCGCCGGCCGCGCTCCCCGGCCGCTTCCTATTTACACCGGTGCGGAGCCGTGCAGGGTTTGAGCGGCGCGGCCGAGCGCACGCAGCCATCGTGCTCTCGGCTGGAAAGCCGACTGTCGTGACACCAGACGCGTGCACCGGGGCTGGCGGGGGGGCAGGTCTCTCTGCACCCTGGCTCCGGAGCGGGATGCCTGTTTTTCCCAGGCAGGCAGAGCCAGCTCCCAGCTGCGCTCCCATTTCGGGGCGGCAGCAGCCGCGTGTTTTCCCGTGGACCCGGCGAGGCCAGGCCCGCGGTGCCGGGCGTGCGGCAGCCGCGCTCCCCGCGCGGGGCGGCCGCAGTGCCCCTGGCCCTCGCGCCCCGGCCCCACTCACGCTCCACGTCGTGCAGCTTGGCCCGCTCCTCCTCCAGCTTGCCCTTCAGGCTCTCGGCCTCGTTTTTCAGCGATGCCAAGGTCTCGTTCTCGCGCAGCCCCTCGGTTGCCATCTTTGCAAAGGAAGCGGGGAGAGAGACGAGATGAGAGCGGGAGGGAGGAGGAGTTTGCTCGCCTGGCTCTCAGGGATGCTGCTGAGGCTCCTGCTGCCTCAGCAACGGCGCCCGAGCCGGCCCGGGCTCCCTCCCCCTCCCCATGCTGACGTCCAGGGCCAGGCGAGATGCTCCTCCAGCCCTGCGTGCAGCCAGCACCTGAGCGCACACACCGTGCGGAAAAACACCCGCGAGAGCCGGCAGCCCTCGCCCGGACCCACGCGGAGAGGCAGCACGGCAGGCTCGGCCTCCCCCAGGCAGGCGGCCTCACCTCCCGCCCTCCTCCTACCCACAGGCTTCCGCTTGCTGGGCATCCCAAGCCATTTTCACAGCCCAAAGGCTTCGTTTCCCCAGAAATAGGCGCAAAAGCGTGCTTCCGCTTTGTACCCAAACTTCTTTGTACCAGAAGTTGCATGCTCTGTGGGGGAAAGATTAAAAAAAAAGTCATCGGTCACCCCAACAGCATTTTAAAATATCAGACTGGGAAGACAGTTCCTGTCCAGGCTTAGCAAATCCCAGCTCAGCTCCATCGTTCCCTTATACTCCTGTGGGTAGGGAGCACCAGGAGACTCGGTCACTTAGAAGGTCTCCGGCCCAGCTCCTGTGCCAGCAGGACAGATGCAGCGAGTGGTCTGAACCCTTCTCTCTACTATGCTTTGAATCCCTCATTTTTCAATTGGGTGTTGCCAGGGTTTCCTTCCTTTTTTTTCCCCCTAAACAAGCCACCTCTTTCCCCTGGACACAGACAAGCACATGAGGGTCCGTGGCCTTCCCAGCCCTTGAAAGGGACCAGTTTCCAAAACCCCAAAGGGAACAAAGAACCCTCCGCTTTGGTGCTGGTGTGAGCCCAGGGCACAGCTCCACGGCTCTGTGGACTCTGCTTCGGTGCAGATCGGGAGCGTGTGCTGAGCGCACGGAGCAGCTGATGCTTCCAGAGAGAGAGCCGTGGCACATGGCCTTGCGGCTTTTTGTTCCCTGGGAGTTCCTTGAAAACGTCCCCTTCTTATTACAGTCATTGTCCTTGATCTACACGGAGTAACTCTGCTCATATTGACTCCCATTGTCTCCCTTTAGCCAGAAAACAGACAATCCAATGGCTATTGTTTAACCTGGAGATGTGCCAAGATCGGAAGGGGAGATAAGAAAATACATGTTTGCAGCTGTTGTTTAGACTCTGGGCACATCCTAGACACAATGTGGGTCTTGGAGAAAAGAAAAGTCCTTTCCCACACTGGGCTTAGCAGCAGTGTCACTGTCTGACCAGGATGCACAGGCAGAGCTGCTGAGCTCTGCCCTGTCACTCCGGATGCTGAATTCAGGCCCTGGTCTGGCCGTGTGCTCCAGGTCTCTCCGAGTCGATGGATCTGCAGGCAGGAGGTGGGTTACTTTGCTGGAGAGTCAAATGCAGTGGATGTATTTCCAGTTGTCTTGTCTGTCCACAGAAACTGGTGTGACCTAACCCCACCAGCCTGATGGACACGTAAGCAACCCTGGACTTGAAATTTTGAATCCCGAATCAAATTGATCCAGTTACATTCAGTATCACGAAAGAAAAAGTAGGCAGTATACTCTACAGAGTTCACGAACTGCTGGATATGGCAACATCCTTCAAAGCCTCTCAGAGTAAACAGCACATAGGAAATGCTTTCCAGCACACTCACAGTGCCAAGGAAATAAAAATTCAGTATATTTCAAGTGATACCAAAAGAAAAAAACCCACCATCTTTTAGCAGGAAAGTGACAGGAAGCTTCTAGTGTGTTTTCTTCATGTCTGAAAAATTAAACCTACTTATACTAAACTCAATAACGCAGCTGTGTCCTGGGTGAGTGGCAGGGGAAGATTTTGAAGAAACTTCATTTTTGAAGGATTTTAGTCTATGACAAATGCCCTACTTCTGACACCTCATAAGTGTGAAGGGGCCCAGAAGTAAAGTCTAACAAAAAACATAGGAAATTTCTTTGCCTTGATAGGAACACATCAGCTCTAAGGAATTTGGCTTAGATAAAACCTGTATGTCAGATAGTTGGCACAGTTCTGACAGTAAAAACCCCAGACTTTCTTGCCTTACTGATGTGAACAGTCTCGCTGCCCTGGGGAATGGGATTAAAAAGTCTACAAAGAACAGCATGGAAGGTGAGATTCTTTGGGAACCATACATGTTCAGACTGATACATGATACTAGTCCCAAGATGACAGGGATAAGCAGAGCCATGACGTGAAAGAGAAGCCTCTACCAGAGTGAGCTACAGAAGTATGTGATACTTAATACGTATTTCATTAGTTTGAATGAAAAAAGAAGTATTTAGCTCATCTGACCAAGCTACTTAACTACTCATGTAGTCGTTAGCTAACCATGCAAAAAACACAGGTTAGAGTAAGGCCATTTGGGAGCTTTAAGTAAAATGCACCAGATCAGATGGTAACAGTACTAGGTCAACTAAAAAAGAAAAAATGTTTCCATTTAGTAAACAATCAAGGCTTTTTGTTTCTCCCTTTTCATAAAATCTAACCATACTGAAGGCTAGGTACTTTTAATAATGTATTAGCAATTGCAATTAAAAAAAAAAAAGTTAGTAGTAAATCATTTGTTAACACAGTTTAGAATTCACTATACAGAAGGCACGTTTAACCTGAAATGGCAGTTCAGTCAGCAGCAGTGGATGAAGAATAGGTTCTCTTAGTCTGGTCTCTGCTTTCAGATGAGTTTCAAAACACATCAGCACTGGACAAAAGGCTGTGAAAACATCCTGCACAGGAGGTACGGTATGCAGAATATATGGAAAAGCACTAACGAGTAGTTGAACTCCACTTTGTAATGTCATGATCCATTAATTGTGCAGTAATGACTGGCACATAAAAGTATTTGTTGCTGTGGCTTCATACTGACCACCAGCATTGCCTAGAAAGCTGACCACTTCCAAACTGGCTGCTATGTCCTCAGCAGCACTGAGCTTCCAAGTTGCCCAAAACAAGGACAGCTTCTTATAAGACAGCTTTTTTCTCTGATTCTTCCCAATGGAGCAAAGGCAAGCTGACCCTTGGTTTCATACATTTTGAGGCAACCACTCTGAAAGCAGTCAGCTTTCTATAGGGCATTATTCTATGGAGCTGCTACAGAAACATTAATCACCAAGAACTGTGGCAAAACCAGTCATTTTTGCAATCATAAATCTACCTTCCACACATGGCAAATACACCAGATTGTAGTGATGGGGATGCATGGAAGAAAGTTGGCAGTGTTCCGTTAATAAGGATGCTGGGGAAAATGGAGGGTCTAACAGTGTGTGACAAATTGTTGCCTATCTCAAAAGTTAGGTCTTTAAAGTAAGTCTCACTCTCGCTAATTCACCAGCTGGTCTCTTTTTAAATTGTAAGCTAATTTACTAATACTTCTGTGGGGAGACTAAACCAGCAAACACTGACAGAGTTTCTACTGATTAGCACCAATCTCCAAAGCAGGCAAAACCCCAGAGAGAAAAGATTATTTTGTCTAAAAGGCAAACAATTGAAGTAGGATGATCTCAACACTGGGAATCAGCAACTTTAATTCTGTTATCCCTCAACATACGTTGGTTTTGCGGAAATCACAAACACTGGATGATGAAAATGCATGTGTGCATCTGCTGGACTGAAATTAGGAGTTGTATGTGCAAATCAGGAAGTTGCAAAGAGATCAGCCAATTATACACCACATTATGCACAAGCATCCACAAACACGTGCACAAGAGCGGCAAAGATATATTGTGCATTTTGATGTAAGTCAAAGCATACCCACAGCTCTGAAAAATCAATTCAATAGAGGCTACAATTTCCCTACCCATATGTATTTTCAGTGCAAAGAGCTCTCTGTGTTCTGAATATTTGTTTTTAAATCTTTTACAAAATAAATATGAAGAACCAAGCTAAAGCCAGATCTACCAGAAAGCCCAAGATCCTGCAGCAGTGCTAATAGGAAGCCTAACAGGCTGTTAGGTACTGATGCAATTCTTCCTGAAGTCTCAGCCTGTTTCCACCTACCAGCTGTTTCAGTTGGTAAGAGTCTAGCTTCCATAATGCGAATAATATGGAGAAAGTTGCAGGAACTGTAAATAATAAACAGGCAGTTTCCTGCAATTCCAGCATGCATTTATCAAGTCATGCAAAAATTTACTGGATAAATAGCTATTTATAGGCTGTTGGCCAAGAAGGACCTGAAGAAAGCAGCAATTTCAAAGTCAGGAGAAGCAAATAAACCGGGAAGGGACTGTCTTTTGTCTTGCAGTCATTAAATCTAAATTTCCTCCTAAACAATGTAACACATGAGCATGTGCTGTGTCAGCTAGTGAACTGTACACAGCGCACCACCTACAACCACCAAATCAGTGCTCTCATCTGCCTGTAAAACAGTGTTTTGTAAACACAGCTAGTTAAACCTTTTAGCATTCCTGGAGAGATCATTTCATCTGACACTCACATACAACAAACTATTGGACCCTACCCAGTCATGGTAGAGACCAGTTCTGGGGAGGAAACAGCGAAGGATGTCTTCTCCAACTGATAATACACAATGGTTCAGGAAGATAAAATAAAACTACACCAAGTTGCAGTATAATCAGGACAACAAAATTCTTAAGTTTACAAAAGGAGTTTTGGAGACCAGGTCTTCGGTAGCCACATAGGTTCATGACCTTAGCTTTGTATTTCATCTAAAAAACCCCACCGTGAACTCTCTAGAACAGTGCTCCCTACCAGGAGGGTGGGATATCACCTCACCAGTAATTGCTGGAGATTAGAAAGCCTCCAACATCATCCCTTCTTCATGCAGGTATTCTGGCAGGACCTGCTCGTCAAGCTAGTAGGTTTGCTAATCTCCCCTATTACCACCTTCTGTGGTGATGCAGACACATGGTGACAGAATACACACCACTGCTGTGCAACCTTTTCCCACCTTATCCTCATTGTAGCTACTTCCAGCTCTCACCCAAGTATTGAACATAGCCTACGAGACGACATGGTCTCATTATGAAACGCGGGCCACGAAGGAGTTCTAACAGCACTTCACTTGCGTCTCGTTTTTACTGAGACAGACTAGATGAACTTTGTATCCCCTAGTCACTAGTGAATGAGTTTATTGCAATGGTTTAATCTTTTTTTTAAGTTCTGTTAAAGGTAATGGGAAATGCTCAAGATGGTAGGCCAAGCAGACTTGCACACATATACCTCAGAGCAGAGTGTAGACAGGCACATAACATTTGCACAGCTGAGGAATGTGGTACCCTAGAGAAAAAAGCTCGTGGCCATTTTTCAATCAAGAATCATAAAAAGTATCCTTGAACCCCCGGGCCACCTCTGTTGCAGGCTCATGGAAACACCAGGTGTCTGCAGAGCTGTTTGTTTGGCAGTCCACAGGCCTAGCAATGCTTATTTGCTGTCCATAAAAATCCAACGTAACAGACCATTAATACATCCAACCCCCGTTTTTTTGCAGTCTTTCCACATTCTGGCTGATAAAATCAATAACATACCATTTCCACACATAGCGAGCAGTAGCTGAGTTGTTCTGATTTGATGTAAACAGCCCTAAGGGGCTTCTCTTTGAAGCACTTGTCACATGGACCAAATACAACTGCTAAAAAGGTCTGGTCACACATCTTTGCAGTTCGAGAGAGCTGAAAGAGAGAAGAAGGAAAGAGTGCATTCCAGGCCAGCGCAAGGCTTCCCACTACAGCTGTGCTAGCTAATGCACCTTAGACTGTATACAGACATCTGTAGGCTGGATAATCTCTCTCTGTGACTAATCTCTTGAGCTTGACGAATTGTCACTATACGCAAGACAGTCACGTGCTCTGCAGATTATATTTTTATGAAGAAAAACACAAAGCAAAATATATATCGTGTTATAATGTGCACTGATTACACATTGTCAAAACGTGCACTGTGCACATGGATTCACCACATGCAAGAAATTACTCTGTTTTTACTTAACTACTGTCAGCAGACAGTAACCAGAAATGCATAACAACAGCTGGATTTCTGAGAAATCTGCACTGATCAATATTTATTGTTTTTCCACTGCATTATTAAGTAGCCAATATTATGCACTATTTTTAAAGCTGAAAAGATGACCTAGGATTCAGTCAGCAGCTACAAAAATTTTATGAACAATGTATTGCTTGAGCAGAAATTGGTGCTTCAAGCACACAGAAAGCTGGGTCATTATGAACCCGCTTTTGTTCTCCAGTCAGGTATCTCTAGGATCATAGCATTATCATCAACAGAGAATTAAAAACTACCTGAGAGTGAGAAAAACAAACAAGAATAACAGTGTATAGTGCCATTTTTCTCTGTACATTTTTCACAGGGAAAATGGGACCTTTCACCACTTCTAAAATGAAAGCTTTTAACGTTATTTAGACATATACATAAATAACGAGATTATGGTTAACCATTAGAAGATATTGCAAGATTGTTTTAAATGGAGCAAAAGAAATTCAATGAGCTATGCAGATTTCAGAATTTGTTTGGCTGGACATTATATGAAAACAAACCCAAACTTTATTCTATGCACCTGCCTGCATTCTGCTGCTTATTCTTAAGTATTTCAGTGGACTACTTGAAAGATGACATGATAAACTCAGAAATCCTGCCCATATTGAAGTCAATAAAAGTTTTGCTGTTGTCTCCAGGAGATGCATAACTTCATCCCAAAACATGTGGGAAGCAATCTGTCCTGAAAGGAACTACAGCGCATTAATCTGAAATTTGCAAGGAGCTTTCAATCAGCTACATGCAGTGAAGGAGATTTATATTCCATTTGATGAAAAGCAACAAATATGTTCTGAAGTTTTTAATGCATTCTTTTGCAAACAACGAGCTTGAGACCACAAGCTGCCATCCTTTCAGGGAGCTTCTCTGTGCTAGTCTTGCTTATAGCATTAAAGTGACTACAGCACCAGCGCTCAGTTCTGCCAGATTCTTAAAACTGGACATTTACAAATGAATAACCTGTTATTTCGAGGTTCTTAGAATTAGTGGTTCCCACTGAGGGCACCTCAGGTGAAAATCACAGATTTATATACTTGGCATAAAGCCTCAAGACACTAGGCTAACTAGACTTTGGGAAGAAAACTTTCACTTCAGAAGAAGTGTAAAATCAAGGTAATACAGGGGAAAAATGCCATCTTATTTGAACAAAATATCATTACTAGATCTAGAGACTTTAGACAAGGACCTATTAAGTTTGGAATAAATAGTCCGGGCAGAATTAAAATTTGATAAAGTGTGAGAATTTGCTGGAGTGACACACAGGGTGAATCATACCTGCTATCAGTATGTTATTCAGATGAGATTATGCTATATTACAAAATTTTGTTACAAGAGAAGCCAACAAAACTTCTGAATGATTAAAAAGCAGTATTATTCCTGAGACTGATTGTGATAATGATGGATTTCCATACTATTTTATAAAGATATAAACTATTTAAACAAAAAAGGTTTAAAAATATTACAACTTCTTGCACTTTAGTCTGAAATTTTAAATTTACTAGGTTTTTAAAGTTACAGCAGAAATTTAAAAATGGTAGCATGGTAAAACATTAAGAAATATGCTACTTACAGAGAAATTCTGTAAAATGAATCTTGATAAATACACAAAATTACCCACCTTTTCAAACAGCAAGAACCTGGAGATTCTCAAGAGGACTAAATAAGCCGTGTGCAACTGCTAATGTAGAAAGGCAACCTTCCTATTAAGTCTACTTAAAGGGTATTTAAAGCTCAGCCTCTCTGGTCCTATCACCTCAGGTCAGTTATGCGCTGATGATTACAGTTTAAAAGGCTTTATTTTAACTGCCCTCTTTCAGAATAAAGAACATAAACTATTAGGCAAACTACATCTTACCTGCCTGTTCCATATAGCAGCAATTTTTGGATGGTTTCCAAATGTTAAACATACTGGGCAGGTGACTGACAGCTGATTTTTCCAACTATCAAGTTGACATTCTGACAAACAGCACTGTCCGTGTTAAGTTTATCTCATATTCTTAACAAAATTTAAAAGTCAAACAAATTGATTAGTGTCCATGCTGGTTCTTCATTGGATATACTTTTACTATTCACCTGTTTTAAGACAATAAATTTAAAATCAGTGAGATTAAAAATTGCTGCTTTTTTGCACTCTTTGAAAAAACTTTGGCAATATTTATGAAAACATGTCTGAAAAATTTAAAAAGTGCTGAAGGTCACATCTACTATTGAGACTCTACCGAAGTCGCTGAAATCATGCCATTAAATGTTTGCATTTGATAGCCAAGAGGATCTAAGACAAAATGGGGCGGGGGGGGGGGGGGGGGGGAAGGTCTCAGCCCAGCAGAGACTTGGGTAGAAGTGACCTGTCCTAATCTTTTCTATTAGAATATTATGGGAACACAGGACTGAAAGGGACCACCTACGCTGCTGAGTCCTACCCCAGAAACTGCAGGAGCCACATGTCTAAACACATCCAAAGATGCCAACAGCATCTCACACATCTCTCCGTAAGCCATTTCAGTGCTTTCCCACTGCAGTAATGATCATCATTTGACATTTTCCCATTTGAATGAAATAGCTTTCTCCTTAAATACCATTGTAGGAAAGTTAACCTCAGTAATACCTTTTCCATGTATCTGCCTTCACTAAAACTGCTCCTTATATTCAGAAAAATTACAGATAACAAACAGAATTTTGTAGCTACACACTGGTTGAACGCATTAATGTCAGCAAAAGCAAGATAAGTTTCTGAAAGCATACAGTAGACACTGATCATTTTCAACTTTCTTTTACAAATGTATTTTGCTGTTTGCATACATGATGTTAATAGCATACTTCACACAAACCTCTCAAAGTAACCTAGCATCAAATTGTCAGAACAACTTTCCTTGATCAACAATTTTTGTCATAAAGACATACATGCCTTCTGCCACTTCTATGCGGTGTAGACTTAAGAGCGGGCTGTGATTTTACTCATACCGTCCCAGGTAACAGACATACAGCTCCAGTAACTGCGAAAAAAGGCTATCTACAAATTACAGCAACAAAACTTGCTTGCATTAAAATATTTACAGAAATTCCTGAGGAGCCAAGGACAGCATACCATTCTGACAGGAAGATACAATGTTACAGGAAAGCAACTAGACCATTAAATAAATGTTTATGGTGCAATACAAGACTGACAGTATTAACTAATGTTCACATAGTTCCAAGTAACTTCTTTCAAATGATCCCATATTTAAAACATAACTGTTGCATCACTCAAAGCACTACAAATTGATTTAAAAGCTACTTTATTTAACAGATTAAAATACTAGTCTACCTACATGTCTGCAATATTTTGTACAGCTTCTATTGTTATTGAACAAAACACAAAATTTTTCCTTCATATATTTTGAATATATCTCTGTGGATATCACCGTACATATTTCACTGTACATAGTAAACACCAAGAACACTAAAGAGCAAGAATGATTCCTTCTTTATATTTACAGATAGTTCTGTGAAGTTAAACAAACAGTACTAACACTGTGTAATAATAATAAAAAAAATCAAAACACTTATTCCTTCCTGTAATATTTAAATTAACTAAATTAATTAGAATCCTTTAAATATTTCAAAGCTCTAGTACTTGATTTTAATAACTATGTCTAACAGACTAGCTAAAAAACTAGCATTATTTACTGAGGAATTTCTAAGGACAGTCATCATTGTGGTGAGGCGAATGCTGTTTCTCCAGTTGTTCTGACAGGGTCCAGTACTAAATAAAGTTACTGTTTGTTGCACTCTGACTACAGGGAGCAGGCTGAACAAAGCAAAATGGGGACCACTTCTGCTTCTAAGGATCCTGCAATCGAAATGAAATAAAGATGAAATGTAAGGAATTAAGCTTGGTTTATCAGTAAGACCAGACCACAGTAGCTGCATTCACTCCTACTCAGTGTCTGGACTGGAGAAAGGAAACCAGCAAAAAACAGAAAGGGAGAAAGATGATGTGCACATGTGTGCATACTCAGTGTATACTCTGAAATACACTGCACTAGAGATGGAACCAAACCAGGATATGACTCCAGTTTTTTAGAGAAACAAGTCTGTAATTCAAACCTGGATCATGACATGAGTTTTATATCTGACTTTTCTATTATAATGACTGATACGAAAATCCAGACTTGTCACTGCAGAGAACAAAACTGAAATCTGTCTTCAAGAAGAGCACCTGAGTCCTTGCCCTGGCTGAAGAGCTGCCTAGTGTGCCTGAGCTGCAATGCAAGCATTCAGTGAGCTAAGCCAGCATGCCTGCAAAAAGACAATGTGGGTTTGTAACAGCAATTGTCTTTGATTGATCTCAGTTCCCCAGTTTCAATGTAGCTATTTATATTGATTTTTTTTTAAAAACAATTGTGGAAGGACCTTCCCTTCCCTCCTGCCACAGTCTTCTGGAGGAACTCTTATAAAAGACTTCTCCTATGAAAGGAATAAAGGTATAAGAAGTACAGAAGGGTGAAAGCTACTGTAAAACAGAACCAGTATATCAAGGCAATGAACTGAATTACTTTGGCAAAAAAAATCTCTCGTTACAGAAAGTGAAGGCAAGAAAAATTGTAAAGTAGTAACATTTATCACATGGCAGTCTTCCCCTCTGACTGGTGCTGACAAAGCACCAGTGCAAGCTTGTCAGATAAATGCTTTTCTTGACAGGTTTGGGCTAAAAAACTGTATGGTTAGCTTTGTGTCCAGATGATGATATAAAGTCATCACTGCAGGACTGTAATGAAGGGAGAAGAGTAAGAAAAGAGAGAAGGAAATCACAAGCTGAAATTATTCCTACTTTTTAAGTCTTGACTCAAGAACAAGCTTTTAACAGTTTAATTCACTGCAAGCTGCTATACTATTCAGCAGCTGGAGGAATGAACCATGAAAGTCTGCCTGTCTTTATATATTCTCTGACAAAATACCGTTGCATTGGTTTTATTAAACCCTTGTGAGAAAGCCAAGTTTGAAGCTGCTGGGGACTTGTATCATTTCCAAGGCATGTGGAGAAGGGGTGAAAGGAAACGTCACTTGAAAGAGATATTTGGTATCGAGCATCAACTGTGGAACATCCTCACGACTGTTTAGCATAGCCTGAAATTATAACAGAAAAGGTAAGAAAATATTGTATTAAGAATCAAAGCAAAACCAGTATATTGTTTGCTTCCCATTGCAAATCTTGCTTTCACATGATGTTAAGGAGACTTGTTTTGGTCAGTTCCAAATGTCTAGAAGCTGAGCAACTTAGTAATAATATGATGTAAAGGTCAAGTATAACTAAGTAGCATCAAAAACTGTGCGAAGTTGAATATGAGAAATAATAGTTGTAGCTCTTACCTGGACTTTACGAACAAATGATGGAGTCACTCTTTTCTCAAAATCATCTATTGGAGTGTATGAGTTGAGGATCTTAACTATCTGTTCAAAATACAAAATACTATTTTACTATGTTACAAAAAGTAAGGAGACAAAAAGAAGAAAGCATTAATATGACATCTTTATTGATATTTAATTAAAGTTTCAGTAAAGAATTTTACAATAGAGAATTTTGACTGGTCATGTAAGGAGTTGTTACATATATGATGACTGCTATGACTCATTTCCAGAGGTGTCAGCAGGATCAAGGAGATGTAGAAAAAGCTGAATCGATTAAGGGAAACAACAAAAAAAGCCTGTGACAAGGTAAAGAAAATATACTGTGGAATAAAAACATGGGATAGAACAAAGCAGGCAAGTATTCACCACGGGAGCAGTTAAAATGCTAACAAACAGGAATAAGGAGTTAAAAATTCAATTTAACAAATGGTGATGTGGAATGCCGAAGAATGGTATTTTTATCAAATGAAAGGCCAATAGCTCTTTGCCACAAATTATTTCAGATAGCTAAGATTCTGCAATTGGTACTGCCAGATGAAAACAGATGGTTCATTACCTGCACAGTAGAAAGAGATGTGCAGTGTGCACATATTTCCTTGGCATCATCATCTGTGATCTTTTTGACCTGAAGGAGCCAGGCTGCTTGAGATAGAGGCTCCAAAGTTTCTTTAGCATTGCTGCTTTGAAGATTCTTGTCCTTAAGCCATTCTTCCAAGTAGCTGATATTACATCTGGGTTAAACCATGAACAGACAAGAGAAATGTCAGGTTCCCCCTAACAAGCAAGTTACATTAAAGACTTCTAAAGAAGGAATGCTTCTCTAATGCAGTGTTTAAATTCATACATTTTAAGTTAAAGACTATACCTGTAGATCATAAAAATCAAACAATAGCTCATTGATCTGTAAGTTTAATCCCTTGTATATTTCAATTCTTTTTATGTTTTTATTTCTTAAAGCTTGGATAATAGAAAGCAAGGTGTTAGTTTTGCTGTTTTTTACAGAAAATTACTAATATATATATACTGGCATTGCCTAGTACACTGTAGCACTATATGTCTTTAAAATATTCATTTACAACTGAGCTCGTACAGAAAACGAGAACAATCTTTGCACATTACAAAGCAGAGCTGGGCTTATAACTGATGACTTAAAGGCTAAAGAAGCTTTTTTCTAGTAATGTTCCCAGATGGGTCAAGATTTTACTGATTTTCTTTCACCTCAGTCTGCAGACTGTCTAAATGGAGAACAAATGAACTGTTATGTTCTGCAAAACTGTTAGGAGCATGTTCTCTTGATGCCTGTAACAAGACAGGTGAATCCTGATCTACACCCTCAAAGGCTCTGTCTCAGTGCCTTTCTCATCACTAAGCATGAAAAATGCAAGTCAGCTTTTGTCTGTCTGCCAGCCAGGAGATGTTGCACCTGTTTACTATTGTAAGAAAGAATTAAAAATACTACTTGTCACATCAGGGGTGAACTAGCATGGAAAGAATCCTAAACATGTCTGACTTTAAACTCCAGACTGTAATTTTCTCTGTCTTTTCTTCCATTAGTGTTTCCATGGAAAGAATAATTTGTAATATGTTATGTTGAGAAACCTGAGCCCAAAATGCAAAGATCTACTTTTTCAAAGAGTAAAAAACAGTTGGCTACTTCCAGCCAAACGGTTACAGAATATCCAGTGACTTAGAGATAAAAGACATTACACAAAAGTGTTAAAAAGTCATTCCCAAGCTTGCTGCGACTTTACTGGCTTTACCTTATCTGCATTCCTTTTCTACACGAGCACATGTCCTTGCGGAGGAAGAGACTATTGAGGGTGATAGCTCCAATCAGAAAGAAAAGCTGCTTCACTGCCTGTTTTAGAAGCTCAGGGTCCAAGCCATTCTGGCACATAGTACTATAAAAATAGCTGAGCTGTTGCAGGATAGAGGTCATTGTGTAGGTATCTGTGTCGTCTATACTAGAAGAACGTTTACGGAACCCTGTAGGTTTCAAGCCAGAAATTCCCTGAAGACTTTCATATTCCAGCATGCCTGGTACTGAAATACAATAGAAAATAACTGATAAGACCAAAACTCTTAAGGCTCCTTTCAGTTACATTAACTTTATTATTGAACAACACCTACTTTCAGGATATTTTAAAAGTTAAATGATACAAGAAAAATAAGATACCGACAAAGGCTTCTAGAGCACACAAATTTTAAAAGGCCTTTTGTTTTTGTAGAATGTTGATTGGTTTCAAAGCATTATCCCACACCAGGAAATGTTGTGAGGAAAGAGTCTTTCCAAACCCTGTGGGGATATACCATTCAGTGGAATTTATATGTGCAGAAACACACATGCAGGTACACATGTATAAATCAACAGGAGAATGAAGTCTGTCCCATCCTTTGCCTCCCTATATAAGCTTTATTTGTATACTTTACAAGCTACATTTAAGTCTGTTTGGATTGCTGCTGTCTTACCGATCATGGGCTGAATGTTGTTCTCCATTACAATAATGAATTGGTGATAGATACAAATGGCCAAATCACTAAGAATTTGTCTGTATTCTGAGAGATCAAAATGCTTCAAACAGTTCTTATTCTGACGTGGAGTGTTACACTTCATAAATCCCTACAAGTAAGTTGTAAATATAATTATTAGAAATCACATAACATTATAATTATAAATTGTTACTATAATGTAATGTATGTATTAGAGCAACTCATTCCATCTCTGGCTGAACAGTCTCAGAATGAGTGAAAGCTACAGCTAACTTCAATGGATGCTTCCAGTTCTGGGCTTCCTGTACTTAATTTTTCAGTCTGTGTCCAGTTTGTGTTCACGTTTACTCTGTTCCTAAAGCCTGCTGAAGCCAAAGCAAAGACATGCATAGACTTGAATGAACTTTGGAGCAATTCCTAGATCACTTAAACAGAAAGCATCCCATGCCCGCCCTGCCACCACCCCCGCAAAAAAAAGCCAAACCGCAGCTGTTTAAGCTATGTTTGCAAAAAAAAAAATTACATTTTATTGCTGCAAAGGGATCCCATTTTTGGACTTTTCATCAGGAAAGTTCTGACTTCGAAAGTCTAGACTGAATCCTAACTTGTGTGAAGTCTTGAGTGTTCATTAGCAGTATAGAATAAAACTCTAAATTGTGGATTCAGACCTTTCTCTACTGTTGCAACTAAATTGTAAAAGACTGTTACTAATTAAGTTTAAATGTTTTCAATCCTCCACTGCTCTTTAGATGTTATCGATATGACCACAAGAGGGAGTACTGCTGCCTAGATAGTACAAAGTTACTGTGATTCCAAGGCTTTAGCCTACCTCTTTGCTTTAATCCTGAAGACTATATTCTTATGTGTCTATGCAATTTCAGTTCAGTCTACCTAAGTTTATAAAACCTAGCAAAAAAATATAGCAAGAGTTTTCAATTTAAAAGAATTAAAAGAATTTTGAATCTCAGGATAAAACTTATCTTAAACAAGCAAGTGAAATAAGGAAAAATACGCATTTTATTGTTTTGCTCCTTTACTGAGATTTTCTTCTGTAACCTTACTTTGGTAGTAGTAGGTGTTTGAATGGTCACAATTATAAAATAGTAAAACTGTTTGTTATATAGATACATAGCTGGATATCTGAAGTCCAGCTCGCATTAAGCTCATGTGGAAGAGTTTAAATTAAGCAGCAGTTTCTATGTCATGTCTTTAACCTACTTTAGTACTTTAATCTTTCCTTGATTTCACTTGCTCCATTAGTTCTATACTGTCTTATTATTTGTGCAAGACATATAACACCACTGCAGAGCACTGTGAATACGTAAATATCTGGAAGGAACAGTGGTGAGCTGGTGAATATTTATCTATCTATTATCACTATTTTTAATTCCGATTAAAGTCTGTCAAAGGTAAAATACTGAAATCAATCCTACCTCTTCCCCGCTGTACTGCTTCAAACAGTTAAGAAAATAATGTGTATTGGAAAGCCAAAAGGACAACATCTCAAAGTCTTCTGAATGTTCCTGAAAATGGTAAGTAAAGCAGTCTTATAATGGTATTGTCTCATGAAGTTAATTTAATAACTAAACTTAAGACATAATTGGTATAATAGAGCCTATCTATAGCAGAAGGAGCATAGAGCATCTATAACATGCTAGCTGAACAAATCATTCTGTGTTTTCAGGCTAATATACACATAGCAAAGATCCCTCTTCTATTCGGTAAACACTATTTAAGACTCATTTATATGACAGACTGGCTAAATAAATTAGCCTGAACGAAACAGTTTTACACATTTCTATGCATAGTGTTGTAGTGTACTGGAGGCCTTCCTGCAAAAAAAGTGTGAACAACACCTGTGTACACAAACGAAACTGAACTACATATAAGCACAATTCTAACTATGTTTATGGTGGGTTTTTTTTGCTAACTAAACACAAGCTTTTCTAATGGATTGTCTTGCTTTAGGCTGGGATAGAGTTAATTTTCTTTCTAGTAGCTGGTATAGTGTCATGTTTTGGAGTTAGTATGAGAAGAATGTTGATAACACACTGATGTTTTCCGTTGTTGCTAAGTAATGTTTAGACTAAGTCAAGGGTATTTCAGCTTCTCATGCCCAGCCAGCAAGAAGGCTGGAGGGGCACACGAACCTGGGAGGGGACACAGCCAGGACACCTGACCCAAACTGGCCAAAGGGGTATTCCATACCCAGTATATAAACCAGGTGGGGTTGGCCAGGAGGGCACAGGTCACTGCTTGGGAACTAACTGGGCATCGGTCGGTGAATGGTGAGCAATTGCATTGTGCATCACTTGTTTTGTATATTCCAGTTCTTTTATTACTATTATTGTCATTTTATTATTATCATTATTATTTTCTTCCCTTCTGTCCTATTAAACTATCTTTATTTCAACCCATGAGTTTTACTTTTTTTTCCGATTCTCTTCCACATCCCACTGGATGGGGGAGTGAGCGAGCAGCTGCGTGGTGCTTAGTTGCTGGCTGGGATTAAACCACAACATGGATAAACTGTGGTATAAATTTATTTGTGAAAAAGCTATAGGCATTCTCTACACAACAAATTCAACTGCATAAACCATAGTCCATTCCTGCCTGTGCTACAAAGCATGCCTGGTGTTTTATTGCATTATAAATCCATAATAAAGCATTCACGTGGCTGAATTTGTCATATAGATGAGACAACAGGCTAACAATTCTTGTTTATAACTTGATTTTGTAAACTGGCTGGCAACATAACTTTAAGCATTTGGGTACTAATGCTGCAGTACCAAATGACATGTCAAAAAACCATTACACTAGTAGAACAGCAGTGTAAAAACCTCTTAAAATTCCGACATCCGCCTGCTGCCAGACATATGAAGCTTTATGTCCATCTGACTTTTAGCAGTGCTGAAAGCACAGGTGCAGTTCACCTGATTAGCTACTCCCTGTAAAATGGAAATACTTTAAATGATTTTGTCAACGAGCTCTTCAGATAAAAATAATTTATGTTAATGCATTCTGTGTTCAGCACAGTAGAACCTTAGCTGGAGGCTTTACAGGGATACTACTACAAACTTCAAAAAGAGTGTCACTAATGATTGTTATTCTATTATAGGAATACTAGGAAATGAAAGCATCAGCATTCCCCAAGTACTATGCATGCATCTTGTAAACCTTACATTAAAAATCAAAAAGTACAGTACAGCCAAACATAATTCCTACCTTAACAACTTGTTTGATACCATCAATGGTTACATTCATGAAAGATTTCAGCATGTCAGCATCATTCAGATAATCTGCATACCTCACACACATGAACAGGATGTGAGCTGGAAGGCCAGGTATCATATTAACTACAACTCCACGTGGCTTTAAATCTGCATAAAGGAGAGTCATAAGGTTTATTATACAAAAATTCAAAGATTGGATGTATCATTCTGAAAAAGACAAGCACTATGGGGTTCATTTCTTTAGTGACCAGTCACTTGATAATGGATTTACTCATTAATTGCTTATTTCTGAAAACTTCTGTAACAGTGTTGTTCATATAAGAGTATTAATTAAGTTTTCCAGAGAGGTAGGAGAGTATTGTAGCAAATTCTAAGGTCCAGCATGGGCTATGCCAGACAGGACAACTTCAAAAAGCAATTTGCATTTAACTACTCACTGGAGGCCCCACCAAATTCTGGCATTGCTTAATGATGCACCTTTGTTCACAAAGATATAAACATTCACAAGACTGAAGTAGGTGAGAAGAAAAGGAAGATGTTGTTTCCAAGCAGTATTTAACAATGGTACTAATGTACATGGAAAATTTGTTGAGTTTACTATTAATTGTAAGCTAATGCAAAAAGCTGGTTTGGCAGTAAGATTGATATTGTAAAGTAACTCAGAGGAAGGACAAAATTCCTGTAGAAGAGAAACATGAAAGTACATTCCCTTCCAGTGAAGGGAATGATATGGAAAGGACAGACAGGAGAGTAATCCGTCACACGTGGATACAAACCCAGTGACTTACAGACTTAGTAGATGACCAGGAAGAAAGTAAATTCAAGTCCCTGGTGTGCTCTTGAGATTTATAGCTTTATAAGTGAATAAATAATAAGAAAGATAATAGAGTCAGCATTATGTAGAGTCAGACAAATGGTTTTTACACAGATAAAGCACTTCTGTACTTGAAATGTCTGGCAGTAGAAAAAGAGCAATATAGAGCCCCCAAGTTGTACTGGTGGTAAGAGAGTGGGAAAAAGGCAACTTTGAACATAAGTGAAACATGGCGCCTAGTAGTTCTTGTTGCAGTGTTCTACACTGAATATCACTGACTACTGATAAAATACCGAGGATCAGATTTTGAATGATCCTTTCTTCATCCTCTTTTTTGTACTCCATCATTCCAATATACTCTTTGGACAAAGTTGGCACATGAGCTTCAGCTGTCAAACACAAAAGCACTGTTACTTGCAGGTAAACAGCTAAGCTAATGTTCACATTAGAACAAACTATTGGAGAAAAGAAGTTTTCTCTGTAATAAACAGAGTATGGTCCCTGTTCACAATAATGTTCTTAGCTTATGGTACCAAGCATTATGAGTTAAGTAACATTTCTATTATTCATGTGAATAGCTTCACTAGATTCAGTGGAATTACTTGCATTAATAACACAAATAAACAGCAACAATACATGTCTACATTAGTCACCTCTGCAATGTTTTTAAGAGTATTCTACAATTACTTGCTATATGAGAGCTTTGTACAAACTAACTTCCTATCAGGAACCATCTGCCATTTGAAGGGTAATGGGAGGAGTTACTCATCTGATGCAAAACTAACATTCTGCTGGCTCAGAGATAGTTTGTGTGAGGATATGTATTAACTTTTGTTGACAGAACCTTATGCCTCTGGCTTAACCCATATCGTATAGTCTAAGTCCCATATGTGCCCATTATTTAGCTGGGAAAAAAAAATACAGGAAAGGACTTTTATGTAATTTCTGCTGATCGTTGCCCTAGCAATTTTTTCTGAGGTGTTAGGTTTCTAACCCTGCCCCAAACCCTACCTTTTTCTTTTTTTAAATATACTTTCCTTCAAATATACACTGAACATTCAACGCTATTAAAAAAACCCCAAAACATAACAATATCTTACCTTTTTCAATGGTCTTGGTAAGAGTTTTGATTTGATCCTCCAATTTTTTTATTATTCTATCTTTCATGTCTAGTTTTTCTTCAAGATCCTGTAATAATCAAAGTCTATGAGTTCAGAGCAACCACAATTAAAAAATGTCTTCTACTGCTACATGTTATTACCACAATTAAAGAGCACTATGATGTGGTTTTACTTATATTTGATATCTTTTTTCCTCCCCAAATGAATTGAGAAAACGTCCTGTCCATACCACGAAATCATGATTTCTTTCTTTTCATCCTGCATTTCAGATACAGTTTCTTAATGATGATTTCATTTCCTCACCATGTTTTCCACAGTAAGTCGAGTCGTTTCTTGCTTTATTTTGCTTTGTACTTCATCCTGGATTTCATCTTGCATCAAACCATTGCTCAACCCCTCAATTTCTTGGCTTGTAACTTTCAGCCTCTCTTTTTCTTTTATGTCTACTTCATTCTGGGCCTCATTAGTTCTAAAAATAGATAGATAAGAAGCTTTGTCTTTTATTCTTCTTTTGTTAAAGCATAGTCGTATCATATTTGTCCATTACTTATTAACTGTACACAAAGCTGTAAAGCAAATCTTACATTGCATGTGGTACTTTAAAGAGTTTAAGTGACTCTGTCACCGCAGCTTATAGCAGCTACATTTCTTACATTAAAAAAAAAAAACATATTTACCGTCTTTGTGTTCTATCCCCTTCTAGCTCATAATGCAGCCGATTAGACATCTCTTTCATTTTTTTCAGTAATAATTAGCAACAAAACCCAAAACAAAAGAAAAACAACAAAATCAGATTTGCTTACTGTTCTGTACCAGTATTCAGTAAATCTCTTCTTACACTTACAATTTTGTTCCATCTAAGGAAATTGAATGACGTGCCAGATAATATATCAGAGAAATATCTGACTACTCCACACCACACACAAAATTATATGGGATGAGGAATTTTGACACTACTAACTTCTTGCCGTTGGCAGTAAAACTACTTGCAAATTTTAAATCAGTTGCTCAGGAAGACACTGCAGTTAGAAAGACTCAGAATCCTCAGCAAAGTATGCTTTCCTAAATTGAGAAGAACTTTCAAACAAGCAAATTTAGCAAGAACTTTTCCCTCTGTCTCCCACTCTGAATTTTTCAACACCCTCTGAAGTCCACCTCACAGAGTACACCTAAGTTCCAAAACATCTTTCCTTTTTATCACTGTTTCCAAAGGGCATACTCCATTATACGTATTCTTAGCAGAACCCTATTGAATACACTTGCAGACATCCAAACCATAGAGCTGAATGACCTCAAAAAAGTAAAAAAGAGAAAAAAGCGCACATACTTGTAAACTATACACTTTTTTTTGTTGTGTTTCTTACATTTTACTAGCAAGAAAGTAAGTAATAAGGCAATGAAGTTATCATGTAATATTGCTTCAGCTTTTAAAATTTCAAATATAGGGAATACATCATGTTCATCTTAAACAACTGAAAGACTAAGGACCATACTGGTACTTTACCTTTCAACTTTACAGTCTGTTCTTGAAGACGGTTTTCAAGATCTAATTTTTGATTTTCAAGTTCAGAAACTTGCCGTTTAAGATCTGGGATCACCTTTTAGAGGAAAAGCAGATTTGCATATTTCAGCACCTTCCTTCTTTTCAAATGTCTGCAACAGTTCCTATGACACTGGAAGACCTTCAACTGCAAATAGTCAAAGATGGGGGAGAGCCTCTGGAGGGGTACTGCTACCTGCTTGCCTGACTTGTTTAACTTTTCTGGAAGCACCTGCTGCTGGCCACTCTTAAAAATGAAATAGTGAGCTAACAAAATGTTTGGACTGGCTCAGTACTACCATTCTTCCATTCTAGTTTAAAAGGAAATTACACTTTAATTTCCCTAGCTCAACTAACATTGGAAAAAAACCCAGTATGTTATAAAATCATTTTTTGTAAAATCACATTATAAGTAACTTTTCCTTATGTTTTCAATTTTAGTAACTTTGTTTTGAAAATATTTCTTTAGTTATTTTTCACTCAGCAGAAAAGTAATACGGTATCTACTGCCTTCTGGAATAGCACTTGCTTGTGTTAGGTAGGTCTTACACAGTACTAAAAATTAGACTTTTAAGCCTTGCCTGCAATTTGTTAGCAACTTGGTGCTTAGCTGCCCTCTGGTGCAGAGAGCCTCAGAACAGCACAAATGTGTAACCACTGGCAATCCCAAAGGCAGCTGGGTTTTCACTATTAAATCATAAAACTTGTCAGCCTGAGAGACAGAAATAGCTTTAAAGAGGCTTCTGAGAAAAAGATGCTGATTTCTGTCCTCTGACTACAGGGAAAGAATGAAGTAACTAAATTCTCAACTTGAATGCCTCAGTACAATGAGAATTGAAGCTGGTTGCTGTGGTTTGACCCCGTCTAGCAAGCAGCCAAACACCCACAGAGATGCTCACTCCCCCGCTACCCCCACCCCATGCCCCCCATAACAGGGAAGAGAATAAGAGAATAGGGAGAGCAGAAGCAAGAAAACATCTGGGTCAAAATAAAGCCAAACACCTCTTTCTTCCTCCTCTACCTCAGTTTTTAGAGCTGAGCATGACATTATATGGTAGGCAATATCCTTCTGGTCTGCTTAAGTCGGCTGTCTGGGCTGTGTGTCCCTCCAACTTCTTGCCCAACCCCAGCTTAACTTGCTGAGGTGGGGCAGAGTAGGAAAAAGAGAAAACATTGACACTGTGCAAGCTTTGTTCAGCAACAGCCAAAACACTGTCATGTTATCAATACTGTTTTACCCACAAATCCAAAATGCAGCATCATACAGACCGCTTCAAAGAAAGTTAACTCCATCCCAGACAGACCCAGTACACTGTTATTAATACTGACCCATAGAAAGTTACAGTATCACAAAACTGCTTTTCATTAAGGCTGAAATACTGAAAGTGTTCCATCAGAAAAATGTATGGCCTGACGAAGAAATAGGGGTTTTTTTAATTATGAGATGAGAAGTTTAAATTAGGTAGGTATTAAAAAATGTATGGTGAGCTAACTTTCTGGTCACTCCTAAACATCTGATTCATTTCTAGTTAAAATTCTGTGTAGGCGAAAAACCTAAATAAATGCTTGTTTCTTCATGACTTCCAGTATAAAGTTGCATACCTGTAGAAATTATTATGCCCTTCAAAAGTTCCTCACATTGTTGAGAAACTGCAAAAAGCACAACCAAAATATTTGTATGAGCTCAGCAATGGACACCCTGGCAACATTTTGATGTCCGAAACATCTTTTATAAAAACTGAACATTCAGCCACATAAGCGTACAAGGATTCAAATGTATTCTAAAAACTCTCAGTGTCTCCATAGCTATCAACAACAGAAGCCAAAGCCCGTGTGTGCACTACACACCAAGTCAGAGTTTGTAAAATGATTGCCATTCTGTGATTAGAATCAAATCTCAATTCAGGTTTACACAAAAGAAAAAGCAAAAAAGCTTCTGTGAGGCTGCCCCAACAAGCTGTACATTTGGACAATAAATTTGGCTGCCTCCTTATACACCACGCCAGCATGTAGGGAAAGAGCCTGTATGGATGTGCAATCTTAGATGGCCATATCTGTTCGAGCCTTGAGATTTCAAGGATGTGACCACAAGATTTTGAGGGCTTTGTGCCACAAACATATTTGGATTGTATTAATAAGTAACAAAAACATACTTTGCTTTACTACACCTTGATCTTACCAGGTTTTCTGAAGTTAGCCTGCTAACTTCAAGTCGAATACCATCATTTATGTCATTTTCCTCTCGAAATAATTTTTGTAGATGATTAATATCTTGGCTAAGATGTTCAACTTTAAAGTTCAAACCTTCAATCTCCTTTTCATATATTTCTTTCTGAGACTGGAAATGACTTTCCAATACTCTGTTAAAAAAAAGGAGAAAGAACATGGCAGATGTAGTATGACCTCAATGCAATGGGTCAAGTTTAAGACAAAGTGAAAACAAAGTACTGTGGTTAACAGGCAGACATTCCATTACATCACCTGTGCATTAAAGGAGTTGAAAGTTACGCATGATATCTCAGAGGAAACACATTTCCCCAACTGACACATACACGCTTATCTGACTGACCTAGTAAAAGTTTGTTAAACTGATTTTAAGCTGCTCAGCCAGTCATATAATGTATTGTTTGTTCATTTCTTAAACATTTGTTCAGAATTGCACTGTCAAATTAGTTACTCACTGATCTTTCCATTTATTTTCTAGATCACAGCTTTGAGTTATGAAAACATTGAAGTAGTGAACTAACCTTGTAGCTTTTTTCAAGCCCTCGTAAGCAAACCACAGTTCTCCATCCTCATTTAAGTGTTCCAAATCCTCCGTAGAGAGTCTAGAATACAAGGCAGTATCATTAGTGTGCAGGTGAACAAAATGCATTTCTTAAGCTTTTTTAAAGAGACCTCAGAACAAAATTACCTGCTTCTTACATCTTCAAAATCATAGCTTTCAAGAAGCTGTTTTGTAACTTCTGACATCTTTTCTGGAAAAAACAAAGTTTACTACATGAATAATTTTCTCCGCACATTTCAAATTAAGTTTGATTATAAAGGTCAAACCAACCTCTTCCTAAATCTACAAGGTTCCTTCCTGGTACTCAGTAAATGTATCTGATTTACTACATGAATATGACGAGGGACTTGGTGCTACTTCTGGACATGCACTGGATAAGTATACCACCAATATTTTTTTTTTCTAAACACATCAAACTTTCAATGCAAAGTTACATCTTCCTGTTCTGAATCTGGACAACTGATAGAGTTGTATAGATGATCTGTCATCTACTGCTAGGTTACTACGTTAAATGCTGCAGATATAGGTTCGCTCTATGACATTGTTAGCATTAAACAAAGTGCACAACAGTACTGATTCTTATTAACTACCTTTTCTCAAAGAGAACCCAACTCAGCAAGTTATTTAAGTGTATTTGACATTTATTGCACCTAAGGCTAAAGACAGGATGAATGAAAGCTAGATAATGTATTGTTTCCATATTCTTGAGTCTCTATAAGCTACTTGTTAAATTCTAAGTGAAGTTTAAATTATTAGTATTGATTTTTAAACACAAAGGAGAAACGTTTGAAATCAGAGTTTCTTCAAAGGGGTACCCCAGATCTCAGTATTCAGTGATCACTCTGTAAAACTCACCTATTGTTTTTTTTTTCCCTTTGCAAGTAAAGGTATGAATAGAATGAAATCACTACCAGATGGGAAAGAGAACTGGGGTTTTGTCAAAGCTAACATGGAAAAAATCAATTTAAACTGGCCTGGTTCACATTGTACTTGGTAAATTCTCTGAATTATCTAGTATGTAGCTTACCCCTCAATTCTCGCTTCTGTGACTGGGCCTGCTTTTCAACATCCAATTTTTGTGTCTGCAGCAGTTCAATTTCCTTTTGCAACTCAGGTATTTTCTGAATCAGACAAAAAATTATAGACTGAGACAAGAAGTGAATAACAAGGGCTGAGTATCAGTTAAATCATAATTATAATTAAGAACAAGTTCATTTGGTAAAAAGGCTTAAAATGTGCTGTGTTTAAAGCATCTGGTTCTCAGGCATCAGAGCAGAACAGTAATGTGATGTAGTGAAAACATATGTGTTTCTGTCACGGAATTCACTCAGAGAAAAAAAATGTGACTTTACATAAAAGTACTATTTTCAGGTTCAGTTTATAAACTACATTTATGAAAAATCCCCATGAGAAACCAATACTTTCTTGGAAAAAGGAAGAAAAAAAGATCCACACATTTAAACGTATAAATATTCAGGCACAATTACTCTTCAAAACATGCACTTATTTCTGCGAGCAGTAACTTACTCATATTGTGTACTGCATGAAAACAACGCAACATAGTGGAGTATTAAATACAGGTTATAACTACTTCTAAAAATGCACTGGAGATAAAAAAATTAGTGAAGATAATCTATAAATAAAACTCCCACATTCTCTACTTGCTTTATCTAGCAAAGACTCCAAAATGAAATGCATCATACTTCACCTGCGCTTGTTTTGTAAGTTGTCCTATTTCCATTTTCAAGCCATCCTGAATGACAATTTCTTGCTGAATTTGATGTTGTAGCTGAGTTTTTTCTTCTTTTAAAATCTTAATTTCTCCCTTGAACAATTCAATCTCCTTTTCATAGTCCTGCTTCTGATTTTGGAAATTTTTCTCGAGTATCCTGAACAAGACAATGAAAAGGTGGTTTTATTTTCCTACATTCATAAGTGAAAGAATGGGCTTTGGTTTCATTTTAATTTGAAAGACAGGTTTCATTGAAGAAAACATAAACTAACCATAATTACTTGAAAATGCTATTCTCCATCCTCCAAATCAATCTGCAAAATGGATGATAATGGAATGAGAATGCCTCCAGATTTCCTTACATCTAATTCAGATATTGGGACTGAATTCAAGGCAAAACTGAGTTCTTCCACTTAAAGGCTAATTTTCTAACTGAGAGTTAGCCTACCTGAGCAGCTTTGCACTACATTTATGGCCGCAGTCAGCACTGAAAAAGGACATAGCAACAGAAAGCCCTGCGTCCTTCCCAGTAAAACATTGGAAGAAGCTTTCCATTTTCTACTAGTCCCTGCTGGAATGGACTGGCTTCCAACATAATATAGCTAAGGGGCAAAGCAGAAAAAATAGCAAAGAAGTCCTCTTAGTATAGTCTGAAGTTATTTGCAGCTGAAATCAGACTGAGCTGGAACACCACACAGCTTCCAACCCTCAGGAACAGTGACTGACTGCACTGTTCACGCTTCAGAGAACAGCATTTATCTGGTACCTAAGGTTCTCTGTCTTATACTGGAGAAGAGCTACTGGGAAATAAACACTTGATCTGAGAAAAGCACGCTGCAAAGCAACAACCATTTATTGCTAAATAATAGGATTTTTAATACTGCAAATGAAATACCAAAGGGAGGAAAAAAAAAGTCTTTCCCCTGCATTTTTAACCAAATGTCCTTTACAAACACTGCCTTTCCTTCAAGCTGAATCTTTCTATTCTGTCCTTTAATATTCACTTCACAGGAATTCTGACTGGTATGGCCATCAGCTGCTCTTCCAGTCCTGACTGAAATCTGAGGATATGTCCAAAGAAACCATTATGATCAGGGTTGCCTTTCAATTCTCAGAAAGACACATCGAAAGACAGGAAACTGCAAAAGCAAGAACAGTCTCAAGTTTACAATACAATTTCCTGCATGTGACTGACCCACAAACAAGCATGTGCTTTTCCTCAACTGTACATGAAGTACTTCAGTACTAGCATTAATGCCCAAGAACACTCACAGATTCATTAGTGATGTGAGCATAATACATTTTCAGCAGGAGAAAGGAAGGCAGGGAAAGAGAAAAAATGAATGCTGTTTCAAAGCAATAAAATTCAGATTCCATACATTCTCTGATTTTCTTCCTTTTGTACATCATCGAAGAGTTGCTTCGTGAGGTCATCCATTTTCTCTGTCAAAAAATATTTCAATATTTCAAAGACCTTCATGCAATTATGTGCGTTTATTAAAACAGTATGGCCACAACGAGAAGTTTTGTTTTAATAAGTAATCCTTAACATATTTTAAGGCTGAAATTACTGTCTCAAGTGCCAAAAATTACCACAGCAAATTTTACAAGTAATGCTATAGAATAAAAAGGTTCTGAAACACTGAAGTGTAATTCATCTAAAGTATACTCGATCTCATGGGCTGCTTGTGTTCTTTGAAATTAGATTTTCAAAAGCAGTATATTAAAGGAACCAAGGACGAAGTGACACTTTGAAGGAATGCATGTGCATGAGACAGGAAACATAATAGAAGAGGTTTTGCTACTGAAAGAACAAATTTAATTTAATCATTAAATTAAATGCATTTGTACTACATATTCTCAAGCAAGAGAAGCTTAGGACCAACTTGGAATTTACTGTAAATTCAGCATTTATATTGCTTTTATTAGAACAAAAGTCATTTACCTTTGCTGAAAACCTGACTTTACAACTTTACCCCACTGTAACTCCTTTGTAACTCCTTTAAAACTCCTTTTAGTTATTGTACCTTTCATTTCCTCAGTTTTTTCTTGGAGCTTTATTTCTAAGGTCTCTTTCTGTTCTTGTAATTCTTTATTCTGATTCTCAAGTTTTAAGATTTTCTGTATATACAAAAAGTAAGCATAATATACAAATTACAAAGGAGGAAAAAACAGGTCACAGGAGGTCTTACATTTTAACAAGCATATATGGACTCCCTTCCTTCCCTGCCACCCCCCCTAAAAGTGAAGTTACTTAGTAACTCTCGAATCATACACTTGATAAATTCAGTAACTGAAGAAATTATTTAAACTAAAATAGAAGCACCCAGAGGGCAATCAAAATTTACCTGTTCACTGTCCTCTTTATATTTTTTCCATTTCTCTTCATATGTTCTCTTTTGAGCAGTTAACTTTTCGAGATCGAATTCAAGTTTCTGAATTGTATCCATGTCATTCATATGAGTTGAAGCCAGACTGGTCAATCGTTCCAGCAAACCATGATTCTCTCTATTCTACAACAAGCAAGACAGGTTAAAAGAAAACAGAAAAATGCACACCTGAAACTGTTTAATAGAATTTTGAAGGAAGCACCTGACCTATTTCTGCTCACCATCCCATATCAGTCATGATTATTTCAACCAAGGATTGTTTCCATTAGATTAAAGCTACCATCTTAAAGATGATTTGGCTGGTATGGCTCTCAAAAATAAGCTGCAAAATAAACATAATATGGAATTCCCAAAAGTTACTAAATATGTTGCACAAGGGCAGTACCTCCACATCCTTCATCCTAATACAAGTAACCCCATCCAGGGATTGGACAGACTACTTAAGAAACAGTAAAGAAAAAGTTTATTGCAGACTCTTCTCATTGGAAAAACTAACCCCAAAATAAAAGGAAACCCTAGATGATTCTTTTTACCCTGGATGTAGGAAGAATAGTAGTGGTTTATTATAGAGGACCGTATACCTTATGTATTCTCCCACCTTGTCAAGTAAAGTATGGATATTGTAATTCACATAAGCCTCTAGTCAACATGAGAGCTCTGAATAAAACATATATGATAAAAAAATTAGCACAAATCATAAATTGACTGGTGTCCCTCACCTGTTCTTCCATCTTTTTCTGCAGTTGCTGAACTCTGTATGAAAGCTGAATATTCAATACAAACCGCCGAATATTCTGAAATCTGCGTCTGGCAAGCCATGCACGGGCATATTTCTGAAGGATCACAGCCTTGTGTTCTTCAAGCACCTTTAAAATATTAACATCTGTCTGTAATTATCTCTGGCTCAATCAGCATCAATTATAACATTCTGTGGATCTGCATACACTGATAATGACAATGCTTCTCACGAAATATCAAAATACTGAAATACCAAGGCTGCAGACACATTTGAAGCACTGTAGTAATCGCACTAAATGATCTGCATCAAGTACAAACCAGACAGACTTCTTGGTAACTTTGAGATTAGATCTAAGCTACTGTGTATCAGTATTTTTATAGTAACAATATAAAAAAATATATAAAATATATAAAATACATAAAATATATAAAAATAAGACTAGAAGATATGAGAACCAGACATGTAAAAGGTAGGAGTCATTGCCCTAGTTTCCATCTTCCTTATAGAGCAATAGTGGCTTCCAGTCACTGAAATAAAATTTTTGATAGGCTGTACCTTCCGGTATTTCTTTCTTGCTAGAAATCCTCTTGTATAAGCTTGAATTGTTACAGCAGCCACATGGATGAGCTGGCAAAGTCTCCGGACCAGGTAACCCCGACAGTATTTCTGAATTATTATAGCTGCCCATGTTTGCTTCAGAGTTCTTGCAGTTATAGCTTGCCTTAATTCAAAAGATAATAGAGTTTACTTAGGTCACATTAAATTTCTCATACTCATTCCCTCAGTCAGTCAAATCACACACACAAAAAATATGATGTTGAAAACAGGCATGCACTTTCTAAAATACAGCTTTTTCTTCAATCAAAGTGAAAGAGAGGGAATTATCCACAATCTTTGAAATCTGTTCCACAAGTAATTGTTCTGATGGTCTCTCTCTCAAAATTTCAAAGCCTACATAGTGACATCTTCCTCTTAGTCTGCTCTGTGAATGACTGGTGCAGTTTCTCTGCTGCATAACTCCTCATAACAATTTGTACACAATAATTTGTAGACCCTTGTAAATTGCTTTTCCTTTCTGCTACCTGATTTCTTCTTTGGCTCTGAAGCTAAGCAGTAAGCCCAGCTGACAATTGGGTCATGCATCATTAGCTAAGGACTGAGCTTACATGCAAGACAGTCCTCTCAGGAATTTGGCAGACAACATCTGAAATATGCTAAAATACTTTCTTCATATAATCTGAGGAACTTGAACATTTTCAATCCATAATTACAATCAAGAAGAAATGGAAATAAAATCTGAATGGCTCTTTCATAAAAATCACACTTCCAAATTAGTGTTGGGCATTAGTTTGACCTTCTATATCCCTTCAGGCATGCCCTAACTGCAAATTCATTTATCAGCCAAAAGTACCGCACAGTCCGCTGCCCCCGGAAATACTGCTGTATTATAATAGCTGCTTGTTTCATGCGAAGGAATTTCTTCCGATGCAGCCAGCCTCGAACACTCTTTTGGATCATGATGCATGCATGTCTCAGTTTATCTGATCGCAGTTTTTCTAAGTAAGCAACCTGTCCTGCTCTGAAGAAAATTTTTGTTCTCCCAAACTGATATTGGTTATGATCCTGAAAAAAAACCACAGTAGGTATATTAAGTTTTTGGTTTATTATTGTAGACCAGACACTCTCTTCCTTTTATAAACTGTCACTTCAGGCAAGCTCTTCTGAAATTACATGATCTTGGTAAGTAAGAATATCCTCTCTGCCTTCTTTGTAGATAGGTGTATATGGGGGGGACAAATCCACTTAGCAGGAAAGAACCAGAGAATTACATCCGAAAATCGCACCCTAGTGATCTCAAATAAAATGGAGGACCTGGACTTATCAATCTTCAAGACCTTGAAAGCAACCTCTTCACCCCCTCCTACAAGCCTGGTTCCTTGGGTTCAACAGTACCTTTTGGTGCACATGTCTGGCCTTGAATCAGTGGGAGAAGCTGCTTTCAAGCTCAGGCTCCCAGGCTTGGCCTGTGCCGGAGCTATGTGGCAAGTACGGCTGTGTTTGGCCTTATACATCCCTGAGTCTGAATGCAGTCCTGATTTGAATCACTGGCTTGAGTTGGACCAGCCTCATCACTACAGGCTTGTCTAACAAATAGGAGCAATATGCAAAACAGCATGTTTTTAGAACAGTTCTCCAGTATGCTGTATTCCACCATCAAAAGCCCTCTTGTGTGCATAAACTTCTAATACTTGACAAATGTATACCATTTACTGTTCACTGGTTTGTAAATATAGGTAGAATATCTTCCTTTTTACAAGCGAAGATACTAAGCACAGAGAGGTTAAATCATCTGTCTACAGCCACATCATGACTGTGTCACAACACAAGTTCATTGACTCGCAAGCCTATGTGCAACACACTACATCAGGAAAGATAGTAATAATGTCAATATCTTTCCTATTTGAGGAGTGAGTAGTTTTGCCAACTACTGTTGGCAAAAGAGACCTTTTATTAATAATAGATGCTATAATACATAATGAGTCAGTGCATACAAACCAACCTGGATTAGCCGCTGCAAAACAATCTTGCAAATCTGCTTCTTCTCATTTATGGAGAGTTCCTGCTGTGTCATAAGAATGCTGTAACGGCTGAAAAACTCAATGTAAGTCCACCTGGAAAATTAAAAGTTAGTAAATGCAATTCATTTAAGAGACACCTAAGTATTTTTTGACATATGGAGGCCCACTGACATCCCTACCTGGAAGGGTAGCTCTGTGCACTAATTCGAATAGTTTCCAAAACACCACAGGCTCGCAGTTGCTGAGCAACTCTCTTTGAATCAAACCTAAAAAAGCAGAGTTATATTTTACATTTTGCTGGGTTTGGCATGCTATAATAATTAGAACCATTCTACTAGCGGGATTTCTATTTCTGCCCGTAGGATGCAGAGCTCCCTACTTTTTATATGGTGTCTTGGTTTCGGTTTTTTAAAATATGTGATAGGTAGTATCTGGGTTTTCTTTTTCTTCCTCAAAACAAAGGAAGACTGTATTTATTTCTCTCTTATGAAAAGTCCTGTTTCCTTTCAATATTAACCGTGACAGTTCGCATCAGGAAGTGGCAAAGAATCATGCCACTCTCAGCACAAAACATACACAGAAATAAATTCCCTCAGCAGTTTGAGAAGAAACTCTCTCTACGTACTCTTTAGCACACTGATTATGAATAAACCAGGATTTACTCATTAATATCGGGGTTCAAGATTATCAGCACAAAGCATGGAAAGACCCTTTCCAATGCTGGGCCAGAGCTGATATGCCCACAGAGCACTATGCTACAGTGTCGATCCAGTACTAGCTAAGAGATCCCTGTGGCTGACAAATGACTATACTGTTCTTTCACAAACTTATGGTATACTCTTCTAGTCTAATTCAGACATGTTTTTATATTATCCAAGCTATTTCCCCCCTCATTTCTATTACACAGAATAATGAGGTCTCACTGCAGTGTCAGTGAAACAGTGCCATCTGTAACATGTTTTGCATGGACAGATTTTGTCTGGCTTCAATAAAATGAGCTAACACACTTTAAAAGCTTAATTTAGAATCAAAGTTTGTCTTTTCCTCCTACTCAGATATGATAAAAGCTTTTATTTCATTTGTCAGTATACCACCTTCCAGCTGAAAGCTGTATAACTGAAACCAGAGTGCTTCCACGTCTGCCCACAAAACAGACCAATAGCTGCATCAAGGTTAACTCCTACTTACAAGTTAGTGGTTATCAAACTGGTCATAGGAATTATGCAAATTATCTGGCATATGTGATTGTATTATAAGATTAAAATGATATAAAGTTGTGGGAAAAAGCCAAGGCTATGTTCAACACTGGTCATACCTTTTTTGACTTCTAAAGCTCTTCTAAGTATTTCTGTGAACAAAAGGGAAGTTCACAAAGAAAATGGCATTGGCTTTTATCCCCTAAATATTAACTGGTACTAATCCATACTGTACAAGAGCAAACACACCTATACAAAATATCCACCAACTTGAATCAAAGGTGGACAACCTTTCCCCTAAAAATGTTATGACAAATACACAAACACTAATATCCAGCTTGAAAAATTTTAGGATAATAAAGAATTTGAAAGGTATCAATAACTATTTGAAAGGTATCAATACTGAATGATTCTATTTTTGTAAGAAGACAATTTAATTTTTTTTTACTTCAGCTATCTTGAAAGGAAAAATATGTTCTGTATGGGAAGTTGTTCAACAATAAGAATTTAGCTTGCTTACATTAGCTACTTTGAAATAGAAAAATACTCTTAATTTTAAAGGTAATATAACAGCTCAACACCACTAACATACTTACTCAAAAGGCAACTTCTCATCATTTGGCTTTATGCATCGTACATAATGAGGGGTGGTTGCATTGAGTGTCACCATAAGTAAAGACAAAGAACTCCGGAACTAGAAAATATCAGACATAATAGTTTTGCTAATGAAGCATTTACAGTTAAGTATAAAGTCAAATCTTAGGTTTTTAATTATTTGTTAGGTTTTGGTTGGACACTGGGAGATTTTCTTAGGGTTTAGATCTTAAACACAGGAAATCTAAGAGTCCTACTGTACGTAACAGTCTCCTATATATAAATTAACCACACCTGCTTATACCCAGACCTGGAGCACTGCACTGTGGCTGGCTCTTGCTGTTCTGAAAACTGAATAGTCCCCCATGAATAGTAATAGAATACAGTATCATAGTCTCAGACTGCCCAGTACACTTCCCTGAAAGTATAAGCATCACAGAATAGCACGTTTATGTAGTACCTTACTACCAACAGTCATCCGGAGTTGTTTGTTAGGTGACTTGAGAACAGGTCTTGCAGATTTGATGTTTATACTTGAACTGAAAGGTGAAATGGACACTGGATCGTCTTGAAAAAAATCTGCACACAGATGAAACTAAAAGTGTGGTGAAAGAATCACAGTTAAATACTGTGTAACTGTAATAATTTTTAAATAAAAATTATATTTACTATAATGTAAAATGCAAACCCCATCCATCTTAATGCTTAAGCCAGTACTGCAGGATGTCGAACCAGATCTTTAAGCTACAAACAAACAACAATTGAGGAAACAGTTGCAACAGAGTCTACTGTGAACTAACACATTTCACAGACAAACCTCTGACCTGTCTGAGTTTGTCTCACAGACAAACTAACACATTTCACAGACAACTGTTGTGTAGGCCTGCAAAAGCTCTTTCAATATGAGCAAACATGGACATAAATACAGAACAGAATTAAAAATAGAACCACTTAAGGTTATATTTTCACAATATTTAATTTAAATTAAGAATATGGGTTTTGGTCAGATTAAGTTAGCTTCTTAATAATAATCCTGAAGTCTCAAGGCTGTAGACTTGAAAGGGACAGGGCCCTCAAGCAGATGGGAAGTGGCAGGTACATATAAGACATCTGATGTTTTCCCTGCCCTGGCATTCTCTTAATCTCTTTTGAAGAATAAACAAAGGCTGCTGTTAATGATAAACTACCTATCAAAGCTACATGTAATGACTATAGGGGAGAAAAAATAAAAATTAAGTGAATCGATTTAGGTACAAGGATTCCAAAATGCTCTTCTAAGGAGATATTAAGAAAAAAAAATTTACTAAGATAACTAGCAAAATAAATGCACATATACAAAAAAGTTGAATAGTGTGTTTTTCCATCTTGTATGTTATTTTGACATTAAAAATAAACACTTGCAGAATATAAATAAAAATTAAGACTAAACTAATTGATTCAACCTATTTAATAAAATCTTTTTATCAGAACAAATCTTTTAAAATCAGATCTGAACGAATTCCAGTAAAATCAGGTATTCAGAAAATTAATCATTACTGATTGCTCACAAACCTTGCTCTCTTTCAAGATTTCAATCAATACTTCATGTACTGTATCTCTGTTTTTTTCCAGAAATGCTTCACATTTATATTCTACCTGTGCAAACAGGTGAAATCATTAACTTGTCAGCAAGACATGAACAGTTAGCAAAATAATAATTTTTATTCTCTAAGCTCTGGTGGCTAACAGCTCTCTATTAGTCTTAAACATGATGACTGAAACTCTCCTTTTTCCAGTTTCATTATAGCAAGTATACATGCATGCATGCTGCAAATTTAGAAGCAGGACAAATTGTCAGAATCCACTATCAACTGCAATTTCATTCTGCCTTCCTTAGGAATTTCTTTCCTCCTCTCTTCATTATTCTGTGATTTCAAATTAAAATACCAAAAAAGGAATACTACACTTGAAATGTAAATAACTGAGACTAAAATGTGTATGGACTACAATCTTCACCTTTTTATTACACATTGTACTCTTTTTCTGCCTCTTTACCTTGATGATTTATTTTTATACTCTGAAATTCATTAATCTTAAGCACTTCTTATGCTTAAAGGCATGTTATGGGCAGTATTACCAATAAATAAATAGTAGTATGTATTGAAGATGAATTTTATAGAAGTTCCAAACAAGTGTGGTTAATACTTCCTTTATTTCTTAAGTTTGTTTCTTTTCTGAATGAGCTACTGCTAGAAACAGGGTGAAATAATACTGGGTTGTTTACACTCTACCTTATCAGCAAAGTGTTGAACGATGAAAGACGTGTTTGACATCCTTGGCTTTTCAAAGAGTGCATTTTTATTGACAAAATTATTATATAGCTTTTGAAGCCAGTTTCCATCTGTTCCATGAGGTAACTGTCAAAATGAGAAAGGCAATCTCTTTAACAAAACTCTTCTGGACTGTTAAAAACAGCAAAAATGCTTACTGTCAATAAATACTCTCTGAATAAAGCACCTTCAGTGAGTTACGAGGCCTGATAATAACCAGTTTTTGTGTTTTCAAAAGACAAAAGTGGCTCCCTGTAGCAAATCATTTTCAGAAAGAAGGTTGTATTAATCCACAAATTTGCTGACTAGAGTTAATTCTCTGATGAGTCATAAATCATTGGTATAATCATCATAATTTTTAAATTACCAAGCACTCTTCATCCAGAAGTTCTAAAATTCCCATTTTAGCTTCAATAAGGTCAATGACAGGCTGGTTGTCATAGAAGTCTATTAAAGTCCATGGGATATCTTCCTTCATATATTCTTCTTGTTCAAGTTTAAAGACATGCTAGATATGTGAAAATTATGAAAATGTAAGGTTACAATTAAGGAAGAAAATAAATACAATGTGTGCATGTGTGTAATTGTACACGTAAGATAGAAACAAAGTATTTATATATTTTGTAAGATACTACATGTCTGCCTTGTAAGAAAATAAGACTCAGAAATTTTCATTTATATGTATGTGTGTATGTATGTATACATATAAAAATAAAAACATTTTTATCTATTACTGGATAGCCATTATCCAGAAATATCCATTACTCAAATACAATTAGCATTTGCTAATATCCATTATTGATAATCTCAAAATTGAAGCAAAATAGATAAAGAACTGTAACAAATAAAAGAACATACCAGGTTAAATTGCTGCTGCAGTTTTTCATTAGCATAATTGATGCAAAATTGTTCAAAACTGTTCACATCAAATGTTTCAAAGCTGAAACACATGTCAAATAAGAAAAAAAAATTTCCCTTGACATCTTAATACAAATGGTAGTATCCTTGTGAGACTTCGGAGCTATCCTAATATTTCTAAGAAAATTAAATAGCCATAAGACTAATGAAGGTGCTAAGGCATTTCAAAACTTCCCTAGAAGTTAATGTTACCAGACATAACAGAGGAAATAAGCCAGAGTTAAGTCTAACAGTATCATATCAAAAGCTAAATTTAAACCTTATTCACAAAAAATACTAGTATTTATAGTGGCTGAACATATTCACTACTCTGGATGCTAAAGAACTTCCATGACTGTGACCTTTTAGTAAAACAAACCCCTCCAAATTCATTACCAGCACAAACTGAAAAGTGCCTCTTATCAACTCCAAAGAAAAGGCACAACTTAAAGTAAATTTGTTTGACATTCTTACCCATAAATGTCCAAAACACCAATAAAAGTATGTTGTTTGCCAGGGAACTGCAAAGCTTGGTTAATTCTTTCCACAATAAAGTCAAATAAATGAGAATAGATCTTCTTTGCCAGAGCATCCCTTGCATTAACAGCCTGAGCTCTTGTCATTGGCTTTATTACAGTCTCTGAGGTAGTGATAATCTTTCGGTGGCACAACCATTGTGCCATTTTGTCACAATTTAAATCCAGAAGTTCACAGAATATGTTGAGATGTTTATCTTCCAGCTTTAAAGAAGATAAATAAATATTATTAGATTACATTTAATACTTTAACTGTTGTGTACACAGTGAAATCCTGGCACCCCTGACATCAAACTATGACTTTTACTTTTAGATAGACAAGGGGCTCTGTTCACTTCATCTGGTAAAATATCAAGAAGAGCTAAAGCAAATAAAACTGGATAGAGCTCCTCATATAGGAGAGAAAAACTTAGACTGGATGACATGCTTTGGATTAAGACACTGGAAGAAAAAGTTACTTTAGTCTATGCTTAGGTGTCCTTGCTTTTTAGACTTGCATAGTCTGCTGGGACACATTCTGAGCAGCTCTGACAATGCTCTGTTTCCTGTATCCTGCAGACAGTCCCGAATGGCTTTTCCAACAGCTGTCGATCAATTGGACATGGGGTTCCAAGAGCCACATTTTGCCTTTTGTTCAGACTTTCTGAGCTTGGGCACAAAACAGGATTCGCATAAACACTTGCTGTGATTCTATACAGATAAAGATGGAGAAATCTCTCAAGTTTAGTATACCAGTTTTAATGCTACTCTGAGCCCCAAATATGAGAAAAACTATTGCTAAAGGACTTTTGGCATAGAATATAAAAGAAAACATTGGTATCTGAATGAGCTACTTCCTTACACTGATGGATGATTTTTCATCTCCAACAGCTGTTATTTCCACGTTGCCTAAGTGCAGGATTGCTGCCAGCATTTTAAAAACATCCATCTGAAAATCCCCCTTCAGACCTAAAAAAAACAATTATTGATTATTTTAAATACTCAGAAACAGTACAATTAATTAAAATAGCACACTGCTGGATTACTTGCTTTGTTGTGTAGCTAAGAATTGTATAGCATCTCTGCAGACTACTATACTACTATGCAAAGCCTTGGTTCTGCCTACTTTCTGCCTGTCTGATCCGATGAGAGATTAGGCATAAACTCCCTGCACCTCCCCAAGTGCCAGCTCAAGTCTCATTTGGTTTCACGTATGCCATATAGGGGCAAAGAAGCTTCCAATTCCTATGGCTAGTGTTCATTGTTAATGGTCAAAATCACTAAGGCTGGAGTCTTATTGGCCCTTAAGCTAACATGCTGTGACAGAAGTGGAACTGGAAGCTTCTTTGCTAACAGCCATTTGCTCTTGCCTAGTACTTCTAAACCAGACCATCAGTGCAATGGATAAGGTATGAAAGAAATTATTTTGGTAATTACTAATAATGTTTTGGACATTTCAGAAACAATCCACCCTTGCCCATTTCAGAAAAAAACCCAATTTTTAAATCTACTGAAAAGATACACCCAAGAATTTACCCAGTAAGGCAAACGTCTTCTGAGTCTCCACCATATTTGCTCTGTCATCAACTCCTTCAATTACTGTGCTGCCGCCCATTCTTGTGTAGTTAAATTCTTCTGCACTTCCTATAGATAAGAAGCAAAATCTGTAATACTGGAAAATTCAGGGCTGGGGATAGCCATTTCTTAAAGACTCTTATAACACCAGAAAATTAAAGATGCTCTCAGACAACAGCTCTTCAGCAATGAGCTGGAGGTCCTCTTTTTCTGAGACAAATTCATGTGCCTAACTCAGTTAAGCTGACACAAATTAGTATTCATAATTCCTAGCAATCTTAATACTTGATCTAATAAACAAACAGGAATGAAGACTGAATAAACATATACTTAAGGTCTGTTCCTCCCAGGTGGCATTAAAGCTTCTCTGCAGATAAATGAATCAAGCCCCTAAACTGTCATTATGGCATCTGTCACTACAGAAAGTATTAGGATAAGATTTTCAAAGACACTTAGGTACTTACTTGATCATGCACTATTCAAGTTACTAGGGATTTGTTACCAAGTTCAATACAAGCAGGATTAATAGCTAAGTGACTTAAAAATGCAAGTCCCATTGTAAGTCTGTGAGATTGATGCTATAAAGCACTTAACATCCTAGCATTTGAAAATCCAATCTTCAAAATACTGCACTGCAAAAATGAAGAGTAGGTTATTTTCTTGAGACCTACCCAATTTAAGATGCTTAAATTCAGGTTGCATAGCAGATGCACACAACTGATAAAATATATGGTAGTTTCTCTCATTCTCTGACTGTAAATTAAGCAAAGAATACCATTACAGAAAGAAAGAAAAACAACAACAACAACAAAAAACAACAAACAGAAAAATGTTCAATATTCAACACTACTGTAAAGACACAATGATACTTGAAGGCTAAATTCTCCTGCAACATAGTTTGGCAAAGAAATTGCCCAATATTAAAATGGCACATCTTAGACTTCAACAAGAGCTTTGAAAGTGATACATTTAATTATACTTTATTTCCATTACCGATATGCTGAGTTCTTTCCCCAAGGCTGTTACTCTAATAATTTCTTCAGCTTGAACAACCATCTACTAGTAAGAACTGACAAATACTGTAATGAATAACTGTGTAGAAGTGGCAGCTGAAACACTGCACCATGGTAACTCAGAAAACTCTATTTCCAAACCATCCTTTAGGCAACAGATACATAGAAGTATTTTTCATAGTACTTAAAAAGTTACAATACTACTAAAAAGTAAAACTTTGTAAAAACAGTTTTATAAAATTAAATGCTTTCTTCAGTAGATTATCACAATTACGCTCTGACACTGTAATGAGTCACATGCAATAAGCTCTAGCCTTATACGCTGTTCCTTTCCAGATACAATTGGCACGTGTTACTATTGTGACTGAAAGTCACAGATTTCTCAAATACTCTTCACACTTAACTCAGGGAATTGTCCCTGAGATACATTCTCTACTTAACATAAGGAAGAACACGGAATAAATTAGCTTCTTACTATAAATAAGATTAGCTCCTATTAAAAAATAAATAAAATGCTAATTAGGTATACTATTCAGAACTTCACATAACATTTTCTATATAAAACTAGTAAAGAATAGTACTTTAGTAGCTATACTGACATTGGCTGTTTTTAACTTTATTTTACCCACCTGAAAGACAACTCTGGATTTCTCAAGAAGGTATGTTCTCATGTTAGCTCCAATGATTTGATAACTCTGATCAAAACTGATTTCAGTGTATTTTCCAAATCGACTGCTATTATCATTCCGCGTGGTTTTTGCATTGCCGACAGCCTACAAAAATTATAAACTTTTAGAATTTGTTTTACTTGCATCTTTCATAAAAATAACTTTGTCAAAACATGACTCAACTACCGTTTCCTAAAATCAAAGGTGGTCAAGGATCAATCTCAGCACTGAGCTGTGAGATTTAAAGTTTGAGGCCCAAATTTGAAGATAAGCCTCAAGTCAAATAGTATAACACTACATAAACTAAGAATCAGAGAAAGTACTTTTCCCCACCATAAGGAACCTTAACCAGTTTCTATTCCAATTAATAGAAACAAACAACCAACTGTTCAATATTGTTTTCTCATCACCTAGTTAACAGGATGTGGTGAGAGAAAACTCTGGAGGCAAACTAGTGCCTCCAAAGGGCCACTGGTAAATTAGGCAGAACCTGGGTGTTCCTGAAGCTGACTACCTCTTTCCATCAGTAACATTCAGAGGCTAAAGTTCTAATTTAGATATCTAACTCGGGCAGATAAAACATTCCTAAAGATTCCAAAGATTCCCAGCAGCTCCCCAAATTCTTTCTTTGATGAGTACAGACTTGAAAGATACTCTCTGAAACTTACCTCAGTTATTGGATTGGATGCCAGTACTTTATCCTCCACATCTGCATTGCTGTTTGACTTACTCACAGTGGCAAAGTATCTCATAGTGTATCTTGCAGACACAGTCTTTCCAGCTCCTGATTCTCCACTAACTATAATAGACTGATTTTTGTTATTTCTAAAACCAAATAATCAGACAGTTTAAATCAGACATGTCTAAAATGCATGTGTAAATGTAAGAATTATATATATGAAACAAATGTATGAAAACACAGCTGTGGTCAACTGTCATGTCGGTTCCATCTTTCATCTGTTCTTCTCTTACCCCTCTTTGGCTATAACCTCTAGGCTGATGTCATTGCTATTCACTCAGCTAAGACAGTGTTTTGCCCCTAATCAAGAATGAAAATAGTTATGAGCTCTATAAATTCCTCAGCTGGTTAAGGAATTACTCCTCCTCTAGTTAAGCCACCCATTCAAAGGTATTCTTAATAGCCAGTGGCACATACACAGTTAAATTAAATGACAAATAACACTGACTGCCACTAGTCTTCAAGTGTTATTTATGAACATTAAACAACATACTGAACCTTGCCATTTGCTTGTATGCTTCTTCTGCCACAGCAAATATATGTGGATCCATGTCCCCCATGTTTTGCCCGCTATATGCATGGATAATAGCATCTCCATATATTGGCAACTGTTTATACGGGTTTATTGCAACCAAAATTATTCCTACAACCAAGTGTGCAAAACAAAAATAAAATACATGTTAGTTCAATGAAATGCCAGTTTTCGGCAACAACAGTTAAACTGATTCAAAGTAGCAATATTTTCTAAACTAGGTAGGAGATCCTGATCAAAAAACAAGTCTATACTCATATAAAAATGAGTTAACTTGAATGAGTTAAAATACACTTGAGGAAAACAGTACTCGCATCATATTGCAAACTAACCCAAGATTATTATTTTTTATTTTAAGAATTTTTTTTTAAACCTTGCATTTTACTTTGCTTACCACTATAGGTGTAGATTAGCTTAGACTCCACAAAACGAACTTTAAGATTGTGTAGAACAGCTGGTTCATGGAGATAACTAAGTGCAGTGAGATCATTTTCACCAACAAGTATGTCAGGATTTCGTAGGGGTGGCAGAGCAGCTGGATCAACAGGGTAATTCAGTTCCTGTCAACAAAAATGACTTGAAATATCCTAAAATGCATTATGTTTGCATAAACACAAATTAATCTTCTATTTTTAAACGAAGCTACAGGGTTGACAGAGCCCTGTCTGATCTTGTATTTCATCAGTTGCATACATTCCACTGAACTTAGGGGACTTGGAGATCATGAAAGTACGATGGAGCTCTTCATCATTTATGAAAAAGAAAGCCACTTTCTCTTTATTTACAATATTTTGTGTTGAAATCTGTAAAAATGAAAACGCGTTTAGCTCTCTAAATGCATGCATATTTCAAGTACAGATGAAAATGGTAGACCAGCTGCAACTGAATGAAAGTAAGCACCTGGTCAGGACTTAAGTCAGCTCTAAAACCATCCTTGTAACCCTTCGGTTTTCTTAAACCCTTCGGTTTAAACTTTTAAACACTAAGTTTAAAACTCACTTCTGTTTCTTTCAACAAATCCATTTAATCATATATTTAATAGTTGTCTTTACAGAACAGGAATGCAGAAATACAGAAATACTGTTTTCAAAATATTAAATTTGTAAAGAACTCAGATACTAAAATTAACAGATCTTACATAAAGCACCAACTTTAGGAAAAAAAAAGCAACAGCTAGCTCTGTGAGAGATAACTACGCCTGCCTTGCACTTCTGATTTACTTCGACTTGAGTTTCAGCGCTTGTTTCAAAAATGAAGTGATCTTCAAGGTTACGTGTTCTATTCTAATGTTATACAGATAGTAGAATTGCACTCTTCATATTTTTAGGTAACAGCTGTTTACTGTACAAATTTCAATATGATAAACTTCTGGTCACTGCAGGATTAGCATAAAAGAAAATATGGACAAGTCATTTAGATCCTCTAATGGTGAGTCCTATGTTTCTACATTAACATATCTCAGCAAACCCCACAATAATTAAGGCTTTCCTCCTTACAGTTCCATCTTCTAATTGCACATGGAGAAAACAGTCTCCAGTTTTGTAGTTTTTTGTGATTTCCGCAGACTGCCAAACTTCTTCATTATCAGGGATCCAAACCCTATTGTACTACAACAGAAAAACAAGATAATAGTTAGCTTAGCTATTATCATAATACCAGACTAGCATAAAAAATAGTTTTCAAATGTCAAGGGCAACCTAAAAGCTGAACTGGATGCCAGAACTTTTGGGGATTATTATTAGCTCTGTACAGCAGGCTGTGTTTTTGTGTTTTAGTTATTCTTTGTGAAAGAAAAAAATGAAAGCAGACTCATTTCTCGGACATGCTTGTTCTGCTCCTGGTTAGTGTAAAGTCTGCAGAACAACACAGCATGCAGGAAGGTGAAAAAGGGCCAGACCGTTGCCAGGCTCTTCAAACCCTCTAACACTGAACAAAGAGAGTAAAATACACTTAAGGCAGAGCCCTGATTTCTAGCAGATTTCAAACGAGCAAGTACCAGAGAAAGCATCTCGCTTACCGGAATTTACACAATCACTTCCCTGAAATCAAGTATAGGATACTGAACTTAGAAAGCATTTTGCCATAGGCACAAGTGTATACAGAAGGAAGACCCTGCACAGTTACCCTTCTTTTAATGGGACTGAAGTGCAACCTCCAAACATCTTCCCCTGTTCTAGGGCAAACTTCAAAGACTACTGGCAGGTTTCTTTCTTTACAAGCAATCAGCTGGCTTAACTGTGCTCAGTCCCAGTAAGGTACTTCAGCTCTGCCTCAGGAAGAAAACACCGTTCCTAAAAGCACTTCTTTCCAACAGAAGCAGATGAGTTGTAACTTTCTCTTAGGTATCTGAAGAATTGAGACAACAGAATTACCTCTAGCCTTCTGCAGTATAAATGTTTGAATGTAGATTACACCATTCGAACCATTTGATTCTCCTGTGTTGGAGTTAAAATGCTGAAGCAGTAGCAACATCTTTAAAGCTCTGCCCTAGAAGCTATAGGAAACACCCTAGAAACTATAGGGAACAGCATTCCTTAAAAGGACATAACACAGCTGGCAACCTCAATAAGTGAGGAATTTCTTCACTGATGTGGAGTGTGCCCTTCTCATCCTGCCAGGGTTTTACAAAGCGGCAGCATCCCTAAAAGCCTCCCTAATGCATCAACTATTAACACTGAAATCACTTCTATTCAGGGATTTGCAGTTTGAGACCACTTCTGACATGCCACCATCTTCCTTAAAACTTGGTGCAAAATTTTTTTTATACCGTATAGTGTTTATCTCAGAGGGCAATGAAGATAACGTTGAAGACTATATTTGGATGTAAGGAGAGGACAGGAGGAAGGACAGTGATGTCAGAAAAAAAGCCTGAAAATCACCAGTACATGCTAGTACTGAGTTTCTTACTGGCCATCTCTCCTGTAATTTGTGATAAAGTAACACTAGAGAGCACAGAACCATTCAGTCCCTACTTGCGCAAGCAACCATGCCATATAATCTCCTTCCAGCATCTTTCTGTTTTGATAGCCAGAACCCTTTGTTTAATTCCCTTACCCTAGCTATATTCACAGTCAGTTGAAACTAACTGTGTTTAAATAAACCCGTGAGAACTGCTGCAGCTGCTTACTTGAGAAATTAACATTAGTCAAGGATTTCATGAAGTGTTAGCATACCCACAGATACCTTGGAGACTCATATACCTTCTGATTTTGGTGTTGCAACTGTTGTTTTTGGCATAAATGACTTTTTTCCTCTCTAATTTGGAGGAAGCCCTGGAAGCTCCAGCAGATCCTCAGAACACGAGGGTCTCTGCCCCAAGAAGCCCACTGAACACACTGCCATTGGTGGGTGCCTACAGAGGTCCCTACAAACCGCACCGTACCTCAACAGTAGCTTTCTCAACTCTAACCCCTGAGGATCAACATCAAACTATTTAGGGTAAGATGGACTTTCGCAGGGACATCCTGCAAATTAGCTTGGGTTGCTCAGTGACCTCTCCAGTTGAGTTTTCAGTTATCTCTAAGGATGGAGATTGACCTTTCTGGTCAACCATATGCCAACCTGGCATGCATGTCAGGTGATGAACACTAATCGAAACCTCAGCTGCTTTCACGATACCTCTTTGCTGATGCCTTCAGCATGATGGCATTTTTTCACGCAATGTCCAAAATCACAAAGACGTCTTCTAAACAACCCCAACCCACAATGATGACAATGTTTTCATCTATCTGACCAAAGGGAGAAAAACCCAGCTTCACAAATATCTATTTAATGGGCATATGAAAGACATGGTTAAATTCAATCAGTTTTAACTTTGCTTTTTCCACGTATATCTAAGTACAAATTGACTTTTGTGTCATTCCTACGCTACATTGGTTTCCTGGCTTACAAAAAATACTTATCTATTCACAGCTGTTAAATTGAATTCTTTACTTGCTGTTATTCTATGCGAGTCAAGAGTATTGCCACCAAATAGCCTCAGGGGCACATAGCATGTTCCCATGTAAGAAGGTGAACTGCACGAGGTCACGGACAAGAAAGGGAGGGAAAAGCATGTGATCGAAGTACTGATTCTTCAGAAAAAGTCTCTGCAGTTCCAGGAGCCTCCATTGGCAAATGTACCCAGCCTACCAAAGTTTGCTTTCTCCAAACCCTGCCTTGCAAGTAAACAGAAGAGAGTTTGCTCATTTTCGTATCAAATTACACCCACACTCCTTCCTCCCCTTCACCTGCCTAACATCATTCCTGCTTAAAAAAACCCCATTTGTTCTTTCAGCTGCTCTGAGTGTGGTACCACGACAACAAGTGAGTAAATACCACTGCAGCACAAGGCTGAACAGGAGTTTATTATGGCAGCTGCTTTTGCGATGGAAGAGATACGGGCTTATAAAGCAGTAATATATGCACGTTAATTTTGCTATGTAAAGCTAAGCAAACAAATTACATGTCACAACGCTGGTGACTACAGGAAAAGTGGGAAAAATTGCGCAAAAAATACAGCAGCCGCATTAAGGAGGAAGAACCTTCGATTTTGTACCAAGTTCTGCCAAACGTACTCAATATTCGCGTAACAAAAAGCGAGCACTCCGCGATTGAGCGGCTGGGCAAGCGCTCTAAAACTTCAGAATTGCCTAATGGCCGGCTAGCGCATCAGGGACCTCCACCTAAAGACCGAAAGCCTCAAAAAAAGAAGCATTTCTCTCAGAAAAGAAGCATCTTCCCACGCTGCCCGGGGATTTCGCAGCCCCTCCGATGTGCTTCAGCTCCGCTGCCCGGTACCGCTGACGCGTCCCCTCCCGTCAGGTCCAGACCCGCCAACTCTGTCAGTAACGCAAGCGGCTCAACATTTTACCGCACCGCCGCCGCAACCCCAGAAGGCACAAAACCCACAGGGGCACGCCGGCGAGCCCGGCGTTGCTCTCCCGGCCCGGTCACCCCTTCCTTCCCCTTCCCCTTCCCCTCACGGGGCGGCCGTCGCCCCCTCAGCGGGCGCGGGACAAGGCGCCGCCGCTTCCCCTCAGGCGCCGCCCCTGCCATGGCGGCCCGGTACCCCCGCGGGCCGCTCCCCGCCCCGCTCACCTGGGTGTAGAGCTCGGCCAGCGCCATGGGGCCAGAGCCGCCGCCGCCGCCTCTCCGGGCCGCCCGCGGGGGGGAGAGACGCGGTGCGGCAGGTTCCGCAGGCGGCAGGTGGCCGCGACCCGCCCCCGGCCACCGCCCCCGAGGCGTGGGCAAGCGAAGCGGCCCGGCCCGGCCCGGCCCGGCCCGGCTCCTGCGCCTGTCCCAGCCGAGGCCGGGCCTTCCCCGCGGAGGAGGGAGGCGGTTCCCCGCCGGAGGCACGGCTGAGGCGCTCTGCTCGCCTCGGTGACCCGCGGCGCCCGGTTAAAGCACTCCTGTGTGCGGCCCTCTATGCGGACAGCTTGCACGCTAGCTCCTCATTTTGACAGGTACAGAAGCATGGTGGAGATGAGGAGTGGCCCCAGTTACCATACTGGCAAAGCTGGCATCTTGGATGCACCCCTAGGCGTTAGGAATAATGGCCACTCCAGCTGCCAGAGGGATCACGAGGGGAGCCATTCCTGACCGACGAGGGAAAAACAACAGAAACATTCGTCACCTTCCATAAGACACCATGAAGGAGTTTCTCCAGCAAACTTGGAGAAAAATAAACAACTCGGAATGCATTTAGTAAGCTTAGGGCACTAGTAGGCTTTATCTTTAAATAGCCTTCCCGAGGAAGAAGATCTGAATAAACATCGTACCAGGTTTCGGCAGGCGGATACATGCCCACGGGCCCACCAGCCCTCCCTGCCTGCCTGGCACCAAAGAGCTTCCATGGCACAGAAGACAATGCTTTAGCAAAGTACAAATCTTAATTCTTATTTCAGTAACAGTTAATATCTGGTGACCAAATATCCTAGCGGAAGTGGGTTATGTCGAACAAAAGATTTTCAAATAATTTCACAGCAGTTTATGGCACACTGTTGGTATCTGGGTGTGTATTTATGCAATCCTCAGATTTTAACCAACTCCGGTGGCAGTCAACGCTAAGTCTGCCATGAAGGCAGAGCGAACCCAAGTGATCATCTGGGGACTATGCCAGCACGCAGCTTATGAACAACCAACCAACCAACCAAGCAACCAAAAAAGTCCAGAGCAAATCTTACAGTTGTATTTTTATTTGGACATTTTCCAGTGATAGCTATTAAGCTACAGTTTTTATGATGCATACATTTACTAAGTACAACATCAGACACTACAACAGATCAGAGCTCAGGTCATTCTGACAATGTTTTGGTTTTCATCTATGTACTGTAGTGGCATCGAGTGAAAACCTATGTTTAAAGGCTTTTATTTATCACATGATGTATCGGTATCTTAGAAAACCCAAGTGTTTACTCATAGTTTTTGTACGCTATTTGAAATGTGTTCAGTTGAAACCGAATTATGCAGACCTTCAAATTGCAAATGCTGGTGTTTCCAAGTTGGGAACAAATGTTATTGGATATCAATCCACTTTTCAGCATTGAAGTTGATCCTGGTTTTTTTCTTGTGATAGATAAAACAGACTAATCGCATTTAACGGACTTAAGCACTTTCACATTCCATCCCAAATTGAAGTCTGAAAGACTTTCAAAATCTGGATAGAAGACTGTGTCCTAAATATCAGAATAAAATGATCACTGGAATAAAAATACACCAAACTGAATGAGGTAATTATTGTGCAAAATCTCTAGAATAACTGTATATAATTCTAAGGGGTCATTGACAAGTATTTTTCCAGCATCTGATAAAATCTATCATAGCAATAGATAATAAATTAAAATATAAAAGATATGTCCACATTAAAAGAGCATAACAATGATTCAAAGGAAAAAAAAGTTGTTAAAATAATTCTGCATTATATTCCATGGTTAAAGAGATATTAGTCCTAAGGTGAAGGATATATTATACACTGACACTAAAATTTTACTTCTGAAAAGTGCATGAAAAATACTGCCATGTAAAATGTTAGATGAATTACCAATTACACATCTATTCCAACTTAAAAATATTTTCCTTTAAAACATGTCAAGCAGCATATACTTTTAATGTGATATAAAAGTAATACCAGTCAAACCACTGAGTTTAAGGATAATAACTATAAATTACTAAACACTACTTTTTTTAAGGAAACAAGATACAATAAGGCTTTTTACAGGTAAACAAACTTAAAAAATAAACAAAAATACATTTAGGCATACATTTTAATAGAATAATGCTTAAGTAGTGGATACATTTCCTGATCTACAGTATGAACATGCTGTAATGCCAATTGTTTGTTTTTCAATAGAAGAAAAAATTTGTAGGTCAGCATGTTCTCACGTATTTTCTTTCCTAACCTCGTTACTGGATGTGAAGTCTTTCCCATTACATTCTCGCAAGTACAGTACCCCTAATAGCCTGAAAACTACCTTATACCTTATTTGGAGCCACTTAACAGTAGCCGTAGTTTCGGAAATCAAGTAACATTTGAAAAAAGAGTGTTTGGTATACCATGCACAGGAAAACAATCTCAATCATTTAGCAAAGATCATTCAAAACATTTATGCAATGCAGTATTAGGTTCTTGGAAGTACTGGCATGATCCATCAAACATAATATGGGGCATACACATTTGAAAATAAGACAACATGAGCATCTTAAAATGCTACTGACAAAGTTTAGGTTGTCTTTACTACCAATTTTAGCAACCATATACCAACAGCATGTCTACCTCTCAAGTAAAACATAACTGAAATGTTTCAGTTTGCTTAACAGCAATTTTTTTTCTGTGAGTTTGCAGGCAGATTAGTACCAAATAGTCTGATAGTGTACCTCTAGATTATTTCTCAATATATTAAAAGAAATGAATGTTAATGCTAAGCTGCTAATTATTATAATACATAAAAAAATATTGCACAATGCAACTGAACAATGTGTGTGACTTTTTTTTACATGTATATTTGAGCCATACACCACAAACTACCTGTTTTAAAGTTCAGAATTGGAACCTTAAACAAAGTTTCTATGCTTATGTTGCACATTGTGAAATGTGAATTCCATATAGCAGATCCAAGATGTGCGAGACAGAAAAATCTTTCCAGTAAGATGTGCAATATCCAAAGTAACTCAGTTTCTCATTATGCACTCTGGATCTCCAACCATTAAATCAGCATGAATCATAGTCAAATGACAGCATCATAGTCAAAACCTACTTAACGTTCTTGTTAGTTAACCTTTCAAAGAATGAGAGCCTTGGGCTACTGCAGAAATTTTCTATTAAAGTTTTTAATCTCAAATTCCAGTATGAAAGAATACTTTTTTTTTTTTTTTTTTTTAAGTGGCAACAAAACAAAAGAGATTCTACTCAAAATACACACAGTCATCTCTGGGGTCTACAAACAAGTAACATTAGACAGACTACAAAATCTAAATAAATACTAAAATCATTATTGACTTCTGATCATTTGCTTTAAGATACTGTATTTTTAGCTAACTACATTTAAAAATAACTAAACATGTAATTTCCAGTGTGCTACTTGTGCTTAGTTACCATTTTCCTCTACAGGTGTTATTTGATACCATTTGCAAAAATCCAGTTAAAGTAACAGACTGCATTGGACTGTAAATAAGGTTGACAACAAAAAATGAAGTATCTTATTTTTAGTGCTTAGTATGATACTGTCATACATTTAAAAGAACACAATATGCAGCAGTGATTTAGTATGCTTGGCAAACCACAGTACTAACAAATGAACACCTAAGTTATAGCATATAGTGAGCTATAAGACTTATCACTAGAATTTATGTCAAACTGACATAAATAAGGAAGTGGTTTAAGAAATCATCTTAAATATTGCCAGTTTGTGTTTCTCCATTCCAGTTTTTACAAATTAAATGTAACAGGCTCCCAAGTGACTGTGTATTCTACTACAAAATGCCTTACTTTCAAGTCTCCCATGTTCAGGACTGTGACTGTCCCTGTTGGTCCCTGCCTATGAGAAGATTACATATGGAGTTTAATTTACATTATTTAAATATGTTACTAAAGATCTAAAAATGTCTCTAGACAGCTGAACACACAATTTTTGTCCAAGCCCGATTTCCATATTCTGGAAATGTATGAATCAGTGATGTCCTCTTAAATGCAAAGACTGAACACAAATGCACATCTTTCTATTAGCCTTCAATCTGTGGTGCTGTTATGTAGTTTTCCAGCTACTTTTACTACAGATCTGGGAAAATATAGACTGTTCAAAAAATGTGTTTTCAGTGGCTCACTATGTTTTAATGGGTAAAGATATCAGGCAACCGATTCTCCGTCTAACACTGATGGTACATCCTTGGGATCAGACACGTGATATGAAGCCCAGGCCCAAGCTGGCTGGGATCTGAATGGTTTCTAGTGCCAGAGAGGATGGATTAAAAGGAAAAGTAACAGGAAAGATGTGTTTAGCATCCATGAGCAACTGAGGAGAGTCCTTCCTGTCTCGCAGACGCATCTGGAAAGATAAGAAAGTGATTACATGAGCATTTAGCCACTTCATTGATAATAATAATCTTGTAAAAGGTAGTATTTCATCTGTGCTTACAGATACACCTGTGTTCAGACACACACTCTATGCTAACTTGACCAGACACATTTGCAATAATTGTGCCATTAAATTGTAGTTACTTTTGTCATTTTCAGTTCTGCATATCTTCCCCTTACAATGCAATCTCAAGATATGTAGATTCCTTGCAAAAGGAAGAATTTGCCCACCATCTGATAACTCCATCTTTTCAGTAAGTGCAGTTATAGTTTTATCTCAGTTCTACCTTCCCAATCTCCCTTATCCTGCTAGTAATATAATTTGCTTTCTAACAGACCAGAAAGATCATCTTTGTTTCTTTCATTTTGCTCTACTGGCTGCTTTTCTTTGGAGTTTTCAAAATGTTTCATTTTCATCAATATATATAAAACTAGAAGGGCTAAATGCAGAACTTTGGAATGAACATAGGCCTCAGTTTTCAAAGCAGTTGGAGCTTCTCATGTAGACACAGGTCTGACAAGCAAATTTGCATATATAAATGTTGCCACTTGAAAAGTTGGCATACAAGCATGTTTACATACACAAAGATGTATAAGCACAAAACCCTTTCACCTTCCAAAAATCTCATACATATTGACAGCGAAACTAACATTTTCATGCAAGTCTTGGAGGCAGTAAATTGTGATTGCTTAAAATTTTAAGGCTGACATCACCTTTTCAACATAGCTAAAAAGCCTAGTTTACATCAGATTCCTGAATGTATTTCAGGACACAAGCTGTTTTGGCTCATCAGAGGGTTTCTTAGAAATAGTCAAATGATTTTTGATGAAAAGATATAGCCATACCTGTATTGTACGTATAAATGATACCAAGACTCTCTCTTCAAACTCATTTACTGGCGTATACAAATTCAGAACTTTTACAATCTGTGAAGAACAACAACCATTCTTAGGTTCATTTTACCGATGAATCAACAGATGCATCCACGGTTACTAATAATATACTTTTAAAATAAGCTATTTTAAAAAGAAAATTCTTTACAACTATTTCTTATTTTTTTGCTTTATTGATTCATACAGAATTCCATCACCTGCTTAATGCTATGTTATACGACTGACTGCTTCAGAACATGTGTTCTTTGGAGGCAGAAACTCTAAATTTCTACGTGTGTGGAAAATACCAAACTATGGAAATCAGATGATAAGTAACTAATTGTGTTCTGAACCCCCCTGGAAACATGCTGTATTTCTCACCCTAATTTTGACCCTATAATTATGACCTTCTGTAGCTTCCACTCAAGAGAGTCTTACGACTTCACTGTTTTTCAAGAGAGTGAGCTATTTCTCTAAAAATAGGACTAAAACCACCAAAGGAAAGAACTGCATCACAAAGACTTTAAATAATAATACGGGTTAAACTTGTAAAACTTATAAAAAATTCTCTTTGTTTTTTTACATGATTCTCTTCCAAAAAAACCACAACACTTTTTAACAAAGTTAAAACACTTGAAGCATATGGAATTCTAATTTCAGTACACAACTAACAGGTTTTCCTGCAATGTGAATTACTAAATAAAAACAGCTATATCAATCCAACCGCAAGTGCTGACACCATTGTGAAAGAAATAGAGAAATTTCTTTCTTTTCCTGATGGCAATATTCAGTAATCATCAAAGATGTTGTATTGGGTCTGGCTGAGATGGATCCATTTATTCCTATACATGCTCTATGCAAATGTAGCATGGTTAAAAAAAAAGCACAACTTATCTGTACAAAATCTAAGCTTTCATAAATAGAAGCCTTCAGCTGTTTACTGAGATACACTTGGTTCAGCCTGCTGAGGCTAATGGGTACAGTAACTTAACACTTTTGTTTGCAGACCCCAAGACAACAGCTCTGTGTGAATTGTCCATTAACTTAACCGGGTACTAACCCTGATGGCAGACAGATCATTTCTTAGTATCCTAGGCAGAGCTATCCAGAGTACAGAGACTTCTTTGAGTGAAGAGTTTTCTCTAAGGATTTTCACAAACTGAGAGACTATGTATAGTACTACACACTACACTATCTATTGAGATTTGTTCAAAATAAATCTTGAACATCAGACTTCAAAAGGGTCTGACCCTTTTTTTACCCCTGCACCTTCAACTGTTTTAGTTGTACTAATGCAAAACACAGTAAGAAATCTTTGATCCATGTGCAACAGCAGTGCAGGCAGGCATAGCAAACACCAACAGAGCAGAGAACTGCTCAAAAGTGGTAGCAGAACAGATAATGAGAGTTTGCTTACCTGGGCAGTAGTCAGTGCATTGCACATTGAACAGATGGCTTCTGCATCTTCATCTGTTTTCTTTTTTACTTGCAACAATTGTGCCGCCTGGATGAGGGGTTCCAGTGTTTCTTTAGCCCCACTATTCATCAAATTTTTATCACGTAGCCATTCCTCCAGTTGACTCACATTGTATCTGTACAAAGAGGTAAAAGTATCAAGACATTAATGCTTGATTATGGCTAAATTGAAAGCATGTGCAATTTCTTTCCCAGTGTTTCTTCTTTGTTCTTACATGTTTTTCCTTCACACTTGTCATTTCTTGTAATTTTGTCTTCATACTGTTTCCTTCTGATTAAGGCAGGAAATTTTGATTTTCAAAACAGTTAGAAACTATGGCCAAAGACTTCCTCTAACTAACTTTTCCTATTTGTTTTTGTTCCTTTTAATTGCAGGAATGTGATGAGTGTAAGAAGAAAGACAAATGAGATTTTATCCGTGCAAATGTACAGTGAGGCTTTTCAAGGGACTGGAAATGCCTTGGCTACATTTCCTGGCATATGCCAGTAGAACGCATTGGACAACTGATGCCAAATGCAGGAACAGAATAAGATGGCTTTACTGCAGGATGCAGCAAACTACAGTGTGGATGAACACCGCAGGGATCCACTGCACCACGAGCATACAAAAAACACAGCAGGCATGTTTGCTATTCTTCTCTAAAAGCTCAGAAAACAACTACCAACATTTCACCTACAGTTCTGATTCCTACTTGATGATGAAATACTTTCATTTTGCTTCTACCACATTTTCTTGAAAGCCAGGTAGGATTTGGCCGAAGTTAACCAAACTCTTTTTAATTGAACCTCACAAAATCAGTTTAACAGCATCTGCAACTGTTTGTGTGTGGAAAAATAAGTAGTCAAAATGTATCTGCTATTCTATTAAAATGATGTTCAGCAGTGTCAAGAGTTCACTAAGATTTCCAGCAGCACATTCAAGAAAAGTGTAACATGAGTTCTCCCACCTTATCTGCATTCCTTTGCTCCACGAGCACATGTCCTTGCGCAGGAGAAGATTATTAAGTGTTACAGCCCCAATGATGTAGAACATCTGCTTGACAACCTGTTTGATCAGCTCCGGATCCATTCCGTGCTGACACATCACTGAATGGAAAGAGTTCAGCTGCCGAATAATAGAGTCCAAAGTGTAGGTTCCTTCATCGGCAATGCTGGATGTTCTCTTCCGCAGCCCTGTTGGTTTCACCCCTGAGACACCTTGGATAGTCTCATGCTCCAGCATTCCTGAAACTGCATTTGATTGACAACATTATTATAATGACTGAAAATTGCTGATATGCAAGCATATTGTGGAAGACAGCAAAACAGTGTTTACACAGGAAAAGCAGGCTGGGCTTTCTGCTAGCCACACTTTACCATGATTTCCAGCAATTCTGTGTCCCACTATGTTCTGCAAAATCTAAACTTACAGGGTTTTTACAAAGATTCCAGCATGTGTGTTTGAAAGGAAAGTCTAACTCTAGCTCAGCAAAATACTTTTTTCCTCCCATGGTCATATGAGCAGCAGAGTAAACCAAGAGCTGTTCCATTCTTCTAAATGTTGTGATCAGAAAGCTTAGTGAAAATTTGTGTGAGAGTACTGTCTGACAAGAAAAATGAAAAGTACTTTTAATGAAAAATATATCTCTGAATGTGAGCTTCATCCCTGCTAGCTATTTCATTGCTAATTGCTGTCCGTAATAACAACAAACCATTTTTCTCCATATTCATTTTAATTATGAGTTCTCATGTAAATAAAGTCTAATTTTTCCATGGGATATTTCCCAACAGACAGGGCAGCAAATATCAGACTGTCCTAACAGTTTCTTCCTGTAAATGCATGATATATGACAAGCTTGAACAGGGTATATCGATTTGTTCTGTTACTGGCAGAAGAAGCAGCCACAGTTCACTTTTTCCCTCTAATCCAACCTGTCCAGCATAGTCCTTGTCATCTATAAACAGAATACCACAAGAACTGTTAATGAAAGTCTACTGGTTAGGAAGAACTACAAGATACAGTATATTACCACCATCACAATTTTCCTTTTGGTACTATGGTGTGAAGTTTAAGGAATTCAACTTTGCCTTACCAATCATTGGTTGCAGAATGTTTTCCAACACTCGGACAAGTTGTTGGTAGATCTGAATAGCCAAATCACTCAGTACTTGTCTGTATTCAGCTAAATCAAAATTCGTGAGGCAGTGTTCATTTTGACGAGGTGTATTATGCTTCATAAACCCCTGAATTCATAAAATATCAGAAATGAATGCTTATAACAGAAACGAATGCTTCAATGGAACACAATAATATTACACAAACCCAGTATTTGTATTTTTTCATGCAACTGACAAATAATACTTTCAAAATAATAGTCAGAGACCCTCAAAACTTTAATTTGGAACTTCTTCTGATTGAGGCTAATGGTAGGATTTGCTTTTCAATTGTGATTTGTGCAACATTTGCTTCCTTGACTTGAAACTTCAAGTATCTGACACAGGAACAAACTGCCAACTTTCTGGCAGGTAAGACCCTTCCCTCTTACTCCAGCATGAGCGTTCTCACCTGGCCATTTATGGCCAAAAGCCCAGTTAAGTTTGAAAAAGGAATTAGGCATACCACAGCTTCCAAATGTAAACTGGTCTGCCATACTATGGTTAAAAGACCTAACATGGCCTTCTTCACAGGTAGTGCAGTGAACCATTACTAAACAACATAATGCTAGCAGCCAGATTCTTCTACTTAATCTGAGTTAGCATTTTTGGGAGCACAATGTCATCTAGCCTCTGGGCCCCCAGCCTGCAATAAGGGAAGCTGGTTCAAATCTTACCTCCCCCTGCTTTCCACTGATGTCATCACCATCATTCCAAAAAGTATAGCCCTTTTAGGAGACTTTGACTAGTTTTGAGATATTACAGGAATTTGTTTAAGAGCAGTGTTCTCAGTAGTATTGCAGAGCAAAAGAAACCAGAGTAGGAGCACTGCTTACCTCTTCTCCGCTATATTGCTTCAAACAGTGCAAAAATCGGCAGGTGTTAGATAGCCAGAAGGATACTGTTTCAAAGTCATCACCTCTTTTCTGAAAATAAAACCAAACACATTTCAACAAAGACTGGTAGGAGGAGTAAACTAATAAAATGTTAGCTAAGCAATTAAACACTTGAAATCCACTTTCTTATAGCTACTTAGATTCTGATGTTTTGCAAAACTTTTGTGTATTTCAGTAACATATTAGAAAAGCAAGGGTTTTGGCAAAATACCATTAAACACCATCCCTGTTTTCTGTAGTATTTTTCAAGAACTTTCAGAATATAATTTCCTCCACAGATATGATCTTTCTGTGTTTTACAGACCCATCCTAACTGCTCTGTGCAGAAATCACAGGGCAATATGACTGTATTCCCAAAACACCCATTCTGTGGCCCAATGGCTCTTGTGAAGAGCCCAATGGGGAGGATGGGAATGATGCAGACCCAGGAGGAAGAGCAGAGAACAATTCAGTTTTCATGAATGTCACTTACATCATAACCATTTTGGCAGCCTGATACAGAAAACAAAACAAGACAAAACAACAAACCCTCCTCACCAAAGAACACAGGATCTAGTATATTTTGAGTAATTAAAATTTCTAGAGCTCTATAGCATGCACTCCATTCACTTAAAAATGTCCAAAAATATCTATGAATATCTAAGCTCCTGCAGGATTGCTTACTAAACATTTTTTCAAAACTTGCAGCTTGATGAAATGTTTGGCTTTTGAGCACATCTGTCTTATTTAAATACTAAAAACCTCCATGAAGCATAAAGCATATTTATGTCTTAATACTGCCTTCAAGATACCCCTGGCCTAAACTCTCCTAGCCAACTCATTGCAAATACTTTAGGCAGTAACATATTATCATCAATGTAATCTCTAGGTGAAGCAAATGATGAAATCTGTGAACCAAAACTGCAAATGAAACATTTTAATTAAGTGTTCTGAAGAATCATAGAATGGTTTGGGTTGGAAGGGACCTTAAAGATCATCTAGTTCCAACCCCCCTGCCACGGGCAGGGACACCTTCCACTAGACCAGGTTGCTCAAAGCCCCATCCAGCCTGGCCTTGAACACTTCCAGGGATGCGGCATCCACACCTCTGGGCAACCTGTCCCAGTGCCTCACCACCCTCACAGTGAAGAGTTTTTTCCTAATACCTAATCTAAACCTACCCTCTTACAGTTTAAAACTGTTATGCCTCATCCTATCACTACACTCACTGTTAAAGAGTCCCTCTCTGGCTTTCTTGTAGCCCCCCTTTAGGTATTGGAAGGCTGCTATAAGGTCTCCCCAGAGCCTTCTCTTCTCCAGGCTGAATAACCCCCAACTCTCTCAGCCTGTCTTCATAGCAGAGGTGCTCCAGCCCTCTGATCATCTTCGTGGCTCTCCTCTGGACTCGCTCTAACAGGTCCATGCCCTTCTTATGTTGGGGACCCCAGAGCTGAACGCAATACTGCTGGCGAGGTCTCACAAGAACAGAGTAGAGGGGGTGAATCACCTCCCTCGACCTGCTGGTCACGCTTCTTTTGATGCGGCCCAGGATTCGGTTGGCTTTCTGGGCTGCAAATGCACACTGCCAGGTCATGTTGAGCTTCTCGTCAACCAACACCCCCAAGTCCTTCTCCTCAGGGCTGCTCTCAATCCACTCATCGCCCAGCATGTGTTTGTGCTTGGGACTGCCCTGACCTACGTGCAGGACCTTGCACTTGGCCTTGTTGAACTTCATGAGGTTTGCACAATTAACAAAGACTCACTATGCAAACTTTGACTACATCCAAAACCTTCTAAGCGTAGGTTCAGAGGAGGAAGACTATTCAAAATAAAAAGAAGGTAGTTCTTTTTCCACTAATTCAAAGCATCTATGGTATTATATGGATAAAATGTTATCAATGTAATTTGTTGGTTCTTAAGACAACTTTTTTGTGACATCAGTGGGAGGAGTTTACTGATCAGAAATCCAGAGCCAATTCATTCAAAGCCACTTCCTCAGTCCTCTAACATAAAATCAAAACCACATTTTAAATTAACGTTTTTCTAAACCAAGCAGACTAACTAACCTTCAACACTTTTTTGATGCCATTGATAGTGGAAGTCAACAATGACCGCACTTTTTGGTCATCATTAAGGTAATCCGCATGGCGTACACACATGAACAAAATATATGCTGGTAGTCCTGGAATCAGGTTGACAGCTACCCCACGTGGTTTCAGCTCTTGGGAAAAACAAACACACGTTGTTTTGTTAAGTGTAAAGTCACTGGAAGATGTTATATGAGGTAATCGCAACCTCCCCAGTTAACAGTGCATACGTATCTATACATGGCTGGTGAAAACTAAGAACAAAACTAAGAAGAGCCCCTTTCTTCGTAAATATCAGAATGGAATAAAAAAATATAACTGCCTGCTAAAAAAATATGCAGACACATTAGTATGTACTATACTGATCAGGAAGGATGATTAGAATACAATAGACACTTAGGAATTTTAGATAAACTGAACACTGTCAAAACCAAAATAAGCTATTCATTTCATAATGCAAATTCTGTGTTCTTATCATTCATTGTTCATAGTGTGTGGGAGCAGAGGCTGCAAATGAGAAAGATGCTTACCTAAAATAAGATTCTTGACAAGTTTTTGTTCATCTTCCTTCTTATATTCTAACATCCCTTGGAAGTCCTTTTCTTTCCGTGGAATGTTAACTGGACGAATAGGTTCGTCAATGATTTGTCCAGGTGATATGTTCTCCATCTGGCCCACTTCAGAGTGGAAATGGAAAGAAATTATATAATATTTTCCAGTGAAACCAATGCATACCAGAGGAAACTATGACATTTCTAAGGAAGAACTCCAGCATATACAAGTAAGAAATGTTTTCTTTGGTTCAGTATAACACTTACCAACAAAACTCCCATTAAACAAAAAGACAGATTGTTGATAAATATATCTCAGGGTGGCATTCTTCTTTTGAAGAGTGGCAGTGTGTGAATAGCACCCATTAATACAACCTTACTGACGATTTCCCAGATTTTATCATATAAAAGCACAAAGGCGAAGTGATAGCTGTTAATCACTTAATCCCAGATTAATACTGCAAAGGTCACTGTTAATTGTTCTGCAAAATGCCAGTATTTTTCAAGCTTCATGCCTATTGTGGTAGATTTACCTCTACCAGCAGCCAAGTACCCACACTGGCTCCAGCAGGACAGGGGAGAGACTATTGAGAGAAAACTCACGGGTCGAGGTAAAGATGGTTTAATAAGTGAAGGAAAGGCGGGGGGAAGGAAAGCAAAGGCAATCATTCACGACCCCCCCACAGGGGGGCCGATGACCAGCCAGCCTCCAAACAACAACTACCTTGTATGCAAAAAACGCCCTCTTCTGGCTCCTGAGGTTAGGTAGTATGGAATATGGAATATTCCTTTGGCCAGTTTGGGTCAGCTGTCCCGGCTGCGTGCCCATGTGCCCTCCCACCCCCCAGCTTACTGAGAGGGCAGAGTGGGAAAAAAGAGAAAACCTTGACACTGTGCAAGCTCTGTTCAGCAATAGACAAAACGCCTCTGTGTTACTGTGAGAGACTGAAAGAGTTAATGTCTCAAACATCGTGGTGGGGCAAGTTCTGCTTAAAGACAAACCCTGCACAGCAAGGAGCCAAGGTGAAAAGCCCATCAGCTCAGACATCAGCAACAGGAGGGGGAGGGCGTGCTGGAGGGTGCGCAGCTCCCTGTTCTGATACAAAGATCAAACTATGGCAGTGTCTGCAGGCAAGGAGAAGTTACTCCCCAAACGACTCCCAAGCCCAAAGGCTCACAAACTGCTCATTAGCCTGACGAGTTCGGGTGCCCACCCGAAGGAGGGGCAAGGATGATAAAAGGACACAAACTGAAGCCCTGGGGACACAAGCCCACCGGGACTGGACCCCTCGGCTGACTGGACCCCTCGGCTGACTGAACCAACGCTGGACCCAGGACCAGTGAAATCTCTGTCTCTTCCTTCTTCTCTCTTTCCTTTTCCTTTTCCACAATCCCTACACCTCTTCCGTTTCAAGATATAAATCGCTGACCAAGTCTGAGACTAAGAGTGGATCCAGCCTCCCCTAGACCCTTCTCTGAGGAGGAGTCTGGAAAGCAAGGGGGTCTGCTCTGAACCTCAGGACTCGACGGGAGGGCTCTCCTTATTCCCTGAATCGATGTATATGGTTACCCTGGGTTACACCGTTTACAGAAGTAGTCTTATGCCAATTCCCGTTGTGAGAAACCCTGCCACCTACTACCATGCCTCCCCAGTTCACTTTGCTTCTGTCATAAATAAAATCTTTAACTGATCGTTTGGTGTTGTTTCACCTTAATTTAGCCCGAGGGAATTTCGAATTAAACACGACTCCCTGGTCTATCCAGTCTGGGTCGTGACAGACTTTTAAAGACTTTTTAAAAACAAACTTAGTTTGAGTAACCTTTCAAAGGGATGTATGAAATATCCACCTTGTTGTGTACAGTGCCTCACGGTATCACATTCAACACCTACGCTCCACCTGGTTAGGTTGCTGCATGCAATTACAAACTATTACACCTCCTGTAAGTGTGCTAAATGTATGCACCTGTCAAATGGGGTAGAAAATGCAGAAATCCAAAATGGAGCTCAAGGAGAGTTCCCACTAACTAAAGGATAATATACTCCTGTTAATCCAGGTTTAACTTGGTATCCCTGTTCTTTTCAAACACTGAAACACTGAAGACTACACAGTCACTGATTTCAATCTTAGTACTCAATAAAACAACTCATTAGGCAGTAAGCCTGGAAAAAGCAGATGACCATAAAAAGCTTCTAAAAGGTTAGTACCAGGATTATTTAAAAACAAATTCATACTTCAACTTTATAACATAATTAATTGCTTTTAGCAATTAAAATTACTTTACTTATACAGAGACATAATAAGCTCTCAGTCTCACCAGTCCTAAGATCCTAAGGCAAATCACACTGATGCCCATAAAAATAAAATTAGCTTAGTCCATATCTCAGCATTCTCATATTCAAGTTTGGCCAGCATCTCTGAAAGGAAACCTCAAGCGGAGAAAGACAGTCTCAGCATTCTTTGCTCCAGTGATACAGAAATTCACGTTCAAAGGAAAACTGGGTCTATTATTTCTGCCTGGTTCATATTTAGTATTGCTTTTGTCTTGAGAAAAACACATACTGTCTTTGAGTACACAAACAGCCCAGGTAACATTCCTTTATGTTCAAATGTTTTCTGCCTTCAGAGAAACACCAATGTTCTTTACTCATTACTTCAAAATACGACAAATCTTCTAAAGGTTTATAAAGGAACACACAGAGCGCTGAGCGTACATCCTGTTTCTGGAATCATTTAACAGACACTGACACTACTGAAGACCTCATGCCCTCCCGACTGCTAAAACAGATGGATATGATGACAAAGGGATCACAAAAAGTAAACCAAAATCTTTCTCTCAAAATACGGAAGTACCTTCAAGTTCGCCGATCTTCTTAGCAAATACTTTCAACTGTTTCTTTAACTTGCGAACAGTTTTGTCTTGCTTTTCAAGCTGCTCCATTAAATCCTATAAATTAAAATGAGATAACGATTAAGATACGAGAAAAATCCCATAATGTGTGACAGAGACAAAACCGGTGCTGTTAGAATTACAAGGCAGTGAGGAAAGCTGAACAGTGGTGCCATCCTCTGGCTGAGGTTTGCAAGCTGGTACGCTGCCTGTAACAAGCCAAATATCGCAAATATTATTAAGTTATGTGCAGCATGACAAAGGCAAAGCTCTTAGGCAGGTATATTCTGCAGACACTCGGAACTAGGTCAGTTCTTACAGCAGAAGACATTTTGCTGCCAACACATCTCGCTAATGCTTCCTCCCTGCTCTTCCAAATGCCTCACGGAAATAATTTTCTTTATTATTCAACAGCTACCCTGTATTTCTACATCATTTATTCATGCCTTCAGGACTGACTCATTATTCAGACCTATCCATTTTATAAGACAATAAGAGAGATACCTGCAGAAAGACCATAACTTGCACTCAAATTTACCAAAATCAAACATCCAAACATACAACACTTCTTTGTGACGCTCTGCCACTTCCCTATTGCTTGGTGTCATCACATTTCCTTACACTGAAACTGGTGTCTTACATCTTTTTATTCTGTAGCTGAACAACATCTAGCACCTAAAGTCCTACTCTTGAAATAAACCTGTATTCTTCTTTCAAAGAAGCACTCCCCAGAAATCTATCTTTGAATAATTCTGTGATCTATGGTAGTGCATTAAAAAAAAAATCATGTAATTAATAAAGGGGAAGTCTTTCTAAAGGAAGCAAAACCTCAAGCTCAAAAAACCTGAAGGCCATTCCAGGTTAAGGGTTTGAAAGCAGCTTAAAAGAAAAATGCTCTTTTTCAAGCGTGATTCTTCATGGCACTGGTAAAAACATAAGGGACCATGAGCTCCTTGTATCAAAAGCATCACCTGGGAAACCACACCTCTCATGAGGTATTGAAAAATATTAGTGCAGCATGGGCAACAACTTAGAATTAGGCACAAATTGTTCTTAATCATGTAGTAAAGAGTTTACAACGCAATATATTCGAGCAGTAAGATATTAGGCCTGTTGAAAGAACAGAATCAAGGCCATGCTTCATATTCAAAGCAGTGTTCAATTTTACAACAGAAATCCTGCTAGTAACACAATATACTTGCTGTCAGATATAACAATTTCTCCTGAAATTAATAAAAGAATATATGTAAGTCCAACAGACTGTTTCAAATGTATCAAGGAAGGGATGTGATTTCTGAACAACAAATACGTAAGGAGGAATAAAGTTCTTTCTATGGTTCCTCTAAACAAATTGACCAGATTTCACATCTCATTAAGATTCTGAATCTCATAAATTATATTCTTTCAAGCTTACACATGGTGCTATCTTTAATTATTATGGAAATATTATTTCCAACTTTATCCCTTATATTTTGCATTTTTAAAAAATATTAAAAGGTTATGCATTTTCATAGATTTATTCATTCCAGATGTCGGCACTGTAAAGAGATCTACGAACCGATTCAGGCTATGACTGGATTGCAGGCATTATTCACGTTGGTAAGTATCTTTATGATCAGTCCTCTATTTTGCTGAACTGAATTTAAATGTATCAAAGTTTTAAAGCAAAGAGTGGTTCTGAAAATGGAGCATCTTTTGCATCACGTACCTCTTTTTCAGGGCAGTATTAAGTAGTATTCAAAAAGAAACTGCTTTGCTCACAGCACAAGACTTGTATTAGTAACAAAACTGTGCATCAAAAAGAGACACAGATTACACAGAGGACACTAAGACTAACAAAAAAAGCAGTAAGGGAAGTAATTGGCATTGTGAAGCTCTCCGCAGGGGATTTCCTTTGAAAGGAAGAAAGGGAGGCAGCCTGCTTTTCAATTAGTGCTCCAGAAACAGCAAACGAGACAACAGAGAAACAGGATTCACGTGATCTACATACAATCATCCGTTTGTAAAGTGAAATCCGGTACGATTGATACTTCTTGGGATCATCTGCATACAACTCCTCACAAAACTGTAAAAATAGGTACAGGATTGTTTTTGCCCCTCCCTTTGAGACACTGATACTTCAGTAAGCACTATATAAATTAAATCAGATTAAAACAAGATCAAGAATCTCTAATTTTTAGGTAGTTTAGTCCTTCATTGTGGTGCTCACACCAGCCTCTCCCAGAAAGAAGCTGATGTAGATGAGTCGCAGAACAGTCATATCTTTTAAAAATGGGCAGTACTAATACTGTGAAAGCCTGGACTATAACCTTTGTGAGAACCTGGACAGGAGATTTTCTTATGCTAATCAAGATGGGGTTGCTGTGAATACTGCAATTCTAATGTCACATCTGGAAAGCCTGTAAATTATTTCCACTCTAGGGCTAGGAGTGGAAAAGAAGCATATACAAGACTTGGAGTAGACTTGCAATCTCAAACATCAGAAGTGAAACAGCAAGGAATGAGTCTATATTTAACAAGTAAAATTACATTCACTGTATTTGAAAATAAAGAGAACTCCTCTGGGATGTAATTACATGACTGTGTTGTCTTGGGAACACAGAATGTGATGAGTAGGTCTCTGGGGGAAAAAAAAAAGGCTAAAAATCGTAACATATGACTAAGCAGCAGGAGGGAGCTGTGAGAGACGGAAACATTCGCCATTTACCTTTGCCCGTGGGAGACAGCTGCTGCTGAGGCAAACTTACAATATACTTTCGATCAGTTTTCCAACATCTATTAGCGGAATTATCTGATGCTTTCCTCAAAACCTTTGGTACTAAGACAAGAGCCCGACAATGGTAACTTCTGTAACATACATAAGCAGGAAAGACTACACCTTGGCTTGTTTAGAGGAAGCAATGACACTCAGAGCTAGGCTTTTTCTTCCTGAAGTAGCACAGTTCCCTTTACCAATAAACAGTGATAAGCCAATGACATTCCAACATGGGCCTCTCTGGAAAATTTCCCCGGGAATGAACTAGCCTGCACATGATGAACATACTCCTTTGCGGAGGTAAGGAGCTTCACCCTACCCTTCCTTCATACAAAAATGTTGTGCAGTAAACAAGGAATACCAATTATTAGCTAACTGACTTCTAACCAAGTTTCTTTTTCTGGAACTATTTCTTTCTTCAAGACATACTGAATAGTTGGAGCTCATAACACAGTGGATTATCTGTGTAGCTTCAGGCAGGGAGGGGGGAAATGGGAAGAAAAGTGGCATTAAATAATTGAAGAACTACATGAGAGTTTTTCAACAAAATAAACAAACTAATATGAAGAAACACCACTACTTGGCACCAATATTTTTTATGAGTTCCCTGGATATAAGCATTCCATTTAGCGATGATTAAACTGATCAGTTGAAAGCTGGGACTCAGGAGTTTTCTCCATGCCACAAACTTTGAACGAATTCCCTGAAACTATTACTTCATCAGCAATCGTAAGTCTCTCTCTCCCATCAGCTCGCCTACTAAAAACCCCACTGCACTCACGCAATTTTTTACAGGAGGCTGCCTTCTGAAAGATGATAGGAACTTAGAGGCGCAGCAGGACTGTAAGTCCCCTAGCCTGCTCCTGCAGCACCATTTCCCTTACCAAGTTCTCATTAGTCAGCCGGGTGATCTCATGCTGTAGACTGGCTTCAATGCGGGCCTCTGGAGGCAGCTGCAGATTCTGTGCTAGGAGCTGCTGCTGGCGATTGTTTTCTTCCTTCAGACTTTGGATCTCACCTCGCAGCGATTCCAGTTCGTTCTCGTGGCTCTTCTTCTGTGACTGAAGCTGAGACTCCAGCAGCCTGAAGAAGTTGAGCAACAGTTGTGTGAACGCACTTAGAAAGTTACATCCCCAATTCTCAGAGGGAGTGGAAAGCTTTAGCTGCTGCTCAGGAACAATTAGCCATGGCTTGCAAAAGAAAATGAAAAAGGCAGAGTACTCTTTAAACCCTTCAGTATGCCTTCTAATTAAATTAAGCTTGCATGATCAAAAAGTGGAGAGAAACTAGTTGTGACACTGCTTTGCATTTCCTTTGTGATTGAACACATACTGTGTATGGTGCCACTGAAGAACATGTGGCAATAAATGTAATGCTAAGTCTTCACAGATTGTCACTGCCTTTAAAGGGTTTTTAAAGAGGTTTTACCTCTAATCAAATCAAACAAACTGTGTAAGATGAAGAAGACACTGTGTTTGCTTAAGCTAGGACCCTGCAATATTAACAAAGGAAAATCTTTCTAGAGTTAACTCTGTTCAGTCAGAAACCATTTAATTGCAAATGCACATAAATAATCTTTATATTTACATTAAAACCAACGTTTTGCAGAGGGCTGTCATTAGTGCACGAAAGGTTAACAACAGAATCAAACTCAGGACTGGGATCCGGGAGCTCTATTTTATCTTCACCACTGACTCACTCTTTCCCCTTGGGCACATCACGTCTCAAATTCTTCTCATGTGAAATGGGGATAACACGTACCAGCCTCCTTCCAAGCAGTGCTGTGGGGATCTACTCCTGCTTGCAAGGCACTGTCCAAGTGCTCTGACTCATCATTTCATACATACGCACATGGAGGAAATGACATTACTAGTGACTACTAGTGTTCAATTAGACAATCTTTCAGGGTTTAAATATGCATAAGGCAGGCACATTTATTAGTAACTAGACTGATCAAGCACGCAAGGGCAAATAGTAATTTACCTGCATTGCTCTGCCATTTAACATAAAGCTTCTTGTCTCTACAGTGCTAGGACAAGAAACGAAGAGGTGCAGAGCAAACAGTCTCACATCCTGCTCTGCAGAACACTTGCTCTAAGTTAGATCTTCACAGGCTTACAGAGCAATGTTAGCTGTAGAGTTTGTTAGCACCAGAAAAGGAAAGACTTTAGTTAGTAGCATTCATTGCAAAATACTTCCTTCTGTAGTTACTGCTACCAACTGTGTATATTGAAGAAGATCAGCACTGCCTATCTATTGAATTAGTTGCCAGTGCAGTTCTAGGAACCATTTTGGAAGTCTGGGACACATGTATGGATACGGGGCCCAGAGGTGCACACAGAGCCAGAACTCCATTTCCTAACAAGGTGAACCTCACCCATTACATGACCAGCATGCAGTCTTTGCAGAGAGTGCAGTGATTGCACTGAGGCTTGAAGAGCACCATGATGAACTAAAGATGACTTCTGTTTGTTGGTTATTTTGTGTCTTACATTTTGAATCTGGCACGGAGAGACGTGGGAGAAGAATGTTCAATTTACTGAACTTGAGTCACAACAAGGAGAGTAAGACCCGTAGCTATTTGAAAGTTAAGAGTACGCTGAAGCTACTCAAACAATAGTTTTATAATTACTAAAATGATTGTACTTCTTTAGGCTGAAAATCTGTAAGGGACATTAATTTTGATACCCAACGTAAAGGCAGACAAATAATACACGGCTACAAATTTTTTCCTGTTGAGGAGCTTCTGGTATTTTACAGTCCATTTTTGCACAAGTATTCTTATGAATTATGTATTAGTTGTTACACCATCTTAACATTTTAAATGATAAAACTTGACAAGGAGAAAGGTTTGGGGACAAAGTTTGAGGAAACTCTTTAACTTGCGTAATTTGTGATGAATTTTTTCCTAACTGTTAAAGCAATAGAGATACTGTAGCTAAAGCAAACCCATAGCAAGGGGCACAGTTAGCTAGAAAAGAAGACGCAAATGAAGAAAAAAACCATTCTGAGAAGTCTGGTAACCTGTTGGCTTGTTTTAACCCTTCATAAACCAGCCAAAGTTCTCCATCCTCATTCAGCATATGATAGTCCTGGGGAGATTGCCTTTCAAGAAAAGTATTTAAAAAAATACAAGAGAGATACATGATGGTGATGAGATGACATGTTAAGGACATTACACACTAAAATACAGTTACTATAAAAAAGAAACAAAAAATGCCCTAAAACAACTTAGCAAATTACTTCTCTTGTTTATACGTATTTCTTCTTAATGACGAAATTCAGTTCTCGGTGTTAGCCCAACTGGTTACAGCATTTCATGCTGTTACAATAAATGCATTACAACAGGTTATTGTGACCACTACTGGACAAAAGGTAACAAATCAGCATGGGGAACCCAATTTGAGCAATGTAGCAGTTAAAGGCTAAGAAGATGTAAATCCAGGAAGCTTGATTCTGCATTTCCCCATTGTTTCTTAATCCTTTCACATACTGCATACAGCAATTATACTAATCAAATCAAATTATAACCCCAGCTGTAAGTGTTCTCTAAGTAGCTAGACTTAGGTGGATGGAACTTACTGAATGTGATACACGCAGTGTGTCACAGCAGACCCCAAGTGACCCCAACTGATCATAGATTAAAGAAAGAGAACTTGTACCTGTTTGTTTCCTTCAGTCCAATATACGCCTGTGCTATTTCTCCTTTGTCTTTCATCTTTTGTACATCCTCCAAGAGGATTGTAGAATCTGTCATGGTATTCTGGTAAAAGAATGACGATTTCCAGGGTAAATTTAACAATGTAATTGTTCTTTGAATCCATGTTTTTGTCACTTTACCCACATGGAACACTAATCCTTGAGTAGCCACATAAAAATTAGCATGGATATGTAAGCAGGAGGTTGATCCATAATTTCTATGTCCATTTGGTGTATCTTTTAAAATGAATGCATGCAACATGGTCAAATATCAGTCTAATAAGTGGGTTCATGTGTTAACCTCCTTTTATTTGTTCATCACGTAAAAGGAACCAAATAAATTTCATGAAATGACAAATTTGCGTTTTATTTCAAATTACCAGGAACAGCTGCTAATACTAAAACTGAAGAAGCATAATTTTGCAGGCTCAATTCTATTAATATTTCTTAAACACAGCATTACATGTAGTCTGTCAAAAAATCTCATAAATAAGGTCTATTCCTCACTTCCTATATTTTAAGTACTCTGGCGAAGCAGGAAATAATTTACAAGTGCTTGAGATTTTTTAAGTTCGATATCGTCCTAATACCATTTTGTTTCCGTTTTGAATGTTTACTATGGCATTTTTGCTTTTTCTTCAGTAAAACTTGAAATACTTAACAGATGTTTACAGTCACCTCAGTTAGTCTGATCTGAGTCATTGCTGTGGAATAATTACAGCGGAACCACAGGACTCCAATAAACATAAGAGTTGGAATTCTGACTTTTCTTTTTGACTTTCAAAACAATCAAATGCTATTTTCCCAAGTAAAATTTTGCAAAGTATTTACAATACCAACTTTGTGGACATAAATTTTGGAGCCTCGGTCTCTATGCCTAGTATGATTTGTGTTATCTAATATGAAAACCAATAAAATATATAAGCTCCTCAAAGAATTATTCCCAACATCCTTATGAAACAATTGTTATTTTTTTTGCTGTTATTTTATTACACAGTAAAACTGCTGTATCTCACCTGCCAATCTATCAAGTTTTAGCAGTCTGAACATATTTATTATTTTTGTGCTGATGGAAAGAAATGCTACTTACTCTTCTACCTTCAAGAATACCCTTCCTGCTGTAGTTGCAATATTTGAATTAACAGCCTTCATTTAGAGTCAGTTCAGTTTCTCATACTCCTAAATACTATGTGTTCAACTACATTTTCTAATCAAACATTCAACGCCTACCAAATATCTACAGATCACAATGTGAGTCCTCAATGTTTGTTGCATGCTGAGGATAACGAACACTATAAAGTAAGGTAGCTCTTCATACCACAGACTTTTTTTGGTGAAATTTATGGATTTTGCAAGTTAACAGAGATCTGATTCCTGAATCACAGTGCTGCTCTTACTCTCCAAACACACTCAGCAAGATACATTGGTTGAGCCGACCAGACCAATTCCTGAATCTTTCCTTTCATGTTCAGGTTACCATAAACCAACAGTTCAAAATTGCTAAATCTGCTTGTTTTGAAGTAACTTGTTCCCTTGCACGGAGCAGGAAGATGGGGATGCGGGGCACATAGGATAATGAGAAAGGTTTTTCTATAACAGCGAAGTAAAGTGCAAGAACAACTTCAAATACATGTAGGTTACTTAATGAGAGGCAGGGAAATGACAGCTCAAGTATTGTTGAGGGGTTTTTTAGCATTTAAGAATTCTGGTTTATAACTGTAGAAGAAAATGTGTACCTTATCCTCCTGGCAATCAAGTTGGTAGGCAAGAAAGAAGAAAAACAAATAATTAAAATAAAAATAAAAATCTGTCTGTGCTGTACCTGTCCAACCTAATAAGCAGAAGCTATCTGCAAACTGGCCATTAGCCATCCCACAGGTCACTTTCATATTTCCCTCATACTCATAACCGCTGTAAAAACAACACTTGTATCTCACCATTGCTGAGAATAAGTTATTCAAGGATTTACTATTCAAGTATTTCTCTACAATGTTCTAAATATTACAGAAAAATGAGTCTTGTTTTCTTTATAATTAATCATTTAAAACAAGCTATTGTACACCTTCATGCATCACAGACTTTCAATTTGTTTAGGACAAATGTAAATATAACTTTGCAGTAGCAAAGAAAGAAGACATTCCTTGCTGCGGTTATGAAACGCTAGATAGCTCAGTTCAGTGGAAATGACCAGTTCCTGGTTTCACGTGATACCTTTTCAGGTTGAATGACTCTTATTTTCAAAGCTATTACTTCCCTAAGTATTAGAGCTTTTTAGAAGATATGTATTTCAGTGGTTGTAATCTACTTTTCTCAACACAACCACATAGCACCTATCAAGCAATAATATGGAATTTATATATCCTCATAGGTCATCTTTATGAAATGTTATTGATTTGCAATCATCTATTACCCCACACAGATTTAGAAGAAATTGTTCCTTGTACCTCCTACTGAACTATTAATTAAAAAGAATTCCTGAGACCTACTGTAAATTTTCCAGTCAAACTACATACTCACTAGAGAAATGACAGTAATCCAAATGAGAATTATTTCTGCATTGTTAAAGGAGTCTGGGGAGATCCTGGCCAGACCCCTGGTATCTGCCAGCCTGGTGTACAGTATCTTTACATGCATGCTGGCAGACAAACCCGAAATTGGTTTATTACTAGAATCTCCCAATTTGGACTGCTGGTATTTGTGCACTAATAATGGATCAATGGATTACTTAGAAAGGCTTTCAAACCTAGACCATTTTTATCTGCCTTTTCAAGCACACTGTTAAACTAAATAAAGCACATCAGTGATGCAATGTAACTTTACTAGACAGTGCATCTGCTGACTATTATTTACCTTGGGCTGAATAGCCTCCTTCTGGCTAACAAGCTGAGACCTCAAGATGAGGACTTCTTCCTTGCGTACTTCCAGCTCTTCACTCACTGAAGTCAGCTGATCCAGGAGGACTCGATATGCAGGGGCACCAGGAGCAGTTACCTCTGGAGATCGCGTTTCTGTGAGGGCCTTCTGCAGCTCATTCAACTCATTCTTCAGTTTTTTATTCTCAGATTCAAGTTCTTGACGCTGCAAGAAATAGGGACAATGCTGTCACCCAGCAGCATTCCAATGTGCCTAAAAACCACAGGTACAAAACTATGGATAGAAATGGTAAGAACCATGAGTAACTGCAACAAATCAATCAATCTCTCCCGTATCCCTGGCCTCTTGACTACGGTGAATAGTGTCTGGGCGGATTTCACTGACAGGGCTAACGTTTCGTCTGAAGCGCAAAATCAGAATACATGTATATGAATCACACGGATTTCATGGGAAAAAAAGTACCAATCTTTTTTTCCTCTTATTCTCCCCTTAACAAAAAAAATAAAAGTTCACAACAAATAGTGGTCAGCAGGCTAAGAAGATTCTGCATCACTCAGTGATATTATAAAACATTTTTAGTTTTAGTGGTCTAAGGTATGCATTAATATAAATAATGTGTTTGGAAAAGAGGACTACATTTATCACTGTATTTTCACCGTACTAAGTGTTTCAACAGAGAACTCCCCCTGTTTAGGGGATCTTTTTGTTCTGCAGCCCCAGCCACACATTCTACACCTCAAAACGGGCAATCCTACAATAAAATGATTGCTGGGGAATTTTTGTTCTAGTTTCTCTAGCTAACACTCTGAAACAGGAGGCCTGATGTAATTTTCTATGCCAGCACATACAATGGGTGGCAATATTCTCACTAGAAAATAACAGAAAGCTCGTTTTTAGAATTACCTTGAGCGACTCATACTCCAACTCTGCACCTCTTATTGGAGGCCTTTCCTCCTCCTATGAAAGAATACAGACAAGTGTGAAAGATAAAAATCCAACCCTTCCTATTCTTTAACTTAGTTGAGGCAGAAAAAGGAAAGGGAGCTGAAACTGTTTTTCTATAAAACTGGAAAACACTCATTCTGGTACTGCTGAGTGCTTTAGTTTGAATACTGGCATTGTCTCCCTTCATTCACTTATGAGTTTATGACACATAATAGGTTAATATAAATAAAATCACGTACAAATCACACAACTGGTGGCATTATCAGTGAACAAATCACTGGTAACAAAACAGAGCAGGATGAATCCCAGTATGCTCAAGAAATTCACTGGTGGAAGAGTAATAAGAAACAATTGCCAAAACTAGTTTCATACTTTTTAAGTCCTTACAGAGACCAAATCAGAGGAGAACTGCAAATAAAATGAACAATTACTCATTCTCCCCTTCATATAAGTAGATTTCTATATTGCTATTCCTTAACAAAAACAGCCTTTTTTTTTCTTCATGCAAAGTCCCAACCACTTTTTGTTCCTGTTAACTTCCATCAGAGGATCTCAAGGACCTTGGAAAACTAAATAACCAGTCCCTAGTACCAAGCACCAGGCATAAAACTTGTTGTTAAATAAAGGAACTCCTAGAGGAAGGTAAGGATTTACTAAAAGCCAGTCAGCATTCACACAGCTACTGTTTCACAAGAAGGGATACTCTGGCGTCAGCATTTGATCAGCTAGAAAGAGTCCACCTTAGCTTTAGCACGGAGAGCCTGTTCTTCCTTTCTGTCCAGCTCATCCTGCAGGGATTGCTTTTCTTGCTCCAGCTCTGTAACCCGTTTCTGCAGCTTGAGGAACAGAGACATATCCAATGGTGCCTTCTTCTCACTTGGTTCCTGCTTTAGAAAGAACAGAAGGAAGTCAAGAAGTTTTCCCCTTCCACAACACAAGGAAGCGCTACGGTGAGTAAAGATGGGAAACAGACTGGGGAAAGAGAGGAACACAGAAATGTTACTTGATTCTGAGAGTTGACTACTGACATCTAGAATATTTTATCAGCTGTCACATGCTATTTTAAAAAAGGATCTACTAGTATAAAACATATCTAAGCCTAAAGCCTAGCAAAAGAAAGCACTAAGACACTACCTAGCAGACAGGAGGTCTATAACTAAGCATACCTTTTATTCTTACTTGTTTGGAGGGGGAAAGGAGAAAAAAAAAGTCTGTGATTAGACTCACCTGGAAACAACTATAAATAGAGGCTTTTTTTTAAAAAATTATTTCTACAGTAAATTCTTCAGCTACAGAGAAATCTCTCTGCTGATTGTAGATTTATAGGTTTAGTGGGATGAGACATAAAAAATAGGTACCAGAAGATATATGTCATGCCTTTTTCCTTTTATTATGCTAATTATAGAGCCTGTTCTGAGCCTAATCCACTAGCTTGTTCACTATTTTTGGGGCAAGAACCAGCATTTGTAATATGAAGGTTCATCAGAAATTGTCCATCAGCCATTTTGTACTTTATGTAGCAAGAAGATCAAAGCATTTACTATGAAGTGCACCATAAAATTTTGAAGCCTAGAAAAGCAACTAGAAAATTAATATTAATGACTGTAGCAGACAAGCAAGCACAGCCGTTTCCACTTCATCTCCTTTCACTGTTGAGGGGAAGAGTCATAAACCACACCAACAGCTCAGGAAAAAGAAAACAGACTTTTGAGTTTTTCTGGCTTTACTGGTTCGCATTGAGATGGACCCTATTTTTTAATGTGGTTTTGTATCATTAATCTATAGTTAGTCTGGAGTCAAACTGGAGTTTGAAATCTTAAGGGGTTAAACAAATACAGATTTTATCTTCTCGGTGCTACATATATTCACACTCTTGTGTGAGTTAATTTTTTTCACTTATATTCTAAAAACCAAAACTGGCTCTAGAACAGCAATTCAGTAAGTATATTAGCCAAAGGAAAAGATGACATGGGGGTCATGGGAAATCCAATCACATGTAGTTGCACTGTCCTTTTCCTGATTATCCATGAAGGTAGGAGCATCTTTCTGAAACAATTATGCAAGGTGAAAAATATAAGTGGGAAGGCAAATTATGAAAGAGTCCACACAGAATATGTGTCAGCATCAATGTGTCAGGGTATTTGCATCCATAGTAGAAAACAGTTTTCTGCAGAGGCTTTCAAGAACAGTAATGACAGCCTGTAAAAAGCAGCTGTGGAGGTAACTAACCTAGACAGAGGGCAAATGGAGTGAGCTGTGCGATGGCTTACAGTTAAGAAGGTCTCTAGAATGCACAGAAAAAACTTAGCATCTGCAAACTGCCAAGCACAGTCAGACCACCAACCTGATGGCTCTCTGCTGTGTTAGCAGTCCCACTTCTTTGGGAAGGGCCAAAAGGGGGAGTTAACTTTGAAAATACTAAGAATGGCTCAGAGTTGCACCACAAATTATTCATGATTATTATTCATTAGCTGAATCAAGAGAGTCATCTTTCTGAAAATTTTTAAATATCCTGGGATTCGTATCACTGCATATGCAAAGGGATAGCATGTTCTCGGAGTTTTTTCGTCTCTATGAAATAGAGGAAAAATAAATCAACATGAGGTTCTCACCCCTAACAGGGGACTCACTCCATGTAGCTACTAAGAATGTGTCTAGCCACCTTGCTACTTTTAATCCTTGAATATACAGTATACAGACTTCTCAGGAAGCCTCACTGGTTTTCTGAATTCCCACTTTGTGCTGAAAAAGTGATTGTGCTTACAAACACTGGCAAGCAAATGTTTTACAGATGCAAATCAACGGGATGGCCAAGTATCTAGTCTATGTTTACTGTAATACCAAAGAATTCAAAGCATATTTTCATAAATTCTTTTTACATAGGACCACAACTAACTAGAGAATGAGCTGTTTCCACAAAGGAAATGGAAAAAGTTGGATTAAACTGTTAGATATCTCCATATAAGCATATGGTGTTCACAAGCACATACAAAAAAAAAAAGAGATAGGAATGAGTTCAACCATTGATCAGTGAAAAGTTGGGGGGGGGGAGGGGTTTAACATTACCTCCATCCTCACTGGTAAGTCTTCTGCTTCTGTGATCTCAGAGCTAAAAGTATATTCAGATTCATTACTACTGTGAGTTGAATCCGTTCTTTTGTGTCCAGGCTTGGGGATGTTCTGAAGTGCAAATGAAACAAGTCAGTACCACTATATGGTTTTCCCTGTAACTGTCTTTTCACAACCTATAATTTAGCTTGGAATATTTGGTGTTATTTCACAGCTATCAAAATTTATAAGAAAAGATTTTTGATTCTGGTCTCTCATGCCACCTAAAGCCTATGAGATGTAGTTCACAATCAAATCTATGGAGCAGGTCATATCCTACACCATCAAGTATTGCTGCAGAAAGCAGAATCAAGCAACAACGCAGCATTTTGTGGGAAAGAAAGGCTTGGTTTACAGGAAGCACAGGCAGCAATTCTCTAACTTTCCAGACATTGTACTGAGGAATATTTTTTTCTTCCTGCCACATAAAATATTCCCAGAACTACTTTAAATTTAACACTAGATGAATGTGGCAGAAACAACCCTAGCACACGTGAATAACTTCAGGGCAAAATAAGGGCGGACAGCATGTGCAAGACCACTAAAGTCACAGCAGAAATTTAGCCTTCTTCACAAATGTGAAAATAAAAATAAAATTTTTTTTAAAAATCAACCACAAATTTTAAATGTATTTGTTTGGGCTGAGCTAATCTAATCAACCATATTTAAAAGGAAAAATTCTCTTTTCATGTACAATTCACCACCACACAGCTGACAGCAGAAGCAGTTACTAACGTACACTACTAGATTCTGCCTAAACACATTTGTGAACAGCTTTTGATTTCTCAGATGTTTTGACACTTACCACCATTAAGTTCATTTCATCCTTGAGATCATCATACCGCTCCTCTAAACGGCTGAACTCATTCAGCAGGTTCTGGTATCGTAACCGTTCATCATTCAGATCTAGCTCTAGCTGTTTTGTTTCCTCCACGAGCTTCTTTTCCATCGTCTCTGCCATGGAGAACAGGAATCCAAAGT